>NW_028270155.1:50313916-52831416 GCF_037043375.1 Chiloscyllium plagiosum | reverse complement strand
AAAGGCATCTCGATGGGTATATGAGTAGGAAGGGTTTAGAGGGATATGAGCCAAGTGCTGGCAAATGGGACTAGATCAGGTTGGGATGTCTGGTCAGCATTGACGAGTTGGACTGGAGGGTCTGTTTCCATATTGTATATTTCTATGACTATGACCTGATCTACCTGTACATTCATCTTCACAAATCTACTTCATAGAATCATAGAGTCATACAGAACGGAAACAGACTCTTTGGTCCAACCAGTCCATGCCGAACATAATCCCAAACTAAGCTAGCCCCATCTGCCTACTCCTGGTCCATATCCTTCCAAAACTTTTCTATTCATATACGACCCAAATGTCTCTCAAACCTTGTAATTGTACCCACATCGACCACCTCTTCAAGTGTATTACACAAGCAAACCACCTTCTAAAAAAAAAATTGCCCCTCTCCTCACCTCTCACCTTAAAAATGTACTACTAGTCTTGAATTCCCCATCCCAGGGAAATGACACTGGTGTGACTGACAACAGAGTTGTTCAATAACATTCCTGCACATTTTGACATTTTCAATCACGCTACTCTCTTCATTGTCAATTACATAATCCAGTTCTCTGCTATCAATTGTTCAGCAGAGTCTTATTTGGGGAAGTTGTTTGCATAGTGACTTGTAACTCATCTTGAGCTTCAACCTTTTCCCCTCTTCATCCTCAATGAGATATCCCTTGACAACGTACTTATGCAGAATGTTAGCTTTAAAACTTGAATCAACCCAGCTTTCTCTCTTCAGTGTGACCTTTGATTCACTGTCAGTTGCCATGATACAAGGCTTTCTAGTTAAAATCCAAATCATGCTGGAGTCAAAACTCTTTTTTACCTTCAAGCTTGATGACAAGAATTAAACCAATTTTGATAATGCACTCCTAAAAACTTCATCACACTTTTGCTGTTAGTTCCCAAATATCTACAAAACAAAAAAGGCCATTGGCAACAGTTGGTTGGCAACCCATGCCCTGCTCGAGCTGAAGCTGACATTCAAACTCCATATTCAATTCAGTACCAAGATGGCCTCTTTTCATGTCTGAAGAATCACTAGAGTCTCAGCCCTCAGCTTGCTGAAAGACCAGAACATTCCAACCGTTACCTCACGGACATCCTAACTGCAGTCATTTCCACAAAACTTGTTATAAATCCAGTTTCCACAATCTTTCAAAACTCATGTCCTCTGAGCAATATTACGTAGAAAGAGTCTTTGTAACACTGTTGAACACAGGCTATATAGTATCTAACTAGTAAGGTTACAAAAAAGTTCCTTCAGATTTATGATTCAAGGAACCACAGTAAGGAACCATCAGTTTACAAATTCCTAGTACCATATATATTATTTTATCTGCTCTTTGTGATTCTGCACCTGTACCAGATATGCAAAACATTTTTTCAAATCTGTTGACTACTGGTAATGGAAAACAGCCACAAATTCACAAAATTTTCTGTTGACAATTGTTCAGTTTCTACTTGAACACTTGCATCAGTAACATGTTGTACACTTGCAAAGCACAAGTCTGAAGATTTTCACGCAATGATGCCATAGTGATTTTGCATACGTTGAGGAATATGAACAGAATTCCTTTCTTCAAATCCCCAGTTCTGCAACCAGTTCGTTGCAAACTTTTTTGATTCAAAAGCTTCAACAATATTTGAATGTTTGCAATTTAGTTTCACAGTTACCAATCAGGACAGACATTTAAAAATTCATGGCCCTGGAGGTTTGAATTCCTGCTTCTATTATGTTTGCCCTCCAGAAAACATGATTCATACTGCAATGTTGTACAGTTGCCATTTACCGGAAATAGACGAGACAACACTAAATAGATTTTGGCACTAGTGTTTTCACAATAAATCTACTATGACAAATCCTGCAGCTGCTCTAACTTCAACAACTCTAAACCTTTGCTTAAATTTATCATAAAGAGCATTTTTAACAATCACTGATTCTCTTAATAGGATAAATATACATTTATTTTTCATTTATTTGCATCCTCAAGATATTTTTCTCTATCTAATCTGCCTCTTCACAGGAGGAATTCATTTGTTTTCTGTCATCAAACATTATGTTGCTGATGAAAACATTCACAAAGTAGCAGTGCAGCTGTCAGAGAATGAATTCAATTGCACTCAGTGACTAACAAAGCACAGTTTAAAAAAAACAGCTAAAATTTTGCAACAGCATATCTTCTGTCATTGCATTGGCAAAGAATGTTAGTGCCATTGACATCATTGATACACAACTAAAACTGGAAGATAGTTCTGACTCCACCTACATATATATGTACAATGCCTCCAATGCTCAAGGAACTCTTACCATCCACACTGCCCTCTCCAAAGTCCCTTTACCCTCGAGCTGGTCTATAGATTTTACTCTATCTCCTCCTTTTTGGAATGGTGATGTTATATTTGTAGCTGTAGTATTGCTGAAATCCAGACACATTTTGTCACAGCTTTTAGTCTTTCACTCAGATAAAGGTATGGCTGAGGAACTGGGTAGAAATCACTTGTATAAGAGGGTGGGGTTCCACCAGAATTGGAAGGGGACCAATATCCTTGTAGGGAAATTTGCTAGTGCTACTTGGAAGGCTATAAACTAGTAAGGGGCGGGGCGGTGGGAACTAAAGTGATAGTGAGAAAAGAGAAAAGGCTGAGGCTGGTACAGTAGATAAGCAGAGCAAGTCAAAGAGTCAAGATAAACAAGAGCTTGGCAGACAACAATTGTAAGACTGATCAATTAAACTGTGTTTACTTCAGTGCAAGATGGCTGACCGATAAGGCAGATGAACTTAGGACATGGTTGGGAACATGGGACTGGGATGTCACAACTATTACAGAACCGTGGCTCATGGATGGACTGGCAGCTTAGTGTTCCAGTGAATAGACTCTACAGGAAGGAGGGAAAAAGAATAATAGGGCTGTTATGGCAGGAGATTTTAACTTTTCAAACATAGACTGGGACTGTCAATGTTAAAGGCTTGGATGAGGAGAAATTAATTGTGTACATGAAAACTTAATTTTTTTTAAAACATGTGGATGCACCTACTAAATAATACTTATCCATTAAAAACAGCTCAAAAGAAAATAGTTCACAGAACATATGAACTTAATAAATAAAAATTATGGAACAATAATTCAATATAGCTTGGCCTCAGAGTAAGATTTGCCTCATATTCAACACAAATTCTCTCATGTGCACACATAATTGCAATTAGGTTTCCACCTACAATTCCAAACTCTTGGACATCCCAAGCATCAAATGTGAGATACATCAAATTCACTTGTAATATGGTTCCTTCCATAGAGTGGAAGGAGAGTTTGATTATCAGCAGACAAAGACTTGTGATCGATTCAGAGGAAGTGGACTGTACTCCACAGACCTCCAAATTTGTGCACGGCTTGCAAATGAGCATTGTGGCTTGCATGGTGTATTTTTAATTATGACTAGCTAGTTATAAATGGACACATGCAAAACATGAAACTGATAAAGTAGTCTGTCCTTTTTGGAAAAAGCACTGAAAAAGAGAACTCTTGTTTAGAACATACTTAAAATGAACAAATGGCTCAAGTAAGTATTAACCATTGCTATTTTAGCATTCTTTTGACATGACAAAGCAGAAATCACAGGAGAATTCTATGCAAGTTACAAAAGTCAATATACAAAATGAAACTCATGGAGGTCAAATAGAAGGCTTTCTTAAAGTCACAATCAATGGAAGTCATGATTAAAGAAGAAGAATTCCTAAGAGATCAAAAGAGATAAACTACTACTAGAGGGTAAGGGAATTATATAGTACCAGATATAAAATTGCATGCTTTGCTTCAAATTTTATAGAGTAGGCAGATATCTGCACCATGAAACTAAATAGATGTCAAGAGTTTTCATAGAAGTAGCAAATGCAGTTCACTGCATAAAAAGAAATGGGTTTTGCAATTAAAAAGGAAACTGCATGTACATTCATGACTACACATTAACTGGGGTCATGTAAGGAATGCCAGAATAAGTGAAAACTGAGGTTTCAACTTTTTAAAAAACGTGTGGACAGGTAAATGTTCAACGTGAGCAGAAAATTAGATAGGCTATAATGCTGTTGTATGAGCATTATTTGGAGATGCCGGTGTTGGACTGGGGTGTACAAAGTTAAAAATCACACAACACCAGGTTATAGTCCAACAAGTTTAATTGGAAGCACACTAGCTTTCGGAGCGACGCTCCTTCACCCGATGAAGGAGCATTGCTTCGAAAGCTAGTGTGCTTCCAATTAAACCTGTTGGACTATAACCTGGTGTTGTGTGATTTTTAACGTTGTATGAGCAGGTTTGGATGTCATAGCAGCAAAAAATAAATTGTAGCATAGATTCAGGAGAAAACTGAAATGATTATTTCTCTCCTCACCACCACACCCTCTGACCCACCCAATTAGATGACTTATTGGTGATCAGACAGAGCTCTTCAATGTTAAGACAGATAATTAGAAAGTAAATAGTGACAGTTTTATAGATAATATAGCAAAAGTTAAAATAGGAGGTAACAAAAATTTAATTCATTAGTATGAAATGCTCCAAGAGCAACTATCAGGAAAATATGTTATCGACCAAACCAAACACATCAAAATATATCATGGAGACAACCTTGATCCTAACTTTTATTTTACTTAAATGCACTTTGTTTTCTGATGTGATTCCATTGATCAAACTAAGAGGCTTTAAGCAAAACACACTTTATTCTTACACTACAGGAACTACTACTCATCAACTGTTCCAATATAGCAGCAACCCATAAACACACCATTGGCAAAGACATATTCAACAAAACAGATTTCCCTCACTTAGTCTCCTCCAGCCCAGTCCAATCAAAAAGGAAAAAAAAACCCAAAAAGAATGAATCTAGCAGCAGAGGCAGAATGTAAGCTTTTTGTAGCACTAGACAGAGTTGTATCTAACAGTTTCAAGTTGAAAAAACCCAACTTCAACTGAATGCAAAACTAACACCCTGGGTCTGTGAGGTTCTACCCACTCATGCTTCTTTTATCTCAATTTAAATTAGAAATCTAAAGCCATTTTCCAATACCTCAGCACCAGGTAGACAACATCTCTCTTCAGGAGAAACAGGACAGAACAAATTTCTCTTTAAAAGGCACATATCACCACAAACAATGACAAGCTTTAAATAATTTGCTTCTGCAAATTTATGTTATGATATGGGGAGCAAGCAGGCCAACATAATTGACTCGTGGAAAGACGGGGCCAAATCTGCTGGATCCTTCTACACCAACTGACATTAAACATCAAAATTTCAACTAATAAATTTTATGAGCACTGTCCATAGATAGATCAAGCTATAAATAATTTAACAAACAACTAGCTTCAGGATAACAATCTACCATAGCTTACATAAAGAAATTTGTATTAATATGAATGGCAAATTCAAATGATAAAAATTTGTGATAAACATGATCAGTGTTGACTGTACTATACTTTTAAAAACATTTATAAAATCATGTTTTCATTCTTTTAGACTAGCTTTTCTACTACTACTTAAATGCATGATTTAATTCCAGACTTTAACTTGAAGCAGATCTTATGATCAAACAATGTAGTTTGAAGGCAAGTCACAACTAGGTAACTATTGCTCCCATTTTACAGATTAAGAGCTGTAAATTCCAAGCATAATCTTAAAAGTTAACAATATAAAAACATGCCATTTTTGTGGCATATAGCTAGCTATTCAGTCATGTTAAGACTAAAGACAAAAGACAACCGAAGAATAGAGGACTCAAAAATAGCTGAAATCCAATATTAAAAAGAAAATAATAATTATACAATAGCATTTACAATGGATATTCAGTGAATATTGTATAAAGGCATCTTTAAAAGGAATTTATTAAAGAGTTGCTAGATTGGACACTTTGATAGAACAAATTGAGGAAAAATGGCTAACAAATTGACAGAAGTACATAAAACACTACTTCTGAATGAATATATTTCTAAATGGAGGAAAACATCAATTGCGTTTATATAGAGTTGAACTGGGTGTTTTTTGGCTAAGTCCAAATTGAAATGAGTTTTTGGAGGGTTTATTGCCATGAACCCCAATACATTTTCTCAACTTTTCTTATGGAACTTGCCTTATCAATTGTTTACCCCATTCCTTGGTGCCTCTCATGTATGATTTCTGCTCCATCTCACCACAAATCTTTCCCACGACTTGCCATCACCAGATATCCAACAAAACAACATCCTTCATGCCCATGCCAGCTTCTAAAACAGCAGAGTGCCGGGGTGAGCAAAGGCACTCCACAGCTGCCTTCCTTGATCATGGACAGAGCTGGAAGATGTCAGAGAAGTGAAGATGGTACCATGCTTCTCCTGGAGGTCTGATGGTGGGTGGGATGGATGTGAGAACAATCAGCAATAGAAGCCCATCTCAACCTCTGAGGATGATAATATAGAGGTCTCAGAGACGGATTCAATAACCCACCAACAGCCCAGATACTGACACTACTGTGGGAAGTGTCATGATAGAAAGGGATGGTACATAGTGCAGCTTCTGGGCAAACTATTATCTGTCTTACTCCAAAGACAGGCTGCTGGCTCAGTTCCTTCAGGGATTGCTGGAGAGCTACACATCTACTCTCCAACATCTCATCCAGTGGTCCCCAGAACTGCAGGCATACCAACAGGGGCAAGGGATCCCAGTCCAGGTAACCCCTCCTCATTAGCGAACAGAGCAGTGCCAGCACCACTCACCATGATGAGCAACCGCACACAAACACCTTGTCGGTTTGTGCTCAGGACACTTATAGACATAGCGGGGTATCCACTTCAATTTGCTTGCCCCCTGCTGACCCTTAGAAGTTCAAACTGAGGAGGGTCAACTTGTCAATGACAAGATGACTCTTGGCACATCAGGCTCACTTAGACACAAGTGTTTCCAGCACCTAGCTAAACCTCCAGGGCCAGTGGCTTCTACATCCAAAGCAGCTGCTGAAACAGGAGTGCAATTAGAGGTGATGAGAGAGAATGAAAAAAAAGAAAATACACTGAGGACACTTCGATGGCACACAAGAAGAAGGATTTCTTAAAATTGTAACCGAGAACATAAACGGGTAGTGACTCTGACATCGTTAAATCAACTGGTTCGGAGATATTATTTGCACACATTCCGAGTAGCTAGAAGCTGAACCTGAGCCTCGTGGCTCACAGAGGTAGGGACACTGCAACCGTGTCACAAGAGCCCTTTCTGCATTTGTCCCTAGTAAGGTGCACAATGTATCATTGTACCATCCAGCAGCTGTTAATGAGTGCACAAGAGTTTTCATGGATTTAGTTTGAGATCCTACCACATAAGCTGCAAGCAGAGAGAACTATACATACATATGCAATTGTTTTATTGTCACATTTAGCCATCCTGAATGAAGATCGCTCATGGTTGGATCCCAGTGAGCAACTGCATATCTGCCAACCAGTTGCTCACCAGTAGCTGTGCTAGGGAGATGCCACCAACAGCGAGGGTCAATGCTGTAGAATAACCAGCAATACACAACATACAGGTCTGTTTGATAGTCTTTTCAGGGGCTGTTTATCTATGTTGTCCCCCACCATCTGCTTCACCCTTCACAATTGCACTGTACCTTCTTCAGAACCGACAGTCCCAGTACCAAGGACTAGGCTGACAATGCTCAATACCACAGCTATGGCTGCAATTTAACCCCTGAGTATCTCTCCTCAGTTTCCAAGGATCACCCCTCCACGAACATCACTGGAATGCCCTAGAAAAGACAAGCCTATGGAAGTATCCCTTGGGGCCTTGGAGGGAAGTAAGGGGGGAGGTGTGGGCTATGACAGCAGAATTCTGCATTTTACTTTAAAGAGTAAAATTGAAACATTTGTAGCCATTTTCAACCAGATTTAGAATAGAATTTCTGCAATGCATCTTGTAGATAGCAATGTGCACTATTACTGAGTATTGGTGGTGGAGGCGGGGTGCTTGTGGATGTGATGCCAATCAAACAGCTCCCTAGCTCCTGACTGCATTAGCCCTATACTGAGACTTGATGCTCTGCAGCCAATGGACTGATCATGTCCCACTCTCTGGACAGAGCCATTTATGTCCCAACTGAGATTCCCATGACTTGACACCTGATCTTGGCCAATCACCTGGACTAGTATGGGAAGTTGGTTTTGACTTACTCTGTTAGGAAAACTTGAGTGACGAGTGTCTCCATACAATTCATTGAGGATGGTCCCTTTAAAAATAGCTGCTTGCACATGCAGTGTTGATGTTGTGTAAGCTGCTGGCACATGATCTGGGTGTGAAATTGGTGTCATACACTACCTTTCAGCAAGACATGTGTCCCTATAGAGAAACCTGCTGAGCAGCAAGGCAAATTGCATGTTTCTGTGACTGTACTAACTGGCAGAGTACAGCAAGGTAGGGATAAATCTGACCAAGTAGGTCAATGCTAAGTGAGCAAACGCTAACACAGTATTTTTAAATTCAGTCATAGGACATGGGCACTTCCCCATACAAATGCCCCATACTTTCTCCAATAAAGAGATGATCTAACCAACACCCCTTGACATTCAATGGATTTATTATCTCTAAATCTCCAACTATCGATAACCCTTGGGGTTACAATTGGCCAGAAACTCAACTAGACTCGCAATATATAAACAGTGGCTACAAAGCAGGTCAGAGGCAAGTAACTCACTGCCCGATTTCCTAAAGCCTCACCTCTTTTCTATAAGGCACAAATCAGGAGTGTGATGGAATACTCCCCACTTGCCTGGATGGACACAATAAACAGGCCTACATGCTGTACAGTTCCAAAAACACAAGAAGCTTGACACCTTCCAGGACAAAGCAGCCTGTTTGATTGGCACCACATCCACAAGCACCCCGCCTCCACCACCAATACTCAGTAATAGTGCACATTGCTATCTACAAGATGCATTGCAGAAATTCTATTCTAAATCTGGTTGAAAATGGCTACAAATGTTTCAATTTTACTCTTTAAAGTAAAATGCAGAATTCTGCTGTCATAGCCCACACCTCCCCTCTTACTTCCCTCCAAGGCCCCAAGGGATACTTCCATATTCGCCACAAATTCACCTGCACCTCCACACACATCATCTATTGCACCCACTGCACCCGATGTGGCCTCCTCTATATTGGGGAGACTGGCCGCCTACTTGCGAAACGGTTCAGAGAACACCTCTGGGACACCCGGACCAACCAACCCAACCACCCCGTGGCTCAACTCCCCCTCCCACTCCACCAAGGACATGCAGGTCCTTGGACTCCTCCATCGCCAGACCATAGCAACACGACGGTTGGAGGAAGAGCGCCTCATCTTCTGCCTAGGAACCCTCCAACCACAAGGGATGAACTCAGATTTCTCCAGTTTCCTCATTTCTCCTCCCCCCACCTTGTCTCAGTCAAATCCCTCGAACTCAGCACCGCCTTCCTAACCTACAATCTTCTTCCTGACCTCTCCGCCCCCACCCCACTCCAGCCTATCACCCTCACCTTGACCTCCTTCCACCTATCGCATTTCCAACATCCCTCCCCCAAGTCCCTCCTCCCTACCTTTTATCTTATTCTGCTGGGCACACTTTCCTCATTCCTGAAGAAGGGCTTATGCCCGAAACGTCGATTCTCCTGTTCCTTGGATGCTGCCTGACCTGTGCGCTTTTCCAGCAACACATTTTCAGCTCTGATCTCCAGCATCTGCAGTCCTCACTTTCTCCACATGATGTAACAGGTTTAGGAATTGTTCAAAAATATTTTCCACAGGTCATCGGACATACTGTCAGTCAAAGTATACAGTCATTCTTTAGCTTTTGACCCATACAGAAGATTTAAAAACTGGTCATATCAATATAAAACAGGCAAATCTTGAAATTCATTTGACAGCAGATTTCATGATTGGGCTAGAACAAAACACAAGTTTTTCAGGCACCCGCAGAATGCACTTGAACATAAACTAGTGCAAAGATCTTACAAAGTAAATAAAATTAAATGCTGGCAAGTTTACATGTCATAAATCAACATCTATGACCTTTGGACAAGGATAATAGTTGATAGCTTAGGCTTCTATCACATTCTTTAATGATGCAACTTCTATCATATGAGCAAATTAGAATAAAGATTACTTTAAAAGCAAATGTATATTATCACAAGTTTAAAATAAAAGAGGCACCTAAATATGTCCAATTTATTTACTCAGATACCAAAATAATTTACAATTCCCAACATTTATTAGGGTATTCATAAAAATATACCATTCTCTACTGCGATGCAAAACTCGTTGATCCGCGTAATTATGGGATACTGTAGCTATGTTACTGGACTTCTTATTCAGAAACCTGGACCAATGTTATGGAGATAAACTCAAACCCCATCATGCCAAAGTATAAGAATTAGGAGCAAATGTCTATCATTTGACCTCTCACACATACTAATTCATTTAATAAAATCAGAGCTGGTCTAATTCCAGACTTAACCTCTATTCCCTTGTAAATTAAAACTCTGTCTATCTCAGTTTTGAACATATTGAAATGTCCATCTACCTATACTCTGAGGTAGAGAATTCTAAGATTGATAGGCCCTCAGGTAAAAAAAAAGTTCTCGTCTCCATCTTAAATGTGACCCCTCATGTAATGATTGTAGTGAGGCCAGCCAGGAGAACTTCATAGAATCGGAGTTCCCTGAATGGACCAGATTAACAGCCCCAATCAGGAAGCTCTGGCTGACAGATATAAAACAGGAGTGCCAGAGGTTCTGGTCACTCAGAGCTGGCTTTAAGGAAGCTGGATCATTGTCAAGGACTTCCCACATATAAATAAAGGGTGAAGTGGTGACTGGACACTGGCTTCTGAAGCTATTGCACCTTATTTTTATAATCCCAGTTCTACATTTCCCCATCAGCATCTTTACAAGACTTCTTACAAACTCGTATGTTGCAAAAAGTTCATTTTGTATTCTTGAAAACTCAATTCTTCCTCAAAAAGGCAGCTCTTTCAATTAACGAATTAAGCTTGAATAATTTAAATTTAATGAACTAAGTGAAGGTCTAATAAAAAAAATTTCAGTAAAACTACTGGATTGTTGTAAAACCCGATCTGGTTCAAAATTATCCTTTAGAAAAGGAAAGATTCCACCTATACCCAAGTGTGCCTTGTATGACTCTAGACCCAGACAATGTGGTTGACTCTCAATCTCCTCTAAAACAACCTAGCAAGTCAACCACTTCTAGAATACAGAACAGCACTTGGTGGGGTGGGGTTTGGTGACGTACTGATAATGTCACTGGACTAGTAGCCTAGAGCCCAGGATATTGCTCGGAGAACATGGGTTAAAATCCTATCATGGTAGTGGAATTGAAATTCGATAAATGACATTTAGAATTGAATGCTAACATTCCCAAACAAAGAAAAAAAAAAATCAACAATCCTCACTTGGTCTAGAGTGCATGTGCTTGACTCATAATTGTTCTTTGAAATGAGCTAGCATTACCATTCAATTGAAGGGAAATAGAGACGGGCAACAAATACTGCTCAGCTGTAATTCCCAGACCCCAAAAAGGAACTAGTTAAGATACCAAAAACAAAAGATTGGACAGAAAATGCCAGGCATGTTAGCAACGACCTCTTTTCATAAAAAGAAACGAAAGTCTATAAAAACAGAGGACTTTTGTAACAAAGTGTGAGAATTTCTTCAAAACAGGATTCAAGAAAGATGCCAGACTTTTGGAGGCAAACAGACAGCAAAAGAAAAAAAAATAGAACGCAGGAGACTGGGTCTACCCTAGGATGAACGACTGTATGTCGAGGTATCAATTCTGGTTCAAAGCAGGTAAGTGAACCCACTGAAATTGTTATTTTTCATTATGTGAATACAAGCTTCACTAATTAACAATGATTATGCCTTCAATATGGTGCAAATACCACTGCTGAGACCTGAATCTGAAGGTTGTGTTTAAGTTCCCTTCCAGGAATGAGCATATAATCTAGGTTAACATTTCAGTGCAGAACCATGCAAATGTTAGCCATGCTGTCTTTCAAATGGAACATGAAATCTCAGACTTAAACACCCTCTCAGGGAAACAAATCCAATGGCATTACTTTAAGAAATACATGCAGCTTCTAACCAGTTTTCTGGTCAATATTCATTGCACAATAAATGTACCACCTGTTGACATTAGAATCATAGAAAATAAAAAAAAAAGTTACAGCACAGAAAAAGGCCATTCGTCCATTAGATCAGAGCTGGCTGAACAAACCAGATGTCCATTCTAATCTCACTCACAAACACCTAGTCCATAGACTTGTAGGTCACATGCTTCAGGTGCAGATTAAAGTTCTTGTTAAATGAGTTGAGGGTTTACAACTCAAACTATCAAACTAGGCAACAAATTCTAGAGAGATTAACCACTCTATGGCTGAAAATGTTTACCATATCCCTTTCTGATCCTTCTACTAACCTTTTCAATTCTGTGCCCTTGGTAACTCACCTCTCCAGTAGAGCAAACAGGTCTTGTCTGTCTACAGTCCCAAGTTCCTCATTATTGTATACACTTCAATGGAGCTCCTGTTGGCCTTCTCTGTTCTCGGAAAAACCACCTTAGCCTATCCAATCTTTCCTCATTGATGCAATTTTCAAGCCTTAGCAACATTCTTGTAAATCCTCTCAGTCAATAAATCATGTTCTTCCTGTAATGTGGTGATCATAACTTTACACAAAACTATAGCTGTGGCCTAAGTGTTCCATATACTTCTTTACCACCTTATCTATCAGTCCTGCCACCTACTGGAACCTGTGAACATGCACCTTCAAAAAGTTTCTCATTTCCTCTGCTCTTCTCAAAAACCTCACATTTTTTTGTGTATTACTTTGCCTTGCCCTTCCTAAATGTATATCCTCGCAATTCTCAGACTGAATTCTATTCGCCACATTTCCCCATAATCAACCAAACTGCTGAAAAAAATCAGCCTGCAAATCAGCCTATCCTCAGCAATCAGCTTATTCAGCCAATTATGGTGTCATCTGCAAATTTCAATACAACGTCATTTTGTTTACACAAACTAAATAGTCATTATCGTAAAAAAGCTTAAGATCATAGCTCTTCTCAGTGAAGATGATTTTGTGTAGCTCGTTTGAAATTAACTTGACATACATTATAGTTATTACATAAATAATCCAGAGACATGTATTTTAGAAGAATTAAATCTGACCTTAAAAGCGACTTCACACATAATATGCTTTACAGAGATAACACCTTTTCTGTAATCAACCCATACCCAATATACATATAATCTGCTTGTCTAAAATACTGTGTACTTTGGTCATAAGGAAATACAGATTTAACCAACATTCCATGCAATGCTAGTACAATAGTGTCACTTCTAAACACAGGTTTCTGGAGAAATAAATTATTCATGTAGACAGACTGTCTCCAAATTTAAGACAAAATTTTAAAAAGCCATGAGTTCCATTATAACTTCAAATTTAACCATAAAGATATTTGATAAATTGAATTTTGTAAGTTTATAAACATACTTGCAAATTATGTAGATTTTTAAAGAACACAAAATACCTAATTACCAGAAAAAGTACTTAATTGGCTGTAAAGTCAAGACTTGGGTGTAGTGCTTTTCAACATTTCAATTTCTCATTTAATTAAGAAAACTAAAAAAAGAAATATTTATTTTGCTATCTAACAAAATCGAATAGAGTAGTGACATTTTCCTCGATGAATAACAGCATTAGCCCATTTGTTCTATGTAAAGCTTGGCCAATATTAAAAAGAGAATGTTTTCTAAAAATCATGTACAAAATCACTGCTAATTTGACTTGAAGACAGACTGCACCTCATACTGCTATTTCAGATGCCACTTACAGTAGAAAGAAGCTAGTCATGATCTCATTTGAATTCAATCCCAGATTTACCACAGACTACACAAAAAAACGGATTGCTGAACACTGTGATTTTGCTTTCAGTGTACTTTTAAAACAATAGACAACATTTTTAACTTGAAGAAACAAAGCAAAACATGATTTTTGTTACATCCCATCCTTTATCAATGCTCAGTTTGTAAGTAGGGAGTTTTTTGGCAGGGGATGAGGGGGGAGGGAGGGGGTGAGGGAGGGTGTGAGGGAGGGAGGGAAGGGCAAGCCAGCAGAACAGAAGAGCAGCTGAAAAGAGGCTCAGTTTTCACAACTTACCGTCGGAGCTCACTGTATCATTTGGGTCTCTTGAACTATACCCAGCCTCTCTGTAATCAACCCAGTTCACTCCTTCAAAGCTTTCATAATCTGACTTTTGCTGGTCTTTTACTGGGACTACAGTAAAGTGATGCATTTTTCACAGCCCAGTCTGTGTCTGCTCTTTTTTGCCTGAGCTGAACAGAAAAGGACTCTTTTGCTAAGATTGCATACCAACACTGTGTGGTCACTTCCTCTGGAAGGAAATTACTAGGTTCTGAACTCCTCCCAAAACTGGAGCTGTAAAGCTCAGTGAATTGCCCGAAATCCGGCACGCAACTGCTCGACTTTATACCTAGCTGTCAAAAACTTGTGAGAAGTGTGTCGAACAGGTACTGTAAAAGACAGAATTGAACAAGAATGTTCTTTTGGAAGTTATACATTTGATAGAGATCTGACTCTGTTTTCTGAAACTTGGCAAAACAACTCAAAATTTGAAACAAAACGTTTCTCTAAGCAGATTGTTCTTATAATTTTGGGAACAATTTAATGTGCTAAACAACATGAAATTTCAAGTAATCTGCTAACATTGTGTATTTTGTTTATTGTTACTTACAAGAAATATTATTTTCTTTATGACCTCATTTGCATTGACATTGTTCTAGCATCCAACTCCTGAACTAAAGAGAAACTTTAACACAAGACTCTTGTTTATAGGAGGCAGAGACACAAGAGCATCATTCTCCCAGCTTCTGTACATATTTCTGACAGCCAAGTAGAAAGACAAATACGGTGCTGACATATGCACAGAATGTTCTTACATGTTCGTGTAATATCATTACAATATGCTAGGAGGTAATCTCCAAGCTGCCAAAACAGAATTCCAACCACTGAAATACCACAGAGATATTCTTTATTCTAAAGGCTGCAAACTGATGGTTTTGCAGAATGCATCAAGCCCTTATATTAAATTCAGTAGTCAATAACCAAGTCGAGAAACATTCAATCCAGTTTCCCATGGCAAATAATGTTACCATTGATAATATAGACAGAACAGCATGTTGTTGGCTTTAAGGATCAATTCTTCTCCAAATAACATGGGGTCAGTGATTATTGCAATATTCTCAGACTAGCAGCTCCTCTATTTCCTTACTTGTACTAGAGATTATCGAAAATATGATCATTCTGAAGAGTTGATATAGCAAGAAAATGAGAGACAGCAAGAAAGACATACCTTCTCATGGTATAGAAGGGTCATTAAAATGCTAGTCTAGTAGCTAGAATGTTTATATATTCAACAGCACCCTATTAACCACCTAACATTCTGTGCTTGTTCAGCAGTTTGTACTGATCTACTGACTTGCCGAGTGAGCCAGTATTTTAGTGCGCTGAGAATAATAAGTAATAGGTAATTGAAATGATCAGAACCTTGCAGTTTCAGGGGTGGGGGGCGGTGGGGAGGGGGTGCAAGAAGGAGATCAACCTCTCCACACACAAACAATAGTAGTGCAATGTTGTAACACTCCTTGGGGCCAGTGGCCAAAACAATATATTTGTTTCCACAGCTCTTCTGGAGGGCTACGTTTAAGGGCTTTTCTTTCATTTTAACTCCTTTATTAGCTGATGCAATTATAATGCCATCACCTTCTGTATTCGTGCTGACATTTAGCATTTGGACTTACAAAGAAGCAGAATTAGAAGAATTCATCAACTTACTTATTAACTATTACAAATAAATCTCCATTAAACTTAAAGCCACAACAAACAGTGAAGCACCAGTTTCTTAAACATCGTAGAAGTTTGGACCTTCTAGTCAGTGTCAGAGAGATACATCCAAATGTTGACTGTAATTTAATATGTGCATTTAGTGGTTTTTGCTGGAACCTTTGCAACATCTGATGCTAGTTCCAGTAGGGATGTTGGGACCCGCACCACTATGAAGCAAACTGTTGGATTAAATGTCCATCCAAGTCCCTTTCTCATGTCATGAACTAAAGATAAGTCTCTTAAGATTTGTCTCCAGTTCATTGCTTTAAATAGAGCTGTTGTCAATCACTAAGAATACATTGCTTCACCCAGTGGCAATGCTAGCCACCTCCAACGTGTATCTACACCTACCAGTGAACACCCTCCTGAAGTCAGATTCTGCCAGACATTCCAGAATCTGACTATGGAGAGAGGCTGCATGGAATCATCCTGTGTTAGATGGTGGTAGTGTTAACCATAGTCAATTGGAGAGCTAAACATGACGGGTATGCCGACTTATGCAACAAACACATTCCTCAGCAGGGTTTACATCATTTAAGCACTGCTCTAATTAAAAATCAGTGTATAAATCAGGTCCGCATCATTCTGGCTAGCTGATCCCACTGTCAAGGTGACTTTTGCATCAATTCACACAGTGCAAAACTGGCTAGCGTAAGTTAAACTTCCTGCCCATGTATCACAGATGGGTGTCCATCAGGACCTCAGCAATATTCCAAGGCGCATGTGGAATCACCCCACATCAGATGATTTAGGATAGCATTTACATTGACATAGAACATAGAAAAGTACAGCACAGAATAAGCCCTTTGGCCCACGATGTTGTGCCGAGGTTCAATCCTAATGTAAAAAGTAATAATTTAACCTACGCACCCTTCAACTCACTGCTCTCCATGTGCCTGTCGCTTAAATGTCCCTAATGACTCTGCTTCCACCACCGCTGGCAACACATTCCTTACATTCACAACTCTCTGCGTAAAGAACCTACCTTTGACGTCTCCTCTATACGTTTCCCCTAATATCTTAAAACTATGACTCCTCGTACCAGTCAATCCTGCCCTGGGGAAGTGTATCTGGCTATTGACTCTATCCATTCGTCTCATTATCTTGAATAGGTGTCCTCTCTTCCTCCTTCTCTCCAGAGAAAAAAGTCCAAGCTTTTTCAACCTTTCATAAGGCAAGCCCTCCAATCCAGGCAGCATCCTGGTAAACCTTCTCTGCACCCTCTCCAAAGCCTCTGTATCTTTCCTATAGTAGGGTGACCAGAACTGGACACAATATTCCAAGTGTGGTCTCATCAGGGACTTGTAGAGCTGTAGCAAAACCTCGCAGTTCTTAAACTTAATCCCCCCGTTAATGAAAGCCAAAAACACCATAAGCTTTCTTAACAATCCTATCCACTTGGGTGGCAACTTTGAGGGATCTATGTACTTGCACACCCAGATCCCTCTGTTCCCCCACACTATCAAGAATCCTGTCTTTAATCCTATATTCAGCATTCGAGTTCAACCTTCCAAAATGCATCACTTCGCATTTATCCAGGTTGAACTCCATCTACCATTTCTCAGCCCAGCTCTGCATCCTGTCTATGTTGCGCTGCAGCCTGCAATAGCCCTTGATACTATCGACGACACCTCCGTTCTTTGTGTCATCTGCAAATTTACTAACCCACCCCTCAAACTCCTCGTTCAAGTCATTTATAAAAACTATGAAGAGCAGAGGCCCAAGAACAGAGACCTGCAGGACCCCACTCAACACTGACCTCCAGGCAGAATACTTTCCATCTATAACCTTCTGTCAGCCAATCAATTCTGAATCCAGATAGCTAAGTCTCCCTGTATCCCATACTTCCTGACTTTATGAATGAGCCTACCACGGGGAACTTTATCAAATGCCTTGCTGAAGTCCACATACAGCACATCCACTGCTCGACTTTCGTCAACCTGTCTTGTCACCTCCTCAAAGAACTCAGTAAGATTTGTGAGGCATGACCTGCCCCTCACAAAGCCATGCCGACTGCCTTTAATCATGCTATGCTTTGCCAAATAGTCATAGATCCTGTCCCTCAGTACTCTTTCCAAAAGTTTGCTGACCACAGACATAAGACTGCCTGGTCTGTAATTGCCAGGGATTTCCCTATTACCCTTCTTGAAAAGAGGGGCAACATTCGCCTCCTTCCAATCTTCCGGTACGACTCCCATGGAGAGCAAGGAGGCAAAGATCTTTGCCATCGGCTGAGCAACCTCCTTTCTTGCTTCCTGGAGCAGCCTAGGATAAGTCCCCAGGGCCAGACCAGATTTATCAATCTTAGTGTTTTCAAAATTTCCAGTACATCAACTTCATCAATCTTGATCTGGTCAAGCCTGTATCCCAGCTCCTCAAAGTTCTCATTCACAACAAGGTCCTGTTCCTTAGAGAAAACTGAAGCAATATACTCATTTAGGGCTTCCCCTATCTGCTCAGACTCCACACACAAGTTCCCTATGCTTTCCTTGATCAGCCCTACCTTCTCCCTGATCATTCTCTTATTCCTCATGTATGAGCAAAACGCCTTTGGGTTCTCCCTAATCCTATTTGCCACGCCTTTTTCTGACCCCTCCTGTCTCTCCTCAATCCATTTCTGAGCTCCTTTCTAGCAAGCCTGTAATCCTCTAAAGCTTGCTTCCTCCATCTTATGTAAGTTGCCTTCTTCCTTTTGACAAGAATCTCCTCTGTTCTCATCATCCAAGGTTCCTTAATCTTACCCCTTCTTACCTGTCTCAGAGGAATAAATGCATACATCACTCGCAACAACTGCTCCTTAAATAGTCTCCACATGTCTGCTATGCCCTGTGGAACAATTGCTCCAGTCTGTACTTCCCAACTCCTGTCTGATAGCGTCAGAATTTCCTTTTCCCCAATTCAATATCTTTCCTCGGTAACTGCTCCTTTCCCTCTCTAAAGCTAAGGCTATGTTAAATGTTAGGCAGTTGTGATCATTGCCACCAAGTGCTCTCCCACCGTGAGGTCTGACACCTGTCCTGGCTCATTGCCGAGCACCAAATCCAAAATGGCCTCTCCCCTCGTCGGTCTGTCTACATACTGAGTAAGGAAACCCTTCTGAACACACCTGACAAAAACGGCTCCATCCAAACCATCTGCATTTAGGAGGTTCCAGTCGATATTGGGAAAGTTGAAATCACCCATAACTACAACCCTGCTACCTCAGCATTTTTCCAGAATCTGCCCGCCAATGCTTTCTTCAATCTCCCTACCGCTATTAGGTGGTCTGTAGAAAACCCTCAATGAGGCGACTGCTCCCTTGCTGTTCCTGACTTCCACCCATACTGACTCAGCAGACAGACCTTCCTCAACAACCTTAGTTTCTGTAGCTGTGATGCACTCTGATTAGTAATGCTATACCCCCTCCCAGTTTTCCACCCTCCCTGTTGTTTTTAAACGTTCTAAACCCTGGAACATCAAGCAACCATTCCTGCCCCTGTGAAACCCACGTCTCCGTTATGGCCACAACATCGTATCCCCAAGTACTGATCCATGCTCTAAGTTCATCACTCTTATTTCTGACACTCCTTGCATTGAAGCAGACACACTTTAACCAATCTCTCTGTTTCATCACATGAGAAACCTTCCCAATAGGTTCACTTCATTCTGTCACTGCCCCATCTGCAAATGTTCCCCTCTCAGATATGTGGCTCTGATTTCCACCCCCCTGCCAATCTAGTTTAAACCCTCCCGAATCATATGAGCAAATCTCCCACCCAAGACATTTGTGGTCCCCCCATTCTGGTGCAACCAGTCCTTCATGTGCAAGCCCTACCTTCTCCAGAAGGTATCCCAATGGTCTAGATATCTGAAGCCCTCCCTCCTGCACCAGCCTTGCAGCCACGTGTTAAGCTGCATTCGCTGACTGTTCCTCACCTCACTATTCGTGGCACCGGTAGCTAACCTGAGATCACCACTCTACTCGTCCTGCTCTTCAGCTTCCAACTTAACTCTCTGTAGTCATTTTTCAGATCCTCAAACCCTTTCCTGGCTATATCTTTGGTGCCAGTATGTACCACGATTTCTGGCTGCTCACCCTCCCCCTTCAGAATCCTGTAAACCTGATCCGCGACATCCCAGACCCTGGCACCAGGGAGGCAACATACCTTCTGGGAGTCCCGTTCCTGAACACAAAACCTCCCGTCAGTCTAACTAACTATTGAGTCCCCTACCACGAGCGCTCTCCTACCACTAGAAATGAAAAAGAACAGACGTGCTAGCAACCCAAACAAATAGTTATTTTCATTCACATTACTGAACATTGATTAATAAGCTTTAACTTCCCTGGAAAAGGCAGCTGAGAGTTTCCTGCTTGAAATTTTGCAGTCCTTGGAGCGTAGGGACTATTAGGAAGATGGCTCCAGAACTTTGACCCAGTGACAGTGAAGTCACAAATGATACAGTTAAGACAGGAGGACCTGTGGCTTGGACTGTAATCTGCTGATGGTGTTCCCATGCATTTGTTGTTCATTCCCTTCCAGTCATTGAAATTGAGAGTTTGGAAGCGGTTACTCATGGAGGCTTGCCGGGTTGTTGCAGTGCACCTAGTCAGATGGCACACATTGTTGCTCCTGTCTTGACAGCAAGGGGTTAAAATTGTGAAACCATTGAGTTACCAATCAAGCAGTGACCTTTGCCCTGGATGGTGCCAAACAACAGCTTAAATGTTGTTTGAGCTGCACTCTTTGAAGCAAGTGGACAGTATTCCATTACAACTCTGACCATACACTGTGAAACTGCAGACAAGCTCTGGAGTCAGGAGCGGAATTGCTCACTACAGCATTGCTAACCTCTGATCTGCTCTGGTCTCCACAGTATTTTTGCAGAGGGCCTGTACAGCTTCTGATCAAAGCTAACTCCCACAATGTTTATTGTGGGGTGTCAACAATGATAATGCCATTGAATATCAAGAGGAGATGGTTAGATTCTGACTGGAGATAAGCATTGCCTAGCACTTATGTAGCAAGTAACATTTTCACCAAACATCAGCTCAGGCCTGAAATGTTATCAAGATTTTGCTGCATACAGGCATGGGCTACTTCAGTATCTAAGAAGTCACGAATAGAGTGCACATCCCATTTCTGAGCTTAAATGATCTTCAATAATCTATGATCATAATGAGGCAGCTGAAGATGCTTGGGCATTACCCTAGAACAACTCCTGCAATGACAACTTGAACGGAGATGACTGACCTCCAAAAACTACAACCAACTTCTTTGAGCTAGCTGTAACTCCAATCAGTGGAAACTTTCACCCCACCCACCTCAATTTATATTGACTACAACTTTGCTAGTGTTCCTTGATGACATACTCAAGTAAAATGCTGTCTTGAGATGATAGCAAATGCAGTCAGGTCAGTCAATAACGTCACCTCCTGACTTCAGCTTTTTCACCAAATGTATCAAGAAATGAGATCAGGAGCGGAGCAGTCCAGGCAGAAAAATATTGAGCAGATTATTGTTGAATAAATGTCACATGATAATGCACTCGAAAAAACCTTCCAATGCTTAGCTGATGACTGGAGTAGAGTTTTTGGGTAGTGATTGGCTGGGTTGATTTGATGTCTGTGGACATTACCTATCTAGACAATTTTCCATATTGCCAGTAGATGCCAGTATTGTAGCTGTACGAGAACAGCTTAGATTGAAGAGCAGCTGGTTCTGAAGCAAAAGTTCTCATTACTATCGCTGGAGTGCCACCAGGGCTCACAGCATTTTCAGTATAGACTGCTTCAAGCCATTTCTTGGTATCACAAATTGGCATCATGTAAAATAGCATTAAATTCGTTGAAGGCTAGCATCTGTGATGCTCAGGGAAAGACCAACATGGATTGTTCACTTGGCATTTCTGGCTGAACATGCTTGCAAAACATTCAGCTTTGTCCTTTTCAAAAATGTGCTTGGCTTCGCCACCATTGAAGATGGGGATATTTCTGAAGACTCCACTTCTAATTAATTTCCCACCACCATTCACAACTGGATATGATACGACTGCAAAGCTTGTATCCATTTCATTGGTTGTAGAATCAGTTGTTATCTCTGTCGATCACATGCTGCTTACACAGCTTGGCATGCAAGTCATCTGTTGTAGCGTGACCAACTTGACATCTATTTTTTTCTAAATGGATGATTGGTGTTGCTCCTGACATACCCTCATAAATCCTTTATTAAACAAGTGTTGATCATCAGTTTGCTGATAATGGTAGAGTGGGGAAAAGCTTTGCTGATAATGGTAGAGTGGGGAAAAACACAGATTGCAATGGAATACAATTCTGCAACTGCTGATGGACCACTGCACCTCATGGATGTCCCGTCTTAACTCATGAGGTCTGTTCAAAAATTAATCCCATGCAGCATGGGTGTATTGTCACCACAACACAAGGATACCCTCAAATCTGATGATAGGCTTTCATCTCCACAAGGACGGTCACTCCAACTAACACTTTCACGGACAGATGCATGTTACAGGTTATAGACTCAGGTGTACAGCACAGAAACATAACCTTCGGTCCAACTCATCCATGCTAACCAGAAATCCCAGATTAATCTAGTCCAATTTTGCAGCACTTGGCCCATATCCCTCCAAACACTTCCTATTCATATACCCATCCAGATGCCTTTTAAATGTTGCAATTGTACCAGCCTCCACCACTTCCTCTAGCAGCTCATTCCGTACTCACACCACCTTCATGAAAAAGGGCCCTTTTAAAGCTTTCCCTTCTCACCCTATACCTACGCCCTCTAAATTCTGGACTCCCCCCACCCCAGGGAAAAGGTATTGGCTATTTACTCCATCCATGCCCCTCATGACTTTATAGACCTCTAATAGGCGACCCCTCAGCCTCTGATGCTTCAGGGAAGACAACTCCAGTCTATTCAGCCTCTTCCTATAGCTCAAACCCTCCAACCCTGGCAACATCCTTGTAAATCTTTTTCTGAACCTTTTCAAATTACATATCATCCTTCTTATAGAGGGCAACCAGAATTGTACGCAATACTCCAAAAGTGGCCTAACCAATGTCCTGTACAGCCGTAATATAACCTCCCAAACTCCCTATACTCAATGCTGACCAATAAAGGAAAGGATATCAAATGTCTTCTTCGCTATCCTATTTACCTGCAACTCCATTTTCAAGAAACTATGAATGTGTGCTCCAAGGTCTCTTTGTTTAGCAACACTCCCCAGCACCTAACCGTTAAATGCATAAATTGGTGAGGATAAAGTTAATTAGGTTTTCTCCTCTTGTTGGTTCCTCACTATTTGCTTACATTCCAGTCTAGCAGCTATGTCTTTGAGATAACTGGTCCAGACAGTAGTGCTGCTCTTGAGCCTCTCTTGGTAATGGATATTGAAATCCTCCACCCAGAATACATTATATGCCGTGCCACCTTCCAAATGATTTAAAAGGTGGAGGAAAACAGATTTATCAGCAGAGGCACAGTGGCAATTCCTGTAATCATGAGATTTTCTTACACATTACACCTGATGTCATGAGACTTCATGGAGTCTGCAGTCAATATTGGGGACACCATGGGCAATGCCCTCCTGACTACATACCATTGCGCAGCTACCTTGTGGGTCTGTCCTGTTAGTGAGATAGGACATACCCAGAGATAGTGATGGCGGGTTCTGGAATATAGTCTATGGATCTATAAAGCCTAGGTATATTTTCAGAACAAGTTCAAAGTCAAAGGGCAAGTGGTACAGATTTATCCGTATGAGTTATCTGACGTGTGTTAAAGATAACTAGTTTCCAGATGAACAAATTCACCATTTATATTTGTGGAAAATTTAGGGAATACATCAGTCTCCAAAGACTGACTGATCATGAATTTTGACTCAGCAGCAGGGAGAAGAGTTTCAACTTTGTTTATGGAATGCTGCTGATGACCTGTGCAGACAAAACTGGCTTTTCCTCTGGGTTATGGGGGAAAATAAACACCAATATATAACTGGAAAAACATTGAATCAAACGAAATAAACAAAACCTGCCTCCACTTTCAGAATTTTCCTTCCTGACTTATTCTTTTTGGCACTCTAAGCACAGAACTCTTTCACTGACTGTTAGGTGTTCAGGCACTTACACTACCAGTCCCTACAACCATCACTGCTTTTCTCCAATATTTTCATTGATGCTTATGATGGGATATTCCAAGTGTCCCATGAGGGGCTGTTTAAAAGGAAAGTATATTCCAGAGCTTTATTTGGAAAGTTCAAGGATGAATTAACCACCACTTTGATATATTTTGAACTCTGTTTGGGGCACTACTCAATACAACTGCTGAACTCATGTTAGTATCCTATTTTATCTCACTTACAGCTCATTTAACTGAGATGTTATGGACTGGATTGATGTGAAAATATATTGCTCTGTTGCAATAATTTATTGGGCAAGACATAATGTAATCCATTTAAATCAGACAAAACCTCTGCTGTGAACCGAGTGAATAAAACAACCCAACAACTATAGACCAAGTCAACATCTCTCAAAACTGGACACAATTTAATATGGTTAAATCAGTACAATTTCCTTAGTTGATATCGGTTAGGCAAGTGTCCACTTTTGAAAGATTCACAAATGATGGATAGTGATTATAAAATTGTGATTTTCTAATTTACCCATTTATGATTATTAGTTCCACACTAAGATAATCAGCCTTGCCCTTGGATACTGAAATTATGCGAAAATTTGTTTGGTACATATTTTTACCCCCACTAAATGTCCTGCTAGAGAATGTCATCAGTTTTCTTTACTAAAATTGCAATGGATTTCAACAGGGCTTTCCTCATACTTGTCCCTCAACAAATCTGAATTTAGATTGTGAGAAACAAAGTCTATCATTGTAACTTATTTTCAAATTTAAAGAATATTTGTAGTTTTGTTTTTAAGTTAAAAATTCAAATTATGAATCAAGTCTGTTCTTGTACTGGTTGGTGAGCAAAATTTAAAAAGAATGCAATGTACTAAGATAATGCTATGGTATTAAACATAAAAGGGGAATTTAATCCAGCTTCAACTTGTCCACAAAAGGAAAAGATTGACTGGAATTCTGCAAGTTTGAACAATACCAGAATGTACATTAAGACTCTAAGACAAAGTTGTATTTCAAAAACATGCAAGAAATCAGAGGCTAACGAATAGTTAACAATTCAAACTTGAATTTTGTGCAAAATTACAATGGCCTTGAAACATCTGTCTTACCAAAACAATGTGAATTGTGCAAAGCCTGTAACCTTGGGAACAGTTTATTTTGCTAAAATGACAGGTCATTTTAGCAAACTATGTCCAGATAGATGCCATGCATTTGGGTTGCATATTTTGCATGACTTTTCTCTTCTATCTTTAAGTTTCCCCACCACCATTCACAATATTTCTTTATTTATTAATTAACTCAACCCTTCCTTCACCTGCACTTCTGATACTATGGTTCTCACTCAAACCGTTTCTCCTGTTCATCCTGACCAGACCCTTTGCTTCCTTGAATCCAAGGAATTTAGATATGAACAAATATGGAAGACATCTGGATTATTGATTTGTTCACAGATCTACTAGATCACATCAAATACAGTCACGTTCCACTCTTGCACGTTAAAACAGTCCACTATTCCAGGATGGTACACAACTTTTACATAGTGTAAATGCAACTTATTAAAATCAATGGAAGTGGGAGAATACAGCCCACATTAACTGCAAATGTCATGGGCAAGTATATCAGCATTTAAGTATAATTCTTACATACATATCTATTTTGGTGTCAAGGCAAGCTCGATTTATGACAGTCAGCAATTGGAATCAAAATTACATGCTAAACATTGACTTCCAAAATAGGCATGTCTAATTGGCACAACATCCATGTGACATAAGGTTTCACCCATTCGGCAAAATAGTCAGATATGACTTGTGAAAAAACATTGAAATATATTTCATCCCTAATTCAACCTCCCCCGGCACTCCATTTACATATATAAAACACTTTCAGCACAAGAAACTATAATTCTATAATTTTTTATTCTTCAGAGATGGTCAAAACTCATACCCTTAAGAGACAGAAAATCCTAGAAATTCATTCTGGTCATATCGGATCAGCCAGCCATTCTTTATAACGTACTGCCTGATGTTCACTTCCATTTCACAGAATAGGCAGGTCTTTTGTTTCATTAGTATACTGTTAGATGAATTTCAATCCTTTGAATCTCTATTCCATAGCTTTCCACATAAGAAACATTTCCAGGTTAATAATTTGTCACACACAAGCACTGGAGCAAACCCACATTGCAGAGTCTCAGTTTATACCAAGAGAAAACATGGAGGTAAGTATTTGTGACTAAACTCTTATAGCCCTTGTTGTATTTTGGTTCCAATTTAAAAATCAGATGTACAACTAACTTGCACTTAAAATACCACAAATTCAGCAATAAAGTTCAGACTAAACAAACTTTTTTTTTGTGTATTCTTTGCTTAATTACATCCTCAGTGGAAAAAAATGTTTTGCAAAATGAAGCAAGAACCAATTATTTAATCAATTAGTATAATGGTGTGACACCCTCCACCACAATCGTGACCAAGAAAAAGAAAATATACATGAACTTTTTGGATTTTAGTGAAGCCTTTGACAAGCTTCCACATGATAGACTAATTAGTAAAGTTAGGTGACATGGGAGCTTGTCAGTGGATACATAAGTGGTTTAACAGCAGGAAATAAGACTATGATGGTGAAGGGTTGCTTTGTGGACTGTAGCCCTATCACCAGTGGTGTTCCACAAAGATTGATTCTGGGTCCTCTTTTGTTTTCATTTATATAAATGATTTGGAGGAGATAGTTAGTTAGTTTTCAGAAGAAACCAAAATTGGTGGCATAGTGGACAGTGAAGAAGGTTTTCTAAGATTACAAAGGGATCTTGATCAAATGGGTCAATGAGCTGAAAAATGGCAGACAGCAATCCATGTAGATAAATGCAAGGTGTTGCATTTTGGTACAACAAACAAGGATAGGACTTATACATTTAATGGTAGGGCCTTGGGTAGTGTTGTAGAACAGAGGGATCTAGGGGTGAGGTACATAATTCTTTGAAGTTTACATCCCATATAGACAGAGTGGTTAAAAAGGCATTTGGCATGCTTGCCTTCATTGCTCTGCCCTCTGAATATAGGAGTTAGGGGCATATTAAGGGGAGAGGAGAGAGATTTAACAAAGACGTGGGAGGCAAGTTTCTTTTTTGAACAGAGAGTGGTTTACATGTGGAATGAACTTCCTAAGCAAGTGGTGATGTGGGTACAACTACAAATGTTTAGAAGACATTTGGGTAAGTACACGAATACAAAAGATTTGAAGGGATATAGGCCAGGAGCAGGCAGTTGGAACTAGTATAGTTTGGGATTGTGTTCGGCATGGACTGGTTGGACCGAAGGGTCTGTTTCTGTGCTGTATGACTATTAACAATCGATGCAGAAAAAATGCAAATTGAGAATACAAATTGGATCTAAAAGCCAGAAGGTACTGAAGACAATAAAAGAAAAGTCAAAGTCATTCTGAAACAGTGACCAAAATGTGGCAGCTCCAAAAAGAAATATGGCTGCAGTCAAGTGCCTCGCACACTACTCCCTGATGGTGTTAATGGAGAAGCTATTGATACTTTTGAGTTTCCAACAGGCAGCATCAACACATTAAGTTATTAGCTTTTTTTTGACTTCCAAACAGAGAACCATGGGTGGAGTTGAGAAGAGAACAGTTTCTCTCCCATCACAGGAACAGAATTTAGTTTAGCTCAGTTCAGCTGAGGTAAACCAGTCATTTCAGTAGACATGTTTTTCTAGTTGCGAAGTCTCCAAGCAAAGAAAGTACGTTTGGGATAGAAACTTCATGTCGTTAGAACTGTATCATTTTATGCCATCAGAAGAACTGCAAAAGATTCACGCCATCAGACTGAAAAGGAATTGCAAAATTGGCTCCGTATTTCAAGAAAAGGAAACTGGAAAGGATCACAACTCTAAGTTTTTACTTCTGAGTTGGGTAAACAAAAGGTGGTCATAAATACAATTTACAAGACTATTGTGTTTCAAAATTTCCTTTTAATGGCTAAGGTAAAGGAGATGGTTCTAAAAAGAAGTGTGACAAATTCTTAGCAAAGAGTTTAGTTTGGAGATGTGCTTATGTAACTTAAGGTTGCCATGGGGATGGAAGAAAGGAGAGAGAAACTCAAATAGAAACCCAATGAAGGTATTGAAGTACAGTTTATAACACCTCCCAGAATCACAGAACAGAGAAGAAGCATAGAAGAAAAAAATTGGAATGCTCCCAAGAACAAATCTGTTGTGTTCTATAGGAAATTATAGGGAAAACAGTTTTATGAGAGTTGACTGAACAGTTAAAAGGAATCAGATAAAGATGTTCTGAAATTTTGGATCATCAGGTCTGTTGAGATGGAGAAAGTATCAAACTCTGCTGTTTTGGGGATTAACGTTTCCAGGAAACCTCAGGCAGAGTGGAATTATTCGCACAAACTAGTAGAAGTTTTGAACTGGTAGAGCAGGGAATAGTGAGACCCTTCTGGAGAGCTAGGAGTGACCAAGACAGTCCTTCTAATGCCTCATGTGACAGAAGCAGGAGATAAAATAACATGTTTTCAAAAAAAAAAGGTACGTTCTGTCTGTCTTAAGGGTGGCTAATGCAAGGCTTCCATTTTTAATTTGATATATTTGCTGACTATTCATTAATGTGTGAGCTCGTTGACTACATTGTTAGAGTAAAAGTTTTAAAAAGTGAGATCTTATTCTCTGGTTATTTATAATGGCATCATAGAAATTAGTTTCTTGTCAAAAAGTCACAGATCTCCACAGTGTTTGCAACATATACAAGTAGAATTTGAGGAATGCAAAGAACTGAGGTTTACTGAGCTGGAGGATGTTAAGAGGTAGGGAGGGAGGGAGCACATAGAAGGATTTAAAAGCAAGGATGAGAATTTCTTTTGTTTAAAATAAAATATTGTCATGCAGGGAGCCAAAGTCAGTGAACACTACAAGTCCAAGTATAGGGATGACCTTAAGTTTCTGAAGGTTAGAAAATTTTAGGCTAGTCACAAGAGCCTCAGAAGAATTGTATCTTGAGGAAATTAAGACATGGAAAAAGGAAATCAACAGGTGAATGAAAACAGAGGTAGAGATGGTCAATGTCACAGTGGTGAAAAACAGGTGATGAAAACAGAATCGAAATTCCGTTTGTACTCAAACAGGAGCTAAGGTTGGGGAAAAGGCTAGTTTAGGCTTAGTGACCCAGGAGAGGAATGAAATCAGCGACTATGGAATGAAGGTTATGATGGGGATCAAAGATATTGGCTTCAGTTTTCCTAATACTTCGAGTCATAGAGATGTACAGCATAGAAACAGACCCTTCAGTCCAACTCGTCCATGCCGACCAGATATCTAAACCCAATCTAGTCCCATTTGCTAGCACTTGGCTCATATCACTTTAAACTCTTCCTATTCATATACCCATCCAGATGCCTTTTAAATGCTATAATTGAACCAGCCTCTATTACTTCCTCTGGTAGCTGATTCCACATACACACACTGCCCTCTGCATGAAAAAGTTGCCCCTTGAGTCCCTTTTATATCTTTCCACTCTCACCCTAAACCTATGCCCTCTAGTTTGGAATTTCTCCTACCCCAGGAAAAAGACCTTGGCTATTTATCCAATCTATGCCCCTCATGATTTTATAAACCTCTATTAGGTCACCCTTCAGTCTAAGACGCAGGGAAAACAGCACCAGAGTATTCAACCTCTCCCTGTTCAACTCCTCCAACACTGGCAACATGCTTATAAATCTTTTCTGAACTCTTACAAGTTTCACACCATCCTTTCAATAGGAAGACCACCAGAATTGCACATAATATTCCAAAGTGGCCAAACCAATGTCCCGTACAATCGCAACATGACCTCCCAACTCCTATATTCAATGCTCTAACCAATAAAGGAAAGCATACCAAATGCCTTCTTCACTATCCTATTGACCTGTGAGTCCACTTTCAACGAGCTATGAACTTGCACTCCAAGGTCTCTTTGTTCAGAAACACTCCCTAGGACCTTCCCACTAAACGTATAATCCCTGCTCTGATTTGATTTTCCAAAATGCAGCATCTCCATATGCCAATTGTCAGCCCATTAGCCCATCCAATCAAGATCCCATTGTAATCGGAGGTTACCTTCTTTGCTGTTCACTACACCTCCAAATTTTGATGTCATCTGCAAACTTAAACTGTACCTCTTATGATCACATCCAAATCATGTATATAAATGACAAAAAGCATTGCTCCCAGTACTGATCCTTGTGGCACACCACTGGCCACAGGTCTCCAGTCTGCAAAGCAATCCTCCACCACCACCCTCTATCTTCTTCCTTTGAGCAGTTCTGCATCCAAATGACTAGTTCTCCCTGTATTCCATGAGATCTAACCTTGCTAACCAGTCTCCCATGAAGTCTACTGCTCGACTCTCAATCGTCCTTGTTGCTACTTTAAAAAACTCAATCAAGTCCGTGAGACATGATTTCATACACAAAGCCATGCTGACTATCCCTGATCAGTCCTTGCCTCTCCAAATACATAAATCCTGACTGTCAGGATTCCCTCCAACAACTGGCCCACCACTGATGTTAGGCTCACTGGTCTTTAGTTTCCTGGCTTTTCCTTACCACTCTTCTTAAATAGTGGCACCACCTTAACCAGCCTCCAGTCTTCCGGCACCTCATCTGTGAGGTTGGGGAAAAGGCTAGTTTAGGCTCAGTGACCCAGGAGAGGAATGAAATCAGTGACTATGGAATTAAGGTTATGATGGGGATCAAAGACATTGTAAATTAGATTAGATTACGCACAGTGTGGAAACAGGCCCTTCGGCCCAACAAGTCCACACCGCCCCGCCGAAGCACAATCCACCCATACCCCTACATTTACACCTTACCTAACACTACGGGCAATTTAGCATGGCCAATTCACCTGACCTGCACATCTTTGGACTGTGGGAGGAAACCGGAGCACCCGGAGGAAACCCACGCAGACACGGAGAGAACGTGCAAACTCCACACAGTCAGTCGCCTGAGGCAGGAATTGAACCCGTGTCTCTGACGCTGTGAGGCAGCAGTGCTAACCACTGTGCCACCGTGCCGCCAACCAAGTATTAGGAAAACTGAAGCCAGTCATCGAGATGTACAGCACAGAAACAGACCCTCAGCCTCCGATACTCCAAGGGAAACAGCCCTAGCCCATTTAACTTCTCCCTCGATTTTAAATCCTCCAGTCCTGGTAACATCCTTGTAAATCTTTTCTGAACCCTTTCAAATTTCACAACATCCTTCCGATTGGAAGGAGACCAGAATTGCATGCAATATTCCAACAGTGGCCAAATCAATGCTCTGTACAGCCGCAACATAACCTCCCAACTCCTGTATGCAATACTCTGACCAATAAGGAAAGCATACCAAATGTCTTCTTCACTATCCAATGCGACTCTACTTCCAAGGAGCTATGAACCTGCACTCCAAGGTCTCTTTGTTCAGCAACACTCCCGAGGACTTTACCATTAATTGTATAAATCCTGCTAAGATTTGCTTTCCCAAAATGCAGCACCTCACATTTATCTAAATTAAACTCCATCTGCCACTCCTCGGCCCATTGGCCCATCTGATCAAGACCCCATTGTAAATCAGAGGTAAGCTTCTTCGCTGTCCACTACACCTCCAATTTTGGTGTCAGCTGCAAACTTACTAACTATACCTCTTAAGTTCACATCCAAATGATTTATATAAATGAAGAAAAGTAGTGGACCCAGCACCGATCCTTGTGGCACTCCAATGGTCACAGGCCTCCAGTCTGAAAAAGAACCCTTCACCACTACCTTCTGTCTTCTACCTTTGAGCCAGTTCTGTATCCAAATGGCTAGTTCTCCCTGTATTCCGTGAGATATAACCTTGCTAACCAGTCTCCCATGGGGAATCTTGTCGAACACCTTACTGAAGTCCACATAGATCACATCTACTGCTCTGCCTCATCAATCCTCTTTGTTACTTCCTCAAATAACTCAAGCAAGTTTGTGAGACATTAGTTCCCACGCACAAAGCCATGTGGTCTATCCCTAATCAATCCTTGCCTTTCCAAATACATGTACATCCTGTCCCTCAGGTTTCCCTCCAAAAGCTTGCCCAACACAGATGTCAGGCTCACTGGTCTATAGTTCCCTGTCTTGTCCTTACCACCCTTCTTAAATAGTGGCACTACGTTAGCCAACCTCCAGTCTTCTGGCATCTTACCTGTGACTATCGATGATACAAATATCTTAGCAAGAGGTCCAACAATCACTTCCTTAGCTTCCCACAGAGTTCTAGGCTACACCTGAGCAGGTCCTGGGGATTTATCCATTTTTATGCATTTCAAGACAGCCAGTACTGCCTCCTCTGTAATATGGACATTTTTCAAGATGTCACCGTCTATTTTGCTACATTCTATATCTTCCATGTCCTTTCCCACAGATTCAAAATATTTATTTAGTATCTCCCCCATCTCCTTTGGCTCCATACAAAGGCTGCCTTGCTGATCTTTGAGGGGCCCTATTCTCTCCCTAGTTACCCTTTTGTCTTTAATGTATTTGTAAAAACCCTTTGGATTCTCCTTAACCCTATTTGCCAAAGCTATCTCATGTCCCCTTTTTGCCCTCCTGATTTCTCTCTTAAGTATACTCTTACTGCCTTTATACTCCAAGGATTCACTCAATCTACCCTGTCTATATTTGACAAATGCTTCCTTCCTTTTCTTAACCAAACCCTCAATTTCTTTAGTCATCCAGCATTCTGTATACCTACCAGTCTTTCCTTTCACCCTACAGGAATATACTGTCTCTGGACTCTCGTTATCTCATTTCTGAAGGCTTCCCATTTTCCAGCCGTATTTTTCCCTGCGAACATCTGCCCCCAATCAGTTTTTCAAAGTTCTTGTCTAATACCGTCAAAGTTGGCCTTTTTCCAATTTAGAACTTCAGCTTTTAGATCTGATCTCTCTTTTTCAATCACTATTTTAAAACTAGTAGAATTATGGTCGCTGGCCCCAAAGTGCTCCCCCACCGACACTTCAGTCGCCTGCCCTGCCTTATTTCCCAAGAGTAGGGGGTCAGGTTTTGCACCTTCTCTGGTAGGTACATTCATATACTGAATCAGAACAGTAACAATATATTTTCCTCAAAAGCACCTCTTTCTTCTCAAGGTAGAGGTCAATGCAGAAGGGAAAAAGCAGCAATGCTGAGGGAACACCACCACTTATATGTCATTTAGCACACTGACAATATACCACCATTACTTCAACATCATGTTCATAGAACTTCTTTGCGCTGATATACAGATGATGCACATCAAGACACTAAATGAATTAGCTAATTTCTGTTAAAAATAAACTCTTGCCAATAAAAACAAAAGAAAAGTTGTTTATATTAAAAAGGTACTCCCTTCCATAGTGGTTCCAGAAGCATTATACAGCTCAACATTTACAAGCTACTTTTATTGAAGTGAATTGGAGATCAACAGGACCACAGTGGGCTATTCGAAGAAGGGACTCTTGTGTTGGCTTTGCTCAGGAGCAGACTTGAATCTCAAAGCTTCACGTGGACTAGACAATAGTCAGTTTGATTACAAAGTGTATGTTCTTTGTTAGATAATTTGCAATTTCAATATTTGGATAATCCAAGTTTGGCTGATATCATAGCTTATGCACTGGCATAGAAGAAAATATTTACAAGAATAAATTAAGAAAAAAGAAACAAACAAACATTCATTAGGAATGTAACATAATGGGAAATGTTTTTCTCCTTAGCAGCATAGTTTACATGATGTACCATTACACTGCAAACAGGTAACTCAATTTGTTGTGAGATTATTAATTTGCTATCAAATATGAAATTAATATGCTCAAAATGACTTCATAATAGGATGACAAATTCAGCTGACTTCAGATATATAGCACCAAGGGTTTTCAGGGAAAGCAACAACTGTATCCGAAGGAAGACAAAGAATAAGGCGGCATTGTTTGACATGCCTTACTTAGGGAGCTGGTATGAATGTTCTTACATCAAAAGTCCAGGTTCAGTCAACCAGAATAAAGAGATGGAACATATGTTTATCCTCACGGACAGTACACAGACAATCATCATAAAGTTAGCTGGCAGACAGGCTTCTTCGTAGAGTTATGTCATTGCCACAATCTGACTTTACTCATTTTAAAATCAATAAACTGGAGGTTCTGAAAAGTTCTTTAAATGATTACAGATCACTACAACTATTTACTAGTTTAGTGCAGACTTCCTTGAACTCAGAAAAGCTATTTTAAAAAAAAACACACCACTTTTATAATTGGGCAATTTTTAAAAATTCCATCCTAATTTTGACAGTGTTGTGAAGATAGATCATGAATAAACCAATTAAAATACATCTATTTGCAGAAACGATTTATATGTGTTACTACATGTCTGTGTTACTTGACCCTTAGACCTAAAGATCAACGTAGTATCCGACAGTTAGGCTTCAATAATCCAGAGGAGGCCAAAAAGGAGGTGGATTAGAAGATTCACCAAAGTACAAAGGACATGAACACTGAAGTACTACACTGAAGTAGCTTTGTTTGCTTAGAGTTAAATTCCAAAAGGAAAATTGCTGGATACTTTCTCTCATAGACAGTAAGCAGAGACAAAGTGCTGAATCCAGTCTTACCATTATTTTCAACCGTAAAATCTGGGTCAGTTTGTTTGCTGTATTTTTACAACAGAATCAAGATCTAGAGCCCCCTAGTTATATGAAATTTGGTGGATAAACAATATCTTCACTTAACAATTCAATACACAGATTTACATATTTCTTTAACCTTATATTTTGAATTATATTACATAATGGTTATTAGAGTGTAGAAAATTGAGTTTTCGTTGAAGTTCGTGCTTTAAAGGACGAAAACAACTACAATAATCCATGTCAAAAATATTAATCTTGTCAAACCAAATATTATCTTCACCTGTTATGTTCACATAATTATAAGTTATGCAGTCATAGATTCATATATTACGTGATAATAAGAGGTACAGCTCGTATGTTTGTAGATTACATCAAAATCGGAGGTGTAGTGAACAGCAAAAAAGGTCACCTCAGATCACAACAGCATGTCACAACAGGATCTTGACCAGTTGGGCCAATGGGCTGAGAAGTGGCAGATGGAGTTTAATTCAGATAAATGTGAGGTGCTGCATTTTGGGAAAGCAAATCTTAGCCGGATTTATACACTTAAATGGTAAGATCCTCGGGAGCGTTGCTGAACAAAGATACTTTGGATTGCAGGTTCATGGCTGCTTGTAAGTGGAGTCACAGGTAGATAGGATAGTGAAGGTGGTGTTTGGTATGCTTTCCTTTATTCGTCAGAGTATGGAGTACAGGAGAAAAAGTGAGGTCTGCAGATGCTGGAGATCAGAGATGGAAATGTGTTGCTGGAAAAGCACAGCAGGTCAGGCAGCATCTAGGGAACAGGAAGGGCTAATGCCCGAAACGTCGATTCTCCTGTTCCCTAGATGCTGCCTGACCTGCTGCGCTTTTCCAGCAACACATTTCCATCTATGGAGTACAGGAGTTGGGAGGTCATGTTGCGGCTGTACAGGACATTGGTTAGGCCACTGTTGGAATATTGCGTGCAATTCTGGTCTCCTTCCTATTGGAAAGATGTTGTGAAACCTGAAAGGGTTCAGAAAAGATTTACAAGGATGTTGCCAGGGTTGGAGGATTTGAGCTATAGGGAGAGGCTGAACAGGCTGGGGCTGTTTTTCCGGAGCATCAGAGGCTGAGGGGTGACCTTATTGAGGTTTACAAAATTATGAGGGGCACGGACTGGGTAAATAGGCAAAGTCTTTTCCCTGGGGTCGGGGAGTCCAGAACTAGAGGGCACAGGTTTAGGGTGAGAGGGGAAAGATGAAGGAGAGACCTAAGGGGCAACTTTTTCACGCAGAGAGTGGTATGTGTATGGAATGAGCTGCCAGTGGAAGTGGTACAATTGCAACATTTAAGCGGCATTTGGATGGGTATACGAATAGGAAAGGTTTGGAGGAAGTGCTGAGTGCTGGCAGGTGGGACTAGATTGGGTTGATATTTGGTCGGCATGGACGGGTTAGACCGAAGGGTCTGTTTCCATGCTGCACATCTCTATGACTCCATGACTGGAAGCAGACCCTTTGGTCCATCTCATCTACACCGACCAGGTTTACCCAAACTAAATCAGTTCTAGTTGCCTGCTTTTGGCCCATGCCCCTCTTAATCTGCACTGCTGTAATGTAGCACCATCAGTCCTGGGGGAGAACTGTCTCATTTTTACTGTATCAGTTGTATATGGCAGAAGTGACAAATAAAATGGTACTCTACACATAAAGGGGTGCTTAATAATAAAAAGACACAGACCAAACACAGTTGTCTTTGTCCAATGATGGGGAGGTAGTGATTTTAGGCAAAAGTCACCGGCTTAGTAATCTCAAACCCCAGGCTAATGATGTAGGTACATAGGTTCAAATGCTACTATAGCAGATAGTAAAATTTGAATCTAATGAAAATATAGAATAAAAAGCTGCCCCAGTGGTGACCAAGTGACCACTGCCAATGTCGTAAAAACCCATTTGGTTCACTTTATGGATTAGTGCCCTTTAATGTTCTCCTTTTAAGAATGAAAACTGCTATCCTTTGCTGGTCAGGCTTACATGTGGCTCCAGACTCTCAGAAATGTTGATGACTCTTAAATGCCCTCTCAGCAAGTAGAGATGTCAAACTTAGCAACATCTACATCCCATGAACAAATAAAAAAATTAAAACAAAATTAAATTTAAAGGTCATGATTCATTGTGACTTCAGTTTCTTCTGTATTCACAGAACCTCTACAGTGAGGAAGGAGGCCATTCAGCCCATTAAGTCTACACTGACCTGCCAAAGAGTATTCCAGCCAGACCCAACCCATCCTATCCCCATAACCCCGTAGTTACCATGGCGAATCCACCTTGCCTGCATATTCCTAGACACTAAGGGATAGTGTAGCATTGACAATCCACTTAACTTGCAAATCCTTGAACTGTGGAGAAAACTGGAGCACCAGGCGGAACCCATGGGAAGAACATGAAAACTACATGCAGTCCCCCAAGGTTGGAAAAGAATCCAGGCCGCTGGCACTAAGTAGCATGATCGCATGCACCATCAGGTTAATGCTTTCAATTTGATAAATCCAAGTTTAGCACACTGGCTTCTTGGTAACAAAAGCAGCCAGCTGAACTGCCCAAGTACTGCATAGGCCCAGAGTTGCAAGTGGTAAAGCCACATTAACTTGGTGAATGAGTCAGTTATTAGTTGAAAATAATGGGACACTCAGCATAAATCATATCCCAAAATCCTTAGATAATATATAAATACCTTATCAACGATTTACATCATGATCACTAATCGTTAACCAGTTGCAAAAATCTGTTTACTTTGTTTTAACAAAACTTTCACTATGCTACTTAAGACAGTAGTCCAAGCAGTTAGGATGTATATTCAACAATAGGAATGGAGAAGTGTTGTTCTCTAAATACATAGAGTATCTGGGAGCCCAAACACAGCACAAAACATACTGAAACCAGTTTGACTGAAATGTGACAATATAGTGGAATCTCTTTCGCTATTAGAAATTCACGTCAAGTACCAATTAAGATGATTCTATAGCAAGCTTAAAAAACAAACTCAAAATGCCTTTCACAAACTTTTACTAAAAGGCTTATAGCAAATACACAATGCTTTTGAAGTGTAGTCTCTGTCGCATTATAAGAAGCGTAAAAGAAGAGGTAAAGGATCAGATAAATGAGTGTTGGTGATGCTGGTCAGGAGGAAATATTCACAAGGATATCGGAGAGTGCCCCTAGCTTTGCTTCGAAATTGGCACCTTTTATGTCCATCTCCAGGAACGATTGGCTTCAGTTTAACATTTTATCCACAAGGCAGCACCTTTGACAGTGCAGTGCTGCCATGGGATTGCACAGAATTTTGTATTCAAATTTCATGGATGTACTTTAAACCCATGATAATCTTTCTGAGTTTGGAGGATAGGATGCTGCCACTGAGCCATATTGCCAGTACAAAGTAGAACTTTGTTCAAATCAACTTTATATACTTGCAGTGTAAATGCACACTGAAAAGTCACTACTTGAGTCATCCAACAGTTATACACATGCAATGTTCCAACTGTTGTCAAATTTGTAAAAGTTTAAACTGGGCAATTTTAGCAACAGGAACCTGCTAATTTACCATATTGCTTTGTCAATATTATGCCACTACTATAAAGCACAAACAATTTATCACTCATCATCTTTGGATCCGAGAAATCTAGTTTCATATTAGCTGTGTCAGAGTGCTTAGATATCAGTTGAAAGGACAACCACAAGAACCACATTAATAAAGATACAAAAGTTCACCTCACTCAGGCACAATGACATTTCCAGATGAATTCACCAAATCATCTCATGGATCCGTCTCAAATTAAAAGAAGAAACAGTATCCTCTTTCAATGAAATGGACCAGAAGAATGGGTAATCCAAGATGGAGGATGGGAAAAATTTCTGGCTGTAAGAGCTGCTCCTTTATTTAGGTATTTTAGGTGTTGGAGGGGATTTCCTTGAATTCCAGGAGCAGCAATTACTGTTTTATATGCTGTTGCATTGTTTTGGAATTTTGGAAAAGAAAAGGTCAAAACAACAGCAGTTTTAAAAAGGGAGAAGAACAGACAAAGAAAGCACATGGTGAGGTCAGTGCAAGAGAGAGAGAGAAAGAAACTGACACCAGAGTGAACCTGCACAGTTACTGCCTTTGCTGTTTGAATTCATGTATCACTGGACATCAGAGTGCGTCTGGGAAAATTAACAAGCAGTGAAATTCACAACTGATCTTGGAGGAACTGTTTGGGTGAAGTTCACAGCACAGAAACAGATAAGTGTATTGTTTTTAAGTGTGACCTCCAGAAAGTCTGCATAGTGAGTAGAGTGGGTTCTTTCTTGATTATATGTTTTTTGAGATATGTCTCTTGATTAAACTTAAAATATAAGCCATAACTATTAATTTAACCTGGGGCAGTGTTTTGTAGAGGAATAAGCCGGTGTTATTTTCTGGCCTGTAGAATGTGAAGGAGCAAAAATGGCCTTTAGTCGAGTGATATGTGCTTCTTGTCAGATGTGGGAATTTAAAAGAGTTCAAGGATTACAGCGGATTATATCTGCAATAAATGCTATTGGTTGCGAATCTTATCACATCGAATGGATCAATTGGAGAGACAGTTAGAAGCAATGAGGAATTTGCAATAGCAACAATATGTGATGGATGGCAGTTATAGGAATTGGGGGGAGGGAAAAAGGGGGAAAGTCTCAGATACAGTCACAAAGATGGGGTAACTCCAGGGAAGGTAAGAGAGGTAGGCACCTAGTGCAGGAGCCTTCTGTGGCTATACCCATTTCAAACAAGTATGCTGTATTGTAAAATGTAGGGGGTGATGGATTCTCAGGGGAACGTAGCATGAACAGCCAAGTTTCTGGTATTGAGACTGGCTCGATTGCAACGAGGGGTACATTGGGTACCAAGAGATCAATTGTGTTCGGGGACTGTCCAGTCAGACGTACAGACAGATGTTTCTGTGGCCAGCAGCGAAAAACCAGAATGGTGTGTTGCTTTCCTGGTGCCAGGATCAAGGATGTCTCAGAGGGTGAAGAATGTTCTAAAGGAGGAGAGGGGCCAGCAAGAGGTCATTGTACATATTGGAACCAACGACAAAGGGAAAAGGTTGAGATTCTGAAGGGTGATTACAGAGAGTTATGCAGGAATTTAAAAAAGGAGGTCCTCGAGAGTAATAATATTTGGATTATGCCCGGTGCTACGAGCTAGTGAGGGCAGGAATAGGATGATACAGCAGATGAATGCATGGCCGAGGAGCTGGTGTATGGGGGAAGGATTCACATTTTTAGACCATTGGAATCTCTTGTGGGGTAGAAGTGACTTGTACAAGAAGGACGGTTTGCATCTAAGTTGGAAGGGGACCAATATACTGGCAGGGAGATTTGTTACAGCTGCTCGGGAGGAATTAAACTAGTAAGGTGGGGTGGGTGTGGGTGGTGTGTGGGATCCAGGGAGATAGTGAGGAAAGAGATCAACCTGAAACTGGTACAGTTGAGAACAGAAGTGAGTCAAACAAAACAAAACAAAACAAAACAAAACAAAACACAAAACAAAACAAACAATTCAGGGCAGGCAGGGTTAAAAAAATTAAACTGCATCTATTTCAATACAAGGGGCCTAACAGGAAAGGCAGATGAACTCAGGGCATGGTTAGGAACATGGGACTCATAACAATCACAGAGACATGGCTCAGGGATGGACAGGACTGTCAGCTTAATGTCCCAGAATACAAACGCTACAGGAAGGATAGCAAGGGAGGCAAGAGAAGAGGAGAGTGGCATTTTTGATAAGGGATAGCATTACAGCTGTGGTGATGGAGGATATTCCTGGAAATACATCCACGGAAGTTATTTGGGTGGAACTGAGAAATAAGAAAGGGATGATCACCTTATTGGGACTGTATTATAGACCCCTAATAGTCAGAGGGAAATTGAGAAACAAATTTGTAAGGAGATCTCCGTTATCTGTAAGAATAATAGGGTGGTGATGGTAAGGGATTTTAACTTTCCAAACAGACTGGGACTGTCATAGTGTTAAGAGTTTAGATGGAGAGGAATTTGTTAACTGTGTACAAGAAAATTTTCTGATTCAGTATGTGGATGTACCTACTAGAGAAGATGCAAAACTTGACCTACTCTTGGGAAATAAGGCAGGGCAGGTGTCAGTGCAGGGAGCACTTTGGGGCCAGCGACCATAATTCCATTAGATTTAAAATAGTGATGGAAAAGGATAGACCAAAAGTGTAAATTCTAAATTAGAAAAATTTTGATGGTATTAGGCAAGAACTTTCAAAAGTTGACTGGGGGCAGATGTTTGCAGGTAAAGGGAAGGCTGGAAAATGGGAAGCCTTCAGAAATGAGATAACGAGAATCCAGAGAAAGTATATTCCTGTTGGGGTGAAAGGAAAGGCTGGTAGGTATACGGAATGTTGGATGACTAAAGAAATTGAGGGTTTGGTTATGAAAAAGAAGGAAGCATATGTAAGGTATAGAAAGGATAGATTGAGTGAATCCTTAGAAGAGTATAAAGGCAGTAGGAGTATACTTAAGAGGGAAATCAGGAGGGCAAAAAGGGGACATGAGATAGCTTTGGCAAATAGAATTAAGGAGAATCCAAAGGGTTTTTACAAATACATTAAGGACGAAAGGGTAACTAGGGAGAGAATAGGGCCCCTCAAAGATCAGCAAGGCGGCCTTTGTGTTGAGCCGCAGAAAATGGGGAGATACTAAATGAGTATTTTGCATCAGTATTTACTATGAAAAAGGATATGGAAGATATACAATGTAGCAAAATAGATGGTGACACCTTGCAAAATGTCCATATTACAGAGGAGGAAGTGCTGGATGTCTTGAAATGCATAAAGGTGGATAAATCCCCAGGACCTGATCAGGTGTACCCAAGAACTCTGTGGTGAGCTAGAGAAGTGATTGCTGGGTCTCTTGCTGAGATATTTGTATCATCAATAGTCACAGGTGAGGTGCGGAAGACTGGAGGTTGGCTAATGTGGTGCCACTCTTTCAGAAGGGTAGTAAGGACAAGCCAGGGAATGATAGACCAATGAGCCTGACGTTGGTGGTGGGTAAGTTGTTGGAGTGAATCTTGAGGGACAGGATGCACATGTATTTGGAAAGGCAAGGACTGATTAGGGATAGTCAACATGGCTTTGTGCGTGGGAAATCATGTCTCAAACTTGATTGAGTTTTTTGAAGAAGTAACAAAGAGGATTGATAAGGGCAGAGCAGTAGATGTGATCTATATGGACTTTAGTAAGGCATTTGACAAGGTTCCCCATGGAGACTAGTTAGCAAGGTTAGATCTCATGGAATACAGGGAGAACTAGCCATTTGGATACTTTTTGTCATTTACATAAATGATTTGGATGCAAACAAATGAGGTATAGTTAGTAAGTTTGCAGATTACACCAAAATTGGAGTTGTAGTGGACAGTGAAGAAGGTTACCTTAGATTGCAACCGGATCTTGATCAGATAGGCCAATGGGCCGAGAAGTGGCAGATGGAGTTTAATTCAGATAAATGCAAGGTGCTGCATTTTAGGAAAGCAAATTTAGCAGGACTGAAACACTTAATGGCAAGGTCCTCGAGAGTGTTGCTGAACAAAGAGACCTTGGGATGCAAGTTCATAGCTCCTTGAAAGTGGAGTCACAGGTAGATAGGATAGTGAATAGGGCGTTTGGTATGCTTTCTTTTATAGGTCAGAGTATTGTGTACAGGAGTTGGGAGGTCATGGTGCGGCTGTACAGGACATTAGTTAGGCCACTGTTGGAATATTGCGTGCAATTCTGGTCTCCTTCCTATCGCAAAGATGTTGTAAAACTTGAAAGGATTCAGAAAAGATTTATAGGGATGTTGCCAGTGTTGAAGGATTTGAGCTATGGGGAGAGGTTGAACAGGCCGGAGCTGTTTTCCCTGGATCGTCGGAGGCTGAGGGGTGACCTTATAGAGGTTTACAAAATGGAGGGGCATGGATAGGATAAATAGACAAAGTCTTTTCCCTGGAATCGGGGAGCCCAGAACTAGAGGGCATGGGTTTAGGGTGAGAGGGGAAAGATTTAAAAAGGATCTAAGGGGCAACCTTTTCACGCAGAGGGTGGTACGTGTATGGAATGAGCTGCTGGAGGAAGTGGTGGAGGCTGGTACAATTGCAACATTTAAAAGGCATCTTGATGGGTATATGAATAGGAAGGGTTTGGAGGGATATGGGCTGGGTGCTGGCAGGTGGGACTAGATTGGGTTGGAATATCTGGTTGGCATGGACGGGTTGGACCAAAGATGCTGTACATCTCTATGACTCTATGACATAGGAGTGGAAGTAAGGCCGTTTGGTCCATCAAGTCTATCCCGCCATTCAATCATGGCTGATGGCATTTCAATGCCACTTACCCACTCTCCCCCCATAGCCCTTAATTCCTTACAAGATCAAGAATTTGAAAATGTGTTGCTGGAAAAGCGCAGCAGATCAGGCAGCATCCAAGGAACAGGAGAATCGACGTTTCGGGCATAAGTCCTTCTTCAGGAATTCTTCAGATCAAGAATTTATCAATCTCGGCCTTGAAGACATTGAACATCCTGGCTTCTACTGCGCTCTGTGGTAATGAATTCCACAGGCCCACCACTCTCTGGCTGAAGAAATGTCTCCTCATTTCCGTTCCAAATTGACTCCCTCTAATTCTAAGGCTGTGCCCACGGGTCCTAGTATCCCTGCCTAATGGAAACAGATTCCCAGTGTCCACCATTTCTAAGCCATGCATTATCTTCTAAGTTTCTATTAGATCTCCCTCAACCTTCTAAACTCTAATGGATACAATCCCAGGATCCTCGGCCGTTTATCATTCGTGTGAATCTCTGCTGGACATGCTCTAGTGCCAGCAGAATGTCCTTCCTGAGGTGTGGGGCCCAAAATTGGACACAGTATTCTAAATGGGGCTTAATTAAAGCTTTAGAAAGTCTCAGTAGCTCATCGCTGCTTTTACAATCCAGCCCTCTGAGATAAATGACAACGGAACGGCACACTGGCTCAGTGGTTACACTACTGCCCACAGCACCAGGATCCCAGGTTTAATTCCAGCATCAGGCGACTGTGTGTGGAGTTTGCACATTCTCCCCGTGTCTGCGTGGGTTTCCTCTGGGTACTCCGGTTTCTTCCCACAGTCCAAAGCTGTGCAGGTTAGGTGAATTGGCCATGCTAAATTGCCAATAGTGTTAGGTGCATTAGTCAGAGGGAAATGGGTCTGGGTGGGTTACTCTTTGGAGGGTCGGTGTGGACTGGTTGTGCCAAAGGGCCTGCTTCCACGCTGTAGGGAATCTAATCTAAATCTAATGATTACATTTGCTTTCTTAACCATGGACTCAACCTGCAAGTCAACCTTTAGAGAATCCTGGACTAGCACTCCTAGATCCCTTTATACTTTGGCTTTATGAATTTTCTCACCATTTAGAGAAATAGTCCATGCCTGTATTCTTTTTTCCAAAGTGCAAGACCTTGCACTTGCTCATATTGAATTTCATCAACCATTCCTTGGACCATTCTCCTAAATTGTCTGAATCTTTCTGCAGCCTCCCCACCTCCTCAGAACTACCTTCCTGTCCACCTAACTTTGTATCACCTGTGAACTTCACCAGAATCTCCCCAATCCCTTCATCCATATCACTAATATATAGAGTGAACTGCTGAGGCCCAACACTGAACCCTGCAGGATACCACTTTTCACTAGCTGCCATTCCGAAAAAGAACCTTTTATCCGAACACTCTGCCTTCTGTCAGACAGCCAATCCTCAATCCATGCCAGTAGCTCACCTCAAACACCATGGGCCCTCACCTTACTCAGCAGCCTCCTGTGAGGCACCTTATCAAAGGCCTAGTGGAAGTCTAGGTAGATAACATCCACTGGGTTTCCCTGGTCTAATCTACTTGTTACCTCTTCAAACAATTCGAACAAGTTTGTCAGGCATGATCTCTCCTTACTAAATCCATGCTGACTTGTTCTAATCCGACCCTGCACTTCCAAGAATTTAGAAATCTCATCCTTAACATGGATTCTAGAACTTTACCTACAACCGAGGTTAGGCTAATCAGCCTACAATTTTCCATCTTTTGTCTTGATCCTTTTTTGAACAAGGGGGTTACAACAGCGATTTTCCAATCATTTGGGACTTTCCCTGACTCCAGTGAGTTTTGAAAGATTACAACCAATGCCTCAGCTATTTCTTCAGCCATCTCCCTCAGAACTCTAGAATGTAGCCCATCTAGACCAGGAGATTTATCATATTTTTAGACGTTTTAGTTTTTCTAGCACTTTCTCTTTTGTAATGGCTACCATACTCAACTCTGCCCCTTGACTCTCCTTAATATTTGGGATAAATGGAGTGAAATGGAGTGAACCTCCATTCAACATGGATGTAGCCATTGTGAAAGGTCATCCTAGTACATATCATAACAGATTGAGGAAACTAAGCTGAAACATCATTCCTGAGTTTGTTGAACATAACAATTCAGCAGGCATAATAATTGGGACAAACACAAACAGGACCTTCAGCATACATGTTAACCGTGACTTGATGTAAAGCATAGACAAAAAAGAAAAAGGGAGGCAACAAAATTGTAGCCAATGCCTGCATAGAAAAAGACAAAACCAAAAGATGAGGGAGTGATCTTTACAGAAAATCTGACAAATTTTACTTTTACAGTAAAAATGATCCATATGAACAATGAAACTTTTCTGCACAAGGCAAATCAGGGTAATGAAATACAATCTCACCAAACCCTCAATCCCCCTTACAGTGCATAACTCTTTCGATACGAGAGCCTCAATGCTTTGTCTCTATTCCCACACATGGTACATTTTTCAGAATAGTTATCATTCTTGGAGTTCTTCCTCATAGATAATGCAGTGAGGTGTGAAGTGATGCATTTTTTTAATAACATGGAGGGGCAATATAAAAGATAAAATGTTAAAGCAGATGCAGGACAGAAACATTGGGAGTTTATGTTGAATATGACAAGAAGATTTAAAAGTCACAATATCCTGGGCTTCATTAAAAAGGCATAAGTATCACACAAAAACGTTATGCTGAATCGTGTAAAATACTGAACATGATCCATAAGTGTCATGGAGACAGATTCAACCAATGTTCTCAAAAAGCAGATTGTGCAAGTACTTGAAATGAAATGAAAATTGCAATGCCATGGAGAAGTGCTGGGGAATGGGGCATGTTGAAATAACCCCCCCAGCATGGACGAGGGTTAAAAATAGCCTTTTCCTGTACTTTAACTATTCTGTGATTTTGTGACCTGTTTCAAATGTACTTAAACAAATACAAAGAACAAAAGGAAAGAGAGCACAGGAACAGGCCCTTCAATCCTTCAGGTCTATGCTGATCCAGATCCTCTATCTAAACCTGTTACCTATTTTCTAAGGGTCTGTATCCCTCTGCTCCCTGCCTATTCACGTATCTGTCTAGATACATCTTAAATGACCCGATCATGCTCGCCTCTACCACCTCCACTGGCAACACATTCCAGGCACCCATCACCCTCTGCGTAAAGTTTTCCATGCATATCTCCCCTAAATGTTTCCTCTCTCACCTTGAACTCGTGACCCCTAGTAATTGAGTCCTCCACTCTGGGGAAAAAGCTTCTTGCTACCCACCCTGTCTATACCAGTCATCACTTTGTAGACTTCAGTCAGTTCCCCCATCAACCTCTATCTTTCTAATGAAAATAATCCTAATCTACACAACTTCTCTTCATAGCTAGCGCCTTCCATACAAGGCAACATCCTGGTGAACCTCCTCTGTGCCCTCTCCAAAAGCATCCACATCCTTTTGGTAATGTGGTGACCAGAATTGTATGCAGTATTCTAAATGTGGCTGAACCAAAGTCTTATACAACTGTAACATGACCTGCCAACTCTTGTACTCAATACCCCGTCCAATGAAGGAAAGCATGCTGTATGCCTTCTTGATCACTCTATGGACCTGCAATGCCATGTTCAGGGAACAGTGGACCTGAAAACCCAAATCTCTCTGCACATCAATTTTTCCCAGCACTTTTCCATTTACTGAATTGGATCTTCCAAAGTGCATCACCTCACAATTGTTTGGATAGAACGCCATCAGCCATTTCTCTACCCAACTCTCCAATCTATCTATATTATGCTGTATTCTCTGACAGTCCCCTTCACTATCTGCTACTCCATCAATTTTAGTGTCATCTACAAACTTGCTAATCAGACCACCTTTATCTTCCTCTATATATCACCAGTGGTCCCAGCACAGATCCCAATGCAACACCAGTAGTCACAGGTCTCCATTTTGAGAAACTCCCTTCCACTACTACTCTGTCTCCTACTGCCCAGCCAGTTCTCTATCTAGCTAGAACACCCTGGACCTCATGAGACTTCAGCTTCTTCATCAGCCTAACATGGGGAACCTTATCAAGCATCTTACTGATGTCTATGTGTATGACAATCTACAGCCCTTCCCTCATCAATCATTAAAAGGAAAAATAAAAATTATTTTTAAGAAACTGGGCTTAGGAAATAACCAGTTGATTAGTTTGATCTTTGAAAAAGATTAAATAGATGTTATTCCAAATTAGTAGATTAGTACTTGAAATGCTATTTAACAAAGCAAATTTCTCAGATGAAATTTCTTTCATAGCAGGAAAAAAATCAAGGATTACCTTATTAGTTGGGAAGGAATGCTTTGACTTTAAGTTGCATACATTACCCAATTTGTAAACTTACAAATAAATAAACAATAGAAATTCAGTGGTAATGAGAACATTTTCAAGGGTAAGATTTCTATTTATAAGCAAATTAACTAATGTGCAACAATTTACAACATCAGAATGAAGTAGCAGGTGAAAAGTTATTCCCTCATGCTCAGTCACTATAAACATTGAGCAGGTTTATTTAGCTGTTAAATTTACACCATGAAAAGAGAAAAGTGTGACCACAATAAACGCATTGCAAAAGGGGCTAAATGTATTGCGAGTACAGATAATGACCATACACAAAATGACAATAGATGCATTTGGTACGAACAATGGTTATCGAGAGAAAAGACAGAAATACAATTAAGGAAGAGAACAAGGGAAGTGAAATATTTACATTGTGCCTTTCACTTTAGCACATACCCAAAATGCTTTACAGCCAATTAAGTACTTTGTAAATGCCGCCACCCTTGTAATATTGGAAAATGCAACAGGCAATTTGTACATAGTAATCTCCTACAAACTGCAAAACATGATAGTCCAGATATTGTTGCAAGTGACACTGTTCATTGGATTTACACTTGACCAGAACACTTCTGACACTCTGCACAGCAGGGTATGATCAGCCAAAGAATCAAATGGCACAGCACCCTCTCCAGAGCATCTGCAGCACTTGTGAACAGGGTAGACACAGTATAGTTTGTAAGCAGACTGAAGAATTGTTAGTGCACTGGCTGGAACAGTGAGCCAAGTGTCAAATCAGTCACTGAAAGTAGAATCAAAGAAAGGGAAAACATAATGAGGAAAGAAAAAAAAAGTTAACGTCTTTTTAAATCCTGAACACTAATTAAAATAAGACTTCACAAGTTTCAATAAAAAGACGTATCTAGAAGAAAATAAGAAATATACTATTAAAGAGGGTATTTTGACTCTATTTAGAGCATTTATTCCGTAATTACAATAAATAAGAACCGTCACACTATCCACTGCATGTGAATTGAGATTCAGAATGAGGTGTACTTCTAGAAACCTTGGACAACAACACCTCCGACAGGGAGCACAACCTCAGTCATGCAAAGAACAAAGCAAATATACAGCCCAGGAACAGGCGCTTCAGCCCTCCAAGCCTGAGCTAATCCAAATCCACTGTCTAAACCTGTCGCCCAATTCCTAAGCGTCTGTATCCCTCTCCCGTGCCTGCCTCCACTACCTCCGCTGGTAATGTGTTTCAGCCAGCTATCACCCTCTGTGTAAAGTATTTGCCTTAAATTTTTCACCTCTCACCTCAAAAGTGTGACCTCTCGTTATTGAATCCTTCACCCTGGGAAAAAGCTTCTCTCTATCTACCCTGTCTATACCCTTCATGATTTTGTAAACCTCAGTCAGGTCCCCCCCTCAATCTTTCTTCTAATGAAAGTATCAACTGAACGTATGAAAGTATGCATTGTAGTATCAATTGGATCATAAAAATAAAATAAAGATTTGTGTTGTTATAATACCCTTCATAAATCCCAGGTTATCCAAAAGTTCTTTACAACCAGAATACTTTAAAATGCAAGCACAATTGTAACATAGAAAATATGGCAGCCAATTTGCATGCACATTTCCTTAAACAATGACGATGGACAGATTTTTTTTGTGATGATGATTGAGCAATATTACCAAAGATAACACTGCTTTTCAAAAACAAAAGGTGCAGGGCTTTTTATCATGTCTCAAAAGGGCTGATAGAGTTTAGTATCTCATTCAAAAGACAGTATCTAGGATATTATACCACTGCAGTGGAGTGTTACAAGAACAGGAACAGACCATTCACCTCTTCAAAAATTTGCTGCCATTTAATACAATCACAGCTTATCGAACACTTCAAGGCCTTTTATCTTAAAACTCTGCCATTGGTTATCATAAATCTATCAATCTCTGCTTTAAAATAAACATAATGACAGGTTTCCACAGCCCACTGCGGTACAGAATTCTATGTATGATTTGAGTTGACATTTCATTTATTTTTAAAATCGTGGCCTCTGCTTTTAGAATCCTGCCTGTCTGGGGAAATATCTTACCTGCATCCACTCTGTCTATCCCTTCAGGAATTGTGTAGGGTTCAGTGGGATCACCTTTTATTCCTGAAAACCCAAGATACACGCCCAGCTTGCCAAATCTCTCTTCCTAAGCAAGTCTTTGTTGCACCATGACTATGGCAATAACATTGTTCCTGGGTAAGGAGACCAAAACTGCACACAGTACTCCAAGTACAGTCTAATAAAGCTCCTAGACAATTGAAGCAAGACTTCTCTACTCCTGTATTCAAATACTCTTGCGATAAAGGCTAACATTTCATTAGGCTTTCTAATAGCTTGTTGTACCTGGGTATTAGCCTTCAATGACTTATCAACAAGCGACTTATCGAAAAGGCAGATCCCTTTGCACATCTACATGTCACAGTTAAGAAATGTTTACACATCTGTTCCTACTACTAAGATTGATAACGTCACACTTTTCTACATGAAATTTCATATGTCCACTCACCACGCCTGTCCAAATCCTCCTGAAGCTGCTTTACATCTTCCTCACAACACACACTCCTGCTTAGCTTTGAACCATCTGCACATTTGGAAATATCACATTTGATCCCCACATTCAAAGCATTGGTAAATATTGTGAACAGCTGGGGGTACAATCCTTATGTTACCCCATTAGTCACAGCCTGCCAACATGAGAAGGGCACATTTATTCCACAGTTTTTTGTCGGTTAGCCAATCCTTAAATCATTCCAGCATAATTATCTTCAATCCCGTGTTATAATTTTGCTGACTAACCTAGTGGGAACTTTATCAAAAGCTTTCTGAAAATCCATGTACACAACACCCATCAAAAAAAAATCTCAAGTGAGTCAAACACAATTTTCCATTTCAAATCTATTCTGATTAAGGCTGACCATCGCATTTTTTATCCAATTGTCCATTTATCACATCCTTTAGGATAGATTCTAGCATTTTCACTCCTACTGATATAAGGCTGACAGGTCTGTAGTCTCCTTTTTTCTCCCTTCTTAAATAGTACAGTGACATTTACTAGCTTCCTATCTGCAGGAATCATTCCCAAATCTATGGAACTTTAGGAAGTGATCTCCAATGCACAGACTCTCTCTAAAGTCTATATGCCAGAGTATTGGACGTAGCTATCAAGTCTTGGGCACTTAAGTTTCACCCCCATTAATTACTCCGTTACAACTTTTGCACCAATACTAGTCTCCTTGAACTCCCCATTCTCCCTGATTACTTGGATATCTAATTGAGTAATTACTTATATATTCTTCAGTGCAAAGATACACAAAATATGAATTTAGCTTCTTCACCATTTCTCTATTTTCCATTTAGGCCAAATCAGGAGAATTTTATAATGAACCCACATTCATCTTATCCAAATGTTTTGTTTTTACATGCCTATAGTACATTGTATTTTTATGTGTTGGCTACAGTACACTCATTATATTCTTCCTTTTCTCATAATTTCTTGGTCTATTTTGCTGTATTCTGAAAACTTCACAATTGTCAGATTTCTGATTATTTCTGGCCACTTTTCTAAGCCTTACCTTTTACATAATCATAAACTTTTTTTTTTAAAACAGCTTATAGTTCACTGACTGAGTTATTGCACTTGGAAGGATTGCATGGCTGCTTTAAACCATGTCATAATTCTTTAAAGGCTGCCCAATGCCTATACACAGTCATGCCTTTCCAAAATCAGCAGTGCCAAATTCTGCCTCAGGTTTTTAATAATATTCTTTAGTCAACTTTAACACTCTTGCTTCAGATTGAACCACCTTACTTTCAAACATGTAAAAGTCTGACGTCATATTGTGCTCACTTTCTGTTACAAACTTTGCTTTCTTCCAATATGGGTTACCCCTTGCTAGTTAAGCAAACAGCAGTAACAAATCCCCCTGCAGGGATATCAGTCCCAATCCTGTTAAGATGTGACCTATCTAGCCTGTACAGCTTCCCCTGCCTGAAAACTAGCCCCAATGCCTCAGAAATCTGACACCCTCCCCCCTTCCATACCAGTTCTCCAGCCATGTGTTCAATCATTTGATCCTCCTATTCTTATGTTCATTGACATTTGACACCAGGACAGAGTCAGATAGCACAGGAATAGGTCCTTCAGCCCAACCCGTCCATGCCAAACATAATCCCAAACTAAACTAGTGCCACCTGCCTCCTCCCGGCCCATATTCCCACCCCCCAAAATCTTTCCCATACATGTACTTATCCAAATATCTTTTAATTGTTGTAATTGAACACACAGCCACCACTTCCTCAGGAAGTTTATTCCATGATGCAAACCACCTTCATTTGCCACTCATGTCTTTTTTAAAATCTCTCTCCCCTCTCACCTTAAAAATGTGCTCCTTGGTCTTGAAATCCCCCATCCTAGCGGAAAGACAACTACCATGAACCTTACCTATACCTCTCATTATTTTATAAACTTCTATCAGGTCACCTCTCAACCTCCTACACTCCAGTGAGAAAAGTCCCAGACTATCCAGCTTTTCTTTATATCGCAAGCCTACTATACCTGGCAACCTCCTGGTAAATCTCTTATGAGCCCTCTCCAGCTTAATAATATCTTTCCTATAACTGGGCAGCCAGAACTGGACACAGTATTCCATAAGATGTCTCAATGTCCTGTACAACCACGGCATAACTTCCCAATTCCTATACTCAAAGAACAGATGAATGAAAGTATGTGTGCCAAATGCCTTTTTAACCACTCTGTCGGAATGTGATGTAAACTTCAAAGAGTTATGTGAGTGAACTCTGAGGTCCTTCTGTTCTACTACCCAATACCTGACCATTAATTGTATAAGCCCTATACTTTTGCCTAAGTCTTATACATGTTTAATTGTACCAAAATGCTATACCTTGCACTTATCCAGACTGAACTCTGTCATTTTTCAGCCCATTTACCCATTTGTTCAAATCCCTTTGTACTCTTAGAAAGTCTTCTTCACTGTCTACTATGCCACCAATTTTAGTGTCATCTGCAAACTTACTAACCATGCCTTTTATATTGTCATTCAAATCATTTATGTAAAATGACAAACAACAAAAAAGGACCAGAACTGATTCCTGTGGAACACTGACAGTTACAATTACGTATCCAAATGGCAAGCTCACCCGGAATCCTATGTGAACTAACTTTACCGATTAGTCTATCATACAGAACCTTGTCAAAGGCTTTACTAAAGTCCAAGTAAATGAGGTGTATAATTTCCTTTCTGATGCTCTGAAATCTATTTCAGTACCTTATTCCACTATGTTGTTGGTACCAATGTGACCACAACTTCCAACTGATTCCCCCTCCCCCAGAAGGCTGTTCTGCAGCTGCTTTATGGAGATCCTTGATCCTGGTGGCAGGGAGGTCATACACCATGGTAAAAATCACATTTAATGTCACAAAAACATCTATCTGATCCTCTGACTATGGAATCCACTATTATATTGCCCTTTCATTCTTTTATGTAACCCTCTATACAGCAGAGACTCATTTCTGACTGCACTCCACCAAGGAACCATTCACCTTCACTAGTTTCCAAAACAGAATACAACTGGCAAGCATGAAAATCTCAGAGGACTCATGCACCACTTGACTAGCTTTGGTAGACAGTCTGGTAGTCACCCATTCCGTCTGCCTGTACACTTCTAATCTGCAGTGTGACCACTGCTGTATGTGTTAACAAAAACTGAAAATGCTGGAGAAACCCAACAAGTCTAGCAGCATCTGTAGAGAGCAAGCACAGTCAACATTTCTGAAGAATGGCCACTGGGTGTGAACTCTGCTTTCTTTTCACAGGCGCAACCAGACCTGGTGAACTTGCTCAGCAATTTCAGTTTGTGCTTCCGATTTCCAGCATCTGCATTGGTTTGTTTTCTTTATTTTATTTATGCTGTCCACATTTGGAAAATTGCACGCAATTCTGGCCTCCTTGTTATTGGAAAGGTGCTGTGAAACTTGAAAGGATTCAGAAAAGATTTACAAGGATGTTTCCAGGGTTGGTAGATTTGAGCTATAGGGAGAGGCTAAATAGGCTGGGGCTGTTTTCCCATCGGTGTTGGAGGCTGAGGAGTGACCTTATAGAGGTTTATAAAATCATGAGTGGCATGAATAGGATAAATAGACAAGGCCTTTTCCCTGGAGTAGGAAAATCCAGAACTAGAAGGCATAGGTTTGGAGCAAGGGAAGGAGGTGGGGGGGATTTAAAAGGAATCTCAGGGGCAAAGTTTTCACACACCAAACCTCCGAAGAGTAATCCACCTAGACTCATTTCCCTCAGACTTATTTACCTACCATTTTGGGTAATTTAGCATGACCAGTTCACCTGACCTGCACATCTTTGGAGGGTGGGAGGAAACCAGAGCACCCAGAGAAAACCCACACAGACACAGGGAGAACATGCAAACTCCACACAGAAAGCGACCCAAGGCTGGAATCGAACCTGCGACCCCAGCACTGTGAGGCAGCAGTGCAAACCACTGAGCCACCATGCCAGCCCTTTAAAAGGCATCTGGATGGGTATATGAACAGAAAAGGCTTAGAGGGATATGGGCCAAGTGCTGACAAATGGGACTAGATTGGGTTGGGATATCTGGTCAGCATGGACGAGTTGGACCAAAGGGTCTGTTTCCGTGCTGTACATCTCTATGACATAATCCCCTGAAACACAGATGCACAGCAAGTGACTCCAAGCCTTGATTTTTTTTTTGTTCTCACATCTCTGGGGTGTGACTGTGAATCCACTACAGCCTGATTCGGAGGTAGGTTAACCCTGGAGTGGGGAAGGTTAGAGTATGTACCACTGGTGACAGTGACACCTGAAGCACAGTCCCACCTGGTCCACTGGAGGCCACTGGCGTAGCGAAGGTGGAGGTCTCACCGCTTTTCGGCTGCTCTTCGAAGTTACAGGCATCCTGTTTCTCTTCCTCGCGGGCTTCATCCTCCCTGTCACGTTTGCTTTTGCCTTTAATGAAGGTGATGATGAACCTGCCCCTCGACATGCCCGACCTGGACCGAGCTCCTCAAACACTGGCACAGCTCAAAGCAAACTTTCCAACTCCACACCACCGCTCTTCAGCCTCCTCCATCATCAACTTCAACTCGGCCCAGCCAGGCCTCCTGCCCTGTTACTGCCTCCCTGTCACCGTTGCTAACGACATCAAAGACAAAGAAGCCACCCACCACCTTCACCTGGAGCCCCCATTTACCTGCGGCACTTCAGACGGGGCGCATGCGCGGCGTGTCGCACCGCCTCCTGGGAGCTGTAGTTCCAGCAGCGGGCGCCTGGACTACAACTCCCATGAGGCCGCGCCCCCGCCCCCCCACAGCAATCAGCGCCCATTGGCTGCGCCGCTCAAGGAGGGAGATTCAAAGCGTCAATCAGCATGTGGTCCCGACAGCGCCAGTGCCAGCACCTCCTGCAGCCAATTCATTGCCTCTGTGGGATTACTCACTCATCATATCGCCACCACAACAAGTTATTGTGGTGAGCATCCAACATTTGGGTGGCATGGTGGCTCAGTGGTTAGCATTGCTGCCTCATAGTGCTAGGGACCTGGGTTCTATTCCAGTCTTGGGCAAATGTCTATGTGGAGTTTGCACATTCTCCCCTTGTCTGTGTGGGTTTGTTTTGGGTGTTCCAGTTTCCTCCCACAGTCCACAGATGTGGATTGGCCATGCTAAATTGTCCTTAGTGCCCAGGGATGTGCAGATTAGGTGGGTAATGCAGGGTTACAGGAATAGGATAGGGGGTTGAGTCTGGGTGGAATGATTTTTGTACAGTCGGTGTGCACTTGTTGGGCCAAATGGCCTGTTTTCACACTGTAGGGATTCTGTTCTATTTTTGGAGCACCAAGGGGTTACTTTAACGACAAAACAAAAACTGCAAATGCTGGAATCCAAAGTAGACAAGCAGGAGGCTGGAAGAACACAGCAAGCAAGGCAGCATCCGGAGGTAGAGAAGTCGACATTTCGGGCATAACCCTTCTTCAGGAACCTGTGTTTAAACAAAGAACTACAGATGTTGAAGATCTGAGCCAAAAGGAGAAATTGCTGGAGAAACTCAGCAGGTCTGGTAGCATCTGTGGAGAGAAAACAGAATTAATGTTTCAAGTCCAATGACCCTTCTTCAGAGTTGCTCTGCATAAAACTGTTTTAACTAAAAGGACAGTCAGTCGACCGTTAAATCTCCATGCTGCTCTGCTAACTAAGAAATGTAGTCTATTTTGATCATAGAATATGAAGCACAGTTCCTTAATATGCTCACAACCAGTAACTTTTGAATTCAGTGCATTGAACTGCCATATTTAAAGGGAGAACGTCCGTTCCAAGGACATTCTCAAAAGTTTCCAGGTTCCTACATCTCATGAGCACACTGGCAGTAAAATAACAAATAGCATACTAGAAGCATAACAAGAGACATACACACTTCCACAACATCATCAGACTAGCACACTATCAGTATAACATCAGACCATCATACTTGCGCTATAAGAATCGACTAGCACATTTACACTATGACATCAGACTTGTATACCACCACTACAAATTCAGATTAGAGCACACTCACTTTATAGCATCAGATTTGCACACAGTCACTACGATATACTAGCACTACAATATCAGATGAGCACTATACCAATAGACTACATTGTGACAAAGCTGCCCCTTTAACAAGATTATGTTGTCCTTGTTTTCTTTCAGAAAGGTCGTAAAACACACAGACTTCAAAATGTCTTAAGTTGAAGGGTTTTAGGGCCAGTTTGATTATAGCTAACAGATGCTACTTCAGGCATCATACTTTCAAGTATTTGAAAAAAAACACTTGTACAATGAAAAGGGAGTGGCCAGTTATCCCCGTGCAGCTATTCTCTGGTTTGGTTTGGTTTTTACATAGTAGAGTTTGGAAGCTGCTGAACCCAAAGAAGGAGGTCCATGCTGAACCTTTCTCTCTGACATCTTTCCTCTAAGATCCTGTGTTTGATTTTACCTTTTGTGCCAAGGGATATTTATAGGGAATGTGGCAAGTGTTTGGAACAGCATCATTAGGTTGGAATAATATGTTGGTTTTCAGATAGGTTAAGTTATTCACTATTCTGTTCTCTTTTGTTTGTGTTTCACACAGTAATCTTGCAAATAAATTCTGTTTTGTTTAAAACTAAGTGGTTTGACCAGTTGCATCTCTCTTGGAATATCTGTTTATACCTGCTTAAAACAACTAGAAAAATTAGGGTCTGGGCCACTTACTTCAAATATTTTGATGGGGTTGGCCTGGTCCATAACAACATCGACTCCAGCACTGCATCATGAGGTTAGCACACTTGCACTGTGACATATGAACTAGCTCTCATGTACCACAGTAACTCTCTAGCACAATAGTACCAAAACATCAGATCAGCACACACGCATTACAACATCAGGCTAGGACTGTAGCATTGCATCATGAAACTAGCATTACATCAGGCTAACATGCTGTCACTATAACACCAAACCAGCACACTAGCACTATACCATCATAGCAGCACATTCACTCTACAAATCCAGAGTAACACACTAACAATATAACATTAGACTAGGGGACACACATACACTATGAATAGTTTATATTTAACTGCTTTCTCTTGTGTATTCCTGGCCAGGAAATGTCTTTTGACTTCTTTTGGTGTAACACATAGGAGATGGTTCCAGATTTTGCACAGTATCTCCTCCCTTGAAGTGTTTCCCTAAAATTCCTTGACTTTCCAAGTGTGACTTTTTAGTGTTTTGTTTGAGGACTGGGAAAATCAACACAGGAATTTTCCTGAGCGTATCACTGAATTATGTTCTCAGTATTTTTCTCATCTGCACATACTTTTGAAAAACAATAAAACTTGTCTTACTGAAAAGCTCAATATATTTATAAAATATTTCAGGCTATGCCAATTCATCTATACATCAGGAGCAATGATTATAGAGCGATACGGCAGATATTCAGAAGTAAGTTGCCTCAGTAACTATTTAATTCAAGGACAGTGAACTGCACAGTACCATTCCAAAGTGGAGAAAAATACCTGAAAGTGATGGAAGTGAAATTGGTAGTCTGACAACATGCAAAGTTTAGTATTCTTTATATTATGTTGTTGCTGTGCTTAAAATCAGCAGTTATTTCAAGAAACAATATGTGAGCTCTGTCATTATTTTTATCATACTTTCCAGTACGGTAATTCAATAAATTGTTGTCAAGCAAATGCATTACCACCAGGGGGTGCCATATACTCAGCTTTCATTCACTTGTACTGTATTTCTACAGGTGAAGAACACATTTTTTTTCCAACTTAAATGCCAACAAAATATTGCAGATTCCAGAGACATGAAATGATGACAGAAAATGATGGAGGAACTGAGCAGGTGTGGCAGCGTCCATGGGAGTTGGAGAAACAGAAAAATACAATTTTTAAAACAATTTTCTGGATATGAACATGCAGTTTACCAAAACATGTTTTCTACTTCACTGTGAAGTATGAACTTCCTTTCTTCCAGTTTTTGCCATTGCATTCCCTGTGCCCAGCACCAACTAGAACCATCCAAAACCAGAATCCGGGTAGTACCAATGCTGTTCTGATTGAGACACTCAGAATTAGATAATTCAATTTACCTTTTCCCTTTGTGCTTCTGTAGTGACTGTTCCAAGTTTTAGTGCATCCCTCAGCATGTAGTCCCGGATCTTAGAATGTGGCAATGTACAGCTTTTGGGTGAGGACAACTCTTTGAGCTGGCACAGCAACAAGTTTCAAGCAGACTAAAGAGTATCTTTCACTGAATTGATGGATTGAAAATGGGTGGTGTCTACGGGAACATAACGTGCAATCCTCTAGATTAGATTCTCTACAGTATGGAAACAGGCCCTTCGGTCCTACAAATCCACACCGACCCTCTGAAGAGTAAACCACCCAGACCTATTCCCCAAAATTACCCCTGACTAATGCACCTAATACTATGGGCAATTTAGCATGGCCAATTCACATGATCCGCACATCTTTGGATTGTGGGAGGAAATCAGAGCATCCAGTGGAAACCGACACATACAAGGAGAACATGCAAATTCCACACAGACAGTTGCCCGAGGTGGGAGTCAAACCCAGGTCCTAGGCGCTGTGAGGCAACAATGCTAACCACTGAGCCACTGTGCTCAGATGAAGGGAGAGAAAACTGTACCCACGCTGATGGCTACCAACCATTGTGTGCAGCTATATCAAGCTGTCAGTCGGTCAGTCAAGGGCAATATCTGATCTCAGTCGGGGGCTCAGACAAAATCTGTCAGCTGCTGGTCAGGATCAGGGTCAGAATCATGGATTATATTTCATTACAATTCAGGGAGAAGGCCATAATCCATCTAGTGATGTGATCAATGAAAGTAAAAGGGAGGCTGTCAGGTTCATTGCTTGGGCAAGTTGGGAAGTCAACTGTAGGGATTGGAGACAGCATAGTTGGATGCAGAGTGCATAATAATTACAAAGGAGGACAACTCAACAATACAGCATTGAGGGACATGAGATTCCGAAGGAGGGCAGTCATCGATAGCCACCTTGCTTTGATGGGGGTCATTGTAGCAAAACTAATGTATGTGCCTGGGGCTCAGGGAGATGAGCAGTTAAGTAAAACCATTGGATGAGAATATGTGGAAGTTCAAACCTGATGAGATCAACAGGGAGTTCAAAGGAGAAAGGAAGAAGGAGGGGTCACTCTGATTGAGGCTAAGCCTGTTACTCACGTTGTGAAGCACTAGCTGTATTTCCCTCCATCCAAATCCCAAAGCACAATGAAAATGGATAATGATTGTCACCATACCAGAAGGGGGTGGAGTAAGTGTTTATTTGTCCAACAAGGTTTGAGACATCCTCACGCACTAACAATCTCCTACTGAATTTGCATGACATGGTATTTGTTACGCACATTGGAAATAAAGTCTCCTATGTCAATGGCCATAAGACCATAAGAGCATAAGACATAGGAGCGGAAGTAAGGCCATTCGGCCCATCGACTCCACTCCGCCATTCAATCATGGCTGATGGGCATTTCAATTCCACTTACCCGCATTCTCCCCGTAGCCCTTAATTCCTTGTGGCATCAAGAATTTATCAATTTCTGCCTTGAAGACATTTAGCGTTCCAGCCTCCACTGCACTCTGTGGCAATGAATTCCACAGGCCCACCACTCTCTGGCTGAAGAAATGTCTCCGCATTTCTGTTCTGAATTTACCCCCTCTAATTCTAAGGCTGTGTCCATGGGTCCTAGTCTCCTTGCCTAACGGAAACAATTTCCTAGCGTCCACCCTCTCCAAGCCATGTATTATCTTGTAAGTTTCTATTAGATCTCCCCTTAATCTTCTAAACTCCAATGAATACAATCCCAGGATCCTCAGCCATTCCCCATATGTTAGACCTACCATTCTAGGGATCATCCGTGTGAATCTCCGCTGGACACGCTCCAGTGCCAGTATGTCCTTCCTGAGGTGTGGGGACCAAAACTGGACACAGTACTCCAAATGGGGCCTAACCAGAGCTTTATAAAGTCTCAGTAGCACAACAGTGCTTTTATATTCCAACCCTCTTGAGATAATTGACAACATTCGCTTTCTTAATCACGGATTCAACCTGCATGTTTACCTTTAGAGAATCCTCAACTAGCACTCCCAGATCCCTCTGTACTTTGGCTTTACGAATTTTCTCACCGTTTAGAAAGTAGTCCATGCTTGTATTCTGGTGGAATGAGTGGAGACTGTCAAGCTCCTGGAAGTGGTCATCCACAACAAGATTTCTTGGACTTTTCATGTGGATGCACTAGTTACAAAGGCCCAACAATATCTCTTCTTCCTCAGGCAGCTGAGGAAATTTGGCATGATGGCAAATAATCCTTGCCATCAAGAGCCTTCTGTCTGGATGTACTACTACCTGGTACGGCAACTATACCATTCAAGATCGGAGACGGTTACAGAGAGTGGTGAACTCGGCCCGGACAATCACAAAGGCCAACCTCCCATCTATAGAATCCATCTACCAGGCCCACTGTCAAGGAAAGGCCGCCAGCATTCTCAAAGATCCATCCCACCCTGGTAATGTTTTTCTACAACCTCTACCAGAAGCCTGAACACACACACCAGCCGGTTTCAAAACAGTTTTTACCCTATTATTGTTAGACTCACAAACTCTTAACATTCACCTGCACCTGTGTTTTTGTTTTTGCCGGTGTTTACCTACTACTTACTTATCTATGCTACTTCACTCTGGGATCTGCCTGTATTGCTCACAAGACAAAGCTTTTCACTGTGCCTCGGTACATGTGACAATAAATTCAATTCAGTTCAGCTTCCCTGTCTCCTCAACACGACCTGTCCTCCACCTATCTTTGTGTCATTTGCAAACTTAGCAACACTGCCCTCAGTTCTTTTGTCTAGATCATTAATATATAAGATGAATAGTTGTCCAAACACTGACCCTTGCAGAACCATTAGTTACTGGCTCCAATCCCTTTATCCCCACTCTTTGCCTTGTGCCAGTCAGCCAAACCTTTATCCATGCAAGTGCCTTTGCCCCTAACACTTAGCTTATTCAGCAACTTCTGTGTCACACGTTGTCAAAATCCTTCTGGAAATCCAAATAGATCACTCAGTTTCTCTCCTTTGTCTAACTTGCTTGTAGCCTTCTCAAAGAATTCTAACAGACTTGTTAGGTCTGACCTTCCCGTGATGAAGCCATGCTGACATATTTTACCATGATCAGATCAAATTGTGTTGGTCTGAATGTAGTCCGGAGTCCATGAGGGATCAACTGGTTGCGCAGGCAGGCACTGATGAAGGAGATTTGGATGTGATAGCAAGTCTGCTTCAGGACGTGGCTAAAGAGCTTCAGGGCTGGGGAGCTGACCGGGGGGGGGGAGCAGTAAGAGAGAGACTCATTGAGATCGTTGGAGGGAGAGGAGGAGAACTTCTTCAAGGTAGGCATTCTTGGAAAAGGTTTTGCAGTAAGGTTAAAATAACTAGGAGTATGTGAGACCTGCAGATGCTGGAGATGAGAGTCGAGAATATGATGTTGGAAAAGCACAGCAGGTCAGGCAGCATCCGAGGAGTAGGAGAATCAACGTTTCGGGTGTAGCCCTTCAAAAGGAATTCTCCAAATTTTACCATGGACTTCCAACTACTCCACAATCTCATCCTTAATAATGGATTTTAAAATCTTAGCAACAAGCAAGGTCAGGTTAACTGGCCTGTAGTTTCCTGTCTTCTTAAACAGGGGTGTTACATTAAACATTTTCCTGTCCTCAGTGACCCTCCATGACTCCACTGATTTTGGAAAGATCACCAACAAAACATTTATTATCTCCTCAGCTATCTCCTTTAGAACTCTGGAGTGCAAGTCTGGGTGATTTATCTACCTTCGGATTTTTCAGCTTCCCCAGCGCCTTCTCTTTAGTGAGGCCACTACACGTGCCTCTGTCCCCTGACTCCGTTGAAGTTCTGGTATGATGCTGGTGTCTTCCAATGTGAAAACTGATGCAAAGTACATATTCCGTTCCACCACAACTTCTTTGTTCCCCAGTCAAGAAAATTCTTGCCCGCTTAATGATAAAGAGAATTAGACCACTGGCAGTCCTGAACATCTCAACTCAACAGGAGGGGAAAGAGGGACTGTCATCAGTCAGGCTGCCCACTACAGTCAGTCAGAGCAGAGTCTGATCTTAGACTGGAGCATTAGCATGGTCAGTTGCTTTGACCAGTCAGGGTCAGGGGTTCCATATGTTTACAGCCACAAATAGTCCTGCAGGTTCAGTGCAACCAGTCAGAGGAATAGCCGTGAGTCATTCTGCGAGTTGCACTGAGTTCAGGCAAGGGTCTGGTCACACATCAGTGGTGGCTGTCTTTCCAAGTGTGACAGTGGTGAGCCATGATCAGTCCAGGGAGCTTGTTCACTGAAAGTCAAGGGATAGATTATTAAAACGATGGGAAGCTGAGGAAGTCATATATGGAGATCGCTGGGATGCAGAGGGGACTATAATTGTAAAAGGGATTAATTCGCTGGAGATAAAGAGTGCCATAATATTCCTCAGCTCCGTCAGGTTCACATAGTGGTATGATTGTGGGGTTGTTCCAGTGTGGTATAGGCAGGGGACACGTGCTTAATCATTAGTTTTTATACTCCTGACAAATACAGAATGCAACAAAACAATGGGAACAATGAGGATCTCTGGGATCCCCAGCTTTGTACTGAGTAAGAAAATGGGGACATTCTTCAGACAGAATAGCACCTTCAGCTCTTTACAAATGAAGCAGCACTGGCCAAAGAAAAACAGAGAGGACTTCATTGTGAACCACATTCAATGGAACGGAGTTGCACGGTGTCATCTTTCACTGACTCCAAATGTTTTGTTATTATTGAGATCAGCAACCCCTGTATAATACCAACTGTAAATGCCACTTAACGCTTGGATCTTTCTATGCATTTTTGTTGTTAAATAAAAGTTAAGGCTACAAACATGTGGGACCTTTACAATGTCCAATGCTCTTTCATTCAGTCATGACAAAGTTTCATGCTAGAATGGGTATTATGGACAGTGTTAGAACATTGTGTCATTGTAAGGATGGATAATCTCTCTACTTTCATTTTTGTTATTTTGGCTACAGTGACAATCACTTGCAGAGCTGGTGATGTAAAAATTTGTTTAAAAATGTAACGATATGTTTAAAATGAAGTGTCACCCATGCCACCTGTGTGCCCTCAAAAGATTTTCCTTTCCCTCCCATTATGCTAAGATGCAGTCCCAGGGTCCACAGCTAGAATTGAGCGAGCCTGTTGGCTTTGGAGATTTAGGAGAGAGTGAGGACTGCAGATGCTGAGATCAGAGTCGGAAATATGGCTCTGGAAAAGCACAGCAGGTCAGGCAGCATCCACTCGAGCAGGAGAATCAATGTTTCGGGCCTAAGGCCTTCCATCAGAAATTTGGGGAGAGGGGAAGAGGGCTGGGAGATAAATAGGAGAGGTGGGGCCTGGGGGAAAGTAGCTGGGAAGGCAATAGGTAGATGCAGGTGGGGGGGTTGATGGTGATGGTCGGAGTGGAGGGTGGAGTGGATAGGTGGGAGGAAGATGGACAGGTAGGACAGTACAATGAATTGGAGGGTTGAATCTGGGATGAGGTGGGGGGAGAGAAGATGAGGAAACCATTGATGGTGTGTGCTGGGAGGGTCCCAAGGCAGAACATGAGGCGTTTTTCCTCCAGGCATTGGGTGGCTTGGTTTTGACAGTGGAGGAGGCCCAGGACTTGCATGTCCTTGGCGGAGTGAGAGGGGAAGTTGAAGTGGTTGGCCACAATGTGATGGGGTTGTTTAGTGCATGTGTCCCAGAGGTGTTCTCTGAAACGTTCTGAGTTGGCGTCTTTTCTTTCTACATAGAGGAGACCATATCAAGAGCAATGGAATCAGTAAATGAGGTTTAGGTCAACATGCCACAGATTTGGGATGGCCAGATGCTTCCATGGAGGTCTCTGATGCCAAGGAGGTGACTCTGGTGGAATTGGTCATTTCACCATGGAGGTGGTAGACATCCCACAGGTGGTACTTGCAAGGCACACGAGACGGAAGGTAGGCTCACAGCAAGTGGGCATCAATAGCAAGTGAATGGTCTGGAGATGCAGCTTGGTCTACTCCATGAACTTGGTGCATGTCCTGACTGCAGTGTAGCCTTGCTACATCATTACAATGATAGTTGCCATTGCAACAGAGTTGCAGCACTAAAATGCAGCAGTGTATTGAATTAGATCAGAGTTGTGCCGTGTGACCTCCTAGATGGTGGTGCACGTCAGGTGTCAATGTCCATGGACATAGGGCTCATGGCTGGTGCTTATAGAGTCTTCCTGAAATGTTGGTGCCTGGTGTCCAATATAGAGCTCACTGGAGCAAATGGTGAGTTGGAGTTGCCAAGTACCTGCCCTGTCTCCCTGGTCAAGAATTGTCAGCATCTCAGCAAACAGTGGGTGGTAAGATAGCAAGCTGCAAATTAGTGAGATGTGATGTGTAGTTAATAGTATCACTAACAAGCAAAGATCCCCTTATAGGCAACTGAACACCACCTAGCAAGAATCTTGGCTGAATACCAGGAACTTAGTTAAATGGTAAAGATAGGCTTCACTGGAGTTCTTGCTGCCATATTTCTCACTGTAGCTCATGTCGTTCAGGCCCCATGAGGTTCCCTGAAGTCACTACATTGACTTTATTGAACCCCTTCAAAACTGTAAAGATCTCTTTTAAGTTATCCCTTGACTTCCTCTTTTCTGGAGAAAAATGCCTGCGTCTGTTTACTCTTTCCTCATTGTTATAATCTCTATATTTTGGAATCACTCTTGTAAATCTATTTTGCAGCTTCTGCTAAACCATTGTAACCTATTGGTATTTTGAAGACCGTTATGTTCTAAGTGTGGTCTCGAAATAAGGTGAATATAACTTCTTTGCTTTTTATCATATTTCTCTAAAAAATAAACTCAGGTATTTATTGACAGTTTGCATCCCTATTAACACCCAATGCTATTGCAATATTAATTCACAAAGAAAGATGTCATATTTTTATTCTTCCTACCAAAATGCACAAGCTCATAAGAATATGCATTGAAATTTAGAAGCAAAGGTTTTCAACACTTGTAAGGCAAATGTGTTTACATTGCCCCTGAAAAGATTTGAGTGAAACTGTAATATATTGGCACAAAGACAGGGAAATAAAATGTTTCGTATTTTTGACAACTTTTTAAGCATCAGAATAATCAAATTCAGCACTTTAAATTTGGTTGATTGTAACCATGAAAATTTGTAATTTGTGATATATATTATTCAGATTTCACAGTTACAGCTGGCCTATTTTCAGCATTGTAGTGTCTTGATCAATTATTTGCTGAAAAAAATTGTGGGATTACATGTACCTAAAGAATGCTTTCCTATACAACTATTGTTTTGTATTTAATATTAAGAATGGATTATACAATAACTTTGCTCTTGGACTTGTCTGAATCTGTACTGGTGTTTTCACTGACATACTTGACCTGTAGTGCTTTTGTAAGGTATTCTTTCAAACAATTAATAGTTTTTGTAAGCTTGAGAAATAAGTTCTAAAATCCAAAATGAGTGAAGTTTGGCACGTAGTCACATACTAGAGCTTTGTTTAAGCCTACAACGCCTCAATCACTTTCCCCAGAGTCTGCCATGCTTCCTGTCGTACTGGCCACTCACAATCAGCTTCCATTGAACCATTAAACACCTGACATTTTTCAGACTTATTCAGCTTATTAGATAATATTCCATTTGAGTTTGCTTAAAGAAAGCACAGAAAACAAGACACAGCATGGCATGTGAAACAAATGCAAGTGGGTTGTGAATGGCTCCATCTGTTTTGAATTCAATTACAGCCCGACTGCTGACCAGTTTGGGATGGCACGGTGGCTCAGTGGTTAACACTGCTTCCTCACAGAGCCAGGGGCCCAGATCTGATTCTATCCTCGGGTGATCATCTGTATAGAGTTTGCACATTCTCCACATGCATGCGTGGGTTTTCCCTGGATGCTCCGGTTTCCTCCAACAGGCCAAATTTTGCAGGTTGGGTGAATTGGTCATGCTAAATTATCCCGTAGAGTCCAGGGATGTGTGGGCCAGGTGACTCTATCCTGTGTGCTCTACCTTCAAACGGACAGGTCACCCAGAGCTGTAATCAAGGCCCTTCTGAGGCAGCAGTGTTTGCCGCTGTGCCACCTTAAAGCTGAGGCAGTGCAAATCTGGGGAAGATGTTATATTAGTGTGCCTGCTTACTTCACAGTGTGGGCTGCGGCTCATAATGAAAATTACTGCCAATATCCTCTTTAACTGTGGGAAACTTGCTCCATCCAGCATCAGAAAGGAAGACACTTCTTGTTTTAACTGGAATAGTCTCCCTTGTAGTGAACAAGATGTAATTCATTATACTTTAGCGGCTACTTATAGGATACTTTGATGTGATAGACATTGTCACAGACTCTGAAACGGACTTTGAGAATTTCAAGTATTTCTATCTCTTTCTTTTTTTTTCAATTTCCACCACCAGGAAGATAGGTATTTCTATCTCTTTAGTACCTTACCTCAACTCACTGATAGGGTGTGTCCCATTCTCCCACAGACTGAATAGAAATTAATTGAGGTGAAAGTCAGAGTGGGTATCTAACGCCTCCTGCTCATTGCTTGCTCTGTTGGGCTCCACCTTGGCCAGCAATCCCCAATATCTCAGAGTATACTCCATGGCTGTACATAGCTTCAGTGCACTGTTCTTCATTCCACAGGAGTTTTACAATATTTATTTAAGATATGGTTTTGCATTTAGATTCGGCCCATACACATCATTAGTATGAGAACGCATGTACCTTCTTTCAATTCTTTCACTAACCTACTCCGTTAAATCTTAAATTAAGGAAGAAGATCAGTTTAAGATGATAAAAATTGTTTCCAAAGCAATTTCAAATCAAAATAACAGAAAGAGAAATATGATTTGATATATGAGTTGGTAAAACAATTCTCTGTTAGATTAAAGACAGCAACAACTTGAGTTATATAGAATTGTAATTAATATATTAATCATAAAATACAAAACCATAATGTGAGATAGTTGTCACTAATTTGAAGTTTAAGCATTTTTAATATTGCACGCTTATTATCCAAGTATTTCTGTTTCTCTGAATTATAACATCCAAATCTTTGTAATGTCTGTGTGGCACCATTTTTATCTAACATTTCTGTCAAAGTGCTTTGATTACTCAAGGAACGGAGTGATGATTATGAGGATATAAGATTGAAACTCTGTTTCGATAGACTGTCACGTATAATTAATCCATTTCCCAATATTTCAGTAGTTCTTGATAAGATACTAGATACTTCACAGTGTAATTGCAGTGATGGAAATGTAACAGACTTGTTACTTAAAAATGCTGAGTAAAAAATGTCTGCTGGATGATAGCCCTGTTGATGACATCTCCCATTACCTCACAAATGATCGGGAGTAGACTGATGGGGCAGTAATTGGCCAGGTTGGATTTGTCCTGCTTTTTGTGCACAGGACATAACTGGGCAATTTTCACATGGTCAGGTAGATGCCTGTGTTGTATCTGTACTGGAAGAGTTTGACGAGTGACAAGTTCTAGAGCACAGGTCTTTAGTACTATTGCTGGAATATTGTCAGGGCCCATAGCTTTTGCAGTATCCAGTGCCTCCAACCATTTCTTGATATCATGTGGAACGAATCAAATTCGCTGGAGACTGGGATGTTGATCTGTGATGCAGTGGCCACTGGAGGAGGCTGAGATTGATCATCACTTGCCACATCTGGCTGAATATTACTTCAGCCTTACCTTTTGCCCTGATGTGTTGGGCTGTTTCATCATTGAAGTTGGAGATATTGTGCAGTCTCTTCCTCCGGTGAGTCTTTTAATTGTCCACCACCATTCACGACTGGATGTTGCAGGACTGCAGAGCTTAGATCAGATCTGTTGGTTATGGGATCACTTAACTGTCTATCACTTGCTGCTTATGCTGTTGGCTTGCAAATAATCATGTTTTGTTGTTTCACCGGGTTGCTACCTCATCTTCAGGTATGCCTGGTGCTGCTCCTGGCATGCCCTCCTGCACTCCCCATTAAACCAGGGTTGATCCCCTGGTTTGGTGGTAATGGTTAAGTGGGGATATGCCAGGCCACAAGGTTACAGATTGTACTGGAGTACAGTTCTGCTGCTCTTGTTGGCCCATAGTGCCTCCTGAATGCCCAATCTTGAGTTACTAGATCTGTTCAAAGTCTGTCCCATTTAGCCCGGTGATAGTGCCACACAACATGATGGAGGTTATTTTCATTGCGAAAGCAGGATTGTGTCTCCACAGGGAATGTGTGGTGGTCACTGTACTGACACTGTCATGGACAGATATATCTGCAGCTTTTCATGCATCTAACCCAGCTACCGAGATACTTAACTCCGCCAAACTTCAAAATGTTTAGCTGGGAATTCTTCATACAAGAATTGCACCAAGCTAGTTTCCTAGAGAATGCTTTGTAAGTAATCACGGAGCCTATCAATCTGCACTTTGGCCTCTGTGTATACCAGTACACCTTTGGCAGTGTCAGTGTTGCACCCTTAATATAGATACCCCCAAAAAAGGAAAAAAAAAACAATGTAGATACCAATATAACTGCAAAGAAGTGAATGAGGCATAATTGAAAAAAACTGTTTTTATTTTCTGTAAGATAAATGGTGTAAAAAATATAGCAAGTGAAGTATTAGGAAAAAGCAGTGGGATTATACAAGTCCCATGATACATGCTGTGATGAGATTGGACAATAGGAATACACTTCTTTGGGCTAAATTGTTACTCCATTAATTACAAGGCTGTAACCTTTCAAAGTAGAACTTAAATAGTAGGAGGGCCACACATGCCACTCTCTCAGATGTTAAGGGACCATGTTGTGTGCGAAAATTGTTGGATTGGTTTAAAAGGGAGTGATTAATGTGAGAGAGAATTAGAAAACTACACAGAACCCAAGGGACATGCATAGTAATCAAATACTCAATGGGCAATATGTTCAATTTCGACAGAGATGGAAAGTGGTGGATCAACTACCCATTATATATTCCACAGGATTTCTTTTTGTGTAAGGTTTGCTATTGTTCATTTACTGCCAATGTTACAAGTGAAGATTACCCTCTGAGACTTTCACAATTTGTTAAATAAGCTTTCAGTTTCCATCAAATGTGCACAAGCACCTCATAGGCATTCTGATAATATTGCATACAACAGGATATTCCCCACTTGCCTGAGTGAGTACAGATGTATGTTAATAACTCGCCAAGGCACCTCTGACAGTACCTTCCAAATTACAAACTCTACCACTTAGAAAGACAAGAACAGCAAATGCACAGGGAGACCATCCATTTGCAAATTCCCTGCCAACTGTACACCATCCTGATTTGGAACCATGTGTTGAACTTTACCAAAAATCAGCCAAGAGTCAATTCTAGGAGGTTTTATGGAGGGTTTTTCTCTGCGGGCTCCAACAGGTTCCTTTACACAATTGTTCCATTATCTATTGGAATTGTGTATCATTTAATTCCTGTGTGGTTTGTTATTGCCAATATGCTCTTCAACATCCATCACATCGCAACATTTCCTGATCCAATTGTGCAGAGCGCAAATGCTGGGATTATGTGGCACACTGTGCCTGGAGTGTAGTCCATGGCCATCAACCACCACCTTCCAACCCCCAACCAACGATTGATCCAAAACTTCAGAACCTTGTCCTTAGGAAGCCTATTGCCTGCCCTATGACAGTCATGATGAAAGACTGGGCTGCATCATATCAACACTCAGCCTCAGTCGAGTCATCAGCCACAATAGCAGAGGGTAGCCCTTGTTTCTTAGCAGCCATCCTTGTCAGGTATCCAGCTTTTGAAATGAAGCAGGAACCTGAGAGTTATCGAAGATATAAAGATCATGGCAACTTCTGGAGTATCCGGTGCAAATCTGGAAGACCTACTGCCAGTGATCACTGATAACCCATTCACTGACTAAATGGAAGCCTGACTACATGCAGAGGCTGCTGTGGCCCCAGGCTCACTGGAGAATTTGTTCCTCCTCAATTTCTCCGTGCCTTCATTTTGCCAAACCAACAGTGACCATAACCCCTGCTGTAGCTGGATCCATTGGCCATGGTTCCAATGGACTTGTGTGGGGAATGCCAGTAAGGAAACAGCTCCTCGGTGATGTAACCAGTCAACCTTCACATCACACACAAATGAGAGTTTACCTTTGTCCCTCATTCATTGGGACTTGGAGGACTCTGACAAAGACACCATGAAGTGTCTGCTAGTCGAGGATTCTCTAAAGGTAAACATGCAGGTTGAATCCGTGATTAAGAAACCGAATGCAATGTTGTCAATTATCTCAAGAGGGTTGGAATATAAAAGCACTGGTGTGCTACTGAGACTTTATAAAGCTCTGGTTAGGCCCCATTTGGAGTACTGTGTCCAGTTTTGGTCCCCACACCTCAGGAAGGACATACTGGCACTGGAGCGTGTCCAGCGGAGATTCACATGGATGATCCCTAGAATGGTAGGTCTAACATATGAGGAACGGCTGAGGATCCTGGGATTGTATTCATTGGAGTTTAGAAGATTAAGGGGAGATCTAATAGAAACTTACAAGATAATACATGGCTTGGAGAGGGTGGACGCTAGGAAATTGCTTCCGTTAGGCGAGGAGACTAGGACCCGTGGACACAGCCTTAGAATTAGAGGGGGTAAATTCAGAACAGAAATGCAGAGACATTTCTTCAGCCAGAGAGTGGTGGGCCTGTGGAATTCATTGCCACAGAGTGCAGTGAAGGCTGGGAGGCTAAATGTCTTCAAGGCAGAAATTGATAAATTCTTGATGTCACAAGGAATTAAGGGCTACAGGGAGAATGCGGGTAAGTGGAATTGAAATGCCCATCAGCCATGATTGAATGGCGGAGTGGAGTCGATGGGCCGAATGGCCTTACTTCCGCTCCTATGTCTTATGCTCTTATGCTTATGCTCTTTGTGTTCTTAATATGTCGGGCGGCGTGAGTAGCATCCTGCCGAAAGTCAGTTCCGCCTGGAGAAGGATTGGACACGTTGGGAGAGAGGGCAAAGAAATGATAAATAGAATATAATGTGGAAAAGTGTGAGGTTATGCACTTTGGTAAGAAAAATAGAGCGCAGACTATTTTCTAAAAGGGGAAAGGCTTTGGAAATCTGAAGCACAAAGGGACTTGGGGTACTATTTCAGAGTTCTTTTAAGGTTAATATGCAGGTTCAGTTGGCAGTTAGGAAGACAAATGCAATATTAGCATTTACTTCAAGGAGGCTAGAATACAAGAGCAGGGGTGTACCTCTGGTCAGATTGCATTTGGACTATTGTGAGCAGTTTTGTCCCACGTATCTAAGGAAAGATGTGCTGACATTGGAAGGGATCAAACAAAGTTTACAAGAATGATCCTGGGGATGAAGGATTTGTAATATGAAGAGCTTTTGAGGGCTCTGGGCCTGTATTTGATAGATTTTAGAAGGATATTGGGAGATCTCCTTGAAACTTGCCAAATACTAAGAGGCCTGGATAGAATGGACATGAAGAAGATGCTTCCGCCAATAGGAGAGATTAGACTCCAGGGCACAGCCTCAGAGTGAAGGGACAACCCTTTAGAACTGAGATGAGGAGGAAGTTCTTCAATCAGAGGGTAGTAAATCTTTGGAACTCATTGCCACAGAGGACTGTGGAGGCCAAGTCATTGAGTGCATTTAAGATTGGTATGGGTACAAGGGTTACATGGAGAAGGCAGGGAAATGGGGTTGGAAACATATCAGATATGATCAAGTGGCAGAGCAGTCTCAATGGCAAAAAGTCCAAATTCTGCTCCAATGTCTTATGGTTTTATGGTCTGATGTAGTTATTTTTAAAACCCTTCAGCAAGTAGCCAATCTATTATTTCTCTAATTTAAAATCCAAGAACGAAAGTGTTTTGAATCACACATCTCTCATCACAAGATGGTAGATTTCAGTTATGTGGCTATCTTAGAAATGCTGGGGATATTCTTCTGAGAGAAGAAAAGTTCAAAAGGCAATTAGATAGAGATTTCCAAAATCATGAGGGATACTAGACTGAGTATGTCTGAGACTAAGAAACTGTTTGCAGTATAGAAGGGTTGAGAACCAGAAGCCAACAATTTAAAGTGATTGACAAATGAACCAAAGATGGCATGAAGAATAACTTCTTTATACAGCAAGTGGTTCGCATTGGGGAAACACTACCTAAAGGTGAGGCAAATTCAATCACGGTTTTCAATTACACACTTCAAGTATGGATTTCTTTGAAGGAGAATTAAATTGCATGACTGCTGGGAAAGGGTGGGTTCAAGTGGGGTGATGGTGGTGGTGGTGGTGATGGAGATGGTTGAAACTCATTACGTTTTGATTCTAAATATCCATGCAAAGTTGACACATACATATAAATATTTGAATTACCTATCATGAGGTATACTCTCGGATTTAATGGTAAAATCATTACCTTTCCAAAGAGAACCTACCCCTTGCTGAGATCCCATGTGATGGTTTTAAAAGCACTTATCATTGCAATCTTGTAAAAGAGTAACACAGAGTAATGGCAGTAACATACAATGATCCCTGATGAACATGTCTAATCTCTGCGCAGTTGCAAATTGTGATGTCCTATCTTACTTTCAATGAATGTGCACCCTTCTGTTCATCTAACTATTTCAAATATTAGGCACTTGTTCATGAGGAATAAAAAAGCATATTATTCTGCTTTCTCCAAAAAGGGTGATTTTTAAAAATTGAAATGTGTCACAATTAAAAAGAAATTGCAGGAAAGTGACATTTTCATCAGTAGTAACAGAAACAAAACAATCAAGCTGAAATTACAATTACAATCCTTTAATATGTCTCAAGCAGTAAAAAATCTGATTAAGCTAGTGTAATTGTTGAAAATTTTTCTAATGTCAATATGAAGGATCCAATATATCTGTGGAATAACACAATGAAGATTGAAGATAAGTACAATTGAGTAATTAAAAATAAGTGTGTTGTGTTTACCACTGTAATGGAATTATGTACAGGCCTTGCTGGGACATCCACTGAACCAATTACTTGATTAATTTAGATAAATGGCATTTCGGAAAATGACTTCCGACGGTGGAAATCTCTCAACAGGCAGATGTAGTGACAGTACCTCGGATTTCCATTGGGTGGCAGCATTCACTACCAAACTCACAGCGAACATCTTTGCTGCGAATAGGAATAAGTTTTCATTACAGGTTCAGTTTTTCTAAACAAAAAATCATAACAATATAAAACAACCTGGCACAAGACATTCAGAACCGAAATAGATAGTTCACTGGAGATAGTACTTTGACATGACAAAATGTGTTGGTTTCTGATTACCATTCACACTGACTTGTTGACTGTTTTCAAAAAGCCACTTCCTCTTAAGTCAGTTCTCCAATAGAAAAAATGTTCACAAGTGCATGAAAAAAATTACATGCAATGTTTCCCATGTTGGTTTCTCACAAACATCTCACAGATAGCCATCTGCATCTGCGTTAGAAATTGCAAGGGACAAACAAATGCCTTGTTTTAAGGTGAATCAAAAATGTCTATTGTCATCAAATATAGAACTAGTCATTAAAGTCAGTGAATATGAAACAAATGAATATTTGCACTTATGAATCGGCCAATCTAATGCAGCAGCCAATTACGTGACCACAACCAAGGCGGAAACAACAGTCAGAATGTTTGTACTTGGCTATGAATAACATCAAGGAGGAGAAAGTGAGGACTGCAGGTGCTGGAGATCAGAGCTTAAAAATGTGTTGCTGGAAGAGCGCAGCAGGTCAGGGAGCATCCAAGGAGCAGGAGAATCGACGTTTTGGGCATAAGCCCTTCTTCAGGAATGAGGAGGGTGTGCCAAGCAGGCTAAGATAAAAGGTAGGGAGGAGGGACTTGGGGGAGGGGCATCGGAAATGCGATAGGTGGAAGGAGGTTAAGGTGAGGGTGATAGGCCGGAGAGGGGGGTGGGGGCGGAGAGGTCAGGAAGAAGATTGCAGGTCAAGAAGGCAGTGCTGAGTCCAAGGACTGAGAAAAGGTGGGGGCAGGGGAAATGAGAAAGCTGGAGAAATCTGCATTCATCCCTTGTGGTTGGAGGGTTCCTAGGCGGAAGATGAGGCGCTCTTCCTCCAGGTGTTGTGTGGTCAGGGTCTGGAGATGGAGGAGGCCATGGACCTGCATGTCCTTGGCGGAGTGGGAGGGGAAGTTAAAGTGTTCAGCCACGGGGTGGTTGGGTTGGTTGGTGCGGGTGTCCCAGAGGTGTTCTCTGAAATGTTCCGCAAGTAGGCGGCCTGTCTCCCCAATGTAGAGGAGGCCACATCGGGTGCAGCGGATACAGTAAATGATGTGTGTGGAGGTGCAGGTGAATTTCTGATGGATATGGAAGGAAATCTTGGGGCCTTGGAGGGAAGTGAGGGTGGAGGTGTGGACGCAAGTTTTGCATTTCTTGCGGTTGCAGGGGAAGGTGCCGGGAGTGGAGGTTGGGTTGGTGGGGGGTGTGGATCTGACAAGGGAGTCGCAGAGGGAGTGGTCTTTCCAGAACGCTGATAGGGGTGGGGAGGGAAATATATCCTTGGTGGTGGGGTCTGTTTGGAGGTGGCAGAAATGACGAAGAATGATACGATGTATCTGGAGGTTGGTGAGGTGGTAGGGAGGATCAGTGGGGTTCTGTCCTGGTGGCGATTGGAGAGGCGGGGTTCAAGGGCGGAGGAGCGAGAAGTGGATGAGATGCGGTGGAGAGCATCATCAACCACGTCTGAGGGGAAATTGCGGTCTTTGAAGAAGGAGGCCATCTGGGTTGTTCGGTATTGGAAACAGTCCTCCTGGGAGCAGATGCGGCGAAGGCAAAGGAATTGGGAATATGGGATGACGTTTTTACAGGGGGCAGGGTGGGAAGAGGTGTAATCTAGGTAGCTGTGCGAATCAGTCGGTTTATAGTAAACGTCCGTGTTGAGTTGGTCGTCCGAGATAGAAATGGAGAGGTCTAGGAAGGGGAGGGAGGAGTCTGAGACGGTCCAGGTAAATTTAAGGTCGGGGTGGAAGGTGTTAGTAAAGTGGATGAACTGTTCAACCTCCTCGTGGGAGCACGAGGTAGCACCGATACAGTCATCGATGAAGCGGAGGAAAAGGTGGGGTGTGGTGCCAGTGTAGCTGTGGAAGGTGGACTGTTCCACAGATCCAACGAAGAGGCAGGCATAGCTGGGGCCCATGCGGGTGCCCATGGTAACTCCCTTGGTTTGGAGGAAGTGGGAGGATTGGAAAGAGAAGTTGTTCAGAGTGAGGACCAGTTCAGTCAGTCGAAGGAGGGTGTCAGTGGAAGGGTACTGGTTGGTTCGGCGGGAAAGGAAGAAGCGGAGGGCTTTGAGGCCTTTGTGATGGGGGATGGAGGTGTATAGGGACTGGATGTCCATGGTGAAGATAAGGCGTTGGGGGCCAGGGAAGCGAAAATCATGGAGGAGCTGGAGGGTGTGGGTGGTGTCCTGAACATAGGGAGGGAGTTCTTGGACCTCCACTCCCAGCACCTTCCCCTGCAACCGCAAGAAATGCAAAACGTGCACCCACACCTCCCCCCTTACTTCCACACACATCATTTACTGCATCCACTACACCCGATGTGGCCTCCTATACTTTGGGGAGACAGGCCGCCTACTTGCGGAACATTTCAGAGAACTCCTCTGGGACACCAGCACCAACGAACCCAACCGCCCCGTGGCTGAAAACTTTAACTCCCCCGCCTCATCTTCTGCCTAGGAGCCCTCCAACCACAAGGGATGAATGCAGATTTCTCCAGCTTCCTCATTTCCCGTCCCCCCCACCTTTTCTCAGTCCCAACCCTCAGACTCAGCACCGTCTTCTTGACCTGCAATCTTCTTCCCGACCTCTCCGCCCCCACCTCCCTCTCCGGCCTACCACCCTCACCTTAACCTCCTTGCATCTATCGTATTCCCAACGCCCCTCCCCCAAGTCCCTCCTCCCTACCTTTTATCTTAGCCTGCTTGGCACACCTTCCTCATTCCTAAAGAAGGGCTTATGCCCAAAACGTCGATTCTACTGTTCCTTGAATGCTGCCTGACCTGCTGCATTTTTCCAGCAGCACATTTTTCAGCTATGAATAACATCAGCATATCTCCCTCAGCAAAAGAAAATAAAGCTTTCACCAACATTGATAAAATTTACATCAATACATTCCGGTGCTTTGAATTGGTAGGAAGTCACAGATGGAGTAAAGGGAAGGCCTTTTAGAACGGAGAAAAAGAGGAACGTCTTTAACCAGGGAGTGGTGAATCTATGGAATTGATTGCCACAGAAGGCTGTGGAGGCCAGGCCATTGCGTATATTTAAGATGGATATAGATAGGTTCTTGATTGTCAAGAGGATCAAGGATTATAGGGAGAAAGCGGGAGAATTGTGTTGAGAAACGTATCAGCCATGTTTGAACGACAGAGCAGATTCGATACGTTGAATGGCCTAATTTCTGCCCCGATGTCTTATGGTCATATGGTTTTATAGATAAAGTATATTGTTCAATGGTTTTCCCACTTCTCTATTACACTTTGTTATTACTAAATCAGACTTGCTATTTGTAGGCATTTTGGAATTCATTCTTAAATGGGAGCACCACACAAAATATTTTCTCCTTTTACTTTTTCATGCGATGTGGGTGTCACTGGCTTGGCAAACATTTAATGCCAATTTGTAATTGTCAGACAGCAGTTCAGCTTTAACCACATTGCTGTGGGTTCAATAAAATTCAACAAAATCTGCAATGGAAAAATAAGTCAGTCTAATGGTGACTATGTAATCATTGTCGAGAGTAGGGTGCTGGAAAAGCACAGCAGCTCAGGCAGCATCTGAGGAACAGGAGAATCGACTTTTCAGGCTGTTGCCTGACCTGCTGTGCTTTTCCAGCACTCCACTCTCAACTCTGATCTCCAGCATCTGCAGTCCTCACTTTCTCCTACTATATAATCATTGTCAATTATTATGAAATTCATCTGGTTCACTAATGCCCTTTTGTGAACATGATCTACTGGCCTGACCTTCACGTGATTCTGCAGCAGAATGATTTTTTAAAATTGCAGACTTTTATTAAATTTAAATTCCACCAGTTTCCATGGTAAAATTTGAACCAATGTTTCCAGAACATTAAAATGAATGTTCTGAAGAAGAGTCATTGGATCCAAAATGTTACATCTGATTTCTCTCCCTAGACGCTGCCAGGCCTGATGAGCTTTTCCAGCAACTTCTGTTTTTGTTTGTGACATTAAAATGAGGCTTTGGATTACTGGTCCAGTGATATTAGCACAATGTCATTGCCTCCCTGCCCTTGAGAATGTGGTGCATATCACAAAATATTTACGGGCAATTTGTGAATGAACTATGTAAGATTTTATCACTGCAATCAGAATTGAAGGACAAAGATTTGCATGTGCCCTTATGTAACTTCAAGTTTTCCAATAATTAAAACAAATGGGTAGAAAAGCAGGCATACTGCAAACTGAACAGATTTATTCCTGCAATGTGTTCCCATTGAAAAATCTATGTAATAGGAATCAAGTCTTACAAAAGGGACCTGTGGTGCATGTGGAGGAGGAGGGAGCTGAACTTTGAGCAAGGGCTGGGCAGAGGCCAAAAGAAAACTTGCTTTGTACCAATTTGGGGGCAGAAGTTTCTATTTTCCACAACTGCTCACCTGTTAGATAGGGTTTGTGGGGCTATCTACTTAGTTTCCTGTCTGAAGTCTTGTTTCCAAAGCACTCCCCCACCACCCCTACCTCATGTTTCCCACTCACACACACACACACACCTTTGTTCTGTCTCACTTCTGAAATATTATGAACATATTTATCTAACTAGGACAGAATGGTGTGACTGAATCAAATGCAAATACACTATTTATTGATGATGGATTAAAATTAAATCAAACCAATAACAAGTAAGCATCAGATTTGGGTGATTAATGTCTTTTTTAATTCCTACAGTAATAGTCTTTTACAGTCTGATAAAAGATGACCTCCAGAGCTGGAACTGAATACTATGCAAGTTGAACTACAAAGTTTGGCATGCCTAAGTGACACTTTAAAATACAGTATATGATCTGTAATCCAGTAAGAATGCTAATATGATCTTTCCCACATCATTCTTCCATTATTTAGCTGTGATTCCCAGTGAACCTTTGTCCCCTAAGCTTAGATTGTAGGAAAACAGAAATAAATCATTTGCTTTCAAAAAGAACACTGCAGTACATTTTAAGCAAATTTGACTAGCCTATCCACGTTCCTTATGGAAATATATTTTACAGATGAAATATCATTTAATGAAAACCTCATGGAAAAACTAAAATGTAATAGCTTAGGTTTTGTGGTGAGCAGCGAAATGATGGTGTTCCCCACTGAACTGACTGAAAAGTGTCAACAAGATTCTCGTGACCTCTGTGGGACGGACATTAATTTTATTCTTATATACGCAATAGCAATTTTTCTGCATCCAAAAACAATGATGTGTTCAACAACATTAAGCAACCAGTCACATTGAAGGAATCTAATAGACAGCAAACCAGGAAGCATTATATTTTACGTATACACGTAGGAAGAAGCTGAAATAACATGAAATAATTAAAGAAAGATGAAAAATCTATGCAATTTTGATCAAAATGCAGGAATTTAGCATTCCACAAACACCCAATCAGTTTTTGCAGAGCCATAGTGCTTATTCTGAAGTAATTATAGCTTTGAATGCTGAAAAATACAATGTTACACTTTAATGATTTTGACAGTGATACTGAAAATATAAAAAGTAGGAGTTCTCCAAAACTTGAGTGTAGTTTTTTTAACAATGCACTCTGTGGTAGGGCAAGGAATCACTGCCATTAAACTTTGGGTTTCTCCATATAACTGCACGTGGATGACCGATAGAAGTTGCTGTCAGTTGGACAGTTGCAATGAAAACAAATGGCTGACAGTTTTTCAATGATTACAAAGCAAAATCTGAAATCTGGAAAATGAAATTTCTTTCTCACCTCATTTAATTTCCTCCCACAGTCCCACATTCCTAAAGACTAAATAAATATTGGCAGAGAATGACCACATGGGATGCAAATGAACACTTGGATTTAGCTGAAACTTGTATTCACAGGCAAGGATCTGCCAACTAGTTAAATGTGAGTGTTGTCAACCACATCACTTGCTCAAAATAGAGTTTGTTTAGAGAGAGAGAGAGAGGGGAGGAATAAGTGGGAAGAGATATTAATGTAATGAGCTCCTTTAGACAAATTGCGTAGAATTGACTATCATTTTTTTCATGACTTTAGCACTTAAAAGGAGGACTCTTCTATTTCTTGAAATGCCAAAAACCGTGAACAATATGGTTTAATGGGTTTATAATTTGAGACAATAAGACAAAGTCCAAATAGGGTAGATCTTATTTTTCCAATGCTCATTTTTTCTCACATTACATGGTTTTAGGCTTCCTCTCTTTGTTATTCGTAGCTTTCTTTCTGAAATACATCTTGCTTTCGGCTGACAAAAGTAATCCACTTTACCTTTGAATCACTGAATAAATGCAATACTATAGTTCTTTTTTTTGAGAAGGAAAATCTGTTATTTAGGTCAATTACATTCCACAGAATTGGCTAATCTCAATTCTCGCCCGTTCAGATTATTTGATGGTTTTGCCAAAAGTTGCAACACATTTTCAGTTAGGCCAGGAAATTGTTGTCTATCACTTGATGCCCAGTTCCATAAATCTAACCACAAGAAAAAAGTTTAATTCCTTGTAGAATTGTAAATCTCTCGAGTTGTGTATAATCATATCCAGCAGTTCTGCAAGTCAAGGCAACTATTTGTCTCGTATGGTCTTAAGAACTTGTTAGGCTGGTTATCATACCTCCGTCAGTGAGCACAGGGTTAGAACAAAAATGCACTACACCTGTTCATCAGATATACCTTGGGCCACTGTTTGATGCTTTTTATAAAGTTACAATAATCCCTGCTTGTGTGTAAAGCATTATGGACTAGACTTTGACACCTCGAGGAGCCAATCTTTGGCACAGTTATCCTGTTATTTGGCAGGAAAAAATCCATTGCAGACACCTTTATTTTTCCAAATGACACTGTTTTAATAACTGCTACAGTATGTGGAAAATACTAAAGGAAAGAAAATAAATGACTCTACTCACTGAGACCTTGATAAAAAATCTTTGATTGTAATTATTTGACAGCAATTGGATGAAAGTTGAACATGTCCTTTTAAGAGTGAGCAATCAGCCCTGGAATATTATTGTCCAGGTGATAAACTTGAGAAGTATGCATATCATTTGAAGCATAAGTGTAAAAGCTTTGTTACTCATGTTTAGGTATTTAATCTTTACCATACTCTGACTTTTGTAGCTCTCAGAAATTGGTTAATGTTTTCTGTACTATGCATTCTAACACACCTCCTTTCTTAACAAACTAAAATTAGCAGGAAACATGTACTTGCCTTTATTATATCGAGGCTTGAATTCTAACTCTGTTCAAATTGACATATTCCTTTCAAGCAAATAAAATCAAATTACTTAAGACATTTGAGCTGAATAAAATGGAGCTGTTCAAATGAATTAGCCTTCAAGTGCCAAGAACAAGAAATAAATCCTATAATCCTTTCATAGCTATTTTGTAATATTTCTTTAATTATATTTTAGATCTGACAATCTTCTCATGTTCTTTGTTTACTTTCCAGGTCCTGTCTCTGGCCTTTATTTGCAAGACAAAATTGGATGGAAAATTATGTGAATAACTACAGAGAAAAGGGAAGTTTCCAAAATAAATTTTTAAGTATCTGTTAAAGTTTAAAAAAATCTTTTGAATAGATGTATCGCTTAGTGTGAATAATTTAAAGATACTTGAAGGGCAACTGAAGCCTAATTGTGTTTGAAGTTACAAAGAATATTTCCATGGTTAGAAACAGTTTGAAATTTACCTGCAGTTTAAGAGCCTAGCATAATAACAGCACATTCACTTCTGAGAAGGTCATTTGCTTTTGACAGACTTATTAAAGTAGAATTCCCTGGTAACATTATTGGTAATACTTCTTGCCAATTTCCACATATCTTGAAGCTGTGCTATTTTAATTAAAACAGTACTTCACTTTTTTTAAAAGGAAAGCAAAATTTCTGGTATTTCTTGAAGAAATATTTTTGTCTCAGTTTGTGTCTCTTCTCTCTGCCAGTGAGGGAGGATGGTCAAGGGGTCACAAGCTTCTTTCAGTTCTCCTCAGTATTGATTTTCTAACACCAGGAGAGATTCTCAAAGGGAAAGTCATAGAGAGTTTTTTTTTTCCATTCTGCCTTTTCATTGGCTTACCTGAAAACTAGTGTAAGCTCTATGACTGAATGTTTCAATACTAAAGAGCTTGGAGATTAAGGGTCAGATCTTGGCATGGTATCAAGCAGGAGGAAATTTGATAACTGGAGTATGGATTTAACATCCTGCTCCCAATTCTCCCTTTCACTACCTTCAGCAGAGCAAGAAAGGTGGAAGTTTGGGAACCCCATTCCCTCCTATAAGAAAGTTGCCAGTGCCATTCTGGAAGCAGAGATTTCAGAACTTTGACAATTTTCAGCGAGGTCACCATATTTTAGAGGCTTTCATAACTTACATCTGATGAATGGAAATGTTAGGGATGAGAATTGGAAAGAGTCTGAAAGATAAGTCAAAAAAGTGTTTCCCATTTTACAATTCATCATGAAATACAGTAGCCAGGGTTATATCTCTGTTTGGTAAAGCAAGTGATGACAGGACCATGGCTGGCAAAGGCAAGTGACCATTAAGTAATGAGGTTGTCAGACTGTTCCAAGTGACAACTGACAAGATGTCTGTGAAAGGACAGCATTGTAAGAGTAGCAAAATCTTTGGATGCATTACGATAGATCATCCACTGAATTAAGTACTATTTCACAAAGTGCAATGTGGAAAACATAGCTGAATATGAGATCAATGGTTACGTTCTAACACAGTACCCATGGTTTTACAAAACAATTTTGTTTGCTGTTTGAAAACGTAGAAAGATATTTGAGGTATTAGCTGTCTTCAAATGTGCTAATGGATTGTGAATGCATGGCTTGTTTATGTAGCTGTCCTGGGGAGTGTACAGTTGTTTATTTTGAAAAGTTTATAATTCCTAAGAAGATGCTCATTTTTCTAATGCCTGAGGAAGTGATGGTTTTCATTTTGACAGATTTATTGGCATTCATATGTCATAATAGGTTCATGAGTTATGTTTATAAAGTGGATATTGGATGAATGGTCTCAGGTAAGGGGGTTTGGAGTTGGAGGGGTTAAGGGGTGTTGAAAGGTGATGAAACAGGGAAAACGGTTGAGGAGTGAGAGGCTGAAAGGGGATATGAGAATCTGTGCAAGGTGAGGAGGAGTGAAGGATTTGAGGCACTTGGGGAGGTGAGGGCATGAAAGGATGGAGCAAACAGATGGAGGCTTAAGGGAGTGAGTGGATTTGAAGTGAGAATGACCATAGTAAGGGGCCATGACGTGATGGGATTTGATACTGATCTGTACAAACTGGGTTGATATTTCTTCAGATGAAGTGGGAGTCTTGCAGATCTGATTCCAGGTTATATTTGTAACTTGTGGGTAAAAATACCACCAGCCAGCAAGATCATGAAGTCAGGAAATTTCTAAACTTCCAATTCCACCTTCTGATGACAAGCATGCCCTAAAGTCCAGTACTATAACCCATTCTGACTTTTGTTGAAAGACAAGAATAGCAAATGCAGGGGAATGCCAGCATCTCCAAATTCCTCTCTGACTTGGAATATAATGAAGCTCCTTCACTGTCACTGGGTCACAATCCTGGAATGAGCACTATACATCCCAAAGACTGCAGCAGTTTAAGAAAACACTCAAGTCCACCTTACTCAGGACAAACAGGGATGGATAATGAATGCTGGCTAGGCAGACAGCATATTCCATACAAATACCTTTGGAAAATATTGGTCTCTCATTTTGTGATATCAAAGCAAAAGGGGATAAATACCTTTATTTGAACATTATATATATGCAGTGCATTACATTGTAATAGTATTGCACTGTATGTCTGATATTGTAATCTCTAAAGTGCAAAGCAGAGCTGCTAAAGTTTGCATTGTATTGTGGACTGTGACTTGGAGCTCATCCGCCAGAAAAAAAATGAAAACATGTATGTAGTTGCAGCACGCACAAAGTTTCACTCCCCCAGCAACAGTTTAGGCTATCAGCCCAGACTAGAAAGCACCAACTAACTTCTAAAAATTATTGGGAGCTATCTTTCTGAAAGGGTTGAGCATATTTTACCATCTGGCTTTTCACTGAACTTGAATTTAGAAGAGTGAGGAGTGATATATGTGACCCTGAATCATCTTGACAAGATGGATGCAGAAAAGACCAATCCTTTTGTGGGTTTGTCCAGTACTAGGGAACACTGTTTTAAAATGAAGAATCACATTTTTAGAATAGAACTGCAGACAAATATTTTTGCTGAGGATTGTGAAACTTTGGAACTCTGCCTCAGAATGTAATGCACGCAGGACCATTGAAATTTTTAAGGCAGAAGTAGATAGATTATTGTTAGGCAATGGAATCAATAGGTTTTGTAGGTAACTGGGAATATGAAATTTGAAAGACAACCACACCAGCCATATTCTAACTGAATGGCAAAGTTGGCTATAGGAGTTGAATAATCCACTTCTGTTCCTATTTCATGTGCTCACATATGCACATCCTAAGATACCTTTTACATTGTCTGCAAAGTGAAGATAGCTGCACACCACCTACAGATTCATTTTCAGGCCAATGCTCACTACTGAAATGGCCCCTGTTGCTGCGGATCTTGTGTCTCTGCAGGCTGGACCACAGCCTGTTCCTGCTGTTGTTGCGCTTGCTGCTGCCTTCTTCTGTACTGGGTCTTCCACAAGTACAAGAGAGTCAGGTGAAAGGCAAGGTGCTGTTTGCCACTGTGCTTTCAGTTTCAGGAGATTTGTGAAGACAGTTCATTGATGCATACAGTCATCATTCTCTTTGAGGTTTGCCAATCCAACCTTCCTCACGAGCTCTTGGTAGGTTCCTCATCTGGCCTCCTCCTGAAACAGCATGCTCACCATGGTAAGACGCAGTCTGCTCAGTGCCAGTGGACAGCACTTTGCAACTAAACATTTATTTGCATGAAGTTGTTACACATTTATCATACATGGAAAGCACGTCAATATACCTTCTGGTGCACAATCGACAGCTGCTCTTCAGGGAGGTTGCAACAGGACAGTTTTAAGCTGGCATAATAAAGTTGCTAACAACGAAGATGGTGTGATTTACGTAAGTTGTTCAAACAGATGTACTTGACTCCCCTTGTCACCTACCAAGATCCTACCATTCTTTTATTTCCAGATTCCCTGTTGTCCTGTTTATCTTTAAACATTCCCCAGCCAGCACCCACACTTTCTGCCAATCCCATAGATGTTTATGTTGGCTTTCCACCTTTGCCCCTGGAAACCCAATCATCCAGGTCTTAGTGTCACTCCTTACCCAGAACTTTGCATCCTCAAAACTGCCTGCACCATGACCTATCTTAAAGTCCCAACCCCCACCTATGAAACTGTACTCTTCTCAACCATGATCTCCTATCTCTCACCCTACCACAGCCCATTCTGACTGTCAGCATACCCTCTGTGACCTAGAACCACCAGCAACATCCCCAGACGTGAGCCATGCCCTAGACACCAACTCCCTGTGTCTTTTTTGTCAGGAGTCACCCTACAATTATTCAAGGTCCATTTTTTTCACCCTCTGGGTGGACTGTGCTCCGTTCTTTCCCCACAGAACCTCCTTCCCTTTTGCTACTTTTCAGATAGTTTATAAAGACAATGTGTTACAAGGATGGATGTGTTGGCTGACTAATGGCTGGAGTGTGGGGGCAAATCATCATGATCTCTCCAAGAATACATTTAGTCATAGCTGGCAACCCTATTCTGGTGTAAATAGTCTTAGCATCTTCTCCAGTGTCTCTGTATCCTTTGTCTGATATGAGCAGAACTATGCACAATGCTCTAAATGTCTACTTTGTTTCTCTTCAATCACTTTTTTGTTATCATTTCTTGATGCTTAAATATCTTGTGATTTCATCTTCCAATTTAATCACTACACGTTGAGTATTCAGGACTAACAGATTCCAATACCATAATAGCCATCTGAAATCCCACTCCAAATGTGGAAGGACATAACACCCGTGTTTCAGATGCAACTTTGATTTGGGGTTGCAAAAGGCAGCAGATACATGCAGCATCGCATAATTGTTCTACCCACGTAATTTGTTCTATTACAAGGTTACATTGTGGCAATGCAAATTTGAGGGATTTAATCAGTTCTTCCAATGTTACAATATGTTGTGGCTACATTGTGCAATTCATAACATATTTTGTCAAAATGACATCATCAAAATGTGTGCAACCTTACATTGATACTGTTCAAAGGGAATGTCCGTTCATTCACAGCTGCTTTCATTGGCCATGAATGCTACGCAGTAGCTTAAATAAAACAGTACAAAGCAGGTTCAATATGATTCACCTCCTCCGGTACACCTCATTAAACCATAGGATATTTTATCATTGAACAGGGTAGTTTTGACCACTTCTCCATGTTAGCTGTCTGCTCTAGAAAGCTAAGAGAAACATTACTTAAATTAAACATTGGCCCATTGAGAAATACTACCCTTTTTTTACCATTCTCCTTTCAAAATGATATTGTATTTGTGTTCTTATTGTTTCAAATAAGGTAGCCTCTTAGAATGTTTGCAGCTAATCCAGCAATCTTGCTCCATTTTAATTTTGATCATGAAATTGGCCATGTAGTGTATATGAGGAGCCCTCCTGAAGAAGGGCTCATGCCCGAATCGTCAATTTCCTGAAGAAGGGCTCATGCCCAAAACGTCGATTTTCCTGCTCCTTGGATGCTGCCTGACCTGCTGCGCCTTTCCAGCAACACATTTTCAGCCATGTAGTGTATATGATCTGTTTTCAATTTTTTTTTGACTTATGTAAATCTGGGCTGAAAGCAATTAGTTTTAGCTTGCATAAATCAAGGTTATGAAATGCATTTCTCATGCTGAAACCTTCAGTTCCTGAACTGAAAAATTGAAAAAGTGGAAAGTTGTTCGCAAAAATGATAGTCCGTGCCATAAAATTAATATCAAGCCACAGTATCTACTGTTATTTATTAATTTATTTTTAAAACAGAATACTGATAGCTTGTTTTTGTTGCAAGTGTTAGATAAATAAATTGATATAAATTATTCATCAACCAATAAATGACACGCTTTTCATGATATAAACAATCTGACCAAGAGAAAGGAACTGAAAGTGTTTCTATTTAAAAAAATAATGTCCAAATAGAAACAAAATTACAGCTGCTCTTTAAAACCTCCAACATTTATTTAAGGTTCAGTTAAGCCTTTGGCAAAACTACAATACAAACTACAGCTGTGACAGTAAGTGAGATTCACTATTAATTCTATTAAACTCCTGCATCGTTTATTCTGGAAACTACAAACACAAAATGTTTTGTTTGCTTGCAGCCAGAACAAAATAGAAAAAAAAATGATTGGAGTTGTATAAACATTTGTATTTCCACACTAATAATAAATACCGTGTCAAGAGTTACAGGGATAAGGCAGGAAAATGGGATTGCGAAACTTATCAGCCAGGATTGAGTGGCAAAGCTGACTCAATGGGGAAAAATCCTCTAATTCTGCTCCTACATCTTATCGTCTTAGAGTCTAATGGTCTAAATAGCCCTCAAAAGAAGAAAGCCACATCTGAGAAATTCTTTAGTGCTGCATCTATTTCACAGACATGAACTCAATTCCCAAGTATTGAGTATGGTAGTTGACAGTCATGTATAATATGCTTGAAGTGAATGTTTCATCTTCTGGTTGGTGCAGTAGGGACTTTTGTTGTCTGTCAAATGTTTAGGTACATTTTAATAACAACTGCTTATTTACATACTAACATTGTATACAGTTATTGATCTACACTAGCTCAGAGTCTCTCCTCCATGAGATCTTTCCCTCTTAGGAGAAAGTGAGGTCTGCAGATGCTGGAGATCAGAACAACACATTTCCAGCATCTTTCCCTCTTAGTCATATAATGTTACATCATCATTACACCACAATTTCATAGGCTCATGCTGTTAAACCATGTTAGACCACACTACATTTCACCCTTCCCCATTCTTATTTCTTGTTATTTTCAATATGGTCCCAGAAGATTCAAAGAGACAGTTTAATAGCTTTCACCAATCTGATTTATATTGGCATCTGAGGTTCATGGTCTGTTGCACTCCTCCTTAACTCTGTTTGAGTGGCTCTTCCTTGGGCTTGCGTGGAGCTTTCAGAGATTCCTCTGTCTTCTTCAGGATCAAAGTAGTTTGACCCTGTTTGTACTGTTCTCTCTTAGGACAGTTTCTCCTTACATCATCTGATGATGATTTCATCAATGATCTTGGCTATTCCATCTCCTTAACAGCAATTCCTTATTTGCCGTAGGTCTTGGATTCTACTGCTTTTCTGGCTGAAGAATTGATACTTCTCTTGCTTGACGGCAATGATGGAAGTTCCTGGTGTTTCACTCTTTGAACTTCTTCTTGTCTCACTTTATCATGGCCTTCCTCGGTAATATGAGGTTTTGATTTCTTGGACAATGTTCCAAACTGCACTTGTGGACTTCTCCCCATTAATAATTCTTCTGGCAATAATTGATCTTGCAATGGTGACAATCTATGACTCAATAGAGCCAATTATTCTTCTTCAGAAATTTTACTATGGGTCTGACTCCTCCTTTTGCTTCACCATTTGGTTGTGGGTAATTTGCTGAAATTATTATGTGCCTGCATCTATGTTCCCACGGAAATTCTGTAAATAGCTCATTTGTGAATTGTTGTTCATTGTCAGATACCCCCATGTCAGGACTATTGTGAGTCACTCACTCACCAGACCAGAAATGAAGAAAAGTCAACTCCAAGGGTGAGTCAACAGAATTTTATTACCAACTACACCAAAAAAAATTGTAGGATGTTAAAATAAATATACATCAGTCATAAGTAAGGAACTTACAAAAGGAGGGGTGGGATGAAGATGTTTTGGGTAAAGACAGGAAGACAATTATTTTTGCACTGGAGTAGACAAAGTTAAAAATTATACAACACCAGGTTATAGTCCAACAGGTTTATTTGAAAATACTATATTTGGAGCGCTGCTCCTTTATCAGGTAGTTGTGGTGCAGGATCATAAGACACAGAATTTATAGCAAAAGATCACAGTGTCCTGCATGCAACCGATCCGATACATTGAACAAACCTAGATTTCTGTTAAGTCTTTCAACTTTTAGAATGGGTTGCAGGTTTCAGCTCATTAATATGTAAATCCCAGAACTTCTTTCAAATTACATTCTCAAGATAACTTAAGGTTTTATATATAAAAAAAGACACCTTAGCTCAGACAATGCATTAAAAGTGTGATGTTAGAGTCTGTCTGCATCTCAAACTTGAGTTAGACTGGTTCTGTTTCCAAAATAGGAATTTATAAAATGTTACATGGATTAACTGCCTACATTGACTGCCTACAGATTGTATGCTTTTTGTAATTGCAGATACATTCTATTTTGTTCAAAAAGCACACAATCTGCAGGCAGTTAATCCATGTAACATTTTATAAATTCCTACTTTGAAAATAGAACCAGTCTGACTCAAGATTGAGTATTGACTCAAGATGTAGATGATGCATTCAGTCCTATTATTGTTGGTAATGGTGGGCTGTAATGTGCTAGTATCTTTGAGGAAGTTAAAACATAGTTAATGTTTTCAAAATAATTTATTCGATCAACTTTCCAGCACCACTGTTGGGCTTGTCTCAACAGCTCATTGATTGCTGGGGGTGGGGGAAGAATTAATTTTGCTGCTTGATTGATCATTCCTGACAATCTTTGCATCTCTGCCATTTTCTTTGTTTGAGGAGATTCTCTGATCACATTCATTTTCCATGTATCAAACCTTATGCTTATAGTTTACAATATATGATCTAATAATTTAATTATGTGTTTCACAAATTCACACTTGTCATTTAGTATTGAGCCTGTTTTCTCTAATGTTTTCAGAACGTCTCTAACTCTAAAATTGTGTTTTTGCTGAACCATGTATGAGGAGATCATCCATATGGCACACTATTCCTTCCTACCTTGGATTGTATTAGACTTGCTCTTCTGAGTATATTAGGTGCTGTTGCTATTCCAAATGGCAGTGAAATAAAACAATACCTCCTGAATAATGTTATAAGAGTGGTTAACAATCTTGACTTCTGGTCTAATGATTCTTGTTAGAATTCATGGCTTGTATCTGATTTGGTGAACAGTATGCTCTTTGTCAATGTTGCTAAGCTGAAGTTGTAAGAAGATCTGTGCAGATTCAGACATTCCTATTTGGCTGAGGAACAGTGACCATACCTGAGAACAACTTAGTGTGTACTGCGATTGCTGAAATTACCATTTGTTGCTGTACTCTTTCAATTCCTTCACATAATCCACTTGTAGATATGGCTGCCACGTAATGTGGTACTAATTTTTCAGATTATTCAGTCCTGAAAGTAAATGAGGAAATTATTTTTTAAACTCTGTATTGCTATCACCTTTAGCAACTCAGTCTTTTCAATGATCACCCTTAATCTTGAGCATGCTGATGGGCGAGAAGTGAATCTTTAGGATTCTGTAAAATATAAATTCTGATTCTGAGGTGATTCTGTTATTTTTGTGCATTTACACTTTAATCTTGCCATGAGTTCACTTTTGACTTTCAAACTTGTTCTTCCTGCAACTTGCTACTTGATTGAAGAAAGTTTAACTTGATCTGTTTTAACCATTTCAACTGATCAGATAAGGTACCACACCTTGCACAGTGTCTAATTTATATCAAGACTTTTTTTTTTCTTTAATAACTCCGTGGGGAGGTATGGTGGCTCAGTGGTTAGCACTGCTGCCTCACAGTGCCAGGAACCCAGGTTCAATTCCAGCCTTGGGTGACCATCTGTGTGGAGTTTGCACATTCTCTCTCTGTCTACATGGGTTTCCTCCAACAGTCCAAAGATATGCAGGTCAGGTGAATTGATCATTCTAAAATTGCCCATAGTGTTGGGTGCATTAGTCAGAGGGAAATGGGTCTGGGTGGGTTACTCTTTGGAGGGTTGGTGTGGACTTGTTGGGCCGAAGGGCCCACTTCCATACTGTAGGGAATCTAAAAAAAATTTACTGTCTGAGTCATTGATCTCTCCCAGGATGTCCAATGTTTCTTGTTTTGATTCTCCTACTTGTTGGAACTTATTTTAAATTTGGCTATTGTTTATTTTTGTCACTTGCAGATTTAGAATGATAGCATCTCTTAAAATGACCACATTTATCTGAATTGTGGCATTCAGTTCACTCTTCTGTTGTGTAGGAGGAGAAAGTGAGGTCTGCAGATGCTGGAGATCAAAGTTGAAACTTTATTGCTGGAACAGCACAGCAGGTCAGGCAGCATCCAGGGAACAGGAGATTTGACGTTTCGGGCACAGGCCCTTCTGTTGTGTCTCAGTTCTGCTTTCTTCCCACAGGTGCTGCCAGACCTGCTGAGTTTTGCCAGCCGTTTCTGTTTTTGGTTCAGGTCTCCAGCATCTGCAGTTCCTTGTTTTAATTTTATGTAAAGCTTGAAGTTAGGTTGTATTGTCAAAGCAGATGAAAGGATTTGCTTTCTTCTGTAACTAATTAAGATGCTAACAGAATGCAATAAAACGTGAAAATTAATATCTTACTTAGCAATTCTATGTTATAAACACCAAAGTCATTTTAAAAAAGCATTAAACATTTTGGAATAAAAATAGATGCCACATTTAGTGTAGTATTCACAAATAGCAATGTGTCGCCTCAATATCCAGTCTCCTTTTCAGTCGAAATGGGAGGATGATTACACTTTTATCTCAGGTGGAATTTGAACTCAGTGCTGCAGCAAGCAATGGTATGTACAAGATGGAAGTATTTTCTATGCCAGCCACAAAGGCCGCTGAAGAATTATGTGCAGGAATGCTTTGTTCAGATTTAATGGTTCAGCCAGTGCTTCACATGCCGTCTTTATGTTGCAAAGTTGATGCTGGGTTTACAGACGTAAATTTATAATGTAAAAGCAGAAGAACACATTGTCTGTTGTGAATAGCTCTTAATGAGTTATTAGTCACTCTTAAACCTTTACTGTTGTGGAGGTTGAAATGCTAACAAATTCAGGGCATTGAACCTTTCAAGGATGCAGCATTAGTTTGTAACAATTGCAAATATGACTAAAACGGGGAACTGCATCACTATGCTCCTGAGAAGATAAACAGGGCTGATATGTGCGAGCGGTGCTGAGGAAGGGTTGATGTGCCATCTCCTGGAGAGTCAAAGTCATTTGGCAGAATGCCTCATCACCAGAACTTTCAATAAAGCACTAAGACATGGCTTGGCTGGTGGTGAGAAGAGCTCTGCCGGTGAGATCCTTTCCGCATGCCCGGACTCTCAGCTCCACAGCACGCTGCCCTCGAAGCAGCTATGGAGGGGATGAGAGTGTCACACACCTCCTTCTGGAATGTGCCTATGCAAAAAAAAGCCTGGAGAAGTGTTTGTCAAGGTTCATCCGAGCAGCTCTGTGACGCGGGACTCCGTGCTCTACAGTCTGTTCCCTGGGACGCACACCGAGACGAATATCAACTGTGCCTGGAGGATCATCAACTTGGTGAAAGATGGTCTTTGGTCTGTCCGAAACCTGTTGATCTTCCAGCTGAAGGAGTTGACCCCGATTGAGTGTTACGGACTGGCACATTCCAAGGTGCAGGACGATGTGCTGAGGGACAAGCTGAAGCTTGGGGCAACTGCCGCCAAGACACGGTGGGGAAAGACCACCGTGTAACGTCTACCTGCCTAGGAAGAACAGGGGGCCCACCCAGTAGTTGGGCTCCACTGACGCCTCAGCAGAATATCTGGATAGTCAATGTACAGACTTGTATACACAAATGATTAATTCCGATCTCTGTATGTAAAGAAATGGAATGTATATGTATGTATGACTTCACCAATTGTATAGATATAAAAATAATTTTTATGAATGAAGTATATTTTTGAAATATAAAAAAAATCTCTTGAGAGAGTTGTTAGACTGAGGCCTTGACTGTCTGATCAGCTGGGCATAAAAGATCTTGTGCTTTCTTCAAAGTATATGCTTGTCTCAACCATCACAACCAAAAAATAGTCTACTGCTCAACCACACTGTTTGCTCTTTGTTGGGCCTCACTTTCTGTAAAAGTGGCTGTCACTATTACTAATACAAAATGATAAACTCCTTGGCTGTGAAGTGTTTTGGGACATCTTGACAACAATATGCTACTGCAAAATTCCAGTTCTTCTTCCAGAAAAATTCTATACATGCCTGAGAGCAAGGCTCCTCTTCTGTCACAGGCTGAGACAGATTCTCTTCATCATTTGTTTGATAACACAGAACTCATTGCAGGGTAAGGCTACATATGACAAGCAGCAGATACTTACATTATTTTACACAGCTGTTATTTCTTCAGAACCTAGCAGTAGAGTCTGGAATGCCTAATCACATAACCCCAATGCATAAATGACACTTGGGATGCATCTATAAGAGGTTGTGCACAGCTTTCTGTGCAGAAACTCAACAGCACTTTGAAAGAAATGTTGAAATAACTGACTCGACATTTGTTTGATGAATTACAATGCAGGAGCCAGGATCAACATAGCTGAATAGTCCAATAACCCAGCGCCCTTATTTACTGCTACAGCCAAGTTCAAAAGGAAGGAATTAAATCCTTTTCCCTCCACCATGAGGTCGGTTACAAACAGTTTGACTTCTGTTATAAAAAGATAGGACTTTTTCCGATTCATTATGAACTAGACGATGCAAAGCTATGATGAAACAAGTCAGCCATATCTTAGAATAACAAAAATGAGGAGTTATTTTTAATTGTAAAACCCTACTCATGTAAATTATTAGGATTATTAGAAAGATAAAACAAATCCCACATCCATGATATGCACATACATGCTAGCATGCAAAACCAGAACACGTTAGAAGCAGGAGCTAGGAAAATAAAGGGTAAAGTTCACAGGTAAAAAGAATTATATGTTTTGATTAATTCAGAGACGTTAAAGTTCTGGTGGTGTTGTGGTGTGTGCCATGGAGTTAATGGTTAGCACTGCTGCCTCACAGCACTAGGGACCCGGGTTCCATTCCACTCTTGGATGACTGTCCGTGTGGAGTTTACACATTCTCCCTGTGTCTGCGTGGGTTTCCTCTGGGTATTCCAGTTTCCTCCCACAGTCCAAAGATGTGTAGGTTAGGTCATGCTAAATTTCCCATAATGTCTAGAGATGCATAGGACGTGCTTGGTTAGCCAAGGGGCAGGGTAGACTGGTGGGTTTGGGTGCGATAGTCCTTGGAGTATCTGTGTAGATTTGAAGGGCCAAATAGCATGTTTCTACACTATGGGGATTCTATGAAAAGAAAAGTAAGGAGTTTTTCTGAAACTGCACTCGATCCCTTTTCATCTTGGATACCATGGCACTCAAAGTTTCTATCCTTCCAAAATGCAATAGAGATAGGGTATCAGACTTGATTTCCAGAATGAAAGAGAGATGTTGTTATATTATCTGCAGTCACTCCTAGATGTTCCTATCTAAAAAACAGCTTTCCTGTTGTTTTCAAAATTTGTCAGAAAAGTGACTTTCGTCATGTGATTGGCATGCAAACTGAATGGTAGAAGTTCCATCAGGTAGTAGGAGTCTCAGTTACCTGTTGTTAGAAGCTCTACAGTTAAACGGTTGTCTTCACCAGTGACAGTCAATGAATCCCTTGTGTCCAGTGACCTGTCGTGACAGCCAAAGGTGATTGATTATTAGTGTTTCAGTCCTTTAATGATCTGTCCTCCATCAAGGCAGGAAGAGATTATGCACACCTCGAGAAGGTTATTAACTAAACTCAGTGCTTTGACAGAGTATCTTCAGCCCTATTAGCAATGTTCTTTTTACTTCCATTTTGCAATTCCCTGTGGAATTGAGTCAATTTACAGGTTAGGTGGCTTCCGCTGCCATTTTGAAACAAAGGCTCCTTGCTATATAAGGTTGTTTTCTTTCAAATGGAAGTCCCAGGCATTAAGTTAGTCTATGCAATTATCATGACATGGACCAGAATCTTCCAGTGCATCTGTACATATTGAATTTTCAATTATAATGTGGGCATTATATAAAGAAATATAGAAACTAGGAATGGGAGGGAGTTATTAGGACCTTTGAGCCTGTTCTACCTTTCAATGTGCTCAGGGTTGACCTCTATCTCCATGTCATATCCCCATTTTCTCTACTGAATGCTTTTGATTTCTAAAACAAAAAATCTCCTTCTTCAATATAATCAGTTAATTCTGCCTTTTGTGGCAGCAAATTCCACAGATTGATCACTCCGAGTGAAGAAATGCTTTCACTTTCTGTTCTAAATGATTTTGCACATATCTTGAGACTGTGGCCCCTGGTTCAAGACTCTGTCTTAGTTTCTAGTCTGTCCTGCCCAGTTAGGATTTTATATATTTCAGTTGGATCCCCTCTCATCCTTCTAAGCTTTACTGAATACAGGCCTGATTGAACGAATCTTCCGTTTTAGGACGATGCTGCCAATTCTGGTATTAGCCTAGTGAACATTCACTGCACTCACTCTATAGCAAGTTTATCACCAATTAGATACTCCAAGTCTGATCTTATCAAAGCCTTGTATAACTGCAGTAAGTCATCTGTACATCTGAACTGAAATCTTCATACATTGAAGGCCAACAAACCATTTGCGTTCTTAATTAGTGGTTGCACCTATCTGTCAACTTTCGCTGATTAGCATACAATGACATCCAAATCCTTTTGTATTCCACATTTCCCAATACAGTACTACTTAAATGATACTCTGTCTTTCTCTTTTTCACATTGAAGTGTATAACTTCACATTTATCAACACAAATTGCATTTGCCATGTGTTTGCCCACATATTTAATTTGTCTAGATTGCCCTAAAATGCATCCTCCTCATAACTCTCAATCCCACCTAGTTTTGTGGCATCAGCAAACTTCCAAACATTGCATTTGGTTCCCTCATCCAAATCACATTATAGATATTGTAAATAGTCAGGCTCAGTACTCCACTAGTCACTGCCTCTCATCTGGTATTTATTCCTATTCTGTTTCTATACGTCACTGCTTGAGGACATACAGCCAAAAGATGACAGTGGATATAAATTCAATGGATATAGAACAGTACAGCACAGTATTGGCCCTTTGGCCCTTGATATCTGAAGAAGAATCCTTGATATCTGAAGAGACCCAAGGAACTTCAAACAGCAACCTTTCAAAGTGAAAGGAACAAGTCAAAAGTGACCTGGACTGTGATCTCCTGTGACTGTAATGTTAATAAGGTGCTGACTACCTCCCCTTAATTCAACAGAAAACTGTCTGCTGCAGACATGTTGTGTTTTGTCTTTCCTGGAATATATGAAACAGTAGTTAATAACCAACTGTAATCCTTCATTTATTTGCATGAGTGGATTGAAGTGCTGTGAAGGACACTGTTTGAGGATAGCCATTAAACGTCTCTAATCTGCAGGTATAAAAGAAAAGACATGCTTCTACTCTGACTGCAGCAAAATCTTTCCATTTACTTTTCACAAAACTGAGACACAGACTTTTATATATTTTTAAAACATTCACCTTCATTTCTAACTCATTTCTAGTTTCTAATGTATGCACAATGTCTTATTATATCTTCTCATGTTTAGAAACTAGTAAACTCATTCATTTGTTGACCCAAGAAAGCCTAATTACATTGGCTCATTTTAAAACGTAAATTAATTTGCTCTTGTTGTGACCAACCAAGGGACAGATCAACAAAGATGGGAAGGCAGTTCATCTGTGCTCACCTGGGATAATAACAATTTGGAATATCATGTCTGGAACTGGAATATACTGAGGAATCCAATTGGGGATTGGTCATAACAGAATTAAATACTCCAGATGTTACAACATCTTGGATTCCAAAGATTCTGGCACTATATTGTGGGACAAGGATCTCATTAACATTCATATACTTAACAAACATAAGATATGCTTTGTGCAGCAGGGCATAAATCCTTCCTCACCAATACCATGCAACTCATTCATGACCAATCTCAGACCTGCTGATGTGGAATGCCCATGCCACTATGTATAAGCATGATGGACACTGAATACTTACCATTGGCCCCGAATAGTGTAATCCCAAACTCAGCCAGAGCTCTTGCACTTCCCCTACTTTGAAATTACAAGCTGCTGAATTGTAACCACAAGGAATGGTAGAGAAACTCAGCAGAATTGGCAGCATCTGTGGAGAGAGAAACAGAATTAACTTTTTGAGATTTATATGACCGTTTTTCAGAACCATACCATTGAGAGTCAAACAGGTATACCATTGATTCTTTGAGCACAGATGTTTTCACCAGCAGTCTCTCTGCTGGTCTCAGGTTTCCAGCAATCACAGTATTTTGCCTTTATTGAATTGTAACCACATTCATTTCAACTAAGGAACTTTGTTGACAGTAGAGTAAAAAGGAAGTATAGCCTGGCATCAAATTCAGATTCCTGAGCACTGGAATATGGGATCAGGAGATAGCCTTTCAGTCCCTCAATTGTTTTTATGTATATTTAATGAGTAAATGATCTATATCCCACCCCTATTTATTGCCTTAGGTTTCAAGAAGACTTAATATGTTTTCTGACAAAAATCTATCAATGTCAATTGTAAAATTTTCAAGGTGGTATCAGAAAGAACATGGGTATTGGCAGTAATAATGGAAATGGACCAGGATTTCAGGAGAGAACAGATACTCCTCCATTCAGAGACAGAAGGCAGTCTGGTGATTCACACTGGAGGCAACATTGTTTTTGTTTGAACAGTTTACAGGTTCTCCTTCTTTAAGAATAACCTTGCTCTGCAGAACTCTAAAATTTCTGTACAGATATTGATGATGTTTCTGCTTCTTTCATATCCTAAGGGAATGATCAACATCCCATAAAAATGTATTACACATTTGTTGGACAATAATATTATAATTCACACCAGAAACAGGTACCTTAGAAATTAATATTACCAAAATCTCCCTTTCAGTCTTTTTGGAATGGTATTTAAATAGCTTTTTAAAAAAAAGTTATAATCATAATGGGTAGAGAAAATACTTGGTCCAAACAGCAGGGAACAGTACAGTTTTTTAACCCCATTAGCATGCAGGATGCCAGGTTAATGAGGTTGTCAGTCAAAATGAGGCAAAGTAATTAGCAAGGCCAAAATAATGTACCTGTTGTTCGAGAAGTCATGAGCAATTGGTATCCCTTCAGAATTACGGCACCAAACTCGTATCTATTCATCTCAGGCAAGGGAAAAAATGTCATGCAAAAAATAGAGAAAGAGTGATATCATTGTTTGCTGTTTTCCTTAAAGAAATCAAATAATGGTGTGTACGATAGAACAGACTATGGATACCAAATCAATTTTAGTTGTGCAAACATTTTCAAGTTTTGTTGAAATAATTTATGCCAGTAACAGTAAGTTTGCTCCCTAGGGAGTGACAAAAACACATCTCCGAAATCTCATTCCCCTTCTTGCTATTCAGTATACAAACCCTCAGTCCCCCATCCCCCTCAAAAAACCTGGTTAGTCATACCTTCACATGCAGTAGTCTTATGTGGCAATTTTCTGTATGAACCTGTGAATACTCTAAACTGATGTCTGAGTCAGGATTGGGTGTAATTTTTCTTCCTGCCTGGGCATAAACATTGGCTTTTCATACCAAAGCAACCCTCCTAGAGCAAAATGAGTTGGTATTAATGCAGTTAAATGCTGTTGTTCTTCAAAGGTTGGCTTCTTTGTAGACCTGCTGAAGATAATGCAAAACTGTTCAGAACAAGATCTTAAATAAGGATTTGATCTGATGTGGAAATGTTTTAATATTTTATTTCTTATTGCACCATGGGCAATTTAAGGATCTGTTGTATCTTTAAAAAGCCAAAGAGTTGACATGTAGGCACTTAAAGTATTAAAACTGGTATTTTAACCTTCGAAAGATAATTAACCTATATTAAATTTTGTATAATCTTGTTCAATCATACATTCTCTCTATATAGAGCAGTGTCAACATCACCATGAGACATTCTATCACAATAATGTTGTGATAAAAATTGAAGTTGCTGACTAAAAAAGTTGGTTGTGTCACCTAAAAATGTGATGTTTGCTGATAAAACTTGGTTTAATTTTTCACATAGAAGTGTACTCAAGAATTTAAGCTGAAATCTCATGGAATGAGTGAATTATGAATTGATATAGACTCACTGTCCTCTCTCCACCAACTTATATGTTAAGTGTTTTCATAAATGCTGCATCTAAAATGATGGAATTTGCAATCATCGAGATAGAAAGCTCTTACTATGTTTGTTTAAGGATCCCAATGTATATTCACAATCCTTTTCCAAGGTGATGATGGAAGAACCTAATTACAGGATTTTCCAACAAAAGCTACAAAATGGATCCTAGTAATCTGTTGTATCCGAGAAGTGAATTTGAGAAAGGAGTGTCAAATAATATGCCACCTACAAATGAGGAAGAAGAACGTGGATATTGCAAAGACAGAAACAGATGTTTCTCAAATAGCAAGGCCAGGAATCAATACTCTATTGGGTCTGTCAAGAGATATTGGCAGCAAACAGCTTCATGGCATCCTCTAAATATGTCTTAAATAAACTTCCCTTTGTGGTTGGAGGATCAAGTGTTGCATTGCAGTTCTAACATCACAACTGAGATCTTCCCAAACCTTGGAATAGGAGCCTAGAGGGCAGAAGGATTAAATATTAAATTATTTTCAACACCATTGACTCCTGCGGCAGTTCCAGTCATTTACACATTTGGCAGCTAGAGGGCAGAATAGGAAAGCCAATAAAAGTCTACTTCACCCACATACTGGAGATCTATGCTATACCAGATAGACTGTTCTCAGGTAGATTACAAGTCATTCAGTCAAGTTGGCTGTTTGACTTGTGATTTGTACACAATGCTAGGTTTGCAAGAGTGACTGTATCTGAAATACCGCAAAATACACACTGCATATTTTAAAAACAAAATCAAATTCTCAAGTTTCCTCAATATTCACAATAGCCACAAGTCAGAAGAACATAAATGTGACTAACAATAATCCTTGGCATAGACTTTCTCTCAGTCTCAAATTTTCAATCACTGCCTGACAAGCAAGGTCTATTTAAATCAATTTATCACCCCTTTCCTCATCAGCTGCCTTCTTTACTTATCTTCCTTAAATTAATTTTAATTGATCAAGTAATCCCTAATTTTTAAGTTCTCAGCTCAATTTCCATTTTGGTCTCCCAATTTTGGGAGACAGTTGCCTTGTGATCTTGCCGCATTGTTTTTGTTCCCTCTGAATACTTCATGGGTATAGGAATATTATGCCGTTATTACACTGTGAGATGAAGAGCTCTCAACCTCACTGACAGCTGACTGTAATTTTTCCTGGATGCAAACAATTTCATTAATTTGACACAGCAGTGATATATAGTTTGATGAAGCAATGACTGTTTTCTAATGAGTTCCTTCAGGCCTTTTAGAAATTAATCCTTTTCCCTTAATTAAATCAATCGAAATATTAGGATTGATGCTTTGCTCTCATGCTAAAGAAGTTAAACTTGTGCAGCTGGACCTAATTAGCTATTTACACCAAAATTTTAATTATTTCTCTCTCAGAGGATATCAGGGTCCTAATTATACTACAGCAAGTCTTTGAATAAATAGTAGCCCCCTTCATCTGACTGGCACTTGTTGCATTGTATTGTCTTTTACTGTGCTTGTGACGTGACTTAATGCAGCAATGAGTGAGGGAGAAGGGGTGGTCATCAATGATGTTCAGTCCAGCACAGCTGTTGATGTTTTGCTGTTGGAAGCTGCAATTTCGAATACAATACCAGAAGGTCTCATCATGGTGACAGCAAATATTTTAAGTTTTCCAGCTGAGTAAGCGAGGAAATGGGACTAAGTGAGGTACAGCTGCTAAGTGTGACCAATAGGTCAACTATCTTAATGAGATAGATCATTTCTAATTCTTATATAAAACACAAGCAGCTATTAAAAAGCTCTCCCAAGGAAAGTGATTGATTTTAGTCTTAATATTTGTTTAGACAAGGATTCTCTTGGTCCAGAAAAGAGCTCAGACTACTTCATATTATCTTGGAAGGGTATCTCAATAGTTTGAGTAACAGGTAAGCAGATGCTTCATGTTATGCTGTTGTATCAACATGAGGATTTTTGCTACTAACAATTGTTGCTGACAAGCCAAAAAGCCAATTTTGGTGGAATCTTACAGTGGGCCAAATTGAGATTTGTGCCAGAACTAGGTGAGAAGTCCTGTGAGGCTTATCTCAATGTTGGGACAAACTTGCTGCAACTGAGACCATTCCAGGCAGTATGATGAGATTCTTGTGAAAGTGGTGAGTTGCATATTTTGTGTGTGGAATTACAGTATGTGAATAATCTTATTAGGTACACATCTCACCACCAAAATATAGCTTCCCGTTCTGCAACCCAGCATGAGCAACCTTGATACTGATGCTCTCAGCATGGAAGCCAGAGTGATCTCCTAATAACTTCAACTTGTAGGCTGTTGGATGGTTACTGGCAGTGACTATGACTGGTCTCCAAGGGGAGCACAGAGAGAGGGGAGGACAGTTGGAGAGAACTTTCAATGTTATGGGGCCCCACTTGGGGAGGGATAGAGGAGTGGTGGAAATACACTTTCCGGGTAGTATCAGTTGAAAAGGGTCATTAGGGGATCTCTTGGCAACCAGGTGGAGCTCAGTCAGTGCTGAAGGTGCCCACCACGAACTACATTTCCTGCCATCACTTGCCATTCACTAGATGCTGACTGCAACTGGAAAACATCTGGGCCAATGCCTAGAGTGGGCAGAGTCAGTGTCCACTTGATGGTGAAAGTGCAGATTCCTTCTTTACTGGATGTTGAAGGGGTAAATACGTGAAGCATGCATTTGCAATGTGCAGCTACATTTAATTTGCAATCCCTTCTTCATCCATTTGCAATGCAGACAGAGGCAATTAATACCATGCTATTGGTCCCTGCAAATCGACCGTTGGTGTATCAATGACATTAAACTTGAAAGTAATGACTTATAAAGAGGCCAATAATGGCCAAAGACAACTTTCCAGAGTGCAGAGGGAGGTGGAGACCATCATGTTATCCTCTGTCATTAATTATTTAAATGAACTCCACTGAATGCAATGAAAGGTTAAACAATTGATGTGGGTCCGGGAATGGAAGGAAGCTAAAGTGCAGACATTCCCTTTTTTTAAATGTAATGTGTTGGTTAGTTAGCTGGTACTGCACCTTCACCACTTAATGTACATGCTGAGACTCAGCTGAATGAAGGATAGTGACACTGCCTGAGGTTTCGGAGTACTGTATGTCTCACTACGTGTATAAAGTTAAAAATCACACCACACCAGATTATATTCTGACAGGTTTAATTGGAAGCACTAGCTTTCAAAGCGCCTGATGAAGGAGCATCCATTTAAACATTTGCTTCCAATTAAACCTGTTGGACTGTAACCTGGTGTTGTGATTTTTAACTTTCTACACTCCAGTCCAACACTGGCATCTCCAAATCATCACTGTGTAGCCCTCACTGGCAAGAATTGCCACCATTGCCTGCTCTTGCAGCAAAGAATCTGTTCTGCTCCTTATGTTGCCAACAGTGCTCACTTTCAGCAAGGGTCCTGCACCCAGCTGCTCATGGAATGTTAATTGCTGTGGCAGCCTTCCTGAGAAGACTAAAGCAGTTGTAGGAGAGCAAGGCTGATGGCAATCCCAGGAGCAGCAGCAGAGGCTGAGGATCACCCTATTTAGGGAGAAATCACAGCCTCAGGGGCCCCTTTGGGCATGTCAGTCCGTGGGAGGATCAGAGGTCTTTGCTCCGACTCCATTCCCTGAGGATGAGAATGGGGTGGGACAGTGTAGGCACAGGCTCCATATGACCCAAGACACTGTGACCAAGCTGTGCCAAATGTGTGAGAATGACCTGAGGGCTACAGGAATGGGAGGCCATCCTCTCCTGTTGGCTGTGTAGGTGGAAACCACTTTGGACTTCAATGAGACTGGCTCATTCCAGGGAGTGGCAGGACCTATGTGAGATCTCTCAGTTGGGCAGTCACAATGCATGAGGACAGTGATAAACACCATGTGGGCAAGGCCACACTGGTTCATTTTGTGCCCTGAGAGAAGGTCAGTGCTGATGTCCAGGCAGTAGGTTCCTGGAACATAGCTGGGTTCCCCAGGCATAAGGTGCCATTGACTTCACACACTTCAGTGAGAGGTTTGTATCACAACACTACAGAATTCATCAACAACAAGGGGTTCATTTGATTTAATGTTGAAATGATCTATGATCACCTGCTACCATTACCTATGTGTCCATTGTGCCCAATACCCTGGCAGTTACTATAACTCCTATATCCTGAAGCACTCATGGACCTTGCAATGCTGACTACTGGGAAATAAGGATTACCCACAGTGACCAACAACTGAGGACATATTGCACAACCCCCTAACGTATGCGGAGAGCAGAAGTTGTCTGTTCTTCAATGAGGAATATGTTGGAGCAGCTGCTGAAGATGCATTTCTATTGTTTTGGATCAGTCTTGGTGGGGGTGGGGGGAGCCTGCAGAATTTGCTACATCATCCTGTATTGCCCTCTGTACAACTGAAGCTGGCAACAAGGCCATGTGATAGGCACTGAGGACGGGCGAGTGGGAGCAGACTTCTGAGGAAGAGAATGAGAATGTTGGGGAGTAGGAAGCTCTCCTTGTGTATGACAGAGTCAAGTGCATCAAGCACTACGAGGCAAACAGGACCTAACAAACAGCCGTTTCCAGAGGACAAGAGCTGGGTGCAATGGACCATCATGGAATGTTAAATAGCACTTGGTCATAATGTCACCAACTGGTTGACATTGTCAGAGTGAATTTCAGCTTTTACTTATTTTGTTTGCATCCACTTGTGCTGTCTGAATAAAAGCTCACCTTGGATGTATCTAATTAGTTGTCTGAATATAACATTCCCCATTGGATGCTGACAAGCTGCAGGTCCCCATTGGACATTGGGGAATTTGTAGTGCTAACTTGGAGAGGGTACCCAGACTGGATAGACCATAAGATGTAGGAACAGAATTAGACCATTTGACTTGTCAAGTCTGCTCTATTCTCCTGCCTTTTCCCTATAACCCTTGATACCCTTACTAATCAAGAACCTCTCTCTTTGTCTTAAATACACTCAATGACTTGGCCATCTTATGGCTGAAGAGATTCCTCCTTATCTCAGTTCTAAAGTATCGTCCCTTGCCTCTGGGGCTGTGCCCTCTGGTTCTAACCTCTAATATTAGAGGAAACATGATTTGGACATGCCGGTGTTGGACTGGGATGTACAAAAGTAAAAATCACACAATACCATGTCCTCAACCACCTGATGAAGGAGCAGCACTCTGAAAGCTAGTGCTTGCAATTAAACCTGTTGGACTCTAACCTGGCATTGTGATTTTTAACTAGAGGAAACATGTTCCCCATGTCCATTCTATCTGGCCTCTCTGTATTCTAAGTTTCAATCTGCTTCCCCACCCCCACCCCCCCATCCTCCTTAACTCTAAGTACAGATGCAAAGTCCTCAACCATTCCTCATTTGCCAAGTCCTTAATTCCCAGGATCATTCTTGTAAAATTCTTTGGACTCTTTCCAACACCAGCACATATTTTGCTATGGGGAACATAAATGCTCACGATGTTCCAAATGCAGTCTGACCAGAGCCTTCTACATTTCAGCAGTACACCCCTATTCTTGTATTCTAGTCCACTTGAAATTAATACAAAAATTGCATTTGCCTTCCTCTCTGACAACTACATCTGCATGTTAACCTGAACAGAACCCTAAACTAGGACTAAGTCCTTTTGTGCTTCAGATTTCCAAAGCCTTTCCCTGTTTATGAAATAGCCTTCACCTCTAATCTTCTGACCAAAGTGCATCACCTCACACTTTCCCACATTGTATCCCATCTGCTGCCACTTTGCCCACTCTTCTAACCTGTCACAAATCCTTCTCAGCCTCTCTACTTCTACACTACCTGCCCCACCATCTATTTTTATATAATTTGCAATCTGAGCAACAAGGATCACTGGAGAACTCCATTAGTCACTGGCTGCCATCAGGAAGAAGGCCCCTTTATCCCACTCTCTGCCTTCTGCCAGTCAGCCAATCCTCTCTCCATGCCAATACCTGACCCTATCACCATGGTCTTGCTAATATTATTTAGCTGCCTGTGTGGCACCTTGTCAAAGACTTTCTGGCTCTCCTTTGTCTAACTTGTTTATTACCACCTCAAAGAATTTTGACAGATTTGTCAAACCTCCCCTTGATAAAGCCGTATGCTGACTCAGCCCTATTTTACCATGCATTTCCAAATACTCTACAATCTAATCCTCAATGGACTCTAAAATCTTACAAATGATTGAGGTCAGGCTAATCAGACTATAGTTTCCAGTCTTCTGCCTCCCTCCCTTGTTAAAAACAGAGATCAGCCATTTTCCAGTCCTCTGGAATTCTCCCTGACTCCAATGATTCCTAAAAGGTGACCACCGATGCCTCTACAAACTCCTCAGCTATTTCCTTCAATATTCTGCAGTGTAGCCCATCTGATCTAGGTGATATACCCACCTGCAGGCCTTTCAGCTTCCCCAGCACCTTCTCCTCCGTGATTGCTACTACACCCACCTCTGCCCCCTGACTCTGAAGTTCTTGCATGCTGCTGGTGTCTGCCAAGTACATATTCAGTTCCTCTGCCATTTCTTTGTTCCATATTACTACATCACCAGCCTCATTTTCTAGAGTTCTAATGTCCACTCTTGCCTCTTACCTTTTCCGACATCTTAAAAATTTTGCAAACTTCTTTTTATATTACTAATTAGTTTATTCTCACCTTTATATTCTTCTGCACTTCCATTTTTTAAGTTATTCTCTGCTGATTTTTAAAGGCTTTCCCATCCTCTGCTTCCCAACAAAGTTCACCATAGTGTATGCTTTTTGTTTTGGTTTTATGCTGTCCCTGACTTCCCTTGCCATCCATGGTTGCCTCATCCTCCTCTTGGTATGAACATCTGCTGTGCCTCTCTTTACATAATCGTAATGCTATTTTCTCTGAATCCAGCTTCTCCATCTCAAACTGCAGGGTGAATTCTATCACGTTATGTTCACTGCAACCTAGAACCTAGGGGTTCCTTTACCTTTTTGTCTCCCTAATCGAGTCTGCTTCATTACACGCTAGCAAATCCAGAACTGCTTACTCCTTAGTGGCCTCTATCAGAAGCAGCTCCAAATAACCATCTTGTAGACATTCCATGAATTTCTTTTCCTGAGATCTTCTGCTCAATTGATTGTTTTCAGTCCGCCTGCATATTGAAGACCCCATGATTATTGTTACAGTGCCTTTCTACATGCCTTTTCTCCTTTTGATTTATTTTCTTCCCCACATCTTGACTACTGCTAGGAGACCTGTACGTAACTCCCATCAGGGTCTTTGTTTTTTCCTGTGTATCATCAACTCCACCCACAAAGATTCTATGCCTTCTGACTCTATCACTTCTTGGTAATAATTTATTTTCAATTCTTACTAACAAGACAACCCCCACCCTGCACCCATGGGCCTGTTCTGTCGCTAGGACATGTATCCTTGGATATTAAGTCCCGAGCCCTGATTCCTCTGTCATGTTCTTTGAGAATATTTGACAAAAAGTCAATTCTACCTATTGCTCCTGTGTAAATGATCAAAGTATCTTCCTACACATTGGTCGTGTTTGCATTTCCATGTCTGCCATGTGGTTTGTTTGGTAGCACTTGTGGAGTCATAAGGTTGGAAGTTTTCCTTCCAGAAACTAATTCACAAAACAAAAAAAATCAAACCTGACACTTCAGTGCATCACTGAGGGTGAGGCAGTAAATCAAAGTCCTATCTCTGCCTCCCACTCCACCCCCTCAGGTAGAGAATTCCACATCACTGTTTTGAAGAAGAGTATGTCCCTCCAATCCTGGCTAAATTTGTCTCAATCAATAAAACAGATTATTTGCCATTGATTTTTGTGCGAGCTTACTGTGTGTGAATTGGATGTGGCATTCCTTACAGTACAACAGGAGACTATGCTTCAAAAGTACCTTATCAGTTGGAAAATACTTTGTAATATCTGGTAGTTGTGAAAGGCACTATGCAAATGCAAATTTTTCATTTTCCTTGTTTCTGTGATTAGAACAACGACCAAGAAAAAAAACAGATGTACTAAGTTGTATTTCATTCCCCAAAGAAAAAGCAGTGTGTACTTTTCAGAAAAGATGTGAGTATTCTCAACATCCTCAGTGATTTAATTTGAGCCCTAAATAAAGGTTAATGCTGCTTATTGCAAACTTAATCTGACTTGACAAAGTTAAAGAAAAATGTACGTGTACAGGTTAGCAAGCATAGTTGTGATCCAGAGGTACCATTCAACAGCTGCCATTACAGGAAGTAAACTCTGCTATTATTTTGACTTACACCCTCAAACATATAAAATTTTCTTTTGTCTTTGCTGCCTGGAGTTTTGTTTTTCCAGTTTTTTTTCTTTCTCACCTAGCTTTCTTCAAGCTGCAAGCAACAAAATTGGAACTCGTGTCCACAAGTAAAATGTGCAATTAAGACCATTACTGGAGGCTAACCTCCCATGCTCAAGCAACCATGGATTCACAGAGAATGCCATATTTGCTTGGCTCACACTCCACACAGAGTTTCACTTAGAGATTCATGGAGCTAATCTCACTGTTTAAAAATTTAAAACTAAATTGCAATGTACTTTGGATTTTATTTTAATTGCTGACCTATGCTTACTCATTTATAATGTGTTTTAATGTCTGTATGAATATAGTTTCTCATTAATTTTATTCAGCCCACATCAATAATCTATATGACACCAAGCAGCGTGAACATTTTTTAAAAAAAGACAAAAGAACTGTGGGTACTGGAAATCAGAAGCAAAAGCGGAGGTTGCTGGAACAGTTGAGCAGAGCTGATAGCATCTGTGGAGGGAAATCTGTTAATGTTTTGAGTCTGAACTGGTTCTGAGGAAGGGTCGCTAGACCTGAAATATTAACTCTGATTTCTCTCCACAGGTGTTGCCAGACCTGCTGACTTTTCCCAGCAATTTCTGTCTTTGTTAAACATTTGAATTATTGATTTTCTACTCCCAGAATGTGAAAGAAAGTTAGATAACCCCTAAATTACAATATGAGCAAAGGAAGAGGTGTAGCCAGCTGCAGTCCAGGTGTACCTGAGATGGAAACTGTTGCTGAACTTTGTAAGGTTAACCTCTCATTCTCATTAAGTTCCTTTTCAGGGAGCCTATTAAAACACTGCTGCTTTCCCTTAAGGGGCAGTGCATTTCTGAATGTGGTGAAATGATTTTGTCGGCTACAGCCAATAGTTCTTGTACAGTTTTCATAAGTGTGTCATAGGAAGATTTACGGTAGGAGAGTTGGGAAGACTAAATTATTGACTGATAACACCAGGAGCTCCTGCTGGATGATGTGCAACAAAGAGGAAAAGGGGCAGGCCATAGAGCAGAGAGCAGCCTCATGGAAAAGCAGAGGATGTAAGCTGCACAGATGGAGAAGGCTTAGGAGGTGAAAATATGAGAACAAGTAAGGAAAACACTTACGTAGCTGAAAGAATGTAAGTATGTTTACCTGTGTTTTCAATGCATTCATCTTGAAGCATCACAACACATTCAACATAAACCAAGAATGTAAATTCATTCTGGACTTTAATAATGTATGGAAACAATGCCTTTATTAAAAATTAAGGGGAAAAAAACCCCAACACTCCGCAATCTTTGTGGAGCACATATTCCAGGCAGGTATCAGAAGTTCCCAGAAGCTATACTTATCTGCTCAGTTGTATACTTACAATTTGAATGTAAACTGGCTAACATTCTACATCCTATGTATTTGGAAACCCTGGTACCCAATGCAAATGTTGTGCCATGACCAGAGTGTCCTTTCCATAGTAATGATCTTCAAATCCCTACTGTGTGGAAACAGGCCCTTTGGCCCAACAAGTCCACACCAACCCTCTGAAGAGTATCCCACCCAAACCCATTCCCCATTACTCTACATCTTTACCCCTAACCTACACATCTCTAGATGTGTAGACTTTATGGGCAACTTAGCAAGGAATTCACATAACCTGCACATCTTTGGACTGAGAGGAAACAGGAGAGCCTGAGGAAACCTACACTGACATGGGGAGAATGTGCAAACTCTACACAGTCGCCCAAGGCTGGAATTGAACCCAGGTCCCTGGCAGTGGGGCAGCAGTGCTAACCACTGAGCCACCGTGCCATGATATTCACAGTAATATTTGGGAGACTAATCTTTAATCCCTGGAGATGCCAGAACTATTTGTATTGTTAGTCACTGTTGGATTTGTACCTTGCCTTGAAGAGAGGTCCTCTTTAAGGACTCCATGTGCTACATACATACAACGTTGTAACTCTCTGCCTGGTAGTTAGTCTGCTGTGGGGCTGCATGCATAAAAATCAGTTGGTTGTTGTAATGTCTGCTTCATAACTTATAGTTTAGCTTGTTTTAAACAGTAAAACACATGGAGTCAATCAATTGATTTCTGATTTTATTTTGAAACTATTGTCATTTAATATGGTGACAAACCATAAAAAATGCTAAATTTGCAGACCCACTTCACTTGAAGTGTAAATAAATTAATCTACAGGTTACATATCGGTTTAGCTCAATTGGTTGGATGGCTGATTTGCAATGTCAAGTGATGTTAACTGTGTGTTCAATTCCTACACTGGCTAAAGTAATTATGAAGGGCTCTTCTCAACCTCTCCCCACACCTGACATGTGATGTCCCTCCAGTTATACCATCAGTCATGCTTCTCTAATGAGAGAACAGCCTTATGGTCTGGTGAGACTGACAACTTTATCTTTTTAATCCACAGGTGAAACAAAGTTAACAGTCTTTTAAAATCATGCTAAAGTCCAGAAAACACTGGTCAATAACTTTATTTGTTACAGCGTCATAGCTTGCTCATAAGTAAACAAATCTAGAGTGAATGGCCAGTCAACTCCTTTGAAAAAGGCAATTGATTGGGGTTTGTGATGCCTTGTTAGCAGGCAAGGAAAAATGAAAGGCAAGATTGTCAAAATGTCCACAAAACAGTCTCAGTTACATTGGAACACAGCAGATCGCCTAACAAAATAATTCAAAATATATAAACTTCATTCAGAGCAATGGTTTCTTCAATTGTGTATGTCCAATAAAGAAAAGGAAACTATTAAGCTATACTTAGTAAGTAAATGGAGGTCTGCACAGACTCCATACATCAGGATTAACAGCTCAAGATCTAAGTGATCCCGTAGCTAAAAGATAGAGACCACTTTTGACGACCAATACAGAATCAGATGAAACTTTTATGTTTATCAATTAGAATTCATGTCACTTAGTGTATAGAATCCATAGATTACTTTGTAAACAGATGCAGAGAAAGCATTGTTTTTTTTTTCTCAGATGGGGAATTTGAAAACAGAACTGTTAAGCTAATAATTACATCCACCCAAATGGAAGCATTCCTGAATGAGAAGACATTGAATAACTACCAGAGGATGGATGTACAAGTGATTTAAAGGTGAAGTGAATAAATTATTTGTAGCCTTTTTTGATTATGTCCTGAATTAGAATTGATGGACTTCAAAGAGATTGGATTGAGATGAGTATCATGATTGCTTTGATTCCTGTTTGGTTCCATTACTGGTTAGAGCATGCTTAGAGAAGAAATCTACTGAACAAGCCAACTTATGTGTGATATAATTTAACACTCAATTGAAATCTTAGTCAAAATTAGACTGTTCCTTCTTTGCTAACACATGCTTAATATATAAAAGTAGAGGAAGTGGTGGAGGCTGGTACAATTGCAACATTTAAGAGGCATTGGGATGGGTATATGAATAGGAAGGGTTTGGAGGGATATGGGCCGAGTGCTGGCAGGTCGGACTAGATTAGGTTGGGATATCTGGTCGGCATAGACGGGTTGGACCAAAGGGCGTATTTCCATGCTGTACATCTCTATGACTCTAAATTCTATGGAAAGTTCTTCAATATGATTTGACTGTGAAAGTAATGAGTCCACAACCATATATCAGTTGAATTTCTGAAGGTATGATGTAAGATAATTTTGAAGTGCAATGTTTGGTATAAAAAGTCCTGTTGATAGCTGGAAAGAAAAGTTTGAAAGATTTCAGGACCTTTAACTGACTCAGTATTTGCAACATACTTCCAGACTTGAACATCAACCTTTGCAAGATTCAAGCTCAGGCCTACCACCTAATAAACTGTCAGGCCAAAACAAAACCTCAAATAGTAGGATCAGACATCCCTTGAGTACTATAAGTATCTGGTGTTCCTTGTGCTCTCATTAGACCAATCAATAATGTTAAAAGAGCCCGTCAAGAAGCTGTTAAAGGAACTGAATCCTATCAACTCAGTACAGTACAAAGGGGCCAAAACACAATGGGAAGCTGAAGCCAAAATATTCTGGGCAGTCACTTTTACAACATGTGCTTTCTATATAGTTTGTCACCAGTGTGGCAGAATTATTTCCATACAAAGGAGAAATAAAAGCAGATGGACAATTCTCAACATCAACTAATTAGCCACATTTCACTACTCAAGTGGCTGAAGCCCAATAGAGTTTGGTTTTAAAAACTCCTTATCCTGAAATAACATTCTGGAAGGCTATATTTTGTAGTATAAGGGGTAATTGTAACTGGTACCATGCTGCAGTGATGTCATGCAATATCACATGATCTTGCTTTCTTGTAGACTCTCTTGGCAAGATAAAGCCACATTCAGATGTTTCTTGCTAAAGTTAGTCTTTTCCTCAAATAATCTGTATTAGCACACTTAAACTAATAATATTACATGGTGTCAACACATGACAGAAAATGAGAATTTCTCTATCATTACAGAAAAGCTTCCAGTTTGTCCCAAGTCCCAATCAAGCAGAAATCTGGTGGATTGATGCTGAAGATTTATCCAATATTGCACTGCATTGGGCGGCCTTACTGTGAAGTTGACAAGTAAGCAGGTCTGTACAGTATTGTATGGAATGGGTGCCTATACAGATGGTATGATCGCCAGAGAGGGGGTCCACAATAAAAGCATCATGCATAATGAAGTAATAAAAACATTTGATGCCATCTTCAACTTTCAAAAGTATACAATTGCTGAGCTGACTAAATTTAACATGTAGATTCAACTGCAATGGGAAATCATTGATAGATTTATAAATAAACTGTATGGACGTGTGGAGTGAATATGGCTGCTTAATAAATAATTAATCCTGTTAATAAAACTTTTTACCTGAGCTTTGACACTTTGTTACATTTGTAATTGAGAGATGATTTAAATCTAATAAAGGCATTTCAACTAAGTAAACCAGCTGAGGCCAGGTAGCAAAAATCAATGTGATTCAGGAAACTGGGAGACCCATATCCCTGAACTAAATGACTGAACATACTCCATTCAATTTAAAAGCAAAAGAAGGGGAGACAGGATAAGTACCCATAATCCAACCCAGCTAACTGTAATTGGTGTGGTGGGATAACACAAGCACAAACATTGCTCTCTCAAACAGGCCAAATAGCACTTTTACAAAAAGAATGATCATTTCCAAGCTGTGTGCCACAGCAAGTGGCCTTTACAGAATAACTGAAGAGATAGTCTTTCATTTGTAGCAAAATCCATTAATTAGATGTCAATGACACTGAGGCGTCATTTCTTGGAGTGAAACTAGAACCAAATGGAAGTGACTGAAAAGCTAAGATTATAATAGAGGAACAAGACATACTTTCAGTTAGACAAGATGCAGCAGCTTGGATTCTTTCTGATTGACACCAAAAGGAAGCCAGACATTTTGGCAATAAAATTTCTCAAGATCACTTAGCTGCCCTCAACCTGATCAGATCTCACCCACTGGGATATATATCATCACCTCTACTGGGAAATTAATTGGTATGTTAAAGCAAATCTAGTATTAAGGTAGCTCCCATCTAATCTCTGCAGTTCACACTGACACTTAGCTATACAAAGCCGATCTGAAATTTGAAATCTGGATCTTTTAAATCCTTTCTTTCACTTCAAGTTACAGTGATGGTCCTGTGCTGTTCACCTCTTCCTACATTTATAAATATGACAGTAGCAACATTGGCAAAATTGGCTGATTAATAGGAAATAGTAATGGTTATGTTATTTTTCATGCTGGAGACTACGTTTATAGTGAGGTTCACCAGAAGTCAGTGCTGAGACTCTTGCTTGTCCTAGTATATAATCATAGAGAATCTGGCACTCTTCTTGGAAAAGAGAAGGCTGAGATGAGATCTGACTGAAGTATTCAAAATCATGGTCTAGATTTTAGGATACAGGGCTCAGTATAAAAATTTGTGGATGATACAAAACTTGGAAGCATCGTGAGAAGAATAAGGTAGAACTCCAAAATAATGCAAACCAGTTTTGACTTGTGGGTTGATCAGTGGTAGATAATGATCAGTGTAGAGAAGCATGAGGTGATCCATTTTGTCAGGAAGGTACAGAGAGACAATGAGATATAAGGTACAATTCTAAATGGAGTGTAGAAGCAGAAGGACTTCAATGTAATTGTACATAAGTCGTTAAGGATGGAAGGACAAGTTGAGAGCAGTCATTAAAACACAGTCTCCTGGGCTTTCTTAATAGGGCTATAGTGTTCAAGAACATGCAGGCTATGATGAACAAGACATTACTTTTATAAGACACCAGTTCAGCATTAACTATAGTATTGCATCCACTTCTGGGTGTTACACTTTCTGTAATGTCTTCCCATCTTTCATAGAATGCAGAAGAGTTTTATAAGAATGCTTCCAAGGATAAGGAATTTCAAATATGAAATTGGATTAGGGACTTTTCTTCCTAGAAAAGAGAAGGCTAAGATGAGATCTGACTGAAGTTCTCAAAAACATGAGAGATCTTGAAATAACAAATAAGGAAAATATGCTTCTACTTATGAAAGAGTGGAGGATGAGAGGGCATGGAGTTAAAGTAATTCATAAAGGAAGGAATATGAGGAAAAGTTTTTACATGCAGCAAGTGGTTAGGGTCTGGAATGTACTGCCTGAGAAGCTGGTCGAAGTAGGCTCAATCGAGGTGTTCAAAAGAGAATTAGAAGGTTGAAAAGGGATAATGTGCAATGTTACAGAGCGAAGGCAGGAGAATGGCACTTAGTGAGATTCTCATCGGTAGAAAGGAGAAGACTCACTGGGTCAAATGGCCTTCATTTGCACTATAGACAATTCTCTGATTCTATTTGTCCAACAGTACAAACTAACTGACAGGTTTCCTACATTACACCAGCGACTTCATTTCAAAAGTACTTCAGTAGCTGTAAAGAGTTTTGTAACATTTTGAGTTCATGAAAGGCACTATATACATTCAAGTTTCTTTTTCTCTTCACTTTGGCTGCTTCTGCAAACATAATTGCACATCATTCTTATTTCTTCCAGTGCTCTACCCTAAAGAAAAAAAAACTGGCTATTAGTTCAGACAAAGGGCTGCAATCCAAAACATTAACCATCTTCTTTAATTCCAGTGCTGGTTAATTTGCTGTATATTTCTTGCATTTTTTTCTTCATGTGAAAGAAAATGATCATTTTCTACTTTGCAACATAATATACACAATTGTAACTGCAATCTATGCATTTTGTCTAGCGGTCAATTCCTCACATGATCACTTAAATGTTTGTTGACTTTTAAATAAAAGCAGGTTTTTAATAAGTGGATGAGATCAAATAGTTTCTAATTTAAAATTTCAAACCAGCACTGACAGCCAAGTTCCTCGGGCAAAGGCATAGATGCCACTGACCATTCCCACAAGATGAATTACTCATTACCCTCTGTTTATCTGCTTATAAAAGGTTCCTGCTCCAAGCAACTGAAACTTCTAATTTACAAAGATTGATCATTTTGCTCGCAGGCTGTTATTTACCAAGTGTCTTGGCTTATCTTTTCCTTTTGTAATTTTATCTTCAGCTAATTTGGGGTATTTCTGCAATTAGGTGGCCAAGTGATGTTCAGCCTGCCACAATCCTTTTTAGTCAGATCATGCCATTAAGTGTTTTGTGTCAAATGTTGATTGAAATTTGGCTTATTTCTAAGAAAAACCGACCACACTGATAAGCAAATGACATAAAGAAACATCCACAGATGTGTGACAGATGAGTGTAAACCCTCACTAACTAGATGGCCCTGAGACACTAACTCAGCTGCACAGATGCAGCAACAGGAGTCAACCATATATCTATTATCTTTGTACTTGAGAAAGTGTTCACTGGTTTGTTTGGCAAACACTAAAAGGGCAAAATACTGGCATCACAATCTTGAAAGCTTTAAAATGTACTATAATCGCTAAAACATGCAGTCATAAATTATTCTTTCAAACCTTTGAAGTGCTGCATACACATCAAATATTATAAACCATATAATAGTTCATAACTGTAATCTCCAGTTCCTATTTACTTTCTATCTTCATTTCAGAAGAATTAAATCTGAACGGATAATGCAGCTGGATTTGCAGTTTACTGATAAGCTGAAGTTGCAGGGCACAGCAGTGGAGGGCTCCTCTGAGCTTTCCACTTTAGCCTGTATCTTGAGAGATATCCATACTTCACAGAATTATTAAGGTGCAGAAGGAAGCCATTCAGCCTATTGTCAGTAATGGCTAACAGGGCATTTTAGCTTAGTGCTTGTCATTTCCCCATAACCCTATACATTAGTTACATAGAAACAATTATCCAGTTTCCCCTTTGAATGCCTCAACTGATGCTGACTCTTCCACACTTCCAGTAAGGAAGTTGTGAAACATGAAAGGGCTCATAAGATTTGCAAGGACATTGCCAGGGTTGGAGGATTTGAACTGTAGGGAGAGGCTGACTAATCTTGGGCTGTTTTCCCTGGAGCGTCAGAGGCTGAGGGGTGACCTTATAGAGGTTTATAAAACCATGAGGGGCATGGATAGGATAAATAGACAAAGTCTTTTCCCTGGGGTGGGAGAGTCCAGAACTAGAGGGCATAGGTTTTATGTCAGAGGGGAAAGATATAAAAGGGACCTAAGGGGCAACTTTTTCACACTGAGGGTGGTTCATGTATGGAATGAGCTGCCAGAGGAAGTGGTGAAGGCTGGTACAATTACAACATTTAAAAATCTGAATGGGTATACAAATAGGAAAGGGTTAGTGGGATATGGGCCAAGTATTGGCAAATGGGTCTAGATTAGGTTGGGCTATCTGGTCAGGATGGACGAGTTGGATCGAAGCATCTGTCTCTGTGCTGTACATCTCTATGATTCTAACTATTTACTGTGAGATGGAAAAGAAACCTTTCAAACATATTTGCATCTTTTGCAAAATGTTTCTAACCTGTGCCTGCTTTTTTTAAATCCTTTTCCAATTGGGGACAGTTTTTCACTATTTACTGTGTCCCAATGCCTTAGGATTTTGAAAACTTCTATCAAATCTTCTCTTAGCTTTCCCTTCTCCAACGTAAATTGTCCCAAATATAGACAATAGAAAATGATAACAGAAGTAGGCCATTCGTCCAACAAGCCCACTCCACCACTCAACACAATCTTGGCCGATCTTTGATCTACCCCAAAAGATTAAACTGTATTGAAACAGAATTCAAGTCCACATTTTTAGTGTAAGAGTTTTTACTTCAATTATCCATGCTTCCAAAAACTCTCACACTGATTACTAGTTTCCCTTTTTCTGTATTCACTGGGATTTGGGCATCATTGGGTGAGCTTGAATTTATTGCCCATTCCCAATTAAAAGTCAACCACATTGTGATGGGTTTGGGGTGTAGTGTTTAAGCCAGACTGGATAAGGATGGCAGATTTTTTTCCTATAAAGGAAACAAGTTGATTTTTTTTGTTGTTGTTGTTCTATAACACTTGAAATTGGTTAACTCAGTGGATGAGATTTGTTTTTATACTGAATTCAAATTTCACTATCTGCCCTGGTGGGATTTGGACCCATACCCCCAAGAACATCAGCCTTGGGTTTGGGATTATTAGTCCAATTATGACACGGCCTCCTCTCACAGATCTATAGAAACAATTCACACCCAATTAACACTTTAATACATCCATCATTTAATCCCTCATTCCATTACGTCTCAGACATTCATTCTGATCCTATTAGATGATAACAGGCTCATCTTTCTCTTTTTGTTAAAGATAAAACTATTCAATGACAGCAGGTTATATTCCTATATCCTGCTTTACACATTGCATTTCCAAGCATTTCCAACAGTTTCAGGGAACTTGCTGTTTCACAAACAAAGCAATCAAATAGTTGCCTGCTGCGATCCATCCATTTCAATTTGGAGATTTATCCATTCTCCATCTGTTTTAAAACAGAAATATTGAATCTCAGTCTCTTCTCTTTCACACATTTCACTGACGGTATGTTATTCCATAGGCACTTACAATTAGTGTAGCACTCGGATAATGCTGCTGAATCCCTTTACAGAATTTCTTCCAACATTTTCACTGAGAAAAATACCCTTTCTACCACCTCACTAAGAACGAGAATCTCCAGCAGTGTGGTACTTTTTACTACTCTTTTTAGCTTCCCAAGCTAATAATAAATTTGCCTCAATTTTGCATAAGAACATTTATAAATCCTTTTCAACTTCAGAACACAGGTTTGCATAAACAGCATCACAAAAAACAATTTTCACGTTCCTGGCATCTAACAGTTTCAAAACTATGTTCCAGTTTTAAGTTTTCAATACTTTGTATGCCCAAATAATATTTTCCAACTTGGGTTTTCTTGTACTGGTACTAAAGTCCAATAATTCACAGCTGGCATCTGGTCTTGTTTGTCAACTCAGCCAATTCAGCTGTCCAACTAGATTTCACAATTCCTTCATCTCAGTTTTGGAGATTGCATCTTTTTGTGAGGCTCTACTTTGACTAATAGTAATGAGGTTAATAGTTTTCAAATAAGATTGCTGATTTAAAGTGACACTTGATCCGTGAATGAATAAATTATTTTATTGTCACCTATATCTTAAAGATACAGTGTTGTCTTTTGTTGGCACAATCCGGCACTATTTTGAACTACAAAATCAATAAAAAGAAATTATTTAAGTAAGAGTTCATCTTCTGTTCATGTTGGGTTTCAAGCACTACTTTGGGGCATCTGCAAGTTCTCTGGAAGGTGTTGCAATTCTCGGAGTCTCGCTCCAGGAACAGCACTGACAATGCTGATGCTCCAGGAGATGCTGGCTGTACTGCTGCCTGACATTGCCAAGAGTCCAGGCTCCGGGCCTACCACCACCAGGAGTCTCCACTCCAGGTATCTCATTCTTCCTGATTTCTCTTCCAACGTAAAGAAACTTGACTTCCGATTTTGAATTCTGCTTTAAGCCTATATGTAACAATGTCTTCAAATTCACTGCTTCCACCTTATTAAAAAAAATTACATGCATCATAAAGATGCCTAAAATCTGTGCCTTTATAATGCCAGTAAAATGTGGCAGAGTCTGCTTTTAATATTAATATAGCCTAACTTTTTTAAAACAAACCTTACTGAGAAGTACAAAGCTCTAGAGGCATCCTTAAGGTCATAAACATATTTATTTAATTTCAGAGTGTATTTGGTGCCTCTTTTAGAGAACACAAAAATTTCTTCACTTTGTCAATTCCCATCACATGGGCTTCTGCTCCTGGTGGTAATCTTGGTTTATACTATATTTCTAGTCCTTGTTGTATTGCACCCTCTGTCTTGTCTTCCATCTCTATCTGACTGTGACTATTTGACCTCCCCTCCTATTAATAGAATTTCTTTCAGTGGTTTGTGATCTCTTTCTCGGGGCATGTTTGCTTCTGGATCTGCTGTTTGAGGTTATACTGCATTTTCTTGCCTTTTGTCTTTGTACTGCAATTCATGGCCCAAAGTTTCTGTCCCTCATTCAGTACATTTCTTAATCTTTTATTTTCCATTGGCCTTCCCTGCTTTACTTATAATTTCTCCATGACTATCTTGTTCTGACAAAGAATTGACATTGGAGCCCACTTTTGGCGGTTGCCCTTTGTGACTAATATTCTCATGTTGACTGTCAGAACTGAGCTGTCCATTATTGGGCAAACTGTTAATTATAAGTTTAGTACAACGATTACATTTAGCCAAACATATTTGCTTCTTTTCTAAAACATTATAAATTAAAACAAAGCTAATGTTGTACATACCTGTTAAGTTTTTCCCTCCTTTCATGCAGTAAAATTCATTCTAGCTTTGTTTTATTGATAACACCAGACCCTTCTGATAAGGATTCAAGGAGATAGGATGATATATGCTCAATTAACCTCAAAAGTTGGGAATTCTTACAATGTAGCTCTGCGAATTCCCATGGTGCATTTCCCAATTGAAGCTAAGCAGAGTCACATGATATTAAATTCGTAAAGTCCACATAAGCAGAATAATATAATGTTGGGTTAATTAAATAATATACTTCGACATTTTGTGCTTAGTCATAATAACACAATCTCCCTCTTGTCCTACATAACTTCCCTTCTCTAATAGTCAATTCTGATTCAATGAGGAATGTGTAAGGGTATGTCAGGAATAGCTCTACCCATACCTAAAAAGAAAGTGTCAACTTGATAAATGTGCAAGATAGGGCTGCTTGCACACTAAACAATTGAAGCAGCAAGCTATAGAGTTGAGCAAGCTCACAACAAACATTGCCCAGAAATGTCCTATGCACATTAGAAAGGCAGGACAAATCCAACCTGCACTATTACCATCTGATTACCAGCAAAGTTATGAAAGCCACCATCAGCATAGCACTATCAAGCAGCACTTGCTTAGCAATAACTTGTTCACTAATGCTCAGAGTGGGTTCTACCAGCTCTACTCAGCTCTTGACCTCATAATAACCTTGATCTTAATATGGACTAAAACGTTGAACTCCAGAGGCAAGGTGAGAATGACTGTCCTTGATATCACAGCTGCATTTGACTGAATATGTCATCAAGGAGCCTTGGAGAAATTGGAGTCAATGGCAATCAGGTTGGAATCATACCTGGCACCTAGGAAGATGGTTTTGGTTGTTGGAGGTAAATGATCTCAGCCTGAGACATCTCTGCAGGAGTTCCTCAGGATAGTGTCCTAGGCCCAACCATCTGCAGCTGCCTTATCAATGACCTTCCCTCCATCATAAGGTCTGAAGTGGGAATGTTCACCGATGATTGCATAAAGTTCAGCAGTGCTTGCAATACCTCAGATACTGAAACAGCTTGTTTTCATAGGCAGCAAGACCTGGACAGAATCCAGACGTGTGCTGAGCATACATGGTAAGTATATTTGTGCATCAGAAATGCCAGGCAATGACCATCATGAACAGAGAGAGAATTGAACTATTACCATTGCTGAATCGTCCACTATCAATATACTCGCTGTTACGATTGATGAGAAACTGAACTGAACCAGCCGTACAAATATAATGACAACAAAAGCAAGTCAGAGGATAGGAATGTTGTAGTCAGTAACTTACCTCCTGATTCTCTAAAACTTGTCACCGACAATGCACAAGTCAGCAGTGTGATGGAATATTCTGCATTTCCTCAATGGATAAAGCTCCAATACATTGAAGAACTTGACACATTCCAGGACAAAGAGCCAACCTGATAAACACCCAATCCCTCAGTTTAAACATACTGTCCCTTCACAACAGATCCACAATGGCAGCAGTGTGTACCATCTACATGAAGCCCTGCATCAACTCACCCAGACTCCTCTGACAGCACTTTCCAAGTGACAATGGCAGCAGATGAATGGGAATGCCACCATCTGTGTGACACTCTCTAGGCCATACACATGCCTGACTTAGAACCATATTGCCATTCCTTCACTGTTGCTGAGACAAATTCTTGGAACTACCTCACTAATGGCAATGTGGTACCACCTGTACTATATGGACTGCAGCAATTCAAGGAGGCAGCTCACCACCACCTTCTCCATGCAATTAGAGATGGGAAATTAATGCTATTTCCTTCATTCCATGAGTGAATGAATAATAAAATAAATTAGTAATGACAGTATCAGGACTGCGCGGGAGTTCCTCATGGAAATATTTAAGGTTCAACATTTTTCATCAATGGCCTGACCACAAAAGATGTTTGTTAATTATTGCATAGCATTCAACACCAATTGCAACTCTGCAGGTAGTGAAGTAGAATATACTTGCATGCAACATGATCTGCTTAACATTAATGCTTGGGCAGATAAATGACAAGTAACACTTGCAATACACAAGAACTCTTCCAACAAGAAAGAAACTAACCATTGCCTCTTGTTAATTAATGGCACAGCCATCACTGAATCCCCTGGATTATCGACATCTGCCAGTTACAACTGATTGGAAACTTAACTGGACTAGCCCTATAAAGTCTGTGGCTAGAAGAGCAGGAAATTCAGAGACCGCGAATACTCCAGCAACTTATCCACTCCTAACTCCCTAGTTCCTGCCCATCATCGACAAGGCACAAGTCAAGAGAATGACAGAATATTCTCCACCTATCTGGGTAAGAGCAGCTCCAATAGCATTCAAGAAATTCAAAATCATCACAATAAAGGAGCTCACTTAATCAGTATTCCATGTTCCACCTTAGACATTTATTCCCTCTATCGCTGGCTCACATCAGCAGCAGTTGTACTAGATGTAAGATGCACTGTCGCAATTCGCCAAATCTCCTTGGGGGAAACCTATCAAATGCTGAGCTCTACCACCTAGAAAGGGCAGCAGATGCACGGAAATACCAAGGGTTCTCCTCCAAGCTACATATAATCCTGACTTGGAACTATATTGCCATTCCTTCACTGCCACTGAGTCAAAAGGTGGAACTCTTCTTAATAGCATGGTGACTGCATCTTATAGACCAAAGCAGTTCAAGATAGTGACTCAACATTGTTTATTCAAGGGCATTTAGGAATGGACAAGCAAAGCTGGCCTTGCCGACAATTCCACATCACACGAACAGCAGATAGTGTAGAGTAATGGGATCTGATGGATTTGATGATGTAACAGTGCCAGCAGCAGTCATGCTTTGCAATCTGAGAAAAGAGAATGAAAAGCCTGTACCGGAGAGAGAGAGAGATATTTACCCTACAGTGTAGGCTGTCTGACAGTGTAAATAAAGGAGTTTGCAGAAATCTACCATAGTCAGATCTTAGTTACTCTTTGGTAGAGAGAGGCCACAAAAGACCTAACAGATATCTAAGTATTATAAGAGGAAGAATCAAACCACAAACTAGTGAATATGTGGAATATTAAAGTTATGATACATAAGGCTATTTCTGCAACAGAAAGAAGTTGAGATTTCTATTGGTCGAAACACAAGGATGGATTAAGTTGAAATGTGCAACAGTGGAAGAACATTGGGTTCCAAGAATAGAAATTTAAGTTGGGGTAAACAAGCAGAGCCACATCAGCTGCCTGGTGTAAATAAAGTAGGATATTTGGTTCCATAGGTTTTAATGAAACTGAATATTGGACACAAAGTACATATGGTGTCTCATTTTGTATTAACGCCCTTGCCCAATGTATCTCCTATGTTATACATAGAGGAATCTTGATTATCTGAACAGCACGGGCAGAGATTATTTTATTCGGATAATTGAATGTTTGGATAATCGAAATCCGGATAATACAGTTTAGCCAAGCATCCTGACCATGCGATCTTGTCTGTATAATCTGAAATTCAGAAAATCAAATGCCGGATAATTCAAATTCTTCTATAATAGTTTTTTTTCAATCGAGAATGAATATTTTCAAACACTTGATGGAATATTTTACAAAAGTAATACTGTAATAACCATAGTTAGAACTGAAATATGTAAACCGATAGAACAGATTTGTTACAGTAATGCAAAGCTGCATAGAATTATTGTTGAGGCGGGGTATCAGGCTCATTCTACATAAAGCTAAATAAAGCAATTATAAGATTTGGATTTGCTTCTGTGAATTGTTGCCATGAATTAGCCATGTGTTTTCCACAGACCCTATCTATTGAAAGGTTTTTGACTTACCAGGCAGTAATGTTCAAATCACACTGCTGGCCCTGAAATATTAGATAGTTTGGCTTTTGTACAAGGAATACATTTGCTAACTTGGTAAGCTGTTTAATAAATATTGAACCCAAACGAGAGAATGATGGTTCAGATGCCAGTTGCTGTTCCTTGCTTTCATTACATGCAGACAGACAACAAAGTAATTTGCACAGACCAAACAGCTATTTTTTTGCAGTTAAGGCTATAGTTCCTCAATTGAATGTGTTGACTTAACAAGAAGGTCCACTTTGGAAGATTTTATTTAATAATGTTGGTACCTAATTTGTTCTCAAATATGGGAAGATTGATTTCTTGATGCTATTCATACAACTTGGAAAAGCACATTTATGTATTCCTGTTCCATCAGAATAGTTTATGCATTGCCCAATCTTTGTTCAAGTTTTGAGTAATGGAGCAATGATTTTCATATCACCAAATGTTCACAGACTAGTAGAAATATAGAGGATGCAACTTGTTAAATAATTTTTTAAAAATGTTACTTTTCATTGTATTTTTCCTTCACCAGCAAAATATGAATCACTTTTCATTTTGAAGAATTAGAATCCCTACAGTGTGGAAACAGGCCCTTCAGCCCAACAAGTCCACACCAACCCTCTGAAGAGTGACCCACTCGGACCCTTCCCCATACCTTATATTTACCCCTGACTAATGCACTTAATCTACACATCCCTGATCACAATGGGCAATTTAGCATGGCCAATTCAACTAACCTGCATATCTTTGGACGGTGGGAGGAAACCAGAGCACCCAGAAGAAACCCACACAGACACGGGGAGAATGTGCAAACTCCATGGTATCGAACCCGGGTCTGTGGTACTGTGAGGCAGCAGTGCTAACCACTGAGCCACTGTGCCAACTGTGAAATAGCCTCAGTAAAAAGAAAGTCTTTTGCTAAGTACTCGAGTGTTAATTCCAAGATTGCTTTCTGGCAGAAAAGCTATGTAAATTTGTTTAAAGTAATGGTTGACCTTCCAGATGTTTTAAGATGGAGAGAAAGGTTCTTGTTATTTTCAAGGATGTAGAATGAATCATTTGAACTTTTATCTATATGTGATCTAGTTCACATTGTATAGGCCTAATGCAAGTAGTATTTGATATTTTCACTGTATATTTATTTCATTCAGTACCTTGTGAGACTTTCGAAACAGCAGTATCAGAACTACAAAGTTTCTTCCTAACTTGTGGTACAAGAAAATAACTTGTACTTTTAAATCAGCAAACCTGCTAAATGACTCATTTGGCTTAACTTGAATGCATTGATGAATCCTATTTTACAACTGTGAGATTTGAAACTGTTTTTCAAGACTCTAATATGATTTACTGAATTATATCACCTTAAATATAAATCCATTTATTATGAGGCCTGTTTTGTTGAAATCTGACTTGGCCATCTAAGTAGAGACAAGAGTAAGGAGATCACTTCTAGCTAGTGAAACCATTCTCCTTCTTTGTTAAACTGCTTATAAATAATGTATGGGTATCTAATAAGCACTCAACCCATTTGCAAAGGTCATGCTGAACAGACATAGAATCTAATTGTACTAGTCTTCTCATATATTAGATCAGAGTCAAAATTTAATCTACTTACCATATTTACACTGAACTCGTTCCCCCATTGAGGTTCTGATGCAGTTTCAAACCACTGAGGACATTCGCACATCATGGGATATAATAAAAAAGATCATGCGATGCATTATGACATATAAAAAATAATGTTCTCTGTTTGGCAGTCAAGCATTTGTGTGATTTTGTGCCAGACTTAACATCATAGATTCACATCACATTACTCGAACATTTGCAGCCAACTTTAATAAAAACAACATGAAGCATTGTTTCTTAAAGAAATGCCAGCATCTGAAACACAAAAGCAGAACCAGCTGGGACAAGCAATGTGAAGATTCTGGAACTTCAGATGCTCAAGCTGAAAGTTAAATTATTAAGAGGAATTTTCATTGTACCAATATTTTCCCTACTTAATATCTTGGATGAAAAACTGCAAACGATCAGTTTAGTCCACTACAAAGCAAAACTATCTGTTCTTAAAACTGGGCATAGTCATTGATTAAACTACTGAAGTACTAAAAAAACTTCTAAATTTATGCAGTAGCAAGTTTATTGGTACTAGGACTAGAAATGAGTGACACTTGTTTGGGCAGGCAGAATGGCTGGCCACATGTGATCACAAAATAACAAAACAAAGCAAAGAGAGCAGTGAATCACGTGGTGGGGGCAGGCAAGTAATTGTCACCCTTATCTTTACCTCACACGTTGTAAGTCTACATTTCCTGAAAGTCTAGGACTTCAGTCTGGCAGTTGTTCTGGAGATAGTGACAAAATTTCAGCACCATGGAAAACCTACTTCTGCTTCCAACATCAACCATGTCTCAGAGTGGACAACGACCAGCCCATTAGCACAGTGGTTACTCACTGCAGGTTCTCCTCCAGGCTATTGGGGAAATCTGAAAAGTAATATTTCCTAGAATGGCAGCAGAAAGTCTCTCATCTGTCCAATGCAGCCTGAGCAGATGTGTAAATGAGGGTCAGTACATGAGATATCCTCCTCATAACATAGGAGCAGTGCAGGAAGAGGATGAATAATCTACCACAACGTGACAATGGCAATTGAAACTGTGTAATTACTGCAAAATGATTGTGTAAGTGTGTGTGTGCGGAGGAACTTCAATACAGTTCCAAGTCAGGATGGTATATGGTTTTGAGGGGAATTTGTGGGTGGTGTTGCTCCCAAGCATCTGCTGCCTTTGTTTCTTGGTTGCAGGTTTCGTAGGTGTTGAAGGTCTGTCTAAGAAGCCTTTGTAAGTTATTACATTGCACCTTACATTTCATATACACTGTTGCCACTGTGTGTCAATGGTGGAGGGATGAAGTATTCAAGTTAGTGGACAGGGTGAGGATCAAGTGGACTGTTCTGTCTTGTTCTATGTTGAGCTTCTTGAGTGTTGTTGGAGCTGAACCCATCCAGACAAGTGAGGAGTACTCCATAATCATCCTGACTTGTGCCTTGTAGCTGGCAGACAGACTTTGGAGAGATAGGAGGTGAGTTATTTTCCTCAGAATTCCCAACTTTAGACCTCCCCCTGTAGCCATAGTATTTGTATGGCTGTGGCAGTTAAATATCTGATCAATGGGAATTCCCAGTATACATGATTCGGAGATGCCGGTGTTGGACTTGGGTGTACAAAGTTAAAAATCACACAACACCAGGTTATAGTCCATTTTTAACTTTGTACACCCCAGTATAGGGATTGTTGGGCATTCAGCAAGTGTAATATCATTGAATGTGAAATGAGAGGTTGTGAGATTATTTCTCACTGATGATGGTCATTGGCTGCTCCTTTAGTGGTGCCAATGTTACCTATCATTCACCAATCCAATCTTGAATGTTGTCCAGATCCGACTGCAATACAAACACTCTTTTGGAGTCACGCATGGTGCTGAATGCAGTCTAATCATCAGCAAACATGCTCATCGTTGACTTTAGCTGTGACCACCCGTCAGAAACCTGAAGCAGAGTGGGTATTTTTTAACTTGTAGTTTTAAAATGTGTTTTTTTTAAAAAAGCTGACTCATTCAGACATGGCTGCAGATGTAAATTAAGTGGATGCCTCGAGAGAGAGAGAGAGAGTGCAATGGAATTTCACACCGATGATGTCAAGTGAACTATAAACAACAACACTTCAAAGGGTAGATAATGTATGTCAAAACAAACTGGACTATGATCTCTTGTGATTGCAAAACTAATTTTGGACTGATGTCTCCTGCTGAAAGCAAGCCACCTGCACTTTTTCCTTCCTTCAAAGAATACACAAGGATGGGGTTAAAAAGCCAGTTTCAATTCTGCTGGAGTGTACGAATAGTACTGAATGGTCTCATGGATATCAGGCTGGATTTAAGGGTCAGTGTGCTGTGAAAGTCACAGTCAAAGAACTACCATCTAGTAAACTGTGTTTCAGGTAAAGACACTCTCTTACACTGAATGAAGAAAACTGATTAAAATGGAAATAAGCCAACACTAGGGCTTTCTGTCGGCCTGAATACTGGAACTCAATGATGATCGAAATGAACCAGAAGCACAGAAACTCAATCAGTCTGCAAAACGAGGGCGCTTGAAGTCAGTCATTCAACTATCAAAACCATTGCAAATGGTAACCTGTACCATAACAGCTGCAAAGTTTACCTATATATACTTTGCAAACAATTCAAAGACTGATCCGTATATCTTTCTTTCTCAACTTTTACACTTTCACACCCACACTTATTTCTACCCTCTGTGAAGGTGTGTTGCATAATTCGCACATTTTAGTAATTAACAAACTCACTGTCTTTGTTAATTCGTTGGTTAAATGGGATCCTTTTAAAACATAAGTCCACTGGAGTCTGGGAGGAAGGTATCACAAGAAAAGGATCCAGTTTTGAACTAATCTTGTTGTGAACCATAGAGAGGCCATGGGAACAATGAAGGGGGGGGGGTGGGGCACATCATCACTGCTCATCTGGAAGCTTAATGGTTTGGAGTAGTCCATCTGGAACAGTTTGGAGAACCCCATTTCGAGTCTAGTTTTAACTCGCCATGCTGAAAGGATGATTATTAATGATGTCATTGTAGATAGTTGGGCAAAAGATACTCTCCTGCCTTACGTTAACCACTACTTCTTGTTACAGAATGATGTGGGGCTCAGTAAAGATTTTTCAATATGATTGGCTCAGGACATTTGCAATTGCAGCACTGCCAGAAAATAACGTTTAATGATCTTGATGAGAGACGGAAAATAACTGTGAACTTCTACCCACATGTAAACTTTTCTTTGACCCAATGGCTACTTGATAATGTTTCCTGTTACGCAGTGTTCAGAAAATAATCTTTTAATGAACCCCACGCAGGTTTAATCTCAAATTGATGCTTGAGAGACTTACAGTGCAGAATATTTGGCTCACTTACCTGTGCTGACTCTTAAAAAACACAGTTCCTTTTAATTTCACTAATCTGCATTTTTCGTCATAACTCTTAAGGTTTTGATCTTTCAGAACCTGTTAAATTCCCTTTTAAAATTATTCATGAAATCAGCTCCATTCAGTTGGAATATTCCAAATCCAGACATTTTGCATTAAAAGAAATCTCCTCAGATCCTCTCTATAACTTGAGTCAATGATTTTAAATGGATAGCCTTTCATTATTGATCCATTCTTCACTGGGACTAGTTTCCTCAGTCAAACATTCTCATCTCCTTGCACTGGTCACCTCTTAAACTTCTCTCTTCTAAGGAGAACAGTCATAACTTTTCCAAATTGTGCTCATAGCTGAAATCCCTCATTGTCGAAACATTTGGTAAACTTCCTGTGTATCTGTTCTAAGGTCATCACAATTCTTAAAATGTGGTGTCGAGAAAGATAGAGAAACCTCGATTATCCGAATACCAATTATTCGAAAATCGGATTATCCGAAGGAGATCTGGAGGTCCCGATACAAACATTACATCAAAGATGTGTTTCCAACAGTGATCGTGTCTTTTCTTTATTGTGATTAAACAGGCACCGTCTCCAAATGACTGACCTCCTGCCCTCTCTCTCCCCACAGTTTCCCTGGAGTTCTACAGAGGGGTGTACCCTAACCTCCTTTCCCCAGATAATCTCTCCAACATTGTTCTGTACAGAGGTAGAACCTGTTGAAAAGGTGCAGTAAAAAACTGTATGTGCGTGCATGTGGTATTTGGAGACTTACCCCACAAAGACAGCAGCAGCAGCAGTCTTGTTGTTGGTGTACAGTCTGGCTGCCCCAGATAGGGGGAAGGGGTGGACGGGGACAGGGTGAGGTGTTGGACAGTGCTGGGGTGGGGTGGTTTTGGGGAGTGGGGAGCGATGTCGGATGGGGTTGGGGACAGGGACGGTGTCAAGGGGCGGTGTTAGACAGGTTTGCGAGAGGGGCAGTCTTGGGGAATGGGGGATGTGTTGGACAGGGCAGGGGGGCGGTGTCAGGGGTGGTGTTGGACGGGTTTGAGGGTGGGGGCAGTCTTGGGGAGCAGGGGTTTGGGGGGGCGTGTTGGATGGGGCGGGGGGTGGTGTCAGGGGCCGGTGTTGGATGGATTTGAGGGCTGGGGGCAGTCTCGGGGTTGGGAGGGCGGTGGGTGGTGTTGGGGCAGGGTCTCACACCCTGTGTGTTGCTGCGTTGTCTCCTGAATGAGGAGCAGACTTTAAAATCTCCGAGCCCCAGAGGAAAGGCATTTAATCAATTAACCGAATAATCAATTACCCGAACGAAATCGTGCCTGCCCATCACATTCGGATAATTGAGGTTCCCCTGTAACTGCAATGTTTCACATGAGCCTAAATCCATGATAAATGAAGTTCTCAGATGATCATCTCTAGAATTTTAGCTTATGGTTCCTCTATTTACAAAATCAAGTAACCCAAATCACTTTTCAGAGACAGTATGTTCCTGTTAGGGTGAAGAACAAGGCTGGTAGGTATTGGAATGCTGGATGACTAGAGAAATTGAGGTTTTGCTCAAAAAATAAGGAGGCTGTATATGTCAGATATAGAGATCAGAGATCGAGTAAATCCCTAGAAGTGTGTACAGGCAGTAGGAGTATGCTTATGAAGGAAATCAATAGGGCAAAAAGGGGACATGAAATAGCTTTGGCAAATGGAGTTATGGAAAATCCAAAGGGATTCTACAAAAACGTTAAGGTTAATACAGTAACTAGGGAGAAGATAGGGCTCCTTCAAGATCTGCTTATGTGTGGAACCACACGAGATGGGGCAGATACTAAATGGGTATTTTATATCAGTGTTTACTTAGTGAGATTTGAGAAGATTTTTGGCTCAGGTTGAGGTTCTGGATGTAGGTTTGCTCGCTGAGCTGGAAGGTTCATTTCCAGATGTTTCATCACCCTACTAGGTAACATCTTCAGTGGGTCTCCGGACAAAGCACTGTTGGTAATTCCTGTTTTCTATTTATATGTTTGGGTTTCTTTGGTTGGTAATGTCATTTCATGTGGTGACACCATTCTCTGTGGTGATGTCATTTCCTGTTCTTTTTCTCGGGGATGGTAGTTCGGGTCTAAATCAATGTGTTTGTTGATAGAGGTCCGGTTGGAATGACATGCTTCTAGGAATTCTCGTATGTGTCTCTGTTTGGCTTGTCCTAGGATGGATGTGTTGTCCCAGTCGAAGTAGTGTCCTTCCTCATCTGTATGTAAGGATACTACTGAGAGAGGGTCATGTCGTTTTGCTGGCTAGTTGATGTTCCCGTATTCTGGTGGCTAGTTTTCTGCCTGTTTGTCCAATGCAATGTTTGTTACAGTCCTTGCACGGTATTTTGTAAATGACATTAGTTTTGCTTTTTGTCTGTGTCATCAATAATACCCTTACTGGCATAAAATTCACTGAAGAGGAGGAAAACAACAACAAATTGCCATTCTTAGATGTCATGGTAAAGTGAACAGGCAATGGGGAGCTTAAAACCAGCGTCTACAGGAAAACAATATATACAGACCAAATATTGAGCTACAGAAGCAATTACCCCAACATCCACAAACGAAGCTGCACCAGAACATTATTCCAATGAGCCACCACACACTGCAGCACAGAGGAACTACGCAGAGTAGAGGAAAATCACCTGTACAATGTATTCAAAAAGAACGGGTACTCAATGAACACAGTCCGCAGATTTCTCAGCAACAAACCCAAACAAGCAGACAAGACGTGTCCAGAAGCCTTAGCCACTCTCCCCTAGATCAAAGACATCTTGGAAATGGCTGCCAGACTACTCAGACCCTTGAGCATCATGGCAGCCCACAAACCCACTAACACACAAAAGCAGCAGCTAATGAACTTGAAAAACCCTATACAGACAACATCCATCAGTGTTTACTGTGAAGTAGGATATGGAAGATAGAGAACATGGGGAAATAAATAGTGACAACTTGAAAAAATGTCACATTACAGAGGAGGAAGAGCTGGACGTTTTAAAATACTTAAAGGTGGATAACTCTCCCCAACCTAGTCAAATGTACCCTGGAACTCTGTAGGAAGCTCGTGGAGTGATTGTTGGGCCCCTTGATGAGATAGTTGTATCATCAATAGCCACAGGTGAGCTGATGGAAGACTGGATGTTGGCTAATGTAGAAAAATGGTAAGGAAAAGCCAGGGAACTCTCTACCAATGAGACTGACATTAATTGTGAGTAAGTTGTTGGAGAGAATCCCAAGGGACAGGATTTACATGTATTTGGAAAATCAAGGACTAATTACAGATAGTCAACATGCTTTGTGTATGGGAAATTGTATCTCACTGTCTTGATTGAATTTTTTGAAGAAGTAACAAAGAGGATTAATGAGGACCGAGCAGTGGACATGATCTATATGAACTTCAGTAAAGTGTTCAACAAGGTTCCTCATGGGAGACTGGTTAGCAGGGTTAGATGACATGGAATAGAGAGAAAACAACTATTTGGATACAGAACTGGCTCGAAGGTAAAAGACAGAGGGTGGTGGTGGAGGGTTGCCTTTCAGACTGGAGGCCTGTGACCATTGGAGTGCCACAAGGATCGGTGCTAGGTCCACTACTATTCGTCATTTTTATGAATGATTTGGATGCGAACTAAGGAGGTATAAATAGTACGTTTGCAGATGACACCAAAATTAGAGGTGAAGTGGACAGCAAAGAAGATTACCTCAGATTACAACGGGATCTAGATCAGACAGGCCAATGGGCCAAGGAGTGGCAGATGGAGTTTAATTTAGATAAATGTGAGGTGCTGCATTTTGGAAAGGCAAATCAGTGCAGGACGTATACACTTAATAGTAAGGTCCTGGGGATTGCTGCTGAATAAAGAGACCTTGGAGTGGAGGTTCATAATTCCCTGAAAGAGGAGTCCCAGATAGACAGGATAGTGAAGAAGGTTTTTGGTATGCTTGCCTTTACTGGTCAGTGCACTGAGTATTGGAGTTGGGAGGTCTTGTTCCGAACATACAGGACATTGGTTAGGCCACTTTTGGTATACTGCGTGCAATTCTAGTCTCCCTACTATAGGAAAGATGCTGTGAAACTTGAAATGGTTCAGAATAAATTTACAAGGATGTTGCCAGTGTTGGAAGGTTTGACCTACAGGGAGTGGTTGAACAGGCTGCGACTATTTTCCCTGCAGCATTGGAGCTGGAGGGGTGACCTTATAGAGGTTTTTAAAATCATGAGGGGCATGCATAGGGTGAATAGACAAGGTCTTTTCCCCAGGGTAGGGGAGTCCAAACCGAGAGAACATAGGTTTTGAGCTGAGAGGGGAAAGATCTAAAAGCGATCTAAGGGGCAACATATTCATGCAGAGAATGGTGCATGTATGGAATGAGCTGCCAGAGGAAGTGGTGGATGCTGGTACAATTACAACATTTAAAGGACATCTGGATTGGTATATGAATTGGAAGGGTTTAGAGGAATATGGGCCAAGTTCTGGCAAATAGGATATCTCCTTGTCAGGGACGAGTTGGACCGAAGGGTCTGCTTCCATGCTGTACATCTCTATGATTCTATAACTGCCATATTAACTTGCCATGTCATATTTAATTATTCGAGGGGAAAGTGAGGACTGCAGATGCTGGAGATCAGAGCTGAAAATGTGTTGCTGGAAAAGCACAGCAGGTCAGGCAGCATCCAAGGAACAGGAGAATCGACGTTTCGGGCATAAGCCCTTCTTCAGAGGAAGGGATTATGCCTGAAACGTCGATTCTCCTGTTCCTTGGATGCTGCCTGACCTGCTGCGCTTTTTCAGCAACACATTTTCAGCGCATATTTAATTATTTGTTCATTTTGTTTACAAGGATACCAAAATTTATTTTTCTTTCCTCCACTTTGAAGTTTGCAATTATATGGCCTTGCTCACAATGCCAGGATATCTCTAGCCACTTTCCAGACAATGAAGTACTTTGGAAGTGCTAACACAGTTGGAATATAAGAAATACGATCACCAGCTTGCACACAGGAGGGTCTCACTAAAAGCAATGGGATAATGATCGGTTTTAGTGATGTTGATGAAGGGTAAATATTGACCAGACATTGCAGGAAAACTCAAATGCAAGTGGAAAATGTTGGAAATGCATAGGAAGTCTGAGAACATTAGAGGAGAGAGAAACAGAATGAAGGGCTTGGTCTTTCATCATTGAGATCAATAGTGAGAGTCAGGAAAGTTTCTTGCACAGGATGTCTGTCTTGGGAACAAATGCCAGCAAAATAGAGGAAAAAGGTTCAGAGGCAATCAAGGTCTGGAGGCTGTGTCAGCATATGTTGATGATGTGGGACTTCATCCCAGTCATAATGAAAGAGGTGTAACTCTCTCCATCTCTCATCATGCACACACTCCTCAATTCAATCATCTGATATTCACTGCTACCGATGGATGTAGAGAGGGCTTTGATTGAAAATCTTATCCAAAATTGGTACCCCTGACAAAGCAATATTCATTACAATAGGAACAGAGGATGACACACAACTTTCAAGGAATAGTAGGTCATTTGGTCCCTCAGCCTGCTGCACCATTCAATAAGGCTGATCTGGTTGTGGTTTCAGCTCCATTTTTCAATCTGTCCCATTCAGAACCTTTGAATCACTCGTCAACGAAAAACTATGCGGCTCAGTCTTTGCTACCTTCCAGGGAGTAAAATTTCACATTCAACTGACAGAAATGTAAATCTCAAAGTGGAGCTCCAGTATGATCAGTACATTTGTTTCCAAGAATAATTGGATTTCATATTTATTTGTCTTACTTTTAAACTAAGCTTCCCTAGTTTTAGTCACCCACACAAGCGGAAACATCCCCTTGATGTCTAAATTATCCAATCCCGTCAAGATCATGTTTCAGTAAGATCACTCCCTATTCTTCTGAACTCTAACGGATATAGGGAAAGCCTTTCTTCATAAGTGAAGACCTTCATCCTAAGAATGTATTGAGCAAACTTCCTCTGACTGGCTTCTAAAGCAATCATATCTTTTATTTCAAATAAGGAATATCAAAATAACACACTGATGGAGACAAAAGGAGCTGTTAGGATTAATGATAGCTAATTGAGAGTTATGGGGGTCAGTTGAAGGTTTTGGGAGGCAGTGAAATGACAATTGAGTTCCAGGTAGACCAGAAACTCCACATTGCACTCCAGATGTAATCTCACCAAGAAATTGTACAGCTGCAGTAAAACATGCCCACTTTTATACTCCAATCTCCTTGCAATAAACACTTTGGGCTGAATCTTACCCCTTTTTTTGGCAAAGTGCAAGTTACGTTGAGCTTCTGGAGAGTTTTTCATCATGAGGTATCATTAAATTTATGGCCAAATCTTATCAAACTTATCTCATTATCAATCGACTCCACACATATTGCATTCCTCCCGTCCTAATCTAGCCCCATCTCACCAACGTACCATTCCTGGAAGATCTGCCCACTCAGCAGATACACACCATGGGGCCAGCATTCCTGATGCCTCTGCCACCTTTAAAGGGCCACTGTGTACCCAGATGAGTACCGGCATTCCAAAGCTGCCCTGATTGGTGACAGGTGCAAAGATATCAGAGAAAGGGAAGACGGTGCTGCAATTCTCTGACAGGGCCTACCATCTTCCACAAGCCTCATACTCTGCCACTCTCACTATTGCCTTCAATGTCTTCCCTCACTTGCTCTCATTTCCCCCCAGCCTTCCACATTACCACGCTACATGGCCTCTGCATTGCCTCCCTCTCCTTCACCTGCACCAGCAATAACTCTCCTAATTTCACATTGCTCAATCCCTCCCTTTCTCTCATTCTGGGGGAAGATCTGCCCACCATAAGTCAAGTGGAGGGTGTGTAATATTTGACTGCTCAGCCCTCAGAGAATCTTGTCTATTACCCATTGGATATTATGAAAATTAAACTACAGGCGCTGTAATGATTTGGCGTCTTTGAAATATACGTGTTCTCAAGTACAAGAATCCCCACCACTCCCCTCAAATAAAAAGTATTATTTATTAATGATACAGTGGTTAAAATGTGTTATGAATGCCAGCCTCACACGCCAGTGTAAACAGGAATTAACAGCGTATCTCGCCATCTCAACCCGCCTTGCTTCAAGGATCTTGCTTCCTGCAAATATTTCTGAAAGTGAAGATTTGGGCCCTGGAACTACCTGTGCAAGTTAACTCAGATCTGCATCTGCTTCTTATCAGTTAATGAAGATTTAAGGACCTGAATGTCAAGAACGTAAATTGTCAGAGAATGAAAAGTCACACAGCCGTTTGAACTGCCTTCATCAGTGAAGAAGACCACCTCCCTCAAATCCAGACTTACACCCAATCCTCACATTCCTCAACTGTCATAATATCTAGAATTTGATTGGCCTCCATCTTTAACATACTCATCAACCGATGGGCTCTTGGAGAGGGCATTCCGAAGATTCACGACCCTCTGAGGTCAGACCCTCTGCATATTAGTCCTAAATAGTCAACCCCTTAGTCTGATGCTGAGCTGGTGACCTTACTTCCAGATTCTCCACTGAAGGAAACAAGTTTCCATTTGAATCATATTAATCCTATTATAAATCTTTTACATTTTATGACAAGAGCCTTTCCTTCAGCAACTTTGAGCATTTAGTTCAATTCTGTTCACCCTTCCCCAGAGGATAGCCCCACCATCTCAGGAATCTATAGTACACTGCCTGTAACGTAAATATATCCATGGATAAGGAGATCAAAATTAGATGTGCACATAACATGTCTGTTTAGTCATTAAATACTTCTCAGTATTCCCTGATTGCATTTAGGGCACTTTCCTGCAAGTGCAAATGAGGACCAAAGACTTGTTATTCCAAGGAGTTTTGAAATCAGGTGGTGGCTGTGCAGGATCAGAACTGACTGAGGGAGATAGCGAAACTACAGAGGCTCACAGGGAAACAGACAGAGACAACAGGACTGCATTAGAGTGATGCTGGAAAAGCACAGCAGCTCAGGCAGCATCCAAGGAGCAGGAAAATTGACATTTCGGGCAGGAGCCCTTCATCATTATTCCTGATGGAGGGCTCCTGCCTGAAATGTCAATTTTCCTGCTCCTCGGATGCTGCCTGACCTGCTGTGCTTTTCCAGCACCACACTAATCTTGACTCTGATCTCCAGGATCTGCAGTCCTCACTTTCGCCGAGAGACAACAGGACTGTATGGGGAAGATCAATGTCCATAGACAGTACATGAGTCAAGCATGATTGTGGGAATAAAATGGAACGTCAATTGGGAGACAGAGTCATAGAGATGTACAGCACGGAAACAGACCCTTCAGTCCAACCTGTCCATGCCAACCAGATATCCCAACCCTGTCCTACCTGCCAGCACCTGGCCCATATCCCTCCAAACCCTTCCTTTCATATACCCATCCAGATGCCTTTTAAATGTTGCAATTGTATCAGCCTCCACCACTTCCTCTGGCAGCTCATTCCATATATATATATATATATATATACCACTCTCTGCGTGAAAAAGTTGCCCCTTACTTCTCTTTTATATTTTTCCCCTCTCATCCTAAACCTATGCCCTCAAGTTTTGGACTTCCCCACCCCAGGGAAAAATACTTTGTCTATTTATCCTATTCATGCACCCCATGAGTTTGTAAACCTCTAAAAGGTCACCCCTCAGCCTCTGACGCTCCAGGGAAAACAGCCCCAGCCTACTCAACCTCTCCCTATAGCTCAAATCCTCCAACCCTGGCAACATCCTTGTAAATCTTTTCTGAACCCTTTCAAGTTTCACAACATCTTTCCGATAGGAAGGAGACCAGAACTGCATGCAATATTCCAACAGTGGCCTAACAATGTCCTGTACAGTTACAACATGACCTCCCAACGCCTGTACTCAATAGTCTGACCAATAAAGGAAAGCATACCAAATGTCTTCTTCACTATCCTATCCACCTGCAACTCCACTTTCAAGAAAATATGAACCTGCACTCCAAGGTCTTTTTGTTCAGCAACACTCCCTAGGACCTTACCATTAAGTGTATAAGTTCTGCTAAGATTTGCTTTCCCAAAATGCAGCACCTTCCATTTATCTAAATTAAACTCCATCTGCCACTTCTCAGCCCATTGGCCCATCTCATCAACTGAGGTAACCTTCTTCACTGTCCACTACACCTCCAAGTTTGGTGTCATCTGCAAACTTACTAACTGTACCTCTTATGCTCACATCCAAATCATTTATATAAATTATGAAAAGTAATGGACCCAGCACCAATCCTTGTGGCACTCCACCGGTCACAGGCCTCCAGTCTGAAAACAACCCCCCACCACCATCCTCTGTCTTCTACCTTTGAGCCAGTCCTGTATCCAAATGACTAGTTCTCCATGTATTCCATGAGATCTAACTGTGCTAACCAATCTCCCATGGGGAACCTTGTCGAATATCTTACTGAAATCCATATAGATCACGCCCACCGCTCTGCCCTCATCAATCCTCTTGGTTACTTTTTCAAAAAATTTAATCAAGTTTGTGAGACATTATTTCCCATGCACAAAGCCATGTTGACTATCCCTAATCAGTCCTTGCCATTCCAAACACATGTAAATCTTGCCCCTCAGGATTCCCTCCAACAACTTGCCGACCACCGATGTTAGTCTCACTGGTCTATAGTTCCCTGGCTTGTCCTTACCACTCTTCTTAACCAGTGGCACCATGATAGCCAACTCCAGTCTTCCATCACCTCACCTGTGACTATCGATGATACAAATATCTCAGCAAGAGGCCCAGCAATCTCTTCCCTATCTTCCCTCAGAGTTCTAGGGTACACCTGATCAGGTCCTGGGGATTTGTCCACTTTTATGCATTTCAAGACATCCAGCACTTCCTCCTCTGTAATATGGACATTTTTCAAGATGTTACCCTCTATTTCCCTACATTCTATATCTTCCATGTCCTTTTCCAAAGTAAAATACTTATGAAAAATACTTATTTAGTATCTCCCCCATTTTCTGCGGCTCCACACAAAGGCCGCCTTGCTGATCTTTGAGGGGCCCTATTCTCTCCCTAGTTACCCTTTTGTCCTTAATGTTTTTGTAAAAACTCTTTGGATTCCCCTGAACTCTATTTGTCAAAGCTATCTCATGTCCCCTTTTTGCCCACCTGATTTCTCTCTTAAGTATACTCCTACTTCCTTTATACTCTTCTAAAGGATTCACTCGATCTATCCTGTCTGTACCTGACATATGCTTCCTTCTTGTTCTTAACCAAAACCTCAATTTCTTTAGTTATCCAGCATTCCCTATACCTACCAGCCTTTCCTTTCACCCTGACAGGAATATACTTTCTCTGGACTCTTATTATCTCATTTCTGAAGGCTTCCCATTTTCCAGCTGTCCTTTTACCTGCAAACTTCTGTATCAATCATCTTTTGAAAGTTCTTGCCTAATACCATCAAAATTGGCCTTTCTCCAATTGAGAACTTCAACTTTTAGATCTGGTCTATCCTTTTCTATCGCTATTTTAAAACTAATAGAATTTTGGTCGCTGGCCCCAAAGTGCACCCCACTGATACCTCAGTCACCTGCCCTGCCTTATTTCCCAAGAGTAGGTCAGGTTTTGCACCTTCTCTAGTAGGTACATCCACATACTGGATCTGAAATTTTTCTTGTACACAGTTAACAAATTACTCTCCATCTAAACCCTTAACACTATGGCAGTCCCAGTCTATGTTTGGCAAGTTAAAATCCCCTACCATAACCACTTTAATATTCTTACAGATAACTGAAATCTCCACACAAATTTGCTTCTCAATTTCCCTCTGATTATTAGGGTGTCTATAATACAATCCCAATAAAGTGACCATCCCTTTCTTATTTCTCAGATCCACCCAAATAACTTACCTGGACATATATCTGGGAATATCCTCCCTCAGCACAGCTGTAATGCTATCCCTTATCAAAAATGCCACTCCCCCTCCTCTCTTGCCTCCCTTTCTGTCCTTCCAATAGCATTTGTATCCTGGAACATTAAGCTGCCAGTCCTATCCATCCTTGAGCCACGTTTCTACAATTGCTATGATATCCCAGTCCCATATTCCTAACCATGCCCTGAGTTCATCTGCCTTCCCTGTTAGGCCCCTTGCATTGAAATAAACACAGTTTAATTTTTCAGTCCTGCCTTGTTCTCTGCTTTGTCCCTGCCTGTCCTGACTGTTTGAGACACTTTTGTTCTCAACTGTACCAGTCTCAGATTGAAATCTTTCCTATTTTCCTAGATACCACTCCCCCCCCCCCCCCCCCCCCCCCCCACCCACCTTACTAGTTTAAATCCTCCCAAGCAGCTCTAATAAATTTCCCTGCCAGTATATCAGTCCCCTTCCAATTTAGGTGCAATCGTCCTTTTTGTACAGGTCACTTCTACCCCAAAAGAGAGATTCCAATGAGGCAAAAATGTGAATCCTTTTCCCATCCACCAGCTCCTCAGCCATGCATTCATCTGCTCTATCCTCCTATTCCTGCCCTCACTAGCTCGTAGCACCAGGAGTAATCCAGATATTACTACTCTCGAGGACCTCCTTTTTAAATTCCTGCCTAACTCTATGTAGTCACCCTTCAGAATCTCAATCTTTTCCCTTCCAATGTCATTGGTTCCAATATGCACAATGACCTCCTGCGGGCCCCTCTCCCCCTTGAGAACATTCTGCATCCTCTCTGAGACATCCTTGATACTGGCACCAGGGAAGCAACACACCATTCTGATTTTTCGCTGCTGGCCACAGAAACATCTGTCTGTGCCTTGGACTAGAGAGTCCCCTAACACAATTGATCTCTTGGAACCCAATGTACCCCTCATTACATTAGAGCCTGTCTCAATACTTGGCTGTACGTGCTGCGTTCCCCTGAGAATCCACCACCCCCTACATTTTCCAAAACAGCATACTTGTTTGAAATGGGGTTAGCCACAGAAGACTCTTGCATTACCTGCCTACTTCTCTTACCTTTCCTTGAGCTATGTGACTGTATCTGAGACATCGCCCCCTTCCTATAACTGCCATCGATCATACCCCCTTGCAATTGTAAATTCCTCATTGCTTCTAACTGCCTCTCCAACCGATCCATTCGATCTGATAGGATTCGCAAAACAACTGTATTTATTGCAGGTATAATCCTCAGTAACCCGTCAACCCTCCCTAAACTCCCACATCCAACAAGAAGAGCACAAAGGGCCATTTTTGCTTCTTTCAATCTACAGACCCAGAAAATAGCACTGCCTTATTCCTCTATGAAACACTGCTCCAGGTTAAATTAATACTTATATTTTAAGTTTAATCAAGGGACATGGCTCAATAAAACATATAATCAAGAAAGAACCCACTCAACTCACTACTGCAGACTTATTTTAAGACCATACTTAAAACATCCACTTGTCTGTTTCTGTGCTGTGACCTCTCCCAACAGGTTCCTCCAAGATCAGTTGTAAACTTCACTGTTTTTTAATTTTCCCAGACGCACTCTGATGTCCAGCGATACATGAATTCAATAGCAAAGGCAGTAACTGCTAACTGTCAGTTAGCAATATGGATTTCTTTCTTTCTCTCTCTCCTGCACTGACCTCACCATGTGCTTCCTTTGCCTGTTCTTTTCCCTTTTAAAAGTGCTGTTGTTTTGGCTTTGTTTCTCCAACATTCCAAAACAATGCAACAGTATAAAACAGTAATTGCTGCTCCTGGAATTCGAGGAAACCATCTCCAACACCTAAAATACCTCCAAAAAAGAGCAGCTGTCACAGCCAGAAATTTTCCCCGCCCATTTCTTGGATTACCATAGAGTTGAGGGTAACAGAGCCAAGTCAAGATGATAGTGAGAAGATTGAGGTTAATTGGTCATCAGACTGGGATGGTCGATGGCAGCTTCAGTGTTGCTGCTTAGGAGACTGACTCGTAGTGACAAAAGGAAATGTTAGGATTAACGATAGCTGGTTGAGAGTTATTGGGAACTAGTTGAGGGTTTTGGGAGGCAGCAAAAAGGCAGTTGAGTTCCAGGTTAAATTAATATTTATATTTTAAGTTTAATCAAGGGACATGGCTCAGTAAAACATATAATCAAGAAAGAACCCACTCTACTCACTACTGCAGACTTATTTTAAGACCACACTTAAAAAATCCACTTATCTGTTTCTGTGCTGTGACCTCTCCCAACAGGTTTCTCCAAGATCAGCACATACATACACACATTGCATCCAAATTCCAGCCAAAACATGAAGACTCTAGAAGATCTTTTGATTACCTTATGAAATGCTGCTGTACAAGCTTTAGCTAATACAATGATTATAAGATCCTCACAAATAACAGACTGATATTGCTGGATTGAAAGGAGTGGGTACCTGCCTGGGTACTGTTTAAATATGGCATTTTGACTTTGACCCCATGATGTAGTGGGTGAGTTGGTGATATCCCTATCTATGTGATTTGTTGGAGCTCTTGCTTCTGCAAATCCAATTGGCTGGTTTTCAGGTCATTGCATTTCGTCATTTATCCTGACTTTGAAGTCATACTCAGGCCCACCAGTGGGACTCTTGAAGATTCTATCCAGTAGAACTGATGGCATGCATCACATTTATTAGTTTTATCAATGCCCTTGTGTTGTGGAGTCCTGAGGTATGTGTTTGTGTGATTGACTGCCCAGAGCAGGGCACTTTTAGCTGAATCGTGTGAAAAGTGTAATGAGGGTGATAGGGAATTAAAGCAATAACCTATTCCACACATACATAACTCCCTGCTAAGGATTATTGCAAGACTGTTAAGAAAAAGTTCCTTCTTGCTCAAGAAGTTGTGAGTGGCACAGAATACTTTCTTAGTCCATCAATTTAATAATTGACAAATTCTGAGGGATATATTGTAAGGGCCAATAAAAGAGTTAAGTTTTGTTAACCCTTTGTGTTTTATTGACTAACAGTGCAATGACAAACCATTCACACAATTAACATGACCCTCATAGGACATGGAAGTCTAAGCTTATGTTGTTCTGAAATTTGGGGAAAAAAACATTGTTATGCAACTTAATTTTTGGCAGTCAGAACTTCTTAGTTCAACATTTCAAGAACTAACACTAAGGGTTGAAACAGCAGGCAGTCACTGGGGATTTGGAAAATGTAAATAGTTAGAATCTATGAAGCAACTGAAGCTAGAGTCCTAAGCATGTTAGCCTCATTAATTTGTCTCCTAATTAGGCATTACAGAAAAAAAACTCAGTGGACTGTCCTGCTGTGAAGATAAGGAAGCTGCAATTACAACATCATGATTACTGAATAACTGTAGCATTGGCCAACGAAAGGCCAGAGAGCTACAATTATCAAACTCTCTCATTTTTTTGCATGACTATTTCCTGTTTTTTTTTAAACTGAATTATACCAAATTAGTGGAATCAATAAACAGTTCTACATTGTTTGTTTTTGTTCAAATATTAGTACGCATTGCACAAGTCTTACTGTATTAATCTTTTGCCAAATTTATGAAAGGTAAACTGTAGTCTGTCTGTCTGTGAATAATGCTACAAGTTGCTTAAATGCTTCTTCTCCTTGATCTGTCTTGTTGTTTCACAATAATTCAATGTGATATTCCGCTGAATCACATGCTGCCGATATATTCAATCTTGAAGGACATCCCAGAACTTCAAGTTGATTTCGTCTCTTGTATGTCCTGAAGTTGTTGCTGTGGACAGAGAAAACATGTGCAATATACTTCAAAATATTTCACAAAATATTAAACAATTACCTTAAATGCCTCCAAATTGGAGCAGGTAATATCATCGATCGTGGCTTTATGACAGTATTTAATGTACTATCAGAAATTTCAATTAATGCATGTATTACTACTGGGGTTAAAATGTAAGATTTGTTGGTACATTGTGTCGGAATATTGAAGTAATTTTCAAATTATTTTATGAGAGCAAGCAGACATTGTAATCCAACAAATATACAAGTCAATCTTCGTTTCTATCCATATCATTCAAGTATTTATTGAGCGCGATAAGGAAGGTTTGTGATATCTTATGATTATTACTTAAAAACCTGCATTCTAAAGTGGACAGTCCATATGAAACTTTAAGTTTGGTTTTTATTTGTATGTTGTGTGTTAAGAGATGGAGAGAGGGTTTGTTTCATTTTTTGAGTTCTGTGAGTGATGAAGGGGTGGTTCTATCAAAATGTACTTGCACGTGTTAAAATGAAGCCTTTCAAAAAATGCTGGGGGTGAATATTTCAGGACCTCAGATAATAATGAGTAGAAGAGAAAAAAAATTGGTTATTGCCCAAGGTGTGTATATCACAGGGAGACAGAAACCCCAAAAAGCCAGCTCCCTGTCTGGTCTCCCAGTGGTTTGTGGTGACTCCTGGCCTGGTCTCCCAGTGGTTTGTGGTGACTCCCGGTCTGGTCTCCCAGTGGTTTGTGGTGACTCTCGGACTGGTCACCCAGTGGTTTGTGGTGCCTCCCGGCCTGGTCTCCCAATGGTTTGTAGTGCCTCCCGGCCTGGTCTCCCAGTGGTTTGTGGTGCCTCCCGGCCAAGTCTCCCAGTGGTTTGTGGTGCCTCCCAGCCTGGTCACCCAGTGGTTTGTGGTGCCTCCCGGCCTGGTCTCCCTGTGGTTTGTGGTGACTCCCGGCCAGGTCTCCCAGTGGTTTGTGGTGCCTCCCAGCCTGGTCTCCCAGTGGTTTGTGGTGCCTCCCAGCCTGGTCTCCCAGTGGTTTGTGGTGCCTCCCAGCCTGGTCTCCCAGTCATTTGTGGTGCCTCCCAGCCTGGTCTCCAGGGGTTTGTGGTGCCTCCTGGTTTGGTCTCCCAGTGGTTTGTGGTGCCTCCCGGTCTGGTCTCCCAGTGGTTTGTGGTGCCTCCAGGCCTGGTCTCCCAGTGGTTTGTGGTGCCTCCCGGTCTGGTCTCCCAGTGGTTTGTGGTGCCTCCAGGCCTGGTCTCCCAGTGGTTTGTGGTGCCTCCCGGCGTGGTCTCACAGTGGTTTGCATTGCCTCCCGACCTGGTCTCACAGTGGTTTGTGGTGCCTCCCGGCCTGGTCTCCCAGTGGTTTGTGGTGCCTCCCAGCCTGGTCTCCCAGTGGTTTGTGGTGCCTCCCAGCCTGGTCTCCCAGTCATTTGTGGTGCCTCCCAGCCTGGTCTCCAGGGGTTTGTGGTGCCTCCTGGTTTGGTCTCCCAGTGGTTTGTGGTGCCTCCCGGTCTGGTCTCCCAGTGGTTTGTGGTGCCTCCAGGCCTGGTCTCCCAGTGGTTTGTGGTGCCTCCCGGTCTGGTCTCCCAGTGGTTTGTGGTGCCTCCAGGCCTGGTCTCCCAGTGGTTTGTGGTGCCTCCCGGCGTGGTCTCACAGTGGTTTGCATTGCCTCCCGACCTGGTCTCACAGTGGTTTGTGGTGCCTCCCGGCCTGGTCTCCCAGTAGTTTGTGGTGGCTCCTGGCCTCGTCTCTTGGCGGTGTGTCACCTGATCTCCTGGCAGCTCGTGGCGGTGTCTTGGCTCAGCATGAGAGTAGATCCTGCCCGGGCATGTTCCCAGGACACCAGGGGGAGATCTGGGAGGTGACAGTTTCAGCAACAGCATCAAAATCTGCAGCTGCGGCTGTAGCATTGAGAACAGACAGCTGAACGAGATAAGTGGAGGACTCATCAAAGTTGAACTTTTAACGTATTCCTTTATTTTCCTGGTTGAAACTACAAAGGACTTCAATGTAAATTGTTACCTATTTCTTTACTATTCTATGAAGTAATGCTTAACTTTTTCACTCTCATTTCTTTTACTACCTTGTACCTAAGATTTTTCATACCTAGGTTCTGTTGTACCTAAGATGGCACCGTGTGGCATCATTACATGCTTTTCACAGAACTCCTGTACTTGAGTACATATGATAATAAATCTAGAGTCTTTAAAAAAAAGCCAGAAAGATAACCATCCATAAGACCATTGATCTCTTTCAGAGAGAAGAAGACCATTAAAGAAGAAAGGCTTGAAACAGCAACAGTGCATTTTTAGCAGCCTCCAAAGGGGTCATGGCAGAAGAAACTACCTCCACAGTGGATTGGGGGCTCATAAGATTCTAAATCCATTCGCACTGTGTTATTTATGCACAGTGGCGTGTTGCCCCATGTTAGGGAATGGGATATCATAGCAATTACAGAGACGTGGCTGAGGGATGGACTGGTCTGGTAGCTTAATGTTCCAGGGTATATATGTGATAGAAAAGATCAAAAGGAGGCAAGAGAGGAGGGTAAGTGGTGTTTTTGATTGGGGATAATATTATGGATGTAGGTTTGCTCGCAGAGCTGGAAGGTTTGTTTTCAGACGTTTTGTCACCATACTAGGTAACATCTTCAGTGAGCCTCCGAATGAAACACTGGTGGTGTAGCCTGCTATTTATATGTTTGGGTTTCCTTGGGTTGGTGATGCCATTTCCGGTGGTGACATCGTTCTCTATGGTGATGTCATTTCTTTTTATTTTTCTCAGTGGGTGTTAAATGGGGTCCAAGTCAATCAACAAAAACATTTACTTGGATCACATTTACCATCCACTGAGAAAAAGAACTGGAAATGAAATCACCATTGGAAATGATGTCACCACCGGAAATGACATCACCAACCCAAGGAAACCCAAACATATAAGTAGAAAGCGGGCTACACCACCAGTGCTTCATTCAGAGGCTCACTGAAGATGTTACCTAGGATGGTGACAAAACGTCTGAAAACGAATCTTCCAGCTCAGCGAGCAAACCTACATCCAGAACCTCAACCTGAGTTACAAATTTTCTCAAAACTCAGAGGATATTCCTGGGAATGCATCCAGGAATGTTATTTGGGTGGAACTGAGAAATAAGAAACAGATGATCACCTTATTGGATTGTACTATAGACCCCCCCCAGTGGTCAACGGCAAATTTAGAGCAAATTTATAAGGTGATTTCAGTTATCTGTGAGAATAATAAGGTGGTTATGGTAAGGGATTTTAACTTTCCAAACACAAACTTGGACTGCCATAGTATTAAGGATTTAGATGGAGAGGAATTTAAGTGTTTACAAGACAATTTTCTGATTCAGTATGTGATGTACCTACTGGAGAAGGTGCAAAACTTGACCTACTCTTGGGAAATAAGGCAGGGCAGGTGACTGAGGCATCAGTGGGGGAGCACTTTGGGGCCAGTGACCATAATTCTTTTAAAAATCACACAACACCAGGTTGTAGTCCAACAGGTTTAATTGGAAGCACACTAGCTTTTGGAGCGCTGCTCCTTCATCAGGTGACAACCATCTGTTGAAGGAGCGGTGCTCCGAAAGCTCGTGTGCTTCCAATTAAACGTGTTGGACTATAACCTGGTGTTGTGTGATTTTTAACTTTGTACACCCCAGTCCAACACTAGGATCTCCAACTCATAGTTCTTTTAGTTTTTAAATAGTGATAGAAAAGAATAGACCAGATCTAAAAGTTGAAGTTCTAAATTGGGGGAAGGCTAATTTTGACGGTATTTGGCAAGAACTTTCAAAAGTTGACAGGGGCAGGTGTTTACAGGTAAAGGGTCGACTGGAAAATGGGAAGCCTTTGAAAATCAAATGAGAGTCCAGAGACAGTACGTGCCTGTTAGGGTGAAAGGCAGGGCTGGTAGGTGTAGGGAATACTGGATGACTAAGGAATAGAGAATAAGAAGGAAGCATATCTCAGGTATAGACAGCAGAAATTGAGTGATTCCCTAGAATAGTATAAAAGCAGGAGGCATATACTTAAGAAGGAAATCAGGAGGACAATAAAGAGACATGAGATATCTTTGGCAAATAAGGCCAAGGCAAGTCCAAAGATCTTCTTCAAATACATTAAGGACAAATGGATAACTAGGGAGAGAATGGGTCCCCTTAAAGACCAGAAATGCTGCCTACGTATGGAATGGCAGGGGATGGGGAGATACTAAGCAAGTATTTTGCATCAGTGTTTACTGTGGAGAAGGATATGGAAGATAGAGAACATGGGGAAATAAATCGTGACATCTTGATAAAAAGTCCATATTACAGAGGTGGTGATGCTAGACGCCTTAAAATGCTTAAAGGTGAATAAATCTCTGCAACCTAAACAGGTGTACACCAGAACTCTGTGGGATGCTAGGGAAGTGATTGCTGGGCCCCTTTCTAAGATATTTGTATCATTGATTGTCACAGGTGAGGTACTGGAAGACTGGAAGCTGGCTAATGTGGTGCCACTATTTAAGAAAGGTGGTAAGGTAAACCAGGGAACTATAGACCGGTGAGCCTGACATCAGTGGTGGGCAAGTTGTTGGAGGGAATCCTGAGGGACAGGATTTATGTGTATTTGGAAAGGCAAGGACTGATTTAAAATAGTCAACATGGCTTTGTGCTTGGGAAATCGTGTCTCATGAACTTGAGTTTTTTGAAGAAGTAATGAAGAGGATTGATGAAGGCAGACAATGAGTATGATCTATATGGATTTCAGTAAGGCGTTTGACAAGATTCCTTGTGGTAGATTAGACAGAATTAAGGGAAAACTAGCTATTTGGCACAGAACTAGCTTGAAGGTAGAAGACATAGGGTGGTGGTGGAGGGTTGCTTTTTTGGCTTGAGGCCTGTGACCAGTGGAGTGCCACAGGATCGTTGCTGGGCCCACTGCTTTTTGATTTACGTGAATGCTTTGGATGTAAACATAAGAGGTATGGTTTGTAAGTTAGCAGATGACACCAAAATTGGAGGTGCAGTGGACATCGCAAAAAGTTACCTCAGATTACAACAGGATCTTGATCAGATCGGTCAATGACCAAAGAGTGGCAGATAGAGTTTAATTTTAATAAATATGAGATGCTGCATTTTGAAAAGGCATATCAGGGCAGGACTTAATGTAAAGTTTTGGGGAGTGTTGCTAAACAAAGAGACCTTGGAGTGCAAGTTCATAGTTCTTTGAAAGTGTTTCGTAGGTAGATAGGGTAGTGAAGAAGGCATTCAGTTTGCTTGCCTTTACTGACCAGTGTATTGGGTATAGGATTGGAAAGTCATGTTGTGGCTGTACAGGACATTGATTAGGGCATTATTGGAATACTGCATGATATTCTGGTCTCCCAGATATAGGAAAGGGATGTTGTGAAACTCAAAATGGTTCAGAAAAGAGTTACAAGGATTGGTTGCCAGGATTGAAGTGTTTGAGCTATAGGGAGAAGCTGAATATAGGCTGGGGCTATTTTCCCTGAAGCATTGGAGCCTGAGGGATAGCCGTCTAGAGGTTTATAAAATCAAGGGGCATGGATAGGGTAAATAAACAAGGTATTTTTCCCTGGGGTGTGAAGTCCAAAACTAGATGGTAGAGGTTTAAGGTGAAAGAGGAAGGATTTAAAAGGGACTGAAGGGGCAACTTTTTCACACAGACAGTGGTGCATGTATGGAATGAGCTGCCAGAGGAAGTGGTGGGGCTGGTACAATTGCAACATTTAAAAGGCATCTGGGTGGGTATATGAATAGAAAGAGTTGGGAGGAATATGGGCCAAATGCTGACAAATGGGGCTAGATTAAGTTAGGATATCTGGTTGGCATGGATGAGTTGAACTGAAATGTCTATTTCTGTGCTGTACATCTCTGTGACTCTACGAAATCATGACAAGGTATTCCAACATCCCATTACCTTAAAATAATACCTTCCCCAAGTTTCTTTTCCCTCATGGTATAAACATTCATTAGCATTTATACATTTTCAAATGTGTTAGTTAGATTACATCTTCTTACACCTGCAGTGCATTTTCTTTGTATCTTCCATCCTTTCTAATGTCTTTGAATTGATTCATCTTCATTGAAAGGAGGGTCAGCAAAATGTATGAGCTGATATGGGATCACTTGAGGTAAATTTGATGGTCTTCCATTTTCTCATTAGGCTTGAATCCAATTTTAAAAAACTTGCTGAACGATCTTGTGTTGATGCAACAGCAGGACTGAAACAAAATTACAAGATTTTTGTAGATATCTTTCTCCCTGTTGGGTTGAGAATGATTTGATTTGACACTTGGTTTGTTCTTCAAGCTGTAGCAAAACTGAGTAACGTTCTCTTTTCTCCCCACAGTGAATATGTTGGTGAAAAGCTGGACAGTTTCATTTTTGCTGATGTGCAATTTTTGAATCTTGACTGTGACAACATACTGTAGCAGGAGATGATTTAGGAATGTACATATAATTTTTCACATATGTTATATTTTCTGATAAGATAGGATGCTGCATTTTATATAGTCGATATGCTCTCTGTCGAGCATTCTGCATTGAATGAAGTTTTGGCTGTTCAGTATTTCTTGAACAATTTTCTAGACTCTAAATCCATTTCTAATTGAATGGTTCTTTCTAAAGTTAAATCCTCTTTCAAATGAAAAGGTTTGACCTTCTTAATCAGAAACTTGTCATTACCTAGCAAGATTCACAGCTTGTCAGAAGTATAAAAGATAAAGCATTTAGCTCCCAATGTTGTGATAAGCTTTGTTGGAATTCTCACATGATTCTACCACACATCCCATCATAGCCCATGTCGCTCAGACCCCAATAGGATTCCATCTCCAGTTTGGTTTCAGGCAGTTCTGATGGCTTTGCTGAAATTTTCAGTGCAGTGTTTTCTGTTTCATTTATCGGACACGGAACAGTAGCTTTTTTGGCTGCTTTTTTTGAAAGCCATTCCAATGACTTGACAGAGCAGAATCAAAGTGCTGAGTGGCCTATCCTTGTTCCTTGTTCATATGGTTGTTTGAATATTTGCCTTACCTTTTTATGCTTTGTTCCCCGAGGCAGATCTTAAAGACTTACAGTAGTTCTGTCTTGCCTTTCTGTTCAGTACTGACAGAAAGCCAAGCAGCTTATCATGTGTCAACACTCATCACTTCAAAGAGTTGACACCTCTGCTATGTGGCACCATCACATCTTAATTTTGTTCTTACAGCATGCGATAGCAGTCTATGGGACATACACACTGCATATGCATGGACTAACTGACTATGTCTCAATGTCTAAGGGGAGTAGCCCTCACTTAATTCAAGGGACCCTAACACAGTCAGTTAAGGGAAGCCTTCAATGTCAGACTTGGGCTTGGGCAGTCAGAGTCAGGATACTCTCCTTGTAGGAGGTGAGAGGCCGAATATTGGGTATCCCATCACCTGCATTTGCTCTCCTTGCCTTATGATGGGCTGCCTTCTCCTGGAATGGAAGGGATTGAGTGAGATGAAGGTGACTGGCACAACTGTTAACGTTGATGCAGGTGAGAGAAGGGTGTTCTGAATGAGTGAGTAGGCAGTGCAGGGCATGCAAGATTAGTGGCATGAATGGCATGGATGGGTTAAGGAAGACCTTGCATGCACTAGTGATAATGGCAGCCATGAGCCTTGGTGGAACATATTTGCGGTCGAAAAGAAAGACAGAGTGTTAATTTACCCTCCTGGAGTGCAAAAGATCAATAACCTTCTTCTTGAATTAGATTAGATTCCCTACAGTATGGAACCAGGCCTTTTGGCCCAACAAGTGCATACCGACCCTCTGATGAGTAACCCACCCAGACCCATTCCCCCTATCCTATATTTACCCGTGTCTAAAGCTATGGGCAATTTAACATGGCCAGTTCACCTGACCTGCGCATCTTTGGATTGTGGAAGGAAACTGTAGCACCCAGAAGAAATCCATACAGACACAGGGAGAATGTGCAAACTGCATGCAGACAGTCGCCTGAGGCAGGAATCGAACCCATGTCCCTGGTGCTGTGAGGCAGCAGTGCTAACCTCTGAGCCCCCATGCCGCCCAACATATTTTCTGGGATGCTAGATGTTTCAAAACAATAGGTAGGATGGAAGAGGAGGAGCAGCCCTGATAATAAAGGATAACATAAGGGATGTCAGTCTTTATTTCAAAGGGAATGGAGCATAAGAATGGGGAGGTCTTACTAAAATTATGCAAATCATTAGATGGACCAGACTTGGAATAAAAATAGTTTTGGGCCCCTTATCCAAGGAAAGATACACTGGCATGGGAGGCAGTCCAGAGAAGGTTCAATAGTATAATTTTGTTACAGAAGGAGTGTCTTTTGACTACAGGATTAGCAGATTGGGTTTTGTGCTCATTAGAATTTAGAGACATGAGAGGCAACCTCATTGAAATATGCAAGGCTCTTAGGGGGCTTAACAGGGTAGATGAAAAGAGGTTGTTTCCCTTTGTTAAGAGTCAAAGACCAGAGGGCAAAACTTTAGGGGTTGTCTGTTAAAGAAAGATGAGGAGGAATTTCCACACGAAAGTAGAGTTATCAAATCAACCATGATCTCACAGAATACCAGAACAGACTCGATGGGTGTCAAGGTCTACTTTCGTTTGTACATCATATGGTCTTGTCAGTGGGAAAAGATGCTGGCTCAGAAGATCAGGTAGAATCAGAATGGATAGGGATTCGAAATTAAAAGGGTCAGAAAATGCTTCTGGGAATAGTTTATGGACCCCTTAATACAGATAGACAGAATATCAAGCAAGTAATGAATTTAATTTATGACGAGAAAAAGCAATGTAACAATTATACAGTATACCTTCAAAGGGACTGGACATACCAGATTGCCAAAGGTGGTCTGAAAGGTAAGCTTTTGTGACAGTTCCCTGAAACAATATTTTATGGAACTAATTCAGGATAAAGCCATTTAAAATCTTGTGTTGTGTAATGTGGCAGGTATAATTAGTAATCTCATGGGAGAAGATCCTTTGCAAAAAAGGTGAATATAACACAGTTGAATTCTGTACTACATTTGAATGTGATGGGTCATACACAAATTTTAAAAAAGTCAAAATCAAGGCATGAGAGGATAGCTGACTGATAGGTTGATTGATCAAATAGCCCAAAGTATATCTGGAGCTTTCAAAGAAACAATTCAAATTTCCCAACCAAAGTTTATTCCATCAAAAAGGAAAATGCAATGAAAAATTATTTCATGGTTTAGTCGGGAGTTAATGATAGTGTATGAAGGTAAGGGGTACTATACCCTTAAGAGAGTGGAAAAGCTGGCAAGCACTTAGAGAGGCACAGAGAGTCTGGAACAGGGTAGCAATGTAATGCTTGGTCAGAACAGCTAGCACTGGCTGGGTTACTATGAGACAAAAGCAAATTCAAATTCAGTCAATCAGTTTAAATTATGTTCCAATAAATCATACTCCAATCAAGTTTGAATTTAGTATTTTGACAATCTTAGAATCCCTACAGTGTGGAAACAGGCTCTTTGGCCCAACAAGTCCACACCGACCCTCCGAAAAGTATCCCACCCCCCAAACTATTACTCTACATTTACCCCTGACTAATGCACGTAATCTAAACATCCCGAAACACAATGGATAACTTAGCATGGCAAATTCACCTAACCTGCACAGATTCAGATTGTGTGAGGAAACCAGAGCACCTGGAGAAAACCCAAGCAGATATGGGGACAATGTGCAAACTCCACACAGACAGTTGCCCGAGTCTGGAATTGAACCCCAGGTCGCTGGCCTTGTGAGGCAGCAGTGCTAACCACTGGGCCACCCTGACAATATTAAGACCAATGAAACGATCCAATGCTTTTGGGTATAGGACCGGGGAGAATTGAACAGTTGGAGGAGAACTGCCAAGCCACCAACATCTGCACAGTGCCCGTAAAATACCTTTATCTATCAATGATCTGTGAAACAGAAATCCCTAAGAAGAAAAGAGGACAGAGGAAGATACAAAGAGAAGATCCAACAGCTGGCTGGTTTTGAAATTTGAATTTTTGATAAATCTTAATTGGGGGTTTTATCAGACTAGTATTGTAGAGAGGAAGTGAAAAGATAGGTTTAGATAAATGAATTGTAATTGCTGGGCATTCTCCTGGACAGTAGAATAGTAATGTCCAAGGTGGCAACCTCAGACCAGACCAGTAGTGTCTGGTGACATGGTTTCCTCTGACGGTCCTGACTGAAGCAGAAAGCTGTTTGCTGCATCGGCCCATACAGAAACATAGGTTTGCAATGTCCATCAGTTGCGAAGTTAAAATGCAGGAGCAATGGTTTGGAACTTAATGACTGCTGTACCTCTTCAGAGAAGAATAAATATTTATGGTTCTTTCCATTAATTCAATGATGTTTATCAACTTGTGCATTTTTCAATTAATGTTAACATGGCAGAGAGACAAACTCATCACATTGTTATTATGATTAGAATTTTTTGAGGCCTTAATCTTATAGCGTCTGGCCTACAGATTTCTCTCGCATCCATTGCCCATCTCCATTTTTCAACGTCATGTTTCATTATAGCAGGCAGCCTAGGAGTAGGATGTGTACCCCAGGGTGAGAGGAGGGAGGGAAAAGGGAGGTTTGGAGAACTGCATAAGTTTGGAACTCCTCTGGTTCCTTCAACAATGAAATGGAATATTACCTCCTTCGATCTGATGTCTAATCCACATGTACAAAATGAAAAAGGTGTTTCTGTTGTTTATTGCAAACACACCACATACAGCAATATAAAGTTTCACAGTGAAGGAAGAGGGAGAAAAGCCAAGAGAACAGGCAAACTGAACATGGGCCCATTCTTTCCAATAGTATTGCAGTCACTAAGCGTCACTAAGGAACTTGTTAAGTATTCACATAAAAGGCTGGAATTTATGAACACCTCCACCAGCATGTTTGCATTGGTTGGCAGCAGGGCTGAGTAAAATATGATGTCGTTCAGCCCATCGGCCTCCTGTTGCCCTAAACCATAAACAGTAGGCAGTCATCTGCCATTTTTAAATCATAAATTAATGGACAACTGAGCTTGTTAACGAAACAATTAACCCAAATATTACACTGTGAATGCCATAAGTTGGAGACTAGACCAAAGGTTTGTTTTTAGAATTATTGTTTAAATTCACTCAGGGTCCCTAAATAACTGACGTTCTATGCAAATGGATTGATTACACGGTTCTAAAGCACATCCTTGTCTCTAAAATTTCATTCTATTAAGCTCAATCATATTTTAACCTGAATTGAGCTTCGGGCCCCCTATCCTCTCTATCATCAAGAACACCTTCTTCCACGTTTGCCATATCTCTTGTCGCCATGCGTTGAAATCCTCAATGTTGACTTCACCAATGTTAACTACTTCAATGTTCTCCTGGATTGTCCACTCACCACTTGAACATTCGCTTCCTCCACAAGCTGTACACAGTAACAACAGTGTGTGCCATACTGCACTGTGCAGCAACATGAAAGGGATAGCATCCTCCAAACCAGTGACCTCTGTCACTTAGAGTCATAGTCACAGAGATGTGCAGCACGGAACCAGACCCTTCAGTCCAACTTGTCCATGCTGACCAGATATCCCAACCTAATCTAGTCCCACCTGCCAGCACCCGGCCCATATCCCTCCAAACCCTTCCTATTCATAGACACATCCAGATGCTCTTTAAATATTGCAATTGTACCAGCCTCCACCACTTCCTCTGGCAGCTCCCTTAGGTCTCTTTTATATCTTTATACTCTCACCCTAAACCTCTGCCTTCTAGTTCTGGACTCTCCCACCCCAGGGAAAAGACTTTGTCTATTTATCCTATCCATACCCCTCATGATTTTATTAACCTCTATAAGGTCACCCCTCTGCCTCCAACGCTCCAGCGAAAACAGCCCCAGCCTATTCAACCTCTCCTTATAGCTCAAATCCTCCAACCTTTGCAACGTCCTTGTAAATCTTTTCTGAATCCTTTCAAGTTTCACAACATCTTTCTGATAGGAAGGAGACCAGAATTGCACACAATATTCCAACAGTGGCCTAACCAGAATCCTGTACAGCTGCAACATGACATCCCAACTCCTGTACTCAATACTCTGACTAATAAAGGAAAGCATACCAAACGCCTTCTTAACTATCCTATCTACTTGCGACTCCATTTTCAAGGAGCTATGAACCTGCACTCCAAGGCTTCTGTTCAGCAACACTCCCTGGGACGTAGTCATTAAGTGTATAAGTGCTGTAAGATTTGCTTTCCCAAAATGCAGCCCCACACATTTACCTAAATTAAACTCCATCTGCCACTTCTCAGCCCATTGGCCCATCTGATCAAGATCCTGTTGTAATCTGTGGTTACCTTCTTTGCTGTCCACTACACCTCCAATTTTGGTGTCATCTGCAAACTTACTAACTCTACCTCTTATGCTCACATCCAAATCATTTATATAAATGACGACAGGTAGTGGACTCAACACCGATTCTTGTGGCCCTCCACTGGTCACAGGCCTCCAGTCTGAAAAACAACCCTCCACCACCACCCTGTCTTCTACCTTTGAGCCAGTTCTGAATCCAAATGGCTAGTTCTCCCTATATTCCATGAGATCTAACCTTGCTAATCAGTCTCCCATGGGGAACCTTGTCAAATCCCTTACTTAAGTCCCTATAGATCACATCTACTGCTCTGCCTACATCAATCCTCTTTGTTACTTCCTCAAAAACTCAATCAAGTTTGTGAGAAATGATTTCCCATGCATAAAGCCATGTTGACTATCCCTAATCAGTCCTTACCTTTCCAAATACATGTAAATCTTGTCCCTCAGGATTCCCTCTAACAACTTGCCCACCACAGACATCAGACTCACTGGTCTATAGTTCCCTGGCTTGTCCTTACCACCCTTCTTAAACAGTGGCACCATGTTAGCGAATCTCCAGTCTTTCAGCACCTCACCTGTGACTGGAACCACTACAAGTTTCAATGCCATCTCTTATAGGTATCTGTCCAAGTCTCAGGACATCCTAACTTGGAAGTATAAAGCTATTCCTGCAGTGCAAATATTCCATCTCTAACATTACTGTAGGTTTATCAATGCCACATGGACTGCACATGGTCAAGAGTATGGGTTAGAACACATTCTGAAGGGCAATTAGGGATGTGCAAAATGCTGCCCTTGCCAGCATCATTCAAATCAAGGAACTAAAGTAAGATCCTTTATCTTCTGTCCTCCACAAATTTAAGGACCTTCAAATCTCAAGTTCCCGTATCTTAACTCCTTCATCATGAAAAGTTCACCCATTACTCAACCTCAAGCTCTGGAATTTACTCCCTAAACCTATTTGCTTTTCTGTTTTTTACTCTCCTGAAACTCTGTCTTACAGCAAAGTTTATGGTCACTTCTTAGAATGACTCCTCTTTCATGTTTGTGTCATTTTATGCTTGAATTCTACTCCTTCAAAGTACCTTGGGGCATTTTTACTGTGTCTGAGGTGCTGTATTTAAAAACTCAACTGGAAACAATTTTACAGGATGGTCTTGTATGTAACTCTTGGTTCCATCATTTTAATCAAATGTGCATTTCACATAGAATGGATAAGGGAACATTCAGCTCATTTCTAGCTCACAAAACTATACTGAATCTGGACCAATCTGGATTAAGTGTCTTAAAGCTCATTGTAGCCCCTTTGTCTTATTAAAAGTACAAATATGGGCAACCTATCAACATTCTTTCTTGACTGACTGGTAGTTCATTTAATTGAGTTCGGATTGAAGTAAGATTAAGCAGCATAAAGCGTTTTCATTCAGCATTGGACTCTGACATGGAACAACTCAGTCAGCTCGTTTTTGTGCTTCAACTTAATCCATTGCATCAAGCAACATGTTAATAAATTCAATTAAGCAAATTAATTTGAGAAGGAGCTAAAATAAAACAATTACATGTTCTCTATCTATGAACACCACCTTAAAAATAATTACATCTATCATTAATAAATAGCTAACGAAAATGGAACAATCCAACTAGTTAGTAAGTCCTGGCAGAATCCCAGAAAATGATTTCAATGTCAAAGTGGAATTCACAGTGGTCTTAATCTCTATTTTAGTATGGAACTGACACAGCACTAAACTGCAAGCATACAAATACTTCAAGGGAAACATTTATACAGTAACCCATGTTCAAAATTAAAACCAACAGACCAAACAACCACAATAGTACTAAGTTGCAAAAGCAACAAGACCACAGTTTTACTTCAGTGAAATCTTTATTCTGAAGTATACGACTGAACTCTAGCTTAGCCACATAGTGGGGAAATCAATGAAGCTTCACTTTCATTAGTGCCACATGCACAACACAAACCATACTCAAAGCACTATTGTTGTACCTTTTTCACAGAATCAATTTCTACCAAATTCCTAAAGAGAGAAATCGCCACCAACAGTGTTAATGTTAAACATTTGAGATAAATACTAGTTAAGATTCTGCATGGGTTAGGGAAGTGGGTGAGAGTTTCCAACTTGCCTTGTGTTCATTTTCTGAAACTTCAAGGGGTGGTATGTAAAAATGGCATAAACTTTGAAGTTGTTTCTCATGTTTCCTCTGCCTAGTTCTGGTGCAAGAGGAGAACTTCACCGCCATCATTATTAACTTGTACTTCACTGGTGATTTCTATACAATTGAATATTAAAATATTACTAACATTTCAGTGACTGCATTTAGCAAAGATACTGGATTGTTATTTCTTTCTTTTAAGGAGATGGAAGGTGTGGGCATTCCTTTCTAATAGGCTAGTAATATTTGGCTGCCTTTGGCTAAGGAATTGGAGACTACATTTAACAGCCAGGATTTGCTGTGACTCCATTTTTGATACAACAAAAGAATCGCACTGTACTTGTCCAGAATCTGCTTGTTCACTGGGAAATGCCTTCTGGGAAATTGTAGAAGCGCAACTTCCTGTGGAGAAAGTTCAACCCGTTAGAGATGGTGAGGCATCATTGAGGTTGTCTGGAAATGCTTTGTGAAACTTGATTAATCAAATTTATGGATAATATTAATTGAGAATGTTGTCTGTCAATTTGCATTTCTGTTTGTTGTATGAAGTCAAGGCTCTTGATAGAAATGCACCACTTTGTTTTGGAAGACCACACAGTGACTCATTGATAAACTACACATAGGGGAAAGTATTTACGTCTCAACAATAAAATGAAGATCAATGAGTTAACTATATTAAAATCAAAAATTGTTTCTGCACTTTCACCAGAATATTTCTGGGTTTAGCATAGAAGGAAGGTGCTGCAAGGCTATTTTGATCCTTGTTGTATTATATCTGCACAGCCATCCACATTCAGAAATGAGAGGAGAAAATTGAGCAAAAAACAATCATTCCAGGACAAAGGGTTTAATGGTGTCATTAGCATCATGCCAGGCAACTCATTGGGTTAGAATATTTCCTTTCCAACATGATTGATAGCTACAAACTTTGCAAAGCTTACAAACTGAGTAATAGCTAACACGATCTCCTGAACTAAAATCTGACATAAATCTCTCATTAATCGTTTGTACCAAAGCTTGCAGCAACAAGCACTATTTCTAACATTTACAAACTTCCATATTATTATATAGCACATGACATTATAGTAACATAATGGGCATATAGAATCAAATTAGCATGTAAACAAATGAAGTTGATTGCACATTAAAGAATGCATCATACAGAATTACAGAATAGTTCAGTGTAGAAGGAGGCTATTCAGCCTATCGAGTGTACCCTGACTCTGACAAGAAGCATTTAGTCCCAGTTCCATTCCTTGCTTCTTCTTCATTTTCCTCTCTTTCAGTTTTACCAAATTCCCTTTCAAAAGTGACAATTAAATTTGTTTACACTGCCCTTATCAGGTAGCACATTGCAAGTCATAACCATTCCTCATATATAAAGCTTTTCTTCTTGATAGATAAAAATATCAGAGGTTTTGTGTCATAACCAATTTCTCTAATCATCATACTATCAGCTACTGAATGTAATTTCTCTTTATTTATTCTATCTAAACACTTCTGTAAAATAATCTCATTGCTCACTTTGGAGTAGAGAGGCAACTATTCCATTCATTTTTGCAATCGTAATCCCTCATCATCCCTAATCCTTTATAATTCCTAATCTGTGGAATTACAGCTGTTAAATCTCCTCTGCATTCTCAGTGCTTTCCGATTCTTCTTAAAGTACAATGCCCAGTATTATGTATAATTTCAGTTACATCACACTGTAAACTTTTGCTATACATTCTGTGTCCTACAATTGTGTACTCCACAAACACCTGATGAAGGAGCAGCGCTCTGAAAGCTAGTGTTTCCAATTAAACCTGTTGGACGATAACCTGATGTTGTGTGATTTTTAACTTTGTAGTCCAACACCGGCATCTCCGAATGAGTATTAGATGCAATGTTCCTGCTCAGTCAAAACTTAATGTCTTTTTACAGATTTAATATAACATCCTGTCTTTTGTACTGTATTCTATCTGCTTTATTTGTTAATTTTTTTTAACCGGTCCTGTCACCTTCAAAGATTTGTTCATTAATGCTTCCTAATCTTTGTCTTCTTGTACCTTCTGTAAAATTGTAACATTCATTCTGTATTACCTCCTTATTAGCAAAATATATCACCTGACCATTCCATCAGGCTGACTACTTCCTCGTAAAGTTCATAACTCTGTTCTGCTTATAATGCTTCCATAGTTTGAGCTATCTACAACTTTTAAAATTGTGCCCTGTAATCCCAACTCCAAGTTGCATCAAAGATGATGATGGACCTTGCACTGAATCATGAGCAGATCCAGTATATCTGCTGCATGAGGAGTGAGCAAGGTTAGGCTCTCACAGAGAAGCAGACAGACCTGAGACTCAGGACATAAACATGAGCAAGATTCTTTTAGTCTATATTTGAGTAGCCATATTCTATTTAATTGAGGTATGTTGAGGGAGCTCAGGCCCGTGATTTACACATCCAGCTCTATGTGGATTCATCTAGTGGTGTGTAAAATGCTGCCCTTGCCAGCAATGCTCAAATCAATAAAAAAAAGTAAGATCCCTCATCTTCTGTCCTCCACAGATTTAAGTACCATCAAATCTCAAATTCCTGTATCTTAATTCCTTTTACACTAAAGCAACTCACACACCAGGCAGCAGGGGACATGATGGTGCATTCACAAGGCTGAGAGGTTTGTGGAGAGCATGTCCACTTCCCCCCTTCTTTTAAGGAAGTGCAGGCAGACAGGAAATTGGTCTTTCTGACCACCAGAGAGAAGAACAGCATCAGACAGATAGTGAGGAAATCCCCCTAGTGTATCTTGCTTACAAACTCCTTCTCAGTCTTGGTAAACAGAGAGAGGGGCAGTTTCTCTGTAGAGATCAGCTAGCGACAAACCCGTGACTGTGAGTGGTCCAGTTGCTCAGAAGGGGAGAGGAAATGAGGAAGGGCAAGAGTGGGAGGGGATTTGTTAGTGAGGGGAGTAGTCCAGCACTTTTGCATTCATACATGTGACCCCAAGATGGCACGCTGCTTCATTGGTATCGATGGGTCCCTCTGACTGAAGGCCCTTGACTAAGGACCATTATCCTGACTGTTGTGTTGATGGACAAGCAGCGTGTTTGCCATGTACATTGCTGCACATGTTGCAGCCCCAGTGCTGTACAGCAACATATACTCTCCCCATTTGCCTGATGGCTTCTGACAATCATGGCGAGCTACCTAACTTTGTGTCTGCACTAAAATGCAAGGTAAGAAAAAAGTACTGAGAGTCTTTAAGCTCTGGCTAAGGGGAAAAGTGCAAAAAGGCAAAGTATGGCAAAGCAGAGATGTTGTGAACATCCAAGTAAGCATAAAAAAATGAGTGCTAAGACAGCAGGCGAGAAACCTAAGGGGTACCCGGATTGAATCCATGCGATGCGTCCCAGTCCTTGTGTCTAGAGTGTCCTGACAACAGCATTACAATGAACACTATTGCCCTACAAAATGCAACACTGAAGTGTAGAACTCGACTGTAAGTAGGTTAGAATGCACACTGAGTGGGCAATGTGTTCAACAGCAACCCCTGTACACAGGGGGTGTGGGTGCTTGTTGCCTATAGAGGATGTCCTCAGCTGTTGGTGACAGCTGTTCAAAGTGGAGGTCTGAAGGAGCTCCCAGTAAGCTGAAGACACCCAAGTACACATTCTGACTTTCCTGAATTGTTGACATCTAGTTTTTATTCGGTGGGTGGGAAATATGAAATATCATATCAATGAGGTGAAATTAGCTAATAACGGCAAATGAATGAAAATTTTCATCTTGCTGTTCACTAGTGAGATTCTCTGTTCAAAATTTGTTTGGAGAATCAGACTTCCTTCTCTTGATAGTCAAAATCTCGGTTCTGCTGATTTCATCCTATTTTACCAATGTCCATGTTGTTCAAGGGCTGGTAAGATTCAACACCTAGGAATTGCTGTTTGCAATGGTAGAATATGGATGTGCTATTAAGCATTTTAGACCAGGACATTCAAAACTGCAAACAGATTAATATCATGGTTCCTTGTCACTGTCATTGACATTGTCTTCTCATTAGGAAAGGTGGTCACATTGTGCTGGCTTCATGAATTGTCCTAATTTCACAATTACTTTGGATACAATGTGCCAGGCAGTGACATTGTGAGGCTGTGCTGCAATGGATAATCCAACAACCAATTTAATGATGGTTCCTGTAGTTATATGGCTTTGATTGTACCTTTGTTTAGCTGACATGCATGGCCTATGTGATGCTGTATGTTATATGTATATTATGACTCATGTAGAGATACCAAGTTAACAGCCTCTGATTTGTTGAGCATGGTAAATGAGTGAGGGTTTGCTGGAGTGCACGAATATCATTATAAAATGCCAGGGAGTCATGGAAAACTGGCACAATTTGCTGGTGGTGAGCATTCACTAGCTGAACACTGGTGGAGCAGAAATCTTTGCTGTTCATGAAAGCTCCTCGATTATTAAGATGTGGCCTGATAATTGTATTCATAAAGCCATTTTCAGTCAGAACTTGTGGGAACCTGCAAATACAAAAAGACACACATACTTTTCTATTGACTACTGTCATCCAGGGATATTTGATAAAATCTTTAACATTGGCAAATATGCCATCAGTGACTTGTACAGTAAACAGCTAAAATGACTCATGTTCCCCTGTTGCAGTTTGAGAAGAGCCCGAGGTGAAAATATGGAATGTAATTACATTGTCTGTCACAGTCAATGTACGACCAGCTATGAAGGTAATTTGCAGTTCTTTTCATCAGACCCAACCTCTGAGGAGAAACAAAGTGTCCTGATGCACTTTTTCTGGAAAACTGGAACTCACTGACTCTAAGCTAGCAGCACGGTGGCTTAGTGGTTAGCACTGATGCCTCACAGTCCCAGGGACGCAGGTTTGATTCCACTCTTGGGCGACTGTATGTATGGAGTTTCCACATTCTCCCCGTGTATGCGTGGGTTTCCTCTGGATGCTCCGGTTTCCTCCCACAGTTCAAAGATCTGCAGATTAGGTGGATTGGTCATGCTAAATTGCCAATAGTGTCCAGGAATGCGCAGGCTAGCGGGATTTGGCCATGGGAAATGTGGGGTTACAGGGATAGGGTGTGGATTTGATGGGCTGAATGGTCTGCTTCCACACTGTTTGGATTCTATGATTCTAAATTCACATGCTGAATGGACAGGATAAGGACCTCTGCTAGTCACTCGATTCCTGCATGGATACCTGAGAGCATTAGTAGCAACTCCTCAATGTTTCCTGACCTGATGATGTTCCAGTTGTTCCTTTTCTTTCTACTGTAGTTGAGTGGCCAGGATGATTTCAGTATGAAACCCTCAGCTTCATGAAGATTTAATGACAAATTAAAATAAGAATCAGCAAGTTGCAATGGAAAGATTTATGAAATAGAGCATGTTGATTCCTGTGTGGAATTCATGATTCTGAGTATCTGTAAGTGAGTGCCTCTTCAAATTTCAATCGCTGGTCCATGCCTGCCCAATGCTGCATGCTGCTCCCATTGTAATATATGCTTTGATGACACAACCCTGGTTTCAATTCACAACTCAAGCAAAATGGCAGCAGTTGAGATTAAAATGGCCCCATAGCAACAAATACAGCATTGTGATTTTATGGCAGCAATGACTTAATTTCTATCTGACAGACTATGTCAAAATCATCCCTTAAATCTCAATTTGCCAGTGACTGTATTGGAGTCAAAATGCATAGAATAAAGACACAACAAGATTCCAGAAAGACATAAGGACAAGAGAAAGTATGTTTTGTTAGCACATACTGAGCCAAGAATAACATCGCCTGACAGCTTGTTGTGGAAATCACACGTCCACTTCCCAAAAAGAGATAAAGAGATGTTAGAGGAAGGTTTGTTGATAACAATCTATCCCTGAGAAAAATGTAGCCTGATGAGTAGAACACCTTCAATGAAAAAAACACAAAGATCTGACTGAAGGAGATCAAGTCAGTTTTCTTTTGGTGCTTGTCATCGATTCCAGAAACAAATAGTTGGAAAATTAACCTCTAGTGAAATGACTCCATGTTGAATTTTCTATATCACTTCACATTCATGCCTCTGGTTTGGCAATTCTCCTGACTTCAGAAATATTCCAATTTGTTTGCACACTTGAATTTAGTAAGCAGTTGGTTATGTATATTTATTTATTTTGACTATAGTTATAAACTCACAAGATAAATTCACATCAAATGATGAATCTGGTAGCAGTATTTTGAATATCTACTTACCTCCTGGCATCTAACACAATTCATCAACTGACTGTACCCAGTGTGTACACTTCTAAGATTGATAGCAAGATCAGGTCTCTTCTGTCTGGTTTGTGACTATTTGTCAGTCATTGCCTCATAGGCGAGCTGCATAAATACTTCTGCGCACATCTGTGACTTTAGCAATCGTGTCTTCACTCCCCTCATCTAAGTCATTGATGTAAACTGTGGCAGAATTGTACTGGAAATTCAGCAAGGCCTATCCACCATCAGGCACAACTGCATCTTTTGTGCTTTTGCCAGGCCACAAGTTGAGTTTCTTGTTTGGCATGCTCCATGAATTCCAGCCACATGCAGTCCTCATCCATGGACATTGGCATCTGAGAGTTTCCAACCACTCCTTTAGGGCACCTCTCCAATCCACTTCCAAGGTGTTTAGGAAGCACAAATTTGCAAGGACAGGGAGTTAACTCGTGGATTGGACCAGGCTGAATGTCAGGGCTGCTCACTTGCTGTCTTTGTGTGCTCTCACTACTCGAATACTTGCAGCATCCATGGCTTGCCTTGTGAGGCTGTGCCACGTGTCTTAAGCATGTTGATACTTCAGACACATCCTGAGGGCATCAGTACTGTGGTGTTTGCATGTCTTTGGCACAGACACGCGGAGAGGCTGCTTGTTATTGTTTATCAGTGGAGAGCTGTCTGGGCGGTAGTGGGGGAGTAATAGTAGTGGTGGTGGTGGAATGGTTTGCGGCACATTAAGACATCGGGTTAACACCTACAGCACGTGCCAGCTGCACATTTATTCAATTAATTGTCATCCATTCTGGAAACTGGATGGGAGTCGTATTGAGTGTTGAGATCATGATAGCAGGGGGAAACTCAAACAATGAGAGATCAATAGAACAGCCTCAGAGAGCATGACAGCCGACCAGAGAGGGTGTTATTGGCAGTAACCACCACCACAGAAACAACATAGAGGACTAGGATAAATGTTACTGAAGTGTTTTGGGGGCAGAGAGGGCAGGCAAGGTTCAATGTGGTGGGTCTCCAGCCTTTCGGGGGTGGGGTTGGGTGCAGGGGAAATGTGAAATGGACTGTTGGGATAGTGCGGGGTAAAAAGTAATGGAAGCTCAGGTTGGGGGAGGGGTGGGCTGCTTAACAATCAAGTAACTTCAGTGCTGTTGGTGTCCACCACAAGCTGCATTGCCTGCTATAATCTGACATTTTCTAGATGCTAACAGCAACTGGGAAATTGCTGAGATGTGTGCAAGGTGTGTGGAGTCGGTATGATTTTGTTAGGCAAAAGCTTGGGTTCTATGTTTGCTGGATGCTAGAACAGTGAAGCAAGCATTTGTTAACTGCAGCTACAATTCATTTGCAATCTTTTCTTTTGTCCATTTGCAATGCATGCAGAGTGAATATGTTTAGGGCTCAAATACAGGTGACAGGTGCTTTGTGTCATGCTGTTCATATTTGCAAATCTATCATTGACATCTCATGGATGCAGAAGTTAGTGTGTCTTCAACCACAGACTTAAAAGGAGGTGAATCTTGACCAAAAGTGCCCCATCACTTGTGAAATCTCCAAAGGTGTCCTGGAAGGAGAGGAACAGTGCTTCATCATCTGTCATGTAAATCTTATGATGGACTCTACTGAATTCAACAACAAGTTGAATGGTTGATATGTCCATTTTGCAATGAGTTAGTTACTCAGATGGTATGACACCTTCACCAAGTTAGTGCACACGTTGTGACTGGAGTTACGGTGGAGCAAACGATGGGGCTGTTGAAGATGCAGTTTCAATGTTTGGAGCAATCTGGGTGCTCCCTCTGGTCCACATACCGTGTGCATCAACATCACAATGACATCACCATTGGAATATCCTCATCTCCTGAACCAAGATAATCTGAACTAGTGCACGAATGCCATCCTTGATTAACAGTGAGAATCCGCTACCTTTACCTAGTTTCCAAATTTTCTTAAATGTCATTCCCCCTCAGTATTCACGATTCCATCCTTCTCATTCTTAAGCCATGACTCCGTAAGTGCTATGAGATCATATGTATTTTCTTCAGTGTGTACAGGTCGTTCTGCTATAATGTGTATTTCGTTAACGCGCATTCACTATAACGTCTTTAACGAATTGGGGACGCTTTTTAAAGTGCGAACTTTCAAAACATGTTTTGACTGTAATGCAATTACATCGCCAGTGATGTTTCGACAGTGCAATTTTTCTATAATGCAGGGTTGCATAAGAACGTAACCATTGTGTTATAGAAGAGTTACCCAATACTCTCAATTTATTTACTTCATGAATGCTGCATCCATTCAGATCCGGGACCTTTATTTTTTTAAAAAATTATCTTTGTAATATCTAGTCTTGATTGCTGATGTGTTTCTATATTTTTTTTCTGTCTGGCCCCTTCATTGTCAATTTCTTAACATAATTTCCCATAACATTATTTTCCTCTCTTTTACCTTATGTCTCTCAGCTACATGAGAACTGCAGAAGTCACTTTGGCTGAGCTTGTGATTTCCTTTTGCTTGTCTTGGAATTCTAACTATCTTGTTGTCACATTGCGATATTTACATTATTGATGGATTGGAATGATATTGTGTAAGTCTTGTTGTCTGCACTGGTCTTGCAAGGAACACAGGAAGGGGAGATCTTCCTTCTCACAAGAGCCCAGCACAGAGATCTGCAGGTTATAACACCAAAAGTCCCATCTCACTACTACAACTGGCATAACATGTGGCATTGAAGTGACTGGACCCTACAATTAAAATGCCTGGTCATTTTAGGCTGTTATTGAAGACATACACAATGGAAGTAAAGCTGCAAGGAATTCTTCCAGACCACTGATGCTCTGTTTCCCCAAGCCTATCAAGCTCATCTACTTCTTAATTGATCTCGAGGTCCATCTCCAAAAGGTTGTGGGGTTTTCAGACCTCACAAAAATCCTCTAAGTGTCAGGTGTAATTTGTGAGTTGCTGTCATACGTTTACTCCTGAAACACTCACTCATACCCTTGTTGCTTTCTGATGTCCTCCTGTCAGATTTACCTCATTCCTCACTCTGCAAACTCCAAGAGCTCACCTAATGCTGTGCTGCTCATGCCTTCACTTGCATCAAGTCCCACTCAACCATCACTCCTCTGCATACTTGTTCTATAATGGCTCCCAATCAAGCAATGTCACAATTATAAAACTCTCGTTCCTTTTTCAAAATCTTCCGTGGCCTCATCTCTCTCCAGCTCCAGTTCGCAGATGACACAAATTGGAGATGTGGTGGACAGTGAAGAAGTTTACTTCAGAGTACAACGGGATCTGATCAGGTGGGCCAATGGGGTGAGGAGTGGCAGATGGAGTTGAATTTAGATAAATGTGGTGTGCTGCATTTTGAAAAGGCAAATCAGGGCAGGACTTATACAATTAATGGTGGAACCCCGGGGAATGTTGCAGAGCAAAGAGACCTAGGTGTGAAGGTGCATAGTTCCTTGAAAGTGGAGTCACAAGTAGACAGAGTGTGAAGAAGACATTTGGCACATTTGCCTTTATTGGTAGGTGCATTGAGTATAGGAATTGGGAGGTCATGTTGCGTTTGGACAGGACATTGGTATGGCCACTTTTTAGAATACCAACTTCAGTTCTGGTCTCCCTGCCATATAAATACACGTTGTTATTGTTTTTGTTGTTGGAGAGAGAACATTATACAAGTGTCAATGATCACACCAGGGAGCCAGGACACTGTCACTTTTATCGGCATGATGGACTGTACAAATCTGTGATCCAATTCAGTCAAGGGCTAGGGCTAATAAAAGGGACAATGGTCAAAGGTCAGTGATAAAGAAAGAGTTACACAACAACAAACCAGTGACTGTGCAAACTAGCATGAGATTGTTAGAGAGAGAATGAAGATAAGAGACAGTTGGATATCCTGCTGCATCTCCCCTACAGTCTCACAAACTCCAATGATTCACAAACTACCTACTAGAAATCTCCAATGTTTCCTCTAATTTCATCTTGTGAGCTTGTTTGGTGATTGACCCTCCCTTGGTTTGGTTCCTCTGTCAGTTGTTAGCATTCATTTTACATTGGGAATTACAATCAAGATATGTTCACACTAAACTTCAGCAAGAAAACTAGGATTAATCAAATACTTGGGGTTTGGATTTTCAGTCTGCATTCTTGAATCCATAGTCTAGATTAGAGTGATGCAGGAAATGCACAGCAGGTCAGGCAGCATCTGAGGAGCAGGAAAATCAACATTTCAGGCAAAAGCCCTTCATCAGGAATCCATCCCTGTCCTAACCCTGTGGTGTGTCTGCATTGATCACACAATGAGCTAAAGGTGATTTGGCATCTGGTTGGTGATTCTGAGCTCAGCTTGGAGGATTGACCTGTCAGCTCCAGCAGGAGATTCAAGGCAGATGGCAGACATGACAAGTCCTGCCAACTGCCTTTTCGAAGGCAGACAGAGGTTCGCGGTGTCAGAAGTCAGAAATCTCAAGGAAATAGACAAATGCCCATCCAAATATTACTGCTGCGACTCTTGCAAGGAAACCCAAGTGGCAAAATTTATGAGTTCTAAAAGGAAACTTGCAACTCCAGCCCAGGAGCAAGTTAATTCAATGAGGGTGTCGTTTAGTTTAGATGGCTGGATGACTGACTGATTTGTGATTTAAATGGATGCCAACAGCATGAGTTCACTTCCCATATCGTGGTTCCAATAGACAATAGACAATAGGTGCAGGAGTAGGCCATTCTGCCCTTCGGTCCTGCACCATCATTAATTATGATCATGGCTGATCATCCTCAATCAGTATCCTGTTCTTGCCTTATTTCCATAACCCTTGATTCCACTATCCTTGAGAGCTCTATCCAACTCTTTCTTAAATGAATCCAGAGACTGGGCCTCCACTGCCTTCTGGGGCAAAGCATTCCACACAGCCACCACTCTCTGGGTGAAGAAGTTTCTCCTCATCTCTGTCCTAAATGGTCTACCCCGTATTTTTAAGCTGTGTCCTCTGGTTCGGCACTCACCCATCAGCGGAAACATGTTTCCTGCCTCCAGAGTGTCCAATCCTTTAATAATCTTATACGTCTCAATCAGATCCCCTCTCAGTCTTCTAAACTCAAGGGTATACAAGCCCAGTCGCTCCAGTCTTTCAACATAGGATAGTCCCGCCATTCCAGGAATTGACCTTGTGAACCTACGCTACACACCCTCAATAGCCAGAATGTCTTTCCTCAAATTTGGAGACCAGAACTGCACACAATATTCCAGGTCCGGTCTCACCAGGGCCCTGTACAGCTGCAGAAGAACCTCTTTGCTCCTATACTCAATCCCTCTTGTTATGAAGGCCAGCGTGCTATTAGCTTTCTTCACTACCTGCTGTACCTGCATGCTTACCTTCATTAACTGGTGTACAAGAACACCCAGATCTCTTTGTACTGCCCCTTTACCTAACTTGACTCCATTTAGGTAGCAATCTGCCTTCCTGTTCTTGCCACCAAAGTGGATAACCATACATTTATCCACATTAAACTGCATCTGCCGTGCATCTGTCCACTCACCTAACTTGTCCAGGTCACCCTGTAATCTCCTAACATCCTCCTCATATTTTACCCTGCCACCCAACTTTGTATCATCAGCAAATTTGCTAATGTTACTATTAATACCATCTTCTATATCATTAATATATATTGTAAAAAGCTGCGGTCCCAGCACTAATCCCTGCGGTACCCCACTGGTCACTGCCTGCCATTCCAAAAGGGAGCCTTTTATCACTACTCTTTGTTTCCTGTCAGCCAGCCAATTTTCAATCCAAGTCTGTACTTTGCACCCGATACCAGACACCCTAATTTTGCTCACTAACCTCCTATGAGGAACTTTATCAAAGGCTTTCTGAAAGTCCAGGTACACTACGTCCACTGGATCTCCCTTGTCCATCTTCAGAGTTACATCCTCAAAAAATTCCAAAAGATTAGTCAAGCATGATTTTCCCTTCATAAATCCATGCTGACTCTGACCTATCCTGTCAGATGAGGGGAGAGGTTGAGGTGACCCTCACGTTAAGTCACCTCCAATTCTCTCTCTAATGAGAGAGCAACCCTATGGTCCTCTGGGATTATTGCAACTTTGGGATAAACAAGGCAAGGGAATAGATGAAGACTAGATCCAGTGGGAACTTGGGGTGCATGTACACCGGTCCCTTAAGGTATGAGGGCTGGTGGATAAAGTGGTTAAGTAGGCATATGGGATACTTGCCTTGATTGGTCAACATGATGTAGAGGTGCCGGTGTTGTACTAGGATGCACAAAGTTAAAAGTCACACAACACCAGGTTATAGTCCAACAGTTTCATTTGGAAGCACTAGCACTTGGAGCACTGCTTCATGAAGGATCAACGCTCTGAAAGCTAATGCTTCCAAATAAACTTGTTGGACTATCACTTGGTATTTTGTGATTTTTAACTTTATTGGTCAAGGCATGGAATATAGGAGCAGGGAGCTTATGCTAGAACTGTATAAAATGTTAGTTAAACCCTAGCCAAACTATTGCATGCAGTTCTGGAATCCACATTATAGGAGGGATTTGATTGCACTGGGAAGGGTGCAGAAGAGATTTACCAGGCTGTTGCCTGGGCTATGAAGAGAAATTGGACAGACAGGGATTAATTTCCTGAGAGCAGAAGAGATTGAGAAAGGACATGATTGAGATGTATAAAATGTTTGAAGGGCATAGATAAGGTAAACGTGTAGAAACCTTTCCCATGGTGTAGAGATTAATGATATTGGCTAGAGATTTAAAGTAAGGGGTAAAAGGTTTAGGGGAGATGTGAGGAAAATCTTTTTCACCCAGAGGATGGTGGGAATCTGGAACCCACTGCCTGTAGAGGTGGTGGAGGCAGAAACCCTCAACATTTAAGAAGCATTTAGATATATACTTGCAATGCCAAGGCATACAAGGTTTTGGGCCAAGTGCTGGAAAAAGAAATTAGAAGAATTAGGTGATTGGCCCATTGTATCCGTTCAAGTTAAAGACAAAAGGCCACCTTCTGTGCTGTAGATGTCTGTGACTGTGTGTAGGTTTGGTCATGTCTGATTTCAAATTCACCTTCTGGCCCTCACCAGCCTGTTAACTAGCTTCTCAAGGATCTTGATAAGGCATGACAAGGCGAGCAGGATCCTGGTTCCCAACCTCTCAAATTTGCATAGTGTTTCAGTGTATCAGATACCATTTAAGGTCCTCAGTGTGTATAGGTTTCACTGTATGTTCAAACCTGCATTCAACCCCATTTGTGATTAATTCAGTTTTTACCACCAATGTGGGGCAACACTGACCACAACATCAATAGGATCCAGATTGATCGATTGAACAGTTACCAATAAATTATGCTCATTCCAGATTTCAAAAAGGTCACTTCGACAAAAATGATAGAAATCTTACTAGGTGGGAGAAGGGGGATAGCACTAACATAGATACAAAATGAAGCATTTTAATGAACTGTAACGCTAAAGAAAATCAATTATATCCGGTCACTATATTCCCAAAGCCAAAGAGAAACACAAAACAGAACAAAGCCAAGGTGGCCATGCGGAAATAATAATTATTGTTCAGCTCAAAAAGAAATAATTCTAAGGAGGTCCAGGGAAGGTATTACACTCAGAACAAAACCTTTTATCAGAAGCACCAAACTGTCAGTGGAAAGAAGACTGCAGATAATTGTGGGAACAAAAATCAAATCATTTTCAGTTTCACTAGAAACCAGGGGGTAATAGACAACTGCATAGGACCAATTAAGTATCCCTCAGCGAAGATTAAAATGGAATCCCCACGATAAGTCTGGAGTTTGAAATGATTGCTTCAGATCAGCCTTCACTTCTGCACACTACAGGCAATTAGTACTAATGGAAAGTGTCATCAACACTAATGTGGCAAATTTTAAGGATGATCATAAGACCATAATACATAGAAGCAGAATTAGGCCATTCAGCCCATCCAGTCTGCTCTGCTTATCAATCATGGCTGATATGTTTCTCAAACCCATTCTCCTGCCTTCTCCCTGTAACCCTGGATTCTCTTACTAATTAAGACCCTATCTATCTTTGTTTTAAAGACACCCAATGATTTGGCTTCCGCAGCCCACTGTGACAATGAGTTCCACAGATTTGCCACCCTCTGGGTGAAGAAATTCCTCCTCATCTCAGTTCTAAATGGTCGTCCCTTCACTCTGAGGCTGTGCCCTCGGGTCCCAGTCTCTCCTACTAGTGGAAGCATCTTCTCCACATCCACTCTATCCAGGTCTCTCGGGGTTCTGTAAGTTTCAATCAGATCTCCTTCCCCCTCATCTTTCTAAACTCCGAGTACAGACTCCGCAACTGCTCCTCAAATAACAAGCCCTTCACCCCGGGATCATTCTAGTAAACATCCTCTGAGCTCCCAACATGGCCAATATATCCTTCCTTAGATATAGGGCCCAAAATTGCTCTCAATAATCTGAATGTGGTCTGACCAGAGTCTTATACAGCCTCAGATATAATCCTAGATAGAATAAGGACTTACAAATTGAATTGAGCTCTTGGTCTAAACTGCAATACCTCAGGATGGTTGTTCATAGAAACAACAGCGCTGCTAGTTCTGTTGTCCAGATCCTCTTTAAATAAGTTGCAGACAATTCCAACCAGGATGTTATGAATAAATTTGTCCCAGTATCCCACAATACCAAAGCTGTCAAATCAATATGAACTCAAGTCAGTACAAAATCAAAACATTCCCACTTTATTAGGAACAAAATTACAATAATCTTTAATACTAAACATATTATCCCTAGTTCCATTTGGCCCAAAAGGTTATAATACTTCTCAAGTCTCTTGTAGATTTGCTCTCTCTGGGGCTCTGTCTCTGGGTCTGTGAAGCTTTTCTCTCTCTCTCTCTCTCTCTCTCTCTCAGTCATGCAACTGAAATGATATATTGAGCAAACCTGGATTGTTTTCTGTTTTCATCTTTTAGAATGGGTTGCAGGTTTTGGTTCATTAAGATGTAAATTCCAGAACTTCACACATATAAATACACTCTCTCATGTGCGCTCACACTCTCTCTCTGTCATGCACGAACACACATATAAGTCAATGGGGTGAATTTGTATTTGCAGATTAGATTCCCTACAGTATGGGCCCAACAAGTCCACACCGACCCTCTGAAGAGTAACCCATCCAGTCCCATTTCCCTCTGACTAATGCACCTAACACTGCGGGCAATTTAGCATGGCCAATTCACCTAGCCTGCACATCTTTGGACTGTGGGAGGAAGCCAGAGCACCCAGAGGAAACCCACGCAGACACGGGGAGAATGTACAAACTCCACACAGTCACCCGAGGCCAGAATTGAATCTGGGACCCTGGTGCTGTGAGGCAGCAGTGCTAGCCACTGAGCTACCAAGCCACCCTTATTACAGTCTATTTTGTCCAAAAAGCGCACAATCTGCAGGCAGTCAACCCATGTAATATCTTGTAAATTCCACTTTGGAAATAGAACCAGTCTGACTTAAGACTGGGATACAGACAGACTCTAACCTCACACCTTTAATGCATTGTCTGCGCTGAAATGTCACCTTTTGTAATAAAATCTTAAGTTATCTTGAGAAGGTGACTTAAAAAAGATGTTCTGGGATTTACATATTTACAGACTGTTTACAAGGATGGTTACTGAGAGACATGGGTTACCCTCTGTGACCATGGTCAATGACTCCAGTATGAAACCTCCAGTATGATGGAGGCTGGATACAATGCAGTCCATTCTTTGACCTGGGCCATGGTGGAGCAGATGATAGGCCTCCTGAAAATGAGGTCTCCTGCTTGTGTTAGTCTAGGATAGCCTTACAGTACACTGCAGCCTGAACCGGCCGTGTAATCATAACATGTTATATAACTGGAGCAGGTAAAGACAGGATGTGATGGATGCTGCTGAGCTGGGAGAGGAGCAGCTGGCTTCTGAGGAGGAATGTGAGGACCTTGAGTAGGAGGGACATCATTTTCACTGTAATGGAATGCAGCAATGTGGTGTACAACATACCAGACAGAATTTAATGATACCTTGTTCCAGCGGCACAGCGGGTGAGTGGTTAGCATTGCTGCCTCACAGTACTGGGGATCCAGGTTCAATTCCTGCCTCAGGCGACTGTCTGTGTGGAGTTTGCCCATTCTCCCCGTGTCTGTGTGGGTTTGCTCCAGGTGCTCTGGTTTCTTCTCACAATCCAAAAATGTGCAGGTCAGGTGAATTGGCTATGCAACATTGCCCAAAAGATTATAATACTTCTCAAGTCTCTTGTAGATTCTCTGTCTCTGGGTCTGTGAAGCTTTTCTCTCTCTCTCTCTCAGTCATGCAACTGAAATGATATATTGAGCAAACCTGGATTGTTTTCTGTTTTCATCTTTTAGAATGGGTTGCAGGTTTTGGTTCATTAAGATGTAAATTCCAGAACTTCACACATATAAATACACTCTCTCATGTGCGCTCACACTCTCTCTCTGTCATGCACGCACACACATATAAGTCAATGGGGTGAATTTGTATTTGCAGATTAGATTCCCTACAGTATGGAAACAGGTCCTTCGGCCCAACAAGTCCACACCGACCCTCTGAAGAGTAACCCATCCAGTCCCATTTCCCTCTGACTAATGCACCTAACACTGCGGGCAATTTAGCATGGCCAATTCACCTAGCCTGCACATCTTTGGACTGTGGGAGGAAGCCAGAGCACCCAGAGGAAACCCACGCAGACACGGGGAGAATGTGCATTTGTCAGGAGTAAATATAGGGTAGGAGAATGGTCTGGGTGGGTTACTCTTCAGAGGGTTGGTGTGGACCTTTTGGATCAAAGGGCCTGTTTCCATACTGTAGGGAATCTAATCTAATGATAGCTGGGTGCAGTGATCACTCATTGAGCACCAACAACTTGACTGTCAATGTGTCAGCAGTTTGTTTCTGTTTGAGAGGCAAATGCAGCTTTATTGAATTTCTGTTTGCTTTTGGTGTTGGTGAATAAAAGTGAACTTTCTGAAACAACCAAAGGCTTCCCTGTATGTGATAGTCCCACGTTAAACAATGGTAAGCTACTGGGCCCTGAGACCATAGTAGGTGTGACTTAGAATTATCAGAAGGGATATGGCTAAGACAGGTCTGTACTTAAATAATGGCTCTTGTATGTGCAAGAAAATATCAGCAATGCCACCTATGAGTCATGAAAAGTATTGACTTGTGGTAACTGTGCCAATGTGTGTGGTGAAGGGCAATTCTGCACTGACAATGCGTGATCAGATTCACAGCTGAGATTCCAATTTGATCCTGGCTCTAAGGATGCTGAGAATTTTCCGCAGTGGTGTGTACTTCTGGCTAGTTAGACAGCTGGCCAACATTGCATGAGAGGGGAGACGTGGTAAGATTCAGCTACTCTTTATGTCTCTAATCTGTCTTCTTTCTTGGGTACTGCATGTAGTTCCAGCAGTCACCACTGTTGGATCTTGGCGCTGCTCAGACTACAGAGCTGGCTACCAATCAGATTGGTCAACAACTGCCAAAGGTGGAAATTCCTTCTAGATAGGTGCAAAAATCCCACTTTGAAGCTATTTAACTTGCTCCCAGCATAATATCAGTACAGGGCAGCTCAATTTCAGGCTGGCAATTGAGTTTTCAGTCATGGGTGGGGAAGGCTGAAATACAATGCTTTGTAAAATACATCCCTAAATAGAGCCTAAGAGAACGCCGCAACCGAACTACAGAGGGAGCAGAAGCTAGGAATGGGCCTGTAAAAATCAGCGGTAGTGAAAGGCAGGTTTCACTATGAGTCAATGCCACTGAATGTGACTGGAACATCCACTTTCTGTATTAATGGTACTTTCCAGATCCCTGGCTATAAGCATCAACAGGTAGCAATGTCTATTCTTCCTGGGGGGGAACCTTATCAAATCTGTTTTCAATCCTTTTCCAAACACTACATTTCAATGAAACAGATTTTTTTTGTCAAATCTGCCTCTCCAATGGACAGAGTATTATCAAATGACTATAAAAGCAGAAGTAAGAAATGTTGACACCTGGTGAATGTGAAGAAAGGGTAACAAACTAGATGTATCCTTCTGGATGTTTATACATATCACAGGTATAATCATTCTTGATTTAATCCGAAATACACAGATCAATTCAAGCTGGAAAAATATCTTCCTAAAAGAAATAACAACCTACGTATTATCTTTTTCTTTTGTATGTAATATTTTATATTCAATGTCAATGTTTATTCTACTGCTGACAGATTTTCCTGTTACAAACTGTTCACTATTGCTTAACAGTGGAACAGGAGGATCATTGTGCAGCAAAGCAAACTAATGTGATTCATAATTGACCAAAGGCAGAGAATACTACACATGTCAGCCTAATGGGATTGAATGTGTTCTGTGAAAAGTAACAATTCTTTCTAGAATGGGAAAAAGGTTGTTCAGACAAGAAGAGAATGCCAGCCTATGAAAAGAACAAGTGACAAAGGTAGTTGTGGAAATACTGCCCCATTCACCCTGCCTTTCAATATGGAATGACTGTCTAACAGTGAGTACATGGTCACTCATTGGGGCTAGAGGTTGGCAAATCTGATGGTGCGAGACACATCTGACTGATGTGGGTTGACACAGCAAGGCAAACAAGGTTAGCAACACTACAGAGTGTCACAGAGCTTTGCCACTCAAAAATATTCACAAGAGTCTAGTGTAAGAGGGCGTTTAAAAGTTCTCCTGTCTTTATATTGTTTTTGAAGGTAAATTATTGGTCACACATTTGGCAGATTCTGATAGAGTGACATTGAACAAGGGTTGAGTGACAGAGTTCAAACCATGCATCATTTCTAATGCTGTGCTATGTTCAACTATCCTCGGCCTTCAACTGTCTTAAAGCAAGGCAATCACATTATTAATCATTGTCTGAAAGTTTGAAATAAAAAAAATCACGGGCCAGCTGGTGTTGCTCAACATCAGAATATGCTAAATGGCAGAGAAACAGTCACTTACTTTGTATTTTTTTCAAAGTAAATACAAAACCTTTAAACTCTCTGCTTTAAACTTGTTTTGAGCAAGAGAGCTCTGTACTACTCCATTTCCTTCCTCGTTCTGATTTGCAGAGTTTACAATCAGCCAATGAGAATCAGTCATATCTCTATATGTCAATTATAAAAGGTCTTCCAAAGTTTAATCAAGACAGTGCTTCCAAGTAAGACTTCCTTCAAATGGTTGTAATTAAAATTTGGAATACGGATAATTAACATTTTAAAACTAATTACTTTTGACCTTTACCAGTAGCATGATGTAATTGTTTTCAAAAGATGTCTTGTTCTTTCTTACATGCACTTTCTGTGGTATAGAATAAAGATAGTGGTGGCTTCACATTAGTTTGCATTTGAAAATAAGCACCCCTTATGCTGGTTCACCTGCTTATTTGAAGCCAATTCAAGAAGCATATGTTTGGAAAGTGCATAGAAAGACAATGTATATTTGGAAGGAAAAATTGCTCAAGTGTTTTGAAAATTGAAAATAAATAGGTAAAACTATTGCACATTTTCTATAATTGAGTTCTTCCTTTGTCTTGAATCTCATTTTCCTATTGTGGTTTTATTTATTTGGCTAAAAACAAATTGTAGAGTCAGATCTGTCTTCAGATAGAAAATAAGTCCTGGTGGAATTAAAGGGCTGCTGCCATAAAAGCTGCAGGGCATTAAAAAAAAGCAATATGTCATCTCAGTTAACAACTAATGACTTTTGATTTGCAGAATAGACAAAATCAAATTCCACAAACCAAATAATGGAGACACAACTGGGTGTTTGTATAACCAAATTTAGTTATGTAATTCCTGATAACATCGAAAGGGAAACTTTCCACTGACAATGATTCTTAAATTACATAAATATTTACGTATTTCAAAACACAGCAACTTCTCTTCTGGAAAACAGGTTTACCAATTCTGCCCTTTCAGCCACTCAATAAACAACAAGGGCTTGCAGTTACATAGAGTCATTAATGTCACAGACTATTGCTGTGAAGCTCTTCCAGACATTCTCAAATAAAATTTGACATCAAGTCACTTTAGTAGATATTAGGGCCCATTTTATATTTTGACCAAATATCTTAAAGTACCAAAGAAAAGTCAAAAGATAGAGATTTTGTGCTGGAAGTTTATAGTTAATCTTAAAGGACCAAAGAAAAGTCAGAAGATAGAGATTTTGTGCTTGAAGTTTAAAGGTTTAGCGCCTTGGCAGTTGCAGGTACGTCCAATAGAGCAGCGACTCAAATTGTGGATGCTTAGCGGTAGGTCCAGAAAAGGTGGGCACAGATTTTTGGAGACAACTGCACATTGGCGGATTTTGGAGGTAAGGGAGGCAAATATTATCTTCTTTCAGGTTTAGTTTTCCTGAGATATAACTGATGAGAGTTGGAAACAAACACACAGAGTGAGTGATAGAATGAACTGAGAAAATAAATTCTATTTTATCGGTGTAGACAAACTAGATTCAATCCATGACTGAAAAATGTGCTGAGATGGAGAAAAAAGTAAAAATGGAAGCTCATCTTCAGAACAGTTACTTGATTCTGCTTCAAATTTGGGCAAGTGGGTGAAAATTCTGCTGCTTACACTCATCAATGAATATTAATATTAATACCTCGTTAGCGTTTGTGAACATTTTCTTAAACACAGAGCCAGTTTGACTTCAGACAATTTTGCGCACAATATATGTTAGTTAACTGGTATTTATTTCATTGAAATTGTAAGTGTTCTCGCCTTTGCTAACTGGTAACCCTTGTCTTGCTATTTAAAAAAAAATGCTATTTTCTCTTAAAACAGTTGTAGGTTATGAAATTAGAGCACAATAATTTGGAGCTGGATGAAGATTTACCAATTAACAAGTTCCTCAGGTGGATTTATCATCTCAGTTCCATCTTGCTGCATTAACCCCAGATTCTATGCTTCTATGATATCCAAGGAGAAGGTCTGAGTAACAATAACCTTAATAAAAAAAGCCCATAATCAGTAGGGGCTAAAAACTGAGATTGGGATGTAGGATTATTCTCTGCTCATTGCTTTTGATGTACGCAGCACATAAACTTTGTAGTCTCCTGGAAACACTTGGCGCCACTAATCGGATGCTCAGATCATCTCTGGCCCAATCAACAATTTGCAGTGGGCGAATATGTTCAAAACACAGAAATTTCCTGGGTATGGGTCCCTGACTCCAAATTGAAAATCAAACTCAGGAGTCTAACCGCAACATCCAGATGCAGTGTCACAAGAAGTTTAAATATCTCACTGGACTGTTCAAAGTCAATGACTTCATTTTCAAATGTCAAATCCCATTAACAACACTATATTACCTTTACATACTGTTCAGTGTATAATATTCATAATCACCCATCTCCAACAGCCAATCAGGTTTCATACCTCACATTCATAGTTTCACATTTTGCATTGTTCAAACCACACACCCACATCTCGCAGATTGCAAACACTGCCAGCTATTCAACCTTAGCATACTGACACACTTTCCTGTCTTCGCAGGACAACGTGGCGTATAACCGGAGATGAACTGGTTTTTTTTAGATTAGATTACTTAGATTACTTACAGTGTGGAAATAGGCCCTTCGGCCCAACAAGTCCAAACTGACCCGCTGAAGCACAACCCACCCATACCCCTACATTTACCCCTTACCTAACACTACGGGCAATTTAGCATGGCCAATTCACCTGACCTGCACATCTTTGGACTGTGGGAGGAAACCGGAGCACCCGGAGGAAACCCACGCAGACACGGGGAGAACGTGCAAACTCCACACAGTCAGTCGCCTGAGGCGGGAATTGAACCCGGGTCTCTGGCGCTGTGAGGCAGCAGTGCTAACCACTGTGCCACCGTGCCGCCCACCAGTGCCCTAATCAGTGGAAGATAGACACAACTGCAACTCCTGACCACCATGGGTATGTTGGTTGCCAACATTAAAGCTGCCATGATTGAGATTCTGACAAGCAACAGGGTTGTAAGCATTGAAGATTTCCCTTTCATTCTATCATCTCCTCGGTTTTACAAACTTCCAGTTGTGGAAAGGTGTATGTCTTGCTTTCTGTCATCCCTCTTAATGGAAGTCTATACTCTTTTTCTATTTTTGAATAACCAGGAACTGCAATTTAGTCAGACAGTCATTAAAAAGTAAGCAGTAACAATCAGGAAGACAGTGATGAAAAAGAAAGGGTATCTTTTGTTCACATACTAGCTCAGATACAGAAACTGTGTGCACATTAGTGGTGAAATTTACAGGTGGTGACACATACCTGGCATTGAATGGTGTGCAACCAGAGAAGATGTGGACAGAATAGGCGCCAGTTCATCGGATGGTGTGGGCACACCGAAACCTTGCTGCAAAAGACTCCAATGAGTTCTTTGATGGGCAGGCTACAGAAGAATGCCTTGTTGGTCTGCACAATTAAAGACTTGGTGCATTGGGAAGCCTGACAGAAAGCTTGCAGTTTCTGTCCAGGAGCAGAGAGACTTGGCACAGGGCTTTGCACTGACCTTTCCAATGTGACGATCATGACCAATACCATTATTCATGGTCTCAACCTTGATGCACTGTCTGATGTTGGAAGATTCTGCATCTATTGCTCCTTGGCATCCCGCATGGGCATCCACAGTCTTACTCATAGAAAACTGCAGCCGTTCACCAGCTACCCTGCAGCATTTTGGGATAGCACTGCTATGAGCACCAGTTCAGGCAAGAACAGGAAAGTCGTGCACAAGAGTGATTAATTGATGTCTGCTTGGAATTTTGGGTAATTTAACTTAGAAATGGATATTGTGTTGGTCTTTATTTTGCATTCCCAATAAATGAGGGGAGGGAATGTATCAGTCTTTTGATGAGTGGTGCATTGGGGATGTGGTTACTGGCATCACACCTATATGAGCTGACCATTGGCAACCAGGTCTGAACTGGGCTGTGTTGTTTGCCTCCTCCCTTCCTTCTTTTCATAGTCTCTTGCTCATCATCCAGCTGGTGGCAAAGCTGTGCAGCATGTTGCAGTCTTACCCAAAAGCAGTCCCCACACTGCTGAAACAACTCAGTCATCTGCGCGTTCACATTTCACATGGCACTATGGCTTTCATTACATACATGCTGCCCATGTGTGTCATTTACACGTGAGAGTCATCAACAACATGTTCATCAAGGATTATGTTACTCAGAAACCAGCTACCATTTTGCGATTGTGGCAGGCATACAAGATGGCACAGAATGAGGGCAAGATTGTTGCAAGGATATCAGGCACTGAACTACGTAATACTGTGTATGGTCACGCTCAGCTGTACATTGAGGGAGTGGGATCCTTTCAGTTATCGTACGTCTCAGAATTAATGTAGCTTTTTTGAAAATTCATTGACGGAATGAGGATGTCTCTGTCCAGACCAGCATTTATTGCCCATTCCCAATTACCCAGAGGGCTATTTAAGAGTCATTGCTGTAGATCTGGGGTTACGTATCTGCGAGACCAGGTAAGAATGGCAGTTTCCTTCCTTAAAGGGCATTAGTGAACCAAATGGGTTTTTCCAACAATTGACAATAGATTCATGGTCATTATTAGATTCTTAATTCTCAATGTCTTTTACTGAATCCAAATTCTGCCATCTGCTGTAGCTGGATTTGAACCCTGGCCCCAGAACATAAGTTGGGTCTTTAAATTAATTTTCTAGTCATAATACCACTAGACCATTGCTTCCCCTTCTGACCAAGTGATGTGCATGCAGTCAATGACACCATGTATTATGGTGCCTGCAGTCTGAGCCGAAGTCTATATTCACTCTGCCAGTTTCCTACTGGAAAATGAGAGTGAAATGCAACATCACTGTGACCTCTTGACTGCAAAGATGAAGGATGAACAGGGGGGTGTTGGAAATATCACCTATTCCAGCCTGGAAGGAGCCTGATGCATAAAAGCTCATGGACACCATTAATACTGTCTGTAGCAGGTGAGATTTCAGGAAGAAACATTCGATATGTTGCTCTTCACTGAGACTGTGATGGTAAAAATGAATTTCCTGTTGGATTTCACCTCCTCTGAGACCTTCTTCCTCCTCCTCTTCCCTCTTCCAGAAGCTTGTACTGCACGATATTGACCCTGCTCTTTCTCCCTGTGCTGCCATATTCTAAGAGGATCCCCTACTGTTGCACACTTATCTTGGAGCAGATGATTTATGCAGAGTCCTTGAAGTTGAGGCAAAGCCCACTACAAGTATCACATCACTTCCAGTGGTGATACAAACAATTCCAGAAATTATCAGAGACTTTGACAATGCAACTAGAATCAGCCAGCAACTGACAAATCAGTAGGAGGTGATCCTTTAAAATACCATTGGTGTGGTATTTTAAGAGTGGGAGTGTGAGAGTCCAACTGTTTGGGGAATGGGTGGAGTACATTCTTCCTACTTTGAGTACATGTTGAATTTTTTAAATTTTTATTCATCATGCGATGTGGGCATTGCTGGTTGGGCCAGCATTTATTACCCATCCTCAATGGCCTAGAGGGAGTTAAGAGTAAGCCACATTACTGTGGATCTGGAGGGCACATGTAGGGCAGACCAGTTAAGGATGGCAGATTTCCTTCCCTAAAGGGTCCAAGTGAAACCAGACAAGTTTTTCAAACACTTGACGACAATTGCAGAGATTCTGGTCCAATGACATTACCACAGTGGCACAGCTTCCCGCAAGGTGAGACGAAATGATCCCATAGCCTTGAGCTCCAAAATGGCTGCAATGGTGTCAAATATTGTTGATTTGAGGTGATTATCTGTTCAGTCTGAATATGAGTGACCAATTGCTGCATCCACCAAATTGGGACAACTTGAACCAATTTTTTTTCATATCTGATGGATTTGCCATTTTGCAGACGAAATTATAAATGCTGCATCAAACAAGTAGGTATTGTGAAACTGAATTTTGTGGCCATGGAATCAAAAATAATAAAGGTCAAGGGAAAATGTGATGAATTAAAACAATACATTCCACAGGAACAGATTATCTGTTAGCTTTTTATATACAAACTCTGACATGTCAACCATGACCTAGACAGTTGACCTTCAATTGACATCAATTCATGAGAGTTTGCAAAATATTAAATAACCCTGGAAATGTAACATAATCACTTGACCTCCATAAATTGTTTGAAGTTTTTCATTAATGATTGAAATTTAAGACTCAAAGTCCTTAGTCTATTACATTTGAGTTGAAAACAAACTAAAATATAAAGAATGCATGATCTCACTGTTAATAATTTTGGTCACAACATTCAGTACTGTAACACCACTGATGTTGATGCTGTGGAAACCAGAAGGCTGAATCAATGTTGGAGTGAAATATTGTGTGCTCCCATTGACTTCTGGCTTAATGTGCTCCATGTTAAGCAGGACATTGGAGTGAACATCCCATGCATGTTGTGGAAGAATGCAGAATGAATGAATCGCAATGTCAGTAAGGGTCTAATTCTGATTCTCTGCTCTACATACCATTGAGAATGTTGCAGGCTTGTACAGTGTTCTAAATATACACAGTTTAACATGAATTCAGCCACATGAAGCAGGTGTGGGTGAAAAGTGGAAGGTGCAAGTTTCCACAGCTACAGCTCGTACCAGATTGTGGAAGGAAGGTCAGGTGGGGTTTCAGAAAGGAGTGGCAGTCACCCTGGATAATACAACAGCATGTTACAACCAGGTGAGGAGGGAGATTCAATGTTCATAACTTTCAACCGCTTCAGTTGGCTACAAAGATTTATGTTGTTTTTATGTCTCTCTTTTATCAGCAAAGAGCCAATTGTAAGGCTTTCCTGAGTGAAAGATCAATTCTATTGTCTGTTGATTCTGGAAAAAATGATCAAGTCCATCGGATCAGTCAGAGTGGCAGTTGGATGCAATGAGGAATTTGCAGGAACCAGAGTGTGTGAGGAATGGCATTTTCAGAAAGGTAGAAAAAGTGCAGATCCAGTCAGTTAGATGGGTTACCACCAGGAACGATAAGTGGGGTAGTGACTATCCCCATCTCAAGCAATATTGGTAGTGATGCCCTCTCAGGGGAATATAGCACTGATAGCCAGGTTTGTGGTGCTGAGACTGGCTCTATTGTAATGAGGCTATTTCAGGTTCCAAGCAATCAATTGTGATAGGGGACTCTCTAGTCTGGAGCCCAGACAAATGTTTCTGAGGCTGTCAGTGAGATATCAGGACCGTGTGTTGCTTCCCTGGTCCCAGTGTCAAGGATATCTCAGACAGGGTGTAGAATGTTCTCTGAGGGGAAAGGGACAAGCAGAAAGTCATTGTACATGTTGGTACGGACAACGTAGAAAGAGAAAGGGACGAGGTTCTGTAGAGAGAATACAGGAAAACAGGAGGTTAAGAAGTAGGTCATCAAGGGTTGTGATATCTGGATTACTCTCGGAGCCAAGTGCTAATGAGTGTAGGAATAGGAAGATAGCACCAATGAATGTGTGACTGGGGAACTGGTGCAGGGGGAGGGATTCACACTTGGATCATAGGAATATCATATAGGGTAGAAGTGACCTGTATAAGAAGGATGAGCTGCACCTGAATTAGGAGAGGACTGATATCCCAGTGGGGAAATTTGCTAGAGCTACTTGCGAGACTTTAAACTAATAAGGGAAAGATTGTAGGGGGGGCGAAGGGCTGGGGGTACTCAAACAGAGAATGAGAACAGAGGTAAGTCAGAGGCTGGTACAAGAGAGAAGAGAAGCAAGTTAAAAGGCAGGCAAGAGCAAGGCTGAGAATGAGGTAAGACTAAGAAGTTAAACAGCATTTAGTTCAAAAGTTGATTGGGAGAATCTATTCACAGATAAAGAGACAGTTGGAAAGTAGGAGGCCTTTAAAAATGAGAGAATGCGAGTGCAGAGGCAGTATGTTCCTGTAAATGAAAAGGGTGAGGCTGGTAGATGCGGGGAATGTTTGATGACTAGAGAAATTGAGGCTCTGGTCAAGAAAAAGAAGGAGGCATATGTCAGTTATGGACAGCAGGGATCAAGTGAATCCTTGGAGGAGTATAAGGGCAGTAGGAGCATAATCAAGAGGGAAATCAGGAGGGCAAATAGGGTCAAGGAGAATCCTCAAAGATTCTACAAGTACACTAAGGGAAAAAGAGTATCTGGGGAGAGAATTCAGGCCCCTTAATGATCAACAGGTGGAACAACAGGAGATGTGTGAGATACTAAATGAGTATTTCATGTCCATACTTACTGTGGAGAAGGATATGGAAGCTAGAGAACTTGGGGAAGTAAATAATGATATCTTGAAAAGTGTCCATATTACAGAAGAGGAGGTGCTGAAAGTCTTAAAATGCATAAAGCTGGATAAATCCCTGGAACCTGATCAGGTGTATCCCAGAACTTTCTGGGAAGCTAGAGAAGTGATTGCTGGGCCCCTTGCTGAGATATTTGTATCATCGATAGCCATAGGCAAGGTGCCAGAAGACTGGAGGTTGGCTAACATGGTGCCATTATTTAAGAAAGATGGTAAGGACAAGCCAGGGAACTATAGACCCGTGGGCCAGACATCAGTGTTGGGTAAGTTGGTGGAGGGGATTCTGAATGCCAGGATTTGCATGCATTTGGAAAGGCAAGAAATGATTTGGGATAGTCAACATGGCTTTGTGCATGGGAAATCATGTTTCACAAACTTCATTACGTATTTTGAAGTGATATAGAAGATTGAATGCAGAGCAGTGACCGTTGTCCGTATGGACTTCAGCAAGACTTTCAACAAGGTTCCCCATGGTAGACTGGTTAGCAAGGTCAGATCTCATGGAATACAGGGGAGCTAGCCATTTGGATGCAGAACTGGTTTGAAGGTAGAAGACAGAGGGTAATGATGGAGGGTTGCTTTTCAGACTGGAGGCCTGTGACGAGTGGTATGCTGCAAGAATCTGAGCTAGACCGCTTTTTTTTGTCTTTTATATAAATGATTTGGGTGTGAACATAGGAAGTACGGCTCGTAAGTTTGCAGATGACACCAAACTTGTGTTGTAGTGGACAGTGAAGAAGGTAATCTTATGGTACAACGGGATCTTGATCAGATGGGCCAGTGGGCTGAGGAGTGGCAGACTTAGTTTAATTTAGACATATGTGAGGTGCTGCATTTTGGTAAGGCAAACCAGGGCAGGACTTATACACTTAATTCCTTGAAAGTGGAGTCGCAGGTAGACAGCGTGGTGAAGAAGGTGTTTTGCACAATTGCCTTCATTGGTCAGTATATTGAGTATAGGAATAGGGATGTCATGTTGCAGCTGTACAGAACATTGGTTAATCCAGTTTTGGAATACTGCATTCAATTCTGTTAAACTTGAAAGTGTTCAGAAAATAGTTACAAGAATGTTAGCGGGATTGGAGGGTTTGAGCTACAGGGAGAGGCTGAGTGGTGACCTTATAGAGGTTTATAAAATCATGAGAGACATGGATAGAATAAATAGCCAAGGTATTTTTCCCAGGGTAGAAAACTAGAGGACATAAGTTTAAGGTGATAGGGGAAGGATTTAAAAGGGATCTGTAGGGCAACTTTTTCATGCAGAGAGTGGGTGTGTTCATGGAATGAGCTGCCAGAGGGTGTGGTAGAGGCGGATAAAATTACACCAATTAAAAGGCATATGAATGGGTATATGAATGGAAAAGGTTTAGAGGGATATGGGCCAAATGCTAGCAAATGAGACAAGATTAGTTTAGGATATCTGTTCAGTATGAATGAGTTGGATTGAAAGGTCTGTTTTCATGCCTTATGACTCATTGACCTGGTGAAAAGCATGTATGCACACAGGTACAAAGTTAGAGGGATAGTGAGGGTGTCCTTTGAGATGTATTATTCCTGAAATACTACCACAGACAGTTTAACTGATCCATTACATCTTTGATATTTGAGACTTTGATTTGCAGAAGTTTGTCAATTTATTTCTCAACATTACAACAATGTCTTCACTTCAAAAGTAACTTAACCCTTTGTGGCAACTTGAGATCCTGATCGGATAAGTTCCTCCGTTCTTTTTCAGAAGACAGTGATAAATGAGTCCAAGGTCCTACTATTTTCCCTCAGCTTGGTTTCAGTTTTTAAAAAATTATGAAAATCAGACAATATGCATCTTAAGTTGTGGATAAACGTTTATGTTAGCATATGAAATGAATGCAAAATTAATATGAAAAAAAATTTCAGTCTGATCTCTCCTGTCACTGGAGAGAGATTACATTAAAAATGCTTTCACTGGCTAGAACGCTGATTATATTTTCATTCAAATTCTCATGTGGTTAAACTCAATTTTTAAGAAGGTGACCATGAAGGTGCAATGTGCAGATTACGTAAAATATCTGGTGGAACAAAATTGGCGTGGGACTCTGTGACTATATTTTGGAATGAGACAGCAATGTAAAACAAAATACAAGTGAACAGAAACAATTTAAAATATCCTGTTGGATTGAATGGAAAGTTATTTTGCACTGTATGAGACTGTGAAGAAAGGTCGTAGAAAAGTTAATGACTGAAGTGAGGTTTGGGTTTCCAGACTGGCTCATCTGAAAGCAGTCTCAATGGAAGAGTTTATAAAATACCAAACAATACTTACTGCCAATCTTCTGAGATATGTTCCTATGGGTGATAGAGTGGTGATTTTAGGAAATGAGATGTTGGCGGTATGTATAAAATGTTAAAATACCAGAAGTTTCTTTCCCTTTGAAAGAAACATATTGAACCTGAACTTCTGCCTGTTTCCTTTTGTGCATTTTTTTTTGCTCAGTTGTCAGCCAGCTTTAGCCCAAAGGCTCTTCAACTGTCTGCACAATACACACCTTGCTTTTTCTGCTCTAGTGTCAATTGACAAATGAGAGATGCAAACCTCTCCAAATAGTTGAGAAACAAGGCACTGAGGAGTTGTAAAAGTAAAAGAATGACTTTTATTTATAAAGCACCTATCTCTAACTTGAAAGGTTCCAAAGCATTTGACAACCAATGGTGCATTTTTAAATCATAATCATTGTTGTAATAGAGGAAATATGACCACCAATTTGCAAACAGCAATCTCCCACAAGACGCAATATGATAATGGCCAGAAAAAGGTTCAATAAATCGTAAACATTTTCCTCTGATCTTATTCAAAAGAGTGGTGAAGGACCTTTTACGTCCATCTTAAAGGATGTACAAGGCCTTATTTCACTGAGCTACAGCTAAGTCCTGAATTTGAGATTTCTTAGTTTATCAGTTCACCAATAAAGCACTTAACCCATGGCTTTGTATGCAATGACACTTCAAGTGATCATCTAAGTAGTACTTAATTGTTGTGATGGTTCCTGTCACTTCCTTTTCAGGCAGTGAGTCCTAGATATATACTACCCTCTGGGTGAAAAAGTTATTCATTAAATCCCTTCTAAACCTTTTGCCCTTTTTCTTAAATCTACGCTCTCCTGGTTATTGATCGTTCTACTAAGAGTTTTTTTTGCACCTCAAACAGATCTCTTCCCACTGTTCGCTGTTCTAAGGCAAACAACATGAACGTATCTACTGTGTCTTTACTGAAACAAATCTCCTCTCCGCCTTCTCTGGTGCAATCATTTCCTTCCTATAGTATAGGAACTAGAACTTCTCACTGTACTCCAGCTCCAGCTGTGGCCTAACTAATGTCTCATACAAAAGCAAGGAAGTTATGGTGGAGTTGTATTCAATGCCTCAGTAATATAAACTGGCATACCCTGCACTTTCTCAAGTACATGCTCACCAAGGCCCCTCTGATCCACTGTACTTTCAAGGGTCCTACTCCCTTGCCTTGTCAATCCTCCCAAAATGCATCAGATCTACCTTTTCAGGTTAAAATTTCAGTTGCCAATGTTTAACTCATCTGACCAGCCTGCCTATATTGTCTTGTCATCGAATACTTTCCTTCATAATGTTTTGCTTTTATATTGCTTTTCATCTCTTGTGGTTTAGGTAGTGAGTCTTTATATTTATATGTAAAATGATATAAAACTGAGCAACATAATTAAGTAATTAAAATTTTAAATTTTCTTAAAATTTTAAATGAAATTTAATTAATAACTTAAAATTTTCTCAATTATTGTTCTTACAATTTTCTCAATTCTGTTATCTTTGTTGAACTGTTGTCTCAACTTGCTCTGGTATTCTCTTCAAATTGGATCGCCAGTTAAATAAGCCAGCATCTTCTAATAAAACCATTGATCCTGGAGTAATTGCTTTACTTTATTCTTTGATTATCATTTTCATGTGAAACCAATTTTCCTTTAACTGCTAACATATGGCTACTGCCAACAAGTGTTTTACCATGTTATACATATTAGGGTTTTGAATGGTGAGTTGAATTTCTGTCATGTTCTTTCAATTCCAATGTATGGATTTGAATTGACCCCAGGCTTGAAGATGATCTGAAACAAAAACAGAAGTTGCTGGAAAAGCTCAGTAGGTCGGGCAGCATCTGTGAAGAGAGATCAGAGTTAATGTTTCGGCTCCACTGACATTTTCTTAGAACTGGATCAGAATTGTGCAGCAGCTGTCTACTTGAGTGAGAACACATTATGTAACATCCTAACTGTAAAGTCAAGGGATGTATGCATTTGTTTTAGGGGACCTACTGAGCATGTGTGAATGGAGCTATGTCATACTGACATCAGATCACATGGAACTGGAGCTTTGACTGTATGCCTCTAGATAAGACATCATCCCTTCTCATCCTCTGTTTATAGTTACGTTTAATAAAACATATTGCTGTTCACTCACAAGAATGTTAACCACCAATTGCTACACTCGGCAATGAAGTTAAAATGCAATATGCTACCAATCACTCTTCACTCATGCAGTCAAACTGTTGACTTTCCTTGAAAGTGGTGTTCTTGCAAATTATCCTGATCAGTGCAAAATGAAAAGTTTTGACAAAATATATTTTTTCAGCATTATGAAATGACAGTAGTTCGCTTACTTCAAAATCTTATGAAAATAAAGAAATCAATTCTTGAATGAACTTAAAACTTCTTGCTTATAACAAAAATTGCTTTGCTAACATTTTTAACATGCAATATATAATTTTCAGAGATCCTTTCCACAAAAAAACCTTACATTGAAAATAAATTATAATCTTGCAGTGGAATTGCACTTAAAAACTAAAAGTTACTCCTTCATCGTCTCCTGGGGGTTGTGGTACTAAACTTGTACAGGCCACAACTTCCTGGTTTTAACCTTTGATCTGTATTGAGTTAGCTGGTGATAGCTGTGGCAATGCATCAACTGCTAGAGCCAGCTTTGCCGTGAAGGTGGCAAAAGGCTGGATTAAGCTCAGCAGCAATTCTCTCCTGTGTGAGTAGCCTGTTGAGTCGCAGAGTCTAAAAGGCCTAAAGCCAGGACAGAGGGTGAATTTCCACCCAAAAATGAATCACGCAACCTCCCAAATGCAATTGTTCTTTTCCATGATTTGTTTTCTTTCTTTCAAATTAGTTCACATGCTATGGGCATTGCTGGCTGGCCCAGTACTTATTGCCCATCTGTAATTGCCCTTGTCTGTTATATCTGCGAGAATCTGATTTAGATGGGGCCAAGACAGCAGCTCCAGGCCTTCTGTATTGCATTAAGGGGCCATATCATTCAAATTGAGACACAAGCAACCGTTGTATCCTGAGACAGTGCTTCTAAAAAAAATCTTACTCTAATAGGAACAGTAGAAATGCTCAAAAACAACTAAGTTGATCATCAGTATTGCATGATTTTGGCAACAGCTACTGCATCAACATTAGTTTAATCACTCGAAAGACATTGCAGTTTATAGTAACATTGCTTTCTCAGTAAGATAAACCTAACATTCATAAAGGAAGATAGTAATGACAGAAAACTGAGTTTTCTGCCGATTTGGCCATTCATTTGAACTTCATTAAAAGAAGAGTCAACTCCTTATTTGTCAAACTATGCTTGCAATTGTTCTGGTATGTGAAATAATTTAAAATAAGCAAGTAAGAAGAGGGCCACAGTTGAGTATCACTTCCCATTTAATGAGGTCATTGCGGTTTATGTTCTGTAAAATAAAGAGATTTTAATCTTAAAATCTTAAAGTTTTGATTTTGAGCCCTGATGGTGAGGTCATCATTTTGAAGCTAACTCTCTTAAATCAATAATTGGAAAGCATCTAACCATCCATCTTTTAAAGATTATTGTGCTTTCCCAAGTGGGAGAAATGTAAGGGAACAGGTACAAGAAGTTTCGTTATTCGACATCTCTTTAAGTACAGGCACGCACTTCTCCCTAGCCTTATATAAGTCCACGAGAAATTCCAAATCCAACAGCATAATTATAGCCTATGGAATTTTTTTTAATACTATAGCCAGTACGATGCAGTCCTGCAATTCTTTTACAAAAGCCTGCCAATTTTAAATATGGTTTTGGATTGCTTCACAAAAACAGGACCTCCTGTTGTCTGATTGAGTGCTGTGTGGATGGCTTGAGAAATCAATCAGCATTTTTAGGTAATGCATCATCTAAAAGGATGAGTGTTTCAATTGGTTTACTGTAGACTGTCCATACATAGCTATTCATCTTTATATTTTGTTTATTCATTCTCAGGATGTGAGTATTACTGGCTGGGTGAGCATTTATTGCCCAACCGTAACACCCCTTGAGAAGGTAATGGTAAGCAGTCTTCTTGAACCACTGCTTTTCTTGAGTTGGAAGGACACCCACAGTGCTGTTGGAAGGAAATTGCAGGATTTTGACCCAGCAACAGTGAAGGAATGGCAATATATTTACAAGTTATGATGGTGTGTGGCTTGGAGGGGACCTTGCAGGTGATGATGTGCCCATGGACACACTGACATAAATATATGGACCAGGAGCAGGAGTTGGCTTATTGTTCCACCATTCCACCATGGCTGATCTTTTCATGGATTCAGCTCCAGTTACGCACCCTCACACCATAACCTTTAATTCCTTAACTGTCCAAAAAAATATCTTTCTTATCTTTTCTGAGGTTGCCTCAACCACTTAAAAACTAAAACCATAGATTCACAACCCTCTGGGTGAAGAAGCTCCTTCTCAATTAAGCCCTATACCTGCTTCCCCCAATTTTGAGGCTATGTCATCTTTTTTTCATTTCACCCGCCAATGGAAATATCCTTTCTGATTCTACCTTATCTATAATGTTGTGTTTCTATAAGACCCCCCTCATTCTTCTAGATTCCAATGAATATAATCCCAGTCTACTCAGTCTCTCTTTATAAGACAACCCCCTCAACTCCGGAATCAACCTAGTGAACCTCATCTGCACTACTCCAATGCCAATAAATCCTTTCTCAAATAAGGAGACCAAAACTGCACATAGTACTCCAGTTGTGGCCTCACCAGCACCCTATACAGTTGCAACATAAGCTCCCTGCTTTTAAACTCAATCCCTTCAGCAATGAAGGACAAAATTCCATTTGCCTTCTTAATTTCCTGATGTACCTACAGACCAACTTTTTGTGATTCATGCAGAAGGACACCCAGGTCCCTCTTCATAGCAGCATGCAGCAATTTCTTACCATTCAATTAATAGTCTTTTTTACTGTTACTCATATGAACATGGATGACTTCACATTTATCCACATTGTATTCCATCTGCCAGACCTTTGCCCACTCACTTAAACTATCTATGTTCCTCTGCAACGTTTCACAGTCCTTTGCACACTTTGCTCTACCACTCATCTTAGTGTCATCTGCAAACTTTGATACACTACACATGATCCTCAACTCCAAATCATCTATGTAAGTTGTGAACAATCAGTGACTAGTGGCCTGAGGCACGCCACTAGTCACTGATTGCCAACCAGAAAAGCACTCATTTACCCCCACTCTTTGCTTCCTGTTGGTTAACCAATCCTCTATTCATGCTAATACTTTGTCTGTAATACCATGCATCTTTATCTTATGCAGCAGGCTTTTGTGCGGCATCTTGTCAAATGCCTTTTGGAAATCTAGATACTCCACAATTACTGGGTCCCCGTTGTTGACTATGTTTACAATGTCTTTGTAGAATTCCAGTAGATTGGTTAAGCATAATCTGTCCTTCATAAACCCATACTGCTTCTGCCCAACAGGATAATTTCTATCTAGGTGCCTTGCTATTTCTTCCTTGATAATAGACTCAAGCATTTTCCCCAATACAGAAGTTTAGCAAACTGTTCTATAGTTCCCCATCTTTTATCTATATCCCTTTTTAAACAGTGGCATCACATTTGCTGTTTTCAACCTGCTGAACTGCCCCAGAGTTCAGTGAATTTTGGAAAATTACCACAAGTGCATCTGCTATTTCTCCTGCCAACTCTTTTAGTAACCCGAGATGCATTCCATCAAGGCCAGGTGACTTGTCTATCCTTAGCTCCATTAGTTTGTCCAACACTACCTCAATCGTGATAATTATTGTTTCCAGGTTCTCACCTACCTTCATCTCTTTGTCAATTACTGGCATGTTATTTGTGTCTTCCACTGTGAAGACCAACACAAAATATCTATTCAATACTTCAGCCAGTTCCTCATATCCCATAACTAAATCCCCCTTCTCATCCTGTAACGAGCCAATGTTTACTTTAGCTGCTCTTTTTTGTTTTATATATTTAAAGAAAGTTTTGCTATCTGTCTTTATATTCTGAGTTCGTTTTTTTTCTCATAATCTCTCTTACTTTTCTTTATAGCTCTTTTTGTGGCTTTCTGTTGACCTTTAAAGTTTTCCCAATCTTCTAGTTTCCTGTTTGTCTTTGCCACTTTGTATGCCTTCTCTTTTAATTTGACAGTCTCCCCAATTTCCTGGCAGATTACTCTTTTTCCTACAGTCCTTCTTTTTCACTGGAATATACTTTTGCTAAGCACTTTGAAAAATTGTTTTGAAAGTCCTCCATTGTTTGTCAACTGTCCCACCATAAAGTCTTTGCTTCCAGTCAACTTTAGCTGTCCTTGTCCTTCGAGATAATAGTGGTTGTATATTTCGAAGGTGCTGCTGAAAAAGTCTGGGTGAGTTACACACTTCTGTCATTGTGTGCTGGGAGTGAAGGGATTAAATATTTAAGGTAGCGAATGTGTTGTCAATCATGCAGGCTGCTTTGATTAGATTCCCTACAGTGTGGGAACAGGCCCTTTGGCTCAACCAGTCCACACCGACCCTCTGAAGAGTAACCCACCCAGACCCATTTTCCTCTGACTAATGCACCTAACACTATCGGCAATTTAGCATGGCCAATTCACCTGACCTGCAAATCTTTGGACTGTGGGAGGAAACCAGAGCACCCAGGGGAAACCCACGCAGACACAGGGAGAATGTGCAAACTCCACACAGACAGTTGCCCAACGCTGGAATTGAGCCTGGGTCCTTGGTGCTGTGAGGCAGCAGTGCTAACCAACTAAGCCACCGTGCTGCCCATTGTTCTGAATGGTGTTGAGCTTTTTGAGTGTTGTTCAAGATATACCCATCTACCTAAGTCGAGAGTATTCCATCACACTCCTGACTTGTCTTTGTAGATGATGGAAAGACTTTAGGAAGTCAAGAGGTAAATTACAGGAACCACAAGATCCCCAGCCTTGGACTTGCTTTATAGCCACAGTACTTGTACAGTTAGTCCAGTTCACTTTTTGGTTAGTTGGAGTCCTTACATTGCAGATAGTGGCAATTTCAGAGACAGTGATGTCACTGCATATCAAAAGGAGTTGGTTAGGTCCTGTCTAGTTTGAGAAGTCATTGGTTGATATTTCTGTGGCACAAATGCTACTTGCCTCTTATCAGCCTACAACTGGATGTTACCCAGTCTTTTGCATAAAAATGCAGGCTGCTTTCATATCTGAAGAGTGATGAATGGTGCTGAACGTTGTGCAATAATCAACAAACGTCCATTTTCTGCTCTTATCATGGAGGATGTAGATGGTTGGATCCAATTCCCTGAGGAACTCCTGGAGTGATATCAAGGACTGTACTGTTGTCATGCCGACTGAAACAATCATGGACCGATGCATCTGTGACAGGTAGGTTGGTGATGTTACGTAGGTTTCTCCCTCTTGCTAATTCCCTCACCACATACTGCAGACTGAGTCTTGCAACTCTGGCCTTTATGACTCAGCCAGCTTGGTCAGTAATGATGCTACCAAACTACACTCAGTGATGTGTGTTGAAATGCATTCCATAGCTTGCTACCCTGAATGATTTTTCTAATCTCTGCCTCCGCCAGTCGTCCCCAGCGTCACAGATACCAGTCTGCAGCCAATTTGATTCACTGCACATGATATCAAGAAACAGTTGAAAGCACTGGATGCTACAAAGGCTATGGGTCCTGACAACATGCCAGCAACAGTAATGAAGATTGTGCTCCAGAACTTGCTGCTCCCCTAGTCAAGCTGTTCCAATACACTAGCACCTACCGCCAACAATGTGGAATATTGTCCAAGTATCCTGTACATGAAAAGCAGGACAAATCCAACCCAGCCAATTACTGCCCCAACAGTCTATTCTTGATCATCAGTAAAGCGATGGATGGTGTCATCAATAGTGCTATCAAGCAGTACCTGCTCAGCAATAACTTGCTCAGTGATGCCCAGTTTGGGTTCTGCCAGGGCCACTCAGCTCCTGACCTCAATACAGCATTGGTTCCAACATGGACAGAAGAGCTGAATTCCAGAGATGAGGTGCGAGTGACACCCCTTGACACACTATGTTTAACCGAGTGTGGCATCAGGGAGCCCTAGCAAAACTGGAATCAATGGGAATTGGGGACGAACTCTCCGGTGGTTGGAATCATATCCAACACATTGGAAGATGGTCATGGTTGTTGGAGGTCAGTCATCTTGGCTCCACGACATTTCTGCAGAAGTTCCTCAGAGTAGTGTCATAGGCCCAACCATCTTCAGCTGCTTCATCAATTACTTTCCCTCTATCATAAGGTCAGAAATGGGGATGTTTATCGATGATCACACAATGTTCAGCACTATTAGTGACTTCTCAGAGACTGAAGCAGTCCACATCCAAAGGCAAGATCTGGACACTATCCAGGCTTGGGCTGACAACTGGAAAGTAACATTTGCACCATGCAAATGCCAAACTATGACTGTCACCAATAAGAGACAATCTAATTACCATCCCTTAACATTTGATGGTGTTACCATCACTGAATCCCCAACAATCAACATCCTGGGGGGGATCACCATTGATCAGAAACTCAACTGGATTCACCACATAAATGCAGTGGCTACAAGACCAGATCAGAGGTCAAGAATACCCCGGTGGGTAACTCACCTCTTGACTACACAAAACCAATCCACCAACTACAAAGCACATGTCAGAAGTGTGAAGCAAACTTGCTTGATGGGTGCAGGCCCAACAATACTCATGAAGCTTGATAACAACCAGGACGAAGCAACCCGCTTGATTGGCACCACATCCACAAGCAACCAAACTCTCCACCACCAATGATCAGTAGCAATAGTGCATGCTATCTTCAAGATGCACTGCAGAAATTCACCAAAGATCCTCAGACAGCACCTTCCAAACCCATGACCACTACCATCTAGAAGGACAAGAGTATCAAGTATATGGGAACACCACCATCTTCAAGTTCCCCTCCGAGCCACTCATCATCCTGACTTGGAAATATATCACCATTCCTTCACTGTTGCTGAGTCAAAACTCTGGAATTCCCTCCTCAATGGCATTGTGGGTCAACCCACAGTAAGTGGACTGCAGCAGTTCAAGAAGACAGCTCACCATCCTCTTCCCAAAAGCAACCAGGGATGGGCAATAAATACTGACCAGTCAACAGCATTCACATCCCACAAAATGAATTTTTAAAAATTATAAAAGCTTAAAGCCTAAACTAAGGCAGTTATTTTCTCCCGTCAGTTGCTCTAAGCTTTTGGCTTTAACCAATAAGAAAGAGACTTTGTAATTAGTGTACAGGTAGTTCTGCTATAACGTGTGTTTGTCAACACAAATTGGCTGTAATGCGATTGACAAATTTAGATGCTGTTTCTACAAACTTTAAAAATGTATTGGCCAGAATGCAATTTCATCACCAACATTTTAAGCGCGAATTTTATTGTGCAATCCCCCTTTCCCTCCCCACCATAAAAAAAAGATCCCTCACTCCCAAATCCTCCACCTTTGCCATATCTGCCATAAGGGCGGCACGGTGGCACAGTGGTTAGCACTGCTGCCTCACAGCGCCAGAGACCCGGGTTCAATTCCCGCCTCAGGCGACTGACTGTGTGGAGTTTGCACATTTTCCCCGTGTCTGCGTGGGTTTCCTCCGGGTGCTCCGGTTTCCTCCCACAGTCACAAAGATGTGCAGGTCAGGTGAATTGGCCATGCTAAATTGCCCGTAGTGTTAGGTAAGGCCCTAAATGTAGGGGTATGGGTGGGTTACGCTTCGGCGGGTCGCTGTGGACTTGTTGGGCCGAAGGGCCTGTTTCCACACTGTAATGTAATCTAACCTGTTCCCAGGAGGAGCAATTCCACTCCAGGACATCCCAAATTGCCTCCTATTTCCAGGATCACAATTTCCCCTCCTACATGATCAACAATGTCCTTTAGCACATCTCCTCCACTTCCTGCACCTCTGCTCTCAAACTCCATCTCTCCAAACACAACAAGGATAGACCCCCCCTCCCCAAAGGTCCTCACCTTCCACCCCACTAATATCAGGATACAATGCATTGTCTTTCACTATTTCCATCACCTACAATCAGAACCCACCACAGAGATATATTTCCCTCTTCTCCCATATCAGCATTCCGAAGAGACCATTCCCTCTGTGATTCCCTCGTTAGGTCCACAGCCCCCACCAACTCGCCTCTACACCCGGGATATTCTCTTGCCACCGCAAGAGATGTAAACCTACACCTACATCTTCCCCCTCCATCCAATACTCCAAAAGATCCTTCCACATCCAGCAGAGATTATCCTGCACATCCAAACACCTCATTTACTGTGTTCATTGCTCTCGATGTGGTCTCCTCTACATCAGGGAGACAGGACGCCAACTCAAGGAGAGTTTCAGGGAACAACTGTGGGACACATGCACCAAACAACCCCAATGCCCTGTGGCCGACCACTTCAGCTCCGCTTCCCAATCCACCAAGGGCACGCATGTCCGAGACTGCCTCCACTGTCAAATCCAAGCCACCCGACAACTGGAGGGAGAATGCCTCATCTTTTGCCTTGGGACCCTTCAACCACACAGCGTCAACCTTGACTTCCCTAGATTCCAAATCTCCCCTCCCTCATCTCATCCCAGATCCAACCCTCCAGCTTGTTACCACCCTTTTGACCTGTCCTACCTATCCATCTTCCTTCCCACCTATCCGTTCCACCATCCCCACTGACTTCCCACCATCACCCTCCACCCAGCTCCACCTGCTGCCTTCCCAGTTACCTCCCACCCAACCCCAAGCCCGTCCCCTACCTTCCTATTTATCTCTCAACCTCCTAACCTCCCACATTCCTGATGAAGGGCTAATGCCCAAAACTTCGATTCTCCTGCTCCTCTGATGCTGCCTGACCTGCTGTGCTTTTCCAGTGCCATACTCTTCAACACTTGATAACTGTCCTTCCCATAGACCCCATATTAGAGTGAACCTTTATCATGGTTGAATATTACAAAAGATTTCATTAGTTTAGAGCATTAACGTCTGGCAGAAAAAGGATAAGATAGTCAAAGTTTCAAGCTACAGTTGCAGTTCAGATTATACAGGGGATGCTGCATATTTACAGTCAATGAAGGATGACTTCCCATGACTCAGTTCCATTGAATGAGCTTGACAAAGAAGACCTGCCCATGTTCCTTTGGCCAATGCTGCTGCTCTGTAGGTTGTTGAAGGTGCTATTTGTCTTACAAAAGTCCTCTTTTTCCTGCTCAGTACAATGCCATGGTTCTCATGGATTCTCATTGTCCATCACCCAGCCTCAGTCTTTCCTCCAGTTATTTGTCATGGAGAATCCAATAATTAAACAGCATCCTCTGTACTGTTGTATGTCATACTGCAACAAAGCCCCAAACATGACCTGAATGGGAACCTGTTGTGGAAGAAAGATTTAATGGCCTCAGATAATACAGATACAATGGGCATCATGATATGGCGATCTGATCTCCATCTCTAAATGCAGTCTACTGCCCCAGCTCCTCTCTCGTCTGCACAGCATTCCAGAAAGGCAAGCGACTATGGGTCTCCTGCATCTTTGTCACATCACGAGGGTACTGAGGTTTGGAAACTCCTCATGAGGAGATTCCTCCACATCTGCTGGAGGTTGTCTCTGGTTCTGGAATTCCAGATGCTGCACTCTTCATCCATTCCTGTAGCTGCACAGATAATTCCAGCTTCTGTGTCGGGATATACTTGGGATGGTTCCAATGGGTCTGAAATGAAACACCTCCTCAGTCAAGGTGATCATTTGTAGCCACAGCACACACAAATAACATTTAAACATTGTCATCCAAACACTGGGACATGGACTTTCAGGCAAGGAGGTCACTGGGGTTGGCTTTACATGAACCTTGTACATCCTTGGCCTGATTCAAATGTATGCTGCTCAAGCATTTGGAAACAAATAAAATAGGAGATTATACATGTAGCAAAAATTAGAACCTCTTCCCTTGTGCCCGAAACCCCACATTTACTAAGAAAGGCAGCATTGCAGCTAGAACAAAGATTTATGGATGTTTAGCAGACCAATGCATAAGGTAGGAGCATGATAAACAGTTCAATAGACTGATTGAATGGGAACATGGTGAAGTTCAAAGGGTTGATGGGGAGGGCTATCAAGAAGGAAATGTATATGTTGGGATTACACCGATGATCAAAGGCTGAGCATGAGAAACTGCCTGTGAGAAGTGACCTTTCTCCTTCCATTATACTGTAGAAAACAATTGTGTAATAGAACCACAAATAACTACCACCATATAGAATGTGAGTGGCTTAAGTGTTTCATTGGGTGGGGTGCCTTCACTTTTGAGTGATGTGAGGCCCTTTGTCATACAGAGACCCAAACAGTACAGGTGAAAGACACCTACAAGCACTGCGTGCTGTATGTGAACCTTAGGCATGAACCTACTATGTGGAATCCAAATCCCTGCCCCAAACACGCTTGACCACCTGCAGCATCAGAAATTAGTCCCACTAATGACTGAGATGCACAAGCAAAGTATTGTGGCCTGGAAAGATTCACCTCATTGCAAAAGTTGTAAGCACCTTCTTGAAAGCTTGAACCATAACATTTCACTAAGGGTAGCTAGGCTGTGTACCTTCAATATCTAGGCAAACATACATTCACATAGCTGTTGGTGAAATGTGAACATGCATCAACAGGTCTGAGAAAGTAATTAAAATGTAATGTCATCAGTGATGGTCGTCTTCCTTTCCCACCTCAGTGCTGTCCCACGGTCCGCAAATTGCATTTTGTGATTTTGTACATTTTTGTACATTATAGTTCGCAGCTGCTATTTCGCCACCACCTAGTTCCCCTCCATGGCTCACTTGCCATTCTTTTATAGTTAGTGGGTCAAAATCTGTAAAAGAATGAGCAACTTGTGTTTAAAAATAGTAAACACAAATTTTTGTAAAGTCACAAGCTAAATGTAATTTAAGGAATAACTTAATTTATGGAATAGACTGCCATCTGGTGAAATAGATATTGATTTATTTGAAGCATTCTAGAGGAAATTGGATTGATTACTGATCCAGAAAGAAAAATGGACTGAATTACAGTGGAAGTTTACAAACAATCAACTTGAAATAGAACTATGTGACGATATGAGTTGGTTGGGCTGAATTTCTTTTTATATTTCTGCATTTTGAGATTATGATGACTTCATAAGCACATTGCTCTACTTATTCAACTGCCTTCAGAACTTAAGACAACAGTTTGTACTTCTAGTAATGTTATTCACCTCCATAATAAGATACCGTATATGAGGGAAAACCCATCATTGTTCAAAGCCAAATAAAAGAAGTGAGGTAAATGAGCTTTCTTTATTCTGTCTTCAGTATGTTCCCCCGAAGACTTTCGTTAATTCCTTCCGTATTCTAAACAAACAAGTTCTCACTGTTTAAGAGCAGCTCCCTACCTGTCCACTTCCACCAACAAACTGCCAACTACTTCTGTTGAAACAATACTGCTATGATAAATTCTTTTTTAGTATTTTATCAAAATGATTTTAGCATTCCCATGGTTAGAATGTCAAAAATGGCAAAATTCTAGCTAACCTATGAATTATACATTTTGTCCCATTGGCAGCTCCTCCTGTATGATATCAAGGTTTTCAATGTAAAATAATAGCCAGAAGTCTTGTTTTGCCACTAACTCCTTCTGAGTTGTATTTGTGATCTCAGTTACTTGTGATTTACTGTGGCCCGAACATATTATAGGGGACATTCCAGAACCAGGGGCCAGGGGGCTGCTGGGAAGGTAAATTTCCCATTTACATGAATGGGTTCACTCCTATCCGCAGTTGCGGGCTTCCACGGTACGTATCCCCTGCGGGGGACTACTGTACTGAGAAGTTTTTCTGGGGAAGTAAATCAGACAAGTCAACTTAGTACTAAGTAAATAGACATTGTTATACTCATAGAATCCCTACAATGTGGAAACAGATCCTTCAGCCGAACAAGTCCATACCAACCCTCTGAAGTGTAACCCACCCAGACCCATTTCCCTACTATCCTATATTTACCCCTGACTAACACACCTAACGTACGCATCCCTGAACACTATGGGCAATTTAGCATGGCCAATTCACCAAACTGCACATCTTTGGATTATGGGAGGAAACCAAAACAACCAGAGGAAACCCACGCATACACGGGGAGAATGTGAAAACTCTACAGACAGTCGCCCGAGGCTGGAATCGAATCTGGGTCCCTGGCACTGTGAGGCAGCAGTGCTAACCACTGAGCCATCGTGCTGCTCATATGGAATGACTATATTATAACTTCTTTCTAAACTTGTTTTAAATTGTGGGAAAATTGTTCATAGAAATAGAATCTATTGCAGTCAAGATTGAAAAGAGGCTATGGAAATCTACAGAATACACAATATTGAAAAACAATGTGTTTTGTTTAGACCAGTGCATTGAGTATAGAAGCTATGATGATATATTGCAGCTGTACTGAACATTGGTTAGGTCACTTTTGGAGTACAGCATTCAATTCTGGTCTCTCTGCGATAAGAAAGATGTTGTGAAACTTGAAAGGGTTCTGAAAAGATTTACAAGGATATTGCTGGAGTTGGAGGATTTGAGCTATCGGGAGAGGCTGAATAGACTGGGATTATTTTCCCTGGAGTGTCAGAAAAGTTGAGGGGTGACCTTAGAGAGGTTTATAAAATCATGAAGGGCATGCATAGATTGAGTAGCTAAAGTCTTTTTCCCAGGGTGAGGGAGTCCAAAACTAGAGGGCATAGACTTAGGGTGAGAGGGGAAAGATTTAAAAGGGACCTAACTTTTTCATGCAAATGGTGGAGCATGTATGGAATGAGCTGTCAGAGAAGGTGGTTAAGGCTGGTACAATTACATTTAAAAGGCATCTTTGGGTATGATGGGTATATGAATAGGAAGAGTTTAGAAGGATATGGCCTAAATGCTGGGAAAGGGGACTCGATTAATTTAGGATATCTGGTCGGCGTGGACAGGTTGACCCGAAGGGTCTGTTTCCGTGCTGTATGACACTATGACTCATTGAAATACAGAGGTAGGACAGGGAAAGGAGAGGCAAAGGGAAGATGAAAACAAATCAATGTTTTTAAATCTCTGACTTCATTCATATAATGAGCAATATCAATTTTAAAATGGTATTAAAGCATTTCCAACATTTTTTCTTGTGCAGCTGGACCATCATCACTAACTGGCAGCATGATTTCATTGGGTTATCATCATTTTGTTAAGAGCCATGCATTTGTAAAGGTTGAAAGTTAAGCTCAGTGTAAGCTTTCATACCTCACAAAGATTTACTTTAGCATCTAAGAGAGGCTATTACAGTAAAGACAATCTAACAAAGATTATAAGATGCTGTAAAAATCTGTTTAGCCTGCTTTGCCTGTTGATCTTTGCAGAATGTTAAATGTTGTTCATAGTGTCATTTTCATCCAGATAAATCACACTTCACGTGCTATAATGTAAATGATTCTCTGTATTGCACTCGTGCTTTTTTTGATATGACTCTTCTGCATATATTTTCACAGATTAATATCTGAAAGGTTTACAGAGGCGTATTTGCTCCGAATTGAGAGTATGTTTGTTACCTTCTGTATCAGAGCTATTAACATCATTTGTTGTTAGCAGCTTTAAGTTGCATTCAAAATCAAATCATTTGAGCAACATTTGATTTCATTTTACCGCATTTGTACTCAAATCACTCAGCGATCGTTTTATATCAGTTGCCCTCAAACAATCACAAGCCTGTAATTTGACATCCCAGGTAATTATCAACTGGCAATATTGTCATTAACTGGAATCAAATGGAATATCACAGCATGTAAACATTTATGACTAGTGTAATTTAATTATCTTCTGTGTTTAGATGCTGAACAAAAGCAAGCAAATTCCACAAAGCAAGCAAATGCCCCTCATTAGTTGGCAAGGCCAAGTGAAGGCTCCAGCAAGCTGCAGTCACCATTAACCCAGATTCCTTTGCAACATTCCAATTTAGCATTCTTATGATGTTTTTCCTTCTTCGCAGAGCTCCGAGATCTATGTGCTACAGTGACTTCTGGATTCGGAAGCTATCACCCATGGATTTTTCTTTGTCCCAATCAATGTGTTACCATAAAGATAGATTGTGAGGACTTGCACAGATTATGCATTAGGATTGTGAACATGTATACCTCCATTTTCATGTTTTTAACAGTTCCTGTTTTTAGATGGCAGCTACCCTATATAATCTCATTGTGTTGATGGTTCCACCAGTTTTACCATTCCCCCCTCCAAGTTAATGTATCCAGTCAATCTTACTGCTAACCTAATCCGCAACTAGGAGACCTTATAAGAATTATAGGAATTTACAGAAATTGTAGGAGTGACATAAGAATTATAAAGCAATAGTCAATGTTACTAAGTATTGACTTGGCCTGAAAATGAAATATCCTCTGTCCCGCATGAAGATCCCTCCAATATTCCATCCTACTTAAGATCCTACTGGAGTGAGTTCACTTTGGTCTCCAGCTTCAACCCCATTCCAGATTTTCCTGATGTCCCCACGAGTCACCACTCACATCCCCTCCTTCCCCGGATTCTGCCCTTACATGGCCAATCTTCAGACCAGCAGCTATGCCACATGTTTTGGGCTGGGCAGAAATTGTAAGGGGCATCAGAAGCATCGGCAATGAGCATGGCGTTTCAACTGAAGAAGTCAGCTTTTTTCTGCAGAATGAGCTGCACAGAGTAAATTGGAACATCTGTGAAAGAATCTCAGTTAACGGTGCTAGTGATGATGGTGATTCGTGGATATTACCTCACTGGTAATTTCCACAAGAGGTAAAAGGGTGAGAAAGAGGAAGGTGACAGAGAGAAAGACTGGAAACATTGAGAGAGAAAGGAGGATGGTGAGAGAAAGAGGGAGGGAGATGATAGAGAAAGAGAGACAGACAGCCAGACAGAGAGATGGGAAGAGAGAAATGGGGGGGGGGGTTGCGATGGGAGCTGAGATATTCACAGGTTTCATGAGGCATCCAGTGATGAGTGAGTTGGAACTCAACTGCAGCATCAAAAGATCTTGCACAAAGATAGGAGGGCTGCGCAACCTCCAACATGATTAGGGTGAAGTCATGGGAGGTATGCAGCTAATTAACAACTGATGAGGATCAGGGTTCTGACGTTTTTAATGGTTCTCATAATGTTTGTGGTTGTTGGTTTTATGATTTTTTTGTTTTATTAGCTTTTCTGGGTGGAATTTTCCCAGCATCTAAAGACACAAACAATGACCAGAAAGCTGGGAGAGCATGGTGAGAATGGGATTTTCGGCTATGAGAAAAAGGGTCTAAATTTTCAGTTGTAGTTTCAATGATTATATGAGGTTTTCAGTAGTGAGCAACAAGGGGTCTGGTTGCTTGTATTAACATCTCATTATTGCTTAATCTCACCTCATTTATTTGAAGGTTGCTATTCTCCTAGGTACTGGTATGAAATTAAACTTAGAAGTCAGGATGGTGACTAATGCTGCCTCTGAACTGTGCATGAACACAGCACTGGCGTCTGCACACGGCAATCGCTGTGCTGACGCCATTCACAGCACTGGCTTCTGGTTCTTTAGAGAAGAAAATAAATTAGCAGGAATGCTGCAGATAACAGCAACTCACTGTCATCTTTTCTGGGACTCCATCTCATCTAACATTCCTCAGGGATCTGTAGGTAATGACTACCTGAACCCCACCCCCCCATCCACAGATGTCAGCACTTCACTACTCTACTTTGAAGTTTACCAAACGTTACTTTGCAATGCTACGACCAGGCCATTTGGTACACAGGGACAGGGCACTTCATGCAATGGAACAGGGTGCATCTCAGGGCTTTTAGCTTGCTTTCTTAGCACTCACTCAATATGCACTCTTGGGTACTCATAGCGTCTCTGCCTTGCCCTGTCTTTTAGCACAGACATAAAGTCAGGCATCTTGTCATGCTTGCAAACACTGAAGTGTTAAGGGGTAAATATGTTGGTGTATAGCATTATGCTGCATCAATTTCACACCTACAGAGTTTGTTGACAGCTTGCATGGCAAATACAGTGCTTGTGTGTCAACCAACTGGCCATGTCTGAAAGTCCTTAGTTCATCCATGATGAATTATGATCAGTCAGGGGCCTGGTCTAACATCTGTCAGGAAAGGTGGTGAGACATCCTGAGTGAGTGAGTAGGAAGTGCAAATAACATGCAGAGTTACTAGTGAGTGGGATGGGCTGGGTGTGAGTTGTTGAGAAAAGATGCCACATGCAATATTGAGAGTGGGGGGTGGACCATGCATCCTGGTGGGTGATGGGACCAGCGGTATGGCTCGTGTGAGTGTGAGATAGCAAAAAAAAGGTTGTGACACTGCTGACCCATGCAGAGCATTCGTGCATGTCAAGTGGAAAGTTTGTTTCGTCCTGCACGAAAAGATTAATAAAATCAGATTAATTTTTGTTCATCATGGTACAATGCCGACGGGGGAGGGGAGTTCCAGGGTTTTGACCCAGGAATGACAAAGTAATAGCGATACGTTTCCAAGTCAGACTGGTGAGTGACTTGGAGGGGAATTTGCAGGTGAGGGTGTTCCCATCTTGCCCTGCCCTTGTCATTCTGGAGAGTGGTGGTCCTGGGTTTAGAAGATGATCTCTAAGAAGCCTTTATGAATTTATGCACATTGTAGATAGTACACACTGCTACTGAGCATCAGTGGTGGAGGGAGTGGATGTTTGTGCATGTTGATACCAACAAAGTGGGCTACTTTGTCCTGGATGGTGTCAAGCTTCTTGAATGTTGTTGGAGTTGTACCCATCCAGGCAAATGGGAAGTATTACATCAGACTCCTGATTTGTACCTTGTAGATGGTGGACAGGCTTTGGGGAGTCACGAGATGAGTTATTTGCTACAAGATTCCTAGCCTCTGACCAGCTTTTGCAGGCACTTTACTTATGTAACCAGTCCAGTTCGGTTTCTGGTTAATTATAACCCTCAAAGTGTTGATGGTGGAGTATTCAGCAGTAGTAATGCCATTGAATGTCAAGAGCAATGGTCAGATTCTCTTTTTTTGTTGGAGATGGTTATTGCCTGGCATTTATGTGGCTCAAATGGTACTTGTCACTTTTCAGCCCAAGCTTGGATATTGTCCAGATCTTGTTGCATTTGGAAATGGACTACTTCAGTGTCTGACACATTGTGAATGTTGCTGAATATTGTGCATCATCGGCGAACATCCCATTTCTGATCTTATGGCAGAGGGAAGGTTATTGATGAAGCAGCTGGCGATGGTTGGGCCTAGGTCATGACCCTAAAGACCTCCTGCAGAGATGTCCTGGAGACAACTGACCTCTAACAACCATCTTCCTATGTGCCAGATATGACTTTAACCACTGGAGAGTTTGCCCCCGATACCCATTGATTCCGATTTTGCTAGGGCTCATTGGTACCACACTCATTCAATGAAAGTTTGATGTCGTTGAGAGCTCCCTTTTGATGATTGGAGAGCTTTCATTTCGTGCCTAAATGGAACCTTTGGTGCAAATTTCAGAGCTTCAATTCTAACATTTTAAGACGCCTTCCATCACTTTGATATCATTATGTGTTTCATTAATTCCAGATAAGAACATTTGATCCCAGCTGAGACCAGCATTATGTTTAAGAGCATGGTTTTTGCTAACAATGGCAATTTTTTCTGGTACAGTTCTTCCATGTCTATATTGTTTTTAGTTTCTTTGAGGGAAAAATAGAAACAGGTTAAATTGTACATCCAATTATGAAGAATAGATTTATGAACTTTGTTGCAGACAACAGAATACAGGAAAGTTTTCTCAATCATTCATTCTCTTTCATCTACTCGATAAGTCATTTCAAACGAGAGATCCATTATTTATGATTGTTTTTGTATGACTTTCTTTATGTGATGTTCAGAGAAGATTATCCAGTTTGTTAAATGTGGCAGAGAAGATAGAATTTTACTCACTTCATTGTGAGCAAGAGATAGTGTAGAGATAAAGGACTGAAGTTTGTATTTTCTTTGGGTAAATCTAAGTTGCACTGAGTTTTTTTGGAGAGTACCCTGTGAGTTTTCCCACCATACCTACCATTTTGCCAAATGCTTCGGTAGTGTCCCTCGGGTCTGATTTGAGCCCTACCTTACCAGAATAATTCACCACAAAGCAGATTTCTTCCGAAGCACAGGCATCCCCCGTGCCCATGCCATCTTTAAAAGGCCACTATGCACCTGGATGAGCACTGGCATCCTGAAGCTTCCTTAAGGATGCAGAAAAGATGACCCCATGAATTTCTAAAGGGACCTAGAAGTCTAGGTTGACAGAAAGTGCAAAATGAACAGAGCAAGGCCATAGCACCCTGGTCTAAGGTCACCATCTGAGTCAGTACATTCTCCACAGTTTTCAGAAATGGCATTGCTATAAGAATGCTAGTGACCTTCTCCGTTGTGACAGGGTAAGTGCCACATGCCTCCTCTCTGCCACCTTACACTCACTCTATCACTGCCACAGCACACATCTCTCACCAATGTTCATGCTCTGTCTCTCTCACTGTTGACAGCAGAATGTCCCTCACTCACTCTCACCTGCCCCCTCAGGCTCTCACACCATGAACCCTGAAACAGCTCCACAGCTAGCCGAGGCCACTTGCACTCAGAGGCCTGCTGGAGACCAGGTACCTGCTCAGCCCCAGGCAGGAGAGGCCTCCTCACTGGTATTAGCAAACTGGGGACTTCACCCAGATGCAGAGGGAGGAGCAGGAGCAGCAAGCAGGGATGTGGAAGGCAATGGCCCTCATTGTCCTGAAGCTGCAGGAGTGCATAGAGTCATGTGACCATCTGGCTGTCTCAATGCACAGGTTGGCAGCTGCCAGGGAGTGCCAGGTCTAGCAGCCTCAGGGTGGGATAGAGAGAGAGAGATGCACATTCCAAACATTCAGCTGTCAATGAGTAGTTCAACAGTATTACAACACAACAGCCATTTCCAGCATAGAGAATCTGACCAGGTCACTGACCAGGTCTCTTTTGAGAACATACTGTAAGTTATCATTGACACAACACTGAACAAGACCAGCTATATAAACACAGCTATATGATTGTAAGCACAGGTCAGAAACTAAGAATTCTGAGGTGAGTAACTCTTTTTCTCAAGATTTTCAAAGCCTGACCACTATATACAAAGCACAAGTTAGGAGTGTGATGGAATGCTCTTTGCTTGCGTAGATCTGTGTGGCTTCAATTTGAGAAGTTCACATCATGGAGAACAAGGAAAAAGTGAGGACTGCAGATTCTGGAGATCTGAGTCCAGAAATGGGATGCTGGAAAAGCACAGACAGTCAGGCAACATCCAAGGAGCAAGAGAGTCGATGTTTCGAGCTCTTCATCAGGAATGTTTCAGATCCAGCGACCCTTCTTCAGAACTGGAGTTCTGAAAAAGGGTCATTAGACCTGAAACGTTAATTATGATTTATTTCCACAGATGCTGCTAGACTTGCTGAGATTTCCTTGTAATTTTTGTTTTTGTTTCAAATTTCCAGCAACCGCAGTTCTTTTGGATTTTTTTTGTCCAGTGAAGTCTGGAGTTTGTCAGTGATCTGTGTAAGAAAATGAGAGTCGATTGCATTTCATTTTGAGTGACTCTAGATCATAACCGAATAGGGGAGCTGACTAACTATGTTAACTGCATCTAAGAACGACTTTGTACATCCTTTTCTGAATACCGTCAGTGGATTGGTATTGCTGCTTTTTGTCCTGTCTGACTGTGCAGAGGCCCTATGATCCAATACTAGTCAAACAAAAGATGCAGTGATAAGATCGTTTTTGAGAGGAAATGGTGTTTCAACTTCTGAATCATGTAAAGATAGCTGAGTTCCTTTTGCAATAGTACTGAGATATATTTCCTATTTTAGATATGTCTGAATAAAGATACTTAACAGTTTGGCAGCATTATGGCATTGGATTGTAGCATCATTCATTGATAGATCAAGAGAGACTGGTTTGTTTTCAACAAAGTTGAGTCACCTTTTCCACATTTATTGGGGTTAAGGCACATTCCATTCTTTATGGAGCAATTGTGAAGTTGCTTAAAGACAGTTACCATATGAGATTCTGTATGAATACTATGCTTAATGATAACTGTCAGTTCCTCAACACAACTAAGCTACAACTGCCAGTGCCAACTACTTTGTGGCTACTATCGTTAATCAATCTGGTTGAAAATTTCCATTCTTCTTGCAGTGGTAAACAGTTAAGTGGGCTCTGTTTTCTGTATATGATCACCAGAGGGAAGCTGAAACACGAGATTCGGAATTAATGGCAGTTTGTTTTGTAGAAGCTACCAGTTCAAATATGAGTACAAGTTCTTTGACTATGCAATACTTCTACTAACTGCTGAAATCCTTAATAAATAAACATATAAATATTTTTGTGTTAACCAATCCCCTGTGCATGACACCTTGATCTTTATCAACCAAGTAGGACCAAAGTGAACATAAAGTGTTAGTATTCATCACCCTTTGTCAGGGAGAATTCCAGTTTATCACTATCATTTTGACTTCATTTCAAGTTGGTCTTGCTCAAATTTTAAATTGAAGTTCCCTTGTTCTTGATTCTGTCACCAACAGAAATATGGGGCCAAATCTTCCCCTCTCCTGATCATTCAAAATTATTCACAGAACGAAAGGGGAATATTGGGATCCCAGCCTCTGTGGGAATTGCCTGGGACGTCTGATCTCCCAAAGGCCAATTCTCCTGCTCCACCAGACCCTGTACACTGTCTTTGACTCTAACCTGGAATTAGAGACTTCAGATGGGAATGAAGCTGAAATGAAATTAGAAATTGAAGTGTTAATATGAGAGTATGGAAGGCAGCGGAAACATAAGCTAGATGAGAAAGAACATTTTGGGCAAGGCTAAATGGGACAAAAACAGAGACTGCTGGGAAAACTCAGGTCTGGCATCATCTGGAAAGAAAGCAGAGTTAATGTTTCAGGTTCAGTGACCCTCTTTCAGAACCGATTATACTTTGGAAAAGGCTGGTATAGATGTTAAAGATGGGATGGGGGCGGGGGAGGCGAAGGAGTAAACAATAAGCTTCCTTCTGACCTGCTCTCTGCTACTGAATATTCTGTACTCAGCAAAGCTCTTATTCCTCTGCACTCCCAACTTAATGGTTTTCAGCCACTACATGATTTTAAACTCTTCTTCCATTGCTTTTGCCTCTTGTGTCCATTTCTTTGGATAATAGTCCTCTTCCTGTCTCACAGACACCTTCACCTGCCTTCAACATATTCCCTCCACCTGGATTCCTCTCTCTGGCCTCTTACCTGCATTCAGCCTGTTCCATTGAGAATGGTTGACATGACATTAGTTGCCTTAATTTCTCTGCCCCGTTTACCCATTCCAAACTGTCTTCTTCTGAACTGACTGCACTCTGTGCCTTCAGATCCTGCCAACAAGGCTGGTGTTATTCTTGTCTGGTGTACTGACCAGCTTTCAGATATCTTCTCCTTCATCTTCTGGACTATGACTCCACCATGGAACACCAGGCCATTGCAACTGCAGTGCACCACCCCGCACAGCTCGCTTTTACCGTTCCAAAATCCATAAACAGGGCTGCCTGAGCAGACTCATTGTTTCTGCCTGCTCTTGCCTCACAAAACTCATCTCTTCCTATCTCGACTCTGATTTTTTCTCCGCTTGTCCAGCCCCTTCCCACTTACATCTGCAATCCTTCCAAAACTTCAGAACAGTTTCAAGGTTTCATGGCTGATTTGATTGTGACCCCAAGTTCCTGTTCTTGACTGTCCTCGAAGCATTATGGCTGTTTTGTCAGTCAAGAATTTAACTACTTCTGCCTTTGCATAGTCAATGACCTTGTCCCTAAAAGTGTTGTGACAGTTGCAATGCAGGAAGTATGGTAGCTAATTTGTACACAACAAATGACAACGTAATGAGGATAAGTTATAACTAGGATGTTGAGAAAAGCTGCCCTGCTCTTCTTGCAATAGTGCCATGGAATCTTTTATGACCATCTGAGAGGTAGATTAGAATTCAGTTTAACTTTTCTCATGTGGAAAATCAGAATCTCTGACATTGCATGAAGTGTCAACTGAAAATATGTGGCTAGTTCCAGGAGTAGGCCTTGAACCCACAATCAGCTTGATTTGAACATGAGTGCCAACGCTGACGCACAGTGAGTTTAAAACCAGTCTAAGCCATCTATTTCAAATTATGGTTTGGCTGCTATGACTTTAAAACAATCTGCTATGGGGAAATGACATACTGTGATAGTAATATAACAAAGAGCTGCCAATTGTTTGGAAATGGTTTTATAGTAAAAGGCTGATGACATTACTTCTGGCTCTACCTCAGGAAAATGTCTCTTCACAAAAAGCTGTGATGAACATTTCCGTGGTAAAGTTATCAAATGATTATGCACTTTACTGACCACAGTTATAACACAGACTATTCCAATTGCTGCCTATAGAAATAAATGGAAAGTATGAAGGAACATCACTAAATGAAACAAAACAATTTCCTTCAAATTCTTAAAATTAAGTTAATGTTGTTCAACACAACTGACTCAAATAGAAATGTTCGTTCTCCTACTGTAATGAACAACAAGAATAGGAACAAAGGAGACAATTTGTTGATACATCAGTAGCTTTATTTCAAAGTCAAATAGAAACTTGCTTTATTATAGTTTAAAAAGGTCAATTGAAAATCAAAGGACCTAGTGGCAATATTGGTCATTTTTATGCTGAGCTGTGATTAGGAAAATAATTGCCTCAATGGTGAGGCTACTTTGGGTGATTTTGATGCTGTTTTATAAATTCCCACACTGATCAAAAGAGGAACTTGTGTAATCTCTAAAAACTAAATATTGTACCGAAGAGAACGGCAAGACATTAACTCCAGGAGCTTGACCCAGTTAAGGAATCATTCACCTTAAGCCACTTTAGAGATATTAAAACAGATCATTGTGGAATTTACCCTCATTGCCACTGTTGGTACCTCTGTCAGTATGAGGCACCTCTGTCAGTATGAGGCGCAGGGCAAGTCTTGTTTGAGATTGTTATTAATGCCATTAATCCTCCTTTGTCTATACTGAATATAGAGTTTGTTTAATGATCAGTGATAGAGGATAGATCACTGGTGCATGTAATCAGAAGAGGAACTTGTCTAAGTTACCAAGATGATAGCAGTAAATAAAATTTACATTACTAGTCATGCATAATTATTACCGACTTTCAGGATCTGTATTCTGTACCGAACGAAGGCAAGTGTAGAGGTCTGCCTCCACCCAAAAACTATATGATCTCATCAAAATTAGAGCTCAATACGCTCAACATTATATTTTTCAGGATTATATTTTACAACACAGAAAAGGGAGCTGCGTCAAAGAAGTAAGCTTAAAGGAGACTAGTTAAACAGGAGAGGGAGTGCCCAAGAGGCAGTGAAGCTTAGGCAAGGACTTACAGTAGATTAGCACCTGTGCAGCTGAATATAAGGTATTAAGCTTAACATTTGGCCTGAACTTCATTACTACGGACAGATTATGACCAAGACAGTTTCAGTTCAATTCAGTTTTGATTATGAGCAAAATATGCAATATTAGCATCTATATCGGATTGATACACTTTTTATGGGTATTATGTGTAAACTACTGAGATATTGACATATTTTGCATTTACAGCAAATGTGCTGCACCATAATTACAATTACTACGATAGATTGAATGCAATGCATTAGATTGAATACATTATTGTGAGGGAAATACTTTGCGGGAAAGATCTGTCAGATTTGTACCTCTTCAACACAACGTTATACAGTATCACATTGATTTTCTGGGTCTAGACTGGACTACGGGCCGTTGGCGAATGGTATGCCCAGATTAAAGCTGCACCTCATAAATGCATTCTTTTTTCTTTGCTCTTTTGCAATTGTCACCATCTAAAACACGATCTGAGAGGATGACCAACCAAGTGCTAAAAGACATCAAAATGATATGTGAACGTCGCTAGATGGTGGCATGGGAGGAAGAAAAATCCAGGTTAGGTCAAAAGGAAAATAAATGATATCCCTCCTTACTGCTTATAACTGGCAGATTTATGCCAATTTTACACTTTTTATTTCCCTTCTGTTGAATTTATCTAGGGAATAATGATCATCATGTCACCTCTATATAAACAATTGTTTTCCACTCACTGAAACTTTGTATTCCTGAACTTGACAGCATGAATATCGAGTGATTTGTGGAAGTGCTGTTCAGCCAGTTGGGATCATTAGTGCCCATCATTTGCAAGGCAGAGGTACCTTTGGAAGCAAAAACTGGCCCACAGCACCTAATGAATACCTGATTTTTGAATAGTGAGATTTATCTGAAATTCCTTTTATTTTTCATGGTCATAGTGCACATGTTTTTCTCAATACTGACTGTGAGCAATGATCCCTTTGATGGATAATGTCATGGGTAGATACATAAACATCAGACAGATTGGTGAGGACAAGGTCAAGTGGCTTTTTCTCTCTTGTTGATTCCTTCACGACCTGCCACAGCCCCAGTCTAGTGTGTCTGTCTCTCAAGATGCAACCAATCCAGTCAGTAGTGGTGCTGGTGAGCTATGATATACCCAGAGAGGATGACAGTAGTATCTGGAACATTGTCTATAATGTATGATTCAGTGAATATGACTGTTTGTCTATTGCTTGACCAGGCTGTGAGACAGATTGCAAAATTTTGGTGCAATTTCTTTTCTACATTGTTAGTAAGGAGGGCTGGGTTTGTGTAGCAAACTGTTTGCAACTGGAGGCTTGCTAGACCTTTTAAAATCAACTATGTGACAGGAATCGCATGTAGGCCCGATGAGCTAAGGACTGCAGAATTCCCTTCAATGAACTAAATGGGTTTTGACAGCATTAGCTCATGGTCACCATTACTGAGACTAGCTTTTGGTTCTGGGTTTTATTATTTGAATTCAACTTTCAGATACTGCCATGGTGGAAATTGAACTCACATGCCCAGGGCACTACCTTGAGCCACTATATTACAAATACAGGAATGCTATCACCACACCACTGCCTTCAATGTGAAATCGCATACTGTCAGAGAGGAGGAAGAAAGATTGGACTAAGAGAGAAAAAAGAAGAAAATTATCAGATGTTTGAATTTGACATTTGTTGAAACTGAAATAATAAACAAAACCTGAATGAATTAGACTCTCTTGAAATTGTTTATTTTCAGCACCAGCGAGATTGACTGTCAGTAATGAACAATGATGATATTATTTAAAGATATTGGCTCTTCAGATTCCCAGACTCAAATATCTGTGGTGTGTTCACTTTGTATCTACTGTACAAGGACAGCCATCTCAGGCAACTCAATGCATTTCAGTGGAGGATGAAAGAGCAAGAGTCTTCTATGAAGCAGTGTAATTCAGGCAAAATAATTCTGAATTTTGCTATTTAGCCATCAAAGTGTCCCTCATCTGAAATTGCTATGCCACTTATAACTGCCAGGGCATTAGCCCACTGTTATATTAACAGAAAAAATCTGTACCAATGCCACTCTGTGACTTGCTTTTTCATCTTCTCCCCTAATTGACAGCTTATTTAGTCATGCATGGCAAATTGATTAATGGAACCGATTGATCCCAATTTGTATCATGGATTGAACTTGTTGCAACAGTTCATTTTCATTAGAAGCTGGTTGTTAACTAAAATGCTTTTGTTTTCCTTAATTAAGTTAAAAATTAATTTCCTGAGGGGGCACAACGAAAATGAGATTGGAGTTCGAGATAAAGAGATGAAACAAACTGAAGCTTTGAATTGGGACTAAGACATTAATTCAAAAGTGGATAGGTTTTGGAACAAACGCTGGAAAATGAAATGGATGGCTGAGTAAACTTTTTAGTTGAAATTCAAGCCTCAGGTTATTAATTTTGCAACTTTTCCTGTAGCATACCAAGTTGTGGGAGAAATCAAAAGAAAATGATCACAAATCCTGAAAACAAACCCTATGAAGAATAAAATTTAGCAGAAAAATCAGCAAAATGTTCTCCGCAACCACTTCATATCCCCCACCATCCTCAGCTTGCCCCAATGTAAAACTGGGGGCTACATTTTCTCATTCTTTGACAAAGTGTCTTTTTGGGTGGGACTCATAGCTGGTGGCCCATCATGGCCCATGGCAACTTTTCTCGTGCAGTTGTCTGCTCTTTAACTCATTAATCATTCATTGGTTCTCTTGGGCACCCATCTCATGGAATCATGTAGCAGGAGAAATGGAGGTGTTCATTGATGCAGCATCTTTGTGACCTTCAGGATGCTGGTGCCATATTGAAATCCCAGCTTCACCGCACTTCACATGCTACGAGTTGGGAACTGGCCCTCACCCTGAGCCTTACAATTGTTCAAACTCAAGAAATGCTGCAAAATAAGAAGCTCGTACCCTGTTTCTCCAACAGTGACCTGGCCAGTCCAAGTGAGGACCAATAGCTTGGAGTGAGAAGGAGGCCATCGACTCTGAGCTCACCCTTACCTCTCTGAGAAGGAAGCCACTTGCCCTTGGAAGGTAACCTTCCAAAACTTTCACTTGCACCCACTCAGAGCCATTCAACTCGATGGGTTTTCTGTCCAGATTAGACTCAGGAGCAGATCACATTACTGACCAGCCTCAGCAGACGTTCAGGAAGAAACACACAAGGTGACTGCCACTTGGAGGACTGCCAGAGACCAGGCACCCAATCAGCCTCTGACAGATGACTATTCCCTGGTCTCGGTCATTTGTGACTTCATTGAAATGCAGAGAAATGCTCAGGCACAGCAGGCAGGTTGTCAGAGACACTCCGTAAATGAGGTTAAAGGATGGAAGAGCCAATTAATGTTATCAAAACCGTGTTGACTCCAGCATATGTGCGTCTGGCTGCCTCATTTGCCAGGCTGTCTACCACTATAGAGCTTCCATAAAAATTAAAATTCTTAATTGGAGTAAGGCAAATTTTAATGGTATGAGAAAGAACTTTCAAAAGTTGATTGGAGTAGACTGTTTGCAGGTAAAAGGATGACTGGCAAGTGGGAGGCTTTCAAAAGTGTGATAACAAGAGTTCAAAAGCATTATGTTCCTGTTAGAGTGAAGGGTAAGACAGGTAAGATTAGGAACAATGGATGAATAAAGATATTGACGTTTTAGTCAAGAATAAAATGGTCAACTGGGATCCAGTGAATTTCTAGAAGGGTATGGAGAGTGTGGGGGCATTCGTAAGAGGGAAATCAGGAGAGCAAAAAGAGAATTTGAGATAGGTTGGCAGATAAGGTCAAAAATCAAATGACACCAGGTTATAGTCTAACAGGTTTATTTGAAATTGCAAGTTTTCAGAGCTCTGCTCCTTCTTCAGGCATGATATCAACCCAGTCCGACTCCGGCATCTCCACATCTTCACAGATAAGTTTAAGGATAATCCAAATAGATTCTACAAATACATGAAGAGCAAAAGAACAACTAGAGAGAGAGTAGGACCCCTTGAAGATCAATAAGGTTCTCTTTGTGTTGAACCTAAGGAGATGGTAGTGGTATTCATATTTTGAATCAGTTTTTATTGTGGAGAAAGAGTCTTGAGAAATCAGGAAAATAAACATTGATTTTTGAAAATGGTTCATAATACAGAAATGCTGGAGGTTTTAGAAAATGTAAATGTAAATGTAAATCTCTCTGTAGGTCCTGATCAAGTGTATCCCAGGGCATTGTGGGAAGTTAGGGAAGAAATTGCTGAACCACCAGCAAAAATATTTGTATAATCTATAACCACAGGTTAGTGCCAAGGACCGGAGAGTGACTAATATTGAGTCTTTATTTAAGAAAAGAGAAGCCTGGGAACTGTAGATCAGTGAGTCTGACGTCAGTGGTGGGTAAGTTGTTGGAGGTGATTCTAAAAGTTAGGATTTACATGCATTTGGAGAGGCAAAGACTGGTTAGGAATAGTCAGCATGGCTTTGTGCGAATGAGGAAGTAACCAAAAAGATTGATGAGGGCAGAGTGGTAGAATTTGTTTAGTTGGTCTTCAGTAAAGCCTTTGACAAGGTTTTGTATGGTAAACTGTTTAATTAAGGTAGATCACATGGGATTCAGGGTGAACTTGCCAATTGGAATCAAAATTGGCTTTAAGTTTGGTGGCAGAGGGTGCTGGTGGAGGGTTGTTTTTTGGACTGGAAACCTGTGACCAAGAGTGTTCTACAGGGATCGGTACTGGGTCCACCTCTGTTTGTCTTTTATATAAATGATTTAGTGAGAATATAAGACGCATGGTTCATAAGTGTGTGGATGACTCCAAAATTGCTGATCTAGTGAAAGAAGGTATCTAAGATTGCAAAGAGATCTTGATTAATTGGGTCAATTCGCTGAGAAGTGGCAGATGGAGCTTAATTTGGATAAATGCGAGGTATTGCAATTTCATAAAACAAACAAGGGCAGGACTTATACAGTTAATGGTATGGTCCTGGATGGTGGTGTTGAATACTGACACCGAGGGGTTCAGGTGTATAATTATTTGAAGTTTGCGTTAGGTAGACAGTGATTAAGAAACTGTTTAGCATGGTTGCCTTCCTTGCTCAGACCTTTGAGTATAGGAGTTGGGATGTCATGTTGACATTGATGAGGTCTCTTTTGGAGTACTCTGTCAAGTTCTAGTATCATTAAACTGGAGAGGGTTCACAAAATGTTTACCAGGATGTTGCTTGGAATGGAGGGTTGGAGTTAAACAATTAGGCTGGAGAGTCTGAGATATTTTTGACTGGAGCATTGAAGGTTGAGAACTGAACTTACAGAAGTTTATAAAATTGCGGGAGGCATAGATAAGGTGAATAGCAAAGGTCTTTTCCCTCTGGAGGGGAGTTCAAAATTAGGGGGCATATTTTTAAGGCGAGAGGAGAAAGATTTCAAAAGTACATAAGGGGCAACTTTTCTAGACAGAGAGTAGTTAGTGTGTGGAATGAACTGCTAGAGGAAGTGATGGATGGAGGTACAGTTACAATGTTTAAAAGACATTTGGATAAGTGCATGAATAGGAAAGGTTTGGAGGGATATGGCACAAGTGCAGGCAGGTTGAAGTATTTTAGTTTGGGAACATGGTTAACGTGGATTGGTTGGACTGAAGGGCCTGATTCTATGACTCTATGACCCAGGTCCAGCACTCTCCATATTACTGGGTATGTGGTATGGACATGATGGGTTGAATGGCCTCCTTCTGTTCTGTAAAATTCTATGATTGTATCTGCACAATCCTGCACTCCATTGTTGAAACCATTGATATTCAGCATTTACAGGAAGGTGGACAGTGCACTGCCAGCAAGCTGGGGTCCTCTATAAGCAAATCCCCAGGGCATCAACCAGTGAAGATTTCCAGGGCAACATGGCTAACAACAGGCTCCTTCAACTCAGTTATGGATGGAGGGACTTTACATAGATGTAGTAAGAAGGAAAGGAAGGAGCAGATAGGTAGCATGAATGACACATCATTAGTAATCCTGGGAAGACAAAGGCCTAGTGGTATTATCTCCAGATATTAATCTTGAAACCTAGGTAAAGTTCTGGGGACCTGGGTTTGAATCTGGCCAGTGCAGTTGGTGGAATTTGAATTCAATAAAAATCTGGATTTAAGATCTAATGATGACCATTAATCCAGTGTCACTGTTGGAAAAGCCCTTCTGGGTCACTAATGCCCTATAGGGAAGGACATTCCAGTGATGAAAGGCATTGCTGTACTCTTGCAAACAACTGACTCCCTGATTGCAGATCGCCTCAGGTGTTAGGGATCTTTGCACCATCATGCAGCCAAGGTGTTACACTTTGCTGGTAGTGTTTAGCAATGTCTCCATTAATGTGTAGGATAGTGCGAGGTTCTTCCCTGTACAAACCATCCACACTAGTGCCCACCCTATGAGTGGGAGCACAGAATCAGTGACAATTCCACACATCTCTGCAGACAATGTTTTATTCTGTCAGCGTTTTCAAGGAAGTACATTGCCATTCAAGGCTGCGAAGTATATGATGGGTGCAAAGAATATTTTAGATTCCCTACAATATGGAAACAGGCCCTTCGGCCCAACAAGTCCACACCGACCGTCCAGGGAGTAACCCACCCAGACCCATTCCTCCTGAATGATGCACCTAACACTATGGGCAATTCAGCATGGCCAATTCACCTGACCTGCACATCTTTGGATTGTGGGAGGAAACCGGAGCACCTGGAGGAAACCCACACAGACACAGGGAGGAAGTGCAAACTCCACACAGACAATTACTGGAGGCGGGAATCAAACCTTGGTCCCTGGCACTTTGAGGCAGCTGTGCTAACCACTGAGCCACCGTGCTGTTTGCAATATACAACATCTTCACTCTGCCTCATAGGCATGTCAGGATAAGATGCACAAAGCATGCCCTCTCTTGTTATAAATGCTGTTCTGTTCATAGCTTGAAGCATTTCAGGGCAATTTAGTGATCTACGTGAACTCTAAAACTTTTAGGCCAACTGATGATGGAAGGGTGAAAAGGAGCTTTCACACAACTTGTTGCCTATCGTGAGGGTCTGCATTGCACAGCATTTGTTATCCATCTGCTGAAAGAAGTCTAAAAGCCACTGATCAAAGAATCCTTATCATCGCAGGAAGAGGCCATTCAGCCCATCATGTCTGCACTGACCCTCCGAACAGCATCCCACCCAGATGCTTGATGAACAGTTACCCCATACAGGACCCACATACAAATCATTGTATTCTGCCCCTCTAGAGAGAAACAGTAGCCTCTCCCATTCACACTACACAAGGTGAAAGCTATTTTGTCTCCTTATTGCGTAGTTGTGTCTGGTGCAATGATGATGACAAGGTTTTAACTTTGTGGCCTGTGAGTGACTTGCAAGCTCCACCTGAGACTAATGATGATTCCTCCTATTCTTCATGTTCCCTTTTATATTGCTGCCTCTGCCTCCCCATTATTTTCCAGCTCTTCATTGCCATTCCAATGTCCATTTAGCCACATAATATCATGGCCAAATTTCCCTGTATATTTCCAATCTATCGGCTTTGGTAGTTACCATGCCCTTGTTAGGTGTACACTCTTCTTGTATTGAAGCTAGATTTTGCACAAGAAAGGTGGACAGGAAGAGAAATAAAAGTATAATTCAGAAGTAGACTTTAAATAAGCTATCTTTTAAAATTCAGTCACAGGATGAAGGCATCGCTGCCTAGGCCAGTATATATTGCCCATTCTTAGATGCCCAAGGACAGTTAAGAACAATCATATTGCAATGGGTCTAGTGTCACATGGAGGCCAGGCCAAGTAAAGATGCCAGATTCCCTTCCCTAAATGACATTAGTGAACTAGATGGATTTTTTCAACAATTAGCAATTGATGTCATCATTAAACTCTTAATTCTAAATTTCTTTGAGTTCAAACCTTACCATCTGTCATGATGAGATTCAAACCAGGGTCCTCAGGACATTACCTGGTTCTTTGTAGCAAAAGTGCCACAAAGCGCTTGCAACCTCCCTCTTTTTATGAAGGCAGAACCAAAACATGTATTTAATTAGTCAACCATCTCTTTGTTCCCCATTATAACTTTCCCTGTTTCTGACTGTAAGGTACTTACGTTTCTCTTCATTAATCTTTTTCCCTTCACGTGCGTATAGAAGCTTTCACAGTTTGAATGCTCCCCAAAAACTTACTCTACTTTGACCTCTTAATCAATCCCTTTGTCCTCCTTTGCTAAAATCTTAATTGTTCCCAATCCTCAGATCTACTGTGTTATTGACCAATTCTTATGCCCCTTTCCTTGGATCTAATACTATCCCTAATATTAGTCACAGTCGTGTTATTGTTCCCATTTTCTTTTTGTGTCAGATAGAAATGAACAATTGTTGCAGTTCCTCCAAGCACTCCTTAAATGTTTGAAATTGACTATTCCCTATCATCCCTTTAAGTAACTTATACTACTTTATCATACTTGATCCCAGCCAGCTCACATCTCTTACCATTGCAATTTCCTTTATTTCGATTCAGGGCCGTTGTCTCACAATCAATTATGCAACTCTTCATTTTAATGAAGTGATGAAAAGGAGCAAGATAGGATCCAGTAAATATTTGAAATTGGCATTAATTGGCACTATTGGCATAAATTGCCTGGCAGGCTTTCGACTTTGATGCTCCAGCACCTGCAGTGCTCACTTTCTCCAAATTGTAACTAGTTGACCTCACCTTGACCGGTTAGCTTGACACCTGTAGTAGAGAAAATGCTGGAGTACCTAATGAAGGATTTAATAGCAGAACATTTAGAAAACAGTGACAAGATTGGACAGAGTTAGCATGGATTTACAAAAGGGAAATCATACTTGACAAATTTACTGGAATTTTTTGTAACAACTTATAACTAGTTGATAAGCGGGAGCCGTAGATGTGGTTTACTTGGACTTTCCCATGCTAATCGCTAACCCATGGGTAAAACAAAAATGTTAGGATTGAGTGTAGTATACTGACATAGAGAACTAGTTGACACAGAAAACAAAGAACACCAATAAATGAATCATTTTCCAAGTGGTAGCTAGTGACTAGTGGAGGTATCAGAAGGATCAGTGTTTGGGCCTCATCTATTCACAATATAGATTCATGATTTAGATGAAGAAACTAAATATAGTATCTCCAAATTTGCAGATGATGCAAAGCTAGTTGGGAGAGTGAACTGTCAGGAGGATACAGAGGTGCTGCAGTGTGATTTAGACAAGTTGAATGAATGGGCAAATGTGTGAAAGATGAAATATAATGCGGGTAAATATGAGGTTATTCACTTTGGTAGCAAAGGCAGAAAGGTTCAGTATTACTGACTGGCAATAGATTGCACTTCCCCCTTTCCCAATGAGACCTGGATGTCCTTGTACACTAATCAATGAAAGTAAGCAACCAGGTGCAGCAGGCAATGAAGAAGGTAAGTGGTTTGCTCACCTTCATAACAAGAGCATTTGTGTACAGGAGAAAGGATGTCTTGTTGCAATTACACATGGCCTTGATGTGATGGCATCTGCAGTATTCTGTACAATTTCAGTCTCCTTGTTTGAGGAAGGATGTTCTGGCTACGAAGGGATTGCAACAAAGATTTTCCAGAATGATTCCTGGGATTGCAGGATTAATGTATTAAGAGAGCCTGGATTGGTGAGGAATATGGGGTGTGGTTTTCATAGAAGCTTATAACATCCTAACAGGTCTAGTCAGGGTGAAAGCATGTTTACAATGACTGGGAAGTCCAGTACCAGGACTCACAGTCTAAGGGTAGAGGATGGTCCATTTAGGACTGGGTTGAGGAGAAATTTCTTCACTGAGCCTGTGAAATCCTCTACTACAGAAAGTGGTTGATGTCAAAACATTGAATGTTTCCTGGAAGGAGTTAGATATGGTTCTTAGTGCAAAAGGGATCAAAGGGAATGGAAAGAGTACTGGGTTAGATGTTCAGCCATGCAGTAGCAGGCTTGCAGGCCTGATTGACTTACTCCAGTTTCTATGCTTATGTGCACATAACACACAGTTTTTTTAGTAAGTAGGGTTTTTGTTTCATCAGTCTGCAAAGAATGTATGTATGTCCCTAACTGGTATGCTAAAGTTATTATTTCACATCTGTAGCTTAGTCCCTCTGGAACAAAAGATAATGAAATGTGCTAACGTTTGTGAAATGTATAGTTCTGAATAATATTCTGCCCTAGAAATGACCTTAATAGCTGCTGGGAAAATGTTAATTTCCTGCAATCATGAACTATTCAGATTATTTAAAATACTTTAAAGGGTTTCCTTGAAATAAGGTCAAGCTCTTCCACATATACTTCCTATTTAATTGAGATCTTATGGATATCAGTGACCTACCTCAGGTTCAAGATAGGAACATGATTATTTTTCTTTGTAATTTCTTTGTATTTTTCTTTGTAATTCTTCTGAAAGATAGATTTGCAGCCAAATTTATTGTTGCATTTGGCATCTAACGCTCAACAATCTGTCTAAAACACTCAGGTTATTCACCTTAAAATATAATGTGCACATGAATGGGAAGGAACTGCACAGAACAATAACTTTGTGTTGAAAACTGCTGTCTGTGTGCAAGAATTACATCTTTGCTGCTTTCCACATTTAAAGGTTTTGGTTGAGTCTGTTTGTATGGACATTGTTCTTTTTATTATTAAATAATATTAATATTAATATTATAATATTAATATTAATATTAATATTATAATAATATTAAATAAACCTTTCATGTAAATAGATTTGCCGGTCAGTTTAGAAAACAAGCCACTATTTGATTGGTTGAAGTGTAGACTTTCTGTCAAAGTCAAGATTATTTGGTGGCTCAAACCATAACCATAGCCAGGATACATTGAAAAGGATTTTCTGCCGAATGTATCTAGATGCTGCTTGACTCTAGTTCACAGTGTATTTATGTGTTTGAACAAGAACACCAAACCCAAGGAGCAGAATATAAAAATGTAACTTTTGCAGCACAATAATCACAAACAGCACTAGAAAATAGCTAGAGGTTCAGTTTCCCCTCTTATTTTCTTTAGATAATTAATTCTGATGCTTTTCACAATTATTTGATGTGAATTAAAACGTTAGACACCATTTAGGAGAGGAGAAAGTGAGGTCTGCAGATGCTGGAGATCAAAGTTGAAACTTTATTGCTGGAACAGCACAGCAGGTCAGGCAGCATCCAGGGAACAGGAGATTCGACGTTTCGGGCACAGGCCCTTCTTCAGGAATGAGCAGAGAGTGTTCAGCAGGAGAAGATAAAAGGTAGGGAGGAGGGACTTGGAAGAGGGGCGTTAGAAATGTGGTAGGTGGAAAGAGGTCAAGGTGAGGGTGATAGGTCGGAGTAGGATGGAGGCGGAGAGGTCAAGAAGAAGACTGCAGGTCAGGAAGGCGGTGCCGGGCTGGAGGGGTTCGGCTGAGACAAGGTGGGGGGAGGGGGGATGAAGAAACTGGTGAAGTCCAAGTTCATCCCCTGTGGTTGGAGGGTTCCCAGTCGGAAGATAAGACGCTCCTCCTCCGACCGTCGCGTTGTTGTAGTTTGGCGGTGGATGAGTCCAATGACCTGCATATCCTCGGTGGAGTGGGAGGGGGAGTTGAAATGCTGTGCTACAGGGTGGTTGGGTTGGTTCGTCCGGGTGGCCCAGAGGTGCTCTCTGAATCGCTCCGCAAGTAGGCGGCCTGTCTCCCCAATATAGAGGAGGCCACACCGGCTGCAGCGGATGCAGTAGATGATGTGGGTGGAGGTGCAGGTGAATCTGTGGCGGATATGGAAGTTTCCTTTGGGGCCTTGGAGAGAAGTGAGGGGGGAGGTGTGAGCGCAAGTGTTGCACCTCCTGCGGTTGCAAGGGAAGGTGCCGGGAGTGGAGGTTGGGTCGGTGGGGGGTGTGGATCTGACAAGGGAGTCGCGGAGGGAGTGGTCTCTACAGAAAGCTGATAGGGGAGGGGAGGGAAATATATCCTTGGTGCTGGGGTCTGTTTGGAGGTGGCGGAAGTGACGGCGGATGATGCGCTGTACATGGAGATTGGTGGGGTGGTAGGTGAGGACCAGTGGGGTTCTGTCCTGGTGGCGGTTGGAGGGGCGGGGCTCAAGGGCGGAGGAGCAGGAAGTGGAGGAGATGCGGTGGAGGGCACCGTCGACCACGTCGGGGGGGAAATTGCGGTCCTTGAAGAAGGAGGCCATCTGTGTTGTACGTATTTTGAACTGGTCCTCCTGGGAGCAGATGCGGCGGAGACGAAGGAATTGGGAGAATGGGATGGCGTTTTTACAGGGGGCAGGATGGGAGGAGGTGTAGTCCAGGTAGCTGTGGGAGTCGGTTGGTTTGTAGTAGATGTCCGTGTTGATTCGGTCGCCTGAGATAGAAACAGAAAGGTCTAGGAAGGGGAGGGAGGAATCCGAGACTGTCCAGGTGAATTTGAGGTTGGGGTGGAAGGTGTTAGTGTAGTGGATGAACTGTTCAACCTCCTCGTGGGAGCACGAGGTAGCGCCGATACAGTCATCAATGTAGCGAAGGAAAAGATGGGGGGTGGGGCCAGTGTAGTTGCGGAAGATGGATTGTTCCACATACCCTACGAAGAGGCAGGCATAGCTGGGGCCCATGCGGGTGCCCATGGCTACTCCTTTTGTTTGGAGAAAGTGGGAGGATTGGAAAGAAAAGTTGTTCAGGGGGAGGACCAGTTCGGTCAGTCGAAGGAGGGTGTCGGTGGAAGGGTACTGGGTGGTACGGCGGGAAAGGAAGAAGCGGAGTGCTTTGAGTCCTTCGTGATGGGGGATGGAGGTGTACAGGGACTGGATGTCCATGGTGAAGATGAGGCGTTTGGGACCGGGGAAGCAGAAAACCTGGAGGAGGTGGAGGGCGTGGGTGGTGTCACGAACGTAGGTGGGGAGTTCTTGGACTAATGGGGACAGGACCGTGTCGAGGTATGCCGAGATGAGTTCGGTTGGGCAGGAGCAGGCTGAGACGATGGGTCGTCCGGGGCAGTCAGGTTTGTGGATTTTGGGCAGGAGGTAGAAACGGGCGGTGCGGGGTTGTGGGACTATGAGGTTGGAGGCGGTGGATGGGAGAGACAAGCTTTAATTGCATGCTTAAACAGGTCTGAATGCTGTGTTGAAGATCCTTCAATTATCTTCTTCTGTTTGGAAATAAACTGAATGGAAATTTTTATTTTAAATTGCATTGATAATTGACAGGATTGGCAATTCCTTGTATAAAGGGTGAGTTTGCGGTCCCTACATCGAGTCAATAAAGCCAAGATTATTAAACTGGATCCCCTTGTGACATGATGCAGTTCCATAGGCTTAACCTCCAGTGTTTTATAATCCATCGGAAGAAATATTTCTATTTGCACAAAGTAAAACAAACATCCACTTAATTTTATTTTCCAAATATCACAAGTTTATTTTATTAAACTAGTATTGAGTGACTAATACAGTATGTCCAGAGGGAGCACTAGACCATACAAAATAGGAACAGGAGTTGATCATTCAGCCCCTCAAACCTGCTCTGCCAGTCAATAGAATTAAGGCTGATCTGATATTCCTAAAATCCACTTTTTCGCTTTTTCCCTGTATTGATTCCCCTACTGATCAAGAATCTATTTACCTCAGCCTTAAGCATACACAATACTCTGCCCCCACAGCTCTCTGTGGCAAGGAATTCCAAAAACTCTCAACTCTGTGAGAGAAAAATTCCTCTTCATATCAATCTTAAATTGGCACCCCTTTAATTCTGAGTCAATGCCCTCTGGTCCTAGACACTCCCATGAGGGGCAACATCCATTCCACATTTACCCTGTCAAGCCCCTTAATAATCCTACATGTTTCAATGAGATAATCTCACATTCTCCTAAACTTCAGTGAGTAGAGTCCCAACCTGTTTAACTTTAGCTCCTGAGACATTTCCGCCATTTCAGGAATCACCGTTGTGAACCTCCTTTAGACAGTCTCCAATGAAATGATATCATTCTTTAAATAAGGGGACCAAAACTTTGCTCAGTACTCCAGATGTGGTCTCACCAACACCTTGCACAATTGCAATAAGACGTCTCTATTCTTAAACCCCTTGAAACTTTGGGCTAACGTTGCATTAGCCTTCCTTATTATGTGCTGTCCCTGTGTGCTAGGTTTCTGTGTTTCGTGCACAAGTACCCTCAGTTCCCTTTGTAATGCAGCTTTCTGTCGATTTAAATAATACTGCTCTTTTCTTCCCTTCCAAAATGAACGATTTCATATTTTCCTACATTATACACAATTTGCCAAACTTCTACCCATTTAGTTAACCTACCAATATCTCTCCGCAACAATTAACAATAGTTGCATTGTTACCATTTGGTTAAGTTTTAATTAGAATTTTTTTTATTGAGTTCAAATCTCCAACTGAGAGCTTGGCCCGCACTATCAGGTTTTAGCATAACTGAGGTTTTTATTTAGTATCAGACTGATTAATGATTGTCTGCATTTAAAACAGTTAATAAATTTATCTCCTTATCCTTTTCCAGGGGAAGAAAATCTTGAAGTTCAAACAATACTTCATAAATCTCTTGTATATCATCCAGTATGCTGGCCTTACAAATATTGTGTGTGTTTTTTTTTAAACTGGTCTTATTTAATCTAACTGAATGAACACACATGCCTTCCTGTAGAACAAGGCCAAACCCACGCACCCACCATTTCACACAGATCCAGTAAAAATATAACTCCTATTAACAAGATGTTACTTGCAATACTGCTTGCATATATTTGTCAGAGACTACATTGATAACTTCTGTGTGTTTGTTATAAATAACACTGGAATTTCCAAGTTTGTTAAGCACTCTTGTCGGTCTCATTCAAACAAAAAAAGTAAAACACCCAATAATGCTTCTGTAGTGCTTGAGTGCTGCGGATATCAAAGGCACATATGAAATATCTGCTACATTTTGGGTCCATTCAGTCATTTGAGGACCTCTTTTAAAATAGCTGTCTACTTGATCATTAAGTCTAGGCAATGTTTATTGATTCAGAAACACAGTTGCTAATTTACAAATTGTGATTCTTTTTTCCCCCCTTTCAGTATCGAAGCATTTTGAGGTCTTCTTAAAACTGTATTCCCAGGGCAGACGTCCAAATGAATTGAAATGGGTGGCAAACTTGAATGATGAGCTGAAAATGTGTTACTGGAAAAGCGCAGCAGGTCAGGCAGCATTCAAGGAGCAGGAGAATCAACGTTTCGGGCATGAGCCCTTCTTCAGGAATGATGACCCTGCCAGTCACCCTGTAGTTTCTGGAGGAAGACGAAGAGAAGAGAATAGAAGGAATTATGTAGTTAGAACCTAAACGTTTAAATGTTCAAGCTTACACCATTATTGATATGTGGACCAAACATAGCAAAGCCAGCAATTTCTGAAAATACCTATATGTGGATATTTTGATTGCCCGAATAAATCATGATAGAGAAACTCAATTTCTTGCAGGTAGATATGGAAACCACTATCAGGGCAGGAACTGTTTCTTAATGAATCATTGTGTGTGTCTCTTGCTCTGAATGCTTAGGCCATTGGACCTTGCTAAGCAATTCTTGGAGATAAGTGTCAACATTCAATTTGCAGTGCCCTGATCTATTATTCAACTGGCAGAAGTTTTGTTTGCTTCGGTTATAATTTCAACGTTTTCCTACTAATAACAGTCAGCGGCATAAATGACCCTTACGTTTTTCCCCCATATATTAATATCCAAATTGCACAACACTCAATAGGATCCAGACAATAAAGTCACATGAGCCAAAAAGAGCTTCCTCTCTACTAACATGAAGTTGAACCATAACCATATTTACAGAATCATAAATGCTCATTACCCATGTAGTTGTCACAATCGTCCAATTGACAGTATCCTTTTGTGCCTCTATTACTTTCGCAACCAGGATGATTGAAAAGATGATAGAAAAGATGATACTGAGGCCATCAATGCGTCCAAAGATTACACCTTGAGCAATTTAAGGACAATGAACTAGAAATAAAGATAAAACGAGCCCCTCTGTATCCGGATCTTGATGGAACAAATCATCAGATGTAAAAGTAATGATCCTGCTGTGTTTACTGATTAGCAACATTTTGAAGTACAACGAGACTAACACAGCAAAATTATTGTAATTTACTGTCCCTTTGTGCATCATTTCCTATAAAGAAGCATTGGCATTAACAGCTAAAAGAGAGACAGCTTCAATCTGTGGCAGAAGAAAATGTCAACCAGGAACCAGACACGTTTTCTGTGCTGTTCATATTCATCCAGGAAGAGCTATAAGGCAGATTGTAATTGATGTGGGGTGAGTTTTAGCTTTGGTCTTAAATCAGGAATTGTGTTAGTTTTCAGAATTGATTTTGTAGTTCAAGTTTCTGCTCTAATTTAGATGCATCACATTTGTTAAATTCCTTTATCCTCCAGTGCAATTGAACAGATTTTAATATGGAACTAAAATGAAACTGCAATGAAAAATATTCCTTGATATAGACCCTTACAGATTTCCTCACTGTAGGATAATGTATAAAATGGGAAATAATTTGTTTCAGTTAGTATTCCAAAGTGTTTCTCCAGAGGAAGAGAATAAGTGGAAGACTGACTGGTGGTAATTCAGCATTACAAATTGTTCTTTCATTTAGAGGCTACAAAACGACTCTCTACAACAGGTAAAGTTCTAGACAGAGGTCATGAGACTGAGCCAATGTTATGTATTGAGACGGGAACATGAACGTTTCTGAGCAACTGCTGTGCATGTGCACAATCCAGTACTCAACACAACATTGTAAACTAAAATTGAAAATGCTTCATTCAACCGTAATGTCAATGAGGTAATATATTTTCCTTGTTCATTCCTCAATATATTAAGAAGCATTCCTCCTTTAGCGAAATCAGGTTTGACTTATGCACGGACCAAACATCATAGGATTACAGGTCAGCTTGGGTCTCTGAATATCGATCCAACTGACTCCAAAGTTGGTACTTTGTGTTTGCTCCTTGATGACAGTGATTGCTGATGGAGTAAACTTCCTTGTAGTCCATTAAACTTTGAGTAGCACATCCTTGTATTCAAGTGTCATGAGCAAATGTATGCAGTAAGTAGATTATTCAGCTGTTTTGAATATTACAGGAAAGCTGGATCCATTTCAGATCCAACATCCTGTCTGCAGCAGTTCACCATTTGAATCAAATCTTTCTACATACACTTATCATTGTTTTAAATGCAGTGATCACTAAAATTTAAACATTGTGTGGACTGTCACATAGATTAATATACAGAAGTGTCTAGACTTAAACAACAGGGAGTTTGTTCCATGTGGACTCCTGAACCAGCCATTAGGCTCAAATTGAGGTCAGAAGCCAACACAATGTGGGCCGCAGATAATTGCCAATGATTTTGTTGCATTTGGCCAATTTATGGCTAGAAGTTGGGCTTTTGTCATCCAGTTAAGGTCAGCAGATAGACTCTTAAAGCTGAGGCACCAAAGGGACTCTTTCCAATTTGAAAGCAACAGTAGGATGCTACAACGGAGGCTGTGTGAGTGTGATACAGAGGGAGCCCCATCGTGGAGGCATCCTCTCTGTAAAATAGGAACATGGGAACAGGAGAATGCCATTCAGCCGTCTGAGCCTACTGCACCATGCAATAAGATCATGGCTGATCTGTGGCTTAACTCCATATGCCTGCCTTTAGTCTTCTCTTAATATGCATGTTTTTTTAAAAAAAAGTCTGTCTCAGATTTAAATTTAACAAAGGAATTAGCACCATTGGACCATAAGATACCGAAGTAAAGTTAGGCCATTTGGCCAATCAAGTCTGCTCTGCCATTCAATTGTGGGTGATATGTTTATCAATGCCATCTCCTGACTTATCCTTGTAACCGTTGAGCCCCAACTATCTCTGTCTTAAACAGATTCAATGACTTGGCCTGTGGCAATGAGTACAACAAATTAACCACCCTTTGCCTGTAGAAATTCCTCTTAATCTCAGATCTAAAGAATTGTCCCTTCACTCTGAGGCTGTGCCTTCATGTCCTAGTTTCTCCTAGTGGAAACATATTTTCCACATTCACTCTATCCAGCCCTCTGAGCATTCTGTAAGTCTCAATCAGATAGCCCTCATCTTTCTAAACACCCGTTGATTACAGACCCAGAGTCCTCAGCCTCTCCACATATGACAAGCCCTTCATCCATAGGATCATTCTTGTGAAACTCCTCTGAACTCCCTCCAGTTCCAGCACATCCATCCTTACATATGGGGCCCAAAATTGTTCACAATGTTCCAAATGCAGTCTGACCAGAGTCTTATACAGCCTCAGCAGTATAGCTCTGCTCTTGTATTCTAGCCCTCATAAAATGACTGCCTTCCTAATTGCCAAACTCAAGAGAATCCTGAACCAGGATTCCCAAGTTCCCTTGTGCTTCAGAAATCTGAAGCATTTTCCCAATTAGAAAATAGTTTATTATTCCTAACAAGGTGCATAATTGTACGTGACCACATTGTATTCCATCAGTCACTTCTTTATCCAATCTTCTAGCCTGTCCAAGTCTTTCTGCAGCCTCCATGCTTCGTCCACCACCAGCCTCTCCACTTATCTTTGTGCCATATGAAAACTTAGCAATAGTGCCCTCAGTTCCTTCATCCAGATCATTAATGTACAACACGATTAGTTGTGTTCCTAAGTCGGACTCCTGCAGAACTGCACTAGTCACCAGCTGCCATGGAAAAGGCCCCATTATCCCTATGCTCTGCTTTCTACCAGTCAGCGAGTTGTCTATCACTGAGTGCCAAACCTCCACACTCTTTACATGTAAAAAGTACTTTCTAACATCGCTTCTGAATGGCCCGACCCTAATTTATGGACTATGCCCCCGGTTCTGGAATCTTCAACCAGTGGAAATAAATTATCTACCCTATCTTTCCCTGTTCATATCCTGAAGTCCTCAAATAGATCATCCCTTAATCTTCTAAATTCTTGCAAGTAAAGACGTAATTTGCCAAATCTCTCCTCATTAAAAAGTTAAACCCTGAAGTCCAGTGGGCGGCACGGTGGCACAGTGGTTAGCACTGCTGCCTCACAGCGCCAGAGACCCGGGTTCAATTCCCGCCTCAGGCGACTGACTGTGTGGAGTTTGCACGTTCTCCCCGTGTCTGTGTGGGTTTCCTCCGGGTGCTCCGGTTTCCTCCCACAGTCCAAAGATGTGCAGGGAAGGTGAATTGGCCATGCTAAATTGCCCGTAGTGTTAGGTAAGGGGTAAATGTAGGGCTATGGGTGGGTTGCGCTTCGGCGGGTCGGTGTGGACTTGTTGGGCCGAAGGGCCTGTTTCCACACTAAGTAATCTAATCTAAAGATATCTTCCTTGTAAACCTGCATTGAACTCCTTTCAGGAGGAAAATATCCTTCCTGAGGTATAGTGCCCAGATCTGCTCACAGTACACTAAGTGGGCTCTAACTAGTGTTTTGTATAATTGCAACTTTTTTGGCTTTGAAGTTTTAAAAAAATACAGGCTTTACAAGACAGGCCACCACTTTGGGAGGAAGGCAAAGGGGTGGTAGAGAAAACCCTTCCACAAAGCAGTTCAACGATCTCCAAGTCTGACTGGAGGACTTCCTTCCTGTACATGGCATGCTGCTGTCATCTCAGGCAGCTAAACTGCCCTGCTGCCTGCAGGGACCTTGAGCCTAGCAGGTAAATTCCAGTCAACATCTGCAATAGATCTTTAATGAATTATATTGTCTACCTGCTGGTTGCATGTGGGTAGCTCTGCTCCAATCCCAGGCCTAATTGCAAGTCTGGGAAAGTGGCCTGAGGACACGATAACACTAGGGAACCAGCATGCTGCTTGGGAGCGCACAAAAAATATTATACAAAAAAGGTTAAATGAATTTCTACGAAGTGAACTATTGTATGTTGCAGTTGGATCAAAAGCTAGACAATGAATGAAAACATATTTCTTGGTCCCAAAATTCTGTTTGCTATTGTAGCCAACACTGAAAATTTAAACTATGTTATTTGTCCCTTGCGTGTTATTTCCATTTCGTTTGTTCATAAACAAACAACCATTATAGAGTCAGGATGGGTTCATGACATTTTCTTGTAAATGTATCAGTTTTCATGACATGGATTGGAATTTCATCCAGTAAAACCATTAAACACAAAATATACAGGGGGTCATGGATGACTGTTGATGAATGTTAAGGCAGATACTCAACTGTGGGAAGCAGACAATGTTAAGAAGTTGCACTTCATTACCTTGCTTTGGTCCTCATCTTCTGCTCTTATTTTTCTGTACCCAGTGCAGCTCTGTACTTTTGACTGGGCATTTCAATCCTGACTTCAGAAATGCAGAATATTTCAATTGAATTCAGTCAAACTCCTTCTTCATGGTATGGGATTTTAGTTTGGGGGGAGACAAAGCGTTCTCTTTTTAAAAAACAACATTAGTATTCTGGTAATGCTTAAGTTCTAAAGCTTCCCAGTGTGATGGTGAATGTGTGTGTGAGTGAATGGGTAAGTTGGTGGGAGAAATTGCAGGCATGTAAGTGTTGGGATGGATGAGGTAAGCAGGTGGGGTCGCGGCTGGGAACATTGGCAGGAGCCAGCTGGATGGGCTGGCTGCTGTGTCAGTTGGCAGGGTGGCATATAGAGATGCAGAGTAACAGTTTTGCTAGGGCGAGGGATTGATAGACAACGGGTGGGCAAGATAGACAGGTGGGTAGAGGGGTAGGGAACAGGGTCAGGGTCTGGTCAGGTTGAGTAAGGACGGGTTTTCAGGTTGGGGTCTAATCTGGGTAGGCTGGTTGGTTTGAGGGGTCAGGAGTGTCATGTGTGTAATTGAGTAGTGGGCACGAGTCAGTTCAGGTGGATGGTAGAATCGAGGGGGTGACTGGGGGAGAAATGGTACTAGAGGACAATCTGGTGACGGGGGCTGATGAGATAGGGGAGAGACAGAGGAGTGGAGAACTGTCTGGTGGTGGAGACTGGCTAGATGGGGAAAGACAGGGGACAGTCTGCTGGTGGGGGCTGGCCAGGTAGAGTTGGGAAATCAGGATGGAGTTGGACAGTAGGTATTAGTCAGCTGGATTGGGACAGGAGAGGGTCAGTGAAGACAACCAGGGTGGTTCAGTGAGTTGGGGTGGAGTTACAGAGATCAGGGCAGTCAAGGGGTTCAAGGACAGCATCATGGGGTTGGAGATCAGTTGTACAGTTGTCCAGAACTTTACTAACATTTCCTGGGTAACTATCCAAGTAAGTAATTCGCAATTGTTCAAAGTCTCAGATGTAATTTTCTTGTAGGGTCTGTTCAGAGAGAAACAGGGTTAACATTTTATGTCCAGTTTGGCTTTTCTTCAGTCATATTGGACTTGAAACAATAACTATTTTTCACTTTATAGATGTTGCCAAACCAGTTGAGTTTCTCCGGTATTTTCTGTTGTTTTTATTTCATAACTTCAGAATCCACAGGACTCACCTTTTACTTATATGATGGTGCAGATAGATTGCTAGAAGCTTCTCTCAGGGAGAGTATCATCCCAAGTTTGCAAACTGTTCTAGTTTAGTCTTAAATAAATGCTGGGGAGAGGGATGGAGTCTGTAGCAAAGGAATAGAGTCTGGAGTGGGAACTAAAGATGATTGGTTCAATCTTCAAAATCCTTAATAGAAGGAAGTTCTGTGCTGGCCATTGAACAAGCATTCTAATACTTTAGTAGCAGTGGAGGAATCAAGAGAAGTGGTGTTGAGGTGGTGCTGGATTTCTTCAACAAACATATGAAAATTAAAGCATAATTTCAGATGATATCACCAACAGACATTATCTGGATGGGAAATAGATCCTTAGGGACACCACAAGTAACATTGTGGAGGTTGAGGAAGAAGTGATATTTTGCTGATAATTTGAGAGGTAAGCATGAAAGCAGACAAGTTCAATCCCAGCCAGATGGACAGCAGTACAGGAGAATTGGAGGAGGATGTGGTCAATGGCTGAAATAGGTTGAGAAGAATGTGGAGGGACAGTTTACCATTGCCACAATTACATTGATTGTCATTTGTGACAGTGGGGGAAATCTATTTGATGGGATAGAAACATGGAGGTCTGGGAACAAACAGGCACAGCTTTGGGAGGTTTCAAGACATTCAAGGATTTGAAAAGGAAAGGCAGGTTGGAGATGAGACAATGCGTTTTTAACCATGGTGTTGTCAATGTTTATTTGAGAAGAGCAGTGACAACAGGTTTAAGGATAACAGAGACAGTAAATAAGGAGAAAAAAAAACTTAACATCAGTAACTGAGTCTTCCAGACATATACTCTGATTAATTACTTTCCATTTACGTTTGCCAAAGTTAATATTGCCAAAGCAGCAATACTGAACTTGCCTATTAATCATGAATGCTGAATGACAAACCTTAAATTTCATTTGCGGGGCTCCCAACTGAGGCACAAAGCTACACCATATTTCAATCAGCAGGATAATAGGGGCTTCATTGCAAATAAAAAACATATATGTTATAGCTCATTGGAAATTTCCTATTCATTAATCACAGGACAGTTTTCGTTAAGCATAATCAGGCATTTTCTTGTCTGGACACATTGTAGCCTTCCCTAGGAAACATTGCCGAATGCAACAACTTTGTATCATGAGGCAGTAGGTATATATCATTGACATATTAATAAATTATGATGAAAATACTTACCCAAATATGCAAACCTAAAAACAAGAGTAGGCTATTTCACCCTTGATACTATCCTGTTATTCTATTAGATCAGCACTGACCTATCACAGAATCCCTACAGTGTGGAAACAGACTATTCAGCCCAACAGGGCTACACCGACCTTCCAAAGAGTATCGTCCCCACCCCTATCGCTGTACACTTGCATTTCCCATGGCTAACCCACTTAGTGCTCAGGGATGCGCAGGCTATGGGCAATTTAGCATGGACAATCCACATTTCTTGCACGTCTTTGGACTGAGGGAGGAAACCCACATAGACACAGGGAGAACGTGCTAACTCCACACAGGCAGTCACCTGAGAGTGGAATCAAACACAGATCCCTGACACTGAGAGGCAGCAGTGCTAACCTTTGAGCCAGGACAGTCCCAAGGCCTACTTACCTGTCTTTACTCACTATCCTTTGATATCTCTACATAACAAAAACCTTTCAATCTCAGTCTCAAAATTTCATTTGAACCAGGGTCCACAGCGATTTGGTAGTGGGTGGGGGGGTGTAGGTTGAGGGGAGGGGAGGGTATTCTTAATTTTCATTGTCCTTGGCATTGAGAAGATATTTCAATTTCACTTCTGATTGGTCTTGCTCTAATTTTAAAGATTCTGGCATTTTGTTTGGGGTAGGAAGATGGTTTATATGGGCAATTGAAATTTTAAAAAAACTTTAACAAAAATGTGACTGACTGACTCCTTTGTGAATGAGATGTTTTGAGAATGAAATGAATACTTGAATTTTGTTGCATTGTTAACATTTATTGTATGAAATTCAAGCTTATCAGTAGGCTTTGCATCTTATTAGGTACAATGGAGTTAACTGACACCTGTTAAATCATTTAACTTCCAGCCTGTCAGCTGGGAGACATGTCCAATATGATATATATAACACACATCTACTGCAAAATTGTAGAATGATATTGCACAGAAGAGACCATTCAATCCATCAAGCTTCTGTTTGATCTGTGGTAATATTATTGAATAAACATCACTTCCCTTTTAAATGATACCACTGCCATTTTCTTTTCCTTTCAAGTATTTATCCAGTTTCCTTTTTGAATTGAAACTTCTTTCAGCATCCTTTCAGGCAGTGTATTCCAAGCATAAAATTTCACCATATGGTCAACTGAGAATTCAGCAAAACCGATCTAGCCCAGAACTAAATGTTAAGTTCCCACAGCATTCAACTGTCTAAGGGTTAATATAGGGTTTAAAAATCATCACATCTGTCCTTAAAATTGAAATTGTAGCTGCAACTGAAATGGCATTAGTCAGATAAATGGGTAATTTTAACTCTAACTGTCCATTGTCGAAAAGTCTGGCACTGGAAAAGCACAGGTCAGGCAGCATCTGAGGAGCAGGAGAGTTGACATTTCGGGCATAAGACCTTTAGCAGGAATGTAGGATGAAGGGCTTATGCCCAAAATATCGATTCTCCTACTCAGATGCTGTCTGACCTGCTGTGCTTTTCCAGCACCACATTTATCGACTCTGACTCTCCAGCATCTGCAGTCCTTAATTTCTCCTCTAACTGTCCATTGAAGCCTGGGTAAGTAAGCAGTTAAAAATCATTCAGTTTACTTAATCATCCTGAAGATACTGAGAACTGATGATTCCTGATCTTAGTGGGCACGGTGGCACAGTGGTTAGCACTGCTGCCTCACAGCTCCAGAGTCCTGGGTTCAATTCCCGCCTCAGGCGACTGACTGTGTGGAGTTTGCACGTTCTCCCAGTGTCTGCGTGGGTTTCCTCTGGGTGCTCTGGTTTCCTCCCACAGTCCAAAGATGTGCAGGTCAGGTGAATTGGCCATGCTAAATTGCCCGTAGTGTTAGGTAAAGGGTAAATGTAGGGGGTATGGGTGGGTTGCGCTTCGGCGGGGCGGTGTGGACTTGTTGGGCCGAAGGGCCTGTTTCCACACTAAGTAATCTAATCTAACAGCTTGGTTTTGGCTGCAGTAATAGCTTAATATATAGAACAGATAGTGTCCATATTAAATTGTGTAACATATTCAGGAGGATAAAACCACACAATGTATCAATCCATTGCTAAATTACAGCTTTGTATGATTCAATCTTTAAGGTCATAAGATCTAATTGTCTTAAGTTGATGCAGATTGTCCTGAATTTTAAAGCCCCAGGAAGTTCTAAGATATTGGGGTGGGGAGCAAATAAATCTGATGAGATACCATTGTCTTCCCATTGTGGTGGCATGTTGACACTGGTGGCTAAGGTCGCAGTACTCACTCTTGCACTGAAGCCAATTAGATGGCACTTAAAGAGTCCTTCCTACCAACATGGATGCTTTACTGGTAGTAGAGTGGAGGGAGAAGATGCCCTTCCTTATTTGGGTTGACCAATTCCTTGAGCTTGTTGGAGGATCCGCATTCTGAAACTGGTACCCTGTGACCCACGTGTGAGCAAAAGGGACTCTCAGAAGGTTAAGGGACATCCCTTCAGTAGCACTCACTCATGTCCAGGGTTTGCCTGACGCATCGCATCATTCTTGATCACTCCTATCTAAATGTGCAGCCTCCTCTGTCGATGCTGCCTCGCTGCACCCCCTGCAATGCCTGCCCATCCCAGTGATTCTACTGGGCAGCCAGTCATTCAGCTGTTTGAGGATAAAGATCCCATTCTTAAAAAGGGATAGGAACTCCTGTAACAAGAAAATAATTGCATTTTAAATTTCATTCGGTCTCCCATAAATCAGCAAGGTATGTTTGCCCTGTCTTGCCAATTGATAGTTGGGATTACTGTCATCTCAGAATCCTGCCCTTTGAGTTCAATGTACCTCGAGATAAATTAGAGGATATGTGCCTCTGTGTAAATTGATAGTTGCATCAAAATCTACATATCTTCCAGAAGGTTGAGAAAAATAATGAAATGAACCGACAGTTTTTAAAACTGATGTTGGTGGGCACTTGAGATTCCAAAGAGAAAAAAAAAGAGGAATGATGGGGTTCCCACAAATAGTTCATTTTAATCTGGACCTCAATGATTAAAGAATAAAAAATAGAAATGAAACAATTTTATACAAAGTCAAAGCTCCTTTTGCTTTTACAAACATACATGTGAATATCTGTTTGAGAATGGAGATTCTCACAGCCACATGACAAATAGCTCCTCTGGTAGAAATCAGAGTCACAGGCATTTAAACTAAAAGAGATATAGTCCTTAGACTACTGTCAAAGGAATATTTGTATTAAACTGTCCTCTTTCAGTATTTCAAATGTAATAATTACATTGGAACATCCAAAGCAGTGTTCACAGATAACAAAGGCACTCAATGATTCATAAATGTCTCAATCAATGCCATCATATTTCTGTTGTTGTGCAGCAATAAAGCAGTTTCCTGTGCTGTTTTATTTTCAGGACTGACAGCGACTTTCAGACATTGTGGGTGGAGAGGTGGTAGGGCTTCCAGAGATCTCAGCAAGTGTTCCAATAGTCTTCAGAGACCGCCACATATGAACATACAGGGGCAGCCCATTTGGCCCCTCAAGTCAGTTCCACCACTCAGTACAAACATGGCTCATCTGATAGTGCAGTTAACTGCACTTTGTTGGCCCCCCCATAACCCTTCACTTTTTTCAACCAAAAATCTGTCTAACTCACCATTGACCTCAATGACATGGCCTCACTATTCATTGAGCAAGAGCATTTGAAATACTAATGACTCAATGAGAAGATAAATACTTCTTCAACTCTGTCTTAAATGGGAAATGTATCATTTTGAAACTATGCTGCTTCATTCTAAATTTTCCCTGACAGAAAGCATAATCTCCACATCTACTCTATTCAGATCCATCAGAATCTTAAAAGTTTCAATAGAATTGTGTCTCATTTCCTAAACTCCAATAAGTAGACACCCAATTCCATTTTCCATCCTCCTCTCACATTCACTTTATCCATCTCTGACTCTTCCTCGACTTCACTGTTTTCAAATCTGGGGTTAGGCTGCCTACCAATATACATTGAAAGTCCACTGGCTCTGTTATGTTGGTTAGGTTTCACTCTGCTCCCTGAAAGGATTACATTCCATTCTGCCAGTTTTTCCATCTGCTCTGATGATGCCACCTTCCACTGGGCTGCCTGCAACAGGACCTCCTTTTTCCTTAAATCGAGCAATTTCACCCTGTGGAGATTGACAGGGTCCTCAGCCGGATTATAATCTGACTGATTTATTATGGGAAGGGGCAAGGACAGAAGTGGGTAATGATATAGTTCCCTTTGTCCTTAATTTCCACTCCATTAGTCTCCACATTCAAAGGATCATTCTCTGCCATTTCTGCACCTCCAGCAGGATGCCACCACCAAGCACATCTCCTCCACCCCTTCACTGTCAGCATTCCCCTCTGTGGCACCTTTCTGCATTCCTCCATCACTCTCAGTACTCCTTCCCATGTGATTGCAGAAGGTGTAACACATGCCACTGTAATGTAATCTAAAATGCCCATTCACCTCCTCCCTTCTCACTGTCAGAGGACCTTCCAGTGAAGCACCAGTTCACCTGTACTTCTCTCAATCTAGTCCACTGTATTTGCTGTTCTCAATGCAGTCTCCTTCACACTGGCAAGACCAAACACAGACTGAGCGGTGCCTTTGTGGGAATTCTCAGCTCTGTCTGTAGAAATGATCAGACTGCCCAGTTCCTTGCCATTTCAATAAACCTTCTCCTGTCTTGTGCTATCATTTCTGTTATGAAGCAACTGCAATGTTTCAATAAAGCAAAACACAAGCTCAAGGAACACCTCATTTTCTGCTTCGGCACTTTACAACCGAGGTCTCAATGTTGAATTCTATAACTTCAGAAGTTGACATCCTCAAGTCCGTTCTCCATTTTCCTTACATTCTCCATTCCCCTGCTCCCTCCTCCCTACAGCATTGTTTACTCAGCCTTTAGTAGAGAAGACCTATTCTCATCACAATTTACACTTATTTTACAACACTTGTCTCTTTCTCCACCATTAACAACCCCTTTGTTGTTTGCACGGAGCTATTGCACCATCTGCACTCTTGGTCCTCCTATGCCTCTGTCAAGTTATAACAACATTTCACACAATTCTGAACAAGAATCATATCAAACTCAAAACTTGAATCCTGTTTGTCACTTTACAGATGCTGGCAGATTTTGAGTTTTCTCAGCATCCTCTGTTGAATATAACAGTGCCTTAGAGTCCATTAAGATGGCATAACAGATGATGTGTCACAGCTGTAGTATGTGAGAGTTCCTGGATACCAGTTTAGTGGAGACAAAACACGTGGCAATTATTTGAAGTTCAGCTTTGGCTCAGACTTGAAGCTGGAAGCTGAACAACAGATGCTGTAGGGAAGTGGGGCGATTACCTGAATTCTTTGTACTGAGGGGAGTCATACCTCTCAGGGTTGGAACACAGAACATAGAACAATAAAGCACAGAACAGGCCCTTTGGCCTTCAATGTTGCACTGTCCTGTGAACTATTTTCAGCTCGTCCCCCTACACTATCCTAAAATCATCCATGTGCTTATCTGTGGATCGTTTAAATCTCCCTAATGTAGCTGAGTTGACTACATTAGCAGGTAGGGCATTCTACACCCTTACCACTCTCTGCGTAAAGAACCTGCCTCTGACATCTGTCTTAAATCTATCACCCCTCAATTTGTAGTTATGCCCCCTCATACATGCTAACGTCATCATCCTAGGAAAAAGACTTTCCCTGTCTACCCTATCTAATCCTCTGGTATGGTCAATGTTTAGGGACAGAAGAGTGACTGCAATATGGTAGGTATGTAGGTATGGTAGGTATGGGGATGCAGGGAAGGAGAGCACATAAGCCTCAGGAATTCCCAACAGGTTTGAGGCACTTTCAGTTTGTCTGTATGAGAATGAGGGCTGCAGAGGGGGGAGGTGAACTAACTGACTGTGGCAGCATAGAGGCCACACTTAGAGGGGGTAGTAAGAAGAAATGTAATGGTTGTCTAGATTAGTGAAGAGGATTTATGCTGTTCTTTGCAACTATGAATGTTTCCATATCAGCTATGGTCTGGGACACCAACTTAGGGCTGAGGAAGACCTTGTAGTGCAACAGGGAATATCCACTTATGATCCATGTAGGTACCAATGATTTGGACACAATAAAAAAGAGATCCTGCACAGTCAGTATGAGCAGCTAGGCACCAAATTAAGAAACAGAACCTTCAAGGCCATGGGACAATCTCACCAATACAGGGGGTGGGGGTTATCTGTACAGCTGGGATGTACACCACCTGAACAAGGTAATGTTCTTGCCAACAGCATAACCAGAACATAGGATTTTAACTGAATAATGGAAGCAAAGGATCGAAATTAATGGTTCAAAGAGAATAATATTCATATGAGAAATGGCAAACAATGAAAAGGGAGGGATTATCAGTATGAACTAATAGCTAACCAACAAATAAGACTAAAGATTTACAAAGGCAGTAATAGGGTAAAAGTAAAGGATCTATAAATGAACTCTCAGCATTTGAAACAAAACAGCACAAATAGAGATGATTAACAAGTTGAGAAGATTTGTAGCTCAGGTTGAGGTTCTGGATGTAGGTTTGCTCGCTGAGCTGGAAGGTTCATTTTTAGACATTTCGTCACCATATTAGGTAACATAGAACAATACAGCACAGTAAAGGAACTTCGACCCTTGATGTTGCGCTGACCTGTGAACTATTCTCAGCTCTCCCCCCCAACACTATCCCAAAATCATCCATGCGCTTATCTCAGGATTGTTTAAATCTCCCTAATGTGGCTGAGTTAGCAGGTAGGGCATTCCACGCCCTTACCACTCATTGTGTAAAGAACCTGCCTCTGACAGTCTTAAATCTATCATCCCTCAATTGGTAGTTATGACCCCTCGTACAAGCTGACGTCATCATCCTAGGAAAAAGAATTTCATTGTCTACCCTATCTAATTCTTTGATCATCTTGTATGTCTGTATCAAATCTTCGAGGAGAAAGTGAGGGCTGCAGATTAGAGCTGAAAATGTGTTGCTGGAAAAGCGCAGCAGGTCAGGCAGCATCCAAGGAACAGGAGAATCGACGTTTCGGGCATAAGCCCTGAAGAAGGGCTTATGCCCGAAACGTCGATTCTCCTGTTCCTTGGATGCTGCCTGTCTGTATCAAATGCCCCATTAGGCTTCTTTTTTCCAATGAGAACAGACCCAAGTCTCTCAACTTTTCCTCAGAAGACATTCCCTCCAGACCAGGCAATGTCCTGGTAAATCTCTTCTGCACCTTTTCCAATGCTTCCACATACTTCTGAAATCTGGCAACCAGAACTGTACACAATATTCCAAGTGTGGCCACACTAGCGTTTTGTATAGTTGCAGCATGATATTGCGGTTCCGGAACTCAATCCCTCGACCAATGAAACCTAACACACTGTATGCCTTCTTAATAGCACTATCAACCTGGGTGGTAACTTTCAGGGATCAATGTATATGGACTCCAAGATCCCTCTGCACATCCACACGACCAAGAATCTTTCCATTGACCCAGTACTCTGCCTTCCTGTTATTCTTCCCAAAGTGCATCACCTCATTTAGCTGCATTGAACTCCATTTACCACCTCTCAGCCCAATTCTGCAGTTTATCCAAGTCCTCCTGCAATCTGTAACATTCTTCCAAACTGTCCACTACTCCGCCAACTTTAGTGTCATCTGCAAATTTACTAATCCATCCACCTATGCCTGCGTCTAAGTCATTTATAAAAATGACAAACAGCAGTGGTCCCAAAACAGATCATTGTGGCACACCACTAGTAACTGGACTCCAGACTGAATATTTTCCATCAACCACCACTCACTGCCTTCTTCCAGAAAGCCAGTTTCAAATCCAAACTGCTAAATCACCCTCAATTCCATGCCTCTGCATTTACTCCATCAGCCTTCCATGTGGAACCTTATCAAAGGCTTTACTGAAATCCATGTATTACCATGTCAACTGCCCTACTCTCATCTACATACTTGGTCACCTTCTCAAAAGACTCAGTTTTGAGAGACATGACCTGCCCTTGACAAAACCATGTTGACTATCTGAAATCAAATTGTTGCTTGCTAGATGATTATAAATCTTATCTCATAATTCTTTCCCAGACCTTTCCTACAAGGAAGTAAGGCTCATTGGTCTATAATTACCTGGGTCATCTCTGCTGCCCTTCTTGAATAAGGACACATTTGCAATCCTCCAGTCCTCAGATACTAAACCTGGAGACAATGACGACTCAAATATCAAAGCCAAAGGCTCTACTATCTCCTCCCTAGCTTCCAGAGAATCCTCGGATAAATCCCATCCAGCCCAGGGGACTTGTCTACTTTCAGTCCTTCTAGAATTGATAACACCTGTTTGTAACTAACCTCCATCCTTTCTAGTCCAATATCTCGTACCTCATTCTTCTCCTCCACAATATTCTCCTTTTCCTGAGTGAACACCGATGAGAAATGTTCGTTTAGCACCTCTCCAATCTCTGCAGGGTTCACACTCAACTTCCCACTTCTGTCTTTGACTGGCCCTATTCCTACCCTAATCATCCTTTTATTCCTCACATACCAATAGAAAGCTTTAGGGTTCTCCTTTATTCTATTTGCTAAAGACTGCTCGTGTCCTCTTTGCTCTTCTTAACTCTGAATCCTTCCTAGCCGATCTGTAACTCTTCATCGCCTCATCTGTACCATCTTGCCTCATCAACCCATAAGCCTCCTTCACAAGAGATGCAATTTTTGTAGTAAACCACAGTTCCCTTACCTTATCATTTCTTCCCTGCCTGACAGGGACGTACCTATCAAGGACACACAATATCTGTTCCTTAAACCAGCTCCATTTTGCTACCCTATTCTATGCATCCTAATTCTTGCCTAATCACATTATAATTGCCCTTGCCCCATTGATAACTCTACCTGTGGCATGTACCTATCCCTTTCCATCCCTAAACTAAATGTAACTGAACTATGATCTCTCTCCAAAGTGCTCACCAACAACTAAATCAAACACCTGGCCTGGTTTATCACCAAGCACCAAATCCAGTGTGGCCTCCCCTCTGGTCAGCCCTTTGACATACTGTGTCAGGAAACCCTCCTGTACACATTGGACAAAAACTGATCCATCTGACGTACTACAGCTATAATATTTCCAGTCAGTGTTGGGGAAGTTAAAGTCCCCCATAATGACCACCCTGTTCCTTTCACTCCGACTCAATTTTGTTAATCCTCTCTTCCACCTCCCTGGAACTCTGTGGAGGCCTATAAGAAACTCCAAGCAGTATGACCTCTCCTGTTTCTAACCTCTGCCCAAACTACCTCAGTAGACGAGTCCTCAAAAATTCTCTCAGCCATTGTTATACTATCTTTGACTAAGAAGGCCATGCCTCCCCCTCTTTTACCACCTTGCTTGTTTTTAATGAAAGATCTAAACCCTGGAACCTGCAACATCCATTCCTCACCCTGGTCTATCCGTGTCTCCGAAATGGCCACAACATCAAAGTCCCAGGTACCTATCCATGCTGCAAGCTCACCTACTTTATTTCAGATACTGCTGGTATTGAAGTAGACACACTTCAAACCAGTTTGCTGTCTGCCAGCACATTCCTGTGACCCTGAAATCTTGTCCCTGTCCTTGCTACTCATCATCCTATGCACTGTAGCTACACCTCCAGTTCCCATCCCCCTGCTGAGCTAGTTTAAACCCAGCCAAATAGCACCAGCAAATTTCCCACCCAGGATTTTAGTACCCCTCTGGTTCAAGTGAAGACCGTCCTGTTTGTAGTGGTCCCACCTTCCCCAGAATGAGCCCCAATTATCCAAAAACCTGAAATCCTCCCTCCTGCACCATCCTTGCAGCCATGTGTTCAGCTGATATCTCTCCCTATTCTTTGCCTCGCTATCACATGGCACAGGTAACAAACCAGAGATAACAACTCGGTTTGTTCTAGCTCTCAGCTTCTACCCTAGCTCCATGAAATCCTGCCTTACATCCCTATCCCTCTTTCTACCTATGTCATTGGTACCTACATAGACAACAACTTGAGGCTGGTCCCCTCTCCCTTCAGGAGGCCAAAGATATGATCAGAGACATTACAGACCCTGGCATCTAGGAGGCAACACACCAACCGCAAAACTCATTCATTCCCAACATACCTTCTATCCACACTTCTAACTATTGAGTCCCCAATGACTAACACTCTCTTCCTTTCCCTCCTTCTCTTTTGTGCAACAGGGACAGGCTCTGAGCCAGAGACCTGAGCCCCACTGCTTGCCCCTGGCAATCATCCCTCAACAGTATCCAAAATGGCATACATGTTTTTCAGGGGAACAACCACAGGGGGTCCCTGCACTGACTATTCAAAAAAAGGGGAAAGTCACCCAGTTTTCATCTTGCCTAGGAGTAACTACTTCCCTGTAACTCCTATCTATCACAGCATCCCAAATGATCCAAAGTTCATCCAGCTCCTACTCCAGTTCCCTAACACAGTTAGAGAGGAGCAAGAGTTGGGTGCACTTCCTGCAGATGTACTTGGATGGGACACGAATGGCACCCCAACCTCAAACATTATGCAGAGGGAACAATGCTCTCCCTGCACTGCCATTCCTGCTAGTCCCCTAGTCACAAAGTAAAAAAGAGACACTTACCTGATATGTCCCTGGTCTTTAAGGTTAGAGGAGGTGGTTAGGAGGCCCCACAAAGGTAGGGTCTCAGGTTGAGAAGACACTGACTTATATAGCAGGATGGGAATAAAAATAAGAAGTCCCTCCTTTCCCAGAAACCTCTGCTCTGACTTCAAATATAAAAGCACAAATCAGTGACTCACTGCTCCCAGCAGGCTCCTGGTGCCAGCTCCCACCCTTCAAGTTGCTGCTGCCACTGAAAAACAGAAATAGAGGACTCCCGCACTCATGGTAAGTTTTTAAAGGCTCAAATCAGTAACTCACCACTCCTGGTGCAAGCACAGTAAGCCTCTGAATGAAGCACTGGTGGTGTAGCCCACTTTCTATTTATATGTTTGAGTTTCCTAGGGTTGGTGACATCATTTCCTGTGGTGACACCATTTCTGACAGTGATGTCATTTCCTGTTCATTTTCTGAGGTGGAGGTGGTAAATGGGATCCAAGTCAATGTGCTTGTTGATTGTGTTCTGATTGGAATGCCATGCTTCTAGAAATTCTCATGCATGTCTCTGTTTGGCTTGTCCTGGGATGGACGTGTTGTCCCAGTTGAAGTTTTGTCTTTCCTCATCTGTATGTAGGATACTAGTGAGAGTCGGTCATGTCATTTTGTGGCTAGTTGATGTTCATGTATCCTGGTGGCTGGTTTTCTGCCAGTTTGTCCAGTGTGGTGTTTGTTACAGTTCTTGCAAGGCATTTTGTAGATGACATTAGTTTTGCTTGTTGTCTGTATAGAGTCTTTTAAGTTCATTAGTTGCTGTTTTAGTGTGTTGGTGGGTTTGTGGGCTACCATGATGCCAAGGGGTCTGAGGAGTCTGGCAGTCATTTCTGAGATGTCTTTGATGTCAGGGAGAGTGGCGAGGGCTGCTGGATTTGTTTTGTCTGCTTGTTTGGGTTTGTTGTTGAGAAATCAGCAGACTGTGTTCATTGGGTACCTGTTCTTTTTGAATACATTGTATAGGCAATTTTCCTCTGCTCTGTGAAGTTCCTCTGTGCTGCAGAGTGTGTCAGTTCATTGAAATAATGTTGTAATGCAGCTTCGTTTGTGGATGTTGGGATGATTGCTTTAGAAGCTGCGTTCGAGCATTATTTCAAAGAGGAAGTACACCACTGCAACTGAGACAACACATCCATCCGAGGACAAGCCAAACAGAGATACGCACAAGAATTTCTAGAAGTGTGACATTCCAACCCGAACTCTATCAACAAACACATTGACTTGGATCCCATTTACCACCCCCTGAGAAAAAGAATAGGAAATGATGTCACCACAGGAAATGACATCACCAACCCAAAGGAAACCCAAACACATAAATGGAAAGCAGGCCACACCACCAATGCTTCATCTGGAGACTCACTGATGATGTTACCTAGTATGGTGGTGAAACATCTGAAAATGAACCTTTCAGCTCAGCAAGCAAACCTACATCCAGTGAGTTCGACTATCAACAAGACACTTAGCAAGCATTAATCACCATCAATGGCATCTCACTCCTGCCTTGCAAGACTATTACAATGGGAGGCATAAAAGGTGGAACTGTTTGCTCTGAAAATCCACATAAGCCTTGCTGCTCTAGGTGCCCCATTCTGCCACAGATATCTTCATAACCCACATTTCACAGGCCTCTATAAAATTTCACCCTTTCTATTGTAAGATTTTCTTTAATCTATCAGTCCTGTGGTACATAAAATGTTACAGTTTAAACATAAGATTATGTTAAGGACAGTAATACAAAGTGACAATATAATTGTTAGTACATTGTAGTAAGAGCTATGTCACAGCTGGACAGAATGAAAAGTGACACTGCTAGTGAGAATTGCAGGATGCAAAGCATTTATTTTAAACAGTTTACATCCTTTGTTCAAACAGCCAACCCATTGGAGATTTGAAATGAGTTGACAGAGTTATTTTGGATGCTGGTCTCACAATTTGCAACCTGTCCATGCCTATTACAATAGGAGTAGACAGCATACATGTTCCTTGCTGCCTCTGCAATTCAGTAGTAGAAGCATTGGCTTGAGAGGAGGTAGTGCCAACGACTGTCTGAGTGTTCACAGGTAGCATTTGAGGCAGATATCTTGCTCCTCTTAAAGGCAGTATGTTTCTCTTAACAGAAGCTGCACTAAACAAGAGGAGGATTCTGCTGCAGGCGCTTGCTGTAATTCCAACCAAGGTGATTGAATAACCAAGGCACAGACAGAGATCCCAGGTTCATGGACATAGTACTAGCTTAGGTGTAAAGGCGAGTGGAGGAATGGGGGCTAGAGGTCCATGTAGTGCACTCTGAGAGAAATCTACAGGTGCCCAGGGAGGATAATCCAAGAATCTTCCACTACTCACCATCCATCTCACCCCCTCATCACCCTCAATCATTTAACATGCAAAATGCCCAGAACATCTGAGCCAGAAGGTGATGGTAATAACTGGCTTTCCTGTGTGCTCCAGGAGAGATTATTTCCCTGAATTATGAGTCCAGCACTGACAGAGTTCACAGTGTCTAACTTCACTGAGGATGTGAAAGATTATGCAATGTTACTACCATCTTACTCTCCTCAATTCTGCATTCACCCTCATCCTGTTGTCTGGATAGTGACTCATATAGTGACTGGATGTGGCCCTGGGTCTCCTTCCTTCACCTTTTGACTCCCTGCTTTGAGCCATTCCTAACCTGTGACCTACCCAGGTACTGCAGTCCCAAGGGCAATAAAGAGAACAATAGCACAAAGCTCTGGTTACTTAATCTGACTCTCACAGTCATTAGCTTAGATACTGGTATTGCACTTGCTTTGGAATTTAGTACAGAGTTAGATCTGCAATTGGTGAATCAGGTATTTGTAAACTGCAGCAAGACCTGAGGTAAGGAGCCTTCCTCTGCTAGCTCACCATGAGGGAGGTTGTAAATGAGCTCTGTTAGTATGGGAGCCAGATGAAGGATTTCATGGTGCAGCTTATAGATGTACTTGTATGCAGGTGCACTGGATACTGGTCCAACAGCACAGTCTACTGTTACTGCCAAGGAGATTGAATGAGTCTGTCTTGAACGTGGAAGAGCGCATGTTCCAGAGCCTCTGCTCCACCTCTGTGTCAGATTGCAAATCCAGTCACACTGCAGCTGGGTAGCCCCTATACCGGCTGTAGGTTTTGTGTGGATAGATCACCAAGTCATCTGCATTTCCTGTGAAAATCCAGCAATTCTCCACAAAACCTCCAAAAGCACTCCACGCTACTTCCAGGCACTTTGCAATAACCACCTCATACGTTTGGTGCTTAGCCCTTTTCTGCTGGATTCCTCTTGTAGCTGATTGATTGCATGGTCCAAGTTTGTGAAATGAGTGTCCAATCAGCCTGAAGGATTAGTTAGCACCATGACCGCGTCCGCCTGGCTGCTTCCAGCACCTGGGTTCTCCTGTCCAGCACAGGCACCCGGCCATCCCAACATTGACCTTCAAACAATCTGTGCCAGAAGCATGTGCTGGACCTCCAGCTCCTTCCTTTCCAAATGCACAACTGGCAAATATTACACCTTAAACCTTTTGAAAACACAAGGACAGCGGCTTCCAATGAACAGTGTAGAATAGAAGTTTCATCATAGAGCTTGAACAGAAGCAGTCTGCAATGAATCCTTCAAGGATGTATGTAACCTGAAGGGTTAGAGTCAAATGGAGGTGACATTAAGAGTCAAATGACTGTCCTGCAAATGCAATTTGTAACTGATCTATCATCAGAAATGGGCCGCTACACCACTCTCCTCCCCAAAATCCAGATGTTGCACCAGCCATTATGATGGTCGAGCTTTATTTATATTATTGTACAAAAGGCACATGTTTGCGGGCAAAGGATAACCAGAGACAGGATTGATCATCTTCAAAGATGGTCACACATTCCCAAGAGCTCACAGGGATCAGTATAGTTTGAGATTAAGGAGAGTAAAAGGGAAAAGTGTAAATATTGATTGAAGAGAGCGGGGTACTGGTATTTGTACATTCAATAGTAAAATAAATAATTCAAAGGATCCTGTGGTGTGAGCTTTGACTATTTCATTCAACCACCTGGATTCAGGTCAGATTAGAGGATAAGAGAGGAGGTGCAGATTTACCTGCCAACAAGCCTCGCCAATTGGGCACCTGCTGTGACTTTTGCCGAAGGAAGAATAGCTCAGTATTGACCATATCATTTGGGCTAGATGCCATAAATATTTAGCAGAAAACAATATTGGCAAACATGTCAGGTTCTCATTTTTAGGATTTAAATTTGTCAAAGAAGAAAATTAAATTGGTCAAGTTTAAAATTGACCATGAACTTGGTCTGAGATATGACTTTTTAGACATAAATAACTTAAATAGCAAATGACTGTGATTTAGCCACTTGTGGAACTACAGTAGTGAGCCCCCTTCATTTTCATTTAGGTGACATGGATATTTCTGTGTACATGGTTTAGAAATATTTTATTGGCTAGCCAGACTATTGCCGCTATGGTGTTAACAGGTTTCAGTAAGCTACAAAAGGCGAATGGAATAGAGTCTTAACTGCCTAGTAAGTCGTGGAAATAAAACAAAGAGTAATCATCTGCTGTATTGTCATACCTTGATTCGTGTGTCTATACTTCCAGTTGGTCATTTTTTGAATGTTAATGTGATAGTCAAAAACATAATCTAATATCAATATTAGAAGATATACTTTATTATTACAGTGTGCATATTTTACTACATCCGAGGTCTTCACTCACTTTAAACAGAACTTTGGAATGTACACAATATCTTAATATTCTATAATTCTGTATAGTACAGTTCTAAACAGCTGGTATTTACACTAAGCACAAAAACAAATTTAACAGGTGTACATTAAAATAGATTTTACAAGCACATGTTTTTATTCACACTTTTTTGATAAATATCTGATTATTTAACATGAGAACATTTAACACAGAAATGACTACAATGATCTTTTTTAGAAAAGAGCATTGCTATTACTTGAATATCACCAATTTTTATATAGGTAGATTAACATATCTTTTTAATATCCTCTCAGACTTCGTACAGCTGATTACAGTTTAGAAACAATTATATACAAGATGTTTAAAAAATCTTAATGCTAATATTTTAATGATAAAGGTAATCTAACCTAAATAAATCAAATAATTTTCTTAATTATATACATAAAACAGTGGAATAAAAGAGCTCAGTAAATTTATCCAGGTTGCTTTTTGGTCATCAGTTTGCTTTGGAAAACATTTTGCATTTTTTTTGTAACAGTTTAACAGACAATGTTCGATTATGGAATGCAATGTATCTGTTAAAAGTATCTGAAGAGCTAAAGATTCAATATAGTTAATGCACATCTACATTAAGTAGTAAGTCAGAGATAGTGAAAGTGCAGTATGGGCTGCTCGGCAAATGTTCTTGGCCATTACCGGTTATCTTTGGGTGGACAGGGCAACAACTGTGGGCACACTTACTTCTGTTTTACTAGATAGTGGGTAACAGATGAATCCCAGTTCTGGTTAATTATTCTGTCATTTCTGATTTACTGTGATAAATCCTATTTTTAATTCAATGCAACTTTTCTAATGTCAAGACAACGTAAAACCACTTTGAAAGCTACTATCCAAAGGATTTGAAAGCAGTGAATAACAAAGAATACACATTAGAAGTTGTGCCAGATTTCCATTGTAAATTTGTTCAAAACACCAGCTATTTTCTGTAATGGGATTTCTTCCAATGTTAAGGCAACTGTAACACCAACCCCACCCAGGCAAGTTCTAGACAATACGTAAGACAGATGGGAAATTTGCAGGTGACTAGAACTAAATTGCTAAATATTTATTTTGCAAAAACATTACTGTGCTATGTAAATCCCATTCAGTGATTCGCATTCTTCCCACTATTTAGAGTGGCAATCTGATCCAGTGTTTTTAGACTTCTCCATTCCTTGCATGACCAAGTCTACAGCCACAGTACAATGTGAAGTACTAGAAAGTCACCTCGAGGTATTTTCAAATCAATCTGTTTAGAGATGTTATTACATACCTCTGGAGGTCACTTCTATTTCTGGTGTATTAACAATGTTTCTATTATCACTACTGTACAATTGCTAACTACCTGCCTTGAAAACTATGTCAGAGCTGTGATATTTGAAAAATTATGATCTATGTTTCACTTTATTTTAAAGGTTTTGAACAGCAGATACATTTAATGACAATAAATATTTTGCTTATGCATTTTTAATGTCCAATTCAAGTGGAAAAACAGTTTTCATTATGTTGCTCTTTGTTTAGGCAGGATTCACATTGACGTGAAACATATTATTGATGTTTTCCATTTCCTTAAAACTTACAGTAACTCCATAATAAACTTAAAAGTAATCACCTTTCATTCCACCTTTGGCCCAATGTGTTGAATGGGAGCATTTTATGGTTATCCTGCTCAACTACCAATGAAAGATAGACTGGTTCTTGGGTTCTCTACAGAACCTAGAAACAACACTGCTTTAGTTCAAGTTTGCGTAAGAGGGATAGCTCATTTCTCATCATTAAATGCCATTTGAAAATTATATTTAGATCCTTAAAGCTGTTGATAGTGTAGTAATACAAGAGATGTTACACCTTTATGAATTATGAATTCCATAAAAACTCAGTTGATAAATATAATTGTTATTCATTGTGTTGAATAGCATATTAAAATTAGGGGAGGGAAACATAATCTGTAAAGAGGAAGTTTTCAATCTAGTCATATAGATGGATTCACATGACTTTCATATTTAGAAACAAGATAGTGGAACTTCTAATTGACAAAGTTCACTTATGAACACATTTGAACCTCCCATCCCCTTCTGCACTATTATAACACAGAAGTTAAACGGATGAACCGAGGGATAAATGTGGTGCGTATGGGTTATTGTCTCAAACTGAATTTTGCCAAAAGGAAACTTTATCCTTAAAGGTGGAATTATCTTCTGTTTATTGATAAGAGAAATCAGGGCCAAAATAATTAATCAAAATACACATGTTCAAAAGACTTTGGCAGAAATTTAAAACAGTGGTAATCAGCAGAAATAATTGTGAAGAGACAAAATTCTGAGAGAAGCTTACATTTTATGAATGTATAAACTCAAAGCAAACTTAGATGCATTTATTGTTAAAAGCAAAATCAATTTAAAAAGTAGATGGTTTTCTGTTGTTTGTGAAATTGAGAAAGCTGATGTACATGTTAGTTTGCAATATTGAATGATACCTTGCAAACTGCCTGCCATTTTTATTTTTGCACTGACAAGAAATTAGCCAGGAAACACTGCTGGATGCTTTCAAACATCTAAGTGTTTTTCTCAAATGTGTGCCTGTGGTGCTAATAAAGGAAATGGTAATATTCCAGATTAAATAATTAATGCTATGTTGACAGCTGTAATTTGTCAAACTCCTTGAAGGAGTTACACAATAAATAACTCTTGTGCTGATACCCAAAGTTCAGGAGGTGAGCCAGCCAGACATGGCACTGGACATGAGCGTTAATAGAATTTGATTTTTCTGAAACTCTAATAGGAAAGGCGTTCTGGGCCCAGTAGTTGATTTCCATTGCATCTCATCGTGAGTTGCAGTCCTGCTGAAAGTTTTCATATTGCAAGCCAGTGCTTGAGCTGTAAAGTTATCAAATGCAAGTTAAAACATTACAGATAATATTCACTTGTCTTTGGTAGTGGTAAAATGCAGCATTTTAATGGATTTCATAAGGATTGTTGTATTACCTTAAACTGCTGCACTTTTCCTTGCTCCACAAGATAATGTTCATTTTCAGGGATGATGCAATATGCTATTCTCTAAAGAAGAGATACATTAGTTTTCATTATTTGTAAAGTTACTCTCTAAAATGTACCCACTTCACATTTCTGACCAGTTCTGATTATTTTACTTCTGCTGTCTAGTTTTATTTCCTACATGGCCTTTCTTTCAGGCAGAAAGTTTAGGATTTTGCTGCAAATCGTATTCTGAAAAACAACATAACACCTTTCAAAACAGAAAACCATTGACATCATTGGCATATCATTCCAAAAATCAGTATCTTGAAATTGAATATGCAAATATTGTACTCAACCTAAACTTTCAAAATTTTAAAAGTCATTCAAGGGTGAACTTATTCCAACCATAGGGGTCTCGCTTATTGGCTAGAGAGCCAGTAAGAGCCCTGCGGTGCCCTCATAGGGGAAAGCCCAAAGTATCATGCACAGAACTGGCCAGTTTGGGATTTCGAGGATGTAGGACCATGGTCTAGAAACTTCACTCATCGTCAAGTGGAATTGATGCCTGCCCCATCCCCTGAGAGCTGCCAATGGCCAGATGCTCAGTTTTCCATTCCCGTTAGTGCACCTGGAAGTATCTGTAGCTATTGGTAATGCACCTAAAAGAAACCTAGGACTACAGAGGGACCAAGTTCATGGATTGATTTTTTTTTCCATTCTTCCACAGGATGAGGGTGCCACTGGAATTTGTTCCTCATCCCCTAACTGCCCTTCAAAAATAGTCGCCTTCTTGAACTGCTGCAGCCCATGTATTCTAGTACTCACCCACAGTGCTTCTCAGAAGAGAATTTCAGGATATTGCTCCCTCGCCAGTGAAAGAACAGAGATATATTTCTAAGTCAGAATGGTGTGTAGTTTGAAGGCATCTTCCAGATGGTCATGTTCCTATGTATCTGTTGCCCTAGTTCTTCCAGGTTGTAGAGTTTGTGGGTTTGGAAGGTGCTGCCAAAGGAGTCTTGCTGAGTTGCTACAGTGCATCTTGTATATGGCACACATTACTGCCACTGTGCATCAGTGGTGCACAGTGTGATTAGAGATATGTTGTGGGACAGGAAGCAGATCAAGTAGACTGCTTTGTCCTGGATAGTATGGACCTTCTTTAGAATTATTGCATCTGTATTCGCTCAGTTAAGTGGAAATTATTTCATCACATTCCTGATTAATGCCATGCAAAAGATGTAGAGTGGCTTTGAGGAGTCAGGAATTGAGTTACTCACCAAAGAATTCTGAGTCTCTGATCTGATCTGTAGCCACAGTATTTATATGACTAGTACAGTTCACTTTCTGGTCAATGGTAACCTACTATTCAGTGATGGTAATGCTATTGAAAGTCAAAGGAGATGATTAGGATTTCTCTTGTTGGAGATGTACATTACCTGGCTCTTGTGTGATTCAAATATTACTTGCCACTTATCAGCCCAAATGTAAATATTGTCCAGGTCTTGGTGAATATTGGCACAGATTGTTTCAGTATCTGAGGGGTTAGTAATGGTGCTGAACATTATGCATTCATCAGCAAGAATCTCAATTTCTGACTTTAGTATGAAGGGAAGTATTGATGAAGCAGCTATAGATGGTTAGGCTGAGGACTTTGCTGCAGGAGATCCGTAGGGTAGAGTCCTGAGTCTGAGCTGATAGTTATTGTTCTCAAGGTCAATCTTCCTTTGTGTCAGATATGACACCAATCAGCAGAAAATATTCTCTCAATTCCAACTGACTATTCTGTTAGGACTCCTTGATATCACATTCTGCTAAATACTGCCTTGAAGTCAAAGGCAGTTACTCCCACTTCCCCTCAAATTCTGCTGTTTTGTTCATATTTGGACAAAGGCTGTGATTAGGTCAGGAACTGAATCGCTCTGGTGAAACCCAAACTGTGCATCACTGAGCAAGTTACTTCTGTACAAGTGCAGAATGATTTGGATGGCAACTTGCTGACCATCTTAAGTTGACAATATCATAATGACAAAGTGAGCACTGGGAACCTGAGTGAGCAGAGAAAGCAGCTCTGTATTCTGCTTAGTGATCGTGAAAGTAACAGCTTGAAGACCATGAATAAAGTGTAATCAAAAAGTTGAAATCAATGCAAAATCAGAAATAGAGAGTGAATCCTTAAAGGGAGTGATATGGGCTGTGGTGAAATGTGGTAGAATTAGCATCCATCACAGAGCTCAGAGAGGACCTCAGATCATGGTAGACTATAAAGTAATCATTGATGATGATGCTGAAATAACGTAGCATTGTGGAGGTGAAGTTCAGCTTCTGTTGTTTTGTTGCTGTTGGCTCCAAAAATGTTAATGTAACTCCGACTTCGACAAAACAATCTGAGGTTCAGCTCCAAGATTAAGATATTTTGTTTCAAAAAGCGAACAGTGGAATGCCTCTCAACTCAAATGATTTTGGAATTTCTCACTGGACCTCATATCTGCCACTTGCTTGAAATAATTGTGTCCCTACATATAAATTACAGCAGGCACCATTAGCCTCATTGTAATTATAACAGCAAAACATGGCCCAATCTTTCTGTATACCAGTATATAAAGTAACATAATGCCAGCACGACAGAGAACAATCAGCATGGGTCCAGCTCTTTCTGAGAAACCTGCAATGCTATAAGGGGATGCCAACATGAAGTAGCAAGAAGGACCATTTGCCAACTACCTTATATAACATCACTGCTACTTTAGTAAATAACGGATGGATATTGGCTTGACTATTGAATGCCTGTAACTGAATACATACGTGTTGGGTTTGCTAACTCTTCATTTTTGCCAATCATTTCTCACTCCTGTCACTTGTCCAATTCAGCAAAGACTGCCAATGGGTTCAAGGCCCTTTACAATTCTTTCAGAATAGTTTTCATCCTTTGTGACATTTCCTCATCAGTTATTCCAATCCCTTTAGATTTGATTTACATCAGTGTTAAGTTGACTTTGGGAAAGTTTTGAGCAAACTCCCATAATTTGAAGTAGATTTTAGCCCTAGGTTACCTGCAGATAGCCAAATCATGGTCAGTGATCCAATAATTTAGACAGACTCCCTATGGAGATGAATTCCAACCTTCACATTGATAGTCACATTGACACAATGTCAGGTATTGTCAATGTGCTAAATGAGGCAGACTTTGAACAAATCTAGCACCTCAAGATTGGGCACCTATGAGGCCAAGACAAACAACAGAATCATACTCCAACACAATCTATAACCTTGTGACCTGGTATATCTCCCAATCAAGGCTGAATTTGCCAGAGTGTGGCATCAAGGAGCCCTAACAGAATTAGAATCAACGGGAATCAGGAGAAAATCTATCCACAGGTAGCACTAGAATGATGGTTATCTCTCTCCAGAAGTTCGTCAGGATAGTGTCCTAAGCCTGACCATCTTCAGCTGCTTCATTAATGACCATCTCTCCATCATAAGGTCAGAGATGGGATATTGAGGGGATATTCACTGATGATCATACAACGTTCAGCAGCAATCATAACTTCTCATATACTGAAGCAGTCCATGTTCAAATGCAAGATCTGTAATTATCGAGGCTTGAGCTGAAACGTGGTAGTAACATTCACACCACACAAATGACAAGCAATGCCCAGTAATGACAATCTCTAATGAGACACCATCTAACCATGAATTCAATGACATTACCACCACTGAATCCCTCACTATTATCATCATGGTGAGTACCATTGTCCAGAAACTCAACTGGCCTCGTCACATAAACACAGTGGCTACAAGAGCAGGTCAGATCCCACACATAGGGTGGCATGGTGGCTCAATGGTTAGTACTGCAGCCTCACAGCACCAGGCACCTGGGTTTGATTCCAGCCTCAGGCGACCGTCTGTGTGGAGTTTGCACATTCTCCCCGTGTCTGTGTAGGTTTCCTCCAGATGCTCCATTTCCTCCCACAGTCCAAAGATGAGCAGGTCAGGTGAATTGGCCATGCTAAATTGCCCAGAGTGTTAGGTGCATTAGTCTGAGGGAAATGGGTTTGGGTGGGTTTTTTTTTGGAGGATTAGTGTGGGCTTGTTGGGCCAAATGGCCTGTTTCCACACTGTAGGGAATCGAATCTAATCTTAAAAAAAAACTGTGGCAAGTGACTCATCTCCTGAATCCCCAAAGCCTGTTCATCATTGTCAAAGCTCAAGTCAGGAGGGTGATGGAATACTCCCCACTTGCTTGGATAGGTGCAGCTCCAACAATCCCCAAGAAGCTTGACATCATTCAGGACAATGCAGCCTGCTTGAGTGGCATCACATTGACAAGCATCCACTCCTGCCACCACCACCGCTCAGCAGTAGCAGTGTGTATTAAGTATAAGATGCACTGCAGAAATTCACCAAAGATCCTTACACAGCACCTTCCAAACCTACAACTGTTACCATCTAGAAGGACAAAGACAACAAATTCTTGGGAACAACAACTCCCTCCAAGTTCCCCTCCAAGCCACTCGCCATCCTGACTCGGAAATATATGGCTGTTCCTTCAGCGTCCTTGGGTCAACAGCTTTGAATTCCCTCCCCAACCTCTCCACAGCAGGTGGACTGCAGCAGCTCATTGCCACCTTCCCGTGGACAATAAAATATGATGTCCAAATTCTAAAAGTGAATAAAATAAAGGAAGACCATCTTCATTAGTGTAGGACTATTAGGCTGTGAAAAAAAACAAGTGCAAAAAAGGATATATATGCCTGAAAAACAATTCAGAAAAGATTCACTTGACTCATTCCTTGGATAAAGGGCTTACCACAGGAGGAAAAGTTGAGCAGGTATTGCCTATAACCAAAAAAATTTAGAAGAATAGGAAGTGATCTTAGATAAACAAGGGAGCCAAGGATTATGGAAGCCGATAGGAAAGTTGAGCCAAGATACCCATCAGACTAGGACCATATGCAATAGCAGGGGATGCTTTGAATGGCTGAACAGTCTACTGCTGCTCCTAAATGCCATGTTTTTTAGTTATGGAATGGGTCGCCTGATTGAGGTCATTGCAAAATCCGAGGCCCTCAACAGTCTTGAGATTGGTAAAGGTGGATATGGAAGGGGGAGGAGAATAATTTTCTGAAGATGAGGGGGGGATCAGATTTCTTTCTTGTGAAACATGAAGGAATGCTCCTGGCCCTTCAAAAAGAAATGAACATTTATCGTTGGGTTGCTGCTTTGCAGCAGTTGCAGCCGATGCTGGATATAGTGTAACATTGGTACAGTAAAACAATAATAATTAGGTTTTATATACTTCATTATTATTGAGGATTATTAGGGTTTAACGACTGAGACAGGTTCTCCAACTTTCCAAGTGTAGGGTCTGTGGCAGATTGAGAGTCCTACACTTTAGACAGGAACAGACCAGCAAATCATTCCCTGCTCTCAGGGTTCCATCAAAAAGAAGGCCTTAAAATCTGCTATTTTAATAAATCATTTAAATTCCACTCTGAATCCTTGAGCTGCAAATTACATTTAGATTATAAAAAACAAGGCTATTGTCACTTCACAAATATATATTTTTCTTCTATAACTCATCATACAGTGCAAATTTTGTTCAAAACTAATGAAAATATACCAATACCAACCTCCTTTAAGGTGCCACGGACAGTAAAGAGTTTGTAGATGGCGTAGATTGGTACTAGCGACATTGAAGACACAGCGATACCCCATCCAACAAGGTTAGCCCAGTTTGGAAAGACATATCCATCATAGGTTAAAGGCTTGAACTTCACAATACTGACAATCACTACAAACTGATGAGAAAAGGGAACATGTAATGTGTTACTTAAGACAGTAAGGGTTCCCATGAAGGAGCAGAAGTTGACTAAATATGGCAATCATTATTTTTTATGTCTAAATGTTCACTTTAAAGCTAAAGTAAAAGCTCAAATATTTCAAAGATGATGTTCAAATAATGTAGAATTACACATATTAAAATATGAAGTTATTCTAAAACATTGTTACTGTGTCCTGACAGCAGCAGAGCTCAACTACTTATGTCTAGACAATAGACAGGCGATAGGTGAAGACCACTTTATTTATATTTCCCTTCAAGTTATGTGCTAGTACAAAGTGAAGTGGCTCAGGTGATTGAGAATTCAGATAGCGCTACACAAGACTTAAAATTGGAGGACTCATTAGTCAGACATCTGGATAATAAATTAAGTAAATGCAGCAAACATAGTTTGTGAGACAAGGGCAAAACATATATGCTGTAGGAAATTTTGGGGAGGGATGTTTGGCAGTAAGCCAGTATCAATACTTCATGTGGGGAAAAGTTGGATTGCAGACATAAGGTCTGAGGAACTGAGGAAGGGATTTAAAGATGTGCTGTATGGAACAAAAATTTGAAAGTGGAAAATGATGTTAACATACTCCCAAGACCTGAGCACATAATCTAGGGTGATGTGACTTACGGGCATAAGTGAGGGTTTACTAAACTGTTCAAGGTGTTGATTTATCAGGTGAGATGTTATACTGAAGACCCCCTGCACATTCAGCATATTATACTGAAGACCCCCTTAGCTGCACATTAAAAAAATCTTGTGATCTTATTCCAACGAACAGTAGAAGTTATGGCTAATTATTTATCTCTCAATGACGATCAATGACATACTTCATCTAGTTCTTGCTTTTATTGTTAATTGTGGATTTACCTAACTTTTCTCACAACATCTGCCAAGTTTTGTTTACATTACACCTCAGAAAAGGTCCTTCATTTGTTACATCACACTTTGAACCAGAGGTCTTATGTTAATTAGCATAAACATTGCTCAGTAAAATAGCAAGGGGAAATTACTTTTGGAGAAAATTGTTAAATGGATGAAATGTACATGATTCAGGCTAGCTTCAATGAAACTAGATTGAAAGCCATGGCCGTGATGCTAGAGTATAACCTTAAATTGGGTCAATTAAGCTAGACATGGAGTGTGACTACTTTGTGATCAAGTATGAATAAATCCATCAAAACATTGAAGAAAGTGATAGACAAGATTTTATCTTGATCTGTACCAAAAAGTACTGAATCACTGGGATTCAGTAAAAGCTAGAAAAGTGGGCAGGTTAGTGACTTAGAAAGGAATAGACTTAGAGGTAAGTCGATGGATCTTGTTTTCATGGACCTCCTGAAGGCTTTTGATAAAGTCCCACATGAGACATTTAGGTATAGTGGTAACCCATGGAATTGAGGGCAAATTACTGACGTGCGTAGGAAGTTGATTGGGTGGCAGGAAACAGTTGGAATAATAGGTAAGTACTCAAATTGGCAGCATGTGAATAGTGGTGTCCCACAGGTTTCTGTTAGGGCCTCAATTATTTACAACATTCGTTATTTGATAATGACATAGAAAATCAAATATACAAACTTGCTGAAGATGTAAAAACTTATGCAGCATTGTAGACAGCATGCAATTCATTGATAGAATAGATGAATGGGCAAAGCTGTGGAAGATGGATTTCAACATAAGCAAGTATGAGTTTATCCATTCTGGACTGATAAAGGATAGATCAGGGTACTTTTTAGAAGGCACAAAATTAAATACAATGGATGTCCAATGAGATTTGGGGGCTTCAAGTGCATAGCTCTTTAAAATGCCATGAACAGATGCAGAAAATAGTCAAGAGGGCTAATGTAATGCTGACCATCATATCTAAAGAGCTGCAGTATAGGGATGAAGACATTATCCAGCAGTTCTATCAAACCCTATTTAAGCCCACTTTGAACACTGTGAGCAGATCTCGGTACCACACCTTAGGAAGGATGTTTTAGCCCTGGAGAGAGTTCAACGTAAGTTTACAAGAATGCTACCTGGACTTCAGCGATTATGTTATGAGGAAAGATTAGCCAAAATAGACCTTTATTTTCTAGAATTTAGATGGTTAAGGGATGATCTAATCAACATCTTTAGGATATTAATAGGGAAAGACATGGTAGATAAAGATAAGCTATTTCCACCAGTTGAATATTTTAGAACTGGTCTAAAAATTAGAGCCAGACTGTTTAGGGGAAATGTTAGAAAGCACTTTCACAGGCAAAAAGTAATGGAGGTTTGGAACTGTCTTCCTAAAACCATGGTCAATGCTAGTTCAGTTATTAAATTTTAATCTGAGATAAACAATTTTTATTAAGCAAGGGTATCAAGGCCCAAGGCCAACAAACAAAGTTATGAAATGCCCTGATCTATCCTTTCTCAGTCTGAAATGGATAACCTCACTTTTACACATGTTAAAATCCATCTGCCACAGCTTTAGCCATTCATCTAATCTATCAATGTCCTATTTTATCTAGTCATAGTGTCATAGAGATGTACAGCACGGAAACAGACCCTTCGGTCCAATCCTTTCATGCCGAGCAGCTATCCCAAATCTATCTATTCTCTCCTGCCAGCACCTTGCCCATATCCTTCCAAATCCTTCCTATTCGTATACCCATCCAAATGCCTTTAAAATGCTGCAATTGTACCAGCCTCCACCACTTCCTCTGGCTGTTCATTCCATACAAGTACCACCCTCTGCGTGAAAAAGTTGCCCCTTAGGTCTCTTTTATATCTTTCCACTTTCACCCTAAATCTATCCCATCTAGTTCTGGATTCCCCCACCCCAGGGAAAGAAAAATGTCTATTTATCCTATCCACACCCCTCATGATTCTATAAACCTCAATAAGGTCACCCCTCAGCCTCTGATGCTCCAGGGAAAACATGCATGGAAAGAAACTTAATGTGAGTAAGTGAGTGAAATGTTCTACAGTTTTGCTTCATTCATCTCTAAACACAAAAATAAACTTTCGTGAAGTGCTCTTTCTCAGGATTAAAGAACTTGGTTGGCTCCATTATGGGGGAAATTATTTTTGGTGGAACAGTTAAGTAGTTATTTCCTGCTTCATAATGTTATTATTTTAATGTCAATTCATGGTCACCAATACCTGTGTTTTTTTTTCAGATCTAATTTCCAGATTGCACTTCTATCCTTCACTTGCAACATTTAGTTGAGAGCAGGTTAGACGACAGACTTCCCTGTAATTGACAGGCTATAATGTGCTTTTGTCCAATAAATGAGAGAGATAATTTAGTTGATCTCTTATAGGTTGAAAAGTCTGTCATCATTATCTTTCCCACTGCATCAACTTATGTTCGATATGGAACTGCATTTAGTAGTTGACTGGGGTACATGTCGAGTTACCAAATTGATGATCTTGTATCTGCAACGTCCCAGTTGGGAAGTGATTATTCTACTAGAGGAATATAGTATAGGAAAATGATGAAGGAGAATGGTCTGTATGGGGACAGATTGTCAACATCTGTTTAATAGCACACATTGTTTGCCAATTTTCCACAATGACCACATCATCATTCCTGGTCCTGTCACATAAAATCTGTTACTTAACAGATGGCTTGCAGAACTGAATGTCAAAGGCTGCACATATTCTTTTGCAAAGAGGCAAGGTGTAGCCAGCGAAATGCCAGAGTAGTTAAATTCAATAAGACACATGTTACCTTGTTTTACAATTTGTTTCTGACAACTACCAGCTGTATGCCTAAAGACCTGCCAAAAGCATACTGCTGCTATTAAAGTAAATGTGACTAATTATATAACCTTAGGGGAAGGTCTTTGTAAGAACCAAATCTATAAGGCATATACATCCCATTTGTTGGATTGCGCAAAGAAATGGCCTAAAGAATTCTGCTGATTTAATTAGGTGTAATTGAAAGCCTTTTTTATATATTATACTTAAGAATTCACTCACCTTCTGGAAAAATGTTGTTCCAACTATTTAATTAAAGTGCTATTTGACATTGTTCAGTATTCCAACAGCTGCTGGTCGATTTTAGCTTTGAATTGCATTGTCTTTAATGAACCACCTATTCTGTATTTCCTTTTACTTTACCCTGATAATGAGCTGAAAAAATGCATGTACTAAATCCATGCCTAAGGAAATAAATCTAATTTCATCAACAACTAATATGCAGCTACGATTGGAATTAAACTATTATTGGTAACTTTCGGATTGAAGGTAAACACAAGAAATATTTACAGGTTGCAAACTAAAAGACCAGTATGAAATGTTTAAAAATCAAAAAAATAATTAAAATGGAAATGCAGGGCCAGATGATGTGTTGTACCTACATTATGTCAGAACTGGTGGGCCCTGTTGCGGTTCATAGTGATCACATCTATAGCAACTGTAGGTTGTTTGAGGAACTATAGCTCTGAGCTGATGTGCTGGCGCCTGAGTTTCAAACATCTGTGTCACATCTAAGGATGGGGAGAGTTACCTGGACGCTGTATTTCAGGAAGCAGTCACGCTGTTTCAATTAACTACCTTAAATTCAGTCAGTGGTCAGGGACTGAAGAATGTAAATAGGAACGATTCAGGTAGTGGGATCTAGGAGGTAGTGCTTGAGCTTATCTAACAGGTTTGAGATTCTTGCTCCTTTCATGGATGAGACTGGGGGCTGTAGGGAGGATGAGCAAACTGCACAACTATTCATGTTATACATTAATGGTCTGGACAAAGAAAGTGATGCATTGTTGCTAATTTTAAAGGTGTACATATGTACGTATATATACTGGCCGTATTGAATGCACTGTTTGTACAGTAAATATTCTATGCCATGTTGTTCATCAATGCATCCATGTGTTAAAGATATTCTACCATATCAACAAATAAAGTCATTTTGCCTCAGGTGATGTGGCTCAAATCCAGTTGTTAAATGCTGAACACGCTATTGTGTCTGAATTTTCATAAGGTGAGCCTCTGCATTATTGTCAGCTCCAGAAGCCAGAATATTGATCATACAAACAGAGTATTCAATGCAGCCAGTGTACGCTGGCATTTACATGCCATATAAACCTCCTCTTACTCTCTTTTCTAATTCGTTCAGCCCAACCCTTAATTCCAGAAGTCCCACCCTCAAAACATGACACCTATTAATTGGGAATAGGGGTGGGTTCCAATTTCCATATGCATGGTGCATGAAGGCAACAAAATACATTAAAAATGCAACTGCCTGAGGCTAATCTGATTTTTTTTTGCTGCTGGATTACCCAAGTAAATTACTTGTCCATTTCACCTTGCTCGGACATGGTTTAAAACTATTGCATAGTCCTTTGGAGAGGTAGAGTTCTCCTTTGGAGAGACATATGGCAGACGTAATCAACACTTTGAGAATAATAGGCTGGCCTTTAGAATTGTTAAAGGTAGACTTGAGTGTGAGAATACAGTGCTTAAACATATTGAAACTGTCAAGAGAGCTATTAAGGAATCTAACATTCCTACTTTTTAAAATATTTGATGGGGGTTGAGGAAGAAACTATCTGCTGTATTTAAAAAAAAAATCAGTACTTGCTATTTTACTCACTCTGCCTGTTGGCATAAACCTTTGGACTATCAATACAGGGATAAGTAATGGCATAGCTGATTTTATAACCTTGAATTATAACAATGAGCTGCATTTCATTGATAGTTCCAAGTCGTTATAAACTCTTTTTGAAGTGGGATTATGAATTCTTAAATTTGCGAACACAGGTTGTCTACGCATGATCAGCATGCTGGGCACTGCAATCAGTTAATTAGATGTGCCATTTTATATGGTTCACCAGTCATTTGGATGCATACATACCTATATACCCAACATCACACCAACACCAAAACCTACAACTCACATCATTCTTGTATGTGCTGGCAAAACATATTGTAGGCTTGACTACAAAATCTGTTGGTGGTAGGCACGACTCATATTTACTACAAAAAAAAGCATGAGACAGCCAGCTTCACCTGTTGTTCAAATTTTAAGCTATCTTCCCCTTTGAGGATTGTCAGAAGTTACTGGGCACTGTTTGTGACAAAAGTAGTGGCCACATCCTTTCATGAGTTTTCATCTAGGTAGCCATTACCTTACAGGATAACTTTGATGTGCCCAATCTTAGTATCAAGATTATACTGTGAGTAGATTGCTAGGGTCCCATTCATGAGATTGTGGATAAAGGTGATTTTGTACCTGTTGAACTATAGGAACCTCAACACGTGTACTAACCAGTGAACTTAGGCTTTTGGTAGATAGTAGAGAATCCAATGGTAGGTTTCTCAACTAAATAATAAATAATGGGGTTAGATTGTGATGGGGTTAGATAGAGGAGAATATTTTGGCATGGAGGGGAAGAGGGAGCATAAGAATTGTGTATTGAGTTTAGTGAGGGTGAGAGATGAGATTTGAAAAGCTGTTTATTGTTTTACTGTTTTGTTTCCATATCATAAACAAAGTACCGGTAGACCTGTACAGGTCCTCACAGCCCAGCTCTTCACCTCGCTGCTTCAACACTGTTTCCAGGGTCATCCACCACCATTCCTATAAAACCTAGCTCCCCGAATCTGAATCAGTGCTTCCAAGGCAATTTCTCCTGGGTCAGGTCATGAGAGGCAAGAATTACCCGTACTGGGCTGTACCATCACTGGAGGTAGAATCTCAGTCTTTGCCTGTTAAATCTAAATTTACAGAGTGCACAAACTCTGAACTCCTATGTATTGACAAGTGTTAAGATTTTTAGCACAGGATTCTCTTCAGTATTTAAAACAGACAGATGTATGGTTACAGAGAGGAGTGGTCACAATGGGATTAGTTTTAGGTTGCTCCAATAAAGAATTGGTACTGGCTTGATGGTCTTTTTCTATGCAAAATTCTTTGACTCCTTGGTTCATCCTTATTCAGTCAATTAACTCATTAGAACATAGAACATAGAAGAATACAGCGCAGTACAGGCCCTTCGGCCCTCGATGTTGCACCGATCCAAGCCCACCTAACCTACACTAGCCCACTATCCTCCATATGCCTATCCAATGCCCGCTTAAATGCCCATAATGAGGGAGAGTCCACCACTGCTACTGGCAGGGCATTCCATGAACTCACGACTCGCTGAGTAAAGAACCTACCCCTAACATCTGTCCTATACCTACCCCCCCTTAATTTAAAGCTATGCCCCCTTGTAATAGCTGACTCCATACGTGGAAAAAGATTCTCACTGTCGACCCTATCTAAACCCCTAATCATCTTATACACCTCTATCAAGTCACCCCTAAACCTTCTTTTCTCCAATGAAAACAACCCCAAGTGCCTCAGCCTTTCCTCATACGATCTTTCTGCCATACCAGGCAACATCCTGGTAAACCTCCTCTGCACCCGTTCCAGTGCCTCCACATCCTTCCTATAGTATGGCGACCAAAACTGCACACAATACTCCAGATGCGGCCGCACCAGAGTCTTATACATTCTTAGGAGCAAATCCAATACATTAGGATCTAGAGATATTAGATAACTTGAAGATTCCACAAAAGTCTCCTATCTAAATACACCTCTGAATTTCTCCCTTAAACTGTCCCAGTTTTGAACTATGCTATATCACTTATGGCCCATTTTGCATTCTCTTAGGTCCTTATTCACCCTCACAAAATGGGAGACAAGACAGTTTCCACAATCATAACTTGTGCTTGGTGGGAGATGCGGTGACAGTGAAATGGGACAAGTGCACAAATGTTTTCTACCAGACTCTGTGTTTGTGGGATCTGTGGGAACTTCATCCAGAACTTCAGTAATTGCCAGGTGGACATGAGGGACAGGCACCTCTTTAAGATTTAAACCATTGCCTGAACTTCACCCTCTTATTATCCCATCCAAAATACAAAACTGTCCCTTAGCAAAGAAGCAGACAGTCTGCCACCTGGGTTGAACTGAAGTTTCACATTGTATTAAGACATCGGGCTAACTTTACTATTGCTTGCTTACCAGTAAAAAGGCTGGGCTAACAAACTTCCAGCAGAGCCTCCAGTAGAGACCTGGTTTGAAGCCGGTCATTCGCCTGATATCTTCACTGAATCTGTCAACTCCTAGAGCATAAGCAATTCGAAAACACATTAGAACATCAGCTAAATCGTGGGTGGGACGCTTAACCATCCTTTTCAATTTAGTTGCCACAGAAACAATGCCATTTTATTTCAAGTCACAAAAGAAACAGCAATCTAATTGCCCACTTGCAAGCGAACATTATAATTTCTGCACACATTCTCTACATGCAAGGAACCAGCTTTACAAAAGGATATATAGTCGAAACTAGAGCTGTGTTTCCTTCACTTAACAGTGACTCAAGGACTAATTCAGCAAAGAATAAAATGTGGATAAGGTGTTGAAGATAGCTTGGAAGCTTTTTAAAAAAAACAAATTCCACAAATTACCCTTAACGTCCCTCAGGGTAATTTCTTCGATTAAATGGAAAGGTTAAAACCTGTCAAGGTTATTGAACAACAATAAAACAAAATGATTCTTAAATTCAAACCAGATTGATATAACTAACAGGCAACTCTTAGCAAAGGATGCAATCCAAAGATTTCAAATAAGAAATAATTAGGCAAATAATTTCTGCAAACACAACTCATTTATCAAAATGGAGAGAAAATGTTGACCATCATTCAGACCTAAGAATACTCTGCAGAGTAAATCTCTGAAAAATGCACTTGAAAATGGCAAAAGAACTTGTTATAACCAATGACAACCATGAGAACTAATGTCTCATTAATTTGAATTGCATTCATGCTCTGTGCTCAACTCATGGCATTAGAGTCAAATATTTAATCCCCCAAAGAATTAACGGGGTAGTCAATTCGTTGCTGAGATTAAACAGCTTGCAAATCTATCATGAAACATTTGCTTTGCACCTATTGTGATTATAGTCCAGTACAGTAAGTGGAAACAAAAGCATTATTAAACTGTTTCCACTCAATTTCACACCACTCATCAACTCAAGATTAATTTGAGGACTTCAGTCCCAGTACATGCAAAGAGTATCAGCTGTAGATGTACCAATTACACTGCAGAGTTTTTTGCATTCATACGAAGGAACAGAAACAGTGTAACTAAACCATTAAAGTAAATGATGCAACTACGCACAACTCTTTTCGTTCCTCATTAAGACAAGATTTTCTCTTTTGGATTACTTACGCAAAACAATTAAATTATTTCAACTGATTTAGCCTGCTGCACACTGATTTATCACAAATGTGATAACTCTAGTTTACAAGAAATTTCAAATCCACACGTGTGAAAAATCAATTGATACAAATACTGTAAAAGTTTAACTAGGTGCCAGTCAACAAAACTTCAATCCATTTTTATCTTAGACTTCAGAAACTGCCATTTAGAAGGAATTATCTACAGAAATAAGATTAGCAATCTAATTTTAAATGCAAATAAAGCAAACTTTTATAGTTATCCCAATCTCAACCGCAGGCCTGAGTAGTTAAACAGTAAAAATTAAACTGAGACCAGTCAGTATTCTTTTATTTTAAATGGGATTATATTTGGTATGTCTAAATATGAATAAAACTTACCTTGTAGGTTTTTGTGTGGCAGCTGCTGTCCCTGAGCAAAGCCATCCTGAAGGGAAATTTCCAACAAGAGTGTAGCTCTTTGTGAATTGAAGGTAATCAATTCCTCTTTCAGGCATGGGCTCTGGATATTTTCTCTTTCTTAAATTAGTATGGTTGGTGGTATACCTCTAGATGGAAATGTGCATACATATCCTGTCTGGTATCTTGGAGGTTTAATAGGCAAAATTCTTTAATTTTTAATGGGTATTTATGTTATCACTCCATGATCAGTTGGTCTCTAATCAAGTTTTCAAAGCCAAATTTATTATGCACCATTTTTCAATACAAGAGAATTCCAATGCATTTTAAAATAACTTCTGGATTTACTTTCTCATACTTTATGGTAAGACAATTTATTATCATGGTATTCAAATAAAGAAAAGTATTTTAAAAGGTATTTTATTTACTATGGAATGGTAACAGTTGCGAAGAAGTAGACTTATGATATTTACACTGGCTACACTAATAATGGATCCTGAATGATAAATTGATGTTTGGAAGACCAGGGACTGGATTGTTATTTGTCAAAATAAGAATACAGGCCTTGCTCTGTTACTTCAGCTGTTTCGTGCAAACTAACTTCAAAATGTTTCAGCTGGATTAATATTACTACTTAAGGCAAGGTACAGAAATCAAGGTGCCCTAGACACAAAATGGGTTTGCAGCCATTTTACATCTCCTCTGATTTTTGTATCAATTGTGCCCTAGCAAGACACAATTAAGTTTTGACTTTCAGAAAACTATCGATTTGAGCAGGTAAATGGAATAAAGTATGCCCCAAGATTATAGTAACTAAACATTTAATGCTTTCATCCGAGATTCTGCTCGAAAGAATTTTAACTTAAATCATAATTTATTTAAACTAAAAAATTAGTGATGCCTTCTATGCAGTGAATATCTACTGAGCACACAATGAGAACCATATGGAGCAATAAGACTGACTCAACATTGATGTAGTTATGTAGGTCCCAGATCCATTTCACATGTTCAACCTGTACATCAACTGCATAAGGGTCCTTAAAACATCAGATTATACTGTATTTAGACTTAATCCCCACTGTATTTCTGGAATGTCCAACAAAGTGCTCCAACGATTTGTATATGTTTCAAGAGTGAATATAAGGAGAGAGCAATAAGACATGTTTACTGAACTTCCTATTCCTGACAGAGTCATCACTCATTTCAAAGTCTTCCAAACTCTATCCTACATATTGGATCATTTTGTTTCAAGCATTGAAGTCCCACATAAACTGGTTGAGTTTTGCAGGTAGCCAATGCTCCTTCACCTTGTCCCAAATCCTTGGCACCCTTAATGTATCATACACCAAATCTTGTTAAAGAATATTTAAAACTGACTGATCATGTCTTACAGTGCAAAGCGCATGGGAATAATAAAACTGGCAAGTCTCCCTCCAAGCATCCTGATTTGGAACTTTAATGTTATTCCTTCACTGTTGCTGTGTCAAAACCTTGTAAATGCTTTCCTAACAGAACAGTGGATATACCCACACTATATGGATCAGATCAGTTCAAGAAGGCAAACCACCACTACCTTCTCAAGTGGTCAAGGGGTGATCTTAAAAATCATAAAGGGCATGGACAAGTTGAATAGCAAAGGTCTTTTACTTTGGGTGGGAGAATTCAAAGTTGGAGGGCATAATTTTAAGAGGAATGGAGAAAGATTTTAAAAGAACCTAAGGGATAATGTTCTCACACAGAAGGTGGGTTGCATATATTGAATAAATTGCTAGAGGAAGTGGTAGATGCAGTTCCAACCTTTAAAAGACATTTGGACAGATACATGAATATGAAAGGTTCAGAGAGATATAGACCAAATGAAAGCAAATGGAACTAGTTTAGTTTGGGAAGCTTGATAGGCATGGATGAGATGGATTGAAGGGTCTGTTTCCATACTGTATTACTCTATGAGCTATAAATATTGATTTTTGTCTGTGATGCTCTTATTCCAGCTACTTGACCCATTACACAGTAATCACAGTGTTGGCTCCATGACCACATTATAAGCCCCAGACCAGTATCTTACATTGTAATTCTACAACCTATTTCACTCTATCCAACATCTAATTCTAACAATGCCATCTTCTGTGCCATAATTGACACAAAAATCAGAGGAGATGTAAAGTGGCTGCAAACCCATTTTGTGTCATTAAAACTCCAAATTCCCTCAAGGATGTAACTCTAATCAAAGTTTTTCTCTAACTTCTAGTCTCAAAGTTATTATTGTTCAAGTTGGACAATGTTAATGTTTGGCCATGGGATATTCTCAGGAGAATACCCAAGGTAACCATCAGGTTTTCTTACTTAGAGCATTATTGGATGTAGAATTATGTTCTTTTGGCCAATGACTTGTCAAAGCCTAAAGCTCATAAGTGCACAATCTGAGACAGCTAAATGACATTCTCATATTTTTACAATCAAAAAAGTGGGTCACTCAGCTCTTTGAGACACTGCCATTCAATGCAATCATGGTTGATAAGATTTTAACCTCAACTCTACATTCCTGAATATCCCCAATATTTTTTCATCCTCTCGGTAATCAACAATCTATCTACCTCTACCTTAAACATATTTAAAGATTCTACATCCATTGTTGTCTGAGGAAAGCAATTCCAATGACATTCAAGCCTCAGAAACAAAAAAAAGGTTTCTTCATCTCTGCTTTAAATGAGTGATACCTAGTTCTAGATTCTCTCACTAGAGGAAACACATCCCTTTCACATTCAGCCAGTCAAGTCCCCTCAGGATCTTATATGTTTCAATTAAGTCAACTCTCATTCTGCTAAACTCTACAGGATACAGGGCTAGCCTTTACAGGCAACCCATTCATTCCAGGTACTAGTCTAATAAACAAAAACAGAAATCACTGGAAAAGCTCAACAAATCTGGCAGCATCTCTGAGGAGAAATCAAAACTAACATTTTGGGTCCAGTGACTCTTCGTCAGAACTGAATTTACTAGTCCAGTAAACATTCTCTGAACTGCTTTTAACATATTAATGTAATTGAGTGTGATTGTGAACAGTACTGTACACTCCTCCAGATGCTGTCTTACCAATGCTGTGTTTGTCGTAGAGTCATAGAATCATAAAGATGTACAGCATGGAAACAGACCCTTTGGTCCAACCCATCCATTACGACCAGATATCCCAACCCAACCTAGTCCCACCTGCCACCTGACCCATATTTCTCCAAACCCTTCCTATTCATATACCCATCCAAATGCCTCTTAAATGTTGCAATTGTACCAGCCTCCACCACTTCCTCTGACAGCTCATTCCATACCCGTACCACCCTCTGTGTGAAAAAGTTGCCCCGTGGGTTTCTTTTATATCTTTCCCCTCTCACCCTAAACCTATGTCCTCTAGCTTTGGACTCCCCGACCCCAGGGAAAAGACTTAGCCTATTTACCCTATCCATGCCCCTCATAATTTTGTAAATCTCTATAAGGTCACCCCTCAGCCTCCAATGCTCCAGGGAAAACAGCCCCAACCTGTTCAGCCTCTCCCTGTAGCTCAAATCCTCCAACCCTGGCAACATCTTTGTAAATCCTTTCTGAACCCTTTCAAGTTTCTCAACATCTTTGTGCTCCTGTTCATTCTGCCAACTGCCTTAAATTGTAGAGAATGTTATACATTAACTTCACATTAGTATTGCTTGATACTAGCATCCTATGAATTTCAGAACATTTCAACAACTGTCTTCCTTAATTATGATCTAACATTTCCCTACTGTTGTTGTATTTTGTGAATGGTAGCCACAGTTAAGTTAATTTCTTGGGTAGATGTCACACATAGTTTTTTTTGGTCATTTGATACCAGGGGATTTCCTCACTTTGATTTGGTAAGTTTCAACTTAATGTTTACACAGTCTAATGTTGCAAACCTTATGGAGCAACAAGAATAAAAACATGTGAGACTGACCCACATGGTCGCCACCCCTCCACCCCCCCATTTATCTCTCCACCCTGGACGCTTCCTGCCTCTGTTCCTGATGCTTTTGCCCGAAACATCGATTTTCCCGCTCCTTGGATGCTGCCTGACCTGCTCTGCTTTTCCAGTACCACTCTGATCTGAACACCTGCATGAATCATTGCTTGGATGTGCATCTGAAATTGGTTTTAGTAGTTCTGTAATTGGTTTATATGGGAGATTGTGTAAACTAAATTATGATCAAGTAGGTGTCAATCACTGTCCCCATGTTGCTCTTGGCACAGGCTGACCAGCACAAACAATGAAACCCCCCGCTAGAGCCCCATGCCTGCCTGCTGGACTCTGATTTAGACCCTATCCATCCTGGATCCTGCTGCCAGGCAGACTATAAATTCTTATGGTCAACCTAAATCAAAACCAAAAGAATTGCAAATGCTGTAAATCAGAAACAAAAGCAGAAATTGCTGCAGGAAGGGTCACTCAACCCGAAACGTTAAGACTGATTTCTCTCCACAGACACAGCTAGATCTGCTGAGCTTTTCCAGTAATTTCTGTTATTGTTATTGTCAACCTAGTTCCTAGTCATTTTCTAACATGACAGAAAGCCCAAATGTACAATCCTGATAACATGTTGAGAAAACATTCCAATTCAAACCTTTAACCAAAAATGGAACTGGGACGAGATATGAGCCAGAAAAACGGCTTCATTCTTGTGGTTACATCAAATGCAAATGACACAAATACACCTTTCTGATTGTGGGTGGACTCTGGCCTCGGCGTTCTGAGCAGCAGCAATTATCCTTCAATTGTTGCTGCAACTGTAAATTCCTTTGACTCAACACTGTTGCTCATTTCTCTCTGGAACTTTCACAGTCCCTATCTGAGAACTTTGTCAGAGTGGAGTGGAGTGGATCTGGGAAAGACAGGAACATCCCCTTTTTATAGCAAATACTATGCAACGTATGCTGAGTTCTCAAGTCCAGTTTCAATGTTAGTGAATTTGTAAAGTAGGTGACTATAGTGACACGGACAATCAGGTCAGGTTGAGTTTAGGAGGTCAGTCAGGCAGGTTGAGAGTCAGATTGGGTTGGCAGGGGTAGCTGGGAGAGAAACACAGACTGGTCAAAAGTGTTGGTGGCTCATGTAATTGAATGGTTGATAGGGCAATCAGATGATGTGTGGTCAGTCTATAATGGAATAAATGTGTGGTTACGGGGCTAGGCGCATTGGATTTGGATGGTCAAGGTGAGGTTTAGAAGAGTTGGGTGGATGGTCAAGTGAGGGAGCTGAATAGGGTGGTAGATGGATGTAGTCGAGATCAGGTGACGATGGTGGTGGGAAGAATCAGTAGTGTAGTTTGCCTGGTTGTTAAGGTCATTTCTGTGTTAATATTTCTTGGATAACTATTCTGCAGAGCTGTCTGAAGTATCCAATTATAACTGAGAATTGAGAACATTTCCAGAAGGTCCTGTGGAACAGGAGAATCATTTATTGGAATTGGATTTCTGAGTAATTCCCAAATAAGTCCATGCAGCAGGACTTCCACAGGGTATTAAAATGCATTTTCAGCTCGACATCCACTTCCCTAATGGCCCAGAGACTAGATTATTTCACTGAGTTAAAGAAGAAACAAAATGTCAAGTGTTTGTTCTTGCATTGTCTGTTTATATTTCAGAGCTGATTCCTGGAACAATTACTTTGTTATGATGATTCACAAAACTAAATCAGTTAATAAAACAAAAGAGACCCATACAGCTGTTGATGTGAATACTTCATAAGAGTGAAGATATCTTTCAAGCAGTGGTCAGATCTTTTCAAAAAAATTCAATGCATCTTTTCACACTTTCTTCCACTTACACTATGCTAGGCAATGCACATACTAATTAACAAATGGCAGTCCTAAAAATAAATAGAAATGCTACATTTAGGTTTTGAGAGTATTTAATAAGAAAGAGAAAATTGTTATTGAACAATCAATGTTTCAAACTTTAGCATAACAATCATACATGTTAACTATGGCTAATCCAAAAGTTAAAACAACATCTTATTGGGGCAACTGTTTGACAACTGAAAACAAAACTGAGTGTTGGGTTCCAAATTGCTGCCTCTTTGTACACAAAATTAATTTGCATTTTTTTTTGCAGAACAGATACATGCCTCTTCTAATTTGACAAATATTTTCAGAACTGCAGCTATGAGCTGACATGTAACAAATGAAAATTTACTTTTTGGACCCAGAATAAAAGTTGGACTCATTGCCAAAGTTCTCCTTTAGCTATTGTTCAGTTTATGTCAGTTACATACACACATCCACATCTCACCAGCTAGATTTGAAACTACTCTAAGTGAAAACATACTCGAGACTAAATGCCTATGAAGTTACTCAGAAATAAGAATTATTGAGTCATTAAACTATTCTGCTCTCAGTTGCAAGAATTGGAAGGAAGGATAATTTGAAGAATCATGCAGTGTACACTTGCTTGGGTGAGGTCAAAAATCAAAGCAGATTGAACTGCTCATATGCTTTCCATGACTGTTTCGATGAATTTTCATTGACCGTTGAACTTACGAGCTGTTTTTAAGTTGAACTCAAAACAAGCTGTAAAGTATATTTGTTCAGTGTTTTCACTGGATGTTTGGTGAATATTTGATGACACATGGTGAAATGGAATACCATAAATTCTTCCCAAATGTTTGCTTTAAAATTGTCAAGATTAATATTTTACCACAAATAATGTGAAACATGCATAAACATTGAGTATCTTGATGAATATAAATGCATACATGAACTTTATGGACTATGAGCTTGTTTTCAAAGAAAATTGAGAACGTAATTAATCATTTTCTTCTATGTTACAAAGACCAAGTCATGAATGATCACAGTTATTCACTTTGACAATGCATCAATTACTGCATCAAATATCATCTTGATTTAGAATAGGCTGCAGGTAATTTATTTAACAGAGAGTACAAACTTCTGTGACTTCATGTTTAAGTCCTTCTGATTATTTTCTAAATGATTGTTCAGATCTGTAAAGGTGATATTGACACTTGCAATTGTACTGTGAAATGCCAACATAGTACGATTATATGACTTTCATGATTATGCTTAAATCCAAATGCCTCAACAATGTTCACTTTCCTTAAATGCTACTTATGGCTCGAGGGCCTTGACAATAATCCCGTGGGTCACTTTGACCTCTGGAATCTTCTTCCAGTCAAGAGGTAGAGGATAAAATGCCAGATCACATTATAAGCATACTATAATTAATGCTGAGAGCTATAAAACAGTATCTTCATCTAAACATCAGGTTATTTTGTGTCATTTGAAACATTAACAGCATCAAGATACATCAGACATCTCGAATTGGAGCAGCTGTATGGCTACCAATGCAGTAATTCTACTGGTATATAGAAACAGGTCTTGATTTGAGGAACATCATTATAATTATCGGTCTATTTATATTAATGTTCAAACTCATTTTAATAACAGTAATTAGCAAAATCAACTTTATTGAAAGAAAATACGTCAATATTAATTATCAAAATCATCATTGTCCATGTAAAGATATCAGAATAATCTTATAAATGTTATAATGCCCTGCTGTGAAATTGTTGAAGTCTCTAATTTTGATAGTGTAGATTTATAACAATGTGTTATTGCATTGGTTTCAACATGCCACCGAATTATGAATCACACTTTTTTTTAATTTGAAAAGGAATCAGTATTGATGCTGCAATGATGAAACATACAATTTCCTGCAACTAACACAAGACCTTTTAACGTACATCAACATTCTGTGTAAAAAACATCGACAAGAAAAGCAGTTTTCACATAAACCAGGAAAATGTTCTTCCATCTCAACACCACCCAATTAATGATCCATGCAGATTCTGGTCTGTTAAAACCCAATATTTGATTTACAAGTGATTCATGTTTTGTACTTTATATAATGTGAGTGATATGAAACTCTACATTCTAATGAAAAATTGTAATTATCAACCTTACACTAGTTTCTCTTTTCATATTCATTAAGGTTAATTTCTAAATTGTCCTGGTTAGATTTGACAGTTTACTCAGCTTATCATAGCTAAATCAATGACAATGTATACCTGTAGAAAGGCTACTTTTTCCAAATGATGCCCTTTTTACTATAGATGTCAACACTTACAACAAACTTGCTATTCAGACATTAGGAAATCAAAGGTGTGCTCATTAGAAAGGCTGATGCATGGCATTATGGCTCTTTGATTCTGAATTCTAATATATCCTTTATCTTTTAAAAGTGCCATAATATGACCAACCTGAATTCTCTGTGATAAGGAGAACAAATCTTTATCTTTTTTCTAACATTGCAAGTCAATGGAAAAATGCTTACAACGTCTTCATAGATGTGGTTTTGCTGGGTTACATAACCATCTTGTTTCCTACAGCTTTGAATTATTCGGCACACAATAAAATCTGACCTTTACTCTGCCAGTGTAGAAATATACAGTTGCAAAACTTTCTGTTTATGCTTTGACAATAGTCCAGTAGTCTGAGAAATAGTATGCTTATGGATAGAATCATTGGAATCATTGTTTGTCCCATTTCTCAAATGTCTTTCCCTCTTAATAAAAGTTACAAGCTACAATAGAGCACCATCCTTCTGTTCCTCCTCTCCAAACCACAATGAACAGTTATTGCTGAAAATGAGCTGAACTTAGTCAAATATCAAACTGATAATCTGGCTGAGAATTCAAAAGTCTTCTTTCATAGTTGCCAGTACAAAATATGTCATACTATTCAATTACGCAGTATTGGACTACTTGTATTTTCAAAAAGATCATTGTGTCAGTACATTGAAAGTACATATTGTGGCTTAAAAGCTTAAACTGAAACCATATCTTATTAGCATTAAGATAAAAGCATAATACTGCTAATTTTGGCTTTCAGATGAAATGCTAAAGACTGGAAGTACTTTCTTTTGTTCTTCACATATACTGCCAGATATGTTGAGTTTTCCCAGGTTCTTCTGTTTTGTATTCTATAATATTTCTAAGTGGAAGTTAAACCTTATCAGTAATACAAGTTAATGGACAACAATTATTGTACACACAAAGGTACAAAGTGTTAGTGCTGTCCACCATAGCCCTTGTACCATATTTCACTGATATATTTAAAGAGATGTCTAACACAATAGAATTAATTTGGTCAAATAAGAGTTTACCTTAAGCCATTCAATGTTGCATTTCAGTAGTTTAAAACTGAGTGAAACTTACCATAAAACCAAGATACACCAATGGCTTCTATTAATACCCCAAATAGGATTGCTGTCCCTGCGGCAAATTGATCGAGTAACGTCAGCACATAGATTCCACCCTATAAGAAGTTAAAAAAGTACAATTCTTATGTTACATATTTAATGTTTTCAATAGATTGTTCTTGGTAACAAATGCTAAAAATTATAAAAGCCCAAAATTAAACCATTCTGACAATATCCAATGTTATGCTGAAAAGTTAACATCAAAAAACCTTCAATTCACTGTCTGCAATCTGTACTACTCTGGAGCAGTGACTAGTTTTATGTAATGGGATAATTAACAATATTCATATTTTGAACTGCACATATAAATTTGAGTTCCTAAATATTAATATTAACCATAAGAACTTCCCTTTCACAGGATGAAGTCATTAACATTCTATGGAGTTGATTTTTGATGATTGACTTGTATGACTAATGTGCGATTTCATTTAGTTTTGTACAGATGAGCCACACTACTTAACAGTTTTCTTATGAATGTGGAACTGTAAAGGTCCACTAATCTGGAATAAAACACAGAAACAGCCCAGGCATATACAATCTTTTCAGCTTCAGCTCAAAAACTCAGTACGCAATTATCCTGTCTCAGGGAACTGGATGGAATGTTGTTGAAGATTATAGTACCAGGATTTGCATCAAGTGGGAAGTGTGTTTTTTTTTAAAGAAGAAAATGCTGGACACTATATTAAAATCAATACTGAAGGTAAAGTCACCATAATCTCATCAGACTATTATGGATGATACCAGACCCCCTCAAAATATTTTAAGAAGGTAGCCTAAGATCCTAACTTTTTCTTACTTTAAAAGTTAGATGTGAAGTGCCGTGTTCCAGATGCGATACAACTGTTCAAACTATTTGACATTACATAAAACACAATCTATTTAGACTATATAGTTAAAATATACAATCACAAGAAATAGGGATTTAGAATAACTTAATTATTGGAAAACTTAACCGAATAATAGATACAGTACCCATTACTACTTAACTGTTCCAATAGAGTGACATCCTACATGCACACTCTTTAGCAAAAAGGCAAATTCAAACACCAATTTGTACATGCAGTTCTCCAATCCCAGAGGGAAAAAAATATCAAGACAAGGTTCAGAGAGAATAGCAGCTATAAATCATTCATTGAAGCTTCCAACTCTTTTAGATCACAAAGGCTTCACAAGTTGTTTAATTAAGTCATCTTCAGTAGCCAGTTCAGTATCTCTGTTACCTCTCTGCCCCAAAAAAAGACAAAATAATCTTTTAAAGTGGCAGCACAGTCACAAGACCATAGTTCTGCCCTCTCATTCGAGAGAGATGATTGGTGGTGGTTCAGCCCAAAGATTGCCATGCCTCAGGTGAGGGGACAGATCAAGAAGGGGAGCCCTTCATGGTCACTGTAACTAGTAGGGCAATTGAACCGAGGCTGTTGGCGTCACTGCATTGTAAACCAGTCACCCACACAACTGAGCTAACCAGCCCCATATCTGTACTAATATGGACACCAGATACTGACAAATAGATGCCGCATCCATGCCAATGCTCCAGGAAATCTCTCGAGTCCTCCTGCTTCTGATTGTTTCCATTATATAAGGTCATATCAGTCCATCTGAGACAATTTACCAAGCCACCTAAAATGTCTGAGTGCAAATTCTCAAAGTGCAATTAAAACGTCTTGCCTCTGTTCCAATGTGAAAAGAGTGTATTTTCAAAAATAAAGATAACTGACTCATAACCTTATTAGAATCTCCAGTCAGGAATCCTTCCCAAAGTGCTTCCTAGACACTTGCAAAGATTGGATACTTTGTCTCACCAAGATTATACACATTACATTTGTTCATTGATGGGATGAAACATATTTGTTAACAAAAATGAACAAGATTAATAGAGATTTTATACTGTCCACAATATTCAATGAAATGACGCATAATGGAAATGTAACAAATGTAAATTGTGTACTTATTGCTAACTTTGAAAATCTGAGTATGCTTGGTACAAAACGTGCTTTAAATACAATCTCAGCTATAAATACAGTAGCTAAAAATAAACTGAAAATATTCTTCAAAAACTCACTTTGATCAAAGTTCCAGCAGATGCCAACACTAATTCAAAGTAATTAAGAAATAGATGTTTGTTAAACAAACACTTTAATTCAGTTTCAGAATGTCTGACTAATGTGAGACCTGGAGAGTTGGATTGCGCTACTGCATCTCTCCTTGTGACTATTTAAAGATCTTATTTGGTTTCTTGTTAGAGCCAACTTTTTTGTTTGTTTAGTTGAACAATTATTATATTCATTCCACTATTAGCAATCCTAAATATGTCTCCAGAAAAAAAAATTAAAAGAGCTATGTGAGTGCTCCCATTATTTTTTAAAACAGTCTTTACCATCCTCATTCTTCATAAACAGAGTTTGGTTAATTTAATATTTGTGGATTCAGTCAATTAGTTGGTTAAGTCTCTAATGTTTTCTTCACAAGGTCATTTGGTGTGGCAAGCATAATATTACAGCCTACTGTGCCAAGGGTATGGGCCGAAGACTGCAAGTGAGTGAAAGTGTTGCAGCTGTAGTCTGTTCAGCTTGTCCACATTGTAAACAGAAGTCCTGGCAAATCTTGTGAAACTTTGACCTTATGGTTTCTTCCAGCTGGCAGCCGTACCTTCAGCAGAAACCGCAAATTCATGCACAACAATGTTTCCATTGATCTTCCATTGAAATTGAAAAACTCAAAGGAAATTCCGATTGTAGTTTTTCAAAACATTTGAATTTTACTTGTTTTAATTCGCTTGAAATTTTGCTTTAATCCATCAAGTATTATTGACAAAAGATATGAAAATCATAACATTAGCAATCACATCACCAATGCCAATTTCTTCTTCCCTGCACAAAATCAAGGTGCACAGCCGTGTTAATTAATTTTTCCCCAACATTTCAAGTCTGTCAAATTCCTTACTTCATTCTATTCTTCCTTTTTCCTACAATCTTAAGTCTTTTAACATCTAAAATTTAGTATAATCTACTACTAACTTCCAGAATTGCCTCACCTGTTTTACACTTCTCAACTCTGATAAGAAGCCACTCTACGTACATTAGCTCTCAACTTAGATAGAAATGAGGAGCAGCAGGAGGCCCAAGTTGAACCAATGTCTCCTCATAGGACAGGACTGAACCTCCACCCTACCCTCTCTATGATAAATACATCCTTTATTAGTATGGAGTTCAAAAACTGTATCCCAGCTGCGGACTCACCAAGGTCTGTATAACTGCAGTGAGGCATCCCTACTTCTGAAATCAAATCAGTGAAGGCCACTATACTATTTGCAGCACGGTGGCACAGTGGTTTGCACTGCTGCCTCACAGCACCAGAGACCCAGGTTCGATTCCAGCCTCGGTCGACTGCCTGTGCGGAGTTTGCATATTCTCCCCGTGTCTGTGTGGATTTCCTCCAGGTGCTCCAGTTTCCTCCCACAGTCCACAGATGTACAGGCAAGGTGAATTGGTCATAATAAATTGCCCATAGTGTAAGGTGCATTAGTCAGGGGTAAATACAGGGTAGGGGAATGGCTCTGGGTGGGTTACTCTTTGGAGGGTCAGTGTGGACTTGATGGGTCAAAGGGCCTGTTTCCATACTGTAGGGAATCGAATCTAATGTATCTGCCTTTCGTTGGCTGATGTATAAGGACACCCAGGTCTCTTTGTACATCCACACTTCCTAATATATCATCATTTATGCTTTCTATTTTTCATGCCAATGTGTATAACTTCACATTTAGCCATGGTGTACCATGTTTACTCACTCCTTCAGCTTGCCTAAGTAAGTTTGAAACCTCCTTGCATCCTCCTCACAACTTACATTCCCAACCAGTTTTGTATTGTCAGCAAACTTTGTTGTTTGTATTGTTGCATTTGGTTTCCTCACCTATAGAAAGCAGAGAAATGATACAGCACAGAAGGGAGTCATTTGGCCCAGCTTGTCCATGCCAACCCAAGGATATCCATATGTTCTTTCTAATCCCATCTTCCTGCACATGGCCCATAGCCCAGCATAAGACATAAGTAAGACGTAAGAATGTAGGGGACCTATCTTTGTCTTTACTCATCTTTTTCTCTTTATTTAAAGAGGCTTCAATTTAGTCTTAGTTTCCTATTATTTTATTCTCATAATCTATTTCCCCCATCTTGGTCAGACTTCTGGTCCTTTTTTGAGTTTTAAAATGCTCCCAATCCTCAGGCTTGCTGTTTTCTCTAGCAATTTTATATGTCTCCTCATTTGTCCTAACAGTATCTCTAATTTCTTTTGTAAGCTATCTTTGAACCACTTTTCATCTTTTATTTTTGTGTCTGACAGGAATGAATAATTGTTGTAATCTATGCAAAGGATCTTTAAACATGAATCACTATCCACCACCATCACCCCTTTAGTAAGGTTCCCAATCCACCCTTACCAATTGCTCTTCATACTCTTAGATTCAGGACGTTAGTTTTGGTCTTGACTATTTCACGTTCCATCTCAATGAAGAATTCTATCATATTACCTTTCTGCTGTTTGTTTATATCCTTCTTTTCCTTTCTTTATTTCTCCCTGCTCAGGTTCCCAACCTCTGCCATTCGAGGTTAAGCGCTCCCTGACAACACCAGTAACCCACCCTACTTGCACCCATCCCAATGTACCAGGAACCTGACGCCCTCACTCCTACACCATTTCTACAATCATGTATTCATCTGGTAAATCCTGTCACTTTTATTCTCACTAGCACATGGCACTGGTAGCCACCCTGAGGTTCTTTGAGGTCCTATTTGGTAAAATTTATATCCTAACTCGATATATTCTGCTTGGAAAACCATGTCCCCTTCTTCTACCTATATCATTGGTACTAGTAGGCACCGTGTTCACTGGCTGTTCACCCTCTCCCTTCAGAATACCTTAAAGACTCCGAAATATCTTTGACCCTGGCATCAGGAAGGTGACATATCATGCTGGAGTCTCTTCTGGAGACACAAAAATGCCTGTGTCCATTACTATTGAAATCCCTATCACTACAGCCCTGCCATTCTTTTCCTTCCCCTGAGCCACCCATAGTACCATAGACTTGACTTCCACTGCTGTGCTCTGAGCCATTCCCCTCCCCACCAACTGTATCCAAAATCGTCCAACTGTTAGAGAGATGGATGGCCAAAGGGTATTCATGCAGTACCTGCCTTCCTCTACTTTGCCTGATGGTCAAATGTCCCCTTTATGCCTGGTCAATATTTACCTGCAGTGTGCACTGAATGTGTTGTTTATGATTATTTCTCAATAGAAGCAATATAATAAGCAGTGACTGTGTTTCAGTGCAGGGGGATCTGAGTGTCTTTGTAAATGAATCACTCTGAACTGGTATGTAGGTACTGCAGGCAATAAAGAAAGCAAATTAATTTTTGGCATTTATTGTAAAAGTATAATATAAAAGTAGAGAAGTGTTGCAGCAACTGTACAAGGCATTAATGAAACCACATCTGGAGTAATGAATTCAGTTTTGGTCCCCTTATTTGAGGAGCGATGTAGTTGTATTTGAAGCAGTTCAGAAGAGGTTCACTAGATTGATTTAAAAGATGAAGTGTTTGTCGTATGACAAGAGATGAGCAGTTTAGGCCTCCACTGTTTGGTGTTTAGAAGAATGAGGGGAAATCTAATTGAAGCATATAAGGTGCTAAAGGGGATTGACACAGTAGCCATTTCCTCATATAGGACAATTTAGAATGAGAGGTCATTGTTTTTGGATAAGGGATAGCAGATTTCAAACTACTTAGGCAACATTTCTTCTCTCAAAAGGATCATGAATCTGTGGAATTCACTACCTCAAAACACGGTGGATGCTGGAACATTGAGTAAATTTAGATTAGATTACTTACAAGTCCACACCGCCCCGCCGAAGCGCAACCCACCCATACCCTTACATTTACCCCTTACCTAACACTACGGGCAATTTAGCATGGCCAATTCACCTGACCTGCACATCTTTGGACTGTGGGAGGAAGCTGGAGGAAACCCACGCAGACACGGGGAGAACGTGCAAACTCCACACAGTCAGTCGCCTGAGGCGGGAATTGAACCCAGGTCTCTGGCGCTGTGAGGCAGCAGTGCTAACCACTGTGCCACCGTAAGAAGAAGATGGACAGATTTTTAATTAGTAATGGGTTGAAGGGTTATAGAACAGTATAGCACAGTACAGGCACTTTGGCCCACGATGTTGTGCCAAGCACTCATCTTAATCTAAGATCAACCTGCGATTTACTGCTGTCTATGTAATTGTCCAGCAGTCACTTACATGTCCCTAATATCTCTGACTCTACTATCACCGCTGGCAGTGCATTCCACACAGCTACCTCTTTACACTCTCTGTGTAAAAAACCTGCCCTGGGAGAAGTTTCTGTCTATCTACTCTATCTATGCCTCACATTACCTTGTACACCTCTATCAAGTCACCTCTCTTTCTTCTTCTCTCCAATGTGAAAAGCCCTTGCTCACTCAACCTCTCTTCATAAGACAAGTTCTCCAATCCACACAGCATCCTGGTAAATCTCCTGTATACGCTCTCTGAAGCATCTACATCCTTCCTATATTGAGGTGACTAGAACTGGACACAATATTCTAAGTATGGTCTAACCAGGGCTTAAACTCAAAACCGCTGTTAATGAAAGCTAAAACGCCATATGCCTTCTTAACAGCCCTATCAATTTGGGTGGAAAATTTGAAGGATTTATCGATGTGGACCCCAAGATCCCACTGTTCCTCCAAATTGTGAAGAATCCTGTCTTTAACCCTGTATTCAGCATTCCAATTTGACCTTCCAAAATGAATCACTTTGCATTTATCCAGGTTGAACTCCATCTACCATTTCTCAGCCCAGCTCTACATCCTGTCAATATCTTGTTGTAGCCTGCAACAGCCCTCAGCACGACCTACAAAAGCATCAAACTTTGTGTCATTAGCAAACCTACTAACGCAGTCTTCCATTTCTTCATCCAAGTTGGCTACAAAAACTACAAAGAGCAGAGGCCCAAAAACAGATCCCAGCGGGACACCACTGGTCACTGACCTCCAGCCAGAACACTTGCCATCCACTACCACTCGCTGCCTTCTTTCGGTCAGCCAAGTCTGTATCTAGACAGCCAAATTTTCCTGTATCCCATATCTCTTAACTTTCTGAATGAGCCTACCATGGGGAATCTTATCAAATGCCTTACTGAGATCCATATACACCATATCCACTACTTGAAGTTTGTCAGCTTATCTCGCCACATCCTCAAAGAACTCAATAGGTTTGTGAGGCATGACCTGCCTCCGACAAAGCCATGCTGGCTACCTTTAATCAAACTGTTTTTCCAAATGGTCATAAATCCTTTCTCTCAGAATCCTTTCCAGTAGCTTGCTTACCACAGACGTAAGACTGACTGGTCTGTAATTCCGAGGGAGTTCCCTATTCCCTTTCTTGAACACAAGAACAACATTCACCCCCCTCCAACATCCGGTACTACTCCCGTGGAGAGTGTGGATGCAAAGATCACCAGAGGCACAGCAATCTCATTCCTCGCTTCCTGTAGTAACCTTGGATATATCTGGTCCAGCCCAAGCAACTTATCTATCTTGATGCTTCCCAGAGTTTCCAGCACATTCACATTCTTAATATCAATCTGTTCAAGCCTATTAACCAGGTCCACAGTGTTCTCACTATCAACAAAGTTCCTCTCTCTAATGAATACTGAAGCAAAAAGCTCAATTAGGGCCTCTCCTACCTCTTCAGACAAGTTCCCTCCGCTATCCCTGATCGGCCCTACCCTCTCTCTGATCATTCTCTTATTCCTTATAAGTATAGGGTTTTCGCTAATCCTTTCCATCAAGGCTTTCTCATGCCCACTCCTAGCTCTCCTCAATCCCTTTTTAAGTTATTTCCTAGCTAATCTGTAATCCTCTAAAGCTATGCTACATCCTTACTTCCTCAACCTTAAGTAAGCTTCCTTCATCCTTTTGACGAGAAACTCCTCTTCTCTTGTCATTCAAGGCTCCTTTACCTTACCATTCCTTGCTTGCCTCAATGGGACAACGTTATCCAACACTCGCAACAAGTGCTCCTTAAACAGCCTCCACATTTCTGTGATGCATTCCCCGTAGAACAATTATTCCCAATTTATATTCCACAGCTCCTGTCTAACAGTAGTATAATTTCCTCTCCTCCCAATTAAATACCTTCCCATACTGTCTGTTCCTATCCCTCTCCATGGCTATGGTAAAGGTGAGGCAGTTGTGATCACTGTCACCGAAATGCTCTCCCACCGAGAGATCTGACACTTGGCCTGGCTCATTGCCTAGCACCAAATCCAATATGGCCTCCCCCCCGAGTCGGCCTATCTACATATGAGTCAGGAATCCTTCCTGGATACACCTGACAAAATCTGCTCCATCTCTACTAAGGAGGTTCCAATTAATATTGGGCAAGTTGAAGTCAACAACTGCTACATCTGCACCTTTCCAAGATCTGCTGTCCAATCTGTTCCTCCGTCTCTCTGCTGCTTTTGGAAGGTCTATAGAAAACACCCAATAAAGTGACTGCTCCTTTCCTGTTACTGACCTCCACCCATACTCAGTAGACAACCCTCCTCAACAACCTCCTTTTCTGCAGCTGTGATGCACTCTCTAATTAACAATGTTACTCCCCCTCCACTTTTACCCCACTCCTTATTCTTTTTTAAAGGTCTCAACCCTGGAACATCCCTGCTCCTGTGAAATCCGTTTCGCTGTTATGACCACAACATTGTAGTTCCAAGAACTGATCCAAGCTCTAAGTCTATCACTCTTATTCCTGATGTGGAGGAGCTGCTGGTTGAACTGGGGAGGACAAAGTTAAAAATCACACAACACCAGGTTATCGTCCAACAGGTTTATTTGGAAGCAATAGCTTTCGGAGCGCTGCTTCCAAATTAACCTGTTGGACTATAACCTGGTGTTATGTGATTTTTAAAATCTTATTCCTGACACTCCTTGTATTGAAACAAACACACTTTAACCCATCCCTTTGCCCTATCAACTTTGCATCCTTCCTGAAAGACACTCTGCATTCTATTTCTGCCTATTCAACAACTACTCTCTACTCTGATCTGTAGCTCTGATTCCCATCCCTCTGCCAAATTAGTTTAAACCATTCTAGTGTGCTCTAGCAAACCTCCCACCCAGGACATGGGGCCCCTCCAGTTTAAGTGCAACCCGTTCTTCATGTACAGGTCCCACCTCCCCCAGAAGGTAACCCAATGATCTACGTCTCAGAACCCTCCCTCCTGCATCAGCCCTGTAGCCACATGTTTAGCTGCACTTGCTGCCTGTTCCTCACCTCACTAGCACATGGCACCGATAGTAATCCTGAGATTACTACTTCGCTCATACTGCATTTTAGCGACCAACCTAACTCCCTGAAATCACTTTTTAGATCCACATCCCTTTTCCTGGCTGTGTCATTGGTGCCAATTTGCACCATAACTTCCAGCTCCAGCTTCAGAATCCTGTAGACTTGATCAGAGACATCCTGGACCTGGGCACCTGGGTGGCAACATATCTTCCGGAAGACCCATTCGCAACCACAGCATCTCATGTCTGTTCCTTTAACTACTGGGTCTCCTACCACTAGCAGTTTTCTATTCTCCCCAGTTCCCTTCTGAGCCACAAAGCCAGGCTCAGTGCCAGAGACCTGGCCACTATGGGCTTTCCCGTGGTAGGTCCCCCCCTCAAAAGTATCCAAAACGGTATACTTATTTTTGAGGGGAACGGCCCCAGAGGATCCCTGCACGGTTATGGCAAGTGGGCAGGAAAGTGGACTTGAGCCTGAAATGCAATCATATCAAATTGCAGAGCAAGCTCCAGGGGCTGAATCGCCTAGTCCTGCTCCTAGTCCTTATGTTTTCTCACTCACTCTGAAGGCTATGGGTTCAAATCCCAACAAAGCATTTCAGTACAAAAATCTAAACTGGCACTTTTGGAATACTGAAGACAAGATGGACTATAAGAGTTGCAATTGTTCAGATAAAATATTAAAGCAAGACTCTGCCTGCTCAGCTGAACATAAAAAGAAACCACCTATGGCACAATTTTGAAAAACAACATGAGAGAAACCCACACTGTCCTGACCAATATTTTTCAATTAATCAATGTCACAAAAATTGATTGTCTGGTTATTCCCACATTGCTGCTTATGGGAGTTTGCTGTCTACAAATTACTGCCATATTCCCTATAATTCATCAATGACTAAATTTCAAAGAATACTTTCTTGGTTGTAAATCATTTTCCCGCATCGTTAGGTCACGGAAGGCGCTATAGGTTGTTCTGCAATAACGCGACCGTTGTGTTGCTCAGCAGCCTCACGCTATAGAAAATCGTTCTGTGGAAAACCACTTTAGAAAATCACACTGTAGAAGATCGTTAATAGAAAATCGCTATACCTGTTCAGTAGAAAGTTTGCGTTACCCAATTCGTCAATTGTGTGATAGCCAATTTGTGCTAATGAAACGTGTGTTATAGCAGAATGATTTGTATTCTTTTTAGATATTCTTATAAGTTTGAAGCAATCTGCAGTCAATGATATATGATGACACCAATGTTAACCATATCAAATACACAGCAAACTTTAGATTAAGCAGTCAATGAAAGCAAGCATGCAGGTACAGCAGGCAGTGAAGAAAGCTAATGGCATGCTGGCTTTCATAACAAGTGGAATTGAGTATAAGAGCAAAGAGGTCCTTCTGCAGCTGTACAGGGCCCTGGTGAGATTGCACCTGGAGTAGTGTGTGCAGTTTTGGTCTCCAAATTTGAGGAAGAACATTCTGGCTATTGAGGGAGTGCAGTGTAGGTTCACGAGGTCAATTCCCGGAATGGCGGGACTATCATATGTTGAAAGATTGGAGTAACTGGGCTTGTATACATGAGTTTAGAAGGATGAAAGGGGATCTGATTGAGACTTAAGATTATTAAAGGATTTAGACACTCTGGAGGCAGGAAGCATGTTTTGGCTGATATGTGAGTCCAGAACCAGAGGAGACACTTTAAAAATAAGGGGTAGGCCATTTAGAACAGAGTTGAGGAGAAACTTCTTCACCCAGAGAGTGGTGGGTGTATGGAATGCTCTGCCCCAGAAGGCAGTGGAGGCCAAGTCTCTGGATACTTTCAAGAAAGAGATGGATAGAGCTCTTAAAGATAGTGGAATCAAGGGTTATGGGGATAAGTCAGGAACAGGATACTGATTGTGGATGATTAGCCATGATCACAATGAATGGTGGTGCTGGCTCAAAGGGCCGAATGGCCTACTCCTGCACCTATTGTCTATTGTCAATTGTCTAAGCAGCACCTAGGGGACCAGGAGTGTATCAGTTGATCAAATATTCCAGATAAACAAAGTTCCAAATAATAATGCAACTCTGCCTTAAATAAAACTTACTGGTAGACAGCCTTCTCATTCGTGCCCTCAATTGACTCCTTGGACTTCACGGTATTTGAGGAGAAATCGACTCAAAATTAAATTAACTGATGATATGTCGTGAAGTGATTTGATTGTAAAACTATATTTAAATTGAGGTAAATGTATTTATAAAAACTGTAATAATTAGACAGAATAATACAGAAATTTTCCCGGTATTTGGGGCATAAAATTTTTGCTGGTTCATAAGGTGCCTGGTAAGATAAGGTTTGCCATATTGCAACTACACAATTGTTGCAGATTTGTTAATTAAAGATTTGAGATTCCTTTTTGACATGTTCCCCTGAAAGGATATTTCCACCTTCTTCCCATGTTCTCCCTTCCTGCTATAAGCAAATTGCTGGTAAGAAATGACACAGATCAATCATTGTTGCTGCTTGTTAATATAACGGATATTAACTCCTGTCTACCCCGTCCCACTCCCAACACCCCACGTTGGGATAGAATAGCTGGTAACGGTAACACAAAGAAAATTTTGTTTTCATCCTGTTCCTAATGACATCTTGGTAACTAACTGTAGGAGCTTTGATAAGATGCATTGGGCCGCTTTATTCTGGAAAAAGCTGGAGTACATCATTTGTCAATCTTAAATTTATTTACAGAGGGAACCTTCTGTACAAGTACACCTTCTAACTCAGCCACATTTCTGTTGAAATAAGAGTCTCTACATTTTCTCAAGTGTCAGGTTTTTAATCCATAAGAGAATCAAGAATTATGGGGAAAACACAGCAAAGTGGAGTTAAAGGTTATTAGATCAGCCATAATCTCATTGAATGGCAAAGTAGACTGAATTGGCCTACTTCTGACTTTGTCTTAGTGTATCACCAAATAATTCCTTCGAACTGCATAAAATAAAAAATAATTGCTATACATTGTACATGGCTTACTGTTGATAAAGGTATGAGTCAGAGCTGTTATGCAACCCTGCGTAGGAAGCAGAGTTATAGTGGAAGGATACCTGTCGGACTGGAGACCTGTGACTAGTGGTGTGTCTCAGGGGTCATTGCTGGACTCATTTCTGTTCTCTATCTATATAAATAATATGGACAAGAATGTCCAAGGCATGCTTAAGTTTAAGGATGGCAAATAGGTGGTATCGTGGACAGTATGGAAGATCATCAGAAATTGCAGCAGGTTCTTGATCAGCTAGTGAAGTGGGCTGAGAAATGGCAAATGGAGTTTAATATAGATAAGTGTGAGATCTTGCATTTTGAATAGTCAAATCAAGGTAGGAGTTTTATGGTGAAGAGTAGGGCTTTAAAGAGTGTAGTGGAACACAGGGATCTTGGAGTTCAGTTGCATGGTTGCCTGAAAGTGGAGTCACATGTAGACAGGGCAGTCAAGAAGACTTTTGGCACACTGGCCTTCGTAAGTCAGGGCAATGAATATAGACGTTAGGAAATTATGTTGCAGTTGTGTAAAATATTGGTGAGGCCACACTTGGAGTATTGTGTTCAGTTTTGGTCATCTTGCTATAGGAAGGATGTTATTAAACAGGAAAGAGTGCAGAAGAAATTTACAAGGATGTTGCCAGGACTCAAGGGACTGTGTTATAGAGAGAGATTGGACAAGCTAAGATATTTTTGTTTAGACAGTAGGAGACTGGCGGGGGATTTTATCGAAGTGTATAAGATCATGACCGGCATAGATAGGGTGAATGCACTCAGTCTTTTTCCTCGGGTTGGAGTATCAGGACTAGAGGGCATCAGTTTAAGGTTAGAGGGGAAAGAATAAATGGGAACCTGAGGGCAACGTTTTTTAAACAGAGGGTGGTACATATATAGAATGAGCTGCCAGCAGAAGTGGTTGAGGCGGGTATCTTAACAACACTTAAAAGGCATTTGGGCAAATGCATGCATAGGAAATGTTTAGAAGGATATGGGCCAAGTGCAGGGAAATGGGGTTAGCATTGACGGACATTTTGGTCAGCATGAACCAGTTTGGGCCAAAGGGTCTGTCTCCATGCTGTAGGACTTTATAACTGGAGGAATACATATTGGGGTTTCATGAGACAAGGCAAGTTTGAATCCAGTGATGTTAATATGACTGAATGCAATTTTGGAAAATCAGTGGGGACAGAATGGGTTATTTATACTCCACCCCCTTATACTGTACATAAAGCAGCCAAATCAGAGGTTTGTTTAGGGATTCCTGTAAACTATTCATACAAATGAGTGCATTAATGCTTAAATTACCCCATTAAGTAATTCACCAATCCAAAAGGGAACCTTCACATCTCTTCACCATAATCCCTTGTTTTACAGTCAGTGAATCCATAAGAGGAGCCACCAGACTTCCTGCCCTCTGTAATTAATCAGGCCTCAAAAAGCACTATTCACTGACAGGATTGAAGTTAGACCTGAACGTGCAAGTGGTTGGGGACTCCAACTATCTTCATCAGACAAGCAACAGACTCACTGCACCATCTTCGTGGTTGAAATTGCTTATTCAATATCTGGAAAGCAGTATTTAAAGCTGCTACAATGTAAAATTGAAGCTCATGTTTAATTGTCCTCTTACTTAATGTACAAATTGGTTTATTAGCTTACTTCAGCCAGATGCACCACTTAATGATTGGGTTTGTTTTGTTTTCAATTTTGGTAATTGACCAATAATCCATTCACAGCTCTGATTCATAAACTGAGAGCTTCTCGAAAACATAGAATTAACACCAAAACAATCATGCCATAAAACTAGTACCAGTTGGACTACTCATAACAGTGGGTAGAGTTTCAACTTGCCAATCAGATGGAAAACCGCTGTTGTGAATCAGTCGGAAAACCGCTGTTGTGAATCAGTCGGAAAACCGCTGTTGTGAATCAGTCACCAATTATAGGTATCAATGACAATGAAAATCCAGTATTTTATGGAACAAACACTAATTCACAAATTCCAGTTTTGCATCCAGCTGACAAACTGACAGCCTGCTGCACAACCTCTGCACTATTGATTTTCAAACAGGTTCCACCACTTACATTGGTGATGCAGAAGAGGGCAACCAGGAAAGTTCCACCAGCTGTTACAAATGTGAAGAGCTTTCGGTGATTCTTCAATGACTTAAAATCATCTGTAATTCCAGTGACAACAGCTTCCATACCACCCATCTAAGTGAAATAAACCATGTAGGAATAAGTTCAACCTTTAACGCATTGGGACTTAATCACATACTCAAAATATGAGGGTTTTTAAACAAAAAACAACATAAATAGAAGTAAAAAATAACCACAGAAAAGTTCAGAAATACAATGAATGATCAAAAGATTTAAAGGGAGAAGATTGATTATGTCTTGCTGGAGCCCAAAGGCCTTTGCCTTAAGGTTCTACAGGAACAAATTGTTGTGATACTCCTGATATCTCGAAGAATGAATTTTCTAGGTGTCCTTAAAACTTGAATTTCTGATTAAGGCTTTCCACTTCAGTGCTGCTGGTTCATGCTGGGAAAGTCCATGGAAAAGGCACACTTGTTTCTAGTCTGTAAGTCACATCAGCAAAATCAGATGTCTTACCTAGCCCTGGTTTGGTCCTGAGAAAGGATATCCAAATACTGACAATGCAGAAAAGTTGAGCTATTTATAATCAAGCCAAGGGGTCCAAAGTGAAGAGGGATGGTGAATGTATTTTCTAATTAACCTGTTCAGAGATATTATTACACACCTCTGGAGCAAGTGGGATTGGAACCTGAGCCTCCTGGTTCAGAGATAGGCACACCACCACTTTGCTACAAGAGCTCTTTGAGGATGGTGCTTCAAGAAAGGAAATAGGGAAATCCCCGGCAATTACAGGCCAGTCAGTCTCATGTCTGTCGTCTGCAAGGTGTTAGAAAGGATTCTGAGGGATAGGATTTATGACCATCTGGAAGAGCATGGCTTGATTAAATGCAGTCAGCACAGCTTTGTGAGGGGCAGGTCATGCCTCACAAACCTTATTGAGTTCTTTGAGGATGTTACTAGACAAGTTGATGAGGGTTGAGCGGTGGATGTGGTGTATATGGACTTCAGCAAGGCATTTGATAAGGTTCCCCATGGTAGGCTCGTTCAGAAGGTCAGGAGGAATGGGATACAGGAAATTTAGCTGTCTGGATACAGAATTGGCTGGTTGACAGAAGACAGTGACTGGTAGTGGAAGGAAAGTATTCTACCTGGAAGTCAGTGGTGAGTGGTGTTCCACAGGGCTCTGTTCTTGGGCTTCTACTCTTTGTAATTTTTATTAATGACTTGAATGAGGAGATTGAAGGATGATTTAGCAAGTTTGCAGACGACACAAAGGTTGGAGGTGTCGTTGACAGTATAGAGGGCTGTTGTAGGCTGCAGCGTGACATTGACAGGATGCAGAGATGGGCAGAGAGGTGGCAGATGGAGTTCAACCTGGATAAATGCGAAATGATGCATTTTGGAAGGTCAAACTTGAAAGTTGAGTACAGGATTAAAGACAGGATTCTTGGCAGTGTGGAGGAACAGCAGGATCTTGGTGTGCCGGTACATAGATCCCTTAAAATTGTCACCCAAGTGGACGGGGTTGTTAAGAAAGCATATGGTGTTTTGGCTTTCATTAACAGGGGGATTGAGTTTAAGAGCCGTGAGATCTTGTTGCAGCTCTATAAAACTTTGGTTAGACCGCACTTGGAATACTGTGTCCAGTTCTGGTCGCCCTATTATAGGAAAGATGTGGATGCTTTGGAGAGGGTTCAGAGGAGGTTTACCAGGATGCTGCCTGGAATGGAGGGCTTATCTTACGAAGAGAGGTTGACTGAACTCAGACTTTTCTCATTGGAAAAAAGAAGGAAGAGAGGGGACCTAATTGAGGTGTACAAGATAATGAGAGGCACAAATAGAATTGATAGCCAGAGACCTTTTCCCATGACAGACATTGTTAACACAAGGGGTCATAGTTTTAAGCTGTTTGGCGGAAAGTATAGAGGGGATGTCAGAGGCGGGTTCTTTACACAGAGAGTTGTGAGAGTATGGAATGCGTTGCCAGCAACAGTTGTGGAAGCGAGGTCATTGGGGATATTTAAGAGACTGCAGGACATGCATATGGTCACAGAAATTTGAGGGTTCATACATTAGGTTTACCTTACATGAGGATCAATGGTCGACACAACATCGTGGGCTGAAGGGCCTGTTCTGTGCTGTACTGTACTATGTTCTATGTTCTATAAAGATGTTGCCTGGATTGGAGTGTCTTAGCTATAAAGGTGAAAAACTTGCATTGTTTCCATTAGAGCTTCAGAGGCTGACTGGTGATCTGATAGAAGTATATAAAATTATGAGGGAATGGATAAGGAGGGATACTTGGGGTCTCTTTCCTAGGGTGGAAATGTCATATACTAGGGGGCAGAAGTTTAAAGTGAGAGGGGGAAGTTTAAAGGAGATGTATGAGGAAAGTTTTTTTTTAATGCAGAGCACAGCAGAGACAGCTTAAAGGTGGTGTCTGCTTTTGTGTCAAAGACACATGACTTTCTTGCACTTACTGGAGGTGAGGTGGCGGAAACACAGTTTTATGTGGATAAAATAAACCAGGGATTATCTTTGCATTCCTGAATGATCCAGACAGATCTAATAGTGGATGGCTAAACCGATTGTCTGTCGTATCCTTTCAGGCCAATGTGAATAGTGAAATAATTTTTCTGCCAAAATCTATGAGTCACTTCAGAAAGAGTGGAATCAGGTGATTGAGTGGACAAACTTGTGCCCTCCTAACTCTGTATTTCAAATTACTTACACTCATCAATTTTCTGTTGACTAGGTATTCTAGCATTTCTAGATGAATTCTTGTTTGTGGCATGGCAGAATATCAGTCATGCATCAAAATAATATTAGAAGGGAGTAACTATACGAAATTACACCAAAAATGCGGCTAACTGCAAATTGGTATCTTTGTGTTTGTTCAGCTGAATCCTCTCATCCCACTATTTCTTTACATTTCACTCGTGTCAGCATGGACAATAATTTCAATACATTAATCTGCTAGTCACCAACAGTGAAAGCTATGGCAGGTGAAGATACGTGAGGTTTCTTTTATTTTCTTCATTCTTGGGCTTTAGACATTATTTGAAAGGACAGCATTTAGTATCCTTCCCTAGTTGTCAGTGGGAAGGTAGTGGTGAAGTTTCTTCATGAACATCTGTAGTCACATGGTGAGATTATTTGCACAACCTTTTCTCCAAATCGAGATTTGAAATTAAGAGTAGTTGATAATGTGAAGGAAATTTCACTTTCTAAAACTTCATGGTTCAAAGTAAAGTTCTAAGTCTTTGCTCCTTTCACCATTATGAACTAATCATAATCTCAATAAATCTCAAATATCAATTGATATTGGCCACCTAATGAATTTGTCCAGGTTCTAATTAATCAGCTCCATAGATATTACTTTAAATAAGAGACAGAGATTAGGCTAGATTGGCAATGGAAAAGTCACCATAATCCCACAGGATTGAAGGACTACTCTCTCAGAGAGAGAGAGAGAGAGAGAGAGGACTGCCAGTAAATTTAACCTGAGGTTCACCACACCTCAGGCGAGGGGCAAGTTTGAGAAGTTGGGATGTTCATGGGGACATTACTCCTCACCTGAGGTGTGACCGTCAGGTTAAGCTCACCAGCAGTCATCTCTCTAATGAGAGGTCAGCCCTACGCTTCTTTGGGACTATGATAACTTTATGGTAACTTTACCTTTTGAGGACAAATAGGGGTTAAACAATTCAATGAAGTCTAAGATTTCACCATCTGATGTTCCTAAGGAAGGCCTGAATAACTAATGTAGTTACAAATTATACCCCCCTCCCTTGTCCTTTTATTGAAAAATTTTGTCTATAAGGGATGAAGTGGCATAAGTAAAATAACTGGATGAAAGTGGAATTTGCGTGGCCTGTGGTTGAGGGGTGTTGGATGGGAGAGTATTCATTGCTTTATTTAACTATTATGGTATGGCTGTGAATCAAGATGTAGAATTGCACACAAAGAACTATCACTGCCAGCACAATCATCATGAAACTTCACTAATCCTCAAGATATTAGAAGTGAGGAAAGTTTAAATTAGGGCTCTAAACTAACTGTTGTAAACTAGGAAAACACTCATGTCAGTGCGATAGCAGGATGGCAAGGTTTACGAATTGGAAATTCATCTCTTCGAGCTGATTTAATATCATTTAAAGTGACCAGCATTAAAACCAAGAGAAGTTAGAAGATGTTGCTGTGATTCACAGCAGCCATCTTTAAAGGATCCTTTTAAAGAATTTGCTACCACAGATCCTGACAGTATGATACATGTTGTCTCTCAACATTGAAGTTGCACTCAGTTGCTTTCAAGAATAAAAGTGTACTTATGTGGAACACAAACACAGGTGGATTGAATGGTCTGTTCCTGTGCTGTACATTTCAAGGACTGGATTTAATGCTGGTGGAGTTCTCATCCACCAGTTGGAGAAACAATGGGAAATCTGCCTCACTTTCATTGGATGCCAGAATTATATGCCAGATGGAGGTTGACAGCTCTCTATTGCCAGTATTGTCACCAGGAACAGTGGCTGCTGCCAGTATTGCTCCAGGATTTCACCAGGATCCCTACAATCAGGTAAATGAGATGATGGTTAGGAAGGGAAGCATGGTGATTGGAGGCAAGTGCAAGGGGATGGCATTCAGTGGAGCCTTCTGTTCCTTTTGTCAGTTCCCCCAATTGAACACTGAATGCTTGACCATGAGCACTCAACCCAAAATTAGGTAGGATGCTGGAAAACCCAAATCTGCTTGCTGAACAGCCTTTAGGCAGCACAGGAAATCTCTGGTGACTCCCAGTTAATCCCTGAACAAACTGTAAATTTCAGTGGGGTCAGAGATAATTGGTGTCGATTAATGAGGCTCATTGACATCCCACCTCAAGGTGTCAAGTTCCTTGTACTAACCTATTCCATCTCTAACTGAATTGTTGGAGGTTTGCCAACACCAGTAGACTATAACTGATCTGTCCCACGATTAAATTGGCCTGGTCACCTTGTTTCCCTGGGTTATATTCCAGCCTATGAACTACTGACGTTTAGAATTAGAACAGCGAGGAACACGAGATAAAGTTGCATTTTACTTACTGAGCTGTCAATTCCCAATGTCAGCAGCATTATGAAGAACATAATTGCCCAAAATGTTGACCCTGGGAGAGTGGAGATTGCTTCAGGATAAATAACAAACACTAAGCCTGGACCTGAAAACAGAATAGCACACAGCAAATTAGTTGGTACACTGAGATTATATAAAAGTGTAATTGATAAACAAGAAAATACCACAATTTTGGAATAGAGTGGCAAATAATTCCAGTATTTACGTTTATTGGTCTTGAAAGGTGCAAATCCCTGTAGATAACTACGGACATTTTGAAAGAACAATAATAGCACTGCTCAGTGGCTAGTCAGGCATTAAATAATCTGGCTTCAGATTAGTTTCTGAATGAGCTTTCTGAAAATTCCTAAAACAGAAGCTGGAGGACAAATCACTGTGCTTTAAATTTAAAAGTCCAGTTTTTCACCATTAGTTTGCAAGCAATAATTATAAAGCAACTTAAAGTTTTCATCAAAATACAGCCCAAGATTCCCCTTCTGCTTCGGCTTTATCCTGGTCTCTTACTGGTTTTGGACGTGATAAAAGGTGTCAATCTCCTCTGAAGTTAGCAGTGAGTGACACTGATCAGTTAGTTTTACAACAACAAAGATTGTTGTTCAGAACTTCGCTGAACAATCTCAAAAAGAAAATAAATTTCAAACTTGTTCCCAGCATCCTTCTTAAACAATTGCCCTAATCTGATATTTCTGTTGCCCATACAATTTCATGAGCCATCTTTCAAACATTCATCCTTGCCCAACCTTCCTCCTCATTATAAAAGCAAAGTGCTGGAGATCTGAAATAAAAACATAAAGTGCTGGAGAAAATCAACAGTTCTGGCAGTAACTGTGGAGATAGAGCTATGGTTAACATTTTGAATCTGGTGTGATCTCTTATCAGAACTAAAGAGGTCAATAAAATTATGTTTTTTATACTATTGGAAAGAAGTGAGGAGATGTAAGATGGATCAGATAGGCTAGGTGCCCAGAGGCAAAAGTAGTGTTAATTGTAGTAGAGAAAAGATAGAGAGATGAAGAGTAGGTGTTAATAGCACAGGTAATGGCAGAGAATAGGAAAACAATGCTGAAAGCAAACCCATGCAAAACAAAATTGACTTTCTTTGGAATGGAGGGGAGCAAAGGGAGTAATCAAGGTGGAGAATAAAGTTCCTGGTTTGAAGTTGTTGAACGTCATGCTAAGCGCATACGTTTGTAAAGTGCCTAAACCAAAAATGAGATTCTGTTCCTTTAACTTGCTTCAGGCTTCACTGGAGCACTGCAGTAGGCCTCAGACAAAAACTAGTTCTGAAAAAATGTCATACCAAACTTGAAATGTTAACTCTATTTCTGTCTCTCCATGGATGGTGCCAGACCTGCTCAGTTTTTTCAAGGTTTTCTGTGTTTGCTTCAGATTTCCAATGTCTGCAGTGTTTTGCATTTACTTGAACAAAGATGTTAGCATAAAAGCAAAATGGTATATTGAAATAGCAAGCAACCAGAAGGTCAGAATCATTCTCATGGACAGAGCAGAGGTATTCCACAAAGTGATCACACTGTCAGCATTTGGTCTCACCAATGTAGAGGAGACTGCTCTGAAGCAGCAAACATAGTAAGCTAGATGTTTTTGATTACACCTTTTGTGAATCACTTTGGGATAGCTTCTTACAATCCAGGTCTTATATAAACACAAGTTGTCAGGCAGTACACAAAATACTGAGGGCAACAGGTCAATTCACCCTGAAAAACCTCAAAACACTCGTGAAAATCCAATCTGTTACTGATGTGACCAATCAGCGAACAAATGCTCCCTGAGAGCCCAGCAGCAGCAAATACAGGAGATAAGCAGCCTGTGGTTGCAACAGCATAGAGAAAGTGAGTAGCAGCAATAAGCAAAGCTGCTGGGTCAGGGACAATGATGCCAGAGGCTATTGGGTAGGAAGAGAGGCCAGAGGGAGTGCAGCTGACTGGCCAGAGGAACAAGGCTGGGAATAGGACAGCCAGCAGGGGAGTGACACCTGAGGAGTGGGCAAGTGAGGCCGCAAACAGGAGAGAAAGGATCTAAGAGTATAAAAATGGGGAAGACGGCTTGAAAAGTGGGAAAGAAGATAAAATTACTGTCAAACATCACTTATTTTGTCTGTACATGGTGGGCCAATTACTATTAACAAAACTGAACAAGTGTCCCTCAGATAAAGAGCTCAGTAATGTTGAATAATTCGTAAATACACATATGACCAACAGAATTGGCAAGACTGAGCTTTAATACACTGAATTTACAGCTTTTCATCAAAATTGTGAAGGGAACAAGCTGACAACTATGATAACTCAAAATGACTTTATTTCCACAAAGAGGATGGTTTGATCAAACTCTGAGAAGGACACCTAATGTGGAGGAGAGGATGGTAAATTTTATGGCCTGATAGCCTGCACCTGCCACTTCTAATGAATATATTGCTCTCATTAGCACAATAAGTTAATTACTAAGGAGACAAGCTAACTTAAATATTTTCTGCAGGAGCTAGTAAGTGGTATTTGATGTGAACATTACTCATTTTGGGAAAAGTTAAAAACCACACAACACCTAGTTATAGTCTAACAGGTTTACTTGAAGGCACTAGCTTTCGAAGTGCTGCTGCCTCATCAGGTAGCTGTGGAGCAGGACCATAAGACACAGTATTTATAGCAAAAGGTTACAGTGTCATGCAGCTGTAATATATTAAACAAACTTAGATTAAGTCTTTCATCTTTTAGAATGGTTTCGCTGGTTTCGGATCATTAATATGTAAATCCTAGAACTCCTTTTAAGTCACATTCACATTTTCTAACCTAATGTGTCATCTCAGCTCAGACAATGCATTAAAGATGTGAGGTTAAAATCTGTCTGTGTCACCATCTTGTGTTAGACTGGCTCTATTTCTAAAGTGGGATTTACAGAATCTTACATGGATTGACTGTAGGTTGCGCATTTCTTGAGCAAAGTAAAATATAATTCAGCAAATACAGATTCACCCCATAAATATATATGTGTGCGCATGCAGGAGAGACTAGGTGAGTGTGTACGTATAGGTGTGAGTGCATGTGAGAGTGTGTATAAGCTTGGTGAAGTATGTGTGTGAGTATGATGGTGTATAAGCCTATGAGAGGGTGCTTGCGTGGGTGTGAGTGTGGGAGCGTATGTGTGTGTGCATGAGACAGTGCTTGTGTATCTGAGAGAGTCTGTGTTTGTGTGCGCGCGCGCACACTTGACACACACAACCACACACATACACACTCCTACATACTCACACACTAACATCATGACATTTTGGGAAGACTGATAAAGACTTTGGGAAGTCATCATAGTCATCATTCTTCATGATAGCCCAGACTACATACCATTTGTTTCCTCAAACATCAAGAGATCTGAACATTTTACCTGGACTGATACCATGTTAGGTAGAAAAGGATAGTTTTCAGAGCCGAGGCTTCCACTTTGGAATCTCACTGGACAAAAGCAATGTTGTAGCGTACGTACTGTCGAATTCTGTTTAGTTTTGAAACTTGGCCTTCTGTTTCACAAGTTCCAATTGAAACCAATAATATTACAATGCATTGTATTTCCACAGTGTTTGTGCCATTCGTTCTAGATTCTTGCCATGGTTCCAGTAAATTTTCAGTGGATTTTGTGCAAATTCACATTTCTGTTTCAGTTTCCAGTATTCTCAATTTTTCTTTTACTCTCATCAATGATTCATCCATTTCCATTTCTGAGCTCATCTGTGATGTGCAACAGAACTTCAGTCCACATGTCTCCGTACCATATTGAACAACCGATAACTACATACTACTTTATACAAAACTCTGCTGGCCTTTGTACTTGTACTATATACTTGTATCAATGTTACCTCACTTAAATTCTCATATGCTTCATTTCTCCCTCAATAGTCTTCTTTCCACATTCAATGTCACGACTGGTAAATGAAGCAATCAAATCATTCAAGGTACAATTTCAATCTTTTCTCCAGGTCAAAATAAATAAGGCTTTAAGAAAAACCTAAAGAATTACTTTCTTAATGTCATGACAAAACCCAGTTGTTATTCAAATTTGTTTGAAAACAAAAAGATTGGATGACAAATGTAAAAGATACTACCAAGGTTGCATTGACACTGATTGAAGGGGATCTTTGTAGTGATTATAACAAGGTCAGCCAGGTGGACCTGATAGAATAAGAGTTCCCTGATTGGGGCTTTTAATCTGGTCCAATCAGGGAGCCATGGCTGACAGATTAAAACAGGAGTGTTCTTCCCCCTCCAACTCTATTTTGATTTAATCCCTGCCCTCCCCTTCACTGTTTGATCACACAGCATTGCCCTTTGATGTGAAGGGCATGGCTTGTCACAGGCCACTCGGGTGTTTCCTATCTTCCTGGTGGTGGAAACTGAATAAAGAATCGTGCGCCTTGTGTCTTTCACCTGCACACACACACACAACATGGGGCACCCTGCTGGGGAAAAAATAAGCACTACCGCAGTTAGGCGGTAGTGTGAGGGTTTAAGAAAATAAAAAGAAAGATAAAAAAATAAACTGGAGTGTCAGCAGTAAAAATAAAAAAGGAGTCTCAGAGAGTCTGGTCACTCTGAGAGCTGGCTCTGAGGAAGCTGGAGCAGTGTCAAATACAAAAAAAAACAGGAGTGTGCTTACTGGGTTGCTGGGGGTGTCTGCATTCTATGCACTGTTTCACATTTGATTGGACTGTCTTGTATGTATTTATTATTTTTGTAATGACTGAAAGTGGGATTTGAGGTTTGTCCCCATTTCACCTGAAAACTGGTTGAATGATGGGGTTTGGGGTCTGACTTTGCCATTCCCTTTCCCTGTAAATTGCAGTTTCTTGAATACTGCTGTTCATGTTAACTGTTTGTTTGTAATTTATACTGGTGATTAAAATATTTTAAAAAAGGAGTGTCAGAGGTTCTGACACTTGGAGAGCTATCCACATGTAAACAAAGGCTGACTTGGTGATTGGACACCAGCCTCTGTGGAGTTATTTTAGTGGCAATGAGAGCAAATATGTTCCTGAAGAGATTCATTGTCATTTTGAGTTGGGGTAAGCATTTCTGGCATCATGCTGTTATTTGGGAGGCTTGACTCATTCAATCCTGCCATCGAAGACTGGATCCAGTATGTGGAAAGAATGTGTTACTTTTTCTGGACAAATAACATTGGGGCAGATGAAAGGCAACATGTAATTCCTCTGAAAATTTGCAGACCCATAGCTTTTTTGGTCATTAGGACTCTCACTTTCGCTGAGGCACCAGATACTAAAACCTTTCAAGAGTTGATGGACTTAGTTAAGGAATATTATGACCCCAAGCCTCCTCTAATTTTGAGTTGTAATCATTTTTCCTAGGCAATTCAAGAACGAGAGGAATCCATACTGAGATTTTACCGACCAACAGAGGCATGTGGTTTTGTTTGAAGCCTTTAACGAGATGCTGAGAGACTGTTTGGTATGTGGGATTAATGATGTAACCATGCAAAAACGCCTTGTAGCTGAAGCCCAACTGGACTTCAAACAAGCACTACAATTGGCTTTGTTATTGGAATATGTGGCAAGTGGAGCATGTGAGTTGCAGGGTATTCTGATGGGCCCTCACCAGTCTGACTGAGCTTGGGGAATAGCACTTGAGTAAAGACAATTGCATAGCTTGACTCAGGACATGCCTCTTGCTGAGATATTTGTATCATTGATAGTCACAGGTGAGGTGCCGGAAGACTGGAGGTTGGCTAACATGGTGCCACTGTTTAAGAAGGGTGGTAAGGACAAGCCAGGGAACTATAGACCAGTGAGCCTGACGTCGGGGGTGGGCAAGTTGTTGGAGGGATTCCTGAAGGACAGGATGTACATTTATTTGGAAAGGCAAGGACTGATTAGGGATAGTCAACATGGCTTTGTACATGGGAAATCATGTCTCACAAACTTGATTGAGTTTTTTGAAGAAGTAACAAAGAGGATTGATGAGGGCAGAGCAGTAGTTGTGATCTATATGGACTTCAATAAGGCATTCAACAAGGTTTCCCATGGGAGACTGGTGAGCAAGGTTAGATCTTGCGGAATACCGGGAGAACTAGCCATTTGGATACAGAACTGGCTGAACGTTAGAAGATAGAGGGTAGTGGTGGACGGTTGTTTTTCAGACTGTAGGCCTATGACCAGTGGAGTGCCACAATGATCGGTGCTGGGTCCTCTACTTCTTGTCATTTACATAAATAATTTGGATGCGAGCATAAGAGGTACAGTTAGTAAGTTTGCAGATGACATCAAAATTCGAGGTGTAGTGGACAGCGAAGAATGTTACCTCAGATTGCAACAGGATCTGGACCAGATGGGCCAATGGGCTGAGAAGTGGCAGATGGAGTTTAATTCAGATAAGTGCGAGGTGCTGCATTTTGGGAAAGCAAATCTTAGCAGGATTTGTACACTTAATGGTAAGGTCCTAGAGAGTGTTGCTGAACAAAGAGACCTTGGAGTGCAAGTTCATAGCTCCTTGAAAGTGGAGTCGTAGGTAGGTGGTTAGTGAAGCAGGTGTTTGGTATGCTTTCCTTTATTGGTCAGAGTATTGAGTACAGAAGTTGGGAGGTCATGTTGCGGCTGTACAGGACATTGGTTAGGTTCCTGAAGGTTCCTGAAGAAGGACTTATGCCCGAAACGTATTCTCCTGCTCCTTGGATGCTGCCTGATCTGCTGCGCTTTTCCAGCAACACATTTTTCAGCTCTGATCTCCAGCATCTGCAGTCCTCACATTCTCCTTGGCATAGGTTTACGGTGAGAGGGAAAGATATAAAAGAGACCTAAGGGGCAACGTTTTCACACAGAGGGTGGTACGTGTATGGAATGAGTTGCCAGAGGAAGTGGTGGAGGCTGGTACAATTGCAACATTTTAAAGGCATTTGGATGGGTATATGAATAGGAAGGGCTTGGAGAGATATTGGCCCGGTGCTGGCAGGTGGGACTAGATTGGGCCAGTCAGCCACTGTAATTGCTGCTGGTATGTGGACTGGAGACAGCAAAAGAGTCCCACTAGGTCAGAGTACAGTAAGAGAACTCATAGGTCGGTATCAGGGGATGAAGTTTGGTGTAGGAACCATGGAAATGAACCTGCAAAGATAAGAGACAAGGTCGACACAAGATCAGTTCCAGTGATGTATGAGGTTCGAGTAGGTGTGACGGTCCTGAACGAGCACATGGACCATATAAAAGCTACAAACTTGCAAACAGAGCGAGAGCAAAACATGCCCGGCTCCTTGGAATAGTTGGAAAGGCTGATGGAACCGGTGGCTTCTCCCTCTCCGTCAAGCATTGAAGATACCTCAAAATCTGTGATGTATAAGCCGCTGTCACCACCTCAATGCATTTGCCACCTGAAGAGAAGAACAAATTTCTGCCAAGACACTCTGCGCACAAGAGGTGAGCTACTGTGTGTTACAGGCCACCCATATCTGGGGCAGAGTCAGAGGAACTTGAGCTGGTGTAAAAACATCTCAGGAGGAGCTACAAGAAAAAGAACAGGCTTATGTCCTAGGACTTGAGGGAGGGATGTAGTAATTATAATGCAGTCAGCCAGGTGAACCTCAGAATATGAGTTCCCTAATTGGGGCTGCTAACCTGGTGCAATCAGGGAACCCTGCCTGACAGATAAAAACAGGAGAGTTTAATCCCTGTCTTCCCCTTTACTATTTGATCACGCAGCATTGCCTTTGATGTGAAGAGCACTGCTTGACACTGGCTACTCGGGTGTTTCTTTTCTTCCTGATGGTGGAAATTGAATAAAGATTCGTTCACCTTGTGTCTTTCACTGTGTCTCACACCTGCACACACACAACATGGGTGCTAGGAAAAATAAGCACTACCGCAGTTAGGCGGTAGTGTGGAGGTTATAATAAAGAAAAAAGATAAACAAAAAAAAGGAGTGTTTAATCCCTGTCCTCCCCTTCACTGTTTGATCACACAGCATTGCCCTTTCAGAAGGGCACTGCTTGTCACTGTCCACTCGGGTGTTTCCTTTCTTCCTGGTGGTGAAATATAAATAAAGATTTACACATTTGTTGTTTCTCACTGTGTCCAACATCTGCACACACGTGACATGGGAAAAGAGGAAAGAGAAAAAAAGAACAGGGGTGTCAGACATCCTGTTCACTCTGAGAGCTGTCTCTCAGGGAGCTGGATCAGTGAAAAAAAAAGTATCAGACATCCTCCTCACTCTGAGTACTGACTCTGAGGGAGCTGGATCATGCAAAGGAATCTCCACGTGTAAATAAAGGGTGACTTGGAAATGGGAAATTAAAAAATAGTACAGACATCCTGCTTACTCTGAGAGCTGGCTCTGTGGGAGCTGGGTCACTGTCAAGAACTCTCCAAAGAAAAAGAGAAAAACTGGAATGTCAGACATCCTGTTCACTCTGAGAGTTGCTTCTGCTGGAGCTAGATCGTTGTCAACGACTTTCCACATGCAAATAAAGGATGACTTGGGGACAGAATACCAATATCTGTAGAGTTATTTCAATCTGCACCCCTGTTTTCAGGTACAAGGGCATAGCTTGTTGAAAATGGCAGGACATCACTTACCATCTTATCTGTAAATCTATCTTGAATTGAGCTGAAAAACAGACATGGCCTCAGACATGGGAATCCTATATCTCTTGCACGTTTTAAGATACAAATGGGTGGAATGCATATGAATCAGAATTGAAATGCAAAAAACATTTGTTTGAAAGTTACTCTTTACCAAAAATAAACAGCATTTGCAATACCATGAACATTGGGTATCCAAGTTGAAAATTTTCAGATTATTTATTTCCATGATGTAGCCAATTTGGAGCAAACAGATTTTAATTTCTCTTTGCCAAAAGAGTCATCCTTTCTGTAATGTTGGTGTTCCCTTTATAACCAGGAATTATATAGCAGGTAGACAAATGGTGAATCTGAACAGGAACATTTTACTAACCAACCACACCTCCAGTTCCTGACTGGACCCAAGCGCTGCCTCTCTAGGTCACATGACCACCTCTCTTAAAGGGGCAGGACCCCTAACTGCATACATAACACTTTCCCAGACATATCCAGTCAAACTTTACAGCAAATCCTTGTAATTTTACAGCTGTAACAAATATTCAATTTTCATAGAAAGGCTTCATCTTTATACAGTTTCTCTGAGATACTAATATTAATCTCTGTCCCCTAATGGATTAAAATGCAAGGGAGGTGTTGGTATTGCAATACTATTACTGGACTAGTAATCAGAATCCCCAGATTAATATTCTGGGTGCATGGGTTCAAATTTGATAGTGGAATTTGAATTCAGTAAAAATCTGGAATTAAAAAGTTGACCAAATGGCAAAACATTTTTTTCGGGAAGAAAATCTGTTGTCTTTGTCTGGACTGGACCACATGCAACTCCAGACCCACAGCAATGTGATCGCCTTTGAGAACTTTTTTTTTAACCAATCTGTGGAACCTGGGCATTGGTGGTTGGCCAGTATTTATTGCCTGTCCCTAATTGCCCTTGAGGAGGTGAGCTGCCTCCTTGAACTGCTGTAGTCCACCTGTCGTGGGTTGGCCAGTGTTGGATTGTGCAGTCCCTCCACAATGCCATTAGGCAGGGAATTCCAGGATTTTGACCCAGTGACAGTGAAGGAAGTGCAATATTATTTCCAAGTCAGGATGGTGAGTGGCTTGGAGGGGAACTTGAAGGTGGTGGTATTCCCCTTGCATCTTCTGCCCTTGTCCTTCTAAATGGAAGTGGTCATGGGTTTAAATGGGCAATAAACACAGGCTTGGCCAGTGATGTCCACATCCCATGAATTGATATTTTTTAAAAAACTAAAACACAGATGTAAATTACTTTTGTAACATCCACAAAACGTCCTGATTCAGATTCAAATTCACATTTAGAGAACAAAAAATCTCTGTTCTGAGCCTTGAACCAACTAAAGTTTGTTCAGTTATCTGTATTTTGCAAATCAGATATTAAATTGAAAATGTAATAAAAACAAAATGTGTTGGAAACATTCAACAGATGTGACAGGATGTGTGGAGAGAGAAAGAGTTAAAATTTTAGGTGATGGTATTTAATTAGAACCAGAATCTCTCATGTATTTCCATCTCTTTCTGTTTTTATTTCAGATCTCCAACATCTGCAAAATTTTGCTTTTGAAATTGAAAACATACAATAAAATCTGTATAAAGTGCTTACCATCTGTTGCCACTTCTGAAATATCAACTCCGTGCTTGAATGCCATATAGCCCAACACAGAGAAAATTGCAAATCCTGAGAAGAAGCTTGTCACACAGTTGATGGAGCTGGTAAGAATAGCATCGCTGAGCAACAAAAGAATAATCACATTTTAAGATGAAACTCCATGGAAACTTCTTGTTACAATTTTTCAGGTATTTACCTCCTGAAACATAAAATTATAGAGACTCAATTCTGTTTAGTCTGAATGATCAAATGCCTTTTTTTTTTCTTCAAATCTGAATACATCACCATGGAGCAGAAAGGTTAACAGGTAACCAGATAGCAGGGAAATGCCTGCCACTGTAACAGTAATATATTTAAAAAGCCTCGGTCTGAGCGTATTTCTTTTGTCAATGTTTCCATTGTCAATTCCTTTCTCTGTTTTTATAATGCAAAACTGTCTTGGGAATTTATCAAAATTATACTTCACTCCCCTCCTATTAGCAGCACCATATTCCCTTCATTGACGAGGATGCAATGATAATATGACAAGTTTATAGAGGCAGTTTCTATTCTGTGTTACCTTGTAGGAATTAGTTATGGAAAAATGAAAGGAAGGACATAATGGGGATTGTGTTATACATACGTCTCTTCCAATCCCACCTCTTCTGCAAAACAAAAAACCCTGCAATCTGAATTTCAATTTATTGCCAGTTTGGGTGATGTAGGTCATAGAGTCATAGAGGTACACAGTACAGAAACAGATCCTTTGTCCATGACAACCAGATATCCTAAATAAATCTAAATCCATTTGCCAGCATTTGGCCCATATCCCTGCAAACTCTTCCTATTCATAGATCCATCCAGGTGCCTTTTAAATGTTAGTTACCTATAAAGAGAAAATGACCAACTTATTTTTTCATTGAAATCAACTGAAATGAATATCAAGCAGTTTCTAAAATGGGTGAACGAAGGGTCCTCTTGTGGCACAGTGGTAGTGTGGACTGGGAGGCCAAGGTTCAAGTCTCATCTGCTCCAAAGTAATAACATATCTGAGCAGGCTGATTAGAAAAATAGGTTAATAATAATAAAAAAAAGGATGACTGATCACCATGCCTGACTGCCATGTTGAAAACCCTCCCTGTGGTCTTGACTTCCCACATGTAATGTTAGGAACATATTACAATTTCCAACTTATTTTATCATTATCACTGTATGATACAGTTTACACCCATAATGTATTCATACCACGATATGAAACCTCTGTATGCTGATAGGCTGCTAATTCTTGTACTTACGTCTACAGCATCATTAATAATTATGTTTACTTGGCAATTAGTTATAGTCTTCAAAATAAAAAAACCTTACCTTGGCGTGGACTTCCTTTCAAATGTTTCTACTTTTAATTCCCATGCTCATTTTTCTCCATTGCATATTAAAAGTGCAGAGCTAGTTGCACATTCCGTCTTAAAATACACTGTAAATTCCTGGGTCAGACTTTGAGAATGAGAGTAAATATTTAACTCTTGTGCCAATTGCACCTGCAGGTGACATTACGACTGGTTTTACAATGTTAATATTGTGTGTCAAATACTGTTCACTGTGGTGCCTCTTAGTCATGTACGAAGGGGGAAGCTGAAATCTGTATATATATCCACCTACAAGGCACTGGGTAGAAGAATCATAGAATCCCTATAGCGTGGAAACAGGCCCTTAGGCCCAGCAAGTCCACACTGATCCTCCGAAGAGTAACCCACCCAGACCCATTCCCCTACCCAATTACTCTATATTTACACTGACTAATACACCCAGCCTACACATCTCTAAACACTATGGGCAACATTTTAGCTTGGCCAATTCACCTAATCTGCACATCTTTTGACTGTGGGAGGAAACCAGAGCATCCAGAGGAAACCCACGCAGACACGGGGAGAATGTGCAAACTCCACACAGACAGTGCCCAAGGCTGGAATCGAACCCAGGTCCCTAGCTGTGAGGCAGCAGTGCTAACCACTGAGCTACTGTGTCACCCCTGTGCAGCATAGGAATGACTAAATTCAGATCACAAGGAGCAGAATTTAGTTGAAACTGTGAAAATATATTTTATAAGTTAATATTTCCTTAAAGATTTCTGAAAATGTGTTGTAACCTACCCACCCATCATTTCATCTACCATCTTGATTTTAAAATATTAGATAGTAATGCTGTAATTATTAATCCCATGGATGTATATGCTCTAATGTCTGCATTTCTAACCCATACAAGACATGCTATTCATGTCTTTTCCCACTTGAGAGAAAAAAAACAGGCAATCCCTGCCAGCTCGGAAGGATCATCTGGTGTCAACCAACAGTAATTCCATTTTCTCCCAGTTTAGTCAACTCACTGCCTTATCTACATTCAATGCCCAACACCAAGTGAAGGAATCCTAGAACATGAAGCAGATGTATAAGGCTTTGTTTGATGATGCCAAATCTAATCTTGCCTCCCATTGCAATATTACAGTACAAACCAGAGAAAGGCAGGAGAAAGTCTGTCTGTAAAGTGTTTGACACGTGCCAGTTGATTGGTCAATTGTACGTGCAGTCACTGGAGATGTGGCACAAGATTGGTGACAACAGGCAATGGAACCAAGTTGATCACTGCGACTGCATGATAAACATTCATTTTCCTCTCACAATAAGCACAAACTTGACGATAAAGTAGACCACACTACTGTTTCCCCCTTTCTTTCACATAATACAAAGGTACATTATTTCGCTGACCTCTCCATCATCATCCAACCCAGTATAATGTTAGGACTTTCAATGACAACTTTGACCCAGCGAGATTAAACTGGCACCTAAATATCATCTTTTTACCCTGAACTCATTTGGAAATTGGATCTAATGGAAAATTAAAAGTGACAGAATGCTTGGCACCCCAGCTCAGAGATTTAAAAACATCCGCCCAAAATAGACCTGAAGAGACATTTTTTGCCTAACTATCTTCTTCTCACTCAATGTATTTACTCCCACCATTTCCATTTTCTATCCTATTCCTCTCTCTTCAATTTTCTCCTCTCTCTTCTTATCTTATTTCCATTGTTCCATTATCCTCTTCCCCATATCTCATCCTTTCTGATAACTGTGTCCTTCCCGCCGAATTCTCCTACTTGTCATGCATTTAACCAGATTGACTACAGTGGTTCAGGAAGTCAATTTACCAAGGCATTCTCAAGAACAACTGGGGATAGGCAATAAATCCTTGCCAGCGACAGCTACATCCCATGAGAGAATAAAAATTACTCATCATTCCTATCTCCTGGTCTCTTATTCACCTTTACTTTGTTTTCTTCCTTTTCACTCTCATCTTCCATCCCCTACTTCAGTCTCTACCTTGAATATATGCTCCCACCATCCTTCTGTGTCAGAGTCCCACTATTCTTATACTTTACAGTCTTTCTTGACATGAATGCAGCAGTGAACATTGACATCTCATGCTCAATGTTACAGGAGAACAACTATTTTATCACAAACATTTCTGAATAAGAATCCTGCCATAATGACATTGACCCACCAGCAGAGGTCCTGTACAAATTCTATAGGAAGGAGAGAGTGGTTGTGGTATAATAAGTTAACATACGATGTTGTTATTATAACCTAGACATAGGATTTGCATGTCAAATATGTACATTTGAAATAAGTGAATTTGGACAACTGGAGTTGTTTGTGAAATGACCCTCTATGATAATCAAGGAAGTTTTACTGGTTCATTAATTTAAGGTGGCATTTTGATGGAAAACATTGGATGCCTCCATTTTTTTTTCTGGAATAATGATGCTTAACCATCCCCACAAATAGGAGATGTTAAGATTACATTCCTCAAATTGTCATGTTTGGCTTTTGCGCTGGAATATGCTTTGAGAATGTGCTGTAAACTTCAGGTTTACATTTTGTTTAAGTGATTTAATGTGAACAGATTTCCTGATACACATACTATCCTTGGAGGTTGAAGTGTAGCAGTGTTGTGGCTGGGGGTACAATTACAACATTTAAAATCATTTGGATAGCTACATGAACAGGAAAGGTTTTGAGTGATATGGGCCAGGAGCAGGCAGGTGGGACTAGTTTAGTTTGGGATTATGTTCGGTATGGATTGGTTGGACTGAAGGCTTTGTTTCCATGCTGAATGACTCTATGTGTGACTTTAATGTGTGCCTTTTAAATGATGACTGACATCCTATGTCCTGAGCACCTGTTCTTGCTTCACCTAAAAAGCCAACACTTAAAGGTTTCATTTCTTGGGTGGAGAGCAGGCAGAGGGAAGGAGGGAGATTTCTCCAAGCTGTTTGTTGGTTATACCTGTTCTCTGGGATATTCTCAGATCCTCTGTTGAAGTTAGAGTGCACAAAAGGGAGAAACATGCGCCCCCCCCAAAAAAAACGGCATTGTTTTTCAGCTCAAGCTGTCTTCCCTATAAAGTGCCACTGGAAATTATTTTTTAAAATATATAGACAACTGATTTTAGAAATGACAGTCTTTAACATGGTGCGGATGGAATTTCAACAATTCTGTTTAAGGTTACAATGGTTTTCCAATTCCCTCCAAAAATATCACACAAATCATCCTCTGTATTTGCTTCAGCACAAGTGTATCACTGTCATTTCAAGCACTTTCTTTCAGATGATGGTTCTAAGTAGTAAGAATTTAACAATTCTTTGATCACTTTCTTTTACCTAAAAGACTAAATACGTAAAAGCAAACATATTAGTTAATTAACCAGTAGTAATATCTCACACCTATTGCCCTTATTGTTGTCTGCATAACAACATACTATTTGTAAAATCAACACACTGAAATATACAATAATTGTATTTATTTAGATAGTTTGATTTATAAGTGGATTATCAATAATATGATTGGGTGTAACATTAAACCTATTAAAACCTATTAGTAACTGCGACTGATGCAAAGTGAAAATGGTTAAACTGGAGTTGTTCTGTGAAGGGAACCTTTATGCTAATAAAGATTGGTTACTGGTTCATTGATTTAAAGTTACATTTTTGCTCAAAACTCCATGTCTCCAACTGGCAACGTCAGTTGTGGTCTAACCAGTCTTTCATACCAACAAAATCTCCTTGTTCCTGTATTCTGTGCCTTGACTAAGAAAGGCAAGTATCTCATTGGCCTCCTGAACCACCGTATCTACCTGTCCGACTGCCTTCAGGAAGCTATGGATGTGCATACCAAGGTCCCTCTGATCTTCAATATTTTGCAGAATCCTACTGTTCGTAGTGAAATCCCCTGCCTTGTTAGCCCTTCACAACTGCCTTACCTCACACTTTTCTGGGTTGAATTCCACTATAGCAGATTCAAGATGTAGCTCAACATTGCATTCAGATTTGAATAGGAGAAGGTAAAGTCGTCAAAGTCCCAGAGGACCATAGGGTTGCTCTCTTCTGAGAGAGCGAGAGAGAGAGAGAGAGAGAGAGAAAGAGAGAGAGAACTGCTGGTGATATAATCTGTGGGTCACCAAGTCTCAGGTGAGGGGTGAGCTTGAGAAGGTAAGACTTTTGTGGTAACCTTAGTGCAGGAATTGAACACATGCTGCTGGTGTTACTCTACATCGCAAACCATCTGCAAGCCAACTGAGCTGACTGATGCCCAGATTAGAATACAAATTGGTATTTACAGAAACACATCACAGGTTACTCAAATAAAAAATGACTTTCTCAGCAATCAAGGTAGTTTCTGAAGCATTACGGGTGTCCATTAAAAGGTCACACCAGGAAATAACTGAAAAATATTGTTCCTGAATTCAATTTGCAAATTTGTGAAGAAAAAGCCTTGAAATAGTGTCCACATTGTACTTGTTGCACAAGCTTCTTCCCTGCTGTTATCAGACTTATGAATGGACCGTTCATATATTAGAGTTGATTTTTCTCTGCACCTTCTCTGTAGCTGTAACACTGTATTTGCATTCTGTTCAAATACCCTGACGTACTTACATAAGATATTTTTTTGTCTGTTTAGCACGCAAAACAATACTTTTCCTTGTATCTCTGTATATATGACAATAATGAATCAAATCAAACCTATATTACCAAGACATGATAAAGAAAATATTCCACCTATATCAAGGTAAACTTTCAATTCTTGATGCAGTCTGACTATTGAGATACATCATAAATGGAATTCAATTGGATGAAGTTTGTTTTGCAATTTCTGCATGAGTTTTATTTCCAGAGTGCAGCCATGAAACAGAAAAGAAGTACTGATACTGTCACAGACACTGGATCCCTCAATTAACTACCATTGACCGCCAAAGATTCTGCACTAGAGAAAGTAATATTAGTTTCTACTGTCCGGGTCATTTAAGTCAACAATTAACAAGTAAAACTTGGACAAAAGAGAAAGCTGATGCAGTTTTTCATTAAAACTAGTCTATCTTTTGGGCTAAAATGATGTTTATACAATCTTTTGACTGTTAAGTGAATAAAAGGATATAACAGCCATTATAAAAGGTTCTGTATCTTTTAAGAGATTATGAACAATTCAACTTTGCAGGTAAGGACATGATATCTTACACATATTAATATACACATTTGCGCAAACATATATGAACAGACACATATGTATGAAAGAGGAATTAATGTTGTATTTGTACTTTTTTGTGAATTCATGTTTAAAAGATTGTGGACAGTAGTTAATTTGGAGAGCTGAGAAGATATATTTTTAAAAACAGGTTATTGGAAAATCAACTATTAGAAATAACATGGTTTAAGCTAAAATTGCTACTTGCTGGATTTACTGGGAATCAGCTGTATGTTTGTGACCACCAAGAGTTATGGCTATTTGATATTGTACCCCAACTAAATTTCCAATAATTTGCAGAGAAAGAGAGAGAAGCTCCTCAGCTCATCCTTTACCTTTCTGAGAAAACCCTTTTGAGGGTTCAGCGTAATAACAGATCCAGCTGTTGTCTGAAAAATCCTCTGAAAGAGTTTGTCTGAATGATTCCTGGAGGATGTCTCTCTGCGAAGGTCCCAAGGACAACTGCCAGCTGCTTTCATGTAAATACATGTCTACATGCGTCAGGACACTGGCTGAAAGCCACCTGGAACATTTCACAGAATATCCTTTCTTCCTTCAAGAACTGCCAGTTATTAGCCAAAGTGTCTTTTTTCTTCAAAATTAACGTTTGCTGACAATGTTTTTTCATTTCGCTTATTTGCATGCCTGCATGTACATATGTGTGCGCATGCAAATTTGCTGGTCAGTATTTAGAAGGGAAAATATTTAGAATTTCATATTTCAAACTGTGTGTCAGTCAGCTTTACATTTTCATCAAACAAGTCTCATTTTTATGATAAATCAATCATTTTGTTATTTATTAAGGAAATCTGGTTGATGGATCTTTTTATTCTAAACCTAATATAAGTAAAATATATAATTGGCCATATTCATGACTGAGTAAAGCATTTAAATATATATTATGACCATTGAAGGGTGAAACTAGAGAGCGAGAGACAGTGAATTCCTCCAACCTCAGTCGTAACATTATTCAAACACATTTACAAATAATCTACAGGATTTCCTTTACAAGTCTAATGATTTTCTTTTTGTGCGAGTCTATACTTTGTGTTCCATGAAGTGAACAAGAAAAATTTCACAATTCTTCAAAATGAGTAATGTGCATGACTTAACAATTAAACAACTGAATCAAAAAAGATAAACAAACTTTGGGTATAACACTGCATGTGCCCACAGATTGGTATTTGTTCAGTTTTCACCTTTGTCTATGTGGCTAATGTGTCTTATATTCAGATTATGGAAATGAAAAATATAGAAGGAACCAAAGGATGAGAAATATTCCATGTGTATATCAAGCAGAAACCCATGGAGCAAGAAATGGCTGCGACCCACAGTTACTTTTTGTATGAACATTCAGTGTCTTACCGATAGCAGTTGTTATCAAATTTGTTATAACTGGAAAATGCAATTATAACTCCAAATCCAGCACCAAGGGAATAAAAGATCTGAGTTGCTGCATCGATCCAGACCTGCAGACACAAGGGAAATGTTCCTATAATTCATCAAGCTCACAGAACATTTCATGAGAATTTCACACTCTCATGAGCAACATTTTACATTGTTCTTTTAGCAATATTTAATATTTTTCATATGAATGTTTTAAAATATCATTTCAATAGCTTTACTATTGTCAATGTTAACAATTTTTCAGCACTGCCAATCCATTTGAGATGCCAACATTTTATTGCTGATCGACATCACCAATTGTTTCATTTCCATTCAAGTTCAAGCAATTACTTATATTTAAACTTGGTAAAAAATGTCAGGAGATACACGATAAGTGAGTTGCAAACTGACAGTTCACATCTGGCCTTGCATTTAATTCCTCCCCTTATTTCCTTTCTAATGGTTATTAGGGCCAAATGCGGAATGAAGTAGCAATAGTGAAAAGTTGGTGGATTTAGAAAATTCGAAAACGTCCTGTAGAGGGTGCTGTTCTGTCATTGGGAATGAGCCCAAACTCTTGGGGGTATAATCTTGAGAGCTTGAGTTTGCACCCGGCTGTCTAATATGTGATGCTTGACATACTCCCTCTCACCTCAATGAATACTCAAGAAAATAATTAAAAGAAAGCATTCAAGGCATTTTCCAGAAATGAACTGTCATTTAGGAGCCAAGAGTGAAGGCCTGTGGGAGATGTTTTCTGAATGTTTTCAGAGAGGCAGGTTTCACAGAGTTTTCTGAGAAGGAATGTGATGTAGGAAAATGAGAATGTTCAGAGAAAGGGCTCCAAAATATGAATGTTTATATATTGATGCAAGCCAAAGGTGAAGCTGAAGGAGGAGAAATTCAAAGGGTGCAAAAGTTTGGAAAGCAAAGAATCTATACTGAGGGATAATTGAAGGAATAAAGAGGGGTATTCATAAACAAAGGTGATGATTTGGATGTTTCGAACGACTGAGGTTAGAGACAACAGTGTTTTTAGGGAATCAGGGTGTGGCAAAGAATAACACACAGAATTTTAGACAAATTGGAATTTACTTAGTGTGGAATTGGTGATGTAATGTTGGATTTGGAGGTGGAGAAAGGTTAGGGTGATGTAGATTTGGAAGCTGTCAATATTGCACAATTGGAATTCAATGGGTATGGTAACAAGTACCAGAATCAAAGTGAATCAAAACAGGCCATCAAGATAGTGCACCACCAGAATCAATCCAAGTGAACAGCTGGTTAATTCATGACTTTAGACCAAAGAAAACTTCAGAAAAAGCCCAAACGGTTGTACACTGGACAGTACAAGTCCAGAAATGTAGGTGGACATTACCAGTAATATAGCACAAAATATTATCTATTATAGGCTTGACTATTTCTATTGTTGGATTTATTTAACAGCAAACTAGAAGATTGACTGACGTCTGTTCAAATCAGATGATATTTTATAAAGTTATTTGCATTCCAAAATAAATATTTGGTCGTATGTGTGCACCATGCCAGGTTTCTTGTCTAGTCCATACTGGTAGACTAGAAATATTGGAAGAATAAATATCAAAATCAGGAACCATTGACTTAATACTTCTCCCACCTGCATCCATCTGAACTCCCACACCCCTCCACACACACATACACAGCCTACCTGAATAGGCCACTTCTTATTTTTAAACTTTGAAAAGGGTGAAGAGTGGAACCTTCCATGTTAATGCACCCTAATTTACCTCCAACTCCAGCCTGCTGCTGCTTTAAAGCTCAATAGCTTCTGGTTGGCTCTCCAGCTTAGAGGGCCCACCAAGTACAGTAACAAAACCATTCCACTACTATACCTCAAGATGCTATGCTGACATTTCATGATTCTGTTTAATGAAGAGATACAAAACAAACCACTTCCTAAATAAAAATGCTCTCTCTGTGAAATGGAAATGTAGTAAGTGGTTGAGTTCAGAGACTGGTGTTTATCATCAGCTCACCCCCCCTTACTGTGTGATAACAAATGCTTCAAAATAGGGTTTGATGCAAGAGACCAAATGTGTCCAATTTGGTCAAACAGACATACTTCAAATTTCTTTCCCAAAAATCTAATTTTCCTCCTCAATCCCAACCTGCAACATTTCACTCTGGTCTTTATGTGCATCAGGAATGCATAGAGTTTGAACCATGGATTATCCGCTATTGGGGATGGGTTCTCCATTTCCTTACACCATTTGCATCCAGTGCTGTTGGATTTAGATGCACATTAAACATACAGCAGGTTTGAGAGTTTACAAAGAAAATAAAGAGCCTGCTGAAGAATCATTAGTAGTCTGAAAACTAAGTATAATGAGTTTTGAGAAGATTTGTAGCTCAGTTTGAGGTTCTGGATATAAGTTTGCTCACTGAGTGAACAGAGACATGCACGAGAATTCCTAGAAGGATGACATTCCAATCTAAATTCTTTCAACAAACACATCGACATGGACCCCATTGACCACTCACTGAGAAAAAAGAACAGGAAATGACACCACCACAGCAAATGATATCACCAACCCAAGGAAACCTAAACACATAAACAGAAAGCAGGTCACTAACACCAGTGCTTCACCGGAGGCTCACTGATGATGTTACCTAGTATGGTGACGAAACATCTGAAAATGAACCTTCCAGCTCAGTGAGCAAACTTGCATCCAAATAAGTATAATATCCTCACACCTTCAAATTGTCACTTTTGAGTTGTATTATAAAGCAGATGTTTTTAATACAGTCATTTTCAATATTAATGATAATGTATTTGATGGAGGCTGTTATTAGGGAATGAGAGGTTTGTTCTTTTTCCCCAAGAAATGCAAATATTTTCTGTTGTATGGCATCCAAAGACTGTACACATTGGATACAGGGTGAGTGCCTATGACGAATACATGAAGTGGCAGTTGTGGGGTGTGATTGGGTGAAGTTGGAGAGGGGAGGCTTTAAACAATGTTAAGCGTTGCACTGATGTTGGTAAGACAAAAGCAAGCCTTTGCAATAGACTCCTCTGCACCTGCTCTCATTCTTCAACAGGGTCACAGCTTACAATCTGCACTGTGGACCTGAAACCTGGGGAAAAGGATAAAGAAAATCCCAGACAATGTTGCAAATCAGTCAGGAGTGCAATTTATGAACCACAAATGGCCTGACTCTTAAACACTCTCAAGAGCAAAATGAACAACAGGTTTTAGGAGTAAATATTGATGATAGTGCAAGCCATAGGGCTACCTTTTAACTTGATAAATCAGGCAAATGGTTTGCATTACATTTTCTGTATACATAATGAACAGGTTATACATTAGTGACTATGTAAGGCTTTTAACGGAGTCAGTGTCTAAATCGAAATTATTGTATATTAAGAGCAAGATAAAACATCCGTTCGCCTTCAAGTTTAATGAACCCAACAGCTGACTTTTGTTTGTACCCTAGATTACTGCACCTCTGAAGGGGCATTACCTTTCCAGGCTGAAAACATCAACAAACTATGTTACAAAGACCAGATGCTGAGGAGCTATTCCATAACATGCTGTTCTCTTTTTCATTCTCTTTCATCAATGTATCACTAGTACAGCCGGACCTGTTCATGACATTGCCCAGATGAAGCAATTTTCAATATGTTGCCAAGAAGCAAACTGTCTAACAAAAGCAATCACAGCCAATTTGGGCACTCTCTGGAGAAGAACCTCCAGGCCATCACATGATGACCATAATTGTCTCGTGCACTGATTGTAGAAGGGGTTAGTGCCTTCTTTTCAAGTTACGATAAAAATTATACTGCAGGACACTGCCTCAGTAAATAGTTGAGACAATGCCAAGGTTCATCAAGTCAAACACAGTGAAAGATGTAACAGATTCAACAATATTGGACAACAACAGATAACAACGTTATTCTGGCAAGGGTAATCACTAGATTAGTGAAATTTGGACCATGGACAAAGCACAGCAGTCTGTATCATTAATTTCTCCACTCATCGTTTATTCAACATTGTATTGGCTTTGAATTTCTGTTTGTTGATTTTACTGTTGCAAGTTGCCAAAAACTCATCAAACTAGTGTAAAAGATCAAGGACTTTTAAACAAAATTTACGATAGACATAAATTGAGCTTCATTATTTTGAATGTTGATTTAAAAAGAAAACATGGTTTTAGAAGTTGGCCCCACCTTCAAAACTGGCCACAATCTCCAAAATCAATTAGCAAAAATAAAGAGAAAAAAATGGTTTATTTATTTGTATCTTTACAGCGAATGAAGTGCTTTTAAAATGTAATCACTGTTAGTAAATACAATAATCAGTATGCAAACATCAAGTTTCTAGAAAGACAAATGTGATGATAACCAGATGATCTGTTTTTGTAATGTTGATTAAGGGATAGATACCGGCCAAGACAACAGGGATACTCTCCTGCTGTCTTTGAAATCAGTCATGTGATCTTTTACTAAGAGGACAAATTGTTTAAAATCTTCTCCATAGAAAGTGTGGTATTCCGTCAGTATGACTGGAGTGTCAACTTTGATTTTTGTACTCAGGTCTTGGAAATATTGGGAAGATCAAACCACTTCCTACAATCTTTGTTCATTGACCACAATTTTCATTCCCTTCCCTGACAATTGTTTGAAGCTCAATTGGACTTTTTTGTCCCCTTGAGCTGTTTGACCTCAAGATGAGCTTCAAACCACATATCCAATCCATCATCAAGACTGCTGACTTTTAACTCTATGACATTTTCCTACAGTGACTCTCTCTTAAATACTTAAACTTGAAATACATCATTCTTCCATTTTTGAGTCTTCATCTTTATTTGAATATTTCTCCCTGGCCACATTATTTCATATCTGTGTAACATTCTCCAGCTCATCAAGACGTTGAGATCTTTGTACCAATCAAATTTTGGTTGCTGTTATTCCTGCAGCTTTAATCATTCCATCTTTGATGGCCATGCCTTCTGCTGCCTTGGTCCTCAGCACTAAAATTCCATCCCTTAATTTCTTTGTCTTTCTACCTGTCTTCCTTCTTTCATCACTTTTCTAACCTTATATTTTGTTATAGTTATTCACCTGCACTAATCTCTCCATTGATGTATCAGTCCTAAAATGCAAACTGTATTTGTTCTATTCAATAACTTTACATGCCATTATCCAAAAGAATTATTGAAATTTGAACTTCTCTTTGGAGAGACATTGTATGAAAATTGTTGATTACGTGCAAGGCACAAAGGTTACCTCATTTGCAATCATCCAGTCTATTAAAGACGTGCTGCATCACAGCATAGAGTTCAACAGCACGAGTTACCAGAATACGTTAGATTTAATCTCAGTTTGCACCCATTCATTTATTTCAGTGTGGTAAGCAACATGAATGTTAAACAGCAGGAATTCTTTAATATCCTAGGTCCAAGACTCTTCAGCTGCTCTTTTACTGAACTTTCCTTCATTATGAGGCGAGAAATGAGGATAGTCAGCACATTCGACACTCCTCAGAAATGGAAGTAGCCTTAACCCATATCCAGCAAGACCTGACAAAGTTTCAGGCCCCCAAAACCATGCAATGTCTATCTCAAATGTGAAACAATCTAACCATCACCTGCAATGGCTTTACCAAAACAAAATTCCACACTATCAAATTCCTAGGAGTTACCATTGACCAAAATCTGAACTGGAACTGCCATATAAAGTACTTTGGTTACTAGGACAGGCCAGAGACCAGTGATTCTGCAGGAGGTAATTCATCACCTGTCTTCCCAATGCTTGTCCACCAACTACATACATAAGTCAGATGTACAATGGAATATATTTCTTGGATGGATTCAGTTCAAATAATATGCACGCAGCTCAAAACTATCCAGGGCAAAGTAGCCTGCATGTTTCCTGCCTCATTCAACATTCATTTCTCCACCATCAATACACAGTGACAGCAGTGTGACCATCCAGAAGATACACCGCAGTAACTCACCAAGAATTCTACAACCTTGAAGGATAAGGGCTGCAGATACATGGGAATACTGTGACCTGAACTTCCCTTCCCAGCCACACACTATCATGACTTGGAACTAAAGTCCTCACTAGTGCTGGGTCAAAGTTCTGGAAGTCCTTTCCAACCATCATTGTGGGTGCTCCTACACCCCAAGGACTGCAGCAGTTCAAGAAAGCAGATCACCACCACCTTGTGCAAGACAATTAAGAATGGGCAGTAAATACTGGGTTAGCTGGAAATGTCCACATTGCTGTGGATGAATAAAAAGTGTATTCCTCTGCACAGTGCTTCCAAACTGGTATGCTTTCCATTCCCTACAGCCAACCCTGCATTATACTATTCTAAACCATTGCTCAGCTGAAAATTATTTGTGTTGTCAGTCAATGGACATACCATTTAATAAGGTGTCACGTCTGTACAAGAGACCTTCTGACAGCTTAATAGGTTTCATTTCTTCTGGAATCTCAGAATTCTGCAAACGGGTACAATATAACTTTGTGGCATTCCTTCAGATATTCTCCAACACAGGAGAGAAAAATATGGAGACTCAAGTTTATTGATGTAATCTTGTTATCTTCTAAATGGCCTTAAGTGTGCCTAATGTAATCAATTTATTAAAAAAATGTCAATCCTCTGATAAAGAGTACTGAAGTTTGGCTTTCACAACTCTCATGTAGACCATCCAGCCCATTGAAACTGCTCTCCCATTAAAAAGAGATCATCTGTCCCTTTCTGCACCTTTATCCACCTTGGTTCCAGAATGCACCTAACAAAAGAATAGTTTTTCTTGAAATTTTCAATTGATCTAGCTTCAACAGCTTTTAAGGACTGTGTTCCAGATTTTAATCACATTTTAGTTAAAAAAGGAATTTTGTCATGATCACCGAAGAGCTTTGTTTTCATTCTAAAGCTTATACTTCACATCAAGTATAACCCGTTGACAGCACAAGACTTATTCAGATATTGGCATCTCATCCAGTCAACAGCAACAAAAAACAGAGAAAGGAAATAGTGCAAGACGATTATTTTAAGGTGGCATAGAGTCATAGAGTCATAGAGATGTACAGCATGGAAACAGACCCTCCAGTCCAACCCGTCCATGCCGACCAGATATCCCAACCCAATCTAGTTCCACCTGCCAGCACCCGGCCCATATCCAGACCCTTCCTATTCATATACCCATCCAAATGCCTCTTAAATGTTGCATTTGTACCAGCCTCCACCACATCCTCTGGCAGCTCATTCCATACACGTACCACCCTCTGCATGAAAAAGTTACCCCTTAAGTCTCTTTTATATCTTTCCCCTCTCACCCTAAACCTATGCCCTCCAGTTCTGGACTCCCTGACACCAGGGAAAAGACTTTGTCTATTTATCCTATCCATGCCTCTCATAATTTTATAAACCTCAATAAGGTCAGCCCTCAGCCTCCGACGCTCCAGGGAAAACAGCCCCAGCCTGTCCAGCCTCTCCCTATAGCTCAAATCCTCCAACCCTGGCAACATCCTTGTAAATCTTTTCTGAACTCTTTCAAGTTTCACAACATCTTTCCGATAGGAAGGAGATCAGAATTGCACACAATATTCCAACAGTGGCCTAACCAATGTCCTGTACAGCCGCAACATGACCTCCCAACTCCTGTACTCAATACTCTGACCAATAAAAGAAAGCATACCAAACACCTGCTTCACTATCCTATCTACCTGCGAGTCCACTTTCAAGGAGCTATGAACCTGCACTCCAAGGTCTCTTTGTTCAGCAACACTCCCTAGGACCTTACCATTAAGTGTATAAGTCCTGCTAAGATTTGCTTTCCCAAAATGTAGCACCTCACATTTATCTGAATTAAACTCTACCTGTCACTTCTCAGCTCATTGGCCCATCTCATCCAGATCCTGTTGTAATCTGAGCTAACCTTCTTCACTGTCCACTACACCTCCAATTTTGGTGTCATCTGCAAACTTACTAACTGTACCTCTTATGCTTGCATCCAAATCATTTATGTAATTGACAAAAAGTAGAGGATCTAGCACCGATCCTTGTGGCACCCCACTGGTCACAGGCCTCCAGTCTGAAAAACAACCCTCCACCACCACCCTCTGTTTTCTACCTTTGAGCCAGTTCTGTATCCAAACGGCTAGTTCTCCCTGTATTCCGTGAGATCTAACCTTGCTAATCAGTCTCCCATGGGGAACCTTGTCGAACGCCTTACTGAAGTCCATATAGATCACATCTATCGCTCTGCCCTCATCAGTCTTCTTTGTTACTTCTTCAAAAAACTCAATCAAATTTGTGAGACATGATTTCCCATGCACAAAGCCATGTTGACTATCCCGAATCAGTCCTTGCCTTTCCAAATACATGTACATCCTGTCCCTCAGGATTCCCTCCAACAACTTGCCCACCACCGAGGTCAGGCTCACTGGTATATAGTTCCCTGGCTTGTATTTACCACCCTTTTTAAATAGTGGCACCACCTTTGCCAACCTCCAGTCTTCCGGCACCTCACCTGTGACTATCGATGATACAAATATCTCAGCAAGAGACCCAGCAATCACTTCTCTACTTTCCCAGAGTTCTCGGGTACACCTGATCAGGTCCGGGGGATTTATCCACCTTTAACCATTTCAAGACATCTTGCAAGTTACTATAATTCATAATGCAGCAAGATAACCACTAAACAGGTTCCATACCATCATCTAGTATAACATTTAAAATGCTGTTTTCCCTGCAAGAATTATTGCGAACAACTGACTGGCAGCACAGATCATGCCAATAGGTATATCTCATGTACACTTATTGCTATCTTTTAATGTATTATCATCAGCAAGTGAGGTGAATATCCAAAACTTTGAGAAAGAATGTGCTTTAAAATTATTTGACAGACAGAAACAAAGGCTGTTCATCCTGGCCAGTTATTCCACAATTCAATGAGTGAACATCATTCACTTGGGTTTGAATTTATACTGCTTTTTTAGATTAGATTAGATTACTTACTTACAGTGTGGAAACAGGCCCTTCGGCCCAACAAGTCCACACCGACCCGCCAAAGCACAACCCACCCAGACCCATTCCCCTACATTTACCCCTTCTCCTAACACTATGGGCAATTTAGCATGACCAATTCATCTAACCTGCACATTTTTGGATTGTGGGAGGAAGCCGGAGCACCCGGAGGAAACCCACGCAGACACTGGGACATTGTGCAAACTACTTCTTGGATATTGGTCTAAATTTCACATTAAGAATAATGGTGAAATTATTAGCATTCATCATCATTGTGGAGTATTCAAGACAGTAATTTCCAGCATACACACAAGCACATTTCAAAGCAGAATGTAGAAGGTGCTGTTCAGTGTGTTTTGCTCTTCGAGCAAAAGGGCATTAAGTTACTCTATTCACCTCGTTCCCCACGTAAATGCCATAAAAAGATATAGATGGTGCACTCAACTTTAAATTCATTTTTAACAATTTAGTAAGTCACAGTAATTACCAAACAACCTTGCTGTCCCTAAACGTTTAATTGTACAAACCTAAATCTCTTCCACCAGAGTTTAATTATTTGTTGGAGTTTTTTTTAAATTAACTATTTTTCAACTTTATTTTTCGGTGTCTTATATCACTCTCTCCCATCATTTCATCTTTCTTTCCCTCCTTTTATTTAACTTTCTGTATGCAATTTGACAACTGAAATTCCAATTTGTATTTAGGGTGCTGCATGCCTCATTGTGGAATTATCTATCCAATCTGTCAAAAATCCTCACTGTTGCATACCCTACTCATATAAATCAGAGAATTCTTTAAAGGACACTGAATTGGAAATAGTCTTGTGTAGCTCTAAATTGCCACTCAAAAGCCCATGGAATGTTTGTGCAGTCTAAGTTTGCTAAGTAGTGAGCACTGTCCATTCAATGCTGGTTGCTATATCCAAGTTACTGTAGAGAATAGTGGCAACATATATGCAGAACTTGATACTTTAGAACATTTGTCTGAGATTTTTTTGTTTTTATTTGTTTAAATTGTTAGAATGAGAGTAATTATGTTTAAATTAATATTAAATATTAATATTAATATTAAATGGAAAACTGATGTTAAACTTGCGCAAACCCTCAGTTAGGCCACCTCTGTAAACACTTTTGGTCTCCATAATATACAAAGAATTTAAGAGGCTTGCGAAAGTATTTCTGAGAATGCTAAAGAGTTGAGATGTCATGCCTATGTTCTTGTCCAACAGGTATGGAAGCTGTTTAATGGTTATCTTGCTGCATTATGAATTATAGTAGCTTGCAAGGGATGTCACTTTTAAATAATCTTCTTGCACTGTTGGATGTCTTTAATAAATTAGTCCTACCTTTGCCACTGAGACTGCTCAGCGAACTGACAGCATTAGGTCCAAGTGCACAAATTAACAGAGAATGTAGCGAGCAAATCACAAAGCAATTTTTTATCAACCACTGTGTTGTCCACAATTAGTCAAAAAAAAATTAATCCTCGTAACTATTTATGGAGAGTGTGGCACAATCTCAAAACACAACCAAAAACACATTGACTAGTAGTAACTCTGCAATAAATCTGCCCTGGGAACCGACTCAGTAGTCTTACACAAAAAGCTAAGATATCACAAGGTCCTCCATTGTAATTTTTAATTTTCCATTTCTGAAGTTGAATATTACAGAATGATGTGATAGGGTGCTAAATTTTGCTATATCAAGTGGCACAATCACAAACTATTTGTGCTTAGTAATAAATTAATATGTTATAAATGGACTGGATTATAATTGGATTGATATTCAGGTTTCACAATTCATTTAGGCATGACAAATAATAATTATTAGATAATATAATAATCATGAGGCATCATCAGAATTTTACATTAATGATTTGTAATTTCTAGGCATTTCTACAAACTAGCCATGTGTTATTGCAGAGTATAAAGTCATTTATATTGAAATTAATCTTGTTTCCATTGGTTGCTAGCTGAGCTCAAATGAGCCAGGGAATTTTTTTTTCAAACGCTGTTTCGTATTGAATTGATCTTTTGAAGAGATTACCTGAAGGCAGATTCTGAAAAATGTGTTGCTGGAGAAGCGCAGCAGGTCAGGCAGCATCCAAGGAGCAGAAGAGTCGACGTTTCGGGCATAAGCCCTTCTTCAGGAATGAGGAAGGTGTGCCAAGCAGGCTAAGATAAAAGGTAGGGAGGAGGGACTTGGGGGAGGGGTGTTGGGAATGCGATAGGTGGAAGGAGGTTAAGGTGAGGGTGATAGGCCGGAGAGGGTGTGGGGGTGGAGAGGTCGGGAAGAAGATTGCAGGTGAAGAAGGCGGTGCTGAGTCCGAGGGTTGGGACTGAGATAAGGTGGGGGGAGGGGAAATGAGGAAGCTGGAGAAATCTGCATTCATTCCTTGTGGTTGGAGGGTTCCTAGACAGAAGATGAGCACTCTTCCTCCAGCGGTCGTGTTGCCATGGTCTGGCGATGGAGGAGGCCAAGGACATGCATGTCCTTGGCGGAGTGGGAGGGGGAGTTAAAGTGTTCAGCCACGGGGCGGTTGGGTTGGTTGGTGCGGGTGTCCCAGAGGTGTTCTCTGAAATGTTCCACAAGTAGGCGGCCTGTCTCCCCAATGTAGAGGAGGCCACATCGGGTGCAGCGGATGCAGTAAATGATGTGTGTGGAGGTGCAGGTGAATTTGTGACGGATATGGAAGGATCCCTTGGGGCCTTGGAGGGAAGTGAGGGGGGAGGTGTGGGCGCAAGTTTTGCATTTCTTGTGGTTGCAGGGAACGGTGCCGGGAGTGGAGGTTGGGTTGGTGGGGGGTGTGGACCTGACGAGGGAGTCGCAGAGGGAGTGGTCTTTCCGGAACGCTGATAAGGGAGGGGAGGGAAATATATCCTTGGTGGTGCGGTCTGTTTGGAGGTGGAGGAGATAGAAATGGAGAGGTCTAGGAAGGGGAGGGAGGAGTCTGAGACGGTCCAGTTAAATTTGAGGTCGGCATGGAAGGTGTTAGTAAAGTGGATGAACTGTTCAACCTCCTCGTGGGAGCACAATGTAGCGCCGATAAAGTCATGAATTGTTCAGCCTCCCTCCCCTTCCTAGACATCTCCATTTCTATCTCAGGTGACCGACTCAACACGGACATTTACTATAAACCGACCGACTCCCACAGCTACCTAAATTACACCTCCTCCCACCCTGCCCCCTGTAAAAACGCCATCCCCTATTCCCAATTCCTTCGCCTCGGCCACATCTGCTCCCAGGAGGACCAATTCCAATACCGAACAACCCAGATGGCCTCCTTCTTCAAAGACCGCAATTTCCCCTCAGACGTGGTTGATGATGCTCTCCACTGCATCTCCTACACTTCTCGCTCCTCCGCCCTTGAAGCCCGCCCCTCCAATCGCCACCAGGACAGAACCCCACTGGTCCTCACCTACCACCTCACCAACCTCCAGATACATCGTATCAGCCTTCGTCATATACGCCACCTCCAAACAGACCCCACCACCAAGGATATATTTCCCTCCCCTCCCCTATCGGCATTCCAGAAAGACCACTCCCTCTGCGACTCCCTCGTCAGGTCCACACCCTCTACCAACCCAACCTCCACTCCCGGCACCTTCCCCTGCAACCGCAAGAAATGCAAAACTTGCACCCAACCTCCCCCCTCACTTCCCTCCAAGGCCCCAAGGAATCCTTCCATATCCGTCACAAATTCACCTGCACCTCCACACACATTTACTGCATCCGCTGCATCCGATGTGGCCTCCTCTACATTGGGGAGACAGGCCACCTACTTGCAGAACATTTCAGAGAACACCTCTGGGACACCCTCACCAACCAACTCAACCGCCCCGTGGCTGAACACTTTAACTCCCCCTCCCACTCCGCCAAGGACATGCAGGTCCTTGGCAATCTCCATCGCCAGACCATGGCAACACGACGCCTGGGGGAAGAGCACCTCATCTTCCGCCTAGGAACCCTCCAACCATAAGGGATGAATGCAGATTTCTCCAGCTTCCTCATTTCCCCTCCCCCCACCTTATCTCAGTCCCAACCCTCGGACTCAGCACCCCCTTCTTGACCTGAAATCTTCTTCCCGACCTCTCCACCCCCACACCCTCTCCGGCCTATCACCCTCACCTTAACCTTCTTCTACCTATCGCATTCCCAATGCCCCTCCCTCCACCTTTTATCTTAGCCTGCTTGGCACACCTTCCTCATTCCTGAAGAAGGGCTTATGCCCGAAATGTCGATTCTCCTGCTCCTTGGATGCTGCCTGACTTGCTGCGCTTTTCCAGCAACACATTTTCAGCTCTGATCTCCAGCATCTGCGTCCTCACTTTCTCCCTGAAGGCAGATTCTGTCAATGTTTATCTGTTCATGATACCGTTCCCCATTTCTTAGACAGAATGCTTTATAAAACTGTTTTTTTAAGATTAGACTACTTACAGGGTGGAAACAGGCCCTTCGGCCCAACTAGTGCACACCGACCCTCCGAAGAGCAACCCGCCCAGACCCATTCCCCCACACCTACACCTAACACCACGGGCAATTTAGCATGGCCAATTCACCTAACCTGCATATTTTTGGACTGTGGGAGGAAACCAGAGCAACCAGAGGAAACCCACGCAGACATGGGGAGAATGTGCAAACTCCACACGGACAGTTGCCTGAGCCGGGAATTTAACCCAGGTCTCTGGCGTTGTGAGACAGCAGTGCTAACCACCGTGCCACCCACATAGCTGTGAAATGGGTAGAATGGGTATTAAAACTGCTCCCGTCTTCATAATCATTTTCTACTAACTGAGCTGCTTTGAATATTTCATTTGACAGAAAGTTTAAAATGAAAGTCTGACATTAAATCAGAAACTGCTGGAAATACACAATCATTATATTGATGGTATTTTTCTTCACATCCCTCTATTGAAGGTTTCTCCTGGACTGTGGCTTTCTGGTGCTGAATGGCCAATGTACACTTTATTCATATTTAAGTTTTAAAATATACTTGTTCATGATACTATTGAGTATTAGAGTTGTCAGCGTGTAATCATAAGATCACCTTGTTATAATGCCTTTCCGCATAAACCTACAATGCAAGCTTTCTCACTTGGTACAGCTAAGTCAAATATATTCCTGCCTCTAAGCTTCAGAAACTGATTTCCAAATGTAAAATGTGTTTACAACAAGTTATTTGGTTATTTTATCAGTGTAATGTTGCCTTAATGAGCCATTTGTAAGATCAGTACTATTCTGGCTGTCAAGACTATGCTTTTCTCCTATGGCCTTGGTTAAAGAGGCATTCCTATGTCTAGAGGCAAGGGAGCAAACTGCATTGGAATATTTGGAACATTGGCAAAGCAAAACCAGCTGCACTTTTGAAGTGCCAGTAAGTCTTTTATTTTTGTAAGTATATTCACAGTTTGGAAAATCTTATGAAGCATCAAGTGACATAGGAACAAAATCATGTGTGTAACTATTAATAGAATGGACAATGAAATGTGACAGTATAATTCCAAGTCTGAAGTTAATAATCTTTAAATTGCTGTTTATCTTTCGTAAATGTTCTTAGCAAAGCAAATGGGGCCAGAATTTGCTTTCACAACAGTGACAAACTAATGCCAGTCATTATTATTTATAGCAACCGGTGCAGCAACTTCATGCAAGAAACAGATGTGTGGCTAACCATGAAGATCCAAACGTTGCTTCCTGAAAATAGCATCTTGTCTTTCCATCTCTCAATTTTTCAGTGTATAAACTTGCTGTATTTGTCCATTAGTTGCACATTAAACTTGTCACAGACAATTAGGTCCTGTCATTGCAAATGAACGTACTCATTTACTGATGTGGTAATTTGTAATTGTTGCCAATCAATCTCCTTGGCACTAAAAATTAGCTGTTATAAGTGTGCAGCAAAAGTGACAGATTTTCATGGAAGAGTCAGAAATCAGGAGTCAGGATGTGAGGACTGATGGATTTGGAGCCACCACTTCCCAAGACAGGCCTGAGGTGAGAACAGAGGTGGGGTGGATGTCAAGCCTGACTAGTTAGAAGCACTGCTTTAATTCACTGGGACATCGGTCATGTGCTGTGGGGTACTGTTGACCCTCTAGCTTTCACCTACACTCACTCCATATCCCCTCAATTACCCAATGGTTTTCCCATAGCCCATATTCTTCATCCAAATCTGCCTCCATTTCTTCTCATTCAATATCTCTCTATGGACAAAATGCATGAGTTCTATGTAACAATGCTGAAGAGTCTTTGAAGTGCCATGAAATAAACAATCATCTCTTAAAACACCACTTTAAGACTGTTCCTCTTATATGCTCAAAAAGTTTTCAAATACAGAGACATTCAAACACCCCCTTAAAAAAACACTCACCTTTTAAGTGTTCATAAACCTATCAAACAGTCATTGAAAAACACCTTAGTCCTAAGAATAGCTTATAAAACCTTTATCAAAGCAAAGGTCACAGACATTTTCACAGCTGTGCGAACAACCCTTGTTGAGCAAACTTCCTTCATAGGATTTGAAGCTATGTCAAGTATCTATCATTGTATTCTAGTGCACAGCTATATCAACAAATCCTCCAGAACTCACTTCAACTGTATATTTGACATTCCCTGAACAATGAACATCTGTTCCTTCTTTCAAAGGCTCAACAGATGAACTTTAACAGAAGTCAGGAAACTGTTCAAATACTTTTAAAAGGCTTAATTGGTATAAAACGTAAAACACAGAGCACACAGCGCACATGAATATTTGATTTTCAATACACCTGAATGTAGAAGAGTACTAGAAAAAGTAACATTTACACAGTGCTGATCAATTTAATGGTTAAATACCTTCCAAAGACAGAGGCCTACAATCAATCACTGCATTAAAAGCATATCATATAGAATTTAATAATGATATTTGAAATTAACAAGACCTTTTAAACTCACCTGACAAAAAATCCAAATCCCATACCAGACATGCTCGAAAGTTCATGAGCTGTCTGACTTGAAGGGTTTTGTATAAGCTTCAGGAAACTACCACATCATTGGAAACTCAGGAAAATTCAAAACTGAAGTAAATGTTTAAAAGGCTGAATCTGATGTCACTTGAGGGTACATCATGTTGCATCTGCCATAGTTCCTGCACTAATCAAAACAGAGGCTGTCAGAAATCTAATGGGGAATTTGAGGTTATGTTCACCATTGCCTCTGCTTTTGATTACCGAATGGAGGTTTGCCATTGCAAAACCCGGTCTCGATCTTTCTTATTGAGGTTTTAAAATTAACACATTTTACTTATTTTACTTATTTGCCATTTTCTATCCTGTCTCAATTGATCTAATTTTTCTTTGCCTTGCTTCCTATTTTTTCCTACACTAGACTTGTCACTTAAATTACTGGTTTTACTTGACACCTCTTTCTCAGTTCTTTCTGGTTTATTTTATCTTTCAATCTGATCAATTAAGGAGACATCCTCTTGCTTGCCCTGTTGATATTTTTTGAGTGGTGGATGAAATGCATCTTTGCTTTAATTAAAATGCTTACATCCATTGTGTATTTGAAGAACTTACAGAAACAGAGACTGCCAAATGTTTCTTTTCTCTGTTTTATCTTTTTTGAACTGAACACATAATGCTACTAAAAGGCTTCTGAGTCATCTGAAACTACTTGAATAAGACAAAAGGGAATATTGTTGATTACAGGGGAAATCTAGTGACAGTACCAATGTTAACTTAACATTATTATTAAGTCTGTCTAGGAAAAGGCGAATGATATATTTTGTTTTTAACTAACTACCACAGTTACTGCAGCAACAACAAAACACTGTGCTCATGACTGCAGAACTGCCAATTTCTAAAAATGCATTTTGCCAAGATTGGCAGGCAGAGTAGAAAAGCTTGGCTTTCAATCTTTCACCCATCAATATCCTGTTCAGCTGACAAATTAACACCATACCCATTTACGTATTGGGAATTTTTACTTCCAGTACAACGACTATAATTTATCTAAAATATTTTCAGCTTTCTAGAATGGACTGATTGGTTGCTGTGACACTGAGCTCTCAATCCTTATAACCTCTAGTCCTCTGACAATTGCACTGCAGCTTGATATTCCGCATTCCCTTCATTGAGGTATCAAAATTTTATTTTAACTGTGAAAGCTTTAGGCAGTTTCCAATTCCCAGATCTCATTTGCATCCCAACTGCCAGATACAAACTCAATACAAGCAATCCTACACACTCTTTGACACAGGTCATGTGGGCATAGTTGGAGCCAGAAGCTCTGGGTTTGAGCCCCATCCCAGGACAAAATGTCCAGGAGCGATACATTCATGACACGGCCACATAGATTGATTACTAACCTGAAAATCCTTCCAACACACAAAGGGCAGTAAGAGTTGGAGAGATTCCTGATCAATTATTTGATGGAAAGGAAGTTGAAACCATTGCCATCAATACCATTGCCAATTCCCAATAAACTTTGATCCAGCACATATTCCATGTTGGAAGTGATTGCACGAAGGCAAAGTTAAGTGTGAGTGAGAGAATTATTTTAATTTATGTGGAAGCATAAAAGCAACACAAACTTTCAAGTCTTGCAAGATTCAGAATATCCGTCTAGATAAACTCTTCAGTCAAAGAAATGCGATGCAGTTCAGTCTGTAGAACCGGTCAATGCTTTTGTGTTTGCAGGACAGCCTAAAGCAATGATGGCAGACGTCTGGAGACCCTTAAGTGTTTGTTGTGCTTTAAATGCTTCTGTTAACCATTCACCCTTTAAAGTAAAAATTGTTAAAGATGCTTTTAAGCATGAATGAAGAAAATGTAACTGTCATTGAAATGTACATAAAACTTACATTTAAGCATTATGAGTGAAACAAATGTAATGGTTATTTATAAAAATGTACACAGAATATTTACAATTTACTCCAGTGCTTCACAGAAGCAAAGATAACGTACTGAATTTCACACAAAATGTAGCATATAGGATCAAAGGGCATTGAATTTCAGATGCAATATTAACACAAGGCACTACTTAAAATGAGTCAATTGCAAATCTACTTAGTCTTTTTATGTCCCTCATGAAAAATGGACAGCAATCTACCTGTGCTTCTTTCAGGCGCTCAAAGTCAATGCTGAGGTATGCCTTGATTCCATCCAATGCACCTGGTAATGTGATCCCATGGATTAGCAGTACAAGTAACACCATATAAGGCATGGTCGCTGTGATCCATACCACCTGCCAATGAAACAGAAAAAATGGATGCATTTTATTCCATATTGATCCCTTATCTAATTCAGAGAGTCAGAAAACTGAGCTAATGCCACGATATTTCAGCTTTCCATCTGATTTTTCACAGAGATATGGCGAACTAAACATTCATTTGAAAGTTTAAAACAAATAATAGAATCCAATCTATAACAGTATATATGTTACACATCTTTCTCAATACAGTAGCCATATACGCTTAAAAATGATAGATTAGCTGTCATTCAGCCACCATCTGGAAGAGATAATGTGAAGCTGGTGGAATATAAATTCAATAAATTAAAAAAGCTGGATAATAAAAGAAAGTAGATTAATGATGACCAGAAAGCCATTGTCAATTGTTGTAAAAAAACTACCTGGTTCACTAATATCCTTTAGGAAAGGACATCTGCCATTCTTACTCAATCTAGCTGATACATGACTCCAAACTCACAGCAACAGGATTGACTCTAAACTGCCCACTAAAATAACCTAGCAAACCACTCAACTCAGTTACAATTAGGAAAGGACAATAAATGCTGGTCTTGCTAGCAACAAGCACATCTCATGAAAGAATAAATAAAAACTAAATAAGACAACATTAATATTTATGACAAAAATCAAGTCCAAACATGAGACAAAAACACTGCAAAAGGCTTCTGTATTACCCTCAGAAATCATATTTCATATCACATCACAGGTACATTTTTTAGATTTGTCACAATTACAGTACAATTGCAGTACATCAAATCAGTTCTGTAAGCTTCATACTGCATAGAAAGTGCATGGACCTTTCACAAGAAGAGGCAGCTTCTTGCAGCCATCCATGTTGATACAAAGTATAGCAGTTTCATGTTTCCTGAATCACTTTTTTCCATTACACAGTTCATGTTCAAATATTAAACAGCAATCTGGTAAGAAGTGGTAAAACAGTTTGCTTTCATCCACATTTTAAAATATCTCTTGGTGCATATTCCTTTAGGATGTAAGTGAGATATTGTGTATTCAATGGTTTTGCATTCCAGCATAGTCTAATTCCACAGTCATATAGTAGGCGTGCATGAGTTCCACTAATCTCGGGTTAGCAGTCAGAACTCTAGCTTATCATGTGAGTCCATCTATTGGATTTCCCATTTTTGCCAGCAACTTCTCCCACAAAGAGGTTTATCTAGATTTGACTCATTGTGTTTGCTTGCATATTTGCTCTCCTTCCCTTAATGAGCAATATAATAGTCATTATTTTATCATTCCTGATGGCAGGGAATAGGATTTTCTTTCACTATCTTACTAAAAACTAAGAACTAGGAGCAGGAGTAGGCCATTCAGCCCTTTGAGTCTGCTCGCCATTCAATAAGATCATGGCTGATCTTTTAGTGAATTCAGAAACACTTACCCATGCTCTCACTGTATCCCTTAATTCCTTTATTATTAAAAAAAATCTATCTTAGCTTTAAAAACGTTTACTGAAGTAGCGTCAATGACTTCACTGGGCAAAGAATTTCATACATTAACAACCCTCTGGGTGAAGAAGTACCTTCTCAATTCAGTCCTAAATCTGCTCCCTCTAATCTTGAGGCTATGTCCTGCCAGAGGAAACATCCTCTCTACTTCTATCTTATCTACTCTCTTCATAATTTTTCTATAAGATTCCACCCCCCCCCCCATTCTTCTAGATTCCAATGAATATAATCCCAGTCTACTCAGTCTCTCTTTATAAGACAACCCCCTCAACTCTGGAATCAACCTAGTAAACCTCCTCTGCACCCCCTCTAGTACCAGTATATCCTTTCTCAAATAAGAAGACCAAAACTGCACACAGTATTCCAGGTGTGGCCTCACCAGCACCCTATACAGCTGCAACATAACCTCCCTGCTTTTAAACTCAATCCCTTTAGCAATGAAGGACAAAATTCCATTTGCCTTCTTAATTTCCAGTTGTACCTGCAGACTAAATGAGCAAAATCACTATGAAGGGCTCAAAAGGGGGGAAGTTCCATCCAAACCCTCCACAAACATGTTGTGGAAAATCCAGACATATGTCCACAAGACTTCTAAAGAATGCAGATGTTTACTGCAAATAGCTAAAATCAGCCAGAGATTGATGACCTATATTTGTTTTTTTTTGCTTTAAAGATCAAACTTATTAAATAGATAAAGAACACCATTTGCTTTGGTTCTTGGCTCGTCTGGAATAGCTCTGAGTTTTCTGCAACTATTTGAATGTTGGACATACTGTTTAAACTAGTAGGAGGAGATATAGGCAGAGAATACTACTCATTACGAAACATGAAGAGAGAAACCATGCCTGAAATGAATCAGCTTTTAATCATTTTTTATGATAACCAAAACATGGCAATGAAATTCAATGGGACCTCCCACTCTGAACATCCCACTGAATGCATTGCAGGGAACCTATTGAGATTTCATATTTCCGTGCAGTGAACAAGCTAATGAATGGAACTCAGTAACAGTTTTGAATTGTGGCAACCACTGCAATGTGGAGGGATTGCAAAACATTAGTTAAATACGGATTAAAACTGCAGATTTTATTGAGGCCAACACAACCCATGCAAACAGTTTGGGAAAACATATGTTTCAAGTGATGCTCTGATTCAAGAGGCCAACATTTCAATCAAGGTTCAGTGGAAATGAGCGTGCCCACAATTTGGCTACAAAAACCATTGAACTGATTCCCTAGCACAGACCCTGAGCCATTTTCAGAGCAGCAGTTTGAGGTCAGATGCCAGCTGCCCTCAAGCAAGCAATGGGTAGCCAATAAACTGAAAAGTAATGGAATTAGAGGGCTTATTAGGTCCCCGTTCCTGTGCCAACTGGAATTTACAGTTAGCAATGTGAGTAGTTCACTTGGTAACACACACTGGGTGCAGAAAATGGGGGAGGACCATGAATGTTCACATGAGGCACACCTCCCTTCACCGCAACTAAAGCTGCCAATGAGTCACAGACAGATTTGCTTCTTCAGGGTCACGGTCAGGGAATTCAACCACCCATCATATCTGATTGCAAGACAAGCCTACTCCCTGTCCTTTAATTGACTCCCCTTTCAAAATGATGCTGGACTTGTCTGTAACACACTCGGAAATGGCCCCAATGTCAGGCTCCCAAGGCCTGAATAAAAACTCATTGCAAGCTGCCAGATCATTTTGAAATTTAGACAACACATTACTATAGGCCAACTTCAAAAGGAACTCAGACCAAATCATGAAAAAAATATTGCTATACTCAAAATAAATAAAAACAGGCCTAGAGTTTTGATCACACAGTGCCCATTTTCAGGCACAAAGCAGCCTCCAATTTGAAGGGGAGGGAACAATCATTTTTTGGTCGCTGTCACATTTCTAGGCCAAAGCAATAACAGCTGACTGGCTACGACCAAACCTTTTACTGGAAAATGGTGTTCATGTATTAACTGTAAAACTATTTCAAAGTAAGTGTATTCAAGCCCTTTTGTTTGGTTTGAATCTCTCCTTAACAGCACACACCCAAATACCTGCACTGTTTCTGTTCTGCTTTAACAAACAGCATAAAGGAACCATTGCATCAAACAGTGAACACTATACATGTGCTAGGGATATCTAATGTTTTTTTTAATGAGATGTGAACTGACGCGCATCTCCATTGAGAACAGGTTACAATGGACACTTGAAACCAATTTATTAATCTGACAATAATTCCAGTAATTTTTTTTAAAAATCCATGTGCTGTTATTGATACTTATTCCCACAGTGCCAGTAAAGACATTTTTCTGCATTTTCTCCCCAGTGTCAAGGAACAGAGGCAGAGGCCATTCAGTCCATTGAGTCTTTACCCTCAATCTGTTAAATAATGCCTGATTTGTATCTTCACTATTTTATCAACTTGTTTTCCCAGTCCTTAATACTCTTACCCAACAAAAATTCTATAAATGTAAACTTTGAATCTTAATGATCAACAAATGACATAGACTCAGATTGAGAGTTTTCATGCTGGTAGATCAATCTCATCATTTTGTGGTGCATGAATCCATTGAGTCACCAATGTCAATGTTAATTGTACTTCAATTTATTCATGCAAGGTTAAAAAGCAAAATAAAAGATGTCTGCTGAGCTATGAATAAACTAACTCAACCTGATCTGCAAACTCTTTTAAACTTCAAACAATACATTCAGATCAATGACTTCATTTCAGAAATTCAAACTAAAAGAAAGCAATTGGTGGCACAGTGTTTAGCACTGCTGCCTCACAGCGCCAGAGACCCGGGTTCAATTCCTGCCTCACGCTACTGTCTGTGTGGAGTTTGCACATTCTTCCTGTGTCTGCGTGGGTTTCCTCCGGGTGCTCCGGTTTCCTCCCACAATCCAAAGATGTGCAGGTTAGGTGAATTGGCCATGCTAAATTGTCCGTCGTGTTAGGTGAAGGGGTAAATGTAGGGGAATGGGTCTGCGTGGGTTACTCTTCGGAGGGTCGGTGTGGACTTGTTGGGCCGAAGGGCCTGTTTCCATACTGTAAGTAATCTAATCTAAATTGCACTGGACATATGGTGGGAGTGAGGGGGAAGGATTCATTATTGCAGTGATGATGAGGATATGTATAAATTTAAGAAGAACCCAGATTGGATGGATTTGCATATTTGATCATCTCCATATACAAGTTGTGATCTCCTAAAAATATTCAACCATAATGGAACTTTATTAATTATAATTAATATTATAATTATAATTAACCAAATAACAAGAAACATTTTCAGGTGAAGCATTGTTAATCTGGTTATAGCATCAAAATAAACATTAGCAGAAATAAACAATTAGCTTCTAGTTGGCGGTGAATTCTTAATCTCATTTGGTTTGATAAAGAAATATTCCAGATCAGTTTACTGGTCTTGATGGTGTTTATATAATTGATCTTATCTGAAAAACAACACAGGTTGTTTTTTCAACTAATACATTCTTGATCATGAGAAACTGGGAATCATACCTTTCCTGATGTCTTTACCCCTTTCCAGAGACTGAAGTAGAGAATGATCACCACGCCAAGCAAGCAAAGGGAAAGTTGCCATCTTGGTAATCCCAAATTATGAATTCCAGCACTTTCATGAAGATGGAGAACTCCACGCCTATAGATATAAAATGGCAAGTTTGAGTAAGAGAAAAACAAGTCTATTAACAGCAACATTCAGTTGAAAATGTCTGGTTGAAATGACTGCTTAAATCAATCTAACTTCAATTGTGTCCATTTTATTTCAATCTATCAATCACCTGCAGGAATGATAATTATAAAATTAATAATGCAATGGAATCTGATTCTAAGGATCATTGATGTGGGAATTGGAAATCAATGTCACACTCTAATGAGAGTCAGTGTTCAGAGATTGGGAGTGAGGCATCTTACATAGTGTATTGCAGTAACCTTACGATGCATTAAGCTAATGGCTGAAAAAAAAACTGTTTTATATAAATATCCATGAACAGCCCTCTGTTACGTAACTGCCCATAAAGTAGCATCTCCAGTATCTTGGATCAGATGTTGAACATTTTAATTCAACCTCTAGATTTTTATTACACAGACAGATATTCATAGCTCTAAGTGGAACACCTCAAAGTTAGGGTTGGGATTGGATTGGGGGGTGGGGGGGGGGGGATGGTGAAGGGGGCATGTGGAATTGTTTATACAAAATGTAAAACACATTCCATATCAAGTTCTCTTTCAAATTATTAGAATAGATTTTTTTTGTGGGCGGCACGGTGGCACAGTGGTTAGCACTGCTGCCTCACAGCGCCAGAGACCCGGGTTCAATTCCCGCTTCAGGCGACTGACTGTGGAGTTTGCACATTGTTTGCGTGGGTTTCCTCCGGGTGCTCCGGGTGCTCCGGTTTCCTCCCACAGTCCAAAGAAGTGCAGGTCAGGTGAATTGGCCATGCTAAATTGCCCGTAGTGTTAGGTAAGGGGTAAATGTAGGGGTATGGGTGGGTTATGCTTCGGCGGGTCGGTGTGGACTTGTTGGGCCGAAGGGCCTGTTTCCACACTGTAATGTAATCTAAATCTAATCTTCTCCAAAATGTCATTGAACAAAATTCAGTTCTGATTTTCAATTTCTCAATATTTTGAAAGACATATTAGAGTTTGCTTAAAGAATCAAGAAATTGCTACAGTCAACACAGTGCATTTAAATCTATTTGATAATGAGATTCAGTTTTATAAAACTGAATACATACATAGAACCACAGCCATTTAGGGTTAACCTGGACAACTTGCATTGAATATCACTATTGCAGCACCACTACAATAAATATCAATACTATCATGATACGCAATGGCAATGTTATTTAGTGAGGATATGCAAACAAAAGTCATGTTTTAATTCTTCATTAGTATTGACAGAACATCTGAAATGTGTTACATTACACAATACAGGGACAAGCAAATGGCTATTACAGCATCCTAGCAAATGGCACTGTAATCATGTTTATTTTACATTGCTGACTTGAATTAACCTCAATGACAACGATAAAATAACCTCATAGACAGTTCAATACTGCTGCAATGCCTGAGTCAGTGTACAGGAGTCAAGCATTCAGGGTAATTTGCTGTTACCACACCTCTTGCCATCTATAGCAATGCTCTGTAATATTACACTGGATCCAGTATCAGTACATGAACAAAAGCTATATAGATCGCAATGCTCCCATTCCTGATGAAGGGCTTATGCCTGAAATGTCGATTCTCTTGTTCCTTGGATGCTGCCTGACCTGCGGTGCTTTTCCAGTGCCACACTTTTTGACTCCTCAATGACCAACATTCAATTTATTACGTCTCACTGATGTCGTATGCCAGAAATCAATCCCTGCCATTCACAAAACTTACGTTGTCACAAAAGTCAAAGCTATAAAAGTTTGCAAAATCCCCGTGTTTTATACTCAAGTGGACAGAAAACACAGACCACGTTTTTGTACTTGACAAGAATCGCTATTTACGACAAATAAATAGATTCTAATTACAGATCAACAGTTATAAATGGTTAACATGTGATTCTATTGGTTGCAACTCTAACTCACTTTTAAAATTAGGCAAAAGTCAATACAGCAGATGCTGGAGATTAGAGTTGAGAGTGTGCTGCTGGAAAAGGTCAGGCAGCATCGAAGGAGCAGGAAAATCAACATTTCGGGCAAAAGCCCGTCACCAGGACTTGAATTAACCTCAATGACAACAATAAAATAACCTCATAGACAGTTCAATACTGCTGCAATGCTTGAATCAGAACAGTGTTTTTCAATCCCCTTCTCCAGGTGCTTTAACTTGTTTTCAGACACTTAGAAAGGTCTCTGACTTATTAATGAAGTCATAGCTTAGTGCAACTGGTGAGGGGAAGATGAATTAGCTATCTTCAGGCTTTAATTGCTTTTTACAGCAGAGCAGAGCACAAGTACTGCCCTTTCCTTTCTAGAGGACCAATAGCTTCTGCCCACTTTGTTCGCATCCACAAGCTATTAAGATACCTGGCAGCCAATCAGGTAGTTGTTAGCAGGCAGGATGTCTTAGTCATTGAAAATTGGTCAGTCATCCACAGACCAATTAGCGACTTATTGCCAGCTAAATCTCCACTTGTACATAGCCCCCTGGTTCTAGTTCTTCCATAACGAGGCTTTCCACAGTGTTTAAACTACCAAATGGTGTCAGGTTTTTCAATTTTAACAAGTACAGCAATCCTTAGCTTATAAAAGATTTTTACCATTTTAGCTCACAGTCAAAAAAATGATTTTTTTAAAAAATTCCTTACAACTGACTACAATTTAAATTAATTGACAACTGAAAACTATCATGACCCCCCAACAAAATAGACATTTGGAATTGCAGTGCACAGATTCTTTCAAGTTTAAAATTAAAAGCAAAAACAGGTTCAAAATATTCACTGGCAATAATTTTACCCATACCCCAGGTCTGAACTGACAGCTCCTCCAGGCAGAAAAGGTTTATGCTTCCCAGGCCAACCTTATTTTTCCTTGCTGAACTCTTCCAGACCCCTTTTCCCTTACCTATGAGCATATCCGGAGAACCCCATTAGTTAGAACCGACTCAAATCAGTGTCAAATATCTGACGAAGGGATAGAGGGGAAGGAAGTAGATTGAGTGGTGGCATCACAGCTAATGCCAACCATGTATTTACACGTCACAGAAGGAGAATATGGAGATGGAAGTAATCAAGAATTCTCTCCAGAGCCCAGTCACATAAGGATAGAATTTACAATAGAAATCTGCAACCGCTCAATACATAGGGAATTACCTAGGAATTTATGGGTTTTATGGCCACGTACCATAACAAGTGGACAAATTATTTACTGAAGAACTGGCAAAACTAGAATTAACATTCTTGCTTCTTCCAATCATTGATAGTCTAAAGTTTCCCAATCAGTTCAAGTAATGTCTATGTAAATTCAACACATTGAATATACAAATTGAACTACAGTACAGTTATGTCACTTCCTTGGCTCCCAGAATAGTGACAACACCAAAACTGCTCTTATAACTATATACTTACACACATTTTCACATGTACCAGATAATGTAACATATGCAATGGGAGAATAGAAGGCACATTCATTTGAATGTTTGCAATATTTTGCAACTTTACTGCTCATCTTCAGGTAGCCATGCACAACCTTGAATTTTGATGTAAGTTTAAAGTTTGAATTCTAGTGATCCCTTCAATAGTTTATCGGTTTAACTGCGGTGTAGCTTAGCTACACACACTGGTACCAGGGAAAGAGCAATTTTGGTCCCTGGTCTTTGGTTAGAATGCTGTAGCTGGGGCTATGGTAGGCCCTCTGGAATTTGCTTATGGATTTTGAATTGGAAATATTAGCTTGCAGTTCCCATTCCTGATTGCTATCCACCAAATTCTAGAAATTGTATTGTACATGCTCATGGTTTTTGCTAAACAACCAAACATCAAAACATATATACACATCAGATGAGGAGAAGCCCAGTGGTGATGCCTGGCTTGATTGGGTGACCTTCCATTATTCACATATGAGGTCTGCTCGGAGATAGTAAGTAACATACCTGAGGGCAGCTAACAACAAAATCAATCCTGGAGCCAAAAATGTTTGGCAAAGAGGAGAGAGAAAGTTCATGGGAAAAGGAGAAGATATGAGCTCTAAAATCGTGCCGGCAGCTCAGTGGAAAAATGTACAATGTTGTATACTACACTGGCCCATTGAAGCAGGTTAATCTGTATGGACAGGCAAGTGTGTAGGTCTAAATTGTAGTTAGTGTAGAGTTAGCCAATTTAACAGGTGGAAAATTAACCAGAAAAATATTGAATCTATATATACAGAAATGTCTTATGTTGCAAACTACAAGGAATAAAAGAAAATAAAGTTCAAAAGAATGCAGAAAAAGAGAGACTATGTTTTCCATTGCTATATTCAGCTTTCCACTGACAGTTAATTTAGAAAGCTAAGTTGTCCCACAGTATTCTCAAGCCTTTGAAAATAATCTTTCAGTAACTCAAAATCACATACTATTGCTTACCACACACATCATGAGGAATTTCTCAAACAGACTGCAAGTGGCATATTCAGGACATTAATTCCTTGAATTAGTACTTAGACATGATCAGAACAACTTGGTACAGAAAATGTTAGCCTGTTAAGTGAATTTAAAGTATCAGAAAGAGAAAGCCAACAATTTTTTATCCTTGTGTTGCATTAGATTCAGCAAAATGCTGACTCAAAGGAATACCACAGGTTATCAAAAAGAACAGTGCGTACCTTATCCAAACAGAACAACTTTGTTTTTTGGAACATCAAATCAGTCACCAGATACTCAGCGTGCTTTGCATATTTTATTTGGTTTCCTTGCTCGCTAATTGGTATTTCAGTTTAGAAACTGATGAGACTAATGATTGCTTACGAGAGTGCTACCAAAGCCAGGCCCATGGCATCACAACAATTCAGTTGTACGGGGCGGCAGAAGGAGCATGGAAAGGCAATAGTTATAGGGGATTCCATAGTCAGGAGGTATTTTGGTGGAAGTAAACTTGACTTCACAATGTTGTGCTGCCTCAATGGTGCCAGACTGAAAGATAACAAAACGCAGGTGCAGGACATCCTAGTGGGGATAGCATGACCCACATTGATACCAATGACATAAGTAGGAAGAACATGAGGTCTTGGAGGCAGATTTCAGGGAGTTAGGAAGGAAATTAAAAACAGGTCGTTAACTGCAGTAATCTCAGAATTACTCCCAGTACCATGAGCTAGTGAGTGTAGGATCAACAGGATTGATTGAATGTGTCATTGGGAAACTGGTGTCGGAGACTAGGCATCAGATTTCTGAACCATTGTGACCAGTTCGATGGCAGGTGGCACCTGTACAAGTTGAACAGGTTACACCTTAATGGAACTGGAACTGATATTCTGGCAGAGAGAGTTCTAATGCTGTTGGGATGGATTTAAAACCAGCTTGTCATGGGGATGGGAACCTGAGGGATAACCCAAATGGAAGGTAGTAAAGATGGTAACAGAAAGTACAAAAAAAGCATTAAGGAGGCTCAAATTCAGCTGAGAATCAAGTATGCTTCGAAAACAGAATGTTGTCAAAAAGACAAAGTTAAGGGCATTGCAGAAAGGCCAAGTTAAGTGCACTCTACCTGAGTGCACACAGCATTCACAGCAAGGTACATGTTCTAAAGGTACCAACAGAAATTGATGGGTATGATCAAGTTGCCAATGCAGAAACATGGCTACATAGTGACCAGGTCCTGAAGTTGATATTCAATGTTTAGGAAGAACAAACGTGAAGTAAGAGAAATGAAGTTGCACTGATAATAAAGGGATGGGATTAGTGCATTATTAAGGGAGAACCTTGGATCAAAGCAGCAATGTGTGAATCTGTTTGGGTGGGAACTAAGAAACAGCAAAAGGCACTGATTGAAGTTATTGTAGGTCATCAAATGGTAGATAGAGTGTGCAGCATGGTATTAATGTGATGATAAGAGAAATGTGTAGCATGCGCAACACAGTTATCATGAGTGACTTTAATCTGCATATAGACTGGATAAACCAATTGAGCACTAAAGCTGTGGATGATGAGTTTTTATGGAGTTTCAATGGGAGTGCATGTTATTTTAGATTTAACGTTATTAGTGGAAAAAAGGCTAATTAACAATCTTGTTTAAAAAGATCCTTTAGGGACGAATGACTACATATGATAGAATTATACATTATATTTGAAAATGAGGTCGCTCCTCCCGAAGCAAGTGTGTTACATTTGAATAAGGAATATTATGAAGGTATGAGGCACAAACTGGCTGAGGTGGATTGGGAAAATACATTAAAAGGCACAGAGTCAATGGATAGCTTTAAAACGACTAATTGCACAACTTGCCTCCCTTCAAATAAAAAATTAATAAATGTCAGTTAACCATTTCTAACAAAGGTAAGTCAAAGTTAAAAATCACACAACACCAGTTTAAAATCACACAACACCAGGTTCTAGTCCTTCCAATTAAACGTATTGAACTATAACCTGGTGTTGTGTGACTTTTAACTTTGTACATCCCTGTCCAACACCGGCACCTCCAAATCAAAACACAACACCAGGTTATAGTCCAACAGGTTTATTTGGAAACACTAGCTTTTGGAGTGCCTTTCCTTCATCAGGTGATTGTGGAGGTTAAGATCATGCTCACAGAATTTATAGCCAAAGGAGTCCATTGTCATGGAGATGTGATACAGTAAAAAATCTTCGATTAAAACTTTCATCATTTATAATGGGATATGCTGGCTTCTGTTCTTTGATATGTGAATCCCAGAACTTCTCTTAAATTACATTCTCAAGATAGCTCAGCTCTTTAAACAATAGATGTGAAGTCTGTCTGCGTCCCAATGCTGTGAGCATGATCTTAGCCTCCACAACCACCTGATGAAGGAGTGGCACTCTGATGGCTAGTGCTTCCAAATAAACCTGTTGGACTATAACCTAGTATTGTGTGATTTTTAACTTTGTCACCCAGTCCTACAACCACCTGATGAAGGAGCGTTGCTCTGAAAGCTAGTGTGCTTCCAATTAAACCTGTTGGACTATAACCTGGTGTTGTGTGATTTGTAACTGTGGATACAGTGATAATTGATGTATTAATGATTATCTTGCAAAATCCTACAGCTTCTGGATAACCCCTGTGGAAGTGGGAGGTAGGAAATGTCAAAACAGCATTTTAAAAAGGGAGTGAAAGAGAGACCTGTTAGCCTCACATCAATAGAAGAGAAAATATTAGAATCTATTATGAAGAACATGATAAATAGACACTTGGATGATAATGATCTGACTGGACTTATCCAGCATGTATTTGCAAATAGGAAGTTGAGTGATGAACTTGGAAATTCTTTAAGATGACAAAATTGATCAAAGATAACCAATGGACGTAGTATACTTTGATTTTTGAGAAGGCTTTTGATAAGTCTCCCTCTGGACGCTGGTTAGAAAAATCAGACTGAAAGCAAGGTAGAAATAAATAGTTCATTCTTGCATTGGCAGGCTGTGACTAGTGTGGTATCACAAGGATTAATATTTGATTAATATTGGAGTCTAGAACCAGGGGCATAATTTTAAAATAAGGGGATGCCACTTGGTTCTGAGATTAGGAGGACTCGTTTCCTCAGAGTTGCGGCCTTTGAAATTCTTTGCTACAGAGAGATGCGATAGGGCTCGTTCTGTCTTTGAGTCTGTTTCACGGAGAGATTGATAATTTGCCGATTCCCAATAGTGTATAGAGTTCTGGAGATGAGGTGAGTAAAAACCATTGAAGTGTTCGATCTACCATGATCACAGAGAATGGCACTGCAGGCTTGATGGACTAAATGACCCATTTCGCTTCCTAGGTTCCAATAAATCAGTTTTTTTAAAAAAAATCAGCTAAGTACTTAAAACAGACAATTTCTTACTGGTATTTATTAACATACTTTCAGAATTCAAAGAGTGCCTGCAGGAAACATCCCTTTTGGGGGTTGTGAGGGAGTGCAATTCATTATTTATGAGAGGCAGAGGGGAGAGTAGAGCTCCAATCCTGAATCTGCCCTATTTGGATCAGACCTTGAAGTTGTTGTCACAAGGCCAGTAAACAGTTTACTAGCAAACCCAGTTCATAGTGAGACAATGTTGGAGGGAGTGCCCAATTGCCTCAGGAAATTCCTCCCTTTACACCATGGAATGGCCTCAGAAAAACCCTCATTCCTGATAAAGGGCTTTTTCCTGAAATTTCCATTCTCCTGCTCCTTGGATGCTGCCTGACCCGCTGTGCTTTTCCAGCACTCGACTTTAATCTCCAGCATTTGCAGCCCTCACTTTTGCCCTCAGAAAAACCTGTGACAATTGCAATCAGAGAACCAAAGTCTTTTAAAATGATGCTTTTTCGTTTATTCAGTTGGGGTTTTGAAAGACTTGGAGAAACCTTTGCAGCTGCCAGCAAGCTGCTGTAGGTATTTTAAATAGCTGTGTCCAAAGAATACAGGTTCCACTATCTCTTGTTTATAGGAAGGAGACCCAGTAATTTCCAGCTGCAACATTTAAGACCATATCATTGTGTCACATTGCATAAGAGCAGCTTTGCAAAACTTGATTTCAAGCTTTCCAGTAATGTATATTTTCAATGGTCTTTGAATGATTTAAATATACTCACAGGCACATTGCCAAACCATTGGTTTATTTCAAGGAAACAAATCTTTTTTCATTGTTGACAAACGTCTTGCACATCTGTATGCCATAGTGTTCTGAATTATACTGACTCGCTAATTACATTTGCATGATTTTTGTTGGCAACCCTCCAGTTTCTAGGAACAAACCATTCCAGAGATTTGTCTTAACACATGCCCTTGGTGATTTGATACTTAAATTGCATAATTAATTCTTGCCATGCACAAAGCCATTGAAAGTCTTTAATCATTATCCACTGAATTCAGACACTTCTCAAACTGAAGGTTGTACCGGAAGGTTGTTCTCATAGTATACAGGTTATGACAGTGCTAACAAATTTTGATTAGACTAGGTTAGATTACTTACCAGCCAATTACTACCCCATCAGTCTACACTTGATCATCAGTAAAGTGATGGAGAGTATCATCAACAGTGCTATCAAGCAGCAACTGCTTGGCACTAACCTGCTCAGAATTTGGGTTTTGCCAGAACCACTCAGCTCCTAACCTCATTACAGCCATGGACATGGACAGAATAGCTGAATTCCATTTGTGAGTTGACAGTAGCTCAAGTCCTCCAACCCTGGCAACATCCTTGCAGATCTTTTCTGACCCTTTTCAAGTTTCACAACATCCTTCCTATAGGAGAGAGAATTGCACACAATATTCCAAAAGTGGCCCAACCAATGTCCCGTACAGCCACAATATTACCTCCCAAATTCTATGCTCGATGAACTGACCAATAAAGCATACCAAATGCTTTCTTCACTATCCTATAAACGTGTGACTCCACTTTCAAGGAACATTGAACCTGCACTCCAAGGTCTCTGTTCAGCAACACTCCCCAAGACCTTACCATTAAGTGTATAAATCCTGCCCTGATTTGTCTTTCCAAAATGCATCACCTCACATTTATCTAAATTAAACTCCATCTGTCACTCCTCAGCCCACCTGCCCATTTGACCAAGATCCCATTGTTCTCTGATGTAATCTTCTTCACTGTCTACCGCACTTCCAGTTTTAGTGTCATCTGCAAACTCACCTCCTATGTTCACATCCAAATCATTTACATAAATGACGAAAAGCAGTAGACACAGCACCAATCATTGGGGCACACACTGGTCTCAGGCCTCCAATGTGAAAAGTAACCCTTCACCACCATCCTCTGTCTTCAATGTTCAAGTCAGTTCTGTGTCCAAATGGTTAGTTCTCCCTATATTCCATGTGATTAATCTTGCTAACCAGTCTACCATGAGGAACCTTGTCAAACGCCTTACTGAAGTCCATATAGATCATGTCCATCGCTCTGCCTTCAACAATCCTCTTCAATACTTCTTCAAAAAACTCAATCAAGTTAGTCTGACACAAATTCCCATGCACAAAGCTATGTTGATTATCCCTAATCAGTTCTTGCCATTCCAAATACATGTACATCCTGTCCCTCAGGATTCCCTCCAACAACTTGCCCACCACCAATGTCCGGCTCACTGGTCTATAGTTGCCTGGCTTTTCTTTATCACCTTTCTTAAATAGTGGCACCATGTTAGCCAACCTCCAGTCTGCTGACACCTGACTGTGGCTATCGATGATACAAATATCTCAGCAAGGGACTGAGCAATCACTTCCCGAGCTTCCCACAGAATTCAAGGGTACATCTGATCAGTTTCCAAGGATTTATCCACCTTTATGCGTTTTAAGACGTCCAGCACCTGCTCCTCTGTAATATGGACATTTTTCAAGATGTCGCTATTTATTTCACCATATTCTATATCTTCCATATGCTTCTCCACAGTAAACACTGATGCAAATATTCATTTAATATCTCCCCCATCTCCTGTGATTTCACACATAGGCGGCCTTGCTGGTCTTTGAGGGGACCTCTTCTCTCCCTAGTTACCCTTTTGTCCTTAATGTATTTGTAGAATCCTTTGAATTCTCCTCAACTCTATTTTCCAAAGCTATTTCATGTCCCCTTTTGACCCTCTTGATTTCCCTCTTAAGTGTACTACTGTTTTTTATACTCTTCTACAGATTCACTTATGCTTCCTTCTTATTCTTAACCAAAACTTCAATTTCTCTAGTCATCCAGCATTCCCTACATCTACCAGCCTTTCCTTTCACCCTAACAGGAATATACTGTCTCTGGACTCTCATTATATCATTTTTGACGGCTTCCCATTTTCCAGCCATCTCTTTACCTGTGAGCATCTGACCCGAATCAACTTCTAAACGTTTTTGCCTAATACCGTCAAAATTAGCCTTCCTCCAATTTAGAACTTCAACTTTTAGATCCAGTCTATCCTTTTCCATCACTATTTTAAAACTAATAGAATTATGGTCACTAACCTCAAAGTGCTGCCCCCTGATACCTCAGTCACCTGCCCTGCCTAATTTCCCAACAGTAAGTCAAGTTTTGCATCTTCTCTAGTAGGTACATCCACATACTGAATCAGAAAATATTCTTGTGTACACTTAACAAATTCCTCTTCATTCAAACCCTTAACACTATGGCACTATGTTTGGAGAATTAAAGTCTCTTACTATAACCACCCTATTATTCTCACTGTTAACTGAGGCCTCCTAACAAATTTGTTTCTCAGTTTCCTGCTGAGTATTGCAGGGTCTAGAGTACATTCCCAATAAGGTGATCATCTCCTTCTTATTTCTTAGTTTCACTCAAATAACTTTCCTGGACATATTCCCAGGAATATCTTCCCTATATACTAATGTGGAGGTGCCAGTGTTGGACTGGGGTGGACAACTCCACTAGCTACCTGATGAAAGAGCAGGGCTCCAAACGTTTGTACTTCCAAATAAACCTCTTGGACTATAACCTGGTGTCATGTGATTTTTAACATTCTCCCTAAGTACAGCAGTCATGCTATGCTTAATCATAAATGCCACTCCTCTTCCTCTCTTACCACCTACCCCCACCCCCCCACCTACCCCCCCATCCCCCGCCTTTCCATCCTTCCTATAGCATTTGTATCCTGGAACATTAAAACCTGCCAGTCCTGCCCATCCTTGATGTCTCTGTAATTGCTATGATATCCCAGACCCATGTTCCTAACCATCCCCTCAATTCATCCGCCTTCCCTGTTAGGCTCCTTGCATTGAAATAAATGCAGTTTAATTTATCAGTCTTACCTTGTTTTCTGCTTTGTCCCTGCCTGCCCTGATCGTTTGACTCACTCCTTTTCCGAACTGTACCAGTGTCAGACTGCTCTCTTCCTCACTATCTCCCTTGGTCCCACCAACGGACCTTACTAGTTTAAATCTTCCCAAGCAACTCTAGCTAATCTCCCTCCAGTATATTAGTCCCCTTCCAAGTCAGATGCAATGTGTTCTTCTTGTACAGGTCACTTCTACCCCAGAATTGATTCCAATGATCCAGAAATGTGATCCTTCTCCCCTGCACCAGCTCCTCAGCCATGCATTCATCTGCTCTATCCTCCTAATCCTACCCTCACTAGCTCGTAGCATCGGGAGTAATCCAAACTACCCTCAAGGACCTCATTTTTAAATTCCTGCATAACTTCCTATATCCTCTGCTCAGAATCCCATCCTTATCTCTGCCTATGTCATGAGTTCCAATGTGTACAATGATCTCCTTCTGGTCCCTCTCCCCTTTGAGAATATTCTGCATTCTCTCTGAGATATCCTTATCCTGGCACCAGGGAGGAAACACACCATTCTGATTCCTTGCTATTGGCTGCAGAAATGTCTGTCTCTGCCTGTGACTAGAGTGCTCCCTATCACACTCGATCGCTTGGAACCTGACATATCCCTCGTTATATTAGAGCCAGTCTCGGTACCAGAAACTTGGCTGTTCATGCTACATTCCCCTGAAAGTCCATCACCCCCTACATTTTCTAAAACAGCAGATTTGGTTGAGATATGGATAGCTATAGGAAACTCCTGCACTACCTACCTCCCTCTCCTACCTTTCCTAGAGGTAACCCATCTACCTGACTGTATCTTCAGTTTATCTCCCTTCCTGCAACTGCCAAGCATCACACCCCCTAGCTCCTGTAAATTCGTCATTGCTTCTAACTGCCGCTCCAATTAATCCATGCGATCTGGTAGGATTCACAACCAAACATATTTCCTGCAGACATAATCATCAGTAACATGGAAACTCTCCTAATCTCCCACATCCAACAGGAAGAGCACATCACTCTACTAAAAGCCATCTTGGCACCTTAAAAATCTGCAGACCCAGAAAATAGCCCTGTCTTACTGCTCAAAAAACCACTGCTTCAGGTTAACTTAGTACCTATGTTTTATATTTTTAAAGTTTAATCAAGAGACGCATCTCAATAAAAACATATAATTAAAAACAGCTCTTTTCACATCAATTAACATTGACCTGGCCAAAGAAATACTGGCATCACTACGAGGAAAACCAGGACCACTAACACCAGACAGCACCAACTTCATCAGCAAAGACAACATCCTCAAGCTAGTGGACCTATGCCTCAACACCCACTTCACATTCAATAACAAAACAAGTCAAGGGAACAGCTATGGGATCACCAATATCAGAGCTCATAGCAGAAGCGTTAATGCAGAAACTTGGACAAGTTGCCCTCCTATCTATCCAACCAAAACTTTGAGTCCGCTATGTAGATGACACCTTTGTCATCAATAAATGGAACAAATTAGAGGAAACATACAACACCATCAACAGTGTCCTGACAGGCATAAAATTCACAAAAGAGGAGAACGACAACAGATTCCCATTCGTAGACATGACAGTTGGACGTACATTTAATGGAGAGCTTCAAACCAGCATCTACAGAAAAACAACACACACGGACCAAATACTGAACTTCAGAAGCAATTATCCCAGCACCCACAAAAGGAGCTGCATCAAGACATTATTTCAACGAACTACATCACACTGCAGCACCCAAGAAGTACAAAAAGCAGAAGAAAAATACCTATACAATGTTTTCAAGAAACATGGGTACCCAGTAAACACAATCCGCCAATTCCTCAGAAACAAACCCAAACAAGGAGGCACAACGCAACCAAAAACTATATCCACATTACCTGACAGCAAAGACATATCAGAAATGACTTCCAGACTACTCAGACCCCTTGGCATCATGGTAGCCCACAAACCTACCAACACACTTAAACAGCAACTAACGAACCTAAAGGATCCATTAGGTACCACCAGTAAAACGAACATCACTTACAAGATGTGAAAATGTGTTGCTGGAAAAGCGCAGCAGGTCAGGCAGCATCCAAGGAGCAGGAGAATCGACGTTTCGGGCATGAGCCCTTCTTCAGAACCTGAAACGTTGATTCTCCTGCTCCTTGGATGCTGCCTGACCTGCTGCGCTTTTCCAGCAACACATTTTCAGCTCTGATCTCCAGCATCTGCAGTCCTCACTTTCTCCTAGAATCATTTACAAGATACCATGCAAGAACTGTAAAAAACACTACATTGGACAAACTAGCAGGAAACTTGCCATGAGGATATATGAACACTAACTGGCTACCAAAAGACACGATCCACTCTTGCTAGTTTCTCTACATACAGACAAAGAAGGTCACCACTTTGACTGGGACAACACACACATCCTCGGACATGTGAAACAAAGATATGTACAAGAATTCTTAGAGGATGGCATTCCAACCAGAAATCTATCAATAAACACATCAATTTAGACCCCAGCTACCTTCCCTTGAAAAAAGAACTGGAAATGACATCACCCACTTTAAGAAACCAGGACCTATAAATAGAGAGATGGGCATACCACAGCACCTCACCAGAGACTCTCACTGATGATGTTACCTAGTAGGGTGACGAAACATCTGAAAGCAAACCTTCAAGCTCAATGAGCTAACTTACAGGCTTATAATTAAAAAGAACCAACTCTACTGTAGATTTACAAAGAAAAGCTAGCCACTTAACTGCTCCCCTGCTGTGATCTGCCCACATAGGTTTCTCCAAGGTCAGTTGTGAATTTTGCTGTTTATTATTCTTCGATGAACTCCGATGTCCAGAGGTACTTGAAATCAAACAGCAGAGGCAGTAGCTGTGAATGTTCACTGCTGGATCAGACAGCAATGTGGGTTTCTTTCTCTATTGATTCACTTCCCACCATGTGGTCACTGCCTTTGTCTCCCTTCCATCTACAAGTCCACTGATAACACCACCATAGGACAGGTATCTAACAATGATGAGTCAAAATATGGAAGGGTAATAGAAGCCTTGGTGACATGATGCAATGTGAACAACCTCTCTTTTAACATCGGCAAAACTAAAGAACTGATCATTGACTTCACAGAGAAAGGAGGAGAACACACCCCTACCTACATCAACAGAACTGAGGTGGAGAGAGTGAAGAGCGTAAAGTTCCTCAGAGTGACGATAACCAACAATTTGTCCTGGACCCTCATCAACTTCTCTAGGTGCACCACTGAAAGCATACTGCCCGGGTGCATAATGGTCTGGTATATCACTGCTCTTCCCAGGACCGTAAAAAGAACCACAGAAAGTGATGTGCACAGCCCAGACCATCACAGAAGCCAACCTTCTATCCATGGACTCCATTTACATGGCTTGTTGCCGCAGAAAGGCTGCCAACACCATCAAAGACCCATCGTACCCTGGTAATGATCTCCTACAACCTCTTCCGTGAGGCAAGAGATACAGAAGCTTGAACACAATCACCAGCAGGTTCAGAAACAGCTTCTTCCCTGCTGTTATTAGATTGATGAATGGACTGTCTAACTTCAAACAATGCTGACCTCACTAACCTTGATCTTGTCTAGTGCATGCCATGGGCAGCGTAACCCATGTGCCTCTAAGCTTTTTTTTAATAACCTTTAATCTGTACATCCATACTTACTATGATCTGCTCATATCAAAGCTTTTTACTGTACTTTGGTACACATGACAATAAATCAACCAATCCTTTTTTAAAGTACCATTGTTTTGGTCTTTTTTCCCCTGAAAGTTCCAAATCAATGCAACAGCTTATAAAACAATAATTACTACTCCTGGAAATCAAGGAAATCAGCTCCAATACTGAAAATACTTCAAAAAAGGAGCAGGTCTTACAGGTGCAATTTTTTTTGTCCTCTATCTTGGATTACCTAGAATTTTTACAGTTTAATCAAGAGACAGATCTCAGTAAAAACATGTAAAAAAAAAAGAACCCATCTGACTCACTATTATAGATTTACACAAGGAAAAACTAGCCACTTAGCTACTGTCCTATTGCGATCTCTTCCAGTCAACCACGTTGCTGTGGTCTGGAGTCACATCATGGCTGGGCCAGGTCAGGATGACGGCTTCTTGTCCTAAAGATCATTAATGAACCACATGGGCTTTTTAAGACAATCAACAATAGTTGTCATTGGATATTTAATTCCAGATTTCAAACCCAAGTGCCCAGAACATTACCTGGGTGTCTGGTTAATAGTCTAGCAACAATACCACTGTCCTTTGCCAAGTTACTCCAGTTACATACTATACCTATTGTATGGTTTGGTTGTTCCATTTATTTTTACTCTCATGTATAAATGGCATGAGATTTTTTGATGAAGAAATAGCAACTGAAAAAATAACATGAGCTTAATGAACTCTTGTTAGATCATGCCTCAGGCTCAACCATGATCTCTAAATGGCCAACCCCTGTTCCTATGTTCTGATACAAAATATTTTGACTTCAAGTTGTGAGATCCCCTTGCACAATTTCTAGTCTGGATCTTGTCAAGTAATACATTGGTAAGCTGGTTGTGAGGAATGTTTTTGCGTAAGCAGTATTCAAATTGGCTTCTCTTCAATGATCACATCAATGAATCTAACTGGAAATGAAATATCTGGACTGAGGTGATCGAAAATCAAGCATTGCCAATGTGAAAGATGACTTAAAGTTTTTAACACCAACAAGATTCCTCGAGAATTCTTAGAAAACAATGACGAAGTTAACAGAAGTAACCTAATCTCTACTCAATGAAGACATTTTCCATTGAATGGACAGATATAAGAAACAGCTGGATATGGTTAAGAGAATCTCTCACACAATAGTGCTGAAATACTTTGACATCAGTTACAAAGTACTTGTACAATATCCCATGTCTCATACAGTAAAATAAGCCAAAAGCAAACAAGTCCAATAAGAATGAAATGACAGATAAATTGTCGAGAATTATAATTCCAGAGCTATTATAGCCTGACTTAAATAAACAGGACCATTGCATGATTGTATATATTTCAACAATGAAAATGAATTTTATGCTAATAGGTTATCCTGCTTTTATGAATGAAATGATGAAACATATAGTTCACTTGGACAAGACAGAATATGGTGATTTTTGGAGAACAAATTTCCTGGCCTTGAAGTAAACACACAGGTCAAGTTTTGATAGCTGAAAGCAAGTCAAATTGCAAAAAGAACCACATTCAATGGCCAAGCCCTAGAAAAGCTCTGGGGGAAAAAAAAAATCAGAATGTGGTCCATGTGAATAGAATACTGGAAGTATTATTACAGTACTTCAGTTTTTTTTTTGAAATACAGACAAATAAATAAATAAATAAAGCAACAACTAAGATAAAAGCTCATTTCAAAGTATATTATCTCAGACAATGAATCACCATTTAACCATATAAGTTATCTGATCACATTTTAAAGGCAGATAGCAAAGTTATGATTGCAATGAATTCCTGGAAGAAAACATTCGATTCTGACACAGACTCTGATCACCCACTTGTTGACTGGAAGAACTCATCAAATGAATTGTCAGATTGATGACCACCTCAGAGAATATTCAGTACATAACCAAAACACTTATCCTTCGAAACAAGCTGACCTCTGATAATAAAGACTGTAACTAATGCAAAAAATAAAATATACCTCAAATAACCAAACAGGCGCAGTTTTAATCAAGGAAACAAGCAATATTGAATTTAGTAATGAGTGATGAGCTGGATTTCATTAGTAACAATTGTGTGTGAACATTTATCAAATAGTAATCATAACATCGAGTTCATTGTCACATTGAAAGTAAAAAGCATGAATCAGCTACTAGAGTTTTAGATTTAAGTAAGGTCAACTTTAACAAGAATAGACAGAGACTGTCCATAATAAACAATGAAAATGTGCTATATTGGTAAAACCACTGAACAACAGTTGACATAAAAATAGAAATTGCTGGAAAAACTCAGCAGATCTGGCAGTATATGTGGAGAGAAGGTAGAGTTAAGGTTTCAGGTCCAGTGACCCTTTTTCAGAGTCTGAAGAGAAACCTTAACTCTGTTTTTTCTCCATAGATGCTATCAAACCTACTGAGCTTTTCCAGCAATTTCTGATTTTGTTTATGATTTCCAGCCTCCACAGTTATTTAGATTTTTTGAAGAATGGTGGAGGATGTTTAAAGAAACATTTAACAATATAAAACTGATTCATACTCCTAAGAGGGAAAAGCTCCACTTCACACAAACAACAGCCATCGACAATTAAAGAGATAAGGGCGAGCATAAAACTACAACAAAGGGTTTACAAAAATGCAATAAGACAGCACACATCCTGTTAAATGTGCAAGATACAAAGACAAGCAAAGGGTCACAAAGTAGTTTATAAAGGTTATGATAAGGGATTATGAAAGGAAACTTGCAAGGGTATCAAAATCAATATAAATTAGAATGCAACAATGAAAAAGTGGTGGTCAAGAACAATACTAAAGACTGAAAATGGGGATATTATCAATGAAATGGCAGGCATGTTGAAGAATTACTTTGTCTCAGTATTTACAGTAGAAAAGGAGGATACCCTGCCAAAAATCCCAAGGAAATTGTTAGTGAATGTTGGTGGGGACAGAGACTGAATAAAACCAAACTAAAATATCGATCATGAGGAAATTAATGCAACTAAAGAGTGATAAATCCCCAGGACTTGATGTTTTCCATCTTTGGGTGTTAAAGGTAGTGGGGGAGCATGCTATTGATGCCCTAACTATAACCTTTGAGAGGTTCCTAGATAAAGAAGTAATCCCTCTGGATTAGAAAACTGCACATATTGCTCTGCTTTTTAAGAGGGGTGAAAGAGGAAAACCCAGGAATTACAGACCAGTTAACCGCACATCCGTGTTGGGGAAACACTTGGGGAAATAAATAAGTCATAAGCCTCACATAAAAGACTGTTAACTAAGGTAGATGCCCACAGAATTGAGCATCTGAATGACGGTGAAATTGTTGTGTGGAAGGGACTGAAAATAGGGACAATGGGTAGGTATTCAAATTGGCAGGATGTGATGAGGGCCTCAATTATTCACATTATTGATTAATGACTTTAGTAACAGCATGGAAACTTGTATATCCAAATTTGTTGTTAACACAAATTCAGGCAGCACTGTAGTCAACGTAGTTGATATCATAAAGTTACAGAGGGACATTGATAGACTCAGGAAATGGGCAAAATTTGGGCTTACATTGGAGTTCAATGTAAGCAAATGTAAGGTTATCCATTTTGGACTGGTCCAAAAATCAGGGTACTTTCGAGATGGTGTGAAGTTTAACATAGTGGATGTTCAGGGAGACTTAGGGATTCAGGTGAATAGATCCTTAATGGCCATAAACAGTTGTGGCAAATAATCAAAAAAGCTAATGGAATACTGTAAGGGGCCCTCTTGTGGTGCAGTTGTAGTGTCACTATCCCTGAACCAAGAGACTTGAGTTGTGTATTAATATCTCTGAACAGGTTCATTAGAAAAATAGGTCAAATTTTTAAAAAAGGAATACTGGCCTTTATATATATAGAGGACTGGAAGGCAAGGATGCAAAAGTTACGCTAGTTATACAAATGGTTAGACCCCTACTTGAACTTCTGAAAGCAGATTTGGGCTCCACACTTTAGGAGCGATATATTGGTGTAGGTTTACAACAATGATACCTAGACGTCAGAGATTAAGTTATGAGAGATTATACAAATTAGACATGTTTTCTCTCGAATTTAGAAGGTTAAAAAGTGACCTGATTGAAGTCTTCAAGATAACAGGAAAAGACAGGGTAGATATTTCCACTGGTTGGGGATTTTAGAACCGGGGGTGAGATAGTCTGAGAATTAGGGCCAGACAGTTCAGGGAAGATGTTAAGAAGCACTTCTACACAAACGTTGATAGGTGTTCAGAACTCTCTTCCACAAATGGCAGTGAACGCTACATCATCTGTTAATTTTAATTCTGAATTAGATAGAGTTTTGCTAAGCAAATATGTTAAGGGATATGACCCAAAGGCAGATGTATGGAATTAGGCCACAGATCAGCCATCATCTCACTGAATGGCAGAACAGGCTCGAGGGCTGAATGGCCTGCGTTCCTATGACAAGCTTGAAGGAGGAGGTGGGACCAGAATTCACCTAATCAAAATAAAGGAAGCCACCAACGGAAAATAAACTTAACAACACCCATAGGTATACAAGAGAAATTGAAATCATCCAGGTTTTCAATTGCATGGGGTCAGTTAGCTCAGTTGACTGGATGGATGGTTTGGAATGCAGAGTGATGTCAACAGCATCAGTTCAATTCCCACACTGGCTGAGGTTACCATGATAGATTCTGCTTCTCAACCTCTCCCCTCCCCTAAGATAAGGGGACCCTGAGGTTAAACCACTACCAGTCTCCCTATGGTCTGGTAAGACAATGGTGACTTTACCAGAACATAATTTGGAGATGCCGGCTGAGAATTAGGGCCAGACAGTTCAGGGAAGATGTTAAGAAGCACTTCTACACAAACGTTGATAGGTGTTCAGAACTCTCTTCCACAAATGACAGTGAACGCTACATCATCTGTTAATTTTAATTCTGAATTAGATAGAGTTTTGCTAAGCAAATATGTTAAGGGATATGAGCCACAGGCTCACCCAAAGGGGTGTACAAAGTTAAAAATCACACAACACCAGGTTATAGTCCAATAGATTTAATTGGAAGCACACTAGCTTTCGGAGCGACGCTCAAAGCTAGTGTGCTTCCAATTAAACCTGTTGGACTATAACCTGGTGTTGTGTGATTTTTAACTTTACCAGAACATAAGCATTCCTGATGAAGGGCTTTTGCCCGAAACATTGATTTTCCTGCTCCTCGGATGCTGCCTGACCTGCTGTGCTTTTCCATCAGCACTCTAATCCAGAGCATAAATAGAATCTTCCCACACCCCACTCAGCTGCAAAGAGAAACACATCATCACCTGGAAGCAATGATGATTATAAAGAAACTTTCTATCAATAGTACAAATGTTAATTTTGCTAGTTTATTAAGAAATTTTGATCCCATGCATAACAATCAACAATTTTGTATGAGGAGCTACTAGTGAAATGTTTAATGTTACCAATTAATATGCCAATGTTTTGGTACTTTATTATCAATAGTTAAGTACTGGAAATCCTTGGTCATCTATGATTTAAGGAGTTTATATATTTGATAACAGCATACAGGCAGCTAATATGTCTAAGCCAGTGCTTACCAAACTTTTTCCCACAGTGACTCCATTTCAAGTCTTGAACATTCTCACAATTCCCCAATGCTGTGAGAATGAGATGGGGATGGGTGAGGAGAACAGTGGATGTCAGAGATGGGGGCCTGTTAAACCAAGGGCTGCAGTTGTTATAACTCTGAGTTCCATGGCAACGAGCCCTGCCTCAGAGTTCACCACCTCAAAGTTTCATTACGTGGCCCTACTTGGGAATCCCAAACACCACTTTGGGAATCCTTAGATAAGGGTTCTGAAAGAGGTGATGCTGAAATTGCATTAGCACCATCCAGTGTGATGATATATATTAATTATTTATATTATATTTGCAGTTTGAACATCAATATAGAGATAGGTGGGAAGGTTATTTCTGAGCAGGGTTTTTTTTTAAAAGTATGTTAGAGAATCCTTTTGAAGCCAGCAACCTAAAATTAGCATGCTTCATAAAAGAGATGTTAATGGAAAGATGTTATTACTATTGGGTTGAACACAGGTAGGGTAAGCATTGAAGGCTACTAGCTTTGTTTTCAGAAGAATCTGGGATTGAGCAAGTTTATTTTTCCAAGTTCAGTTCCGAAGACAGCAGGGTTGAGTTTAGAAACAAGTTTAGTTTCTCTCCTTGGAGCATTTCAGGGCAACATTCCCTCTAGTCTGTGTGAGGATCTATGACGTCGGTGCAAGGCAGTAACGTCTGGAACCGAAAGTCAATGCTGTGATCAGTGTGCTGACACTAATCAGAGGGTGTGGAACCTTGGAGCAGCTGTGCAGGTTCACAGCTTAGAGAGAATGTTGTTCAGGAAACCAGTTATTTCACTATAAGACCATAAAATGTAGCAGCAGAATGAGGTGATTCAGCCCATAAAGTCTGCTCCACCATTCGATCATGGCTGATATGTTTCTCAAACCTGCCATCTCCCCCTGAACCCCTGACCAATCAAGAACCTATGTCTGTTTTAAATATACTCAATGACTTGGCTTCAACAATCTTCTGCCGCAATGTGTTCCATAAATTCACTACCCTCTGGATGACGAAATTCCTCCACATCTCAGTTCTAAAGGGTTGGCCCTTCACTCTGACGTTGTAGCATTGGGTCCTAGTCTCTCCAACTAGTGGTGACATCTCCATGTTCACTTCTATCCAGGCCTCTCAGTATTCAATCCTTCATCCTTCCAGACCCAAAGTTCTCAACCGCTCCTCATATGACAAACCTTTTATCTGTGGGAACATTCTTGAAAACCTCCTCTTCACCTCCTCCAAGGTCAGTACATTCTTCCTAGGCTACAGGGCCCAAAAGTCCTCACAATATTTCAAATAGGATCTGATCAGACCCTTATACAGTCTCAACTGTACATCTCTGCTTTTGTATTCTATCCTTTCTTGAACTGCAAACTGAACTTGTACATTAACCTTAAGAGATTCCTGAACAATGATTCCCAAGTCCCTTTGTGTTTTAGATTCCCGAAGTCTTTGCTGATTAGAAAACAGTCCGCACCTCTTCTCTTCCTATCAAAATGCATAACCTCACACTTTCCCATATTGTATTCCATCTGCCACTTCTTTGCCCTCTCTCCTACCCTGTCCAAGTCGTTCTGCAGCCTCCCAACTTCCTCAACACTAGCTGCCCATCCACCTGCGTGTATCTGCAAACTTAGCAACAATGCTCTCAGTTCCTTCATCCAGAAGGGTTTAGTTGGTAAAATTTCCAAATCAGGAGAGTTTTGTTAGAAAACTGCAGATGTAGAACTGTTCAAGTTTAGGCTGTCAGAGTTGTGAAATGTCCACATTGGCAGATTTGGAAAGGACTCATCAAATTGTCTCCATAGTCCAATGCAAAGAAATTGTAAGGACTCAGTCACACAGAAACTTAAGTAGTTGAAATAGGGTGTAATTTCTATGGAATTAAGTCTTTGGAATAGATATAATTCAGAAATTAGTATATAATGATTAAATAAATGATGTAACTGTGACATCAGCATATGAACAAAACATATGAACAAAAAATCAAAGAGGAGCAGAAAAGAAACATTGCAAGATATTCAGCAAGTTGTATACCTTAATGTAAATTAGAGAGGACTGACCAAGAGTAAGGGAGAATTCTTGCAATTCAGGATAAGCTAGCTGCAAAGAACTCAACATAGCAGTCCAGCCGGACAGTCCAACTTTCAGGATTGTAGTCGAGACATTAAATGCCCAAGAGAACCCAGAATCTATGGAATCTATGAAAGGACAACTCTGCAGGCTTAAGTGTATGGGATAAACACAATCTCTAGGGACAGATGCAGCAGTCCAAGGCATGGTGAAAGCAGAGATCTCAGTTCTGCCCTAATTCAGTCAGAAATGGCAAGGTTCATGGAGCCACCTTGCTGTCAATAGAGGCCCTTAAGGGGTATTCACGCAGCATTAGGCAGGGATCACAAAAATATCCCTGTCAGGGTTACTTGCTCACTTTTGAGGGACTCTCTAATGCAAAGGCACTCAGTACCTGATTGAGAGACTTAGTATTGGGAAATGGGAGTCTACTGAAAGCCAGCTGCCTGACTTTTTCTCAGTCCCCTGTTGGGTCATGGCTCACAGCTCACAAGTCAGTACAAGCCAGGAATCCTTCATCTGAAAAGTTCAGGACCAACTGGAGCTCGGGTAAAGGATATTTTTTGTTTTGTGGATATATCTACCGTTACAGGTTTGTTTAGGTCTTTTTGGGTCCTTTTGGGTTGATTGATTGTTAAACAGTGTTGTGAGGTATTAGATTTCAGCACTAGAAAGTTAGAAAAACATACATTCTAAACTACTACAGGAAAAGAAAAAAAACTATGCAGCCACAGGACAGGGAGCTGATTTTTCAGGAAAGACTTTGGGAATCTAAAGCACAAATGGACTTGGGAGTAATCGTTCAGGAATCTCTTAAGCTTAACATGCAAGTTCAGTGGGGGGCGAAGAATTTCTTATTTCCAAGAATCTACCATTTAGAGTGAATTGTACAAGATTAAATAATTTTTATTCTTGGCTTAAACATTAGGTCAGACCCATTCAACTAAAGAAATGGCAGGAGAGCTCAGTCCCATGTGTTGCACAACCTGCAGGATGTGGGAAATCCTAGATGCTCCTGGCAGTAAGGGGAATAGGATTTTTAAAAATGTCATAGAGTCATAGAGATGTACAGCATGAAAACAGACCCTTCGGTCCAACCCGTCCATGCCGACCAGATATCCCAACCCAATCTAGTCCAACCTGCTAGCACATGGCCCATATTCCTCCAAACCCTTCCTATTCGTATACCCATCCAAATGCCTCTTAAATGTTGGAGAGCTTTCTAAAATCAGTACGTAGCAAGTCCTACATCAGAGAGGGCAGTGCTGGACCTAATTTTAGGCAACATTGGACGAATGGTAGATGTGACTATCATTAAAATTCTCTTCCACTGTCACTATAACTTAGAAAAATTTAAGGTTCTCATTACATTGGACAGAAATGGATCTGAGGTAAAGTTTCTGGATTGAAGGAAAGCTGATTTTAATATGATAAGACAGAATTTGGCCAGGTGGAATGGGAGCAGCTAGTTACAGGAAAATTTGCATCAGAGTACTGTGAATCAAGGAGTACAGAGCCAATATGTTCCCATAAAAGTGAAGGCAGGGACCAATAAGTGCAGAGAAACCTTGGATGTCAAGCAATGTAAAGGATTGGAAAAGAATAAAACAATAAAACAATGATAGTGGATGCCAAGGGCTCAAAGCCCTAAATAGAAATTACAGGGGATCACTTAAAAAATAAATCAGTAGAGTGAAGACAGGACATGCAAAAGTAGTGGCAGATAAAATGAAGGAAAATCTAAATTTTAAATATATTAGGTGCAAGAGAATAACAAGGGAAGAAATAGGGTTCATTTGGAATCAAAGTGGCAAATTATGTGTGGGGACGGAGGATTTAGGTAAGGTTTAAAATGAGTACTTTACATTTGTATTCACAATGTCAAAAATCAAATGACACCAGGTTACAGTCCAACAGGTTTATTTGATATGGAAGAACATTAATGAAGGTATAGAAACCAGGGAGGACAGTTGTATTATTCTTGAACAAAGCGTGATTGTAAGAGTAGAGTTAATAGTGGTTTCAGTGGGCTTAAAATTGGATAAATCCACAGGCCCAGGTGAAAAGTATCCAAGGTTGCCAAGGGAGGTGAGGAAGGAGACTGCAAGGGTCCTGATATTAATTTTCAAAGCCTCCCTAGCCACAGGAGACGTCCCAGAGGATTGGAGACCAGCTAATAGGGTACCATTATTCAAGAAGGATGGTAGGGATAAACCAGGGAACTATAGGTCAATGAGTCTAACATCAGTGATAGAGAAACTTTTGGAAAAAATCCAAAGGACAAAATGAGTCTCCACTCGGAAAGGTAAGAATTAAATCAGGGATAGTCATCCTTGCTTTATCATGGACAGATCATGTCTGGACAGGATTGATTGAGTTTCTTGATAGATAGTTACAGCCCAGAAAAAGGTCATTTGGCTCATCATGTCTGCACCAGTCAACAAATACTGGACCACATTAATCTCATTTTCCTGCTTTTGTACTGTAGCCCTTCCAAAACGCTACAGCAACATAAGTGAATTTCTAAATCCTGGTTAAATGTTACTGGAGTGTCTGACACAACCAACTTTTCATCCATGATTTCCAGACTCCCATTAGCCTCCGAGTGAAAATACATTCTCCTCCACGCATTCTACATCTTACCTTAGATCTATGCCTCCTGGTTAATAACTGGTCAATGGAAAAGTGCCTATCTATCCACCTTAATTATGTCCCTCTTAATTTTATGTACACCTATCAGGTCACCTCTTAGCCTTTGCAACTCCAAGGAAAACAACTCCAGTCGATCCAATCTTACCTCACATCCCAGATAGTATTTAGGTGAATCTCCTCTGCACCCTCTCCAGTGAATCACATCCTTCCTAGAAAGTGGTGACCAGAACTGGACAGAGTACTCTCGTTGTGGCCTTTCAAAAAGGCACAATGAGTGATGTTTATCTGGCCCTATAACGGTGGCCCTGAGTGGAGATACTGGGTATTTTTTAATGGACCATGGGCTGGAGAACTGGTGAGAACCCAATGCTGCCCATTTTCAGGAATGTCAGCAGCACTGGATCTTTCCCAGGATCAAGGACACAGCTGCTGACCTCCCACCAACAGCTCCTAGAGAGGTTTATACTCCAGGAAGAGCCCTTTGGTCCATTGTGCCCACATCAGTCATCAAGCACCAATTTACTCTAGTCCTGCTTTCCAGCCTTGACCCCCAGCTTTGTATTCCATGGCATTCCTATTGTTTGTTGAAGTTCTTCTGAAAAGTTGTGATGGTTCCTGCCTCTACCACCCTTTCAGACAGTGAGTGCCAGCCACTCACCATGCTCTGCATGAAAAAGATTCTTCCTAAATCCCCTCTAACCTTCCTGCTTCTTATCTTAAATCTTTCCCATGGTTATTGGCCTATTAAGGGGGAAACAATTGATCCTACCCCATCTATGGCCCTCATAATCTTGTGCACTTCAATCAGCCTGACCTACACTAAGGAAGACATCTCCAACTTATCCAGTCTCTCTTCAATAGCTGAAACACTCCATCCCAGGTAATCTCCTCTGTATCATCTCTTGGCAATTATATTGTCAAGTAAATAAACAGCCCAGCAATGTAACTCCTTCCTTTAATTTGGCTTGGCCTTATTATAGTAAGTAACATTTGCAGTTGCTGCGTTACTCTGAAGACTGCAAGGTCTACTTGAGGATCAATTAGTTTTATTGTTGAATCACTGAAGACCGAGATATGAGCTTATAACAAGAAGTAGATCAACCATCTAGTTGATATTCTGGTGATCCTAATCATGAAAGTGCCTGGTGTCAATGATTTTCTTCAATAATTTTCTATCTCTTTACAGGGTAAAAAAAATTGCACCAACATACTACCAGGACAATGTGCACTTTATTCCAGCTCGAGCATTTTCTAATTTTACTAGGTGCTTAAGATAGTAATTCAAAGTTTAGGGCCAATTGTTTTGTTTACATGTAGTCCCTTTGCTAAGCGTAAGTGAAGCCGTTCATGAAAGCAACCAATCGATATGAAGAAATTGATCCAGGCTACATTTGTTCTTCAGGTTACCTGACTGAGGTAGTTAACAAAAGGATAACCACAAAACTGGATCCTTTCTTCTTTAGAAATGTTTCATGAAATTGCTAATACAAATCCCGCACTAATATTTGGAGAACCAGTTCAATCCCTCCCATTCTCAAAACAGGTTAAGGCTTAGCAACCTTTCAACTGTACTTCTGGGTCAAGATCCTGAAACCCCTTCCCTAATGGCCTATTTACAGCAAATGGTTTGCAGCAATTCAAGCCAGTAGCTCAGCATCAGCTTCTCAAGGGCAATTCACAATTGGGAATAAATATTGCGTCAGCGAGTGATGATACCCAAATCCCATGAATAAATATAAACAACCCATAAAATGCTTACAGCAATCCATTAAATTTGTTGGGAATATTCTAGTTTCTAAATTGATTCACTCAGATTGCACAGATTTTATTTGTGCAAGTCACTCTTACAGCATTATCTAGTGACTTTCTGACTTTTCACATGAAATACTCTGCACCTGCATCCAATGAATGTAGCCTCTCCCTTTAGATACAGATGTGGGCTTTGGCGATGGGTTTGATAGATGAAAAAGTTTGGAAAAATCTTTATCTGATGGATCTCCTTGTTAGATTCAATCTTGCCCTGATGAGTTTATATTTTTTCATTTGGACTGTTCTGAAAAAGTCCATGAACTTGGCCTCCATGATTCCTGTCTATTGTTTTGACTGTTGGACTCCTGATGAGTAATATTTATATCACTCTGCACGTTCAAAATCTTTGAGTTAAGAATAAAAAAAGAGGGTGTTTTTTTTGTTGACCTCTAACCCCAACACCCCCTTCCTTGTGTTGATGGGCATCCAGCATAATGACAGGAAGTCCATTCTGTGCACGCTGTGCCTGAAAGAAGCTTCTTAGATTATTTTCTGCTGCTGCTTCATCCCGAGCTGTTCTTCTCAGTGGTGGTTTGTTGTTGCCTGACACTGTATCAGCAACAGGGCAAGGAGGCAGGGTCCAAAGCCTAGCTCATCTGGAACAAGAATGAATCCTCTGCTGCTGGCATTATGAATCACACACTAGTCACCTCACCAAAGTGAGCTAACCCAACCCATTTGTAGAAATACGAGCTGATGATGTTGTGTTGATGAGCTGCACATAAAAGGATGCTCTGAAGCCTGAAGGATACTGAAATGCCACTATTTTAAAACAAACTGAGTTAGCGAGGTGACATTCACCATATGCTACACTTGCATTAATGCTGCTTCCCACTACCATAATATCTTGAACTGCAGTCTTCAGGTTATTTATGAACAGCTGAGTCATAGGCCGGTAATCCTAGGGCAGAGGGAAAATCTGCTTATTCACATTAAATCTACAGAGCCTATTGCACTTGTTAAGCTCAGAGAATGTTGGAGAAACTCAGCAGATCCAGTAGCAGCAGTAAAGAGAGAAACAGAATTAAGGATTCAAGTCCAGTGTTAGATTTCTTTAGGATTCCAAAGAAGGCTTACCGGACTCAAAACATCTCTCTGCAGATACATCCAGACCTGCTGCATACATCCAGTATTCTTTGTGTGCTTCTTTCAGATTTCCAGCATATTTTGCATTCATTTACTACAAAGATCTTTTGACTTAGCAAATATCCACGTCTTACATTTTCCAAAACCAATATCTGCATTGTTTATTTTCAAAGCAAAATGTCACCCCCAGCTGGTAAGTACAGGTTCCTTGCATAAAAGCCGTGCAGTTAAAAAGTATCAAAAGTTAATTTTGTGCTCTGAGCAAGGATGCTGCATTTGAAGACAACATAGGCTGAAGATAAAGCTAAAATGTTTCACCAACATGGAGTGGCTCAGTGGTTAGCACCAGGGACCCAGGTTTGATTCCAGCTTCGGGCGATTGTGTGGAGTTTGCACATTCTCCCTGTGTCTGCGTGGGTTTCCTTCGGGTGCTCTGGTTTCCTCCCACAATCCAAAGATGTGCAGATCAGGTGAATTGGCCATGCTAAATTGCCCATAGTGTTCAGGGATGTATAGGTTACGTGCATTAGTCAGGGGTAAATGTAGAGTAATAGGATAGGGAAATGGGCCTGAGTGGCATATTCTTCGGAGGGCCAGTGTGGACACATTGGGCTAAATGTTGAGAGTGTGTTGCTGGAAAAAGCACAGCAGCTCAGGCAGCATCCGAAGAGCAGGAAACTTGACATTTCGGGCTGTAGCCCTTCATCAGGAATCCTATTTCCTGCTCTTCAGATGCTGCCTGACCTGCTGTGCTTTTCGAACAATACACTCTCAACTCTGATCTCCAGCATCTGCAGACCTCACTGTCTCCATGTTGGGCTAAATGGCTTGTTTCCACACTGTAGGGATTCTATGACATTCCCTGTTGGCAAGGCATCCCACTGGGAGCATGGCATCACTGAATTAATGTCCTGTTAACCTTTTCCTGCATCTTCAGAAGACAACTAAATATTTTGCTTTAACAATTTGTGGCTGTTCTCTTGAAGGCACATCTTCTCATACCTTTCAAAAGGAACAATGTACCTGGAAGTTTACTACATGCAATCAATTTAAAATACAGCAGCATCATTGTTTTATATTTACATTTAATATATTGTATTCAGTTCTTGCAACAAATTCACTGCAGAGATCTATGGGATAATGTCTCCACAATGTATTCACTTCAAGGTACAATTAGCAAAGTAAACAACATTACTTTTAGCAAGCAACCCACAAGCAAAGACATTTCTAAATAAAAAATACAACTGTATGTTTGAATTGAATTTATTTATTGTCACGTGTACCAAGGCACAGTGAAAAGCTTTGTCTTGCAAGCAATACAGGCTGATCACATAGTTAAGTAGCATAGATAAGTAAATAATAGGTAAACAGCAACAAAAGCATGACACATGAACAGGTGAATGTTAATAATTTGAGAGTCCATTCAGTATTCTAACAACAGTAGGGTTCCGAAACCAGCTGGTGCGTGTGTTCCGGCTTCTGTACCTTCTCCCTGATGGTACAGGTTGTGGAAAAATATTGCCAGGGTGGGATGGATCTTTGAGAATGCTGGTGGACTTTCCTTGACAGCAGATCTGGTAGATGGATTCTATAGATGGGTGGTTGACCTTTGTGATTGTTCACCACTCTCTGTAACCATCTCCAATCTTGAATGGTACAGTTGCCATACCAGTAAGTGATATATCCAGACAGAATGCTCTCGATGGTGCACCTGTAAAGTGTATTTGCCGTCGTGCCAAATTTCCTCAGCTGCCTGAGGAAGAAGAGATATTGTTGGGCCTTTGTAACCAGTGCGCCCACATGAAGAGTCCAAGAAAGCTTGTTGTGGATGACCACTCCCAGAAGCTTAACACTCTCCGCTCATTCCACCTCTGTGCTGTTAATGTGTAGGAGGTGCATGAGTAACATCCTACTGAAAGTCAATAATGAGTTCCTTGCTTTTGCCAACATTGAGAGCTGGTTGTTCGCAGTGCACCATTTTTCCAAATCTTAGACCTCCCGTCTGTAAACTGCTTTGTTGTCATCTGAGATTCGACTGACTATGGTGGTGTCATCAGCAAACTTGTAAATGGCATTAGTCTGGTATTTGGCGACACAGTCACGGGTACACAGCAAGTACAGTAGGGAGCTGAGTATGCATCCCTGGGGGGCTCCAGTGCTGAGTGTTAGTGAGGATGAAATATTGCCCCCAATCTTCATTGATTGTGCCCTGTGGGTCAGGAAACTGAGAATCCAGTCGCAGAAAGTGGGGCTTAGTCCAAGATCACTAAGTTTAGTAATCAGTCTCGAGGGAATAATAGTGTTGAAGACTAAACTGTAGTCAATGAGTAGGATTCTTACGTAGCTGTTCTTGGTGTCAAGATGTTCTAGGGAGGAGTGAAGGGCAAGTGATATGGCATCTGACGTGGATCTGTTGGTCCGATAGGCAAATTGGACTGCGTCAAGAGTAGTGGGGAAGCTGGAGTTGATTAATGCTATGACCAGCCTTTCAAAACACCTCATGACCACCAAAGTTAGGGCCACTGGGCAGTAGTTATTGAGACATGCTGCATGAGTCTTCGTAAGCACAGGAATGATGTTGGCCCTCTTGAAACAGGCAGGGACAATGGCCTGCTGCAGGGAGAGTTTCAAGATGGGATAATAGTATTTTGGCAGGAGAATTATAACTTTATTTAAGTAGAAAAAAATTACTATTACAGATACCAGTGATTTATTCAGGTCTTATAAGTGGAATTATGAAAACTGAGGACTGCACTCTTGGTCATTAATTTTCCAGTTCATTGCAAAACATGTTTTGCATTTAAATCCCATTTTAACCCACTTTTCCTTCAACACTTCAAGCAATAAAAACCTACTAGTTACAGAGGAGTAACAATCTAATTGACAATCTGTAAGGATGAGCTTTCTGAATTTTATCTGTCATGATCATAAGCATTTCAGAATTTTATATATTGACGGTCAGTTTTACTGGTTTACTGGGTCTTTAGTAAACATATACAAATGAAAATAACAAATATTAAGCCTTAAGCAATTGAGTTATTGAGGAATTAAATAATTCCAACACTTGATTACTTTTTTTTGTGCAAGAATTCAATATTTCGAGGGTGTTGTATCTGGCACCATTGACATTCACATCTTGCAATCTCAGCTGACCATTTCATTGATCTAAAAAGTCCAGGCTACCGCCAAACATTTGCCATGTTCTTATTTATTCTGGAGTAAAACATTTTAATATTGGTTTTACCTGTCTGGCACCACATTGTGCAGCTACAGAGGGTTTTCTGGGATTCTCGTTCATGAGAGGTCCTTTGCGGTAGAGAAAAGGGGAACTTCAGTGATAGTAAAGATATTGTGCTGAAACCCTAAGCCCTCAGACCCTGTATGTGAAGAGCCTTCACAGACATCTAATCACTTCACAGAAGTTACATTATTACTGCTTCATAAAACACTAAATTGTACAAATCACTTCAGGTTAGCCAGCAGACACTATGAGCCAAATTTTAATTTACCTGTTGAGGTGGGACCTGAAAGAGGTGAGCCTGCTCTGTTACCTCTGTGCTGCTTTATCACCATAGTGCTGCACCTAGGCAATTGTCATTGATGCTTGCTCAAGGGTTGATGGTGGAAATATAGCTGGGGACGGGGGTGGGGGCAGAGGGTGGGGTGATTATGACTATCCATCTGCCAGTATCAAGTAATTAATTCAAATGATTACTGAGAAGACTATCAGAGGTCACCCAGAACTTTACAGATAGCAAGACCCTCTCGCCATCTAGCTGAAGAGTTGAGTAGACACCCACTGGCAGACAGGGTGTAGGGCAGGGGAAGGAAGGTAGTGGAGTAATGATGGTCAATGATGCTTCATTGACTTAGCTACCACAACCATGACTGACAGAGACCCATAGCTGCAGCCACATGCATTTCCCTTCACACTGATGGATCTGCCAGTCTTCCTTTGTTGCCCTTTCAGACTTAGAAGCTTGCTCCCCTTTTAGGAGAGCATTCCTAAAGATGAACTCTTCACTGTTTGCCTCCTCAAAAATTGTCGGCACCGTATGTTCCCAATCCATGTTACTCCCACCAACAGGTTAGGGATCCAGTATCAAAACTGAGCACAATCAGCAAGATGAGAAACTCCACTGTTGAAAGTGAAGATTACCACTGCATGAAACTTTCATGCAACTGCATCCATTCATGTCACCTAGCTTTGAAAGTGAATACGCTATGCAAATGACAAACAGTAAACTTTACAAGGCTTAAAGAGGGACAGGGTACAGGTACCAAGTTTGTGCCATGCATTTCAGAAGACATACTTTCAAAATTAAGGATTTATTTTCTAGCCTTATTACCAACAAACATCTTCCTCCTTCGCTATTAGGTACGAGAGAAATGGTGACTGAATCAATTCAATGGTGATAGCCTTCCCTGCAGTTTCCTCCTGAGTTTTTCACTGACGGAAGAATTTCAGCTCCAATTAGGGTAATCTGTTTTGATGCCCTACCTGCAACATAACATCAAAAATAAACAAAACTGCCTATATTTCTCCACTGTGACAGTGCAAATACTTCTTCAGTATTCACATAGGACAGTTTCCCCTTTAATGGTGAGCTGAATCTCTTACAAATTATTTAACTTCATGATCTGGGTCATATGTGCACCATAGTAAGCATTCCATGTAAACTTTTCAATTGCTAGCAGTTAGTTTATATTAAGGGACGGCTTTCTATCCAGAATGTGACTAGCACAGATACCTTTGTCAGCTCAATGCCAAAACTGGGACATAGCGCATGAATTGCTAGAAAAATAGGCAAGAGTTACATCGATTCTTGACTGACAAAATACTCAATGGGTATAGGGGATGGACAGGAAAGCATACACCACAGCAGATCAGTCATGACCTTATCAAATTGCATAGCAGGTTCAAGGGGCCAAATTTCCTACTCCTGCATCGATTTTATATGTTAATATGCAACTTTAATCAATACACTTTCATTTGTTCAAAATGGTGGTCATGACCCTCATATGGCTGAACACAAATATTTAAATACTGTTTTTCTTCTACTTAATTCTTCCAATTCAGGCTGGTATTAATGGAAACTGGTTTGGTACAAACTGTTTCTCATAACTGTTGGTCCCAAATTCCATTTTCAACATTACTCAAAAAGAATTAATTTGAAGGTCAAACACTGGCTGGAACTTCACTTAAACACGGAAGGAAATATCCTTTGTTTGAATTGATTGCTTAACTTTTTTAAAGTTGTTCAATGTTCTTATTTGTTTTTGATTCCATTGTGAAACGAGCCAACGTCAGACAAAATTATAATTTATTCAACAAAAGCAAATTACTGCAGATGCTGGAATCTGAAACCAAAAGAGGAAATGCTGGAAAATTCTCAACAGGTCTGGCAGCATCTGTAAGGAGAGAAAAGAGCTGATGTTTCGAGTCTAACTGACCCGTTGTCAAAGCTAAAAAAAAGGGAGGCATAAGGAGGTATTTATACTAGGCTAGGAGAAGGTGAAAATCAGGCCTCCAGAGGCAAAGGTAGCAATAATGAGGTGACAATGACAGTGCGTAGAGAAATTATAGGGAGATTAGGAGCTGTGAATGACCAAGGCTGAAGCCAGTGCTATGTGACAAAATATGTGGGGGATGGGGGAGTGAAGCAGAAGCAAAATGGAAAACAGGGGAGAAGGGCAGCAAAAGGGGGAAGAGGAGAGGAAAAAGGTGATGAGAGAGTGGGGAGTGAGAGGAGAAACAATCAAGAAATAAGAGGTAAAGAACAGTGAAAAAAATATAAAAAAGATAAATAATATAAATGAAATAAAATTACGGAGCAGAATGAAAACAGAGGGGTCCAGATGGGATAATCATCTGAAGTTGTTGAATTCAATGTTGAGACCGGCAGGCTGTAACGTGCCTAGTCGGAAGATGAGATGCTGTTCCTCCAGTTTGCGTTGAGCTTCACTGGAACATTGCAGCAGGCCAAGGACAGACATGTGGGCGTGGGAGCAGGATTGTGTGTTGAAGTGGCAAGCCACGGGAAGGTCCGGGACCTAATTGCGTACAGACCGAAGGTGCTCAGCAAAGCGATCACCCGGTTGGCGTTTTGTCTCTCCGATATGGAGGAGAGCACATTGGGAGCAACGAATGCAATAGACCAAATTGAAAGAGGTATAAGCGAAACGTTGCTAAATCTGAAATGAGTATTTGGGGCCTTGGATGGTGAGCAGGAAGAAGTAAAGGGGCAGGTGTTGTCCCTATAATCTCTCTATGCACTGTAACTATCACCTCTTTATTGCTACCTTTGCTTCTGGAGCCATGACTCACCTTCTCCTGTTCCCTGGATGCTGCCTGACCTGCTGCGCTTTTCCAGCAACACATTTCCAGCTCTGATCTCCAGCATCTGCAGACCTCACTTTCTCCTCACCTTCTCCGAGCCCAGTATAAATATCTCCCTACGTCTCCCCTTTTTCTAGCTTTGACAAAGGGTCAGTTAGACTCGAAACGTCAGCTCTTTTCTCACCTTACAGATGCTGCCAGACCTGCTGAGATTTTTGAGCATTTTCTCTTTTGGTTTATAATTTATTATGTTGAAGAGGAAAAGTTCATATTCATATCACACAGAACACTTAGGTGAAGACAAGAAGTACACTTCTGAATTTTAAAGAAAAGAACTTCTTTATTAAAAATTCATCAAATGAATTAAAACCTCAGGAAGATTGACAGCCTGTGCATTCTTTCCAAAATAGATCTTTGCATGATGATGAACTGAGACAATTTAGATAGAAAACACACTGAAGATTAATTTTATAAGTTTGCAATTCCAGTGTGTTCCATTGGGAAAAGAATCTGGAACTCAGGCAACTTCCCATAAGGTTACATGCACAAATGTGTGCATGTATTTGATTAAATGTGTGCAAATATTTGATGTTGCTTAAAAGTGCACTTTTATTTTTACCTTGCCCCTTTTACATAACAGTACTGAATTTAGCAGAAAGGTTGTCTACATAATCCTTATTTTTCTCAATTCAATCTCCTCCATTACTGTTGGAAATTTTTGCTGTTAGACATCATTGCTACAACATTCTCTTTCATTGGTTATTATTATTTCTTCATTTTACACGTCATCATTGCTTTAATTTCCCCCTCCCCTTTTCTGTCATGAAGCTGTCAAATGGTTACACTAATAACAGGACTCACCATATTTAAATAGAATGACTATAATTACGAATGGATGAGATAATTGTACAATCGAATACACAGATGCACCAGGAGAATTATTGCACTATGTGTGGGCATGCTTTTGACAGTGACTGTTCAACCTGGTTCTAAAATTGGATAAACCTGGTCTACAAATGCGTTGTGTCAGGATGCTGGATATTCGATCCCATTGTGAGTCCCTGACCTGCACATATTATTGTGACAAGACATTGAGTGAATACCAGTTGCCTCTGAAGGGAATCAGAGTACTCATTAGTCCTGGACTTCTGTTACAGGACTCTTAGAGTTATAGACATGTACAGCATGGAAACAGACCCTTCGGTCCAACCCGTCCATGCCGACCAGATATCCCAACCCAATCTAGTTCCACCTGTCAGCACTCCAAACCCTTCCTATTCATATACCCATCCAAATGCCTCTTAAATGTTGCAATTGTACAGCCTCCACCACATCCTCTGGCAGCTCATTCCATACACGTACCACCCTCTGCGTGAAAAGTTGACCCTTAGGTCTCTTTTATTTCTTTCCCCTCTCACTCTAAACCTATGCCCTCTAGTTCTGGACTCCCCGACCCCAGGGAAACGACTTTGTCTATTTATCCTATCCATGCCCCTCATAATTTTGTAAACCTCTACAAGGTCAACCCTCAGCCTCCGACGTTCCAGGGAAAACAGCCCCAGCCTGTTCAGCCTCTCCCTGGAGATCAGATCCTCCAACCCTGGCAACATCCTTGTAAATCTTTTCTGAACCCTTTCAAGTTTCACAACATCAGAATTGCACACAATATTCCAACAGTGGCCTAACCAATGTCCTGAACAGCCGCAACATGACCTCCCAACTCCTGTACTCAATACTCTGACCAATAAAGGAAAGCATACCAAACACCTTCTTCACTATCCTATCTACCTGCGAGTCCACTTTCAAGGAGCTATGAGCCTGCACTCCAAGGTCTCTTTGTTCAGCAACACTCCCTAGGACCTTACCATTAAATGTATAAGTCCTGCTAAGATTTGCTTTCCCAAAATGCAGCACCTCGCATTTATCTGAATTAAACGCCATCTGCCACTTCTCAGCTCATTGGCCCATCTGGTCCAGATCCTGTTGTAATCTGAGGTAACCTTCTTCGCTGTCCACTACACCTCCAATTTTGGTGTCATCTCCAAACTTACTAACTGTACCTCTTATGCTCGCATCCAAATCATTTCTGTAAAAGACAAAAAGTAGAGAGCCCAGCACCGATCCTTGTGGCACTCCACTGGTCACAGGCCTCCAGTCTGAAAAACAACCCTCCACCACCACCCTCTGTCCTCTACCTTTGAGCCAGTTCTGTATCCAAATGGCTCGTTCTCCCTGTATTCCATGAGATCTAACCTTGCTAATCAGTCTCCCATGGGAAACCTTGTCGAACGCCTTACTGAAGTACATATAGATCACATCTACCGCTCTGCCCTCATCAATCTTCTTTGTTACTTCTTCAAAAAACTCAATCAAGTTTGTGAGACATGATTTTCTTTGCACAAAGCCATGTTGACTATCCCAAATCAGTCCTTGCCTTTCCAAATACATGCACATCCTGTCCCTCAGGATTCCCTCCAACAACTTGCCCACCACCGAGGTCAGGCTCACTGGTCTATAGTTCCCTGGCTTGTCTTTACCACCCTTCTTAAACAGTGGCACCACGTTTGCCAACCTCCAGTCTTCCGGCACCTCACCGATGATACAAATATCTCAGCAAGAGGCCCAGCAATCACTTCTCTGGCTTGCCACAGAGTTCTCGGGTACACATAATCAGGTCCTGGGGATTTATCCACTTTTAACTGTTTCAAGACCTCCAGCACTTCCTCCTCTGTAATCTGGACATTTTGCAAGATGTCACCATCTATTTCCCTACAGTCTATATCTTCCATATCCTTTTCCACAGTAAATGCTGATGCAAGATATTTATTTAGTATCTCCCCCATTTTCTGTGGCTCCACACAAAGGCTGCCTTGCTGATCTTCGGGGGGCCCTATTCTGTCCCTAGCTACCCTTTTGTCCTTAATGTATTTGTAAACACCCTTTGGATTCTCCTTAATTCTATTTGCCAACGCTATCTCATGTCCCCGTTTTGCCCTCCTGATTTCCCTCTTAAGTATACTCCTACTTTCTTTATACTCTTCTAAGGATTCTCTCAATCTATCCTGTCTGTACCGGACATATGATTCCTTCTTCTTCTTAACCAAACCCTCAATTTCTTTAGTCATCCAGCATTCCCTATACCTACCAGCCTTCCCTTTCACCCTGACAGGAATATACTTTCTCTGGGCTCTCGCTATCTCATTTCAGAAGGCTTTCCATTTTCCAGCTGTCCTTTTACCTGCGAACATCTGCCTCCAATCAGCTTTCGAAAGTTCTTGCCTAATACCGTCAAAATTGGCCTTTCTCCAATTTAGAACTTCAACTTTTAGATCTGGTCTATCCTTTTCCATCACTATTTTAAAACAAATATAATTATGGTCACTAGCCCCAAAGTGCTCCCCCACTGAAACCTCAGTCACCTGCCCTGCCTTGTTTCCCAAGAGTAGGTCAAGACTCGACTCAAGAGCTGCATTAGCAGGGACCTACAAATATTTTGCTACTTTTCTCCATGGGTGGCACAGTGGCTCGTACTGCAGCCTCACAGTACCAGGGACCCAGGTTCGATTCCAGCCTTGGGTGACTGCCTATGTGGAGTTTGCACATTCTCTCTGTGTCTATGTGGGTTTTCACTGGGTGCTCCAATGGTGTGCAGGCTAGGCGGATTGGCCATGCTAAATTGCCATCGTGTGCAGGCTAGCTGGATTAGCATGGGAATTGGAGGGCTACAGGGATAGTTCAGGGGGGTAGATCTGAGTGGAATGCTCTTTGGACAGTTACTGTGGACTCATTGGGCCAAATGGCCTCCTGTCTCACTGAGGGAATTCAATGATTATTTTAGAAATGTTACGCAGCAATGAAGAACAAAAACATCTTTGGTCTTTAAGTTACTAGGCCAGTGTGCAAAAGGTAAGCTGAATTAAAATGGTCAATGCTCCTTGCCAGCTTTTAATCCAGTGTTTCTCAGACATTATCCCACCGTGACCCTACTTTGAAAAGTGTTGTAATGCACTAGACAGAACTGCAGGGTGGGGAGGCTCTGGGAACTGTGAGAATGCAGACCTCTTACAAGTTGAGCTCTACTTTTAAACCCAATCAGAGATCCACAGCAGCTATTGCTGCCTGAAAGCTCATGACCCTAACATTTCAGTTGGCAATCCCACATAATGTCCTGACCTCACAATGGGAATCCCCTGCTCAAATCCTGCATGCACCTAGAAACTTTTTAAAATGTATTCACGGGCATTGCTGGCTAGAGCAGCATTTATTGTCCAGCCCGAATTGCCCAGACAGCAGTTAAGGGTCAACCACTTTGTTGTGGCTCTGGACTGACTTGTAGGTCATACCAGGTAAGGATGGCAGATTTCCTTCCCCAAAGGACATTGTTGATGCAGATATGTTTTTCTGACAATCATCAATGATTTCACCATTAGACTCTTAATTCTAAACTTAAATGAATTCAAATCCTACCAGGATGTTGCCTGGTCTGGAGGGAAGGTCTTATGAGGAAAGGCTGAGAGACTTGTGTCTGTTCTCATTGGAAAGAAGAAGACTATGAGGAGATTTGATAGAGACATACAAGATGATCAGAGGATTTGATAGGGTAGACAGTGAAAGTCTTTTCCCTAGGATGATGATGTCAGCTTGTACGAGGGGGCATACTACAAATTGAGGGGTGATGGTTTAAGACAGACATCAGAGGCAGGTTCTTTACTCAGAGAGTGGTAAGGGCGTGGAATGGCCTACCTGCCAATGTAGTTAACTCAGCCACATTAGGGAGATTTAAACGATCCTTGGAAAAGCATATGGATGATGATGGGATAGTGTAGGGGACGAGCTGACAATAGTTCACAGGTTGGTGCAACATTGAGGGCCAAAGGGTCTGTTCTGCACTGCATTGTTCTATGTTCTATGTAATATCTATTATTGTGGGATTTGAACTCAAGCTCCCTGAATATTACCTGGATCTCTGGACTAATAGGCTAGCAATAATACCACTATACTATCACTTCCCCTAACAACTACAATTACTTAAATCTCATTAACCTGCATCCTACTCCAAAACACTTACCTATTACCCTCCCTCTCCATGCTGTCTTATAGTTATTACCTGATCCCCAGCACACTGAGTTTTAAATTTGTATCTTCAAATCTCTCGAGTCTTACTTAAACTTACCTTTTAGCACTGTAAATTCCACCAATCACATTGCAGGGAGGTATTGGCTCTGGAGGGAGGATTTAGACAATAGACAATAGGTGCAGGAGTAGGCTATTCTGCCCTTCGAGCCTGCACCACCATTCATTATGATCATGGCTGATCATCCTCAATCAGTATCCTGTTTCTGCCTTATCTCCATAACCCTTGATTCCACTATCCTTGAGAGCTTTATCCAACTCTTTCTTAAATGAATCCAGAGACCGGGCCTTCACTGCCTTCTGGGGCAGAGCATGCCACACACCCACTACTCTCTGGGTGAAGAAGTTTCTCCTTATCTCTATCCTCAATGGCCTACCCCTTTGTTTTAAGCTGTGTCCTCTGGTTCGGGACTCACCCATCAGTGGAAACATGTTTCATGCCTCCAGAGTGTCCAATCCTTTAATAATCTTATACATCTCAATTAGATCCCCTCTCGTTCTTCTAAACTCAAGGGTGTACAAGCCCAGTCGCTCCAATCTTTCAACATAAGATAGTCCCACCATTCCAGGAATTGACCTCGTGAACCTACACTGCACTCCCTCAATAGCCAGAATGTCTTTCCTCAAATTTGGAGACCAGAACTGCACACAATATTCCAGGTGCGGTCTCACCAGGGCCATGTATAGCTGCAGAACAACCTCTTTGCTTCTATACTCAATCCCTCTTATTATGAAAGCCAGCATGCTATTAGCTTTCTTCACTACCTGCTGTACCTGCATACTTGCCTTCATTGACTGGTGTACAAGAACACCCAGATCTCTTTGTACTGCCCCTTTACCTAACTTGACTCCATTTAGGTAGTAATCTGCCCTCCTGTTCTTGCCACCAAAGTGAATAACCATACATTTATCCACATTAAACCGCATCTGCCATGCATCTGTCCACTAACCTAACCTGTCCAGATCACCCTGTAATCTCCTAACATCCTCCTCACATTTCACCCTGCTACCCAGTTTTGTATCATCAGCAAATTTGCTAAGGTTACTATTAATACCATATTCTATATCATTAATATATATTGTAAAAAGCTGCGGTCCCAGCACTGATCCCCGCATTACCCCACTGGTCACTGCCTGCCATTCCGAAAGAGAGCCGTTTATCACTACTCTTTGTTTCCTGTCAGCCAACCAATTTTCAATCCAAGTCAGTACTTTGCCCCCAATACCATGCACCCTAATTTTGCCCACTAACCTCCTATGTGGGACTTTATCAAAGTATTTGAAAGTCCAGGTACACTACATCCAATGGATCTCCCCTGTCCACCTTCAGAGATTTGAATCCTACAACAGCGGATGATTGCAATTAAATACTACTAATAAATCCGGAATTAAAATCTAACTTAGTGATCATGAAGCCATTGTCAACTGGTGTAAAAACCAATCAGATTCGCTAACGTCATTTAGGGAAGAAAATGTGCTGTCCTTAACTTGCCGACCTGTCGTAGAGTCTAGAGTTTTGAGGACTCTAGCATCTGCAGTTCTCACTTTCTCTGACTTTTCATACAGTCAGACAGCATGGGAACAGGCCCTTCAGTCCAACTCGTCCACGCCAACCAGACATCACGATCTGACCTAGTTCCATTTGCCAGCATTAGGCCCATATCCCTCTAAATCCTTCCTATTCACATACCCATCCAGATGCCTTTGAAATGCTATAATTACAACAGCCTCCACCATTTCCTCTGGCAGCTCGTTCCACCCTGTGTGAAAATGTTGCCCCTTAGGTCCCTTTTAAATCTTTCCCCTCTCACCTTAAATCTACGCCCTCTAGTTTTGGATGCCCCCACACTTGGAAAAAGACTCTTACATTTGACTCCAGATTCCTAGTAATTTGATTGACTCTTAACAGCCCTGTGAAATGGCTTAGCAAGCCACTAACTAAATAGAAATTGCTGGAAAGGCTCAGCAAGTCTGACAGCATCGGTGGGGAGAAATCACAGTTAATTTCGGGTTTCAATGGAGTTCTAATGTAGCAAACCACTAAGTTGTATCAAAATACTACAAGATCAAAAGAAATGAATCAAAACCAGGTGGATCACCCAGTGCTAGAAACGGCAACATGACAAAATCAAACCCAGACTGTTAACCCAATTCCTTCTCACGAACATCTGGGTACTTGTGCTGAAATTGGGAGAGTTGTCCCAGACACTAGTAACCAACTTGACAGAATCATGTTCACAGAACTATATCTTACAGCCAGCCAGGCAGACAATGTTCCAGATGGTATCCTTCCTCAGTATCCCATCAGCAGGATAGGCCCACCACAGTGGCAGCACAGTGGTATACAATCAGGATGAAGTTGCCCTGCAGGTCCTGAACATTGATTACAGACCCCACAAACTCTCCTGGCATCTGGTCAAATTGTCAAGGAAACCCACTAATTACTACATACCACGCTTCTTTACATGATGAGAATTCCACGTTGAACACCATTTAGAAGAAGTATATCGGATTAGAACACAGAATGCATTTGGGTGTGGGAATTCAACATTTATCACTAAAATTGACTTGGTAGGCACAATACTAACTGAGCTGCCTGAGTCCTAAAGGACATAGCTGCTGCAGGTGGTGAGGGAACCAAGAAGAGAGATAAAGTATTTGACCTTGTTAACATCTCATCAATCATTTGCAGCTACAGCTTTCTGGGACAGTGTTGGTAGGAGTGACCACTGCACAGTCCTTATAGAAACAAAGTCTGTCTTCACTTTGAATATTTCCTCCATTGTGTTCTGTGACATAATTACTGTTTAAAATTGGATAGACTTTGAGCAGATCTTGCAACTCAAAACAGCATAAAGCAGCAGAATTTTATTTATCTTCATAACTGAGCATACTATCTAATTCACTATTACCATGAAGCCAGGGGACAAAGCCAGGTTCAATGAACAGTGCAGGAAATCATGCCAGGACCATGGCGATAAATGAGGTGTTGACCTGGTGAAGATACAGAGGACCACTTGCATGGCAAACGGTAGAAACAAAATGCAGTAAACAGGTCTAAGCAATCCCACAACCAATAGCTCAGATCAAAGGTCTGCAGTTCTATCATATCTAATCGCCAATGGTAATGGACAATGAAAAACTAACAGGAGGGCGGGCAACTCCATGAAGATCTTCATTAGTCACTATGGGGAACTCAGTAAATCAGTGCAAAAGATAACGTTGAAATACTTTCACCACCTTCAGCCGGAAGAGCCAAATAATGATTCATCTTGGTCTCTTCTTGAAGTCATCAGGATATCTCGGCAGGAGTTCCTCAGGGTAGTGACCCAGGCCCAAAGATCTTCAGCTACTTCAATGATCTCTGCTCAATTGCTAAACCACATTGGAGTAATGTGCTTAAAGTTTAACCCAACCATTCCCAGAGCCTTCACAAAACTAAAAGATATTTAAAACTATACAGAGTTCCCCAACTTGCCTCCTTTTAGACCGAGTTTGACAGAAAGTGCAGACCAAGTTTCTGTACTTAGCAAGAATTGTTATTTATTACAACTAAATAGATTCCAACTACAGTTAAACAATTATGAACTAGTGACATCTAACTCTACTCATTAAAACTCTAAACCCCTAATAAAGTCCCACTACAAGCACATACAGACAGACAGAGAGAGACATGCGTGGAGGGAAGGGCTATGAAGGAAGTTCAGTGGTCCTTGTCCACAGGGTTTGCTAAGATTATCTTTTTGCTAACTGAAAGGCCATTTCTTGATCTTTCTTCTCTAGATATTTTTACTTATAATTAGATTCCCTACAGTGTGGATACAGGCCTTTTGACCCAATAATGGACAATGAAAAACTAACAGGAGGGCGGGCAACTCCATGAAGATCTTCATTAGTCACTATGGGGAACTCAGTAAATCAGTGCAAAAGATAACGTTGAAATACTTTCACCACCTTCAGCCGGAAGAGCCAAATAATGATTCATCTTGGTCTCTTCTTGAAGTCATCAGGATATCTCGGCAGGAGTTCCTCAGGATAGTGACCCAGGCCCACCGACCCTCCGAAGAGCACCCATTCCTCTACAAATACCCCTGACTAATGTACCTAACACTACGGGCAAATTAACATGGCCAGTTCACCTAACCTGCACATCTTTGGACTGTGGGAGGAAACTGGAGCACCCAGAGGAAACCCACGCAGCCACGGAGAAAATGTGCAAACTCCACACAGATAGTTGCCCGAGGCAGGAATCGAACCTGGGTCCCTGGTGTTGTGAGGCAGCAGTGCTAACCACTGAGTCACTGTGCCACCCCTAGGAGAGGGAGGGTGGCAGGTTCACACTAACAAAGGTAAAATATAGGATATAGTAATTGAAATTAACAGCAACTGATGAGAGAAAATTAATTGCCAATCGTCAGATTTGTGATGCTTTTTTACTGCAGAGCAGAAATAATTCCTCGTCTTCCAGACATTCAATTTCTTTTGCTTAAACATTACATCCCAGGCTGTTCAGTTGCCTGGGAGCCAATCACAATTGATTGCATGGAAGAAGGCCTTTGTAATCGACAACTGGCCATTAGTCAACAAACCAATCAGCTACTTGGTCAAATCTCCATTTATACCCAGGCTCTAGCTCATCTATAATTAGGCTTTCCCAAGTGCTTGAACCAACAGCTGTGTAAACAGCACTTACAATGAGCATCCTTCCAAATTTACAATCTCTACTACCTAGAATGACAAGGATATCAGATGAATGGGAACAGTCACATGCAAGTTCCCCTCTAGGTTATACACATCCTAACTTGGAACTGTAGTGACATTCTTTCACTGTCATGGGGTCAAAATCCTGGAACATCATCCCTGACAGACTGTGGCCATATCCGCATCCCAATAATTACAATGGTTCAAGGTGGTGATTCACACCTCATTCTCAAGGTCAATTAGCAGGGCAACAAATGATCACCTAGCCACACCCAGATATGACCCACATCTCACAAATAAGAATTAGAAAGAAAATTTTATTTTCATCTCCTGCTGCCTTTGGTCTTCAAGTTAACAATATGAGTATCGCTATTCTGAAAGCTTCAGCTGCAGCAGTTCTATTCCTGGGCACCCCCTCTCTAACCCATCTCCTTCCCCCTTAAAACCTTTGCAATGCCTACCTTTTTGACCACGTTGTCAGTCATCTCTCCATATTTTCTACTATGACACAGCACCCACTGTCTTTATTGCTCTTAATTATCATTCCTTCCCATAGTAAACTTCAGGGAATATTTTCCACATTAAACTGGGCAATATGAAAGTGTAAGAGCTGTTTGGACACAAGATCAAAAGCTTGTATGTTTTCAATTAAATGTAGTACATTATGAGTTCAGGAAAGAAATTGGAGTATTTACTTAAAAACTCAATGGTCTTTTGTTGCAGAAGATGGAATTGCAATTTTCTGACCTTGAACATGTTTGAACAACCTGTCAAGTCTCTCTCATGAAGCACACTGATTTGAGTACAGGCGTACCGATGGAAGTGTACACCATAGATCACCAGCAATAGGTGAGAAATGGATTAGGAAAAAATTTGAAGCCTATGTCTAAAACGACGACAGATATGATTCTTCTGACCAGGTTTTGTGGTGTCATTCATTCAAGTACTTTGCTACATGTTACTGCAAAACAAATGCAGTTAATATCCACGTTAACGTACAAGTGTTCATTATAGAAATCTCTAATGTAAGGTGGTACACAAGAATCTTCTTAAAAGTTCTGTTGTTCACTGTGTCCTGGAAAAGTATCACTCTACAGGAACTACCCACTGGTGCATTCTATAGGTTGTAAAAGTACATTGGCAATGGGCTTTAAAAAAAAGTATTCGGAAAATATTTTGTTATGAATTGAAAAAGATTTGACATAATACAAGTTATTTAATGTGAACGGATGTTGTCACTTCCCTCATGTTGAACTACATCTCAGAAAACAATGTGTGGTTTTTCTGGCTTCTCTCCCATAATGTACAAGATTTGCAAAGTATAACTGAAAGCAAAAAAAATCAAAGTTGGATGATGTTGCTAAGCAGGAGAATCTGGCATAATGTCTACTTGCTGTAGGCATGCTCCAGTGATGAACCAAGAATCAAAAACTCTTATTTCACTTTTATAATGATCCTCTTGGTTTATGTAAAAGCACATCTGATAAGGAAAATGATTTACTTGACTCCTACAATTTAATCTTTAATTGAAATGACTTGGGTATTTCAAGCTATGCAGCTTTTTGTCTTTGGTTTTCAAATAAAGAACAAAAATATTGCTGGTTGCAGACTTTCTTCAAGATTACCCTCTGCAAAATCTTGAGAAAAGGGGCCAGTTATCTCAGTTAGCTGGATCACTAGTGTGTGCTTCAGAACAATACCACCATGGCAGAATTTGACCTCTGTTCTGGATGAAGTAACCTTGCGACTTGCCTCCTTAACCTTCCCCATTGCAAAAACCACAACATAAGCAGTGTGTAATGTCACTCAAATAATCAACAATGCTACTTGAAGAAAAATCTAGAGAAAGCTCATTTTATAAAAATGCCTGCTTTTAGATCACTAAGATTATGTCAGCTTCACATTGGTGAACACATTTTGCACTATTTTTTCACCCAAGGTTCCCTTCTACTTTCATCAAGGTTACATGCTTGTGTCGTTAATATACTGCAGCCTTATGACATTCGGGTAAACCCTAATTAAAATCCTTAATAATTTAAGCAGTTACAATTACTTTTCCCTTGCCAGGAGTGATGTGATTTTCTTCTTTGAAAATTATAGCCTATCTTTCTCTGAGATAAGTCGGCAGCTGCTGAGTAGAAATTTGAATTTATAGCGTGCTAAATTAGCTCTTCCATTCAACCAGTCACTTTTTTAAAAATATTAATCTCTTAGAGTTGGCGTATTTTATTTTTGCTGTATTTTCACTTTCAGAGCTGGACTTATCCTTTATGAAGCCTGTGTCTCGCATTATATGCTTGCTCATTGAAGATAAGCATTCTTCTCTGAAGAATTTGTCTATGAGGTGTTGTGTTCATATATTATTGTAGAATTATAAAAAGAGGTTTCTGTGGTAATTTTCACCTGTGGGTACAGAACAGGTCTATATCTACTAGAACCATAAATAGCAGATTAATTGCCATTTTAATTACCTATTTCATTCAATTAACTCTGTTTAGTAGTGGTTTGAACAGTCCTTTTATGCCTGTGTGACTGTAGTTTAAAGATTTAAGTACTAATGTAACAATTTGGTGCATTTTCCCTCACTTTTGCAATTTTTTTGTAGAGATTCATGTGGACAAAGTTTGTAGAGTAAAATTGGATGAAAGGATTATTTCCTCTTAACCGAGTCTCCCCAGTTTTTTTAGTCATTTCTTTAAATGAGCAAAAGTACAGATAAACTCATATTGACAGTGCAATTGGAGCAGTCTAACTTTCTTCAACATGCTTCATCTTGGCACATTCCCAGGAGCAATACGAAAAATCTGCCCCAAATTCAATTGAAATTGTAGACATTGGAAGTGATGACATGGATCAGTTCAAATCTATTCGGGTTTGGACATCTCCATTCTCAATGAGACATTCAGTGAGCAGCAATGGAGAAAGTAGCTTTGTCACTGTAGACTCACAAAGTGGGTAGAGAAAGGCAGCAAGGAAAGGAAATAGGATACACTACACAGATATCTCTGTAATGAAATTTTAATATTCAAAGAAACAGAATTTTTTTTGCTTTTTTTATACTATTCTTCCTCACCTTACACTTTTACATTACCCCGGGAAGTGAGAGAGATAATAAGAATGTTCATATGAAATCTAGGAGAAGGCTAATAAATGATCAAATGTCAGTGCCTTTACAGAGATAGGACAGTCTGAAAATGGCAAGATAAGACTTACTGCTGCGTTCAAACTGGTACAGTCAATGGCATGTGGGCTGTAGCCCAGTGATAGGCAATTGGGTGGTCTGTCTATTTCAAACGATGTGCTAGTCAGGGACACATAACCCCCATTGTAAAAGGATGCGTGGTCAAAAAGAACATGATGAAGCAACTTATTGAGCATGTATGCTCAGGAGCTCTGGGGACTGCTTAAAAAAAGCTGAATTTCTTGGTTAACTTTCATTTTTGTTGAGGGAGCAATTCTTTACCCCAGGAAAGCACTGATATTTGGCCATGTACATAATTTCTATTTCTCCAACCAAAACAACATGTTGGAGTGTTGGTTCTGCACAAACAGCGCTCAAGATGGCACAAGCCCCACAGAATGGATGCTGCGTATTTGCACATCTTAGAAAGTCAGAGCCACAGGAAAAGGGACATCCAACCCATCTTGTTGATGCCAGTTATTTGTAGAGCAAGCCAGTCAATCCCATTCCCCAGCATTGTTGTCTTGCATGTTTACTTCCATAAAGAGCCCTATTAATTTCCGTTACACATCATTATTTTCATTTCCACAGCCTCACGGGTGACAAAGTTCAGGATATCACCACTTAGTACATAGAGTCATAGAGTCATAGGGATTACAGCCCGGAAACAGACCCTTCGATCCAACTTGTCCATGCCAACCAGATATCCCAATCCAATCTAGTCCCACCTGCCACCACCCACCCATATCCCTCCAATCCCTTCCTATTCATATAACCATCCAGCTGACTTTGAGATGTTACAATTGTACGAGCCTCCACCACTTCGTCTGACAGCTCATTCCATACACGTACCACCCTATGCATGAAAAAGTTACCCCTTAGGTCTCTTTTATATCTTTCCCCTCTCACCCTAAACCTATGCCCTCTGGGGGTGGCACGGTGGCTCAGTGGTTAGCACTGCTGCCTCACAGCGTCTGGGACCCGGGTTCGATTCCAGCCTCAAGCGACTGTCTGTGTGGAGTTTGCACATTCTCCCCGTGTGTGCGTGGGTTTTCTCTGGGTGCTCCACTTTCCTCCAAAGATGCGCAGGTCAGGTGAATTGGCCATGCTAAATTGCCCATAGTGCGAGGTGCATTATTCAGAGGGAAATGGGTCTGGGTGGGTTACTCTTCGGAGGGTTGGTGTGGACTTGTTGGGCCGAAGGGCCTGTTTCCACACTGCAGGGAATGAAATCTAGTTCTGGACTCCCCCAACCCAGGGAAAAATCATTGTCTATTTATCCTATCCATGCTCCCAATGATTTCATAAACCTCTATAAAGTCACCCCTCAGCCCTCGGCGCTCCAGGGAAAACAGACCGAGCCTATTCAACCTCTCACTAGCTCAAATCCTCCAACCCTGGCAACATCCTTGTAAATCTTTTCTGAACTCTTTCAAGTTTCACAACATCTTTCCGATAGGAAGGAGACCAGAATTGCACGCAATATTCCAACAGTGGCCTAACCAATGTCCTGTACAGCCGCAACATGACCTCCCAACTCCTGTACTCAATACTCTGACCAATAAAGGAAAGCATACCAAACACCTTCTTCACTATCCTATCTACCTGCAACTCCACTTTCAAGGAGCTATGATCCTGCACTCCAAGGTTTCTTGGTTCAGCAACACTCCCTAGGACCTTACCATTAAGTGTATAAGTCCTGCTAAGATTTGCTTTCCCAAAATGCAACACCTTGCATTTATCTGAATTAAACTCCATCTGCCACTTCTCAGCCCATTGGCCCATCTGGTCCACATCCTGTTGTAATCTGAGGTAACCCTCTTCGCTGTCCACTACACCTCCAATTTTGGTGTCATCTGCAAACTTACTAACTGTACCTCTTATGCTCGCATCCAAATCATTTAGGTAAATGTCAAAAAGTAGAGGACCCAGCACCGATCCTTGTGATACTCCACTGGTCACAGGACTCCAGTCTGAAAAAAAACCTTCACCACCACCCTCTGTCTTCTACCTTTGAGCCAGTTCTGTATCCAAATGGCTAGTTCTCTCTGTATGCCATCAGATCTAACCTTGCTCACCAGTCTCCCATGGGGAACCTTGTCAAATGTCTTACTGAAGTCCATATAGATCACATCTACTGCTCTGCCCTCATCAATTATCTTTGTTACTTCTTCAAAAAATTCAATCAAGTTTATTAAACGTGATTTCCCACACACAAAGCCATGTTGACTATCCCAAATCAGTCCTTGCCTTTCCAAATACATGTACATCCTGTCCCTCAGGAGTCTTTCCAACAACTTGCCCACCATTGACTTCAGGCTCACTGGTCTATAGTTCCCTGGCTCCTCCTTACCACCTTCCTTAAACAGTGGCACCATGTTTGCCAATCTCCAGTCTGCCAGCACCTCACCTATGACTATCAATGATACAAATATTTCAGCAAGAGACCCAGCAATCACTTCCCTAGCTTCCCACAGAATGCTAGGGTACACCTGATCAATTACTGGGGATTTATCCTCTTTTATACATTTCAAGACATCCAGCACTTTCTCCTCTGTAATATGGACATTTTTCAAGACATCACTATCTATTTGTCTACATTCTATATCTTCCATGTATCTCCCCCATCTCCTGTGACTCCACACAAAGCCGTCTTTGAGGGGCCTTCATCTTTGAGGGGCACTACTCTCTCTCTAGGTACCCTTTTGTCCTTAATGTATTTGCAAAAACTCTTTGGATTCTCCTCAACTCTATTTGCCAAAACTATCTCATGTCCCCTTTTGGCCCTCCTGATTTCCCTCTTAAGTATACTCCTACTTCCTTTATACATTTCTAAGGATTCACTCAATCTATCCTGTCTGTACCTGACATATGCTTCCTTCTTTTTCTTAACCAAACCCTCAATTTTCTTCATCATCCAGCATTCCCTATACCACCCAGCCTTTCCTTTCATCCTAACAGGAATATACTGTTTCTGGACCTTCGTTATCTCATTTCTGAAGGCTTCCCATTTTCCAGCCTTCCCTTTACCTGTGAACATCTGCCCCCCCAATCAGCTTTTGAAAGTTCTTGCCTAATAACATCAAATTAGTCATTCCTTAAATCTCTTGTCCAAGGCTTTAAATCTGTGTCTCCAAGTCTTTGTACCATCAGCTAATGGGAACACTATTTACCTTATCTCACTCTGCCATAAGCTTGATATACCTCTATCACATCTCCATTCTACTATTTTGTTCCAAAGAGAAAAAAAACATTTTCTCCAAACTGGCCTTAAAGCAAAATTCCCTCATACCTGAAATCATCTGTGCATCCCACCTGCAACTTCGAGAGCACACCGAATCCTCTATAGCAGGTGATTTTTCAACCTTAAACTAAAATCAGCCCTTGACTGCAATCCTCCTAACGATTTGGACCGGTTAATTTGTGATCTCCTTACTATATTCTCCCAGTCCCCAAGGCAACGTGTGCTGCCTCGTCCCATTTGGTAATGCAGTAAATAACTCAATTAAAAAGTGCAGAATTGCTAATCATAACACACAACCAATAGTTTAGAATCAATCAGCTGTTCTACCTCTTGCAGAGTAACATTCAATGCACTATTCTTTTGGTTGATCCTTAAAGAATGAATGAGAGAGTGTACGTGCACGTATGTCAGTATACATTGTTGAATTCACCACAATGTAAATTACTATGAACTTAAATGCAATTAGACAAACTTACATACTGAGTTCAGTTCCTGGCACCATCGTATGTATTGAAGGGTATTATCTAAGTAGCTAAACATGCCAGTAACCTATAAATGAAGGGCCATCTGTGTAGAGGTTGCTGTTTCAATGATTTTTAAAAATAATGGCATGGGTCAGACTGCAAGGTTTGGTTGGAAGATATAGAACAGTACAGTATTTCCATGATGTTTTCTACACCATGCAATAGTTAGCTTCTGATGTTACTGGGTTACCGCATTGACTTGGAGTTCTATCACTCACTGATAACAAAGATGTTGTACCAATGAAAAGGTTCTTATTTTGAGAAAATGCATTAATGCTATATGTAGCAAAATCAACCCTGTAAAGTTTCCCAAAGGATTCTAAAGTATATTTTTAAGAGCTAGAAGAACAAAGGATGGTCAGTCTGGGATATTCCGCTGAAATTATCCTCCCTGGATGTTACATCACTGTTTCCTTCTCCATCCACTTGTAAAATAAAAGTGATCAGATTCTTGAGAAGGAACTGTTTGGGTATGTGTGTGTTATTTATATATCAAAACCAAAAATTCAGCTAGTTTTAATCTATATTGAAATAACATGAGATTTGAAACAACTCTCTGAAGGTTATTTCCAATCTGACAAACGATCTGTTTTCATTTCAAATGTATCAAGATCCTATTTCTCTGCGAATGCCCATCAAACTTCTGGCTGCAACTTCCTCCAAATTATATTGCAAGACATTTCCATCACAGGTTTTTTTTTGAAAAAAAAGATTGAAACAATTATTTCAAGATTTTGAAAATGGAAGGTTAATGAATTTCAAAATGTTTTTGGCACATTAACAGCGCCACTATCGTACATCCCAATCATCAGTTTCTTTCTGTTAAAAAAAAGCTGAACATCAATATTTTAAACACACGTCAGCATTTGAGAAGGAACATCAGCATTTTTCAGAGGCATCAGTTTGAAGACAAGATTAGCAGCTCTCCAATTCAACTCATTTGAAGTAACCAGACAAGTTGTTTAACATCTCAATTAAAATAAAAGATTTGCATGCAATTTTTGAGAATCTCTATTGAAGAAGCTTCATAAATCAGGTGAAATTAACAAGCAGATCTCCAAAAAATGAAACCTGATGGGTCCAACACACCTTGCTTCTATGGATTACCTAAGATACACAAACCAGGGTCTCCTCTAAGACCCACAGTCTCACTTCCTTGCACATTGACATACAGGCTAGCAAAAGAACTTCACCATTAATTGACATACCCAGTAGAAGCAGCACCCAAGGATTCCTGAACATCATCAAAGACACCAAGATAGAAGAGGACGAAGTCATGGTTTTCTTTGATGTCACAGCCCTATTCACATCAATTAACATCAGCCTGGTCAAAGAAACACTGACCTTCCTATTAGATGAACCAAGGACACAAACACCAGACAGCACCAACTCCATCAGCAAGGCCAACATCCTCAAGCAAATCAACCTCAGCCTCATTGCCCACTCTACGTTCAATGACGAGATCAACAAACAAATCAATGGAACACCCATGGGATCACCAATATCAGGCTTCTTAGCAGAAGCAGTAATGCAGAGACTTGAACGACCAGCCCTCACCACAATTCAATCCAAACTTTGGGTCCGCTATGTGGATGACACCTTTTTCATCACAAAATGAAATAAATTAGAGGAAACCTACAATATCATCAACAACATCCTTACTGGCATAAATTTGACCATAAGATGAAGAGAACAATAACAGACTCCCCTTCCTAGATGTCACAATGGAACAAACACTTAATGGAGAACTGCAGACCAGTGTCTGCTGGGAAGCAACACACACAGGCCAGATACTCACCGACAGGAGCAATCATATTCTGGATTAGTGGTGCTGGAAGAGCACAGCAGTTCAGGCAGCATCCAAGGAGCTTCGAAATCGACGTTTCGGGCAAAAGCCCTTCATCAGGAATAAAGGCAGTGAGTTTGGAGCGTGGAGAGATAAGTTAGAGGAGGATGGGGTTGGGGAGAAAGTAGCATAGAGTACAATGGGTGAGTGCGGGAGGGGATGAAGGTGATAGGTCAGGGAGGAGAGGGTAGAGTGGATAGGTGGAAAAGGAGATAGGCAGGCAGGACAAGTCCGGACAAGTCATGGGGACAGTGCTGAGCTGGAAGTTTAGAACTAGGGTGAGGTGGGGGAAGGGGAAATGAGGAAACTGTTGAAGTCCACATTGATGCCCTGGGGTTGAAGTGTTCCGAGGCGGAAGATGAGGCATTCTTCCTCCAGGCGTCTGGTGGTGAGGGAGCAGCAGTGAAGGAGGCCCAGGACCTCCATGTCCTCGGCAGAGTGGGAGAGGGAGTTGAAATGTTGGGCCACAGGGTGGTGTAGTTGATTGGTGCGGGTGTCCCGGAGATGTTCCCTAAAGCGCTCTGCTAGGAGGCGCCCAGTCTCCCCAATGTAGAGGAGACTGCATCGGGAGCAACGGATACAATAAATGATATTAGTGGATGTGCAAGTAAAACTTTGATGGATGTGGAAGGCTCCTTTAGGGTTTTGGATTGAGGTGAGGGAGCAGGTGTGGGCACAGGTTTTACAGTTCCTGCGGTAGCAGGGGAAAGTGCCAGGATGGGAGGGTGGGTTGTAGGGGGGCGTGGACCTGACCAGGTAGTCACAGAGGGAACGGTCTTTGCGGAAGGCAGAAGACAGGAGCAATCATCCCAACCCCCACAAACGGAGCTGCACCAGGACATTATTTAAATGGGCCACAACACACTGCAGCACTCAGGAACTATGAGCAGCAGAAAAAGAATGCCTATACAACGTATTCAGGAACAATGGGTACTCGATGAATACAGTTTGCTAATTCTTAAACAACAAACCCAAACAAGCAGACACAATACACCCAGAAACTCTAGCGACACTACCATACATCAAAGACATCTCAGAGATGACTATCAGACTATTCTGACCTCTAGGCATCATGGTAGCCCACCAACCTACCAACACACTGAAACAGTTACTGATGAACCTAAACGACCCTGAACCAACAACTAGCAAAACAAATGTCATTTACAAAATATCCTGCAAGGACTATAACAAACACTACATTGGACAGACAAGCAGGAAACTAGCCATCAGGATGTACAAACACTAACTAGCCACCAAAAGACATGACCCCCCTATCACTAGTATCCTTACATACAGACAAAGAAGGGCACCTCCTCGACTGGGATAACATCTCCAACCTAGGACAGGCTAAGCAGAGACATGCACGGGAATTCCTAGAGACCTGGCATTCAATCCAGAACTCCATCAATAAACACATCAATTTGGACCCCATTTACCAACCTCTCAGAAAAAGAACCAGAAATGATATCACCCACCTTAACAGACCAAGGCACATAACTAGAAAGTGGGACAGAACACCAGCACTTCACCAGAGGCTCATTGATGATGTTACCTAGCATGGTGATGAAACGTCTGAAAACAAACCTTTCAGTTCAGCGAGCAAACTTACAATCCAAAAGACTTGCATTTGTTATAGTGCCTTTCATGACATTGGAACATTCCACAGCACTTTACAGTCAATGAAAGTTTGAATTATAATAATGTGCTAATCCAGGCTATTTAAAAGACCTTCCTCAGTTCTCTGGGACTTTGTCACAGTTGTGTTATTAAATGTTACACCCTTTTTCCAAAATCCTAACCCTCACACCTCTTCATATCTCCACTTATTCTCGATCCTCCAGTCCATGCCAACCCATTTCCCTTCACCCCTCGCCAGTATCCACTCTCATTCCACATCTGGCTATATATCCCTACTAACTCAAATGGCCCCTCGCAGCTACATGTCAAAATGTGCCTTCCATATATCCACAACAGCCCCATGTCAAATCATAGCACCTTCATATCCACACAGCCAGTATACACTATGCACTGAACCAACAAAACCTTTATTCATAATGGCATGTATATAAATGCTTAAAACATTTCAGCCTCATTCTGCATGCTCAGCTAAGAGCCTAGATTTACATAGAGGTTTTCTTCATTGAACCAGGCACACAGAAAGGAAATCTTCCTTGACTGATAGTTGTACAAACTTTTTTAAAGTGATGCATCTTGTCATTTGCTCCATGTTGGCTTAGATGAGATAAAGAGGTATTTAGCATTCATAGTTTGTTATTGTTACTTTGCAGATCTAGTTGATTGACACTTATATAAAGTTGCAGTAGCAATTGTTTTAAGGAAGTGATGAATGTCTGTTTTTCAGCAGTTCCACACATGCCATTGTCACTACAAGGTTCATTGATCTGTGTCTATTCGGTGACTAGGCATGGACTGATTAGATGGTATGGAAAGTACGAAGGGCCACGAAGAGAGGCCATTGGATGGTTGAGAGGGAGTATGAGCTGGCACAAAGCACATGGTTAAGATCTTTTGAAATTATCTTTCAAAAGGTTTCTCCTTTTAAACTATGGTTTGTGACTACTCTCTGACCATGAACTACAGGTCATCTGGAAGCTGGAGATACCATAAGGTGTGTCAGAGAGTAAGACTCTGTATGCATCATCCAGACCAAGGCCTGTGGGCTCGGTGCTTACACCAACAAACATTGGAGACAGTGTAATGTGGGCAGGAATGCTAAAATTGGGTTCTATCCACCCTTTTTAAAAAGATTTGTAGAATCAAAAACACAGCACAAGAAGTAAAACAGGTTACAGAATCACAGAATTGTTATAGTTCAGAATTAGGCCATTGACAGAGGAAGTGGTGGAGGCACCACCATTACAACATTTAAATTACAACATTTAAAAAGCATCTGGATGGGTAAATGAATAGAAAGGGTTTAGAGAAATATGGGCCACATGCTAGAAAATGGTACTAGGTAGGGTTAGAATGTCTGGTCAGTGCAGACAAGTTGGATCGAAGGGTCTGCTTCCATGCTGCATGACTCAATGGCCCATCTCATCTGCACTGGCTGTCTCAATCAGCAATAGAGCTCAATGCCAGTCTTCCATCCTTTCCCATTAACCCTGTACATTGTAACTATTGAAATATTTATCTAATGCCATCTTGAATACCTCAATTGAACCTGCATCCACTACCCTTCCAAACAGTGCATTCTGTGCTAACCCGAACTACCTGCTATGTGAAATAAAGTTTCTTCCACTTCCTTTTGAAAATCACTTTACATCTGTGTCTTCTCATTCTTGATCCATTTATGGGTGAGAATAATTTCTCCTTGTCTATTTTGTCCAGACCTCTCATGATTTTGAAAACTTCTATCGAAACTCCTCTTAGCCCTCTCCTCTCTCAGAAGGAACATTACCAACTTCCCCAAACTATCTTCATAACTGAAGCTTCTCATTTTTGTCAACATATTCTACATTCTCTTCAATATGTTCAAATCCTTCCTATGGTGTGGCACCAGAACTGTACACAATGCTCCAGCTGAGGTCAAATTGTGTATCTTATGGCATGGCATGGCATAACCGACCTGTTCCTGCACTCTATGCCACTATCAAATCTAGGATACCATATGCTTTATTAACCATGCTCTCCACTTATCCTGCCACCTTTTATAATATCCGTACTTATATACTCAGGTGTCTCTGCTCCTGCTTACTGTTTAGAATAAATACCTTTATGTTATACTCTGTGTCTCCATGTTCTTCCTACCAAAATGCATCACCTCATATTTTCCACCTTGAAATTTATCTGCCACCTATCCACCCATGCCAGCAAACTGTCAACATACTTTTTGAAGTTCTATTGTCCCCTTCACCTTTTACAATGCCTCCAAATTTTGAAATTGTTGTCTGAACAACAAAATCTCAACCATTAATCTAACTCAGGAAAAGCAAGGGTCTCAATACTGACTCCAGGGAAAGCCCACTATAAACTTCCTCTACTCTTAAAAAAAAAACAATTTATTAAACATTGCTGTTTGTTTTCTATCACTCAGCTAATTTTGTATCGACAATGTTGCTGTCCACTTTATTCCATGAGCCATAACCTTTCTCACCAGTCTGTTGTGTGGCACTGTATCAAACACCCTTTTACAAGTCCATGAATATGATCATTAACAGCATTACCTTCATCAGTTCCCTCTCATAGCTCAATAAATAGGTTTATGTAATTAAAAGTTAAGTTGAGTTGAATGAAACAGGACTTTCCCTTAGAAGTCCATACTGGCTCTCCCTAATTAACATGTTTGCCCATATGGCTATTGAATCATGAATTGTTTCTAGAACGTTTCCTGCTACAGAAGTTAAATCAACTGGTCTGTAATAGCGTGGTGTTTCCTTTTTTGAACAAGGCTGTAATGTTTATAATTTGCCAACTTCAGGCACCACCTCTATATATTTGGAAAGTGGACAGATTATGACCAGTGCCTCTTCAATTTCCACTCCTGCTTTCTTCAAGATCTTTGGATGCATCTTCTACACTCCTGGTTACTTGACAACTCCAAGTACCAATGGCATATCCAGTACTTCCTCCTGATCAATTTTGAACGCTTTGAATAATCAAGTTTCCTCCTCAGTCATCATGGCCTCAGTAATGTCTTTTTCCTCGATAAAGACGAATGTAACAAATTCATTTGATACCTCAGCCATGTCCCCCATCACCCCCAGCCTTTGTGTGTAAATTTTCATTTTGGTCCCTAATCTGTCCTACTCCACCTTTTACCACCTAATTCTACACTTTGTACTATCTGTTGTATTTCTTGACATCCAAGAAAGAAAATGCTTCACAAACAAACACAATGCAAAGTATAAAGAACTCAATGCCCCATTATAGTTCTATATAAACAACTTCTCATTGCAATTTTATTTGTGTTTTGAAATAAAAACTCCCTCCGCGACTCCCTTGTCAGATCCACACCCCCCACCGACCCAACCACCACTCCCGGCACCTTCCCTTGCAACCGCAGGAGGTGCAACACTTGCGCCCACACCTCCCCCCTCACTTCTCTCCAAGGCCCCAAGGGAAACTTCCATATCCGCCACAGATTCACCTGCACCTCCACCCACATCATCTACTGCATCCGCTGCAGCCGGTGTGGCCTCCTCTATATTGGGGAGACAGGCCGCCTACTTGCGGAGCGATTCAGGGAGCACCTCTGGGCCACCCGGACGAACCAACCCAACCAACCTGTGGCACAGCATTTCAACTCCCCCTCCCACTCCACCGAGGATATGCAGGTCATTGGACTCATCCACCGCCAAACCACAACAACCCGACGGTCGGAGGAGGAGCGTCTTATCTTCCGACTGGGAACCCTCCAACCGCAGGGGATGAACTTGGACTTCACCAGTTTCTTCATCCCCCCTCCCCCCACCTTGTCTCAGCCGGATCCTTCCAGCCCGGCACCGCCTTCCTGACCTGCAGTCTTCTTCTTGACCTCTCCGCCTCCACCCTACTCCGACCTATCACCCTCACCTTGACCTCTTTCCACCTATCACATTTCCAACTCCCCTCCTCCAAGTCCCTCCTCCCTACCTTTTATCTTCTCCTGCTGAACACTCGCTGCTCATTCCTGAAGAAGGGCCTGTGCCCGAAACGTCGAATCTCCTGTTCCCTGGATGCTGCCTGACCTGCTGTGCTGTTCCAGCAATAAAGTTTCAACTGAAATAAAAATGTACCTTCCCCAAAACTATAGGCACAACAGATCCATAATTATATAAGCAGTTATTATTAACAGTACACCAAGTAATTTCAACTTCAAGAGTATTAACAAGATAAGAATTTGTTTAGATTATACAGGCACTTGCTGTTAGGGAGAACACAATGTTTCAAAGTGAGGTTCTTAGAGACTTCAATTTCTATCCTGGGTTCTGCTGAATCCCTGAAGTAATTCTAATGGGACTCTGGCAGAGGTCACTGTTTTAGACAATGCTTCCATGGGTAGCTCTGCATGGGATATTGTAGTCAATTTTGCAAGCAATAGAATCTTTGTTCAGCCCTTCCAATCCCAGCATTGTCAGGGAAAAGCTGGGGAGACAGTACATTCAATATGAGAACATGGGAGTGGCAATACCTGCCATTGTAGTAAGATGGTCCCATGTCACTGCAGAGATGCCGATTGCAGACTCCTCTGTATACACTCCAATATTGTACAGGTGACTTGGCATATTCTCAAATGAGTCCTAGTTCACTGACATTGAGCTCACAAACAAATTTTTGACCAGTAGTTTTCTGGTCCTCCAATCTACCTGTACCTGTCCCTCCTTCATTCACATTCCATATATCTTCTCTAAGTTTGGGATGGCCTCTGATCATCACTGTCATGTCTTTTATTGTCTCCATGTCCAGAGCCTTCTCTTGGTCAAGCATCAAGAGTTACAACTTTCTGACAGAATACAGAAAGGTGGTTCTAAGAAACTATTGGGCCATACATTCAAATAAGAAATAGGAGAATAGATGTGTGATACACAAATACCCATGTGACAACGTTTTGCATGAATGTTCAGCTTGCAAGTACCCATGGAGGCACCAAGAAACATGTGGTTTTGATCATTGTTCGTCAAAACCCATGAGGTACCAGAAAGACACATCATGATAGCAGCACTGTTAAATGAGCTGATTTTAAAAAAGGCTTCTTTGGGCATTATATAGCGACATAGCTGTTAGTGCTGTGCATTCTCCTTTAGATGTCATGCAACAAAACTAGTCAAGTAACATGGTGGTAATCTGAAACAACATTCCTGAATGATGCAAAGTGTGAGCACACCAACCCTAATAATTTTCTGTAGCTGAACAAACATCTGCTTTCAGAGTTGAGACACAATTAACACAGCATTGACTCATTTAATACCCCACGTTCAAGCTGTTCTAATGGTACGTAAAGTATGGTTGTTTGAAAAAGCCTCCATCTCCTATGCAGTACTCTGTGACAGCATGTCCGAAGAAGCAACTCGAGGTGATGCTCAAATAAAAGCGTAAAACCGTGGAAGCAGGAAATGTGAAGCAAAAGCAGCAAGTTCAGGAGAAACTCAGCTGGTCTGCCAGCATCATCGGAGAGAAACAAAGGTAGTATTTTGAGTCTGATCTCATTCGTTTCTCATCCCATTTTTTTCATTTAAGACTCAAAATATTCACTCTATTTGTCTCTCCACAGGTTCTGCCAGACTTGTTGAGTTTTTCAAGCATTTTCTATTTTTATTTGAGGTGATGGTTTTGTGCTTCTGTGGCAGGCATCTGATTTAAGAAAAATACCATTTAAGAGTAACAGTAATTCTTTGAGAACTGCCAATAGTGGTTGGTCTGTCCCAAGACACAACGCACAAGGAACACCCAAAATGCGTTAAAATGAGCTGACATCCTATGAAGACTTGATATTTTACAGACATATGCAATATCCAGGGGCAATGGTCTCGAGGGTAAAAGTGGCTTAAGCCCAATATTCTTTTATCTGTTGATCACTTATGATATTCCTTAGTATTAAATATTAAGCATTGGAAGGAGTTATAAATATCTTTTGTGATGATGGATTCTTGGTTTATGATATGAGAGGAAGGTATGTATGAGAACTATTCAGTACAGTCACAATTTATAGCTCTTTTTGATGGTAGCCAAGTATGAGTTGGGAGTTGGCTCTGATGGAGCATTAGGAAGAGGGAAGAAACTTAGCAGTGACAAGAAAAGTTATAAAAATAAATTCAGATGCAAAGAGTCATGCTGGGGTTTCTCTTTTTCTCACAGTGCATAGATTTTCATTTTTGAATTCACTCTCATAAAACAGAAAGATATCTTTAAATGCACACTGAAGAATCACCAAAAACTATAAGCGTACGGAGAAATCCAAAAGAAGTTATTTTATTTTTAAAAATCTGTGTTCATTCTCTTATATGCATAATGTGTCATTCTTCAGTCCAGCTCCCTGAAAATACTGACACTTGTGTTTATATTGAAAGGGGTTGAAGTTTTTCTTTACTCACTTGTGGAACATGGACATCACTGCCTGGCCGGCATTTATTGCCTATCCTAATGCCATAACTTTAGTTGACAAGTAGTACAAACAACCCTTGTAGAAATTGTTAAGTACAATTTTTCTCTTGGGTTTTCACTTACAAAATTACCAGCAATTGTCAATTAGATAGCTGGAGTAAAGGTTGAAGTGAACATTGGAAGTCACAGAATCTAATAGGATAGTACTTGATGACACAGTTCTTACGTGCAGAATCAGAAGTGGCCATACTAAGTGTCATAAATCAAGTAAAATCTGAACATTTACATTATAGATTGAATGTTTTGGCTTTTTGGTTTCAATATAGTACTTAAAATGCATTGGATGAAAGCACAATGATGATTGAGGTGGATGGTGTCAAACTGGAACAAGTAAATAAGTTTGCCTATTTAGACAAATATTACCAGTAGATGATGCCACTAATTGTAGACAATATTATTCTGGCCACCCAATTCAGGAAGTTCTGCCTCCACATCAGGCATCACCATTTTCACCAGCAGAGAAAACGGATGCAGGTTGTGGTTTACTCAGCTGTAGTTCATGGAGGAAACTGTGCATGTTAAACAACAGCTGCCTTTAACCAGATAACAATTTTTGCTAAATATGACTTATTTTCCATGAGTAATTCTCCACACTCACTTTCTGTGGAAACCCTTATTTGATTTTATATTTCTGGCTAGCTTTCTCTCATATTCTAACTTTTCCACTTCTTATTAATTTTTTAATTATTGTTTACTTTAATCATAATATTGTCTACTTTTCTTATCTTCCACCTGTCTTTGGAATCATTATATTTTCTTTCTTCAGTTTAATACTATCTTTACCTTTTCGAGTTATCGACACAGAGGGTTGATCCATCCCTGGGAATGTTTCTTGCTTGCAACATGTAAAATGTTTTGGATGGAAATAAAGCCTTTGAATTGTGCTCCAGACAAAGACCACAAGACAAAATAAAATAGGTTTGAAACTATAAAAGTTAAAAAAAATTTTTAAAAAGTTATTCACAATCAGAAAGGAATATTTTATATTTTGGCCATTTGATCAGAACTGAACACCTACATAGATTTCTGCTGGAGGACAAAGTGCAGGGCAGCAGACACAGAGCATTGCTGTACAATAGATATTACAGAGTAGTTGCATGTGTGAAGTTGGTACAAAAAAGATGAATGTAACATAGTAGCAGCAGCAGGTGAGATAGAGGACTGCAATATAGTGATTGAAGTATAATAAAGAAAAACTGCAGATATGAGCACCACAGGAGCACCTTAGTAAATAATGCTTCTCATACTTTTGTTTGCTTCCACCTCAACTCAACAAAGCATCTAAACCATAATAAGTTTCATTAATTTGTAACATAGCAAGGTTAAGTCTCACTAATGGATCTAATTAAATAAATAAGCTGATAAAGGATTTAATAGACCATGACAGAGTTTACTAAACAATGCTTGGAGTTGTAGAAATGATTTTTGGAGGATTGCACAAGATTTGCTAAATGCTACAATTCCTCTAGAATAATGCTGTGATTGTTACTGTCAGTCTGAGTTTGGTTTTATCACGATGTTCATCCAACATCACTTACTAAAATCGTTTTGCACTAGTTCCCAAATTTATGGATTTTTTTTAGTGGAAAGAGAAGGCTGAGTTGTGATAGTGATCTGTTCCATAAATTAGAAGTGGGATACAGAATTGTGCTTCACATTTGAGCCCTGAATCTAATGTCAAAATATTTCAGAGTTCAACGTGGATAAATAAAAGACTTTATCAAATTTCGATAAATATTTAAAATGAATAAAATTCTCTGCATAAGTTAAAAATGTCTTTCAAGCAAGGTATAAAGTAAAATATTTATATTCTTGTCTGGTCTCTTATCGCATCCTGAGGATGTTCCAAAGATATCTGTAATTAATTAATTATGCTTTGAAGTGTAGTGTCTTATGTTATCTTAATACCAAACTAAGCATTATAGGAATGGCTTATTTCACAGGAACCAGATGTATAAAAGCATAGTGATCATAAAATAATTTTCTGAAGAACAGTTAAAAATACAGTTTTTTGGATATTAGTTAGAACTTACAACAAACTGGAGAAAAAAACTGCAGAAAACTGCAGCACAAAGGGACTCAAGGGTGCTTGAGCATGAAACATAAAGCTAGCACACACAATCAGGAAGGCTAATGCAATGTTGGCCCTTATTTCAAGAGGGTTGGAGTACAAGAGCAAGTCGTGCTGAAATTATAGAAGGCATTGGTGAGACCACATTTGGAGTATTGTGAGCAGTTTTGGTCTCCTTTTTTTCAGAAAAAAAAGATTATTTCATTAGAGGCAGTTCAGAGAAGGTTCACTAGCTTGATCCCTGGCATGGAGGGATTGTCTTATGAGCAAGGTTCAAACAGGTTAGGATTCTACTTATTGGAATTAAGAGTGAGAGATGATATCATGGAGGCATACAGGATTTCTAAGAGGCCTGACAGGGTAAATGCTGAGACGACGTTTCCCCTTAGAGGAGATTTGAGGACCAAAGGACGTAGTCTCAGCATAAAAGAACACCAATTCAAGACTAAGATGAGGAGAATTTCTCCTTTCAGAGGGTTGAGTGTCTTTGCCCCACAGCTCTCTGTGGCAAGGAGTTCCAAACCCTGCATATACATTTTAAGACTGAGGTATATACATTTGTGATCAGTGGGGAAATCAAGGGTAATGAGAAATTGCAGGAAAGTGGATATGAGATATTTTGGATCAGCTGTGATCCTATTCATTGGAGTAATCTCAAGGGGTGGATGACCCACCCTTCCTTATAGTCTTATGGAAATGAGACAAATTGGAGACTTTGGCCTTCATTCAAAAACATTTAGTCAGAAAAATCTAAAGATCAGAACTTCTTTTATTAGTCTGAAATTTATAGATTTCCAATCAAAACCTTTCAAATTTTCAGAAAACTGGGAAAAAAATGTGAAATAAAATACTGACTTTTAGCTACAATCAGTGCATATATTACCTTCTACAATTTGAAGTAGAACTTCCTACAGTAAACATTTGAATTATACAGGAGCGGCAAAAGCCTTTGGAAGAACAGATGAATATTAGACTCTCTTTTAATACAACCAAACCACTGAACTCAAACTTCAAGAAACATTCCTGTACACAAAAGTTGAGTGCACACAGCTGGAACTGCAAGAAGAAAGCACACAACAAATATTTAGAATGCTTGCAGTTGGGTTTGGCTAGCAAGGAAACAATCCAATATTACGTGTTTTCTCCAACATAAAAACTCCAGCTGAAATATGCAGGTCAGAGCTCTCTCAATCTCCAGATGGCTTTTTATGGAAAAAAGTTTGAACACTGGAAATAAATCACTTTGTATGAGCTAGTAGGCAGATATTAGTGCAATACCCAGAGAGATTTTGTCCGATATAGATTACTCTCCTGTCCGGTGTTCAAAGAGATTGAGAAAATTATTAAAAAGACAAGATTCCAATTATTGCTTGCCGTTGCTCGTATGCCCAAGTATATGCAGCATGATTATATGCTTCAGGTATGAACAACACCAAATTTGCAGAGATGACTATGTATGGCAAATGCGGACTAAAGGAAATCCCGCTGAATTGAACTGTAACTCAATTGTGTAAGTTGTTCACAGGATTAATAGAACTAATTGAGACAGAAGGACATGTACAATGGAGAAGAATCAACTATAGCTTTAGAATCTGACTTCTGAGTCATCTGAGTATAAAGTACTTCAAGATATTTGTAGTTTATTAATATGTGTGAAATCATAAACAAAAATTTCTGAAACAAATGATCAGGGATTTTTTCTAAAAGGTCAGAAATGTGAATGCACTGGACAGAAAACAATTCAGAACACCAGTATGGCTACATTCCATTTTCTGGATTATTGAAGTTTTATGCATTGAATATACCAAAGTGAAAAAAGAATTTTGTTGCCTATTTGAAGACACCAGAAACTTAATCAATGCACCTACAAATCAAATGCACACAAAATCAAACCTCAGTTATCACGTTCAAGTATAAACATTCAGTAGAAAACACATGCTACAATATCCAGTAGATCGTTTAAAAAATACTTCAGAGCACTGTGATAAATTACCAACAAAAAGCTAAGAAAAAAATAATTAAAAGTAAGACTTTAAAAAGAGTTGGCATTTTATCATCTTGCAAAGCAATAGTCTGACAGACAATCCCTGAACTGTATGAAAACCATTCTGTAGAATTCCTTCCAAATAGAAATAAGAACTTTCAGAATTTTTATTTCTAAGCTTAACAGGTTAATGTTTATTGCTGCAGCTTTCAATTAAAATCATTAAGAGCTTTAAACACTTGGGATTAATAAAGCTATGTTCTTTAATTATGTGTTGGTATGGTGCTGGCAATTATGCTTTTTTGCTGGCAAGTATTTTTAAATATGACCACAACATGTAATACTTTGAAAAAATAATTCGCCTGTGCAACAAAAAGATGCTTAGTGCTATTTCCCAAAGGTTCTTAACCGTTTAGATGTATTATCGCTTTCATAGGTGTAAGTCACAAAAATGGTGTCTTGCATTACTCTTATGAGAAAAGGATCTTCATTACAAAGATACCAAGATCTGGAAAACCATATTACCAGATTTTTAATTAAAACAACACACGGCAATTAGCTGATGATTTGATCATGCCACTGATTTTGCTGGACATAAAAATAAATTGCTACAGAAGTCGGTTTTACAATAGATGTATTTTTGATTTTGTTCCTCAGTGAAAAGCAAATAGATCAGCAATATCTTGTGCCCAAAGATACTGTATATACTCGAGTAATAGTCGATCTCTTGTAAACATTGGCCTCCTCTTTTTGGCTAAATAACCTAGAATTTTTCATATATCTCATGTAAAAGTCAACCCTAGTTCTTTACAGATAACAGATCAGTTATCAGTTTATGAGTCAGTGTGCAGGCTGTCACATCCTGCTCCAGTATTCCAGTCTGCCAGTTGGTCTGCTCTGCTCCTGGTCTTCCAGTCTGCTGCCTATTGTGTCCCCCCCGGATTTTCAGAATTACCATAATTCGTTGTTTTATCTTCTTTATTCATTTGGAGATCAATTGGGCTTCTGCTAGTGATATTTTGATGGGCATAAATTACAGCCCCTCAAAAATAGTATCCATGTAATAGTCGACCCCAATAATTTAACCCTAAAATGTAGTCAAAAAAATTCAACTATTACTTCAGTATATACGGTAATCTGAAAATGCCAACCACAAGATTATATCAGGAGCTTTTTCTTTCTGGCATCACCACACCTAGAATAAGTAATGTAGATGAGTCTGTTTTTATTCCACTGCCCAAAACATTGGTATTTGATCTGCTCAGCTCAAGAATTTTCAAGAGGATCTCCAGCTTGAAAGCAGTCACCAACAGAAGGCTTTATGTCTTTACCAACTTTGCTGCCTCTGAAAGGTCAATCAAGCTCCTCACCCTCCGACTTCCCATTTCACTCATTCTCTGCCATGCTGGACTCTCAATGTTCCCCAAGGTGACATACTAAACCAGCCAATTCTTATAATTAAATATCTGGTGTTTGATTATTTGTAAGTGTTCTCTACCTGCAACAGGAATATCTCTTGCACATTGTGGTTATTTGTATTTGGAAACTGCCAAGAAATGTGCAGGGAGAAAATACCAAGGGTGAAGCACCTGAACTAACTTTTTATAAATTCTCAGCCTTCCTGGTTTAATTCTTGCCAGAATAAGACCAGATATTTGTTGTCCATAATTAATACTATCGACTACAGTGTATCTTTTCAAACCAAAATGATCAATGTATAGGGGACAATAATATTTTTTGTGAAATGAAATGTAGAGTTAAATCAATCCAAACAGATTTAATCAGTGCAACATTTCTATTTATTTTCTGAACTCAGGTCAGTTAATTTATCATGCATGTTCTGCAGATTACACTCAGTGAAACTATTTCCAATAATTGTGGATCAGTTGCTTTAACTTCAAAATGATAGCAACTCAAAATATTAGAGACTTGATGAAAACAATGGCAAAGATACAACTGTAAAATATGCTGCAACTTCCAGAGATTTCTGAGTTCAGACAGATAAACATGAATAGCCAGAGCATGCTGTTTAATAATAATAACAGCACACTGTTTTGTAATTTAAGTGCATCAGCTCAAGTGATGTTCCTGTACTTGCATCACAAATAGAAATTAAACTTGCCACAGACCATTAGAGTTCATCCATCCTAGTCTAAGTATCCTTTAAAATTGTATGGTAACTCTTAATAACTCTTATACAATCTTCCGTTCCTTTCACAGTCCATTTGTCTGAAGTCTTATTCGTTCATTGATAGATATATATACACATTTATTAGTTTTTCTTTATATATTGTACAACAATCTTTCTTTCCCTTTCTTTATTTCAGTTTCTGGGCCTGAATTGACATTACGTTCACTGTTTAAATCTACTCTTCCTGTTTCTGCCTGCACTGCTCAATAATGATTCTTTGAATCTAGTAGAGATACACAATGACTTGCCCTGTTAACCTAGTTCCAAGACACCCAATCATCAGTACATCATGTTCAGATGACCTGTCTACAGATGTAAAGCAAAACAAATAAATCAATGGGCAAATATATGGCTACAAAATGCTGGTCACAGCTAATCAAGCCCATTACATTAACTGCAACAGAAAAAACAATATTACTCACAGAAATATATATTTAATGACATTCATTTAGATTGAACTTTAGCAAAATTATATCTAACAATATAAAAAAAGTTCAAAACAAGAAGAAATAAAGTAAAGCATTGTATTTCTAAATGACTATATATGTATCTACGTCTGGATTTCAAATAAATGTGTTAACTTATTCCCATCAGTATGATCTCATTCTGCAGGAAGTTCAAAGGGTTATCACAACAAATGCTGCCATTAAAGCTTCTCCTCTTCACTTTCAGGCAGTTGTAAAACAATCAAGAATTATAAGGTGCTTTTACAGGGAGAAATAAACCAGGAGATTAAATACTGTGCAAGTGATATTTGGCAGTTTTCACTAATAGTCAGAATGACCTTTTGAAAATATGAGTAACAATAATGTAATGTTAGAAACAGAACTTCTTTATACCAGCAGTAAAATACATAAACACAAACTATCAGAAGAGTGGGAAATCTAATCAGCTTTCCCAAAGATTTAATGAAATTTAAATTATGTGCTGCTGGATTCAAATACTGGCTGAAACAATGATAAAGTTATCAATGCATTTTTTAGCTGTCTGAAACATACAGGTCAGTCAAGAGTGAATAAGTGCAAAGATGCCAACTTACTCATAATACTCCGCAGCTGGTGTAATTTTATATTTGGAATATTTGCTTCCATTTCCCAGGACTGAGGCATTGAGTAGCTTTGGGTCAGTACAGTTGCGACTGTTCCAATGATTATTGCAATGAACCCATGGAAGGTCAGATGTAAATGAAGAGAAGAGATAGTACAGGGACCAGGCTATAATGACGTTATAGTAGAAGCCAACGTATAGGGCTATAAGAATCACAGCGTAGCCCACACCTAAAAGAAAAATGACAGACATTTCAGTTGTGCTATTAAATTCATAATTCACTAAGATATAAAAAGGGAAGTGTCCCTCTTCCTCTTTCTCCAGCAAAAAGATCAAAAGGACTCAAAGTTTATGTAGTCCATGTGAATTTCAGCAAGGGTTTTGCAAGGTATCACATGGGAGGCTGATCAAGACAGTTACAACTCATGTGATCCAGGGCAATTTGGCAAATAGAATCAAGATAGGTTTTGTGACAAGATGCAGAAAACAATACTCAAACTTGTTTCTGTAACTGGAAGCCTGTGTCCATTGACGTGACACAGAATAAACAGGGAGTAGAAATCCTTAAACTGTGGGACAAGATGGATATGCAGGTCAGACAGTGGCAGATGAAGTTTAATCCTGAAAAGTGAGATACAACGCATTTTGGGAGGATTAACAGGGGAGTACAACACTGAAGGCTAGGACCGAAGGAAGTATAGAGGATCAAAAGGACCTTGGTGCATGTCCACACAGCCTTGAATTCAGAAGAACTATCGGGTGAGGGAGGTGAGATGCCTTTGGAAGGCATGAGTGGCCATTATCAGTTGAGACATTGAATACTGATGAGGGATAGTCAACAAAGCTTTGTACGTGGGAAATCATGTCTCACAAACTTGATTGAGTTTTATGAAGAAGTAACAAAGATGATTGATGAGGGCAGAGCAGTAGATGTGATCTATATGGACTTTAGTAAGGCGTGTGACAAGGTTCCCCATGGGGAGACTGATTAGCAAGGTTAGACCTCATGGAATAAAGGGAGAACTAGCCATTTGGATACAGAACTGGCTCAAAGTTAGAAGACAGAGGGTGGTGGTGGAGGGTTGTTTTTCAGACTGGAGACCTGTGACTAGTGGAGTGCCACAAGGATCGGTGCTGGGCCCTCTACGTTTTGTTATTTACATAAATGATTTGGATGCGAGCATAAGAGGTACAGTTAGTAAGTTTGCAGATGACACCAAAATTGGAGGTGTAGTGGACAGCGAAGAGGGTTACCTCAGATTACAACAGGATCTGGACCAGATGGGCCAATGGGCTGAGAAGTGGCAGATGGAGTTTAATTCAGATAAATGCAAGGTGCTGCATTTTGGAAAAGCAAATCTTAGCAGGACTTATACATTTAATTGTAAGGTCCTAGGGAGTGTTGCTGAACAAAGAGACCTTGGAGTGCAGGTTCATAGCTCCTTGAAAGTGGACTCGCAGGTAGATAGGATAGTGAAGAAGGTGTTCGGTATGCTTTCCTTTATTGGTCAGAGTACTGAGTACAGGAGTTGGGAGGTCATGTTGCGGCTGTACAGGACATTGGTTAGGCCACTGTTGGAATATTACGTGCAATTCTGGTCTCCTTCCTATCGGAAAGATGTTGTGAAACTTGAAAGGGTTCAGAAAAGATTTACAAGGATGTTGCCAGGGTTGGTGGATTTGAGTTATAGGGAGAGACTGGGACTGTTTTCCCTGGAGCGTCGGAGGCTGTGGGGTGACCTTATAGAGGTTTACAAAATTGTGAGGGGCATGGATAGGGTAAATAGGCAAAGTCTTTTCCCTGGAGTCGGGGAGTCCAGAACTAGAGGGCATAGGTTTAGGGTGAGTGGGGAAACATATAAAAGAGACCTAAGGGGCAACTTTTTCCCACAGAGGGTGGTACGTGTATGGAATGAGCTGCCAGAGGATATGGTGGAGGCTGGTACAGTTACAACATTTAAGCGGCATTTGGATGGGTGTATGAATAGGAAGGGTTTGGAGGGATATGGGCCGGGTGCTGGCAGGTGGGACTAGATTGGGTTGGGATATCTGGTCGGCGTGGACAGGTTGGACCAAAGGGTCTGTTTCTATGCTGTACATCTCTCTGACTCTATGACAAGAGTAAGGGGGTTATGGTGGAGTCATTTATGTTAGTTGAGGCATATTTGGGGCAACTGTGTGCATTTCTGGTCACTACAGTATGTAATTGGGCTAGAGTTCACATTGTATGAAGATGTGATTGTGTGGAAGAGACCCACCAGCATGTTACCTGGGCTGAAGCAATTCAACTCGAAGAGAGGCTGATAGGAAGCCAATGCTAGCCTTAGAGCCAAACACAGCTGAGGGGTGAGGGGGAGGCGGGGGGGGGGGGGGGGGGAGTTAGGGGGTGGAGAATGTGATCAAGTTCTACAGAATTATGATGGCCATAGGTAGGGTTGTTAGGAAGGGACCTTTCCCCCTTCATAGAGAACTAATAACTGGGTGCATAGATTTAAGGTGTGAAACAGAGGGTTAAGAAGGTATTTAAGGAAAGATGCTTTCACCAAGAGAGTGATGGGTATCTGGAGCTCATTGCTTAAAAGGATGATAGAGTCAGTAACCACCCCAACACTTAAGAAGTATATAGATGAGTACTTGAAAAGTCATAGTATACAAGGTTAAAGACCACGTACTGGGAAATGGGACTAGAATTGATAGTGCAGTCCCAATGGGTCAAAGGACTCTTCCCATGCTGGAGTAGTCTATGACTTGAAATAGATTAGGGTTTCCGAAAATCAAATACCATTTGCTGGAGAAAATAGTGCTTAATAGTTTTAATCTTTCAAACAATACTCTAAAAAGACAGTTGTGAAATGTACTTTCTCACATTATATGTAACAAGTTCATTGTGATATTATAATGTTGCAAATTATTTTAATGTTGACCACAAAGAACAAGACCCATAAAGATTAAAAGGCACTGCAGCAACGTTACTTGTGCATTCTAATTAGTGAGAGTACAATAGGCTACATATCCAGGGAAGGGACAAGACATACAACAACTTATAAGAGATATATTGTGGGAGAGAGTTGGTCTCCAACCTACAGTCATTTCTGCAGATATTGAAAGAAGTGGCACTGTCATAGCAACAAAATAAAAATATCAAGAGCTTGAGGAGTGCATCTTTGGTATCATTCCCTCAATCTTCTGAGCTTTCAACAGTACTATGAAAGCTGCAATGACACAACTCATCACATCTTTGCAAATGTCCTTTTCCTAAAAAGACTTCATTCTTACCTCTTATTAAATTTCCCCCTCCCCCGCAGGTTTTAGCATATGGATCTACATCAGTCACAAAATCAATGAACTCAGCACAGAGTGAAGATTAAAACCAAGATCTATCTAATTTGCGCACTTAAACTAGTTAGTTGGCCTGAAAAGTTAACTTTTTTCAGTCTTCACAAATGCTGCTGGCCTGAATAATTACAGTTTTGTCATATTATAATCATTGAATACACTTGCTTTTTATTACAGTATTTAAATTATTCTTTCTTCCTGGAATCAAAGTGAGCTGGAAGATGTGGTGTTGATGGAAAGGAAAGCTTTCTCTACTCTATGCAAACTAAGTGCTCCAACTCCCAGGCACTGAGGAGAATTCAAGTGATTGGTGTGGATTTTTCTATCATGCATGGTTAGCATTCTTCCTCAAAGTTACTTCACTGAAGCAAAATGTCATGGGCTGTCTCTGCAGCCGCTATAAGGTCTCATGCAGAGAGAGGGAGAAATTTGGGTCCATTATAATTTAGAAAATGATTTGAATGTACAAGTTAGGAACAAGACTACGGCATTGGCTGAAAGTGAAATTTGCAAATGTTTGGAGGTTCATCAGCAATAAACGTGTCGAGTAACATTCCTTGTAAGGAATTCATATCTTCTTATAACTTATACAAAGCCCGTGTATAAAATCCATACATGAGCAATGTATTAAGCATTATTTATTTTTCAGAGAGTTAAAGAATTCCTGCTCCATATGTAGCTGTGAAGGCCAAAGAAAGGGAAGAATAAGTTAACTTCCAAACATCACTGGCACTGCCATAGTGTTAAGGGTTTATATGGAGAGGAATTTGTTAAGTGGGTACAAGAAAATTTTCTGATTCAGTATGTCAACATACCTAGTAGGGAAGGTGCAAGAACTTGACCTACTCTTGGGAAATAAGGCAGGGCGGGTGACTGAGATGTCAGTGGGGGAAGTACTTTGGGGCCAGCGACCATAATTCTATTAGCTTTAAAATAGTGATGGAAAAGGATAGGCCAGATCTAAAAGTTGAAGTTCTAAATTGGAGAAAGGCTAATTTTGATGGCATTAGGCAAGAACTTTCAAAAGCTGATTGAGGGCAGATGTTCGCAGGTAAAGGGACAGCTGGAAAATGGGAAGCCTTCAGAAAAGAGATAACGAGAATCCAGAGAAAGTATATTCCTATTAGGGTGAAAGGAAAGGCTGGTAGGTATAGGGAATGCTGGATAACTAAAGAAATTGAGGGTTTGATTAAGAAAATGAAGGAAGCATATTTCAGGTATAGACAGGATAGATCCAGTGAATCCTTAGAAGAGTATAAAGGAAGTAGGAGTATACTTAAGAGGGAAATCAGAAGGGCAAAAATGGGACATGAGATAGCTTTGGCAAATATAGTTAAGGAGAATCCAAAGGGTTTTTACAAATACTTGAAGGACAAAAGAGTAACTAGGGAGAGAATAGGGCCCCTCAAAGATCAGCAAGGTGGCCTTTGTGTGGAGCCGCAGGAGATCGAGGAGATACTAAATGAATATGTTGCATCGGTGTTGACTGTGGTAAAGGACATGGAAGATGTAGAATGTAGGGAAATAGATGGTGACATCTTGCAAAATGTCCAAATTACAGAGTAGGAAGTAGGATGTCTTGAAATGCATAAAAGTGGATACTACTCCGGGACCTAATCAGTTGCATCCCAAGAACTCTGTGGGAAGCTAGGGAAGTAATTGCTGGGCCTCTTGCTGAGATATTTGTATCATCGATAGTCACAGGTGAGGTGCCAGAAGACTGGAGGTTGGCTAATGTGGTGCCACTATTTAAGAATGGTTGTAAGGACAAGCCAGGGAACTATAGACCGGTGAGCCTGACGTCAGTGATGGGCAAGTTGTTGGAGGGAATCTTGAGGGACACGATGTACACGTATTTGGAAAGGCAAGGACTGATTATGGATAGTCAACATGGCTTTGTGTGTGGGAAATTATGTCTCACAAACTTGATTGAGTTTTTTGAAGAAGCAAAGAAGAGGATTGATGAGGGCAGAATGGTAAACGTGATCTATATGTACTTCAGTATGACATTCGACAAGGTTCCCTATGGGAGATTGGTTAGCAAGGTTATATCTCATGGAATACAGAGTGAACTAGCCATTTGGGTACAGAACTGGCTCAAAGGTAGAAGACAGAGAATGGTGGTGGAGGGTTGTTTTTCAGACTGGAGGGCTGTGACCAGTGGAGTGCAACAAGGATCGGTGCTGGGTCCACTACTTTTAATCATTTATATAAATGATCATACCTTTGGAGTCCTGAAGGGAAAGGGTGACCAGCCTCAAGTCATTGTCCATGTAGGTACCAGTAACGTAGGGAGAAAGAGAGATAGGGATGTAAGGCAGGATTTCAGGGAGCTAGGGTGGAAGCTGAGAGCTAGAACAACCAGAGTTGTTATTTCTGGTTTGTTACCCGTGCCACATGATAGCGAGGCATGGAATAGGGAAAGGTATCAGCTGAACACGTGGCTGCAAGGATGGTGCAATAGGGAGGGTTTCAGGTTTTTGGATGATTGGGGCTCATTCTGGGGAAAGTGGGACTTGTACAAACAGGACGGTCTTCACTTGAACCAGAGGGGTACTAATATCCTGGGTGGGAAATTTGCTGGTGCTATTCGGGTGGGTTTAAACTAGCTCAGCAGGGGGATGGGAACCGGAGGTGTAGCTGCAGTGTACACAAGCATGAGAGTAGGAAGGACAGGGACAAGATTTCAGGGTCACAGGAATGTGCTGGCAGACAGCAAATTGGTTTGAAGTGTGTCTACTTCAATGCCAGAAGTATCCGAAATAAGATAGGTGAGCTTGCAGCATGGCTAGGTACCTGGGACTTCGATGTTGTGGCCATTTCGGTGACATGGATAGACCAGGGTGAGGAATGGACGTTGCAGGTTCCAGGGTTTAGATCTTTCATTAAAAACAGGCAAGGCGGTAAAAGAGGGGGAGATGTTGCCTTGTTAGTCAAAGATAGTATAACGGTGGCTGAGAGAATTTTTGATGAGGACTCGTCTACTGAGGTAGTGTGGGCTGAGGTTAGAAACAGGAGAGGAGAGGTCACACTGCTTGGAGTTTTTATAGGCCTCCGCAGAGTTCCAGGGAGGTGGAAGAGAGGATTAGCAAACTTATTCTGAGTAGGAGTGAAAGGAACAGGGTGGCCATCATGGGGGACTTTAACTTCCCCAACATTGACTGGAAATGTTATAGCTCTAATACGTCGGATGGATCAGTTTTTGTCCAATGTGTACAGGAGGGTTTCCTGACACAGGATGTCGAAGGGCTGACAAGAGGGGAGGCCACACTGGATCTGGTGCTTGGTAATGAACCAGGCCAGGTGTTTGATTTAGTTGTTGGTGAGCACTTTGGAGAGAGATCATAATTCAGTTACATTTAGTTTAGCGATGGAAAGGAATAGGTACATGGCACAGGTCAAGAGTTATCAATGGGGCAAGGGCAATTATAATGCGATTAGGCAAGAATTAGGATGCATAGAATGAGGTAGCAAAATGCAGTAGATGCAGACTATTGAAATGTGGAGCTGGTTTAAGGAACAGATATTGCGTGTCCTTGATAGGTATGTCCCTGACAGGCAGGGAGGAAGTGATAAGGTAAGGGAACCGTGGTTTACTCCAGAAATTGTATCTCTTGTTAAGAAGAAGAAGGAGGCTTATGTGTTGATGAGGCAAAATGGTACAGATAAGGCGATGGAGAGTTACAGATCGGATAGGAAGGATTTAAAGAGAGAGTTAAGAAGAGCAAAGAGAGGACACTAGTAGTCTTTAGCAAATAGAATAAAGAAGAACCCTATAGCTTTCTATAGGTATGTAAGGAATAAAAGAATGATTAGGGTAGGAATAGGACCAGTCAAAGACAGAAGTGGGAAGTTGAGTGTGGACCCTGTAGAGATCGGAGAGGTGCTAAATGAACATTTCTCATCAGTGTTCACTCAGGAAAAGGAGAATATTTGTAGAGGAGAAGAATGACGTACGAGTTATTAGACTAGAAAGGATCGAGGTTAGTTATGCACAGGTGTTATCAATTCTAGAGGGACTGAAAGTAGACAAGTCCCTTAGGCTGGATGGGATTTATCCGAGGATTCTCTGGGAAGCTAGGGAGGAGATACCAGAGCCTTTGGCTTTGATATTTGAGTCGTCATTGTCTACAGGTTTAGTACCTGAGGACTGGAGGATTGCAAATGTTGTGCCCTTGTTCAAGAAGGGCAGCAGAGATGACCCAAGTAATTATAAACCAGTGAGCCTTACTTCTGTTGTAGAAAAGGTTTTGGGAAGGTTTATAAGAGATAAGATTTATAATCATCTAGCAAGCAACAATTTGATTGCAGATAGCCAACATGGTTTCGTCAAGGGCAGGTCGTGTCTCACAAACCTCCTTGAGTTTTTTGAGAAGGTAACCAAGCATGTAGATGAGAGTAGGGCAGTTGATGTGGTATACATGGACTTCAGTAAAGCCTTTGATAAGGTTCCACATGGTAGGCTGATGGAGAAAATGCAGAGGCATGGGATTGAGGGTGATTTAGCAGTTTGGATTAGAAACTGGCTTTCTGGAAGAAGGCAGTGAGTGGTGGTTGATGGAAAATATTCAGTCTGGAGTCCAGTTACTAGTGGTGAGCCACAAGGATCTATTTTGGGACCACTGCTGTTTGTCATTTTTTTAAATGACTTAGACGCAGGCATAGGTAAATTAGAATAGGATTAGTAAATTTGCAGATGACACTAAAGTCAGTGGAGTAGTGGATAGTTTGGAAGAATGTTACAGGTTGCAGGGGGACTTTGATGAACTGCAGAATTGGGCTGAGAGGTGGTAAATGGAGTTCAATGCAGCTAAACGTAAGGTGATGCACTTTGGGAAGAATAACAGGAAGGCAGAGTACTGGGTCAATGGAAAGATTCTTGGTCATGTGGATGTGCAGAGGGATCTTGGAAGTCATGTGCGTACATCCCTGAAAGTTGCCACCCAGGTGGATAGTGCTGTGAAGAAGGCATACGGTGTGTTAGGTTTCATTGGTAGAGGGATTGAGTTCCAGAACCGCAATATCATGCTGCAACTATACAAAACGCTGATGCGGCCACACTTGGAATATTGTGTACAGCTCTGTTCGCACCATTACAGGAAGGACGTGGAAGCATTGGAAAAGTTGCAGAGGAGACTTACCAGAATGTTGCCTGGTCTGGAGGGAAGGTCTTATGAGGAAAGGCTGAGAGATTTGGGTCTGTTCTCATTGGAAAGAAGAAGGCTAAGGGGGGATTTGATAGAGACATGATGATCAGAGGATTAGAAAGGGTAGACAGTGAAATACTTTTTCCTAGGGTGATGATGTCAGCTTGTATGAGAGGGCATAACTACAAATTGAGGGGTCAATTTGTCAGATGTAAGTCAGATGTCAGAGGAATGTTCTTTAGGCAGAGAGTGGTAAGGGCGTGGAATGCCCTACCTGCTAATGTAGTCAACTCAGCCACATTAGGGAGATTTAAACACTAAGCACATGGATGATATTGGGATAGTGTAGGGCGACGAGCTGAGAATAGTTCACAGGTCGGCGCAACATCGAGGGCCGAAGGGCCTGTACTGCACTGTGTTGTTCTATGTTCTATGATTTGGATGTGAACCTAAGAGGTATAGTTAGTAAGTTTGCAGATGACACCAAAATTGGAGGTGTAGTGGATAGCAAAGAAGATTACCTCAGAATATAACAGGATCTTGATCAGATGGGCCAAGGGGCTGAGGAGTGGCAGATGGACTTTAATTTAGATAAATGTGAGGTGCTGCATTTTGGGAAAGCAAATCTTAGCAGGACTTATACACTTAATAGTAAAGTGTTGCTGAACAAAGAGACCTTGGAGTGCAGGTTCACAGCTCCTTCAAAGTAAAGTCACAGGTAGTTAGGATAGTGAAGAAGGCATTTGGTATGCTTTCCTTTATTGGTCAGAGTATTGAGTAGAGGAGTTGGGAGGTCATGTTGTGGCTGTACAAGACATTGGTTAAGCCACTTTTGGAATACTGCGTGCAATTCTGGTCTCCTTTCTATCGGAAAGATGTTGTGAAACTTGAAAAGATTTACAAGGATGTTGGAGGATTTGAACTATAGGGAATGGCTGAAGAGGCTGGGGCTGTTTTCCCTGGAGCGTTGAAGGCTAAGGGGTGACCTTAAAGAGGGGCAGGGATAGGAGAAATAGACAAAGTATTTTCCTTGGGGTTGCGAAGTGCAGAACTAGAGGGCATAGGTTTAGGGTGAGAGGGGAAAGATATAAAAGAGACTTAAGTGCAACGTTTTCACGCAGAGGGTGGTACGTGTATGGAATGAGCTGCCAGATAAAGTGGTGGAGGCTCGTACAATTGCAACATTTAATAGGCATCTGGATGGGCATATGAATAGAAAGGGTTTAGTGGGATATGGGTACTGGCAGGTGGGACTAGATTGAATTGGGATATCTGGTTGGCATGGACAAGTTGGACCGAAGGGTCTGTTCCTGTGCTGTACACCTCTATGACAGTATGACCATGCCCAGTAAGGCATTCTGTTTCACTAAAATTTATCTGCTGTTAGTCAAAAGAAAATTTAGAATAATTCTATATATGTCTATTAGTATTGATTGAAGGCAGTCTTATTCAAAACCCCCTATTACTATCAGACTTGTTTTCTTAAAAAGAGTCAATGGAGTGGTTTTCAGCATCTGTAACTTTAAACATTAAAAATAGCAAATGGAAATATGTAAGAATTGCAACAGAATTATGAAATCTAATAGTTTTCTCCTTAATCTCCTCCTGTTTTTCCTCTTGAACATCCTCACTGATTCATAGCCATACCATGGACAGATATAAATGTCCAGCTATTTTTATGTGTAAGCCTACACATTGAATGTTGAGAAGCTGCTTATCTGTGGAGTGCATAATGGTTGATGTGACGCTATCATCACCAGCATTTTTATAGCATGGGCTTACTGGATTGCAAGAATCCTACCTAATGTTTTTGCTGCATGTCCAAAAATGATGAGGCCAGACACAATGCCTTAACCATTCAACACTTCAGCCGTAAATTAGTTACTACAGCAAATATGATGATCTGTATCTGCGATTTTAACAGCTGGATGGCCTGAATTCTGAGCAAGAAACATGTCTGAGACTGGGCCGCAGTACCACTTATGGAACTAACGTTGCGGGAAGCAAATGGTGTGCCAGACATTGCCATTTATATTTGAACAGCAGCAAGTTCAAACAAAATGGCTGACTAAATGCCTTAGGACATTGTGCCATGCCCAACTCCCAAAATAAGGCTGCACCATCCATCTAAGCTGCAATGTGGCAAGTAAATGGTGAAATGCAAGAGTGGAGGTCCAAAATTAAGTATGAGGTGTAGGTATGCCAGTCACAGATATTTTAGCCAAGTGCTTAAAATTAATGAAAAAGCGAATGCCATGCAAGCCGTTATAACTAGAGGGCCAGAAACAAAGGCGGGACAGTTTTGGTACTTCAATACAAAAGCTTGGAACACACTGGGCCTCACATTCAAGAAGGGATGCATGGTCTTTGGAAGGCATGCAATGAAAATTCAGGTATCCCAGAGTTAGCACCAGAGGAAAGATCATATAAACTAGACTAATGTTCTCTGGGACATAAATGATGTTAAAATGATTTTACTGATGATTTTTGAATTTGAAAGACTGGCCAGACAATATTTTCAAATATTGTGGCATCTAGGATAAAGGGGCATTATTTCAAAATCAGAGCCAGGCTAAAAAGAAGAATTAAGAAACACATTTTCACACAGCGTCATAGAGATGTGGATCTTTGTTGTGCAAAATGCAATAAATTCTATTTTAATTAATAATTTTAATTTTGAGGTCAGTAAATCTTTGTTAGAAAATGGCATTAAGAGACATGGAGCCACCGGGGTAGATCGAATTAAAAGCAGATTAGGCATGATTCTATTGAATGACAGAACAGACTGAAGGGCTGGATGGCCTATTCCTGTTTCCAGCCCTCATGTATTCAAGTGGATTCTCTCCAAAGGAGGAACAGGGAAAAAAATAATTCTTCACAAAATTAAAATGAGTCTAACGCCAAAATGTTGATGGGGGAAGGCGAGGGCTGCAAACTCTGCCCTGTAAGTTATCAATCTGAAAGGAATCTTGCGGATTTTGAAATCCCAAGGCTGTTACTCAGTGCTGCAACCTACATTTATCCTCCAAAGTATCAGGAGATACTGGAACGGAAAATTTTACTATGAGTACAATATTCAGCAATGAGCTAAAGTGTTTCTAGAGATTAGAAAAATCTGTTCAAACATTTAATGAAGGATTCACTTTGATAACCAGCTATAGTATATTTAAGACATGGTACTTAAAATTTAGGTTTGTAACTTACATTCCTAATAAAAAAAAGTAGCAGTCCTGAATATTTCAAAACATTGCACAAACCAAGTATCCATGGTTTCATTGCTCTGATGGACATGCATGTTGATAAATAAATGGGTACATTTCTTACTAACAGAAGGAACATCTCTACAAATTAACAACCTTTCAAATTTCATTATCTGCTTGAAGCACATCTAATCACACTAGAAGTATACTTGAATTTTTAGATGTAAAGTTAAACACTTCAAACAAGAACTGTGAATCAAGCTCTTGGCTGAGTGATAGCGTTTGAACTGTATGCCACAAGATGCTGAGTGATATTCCAGCCGAATGCTGAGGAGAGATCAGTTCCAAATTCTGGATTCAGAATACTGGACTGCGGGTGTTAAGATGAACATTTATCCAGTTTTATATGGTCTGGGTTTCAACTGGTCTCTCCTCTGTCCAATATTTAACCCCTTCATGTCTGGTAATTTGCCAGGGAGCTTTAAGGAAATGACCTCAAGAACAAGAAGGCTGATTGCTCATCCTAACTTCAGATAAAAGGTATCGCTTTGAATGTACATCTGAGTTGGGAGCTTACAACTGATGCCAACAATTTTCTTCATGATAAAAATGAACCTGATAACCCATAACTCTATATTCTAACTCATAAATCTGCAGAGGTAATTTGTGTTTTGGTTATTTGTGAAATAGGCAAGGGATTGTGCGAAAGGATTAGACACCTGCTTTATCTGTTGTTTTTGAATAGCTGTTTAAAATTTATCTACTGTATATCATATTCCTAAGAAATTGTTTCACTAATAGTCAAAAGGCAAGAGTGTGCATTACCCCAAGAGATTTAATTCAAATTATGATTATTGTTTTAGAGTAACTATTGTCGAAACCAACTAAATCTCTCAAATCTATTATCAAAGTGCAATTAACTTTATATGGCTTTAGTATTTTTATTAACTTCCAAATCTACATTTCATTTGGTGTTATATTTAAAACAATTTAATCCACATTAGCAGTCAAGACAGCATAAAATCGATTAACAGAACTCTGCTTTGTAATCACAGATTTCAAAGAGTGAGACAACAGGTTAATGTTGTGAAATAAAACAGAGTGCTGGAGAAACCCGGCTGGTCTGGCAACATCTGTAGAGAGAGGAACAATTGTGGCATTAACTATAGTCATTTCCTGAAGGACAAATTTTCTAGACTAGGCCTGCAGAACGTGGTGAGAGAACGATAAAAAGACTAGTCCTCATCAATCTGTCTGTAAAATGTACCTCTCCGTGGCAGTATTGGTAGGAGAGGCCACTGCACAGTCTTGGGAAAACAATGTCCCATTTTCACACAGAGCATACCCTTGATTATTTTGTGTGTCTCTACTATGGTGCTAAATAGGATAGATTTTGCACAGATCTACAAGTTAAGATTGGGTACCAATGAGGCACTGTGGACTAACAACAGCAGTAGAACAGAGCTCTAATTTACAACATCATGGCCCTCACTCTACTATTACTTTCAAGCCAAATTATCAAACCTGATTCAATGAAGAGCACAGGAGGGCATGTCAGGAGCAGCACTAGGATTGGCACATATGAAGTGTCAATCTGATGAGGTTACATCACAGGACTTCTTGCATGCGAAACAGCAGAATCAATGTGCAATAGGCAGTGCTAAATGAATCTACAACCAGCAGACCTGATTAATGATCTGCAGTCCTGAATAGTGGTGAACAATAAAACAACTCATTGGAGGAGGACAGCTAACCAACATTCTCAATGATGGGGAACCCCAATGTTTCAGTGTGAAAGACAAGGCTGAAACATTAGCAACCATATTCAGTCAAGTCGATTAGATTTTTTTTAGATTAGATTCCCTACACTGTGGAAACAGGCCCTTTGGCCCAACCAGTCCACACTGACCCTCCAAAGAGTAACCCACCCAGACCCATTTCCCTCTGAATAATGCACCTAGCACTATGGGCAAGTTAGCATGGCCAATTCACCGGACCTGCACATCTTTGGACTGTGGGAGGAAACCGGAACACCGGGAGAAAACCCACACAGACACGGGGAGAATGTCTGTGTGGAGTTTGCACAGTCACCCAAGGTTAGAATCGAACCTGGGACCCTGGTGCCATGAGGCAGCAGTGCTAACCACAGAGCCACCGTGCTGCCCATGATGAATATCAATCACTTCCTGAGATCCTCAGCAACTCAGCTGTCAGTCTTTAACTAATTTGATTCACTCTACATGATATCAAGAAATGGCTGAATGATGCAAAGGCTATGGGTCCTGACAACATTCTGACAATATATTGAAGACTTGTGCTCCAGGACTAGCTGAATCAAAAAGTGTGGCGCTGGAAAAGCACAGCCAGTCAAACAGCATCTGAGGAGCAGGAGAGTCAACATTTCGAGCATAAGCTTTCATCAGGAATATTGGGGGGAGGGGTGAGGGGATGAATTATGGCATAGCTTGGGAGGGAGGGGAGATGAGGAAATTGGTGAAATTGACATTGATTCTGTGTGGCTGGAGGGTCCCCAGAAGGAAGATAAGGTGCTCTTCATCCAGTCATCAGGTGGCTAGGAATTGGCAGTGGAGGCGGCCCAGGACTTGCCTGTCCTTGGCAGAGTGGGAGGGGGAGTTGAAGTGACCGGCCACAGGGCAGTGGGATTGCTTAGTGCATGTGTCCCAGAAATGTTCTCTGAAACATTCCAAAAGTTGACGTCCTGTGTCCCCAATGTAGAGGAGATTACATCGAGAGCAATGAACACAATAGATGAGGTCTTTGGATGTGCAGGGAAATCTCTGCTGGATGTGGAAGGATGCTTTGGGGCCTTGGATGAAGGTAAGGGATTAGGTGTGGACACAGGTTTTACACCTCTTGCGGTGGCAAGGGAAGGTGCCAGGAGTGGAGGGTGGGTTGCTGGTGGGCATGGACCTAACGAGGGAGTCACAGAGGGAATGGTCTCTGCAGAATGCTGAAAGGGGTGGAGAGGGAAATATATCTCTGGTGGTGGGGTCTGATTTAGGTGGCGGAAATTGTGGAGGATGACATGTTGTATCCCAAGATTGTTGGGGTAGAAATGAGGACCAGGGGAGTTGGAGGAGTGGGGTTCAAGGGCGGAGGTGTGGGAAGTGGAGGGCATTGTTGACCACATGGGAGGGGAAATTGAAGTCCTTGAAATAGCAGGCCATCTGCGATGTTCTGGAATGGAATTGGTCCTCCTGGGAGCAGATGTGGCAGAGGCTGAGGAATTTGGAGTAAAGGATAGCCTTTTTACAGGAGGGGAGGTGGGAGGAGATGTAGTCCAGGTAGCTGTGGGAGTCAGTGGATTTGAACTCGATGTCAGTGTTGAGTCGGTTGCTTGAAATGGAGATAGAGAGGTCCAGAAAGGGGAAGGAGGTGTCCGAGATAGTCCAGTTGAACTTGAGGACAGGGTGAAAGGTGTTCGTGAAGTTGATGAACTGTTCAACTGTCCTGTGGGAGTACAAGGTGGTGCCAATACAGTCATCGATGTTGCGGAGGGAAAGTTGGGGAATGGTGCCAGTGTAACTGTGGAAGACGGACTGTTCCAAGTACCCGACGAAGAGACAGGCATAGTTGGGGGCCATGTGGGTGCACATGGTCTGAAGGAAGTGGGAAGATTCGAAGGAGAAATTGTTGAAGGTGAGGATCAGTTCAGCCAATTGAATGAGTGTGTCTGTGGAAAGGTATTGGTTGGTTCGGCAGGAGGAGAAGAAATGCAGGGTTTGGAGGCCTTCATCATGGCAGATGGATGTGTACAGGGACTGGATGTCAATGGTGAAGATGAGGTATTGGGGGCTGGAGAATCAAATGTCTTGGAGGAGGCGGAGGGCGTGGGTTGTGTCCCAAATGTAAGTAAGGATATCCTGGACCAAGGGGGACAGGATGGTATCAAGGTATGCAGAGGTATGTTTGGTTGGGCAGGAACAGGTGGAGATGATGAGTCAACCAGGACAGTCTGGTTTAGGAATTTTAGGTTGGAGGTAGAACCAGGTGGTGTAGAGTTCCCGAGCTATAAGGTTGGAGGTTGTGGATGGGAGATCCCCTGAGGTGATGAGGTTGTGGATGGTCGGGGAGATGATGGTTTGATAATGGGAGATGAGGTTGTGATTGAGGGGGCTGTAGGAGGAGGTGTCTGTGAGTTAGCGCCTGGCTTCAGTGGTATAGAGATCAGTGCACCATACTACCACAGCAACTCCACCCCCCCCCCCCCCCCAACCATGTCCACTGGTTTGATGGTGAGGTTGGGGTTGGAGTGGAGGGAGTGGAGGTCTGTGTGTTGCAAGGTGAGAGGTTGGAATGGGTGAGAGGAGTGGACAGTTTGAGGTGGTCAATGTCTCAGCAGCAGTTGAAAATGAAGAGATCGAGGGAGGGTAACAGCCAGCACAGGGTGTCCAAATGGATGGGGTATATTGGAGGCGGGCGAAGGCATCCTCAGAAGGTAGGTGAAAGTCCTGATGGAAAAAGTAGGCATGGAGCTGGAGGCAGCAGAAGAAACTTTTGATGTCACTACGCATGTTGAATTTGTTGATCTGGGAGCATAATGGCATGAAGGTAAGGCCTTTACTGAGGACTGATCATTCATCCTCAGTGGAGGGGAGGTCTGGGGGGATGGAAAAAACACAGCAGGGCTGGTGGCTTGGAGCTGGTGGAGGGCTGGATTTGGGAGTGGGGGTGGAGACTGTCTCTGGAGTGTGTGTTCATGGTCATGGGTGATGTCACCAAAGGAAGTGACACACACGGTGGGGGTTGTGGGGGGTGGAAGCAGATGAGCGGAATCCCTAGCCAAGATGCTCTCACACAGAAATGTGGAAAATTGCTGAGGTACATTCTGTCCACAAAATGTATGCCATTCCAGTTAATTACCATCCCATCAACTGTATCTCAATCACCAACAAAGGGATGGAGGATGGGTAGCAAAGTGGTTAACATTTGCTGCCTCGCAGAGATTCGATTCTAATCCATCTATGTGGAGTTTGTATGTTGTCCCTATGTCTGTGTAGGTTTCCTCCGGGTACTCCAGATTCCTCCCAAAGTCCAAAGATGTGCAGGTTCGGTGGAATAGTCATGCTTAAAAATTGCTCCATGATGTCCAGGGGTATGCAGGTTAGGTGGGTCAGCCATGGCAAAACACCCATACAGAGTTACAGGAATGGAGTGGGGGGTTGTGTTTGGGGGAGATGCTCTTCAGAGGGTCAGTACAGAATCGATGAGCTGAATGGTCCTTTTTGTGCTGTAGGGATTCTATGTTTCAATGATGTCAATTGTGCTGTCAAGTGGCATTTAGTCCACAATAACCTGTTCGCTGAAACCAGGTTCACGGTTTTTCAAAGACCACACCAGAAGTGCAGGATTTCATTACAGTCCTGGCCCAACAATGGTTAAGACATGAATTCTAGAGAGAAAGCGAGAGTCTTTGTCCTTGGCATCTAAGCAGCAATGACTGCATAAGGCACCAAGGAGCCTTAGCAAAATTAAAGTCAGTGGGTGTAAGGAAGAGGACTCTTCCCTGGTTAGAGCCATACTCAATATAAAGGATGTGGTTGGACAGTTTAGTCCTTGGACATTGTTGTGGGATATTCTCATGGCAGTGTCCTAGGTTCAAACATCTTCAGCTGCTTCCTCGATTATTTTCCTTCCCATAGCTGGTAAAAAGTGGACATGTTCACTGATGATCGCACAATACACAGCACCGATCACAGCTACCTAGGTACTGAAGCAATCACAGAATCATACAGTACAGAACGGATCCTTCAGTTGATCAAGTCTGTACCACCAAAAAATATACTACTGCCTATTGCATACTGAGACCACAGGCTTGAGTGTTATGACACTTCAAGTGTTCATTCTATTTTTTTTAAAGGGTTGTGAGGGCTCCCTGCTCAACTAATCTCACAGGCAGTGCATTCCTTACGCCCATCACCTTCTGGCAGGAAAGGTTTTTCCTCAACTTCCCTCTAAACCTTTTATTTTGGCCCTTCAACCAAGGGGAACAGCTGCTTTTTGTTCACCCTGTCCATGCCCTTCATAATCGCATACATCAGTCAGATCCCCTTTCTACCTTCTCTGCTCCAAAGAAAACAGCCCAGACCTTGCCAATACATGGAAAACCCTGGACGACATTTAGGCCTGGGCTGATGGCAGCAATTAACATTCATTCCACATAAGCATCAGGTCATGCCATTTCCGACATGAGAGTGTGCTACCTCCTCTTCACATGCAATGACATAACTATTACTGGGTCTTCCACTGTCAATATCCTAGTGATTTACATTAAACAGAAACTGCACTTGTCTTGCCATATTAAAAAAAAATGTCTATATAGACCAGCACAGTGGCTCAGTAGTTAGCACTGCTGCCTCACAGTGCCAAGGACCCAAGTTCGATTCCACCACTGGGTGGCTGTGTGTGGAGTTTACATGTTCTCCCTGTGTCAGCATGGGTTTCTGCTGGGTGCTTTGGTTTTCTCCCACAGTCCAAAGATGTGCAGATTAGGTGGATTAGCCATGTTAAATTGCCCATAGTGTTCAGGGATGCATTGCTTAGGTGGGTTAGCCATGAGAAATGCAGGGTTACAGGGATAGGGTGGGGGGGTGGGACTGAGTGGACCTGTTGGGCCTTTTTCTACACTGTAGAGATTCTATGAAAATAAGTATAAGAAATTGGAGCAGGAGTAGGCAATTCAACCCCTCCAGCCTGCTCTGCCATTCAATATAAAGGCAGCTGCAAGAAATAGGAATTCTGTAACGAGTAACAATTCTCAACTCCTCAAAGCCATCTACGATGTACAAATCAGCGGTGTGTTTGAATACTCCTCACTTGCCTGGATGAGCGCAGCTCCAACATCCCTCAAAAACGTGACAGAGCAGCTTGCTTGATTGGCATCCCATCCACAACCTTCAAATTTCACTCCCTTCACCACCAACACATGGCAGCAGCTGGAGGTACTATCCTGAAGATGTACTGCAGCAACTCCCAAGGGTCCTTCAACAACACCTTCCAAACTCTAGACCTCTACCACACAGAAGGACAAGGGCAATAGGTGCATAGGAACAACTGCCATCTGCACATTCCCCTCTGACTCAATACTACGTGATCTTTCACTGAATAAAAATCCAAAGCCCTAACATCTCTATTGGTGTGCCTGCACAGATGGACTACAGTGGTTCAAGAAGGTGTCTCAATAGCAGTCTCTATGACAATTAGAGATGGATAACAAATTGCTGGCTAGCCACAATGACTGTATATTGTGGAATTTTAGTTTTAAAAAGTAATCACCTTAGCTCCATGAAGGGAGGCCGTGTAAACTGGGCTGAGCCAAATTTTCAGCTGTAGGAATTTTGCTCAAGCCTATCATTGAATACCTGCCTGCAGTTTTTATTTTTCTGATCAATGAGTTCCAGACCTGTTTATCAATGAGGTCAACATTATGAGGGGTTTGATAGCAAAGGGGGGGCTGCACTATAGCCAGTGCTTTCTTCAGTTTCAAATGGGTGGCCATTAATTGTCTTTAATTTCTGACACTTTTAAGTTGTGAATTCAATTGAAAACAAAAATGTAAACTCAGAGTGAGGAAGTAGAGAAGTAATACTAGTTCGAGGTGTGGCCGGCCTAGTCTAGACCATACTATTCTGCGTGTATGTGTGTGTGTGAGAGAGAGAGAGAGAGAGGGTGGGGTGGGGGGAGGGGGGTGGTGGCAGGAGTGAGTGTTCCTGTTCCCAGTACAGGAACCCACTGAAAGATTCCATAGCATGGAGACAACTTGTCGTCAGTCTAGCGAAACATTTCACTGCCATTATTGTGAAGAAAGATATAAGAACGCACGGCCCGGTATTATCAGAAAGTTAGTGGCCAGCCACAGACCGATATTAACACCTGCCTTTATCCTCACCTACGGATGTGCAGCTCGGAGTGTAATTTTGTGTGTGACAGACCATCCTAGTGTCGCCAAGAGCATCGTTCCGCCCCCCGCCCACAGCCAATGATCTTACTAACTTCGACAGCAGTCAGGCCGCACAAATAAAGTGCTCACCTTTGAAGATGGGGCAGATTTTCCAGACAGTAGCTGCACCCTCTCGGTTGTACTGGCCCAATGCTAGCTCCATGTAAAATAAAGGCATCCCGGCGATCAGCAGGAAAAACAAGTAGGGGATAAGAAACGCACCTACAAAACAGGAAGAACAAACAGTTTCTGTGCCGAGTAAGGAGAAAGAGCGCGTTACTAAAAGCAGGGGTTGCTAAACGCACTAACCTCCGTTTAGCCCGGGTCAAACCTGCTGTAAAGGAGCTCAGTAAAGTTAAACCCATCATTTCAGTGAAACATCAGATGGACTGAGATTCCCCTTGTTCGCCTTGCCCTCCCTGTCCTGCTCAGGTTGCTCTGTACACCAGAGAACTGCTTCTGTTAAATTCGGACATCTATTCCCAGTACCGGAGGAAAACACAGCATTTGCAAGGAGGCATTTATCAGTAAGGTCAAAACAAAAGGAGTAATCCTTTCCAAAGTAATCTAAAACAAAGAACAGCGGGTGCTAGAGCCCTGAAACACACACAAAAACAAAAGTCTGACAGGATCTGGGAAAACAGAGAGAGGTTCCTTCTCTCTGCCAGGACCTATTCAGTTTCTCCATGCAATCCCAAAGGACCACATTCCATTAGCTCGCTCCTTCCCAGCGAACAGATAACTCAGGAGAATGCGTAGGTTCAGAAAGAAACGGCGGAGACGCCGATCAACCGGGTATTGAGGTGGGCACACGCCTCCTAGGTATGTCTATCAATTTGCTCGGAAGGTTGATCCACGCCTCTCGGCCAGGTAGGGCTGGGGTCTCGATCTTCTAACCCAGAGGGAGTGACATTACCACTGCGTCTCAACCCGCCGCGGTCTCCGCAGCCTGTGGGTCAGGAACTCCCTCAAGTGCGAGTGCAGCCCACAGTGGGCTGCATTAAGATTCACTTATTTTTTAAATATAATGGCCCTTTTTATCCCAATTTACTGCATTCCGTGCTGACTTGAAGGTGACAAGAATTTCCATTTTAAAAAGACAATTCCGCCACCCCCCCCCCCCCCCCCCCCCCACACAAAAAAACAAAAAAGGGGAGCGGCGGTGCGAACCTTTAATCTCAAAGTGAAAGCGGGCGGTGTGTGTGTTTGGGTGAGGGGTGGAGGGGGTCTTGGAAAGTCTCACTTACCACCTCCGTTCTTGTAACAGAGAAAAGGGAACCTCCACACGTTGGCCAGGTCCACGGCAAAGCCGATGACAGAGAGTAGGAAGTCGATCTTCTTGCCCCAGGTCTCCCTGTCAGGCTCAGCGGCGGTGAAGGGGGGCGCGGTGCTGATGATGGTAGTGTTGGTGTACTGCAGCCCATTGTGCTCCTTCACCAACACCAACTCCGTGTCCTTCGCCTCCACGCTGTTGTACTCCTTCATGGGAGCAACAGATGCCAGCTTGCGATCAGGCAGGATTTGCTTATTCATCATTCCTCGCGGGAGAAAACGTGGGGATGCTCTGAGAGGGGGGGAAACCAAAATAAAAACACGCACATGCAACACAACCCAGTCCGCCCCCTCCCCTCAGAATGAAAGCCCCCTCCACGGCAATGACAGTCCCGCCGGCAGCTCCTCGCTGATGGAGCCACGCTCCAAGTTCCTTAGTGGCAGCCGGCCGTACAGGCAGAAAACAACGTGAAAACAGTTGCTTTATTACTTAATAGAGGCATCCTGCTAATCTATGGCCGTGGCTCCTTTACAATAACAACGGGCCGGACTAAGCAGTTCCCATCCAGGGACCCGGGAGCAAAGAAAGTCTCTTGCTTGCGGTCGAAGTTTGAGAGATACTGAGAGGCGGCCGATGTTCAATGTCAGCTTTTAAATCAGCCTCCACTCGCTTCACGTGGTCCGAAGTCTGTCTTTTTTGCCAAACAGTGCCACCACTTGACTTCTGCATGTCCTGAACCCACCTCAATGTGAGTCCAGTCCCTGCAGACTGCATGTTCTGTGTTCCCCTCCACCCATAAACACCCCCTGTTCAAACTAAAACCCCCTGTTCACTCATGATTTAACCTGCTTGTCTTTGCCAGGAATAATCTAATTCACGTTTCTAAAAAAAAACCTACAGCCACGCGTAGCCATCTCTGATACCTGTTTGTACAACCTCCAGTTGGAGTCATCTTTGTCTGTCGGAAATCATTTATGGCTTAATTTTCCAGAAACCTCATAACAATCTTTTGGTCTCTGGCTGCTCGAAGTGTTTCACTTTTCTGCGGAAACGTTTAGTTCACCTGCAGTCTATTTCGACCCAAATCTAGCCCCATTTGAAATGACAGCGAGCGAGAATCTTCTCTCTGACCTGGGTCCGCTCCAGTGAAGTTTTAACAAGAGTCCCTTCGTGCCCCACAGCCGGCGTTAAACCTGCCTTCACTGGCTCTGCTTTCAACATTACAGAGAGTGACACACGGAGCAGGTTCACGCCAGTCTTTGAGAGAGAGAGAGAGATGGTGTCAGAAACAGATCAATTCTCTCCCAGGAACTTCGAGCCTCTAAACAGATCAAAGCTCAGCAATTCGCCGTGTCAGAGAACAGATGTTGATTCAAATCATTCAGCTCCCCTAACACAATTCATCTGATATATTTCTGAAAAATCAGACTAACAGCTAACACGCTGCGACTAAGCACCAAGATTCTCATCTGGAATGTTTCCTGCGCCGTGTACCTTGAAAGTAAGGTTAAACGGTTCCGAACGCCCTCAATTTTTCCGACTCCACAAATATATTGCCCCATTTTGTATTTTGCTGAAATGCATTCAATACCGTTTCTATCTCGGAATAAATGCAAACATTAAAAAGGAACACCGGGACTGGAGTAGACCAATGAGCCTCCAGAGTCTGCCCCATCTCATAGCCGTGTTCCCGACCATCCCTTTAACCATTGATGTCGAGGTGTTTTTGTTCATTACAAGGTACGGTAATCCTGTATGTCCGAGTGTGCCCGCAGTCTGCATGCAAGCAAAAGCTTCGCTTCTCTTGTTGGACTTTAGACATTGCTTTTCAGCTTTCTGATAAGATATGAACCTGGAAAAGGCACGAGTTTTTTTTTAAAAGCTATTTTTCTAATCAACCTGGTCAGAGGTGTCAATACTCACCTCTGGAGCAGGTGGGACTTGAACCTAAGTCCCTCAGGGTAGGGACACTACCACTGTACCGCAACACGACATAGTTCAATGTTGAAAATCTATTGCACGTGTCTTTGGCTATGATGAAGGGCTATTTGGGATTAAAGTCTTTCTTTAATTGTTAATAGTGGATTATCACAAATTTGACACTAAAATTTAATCAGTGTCATGACACAGACCTGCTTTCACTATGTGAATTATATAAAAAGATGGTGATTTAGATTCGATTACCTACAGTGTGGAAATAGGCCCTTTCACCCAACTGAAGAGTAACCCATTCAGACCCATTTTCCTTACACTGTGGGCAATTTAGCATGGCCAATTCACTTGACCTGCACATCTTTGGACTGTGGGAGGAAAGCAGAGCACCCAGAGGAAACCCACACAGACACGGGGAGAATGTGCAAACTCCACACAGTTGCCCAAGGCTGGAATTGAACCTGGGTCCCTGGTGCTGTGAGGCAGCAGTGCTAACCACTGAGCCATCATGCCACCCCCAGCAGGTGGTGATAGTCTCTAAACAGATTCAACATTCAATTCAAAGATTATTTTAAAAGCAGAACTTATTTATGTAATCTAGAATCAGATCAGCAGGTCAGTAAAAAAAAGTGTATCACCACAGAATCTTTACAGCCATTGAGCCCATCAAGTTCACACTAACCCCTCCCCTCCTGAGCGCCCCATCAAGACCTACTGCCCCCTACCCTATCATGCTGCATTGCCCATGGCTGATCCACCTAGCCTGCAGTTCCCTGGATTCAACAAGGACAAATTTAGCATGGCCAATCCACCTAACCTGTGCATCGTTGGACTGTGGGAGGAAACTGGAGCACCCGGAGAAAACCCGCACAGACACTGGGAGAATGTCCATATGGAGCTTACACAGTCACCCAAGACTGGATTCAAACCAGGGACCTGGCACTGACAGGCAGTAGTACTACTCACTGAGCCACTGTCTTTGAGTTTGAAGTATAAGAAAAGCTTGGATAGGCTGGGACATTTTTCTAGGCAGAAGTGGGTACTGCAGATGCTGGAGATTAGAGTCAAGATTAGAGTGGTGCTGGAAAAGCACAGCAGGTCAGGCAGCATCCGAGGAGCAGGAAAATTGATATTTTGGGCAAAAGCCCTTCATCACGAGAGGAGACTGAGGGGTGATCTTATAGCAGTTTATAAAATCATGACAGGCGTAGATAGGGTGAACAATCAAAATGTGGGGGGGAGTCCAAAGCCAGAGGGCAGAGGTTTAAGACGAGAATGCAAAAGATTTAAAAGGGACCCAAGGGGGAATTTCTTCACACAGAGGGTGGTGTTATATGGAACGAGCTGCCAGGAGAAGTGGGAGAGGAGAGTACAGTTACAACAAATAGAAGACATTTGGATAGGTACATGGACAGGAAAGGTTTAAAGGGATATGGGCCAAATACAGAAACGTAGGACTAGTTCGGTTTAGGAAACCTGGTCAGCATGAGTGAGTTGGGACAGAGAGCTTGTTTCCATGCTGTATTACAATCTGTAACATTTCACTCAGGCATGAAAACCACTGACTAAATTTTAATGTTATCAAAAAGTCTGTGGAACAGTGTTCTCCGGAAACATTAAGAATATGTTTGACAGTTACCATATGCTCACTTGGGATACTTTTATTCTCACCTATTTTGATTCCAACTCTCCCTTCTTGATAGTGTTGATTCCTCATAAGGGGTTATTGGCAGATGTGTCTGACTGTCCTGAGTATTTTATTTTGCAGTATTGGGTTTTGACAAAGTATTCTATGATGGGGATATTGAAGTCAAATCCAGTATCACATACAGAGCATGAGAACAGTGACACCAGGCAGTTTATTTTTCTCCCTAGCCCCCAGTTCAAGGCCAAGTGTAACACATCTATCATGGTGCTGATTGAAAGTAGCTAGCTGAGCTGAGGATGGAGATTGGATTAAAATTTGATTGGATCTGCATTGCTCATCAGGTCTGAGAACCTTGTCTTTTTTTTAAATGTATTTATTAGCAATTTTTTTTAACTTTACAAACATATAAAATTATTGAAAAAATACAATCAATAATAAATATCAGTATAATAAAAAGAAAAAAAATACAAATTACAATACAACTACTGTCTACTAACTACTAACCTACCCTATAATACAAAACAAATCCTAACACTGTGCAAAGCAACACCAATAAATAAGTAAATAACTTATTGATCAAAAAGAGAAAGAAAAGCAAAAAAAACCAAAAAAAAATACAGAATACAGAACAGCTATGCTTGGTGCAAAGCTCCCAAATAAAGGAACAGGAGCATTGTATATATACCCGTATTAACTCAGGTGACCCCAGTCCTCCAGGGCCCAGGGCTCGACAAACCTAAACATCCTGGTTGAACAAATGCCCTAATTAAGATAACTGACAAATCTATATCCAAATAACTCAAGTAGGGCTGCCATGTCTTATAAAAATGGTCTGTTGTGTGGTGCACCATGTTTGTGAAAAAGTCCAAGGGAATGTGCTCCATAATTAATTTCTGCAATCCCAGCAAGCCTGATGGGTTCTCAGACACCCAGTTCATCAGAACTTTCTTCTGTGCTCAGTATGCAAGAATATTAAATAGTTTCTTCCCATGACCGTCTAAAGATGGTAAATTCGGTAGACCTAAGAGGAGAGATATCGGGTCTACTTTGACTTCAGTCCTCAATACCCTCCCTATCTCTCCCGCCACAGCGCTCCAATAAACATGGAGCCTGTGGCATGTTAATAATAGGTTAATAAGAGGGCACTTTGTCTGGGAGACCTCAATATCCAGCCATATTGAGTTTGGATATGTCAATCGCAGACAAAGGACAGCAGGGAACCCAATTAATACCTCCTGATGTTTGGGAAATCAACTCCTCACCCTCCTTGAGGCAACTGCAATTTAGTAAGTTTGAAGAGGGGCCGCCCACGATGCCAGACAAAGGAGCCAAACCACCCCATAAGCTTCCGCAGCGTTGACCTGGGAAACATTGTAGGGAGCATACACATGGGATAAAGCAAACAAGGAAGAACATTCACTTTAATGAGAGATATTTGGCCCAGCCAGGAAATTGGAAGAGCCTCCCATCTCTGGAGATCTCGCCTAATATTGTCGAGCAAGTGAGCAAAGTTAGTCCGAAATAACAGATCAAACTTGGGGGTAATAAAAATGCCTAGATACCGGAACCCTGCCTGTGACCATTTAAAAGGGAACGTGGGGTCACCTTCAACTTCTGGCACATCTTTAAGGTTCCCCAAAGGCATAGTCTCCGATTTTGAAAAGTTGATCTTATATCCTGAAATAGCCCCAAATGAATTGATACATTGTATCAAATGGGGTACGGAGGTCATCGGGTTCGATAAAAACCGAAGGACATCACCCGCACACAGTGTAATCTTGTGAGCCCTCGATCCCACTTCCGGAGCGGTTATGTGAGTGTTCTGACGAATGGCCTCTGCCAGCGGCTCTTTCACCAACGTAAACAACAATGGTGAGAGGGAGCAGCCTTGCCGACTACCCCTACCAATCCTAAAATTCCAAGACTTCACCCCATTGGTGATGACCACGGCCAGAGGGTGGCTATATAAAACCTCCAGCCACTTCGCAAAGACCCCACAAAACCCAAAGTGTTCTAAGACATAAAAAAGATACGGCCATTCCACCTGGTCAAATGCTTTCTCTGCATCTAAGGAAATCACTAACCCCTGAATCGATTGTTGCTGACAAACTTGGACCATATTCAGCAACCTTCTAATATTATTAGAGGACCTACAGCCCCTTATAAAGCCTGACTGGTCTTCTTTAATAATATAGGGCAACACCTTTTCCAATCTCAGCACCAGGATCTTGGACAAAATCTTGAAGTCTGAATTTAATAGAGAAATAGGCCTGCATGAGGCACAAACCTCAGGAACCTTCCCCTTCTTAAGAATTAAGGAAATATTAGCTTTTCTCAAAGATGGTGGTAGGCATTCATGCATATAGGACTGATTGTACATCTCCAACATCAGCCCTGACAGAATCCCTATAAATTCCTTATAAAACTCACCTGGGAGACCATCAGGGCCAGGTGCTTTCCCACTCTGAAGTTGCTTAGTCACCACCTGTATTTCCTGAACTGTCAAGGGGGCATTAATGAGAGAGGCCCATTCCAAGGTTACCCCTGGGAGGTCCAGGTTCTTAAAAAAGGTCTCCATTTTAGCCCTCCAGTCCTCACAACCTTCAGACCGATACAATTCAGAGTAAAAGGTACCAAAAAGCCTCATTAATCTTTTTAGCATCATATGTAAGGACCCCAGCGCTGTCTCTGATTGCAGTAATGGATTGGGGAGCACGCTTTTTCCTAGTCAGGTATGCTAAATACTTCCTTGACCTATCCCCATATTTGAACAGCCTTTGTCTAGCAAAAGCAAGTTCTTTCTTTGCATTTTGTGTCAGTATTGAATTCAAGGCAGCCCGGAGGGCCGTGATCCGCTGTAGCTTAGTCACCGAACCCTGCGCAAAATATGCTGCCTCGGCGGCTTTCAACCACGTCTCAAGTCGACTCTGCTGTTCCTCCTTCTGTCGTTTCCAGCTAGCCAAATAGGAAATAGCTAATCCCCTATCAAAGGCCTTAGCGGTCTCCCATAGCATAGATGGACTACTAGCCGTGCCTGAGTTGATAGTCAAGAGTTCCTGAATCTCCTTCAAAAAGTATTCCACAAATTTGGAATCCTTAAGGAGAAAGGTTCCAAACACCAGTGCTGCAAACCTAGCCCTTTACTCTTGGCCTTAACCTGCATGATCAGACATAGCTATATTCCCAACTTTACAACCCATAATTGAATCCAGAAGGATCAAAGGAGCCAGGAAAAGATCAATTCTCATGTGACATTTGTGTGGGTTTGAAAAAAAAGGTGAAGTCCCTGCCGGTAGGGTGAAGACATCTCCAAATATCCATCAGCCCCAACTCCTCGCATAAGTCAACCACCTGCTTGGCCTGCGAAGAAATAGTTGGGGGCCCACAAGGCATCCTGTCCACTGTCGGATCCAAAAGACAATTAAACCCCCTCCCCCCACCATAATAATGTGCCGTGTTCCAAAAGCACTCAACTTAGAGAAAGCACTAATCAAAAATTTGAGTGAAAGCGCCGGAGGACAGTAGACATTTAAAATGCCATCTTCCTCCCCATGTATCAGGGCTTTAAGTATCACAAACCATCCCTGCTCATCCTTCACCTGCTCTAATAATGTGAACGGAAGATTTTTCTGGATAAGTACCGCCACTCCCCTACTTTTAGTCGTAAAGGATGAAAAGAATACCTGGTCATAACTCCCCTGTTGTAATTTCAGGTGTTCCCCATCATCAAGATGGGTTTCCTGCAACAAAGTGATATCAACCCTTTCCCTCTTAAGGCTAGAAAGCACTTTTTTCCTTTTAAAGGCAAATGACTTCCCTTGATGTTCCACGTGCACCATTTAATAAGACACTTAGCCATATCCCCTTTCAGATATCCTTGAACCCCTGGGAGGGAGAACCCTGCTTATAAAGCACCAAGCACAAGTAAATAAAGACTCATAGAGTTGAAGAAGTATATATACAAAATCTACTCTATCATAACTATAAACAACTATTATTACCAAAAAACCACAAAGAAAACCAACTATAAAACCTTGAATGAAAGACTCTTCCCCCTGCCCATAGCGGGCACACCCTACCCATCCCCTCCTTCATAGCTCCTTCAAATCCAGACTGTGCCCCAGCCTTAGGCCAGAAAAAAAACAAGGAGATGATCCTAAAATCAACAGAAAAAATACAAAGTCAGGATGAACACTCCACCCATCCCTGGCTTCATGTCACCCGTACTTGTGACTAAAAGAGAATAGAACAAACAAAGAAAAGGGAGAGAGACAACAAAGAACATCCACAAAATTTCCCATCAGAAAATCCAGTTATTAAAAAAAGGGAACTTCTTCCAAGTATTTTTTTTCCTCTCTTCCAAAAACGAAATTATTAGGGAGATAGAAAGGAATAAAAAAGGAAGGGAAAACATGGGGAAAGAAGGAAGAGAGAACAAACATTAACCGTATTCATTAGGCCAGTCTGACTAATTTAAAATGTCTACAAAGTTTTTAGCTTTATCTACCGAGTCAAATGTATAAACTGAGTCCTCATGGCCTAAACAAGGTACTGCGGGGTATCTCATGGAGTACTGGATGCCAGGTTCCTCAGCCTCTTTTTAACTTCATTGAAGGACTTCCTCTTTCGAATTAAAGCTGCTGAGGAATCTTGGAAAAACATGATTTTTGACCCCTTGTACAGCAGTGCCTATGGATCCTTACCCAGTAATCTAGAAGCTTTTATCACCTTTTGCTTGTCCTTATCTGGGTGGAAGTGCACTGGGACCGAGCGGGGGCGCTGCATTGTAACCCGAGAAGCCCTTTCAATCAGCAGCCTGCTGGACACCAAGTGAAGGCCCAAAATCTTCAGCAGCCAGCTTTCAAAGAAGCTGACTGGCTGCTCACCTTTCTCGCTTTCAGGGAGCCCGAAAATTCGGAGATTTATCCTCCAACTTTGATTTTCAAGGTCATTGATATAGTCTCTCAAGGCCCGCACCTCTTGCTCCAGCACCTGGATCCGACTGGATGAGGACTCCATCACAGCGTCTGAGGCCTTAGTTTGACCCTCCACCTCCTCCAGCTGCTCCCCGAGCCCTGGATCTCCTGCTCGTGCTTCTGCAGCATGGATGCGATAGGTTGGACCTGGGCACAAATCTCCCCATGGATCTCCTCAATCGCAGCCCCAACTTTCAAGGTAAGTCTCTCCATCGCCACAGCCAATTCCTGAGAGTCTGTCAGGTCCCCGGGGGTTCAGGAGAGGCTGCTGTTGCTGCTGTCTCTGGTGTTGTAGGTGCTGCAGGGGAGTGATCCTCCCTGCTGCTGTTTGCTTGCTCCCTTTCCCTTTGGCATCCTTCCCACTCCCAAATATTAACAAATATGTGTTCTGTAAGGTTTTAAACTAATAATTACACCACATAGGTTGGCCAGGGATGGCAAAAAACATCAGTATGCCTTGGCTGTTAGGCAGAGCTGTGCACAGCAGTTCTACAGAATCGTCGCCACCTTGCAGAGTCCCTCAAGAGCCTTGTCTTTTAAAATCCGGCCCTTAGTGTTTTTAATCATAATTACCAAGTACAACTCATCACAGAATCCCTACAGTACAGATCAAGGCCATTCAGCCCAACATGTCTGCACCAACCACTAAAAGGCCATTCTACCCTTCTCCTGTCCTAGCTCTGTAACTATGCATTAACCATGGCAAATCCACCCAGCCTGCTCATCCCTGAACACCACTGGGCAATTCAGCAAGGCTAACCCACCTAGCCTGCACATCTTTGAAACATGGGAGGAAACTGGAGCATCCAGAGGAAACCCCTACAGACATAGGGAGAATGTCTGTGTGGAGTTTGCACAGTCACCCAAGGCTGGAATCAAACCTGGATCCTTGATGCTGTAATGCAGCAGTGCTAACCACTGAGAACCACTGAGCCACCTTGCCACCAAAGTAGATCGCACATTGCTCACCCAGCACTGATTTGGGAGCAGAGTTACCCTGTAGTATCTATGTTGACATAAAATAGAAATCAGTTTGCTGCAACATGGCCAATATAACTAGTCTAAAAATAAAAAAAAGTGAGGATAAATCCCAGAAGCCACTACCTAGCTGTCTCTTTTGCCAACAATGCAAATGTGAGAGACAGTGTTGTATCGGATTGTTATCCTAAAGTCCTGGCTCATGTTCTGGGGGCACATGTTCAATTTTCACCATGGTAGCTGGTGGAATTTGAATTTAATAAAATTAGAATTACAAGCAGCCCTTAGCAACGGTGACCGTGACTACTGATGAACTTGAAAATCCATCTGGTTCAATAATTAGAAAGGAAGTCTGGCATCCTTAATTCACCTTCTGTGTGGAACAAATTGCCCCTCTGATCCCTTTTAAATCTTTTCCCCTCTACCTTAAACCTATATGCTCTAGTTTTGGACTGCCCTACCTTGGGGAAAAGACATTGGCTATACACCCTATCCATGTCCCTCATGGTTTTATAAACCTCTATAAGGTCACCCCCTAAGTGTCCACTCCAGGGAAAACAGTAAGGTAGGTGAAACAGCTGTGCAAACTATTCAGTTTTAGAGCAAGCAGGGATGGGTATGAAATGCAAGTTTTGCCAAATGCACACATCCTATGAAATATTAATAAAAACGGTATGTCAGTGTATATAAAATCCCTCGACAAAAGTCTGAATCCTAATGTTGACAAAATGAATGGAAGTAGACTCATTAATAATAATTTTATATGGCATCTTTTATGCATTAAACCATTCCAAGATTCTTCACAGAAGCATTATAAAATAAAATTCAACACCAAGCCAGATAAAGGAAATACTGGTGCACTTGACCAAAAGTCTCTAAAAGGGAAAATCTTAAAAGATAGAAGAGGGATCAGAAAGCTAGAGGGGCTTGGGTGAAGAATTCTAGGTCTCTGGACAGTCAATTCCTGTCAGTGGAATAGAAAATCTAATGGAAAGAGCCCAGTGGTAAACTGATGTTCCTGATTATTCAAAGTTATGCGTGCTTGTCATGTGACAATGCCAACTAATGAGTGCAGAGTTAGACCATATTCCAGAAAATCAAGGCAAGGCATCATTCAATATTGCAATCTCACTGTGAAAAGGACATTCAACCCCTAAAAGCATGGCTAAACCTGTGAGAAAGCTTAAATTTTGTGCTTTGGAAGCAAAGACATTGGGCACAAGGATTTCACCTGTGTCAATAGATAAGTGGTCTGATTCAAGCCAAGGTATATTATTGCATTCTGTTTGGTGAGTAGTGACTGATGAAGGTGCAGCAGTTACAATAGCTACAATAGATGATCAGCTTCAAAAGGTTCTCTTCTCCATCTTGATCGAGTATGCACTGTGAAGCAACTTTATTGGAAATGAAACTGGACTGTTTAATAACCTTTTGCCAGAACAATCTAAAGTTTAAATGCGCAATGCTCAAAAATGAAGCAAGGACTGTGTCTTTACAGTGGTCAGTGCCATCATAGATGGCACAAAAAGCTGTTGCTTCCTCTTAAAGCAAAATGCAAAAACCATTTTGCTTTTACACGTCAAACCACTACCCAGGTAATATGAGCCAAACAGAACGACCTCATGTTTGAGGAGTTGATCAGGAAAGTGAACAAAATGCATCAACTTAAAAAAGAAAGACCATGATTGAACTGACCCATGCACTCCAACAATGCAGGCTTCAAGAGCAGTAAGCTTATGCTTTTGTCTCTAAGCACCACGGCCAAGCTCAAGTCAATTAATCAGGTTAGATTGTCTCAGAATATCGATAAACAAGAGTACAACCCTGACTACTCTAGAGGCTATTTTCATGATGATGGCAAATCAAGAAAAATCGAAAGTCATGCTTGGTTTCAACAGTGTACAATGATAACGGTATGGAGAACAAAGGGAGCAAAGTGAGGCCTACCAACCAACGAAATGACAAGACTCTTTTTCATTCAACTGTAGGAAGCAAACACAAAAATCCCAATAGAGCCAATTATAGAAACTTATGTTGAAATAATGATGCCATTATTTCACAATGGACTGGCAATGAGGTAATCATAGATGGAGTACATACTTGAACTTGAGGAGCCCAATGATTCCAATGGAGTCTGATAAATGTCTGTCTATTTACCTGCCTGTTATAGAGTCATAGAGATGTACAGCACGGACACAGACCCTTCAGTCCAACTCGTCCATGCCGACCAGATATCCCAACCCAATCTAGATTAGATTCCCTACAGTGTGGAAACAGAACCTTCGACCCAACAGGACCACACCAACCCTCCAAAGAGTAACCCAGCCAAACCCTTTTCCCCTCTGACTAATGCACCTAATTGACAATTTTAAGCATAGTCAATTACCTGACCTGCACATCTTTGGACGGTGGGAGGAAACCAGAGCACCCGGAGGAAACCCACGCAGACACGGGGAGAATGTGCAAACTCCACACAGACAGTCACCTGAGGTTGCAATCGAACCCAGGACCCTGATGCTGTGAGGCAACAGTGCTAACCACTGACCCACCGTATCACCTGCCAGCACCTTGTCCATATCCCTCCAAACCCTTCCTATTCATATACCCATCCAGATGCCTTTTAAATATTGCAATTGTACCAGCCTCCACCACTTCCTCTGGCAGCTCATTCCATACATGAACCACCCTCTGAATGAAAAGGTTGCCTCTTAGGTCTCTTTTATATCTTTCCCCTCTCACCTGAACCTATGCCCCCTAGTTCTGGACTCCCCTACTCCAGGCAGTATACCCCTGTCTATATATCCTATCCATGCCCGTCATGATTTTATAAACCTCTATAAGTTCACCCCTCAGCTTCCGACACTCCAGGGAAAACAGCCCCAGCCTATTCAACCTCTCCCTATAGTTCAAATCCTCCAACCCTGGCAACATCCTTGTAAATCTTTTCTGAACCCTTTCAAGTTTCCCAACATCTTTCCAATAGGAAGGAGGCCAGAATTGCATGCAATATTCCAACAGTGGCCTAACTAATGTTCTCACTAGCCAAACCATAAAGACCATCATAATGCTATAGAATTCCACATATTTGTGTCACTGGGTTTTCTTTTCTGACATGGAGCATATTCAAAGGCAAATCAGGTTACCATGTGGATTTCTGTGACACCAAGGCTGCAGAGAGTCTGATTCAGTCTCAGTTATCAGAGGGAGGTAAGAAGTTGGCAGTGATGGAACAGGGTTTGTCATAGGGATCAACCTTCAGTCTTCCACTACTGGATTTTAAAACAAGCAGTCTGACAATTATGTGGCAGTGCAAGGATTAAGAGAAGTGCTAGTAGGGTAGAGCTGGCAGTTGTCAGTGTCCAAGTGAAAATTAGCATTGGTTTCAGATGATGTTGCTGAGAGACAATATGTAGATGGGCGATAGGTACTGGTCTGAGAAGTGAACATGTTGCACGTGCTTTCTCGATACAATTGGATACATAAAAATGGAACTAAAGAAAAGCATTTGCACCCAATTAGATGATAAAGGAGAGGTGTTGAGAGGATAATGATGTGGCCAACTATGTCAAAGATGACCGGCAGCTCAAAGAGTAAAGGAGATGTAGATTATATTTGTTACAGTCATACTAGATATCATTTGTCACTTTGATGAAGTTCATTATGTACAGTGAAAAGAATGGAAATCAAAATGGAGGGATTCCAACATGGATCTCTGGGGAAGCTGGGCTCAGATGTAGAAAGCAACAGCATGTTTAAGAACCTGAGAGAGGGAAAGTGAGAAAGGCTGGAAATGGGATGGCATTTTGTAAGGACAGAAAGGTCAGAGATGTTCTTTCAATTCTAACAAAATAAGATATTCTCTCACCGTAAATACTTGATGAAGTATTTAAATTCACAGTACAATGCATCAAGTAAAGCTTCTGAATTTTAAATCATTACACTTTTTCTTAAAACCAGTGTTGAACACAAATCAGGAAAATGTGGTCACTTAAAAATTTCTCATTGTGGTAGTATCAGACCAAAATAATCTCTTTTTTGCTTTCTCCCAGTCTTTTGAAGTGAAGAGGGTGCCATGGAACCCAAAGGTGCACTGGAAGGATTTACCAGGTGACATTCAACTAACTTGACCAAACCGTGATTGCACCTTCTTTCGCTACTAAAGTAAATCTGTAGTTTTCACATCAGAGATGGGAATGGTGCGAATTGTGTCACAAGAAGAGGCAATAGCCCAGTGGTATTATTGCTGGATTGTTAATCCAGAGATCAAGGAAATGAGGACCTGGATTCAAATCCTGCCATGGCAGATGGTGGAATTTGAATTCAATAAATATCTGGAATTAAGAGTCTAATGAAGACCATGAATCCCTTGCCAATTATTGGGGAAAAACCTATCTAGTTCAATAATATCCTTTAGAGAAGGAAACTGCCCAGCTTACATGTGACTCCACACCCATAGCAATGTGGCTGACTCTTACCTGCCTCTGGGCAATTAGGGACGGACAATAAATGAATCAAAAGAAAACAAGACCTTCATCTCCAAACTTGATACAGGACATTGTACAACCTCACTGTGGAAGCTGCTGGAATTTAGTTTTTGTTTGTCACAGAGATTAAAAAGAAACTATGTTTGGAAAGTCCCAAGCTAGTTCCTAATTCAGTGGTGCATTTATTTTTCTTTGATTTTTTTTCTAAACGAAGCGAGTAATGTTAGTAATAGCGAATTGAATTCTTCCCATCTCATGTCCTGAGCAGCTTTTGAACAACACTATCTCACCATGTTTGCTTGTTTGCAGGAGAGGGGCTCAAAGGGAGGAACAATTTGGACAATCACATTTGTACACACAACAGCTTTTAATGCCTCCAGCCCATGCATTGACAAAATATTTAAATAAGCTTTTAATCACAGGTTCCGATCATCCAGAAAATGTTGTTATATTCATGCAATGCTGGGCTATTCCTGGTATCCATCACTGCTAAATCAGAAGAGAAGGTATTTCAAACTGAAAGGGCCATCTTTCCTGCCACAATCAACTGAAGGGTAAAACAGCAACATATGAAAGAAAATGTCTGCAATCAATGATTTCCCTATCTCTCAGCTGTCTTAGGCAACTCAGTGATAACACAAATATTGCCAACATACAAATTAAGCCTTGGATGTTTCCATTGGTTTCTGTGCTCAATGAAATAGATGGTCACAATGCACCATCTACCTCCTTCCATTCAGCCCCATCCCAGATATACCCTCATCATTGTGACTTTTGTGTTTCCACATTTTGCACATTAACCATTCTGTGTTCCCACTGAGTCAATTTACCATTTTGTGGCAATTTAGGGAAAATGTGGTTAGTTCATGTTAGCAATTAACAGTAGTGAGACTGTACAAACTAATTTCACATAATCCATTCGTGGTCAGCACACAAGGGAGACTCTCTCCTCATCAGGCTGGACTATACTTAATAGACAAGTTACTGACCATCAGGACCAACTAATTGATGATGATGTTCACTCATCATGCAATCAAAGTGTCCCCCTTGGCTTGTTCCAAACAGTTTTATCTTTGAACCAGATTTTATAGGTTCAGGTTCAGCTTTAGGACAAAAATATTGCTGTGTAGTACTGAAACAATGCCAAAGTATTGGAGGTGTCATCTGTAGGTGAAGTCCAAATTCCACCTACCCCTCATGTGAATGTGAAAATAAAAGTTCCATTGACTTATCTTATAAAATATTGATCCCTTAAAATATAAAACTGAAACAGATTAGTTGGTAAATATCTCAACTTTGGAACTTGCAGTGTACAAATTATCTGGCAAGTTTCCTTACATTATGCAGTGACCACACATCAGAATCACTTCACTGCTTATGAAGAACTCAGACATCCCGATATTGAACCAGGGCCTTACGTGACAATCTGTGGTTCCACACAAAGCACTATCCATTTTTTAAGGTTCGCTTTCTCCACTGAACACTAATTATTAGACTGGTTCTTTAAAAGTAAAGATAATTATCCATATGCCCCTCTCTCCAATCTTTCAGAAGTTTATCTTATTCCATTTGTTGACTTTTTAAAAATCAGTGTGAAGCAAACATATTTGCCAATAACCACAACGCAAGTTACTCAAAAAGATCTGAGAAATGACTTTCTGAATGGCATTTTCAACTTGGAGCCAAGCCTATGGAATATCTTGGCATGTAGCAGCAATGGTGCAACAAACAGATAAACAGATAATCATATTATAATATTCTCACATTTGGTAAACCAGGATGTCAAAAACAAGTGCCTTCATTATAAACTTTTAGAGAGTGAAATAAATAATAGCTGTGTTAATAAACTAGTGAAGATAAAGTTAACATTTTTCTAAAGTTCAAAGATGTGAATATTGTTGACAGAAATTGACATTCCACAAACATAAAATTAACTAAGGGCCAACAAGAGTGTTTAATAGCAAATATTAAGTCAGAATCTTGCTGAAGAAATGTTAAAGTTGCATCATGTTGAATGACGTGTAAGGTGTTATAGACGGTCCAACAGCATGAAAATTAATTTCAATTAACTGGATTTTCCATTGACTGCAGACTGGAAATTACATTCCTAAAGTATAAATTCCCTGACAACCACTGCAGGAATCTGGAGAATAATGCAGAAGTTCCGACTCTGCTGTCACGATGGAATAATGAGACTGAAGTTTCACCAAAATCTTGGTCTATACCTTTCCTTGGCCAAGTCGGCCTACTTTTCTCTTAACCCATCTATATCTCCATAATAATGACAGTTTTTCAATAACATAATACCTAGTAGATTTTTTTTCCCTTAAGCAGCAACTTCTTTGATTTATGTTCAATTAATTCTCTTTGAACAAACTGTGAAAGCAGGATCTAGTCACTCCACTTTGAAACACTTGTCAACTTTATGCCATTGTTTTCAAGCATAACTGATCAAATGCGACTAACTCTAACATATTGTGTCTTTATCTTTACTCTCCTTAGGTTTAGCTGTTAAAGATGTTGTTCTTGATGGATGTATTTTGTATTGACATTGCTATTCTGACCATGTAGGCATTTTCTAATTCTGTATCATTGCACAACCATCCATTGTAGGGAATGCTCTATCAAGTTCTTGGCAAGAGTTTTCATACTCTGAAAATTGAATGAAAAATATCTATACAGCAATAGAATGACTGACACATAGCACACAAGATACTTACCTATTGGTACACCAAAAGTAGCACCAACAGACTTAAATATGAATGTCTTGGTGTTACTGTTTGTCAAGCAACATTTAGAAAGTTTGCTGTTGGTTCTTAGCATTAGACTCACACTGACACATTGCAAATTAATCTCAAATTCACCAGCTTAGGCTTTTTTCCTCTAACAGTAAGTGCCTCTGTATTAAATGTGTGGTTCAAGAAATCTTGGTCAGTGACGTGAACATAGCAGCAACGCAAGCGATAAAAGGCTCAAACAATTAACCTGTAACTAAAGAAACAACTGAGAAAACAACCTGACTGATAAAACGTATTTAGTGATCTACGTCTTGGTGTGAAATGTTTCAGCACTACAGGAGGGATCATTTTCCCCAATATGCCTTTAATGTCAGCAAATACTCCAGGATCATGTTATTTTCTTTGCTGCAACAATCGGGAAACTTTGCTCTGCATTACTACATGTTAGCAATATTTCATACCTTTATCATTTCATACATGTAATGAACTGACTAACACCTCAGAGTTTGTACTCTGGAATTATTAGCATTTATTGACCAAGGAAGCTTTACTCCAATCTTCCATCATTTTGAATTCAAAATAGCAACTCCTGATCACACTGGTATGATTTTAAATTCAATCATAAACACCTTTCGGAAGATATTGCAGGCCTTCTACCATTAATGACCAGCTGTGCTTCCACATTAGTAATTGGTTGAAGATTGAACTATTCACTCAATGTGGGATCTTCACAGTTAATAATAAAAAAACAAACTTCTATCCCACTAATCTGGACTAGATTCAAAACAATCACAGTATAGTATGTGACCCATTGCATCACTCACTCCTCTTAAGCTTTTTTTATTTAAGCAATCAAGGCTTTGTGTCAAAAATACATTCAGACGTTTCTATATTCTCCTGACTGAAACAAGACTCCTTCGTAATCTCTAATCATTCAGGTAAGAACAGCAAAATTAAAATGTATCCAATCTAAGAAACTAAACCAAAAGTATGTAATGGTTCTAGACTTCTATGATAAAGAACAGAAAGTGAAATTATTTCCTTTAGTGCTTTTCGTAAACATCTAATGATTATAGATGGCAATAAATGATTTGACATATGGATACAAGAATTATTTGGTTTATTTGCATAGTTTTTTTGCTGATAGAGGGACAGGGGTGACAGAGACAAAATTCCTTTCTAAGGCTGGACTATAGCTAAACAAAAATGTCTAGGAGACCACAAAATAAGTTGATCTGAAAACGCTTTTACTCAAACAAGGGATAAATAATAAAGGAATTGATGCAAAAATCTACAGTCAAGAAATTAAAGGGGCAATGATATAATACTACAGTTTATATTGCCATGGCAATCATGTGTGCCGGTCATTCAATAAGATGTTATTGAATTAGTTACTCAATTACGAGCGTCACATCTACAGAAAGCATAGCCAAAGTCACACTGACCCAAAGTGGAATTATATATTGTCAAATGATTACAGAACTAAATAAATAGCGTAGTTATGATAGATACTGTAAGTTTATTTGCACAATCTTTTAGGGATTGGGCATGTTCCTTTTACAAATAATAGCAGATGGAAGAAATAGAATTAATTGCATAAAACTAGCCCCAGGCTGCCTCATGAAGCAACAAACTAAAACTGTTGAAGTTTGCAAAGTATGATATGTAGTTAACAACCTCCTTTACTACCCTAAATTCAACTATTCACTGCAAAGTCATGTGAGAAATCAATACAGCCATATCAAAAACGTCTAAAGATCCATTATAAGAAATAAACTACTCTGGGAATAAAGGTTGTCACAATCAGATGCATATGGAACATGTTAGCAACACGCAGGATGTTACTTCCCAATAACATCGGCTCATGGCCTCCAAGGAGAGTTCCTAAGCCAGTGGGTGATGTGTTCTGTCAACAGATTGGCCTTTGTCCAGAAAACCCTATTTCAAACCAGCGTCACTCGAAGCGATGGTTTTTTCTCTCTCTATTGAACATACGTGAAATGGTTTGGCCGGTTTTCAAGCCGTGGCCCCTGCAGTCACAAATTGGTGACCTGTGATAGACCGCAGTAATGAAAGAAAGATCACGCTGATTAAAAACCCTTCTGATGAGGGGGGTTACCACAGTTTGATTCGATACCTGCTCAATTACCGGCGTAAGAAACAAAATGTTGCAAAGAGTTAGCAGACCAAACAGCATGTGGTAAGATGGAGAAAGAACACTTGACCTTGGAATAGCGCTTTTAACATCCGGCACGCCACAGGTCCTTAACCTGGCTTTGACATACAAAGCAGCTTGAGAGGCAATGTAGCTGAATGCCCCAATCTTTATTCAGCACAAAACGTAATTTGAAAGCAAAACTAGTCAATTGTCTGGGTGCAAACTCTGCGGCGGGGAGCAGTGGTTGGGGAACAGCACGGTTCCAGTTTGCACCTCTTCAATACAATGAAATATAGGATCCCCTCTCCCTAGGTCAGCACAGGTGGATGGTATATGTTCAAGCAGAGGGCATTGATAACACTGTGATTGCACCCTCACACTAGAAACACTACTGGGGATCAGGGATGGGAAGGCATTCCAAAAAAACTCTTAACGTTGACGTTCTTCTTGGAAGTTAACAGTTTGTCAGCGGGTCACAAATATTTCTCCCGCGGAGGAGGGCTGCCAGCCAACTATTCTGGAGGGATGAGACCAGGCTGGTGTGGAAGTGCATTCACAACAGCGGGAGAAACCAAAATATTGAGGAAAAGACACCCACTCGGCCGGAGCAGATGAATAAAAACAATTTAAAAAGCAAGCAAAGTATTCGCCAGATGAGGCGAGGAAACAAAGGAGTGAATTTTTTGGTCAGTTCTGAAGAACCCCTTATACATTTGCTTGTTCGATATTTTAACTTTTAAACTCGCCAACTATCACCAAAAGTTTCTTTTATTTTTGCACCGGCAATTTATGTCTATGGTTTCTGGATATTGAAGTGTGGGTTGGACTCAAATTGCTAATAACATCAAACAGGCTGTCAAAAAAAAACCTGGGATTAACGTTTAATAATGAAGTCTAAACTGTTCAACAGCTTCCCAAAACTTCACTGCATTTAATTAAAAACCTCCATCGTCTAAAGTGCACAATATTTTCAGAATGCGCTTGGATTACAAATTTGAAAAAGCAACCATTTCGCAGTAAGAGCAACCTTTTATTTTAAAACAATGTTTTTCTAACTTATCCCGAGAAAAAGCCTTGCAGGTTTCAAAGCTGGGAACGCTGATTATTACTCAGATAGCACCGGTTTCCTTTACATTGTCAAACTCGCTGTTTTGCGAAGAACGAGCAAAGCAGAAAAACTAGGAATATTTCGATTTATTGCGCCAGGATTAGGGACATCATACTTCAAACCACAACTGAAATGATAACCTCGAGTGCCGGGGAGCTCTTACATTTCCCGCGTTCACAAACCGAATTATTCTTGAAAACCCCTCAATGGCTTTTGACATATCCAAGTCCTTTCTACTCTCCCTGCTAATTGGACTTGAATCTGAACGTTTCATAATCAATTTCCCAGCTACATTTCAGGATCAAATGCAAATATAACGCGACTTCTAATTGACAATATTTACAAATCACCCATAACTTTAATATAATTTTACAAAGAATACATATCAAAATAAAGTCATAATTTTGTCTCGGCTCGGGCCTGGTTAAATTAAACATTTTGCTCTCTCTTAGCGAGAGACGTTGACTAGACATATCCCCTGAGGCCCAGCTGAAATTGATATACCAGCATTTCAAATGGCACGGGGGAGGAAGCACGTTTATTTTAAAAAATTGATCATTAGTAACCTGATCAGTGCAGATTAAATCAAACATACGGATACTTTATTTTCAGTCGAAAACTTAAACATAGTCTTGTGCCACAGATATTATGTCGTTCAAATCCCAAAGGTGTGTCATGAAGTTGATGAAAAATATTTAGAACAATTTGGAGTTTACAATACTTCTCCTTTCAAGATGAAGGATAGTGAATAATAAAATCTCTAACTTTCATAAGCACGCAAGTACCAGTTTCTGACCTCTCCAAACAGTTCACAGTTGTAGTTTCAGGTCAGAACAGTTAGAACATAGAACATAGAACAATACAGCACAGAACAGGCCCTTCGGCCCATGATGTTGTGCTGAACATTTGTCCTAGCTTAAGCACCTATCCATGTACCTATCCAATTGCCGCTTAAAGGTCACCAATGACTCTGACTCTGCCACTCCCACAGGCAGCGCTTTCCATGCCCCCACCACTCTCTGGGTAAAGAACCTACTCCTGACATCCCCCCTATACATTCCACCCTTCACCTTAAATTTATGTCACCTTGTAACACTCTGTTGTACCAGGGGAAAAAGTCTCTGACTGTCTACTCTATCTATTCCTCTGATCATCTTATAAACCTCTATCAAGTCACCCCTCATCCTTCGCCGTTCCAATGAGAAAAGGCCTAGCACTCTCAACCTATCCTCGTACGACCTATTCTCCATTCCAAGCAACATCCTGGTAAATCTCCTCTGCACCCTCTCCAAAGTTTCCACATCTTTCCTAAAGTGAGGCGACCAGAACTGCACACAGTACTCCAAATGTGGACTTACCAAGGTCCTGTATAGCTGCAACATCACTTCACGATTCTTGAATTCAATCCCTCTGCTAATGAATGCTAATACACCATAGGCGTTCTTACAAGCCCTATCCACCTGAGTGGCAACTTTAAAGATCTATGAACATAGACCCCAAGATCCCTCTGCTCCTCCACCTTACTAAGAACCCTACCGTTAACCCTGTATTCCGCATTCTTATTTGTCCTTCCAAAATGGACAACCTCACACTTGACAGGGTTGAACTCCATCTGCCACTCCTCAGCCCAGCTCTGCATCATATCTAAAGTTCTGAAGGAGGGTCACCGGACGTGAAATATTAACTGTGCTTTCTCTCCACAGATACTGCCAGGCCTGCTGAGTTTTCCCAGCAAATTTCTGTTTTTCTCTTGGAGTCTCAGCATCAGCAGTTCTTTGAGGTTTTTTTTGCACAGTTATATTATCGTATTTTCAGTGCTGTACATATGCAAATATAAATTCATATTTACACTTCAGCTTCCATGCAAAATAGTCCATCTCGTAGTGTGTTGTTTTTGTTTCCATTGATTCAGCAATATAATTGTTTCAGCATGCCCTGCTTCTTAATCATAGAACATAGAACATAGAAAAGTACTGAACAGAATAGGCCCTTTAGCCCATGATGTTGTGCTGAGACTTAATCCTAATGTAAAATATAGTAACTTAACCTACGCACCCCTCAACTCACTGCTACCCATGTGCACGCCTAGCAGTCACTTAAATGTGGAAATGTGTTGCTGGAAAAGCGCAGCAGGTCAGGCAGCATCTAGGGAACAGGAGAATCGACGTTTCGGGCATTAGCCCTTCTTCAGGAATGAGGAAAGTTGGTCCAGCAGGCTAAGATAAAAGATAGGGAGGAGGGACTTGGGGGAGGGGCGTCGGAAATGTGATAGGTGGAAAGAGGTCAAGGTGAGGGTGATAGGTCAGACTGAGGTGGGGGCGGAGAGGTCGGGAAGAAGAATGCAGGTTAGGAAGGCGGTGCTGAATTTGATGGATTTGTCTGAGACAGGCTGGGGGGAGGGAAAATGAGGAAACTGGTGAAATCCGAGTTCATCCCTTGTGGTTGGACGGTTCCTAGCCGGAAGATGAGGCGTTCTTCCTCCAACCGTCGTTTCGCTGTGGTCTGACGATGGAGGAGTCCAAAGACCTGCATATCCTTGGTGGAGTGGGAGGGGGAATTGAAATGTTGAGCTACAGGGTGGTTGGGTTGGTTGGTCCGGGTGTCCCAGAGGTGTTCTCTGAAACGCTCCGCAAGTAGGCGGCCTGTCTCCCCAATATAGAGGAGGCCACATCGGGTACAAAGGATGCAATAGATGATATGTGTGGAGGTACAGGTGAATCTGTGGCGGATATGGAAGTTTCCTTTGGGGCCTTGGAGGGAGGTGAGGGGGGAGGTGTGGGCGCAAGTCTTGCACCTCCTGCGGTTGCAGGGGAAGGTGCCGGGAGTGGAGGTTGGGTTGGTGGGGGGTGTGGATCTGACGAGGGAGTCACGGAGGGAGTGGTCTTTACGGAATGCTGATAGGGGAGGGGAGGGAAATATATCCTTGGTGGTGGGGTCCGTTTGGAGGTGGCGGAAATGGCGGCGGATGATGCGCTGTACATGGAGGTTAGTGAGGTGGTAGGTGAGGACCAGTGGGGTTCTGTCCTGGTGGCGGTTGGAGGGGCGGGGTTCAAGGGCGGAGGATCAGGAAGTGGAAGAGATGCGGTGGAGGGCATCGTCGACCACGTCGGGGGGGAAATTGCGGTCCTTGAAGAAGGAGGCCATCTGGGATGTGCGTTTTTGGAACTGGTCCTCCTGGGAGCAGATGCGGCGGAGTCGAAGGAATTGGGAGAATGGGATGGCGTTTTTACAGGGGGCAGGATGGGAGGAGGTGTAGTCCAGGTAGCTGTGGGAGTCGGTTGGTTTGTAGTAGATGTCCGTGTTGATTCGGTCGCCTGAGATAGAAATAGAAAGGTCGAGGAAGGGGAGGGAGGAATCTGAGACTGTCCAGGTGAATTTGAGGTCGGAGTGGAAGGTGTTGGTGAAGTGGATGAACTGTTCCCTGTCCCCAATGACTCTGATTCCACCACCACAGCTGGCAATGCATTCCATGCATTCACAACTCTCTGTGTAAAGAAGCTACCTCTGACGTCTCCTTTATACCTTCCTCCTAATATCTTCAAACCAAAACTTCTCGTACCAGTCAATCCTGCCCTGGGGAAAAGAGGCTTTTCCATGAAGAGTGATTTCGTGTAAACTGTCAGATCTAGATTGAGTAACACTCACCTTGGTGTCAAAATGTTGTGGGTTAAAGTCCCTCTCCAGAAACTTGAACAGAAAAATCAAAGCTGACACTTTAGTGCTGTACTGGGGTGGGAATGAAGTGTTAACCTAAAGGCCTTTCAGCCCTCAGATAGATGTAAACAATTTCCTGATGTCAGTTTGGACCAAGACAGAAGATGTGCTCTAGTGTTCTCAAGAGTTATCTTATCACCAACATCACTACAAATCACCTCATCATCACCATCACATTGCAGTTTGTTCCATACACGTTCCCTACATTACAACTGTGACTACACTTGAAGTAATTTGTGAGTTGCAAAGCATTCTGTGGTGGTGTATTTTAGTTATGAAAGGAGCTGTATAATTGTAAGTATTCCTGTTTCCATTATGTGATGAATGGTCATTTCCATGAGCAAAGTCTTTTATACTAATAAACAAGATGGCAACAGAACCACAGTGAAGCATGTATTCCCCCCTTCGAAAGGATATATTTGTGAATTTATGATAGGGGTTTGGGTTTAAAGATGGTGCTAGAAATTACTTCTTCATTTCCAATTGCATCTAAAAATGCTGGGAGGGAGGAGGAGATAAATCAGAGAGCAAAATTCAGCACATCATGAAACAAAAAAAGACAAGCATTATTGAGAGCTTATTTATTCCCATCTTTTTTGTTGGTTTTAACGTATCCACTCAGTTCATAGATACATTTTGAGCAAAATCAACATTATTGGTAAGTTTCCAAAAGTATTATTCAGCTTTGGGAAAATAAAATTAAGAGGAAGTAACAGGAGTGACTGCATGAAAACTAAGAATGGAATTTCCACATGAGCATGCCTGCAGAGTTAGGCCTGAAAATAAAGAAGAAACTGAATCAACATAGCACCTTCCAAAACGTCATGATGCCCCAAAGCACTGCACAGCTAGTTCTGCAGTTCTGAAATGTAGTCACTGTTGCACTGCGTAAAATACAATAATCTAATTGAATACACCAAACCCTGACACTTAGCAGTGTGATACTGACAAGATCTTTTGGATTTAGTGATGTCTGTTGATTCTGATTGATATTGGCCAAAATCAACTTGCGTCATCGGAGCACCTTGTCAAGATTTGCCCTCTGATGGTAAACATCAGAGCAAGAAAATTCTCAATGAGGAATAACCATATTGGCAAATGGACAGACACTAATATTGAAGGCAAACTAAGTAGATACATTGATCAAATGAATATTGACCTCAAATTTCACTAGTTGAGGCATGACATAATATACCAGTTCAACACATGTCAGTTTGTCTCTCCTTATGGATCATGAGACTTCTAGGGTCTTGGCGTCTTGGTTTCTTAAATCTCATCTTCTGACTCGTGATGTATTGTGATTTTAGCTTAGCTAACAGCTGTAACACAATGGGAGACCTGCAGCTTTAAGACTTCAACTTGTGGATCTTTTTCCAACCCACAACTTTCCAAGGTAGCTTAACTGCTGAAACTACATTCTTCACAGCTGCCTGTTTAGTGTTCCTTTTCTCTGGTGGAATTTTTTTTAAAAGAAAGACTATTTAACATCTAAGGCATTTACTATACTCTGGCACTCCTCCCTATACTGGATCTGTTGAACTCTAATATTATACTCTTAAGGCAATCAACACTAACTAATCCTAATACAAAGTTCTGGCAAAGGTCTTTCAACCCATGACAACCCGTTGACTGGTTGATGTCCTATGCAAATGCTGACATTCTAGCAAGTGCCCTATTCCAACTCTCTCTCCTAATAACTTCCCTCTAGCAGATGTCTTTTATAAATACTAAGTGCAAAAATTGTGATACTGCTGTGTTTAACTATTTTTCACCAATCTGTTCAGGTATGTTATGACACACCTCTACAGCAGGTGACTTGAACCTGGGCCTCTTGATTCCAGAGGCATGGATACTACCACTGTGCCATAAGAACTCAAACTTCACCATCATGGTGAGATTTGAACCCAGTCTTGAAAATATTAGCCTAGTGACCTGGATTATGAGTCCAGGTGGCCATGCCTCCTCCCAAGGGGAATCATATTGTAGATACTTTAAATCAACCTGTTCATGTGTGTAACAATATCTCTCGAGCAAGTGGGACTTGAACTCATGCCTCCTAACTCAGAGGCAGGGGCACTACAATTGTGTTACAAGAACCCTGTGACACACCTGTAGGAGTAGCTCTACAATAACTGATTGCTAGCTATAAAATAATCTAACGATATTGTAACAAATTTACAGTTGAGATTCCTTTACTCTTTCCACGTTATTTGCGAAGATAGCTTTCTACAGTTTAGGCCAAGTACGTACTATTACAACATTTGTAATTCCCAACCAATAGGAAGAGTGCTTCTAGTGTCCCCACAAAAAGTAATCTTAATTGCCTTAGCTCAGAAAATATTCTTGTCAAACCATTCTGCTTTTCTGCCTTAGCTTCTCTTTTAGGTGTTAAGCTATAATTTATATCTATCAGAGAGCCTGGAACATTTATTCTTCAGAACACCTTCTTGGCCAATCAGCATTGTAGCTTTGAATTCTATTTATTGCTCAGCTAGATCTACTGGCACCCAAATGTGCAATATCTCTAAATTCAATTCACTGCATATCCTACCTTAAAACTGCATCACAGAATTTGCATCTTGAAAAGGGTGTCAAATTTAAGACTTCAAATTTTACAAGAAATCCCAAAAATACATGAAAATTAAGAGTTTATTAGTAAACGTATGTACACTACAATTTGATAACTTAAGCTTTCTTAGTTAGACAAATGTGCCAATGAGAGGACATATCATAGCTATTGCTTTTACCTGGGGCTACATGCTTTCAGTGAACTTTACCATATGGCCCCCAGTTGACGTTAACTGAAATGGTGAAGAGGATTCAGTTTGATACTTGCTTTATAACAGGACAAATGCAAAGCCTATTTGAAGTCATGATGTTGAGGTGTCAGTGTTGCACTGGGGTGGACAAAATCAAAAATCACATGACACCAGGTTATAGTCCAAAAAATAAACCTGTTGCACTATAACACAGTGTCAGGGTCTCCATTCCTGATGAAGGGCTTTTGCCCGAAACATCGATCTTCCTGCTCCTCGGATGCTGTCTGACCTGCTGTGCTTTTCCAGCACCATTCTAATCTAAACTCTGGTTTCCAGCATCTGCAGTCCTCACTTCTGCCTATAACAGTGTCATGTGATTTTTGTCTTTGAAGTAAAACTGCTTTGAGTTTCAAGACATATCTATGTTCTAGTTTATCTTAGTTCTATACTAAAGTGCTTTAAAGAGAAATAGTTACTTCCTTTTATAGTATACAAGAGACATAACCTATTCCAAATTGTATACATGGGTAATTAGTTTTGTAGTTATTTTAATCATTTACATCTATTAATTATGTTGCATCTTGTTGCCACCATTTTAACACGCTGGTTATGCATGTGCGTACATTTTATGTTGGTGCAACTTGTAGTGTTTCATCATATTAGATAATTTGATTCAGACAATAGTTATCACCACAAAGTCATGGACGGGTGGCATGGTAGCACAGCAGTTAGCACTGCTGCCTCACAGCGCCAGAGACCCAGGTTCAGCTCCCACCTCAGGCAACTGTCTGTGTGGAGTTTGCACATTCTCCCCGTGTCTGTGCGGGTTTCCTCCGGGTGCTCTGGTTTCCTCCCACAGTCCAAAGATGTGCAGGTTAGGTAAATTGGCCATGCTAAACTGCCTGTAGTGTTAGGGGAATGGGTCAGGGTGGGTTGCTCTTTGGAGGGTTGGTGTGGACTTGTTGGGCTGAAGGGCCTGTTTCCACACTGTAAGTGATCTAATCATTAACAAATGATTCCTATAACTAAACTTTATTGGTGAGGTCATGAACTGTACTGTCCAGAACTTTGATGTTTTATATTTAGATATTTGGGATGATAGTAATCAATGGGATATGCAACCATATATCATCTAAGCAGATATACAAACTATTCTGCAGTGCCTCATTATTTTAGTACATAACTACAAACATTAATAAAATTAACATGGAAAAATTACAAGCGAATGACATCTTAGGGAAGCAAGAGATGCTGTGGAGTGAAATTAGCAATGGGACCATCATTCATGGAACCTAATCAGAAATTAAACACGTAAATCAGTCAAGCTAAGGTTGATAATGTGCTATTCACTCATTTGCAAGCTAGTGCTTAGGAACGTCACTGAGCATGCAGAGAAGGAGTGGCTCTAAACAGTCAGGTATGCTGCAAGAGAAAACAGAAGAACAACTTCAAATATGCTCAATCAGAACTGAAGACAACTACCCTGTCAGTCAGAAACTGACAGCTAGTGTCTCAACTGTGTGTGACCGAATTCACATCCTTATTTCATACTTCTGAATTTATTGTGATAAACATAAGAAAATATATTCATACGCAGAGTGGTCAGGTACTATTAGTCTCAATGTTTTCTGTATCAATCTGTTTGGAAACGTCATTTCACACTTCTGGAGCAAGGGGGATTTTGGACTAGAGGTTGGGATGCTACCACTGCACCACATAACCCTCTGCCTCAAACTTGGCCATTAATTTTAATTAACTGAAGTCTTACAAATAAATGTAAATTGAACATTGAGGGTTTGAAATGGTAATATGCCAGGTAAGTAATAGCTTGATGAGAGGTAGGTTTTTTTTAAATTCACTTGTGGGACATGGGTGACACTGGCTGGCCAACATTTATTGCCCTTACTCAATTGCTCTTGACAAGGTGGTGGTGAGCTGCCTTCTTGAACCTGTGCAGTCCACCAGATGTAAGTTGACTCACATTGCCCTGGTAGGGAGGGAATTCCAGGATTCTAACCCAGCACCAGTTAAGGAACTGTGATATATTTCCATAAGTCAGGATGGTGGTGTTCCCATGTATCTGCTGCCCTTATCCTTCTAGATGGAAGTGGTCATGAGTTTGGAAGGTGCTAAAGATCTTTAGTGAATCTCTGCAATGCATCTTGTAGATAGTACTCACTGCTGCTACTGATGTCAGTGGTGGAGGGAGTGGATGTGATGTCAATCTAGCTTTGTCCTGATGCTGTCAAGCTTCATGGGTTTTTGGATCTGCACTCATCTAGGCAAGTGGGGAGTATTCCATCATACTCCTGTGCCTTTTAGATGGTGGACAGGCTTTGGGGAATCGGAGGTATGTTACTCACTGCAGCACTCCTAGCCTCTGATCTGTTCTTGCAGCCATTGTACTAATGTCTAGTCTAGTTGAGCTTCTGGTTAATAGTAACCATTAGAATGATGATAATAGGGAATTCAGTGATGATAACACCATCAACTGTCAAGCAACGGTGGTTATATTGTCTCTAATTGGAGATGGTCATTGTCTGGTATTTGTGTGGTGCAAATGCTACTCGCCACTTGTCAGCCCAGGCCTGGATATTGTCCAGATCTTGTATTGACAGTTTTATAAAGGAGAGAGATAGGTAAAGAGTCAAACATGTTTCAGGATGAAATGTGTGTGTTTAAGGTCAAAGCAGATGCAGAGATTAAAATTGAAGATGCACAAAAGGCCATACTTGGAAGTCAGCAGTGACCATAGAGAGTTGTTGGGCTGAGGGTGGTAAATAAGATAGAGGGAGGCCCTGCTCATGAAATAATTCAGAAGCACGGATTACATTTAAAAATTGATGTGTTGCAGAACTGGGAGCCAACATAACTCATGGAGCAGAGAGGTAAAAGGAACGCGGTTCAAGTTAAACTAGAGGCAGAACTTTGGGTGAGTTCAAGTTTATGGGTGGTGGAACATGGAACACTGACCAGGACAGATTAGAATAGTTAGGTCCAGAGGTGACAAAAAGGTATGGATGAGAGTTTCGGTAGTAAAAGATCCAAGTAATGTTATGGTGGTATTGATGTGCTGCCTTGGTGATTGAAGATCAGTTTAATGAGTGTACAGAGAGAGTGAGGAAGTCAATGGCCAAGGAATGTTGTTACCTAAAGGAAATGGCCTTTAGTTAGTTGGAGGAGTTCTTTTCATCAATTATTAGATGCTGGATGAGCAGTGTAATGAATAATAATCAGCAGAGGGATGAAGAGAGGTGGTAGTGGGGTAGAGCTGAATATCATCAGTGGGCAGGTGGAACGTGACATTGTTTTTTCAGATAGGATGCATTCAGAGATAGTTCCTTGTGATTCTATAGCTAACAATAGGTGGATAAGTCATTACAGGGGAGTCTTTGGCTACCACTGGACAGATAGTTATGGAACCACATGATAGCAGTCCAACTTGTGATGGAGGAGAAGAATTTGGGGACGATAGTATGGACAACCATGTTAAATTTAAGACACAAGCTTGTTTATGGTGGTTACAATCATAGGATGTCATCTGTGATTCAGTTGGTTGCAGTGCTTTGGTCAAGAGACCATCCCTGTTCTTCAAAAAAGTATATGGGACCTTTTGTACCCACCTCAGGTAACAGATTTAAATTCTCTCCAAATTATGATACTTCTGATAGCAATATGATAACCACAATCAATTGGTAGAGAGATATGTATTTTCCCTCCTCTTTTTCCAAAAGAACATGAAATTCATCTGGCCTTTCTGATGGATGGATCTTGCATTAACATCCTGTCTGAAAGACATCAACCCAGAATGAAGCTTTCCCTAACAATTGTGCTCGATTATCAATTCGAGCAATTCTCTGGAGTGGAACTCATGCACTCACTCATACAATGTCAAGTTGCATTTAAGGTTGTGGCCATCATCCTGTCTGAAAAGGAGAAGTCACAGTCTTATTTTCCAGCCCTCATGTTGGGAAGTAGCTGTGTTTGTGGGATGACCTGCCTATGAGAGCTACCAGTTACCAAGTGCTACTGACGCTTCGATCAATCTCCCCCAACCCGGGGGAAGATGATAGCGGCTAAATCACAAGGGTGCACTGGGTGATTTTGCAGATGTCAAAGAGTCAGGAATTGAGGAAAGGGAGGAGGGGGTTGGAGTTTTGTGGAAAATCAGTTATATATGGTACCTACAGGGTGTCCTGTTAGATAAGACTCCTTCCAGCTCAAAGACAGATGTGCCCATCTCAGATGATGATGCCAAATTGGTAAAATTCCACCAACATGGCGATGACCGGCCATTAATCAGAGACTTAAGTGCCCGAGTTGGCTTGAAGTTAGGATGGGCATCCAACCAGGGACAGGCAATGGTGCATAAAATTCCAGTACTTAATGTTATTGCTAAAGAACATAAAGTTTGTAACCATTATTTAGATTCCGCTGTATATAATAGCTTGCTGTTGGGGAAAGTCTAAACATTTCAAGCATGCCACTGTTGTAAAGAGTCAAAGTACAGAGCAACTCTCCCATTGAGCTGGAAAACTCTGGCCAATTTATTTAAAAAGAATGTCTGAGCAACTATGGGTTGCAAGACACATTTGTTAAAGATGGAGGTTTTAGTGTATTATACATAACCTGAAATCCCATCACATTTTAAGGTATGTATTTGTTTGGTGTCTGGATTTCACACTGTACTTAATAGGAGCTGAACAAAAAAAAGTTAGCAGGGTGACCAAGTAGGACTTTCAAAGGACTTTAGCCAGGTGGGAGCTTTAGTAGAGGATATGAGGATTAGAATTTTGAAATATGATGCTATAACAGAAGATTTCTTCCATCAACCATGGTTCTGGTTGGAAAAAGAGTACAAAGGTAGAAGCCAAGTTCAACATAACACTGTCATAGCTCTATACTCCACTGCATATCAGAAACACTTTTGATTAACAATGTACAACTATCAATAACTCAAGAAAAGTTTTGGTCCAGCTCCGCAATATGTTGCAACTCTGAAACAACTATTGCCAGTGATCAAACCATTGGAACAGAAGATCAGGTTTCCATAAGTTAAAAGTGCATTTTAATCATATCTAAACATGAACATTGAGTTATGCTGCTGGCTATGTCATTGGGTCACACACTGACCTCAAAGCCAAATGATTTTTGCATATCAACAACTGGATGAGCAAATAGAGTTCACTTCACCAGAAGGTTCGTTTTTCCTCTGTGGCTTGGTTATAAAGACAATCAACTACAAAGAGTATTCTGTGGTGTCCTCAATTCCATGTGAACTTAAGCATGTTTACTTAAGAAAAGAGTGTCTACATTTATGTCAGCATGTGCTTAGTTCATCCAAGGGTCATTAGCAGGTATTTTTGTAAAGAAACACTTTAGATACTGTCACATAGATCACAAGTATACAAAATACAAAATCCTTTTTCTTGCTTTTCACATACTTTGGTTGTGTTTAAAAAAATACATATTGGAAGAGCAATCACGTACTGCCAATGATATTCCATTCATTAAAATGGATGGGTGGGAAATTGTGAACAGCAACATGTCCAGTCTTACCATGTTAACTCCACATATAGGACATTTGACAAAAGCAGCACTGAAGGCTAAATTATTCTGTTTACTACATTGAAGCATTGAAAAGGAAACTGGAATGGACTGCCTGGAACTGGTTCAAGCTGTATTTTTAAAGTTCAAAAGATTTTCTTGGTGTTAGATATTTAATGGTGTCACTAATGAAGCATATTTTTGGATGTGCAATGCAAAAACACCAATTTATTTAGGTTCTGGTCTGGGTCTGCAATATGTTGCAATAATGAAATCAACTGAACTCTTTATGATCCTATTGGGCTTTCGACCAGGCATCCAAAAGTTAAAACTGCATTTTAATCATGTCCAGTTTTTGCAGTGGACCACCCTGAATATTTTAATATTTTGCCAAATGTTGCTCTCTACTAACATTAAAGCAGAGCCTCAGAGAAGCAAAGCTGTGCTTGTTCCAGTTACAAAACCAATAACTGTACAGCAAGCATGGCCTAATAGCTTCAAGTTATGCAGGCTTTCTTAACACCTGGCAAAAAGTAGTGACATTGATGGTTGAAGAATCCTCAACTTCAAGGAAATTCCTGATCTCAATTTCTCCCCATTTTTTCTCCATCCCAGAAATTTAATGTAACTTTTTTCTTGTCTTTATTCCTGATGGAGACTTTCATGTAATAATACAGTTGGAATAATAAAAAACATTGCTCAGATCTAGTAATGTTAAAAAACGAACCAGCATATTGGCACTCAATGATCTAGAACAATATTCAATAGATTTCGATTTTCCTGCTCCTTGGATGCTGCCTGACCTGCTGTGCTTTTCCAGCACTACTCACATCTTGACTCTAATCTCCAGCATCAGCAGTACCAATTTTCACTGAGATGGGGATGTACATCCCAGCTTGAAGGAGTTTAAATTGAAACTAGAGAATTCACGATTTAATCAGTGATATTTAAACATCATTTCAGGTGTTCAATGTTGCTCTGCCCCAATATTCTACAATTCTGTATTTTTGCTATCTAGATTGTTGTTTAATTAACCAAGATCCTCAGAGCCTATTGGCATTGTTGTTCATGGAAATTCTGCACACCTATTAGTCCAGTTTTTGATGTTATTTGTCCATCCAGTTCTTCTTGGACCTAGCATTTATTTTTCCTGTTGATTTACACTCTATCGTCGCAATCAGACATCAGAATCTCACTGTACTTTTTCCAGTGGTTGTACCTCCTCAAGCTCCACTTCACCTAAACATCCTTAAACCCTGGGATTTTGACTTTCCTCCTCATTGATTGATTGGATCTCTCAATGCTTTGTTCAGCCAGATTTCAAATTGTTATTATTGTCTAAGAATTACAGCAATGATGCAACTGAGGAGTCACTGCTAGAAAGTTACACAGGTTATTATTGAGACTTGTGTTAACGTAGCCTCTTCACATATACTTCATTGTTGCTCAGTCCTCCATCGAGAAGAATCTGTCCAGTAAACTCAAGCTATGCATGGAATGTGATGAACTTATATTTCCTTTTAATTAAGAGGGGTAAATAAAGAAATAGCAACCAATGGAATGCATGGGAATTATTAAAGATCAAGCAACTTGAAATTTATTCCTGTGACATATTGGTATAGAATATATTAGGATATTAATGTAACAAGGTTTAATAGACGAGTTGAACTCCACTAATTTCATCCAAGATCGTAAAAATGTCATACAGTGAACTCATAGTATAATCTATGACACCTTTATCGCAAACACAGACTGATGCTGTCTTTGTTACATTCACAGAGGGTATGTAATACATGACAGGGTATATTGCCTCATGATTCCTGAACAATTTGCCAGCACCAATCAAGGGTAAGGATTGTGGTTTTATAATGGGTCTCCACTAATGAAGAACTGGTGCCTGCTCCTTGTCTCACTTTTGTTGGGAATGCCAGACATAATTGAAACACCTTCACAGGGTCTTGCATGGGACTTAACACCCTGGGTGTTGCGTTTCTCTCCTACGGAGAGCTGCTGGTCTATTAGAGACCGATAGTTTAAGAGCAGTGCCACTATATGAAATGCTCCGAGGCTAAGCCTAATGTTCTTCACTGGATCGGAAGACACAACAGAATGGGGTGGACTGGGGTTTGTAGGCATCTAAAGAAACTGGGTTAGGTGGCAGTCAGAGATAAGGACGGAAAGTGGGTTAGATGGCTGGTCACAGACAAGGACAGAAAGTAGGTTAGGTGGGTCAGAGGCAAGGACACAAAGTGGGTTAGGTGGGTCAGAGACAAGGACGGAGGATCGGTTGGTGGGTCAGAGGCAAGGACAGAGAGTGGGTTAGGTGGTCAGAGGCAAGGACAGAAAGTGGGTTAGGTGGCAGTAAGAGGCAAGGACAGAAAGTGGGTTAGCTGGGTCAGAGGCAAGGACAGAAAGTGGGTTAGGTGGGTCAGAGGCAAGAACAGAAAGAGGGTTAGGTGGGTCAGCGGCAAGGACAGAAAGTGGATTTGGTGGGTGAGAGGCAAGGACAGAAAGTGGGTTAGGTGGGTCAGAGGTAAGAACAGAAAGTGGGTTAGGTGGGTCAGAGGCAAGGACAGAAAGTGGGTTTGGTGGGTCAGAGGCAAGGACAGAAAGTGGGTTAGGTGGGTCAGAGGCAAGGATGGAACGTGGGTTCGGTGGTCAGAGGCAACGACAGAAAGTGGGTTAGGTAGCAGTCAGAGGTAAGGACAGAAAGTGGGTTTGATGGGTCAGAGGCAAGGACAGAAAGTGGGTTAGGTGGCAGTCAGAGGCAATAATGGAAAGTGGGTTAGGTGGTTCAGAGGAAAGGACAAAAAGTGGGTTAGGTGGCAGTCAGAGGCAAGGACAGAAAGTGGGTTCGGTGGCAGTCAGAGGCAAGGACAGAAAGTGGGTTAGGTGGGTCAAAGGCAACGACAGAAAGTGGGTTAGGTGGGTCAGAGGCAAGGACAGAAAATGGGTTAGGTGGATCAGGGACAAGCACAGAAAGTGGGTTAGGTGGGTCAGAGGCTGTGGTGTAAAATTATGTCCCAATACATGTGTGAATCATAATGTAACACATGTATTGGGCCAAGCAGTGGAATGTGGTGAAACGGTTAAAAATTATGTCCCAATACATGTGTGAATCTAACCGGAATGGAGGTGTTGCTTAGTCCCGTGTGAATCTTATTACACACCTCCCCGTGTGAATCTTCTTATCTGTATGTAACCAGAATGGAATGTGTTTTTTAGCCTTGCTCTGCTGTTCACATGAATGTTTATATCTGGAAAAGAGTATATCAGCTGGAAAAGTCTCCAGTTCGGGGAGTCTGCTCCGGGGTTACGTTTAACCGCCGAGCGTGGGTTGTTGGCAACCGCTCTACGAGAACTGACGGCTCCCAGTTCCGGTAACGTGTAGAGTGAGTATAAGCCAGACCTGGGAGTCTGCTCCGGGGTTACGTTTAACCGCAAAGCGTGGGTTGTTGGCAACCGCTCTACGAGAACTGACGGCTCCCAGTTCCGGTAACATGTAGAGTGAGTATAAGCCAGACCCGTTGTATGAGACCTGGTTGTGGCGACGCTGCGGGGAATAAAATGCCCATATTCTAGCAGACTCGCCTCTTGGTCGTTTGTTCTGTGTCAGACTACTCTCCTACGAACCTGACCTTGAGAATTTTTTTAAGACAGAGGCAAGGACAGAAAGTGGGTTAGGTAGGTCAGAGGCACGGACAGAAATTGGTTGGAGGCAGTCAGAGGCAAGGACAGAAAGTGGTTTTGTGTGTCGGATGCAAGGACAGAGAGTGGGTTAGATGGGTCAGAGGCAAGGACAGAAAGTGGGTTAGGTGGCAGTCAGAGGCAATAATGGAAAGTGGGTTAGGTGTGTCAGAGGCAAGGACAGAAAGTGGGTTAGGTGGGTCAGAGGCCAGGACAGAAAGTGGGTTAGGTGGGTCAGAGGCAAGGACAGAAAATGGGTTACGTGGGAGTCAGAGGCAAGTTCAGAAAGTGGGTTAGGTGGGTCAGAGGCAAGGACAGAAACTGGGGTAGGCAGTAAGAGGCAAGGACAGAAAGTTGGTTAGGTGGGTCAGAGGCAAGGACAGAAAGTGGGTTAGGTGGGTGAGAGGCAAGGACAGAAAGTGGGTTAGGTGGGTCAGAGGCAAGAACAGAAAGAGGGTTAGGTGGGTCAGCGGCAAGGACAGAAAGTGGATTTGGTGGGTGAGAGGCAAGGACAGAAAGTGGGTTAGGTGGGTCAGATGCAAGAACAGAAAGTGGGTTAGGTGGGTCAGAGGCAAGGACAGAAAGTGGGTTAGGTGGGTCAGAGGCCAGGACAGAAAGTGGGTTAGGTGGGTCAGAGGCAAGGACAGAAAATGGGTTAGGTGGGAGTCAGAGGCAAGTTCAGAAAGTGGGTTAGGTGGGTCAGAGGCAAGGACAGAAACTGGGGTAGGTGGCAGTCGGAGGCAAGGATGGAAGGTGGGTTAGGTGGGTCAGGGGCAAGGACAGAAAGTGGGTTAGGTGGCAGTCAAAGGCAAGTTCAGAAAGTGGGTAAGGTAGGTCAGAGGCAAGGATGGAAAGTGGGTTGGGTGAGGCAGAGGCAGGGACAGAAAGTGGGTTAGGTGAGTCAGAGACAAGGACAGAAACTGGGTTATGTGGCAGTCAGAGGCAAGGACAGAAGGTGGGTTTGGTGGCTGTCAGAGGCAAGGACAGAAAGTTGGTTAGGTGGGTCAGGGGCAAGGACAGAAAGTGGGTTGGGTGTGTCAGAGGCAAGGACAGAAAGTGGGTTAGGTGGGTCAGAGGCAAGGACAGAAAGTGGGATAGGTGACAGTCAAAGGCAAGGGTGGAAAGTTGGTTAGGTTGGTCGGAGGCAAGGACAGAAAGTGGGTTAGGTAGGTCAGAGGCAAGGATGGAAAGTGGGTTGGGTGGGGCAGAGGCAGGGACAGAAAGTGGGTTAGGTGAGTCAGAGACAAGGACAGAAACTGGGTTAGGTGGGTCAGGGGCAAGGACAGAAAGTGTGTTAGGTGGCAGTCAGAGGCAAAGACAGACAGTGTGTTAGGTGGGTCAGAGGCAAGGAAAGAAAGTGGGTTAGGTGGCGTCAGAGGCAAAGACAGACAGTGTGTTAGGTGGGTCAGAGGCAAGGAAAGAAAGTGGGTTAGGTGGCAGTCAAAGGCAAAGACAGAGAGTGGGTTAGGTGGGTCAGAGGCAAGGATGGAACGTGGGTTCGGTGGTCAGAGGCAACGACAGAAAGTGGGTTAGGTGGCAGTCAGAGGTAAGGACAGAAAGTGGGTTTGATGGGTCAGAGGCAAGGACAGAAAGTGGGTTAGGTGGCAGTCAGAGGCAATAATGGAAAGTGGGTTAGGTGGGTCAGAGGCAAGGACAGAAAGTGGGTTAGGTGGCAGTCAGAGGCAATAATGGAAAGTGGGTTAGGTGGGTCAGAGGCAAGGACAGAAAGTGGGTTAGGTGGCAGTCAGAGGCAATAATGGAAAGTGGGTTAGGTGGGTCAGAGGCAAGGACAGAAAGTGGTTTTGTGTGTCGGATGCAAGGACAGAAAGTGGGTTAGATGGGTAAGTCGCAAGGGCAGAAAGTGGGTTAGGTGGGTCAGAGGCAAGGACAGAAAGTGGGTTAGATGTGTCAGAGGCAAGGACAGAAAATGGGTTAGGTGGGAGTCAGAGGCAAGTTTAGAAAGTGGGTTAGGTGGGTCAGAGGCAAGGACAGAAACTGGGGTAGGCAGTAAGAGGCAAGGACAGAAAGTTGGTTAGGTGGGTCAGAGGCAAGGACAGAAAGTGGGTTAGGTGGGTGAGAGGCAAGGACAGAAAGTGGGTTAGGTGGGTCAGAGGCAAGAACAGAAAGAGGGTTAGGTGGGTCAGCGGCAAGGACAGAAAGTGGATTTGGTGGGTGAGAGGCAAGGACAGAAAGTGGGTTAGGTGGGTCAGAGGCAAGAACAGAAAGTGGGTTAGGTGGGTCAGAGGCAAGGACAGAAAGTGGGTTAGGTGGGTCAGAGGCCAGGACAGAAAGTGGGTTAGGTGGGTCAGAGGCAAGGACAGAAAATGGGTTAGGTGGGAGTCAGAGACAAGTTCAGAAAGTGGGTTAGGTGGGTCAGAGGCAAGGACAGAAACTGGGGTAGGTGGCAGTCGGAGGCAAGGATGGAAGGTGGGTTAGGTGGGTCAGGGGCAAGGACAGAAAGTGGGTTAGGTGGCAGTCAAAGGCAAGTTCAGAAAGTGGGTTAGGTAGGTCAGAGGCAAGGATGGAAAGTGGGTTGGGTGAGGCAGAGGCAGGGACAGAAAGTGGGTTAGGTGAGTCAGAGACAAGGACAGAAACTGGGTTAGGTGGCAGTCAGAGGCAAGGACAGAAGGTGGGTTTGGTGGCTGTCAGAGGCAAGGACAGAAAGTTGGTTAGGTGGGTCAGAGGCAAGGACAGAAAGTGGGTTGGGTGTGTCAGAGGCAAGGACAGAAAGTGGGTTAGGTGGGTCAGAGGCAAGGACAGAAAGTGGGATAGGTGACAGTCAAAGGCAAGGGTGGAAAGTTGGTTAGGTTGGTCGGAGGCAAGGACAGAAAGTGGGTTAGGTAGGTCAGAGGCAAGGATGGAAAGTGGGTTGGGTGGGGCAGAGGCAGGGACAGAGAGTGGGTTAGGTGAGTCAGAGACAAGGACAGAAACTGGGTTAGGTGGGTCAGGGGCAAGGACAGAAAGTGTGTTAGGTGGCAGTCAGAGGCAAAGACAGACAGTGTGTTAGGTGGGTCAGAGGCAAGGAAAGAAAGTGGGTTAGGTGGCGTCAGAGGCAAAGACAGACAGTGTGTTTGGTGGGTCAGAGGCAAGGAAAGAAAGTGGGTTAGGTGGCAGTCAGAGGCAAAGACAGACAGTGTGTTAGGTGGGTCAGAGGCAAAGACAGAGAGTGGGTTAGGTGGGTCAGAGGCAAGGATGGAACGTGGGTTCGGTGGTCAGAGGCAACGACAGAAAGTGGGTTAGGTGGCAGTCAGAGGTAAGGACAGAAAGTGGGTTTGATGGGTCAGAGGCAAGGACAGAAAGTGGGTTAGGTGGCAGTCAGAGGCAATAATGGAAAGTGGGTTAGGTGTGTCAGAGGCAAGGACAGAAAGTGGGTTAGGTGGGTCAGAGGCCAGGACAAAAAGTGGGTTAGGTGGGTCAGAGGCAAGGACAGAAAATGGGTTAGGTGGGAGTCAGAGGCAAGTTCAGAAAGTGGGTTAGGTGGGTCAGAGGCAAGGACAGAAACTGGGGTAGGCAGTAAGAGGCAAGGACAGAAAGTTGGTTAGGTGGGTCAGAGGCAAGGACAGAAAGTGGGTTAGGTGGGTGAGAGGCAAGGACAGAAAGTGGGTTAGGTGGGTCAGAGGCAAGAACAGAAAGAGGGTTAGGTGGGTCAGCGGCAAGGACAGAAAGTGGATTTGGTGGGTGAGAGGCAAGGACAGAAAGTGGGTTAGGTGGGTCAGAGGCAAGAACAGAAAGTGGGTTAGGTGGGTCAGAGGCAAGGACAGAAAGTGGGTTAGGTGGGTCAGAGGCCAGGACAGAAAGTGGGTTAGGTGGGTCAGAGGCAAGGACAGAAAATGGGTTAGGTGGGAGTCAGAGGCTAGTTCAGAAAGTGGGTTAGGTGGGTCAGAGGCAAGGACAGAAACTGGGGTAGGTGGCAGTCGGAGGCAAGGATGGAAGGTGGGTTAGGTGGGTCAGGGGCAAGGACAGAAATTGGGTTAGGTGGCAGTCAAAGGCAAGTTCAGAAAGTGGGTAAGGTAGGTCAGAGGCAAGGATGGAAAGTGGGTTGGGTGAGGCAGAGGCAGGGACAGAAAGTGGGTTAGGTGAGTCAGAGACAAGGACAGAAACTGGGTTATGTGGCAGTCAGAGGCAAGGACAGAAGGTGGGTTTGGTGGCTGTCAGAGGCAAGGACAGAAAGTTGGTTAGGTGGGTCAGGGGCAAGGACAGAAAGTGGGTTGGGTGTGTCAGAGGCAAGGACAGAAAGTGGGTTAGGTGGGTCAGAGGCAAGGACAGAAAGTGGGATAGGTGACAGTCAAAGGCAAGGGTGGAAAGTTGGTTAGGTTGGTCGGAGGCAAGGACAGAAAGTGGGTTAGGTAGGTCAGAGGCAAGGACAGAAAGTGGGATAGGTGGGTCAGAGGCAAGGACAGAAAGTGGGATAGGTGACAGTCAAAGGCAAGGGTGGAAAGTTGGTTAGGTGGGTCGGAGGCAAGGACAGAAAGTGGGTTAGGTAGGTCAGAGGCAAGGATGGAAAGTGGGTTGGGTGGGGCAGAGGCAGGGACAGAAAGTGGGTTAGGTGAGTCAGAGACAAGGACAGAAACTGGGTTAGGTGGGTCAGGGGCAAGGACAGAAAGTGTGTTAGGTGGCAGTCAGAGGCAAAGACAGACAGTGTGTTAGGTGGGTCAGAGGCAAGGAAAGAAAGTGGGTTAGGTGGCGTCAGAGGCAAAGACAGACAGTGTGTTAGGTGGGTCAGAGGCAAGGAAAGAAAGTGGGTTAGGTGGCAGTCAGAGGCAAAGACAGAGAGTGGGTTAGGTGGGTCAGAGGCAAGGATGGAACGTGGGTTCGGTGGTCAGAGGCAACGACAGAAAGTGGGTTAGGTGGCAGTCAGAGGTAAGGACAGAAAGTGGGTTTGATGGGTCAGAGGCAAGGACAGAAAGTGGGTTAGGTGGCAGTCAGAGGCAATAATGGAAAGTGGGTTAGGTGGGTCAGAGGCAAGGACAGAAAGTGGTTTTGTGTGTCGGATGCAAGGACAGAAAGTGGGTTAGATGGGTAAGTCGCAAGGGCAGAAAGTGGGTTAGGTGGGTCAGAGGCAAGGACAGAAAGTGGGTTAGATGTGTCAGAGGCAAGGACAGAAAATGGGTTAGGTGGGAGTCAGAGGCAAGTTTAGAAAGTGGGTTAGGTGGGTCAGAGGCAAGGACAGAAACTGGGGTAGGCAGTAAGAGGCAAGGACAGAAAGTTGGTTAGGTGGGTCAGAGGCAAGGACAGAAAGTGGGTTAGGTGGGTGAGAGGCAAGGACAGAAAGTGGGTTAGGTGGGTCAGAGGCAAGAACAGAAAGAGGGTTAGGTGGGTCAGCGGCAAGGACAGAAAGTGGATTTGGTGGGTGAGAGGCAAGGACAGAAAGTGGGTTAGGTGGGTCAGAGGCAAGAACAGAAAGTGGGTTAGGTGGGTCAGAGGCAAGGACAGAAAGTGGGTTAGGTGGGTCAGAGGCCAGGACAGAAAGTGGGTTAGGTGGGTCAGAGGCAAGGACAGAAAATGGGTTAGGTGGGAGTCAGAGACAAGTTCAGAAAGTGGGTTAGGTGGGTCAGAGGCAAGGACAGAAACTGGGGTAGGTGGCAGTCGGAGGCAAGGATGGAAGGTGGGTTAGGTGGGTCAGGGGCAAGGACAGAAAGTGGGTTAGGTGGCAGTCAAAGGCAAGTTCAGAAAGTGGGTTAGGTAGGTCAGAGGCAAGGATGGAAAGTGGGTTGGGTGAGGCAGAGGCAGGGACAGAAAGTGGGTTAGGTGAGTCAGAGACAAGGACAGAAACTGGGTTAGGTGGCAGTCAGAGGCAAGGACAGAAGGTGGGTTTGGTGGCTGTCAGAGGCAAGGACAGAAAGTTGGTTAGGTGGGTCAGAGGCAAGGACAGAAAGTGGGTTGGGTGTGTCAGAGGCAAGGACAGAAAGTGGGTTAGGTGGGTCAGAGGCAAGGACAGAAAGTGGGATAGGTGACAGTCAAAGGCAAGGGTGGAAAGTTGGTTAGGTTGGTCGGAGGCAAGGACAGAAAGTGGGTTAGGTAGGTCAGAGGCAAGGATGGAAAGTGGGTTGGGTGGGGCAGAGGCAGGGACAGAAAGTGGGTTAGGTGAGTCAGAGACAAGGACAGAAACTGGGTTAGGTGGGTCAGGGGCAAGGACAGAAAGTGTGTTAGGTGGCAGTCAGAGGCAAAGACAGACAGTGTGTTAGGTGGGTCAGAGGCAAGGAAAGAAAGTGGGTTAGGTGGCGTCAGAGGCAAAGACAGACAGTGTGTTAGGTGGGTCAGAGGCAAGGAAAGAAAGTGGGTTAGGTGGCAGTCAGAGGCAAAGACAGACAGTGTGTTAGGTGGGTCAGAGGCAAAGACAGAGAGTGGGTTAGGTGGGTCAGAGGCAAGGATGGAACGTGGGTTCGGTGGTCAGAGGCAACGACAGAAAGTGGGTTAGGTGGCAGTCAGAGGTAAGGACAGAAAGTGGGTTTGATGGGTCAGAGGCAAGGACAGAAAGTGGGTTAGGTGGCAGTCAGAGGCAATAATGGAAAGTGGGTTAGGTGTGTCAGAGGCAAGGACAGAAAGTGGGTTAGGTGGGTCAGAGGCCAGGACAGAAAGTGCGTTAGGTGGGTCAGAGGCAAGGACAGAAAATGGGTTAGGTGTGAGTCAGAGGCAAGTTCAGAAAGTGGGTTAGGTGGGTCAGAGGCAAGGACAGAAAGTGGGTTAGGTGTGTCAGAGGCAAGGACAGAAAATGGGTTAGGTGGGAGTCAGAGACAAGTTCAGAAAGTGGTTTAGGTGGGTCAGAGGCAAGGACAGAAACTGGGGTAGGTGGCAGTCGGAGGCAAGGATGGAAGGTGGGTTAGGTGGGTCAGGGGCAAGGACAGAAAGTGGGTTAGGTGGCAGTCAAAGGCAAGTTCAGAAAGTGGGTTAGGTAGGTCAGAGGCAAGGATGGAAAGTGGGTTGGGTGAGGCAGAGGCAGGGACAGAAAGTGGGTTAGGTGAGTCAGAGACAAGGACAGAAACTGGGTTAGGTGGCAGTCAGAGGCAAGGACAGAAGGTGGGTTTGGTGGCTGTCAGAGGCAAGGACAGAAAGTTGGTTAGGTGGGTCAGAGGCAAGGACAGAAAGTGGGTTGGGTGTGTCAGAGGCAAGGACAGAAAGTGGGTTAGGTGGGTCAGAGGCAAGGACAGAAAGTGGGATAGGTGACAGTCAAAGGCAAGGGTGGAAAGTTGGTTAGGTTGGTCGGAGGCAAGGACAGAAAGTGGGTTAGGTAGGTCAGAGGCAAGGATGGAAAGTGGGTTGGGTGGGGCAGAGGCAGGGACAGAAAGTGGGTTAGGTGAGTCAGAGACAAGGACAGAAACTGGGTTAGGTGGGTCAGGGGCAAGGACAGAAAGTGTGTTAGGTGGCAGTCAGAGGCAAAGACAGACAGTGTGTTAGGTGGGTCAGAGGCAAGGAAAGAAAGTGGGTTAGGTGGCGTCAGAGGCAAAGACAGACAGTGTGTTAGGTGGGTCAGAGGCAAGGAAAGAAAGTGGGTTAGGTGGCAGTCAGAGGCAAAGACAGACAGTGTGTTAGGTGGGTCAGAGGCAAAGACAGAGAGTGGGTTAGGTGGGTCAGAGGCAAGGATGGAACGTGGGTTCGGTGGTCAGAGGCAACGACAGAAAGTGGGTTAGGTGGCAGTCAGAGGTAAGGACAGAAAGTGGGTTTGATGGGTCAGAGGCAAGGACAGAAAGTGGGTTAGGTGGCAGTCAGAGGCAATAATGGAAAGTGGGTTAGGTGTGTCAGAGGCAAGGACAGAAAGTGGGTTAGGTGGGTCAGAGGCCAGGACAGAAAGTGGGTTAGGTGGGTCAGAGGCAAGGACAGAAAATGGGTTAGGTGGGAGTCAGAGGCAAGTTCAGAAAGTGGGTTAGGTGGGTCAGAGGCAAGGACAGAAAGTGGGTTAGGTGTGTCAGAGGCAAGGACAGAAAATGGGTTAGGTGGGAGTCAGAGGCAAGTTTAGAAAGTGGGTTAGGTGGGTCAGAGGCAAGGACAGAAACTGGGGTAGACAGTAAGAGGCAAGGACAGAAAGTTGGTTAGGTGGGTCAGAGGCAAGGACAGAAAGTGGGTTAGGTGGGTGAGAGGCAAGGACAGAAAGTGGGTTAGGTGGGTCAGAGGCAAGAACAGAAAGAGGGTTAGGTGGGTCAGCGGCAAGGACAGAAAGTGGATTTGGTGGGTGAGAGGCAAGGACAGAAAGTGGGTTAGGTGGGTCAGAGGCAAGAACAGAAAGTGGGTTAGGTGGGTCAGAGGCAAGGACAGAAAGTGGGTTAGGTGGGTCAGAGGCCAGGACAGAAAGTGGGTTAGGTGGGTCAGAGGCAAGGACAGAAAATGGGTTAGGTGGGAGTCAGAGACAAGTTCAGAAAGTGGGTTAGGTGGGTCAGAGGCAAGGACAGAAACTGGGGTAGGTGGCAGTCGGAGGCAAGGATGGAAGGTGGGTTAGGTGGGTCAGGGGCAAGGACAGAAAGTGGGTTAGGTGGCAGTCAAAGGCAAGTTCAGAAAGTGGGTTAGGTAGGTCAGAGGCAAGGATGGAAAGTGGGTTGGGTGAGGCAGAGGCAGGGACAGAAAGTGGGTTAGGTGAGTCAGAGACAAGGACAGAAACTGGGTTAGGTGGCAGTCAGAGGCAAGGACAGAAGGTGGGTTTGGTGGCTGTCAGAGGCAAGGACAGAAAGTTGGTTAGGTGGGTCAGAGGCAAGGACAGAAAGTGGGTTGGGTGTGTCAGAGGCAAGGACAGAAAGTGGGTTAGGTGGGTCAGAGGCAAGGACAGAAAGTGGGATAGGTGACAGTCAAAGGCAAGGGTGGAAAGTTGGTTAGGTTGGTCGGAGGCAAGGACAGAAAGTGGGTTAGGTAGGTCAGAGGCAAGGATGGAAAGTGGGTTGGGTGGGGCAGAGGCAGGGACAGAGAGTGGGTTAGGTGAGTCAGAGACAAGGACAGAAACTGGGTTAGGTGGGTCAGGGGCAAGGACAGAAAGTGTGTTAGGTGGCAGTCAGAGGCAAAGACAGACAGTGTGTTAGGTGGGTCAGAGGCAAGGAAAGAAAGTGGGTTAGGTGGCGTCAGAGGCAAAGACAGACAGTGTGTTTGGTGGGTCAGAGGCAAGGAAAGAAAGTGGGTTAGGTGGCAGTCAGAGGCAAAGACAGACAGTGTGTTAGGTGGGTCAGAGGCAAAGACAGAGAGTGGGTTAGGTGGGTCAGAGGCAAGGATGGAACGTGGGTTCGGTGGTCAGAGGCAACGACAGAAAGTGGGTTAGGTGGCAGTCAGAGGTAAGGACAGAAAGTGGGTTTGATGGGTCAGAGGCAAGGACAGAAAGTGGGTTAGGTGGCAGTCAGAGGCAATAATGGAAAGTGGGTTAGGTGTGTCAGAGGCAAGGACAGAAAGTGGGTTAGGTGGGTCAGAGGCCAGGACAAAAAGTGGGTTAGGTGGGTCAGAGGCAAGGACAGAAAATGGGTTAGGTGGGAGTCAGAGGCAAGTTCAGAAAGTGGGTTAGGTGGGTCAGAGGCAAGGACAGAAACTGGGGTAGGCAGTAAGAGGCAAGGACAGAAAGTTGGTTAGGTGGGTCAGAGGCAAGGACAGAAAGTGGGTTAGGTGGGTGAGAGGCAAGGACAGAAAGTGGGTTAGGTGGGTCAGAGGCAAGAACAGAAACTGGGTTAGGTGGCAGTCAGAGGCAAGGACAGAAGGTGGGTTTGGTGGCTGTCAGAGGCAAGGACAGAAAGTTGGTTAGGTGGGTCAGAGGCAAGGACAGAAAGTGGGTTGGGTGTGTCAGAGGCAAGGACAGAAAGTGGGTTAGGTGGGTCAGAGGCAAGGACAGAAAGTGGGATAGGTGACAGTCAAAGGCAAGGGTGGAAAGTTGGTTAGGTTGGTCGGAGGCAAGGACAGAAAGTGGGTTAGGTAGGTCAGAGGCAAGGATGGAAAGTGGGTTGGGTGGGGCAGAGGCAGGGACAGAGAGTGGGTTAGGTGAGTCAGAGACAAGGACAGAAACTGGGTTAGGTGGGTCAGGGGCAAGGACAGAAAGTGTGTTAGGTGGCAGTCAGAGGCAAAGACAGACAGTGTGTTAGGTGGGTCAGAGGCAAGGAAAGAAAGTGGGTTAGGTGGCGTCAGAGGCAAAGACAGACAGTGTGTTTGGTGGGTCAGAGGCAAGGAAAGAAAGTGGGTTAGGTGGCAGTCAGAGGCAAAGACAGACAGTGTGTTAGGTGGGTCAGAGGCAAAGACAGAGAGTGGGTTAGGTGGGTCAGAGGCAAGGATGGAACGTGGGTTCGGTGGTCAGAGGCAACGACAGAAAGTGGGTTAGGTGGCAGTCAGAGGTAAGGACAGAAAGTGGGTTTGATGGGTCAGAGGCAAGGACAGAAAGTGGGTTAGGTGGCAGTCAGAGGCAATAATGGAAAGTGGGTTAGGTGTGTCAGAGGCAAGGACAGAAAGTGGGTTAGGTGGGTCAGAGGCCAGGACAAAAAGTGGGTTAGGTGGGTCAGAGGCAAGGACAGAAAATCTTAGGTGGGAGTCAGAGGCAAGTTCAGAAAGTGGGTTAGGTGGGTCAGAGGCAAGGACAGAAACTGGGGTAGGCAGTAAGAGGCAAGGACAGAAAGTTGGTTAGGTGGGTCAGAGGCAAGGACAGAAAGTGGGTTAGGTGGGTGAGAGGCAAGGACAGAAAGTGGGTTAGGTGGGTCAGAGGCAAGAACAGAAAGAGGGTTAGGTGGGTCAGCGGCAAGGACAGAAAGTGGATTTGGTGGGTGAGAGGCAAGGACAGAAAGTGGGTTAGGTGGGTCAGAGGCAAGAACAGAAAGTGGGTTAGGTGGGTCAGAGGCAAGGACAGAAAGTGGGTTAGGTGGGTCAGAGGCCAGGACAGAAAGTGGGTTAGGTGGGTCAGAGGCAAGGACAGAAAATGGGTTAGGTGGGAGTCAGAGGCAAGTTCAGAAAGTGGGTTAGGTGGGTCAGAGGCAAGGACAGAAACTGGGGTAGGTGGCAGTCGGAGGCAAGGATGGAAGGTGGGTTAGGTGGGTCAGGGGCAAAGACAGAAAGTGGGTTAGATGGCAGTCAAAGGCAAGTTCAGAAAGTGGGTAAGGTAGGTCAGAGGCAAGGATGGAAAGTGGGTTGGGTGAGGCAGAGGCAGGGACAGAAAGTGGGTTAGGTGAGTCAGAGACAAGGACAGAAACTGGGTTATGTGGCAGTCAGAGGCAAGGACAGAAGGTGGGTTTGGTGGCTGTCAGAGGCAAGGACAGAAAGTTGGTTAGGTGGGTCAGGGGCAAGGACAGAAAGTGGGTTGGGTGTGTCAGAGGCAAGGACAGAAAGTGGGTTAGGTGGGTCAGAGGCAAGGACAGAAAGTGGGATAGGTGACAGTCAAAGGCAAGGGTGGAAAGTTGGTTAGGTGGGTCGGAGGCAAGGACAGAAAGTGGGTTAGGTAGGTCAGAGGCAAGGATGGAAAGTGGGTTGGGTGGGGCAGAGGCAGGGACAGAAAGTGGGTTAGGTGAGTCAGAGACAAGGACAGAAACTGGGTTAGGTGGGTCAGGGGCAAGGACAGAAAGTGTGTTAGGTGGCAGTCAGAGGCAAAGACAGACAGTGTGTTAGGTGGGTCAGAGGCAAGGAAAGAAAGTGGGTTAGGTGGCGTCAGAGGCAAAGACAGACAGTGTGTTAGGTGGGTCAGAGGCAAGGAAAGAAAGTGGGTTAGGTGGCAGACAGAGGCAAAGACAGAGAGTGGGTTAGGTGGGTCAGAGGCAAGGATGGAACGTGGGTTCGGTGGTCAGAGGCAACGACAGAAAGTGGGTTAGGTGGCAGTCAGAGGTAAGGACAGAAAGTGGGTTTGATGGGTCAGAGGCAAGGACAGAAAGTGGGTTAGGTGGCAGTCAGAGGCAATAATGGAAAGTGGGTTAGGTGGGTCAGAGGCAAGGACAGAAAGTGGTTTTGTGTGTCGGATGCAAGGACAGAAAGTGGGTTAGATGGGTAAGTCGCAAGGGCAGAAAGTGGGTTAGGTGGGTCAGAGGCAAGGACAGAAAGTGGGTTAGATGTGTCAGAGGCAAGGACAGAAAATGGGTTAGGTGGGAGTCAGAGGCAAGTTTAGAAAGTGGGTTAGGTGGGTCAGAGGCAAGGACAGAAACTGGGGTAGGCAGTAAGAGGCAAGGACAGAAAGTTGGTTAGGTGGGTCAGAGGCAAGGACAGAAAGTGGGTTAGGTGGGTGAGAGGCAAGGACAGAAAGTGGGTTAGGTGGGTCAGAGGCAAGAACAGAAAGAGGGTTAGGTGGGTCAGCGGCAAGGACAGAAAGTGGATTTGGTGGGTGAGAGGCAAGGACAGAAAGTGGGTTAGGTGGGTCAGAGGCAAGAACAGAAAGTGGGTTAGGTGGGTCAGAGGCAAGGACAGAAAGTGGGTTAGGTGGGTCAGAGGCCAGGACAGAAAGTGGGTTAGGTGGGTCAGAGGCAAGGACAGAAAATGGGTTAGGTGGGAGTCAGAGACAAGTTCAGAAAGTGGGTTAGGTGGGTCAGAGGCAAGGACAGAAACTGGGGTAGGTGGCAGTCGGAGGCAAGGATGGAAGGTGGGTTAGGTGGGTCAGGGGCAAGGACAGAAAGTGGGTTAGGTGGCAGTCAAAGGCAAGTTCAGAAAGTGGGTTAGGTAGGTCAGAGGCAAGGATGGAAAGTGGGTTGGGTGAGGCAGAGGCAGGGACAGAAAGTGGGTTAGGTGAGTCAGAGACAAGGACAGAAACTGGGTTAGGTGGCAGTCAGAGGCAAGGACAGAAGGTGGGTTTGGTGGCTGTCAGAGGCAAGGACAGAAAGTTGGTTAGGTGGGTCAGAGGCAAGGACAGAAAGTGGGTTGGGTGTGTCAGAGGCAAGGACAGAAAGTGGGTTAGGTGGGTCAGAGGCAAGGACAGAAAGTGGGATAGGTGACAGTCAAAGGCAAGGGTGGAAAGTTGGTTAGGTTGGTCGGAGGCAAGGACAGAAAGTGGGTTAGGTAGGTCAGAGGCAAGGATGGAAAGTGGGTTGGGTGGGGCAGAGGCAGGGAAAGAAAGTGGGTTAGGTGAGTCAGAGACAAGGACAGAAACTGGGTTAGGTGGGTCAGGGGCAAGGACAGAAAGTGTGTTAGGTGGCAGTCAGAGGCAAAGACAGACAGTGTGTTAGGTGGGTCAGAGGCAAGGAAAGAAAGTGGGTTAGGTGGCGTCAGAGGCAAAGACAGACAGTGTGTTAGGTGGGTCAGAGGCAAGGAAAGAAAGTGGGTTAGGTGGCAGTCAGAGGCAAAGACAGACAGTGTGTTAGGTGGGTCAGAGGCAAAGACAGAGAGTGGGTTAGGTGGGTCAGAGGCAAGGATGGAACGTGGGTTCGGTGGTCAGAGGCAACGACAGAAAGTGGGTTAGGTGGCAGTCAGAGGTAAGGACAGAAAGTGGGTTTGATGGGTCAGAGGCAAGGACAGAAAGTGGGTTAGGTGGCAGTCAGAGGCAATAATGGAAAGTGGGTTAGGTGTGTCAGAGGCAAGGACAGAAAGTGGGTTAGGTGGGTCAGAGGCCAGGACAGAAAGTGGGTTAGGTGGGTCAGAGGCAAGGACAGAAAATGGGTTAGGTGGGAGTCAGAGGCAAGTTCAGAAAGTGGGTTAGGTGGGTCAGAGGCAAGGACAGAAAGTGGGTTAGGTGTGTCAGAGGCAAGGACAGAAAATGGGTTAGGTGGGAGTCAGAGGCAAGTTTAGAAAGTGGGTTAGGTGGGTCAGAGGCAAGAACAGAAACTGGGGTAGGCAGTAAGAGGCAAGGACAGAAAGTTGGTTAGGTGGGTCAGAGGCAAGGACAGAAAGTGGGTTAGGTGGGTGAGAGGCAAGGACAGAAAGTGGGTTAGGTGGGTCAGAGGCAAGAACAGAAAGAGGGTTAGGTGGGTCAGCGGCAAGGACAGAAAGTGGATTTGGTGGGTGAGAGGCAAGGACAGAAAGTGGGTTAGGTGGGTCAGAGGCAAGAACAGAAAGTGGGTTAGGTGGGTCAGAGGCAAGGACAGAAAGTGGGTTAGGTGGGTCAGAGGCCAGGACAGAAAGTGGGTTAGGTGGGTCAGAGGCAAGGACAGAAAATGGGTTAGGTGGGAGTCAGAGACAAGTTCAGAAAGTGGGTTAGGTGGGTCAGAGGCAAGGACAGAAACTGGGGTAGGTGGCAGTCAGAGGCAAGGACAGAAGGTGGGTTTGGTGGCTGTCAGAGGCAAGGACAGAAAGTTGGTTAGGTGGGTCAGAGGCAAGGACAGAAAGTGGGTTGGGTGTGTCAGAGGCAAGGACAGAAAGTGGGTTAGGTGGGTCAGAGGCAAGGACAGAAAGTGGGATAGGTGACAGTCAAAGGCAAGGGTGGAAAGTTGGTTAGGTTGGTCGGAGGCAAGGACAGAAAGTGGGTTAGGTAGGTCAGAGGCAAGGATGGAAAGTGGGTTGGGTGGGGCAGAGGCAGGGACAGAGAGTGGGTTAGGTGAGTCAGAGACAAGGACAGAAACTGGGTTAGGTGGGTCAGGGGCAAGGACAGAAAGTGTGTTAGGTGGCAGTCAGAGGCAAAGACAGACAGTGTGTTAGGTGGGTCAGAGGCAAGGAAAGAAAGTGGGTTAGGTGGCGTCAGAGGCAAAGACAGACAGTGTGTTTGGTGGGTCAGAGGCAAGGAAAGAAAGTGGGTTAGGTGGCAGTCAGAGGCAAAGACAGACAGTGTGTTAGGTGGGTCAGAGGCAAAGACAGAGAGTGGGTTAGGTGGGTCAGAGGCAAGGATGGAACGTGGGTTCGGTGGTCAGAGGCAACGACAGAAAGTGGGTTAGGTGGCAGTCAGAGGTAAGGACAGAAAGTGGGTTTGATGGGTCAGAGGCAAGGACAGAAAGTGGGTTAGGTGGCAGTCAGAGGCAATAATGGAAAGTGGGTTAGGTGTGTCAGAGGCAAGGACAGAAAGTGGGTTAGGTGGGTCAGAGGCCAGGACAAAAAGTGGGTTAGGTGGGTCAGAGGCAAGGACAGAAAATGGGTTAGGTGGGAGTCAGAGGCAAGTTCAGAAAGTGGGTTAGGTGGGTCAGAGGCAAGGACAGAAACTGGGGTAGGCAGTAAGAGGCAAGGACAGAAAGTTGGTTAGGTGGGTCAGAGGCAAGGACAGAAAGTGGGTTAGGTGGGTGAGAGGCAAGGACAGAAAGTGGGTTAGGTGGGTCAGAGGCAAGAACAGAAACTGGGTTAGGTGGCAGTCAGAGGCAAGGACAGAAGGTGGGTTTGGTGGCTGTCAGAGGCAAGGACAGAAAGTTGGTTAGGTGGGTCAGAGGCAAGGACAGAAAGTGGGTTGGGTGTGTCAGAGGCAAGGACAGAAAGTGGGTTAGGTGGGTCAGAGGCAAGGACAGAAAGTGGGATAGGTGACAGTCAAAGGCAAGGGTGGAAAGTTGGTTAGGTTGGTCGGAGGCAAGGACAGAAAGTGGGTTAGGTAGGTCAGAGGCAAGGATGGAAAGTGGGTTGGGTGGGGCAGAGGCAGGGACAGAGAGTGGGTTAGGTGAGTCAGAGACAAGGACAGAAACTGGGTTAGGTGGGTCAGGGGCAAGGACAGAAAGTGTGTTAGGTGGCAGTCAGAGGCAAAGACAGACAGTGTGTTAGGTGGGTCAGAGGCAAGGAAAGAAAGTGGGTTAGGTGGCGTCAGAGGCAAAGACAGACAGTGTGTTTGGTGGGTCAGAGGCAAGGAAAGAAAGTGGGTTAGGTGGCAGTCAGAGGCAAAGACAGACAGTGTGTTAGGTGGGTCAGAGGCAAAGACAGAGAGTGGGTTAGGTGGGTCAGAGGCAAGGATGGAACGTGGGTTCGGTGGTCAGAGGCAACGACAGAAAGTGGGTTAGGTGGCAGTCAGAGGTAAGGACAGAAAGTGGGTTTGATGGGTCAGAGGCAAGGACAGAAAGTGGGTTAGGTGGCAGTCAGAGGCAATAATGGAAAGTGGGTTAGGTGTGTCAGAGGCAAGGACAGAAAGTGGGTTCGGTGGGTCAGAGGCCAGGACAAAAAGTGGGTTAGGTGGGTCAGAGGCAAGGACAGAAAATGGGTTAGGTGGGAGTCAGAGGCAAGTTCAGAAAGTGGGTTAGGTGGGTCAGAGGCAAGGACAGAAACTGGGGTAGGCAGTAAGAGGCAAGGACAGAAAGTTGGTTAGGTGGGTCAGAGGCAAGGACAGAAAGTGGGTTAGGTGGGTGAGAGGCAAGGACAGAAAGTGGGTTAGGTGGGTCAGAGGCAAGAACAGAAAGAGGGTTAGGTGGGTCAGCGGCAAGGACAGAAAGTGGATTTGGTGGGTGAGAGGCAAGGACAGAAAGTGGGTTAGGTGGGTCAGAGGCAAGAACAGAAAGTGGGTTAGGTGGGTCAGAGGCAAGGACAGAAAGTGGGTTAGGTGGGTCAGAGGCCAGGACAGAAAGTGGGTTAGGTGGGTCAGAGGCAAGGACAGAAAATGGGTTAGGTGGGAGTCAGAGGCAAGTTCAGAAAGTGGGTTAGGTGGGTCAGAGGCAAGGACAGAAACTGGGGTAGGTGGCAGTCGGAGGCAAGGATGGAAGGTGGGTTAGGTGGGTCAGGGGCAAAGACAGAAAGTGGGTTAGATGGCAGTCAAAGGCAAGTTCAGAAAGTGGGTAAGGTAGGTCAGAGGCAAGGATGGAAAGTGGGTTGGGTGAGGCAGAGGCAGGGACAGAAAGTGGGTTAGGTGAGTCAGAGACAAGGACAGAAACTGGGTTATGTGGCAGTCAGAGGCAAGGACAGAAGGTGGGTTTGGTGGCTGTCAGAGGCAAGGACAGAAAGTTGGTTAGGTGGGTCAGGGGCAAGGACAGAAAGTGGGTTGGGTGTGTCAGAGGCAAGGACAGAAAGTGGGTTAGGTGGGTCAGAGGCAAGGACAGAAAGTGGGATAGGTGACAGTCAAAGGCAAGGGTGGAAAGTTGGTTAGGTGGGTCGGAGGCAAGGACAGAAAGTGGGTTAGGTAGGTCAGAGGCAAGGATGGAAAGTGGGTTGGGTGGGGCAGAGGCAGGGACAGAAAGTGGGTTAGGTGAGTCAGAGACAAGGACAGAAACTGGGTTAGGTGGGTCAGGGGCAAGGACAGAAAGTGTGTTAGGTGGCAGTCAGAGGCAAAGACAGACAGTGTGTTAGGTGGGTCAGAGGCAAGGAAAGAAAGTGGGTTAGGTGGCGTCAGAGGCAAAGACAGACAGTGTGTTAGGTGGGTCAGAGGCAAGGAAAGAAAGTGGGTTAGGTGGCAGACAGAGGCAAAGACAGAGAGTGGGTTAGGTGGGTCAGAGGCAAGGATGGAACGTGGGTTCGGTGGTCAGAGGCAACGACAGAAAGTGGGTTAGGTGGCAGTCAGAGGTAAGGACAGAAAGTGGGTTTGATGGGTCAGAGGCAAGGACAGAAAGTGGGTTAGGTGGCAGTCAGAGGCAATAATGGAAAGTGGGTTAGGTGGGTCAGAGGCAAGGACAGAAAGTGGTTTTGTGTGTCGGATGCAAGGACAGAAAGTGGGTTAGATGGGTAAGTCGCAAGGGCAGAAAGTGGGTTAGGTGGGTCAGAGGCAAGGACAGAAAGTGGGTTAGATGTGTCAGAGGCAAGGACAGAAAATGGGTTAGGTGGGAGTCAGAGGCAAGTTTAGAAAGTGGGTTAGGTGGGTCAGAGGCAAGGACAGAAACTGGGGTAGGCAGTAAGAGGCAAGGACAGAAAGTTGGTTAGGTGGGTCAGAGGCAAGGACAGAAAGTGGGTTAGGTGGGTGAGAGGCAAGGACAGAAAGTGGGTTAGGTGGGTCAGAGGCAAGAACAGAAAGAGGGTTAGGTGGGTCAGCGGCAAGGACAGAAAGTGGATTTGGTGGGTGAGAGGCAAGGACAGAAAGTGGGTTAGGTGGGTCAGAGGCAAGAACAGAAAGTGGGTTAGGTGGGTCAGAGGCAAGGACAGAAAGTGGGTTAGGTGGGTCAGAGGCCAGGACAGAAAGTGGGTTAGGTGGGTCAGAGGCAAGGACAGAAAATGGGTTAGGTGGGAGTCAGAGACAAGTTCAGAAAGTGGGTTAGGTGGGTCAGAGGCAAGGACAGAAACTGGGGTAGGTGGCAGTCGGAGGCAAGGATGGAAGGTGGGTTAGGTGGGTCAGGGGCAAGGACAGAAAGTGGGTTAGGTGGCAGTCAAAGGCAAGTTCAGAAAGTGGGTTAGGTAGGTCAGAGGCAAGGATGGAAAGTGGGTTGGGTGAGGCAGAGGCAGGGACAGAAAGTGGGTTAGGTGAGTCAGAGACAAGGACAGAAACTGGGTTAGGTGGCAGTCAGAGGCAAGGACAGAAGGTGGGTTTGGTGGCTGTCAGAGGCAAGGACAGAAAGTTGGTTAGGTGGGTCAGAGGCAAGGACAGAAAGTGGGTTGGGTGTGTCAGAGGCAAGGACAGAAAGTGGGTTAGGTGGGTCAGAGGCAAGGACAGAAAGTGGGATAGGTGACAGTCAAAGGCAAGGGTGGAAAGTTGGTTAGGTTGGTCGGAGGCAAGGACAGAAAGTGGGTTAGGTAGGTCAGAGGCAAGGATGGAAAGTGGGTTGGGTGGGGCAGAGGCAGGGAAAGAAAGTGGGTTAGGTGAGTCAGAGACAAGGACAGAAACTGGGTTAGGTGGGTCAGGGGCAAGGACAGAAAGTGTGTTAGGTGGCAGTCAGAGGCAAAGACAGACAGTGTGTTAGGTGGGTCAGAGGCAAGGAAAGAAAGTGGGTTAGGTGGCGTCAGAGGCAAAGACAGACAGTGTGTTAGGTGGGTCAGAGGCAAGGAAAGAAAGTGGGTTAGGTGGCAGTCAGAGGCAAAGACAGACAGTGTGTTAGGTGGGTCAGAGGCAAAGACAGAGAGTGGGTTAGGTGGGTCAGAGGCAAGGATGGAACGTGGGTTCGGTGGTCAGAGGCAACGACAGAAAGTGGGTTAGGTGGCAGTCAGAGGTAAGGACAGAAAGTGGGTTTGATGGGTCAGAGGCAAGGACAGAAAGTGGGTTAGGTGGCAGTCAGAGGCAATAATGGAAAGTGGGTTAGGTGTGTCAGAGGCAAGGACAGAAAGTGGGTTAGGTGGGTCAGAGGCCAGGACAGAAAGTGGGTTAGGTGGGTCAGAGGCAAGGACAGAAAATGGGTTAGGTGGGAGTCAGAGGCAAGTTCAGAAAGTGGGTTAGGTGGGTCAGAGGCAAGGACAGAAAGTGGGTTAGGTGTGTCAGAGGCAAGGACAGAAAATGGGTTAGGTGGGAGTCAGAGGCAAGTTTAGAAAGTGGGTTAGGTGGGTCAGAGGCAAGAACAGAAACTGGGGTAGGCAGTAAGAGGCAAGGACAGAAAGTTGGTTAGGTGGGTCAGAGGCAAGGACAGAAAGTGGGTTAGGTGGGTGAGAGGCAAGGACAGAAAGTGGGTTAGGTGGGTCAGAGGCAAGAACAGAAAGAGGGTTAGGTGGGTCAGCGGCAAGGACAGAAAGTGGATTTGGTGGGTGAGAGGCAAGGACAGAAAGTGGGTTAGGTGGGTCAGAGGCAAGAACAGAAAGTGGGTTAGGTGGGTCAGAGGCAAGGACAGAAAGTGGGTTAGGTGGGTCAGAGGCCAGGACAGAAAGTGGGTTAGGTGGGTCAGAGGCAAGGACAGAAAATGGGTTAGGTGGGAGTCAGAGACAAGTTCAGAAAGTGGGTTAGGTGGGTCAGAGGCAAGGACAGAAACTGGGGTAGGTGGCAGTCGGAGGCAAGGATGGAAGGTGGGTTAGGTGGGTCAGGGGCAAGGACAGAAAGTGGGTTAGGTGGCAGTCAAAGGCAAGTTCAGAAAGTGGGTTAGGTAGGTCAGAGGCAAGGATGGAAAGTGGGTTGGGTGAGGCAGAGGCAGGGACAGAAAGTGGGTTAGGTGAGTCAGAGACAAGGACAGAAACTGGGTTAGGTGGCAGTCAGAGGCAAGGACAGAAGGTGGGTTTGGTGGCTGTCAGAGGCAAGGACAGAAAGTTGGTTAGGTGGGTCAGAGGCAAGGACAGAAAGTGGGTTGGGTGTGTCAGAGGCAAGGACAGAAAGTGGGTTAGGTGGGTCAGAGGCAAGGACAGAAAGTGGGATAGGTGACAGTCAAAGGCAAGGGTGGAAAGTTGGTTAGGTTGGTCGGAGGCAAGGAGAGAAAGTGGGTTAGGTAGGTCAGAGGCAAGGATGGAAAGTGGGTTGGGTGGGGCAGAGGCAGGGACAGAAAGTGGGTTAGGTGAGTCAGAGACAAGGACAGAAACTGGGTTAGGTGGGTCAGGGGCAAGGACAGAAAGTGTGTTAGGTGGCAGTCAGAGGCAAAGACAGACAGTGTGTTAGGTGGGTCAGAGGCAAGGAAAGAAAGTGGGTTAGGTGGCGTCAGAGGCAAAGACAGACAGTGTGTTTGGTGGGTCAGAGGCAAGGAAAGAAAGTGGGTTAGGTGGCAGTCAGAGGCAAAGACAGACAGTGTGTTAGGTGGGTCAGAGGCAAAGACAGAGAGTGGGTTAGGTGGGTCAGAGGCAAGGATGGAACGTGGGTTCGGTGGTCAGAGGCAACGACAGAAAGTGGGTTAGGTGGCAGTCAGAGGTAAGGACAGAAAGTGGGTTTGATGGGTCAGAGGCAAGGACAGAAAGTGGGTTAGGTGGCAGTCAGAGGCAATAATGGAAAGTGGGTTAGGTGTGTCAGAGGCAAGGACAGAAAGTGGGTTCGGTGGGTCAGAGGCCAGGACAAAAAGTGGGTTAGGTGGGTCAGAGGCAAGGACAGAAAATGGGTTAGGTGGGAGTCAGAGGCAAGTTCAGAAAGTGGGTTAGGTGGGTCAGAGGCAAGGACAGAAACTGGGGTAGGCAGTAAGAGGCAAGGACAGAAAGTTGGTTAGGTGGGTCAGAGGCAAGGACAGAAAGTGGGTTAGGTGGGTGAGAGGCAAGGACAGAAAGTGGGTTAGGTGGGTCAGAGGCAAGAACAGAAAGAGGGTTAGGTGGGTCAGCGGCAAGGACAGAAAGTGGATTTGGTGGGTGAGAGGCAAGGACAGAAAGTGGGTTAGGTGGGTCAGAGGCAAGAACAGAAAGTGGGTTAGGTGGGTCAGAGGCAAGGACAGAAAGTGGGTTAGGTGGGTCAGAGGCCAGGACAGAAAGTGGGTTAGGTGGGTCAGAGGCAAGGACAGAAAATGGGTTAGGTGGGAGTCAGAGGCAAGTTCAGAAAGTGGGTTAGGTGGGTCAGAGGCAAGGACAGAAACTGGGGTAGGTGGCAGTCGGAGGCAAGGATGGAAGGTGGGTTAGGTGGGTCAGGGGCAAGGACAGAAAGTGGGTTAGGTGGCAGTCAAAGGCAAGTTCAGAAAGTGGGTAAGGTAGGTCAGAGGCAAGGATGGAAAGTGGGTTGGGTGAGGCAGAGGCAGGGACAGAAAGTGGGTTAGGTGAGTCAGAGACAAGGACAGAAACTGGGTTATGTGGCAGTCAGAGGCAAGGACAGAAGGTGGGTTTGGTGGCTGTCAGAGGCAAGGACAGAAAGTTGGTTAGGTGGGTCAGGGGCAAGGACAGAAAGTGGGTTGGGTGTGTCAGAGGCAAGGACAGAAAGTGGGTTAGGTGGGTCAGAGGCAAGGACAGAAAGTGGGATAGGTGACAGTCAAAGGCAAGGGTGGAAAGTTGGTTAGGTGGGTCGGAGGCAAGGACAGAAAGTGGGTTAGGTAGGTCAGAGGCAAGGATGGAAAGTGGGTTGGGTGGGGCAGAGGCAGGGACAGAAAGTGGGTTAGGTGAGTCAGAGACAAGGACAGAAACTGGGTTAGGTGGGTCAGGGGCAAGGACAGAAAGTGTGTTAGGTGGCAGTCAGAGGCAAAGACAGACAGTGTGTTAGGTGGGTCAGAGGCAAGGAAAGAAAGTGGGTTAGGTGGCGTCAGAGGCAAAGACAGACAGTGTGTTAGGTGGGTCAGAGGCAAGGAAAGAAAGTGGGTTAGGTGGCAGTCAGAGGCAAAGACAGAGAGTGGGTTAGGTGGGTCAGAGGCAAGGATGGAACGTGGGTTCGGTGGTCAGAGGCAACGACAGAAAGTGGGTTAGGTGGCAGTCAGAGGTAAGGACAGAAAGTGGGTTTGATGGGTCAGAGGCAAGGACAGAAAGTGGGTTAGGTGGCAGTCAGAGGCAATAATGGAAAGTGGGTTAGGTGGGTCAGAGGCAAGGACAGAAAGTGGTTTTGTGTGTCGGATGCAAGGACAGAAAGTGGGTTAGATGGGTAAGTCGCAAGGGCAGAAAGTGGGTTAGGTGGGTCAGAGGCAAGGACAGAAAGTGGGTTAGGTGTGTCAGAGGCAAGGACAGAAAATGGGTTAGGTGGGAGTCAGAGGCAAGTTTAGAAAGTGGGTAAGGTGGGTCAGAGGCAAGGACAGAAACTAGGGTAGGCAGTAAGAGGCAAGGACAGAAAGTTGGTAAGGTGGGTCAGAGGCAAGGACAGAAAGTGGGTTAGGTGGGTGAGAGGCAAGGACAGAAAGTGGGTTAGGTGGGTCAGAGGCAAGAACAGAAAGAGGGTTAGGTGGGTCAGCGGCAAGGACAGAAAGTGGATTTGGTGGGTGAGAGGCAAGGACAGAAAGTGGGTTAGGTGGGTCAGAGGCCAGGACAGAAAGTGGGTTAGGTGGGTCAGAGGCAAGGACAGAAAATGGGTTAGGTGGGAGTCAGAGACAAGTTCAGAAAGTGGGTTAGGTGGGTCAGAGGCAAGGACAGAAACTGGGGTAGGTGGCAGTCGGAGGCAAGGATGGAAGGTGGGTTAGGTGGGTCAGGGGCAAGGACAGAAAGTGGGTTAGGTGGCAGTCAAAGGCAAGTTCAGAAAGTGGGTTAGGTAGGTCAGAGGCAAGGATGGAAAGTGGGTTGGGTGAGGCAGAGGCAGGGACAGAAAGTGGGTTAGGTGAGTCAGAGACAAGGACAGAAAGTGGGTTAGGTGGCAGTCAGAGGCAAGGACAGAAGGTGGGTTTGGTGGCTGTCAGAGGCAAGGACAGAAAGTTGGTTAGGTGGGTCAGAGGCAAGGACAGAAAGTGGGTTGGGTGTGTCAGAGGCAAGGACAGAAAGTGGGTTAGGTGGGTCAGAGGCAAGGACAGAAAGTGGGATAGGTGACAGTCAAAGGCAAGGGTGGAAAGTTGGTTAGGTTGGTCGGAGGCAAGGACAGAAAGTGGGTTAGGTAGGTCAGAGGCAAGGATGGAAAGTGGGTTGGGTGGGGCAGAGGCAGGGACAGAAAGTGGGTTAGGTGAGTCAGAGACAAGGACAGAAACTGGGTTAGGTGGGTCAGGGGCAAGGACAGAAAGTGTGTTAGGTGGCAGTCAGAGGCAAAGACAGACAGTGTGTTAGGTGGGTCAGAGGCAAGGAAAGAAAGTGGGTTAGGTGGCGTCAGAGGCAAAGACAGACAGTGTGTTAGGTGGGTCAGAGGCAAGGAAAGAAAGTGGGTTAGGTGGCAGTCAGAGGCAAAGACAGACAGTGTGTTAGGTGGGTCAGAGGCAAAGACAGAGAGTGGGTTAGGTGGGTCAGAGGCAAGGATGGAACGTGGGTTCGGTGGTCAGAGGCAACGACAGAAAGTGGGTTAGGTGGCAGTCAGAGGTAAGGACAGAAAGTGGGTTTGATGGGTCAGAGGCAAGGACAGAAAGTGGGTTAGGTGGCAGTCAGAGGCAATAATGGAAAGTGGGTTAGGTGTGTCAGAGGCAAGGACAGAAAGTGGGTTAGGTGGGTCAGAGGCCAGGACAGAAAGTGGGTTAGGTGGGTCAGAGGCAAGGACAGAAAATGGGTTAGGTGGGAGTCAGAGGCAAGTTCAGAAAGTGGGTTAGGTGGGTCAGAGGCAAGGACAGAAAGTGGGTTAGGTGTGTCAGAGGCAAGGACAGAAAATGGGTTAGGTGGGAGTCAGAGGCAAGTTCAGAAAGTGGGTTAGGTGGGTCAGAGGCAAGGACAGAAACTGGGGTAGGCAGTAAGAGGCAAGGACAGAAAGTTGGTTAGGTGGGTCAGAGGCAAGGACAGAAAGTGGGTTAGGTGGGTGAGAGGCAAGGACAGAAAGTGGGTTAGGTGGGTCAGAGGCAAGAACAGAAAGAGGGTTAGGTGGGTCAGCGGCAAGGACAGAAAGTGGATTTGGTGGGTGAGAGGCAAGGACAGAAAGTGGGTTAGGTGGGTCAGAGGCAAGAACAGAAAGTGGGTTAGGTGGGTCAGAGGCAAGGACAGAAAGTGGGTTAGGTGGGTCAGAGGCCAGGACAGAAAGTGGGTTAGGTGGGTCAGAGGCAAGGACAGAAAATGGGTTAGGTGGGAGTCAGAGACAAGTTCAGAAAGTGGGTTAGGTGGGTCAGAGGCAAGGACAGAAACTGGGGTAGGTGGCAGTCGGAGGCAAGGATGGAAGGTGGGTTAGGTGGGTCAGGGGCAAGGACAGAAAGTGGGTTAGGTGGCAGTCAAAGGCAAGTTCAGAAAGTGGGTTAGGTAGGTCAGAGGCAAGGATGGAAAGTGGGTTGGGTGAGGCAGAGGCAGGGACAGAAAGTGGGTTAGGTGAGTCAGAGACAAGGACAGAAACTGGGTTAGGTGGCAGTCAGAGGCAAGGACAGAAGGTGGGTTTGGTGGCTGTCAGAGGCAAGGACAGAAAGTTGGTTAGGTGGGTCAGAGGCAAGGACAGAAAGTGGGTTGGGTGTGTCAGAGGCAAGGACAGAAAGTGGGTTAGGTGGGTCAGAGGCAAGGACAGAAAGTGGGATAGGTGACAGTCAAAGGCAAGGGTGGAAAGTTGGTTAGGTTGGTCGGAGGCAAGGACAGAAAGTGGGTTAGGTAGGTCAGAGGCAAGGATGGAAAGTGGGTTGGGTGGGGCAGAGGCAGGGACAGAAAGTGGGTTAGGTGAGTCAGAGACAAGGACAGAAACTGGGTTAGGTGGGTCAGGGGCAAGGACAGAAAGTGTGTTAGGTGGCAGTCAGAGGCAAAGACAGACAGTGTGTTAGGTGGGTCAGAGGCAAGGAAAGAAAGTGGGTTAGGTGGCGTCAGAGGCAAAGACAGACAGTGTGTTAGGTGGGTCAGAGGCAAGGAAAGAAAGTGGGTTAGGTGGCAGTCAGAGGCAAAGACAGAGAGTGGGTTAGGTGGGTCAGAGGCAAGGATGGAACGTGGGTTCGGTGGTCAGAGGCAACGACAGAAAGTGGGTTAGGTGGCAGTCAGAGGTAAGGACAGAAAGTGGGTTTGATGGGTCAGAGGCAAGGACAGAAAGTGGGTTAGGTGGCAGTCAGAGGCAATAATGGAAAGTGGGTTAGGTGGGTCAGAGGCAAGGACAGAAAGTGGTTTTGTGTGTCGGATGCAAGGACAGAAAGTGGGTTAGATGGGTAAGTCGCAAGGGCAGAAAGTGGGTTAGGTGGGTCAGAGGCAAGGACAGAAAGTGGGTTAGGTGTGTCAGAGGCAAGGACAGAAAATGGGTTAGGTGGGTGTCAGAGGCAAGTTTAGAAAGTGGGTTAGGTGGGTCAGAGGCAAGGACAGAAACTGGGGTAGGCAGTAAGAGGCAAGGACAGAAAGTTGGTTAGGTGGGTCAGAGGCAAGGACAGAAAGTGGGTTAGGTGGGTGAGAGGCAAGGACAGAAAGTGGGTTAGGTGGGTCAGAGGCAAGAACAGAAAGAGGGTTAGGTGGGTCAGCGGCAAGGACAGAAAGTGGATTTGGTGGGTGAGAGGCAAGGACAGAAAGTGGGTTAGGTGGGTCAGAGGCAAGAACAGAAAGTGGGTTAGGTGGGTCAGAGGCCAGGACAGAAAGTGGGTTAGGTCGGTCAGAGGCAAGGACAGAAAATGGGTTAGGTGGGAGTCAGAGACAAGTTCAGAAAGTGGGTTAGGTGGGTCAGAGGCAAGGACAGAAACTGGGGTAGGTGGCAGTCGGAGGCAAGGATGGAAGGTGGGTTAGGTGGGTCAGGGGCAAGGACAGAGAGTGGGTTAGGTGGCAGTCAAAGGCAAGTTCAGAAAGTGGGTTAGGTAGGTCAGAGGCAAGGATGGAAAGTGGGTTGGGTGAGGCAGAGGCAGGGACAGAAAGTGGGTTAGGTGAGTCAGAGACAAGGACAGAAACTGGGTTAGGTGGCAGTCAGAGGCAAGGACAGAAGGTGGGTTTGGTGGCTGTCAGAGGCAAGGACAGAAAGTTGGTTAGGTGGGTCAGAGGCAAGGACAGAAAGTGGGTTGGGTGTGTCAGAGGCAAGGACAGAAAGTGGGTTAGGTGGGTCAGAGGCAAGGACAGAAAGTGGGATAGGTGACAGTCAAAGGCAAGGGTGGAAAGTTGGTTAGGTTGGTCGGAGGCAAGGACAGAAAGTGGGTTAGGTAGGTCAGAGGCAAGGATGGAAAGTGGGTTGGGTGGGGCAGAGGCAGGGACAGAAAGTGGGTTAGGTGAGTCAGAGACAAGGACAGAAACTGGGTTAGGTGGGTCAGGGGCAAGGACAGAAAGTGTGTTAGGTGGCAGTCAGAGGCAAAGACAGACAGTGTGTTAGGTGGGTCAGAGGCAAGGAAAGAAAGTGGGTTAGGTGGCGTCAGAGGCAAAGACAGTGTGTTAGGTGGGTCAGAGGCAAGGAAAGAAAGTGGGTTAGGTGGCAGTCAGAGGCAAAGACAGACAGTGTGTTAGGTGGGTCAGAGGCAAAGACAGAGAGTGGGTTAGGTGGGTCAGAGGCAAGGATGGAACGTGGGTTCGGTGGTCAGAGGCAACGACAGAAAGTGGGTTAGGTGGCAGTCAGAGGTAAGGACAGAAAGTGGGTTTGATGGGTCAGAGGCAAGGACAGAAAGTGGGTTAGGTGGCAGTCAGAGGCAATAATGGAAAGTGGGTTAGGTGTGTCAGAGGAAAGGACAGAAAGTGGGTTAGGTGGCAGTCAGAGGCAAGGACAGAAAGTGGGTTCGGTGGCAGTCAGAGGCAAGGACAGAAAGTGGGTTAGGTGGGTCAAAGGCAACGACAGAAAGTGGGTTAGGTGGGTCAGAGGCAAGGACAGAAAATGGGTTAGGTGGATCAGGGACAAGGACGGAAGGTGGGTTAGGTGGGTCAGAGGCAAGGACAGAAAGTGGGTTAGGTGAGTCAGAGGCACGGACGGAAAGTGGGTTTTTTGGTCAGAGGCATGGCTAGACAGTGGGTTTGGTGGCTGTCAGAGGCAAGGGTGGAAAGTGGGATCTCTGGGTCAGAGGCAAGCACAGGAAGTGGGTTAGGTGGGTTAGAGGCAAGGACAGAAAGTGGGTTAGGTAGGTCAGAGGCAAGGACAGAAATTGGTTGGAGGCAGTCAGAGGCAAGGACAGAAAGTGGTTTTGTGTGTCGGAGGCAAGGACAGAGATTGGGTTAGACGGGTAAGTCGCAAGGGCAGAAAGTGGGTTAGGTGGGTCAGAGGCAAGGACAGAAAGTGGGTTAGGTGTGTCAGAGGCAAGGACAGAAAGTGGGTTAGGTGGGTCAGAGGCCAGGACAGAAAGTGGGTTAGGTGGGTCAGAGGCAAGGACAGAAAATGGGTTAGGTGGGAGTCAGAGGCAAGTTCAGAAAGTGGGTTAGGTGGGTCAGAGGCAAGGACAGAAACTGGGGTAGGCAGTAAGAGGCAAGGACAGAAAGTTGGTTAGGTGGGTCAGAGGCAAGGACAGAAAGTTGGTTCGGTGGGTGAGAGGCAAGGACAGAAAGTGAGTTAGGTGGGTCAGAGGCAAGAACAGAAAGAGGGTTAGGTGGGTCAGCGGCAAGGACAGAAAGTGGATTTGGTGGGTCAGAGGCAAGAACAGAAAGTGGGTTAGGTGGGAGTCAGAGGCAAGTTCAGAAAGTGGGTTAGGTGGGTCAGAGGCAAGGACAGAAACTGGGGTAGGTGGCAGTCAGAGGCAAGGATGGAAGGTGGGTTAGGTGGGTCAGGGGCAAGGACAGAAAGTGGGTTAGGTGGCAGTCAAAGGCAAGTTCAGAAAGTGGGTTAGGTAGGTCAGGGGCAAGGATGGAAAGTGGGTTGGATGGGGCAGAGGTAGGGACAGAAAGTGGGTTAGGTGAGTCAGAGACAAGGACAGAAACTGGGTTAGGTGGCAGTCAGAGGCAAGGACAGAAGGTGGGTTTGGTGGCTGTCAGAGGCAAGGACCGAAAGTTGGTTAGGTGGGTCAGAGGCAACGACAGAAAGTGTGTTAGGTGGCAGTCAGAGGCAAAGACAGACAGTGTGTTAGGTGGGTCAGAGGCAAGGAAAGAAAGTGGGTTAGGTGGCGTCAGAGGCAAAGACAGACAGTGTGTTAGGTGGGTCAGAGGCAAGGAAAGAAAGTGGGTTAGGTGGCAGTCAGAGGCAAAGACAGACAGTGTGTTAGGTGGGTCAGAGGCAAAGACAGCGAGTGGTTTAGGTGGGTCAGAGGCAGGGACAGAAAGTGGGTTAGGTGGGTCATAAGCAAGGAAGAAAGTGGGTTGGGTGTGTCAGAGGCAAGGACAGAAAGTGGGTTAGGTGGGTCAGAGGCAAGGACAGAAAGTGGGATAGGTGACAGTCAAAGGCAAGGGTGGAAAGTTGGTTAGGTGGGTCGGAGGCAAGGACAGAAAGTGGGATAGATAGGTCAAAGGCAAGGATGGAAAGTGGGTTGGGTGACGCAGAGGCAGGGACAGAAAGTGGGTTAGGTGAGTCAGAGACAAGGACAGAAACTGGGTTAGGTGGGTCAGGGGCAAGGACAGAAAGTGTGTTAGGTGGCAGTCAGAGGCAAAGACAGACAGTGTGTTAGGTGGGTCAGAGGCAAGGAAAGAAAGTGGGTTCGGTGGCGTCAGAGGCAAAGACAGACAGTGTGTTAGGTGGGTCAGAGGCAAGGAAAGAAAGTGGGTTAGGTGGGTCAGAGGCAGGGACAGAAAGTGGGTTAGGTGGGTCATAAGCAAGGAAGAAAGTGGGTTAGGTGGGTCAGAGGCAAGGACAGAAAGTGGGTTAGATGGGTCAGAGGCAAGGACAGAAAGTGAGTTTGGTGGCAGTCAGAGGCAAGGACAGAAAGTGGGTTCGGTTGGTCAGAGGCAAGGACAGAAAGTGTGTTAGGTGGGTCAGAGGCTAATGCAGAAAGTCGGTTCGGTGGGTCAGAGGCAATGATGGAAATTGGTTACCTGGCAGTCAGAGGCAAGGACAGAAAGTGGGTTTGTGGATCAGAGGTAAGGACAGAAACTGGGTTAGGTGGGTATGGGGCAAGGACAGAAAGTGTGTTAGGTGGCAGTCAGAGACAAAGACAGACAGTGTGTTAGGTGGGTCAGATGCAAGGACAGAAAGTGGGTTAGGTGGCAGTCAGAGGCAAAGACAGACAGTGTGTTAGGTGGGTCAGAGGCAAAGACAGAGAGTGGGTTAGGTGGGTCAGAGGCAGGGACAGAAAGTGGGTTAGGTGGGTCAGAGGCAAGGACAGAAAGTGGTTTAGGTGGCAGTCAAAGGCCAGGACAGAAAGTGGTTTAAGTGGGTCAGTTGCAAGGACAGAAATTGGGTTAGGTGGGTCAGAGGCAAATGCAGAAAGTCGGTTCGGTGGGTCAGAGACATTGACGGAAACTGGTAAGGTGGCAGTCAGAGGCAAGGACAGAAATTGGTTTAGGTGGGTCACAGGTAAGGATAGACAGAGTGTTACGTGGGTCAGAGGCAAGGACAGAAAGTGGGTTTGCTGGCGGTCAGAGACAAGGACAGAAAGGGGGTTAGGTGGCAGTCAGAGGCAAGGACAAAACGCGTGTTAGGTGGGTCAGTTGCAAGGACAGAAAGTGGGTTAGGTGGGTCAGAGGCAAGTACAGAAAGTGGGTTATGTGGGCCAGAGGCAAATACAGAAAGTCGGTTCGGTGGGTCAGAGACAATGACGGAAATTGGTAAGGTGGCAGTCAGAGGTTAGGACAGAAAGTGGGTTTGGTGGCAGTCAGATGCAAGGACATAAAGTGGGTTAGCTGGGTGAGAGGCACGGACAGAAAGTGGTTAGGGGGTCAGAGGCAACGACAGAAAGTGAGTTAGGTGGGTCAGGGGCAAGGACAGAAATTGTGTTAGGTGGCAGTCAGAGGCAAGGACAGAACGTGTGTTAGGTGAGTCAGAGGCAAGGACAGAGAGCGGTATTGGTGGGTCAGAGACAAGGACAGAAAGCGGGTTAGGTGGGTCAGAGGCAAGGACAGAGTGTGGTATTGGTGGGTCAGAGACAAGGACAGAAAGTGGGATTGGTGGATCAGAGGCAAATGCAGAAATTCGGTTCGGTGGGTCAGAGACAATGACGGAAAATGGTAAGGTGGCAGTCAGAGGCAAGGACAGAAAGTGGGTTAAGTGGGTCAGAGGCAAGGACAGAAAGTGGGTTTGGTGGTGGTCAGAGACAAGTGCAGAAAGTGGGTTAGGTGGCAGTCAGAGGCAAGGACAGAAAGTGGGTTAGGTGGGTCAGACGCAAGGACTGAAAGTGGTTAGGGGGTCTTAGGCAACGACAGAAAGTGTGTTAGGTGGGTCAGAGGCAAGGACAGAAAGTGTATTAGGTGGCAGTCAGACGCAAGGACAGAAAGTGTGTTAGGTGTGTCAGAGGCAAAGACAGTGAGTGGTATTGGTGGGTCAGAGACAAGGACAGAAAGCGATTTAGGTGGGTCAGAGGCAAGGAGAGAGAGTCGGTTAGGTGGGTCAGAGGCAAGGAAAGAAAGTGGGTTTGATGGCAGTCAGAGGCAAGGACAGAAAGTGGGTTAGGTGGGTCAGAGGCAAGGACAGAAAGTGGGTTTGGTGGCGGTCAGAGACAAGTGCAGAAAGTGGGTTAGGTGGCAGTCAGAGGCAAGGACAGAAAGTGGGTTAGGTGGGTCAGAGGCAAATACAGAAAGTCGGTTCGGTGGGTCAGAGACAATGACGGAAATTGGTAAGGTGGCAGTCAGAGGTAAGGACAGAAAGTGGGTTAGGTGGGTCAGAGGCAAAGACAGAGAGTGGTATTAGTGGGTCAGAGACAAGGACAGAATGTGGGTTAGGTGGGTCAGAGGCAAGGAGAGAGAGTGGGTTAGGTGGCACTCAGACGCAAGGACAGAAAGTGTGTTAGGTGGGTCAGAAGCAAGGACAGAGAGTGGTATTGGTGGGTCAGAGACAAAGACAGAAAGCGGGTTAGGTTGGTCAGAGGCAAGGACAGAAAGTGGGATTGGTGGATCAGAGGCAAATGCAGAAAGTCGGTTCGGTGGGTCAGAGGCAATGACGGAAATTGGTTACGTGGCAGTCAGAGGCAAGGACAGAAAGTGGGTTATGTGGGTCAGAGACAAGGACAGATAGTGGGTTAGGTGGGTCAGAGGCAAATACAGAAAATCGGTTCGGTGGGTCAGAATCAATAACGGAAATTGGGAAGGTGGCAGTCAGAGGTAAGGACAGAAAGTGTGTTAGGTGGGTCAGAGGCAAGGAGAGAGAGTGGGTGAGGTGGGTCTGAGGCAAGGACAGAAAGTGGGTTTGATGGCAGTCAGAGGCAAGGACAGAATGGGGGTTAGGTGGGTCAGAGGCAAGGACAGAAAGTGGTTAGGTGGGTCAGAGGCAATGACAGAAAGTGTGTTAGGTGGGTCAGAGGCAAGGAAAGAAAGTGAGTTAGGTGGGTCAGAGGCAAAGGCAGAGAGTGGGTTAGGTGGGTCAGAGGCAAGGACAGAAAGTGGGTTAGGTGGGTCAGAGGCAAGGACAGAAAGTGGGTTAGGTGGGTCACTGGAAAGGACAGAAAGTGGGTTAGGTGGGTCAGAGGCAAGGACAGAAAGTGGGTTAGGTGGTAGTCAGAGGCAAGGACAGAAAGTGGGTTAGGTGGGTCAGTTGCAAGGACAGAAAGTGGGTTAGGTGGGTCAAAGGCAAGTACAGAAAGTGGGTTAGGTGGGCCAGAGGCAAATACAGAGAGTCGGTTCGGTGGGTCAGAGACAATGACGGAAATTGGTAAGGTGGCAGTCAGAGGTAAGGACAGAAAGTGGGTTTGGTGGCGGTCAGAGACAAGGACAGAAAGTGAGTTAGGTGGCAGTCAGATGCAAGGACATAAAGTGGGTTAGCTGGGTGAGAGGCAAGGACAGAAAGTGGTTAGGGGGTCAGAGGCAACGACAGAAAGTGGGTTAGGTGGGTCAGGGGCAAGGACAGAAATTGTGTTAGGTGGCAGTCAGAGGCAAGGACAGAACGTGTGTTAGGTGGGTCAGAGGCAAGGACAGAGAGCGGTATTGGTGGGTCAGAGACAAGGACAGAAAGCGGGTTAGGTGGGTCAGAGGCAAGGACAGAGAGTGGTATTGGTGGGTCAGAGACAAGGACAGAAAGTGGGATTGGTGGATCAGAGGCAAATGCAGAAAGTCGGTTCGGTGGGTCAGAGGCAATGACGGAAATTGGTTACGTGGCAGTCAGAAGCAAGGACAGAAAGTGGGTTATGTGGGTCAGAGACAATGACAGAAAGTGTGTTAGGTGGCAGTCAGAGGCAAGGACAGAGAATGGGTTAGATGGGTCAGAGGCAACAACAGAGAGTGGGTTAGGTGGGTCAGAGGCAAGGACAGAAAGTGGGTTAGGTGGGTCAGAGGCAAGGACAGAAAGTGGGTTAGGTGGGTGAGACGCAAATACAGAAAGTCTGTTCGGTGGGTCAGAGACAATGACGGAAATTGGTAAGGTGGCAGTCAGAGGCAAGCTCAGAATGTGGGTTAGGTGGCTGTCAGGGCAAGGATAGAAAGTGGGTTAGGTGTGTCAGAGGCAAGGATGGAAGGTGGGTTAGGTGGGTTAGAGGCAAGGACAGAAAGTAGGTTAGGTGGGTCAGAGGCAAGGATGGAAGGTGGGTTAGGTGGGTCAGAGGCAAGGACAGAAAGTGGGTTAGGTGGGTCAGAGGCAACGACAGAAAGTGTGTTAGGTGGCAGTCAGAGGCAAGGACAGAAAGTGGGTAAGGTGGGTCAGAGGCAAGGACAGAAAGTGGGTTTGGTGGTGGTCAGAGACAAGTGCAGAAAGTGGGTTAGGTGGCAGTCAGAGGCAAGGACAGAAAGTGGGTTAGGTGGGTCAGACGCAAGGACTGAAAGTGGTTAGGGGGTCTTAGGCAACGACAGAAAGTGTGTTAGGTGGGTCAGGGGCAAGGACAGAAAGTGTATTAGGTGGCAGTCAGACGCAAGGACAGAAAGTGTGTTAGGTGTGTCAGAGGCAAGGACAGAGAATGGTATTGGTGGGTCAGAGACAAGGACAGGAAGCGGGTTAGGTTGGTCAGAGGCAAGGACAGAAAGTGGGATTGGTGGATCAGAGGCAAATGCAGAAAGTCGGTTCGGTGGGTCAGAGGCAATGACGGAAATTGGTTACGTGGCAGTCAGAGGCAAGGACAGAAAGTGGGTTAGGTGGGTCAGAGGCAAATACAGAAAGTCGGTTCGGTGGGTCAGAGACAATGACGGAAATTGGTAAGGTGGCAGTCAGAGGTAAGGACAGAAAGTGGGTTAGGTGGGTCAGAGGCAAAGACAGAGAATGGTATTAGTGGATCAGAGACAAGGACAGAATGTGGTTTAGGTGGGTCAGAGGCAAGGAGAGAGAGTGGGTTAGGTGGCAGTCAGACGCAAGGACAGAAAGTGTTTTAGGTGGGTCAGAAGCAAGGACAGAGAGTGGTATTGGTGGGTCAGAGACAAAGACAGAAAGCGGGTTTGGTTGGTCAGAGGCAAGGACAGAAAGTGGGATTGGTGGATCAGAGGCAAATGCAGAAAGTCGGTTCGGTGGGTCAGAGGCAATGACGGAAATTGGTTACGTGGCAGTCAGAGGCAAGGACAGAAAGTGGGTTATGTGGGTCAGAGACAAGGACAGAAAGTGGGTTAGGTGGGTCAGAGGCAAATACAGAAAATCGGTTCGGTGGGTCAGAGACAATAACGGAAATTGGGAAGGTGGCAGTCAAAGGTAAGGACAGAAAGTGTGTTAGGTGGGTCAGAGGCAATGATGGAAATTAGTTATGTGGCAGTCAGAGGCAAGGACAGGAAGTGGGTTATGTGGGTCAGAGACAAGTACAGAAAGTGGGTTAGGTGGGTCAGAGGCAAATACAGAAAATCGGTTCGGTGGGTCAGAGACAATAACGGAAATTGGGAAGGTGGCAGTCAGAGACAAGGACAGAAAGCGGTTTAGGTGGGTCAGAGGCAAGGAGAGAGAGTGGGTGAGGTGGGTCTGAGGCAAGGACAGAAAGTGGGTTTGATGGCAGTCAGAGGCAAGGACAGAATGGGGGTTAGGTGGGTCAGAGGCAAGGACAGAAAGTGGTTAGGTGGGTCAGAGGCAATGACAGAAAGTGTGTTAGGTGGGTCAGAGGCAAGGAAAGAAAGTGAGTTAGGTGGGTCAGAGGCAAAGGCAGAGAGTGGGTTAGGTGGGTCAGAGGCAATGACAGAAAGTGTGTTAGGTGGGTCAGAGGCAAGGAAAGAAAGTGAGTTAGGTGGGTCAGAGGCAAAGGCAGAGAGTGGGTTAGGTGGGTCAGAGGCAAGGACAGAAAGTGGGTTAGGTGGGTCAGAGGCAAGGACAGAAAGTGGGTTAGGTGGGTCACTGGAAAGGACAGAAAGTGGGTTAGGTGGGTCAGAGGCAAGGACAGAAAGTGGGTTAGGTGGTAGTCAGAGGCAAGGACAGAAAGTGGGTTAGGTGGGTCAGTTGCAAGGACAGAAAGTGGGTTAGGTGGGTCAAAGGCAAGTACAGAAAGTGGGTTAGGTGGGCCAGAGGCAAATACAGAAAGTCGGTTCGGTGGGTCAGAGACAATGACGGAAATTGGTAAGGTGGCAGCCAGAGGTAAGGACAGAAAGTGGGTTTGGTGGCGGTCAGAGACAAGGACAGAAAGTGAGTTAGGTGGCAGTCAGATGCAAGGACATAAAGTGGGTTAGCTGGGTGAGAGGCAAGGACAGAAAGTGGTTAGGGGGTCAGAGGCAACGACAGAAAGTGGGTTAGGTGGGTCAGGGGCAAGGACAGAAATTGTGTTAGGTGGCAGTCAGAGGCAAGGACAGAACGTGTGTTAGGTGGGTCAGAGGCAAGGACAGAGAGCGGTATTGGTGGTTCAGAGACAAGGACAGAAAGCGGGTTAGGTGGGTCAGAGGCAAGGACAGAGAGTGGTATTGGTGGGTCAGAGACAAGGACAGAAAGTGGGATTGGTGGATCAGAGGCAAATGCAGAAAGTCGGTTCGGTGGGTCAGAGGCAATGACTGAAATTGGTAAGGTGGCAGTCAGAGGCAAGCTCAGAATGTGGGTTAGGTGGCTGTCAGGGCAAGGATAGAAAGTGGGTTAGGTGTGTCAGAGGCAAGGATGGAAGGTGGGTTAGGTGGGTTAGAGGCAAGGACAGAAAGTAGGTTAGGTGGGTCAGAGGCAAGGATGGAAGGTGGGTTAGGTGGGTCAGAGGCAAGGACAGAAAGTGGGTTAGGTGGGTCAGAGGCAAGAACAGAAAGTGGGTTCGGTGGGTCAGCGGTAAGGATGGAAGGTGGGTTAGGTGGGTAAGAGGCAAGGACAGAAAGTGGGTTAGGTGGGTCAGACGCAAGGACTGAAAGTGGTTAGGGGGTCTTAGGCAACGACAGAAAGTGTGTTAGGTGGGTCAGGGGCAAGGACAGAAAGTGTATTAGGTGGCAGTCAGACGCAAGGACAGAAAGTGTGTTAGGTGTGTCAGAGGCAAGGACAGAGAGTGGTATTGGTGGGTCAGAGACAAGGACAGGAAGCGGGTTAGGTTGGTCAGAGGCAAGGACAGAAAGTGGGATTGGTGGATCAGAGGCAAATGCAGAAAGTCGGTTCGGTGGGTCAGAGGCAATGACTGAAATTGGTTACGTGGCAGTCAGAGGCAAGGACAGAAAGTGGGTTAGGTTGGTCAGAGGCAAATACAGAAAGTCGGTTCGGTGGGTCAGAGACAATGACGGAAATTGGTAAGGTGGCAGTCAGAGGCAAGGACAGAATGGGGGTTAGGTGGGTCAGAGGCAAGGACAGAAAGTGGTTAGGTGGGTCAGAGGCAATGACAGAAAGTGTGTTAGGTGGGTCAGAGGCAAGGAAAGAAAGTGAGTTAGGTGGGTCAGAGGCAAAGGCAGAGAGTGGGTTAGGTGGGTCAGAGGCAAGGACAGAAAGTGGGTTAGGTGGGTCAGAGGCAAGGACAGAAAGTGGGTTAGGTGGGTGAGACGCAAATACAGAAAGTCTGTTCGGTGGGTCAGAGACAATGACGGAAATTGGTAAGGTGGCAGTCAGAGGCAAGCTCAGAATGTGGGTTAGGTGGCTGTCAGGGCAAGGATAGAAAGTGGGTTAGGTGTGTCAGAGGCAAGGATGGAAGGTGAGTTAGGTGGGTTAGAGGCAAGGACAGAAAGTAGGTTAGGTGGGTCAGAGGCAAGGATGGAAGGTGGGTTAGGTGGGTCAGAGGCAAGGACAGAAAGTGGGTTAGGTGGGTCAGAGGCAAGAACAGAAAGTGGGTTCGGTGGGTCAGCGGTAAGGATGGAAGGTGGGTTAGGTGGGTAAGAGGCAAGGACAGAAAGTGGGTTCGGTGGGTCAGGCAAGGACAGAAAGTGGGTTAGGTGGGTCAGAGGCAAGAACAGAAAGTGGGTTCGGTGGGTCAGCGGTAAGGATGGAAGGTGGGTTAGGTGGGTAAGAGGCAAGGACAGAAAGTGGGTTAGGTGGGTCAGAGGCAAGGACTGAAAGTGGTTAGGGGGTCTTAGGCAACGACAGAAAGTGTGTTAGGTGGGTCAGGGGCAAGGACAGAAAGTGTATTAGGTGGCAGTCAGACGCAAGGACAGAAAGTGTGTTAGGTGTGTCAGAGGCAAGGACAGAGAGTGGTATTGGTGGGTCAGAGACAAGGACAGGAAGCGGGTTAGGTTGGTCAGAGGCAAGGACAGAAAGTGGGATTGGTGGATCAGAGGCAAATGCAGAAAGTCGGTTCGGTGGGTCAGAGGCAATGACTGAAATTGGTTACGTGGCAGTCAGAGGCAAGGACAGAAAGTGGGTTAGGTTGGTCAGAGGCAAATACAGAAATTCGGTTCGGTGGGTCAGAGACAATGACGGAAATTGGTAAGGTGGCAGTCAGAGGCAAGGACAGAAAGTGGAATGGGTGGCAGTCAGAGGCAAGGTCAGAATGTGGGTTAGGTGGGTCAGAGGCAAGGTCAGAATGTGGGTTAGGTGGGTCAGAGGCAAGGACAGAGAGTGGGTTAGGTGGGTCAGAGGCAAGGACAGATAGTTGGTTTAGTGGGTCAGAGGCAAGGACAGAAGGTTGGTTAGGTGGCAGTCAGACGCAAGGACAGAAAGTGGGTTAGGTGGATCAGAGGCAAGGACAGAAAGTGGGTTAGGTGGATCAGAGGCAAGGACAGAAAGTGCGTTAGGTGGGTCAGAGGCAAGGACAGAAAATGGGTTAGGTGAGTCAGAGGCAAGGACAGAAAGTCTGTTAGGTGGCAGTCAGAGGCAAGCTCAGAATGTGGGTTAGGCGGGTTAGAGGCAAGGACAGAAAGTGGGTTATGTGGGTCAGAGACAAGGACGCCAGCTGCGTTACGTGGGTCAGAGGCAATGACAGAAAGTAGGTTAAGTGGGTCAGAGGCAAGGACAGAAAGTGGGTTACGTGGGTTAGATGAAAGGACAGAAGTTGGGTTAGGTGGGTCAGAGACAAGGACAGAAGCTGTGTTGCGTGGGTCAGAGGCAATGACAGAAAGTGGGTTAGGTGGGCCAGAGGCAAGGACAGTAAGTGGGTTGGGTGGGTCAGAAGCATGGACAGAAAGTGGGTTAGGTGGGTCAGAGGCAAGGACAGAAAGTGGGTTAGGTGGGTCAGAAGCATGGACAGAAAATGGGTTAGGTGGGTCAGAGACAAGGACAGAAAGTGGGTTCGGTGAGTCAGAGGCTAGGACAGAAAGTGGGTGAGGTGGATCAGAGGCTAGGACAGAAAGTGGGTTAGGTGGGTCAGAGGCTAGGACAGAAAGTGGGTTAGCTGGGTCAGAGGCAAGGATGGAAGGTGGGTTAGGTGGGTCAGAGGCAAGGATAGAAAGTGGGTTAGGTGGGTCAGAGGCAAGGACAGAAAGTGGGTTAGGTGGGTCAGAGGCAAGGACAGAAAGTGGGTTAGGTGGGTCAGGCAAGGACAGAAAGTGGGTTAGGTGGGTCAGAGGCAAGAACAGAAAGTGGGTTAGGTGGGTCAGCAGTAAGGATGGAAGGTGGGTTAGGTGGGTCAGAAGCAAGGACAGAAAGTGGGTTAGGTGGGTCAGAGGCAAGGACAGAAAGTGGGTTAGGTGGATCAGAGGCAAGAACAGAAAGTGGGTTCGGTGGGTCAGCGGCAATGACCAAAATTGGTTATGTGGCTGTCAGAGGCAAGGATAGAAAGTGGAATGGGTGGCAGTCAGAGGCAAGGTCAGAATGTGGGTTAGGTGGGTCAGAGGCAAGGTCAGAATGTGGGTTAGGTGGGTCAGAGGCAAGGACAGAGAGTGGGTTAGGTGGGTCAGAGGCAAGGACAGATAGTTGGTTAGGTGGGTCAGAGGCAAGGACAGAAAGTGGGTTTGTGGGTCAGAGGCAAGGTCAGAATGTGGGTTAGGTGGTTCAGATGCAAAGACAGATATTGGGTTAGGTGGGTCAGAGGCACGGACAGAAAGTGGGTTAGGTGGGTCAGAGGTAAGGACAGAAAGTGGGTTTGTGGGTCAGAGGCAAGGACAGAAATTGGGTTAGGTGGCAGCCAGAGGCAAGGACAGTAAGTGGGTTTGGTGGATCAGAGGCAAGGACAGAAAGTGGTTTTGATGGTCCGAGGCAAGGACAGAATGTGGGTTAGGTGGGTCAGAGACAAGGACAGAAAGTGGGTTCGGTGGGTCAGAGGCAAAGACTAAAATTGGTTAGGTGGCTGTCAGAGGCAAGGTCAGAAAGTGGGTTTGTGGGTCAGAGGCAAGGACAGAAAGTTGGTTAGGCGGGTCAGAGGCAAGGACAGAAAGTGGGTTATGTGGGTCAGAGACAAGGACGGCAGCTGCGTTACGTTGGTCAGAGGCAATGACAGAAAGTGGGTTAGGTGGGTCAGGGGCAAGGATAGAAAGAGGGTTGGGTGGGTCAGAGGAAAGCACAGCAAGTGGGTTAGGTGGGTCAGAGGCACGGACGGAAAGTCAGTTTGTGGGTCAGAGGCAAGGACAGAAAGTGTGTTAGTTTGCAGTCAGAGGCAAGGACAGAAAGTGGGTTAGGTGGGTCAGAGGCAAGGACAGAAAGTGGAATGGGTGGCAGTCAGAGGCAAGGTCCGAATGTGGGTTAGGTGAGTCAGAGGCAAGGACAGAAAGCGGGTTAGGTGGCTGTCAGAGGCACGGACGGAAAGTCAGTTTGTGGGTCAGAGGCAAGGACAGAAAGTGCGTTAGTTTGCAGTCAAATGCAAGGACAGAAAGTGGGTTAGGTGGGTCAGAGGCAAGGACAGAAAGTGTGTTAGGTGCGTCAGAGACAACGACGGGAGGTAGGTTAGGTGGGTCAGAGGCAAGGACAGAGAATGGTTTAGGTGGGTCAGAGGCAAGGACAGAGAGTGGGTTAGGTGGGTCAGAGGCAAGGACAGAAAGTGGGTTAGGTGGGTCAGAGGCAGGGACTGAAAGTGGGTTCGGTGGGTCAGAGGCAATGACGGAAATTGGTTAGGTGGCAGTCAGAGGCAAGAACAGAAAGTGGGCTAGGGGGCAGTCAGAGGCAAGGACAGAAATTTGGTTTGTGGATCAGAGGCAAGGACAGAAAGTTGGTTAGGTGGGTCAGAGGCAAGGACAGAGAGTCGGTTAGGTTGGTCAGAAGCAAGAACACAAAGTGGATTAGGTGAGTCAGAGGCACGGACGGAAAGTGGGTTTTTGGGACAGAGGCAAGAACAGAATGTGGGTTAGCTGGGTCAGATGCAAAGACAGAAATTGGGTTAGGTGGGTCAGAGGCACGGACAGAAAGTGGGTTAGGTGGGTCAGAAGTAAGGACAGAAAGTGGGTTTGTGGGTCAGAGGCAAGGACAGAAATTGGGTTAGGTGGCAGCCAGAGGCAAGGACAGTAAGTGGGTTAGGTGGCAGTCAGACGCAAGGACAGAAAGTGGGTTAGGTGGGTCAGAGGCAAGGACAGAAAGTGGTTTTGATGGTCAGAGGCAAGGACAGAATATGGGTTAGGTGGGTCAGAGACAAGGACAGAAAGTGGGTTCGGTGGGTCAGAGGCAAAGACTGAAATTGGTTAGGTGGCTGTCAGAGGCAAGGTCAGAAAGTGGGTTTGTGGGTCAGAGGCAAGGACAGAAAGTGGGTTATGTGGGTCAGAGACAAGACGGCAGCTGCGTTACGTGGGTCAGAGGCAATGACAGTAAGTGGGTTAGGTGGGTCAGAGGCAAGGACAGAAAGTGGGTTTTTTTTTAGATTAGATTACTTACAGTGTGGAAACAGGCCCTTCGGCCCAACAAGTCCACACCGACCCGCCGAAGCAGAACCCACCCATACCTCTACATTTACCCCTTTAACCTAACACTACGGGCAATTTAGCATGGCCAATTCACCTGACCCGCACATCTTTGTGACTGTGGGAGGAAACCGGAGCACCCGGAGGAAACCCACGCAGACACGGGGAGAATGTGCAAACTCCACACAGTCAGTCGCCTGAGTCGGGAATTGAACCCGGGTCTCTGGCACTGTGAGGCAGCAGTGCTAACCACTGCGCCACTGTGCCGCCCACGGTGGGTTAGGTGGGTTAGATGCAAGGACAGAAGTTGGGTTAGGTGGGTCAGAGACAAGGACGGAAGCTGTGTTACGTGGGTCAGAGGCAATGACAGAAAGTGGGTTAGGTGGGTCAGAGGCAAGGACAGTAAGTGGGTTGGGTGGGTCAGAAGCATGGACAGAAAGTGGGTTAGGTGGGTCAGAGGCAAGGACAGAAAGTGGGTTAGGTGGGTCAGAAGCATGGACAGAAAGTGGGTTAGGTGGGTCAGAGACAAGGACAGAAAGTGGAATGGGTGGCAGTCAGAGGCAAGGTCCGAATGTGGGTTAGGTGAGTAAGAGGCAAGGACAGAAAGCGGGTTAGGTGGCAGTCAGAGGCAAGGACAGAAGGTGTGTTAGGTGGCAGTCAGAGGCAAGGACAGAAGGTGTGTTAGGTGGCAGTCAGAGGCAAGGACAGAAGGTGTGTTAGGTGCCAGTCAGAGGGAACGACAGAAAGTGGGTTAGATGGGTCAGGGGCAAGGATAGAAAGAGGTTTGTGTAGGTCAGAGGAAAGCACAGCAAGTGGGTTAGGTGGGTCAGAGGCACGGACGGAAAGTCAGTTTGTGGGTCAGAGGCAAGGACAGAAAGTGCGTTAGTTTGCAGTCAGAGGCAAGGACAGAAAGTGGGTTAGGTGGGTCAGAGGCAAGGACAGAAAGTGTGTTAGGTGGGTCAGAGACAAGGACAGAGAGTGGAATGGGTGGCAGTCAGAGGCAAGGTCCGAATGTGGGTTAGGTGAGTCAGAGGCAAGGACAGAAAGCGGGTTAGGTGGCAGTCAGAGGCAAGGACAGAAAGGTGTGTTAGGTGGCAGTCAGAGGGAACGACAGAATGTGGGTTAGGTGGGTCAGGGGCACGGACGGAATGTCAGTTTGTGGGTCAGAGGCAAGGACAGAAAGTGCGTTAGTTTGCAGTCAGAGGCAAGGACAGAAAGTGGGTTAGGTGGGTCAGAGGCAAGGACAGAAAATGGAATGGGTAGCAGTCAGAGGCAAGGTCCGAATGTGGGTTAGGTGGGTCAGAGGCAAGGACAGAAATTGGGTTAGGTGGGTCAGAGGCAGGGACTGAAAGTGGGTTTGGTGGGTCAGAGGCAAGGACGGAAATTGGTTAGGTGGCAGTCAGAGGCAAGGACAGAAAGTGGGCTAGGGGGCAGTCAGAGGCAAGGACAGAAATTTGGTTTGTGGATCAGAGGCAAGGACAGAAAGTTGGTTAGGTGGGTCAGAGGCAAGGACAGAGAGTCGGTTAGGTTGGTCAGAAGCAAGAACACAAAGTGGATTAGGTGAGTCAGAGGCACGGACGGAAAGTGGGTTTTTGGGACAGAGGCAAGAACAGAAATTGGGTTAGGTGTTTCAGGGGCAAGGACAGAAAGTAGGTTAGGTGGCAGTCAGAGGCAAGGACAGAAAGTGGGTTAGGTGGGTCAGAGGCAAGGACAGAAAGTGGGTTTGTGGATCAGAGACAAGGACAGAAAGTGGGTTAGGTGGCAGTCAGAGGCAAGGACAGAAAGTGGGTTAGGTTGGTCAGAGGCAAGGATAGAAAGTGGGTTTGTTGGCAGTCAGAGGCAAGGACAGAAAGTGGGTTAGGTGGGTCAGAGGCAAGGACAGAGAGTCGGTTAGGTTGGTCAGAAGCAAGAACACAAAGTGGATTAGGTGAGTCAGAGGCACGGACGGAAAGTGGGTTTTTGGGACAGAGGCAAGAACAGAAATTGGGTTAGGTGTTTCAGGGGCAAGGACAGAAAGTAGGTTAGGTGGCAGTCAGAGGCAAGGACAGAAAGTGGGTTAGGTTGGTCAGAGGCAAGGACAGAAAGTGGGTTTGTGGATCAGAGACAAGGACAGAAAGTGGGTTAGGTGGCAGTCAGAGGCAAGGACAGAAAGTCGGTTAGGTTGGTCAGAGGCAAGGATAGAAAGTGGGTTTGTTGGCAGTCAGAGGCAAGGACAGAAAGTGGGTTAGGTGTGTCAGAGGCAAGGATAGAAAGTGGGTTTGTTGGCAGTCAGAGGCAAGGACAGAAAGTGGGTTAGATGGGTCAGAGGCAAGGACAGAAATTAGGTTTGTGGATCAGAGGCAACGATAGTAAGTTGGTTTAGATGGGTCAGAGGCAAGGACAGAAAGTGGCTTTCAGTGCCGTTCCCCTCTTTTTCCAATGGAGAATCTCTTGATTTGACACTGTTTTAAATTGAGGCACTCTGATGCCACACCCAAAATATATGAGAAATTACATGTGGTAGAAGACACCATCACTAATATTTGTACATTTGTAGTTAGTGTTTTAATTTTTTTTCTGAACATCTCATTTACCACCCCTCTACTCCCACCGCAGAAAAAAATCATGCCTCACCCATTGCAGCAGCTGATGCTCTTTTCATAGAATCCCTACAGTGTGGAAACAAGCCGTTCGGCCCAGCAAGTCCACACCGACCCTCCAAAGAGTATGCCACCCAGACCCATTCCCCTATTACTCTACATAGAATCATATTTGGATTCCAGAGCCTGTACAGGGCCCTCTGGTGGCACAGAGGTAGTAGCTGTACTCCTAGAGCAAGCAACCCAAGTTCAAGCCCAACCTGTTCCAGAGTGTGTATTGACATCTTTGAACAGACTGCTTCAAAAAATGTTTCAGTTTTGTTGCCTTTTTTTAAAAAAAGTCTAAACTTGGAGCTAAGATTCATCATACAAGTTAGTTAGAAGTAATTCATGTGGTATGTTATATCACAATTGGATTTTTAAAAATATATATATTTTATAAGGAAAGGTTCACTAAAGTCAAATTTCTGGATTTCACAGTTTACAAGTTTCATACAGGTGAATTTTGAATAGGAGATAGACTTGTCCTGATCTTAGGGAGGAGACAGATGGTTTTATACAAAATGCAAGGATAAAATAAATTAGGCTTTTAGGGAGACATTAAGCTACAGAAATAGTTGAGTCCCAATTTTAGGAAAAGAATGATGACTGAAGATTGTCAGAGTAACAAGGTTACATTATATTCTTGTAAATGTTTCGGGAAGTGTTCATTTTTACTTTTTGCAAAAGCAAAATGGAATATTTGTACTGCGTCTTTACAAAATGGATGGGTATATGAATGGCAAGTGTTGAGCGTGAAATGGGCCAAATGCTGGCAAATGAGCCTGGTCAGATTGGGATGTGTGTTCAGTGCGGATGGGTTGGACCAAAGGGTCTATTTCTGTGCTGTATGACTGGCTGTAAATGGATTCCATACAGTCAGGTGACTTGTGGTTTCCTCCAGAAACAGACATGCTTCAATATATCTCTGGTGCTGATTGATCTTTTCACCATTCACCATTTCAACGAAAGATCTGAAACTATCAACAACTGCTGGACTTGCCAGGCCCATGAACACTGACTGAAAAATGTGTGCTGGAAAAGCGCAGCAGGTCAGGCAGCATCCAAGGAGCAGGAGAATCGACGTTTCCAGCAACACATTTTTCAGCTCTGATCTCCAGCATCTGCAGTCCTCACTTTCTCCTCCATGAACACTGACTTATATTTGTAATTCACTCAGGAGGATAATCATAGCTGGAGTGGTGAAATATCAAACAAACATTCTCCACCCTCTTCACCTCACCCCGCTCTGTGTTAATTACATCAAAATTCAACCCATTGTGTGGACAATCCTCGCTACCGTTATCACATGATAGGAAAAGGCAGGCGCGAGAACCAGCACTTTATTAATTCGAGGGTAGCCTCGTGTCAATCTGGAGGGAAGCCATCGCTTGCCTGGCAGAAGACAGGAACCTACTTCAGACGATACTTTAGGCAGAAGCAAAAAGTTCCTTCTGCAAGATTATGTATTACTTCACCACAGGAGCTCAGCCACATTTTTTTTCTGAAACAGCTAAAACCTTGTAATGTTTATTTTTGACGAACTGAAAGAATCCTTTAGGTCTGCAATATTTCACCCACCATTGGATTGTGCAAACACGTGACCTGTTGTTTTCATCTTTGTAAGCAATTTACATGCATGTCACATCTTTAGAAATCACCTGTCCTTGCTTGGATCTACTATCGGTGTAGATTGAACATTTATTGTTCATTTTGGGAGTTGAGAAGTAAACATTTATCATTTTTTCTTGAACAAAAGCCCGTTTCATGTCTTATTTCAGATGATAGCACTCAAGAGGTTAAAACACTAAAAAGTGTTTTGTAGCAGTCAGCTGGAAGGTAGGTAAAGGGGGTAAATTACCATCTCCCCCCAGCCATAAAATACAAGAGGTGGTGGCAGCTGTTCAGATTTATGAAACACAAAATAATGGTCTCTGTAAAGAAATGAGAGAAGCAAGGATTTCATTGCAGGTTTCATGCTCTATAATAGTATGAAGTTGTAAAATTCAACCACTGCATGATGAAGGAAATAAGGAGCTTGCACTGATAGAATTTCAGCTGAAAATACAAGCAATTCATTAAATAGAGGAGTTAATTGATCGGAGGAACAGATGGAATGGGAGAGGAACAGGAACTTCAAAGAAGTGTACAGGTGAAAGAAGAATCAATGGAAAAACCATTACCTACACAAGATAGTGTCTTGGAGGAAACAAAATAGTTATGAATGTAACTTTAATAAGGACAGTTTGTTCAGAAGTGTACATGTCAAAATGTATGAAAGGCTGTCGAAATGTCATAACTGATGATAAAAAAAAATAAATGTTCAAGTGTACAATTTAAAAGGGATGTAACAAGAATAGGATGATCACTGAAAGAATGGTTATTTTAATTATAAATGGAGAGTAGTGATTACTTTCTATAACATTTGGAAGTAAAAATGTTATATTTAAGAATAATATATATAGCAGCCCTTTACAAAACAAGCAAATGTCCAATGGGAAGGAAACAGAAGATAAGTTTAAGTGAAAATAGATAATAGGTGCAGGAGTAGGCCATTCTGCTCTTCAAGCCTGCACCACCATTCAATATGATCATGGCTGATCATCCTTAATCAGTATCCTGTTCCTGCTTTAATCTCCGTAACCCTTGATTCCACAATCCTTGAGAGCTCTATCCAACTCTTTCTTAAATGAATCCAGAGACTGGGCCTCCACTACCCTCTGGGGCAGAGCATTCCACACAGCCACCACTCTCTGGGTGAAGAAGTTTCTCCTCATCTCTGTCCTAAATGAGGAAATGTCTTAGGATCAGTATCAGTTTAGAGGAATTCTTCCAAGTAAGTAATGGCTAGTAAAACAGGAAGTACAAAATTTTAGGGACAGAACAGAATATAGTAATGAAGGTGAGGGAAAACAAAATTTAAGTATCTCTTTGGAGCAGAAAAGGTCAAGGGTGACCCAATTTAAGATGATTGGAGGTTTGATAGTTTTATTTTTCTCTCTCTATTCTATTCTCTTTGGCATGTGGTTTAAGAGCTGGGGTGAGTGTTACAAAAATCATCTAGTCGGATTCAAGGTCTGGACCAAGTCTCTGGAGAGAGGTATGCAGGGAACAAGAAAACTGTAGGGATCAGGAATGCTTTCTCCCAAAAAGATTGCAGAAGCAAATTCCACAGGTCATTTTGGGAAAAAAAAACTTGAGGTGTAGGACGACATTTGAGAATGGGAATTTATGAAGTTAAAGAAAAAGTGGTATTGAGGGACAAAGCAGCGTTCCAAAGAGCCAGCTCAGTGAATGGCCTTCTTCTGTGATGCAAGTTTCTAATGATCTTTTCATGATTCGTCAAGGGCTTTAACATTAAAGTTGGGATTGGAAATGGTTCAGATGTTTTCTGATTGGATTGCTATTTCTCCTAAACAATCAGGATAAAAGGAGAAAATTTGCAGGAGTTAAGAGACAATGCAGTCAAAAGACCAGATAAATAACTTCTATATCAACAGGAATATTGCAGTTCATGCTTCAATAAAATGTTTTTCTTTCCCAGCAAGTTTTGAGAATTCACTTAAGAAGATAGAAGTAATTTTGGAATCTAGGCAGTCAATTAGATTTTTAAAGCAAATGCAATATTAAGCTTGAATATTATTCCTTATCTGGTGATCAGGAAAATAAAAACCATGTATACCAGGTAGATTATCAATGACTCCACAATAACATACTAGGATCAAAAAGGGAGTTATTGAACACTAGAAAACACTGCTCATGGTATACGTTTATCACCAGCAATTATTCCCTATTTCTAACTGCCCTCAAGATGGTGGTAGACAGGCAGGAGGCTGGAAGAACACAGCAAGCCAGGCAGCATCAGGAGGTACAGAAGTCGATGTTTCAGGACTGCCTTTTTGAACCACTGTAGTCCTTAGGCTGTAGGGATGACAGAATGTTGGAATTCCAGGATTTTGATGCAGCAACAATGATGGAACAGGAATACACTTCCAATCAGGATGGTTCATAGTTTGCAAGGGAACTCGCAGGTAGCCTTATTCCCACATATTTTCTCTCCTTGCCTTTCTAATTGGTAAAGCTCACAGATTTGCACAGTACTGTTGAAGAAGCCTTGGTCAGCTGTAAGCCATCTTGTAGACAATGCAGTCAAATAAAAGCAAAATACTGTACTACAGATACTGAAAATTTGAGATAATAGCAGAAAATGCTGGGGAAACTCAGATCTAGCAGTATCTGGGGAAAGAGAAACAGTTAACATTAAACCCAGTTATGACTTATTTGAATCTAAAGGAGTTACAAAAAGCCACATTGGACTCAAATGTTTCTCTTTGCTGATGTTGCCAGACCTGCTCAGTTTCTCTCGTATGGTTTTTAAAATTGTAGATTACACAAGCTGCCACCACAGCTTAGAAATCTTTCCTCATCCCCTCTAAACTTTTTGCCTTCTTCCCTTATATCATGCCCCTGATCCCTCCGTGAAGAGGAGGGTTGCTTCCTGACCATCTTACATATCCTTTTCAATCTTATGCATCTCAACCACATCCACTCAATCTCCTCTGCTTCAAGGGAACGACCCCAAGTTTGTTTAATCTTTCTTCGTAACAAACTCTCCAACCCCCGGCAACAAGCACCCATTCCAGTGCTATCACATCCCTACTATAACTTGGATTCTAGAATTACATACAATACTCTAGCAATGGACTAACCAATGTTTTAAACTGTTCCAGTATAAACTCCCTGTTCTTTAAACTCATGCCTTGACTAATAAAGGTAATTATATACCTTCTGAATCACTTTATCCACCAATCTTGATACATTAAGGGACCAATGTACACGTATACCAAGGTCCCTCTGATCCTCAGTACTTCCCATTGGAGTCTTCCTTATTTTCCTGCTTTAAAAGCATACTCTCCCAGCACCATTTCTTTCTTGGTATCCGCTTTGTAGTATTCTTTATCTAGAACTGCCTCACCTTAGCTTCAATTACTCTGACTAATGCTCTGTAACTCTCTAGTAGGTAGTGCTTCACATAGCCTCATTGACATTTAGTAACATGGAGATATCCTGGTCAAAAAAAATGCATCACACAATGTTCAAAAAAGGTCAAGTAAAGTGATTATTAAAAACTTAACATTTCAAAAGAAAAACTCCTTTGCTACCCAAGTTACCCAACAACAATTAAAATAAAATATCAAGTACATCTTACATAACTTTTACCCTTATTACTAAGCATTTAATTCCGACAAAGATATTAAGTGATAAGGAACTTCCAGCTATTTTCTTCAACACCACTGACCACAGTGTAATTGAATTTACTTAAGGTATGGAAAAGAGGGGACAAATTATACATAGCTGTCATTCACCAGTTGGGGTTAAAAATCACACAACACCAGATTATAGTCCAACAGGTTTATTTGGAAACACTAACTTTCGGAGTGCTTCTGAATAAACGTGTTGGACTATAACCTGGTGTTGTGTGATTTTTAACTTTGCACACCCCAGTCCATCACCGCCACCTCTAAATCATTCCTACCATTTGGAAGATTGACTACTTTTGGAAAAGACAGGCTTCGTTTACTGGCTATTTAATCATTTCTCGACTAACTTTAATCACCTGCCCCTTTCATCTGACTTAAACGCACATCATCATAACTCAACTCCAATTTTAACAACCCGCGGGGACATCTGTATGTCGTTAGTGGTTGTTGTGTTCCTCTTCCGATCGAATAAGAGCGAACGAATGCAACAGGTTCCGGCACAAATTAAAGGAATTTTCGCAAACTCGTTTATCAACCAGAGGCTGCACTAAAGTTTGGTCAACGGCTACATATAATTCGAGCTCACGGTGTGCATTGGGTCAGCTGGATGCAAAATACAGCGGCATTAAACTTTCCCCGTTCTAATGATAAGAAGAAAAAAGTCTGTCTCTTGAAGGAGGTTTGTGGTACAAACACACGAAGGAATGCTTTGATATTTTGGAGCTAACGCCACATGCAGGGATCTTCTCAAACTCGCTGCACAGGCACCCCCCTTTTATTAAGGGAACCTTCAAGATCATACCTAACAGCTTTGGTACCATCCCAACCATCTGAATGTATCGTCTAGATCTAATATATACAGCGGTTTAATATTTCGGTACAGACTTGTCCAGTTGGAATGGGTGAGAGATTTGGGACTGTTTCGCTTTTACTGCGGATTAACAATGACCTGTAACAAATTCATGATCAATCATAACTGTTTAAAGACTTAAAAAATTAAACGCATGCTTTCCTAACACCGCCTTCTTATTGGAAACGTTCTCTCTTTCCAGCTGAGAACCTAACAAGTCAATGCAGGTCTGCTACAGGTCGTAAGATACGTGCTCAACAAATTCAATCATTCAATGTGAAGAAAACACCCCAGAACGGTGTCTCGCTTTTTTGGGGAAAAAAAAAGAGCAATATAGCGCATCGCATTGTAAAATGGGAAACAGGGTTTGAAACGTGTTGCTGTTCATTCTTCAGCGATACCATCGCCCCTCCAAGTGGACATTCTTACGAACTACAAACCCCTCCCACCCACTTTTCACCACAACACAACAGACATTAAATGATTCATTCACTGCAATCCATTATTTTCAAACCGATTTTCGAAATGGGGTGTTTCGCTTTTGGTTCTTTACCTAAAACGAAATATTGGTCACGCAGATTATCGTCCGAATTTCCATAACGAGAAACATTTATTTCCAGATGGGCTAAGTCAGCATTTACTGGCCATCCCCAATTATTATTGAGAACAGCCAGCCAGGCCCTGCTCTAACACAGCCCACCCAACTTACTACTAAATCGCCAGTAAAGTGATGGAAGTTATTAATAATACTATCAAGCTACAATTGTACAGCAACAAACTGCTCAAATCGAAGTGCACTTGGCTCCAGATATCATTACAGTTCTGGTACAATTAGGCAAGGTGAGGTTCCTTAACATCAGGAAATCCTAGAACAATCAACCCAGTAGATGTTTATCAGAAGGGTTTCTCCACTGCTTGAAGTTATACTGAAAACAAGAGAAATGGCTATTTTTATTGGAGGTCAATCATCCCAGCCTCAGTACACCTTTACCGAAATTATTCAGAGTAGTGTGCTTGGTCTAACCCATAGTCAGCTGCTTCAATGATCTTCCCTCCATCATTAGGTCAGAAGTGAGGATGATTGCAGTGTTCAGTACCATTCTTGGGATCCTGAAATATTGAAGCAGTGCATGCCATTTTGCAGCTAAACCTAGACAATATTCAGGCTTGGGCTGATAAATTGCAAGTAACATTTGCACCACAACTACCAGATAACAAGTCAGAATCTAAACATCTATTCTTGATGTTCATTGGAATTACTATCACTGAAATCCCATTACCGAAATCTAGCAGGTTACCATTATATGGAAAATGAACATGACCAATCGTATAACTATAGTAGTTATCAGAGCAGACAAAAGACTAGGAATTTTGGAATGGGTAAGTCATATCCAAACTTCCCAGAACCAATCATTTACAAGACAAAAGTCAGAAGTACAAAGGAACATTCCTTATTTTCCCTAATGAGTGTATCTCCAACAACATTCAAGAAGTTTGACAACATCCAGGACAAAGCAGGCCACTTGATCAGAACCCCCTCTACCATCTCAAGTGTTCACTACTTTCATTTCCTATACAATGTATGGCAACAGAATGCACCATCTAAAATATGCACTATACCAGGTGTCCTTTATCAGCTCCTTACAAACCCTTAAGTTTACCACCTAGAAGGACAAAGAGCTGTTACATGGGATCACTGCCATTTGCAAACTTATGTTAAGACACTCTGTCCTGGCTTAGAACTATATTGCCATTCTTTCACTGTCATGGAGTCAAAATAATGCTCACATCAGCACTTAAAATACAGAGGGGCAGTAGATGATGTTACACCCATAATCCCCAAAGTGACCAGTAGAATTCAGTCAAAGGGATGACCACTCAGAGAAAAATTGCCTCCATAGTAGAATTGGACAGAATATCTGAGGGAAGAAAGAGAAGCTGCAAGATGCAAAAGGGGTGGCTGTACAGAGGTTGTGGAGAGGGATAAGCTGAGAGGGATGGCACAGAAATAGTGAGTTACAAGTGATGAGGAAGGAGAAGGATGGAAGTCTGCAAGGAATAGTGGAGAAGAGTAGATCGTGAGTGTAGAGGCAGTGACTGCAAGAAAGGATTCTGGATTAGTAGTGCTGGAAGAGCACAGCAGTTCAGGCAGCATCCGAGGAGCAGTAAAATCAATGTTTCGGGCAAAAGCCCTTCATCAGGAATACAGGGGGGATTCCTGATGAAGGGCGTTTACCCGAAACGTCGATTTTACTGCTCCTCGGATGCTGTCTGAACTGTTGTGCTCTTCCAGCACCACTAATCCAGAATCTGGTCATTGTTTTTACCTACTGTAAGAAAGGAGATGGTTATGAAATGAATGGGACAGGAAGGGAAGGAGGAGGTACCTGCAATGGTGTTGGGTGGGGAAGAGGAGGTTTCAGGGGTCAGGAAGAAAGAATGGTTTAAATCCTGTTAAAACGGATAGTCAATTAATGAGCAAGAAAAACTTGAAATCATTTAAGTTTTTCCTTTTTTGCTTATGATACCGAATCTCTACGGGGAAATGTAGTAGCTGCTTCTGCAGAAATAAATACTATCTCCATTAAACTTAAGTTTGAGATTGATACAGTGAAAAGTGTAGTCACTGCCTGGTTATAATCTTCTAGCTTTGTGAATAGATGAAGGAAGTATTAACTGTGGGCTTGCCAAGCTGTGGAAGGTCTACTTAGGCAGAAGAGTGTATCAGTTATTTTGAAATCAAAAATACTTTTTGTTGCTAACTTATTAAATTGGCATAAGACAACAACATATCAATTACATTTAATTATGAAGGGAACCCCTCTCCATACCAATTGAAGATAACCTGGTCAAAATTCTAACAAGTAACTGTATCTCCCATGAGGGTGGATTTGAACATAAAAACAATCATCACTTCTGTTTCTCATCTCCAAAATGAAAATACAGACTTTGTCAACTCATTATGGCCTATCATAGACAAGCTCACATTTCTAGAGTGGCACTGTGGCTCAGTGGTTAGCACTGCGACCAAAAGCCCCAGGGACCAGGGTTCAATTCTGGCCTCAGGGAAGTGTCCATGTGGAGTTTGCACATTCTCCCTGTATCTGCATGTGCTCTGATTTCCTCCCACATTCCAAAAGATGTGCAGGTCAGGTGAATTGGCTATGCTAAATTGCCTATAATGTTAGGTGTATTAGTCAGGGCACTTACTCTTTAGAGGGTTGGTGTAGACTTGTTGTGTCAAAGAGCCTGATTCCACACTGTAGGGAATCTAATCTAATCTAGACTACTGCATTAAATCAGATGAGGCACTGGACAAAAGTAATGAGTCAGTGTCCTCAGAAGCAAACACTGAAAAAGTGTAGGCAAAAGAATACTGTAGAAAAGGAGCTGTGTTCAGTTTTGCAAATCTCTCTTAGTTCTGATTTGATTCTTGGTCCTGACCAGTTTTCAATTTGATGAAAACTAAGCTGCATAGGTTATCCAAGAGTAATTACTTTCTTTTTAATAAATACTGTGGCATTGTAAGCCTGACTTTGCATTTATTTTCAGAACACAACAGGGTGTGATCATATTGGAGTGTTAAACTCTATTTGCAGACTCTCACAACTTAAACATTGTTGTAAAATGAAACATAGTGTTAATTGCATTTAGAGTTTTTTTCAGACAATTGTCTTAACTACAGGCAGAGTTTAACCCATTTAAATTGGAAATCTCGCAATGGATTAACTTAAACAAAACACTTTTGCAAAAGACTCGTTAACTTTCATGTCAACCCATGATTTTGCTGGTTATCTTTTAAACATTCAAAATGTCATCAGCTGGAACAACACCGTGGATGATTGCAACAAAAAGATAATAGGAACTAAATGGTCATTAATTGACGTCACAATAATTTTTATTGACTTATTTTGTAGAACTCAACTCAATCATTTTCTCATTTTTCCATAGAGTTCATCACTATGCATTATCTATCAGCTAGATATGACCAAACACAGCGTGTAAAATGTGGATGGTTTTGTTGTTGAGATTTTTGTCAATTTAGAAATGAACTTTAGATAATAAATCTTTCCACAACAAATGAAAATTTCAAACATGGGAAGCATGGTAACAATTCTTTTTTTTAAAAAGCTATATAATTAATCTATTTTTCCTGCAGGATTAACCATTCCTTAGCAATAAAACAAAATCAATTTTCTTTAAATACACATAATAACCAAGTTTTCAAGTTAAAAAAATTCTATGGGCTTATTTTGTTGTAATATGTTTAAGTATCCTTACCAACAATAGTATCTTTTGCAAAGTTTCATACTGCAAACAGCAAGAAGAGTAACATACCTGACTAGCACCATCTTCTGGACAATTTGTAAGTTGAAGTTAATTTTAAAAATACATTTACAATTGGAGGCTTGAGATAATATTCAGTCATAGAGTGTCATGCTTGCAAAGTGTTATGTACAATTAACTTTTCCATTATAAATCAGTAGTCTGTCTTGCCATTATTTGAGAAGAAGATGACCATGTTTATCATCTAGAGTGTTTGTTTGGATTCTGATAGTCATGTACTTTGCAGCCAGAAGATTTTGCTCCATTTTGGTCAGGATACCAGGATTGAATTGTGGACAAAATGCCGGCTTGGGATTTTTTTTTCTTCTTATGTTTTCCTTCTGCCTCTGATATGTGCTTGCTTACAAAGTTGGCTGTGTTGTTTTTATATTTAATTGCACCAAGTGCAGTCATCTTGGCCAAGTCTCCATAACGGTTCAAAGTTGATATCAAAAGCTCTTTCAGAGTATTCTTGTGATGATTCTTCTGACTGTCATAAAGTACTCCAGATTCAAGCTCTGCACAGAAGATGTCTTTCGTTAATCAAGTCTTAAGTCTGGCTACACGACCAGACCGACTTAATTGTGACTGACTCTCTATGCTGTGGGAGTTTGATGTCCACTCAGGTGAGCACATCAGTGTCTGGTATTTTGTTCTGCCATGTCTCTTCATAAATTTCTGAAGGCAGTTCATATCACTGTGGTTGAGCTTTTTGATGAGGTGTTTTATACACATTCCAAGTCTCTTATGCATGCCACATTTATAATAAAAACTGGCCATGTAAACATGTCATGTGCTGATAACACCAACATAAAGCATCAATGCCTCCACTGCAGAAGAACATGTAGACCCAAAATTAGGCTCTTCAGTTCTCTGAAGTCTCATCTAACTCGGCAGCCATCATCTTGATTCTGAGGACTGCTGACAACACCACTCCAACACTGGTATTACTGCCAATCCTGGGGTTTGCACTTCCTGGGGTCTCTCCAGAGAGACAATGATCAATTATCAGCTGACTACATTTTTGCTTTTCAAATTGCTATCAAGCTATGCTATTTGTCCATAAATAACATAAATTTGATGTATTATTTGAAAATTTATATTTTGGTACTCTGGGATCACAAGTAATCCAGGATTCTTTTAGATTGCTGGCAGTTTTTATGGCAAGGTTGATGAAGGTTCACTTGCTTGGAGCAATGATGCACACGTAAAACATAAAGGTATCAGTGGTGTAAACTGTCCAGAGAAAAAATCATCAACAAGAACTAACAACAGCACCTACCTCTGTGAATCTCTCACTTTGGGAGAAAAATCTAATTGGGTGCAATCTGCTCCAAATTCCTGGTTTTGAGATATAACTAGGAAACTTACAACAACTTTCAATGGAAGACAGCATCTGGAGGTAAAATAGAACAGGAAATTGCAACTCCTACCCAAGGAGCACCAGGATTGTCTAACTGCCAATGTGTGTGATAAACTGCTGATCAATTGTTCTTTGTATCAGATAAAAGTCATCACTGTTACCAATACAGCAATAATTTGGAACAACTTTAAAGGGTCCAAGAGGGTATAATTTTATCCTAATTTTATAAAATAGTAGAAGTAATGAAAATGAGACAATAGCTTTGTCCCTGCCTCTCTCTCATGGAAAATTGGATATGAAGGAAGTTTTAAAAGTAAAGGACAGTCTTCACCAATCCAACCTTTTCCATTTTGAATAATTTTTTACAGAGGTAGATCAAAGACGAAGTTGAGAGATCTGACAAACATGACAGACATGGCTCAATGTATGTTCAACCACTGCAGAGCAGTAATCAACAAATCCAACTTACTTCACATTCATTGAGCTAAAAAATAGAATAAGTCAGAAATTTTATTTTACTCTTCTGATCCAAGATCACTTGCTGGGGCTAAGACAGACATAATGTTCCTGCTTGAAACATCGATTTTCTTGCTCCTCGGATGCTGCCTGACCTGTTGTACTTTTCCAGCACCACACTAATCTTGACTCTGATCTCCAGCATCTGCAGTCCTCACTTTCACATAATCAACTGATGTATACTGCAATTTACTAAAGTCTTTGAGGAGAAAGTTCAATTCAACAGATTACGCAATAGCCACATTTTAACAGGTTCAAAAATGTACAACAGGTAAGAAGGTCTAGGTACATAATAAATTGTACATCCAAATTTGGAACACAAATCTTGAACTTTAATTTACATCATACTTCAAGATTCAGTAGTTGCCTTTCTGATGGGTGGCACGATGGCTTAGTGGTTAGTACTGTTGTCTCATGGCACCAGGAACCTGGGGCTGATTCCAGCCTTGGGTGACTATCTGTGTGGTGTTTGCACATTCTCCCTGTGTCTGCATGGGTTTCTACTGGTTGCTCCAGTTTCCTCCCAATATGCACTGGTTAGATGGATTAGACATGCTAAATTCTCTGCATTGTTCAGGGATGTGCACGCTAGATGGATTAGCCATGGTAAGTACAGGGTTACAGGGATAGGGTAAGGGGCTGGGTTTGGATGGGATGCTCTTTGGAGTGTTGGTGCAGACTTGATGGGTTGAATGGCCTCTTTTCACACTGTAGGGATTCTATGTTATATCAGAAAATACACTAAAGTTTGCAAATTCCACATTTATCAATCATTTTTTACATGCTGGACTCTGTGTATGATTCTCAGTTAATTTATAAATTCAAATGCAGGAATTGCACATGCAAAAATCGTAACAATTAAAAGTAAAATCTCCACAGGGTTCACCTGCATTTAACTCTTACAGAAATTTCAGAACCTGGCACTACCATAAGTATAAGTCAATATTGGCCAAACTTTAAGTTAGAAAAGGTCTCTGAAAAGCTTTTAAGGCTGATGACTTTTCTAGTAGGAAATATGGTGGAATGATGAAAATAATCTATTCAGCTCTACTTTCTCAATGTCTTCTAAAATAACTTTGAATCAAAAATAGCCCAATGCTCAATATCGAATGAAAAGCATTTTATTCATATAATCAATGCTTAAACATTCCACTAAATGAGCAGTTGCTAGAAAGTTAGCAACTTTGAAATTGCGAAAACTTTTTTCCAACTTTACATCTTGGAACACTTTCCTGACGGCTAAGTGATATCCATTGAGCTCAGGCATGTTTTATAGACAAGCATGCTTTTTCACAGTCCTAAACAATGCCCTGGCTGCACCAAAGGAGTACCTTCCAAAACCAGAGAAATAGAAAGGAAAATCCTCCAACTCTCATACCTCCTGCAAAATTCTCATGCCCCTCCCACGACAACCTGTGCAACCCAATACCATCCCCTTTACCCATCCACACAGACGTATGCTCCCACCAAGCTAGTGCTTATTTCCACCCACTATCTTTTTCCCCTTCACCTCTATGCTAATAGAATAGCTACAAATATCCCCATGCATATTGGAGAAAAACTGTAATTCTATTCCTTAAATTTCTACATTGCAGATGACACTCTGTTGAGAAAATAACTCATCAAACACACATATTGACACTTCCCGACAGATTTATGCTTGTTGATATTTCTTGACACGGCTTGCCAAGTTGGACAATTTCATCAGGTTTACTCACTTTTACATATGTTTCTCTCTGTTAATATTCTAAAAGGGCATCTGACCCTCTCCAAATGACTCCTGAGCCCCAGCACCAAGGTGTCCTACGACCATATCCACAATAGTACTCTTTTCAAAAGGAATCACTTGCCATCCAAAATAAATGCATTGAGAACGAACCTTGGTTTGGCAGGAGGGCTTAAGATTCTTGACTTCCAGCATTTTCGCCAGAATGGAGGGGCTTTCTGTTGTGGTGAAAATGGGGGTCTAATATATTCCCAAGACACGATGGGCCAGGATTTTAAGTTATTTGATGAAGAAAAGGAGGTTGCTACTGTTTTTGAAGAAAATTACCCATAAAGATCTAGCAAACCCTCTAGTAGGAAACTCTTCCTTTTCTGGTTTATATCAGGTTCTGAGTCAAGAGGATATCTTAGCATGTAATAGCATTAATGTCAACAATCAAAAGGGAAACCAATAAATTGAAGTTTTCGCAACAAGCAAAGCACAAGGATAAAAACACTTTAAATTTTTTAGTTTTACGTTTACAGAGAGCAAAACAAAACTGATTGGATTAAGGTTGAAGCAAAATAAACCACTGATTTAGAATGTGTCAGTCTTTAAAGATATTCATTTTTTTTAAAAAAGATTGAATTTCACATTCCATATAGAATTCTTTGTTCAGGTCAGTGAGGGTGTTTAGAAATAATTATGACTTTAATATGCCACAAAAAAACTCAGTTATTACTCATTCAACAAGGTAGAGCTTTTTCAAGGGGTTTTATAGCGATAACATAGTGGAAGTTCCTGTCTGTTCATGACTAAAATAAACATTTAGTTCCTCTAAAAATTAGGTTCATTAACAGCAAATTTCCAGATTTCTATACATGTTGAGACTCATCAATTTATTGTAAATTTCAGTGAATTGATGACAGTGAACATTATTGATTTTACTATTGTTACCACAACAAAATCTAGGCCATTTTCTTTCATAATTAGGATTTTTTTAAAAATCAGCTTTCAATCAGTTGTGTTTTTCAAAGAAATTATTAGATGAGAATCCAGAACAGTTATCCAGGAAAGGAATTATTAAGCTTCAATTGTTATAATTCCTCTGCTTTTAATAGGTGTGTTTAAGGATTTCTTCTTGGGCTCACAACAAAAATGCAAGGTGGCATTAAATGTGGTTGGGTGACTTTTATTGAAACATTTATTCAATGATCTAATGTGAAAGAAAATTGGTTTTAACAATGTTCGAAAAATAAACTGTAGTAGTGCCTTGCAGAACGATCTGATTTCTGTAGTTTCAAGTACTGTTTAAAAAGAAAAGAATGCCCATAGCCCCAGAGCAAATATATTTATTTTGAATGAGAAATTCTAAATGTTTAGATCTCTTTTAGACATCTGTAAGTTAGAATACTCATATATGAATCAGCTGCATTTACTACTGCTATTTGTGTCCTTAAGCACTAATTTATGGGAAATCCCAAAAATGGCCTTGCGCTGAGGAAAGAAATGACATGAGAAATAAAATAATAAAAATAACACTTATAAACGCAAGTGCAAAAGAGGAAGCTCAGGTTCAAACATAGCCCAGTGGTAAAGGCAGTGCACTGATAATTCACAGCAACCACCAGGCTTCAGGTGAAATCCCCAGTCTCCACTGAGTTAACCCATGTTAACAAGGGCAGCAATTTCCTTTGGCAACCCAATTAGGTTTGTGAAAAGAGGAGAAAAAAAACACATAAGTCATCAGGCAGAGTCTTTATGACTGATTGCTAGTCAGCAACCTTGTTTGGAAACATGCAACTGTGAGCATCTAGTTAGCATTGGTTCAATTGTGTTGTACTGTGGTAGACAAGCCCTTCTCCCCTAATTGCATTCTGGGATTATTATGTTCCCTCTGGATGCCCCGAATTCTGGTCATTGTTACGTGTGAAAGAACATCAAATGCCACTGTACTACCTTAGCAATGTTTAGCAGAAAGTGAGGACTGCTGATGCTGGAGATCGGAGTTGGGAGTGTGATGCTGGAAAAGCACAGCAGGTCAGGCAGCATCTGAGGAGCAGGAGAATCGATGTTCCGGCCATAAGCCCTTCATCAGGAATGTGCTGTGCTTTTCCAGCACCAAACTCTCGATGCTAAGCGATGTTTAGCTGTCCTTCAAGATGAAGGGCAGTCACAGTTTGCCATTTTTATTTTCAATATAGCAAAATATGGGATAAAACTCAAAACAAATCTAACACAGCTCAGCAGCAACAATGTTTCTTCGACATCATTGAAGTTACAAATCACTTTATGCATTGACTTTAACAAGTGACTGAAAATAAATGTAAAATTGCATTTCTAAGGATTGTTCTTATCTCATGGATATTAGTTTATATTCCTTCATATTGTTTATTTGCCTTAATTTGGTTATATATTTTTGCAATGTGGAAGGCACAATAACGTCTCTCCAGCTGAATTATTAAATAACAAATTGATCTGGTCTAGGTTACCTTCATTCAAAAATCCAATCTGAATCATTATAAAAAACTGTAAATTCTATACTATGGCTGGAATTTTCCGATTAATGTCTAGATGAGAGTGGTGGTGGAAAAGCACAGCAGTTCAGGCAGCATCCAAGGTGCAGTAAAATCGACGTTTCGGGCAAAAGCCCTTCATCAGGAATAAAGGCAGAGAGCCTGAAGGGTGGAGAGATAAATGAGAGGAGGGTGGGGGTGGGAAGAAAATAGCGTAGAGTACAATAGGTAAATGGGGGAGAGGATGAAGGTGATAGGTCAGGTAGGAAGGGGTTGGAGTGGATAGGTGGAAAAGAAGATAGGCTGGTAGGACAAGTCAAGGGGACAGTGCTGAGCTGGAAGTTTGGAACTGGGGTGAGATGAGGGAAGGGGAAATGAGGACACTGTTGAAGTCCACATTGATGCCCTGGGGTTGAAGTCTTCCGAGGTGGAAGATGAGGTGTTCTTCCTCCAGGTGTCTGGTGGTGAGGGAGCGGCGGTGAAGGAGGCCCAGGACCTCCATGTCCTCGGCAGAGTGGGAGGGGGAGGTGAAATGTTGGGCCACTGGGCGGTGTGGTTAATTGGTGCGGGTGTCCTGGAGATGTCCCTAAAGCGCTCTGCTAGGAGGTGTCCAGTCTCCCCAATGTAGAGGAGACCGCATTGGGAGCAACGGATACAATAAATGATATTGGTGGATGTGCAGATAAAACTTTGATGGATGTGGAAGGCTCCTTTAGGGCCTTGGATGGAGGTGAGGGAGGAGGTGTGGGCGCAGGTTTTACAGTTCCTGCGGTGGCAGGGGAAGGTGCCAGGATGGGAGGGTGGGTTGTAGGGGGGCGTGGACCTGACCAGGTAGTCATGGAGGGAACGGTCTTTGCGGAAGGCGGAAAGGGGTGGGGAGGGAAATATATCCCTGGTGCTGGAGTCCGTTTGGAAGTGGCGGAAATGTTGGCAGATGATTTGGTTTATGCGAAGGTTGGTAGGGTGGTAGGTGAGCATTCTGTCCTTGTTACGGTTGGAGGGGTGGAGTCTGAGGGCGGAGGTACGGGATGTGGACAAGATGCATTGGAGGGCATCTTTAACCACATGGGAAGGGAAATTGCAATCTCTAAAGAAGGAGGCCATCTGGTGTGTTCTGTGGTGGAATTGGTCCTCCTGGGAGCAGATACGGCAAAGGCGGAGGAATTAGGAATACGGGATGGCATTTTTGCAGGTGGTAGGGTGGGAAGAGATGTAATCCAGGTAGCTGTGGGAATTGGTGGGTTTGTAAAAAATGTCGATGTCAAGTCGGTCATCATTAATGGAGATGGAGAGACCAGGAAGGGGAGGGAGGTGTCAGAGATGGTCCAGGTAAAGTTAAGGTCAGGGTGGAATGTGTTGGTGAAATTGATGAATTGCTCAACCTCCTCGCGGGAGCACGAGGTGGCGCCAATGCAGTCATCAATGTAGCGGAGGAAGAGGCGGGGAGTGGTGCGGGTGTAATTACGGAAGATGGACTGTTCTACATAGCCAACAAAGAGACAGGCAGAGCTGGGGCCCATATGGGTGCCCATGGCTACCTCTTTGATCTGGAGGAAGTGGGAGGATTCAAAAGAGAAATTGTTAAGGGTGAGGACCAGTTCGGCCAAATGAATGAGAGTGTCGGTGGAAGGGTACTGTTGGGGACGTCGGGAGAAGAAGAAACGGAGGGCTTAGAGGCCCTTTTCATGGCGGATGGAGGTGTAGAGGGATTGGATATTCATGGTGAAGATGAGGTGTTGGGGGCCGGGGAAACAGAAGTCTTGGAGGAGGTGGAGGGTGTGGGTGGTGTCTCGAACGTATGTGGGGAGTTCCTGGACTAGGGGGGAGTAGGACAGTGTCGAGGTAAGTAGAAATGAGTTCAGTGGGGCAGGAGCATGCTGAGACAATGGGTCGGCCAGGGTGGTCAGGCGTGTGTATCTTGGGAAGGAGGTAGAACCGGGCAGTGCGGGGTTCCCGGACTATGAGGTTGGAAGCTGTGGGTGGGAGTTCTCCTGAAGTGATGAGGTTCTGTATGGTCTGGGAGATGATGTTTTGGTGATGGGGGCTGGGGTCATGATTGAGGGGAGCGGTAGGAAGAGGTGTCCTCAAGTTGGCGTTTAGCTTCACTGCTTTGCTCCCGATCGGTCTCCTCTACATTGGGGAGACTGGACACCTCCTAGCAGAGCGCTTTAGGGAACATCTCCGGACACCCACACCAATCAACCACACCGCCCTGTGGCCCAACATTTCAACTCCCCCTCTCACTCTGCCGAGGACATGGAGGTCCTGGGCCTCCTTCACCACCGCTCCCTCACCACCAGACACCTGGAAGAAGAACGCCTCATCTTCCGCCTCGGAACACTTCAACCCCAGGGCATCAATGTGGACTTCAACAATTTCCTCATTTCCCCTTCCCCCACTTCACCCCAGTTCCAAACCTCCAGCTCAGCACTGTCCCCATCACTTGTCCTATCTGCCGATCTTTTTTTTCACCTATCCACTCCACCCCCCCTTCCCCCTGACCTATTACCTTCATCCCCCTCCCCCACTCACCTATTGTACTCCATGCTACTTTCTCCCCACCCCCACCCTCCTCTAGCTTAGTTCTCCACGCTTCAGGCTCTCTGCCCGTATTCCGGATGAAGGGCTTTTGCCTGAAACGTTGATTTTACTGCTCCTCGGATGCTGCCTGAACTGCTGTGCTTTTCTAGCACCACTCTAATGTAGACTCTGGTTTCCAGCATCTGCAGTCATGGTTTTTACCTATTTTCCGATTAAAGTACAATCATGGGTTTCTTAGAGGGTATAATTTCCACCATGGTCCAGGGCAAGTTTTCTTATAAGTGCACACAGTTTTTAGCTCATTAGATGTTCTTGCAAAAAACTGGGTCCTAGATTTAGTGAGATCTTACCAGATGTCATGCTCCAGGCTGTCCAGAAAAGAAGGGATGTCCTCTTCTTGTGTGATGGCACCTGGGAGTACTCCAGCAGAGTTTCGGGTCATCAGGGAAAAGATCATCTCGAAGTCAGCATCTATGGGCCTCACCTAAGAACTCAGACCTGATGCAGGACGAGATTGATTGATCTGTGTTCTCACTGCAAGTTCTGTCACGGGGCTATCAGTCAGTCTGTGCCACAATGTAATCATATCACATTGACTTGCAAGCCTCAGCATCACATGCATCATGTGACTGCTCATCTATCTTATACCGCTAATGTCCTAATGCTGCAGGTATTGTGCTTCCGACTCACTGAAGGGCTGACTACCTGACATATACATCCTCAAAGCACCTGTGGATACATTGCCATCACACGCAAACCTTCTCTTTAACTCATTATATCACTCAATGGCAGAAACATTAACCCATCTTCTGAGGTACAGGAACATAGGAATTAGATCCCCTAACCCTAACCCTAACCCTAACCCTAACCCTAACCCTAACCCTAACCCTAACCTCTACCCCTTAGCCCCCTAAGATCTAACCTTCTGGATCAGTCTTTTATGTGGTAACTTGTCAAATGCCTTCTGAAAGTCTAGATATACCACATCCATTGGATCCCCATAACCCACCTTGCTGGATAAATCCTCAAAGTACTCCAGCAAGTTTATCAAGCATGACTTGTCCTTCATTAAACCATGCTAACCCTGGTGAATTGAGCTTCATTTTTCCATGTGTTCACTTATCTTCTTTAAGATTGACTGTAGCAGGTACCTCACTGTGGAGGTGAAACTAACTAGTCTATAGTTTCCCAATTATTGCCCATTTCCTTTTTTGAATGTTTGTCAATATTAGAGTCTTTCCAATCTATTAGTATCTTTCCAGAATGCAGTGAAGTTTGAAACATAATAACTAATGCATCTATTGCCATCTCCTTTAATACCCTATGGTACATGCCATTAGTGCCAAGGATTTATCTGCATTTAATTTCATCACTTTACTTAAAACTTTCTCCCTAGTTATAATAATTTCACCAACATCCTCTGTAGTAACTGCAGTTTTGGGAAGAAATTATCTGCCTCAGTGAGACAAAATATTGGTTTAGTGCCTCTGCAATTTCTGTGTTTTTTATTATTACTTCACTATTTTAGTCCTTGAAAGGGCCAACACTTACTTTCATCACTAGCTTGACCTACCCTTGAGAAATAAGGCAGGATAGGTGACTTAGGTGTCGGTGGGGGAGCACTTTGGGGCCAGCGACCATAATTCTATTAGTTTTAAAATAATGATGGAAAAGGATAGATTAGATCTAAAAGCTGAAGTTCTAAATTGGAGGTAGGTTAATTTTGACAGTATTAGGCAAGAACTTTCAAAAGCTGATTGGGGACATATGTTTTCAGGTAGAGGGACGGCTGTAAAATATGAAGCTTTCAGAAATGAGATAACGAGAGTCCAGAGACGTATATTCCTGTTAGAGTGAAAGGTAAGGCTGGTAGGTGTAGGGAAAGCTGGATGACTAAAGAAATTGAGGGTTTGGTTAAGAAAATGAAGGAAGCATATATCAGGTATTGACAAGATAGATTGAATGAATCCTTAGAAAAGTATAAATGCAGTAGGAGTATACGTAAGAGAGAAATCAGGAGGGCAAGAAGGGGACATGACGTGGCTTTGGCAAATAGAGTTCAGGATAATCCAAAGGGTTTTTACAAATACATTGAGGACAAAAGGGTAACTAGGGAGAGAATAGGGCACCTCAAAGATCAGCAAGGCAGCCATTGTGTCGAGCTGCAGGAGATGGGGGAGATACTAAATTAGTATTTTGCATCAGTGTTTACTGTGGGAAAGGGCATGGAAGACAGAATGTAGGGAAATAGATTGTGACATCTTGAAAAATGTCAATATTACAAAGGAGAAAATGCTGGATGTCTTGAAACACATAAAAGTGGATAAATCCCCAGGACCTGATAAGGTGTACCCTAGAACTCTGTGGGAAGCTAGGAAAGTGATTTCTGGTCCACTTGCTGAGATATTTGTATCATCGATAGTCACAAGTGGGGTGCTGGAAGACTGGAGATTGGCTATCGTGGTGCCACTACTTAAGAAAGGTGGTAAGAAAAAGCTAGGGAACTGTAGACCAGTGAGCCTGATGTCAGTAGTGGGCAAGTTGTTGGAGGGAATCCTGAGGGACAGGGTGTACATGCATTTGGAAAGGCAAGGATTGATTAGGGATAGTCAACATGGCTTTGTGCGTGCGGAATCATGTCTCACAAACTTGATTGAGTATTTTGAAGAAGTAACAAAGAGGATTGATGAGGGCAGAGCATTGGATGTGATCTATATGGACTTCAGTAAGGCGTTCAACAAGGTTCCCCATGGGAGACTGGTTAGCAAGGTTAGATCTCATGGATTACAGGGAGAACTCGCCATTTGGATGCAGAACTGGCTCAACGTTAGAAGACAGAGGGCGGTGATTGACGGTTGTTTTTCAGACTGGAGGCCTGTGACCAGTGGAGTGCCACAAGAATTGGCGCTGAGTTCACTACTTTTTGTCATTTATATAAATAATTTGGATGTGAGCATAAGAGGTATAGTTAGTAAGTTTGCAGATGATACCAAAATTGGAGGGTGCAGTGGAAAGTGAAGAAAGTTACCTCAGATTACAACAGGATCTTGATTAGATGCCAAAGGGCTGAGAAGTGGCAGATGGAGTTTCATTTAGATAAATGCAAAATGCTGCATTTTGGGAAAGCAAATCTTAGCAGGACTTATACACTTAATGGTAAGGGATTAGGGAATGCTGCTGAACAAAGAGACCTTGGAATGCAGGCCCTTGAAAGTGGAGTCACAGGTAGATAGGATAGTGAAGGCGTTTGGTACGCTTTCCTTTATTGGTCAGAGTAATGAGTACAGGAACTGGGAGGTCATGTTGTGGCTGTATGGGACATTAGTTAAGTCGCTTTTGGAATATTGCGTGCAATTCTGGTCTCCTTCCTATTGGAAAGATGTTCAGAAACTTGAAATGTTCAGAAAAGATTTACAAAGATGTTGCCAGGGTTGGAGGATTTGAGCTATAAGGAGAGGTTGAATAGGCTGGAGCTGTTCTCCCTGGAGCATCAGAGGCTGAGGGGTGACTTTATAGAGGTTTATAAAATCATATGAGGGGCATGGATAGGATAAATAGACAATGTCTCTTCCCTGGGGTGGGGGAGTCCAGAACTAGAGGGCATAGCTTTAGGGTGAGAGGGGAAAGATATAAAAGACACCTAAAGGGCAACTTTTCACGCAGAGGAATGAGCTGCCAAAGGAAGTGGTGGAGGCTTGTACGATTGCAACATTTAAAAGGCATCTGGATGGGTATATGAATAGGAAGAGTTTGGAGGGATATGGGCCGGGTGCTGGCAGGTGAGACTAGATTCGGTTGAGATATCTGGTCAGCATGGACCAGTTGGATCAAAGAGTCTGTTTCCGTGCTATACATTTCTATGACTTTCTGACTCTAAGCTTTGGTACCAGTGCTTATGTTTTCTGCTACTTTCCTTTTATAGTTTATCTTAGCTCTTTTGATTTTCTTGTAACCTTTTGCTAACTGTTGAACTTTGTTTAAAGTTCTCGCAATCTTCCAGAGTGATATTAATATTGTTGAAGTACCTATTTGAGACAGCTCAGGGAATCCGTGATGGACTTGACCTGTAAGCCTCTCTTGCTTTGTCTCACATATCGTACTCTGTGTAATCTGGAATATAAAACTCTTACAGACATTTTAGTTTAAATTATTACCTTTATTTACCAATGACATCAATGTTACACAATAACATTGATCCTTACAAGCCAGGCTTGAGTTAAGGTTCTAAAATCATTAGCAGAGTAGTAGTGCCAGCTCTTGGGCTCTTACCCCAAGGGCTCTCTCAGGCTACTCCCCTTAGTGCTGCAAACAAGCTCTCTTTACACAGAAATATGTATTAAAATTACAAAAACGCCACATATCAGATAAGCAGCAATAAAGTGGCAAATTTTGCAGAGCAATAGAAACTCATTGGCAAGTCTGTGTATATCTGACTGATTAAACGACATACACATCAAAGTGGGAAACCTTGATCCAGTCAGGTCCCAAATGCTTTGCCTAGATAACCTTCCCGTTTAACAATACATCATAACGAGGAACTAGTCTAAACTATGTGGAAATGAGGAAACCTCGCTCAGCTAACATGTCCAGTATCATTGCCCTACAAAATGGCTTTTTCTTTTAAAATCATTTTAGATTCCCAGAATGCAAATTAAATTCATAACATTCCTGGATCTCAAGCTCATGGAAGAACATACAAACATTCAATCCATGACAAGTCAGTGTTCACTCAAATCAGACCTCAAAGAGTTCATCTTTCTACCAGCTTCTGTCTTGTCTGTCTGTCTCTCTATCTCTCTGTGTCCCCTGAACCCTTCAGTCAGTAAATGTAATTTACAGAAGAATGTTTTCTCCCACTCACTCACACATGAACATCTTTCAACTTCCTTACTATGTCAGTTTCAGCCTTCATGTTTTTTTAGCCTAAAAGGATAATGAGACATTCACATTCCAGAAGAGTCAAGGTGAGGGAGCTGAGCCTTTTAAATTCAAATCTGCTCAGTACTATACATGAAAACGTATCAGGATTGTTCTAGGTACATATTCCACTCAGCTTATTAAATTACAAGATCTTTTCCTATTAAGTATGAATTTTGTTAAGAGTCTTTGATATATAAACAGAAATTTAGTTACCCAACACCCTACTGTGAAATATGTGCAATCTTCCAGTCCCTGGCATGAGAAGGAAGTACTGCCACACATTCCACAAATGTGTGGCAGTACCTTATTTACACAGATCCACTGACACTAAGAACAGACGTCCCCAATTCTTCTGAACAAATGACCCCCACCCCTACCCCCTGCCCCCGTGGTCAAGCGCTTTCCCACATCTCCTGTAGCAAATGTGTCACATGTAAGGCTACAAGCTTTCTCAATATGGTATGCCCTCATTTTTGTCTTTATGTTATTACTGACATCCTTGTTAAGTCATAGAGCTTACAATCATAACAATCTATAGCACGGAAACATTCATTCCAACTTGTCCATGCCCAACCGATATCCTAATTTAATCTCATCATGATGATTTTTCATCCTTTTTACAATTCTGCTTCTTCTTAGCAATGTACTTTAACATAGAAATATTTATCATCTCCCTCAGCATTTACCATTGCTCTTAAACTATCCTGTCCTTTAATATTTTTTCCCAGTCAATGAGGGCCAACTCCTCCTTCAGGCCTGAATAATTACCTTTTCCCAAAGTTAAAACTCTAGCAAGCAACTGTGTTCACTCTTTTAATCTGAACTTGAAACTCTACTATGATCAATCCTTCTTCATTACATAATACCAAATCTAAACTAGCCAATTCTCTAAAACAATCCCTCATACACTCCATGAACCTTTCCTCAAGGCCACCCTAGCCAAAGCTATGTCATGACTCCCTCTTGCCATCCTGATTTCCCTCTTAAGTATACTCCTACTGCATTTATACTCTTCTAAGGATTCATTCGATCTATCTTGTTGATACCTGGCATATGCTTCCTTCTTTTTCTTAACCAAACCTTCAATTTATTTAGTCATCCAGCATTCCCCACACCTACCAGCCTTACCTTTCACCCTAACAGGAATATACTCTCTCTAGACTCTCGTTATCTCATTTCTGAAGGGTTCCCAGTTAACATACATGTTACAATCACCCCTATTATTGTTTTGCTCTTCATTATATCCTGGTTTATACTATGCCCTAATTTGGAGTACTGTTCAGGGGCTTGTAAATTACTCCGACCAAGGGATTTCTTTCCTTGCTTTTATTTCCACCCAGGTTGACTCAACATTTTGGTTCCTAATGCCAATATCATTTCTTAATACATCCTTGATATCATTGTTAACCAATAAGACAACTCCACTCCGTGCCTCTTCTTGTCTATCCTTTTGGAATACTGAGTCCCATTGGACATCTGACTCCAAGTCCTGATTTTCCTGAAACCACATTTCATTTAACCTGACCAGGTCGTACCTATTTATCTCTACATGTACCACCAGCTTCTCAACTTCATTCCGAATACTGCATACATTTAGCTACACTGTTTTTAAATAAGATCTATTAATTTGTCTTTCTCAGAAAGCAGCAGGAGAACTTAATCACTAATTATTATCCTAACAGTGAATTGGTTTAGCTCAGTTGGCTGGGTCATTGGTTTACAGAACAGTGTTATGCTAACAGGGTGGGTTCTGTTCCCATCACCGGTTTGAGGTTACCATGAAGTGGTTGAGAGGGTATGCATTCATGCCCATTTCATTATCCGCTCTCCTTCTCAATCGCTTCCCTCGCCTAAGATCTGGTGGCCCTCAGGTTAAATCACCAACAGTCACTTCTCTCTAATGAGAGAGCAGCCCTATGGTCTGATAAGACTATGGTGACACAACAACAGTCCTAACATCTGATGAGAATCTGATCTTTTGACTCTCGACCCATTAGGCTTACCCACCCTACCACTTTTCATCTCTTTTGGGACCAGAAAGACACACTCAATAGCTCAGGAAGAGACAAATTCAAATATTTTCATGGTTTCCTGATAACAAAGCCTTCAAGTTGCCACAGCCCTGGGCTTAGGAATTCCTCTGAAAATTGTTCTTTTGCCTCTCAATGTCCAAGGTTTCTCAATACCCAATTTTATGGCCAAACATTTCATCATCTTTTCGAGTCTCTTCTTTCCTGCCATATCATTCACTTATTTCTCTTATGAGAAGTATCTTGGCTTTTTTAAAAATGCTAAGATAACTATATAAATGCACATTGCCGTTGTCATGAATGAAAATACACAAATAAATTTTGATTGATTTTTAATTTTTTTTAAAAAGCTGGAAAAAAATGAAAATGACCAAACTATATTTTGATATTTTTTCATGAGCAGTTACAATAAAAAAGTTGAATATTATTTACAGGATGAAGCATCATAAAAATGACAGACAATATATATTTACACCATAATAAAAGAACAGCGATCAGATCTTACAACAGGAAGATCTGAATCGTGTTTGGACCTCAAAGATATTTTGGTAATTTCTATTCACAACACAAAACAAGCAATTTGAACTCAGTCAGCCTTCTTGTCTGAGCTACTCAAACTTTCTTCAGAGGTGTTAGGTGACTGTGCCTTTTTAAGTGTTTCATCATCATCACTGTCATCTTTTGTCTGCAATACTTTGTACCGCTGAAGTTCAAGGTAGGTGGTAAACAACTTGGCGTACTCTGGATGCGCCAGAGCAAATTCACGGAATATTTCTAGGAATGAAAAGAAATGCTTCATCAGAAAAGAATTCATTTCTCATACTTCAGACTTCCATTTTTATGTTTCCCCAGAAGGTGTTTCACAACATTTCATTTCAAGAAATTGCAAAATGTTAGAAACCAATAATGCTACTGTTGCTGCATTGCCTCATGTGAATTGTGCCACTAAGACAGGGCATCCTCAACAAAAAGGAGAAATAAAGAAACCTGATTGTAGCCACCAACTCCAAATGTATAATTCAACATCCTTGAAGCTCATGTCCAGACAGAGCTATTTCTAAAACATGACGGTGGAATGGTCAAACCAACAAAATGATGGGAAATTCCTGGAGATCTTGGATAACATGATTTCTTCAGAACAATTCCTTCAAGGCATCAACTCTGAACAGGAACACTACTATACCTTAACTTGGATGGGTTGGGGGCATCAAAGATTGGTGACAATATCTCCAAGCAGAGGGTGAGAAATGATTTCTGATATGAATGTGAAGAGCCCAACCAAATCCATGAACACATCCGAATGGACTCTCCAGTACAGCTATACCTCACTTAATAATCTTATCACATTCCTAAGAAATGGCAGGCTTAATAAAAATGTTCTAAATGAAAATCACTTCCTTGTTTACAAAAAATGTAAAGGCTGACTTTTAATATTTAAAGTATGTATTGACTGACTTGATTGTAATTGATCCAAACATGTTTTTCTACTTATTACCTAACTAATACTCTTATTACTTACTATTTTTTCCTGTTTACTGCTCATTTACTACCTCCTACAACGTACTTATGCTTGCTCTCTCTCCCATACCTCTCACTCACTCCCACCATCTCTCACATTCTTGCTCACCACATCTCTTGGCTCCCTCACAATTGCTGCCCCTTCCACCCACTTGCTGCTCCTTTCAACACTGTGATAAAGGGATCAGGAGAGGTGGCAAGTGAGATAGCAAGAATGGCAGACACAGAAACAGTGAGAGCATCAGACAGCATGAAGACATCCAGCAGGAAATGTGGGAAGTATTTGGAACCAAGGTGTTCAGAAGAGGCAGCAAGTAGGTTAGCAGAGATGACATATGGGGACCAGCGAGGGACTAGGGAGAGACAAGCAGCTGTTCAGACACTAAATTGGAAATTTATTTAACTAATGGTACATTCCACTCTTAATATGGCACACTAAAAAACCTGAGAAAATTCGACCTTGTTGAATGAGGTGTAACTTGGTTTTTAAAATATACTTAAAAATAACTAATTTTATATGAGTGAAATGGCAGCTATTTTGACAACTTTTCTCACAACTAGTTTGCTTTAAGCATCCTTCCATACCAGCCTCTTCCATCAGTCAAGGCTACCAGAGTGGTTGAGAGGGTATTCATTCATGTCCGTTTCATTACGTAATCTTCTGCAGCCCTCACCCGCATCTGTCACACTCAGAACCCTGGTAGGATTTACTTTGTACTCCCTGGGCATTTCACCAAGCAGTCTACTAAGGAAATCATCCTCCGCCAATTCTGCAATCTCTAGCATGCAATTACCAAAGATTTCTTCATTTCCCCCTTTCAACATTCCATGAAAAGCTTCTCCTTGTGATACCCTGGAAAACTCCTGTATCACCTACCCTTGTACCTCCACCCTTTTCGAAGTCCAAGATTACAAACATTCGTTCTAGGTGAAGCATTAATTTACTTGCATTTGCTGTTCACAAGAGCATCTCCTCTACTTTTGCAAGACCATTGCAAACTTCTGACTGCTTTGCAGACATCGCCATTCATCTACAAGCACGAGGCATTGAGGACTGCAGTTGCTGGAGATCAGAGTCGAAGAGTGTGGTGCTGGAAAAGCACAGCCGGTCAAGCAGCATCCGAGAAGCAGGAGAATCGATGTTTCAGCCCTTCCTGACCTACAAGCATGACCCAAGCTTCTGGATAGTTGACATTCCAACTCCCTATCAAACTCTCACTGACATCTGTATCCTTTGCCTCCCACTGTTTTAATAAAGCTCAATGCATCTTTAAGGTTGAGCATCACATTTCTTGGCCTTCCAAGCCCAAGAATGAGTTCAATACCTTCAAGATCAGAGCCCCACTTTAATTTTGCATTTGGATGACAGCTACTGGTGACAATTCTGCTTGTCTCATTTTCATCTCCTCTAGACACATCTGTTCATCTTAATTGTCCCGTTTTTGCTGAACACTCTAATCCTCTTTGACATTTAATTTTCCTTGCTTTCTAGCTGATCACAGACCTCTTCTCTTTTGTTCTTTTTTCCACATTCATCTTTGCTTAAAGTTCTGATGAGGGTCAGTGACTTAACCAGGATAGTATCTGAATAAGTCTAGTGGTAAAAGAGTACGTTGAGAATTTAAGCAGTGGGTGAGTTGAGGCAAGTGTTCGTAAGGTTAGTTCTATCGCACCAGGATTAGACAGTCTGAGTGATAGCAAGGATCTGGCTTCGGAAACGTCGCTCAAGGTCAAATAGGATGCCAAGGTAACAGTAATATGGTTGGATCAGTGAGGGTAGTCATAGAGTCATAAGGAATGAGTGGCTAGGGAATGAAATTTGACATGGGGTCAGAGAAAATGGCTTTGGTTTTCCCAATATCTAACTAAGAGAAATTTTGTTGATCCAGTATTGGATCTGGAAAAGCAGCATGATAACAAAGACAGTGGAGGAGTTCAGAGAGATGATCATAGAGCCATGCAGCACAGAAACAAACTCTTTGGTCCAACCAGTCCAATGCCGAACATAATCCCAAACTAAACTAGTCCCACTTGCCAGCATCTGACTCACATTCCTCTAAGCCTTTCCTATTCATGTACCTGTCCAAATGTCTTTTAAATGTTGTAACTGTACCTGCATCTACCACTTCCTCTGGCAGTGTATTCCACCTATGAACCACCCTGTGTGTTAAAAACATGCCCTTTGGGTTAAAAATCTTGTTCCCTCACCTTAAAAATATGCCCCCGCTATTCACTTGTTTATTTTCTGAACCCTCTCCAATTTAATAATATCCTTCCGCTTGCATAGCGACCAGAACAGTACTCCAAAAGTGGCTAGTTTTAGTTCTGAACCCAGACAGATTGATTGACTAAAGTTAGGGAAAAGCCTTTCAACTCCACCATGCTGCTGGATGGGATTTTATACAATCGACAGAGGTTCATCAGCAAGGCTTCCATGGTCACCATTAGACTATTAATCCCAGGCTTATGAATGGAGTTTTAAATTCCACCAACTGCCAACTGATGGGCTTTCAATCTACGTCCCCAGAGCATTAGTTTAGCTCTTCGGATTACTCGTCCAGTGACATTATCACTACAGCACTGCCTTCCGTGATCATTGCGAATCAAACGGATTCAAGAAGACCTTTTGTCATGAAGGGAAGAAAGTTAGTGGTTAAAAGGATGACCCTGGAACAATCAGCAGTTTTGGCATAAAACAGCAGAACTCCATAGTGCTTCAAGAAAAATACTGTGGATGCTATAAATCTGAAATTAGAACAAAATATTCAGCAGGCCTTTAACCAAGATGAAAGACAATTGGCCTGAATGTTTATTCTCAATCCAGAGATATTGCAAGAGCTGTTGAGTATCTGCACTTTGATTTTACAAACCAGTTAGTGCAGGGGTGGGGAACCTGCGGCCTTAAGCCTTCTGGCTTTTTGAATGAATCCAAATTTTGCAGACAAAATCTTTTATTTTTTATTAATATGTTTTTTTTCGTCCTTTATTATTTTTATTTAAATACATTCATTTTAAGATTAAAAGTACCAGAGAGTAAAAGAAAATTCAATGAAATAATCCTCACAGACTGACCGCTACAATTAAAAAATTGGTAAGTCATAAGGGCTATTTCGACACCTGCTATGCTCATGATTTAGTTATAATGCGACTCTAGTTAGATTTTTACAAAATAATATGAATTTTGAAGAATACATAATTGAAGTTTCTTGGATGTGGCCTTATTAGATTACAACTAACATAATGCAGCCTTCCAACTGAAAAGGTTCCCCACCTCTGAGTTAGTGCTTAATGCTTCCAGTCAGATCTAGTGATGAACACCTCACCCAGTTGCTTATTATAAACATTCAAATTTGCATTTCAGTGACTTAATGAAGGGAAGTCAACAAATCAGAGACTTTAAATGTTTTATTGGCAACAAGAGATTCCAAATAGAGGCAAGGGTGTAATTTTGAAAAATGGATAGCTCAAGGATTTTGGAAGATGGAGAGTCAAATCTGGACCATTGTAATTTGCTTGACAGTGTGTAGCAGGATGATGGAGGATGTGAATAGAAATATTTTTTTCCCCAGGCACAGATACAGAAGATGCAAGGAACTAGTGAGGAACAAGGAAGCAAAGAACTTGCTTCTGATCACTATTCAGTACCCATATTACATATACACAGCGGTTAAAGACAGAACAACTAATGGCTGTAATGGTTCTCTAATGTTTGCTCATTGATCTTGAAAGGATATACAAACGACAATCAATGAGGAGCAGTGGTACCTTACTCCCATCTTCACAAAGTGAAAAAAAAATCGAAGGGGAGATTATTAAAACTACTTTTTAAAAATGTTTTTACAATTCCATTAACTGCAGAGAAGATGTGAAATCATTCTCTTGTGACTTGAAATTGCATAACTAAATTTACTCACCGTATGAGATCTTTCCTGCACCTTCCACGTCGATATCGGAGAATAATTTGGAAACATCAAGATCATGCACACCCAAAGAGGATCTCAGGAGAGCAGCAAACTCCTCTTCACTTATATATCCATCTTTATCCAAGTCAAATAACTGCACGAGCAGAGAGAGAATCAACAGAAAATATTTGTATATTATTTAATAGATAGTATAGTTTAATCAAGTAACTTTACTCAATGCAAAACAGAATGAAAAATTTGCAAATGTTTGGAAAATAGCAAGACTTTCTTGACACCCAAACTATTTGCCAACTTCTTAAATTTTAAAGCAAAAGTCAACTCTCTTCAAATAATAAAGAAATACTCTTTCTCATCCTTGATTGACTTAAATTTGTTGATGGTTTAAGCACAGACAGCTAAATTATAGATACAGATTCTTTGTATCAAGAAATTAACTGACTCAAAGCAATTATGTAAAAAGTTCCAGACTCAGTCACTGTAATGGCAGGGACGCCGACTTCCTTTTTACATCATGGGATCCTAACAATTTTATGTTTCACAGCACCAGCTAAAAAAGAAGCAAGAAAGTTCTGGGATGGCCAGAGGAAAGAAATGGAATCTGGTGTCTGGTACAGATTTTGGGAAAGACTTGCAGCAAGCATGTGAGAACTTTTTCACATAGCAAGTGGTAATAATCTAGAAGTTGCTGCCCATGAGAATGGTGGAAGTAGTTAATAATTTCAAAGGAACACTGAACAGGCTCTTCAAAGAAATAATCTGGCAGGGCTATTGGGACTGCAGCAGGGAGTTAGATTGACTAAAAGGATCTGTAGGGAGCTGGCAAGGACTCGATAGGTTAAATAGCTCCCTTCAGTGCCATAAGTGACTATTTCTTGTTCTCACATCCACGGATCAGCAGCTGTCACATTATTCAATAGAGAATTAGTCAAGGTTCTCAAACTAATCCAGCCCGCAGGATGATAAAATAGACTATGAAGAAGACAGACAAACTCTTGGCACTAACAGATTGTTTAACCCGTCTAAAGGTTGTTTTCTTGTCTTTTGTTGTTCTTATATTTCACTGGCAGGAGGAATTATGCAGTAAATGCCCCCCAAATCAAAAGCATCTTAAAAGGAAGACAAGCATTTCATTTTCCCTACAGAACAGCTTAATGATAGTGAGATCCTAAACCAGGAAAAATGACAAGTAATTACTTTTAACAGTTTATTTCAAGGATATGTTAACTCTCCATTCAGTTACTTTAACATCAAATGTAAGCATATATAAATGTTTCATTCAATTTGGAAAACACACAGGAGATAGCAAAATCAACAGCTCAAATTCTCCTTGTGGCAATATTGTACTATTTTTACCTTAAATGCAAACTGAATAGTTTCCTCTGTATTGGCAGGACTACAAAGAACCACCAAACCAATTATATATTCTCTGAAGTCAATGGTGCCATCGCCATTCTAAGAAGACAAAACATCAGTTGGTTATCTTTATATCAATCTCCACTACAACTGCTTGTTAAACGTCAAGTAACTTTAAGAGGGAATTAAATGGATATTTCAATGACAAACTTGCAAGGCTATTGGACTGTGCAAGGGAGTGAGAATGATTAGAATGATCTGCAGGGAACTGGCATGGACTCAGTGAGCTGAGTAACTACTTCCTATTCTCACATCCACTAATCAACAGCTATCATATCATTTTACACAACTACTAGTAGCTGTACCATATATTGACGAGGTAACAAAAAGAATCAGTGACGGCAAAGCTGTTGATGTGATTTACGTGGATTTCCAGAAGGCTTTTAATACAGGGCCACAAAATAGACCTACTAGGAAAATTATAGATCATGGGTTGGTGGAAGGTTGGAGATCCCCAGGGGGTCAGTATTTGGACCCTTGTTTGTCCTGACCTATATTATCTGTTTATCGTGTCCAGGGGACAATTGCTAAGTTTGCAGATGACATTAAACTTGGAAGAATTGTAAACTGCGAGGAGAACATTGTGGAACTCCAAAAGATCATTGGCAAATTGGTGTAGAGGGCATTGGCAAATTGGTGTAGAGGGCATACAGGTGGCAAATGAGGTTCAATGCAAAGAAGTTGAGGTACTACACTTTGGTCAGAAGAATATCGAAAGACAACATAAAATAGAGAGAACAATTCTAAAGAGGGTGCAGGAACAGAAGGGCCTGAGTATTTATCTGCATAGATCATTGAAGATGGCAAGACAGGTGGAGAGAGCAGTCACAGAAGTGTACAGAGTTCTCGGATCTATTACTAGGGAGGTTTATTATTAGAGTACAAGAGCAGGGAAGTGATTTGAACTTGTACAATACACTGGTTAGATCTCAGGCTGAGTACTATGCATTGTGTAAACACCACCTGAGAGTGAAATGGGAAACAGTGCAGACAGTGCTAAAGCAATTTACAAGAATAGTTCCAGTAATGAGAAATTTCAGTTGAGGATAGATTAAAAAAATTGGGACTGTTCTCCTTGGAGAGAAGACGGAGAGGAGATTTGTTTAGGCTTTTGGAATCATGAGTGAGCTGGATAGAGTAGATAGGAAGAAGTTGTCCATCCTTGTAAAGGAAAGGTAAAGAAAAGGAGGGCATAGATTTAAAGTGATGTGCAAATGAAGCAAGAGTGAAGTGAGTAAAAACATTTTCACACAGCAAGTAGTTAGTACATGGACTGCATGCTTGGAATTATGGTGGAGACAAGTTCAATTGAGACATTTAAGGCGGCTTTGGATGATTATTTGATAGAAATGGTGTGCAAAGATATGTTGAAAAGGCAGGAGTTTAGCACAAGTTAATGAACCAGGGCCAGCAAGCCTCCTTCAATGCAGTAACAATTCTGTGATTTGTTATTTCTGTGAAATTGTGTTTGAAACTATAGTATTGCATTGAAAACCTGATAAAGTAATATTGTAAGTGTTCAATTTAGAAATAAATTTTCATCTGGACTGAATCAAATTGAAAATTTGATTTCCAGATTTACCCCTGTGGCAAACAGTAACTTGGCTCATGGCTAAAATTGAGGAGAAAGTGAGGACTGCAGATGCTAGAGATCAGAGCTGAAAATGTGTTGCTGGAAAAGCACAGCAGGTCGGGCAGCATCCAAGGAACAGGAGAATCGATTTTTCGGGCATGAGCCCTTCTTCAGAAATGAGGAAAGTGTGTCCAGCAGGCTAAGATAAAAGGTAGGGAGGACGGACTTGGGGGAGGGGCGTTGGAAATGTGATAGGTGGAAGGAGGTCAAGGTGAGGGCGATAGGCCAGAGTGGGAGCGGAGAGGTCAGGAAGAAGATTGCAGGTTAGGAAGGCGGTGCTGAGTTCGAGTGATTTGACTGAGACAAGGTGGGGGGAGGGGAAATGAGGAAACTGGAGAAATCTGAGTTCATCCCTTGTGGTTGGAGGGTTCCTAGGCGAAAGATGAGACGCTCTCATCCCTTGTGGTTGGAGGGAAACCACAAGGGATGAACTCGGATTTCTCCAGTTTCCTCATTTCCCCTCCCCCCACCTTGTCTCAGTCAAATCCCTTGAACTCAGCACCGCCTTCCTAACCTGCAATCTTCTTCCTGACCTCTCCGCCCCCACTCTGGCCTATTGCCCTCACCTTGACCTCCTGTCACCTATCACATTTCCAACGCCCCTCCCCCAAGTCCGTCCTCCCTACCTTTTATCTTAGCCTGCTGGACACACTTTCCTCATTCCTGAAGAAGGGCTCATGCCTGAAACATCGATTCTCCTGTTCCTTGGATGCTGCCTGACCTGCTGTGCTTTTCCAGCAACACATTTTCAGCTCATGGCTAAAATTGCTCAATTACTCATTCAATCATGGACAAAATTCTTCAAACATATTGAATTCTGACAAAAATGTGGGGAAATTTGGGCTTCTTCCTTCCTGAATATACATTTCACTATGAAAAATTTTGCTTTGAATAAAATATATAAATAACCTACCCGATCAAAAAGAGAAAACACATCCCTAAGTGGAGGTGTAATTGGCAGTTTCAAGTGATTGGCAAATTCTTCAATACCAATCCTTCCACCCTTGGACACATTGGCAATTGCGGCAAAATTGTCCAGTTGGCTCCGTACATTGTCCCAGTTTAAACTGTAAGAATAAACCAAGCAATCGGAAATAGTTTGAAGTTTGCTAGTTTAATTACATACTTTTTAACTAAGACTTCCCACTTTCGATAAAAGCTGGGTTGGTTTATCACTGGTAATGTTCTTACTTGAGGAATTATTATATCATATGCAATAGGTAGATAAAATGGAAAGAGAGAATGAAATTAAAAGTTACTACAAGTTCTGTCTCTGAAATTTTATGTTTTCTATTGACAACAACAAGATGGTTGGGAGGCCAAGTTCAACATGCTTCCACAAAATAACCCAGAGCAAAACCTGGGGATTGATTTACATTTTAATAATCATTATTTGATTGAAGAACACACAACAGAAAACCTGACAAGAACCAATCCAGAATACTAACCAATCAATGCTGAAATGGAAAACTGATCTTGATGTGCAAAATAAACCGGTGTTACTGTGGAAAATCAGATTTACATAGAATACTATATATAAATAAACAAAGTAGTCATGTCAGCCATGATTCAATTGGCAATGCTCTTGTCTTGGAGTTAAAAGGTTCTGGATTCAGAATCCAGACCACATCAGAACTTGAACATACAAATCAAAGCTGCAAGTTTTTTTTACACAGGGAAAGGCTATTTGAGCAATCACTATCCAGCTTCACATTACTAACCCTAGCCAGATCCTACCATTTAAATTATATTCTAAATACTTAGAACATTTGGCGATGGGTTTTAGTGTTACGATATTCATACGGATCAATAAATTTTAAAAGGTTGAATTTTCCATCCACTGTTGGAAAGAATCAAGTCAGGATTTCATTTCAAGACATTTTCTATAATGAATAAACTAAAATAAACTGATGCTACACATTACTTCAGCAATTAAAACACTAAAAATACATTACAATACATCTTAAATTTATGCCAAGCTCTCCATACGTATACAGCATCAAAAGTTAAGTTTCAACTTCCTCCGAGCTTTCCAGTAGTCTTCCTTCTCCCTGCCACATCAGGGTGAATCTTTCAGTGTCCTTTGAAAGTTAACCCATTGTCTGAGTATCTCCAAAACACCTCCTAGCAGCTAAATCTATTCTGGAGACTTCTTTTCCTTAAAACTCTGAACGTCTTGTATCTTCAAACAGAGAACTAGCACTAAACAGCTAATGGCTGAACAAAAATAATGTCTTGCCCACTGCTATTCACAGCAGCAGCAGCAGCTGCTATTCCCCTTTCCATTTCTCCATGTATATGGTTGTGTTCAGAAAACCAGATGACCCTTCTTTTGTAACAAGCTAAGAAAACTTTCACTTGATTTTCTACAGATTTTGCTCACAGGTCACATGGGTCTATCTATGGGTATTAGTGATTTAGTGACCATACCATCTGTCCAGGTCATTTTATTCTATCTCAAATTAAAAGTTGCACTTTAATATGTTATGAAGCGTTGGCATTTGTAACAATAGTGCATGGTCATGATTTGATCATGGTTGTATAATGTTTTATTTGTTATTTAATTCATTAAAGCTCCAGTAGGATAGCTGCAAGGAGGTTACAATATTCTTTCCCTTCATTTGGTGCATTAAATGGAAACTGGTTCTCTTTGAATCCGTTTCTAAAGATAACCATTTGATTTTTTTCTTAAACTCATCAACTGACTTTCGAAACAGCTCACAATACCAAACAACCGCTTGTCCATAACTGGTCTTCTTGGCCATCAGTTTTGGTTGAAACACAGCCATGACAGAGTAGTCACAGAGCTGATTTTACTCTTCCTGCTTACAGGTTCAAAGACAAAAAGATTCATAAGATCCAATAGGTGATCTTGCAGCCACCTGCTTACCAGTCTCTGACTTCTCCAAACTTTTATGTAGGAGAGGGAAATATTGAATGGTTCACCTACTGACGGGTTCATTGGGGCTTAAATTAATGGACAATTAATGGTCACTCAGGGGCCATGTTCTGCTTCCATCGGTATCTTAATCATGACGGGGAGATCAATGATATGCAAGAAGCTCAGCAACTTGAGCTCGATTGACTGGTTTTGGACCAGTGATGAATGGGGTGGGAACCTCCTTTACAGGTCTCTTGGTCCATCAGAGGCACATCCTCACACAGAGTCACATCACCTCTTAAGTTCCTTCCAACATCTTCAACCAAGAGTCCCTACCCTCCTCAACGGGGTATCTCCTCAGAGTTAATGCTTCAAGTCCAATGTCATCTTCTGAACTGCCCTGCTGAATGCTAAAGAGGAGTCATTAGACTTGAAGCATCAACTCTATTTCTCTCTCTGTAGGTGCTGCCACACCAACTGAGTTTCTCCAGCACTAAGCTTCTGAAACAAAAAGCACAAAGTCAGACTTCTTGTACTTCCCATTTTTGTATGTGGATTTGCACAAAATGCTTATGTTGCACAACCACATTAAATGAAGATGTGTGCAAACATAGATGCATAATTTCAGCTGAGAATCTGCATTCAGCAGCCATTTGCACCACTACTGAGATTTATTTATATATTATTCCTGCCCTGCTAGTTTCTTTTGGGCTTCTTTCTTGCTTTAATTTTTTTCTCATCCTCTCTCCATCACAATTCATCTGATCCTCTTTTTCCATCCTTTCACCATTTCAATCCAGCTCTTTTTTTACTTAAACTGCATAGTTTAACTTTTGGGGGCGGGGAGGGTGCTTCGGAAAACCAGAGGTGACAGCCACCAAATAGAACAAATGGTAAACGCTTAGAGGAAATCAGTACTAAAAACAAAGACAAATGCTTTGGTGTCTGCTAATTTTAATTGGGAGTGCGGCAGGAAATTAATGAGCAAATTAATATTTTTCCAGCAATTTATGATTTTGTAGCAAATTAATAAAACTGAGTTCTTCTTCAAGTCTTCCTTAAGTTGAAGCAATTAAAATTTGTACCTTAAAGAAGAAAACAGTTTGAAAAAGAAAGCTTTGCAGTACTGTGAAAAAGAAAACTGAAGCCTTTGGGTTCGGACCTTGGAATATAAAGAGTTAGACTAATCAAATACCAGGTTAGAAAGCAGCAAATACCTTACAAAAGGCATTTTCAGAATGCTTTACTGATGAAAATGCATAGTCCTCCATTTGGATATGAAAAAAATCAGTGGTTCGTCCCTATCTTTCTCTTTATACGTGCATTGAGGAGATATTTAAAATGCTTAACCTTTGATCACCAGCAGAGGTCAGCGCCTTTTAAAGTGCATCAGCCTTTTGCTGTATCTGATTTGACACTGGTTCGAGATACACTTGTATTCATTTGATCCAACTAATTTTGGAAAAAATGCATTTGACATCTCAGTATTTATACTATCATTTAAATATTCAAACTTTCAGCCAAAAACAAGATTTAAAACTATTCCATATAGTCAGATTAGCATACTTGAGCTTTTTGTTAATTTTGGTAAACTCCACCAGGCCAACTTCCATGGGCAAAGTCAGTTCACCGGCTGAAATCATCAGTCTGCAATCTTCAAACGTGTGATCCGTAACTGGCACATCCAAAGCTCTACAAAAATGACAAAATACGTCAAAGCAGACATTTTTCTATGACCAAAATAAATCACGACATTATGTAGCTACAAATTACTGCAGATGCTGGAATCTGTACTAAAAACAACAAAAGGAGATCAAAGCCGGTCAGACAGCATCCATGGAGAGAGAGCAAGCTAATGTTTCAAGTCTAGATGACTCTTCATCAGAGCTGACAGCAGAGTTGCCCAGCTCTGACGAAGAGTCATTTAGACTCGAAACATTAGCTTGCTCTCTCTCTCTCTCTCCAAGGATGCTGTCTGATCTGCTGTGATCTCCAGCATGTGTTTTCAGTAAATTGTGACATTAACTGAACAATACTCAAGTTATGTATATTAGGGAGTCACATTTAATAGCCAATTTATTTTGCCAGCATATTAGATGGGTATTAATGATATTCTATTAAATTCTCAAAATGATACTAAAAACCATCCCCAAAATGTGATAATAGGAGTGAAGTGGAATAATTATTGAAAACAATTAGTCTTTTTTGCAGTCTTATAGCTTTCTATTTACAAACAAAGTGAAGTGATCAGTTTGACAAGGAACTTTGTAAATGAAAATAAAAAAATGTACAAAATCTTTTATGCAAAACAAATAAAACTTGTTTCAAGTTACTTACAAGGCCATAACACTACGAACTCTATTACCATATAGGAGAGGATCACATTTTTCTTCTTCACTTGGTACATACACAGGCAAAAACTGAAATTGTTAAGTAAAATTTTATTACCACAGTTTTATTCAATTCAGACAGAGGTATGAAATATCTAAAGCACAAAAATGAAGAAGCTAACTAGCAACATTAAAACAAACCAAATCTGTTTCACTTTATGCCAATTATTCACAACACCAACACAGAAATTGCTGGTAAGGTTACATAATGTAAAACTGACATTAAAACTACAAACCAAACTATTGAATGAACATTAAGCAGCTTGACTTCACAGTCTTTGAGAAAATGCTAGAGTCCATTAATAAGGAAGACAACAATAGGAGTTAGAAAAATTTAACACAATCAGAAGCGACACATTTTGTGAAAGTTAAATCAATACATGTCATGTATTCGGACTGCCAGAAAGCATTTCACAAGGTGCCTCATAAAAGATATCAGATAACCAAGGGGCAAAATGGGAGAAAAGGTCTAAGATTGGTCTCTATCATGAGTGAAAAGTATTTGACAAACTAATGGGACTAAAGGCAGACAAGTTCTCAGGACCTGATGGCCTACATCTAAAGATTTAAAAGGAAGTGGCTGCAAAGATAGTGGCGGTGGATGCAAAGATGTGGGGTTTGGGGGTGATGCATTTTTGAAATATTCCAGAACTCACTGGATTCTGGAAATTTCCAATGAATTGGAAAACTGCCAATATGATGCCCCTCTTTCAAGAAAGGAGGGAGCCCAGAAAGCAGGAAACTATAGGCAAGTTATCTTAGCATTTGTCTTTGGAACAAAGAAATAGCAGGACATTTAGGTGAGCTTAATGCAATCAGAGTCAACATGGTTTTGTGAAGAGAAATAATGTTTGACAGATTTGCTAGAGTTTTTTGAGGATATAACAAGCAGAGTTGATAACGGGAAACCAGCAAATGTAATATATTGCATTTCCAAAAGGATTTCAATAAGGTGTCGCAGAAAAGGTTTTTGCACAAGATAGGAGTTCATGCTACTGGGGATAATGTATTTGCTTGAAGTGAGGATTGTTTAACACACAGAAACTAGAATTGCGATTGATGGGTATTTTCAGCTTGGGAAGATGTGGATTGCCACTGGGATCTTAGGACCTCAATTATTTACTATCAATATTAATATATCCAAACTTGCCAATGAAATAAAAATAAATAGATGGAAGGGCATGTTGTGGTGAGGACATGGAGAATCTGCAAGGTAAGAAAGGTCAGTTGAGTGAATAAGCAAAAACCTGGTAGATGAAGTTTATTGCAGGAAAGTGTGAGGTGATGCATTTTTTGATGTGAAGAATGAAAAGGCAGTCTACGATTTAAGTGAAGAGAGTGTCCAGGAAAATGCAGTACAGAGGGTTCTGAGTGTTCTTGTGCATGAAACATAAGATATTTGCACGTAGGTACAGCAATTATTTAAGATGACAAATGGACGTTTGACCTTTATTGCGATGAGGTTGGAGGGTTATAACTGTATAGGGTGGTGATGGTGATGGTGATGGTGAGACTATGCCAAGTGTACAGTTTCGGTCGCTAATTTGAGAAAGATAAACTGACGGAGGGAAATTCATGAAACTAATTCCTAGAATAAAGGAGTTGAGAATGGCTAAGCAGGTTATGTCTTTAAAAATTAGAATTTCGAAGAATGAGGGGCAACCTTATTGAAACACATAAGGTTCTTAGGGGACTTGACAGGGTAGATTTTGTGACTTCTACTAGTGGTGGAATTGGCATGAAAGATAATTTCTTATTGAGATGGCCATTACCGGGCACTTTAGTGATCCAAACATTACTAGCCACTAGTCTGCTCAAGCCTGGGTCGTGCTGCATTTGGTCAAGGATTATTTCAGTATCTGATGGTGCCAAACATTGTGAAATCATTAGCGAACATCTTCACTTCTAACCTTGTGATGGTAGGATGGTCATTGATGAAACAGTTGAAAATGTTTGGATTAAGACACTACACTCAGGAACTTCTGTACAGATATTTTGGAGCTCAGATAACTAATCTCCAACAAATACAAATATTTTCCTTTGTGCTGGTGGTTATTCCAATCAATAGAAAGTTTTCTACCTGATCCCCCCGACTCCAGATTCTTTTAGTGCTCTTTGACACCATACTTGATCAAATGCAACTTTTATGTCAAAGGCAGTCACTCTCAATGCACTTCTGGAGTTCAACTCTTTTGCCCAAGTTTGAATCAAGTCTGTAATGAGGTCAGGAGCCAAGTGGCCCTGGCTGAACCCAAACAATGTTAGTGAGCAGGTTATTGCGAGGCAAGCTCTGCATGATAGCACTGTTGATGATCCCTTTTATCACTTATGTTGACAATAATTGGCAGGTTGCAATATACTATATTTTGTATAAGACATGCCAGGGCAATTTCCCACATTGCCAGGTAGATGCCATTGTCACAGCTGCATTGGAACAGCCTAGCCAGGGGAGGGGCAAGTTCTGGAGCACAAGTCTTCAGCATAAATGCTGGTGTATTGTCAGGGACCATAGCCTTTGCAATTTTTTTTCAGCCATTTCTTGATGCCACATGGGTAACATGAGGTGATGCATTTTGGAAAGGCCTATCACAGTAGGACTTCTACACTTAATGGTAAGATCCTGAGGAATGTTGCTGAACAACGAGACCTTGGAATGCAGGTTCATAGTTCCTCGAAAGTAGAGTTGCAGGTAGATAGGAGTGTGAAGGCAGCATTTGATATGATTGCCTTCATTGGTCAGGGCATTGAGTATAGCAGATGGGAGGTCATGTTGCAGCTGTACAGGACATTGGTTGGGCCACTATTGGAATACTGTATGTATTTCTGGTCTCCCTGCTTTAGGAAGGATGTTGTGAAACTTGAAACGTTTCAGAAAAGATTTACAAGGATGTCACCAGGGTTGGAGGATTTGAGCTACAGGGAGAGGCTGAAAAGGCTGAGGTTATTTTCCCTGGAGCATCAGAGCTGGAGGGGTGACCTTATAGAGATTTATAAAATCATGAGGGGCACAGATAGGATAAATAGACAAGGTCTTTTCCCCAGGGTGCAGGAGTCCAAAACTAGAAGGCATACGTTTAAGGTGAGAAAGGAAAGATTTAAAAGGGACCTTTTAAATCGCAACGTTTTCAAGCAGAGGGTGGTGCATGTATGGGAATCAACTGCCAGAGGAAGTGGTAGAGGCTGGTACAATTAAAAGGCATCTGGATGGGTATATGAATAGAAAGGGTTTAGAAGTATATCGGCCACATTCTGAAAAATGGGACTAGATTTAATTTAGGATGTCTAATCAGCAGGAATGAGCTGCACCAAAGGGTCTGTTTCTGTGTTGTATATGTCTATGGCTGAATCAACTGGTTGAAGATTGGCATCAGTAATGCTGGGTTCTTCTGTAAGTTCGAGATAGTGAGGACTGCGGATGCTGGAGATTTTCAGAGTAGATGAAGTATGGCATTGGAAAAAGCACAGCAGGTCAAGCAGCATCTGAGGAGCAGGAGAGTTGACATTTTGAGCAGGACCCTTCATCAGGACTGGCCAAAACATCAACTCTCTTGCTCCTCAGATACTACCTGACCTGCTGTGCTTTTTTCCAGTACCACTCTCTAACTTTTGTAAGTTGCCAAGCTAGATCAGACACATAGCATTTCTGGTTGAAGATTGTTGCAAATGCTTCAGCATTATCCTTTCCAATAATGGTTTGGGTTTCTCCATTATTGAGGATGGGGACACGTGTAGAGGTCCTCTTCCAGTGAGTTATTTAATTGTTCACCAATGCTCACAGCTGGATCTAGTAGGACTGCAGAGTTTGACCAGGTCCATTGATTCTGGAATCAATTTGCTTGATTTGTCATTTGCTGTTTACACTGACAGGAGTGCAAATAGACCAATGTTGTTGCTTTAACTACTCATTTTTGCATCTGGTGTTGGTCGCTGCACACCCTCTTGCCCTCTTCATTGATCAGGATTGACCCCTTGGTTCAATCATAATAGTATTGGCAAAGAGGGGAATATGCCAGGTCACGAGAACTGTGCAGTGGTCACCCCTACTGATACAGACATGAGTAGATGTATCTATGGCATGAAGAGAAGCAAAAAGGCTAAGCATTATTTTTGCCTCTAGTTGGTTCCTTCACTCCGTGCCACAGACTCATTCTAGCAACAATGTCCTTTCAGTCTTGACAAGCTTAGTCAGTAATATAGCTGCAGAGTCATTATTGACGGTGGACATTGAAATCCCTCACACACAGCACATTCTGCACCTTTGTCACCCACAGTACTTGTCCAAGTGCTGTTCAACATGGAGAAGTACTGGTTATCAGTTGTGGGGGATGATACAAGTATATTTGTATAAAGTACAAGATCAGAATAGCTAAAGTGAACTGAGGAAATAGGTCAACAGGTAAGAAAGCACAGAAACAGTGGAAGGCAATGAGATATTGCAAACCTCAGCCATATTTCACTGGGAAAACATGATTGAGAGAAGGATGTGCCATCCCTGGTTGACTAATAAAATTAAAGATAGCATCAAATTGAAAGAAAGTGTCCAACACTGTAAAGATTAGTGGTGAGTTAGAAAATTTTTAATTTATAAAATCTGTGAAAAAAAAGCACTATTTAAAAAGGAGGAAACTTTAACTATGCCAAAAATCAAACTCAAATTTCTAAACGGATAGCAATAAGCATCTCCACAAGGATAACAAACAACAGGGAGTTTAGTTTATTGTCCTCCTCTTTTGTTTGTAAATTATGATACTGAATTACTTTTAAAACATCATTTCTGTTTCTTTGCCATCTTAAAAGAGGCCACGACTGGTTTCCCCCAAAGTCTCTGCTTATGAAGCCCATTTTTAAATGATCTGAAGCAAACTAATTCTAGGGTTTTAAAAGATAGTTTATTTAATGTTCAAACCCAGGGCTAAATTTTCAGCATACGTACAGGCATAAACATACAAGGAAGAAAAAAAACAAAGGAAAAGTCATGATTCCAAACAAATGGAGAGAAAGATTCTTGTGTGGCAGAGTCCAGCAAGCCAATACCCAGTGAAAGGTTCTTATAGTTGGCTATTCAGGCAGTTTAGGAACTAGTTCAGTTTTTTGTCCAGATTTCCTCCGAAAATGAGACTTCAAGAGAAGTCAAAAGTAGAGGTAGACTTTGGTTAGGCCTCAAGTGCCCTTTTGTCTATTTCAATTTTTGTTTTAAAAAAGGTCTCAATAGAGAGTTAGAGTTGTACACTTAAAGCTAGTTTTAAAATGTCATGTGACAGAGTTTCTGAAATGGGGCATTTTACTCCTCCAACCATTGTGTGGTGGGAGATAATTGTGGGGTTGGTAGCACCATTTCAATCATAAGTTTCAGTGTTTTCCCTTTGTACAAAATTAGGAAGGGTAGACTCTGTCTGTTGCTCCTTTGGGTTTTATTGCAACACTCAAAGTGGAAGTGTAAAATTACAGAGGGATGATGATTTGGATCTTTCTACGTAATTGCTGGAAATTTCTAAAAGCAGTCAAGTTGCCCAGTCTATGTCTGATAGTGGCTATTTTATGCATGAATCAATTTTATAAAATAAACGAGAGTACAATTGCAAAATTCAAAAAAAATGAGATTTCTTTGCATGTCTTGCAGGTATAATATTCTAACAGCTATCAGGAAGAAAATTAATTCTATATCATTTTTAAAAAGGATTTTCTTGAAGAAATTAAAACAAAATCTCTCATGCATTTGGGAATTAATTCCTGACAGTTAAACATATAACTAGCAGGAGAATATCTTTCTCTGTTGAATTCTGTGGGTTCATACTCCGAACAGGATGCTGTGTCAACCAATGTTAAATTTTTTTCTGTAGCTTTTAAGGCTGTAAGAACCAACTCCAATCTAACAATGTCATGTTGATGCTTTGCACTTCAGAAATTATCACACTTAGTAGGGTGGTTTGCAAATTTTGTAAAAACTTCTGGGCACACTTGTTTTCACATTCTGAGATTTTGTTTTATTTGCACTGTGGTTTAACAGGGCATCCAGGTACAAACAAGGACTGCAGATGCTGGAAACCAGAGTCTAGATTAGAGCGGTGCTGGAAAAGCACAGCAGGTTAGGCAGCATCTGAGGAGCAGGAAAATCGCATAAACCACATCATCCAAAGACATTTCCGTCACCTCCAAACAGACCCCACTACCAGGGATATATTTCCCTCCCCACCCTTTCCGTTTTCCACAAAGACCGTTCCCTCCGTGACTACCTGGTCAGGTCCACGCCCCCCAAAAACCCACCCACCCGCCCGGGCACCCTCCCCTGCCACCGCAGGAATTGCAAAACCTGCGCCCACACTTCCTCCCTCACCTCCATCCAAGCTCCCAAAGGAGCCTTCCACATCCACCAATGTCATTTATTATATCCGTTGCTCCTGATGCAGTCTCCTCTACACTGGGGAGACTGGACGCCTCCTAGCAGAGTGCTTTAGGGCACATCTCCGGGACACCCGCACCAATCAACCCCACTGCCCTGTGGCCCAACATTTCAACTCCCCCTCCCACTCTGCCGAGGACATGCAGGTCCTGGGCCTCCTCCACTGCCGCTCCCTCACCACCTGACGCCTGAGGAAGAACGCCTCATCTTCCACCTTGGAACACTTCAACCCCAATGTCCTCATTTCCCCCTCCCCCACCTCACCTCAGCTCCAACCTTCCAGCTCAGCACAGTCCTCATGACCTGTCCTACCTGTCTTTCACTACCTGTTAGTTCATCTGGGAACTTTCTTCTTCTCCTTCCATGTTGGAAAGATAGTGTCAACAAAAGGCATCTGGATGGGTATTTGAATAGGAAGAATTTGGAGGGATATAGGCCAGGTGCTAGCAGGTGGCAACAGATTGGGTTGGGATATCTGGTCGGAATGGACAAGTTGGACAAAGGGTCTCTATGACTCTAAGCCAGACTTTCTGCACATCCACTAGGGTGGGAGTCTCCTTCCATTCAAAACTTTCTGCTTGGTTCAGGACTCGGGTCCCAATTCTGTCCTATACCTTTGGACAGACATCCTGCTCATCAGGCAGGGGCATGAGCTATTTTTCATGCAAAACAAGGGGAGGCTGTTAGGATGTGTTTGCAGGACTTTCCCGGTGTCTGTCCCTAAAGCAGAAGGTGGAATTCAGACAGCCAGCCCTTATTCAGCAGGGGCCCAGGTTTCCTTCCTTGTAAAATAGGAGGTAGGTAGCTTTCTCATCTGGAGTTGGAAACCTCTCTGGTCTCACTTTAAATAGGAAAAGTAGGTCTCAAACACACGTCCATCTGTTACGATAAATTTGCCATCTAGGTTTGGGAACGTTCTGTGCCTGTATTTAGATCTAGGAGAGAGATTTGACGAGCCACACTTTGGCTGCATCTCCTTCAACCTTTCTTACTCCCATCTCAGCCTTTTTTGCTTCTCTCTAGCTCAACTGAGTACTGTGCACCAGTTCTGGAAGCTTCAGAGTTAGCAGCCTCTGAACTGACTTTTGGGTGAAAGTAAGCACAACCCAGCCACAAAATGGTTGATAAAGCTGCAAGAGAGGATCCTAAAGAGAGTACCTCTTGCTTACAAGGTAATTAATTACCCAATTTAGTAACGTGGAATGGGCTGGTCCATATTCTACACTATGTCTTTTAGCATACCCTGGTTATTCACTTTTACCGTCAGTTCATCTGTATTAGAACCATTCTAGGCCTCATTTCAACCTAGCAAGGAAAGTATGCCAATTTGATTCTTTGCTCATTTCCTTCTTTTCATGAAAAATATAGATCCGTTCTTGACCTCTTAATTTTACTGGTCTGCTCTCAGCCTCTAGCTTCGCCAAACCAGCTTATCCCCAATGAGTTTTGCACCCCCTGCAAAGCTTCTGGCACATACTCCAGCCTTCAACAACTGTGCAGAGCTGTGGTTAATTGATTAGTTTGTACAGCCTCTCATGACTGTCTCCCGATGCCTATCCTGACATATTTAGACACAATGGGCTCTTTGCTGAACTTTTCAATTCTATGATTCTGTCCTGATGTCTTTTCATCAGCAAGTTGAGATTTAATATTTTCGTGACACACTCACATTAGCATGCAAAGAGGGAAAAAAGAAAATTAGCTATAATTCTTGATTTATTAATGATATGGTTATTAATTCATGTGTCGGTCAAAGTCAAAATCCAGTCGGTCAAAATCAGGTGAAGCTGTTTGCAGTTGGCCAGAAATCATTTTCACAGAAGCTCAGATGCAAATGAAAACAACAATATGGCTCTTTAAGGCTGTGAACTAATTTACATTTCATGCGAAATACAAGACTCTTCCTCGGAGACAGGCTTCAAAAGGAATGAACGAGAGACTGGGGGCAAGTTTCAGATCATAAGATATGGGAGCAGAAGCAGGTTGTTCAGCCCATCAGGCCTGTTCTGCTATTCAACCACAGTTGATTGGTATTGAGAAATCTTTCTCCTGCCTTCTCCCTGCAATCCTTGCTCCCCCAATCACAAGTCTGTTTTCAACTCTTGGCCTCGACAGCCTTCTGTGGCAATGTGTTCTATAGGTTCACCATCTCTTAAGTGTGACTGGGGCTGATTTTATAATCTTCAACTCCACTTTGCTACCTTATCCACATAACGCTTGATTCCTTTACTGATTAGGTGTCTATCTCAGACTCAACAGCCCTGTGATAAAGAATTTCACACATTCACTCTCCTCAGACAGAAAGAAAAACTGCCTCATCTGTCTTAAATTGGTGATCCCTTATTGCAAGATTAAGCTCTCAGGTGACAAACAGAGTAGACAGGAAAAACTTTCCCGTTAGTGGAGGGATCAATGACCAGGGATTATTGTTTTGAAGTGAGGGGCAGGAGGTTTAGAAGGAACATGCGAAAAGCTTTTTTTTTTAAATATAAAAATCCAGGTGGTGGGAATTTGGAATTCAATGTCTCACACCATTTAAGAAGTCGCTACAGTCTTAAAAGACTCCATTCTCTCATTAGTGAGAGACTCTCGGTATCTATGTATCTACATTATCAATTCCTCCAAGAATCTTATATATTGCAATAGGGGGTCTCATTCTTTTAAACTCCAATGAGTACAAGCCCAACGACTCAACCTTACCTCAAGAAAATCCTTGTATACCTGCAATCAACCTAATAGGCCTTATCTGGACTGCCTCCAAAGCTAGTACATCTTTCCTCTGATAAAGGGACCAAAACGTCGTTTTCCAGCTGGTCTGACTGGTACTTTGTATAGCATTAGCAAGGCCTTCCTAGTATTTTTATACTCCATTTGTTTTGAAATAAAGGCCAGTATCCACCTGTGTTCCCTATTATCCACTGAACTGGATGTTAGCTGCATCTGATTCGTGCCAAATCCATGTTGCAGCCTTCCTCATTTAAATAATATTCAACTCTTCTATTTATCTTGCAATGCACATAATCTCACATTTCCTACATTTTATTCCATTTGCCAAGTTTTCGCCCACTCACTTAACCGGCCTATACCTTTAAGTGTTATTGTCTCACCCTCAGTACTCAGCTGCCCACCTATTTGTGTCATCTGCAGACTTGGCGATAATACATTCATTTTGTCATTCATGTCAATAATATATATTGTAAATAACTGCGGCCCCAGCACTTTTCCCTGTGGCACTCCAGTAGTTACAGACTGCAATCCTGAAAATGCACCATTAATTTCAACTCTGTCTTCTATTAGCTACTCAATCCTCTATCTGCACTCATACATTATTCCCAATACCATGGGCTCTAAGATAGCCTTGTTATCTAAGGGGCTGTGTTCACTGTGGTCCCTCTCTTCATATTTAGAGAAGCTCCTCCTGCCTGTTTTTGTTACTCGTTAGTTTGCCCACGGTTTATTTTCTGCGCTGTTTTAGTCATCTTTTGTTGGCTTTTAAATCAGAGAACTGGGAATGTTTTAAGTCTAATCTTTGCCATATCATATTTTTTTCTTTCAATTTTATACTATCCTCCAATTTATTAGTTAACCACGGCTGGTTAGGTTCTAGAATCCTACTTCCTCACTGGCCTGAACCAAACTGCTTATTGTCTGTCCCAATGTTAAAAAGCACTCTCAAAAATGAAGTTCAGAGCTGTATATTAAAAAGCTACTGAAACATCTGACTTTCAAATAATATGGACAAGGCAATTCAACCAAACTAGGTGGTTTCAATGTGTCTCAAAATCATTTAAGGAGGTAACTGTGGGGCTGTTAGTATCAGGTCAGCCATGAGTTTCAATGCTGCCCTACGTTCAGAAGTGGTCGTGGTAGACAGGGTCTATTGCTCCTTTGCGTAATACTTGTCAAACAAATGAGAGGTGCAAACTTCCAGAGAGTCACAAGTTAGTTTTTGCCTTGGCAATTGCTGAAAATTTTTAGAAGTAGCCATTGTGCTAATCTGCATTTAATAATAGACATTTTAAAACTGGCAAGAGTTCATTTGAATGAGACAGTATAGTCTTTTGTTTTAGAAAGGACAGTATTATCTCCTTCCAGGCCTTGTAGGCCTGGTTTTCCTTCAGCCGTCAGGAATAAAGATCTATTTAACTTCAACAGGATCTCTTGCAGAAAGAAATAAAGTATAGATATTTACTTAGTAGATAGATAAAACTCGCAAGAGAAGTTTCTTTGTTGCATTCTAAGGGTTCATACTTGGGAAAACGTGTCAGCTAATGAGGGATTTCTTTTCTGTAGGGTATAAGGCTTCAACAGCCAATTCCAGCCAATGTAACATCTCTGCTCAGAGGAAATTAAGGAATTATAGGGCAGTTTTGATGTCTGCGATAGGGAAAATGCACTAATAAGATAATATGACGAAACAGGCAGGAGGCAAAAATTGATAATTTTTGAGCTGCAAGCAGTTATGAGTGGAGTGTCACAGGGATTAGTGCTGGTACCTCAACTATTTACAATTTCAATCAATGAAATAGCTGAAGAGACTGAGTGTATGCAGAAAGTAAATTGTCCAGAGGTCAGAGCCTATGCAAATCTCTGTAGACTGCAACTGAGCAGCTAAAAATAGGCCAGTAGAGTAAAGCATGGGAAAAACTTGACTACTTTAGCCAGAAGAATAGAAAAGCAATATTTTGTGCAAACGGAGAGACAGCAGAATTCTACAAGTCACAGGGATCTGGGTGTCCTTATATATAAATTACGTAAAGCTGATATGCAGGGGCACAAGTGAAGGAAGGCAAACAAAAAGTGTTTTGTGCATATGAAATCAAGAATAAACATAGGGAAGTAGTGCTACATCTGTACAGGACCATAGTGAGATCCTGGTGTAGTGTGTACACTTTTGGTCTCCATAACAAAAGGCATAGCTGCAGTTGAAACAATTCAAAAAAGGTCTACTCATTTTATAAGCATTTTGTAATGAAAGGTTGAACAGGACAGATCTGGTTCCATTGGAGTTAAGAAAAAAAGCTGGGCAATCTTACTGAAATATGTGACTTGAGGGGACTTGACAGGATGGATGCTGACAGAGAGAATGTTATCGCTGCCTCCGTGTTGGGGTCTCGAACTATGAGACAGAGTCTAAAACATGAGAAGTCTCCCTTTTAAGAGGGAGGGGTAGGGAGAATTTTCTTTTGTGCTGTTAAGTCTACAGAACTCTCAACACCTGAATGCTGTGAAGGCTGAGTCATTGAACACATTCAGGGCTGAATTAGATAGATGTTTGATCAAGGGAGTCACAGGCATGGAGTGATTTAGGGCAGGCAATAAATGGAGTTCGCCATGATTGCATCAATTGGTCAGGCAGGCACAAAGGGCTGAATGGCCTGCTCTTCTAATGTTTATGCTGTGATTCATGTTGAACCCAAAAAACAATTAATCATTCTTCGCATTCAAATTATCCATTCCATTTTGAACATCTTGATCACATCTCCTCCTATTTTTTTCTTTTCCTCAATAAAAGATTCATTTTAAATTTCCTCTAATCATGAGGTCCAAGTGAATGGAAAGATATATTCAACGGCAGGGGCCAAGAACTATCATTTATATTCTTACCTCAACTTCCACTTTTGAATAGGGTTGACATAATGTTAAAAACACAAGTGTCATCCTGCAAAACAAACAGAAATATTTGAAAAACAAAATAGAGAATTCTGAGAGCAAACTGTGCATGTTTTTACCAAAGATGACAAAGTCTACTGTATTGTAAACCCAACGAGATTACCAAGACTGTTCATTTAACAGGTCACTTAAAAATAATTCATCAACAGCACGTGTGCATATTTGAACACACTACCATGCTGTTTTGGGATTCTATATTCACAATGAATCATTTCCACCATCTTACGTGAGCTATTAGGGATACTAAAGACATTTCCTAGTAAAAGACAGCAAATGAATATGTAACAGATAACCCATGCACATACCCACTTTTGATCATCAATAATTGCAGGCAAGGTAGATTATTTGGTTCACCTTGAGTTACACCAGAAGCTCACCCTAATGCAGCAAATTATTGATGCTTAAATAATTTCAGGATTTTCATTTCCACTACTTTCTCAAGTACACATCCCACAAAATCACATGTTGTGTAAAATCTTTGAAGTCAAACCTACATTTAGTTTTCATTAATGTGAAACTGAATCTATGGAGAGTTGGTGGTGGATTGAAAGTCAAGATATGGCTTTCCTATATGGAATCACACAAATAAAAGCTAAATGCTGGAAATCTGATAGAAAAATAGGAAGGACTGGGAAATCTCAAGTCTGGCAACACCTATGGAGAGGGAAGAGAGCTAATGTTGAGTCATGATAGTAAGAGGAGGAGAAAGTTTGGACTAAAAACATTAACTTTGATGAGTTTCTCCAGGACTTTGTTATTATTTTAAAATCTCAGTTGGAGACAGAGATTTAATTTTAAAAAATCAGACTGAAAAATTGAAAGTTCTCTCAAAACTGTTTTACTTTTGAAAGATATCATGATACCTCCCTCCTCATACAAAAATGAAACAAAGGCTGTTTCTGAAATTTGAAAGCTACATTTTGCATTTGAGGACAATTTTTTGACTCTCCTTAACTTATTTTTTTAGATGACGCAATCATGTAGTAACAATGCCTTCTGTATTTATATGACATATGGGATATTTGAACTTGCACAGAATTAAAACCACTAAGAATTATTAACCCTCAAGTAAACTTAAAGATATAACACAGGGAGAAAGCAAAATTTACGAGACAATAGTATTTAAGTTGGTATGAGACAACAAGCATACGTTACCAAGAGTTTTTTTCAAAGTAACTGGCATGCATGCGCTTGCACACACACAAAAAAAGTTATCACCCTAACCACACCTTGCTGTGTCTGGTGAGGTCTCAACTAACATATCTCCATCACATAAGCACAATGCTGGAAGAATGTAATCAAGCAGTTAGTACCCTTTTCACTGCATCTCCTCTCAAGTTCAGACTGAAATATAACAATGGGCATTATTCATTACAAACAGGATCCTCTGCACCAATCTCCCCCTGAAAACAGATGGGGTTAAATGCTAATAAGGCCTGGACCTAATGGGTTGCATTCTGGGATAATTCAGGAAATAGCTACAGAGTGGGATTCTAGAAAAATTCCAGAGGATTGAAAAACTGCTAATGTAGCTATGGTAAAGCAACTGAGAGAGAAAGAGGATTGCTGTGAGGGCTCTTGAAAGCTTTTAAAGCAAACCTTCAGTAAGCAGCCAATGAGCAAGAGGAGATTAAGACTTCTAAGAAGCAGAAGGTATTATAGACAAACAATGTGATGCCAGTCTATTTAAATGGTAATGTGATAGATGATGTGCTGTTGCGAGTAACCATGGGCCTCACTGTTGTGGGTACAGTCTATGTTACGTATGAACTCTTTTACATTGCCAAGCCTGCTTGGTCAAGATAGCTGCAGGGTAAGATACTCCAGTTGGAGTTCCTCTCCTTGCCAGTTCTTTTTCTTCTCCTCTTGCAGTACTTTTTTCTTCCCTCGCTCCCAACGTTTAACTACCCCTACCTAGAGGAGTTGTTGCGACCGGAGACTTGGCAGGAGCTGAGCGCATGGGCCATGTCCTGCAATGGTAGCAAAAGGAACATGGGCCAGGGAGAGTCCCCGGAGTGACAGCAACAGGAGAAACCAGGGACCAGAGCGGCACATAATGAAGCAAATCCTGGTAAAATTGTTGGACTTGGCCCTGGCACCACGTGCTGAACTACTGTTTGGAATTCTCTACTTACTGTAATAAAAATCCTTTTCACAATATTATAACCATCTCATTTCTAACTCTCATTCTCAGACTAAGTAATCCTACTGTTTTCCTTTTAATTCTCTTTTGTATAACACAACTATGTTTTTTCATTAAGATTAATACCCAGGTACTTATACCTAAGCTGACGTCAAAAAAGGCAATCACTGTAAAGACTTTTCACTGTACTTCCATCCCGGAGTACAAGTGATAACAAAGGATATTCTGATTCTGAAGAAGTAACTCAGCGTGCAGCCATGCCAAGCCCTCTATTACAGTCCACAACGCTACCTAAATGTTAAACTGTAAATTATCAGGAAGCTGACTTTTCAAGTGTCTGTTCATGGTTTAAGGGAACAGTTTTTACTTGATAATGTAGCTTACATAACTAAGCGTGTGATTTATCACGTGAAAAAATGATTAAATTTAGAGTTTAATCTCAACTTAGAGGTGGAAATATTTGCAACCAGAAACTGGATAATAAATACCGTTCTGAAGAATGAGAACATACTTTCATGAGTGTTTCACCACTGATGTATAAATTAGAGGACATTCACACCACAGCTTCTGCTTTTACAGTTCCTCATTTGTTTAACAGGAATGCATTTACCACTTTGATCCCAGAAACATTTTCATCCTATTTATTATTCACAACTTAAAAAAAATTATGTTCATTTGAATTTGCTACAGGATAATACCACTTATTCAGATCACGTTCGCCTTACTTTCAAAAGCTGCCTTTTTGTTTTTACAGCAATCAGGTTTCACTATACACAACAAGATTTCCCTTTATCCGTTCAAGCTGCCCAAGTCAAACTGACTGTTCCCAGTGACACACACGGAGTCAATCAATAACTATCCCTGGACCATCAACTCGGTTTAAGATGCTCTTTGGTCTGCTCAAAATTTGTTGGTCATCTTGTTGTAAAGTCATCTTCTTGGCTGACTAAGAGACTGGTACATTTCAAGTTTCAGGATTACGTGCTTAGATTCACACCAAGCCTTAGGGTAAAAGTGAGGACTGCAAATGCTGGAAACCAGAATTTAGATCAGAGTGGTGCTGGAAAAGCACAACAGGCAGCATCCAAAGAGCAGGAAAATCTATGTTTCGGGCAAAAACGCTTCATCAGGAAGAGAGGCAGGAAGCTTCCAGGAAAGATAAATGGGGGGAGGAGGGGGACTGGGGAGAAGGTAGCAAAGAGTACAATAGGTGAGTGGGGTTGGGAATGGAGGTGATAGGTCAGAGGGGAGGGTGGAGTGGATAGGTGGGAAGGGAGATCGTCAGGTAGGATAGGTCATGGGGACAGTGCTGAGCTGGAAGGTGAAACTGAGGTAAGGTGGGGGGGGAGGGGAAATGAGGAAACTGGTGAAGTCCACATTGATGCCCTCGGCTGAAGTGTTCCAAGGCGGAAGATGAGGCATTCTTCCTCCAGGCGTTGGGTAGTGAGGAAACAGTGGTGGAGGCAGCCCAGGACCTCCATGTCCTCGGTAGAGTGGGAGGGGGTGTTGAAATGTTGGGCCATGGGGCGGTGGGGTTGATTGGTGCTCTGCTAAGAGGCGTCCAGTCTCCCCAATGTTCAGGAGACCGCATCAGGAGCAGCGGATATAATAAATTACATTGGTGGAAGTGCAGGTGAAACTTTGATGGATGTGGAAGGCTCCTTTGGGGCCTTGGATGGAGGTGAGGGAGGAGGTGTGGGCGCAGGTTTTGCAATTCCTGTTATTGCAGGGGAGGGTGCCAGGATGGGAGGGTGGGTTGTTGGGGGGCGTGGATCTAACCAGGTAGTCACGGAGGGAACGGTCTTTGCGGAAAGCGGAAAGGGGTGGGGAGGGAAATATACCTTTGGTGGTGCGGTCAGTTTGGAGGTGGCGGAAATGTCGACGGATGATATGGTTAATGCGAAGGTTGGTAGGGTGGAAAGTGAGGACCAGGGAGGGTTCTGTCTTTGTTACGGTTGGAGGGGTGGGGTTTAAGGGCGAAGGTGCAGGATGTAGATGAGATGCATTGGAGGGCATCTTCAACCACGTGAGAAGGGAAATTGCAGTCTCTAAAGGAGGCGGCCATCTGGTGTGTTCTGTGGTGGGACTGTGGAGGAGGAGGAATTGGGAATATGGGATGGCATTTTTGCAGGAGGTAGGATGGGAAGAGGTGTAATCCAGGTAGCTGTGGAAGTCAGTGGGTTGGTAAAAAATGTCAGTGTCAAGTTGGTCGTCATTAATGGAGGTGGAGATGTCCAGGAAGGGGAGGGAGGTGTCAGAGACGGTCCAGCTGAATTTAAGGTCGGGGTGGAATGTGTGCTCTTCCAGCACCACACTGATCTCAGCCTTAGGGTAGCTACTGTAAAGGTCACTGTCAAAATATACCAAGAAAAGGATACAATGTGTAGAACCCTCAGGCAGTATGCTTGAAAAGGAATGTTTATAATTAAATATCATGCGTATTTGAAATTGGACTGAAACACTTAATAATGTAACTTATTCAATTCAGAAAAGCGGGATTCCAATGTATGCTCTGTAATGTACTACTTTGCAATATTCTATGAATACCAGCATATTTTTGCTACCAAGTGTTGGAAGGTCAGCCACTTTCTGTCACAAGTGGCAAGGGGCTGGTAGCTTATGGAATAGTTTGGAGTGTATGCCGTAATGGAATGTTTATAGTTAACAGCATATTTTTTGCAATTGGATTGAGACAATTGAGATTGTACACAACTGAGGAGTGTGATATTTTATGTTATATAATATCCTAATTTAATTATTTTGTAACACAATTGTAGATTTTTGTGAATTAAATAAATTTTTGTAAAAACATTTCCAGAGGATTAGATTCAAGTCTCTGCCTAACACTGGAATGACACTATGGTTCAGTGGTTAGCACTGCTGCCTCACAGCACCAGGGTTCAATTCCTGCTTCAGGCAACTGTTTGTGTGGAGTTTGCACATTCTTCCCGTGTCTGCGCGTGTTTCCTCCGGGTGCTCCGGTTTCCTCCCACAATCCAAAGATGTGCAGGTAAGGTGAATTGGCCATGCTAAATTGTCCATAGTGTGTCAGGCATGTGTAGGTTAGGAGCATTAGTCAGGGGTAAATGTAGGATAATAAAGGAGGGGAATGGATCTGGGTGGGTTACTCTCCGGAGGGTCAGTGTGGATTTGTTGGGCCGAAGGATCTGTTTCCACACTGTAGGGGTTCTATGAACATCCACATAGAAATAACCTTCATCATTTAAATAAGTTCTTAATGGTAATTCAGATAAAAGTAAACACCAACATATAAATCTTAAATGAAAACAAATTGGACTATTACAGCTAATTGTTAGAGTGGTGCTGGAAAAGCACAGCAGGTCAGGCAGCATCCGAGGAGCAGGAAAATCAATGTTTCAGGGAAAAGCCCGTCATCATTCCTGGAACGTCGGATGCTGTTTGATCCACTGTGTTTTTCCAGCACCACTCTAATCTTGACTCTAATCTCCAGCATCCGTAGTATCCACTTTCGCCTATTACAGTTAATTCAACATTTGGAAAGTATCTATGGAAAGGTCAAAACAGATTACACCCTCAGAATAAAAAGCATTTGAAAAGAAACAAACTAAATTCGGCTTGGAAGAAATAGTTTGTTACTTAAAATTTATTTCTTTTGTTATGCTTCTTCCTATTGTCTTATATTAGTTCGCAATGATTTAACCATCTCAATTTCCCTTTAAGTATTTATCTTATTCTAATTACCATTATTTTATTTACATGGGAACATAGGCAGTAAATACGTGTTAGCAGATTACATGGATCTTTGATAAAAAATGTTTTTCCAGTTGCTGTTCTATAAGCGCGAAGATCTATAAAAACTCAGTTGTGTGTTGTGGAAAAAATATAGTCTTTCAAACATAACATCCACAACCTAAACTTAGCTGATATTCTTTATTTTAATTCAAAAGTAACACATGCAAATGCACCATCTAGCAGGAAACTATATTGAACTAAATTATAAATAAAGTAATCTGTTCATTAATGTATGACAGTAACAGACCCAGCTTTAAATTGGGTTACTTATAGAAACAATGACAAAATCATTGGAAAAAACAATTATTTTATTATAAAGACTCAAAATATATGTAAATAGGAGCCACAATACCATGACCATTCTCACAAATCTTCCACCAGAGGTCAGCACCCACAGAATAATAAAAGTTAACCTAATCAAGGAGTTAGTTGTTTCAAACAGTAGGATCAATAGCTTCATTGCTTTGAATTGAGAGAAGCAAGTTATCTAGATTGAGGATGTTGGTTAATGTTTTAGTAGACAATAAGAACATTTTTAAAGGTAAAATTTACATTATGCAAAACAAATACAACATGAAAGCTAAAATTCACACGAAATGAATATTCCACCTTAATTTGATTAACAAAGTGAGATGGAGAGGAAACACTGCCTATGCAAATTCCTCAGGATGAGAAGAGGATCATCGGACTGACGATAAGAAAATACTGAAACACAAGTAGTGAAGTGGAATTAAAATCATGCTGAGATTAGTCATGAACTGACTGACAGCCCACCTATCAATAAAAGGGCCAAATGGCTCACTCCTGCTCCATGCACTGTCATGTTTTCCAGTATAATTCGCAAAATGAGAGCATAGTTATTTGTGAATTTGCATTTGCCGAACTTTATTTGCAGACACATTCTATTTTCCTTAAAAAGCATACAATCTGCAGGCAGCCAATCCTTGTAATATTTTATAAATGCCACTTTGGAAAGAGAACCAGTCTGACTCAAGATTGGGATACAGACAGACTCTACCCTCACACCTTTAATGCATTGCCTGAGCTGAGATGTCACTTTTTTTAATATATAAAACCTGAAGTTATCGAGAATGCGACTTGAAAGTAGTTCTGGGATTTACATGTTAATAAACCAAAAACCGCAACCTATTCTAAAAGATGAAAGACTTAACAGCAATCTAGGTTTGTTCAATACATCATTTCAGTTGCAGGATACTAATCTTTTGCTATAAATTCTGTCTTATGGTCCTGCTCCACAGCTATCTGAAGAAGGAGCAGCGCTTCGAAAGCTAGTGCTTCCTAATAAGTCTGTTGGACTAAAACCTGGTGCTGAGAATTTTAACTCTGTCCACCCCAGTACAACACTGGCTCCTCCACATCATCTTTATTAACTCATCAGCTAGCTTTATTCATTACTACTAGGTTCCTGTTCATTCATTCATAACCCTTCACTAACCCATTATTTACTATAACACTGGAGGAGAAAGTGACGACTGCAGATGCTGGAGACCAGAGCTAAAAATGTGTTGCTGGAAAAGCGCAGCAGGTCAGGCAGCATCCAAGGAACAGGAGAATCGACGTTTCGGGCATAAGCCCTTCTTCAGGAATTAGGAAAGTGTGTCCAGCAGGCTAAGATAAAAGGTAGGGAGGAGGGACTTGGGGGAGGGGGGTTGGAATTGCGATAGGTGGAGGGAGGTCAAGGTGAGGGCGATAGGCCGGAGTGGGGTGGGGGCGGAGAGGTCAGGAAGAAGATTGCAGGTTAGGAAGGCGGTGCTGAGCTCGAGGGATTTGACTGAGACAAGGTGGGGGGAGGGGAAATGAGGAAACTGGAGAAATCTGAGTTCATCCCTTGTGGTTGGAGGGTTCCCAGGCAGAAGATGAGGCGCTCTTCCTCCAACCGTCGTGTTGTTGTAGTCTGGCGATGGAAGAGTCCAAGGACCTGCATGTCCTTGGTGGAGTGGGAGGGGGAGTTAAAGTGTTTGGCTACGGGGTGGTTGGGTTGGTTGGTCCGGGTGTCCCAGAGGTGTTCTCTGAAACGTTCCGCAAGTAGGCGGCCTGTTTCCCCAATATAGAGGAGGCCATATCGGGTGCTGCAGATGCAATAGATGATGTGTGTGGAGGTGCAGGTGAATTTGTGGCAGATATGGAAGTGTCCCTTGGGGCCTTGGAGGGAAGTAAGGGGGGAGGTGTGGGCACAAGTTTTGCATTTCTTGCGGTTGCAGGGGAAGGTGCCGGGAGTGGAGGTTGGGTTGGTGGGGGGTGTGGACCTGATGAGGGAGTCACAGAGGGAGTGGTCTTTTCGGAACGCTGATAGGGGAGGGGAGGGAAATATAACCCTGGTGGTGCGGTCCGTTTGGAGGTGGCAGAAATGACGGCGGATGATACGTTATACATGGAGGTTGGTGGGGTGGTAGGTGAGGACCAGTGGGGTTCTGTCCTGGTGGCGGTTGGAGGGGCAGGGCTCAAAGGCGGAGGAGCGGGAAGTGGAAGAGATGCGGTGGAGGGCATCGTCGACTACGTCTGGCGGGAAATTGCAGTCCTTGAAGAAGGAGGCCATCTGGGTTGTACGGTTTTGGAACTGGTCCTCCTGGGAGCAGATGCGGCGGAGATGAAGGAATTGGGAATATGGGATGGCGTTTTTACAGGGGGCAGGGTGGGAGGAGGTGTAATCTAGGTAGCTGTGGGAGTCGGTCGGTTTATAGTAGATGTTCGTGTTGATTCGGTCACCCGAGATAGAAATGGAAAGGTCTAGGGAGGGGAGGGAGGAGTCTGAGACGGTCCAGGTGAATTTGAGGTCGGGGTTGAAGGTGTTGGTAAAGTGGATGAACTGTTCAACCTCCTCGTGGGGCATGAGGCAGCGCCGATACAGTCATCGATGTAGTGGAGGAAAAGGTGGGGGGTGGTGCCAGTGTAGCTGCAGAAGATGGACTGTTCCACATATCCTGCGAAGAGGCAGGCATAGCTGGGGCCCATGCGGGTGCCCATGGCTACTCCTTTGGTTTGGAGGAAGTGGGAGGATTGGAAAGAGAAGTTGTTCAGGGTGAGGACCAGTTCAGTCAGTTGAAGGAGGGTGTCGGTGGAAGGGTACTAGTTGGTACGGCGGGAAAGGAAGAAGCGGAGGGCTTTAAGTCCTTCGTGATGGGGGATGGAGGTGTACAGAGACTGGATGTCCATGGTGAAGATAAGGCGTTGGGGACCGGGGAAGCGAAAATCATGGAGGAGGTGGAGGGCGTGGATGGAGTTCCGAACGTAGGTGGGGAGTTCTTGGACTAAGGGGGACAGGACCGTGTCGAGATATGCAGAGGAATTCGGTGGGGCAGGAGCAGGCTAAGACAATGGGTCGGCCGGGGCAGTCAGGTTTGTGGATTTTGGGCAGGAGGTAGAAACGGGCGGTGTGGGGTTGTGGGATTATGAGGTTAGAGGCGGTGGATGGGAGATCCCCTGAGGTGATGAGGTTCTGGATGGTCTGGGAGATGATGGTTTGGTGGTGGGAGGTGGGGTCATGGTCAAGGGGGCAGTAGGAGGAAGTCACCGGGAGCTGGCGTTTAGCCTCAGCGGAGTAAAGGTCGGTTGCCAAACTATTATAACACTGTTGTGGTTCTGTTCGCCGAGCTGGAGGTTTTTGTTGCAAACGTTTCGTCCCCTGGCTAGGCGACATCATCAGTATTTGGGAGCCTCCTGCGAAGCGCTTCTTTGATGTTTCCTCCGGTGTTTATAGTGGTCTGTCCCTGCCGCTTCTGGTTGTCAGTTTCAGCTGTCCGCTGTAGTGGTTGGTATATTGGGTCCAGGTCGATGTGTTTGTTGATGGAGTTTGTGGATGAATGCCATGCCTCTAGGAATTCCCTGGCTGTTCTCTGTCTGGCTTGCCCTATGATAGTAGTGTTGTCCCAGTCGAATTCATGTTGCTTGTTGTCTGCGTGTGTGGCTACTAAGGATAGCTGGTCGTGTCGTTTCGTGGCTAGTTGATGTTCATGTATGCGGATTGTTAGCTGTCTTCCTGGAGAAAGACCACGGAACGAGGACATACCACAACCAAAAGGACTAGCCACACTACCATACATCAGGAGCATCTCAGAACTGACAGCCAGACTACTGCGACCCCTAGGACTCATAACGGCACACAAACCAACAGCCACGCTCAGACAACAACTCACCAGAACGAAGGACCCGATACCCAACATGAGCAAAACTAATGTAGTGTACAAAATACCATGCAAGGACTGCACAAAACACTATATAGGACAAACAGGAAGACAGCTAACAAAATAAAAAGTATAACATAGCAAAGATGAGCAGGAAGCCAGAGGACTGGGAAACTTTTAAAGAGCAACAGAGGATAACAGAAAAGGCAATATGTGGAGATAAAATGAGGTACAAAGGCAAACTGGCCAAAAATATAAAGGAGGATAGTAAAAGCTATTTTAGGTATATGGAAAAAAAAATGGTTAAAACTAAAATTGGGCCCTTGAAGACAGAAACAGATGAATGTGTTATGAGGAACAAGGAAATGACAGAATAGTTGAATAGGTACTTTGGATCTGGCTTCAATGGAGAAGACACAAGCAATCTCCCAAATGTAATAGTGGCTGAAGGACCTAGGGTAATGGAGGAACTGAAGGGAATATATATTAGGCAGGAAATGGTGTTGGAAAGACTGTTAGGTCTGAAGCAGGAAAATCGACGTTTCGGGCAAAAGCCCTTCATCAGGAACGTCAATTTTCCTGCTCCACGGATGCTTTTCCAGCACCACTCTAATCTTGACTCTGATCTCTAGCATCTGCAGTCCTCATTTTTACCCTGTTAGGTCTGAAGGCTGATAAGTGTCCAGGACCTGATGGTCTGCATCGCAGGGTACTTAAGGAGGTGGCTCTGGAAATCATTTTCTAATGTTCTATAGATTCAGGATCAGCTCCTACGGATTGGAGGGTGGCTAATATGTTGTCCCACTTTTCAAGAAGGCAGGGAGAGAGAAAACAGGGAATTATAGACCGGCTAGCCTGACGTTAGTGGTGGAAAAGATGCTGGAGTCAATTATAAAAGATGAAATTACGACTCATTGGGATAGCAGTAACAGGATAGGTCAGAGACAGCATCGATGTATGAAGGGAAAATCATGCATGAATAATCTTCTGGAATTTTTTGAGGATGTAACTGTGATGATGGACAAGGGAGAGCCAGTGGATGTAGTATACCTGGACTTTCAGAAAGCCTTTGATAAAGTCCCACATAGGAGATTAGTGAGCAAAATTAGGGCACATTGGATTGGGGGCAAAATACTGACTTGGATTGAAAATTGGCTGGCTGACAGAAAGCAAAGAGTAGTGATAAATGGGTCCCTTTCGGAATGGCAGACGGTGACCAGTGGGGTACCACAAGGTTCGGTGCTGGGACTGTAGCTGTTTACAATATACATTAATGAGATAGATGAAGGCATTAAAAGTAATATTAGCAAATTTGCTGATGATGCAAAGCTGGGTGGCAGGGTAAAATATGAGGAGGATGTTATGAGAATACAGGGACAGGCTAGATGAGTGGACAGATGAAGTTTAATGTGGATAAATGCGTGGTTATCCACTTTGGTGGCACAAACAGGAAGCCAGATTACTATCTAAATGGAGTCAAGCTAGGTAAAGGGGAAGTACAATGAGATCTAGGTGTTCTTGTACATCAGTCAATGAAAGCAAGCATGCAGGTACAGCAGGCAGTGAAGAAAGCTAATAGCATGCTGGCCTTCATAACAAGAGGAATTGAGTATAAGAGTAAAGAGGTCCTTCTGCAGCTGTACAGGACCCTAATCAGACCGAACCTGGAGTAGTGTGTGCAGTTTGGGTCTCCAAATGTGAGGAAGGACATGCTGGCTATTGAGGGAGTGCAGTGTAGGTTCATGAGGTCAATTCCCGGAATAGCGGGACTATCATATGTTGAAAGATTTGAGCTTTGTATACACTTGAGTTTAGAAGGATGAAAGGGGATCTGATTGAGACGTATAAGATTATTAAAGGATTGGACACTCTGGAGGCAGGAAGCATGTTTCCGCTGATGGGTGAGCCCAGAACCAGAGGAGACAGTTTAAAAATAAGGGGTAGGTCATTTAGAGTTGAGGAGAAACTTTTTCACCCAGAGAGTGGTGGGTGTATGGAATGCTCTGCCCCGGAAGGCAGTGGAGGCCAAGTCTCTGGATACTTTCAAGAAAGATATGGACAGAGCTCTTAAAGATAGTGGAATCAAGGGTTATGTAGATAAGTCAGGAACAGGATACTGATTGTGGATGATCAGCCATGATCACAATGAATGGTGGCGTAGGCTCGAAGGGCCGAATGGCCTACTCCTGCACCTATTGTGTATTGTCTAAATCTCACAACCCAGCTACAGCAATCCATTTAATATTCTTTATTTTTTTTTAAGAACAGGTACAATTTCTAACTTATTTAGAGCTTTTAAGCCCTGTATTTTTACTAACATTTACTAACTTTAAAAGACAAAAGGACTAATACCTCCTAATTATGCAAGCAGACTGGACAGAAACTCTTAATCCTATCAGAAGTAGCAGCCAACACTTTGCACATGTTTTAACCTATCTCCTGTCTCCTCACAGAGGCTCTTCAAAACTCTGTGTACAGAGGAACATCGATTATCCAGAATTTGATTATCCGAATATCAGATTACCCGACAACATTGCAAGGTCCTGATGCTTGGCAAAATGTTGTTATCCGGCATTTGATTATCCAGAATTCGATTAACTGAATGAAATACTCCCCACCCATGTCCTTTGGATAATCGAGGTTCCTCTGTACTATAGATAAAAAAATGTAATGTCAAGTAATGGAATTTTAATGTAGGTAAGAACTGCGTATAAAGGGATTCTTGTAAGAACTATATTTTAGGATTCTATTGCCACCTCGAACTTGTGCTATGGTTGCTGAACAGAAGGCTATTTTCGCCACTCACTGATTCTGGTCGTTATTTGAACACTATCCACACCAGGGACAATGAAGAAACAGAAATATATTTCCCAGTCTGGAGGAAAACTTGCAAGTAGTTCAATATTCCCTCAAATTATTTTTCTTGAATCTCTGAGATCCATGCACGGCTGTAACTTCCAAAACTGGATGTCAATGCATCAGCATGCATATCGTCATTTGTGGGTCCTCAGAGCTGCTGCACAGCTTAAAATAAATACTGGTGTTGGTCCAACATGTCTGCTACCCTGCACTTCTCTGTGGTATAGCGTGCGGGTTGGGAGGTGATGACAAATAAGACTTTAAGAGTCGATTCATAATAATGAGATTAGATTGTTGTTAAGTGCAATTCTGCAGATGGTCACAGTGATAGTGCCACTTGCACAGGCGAGGTGTGTAACCTCGCCTGTGCAAGGACTGTGGCATGGCCACTTCTACTAAAACTGTCAAGAACAGATGCCATTCTGGTAGACTGATGAAAGAGGGGACTCTAGATTTTCCATGCTTGTTTCTTTCACCACTTGTCAGAGTCTGGTAGACATGACCTTCAGTCCTGAGTCCAATCCATCAGTAGTGTTGCTACTGAGTTAATCTAGGTGATGGACATTGGAAGTGCCACCCAGAGCATGTTCTGCGGCCTTACTACTCAATACCTCTCCCAAGTGAGATTTAACATGAAGTAAATTTATCAGCTGAGGTACAGTCCTGAGTAGCAATCAGGAGGTTTCCTTATTTACCTGATACTATGAGAAATTATAAGATCTAAAGATCAATGTTGAAGACTTCTAGGACAATTCCCTCTGCTCCATAACATTGATGGCACCTCTAGTGGATTTGATCTGCTGCTGAGATGGGCTATACTCATGGATCATTAGGATTGGAACATTACATAGAAGATATTATTATGTAAATATGACTTATCAGGTTATTGCTTGACTAATCTGTGGGGCAAACCTCCCAAATTTGGCACTGATTCCCAGTCAATGATGAGGACTTTGTAAGGACAGCTGGACAGGATATAATGTTATCACTTCTGTTGTTTGGGTTAATGCTAAGTGTTCAATTCAGTTCTTTTACATGACTCTTCTTTAACAGTTTGAGATAACTGAGTGGCTGGCTTCTCAGGTCATTTTTGAGGGGTGGCACGGTGGCTCAGTGGTTAGCGCTGCTGCCTCACAGCTCCAGAGACCCAGGATCGATCCCTGCCTTGGGTAACTGTCTGTGTGGAGTTTGCACATTCTCCCAGTGTCTGCATGGGTTTCCTCCGGGTGTTCCAGTTTCCTGCCACAATCCAAAGATGTGCAGATTTGGTGAATTGGTCATGCTAAATTGCCCATAGTCAGGGGTGAATATGGGGAATTGGTCTGGGTGGGCTACTCTTCGGAGGTTCGGTATGGACTTGTTGGGCCGAAGGGCCTATTTCCACACTGTAGGGAATCTATTCTAATCATATCATAAGAGTCAGAGTAGTCACTACAGTCCTGGTGGCATGGGAACAGGCCCAAGAGTTTCTGAATGATCATTACAAGCTTTCTATTCCAATGTCATTTATTAAAAGAATGAAAATTCCTTCAACTGGCATGTTAAAATCTAAATTCATGTCCAGGTCTTTAGGTTATCTCTCCAGAAACATTACCATCATGCTTTACTTTGCTCTCTCCACTCAGGATCTTCCTGGATAGATGAATTAAAAAGGAATGGCTTGTTACCTATTTACCTTCAACCTTATAAACTATTAGTTACTGCACAAAATACCATCAAATAAAAACCTACATTCTTTTCGATGAACACTTGTATAACATCAAAGTGTAGCGTATTCTCTACTTTTAGAAAAGCAAAACCACACTTAGCAACCAAACCTTTAGTATGAACAGGAAATTGATTAAAACTTTAGATTAGTGGTAACTTCCTTCACTGCTGATTAATCTAAGAGATAGGATACTTAAAAAAAAACTTGAACTAGAAAATTAAAACAAAATACTGTTTTAGAAAATGCATCCATTTAAAACAAAATCCTGTTATATTTTTTCCATTAATCATTTTTGCCATCTCCTAAAGAATATATTTGGTATTTTCTCTTAAAGTAAAAAGGACATCACATTACATGCAGTTCTCATGATCATTAAAACTACTCCGACCATGTTTGCACTCTTGATACCTTCAAATCATGTCTTACTATCTTTCAAAAAAAACTAAATATTTTCCACTGACCTCAATTAGCAGAAGTCTTTTAGCAAGATTTCCGATCTATGAGCAAGACATGCATTTACACTATATTAGATGAGAATTGGGAAACCTCAAGTCAAAGTCAAATTTCAGATGGGCTAGTTTAAGAAATACAACTAAGATTTTCTCAGTACACTTACAAGACATTCTGCCATTAAGAAAGGTTCAACAGTATCAGTTATTTTACAGGCTACCAAATATTGCGCTGTAGGATGGCAAATAAATATGTGGTAAACCATAGGGATAGGTGAATCGCAACCATGTCACCAAACATTAAGTAGACACCAAATATTAATATATTAATAAACTAGAGAGCACTAAAGACTCCATTTTCTCACAAGAAACTTCAGAATACCATTAGAAGATCTACTAGAAAGACCAATGTTGGAAGGAAATTCTTTAAAAATATTCCAGTCCTACTTTTGACTTTAGTAAAAATTATAGCATTGTTCTCTATCTAATCAGAGAAAAATTACATAAAGTTCTGAGAGACATTAGGACAGAATCTCACCACACAAGGATGGTCTTAATCCCTAGAGTCACCTTCAGTTCCTCGGAACAGTGACCATCTGGCTTACAAGGTAAACAAACAACCTCTGTTATTTGAACACAATACTTTTATTCTTGAGGACAGGAGAGAAAATGACAAAAATTGGCCTGTACTTCTAAGTATTTTCTATAGAGAAGCCTTCAAACTCTACCCTAGTCTTTGGAAAAGTAGAACACTTCTCTGTTCTGACTCTCCACAACTGAGAGCTCCAACACCATAAGCACAGTATTTCCACTAACAGCAGATTAGATTAGATTTCTTACAGTGTGGAAACAGGCCCTTCGGCCCTACAAGTCCACACCGCCCCGCCGAAGCGCAACCCACCCATACCCCTACATTTACCCCTTACCTAACACTACGGGCAATTTAGCATGGCCAATTCACCTGACCTGCACATCTTTGGACAGTGGGAGGAAACCGGAGCACCCGGAGGAAACCCACGCAGACACGGGGAGAACGTGCAAACTCCACACAGTCAGTCGCCTGAGTCGGGAAATGAACCTGGGTCTCTGGCGCTGTGAGGCAGCAGTGCTAACCACTGTGCCACCGTGCCACCCACCGTGCAGCTGTAACAGGAAGTCAAAAGAAGCTTCCTAAAATTCTTTCATAGTGCCCTCGGGGAGTGGATCTACAGGTTCTAAAGTGGCAGTTTAGCACCAATCAGCATTAGAGACAATGTCATTATGTTCTGCCCATCCTGCATGATTCAAAAACAGGAATGGTCCATCCAAGGGTGGTGAGCTTCAGAGACCTGCAGAAGCGGATAGTGCCACTTTAAACTCCTGTCGGCTCCTAAGTATTGACACCAGCATTGTGAAACTCAATTTTTTAATCTTTATGCTGAAGTAAGGATTTATTTCTAGACATACAGGGAGATGGAAAACTTGTTCATTTCACTTCTCACTTTCAGCATTTGCAAGTGACTTTTATGAAATTGTGAAAACCAACTACAACCTGTACTGGGCTTTCCTGTGAATCCTTAAGAATTACATTTGAACCAAAACTACTAAATATAGGATGACATGGTACTGGCAAGGATGGTTTCTTTGTGGCAAACACAACACAACCCTTAATAATGGTGAGAACAAAAGAACTTAAACAATCCCTACAGTCCCACAGGGTTCTCTTATGTACAATATTTCAGCAAGGAAAATGCAAGATTGTACGATTCCACTCATTTGAAGTTTGTGGAAAGTGATGGATGTATATTCATCTCCTATTCTATCAAAAAATGCAGACAGTAGTGAACAAGGACATGCAGATTATTGTTATTAATAATGACATGCCTGCACAATATATTGTACACACAAGTCGTACATACATTGTGTGCAATAATTTTGGCCTCATGCAGACTATGCCGTTTTATATCAATAGAGAAAACCCATCATTATTAATTTAGTATGTAGCAACACCCAAAGTGGAATTTCATTCAAGTCCTCAAAATCAATGAAAATATTTCCAGGACATGTGAAAGGCATTCTGATCCCTGTCACAAAGATTGCTGAGAGAAAACTGAAGGTCCAAAATGATGTGTTTCACCATCAAAAGAATCTACATTTTAAAGAGTGAAAGACATAACTTAAAATGTTGCAAAACCAGGATAGACTACCAGACATTGACTAAAGCATGAGAATAAAGAACCACAATCTCAATCCTGTTAAAGTTGCAAAATCCTTCTTACCATCATTGGGAAAGTCTTATCCCAGAGGCAGGGTAGACGCAGCAAAGATTGCAGAACATTATCATAGCTGGGAGGGCGATGCCCTGGGAGTACTCAACGTTGATCCAGGACCTCATGATGTCACACATTAGGTCAAATATAGACAAAGAAACCTCTGGCTGATTACCACATACTGTCCTCTCTTGGCTAATGAATCAGTACGCTGCATGTTAAACACTACTTGGAGGAAGTAGTATGGGTAGCAGGAGTATAAAATGTGTTCATGGAGAAGGCGTTCAATGACCACCACCAGTGATGGTTTAGTAGCATCAGTACAGACTGGGCTGGTCAAGTCCGAACAACGTAGCTGCTAGATGGGTCTGTGGCAAATGGTGATGGAACCAAGAAAAAAAAAATTAACCTCAACCTCTTTTTTTTAATTTTCACTTATCAGTTATTGGCGCTACTACCTGGGCATGCATTTATTCCTGAACTCTATTTGCCCTTGAGATGGTGGTGAGCTGCCTTCTTGAATTGCTCCATTAAAGAGGGAATTCCAGGATTTTGACCTAACGACACTAAAGGAATGATGATGTATTTTCAAGTCAGAATGATGATTGGCTTGGATGGTTCCAATGTATTCATGTCCTTGCCTTTCTGGATGGTGCTGCAGATAGAGTTGGAAGGTACTGTCTGAGTAGCCTTTGTGAATTTCTGCTATGCATCTTATGGATGTCATTCTCTGCTGCTAATGAGCATTGGTGGTGGAGGGGTGGATATTTGTGGTTGTGGTTACAAGTGAAATGCCATGCCCTTGACAGTGTTAACTTTCTCGAGTGCTGTTAGAGATGCACACATCCAGGCAAGAGAGGAGTATTTAATCACACAGCTGACTTGTGCCTTGCAGATGGTGGACAGGCTGTGGGGAGTCAGGAGGTCAGTTACTCATTTGCAGGACTTTTAGTCTCTGACCTGCCCTTGCAGCCATTGTATTTAAATGGTTAGTCCAGTTCAGGTTCTAGTTGATAATACCCACAAGATAAAGCCTGCCACGAATGTAGCTGTCCATGACTGTTTCATTTGAGTGACCAACAAACACATAGCCCTTATGGAAATGAAGTCCCACCTTCATATTGAGAATACCGGTCATTGTGTTATGTGGTACTATCAAGTGTTAGATGATATAGATTTCAGTATATCCAGCAACCAAGGCTAGGCATTCATGAGACACGGTGGGCCACCTGCAGCAGAATTTAGTCCTAAATAATCTGCACCTCATGGTCCAGTATATCCTCCACTCTATCATTACTATCAAGCCAGGGGATTAACCCTGGTTCAATACACAGCACAGGAGGGCATGTCAAGAGCAGACCAGACCTTAACTGAAGTTTTAACTGGAAGCTACTAAACATGGCTACTTATGTGCAAACAACATAAGCAGCAAGTAATGGACAGAACTAAGTAATTCCAGAAGACATGAATCAAATCTAAGCTCAACAGTTTTACCACATCCAACATGTAAGGAGGTGGACAATTACAAATTAATGGAGGAGGAGGAGGATCCAAAAATAGCCCATTCCTCAATAATGCATCGTCATAAAATACAAGGCTAAGGAACTTGCAACAATCTTCTGTCAGAAGTGCTAATTAAAAGATCTATTTTGGCCTTATGCTAAGGTTGCTAGCATTTGGCTTCAACCAAATTTATTCATTCAACATGATATCAAGAAACAGTTCATTACATTGGACACGGCAAAGGCTATGGGTCCTGACAAGATTCCAGTAACCTTGAAGATGTGTACTCCAGAACTTGTTATGTCCCTGGCCAAGCTGTCCCAGTACTGCTTTTACAATGGCACTTCTCAGACAATTCAGAAAACCACTGTCCAGGGATATCCCTAGGAATGCAATTAAGGAACAGGTCCGCAAGGGTCATAATCTCTGGATTACTGCCTGAGACAGGTGCAAATTGGCTTAGGGATAAGAAAATTAGGAAAGTAAACACGTGAGAAGGGAGTGGTGTGCGAAAGCGGGGTTCCATTTCATGGTGAAATGGCATCAGTTTTGGAACAGGAGGATCTGTACTGATGGGACGGTCTCCACCTGAACTGATATAGAACCGGTGTTCTCGAGAAAAGGATAAATAGGCTGGTCACTAGGACTTTAGACCAGTGAGTCGGTGGGCGGGGAGAGTGACAGGAAGTACGATGGTAAATAAAAGTTAAGTACCAGGTTAGCATGTGTGCAGGAGGGTTCAAGTACAAAGCAGACTATGAAAGAAACAAAAAGGATAAAACAGGAGATTAGAATCCCTACAGTGTAGAAACAGGCCACTTGGTCCAACAAGTCCACACTGACCATCTGAAGAGTGATTTGGAGAGGCGGGTATTGGACTGGGGTGTACAAAGTTAAAAATCACACAACACCAGGGTTATAGTTCAACAAGTTTATTTGGAAGCAATAGCTTTCAGAGCATTGCTCCTTCATCAGGTGGTTGTGGAGAATAAGATGACAAATAAACCTGTTGGACTATAACCTGGTGTTGCGTGTTTTTTAACTTTGTATATCAGAAGAGAATCCCACCCATACCCATTCCCTGACACTTATTATTCTACATTTCCCCTAACTAATGCACCTAGCCTACACATCTCTGAGCACTATAGGCAATTTAGAATGGCCGATTCACCTAACCTGCACATCTTTGAGTCTTGGGAGGAAACCCACGCAGACAAGGGGAGAATATCCAAACTCCACACAGTCGCCCCAGGCTGGAATCGAACGAACGTCCCTTGCACTGAGGCAGCAGTGTTAACCACTGAGCCACCGTGCCAACCCAATACTATTAGAGATGTTGGAAATCACGAAGGTAAGAAAACTAGCATAAGGGCATTTTAGCTGAATGCTTGTAGCATTCGTAACAAGGTCGATGAGTTAATGGCACAAATCATCATAAATGATTATGATTCAGTAGCCATTACAGACACATGGTCACAACTGGGAGTTAAATATCCAGGGCTATCAGACTATTCGGAAGGACAGACAGGAAGGTAAGGGAGGTGGCGTAGCTCTGATATTCAAGGACAACATCAGGGCAGTAGTGAGAGATTATATAGGTTCTATGGAGAATAAGGTTTAATCCATTTGGTGGAAATTAGAAATTCTAAGAGGAAAAAAAATCACTAATAGGCATAGTCTTTGGTCACCAAATAGTAACATTACATTGGGGCAGGCAATAATCAAAGAAATAACTATTGCCTGTAAAAATGGTAAGCAACTATCTTAGTGAATTTTAATCTGCATGCCGATTGGTCGAACCAGCTCGATCAGGGTAGTCTTGAGAAGGAGTTCATTGAGTGTACCTCCAATAGTTTTCTTGAACAGTATGTAATGGAACTGATGAGGGAGCAAGATATCTTCGATCTGGTCCTGTGTAATGAGCTGAAAATGTGCTGCTGGAAAAGCGCAGCAGGTCAGGCAGCATCCAAGGAGCAGGAGAATCAACGTTTTGGACATGAGCCCTTCTTCGGCTCATGCCCGAAACGTTGATTCTCCTGCTCCGTAGATGCTGACTGACCTGCTGCGCTTTTCCACCAACACATTTTCAGCTCTGATCTCCAGGCATCTGCAGGCCTCACTTTCTCCTGTGTAATGAGACAGGAATAATTAATGACCTTATAGTTAGGGATGCTCTTGGAAAGCGTGATCACAGCATGGCTGAATTTAAAATACAGCTGGACAGTATGAAGATAAAATCCAAAATCAGAGTCCTGTGCTTAAACATGGGAGACTACAATAGAATGAGGAAGGACTTGGCTAAAGTAGACTGGAAACAAAGATTTTATGGTGGCAGTATTGACTAGCAGTGGAAGGTTTTCAAAGCAATTTTTCAAAGTGCTCAGCAAAAGTATATTCAAGTAAAAAGGAAGGATTATAAGAAAAGGGGTAATCTGCCACGGGTGTCGAAGGAAATAAGGAAGGCTATCAAACTGAAAGAGAAGGCATACAAAATGGCCAAGAATAGCAGGAAACTAGAAGATTGGGAAAACTTTACAGGTCAACAGAAAGCCACAAAATGAGTTATAAAGAGAACTAAGATAGAACATGAGAAAAAACTAGCACAGAATATTAAGACAGACAGCAAACATTTCTATAAATATATGAAATGAAAATGAGTGGTTAAAATAAACATTGGTCCTTTAGAGGATGAGAAGGGGCATTTAGTTATGGGATATAATGAAATAGCTGAGGCATTGAACAGGTGTTTGTATCGGTCTTCACAGTGGAGGACACGAATAACATGCCAGTAATTGACAAAGAAAAGAAGGTAGGTGAGGACCTGGAAACTATTATTATTATTATTATGGAAGTGGTAGCATTGGACAAGCTAACGGAGCTAAGGATAGACAAGTCTCCTGGCCCTGATGGAATGCATCCCAGGGTACTAAAAGAGATGGTGGGAGAACCAGCAACTACACTGGTGGTAATTTTCCAAAATTCACTGGACTCCGGGCAGTTCCAGCAGATTGGAAAACATCAACCGTGTCCATTGTTTAATAAGTGAGGTAGACAATGGGGAATTTATAGACTGGTTACCTTAACCTCTGTAATGGGAAAGATGCTTGAGTTTTATTAAGGAAGAAATAGCAAGGCATCTAGATAGAAATGCAGATGCAGCATAGGTTCATGAAGGGCAGGTCATGCTTAACTAATCTATTGGAATTCTATGAAGACATTACAAACAAGGTGGACAATGGGGACCCAGTGGATGTGGTGTACCTAGATTTGCAAAAGGCCTTTGAAAAGGTGCTACATAAGCTAAAGATGTAAGGCATTATGGACAAAGTATTAGCATGGGTAGAGGATTGGTTGACTAACAGGAAGCAAAGAGTGAGAATAAATGAGTGCTATTCTGGTTGACAATTAGTAACTAATGGTGTGCCTCAGGGATCAGTGTTGGGAGTGTAATTATTCACAATGTATATAGATGATATGGAATTGGGGATCACGTGTAATGTGTCAAAGTTTGCATGACACTAAAATGAGTGGCAGAACAAAGTGTACAGAGGACTGTGAAACTTTGCAGAGGAACAGTGATACTTTAATTGAGTGGGCAAAGGTGTGGCAGATGGAATACAATATTAATAAATGTGAAGTCATCCATTTTGGTAGGAGTAACAGTAAAAAGGATTAGTACTTGAATAGTAAAAAGTTGCAGTGTGCTGCTATACAGAGGGACCTCTGTGTCCTTGTGCATGAATCACAGAAGGTTGGTCTGCAGGTACAACAAGCAATTCAGAAGGCAAATGGAATTTTGTCCTTCATTTCTAAAGGGATTGAGTTTAAAATCAGGGAGGTTATGTTGCAGCTGTATAGAGTGCTGGTGAGGCCACACCTGGAGTACTGTGTGCAGTTTTGATCTACTTACTTAAGAAAGGATGTACTGGCACTAGAGGGGGTGCAGAGAAGGTTGACGAAGTTGATTCCGGAGTGGAGGAGGTTGGTTTATGAGGATAGATTGAGTAGACTGGGATTATTTTCACTGGAATTTAGGAGAATGAGGGGGTTCTAATAGAAACATATAAAATTATAAAGGGAATAAATAAGATAAATGTAGAAAGGATGTTTCCACCGGCAGGTGAAATCGGGACAAGACAGCATTGCCTCAAGACTAGAGGGAGCAGATTTAGGACTGAATTGAGAAGGAACTTCTTCACCCAGAGTGTTGTAAGATCTATGGAATTCGTTGCCCAGTGAAGTAATTGACACTACTTCAGTGAACGTTTTAAAGATAGATTTTTTTTTTGAACAATTAAGGAATTAAGGGATATGGTAAGAGTGTGGATAAGTGGAGCTGAGTCCACAAAAAGATCAGCCATGATCTTATTGAATGGTGGGACAGGCTCAAGGGGCCAGATGGCCTACTCCTGCTCCTAGTTCTTATGTTTTATCCCATACACAAATGGGAGGACAAGTTCAACCAGGCCAGTTACTACCCCAGTCTACACTTGATCACCAGTAAAGTGATGGACAGTGTCACCAACAGTACTATCAAGCTGAATTTGCTTAGCTATAACCTACTCACTGTCGCACAGTTTGGGTTCCGCCAGTGATAATCAACTCCTGACCTCAATAAAAGCCATCGCTCAAAACTGGAAAAAAAAGTTCTAGTCTTGAGTTGTGGCGGGGGGGTTGAAGAGAAGAGCTTCAAGGTTCAGCTTCAAGGAGCCTTGTAAATGTAAGTCAATGGAAATTAAGGGAAAACTTGTCTGCTGCTTAGAGACATACCTGGCACAAAGGACAATGGTTTTGGTTGGAGTTCAGACATCTGAGCTCTAGACCATCTCTGTGGGAGGCAGTATCCTAAGACCAACCATCTTCATTTGCTTCACTAATGACTTTCCCTCATTATAAGGTCAGAAGAGATGATGTTTGCCAATGAGTGCACAACTTTTAGCACTATTCATGAATTCCCAGAGACTGAAGCAGTCCACATTTAATTGCAGCAAAATTTAGACATACCCAGGTGCAGGCTGAAAAGTGGCAAGTAATATTTGAGCCATGCAAATGCTCAGCAATGACCATCTTCACCGGGAAAGAAGTTAAACATTGCATCTCGACATTCAATGGCATTACCATCACTGAACACCTCACTAAACCCTGGGGGTTTGTAGCAACCAGAAACTGAATTGGACTAGCAATATCAGTACAGTGGTGAAGAGCAGGTCAAAGGCTGGAAATTCTGTAGCACGTTACTCTCTTCCAATTCTACCATTTAGAAGGCACAATTCAGGGGTATGATGGAATATTTCCCATTTGCCTGGATGAGTGCAGCTCCAACAACATAAGAAGCTTGACATCATCCAGAACAAAGCAGCCTGTTGAACTGGTACCACATCCATAACCATCTGTTCACTTCAACACTGTGGAATAGAAGCAGTGTGTACCATTTAAAAGATGCACTGCCAAAATTAAACAAAGCTCCTTGGACAGTACCTTCCAAAGCAATAACCAACAACACCTAGAAGGACAACAGAAGCAGATACATGGGAACACCAACACCCGTAAGTTCCTCTTTAAGCCAATCATTATCCTGACTTGGGAAAATATCATTGTCCCAAATTCCTGGCATCCCTTCCTTGATAGCATGAGAGCTTGTGCATCCCAAATGGACTTCAGCAGTTTAAGAGACAGCTTACCTTCTCAAGGGGCAACTAGGAATGGATAATAAATGTTGGCTCATCCAGTGATACCTCCATCCCATGAATCAGTTAAAAAAAGCCCACATAATTTTCATGTTTTAAATCAGCAAGGAAAGCATGCAGGAAAAAACTTTCATAAAAATGGAAAGATATCAATATTCATTTACACAGCGCACGTGATACAGGAGGGTTTGCATGCTGATGCGGCTAGGAGAGAAAACAGGGGCTCTTTGGTATCCTACTAAGCAGGGCATGATGGAAGGTCAGTCTATGATCCAATAAACATATCCTGTGGCGAACTAAAATCTCTAGAAGATTTGCCTTGACAAAACCAGGAGAACAAAGAATCAGTCTTCTGTTGAAAGTCATTTGAGAACAATTATGAGCCTGAAGGAGAGAAACTTTACCAATTAAGTGATGTCATAACTCAAGTGAACCTATGGAAACATGAACCCATTGGAATCTTGAAGCTACAGTGAACTGTTTCCTATCAAAGCAGTAATTGTGTGGAAAGAAGGCTGTCAAGTATATACATGTATTGTGGTTTATCAGTGGTGTTAGAACATTAACAAGGATTTGTCTTTTCTGTAATTTACAATATTAGTTACCTAAGTAATGCTTAGTTAATGCTGATTGTCACAGTATAAAGTTTAAAACATTAAAAGGAACTGAATAAGATGTTCAAGTTGGCAATTAAAATCTCTGTTTAAAGTTGTGTCTACAGGGATCACAATAGATAGATTTGAAATAGAAACCTTGAGAGGAGTCAGCATTGAATCAAGGAGTTGATAACATCTTCAAAGATTTCAAAAGGAAGGGCTTTTGGAGATCGGTTGCAACTTCAAGTTGATATCTATCAAGGTTGAGTTTCGCTGAAGTATAACCAAAAGCATTCTCTATGTTGGCCCCATTATCAGCCTTCCACAAACTCTAACTCATGCAAAACCCTTGTTCAACTCCTATTCTGTCCAAGCCTAATGTGCTTGTTGATTCACACAAATTCTCTATTCTTCAATTCACACATGCAGCTCTCTCTGCAACTTTACCCCTTCTCTCCACCTCCTAATCTCCTATTTGGCTAGCCCCTCTTTCCTCCCAACCTCAAACCCAGATCTTCCATGAGATCCACCATCTGATCCCTTAACTGTAATGGGCTCTACTAAAGGACACAAGGGGTAAAACTCCACAAAATTGTTGTTCCAAACTCAGAGCCGGAAGACATTTTTATCAACTATTCTACTATGGTCACTTCAAAATGGTCAAAATATTTGCACACATGCAGCACTTTTCTTTTTGTTGAGTATCTTTTGTGATTAACATAGGTCCAAATGCACGATGAGTTCATGATTTCACCAAAGTTTTCAGAGGAAATACAAAATTAAATAACCAATCATCATTAAAACATGATATGGAAACAATGATTGAAGAATGACACAAAGTAGTTTGGGGCCTAGTTATGATGTCAAGTAATAATGCATCACAGAGAGACGAAAGTACGAAAAAAGGAAAACGAAAAGAATAAAATTGAAAATAAAAAATTCTTAGCCCTATGTCTATTTTACTTTAGTATTTTTCTGGAAGATGGATGACAAGAAAAGAAAAGCTACAATATTCCCTAACAAAATGACTCTCACCTTCTCTTGCGTCTCGTTTGACTATGAATATTAACTGAGACAGAAATTAACACACAGGAATTTAAGCACTATGAATGATCACATTTTACTTAAAGTAGTTGGCACCAAAATAGAAAAGCACTTCCTATCTCTGCTTAGTGCCAGGTGACCTTATTCCTAAATATGGTGCCACAGTCATAAGTACTGAATGGCCAAGCAGCTTTCTAACAATTTGGAAAGACATTTTGTTCATGTTTCGTCACTGCATTGATTTTGCTCAGCTTCTTCCCCTATTAAAACTTTCACAACATTTCATTCATCTTCAACTTTATTTATTTTGTAAAGAGATATTTTACATGCTCCTATAATTTTACACAGCTTTTAACAGAATCTTGATATAAACCCTCAAGCTGGTTTATTACCAGCCATTATTCAACTTTTCTAAATTACAAAATAAATTACACTACAAAACTTACGCATTAGGTCCTTGCCAAGTCCATGTAACTGTGTCCTGTTGGAAAATATTTTTAATAATCAGTTTAGCCACTTACAACTTAATGCTTGCAAAATATTAAACATTTGTGAACGCTAATCAAAATCTAACGGAGTCACATATTGAAATCACAACTTAATTGTTGTGAAATTGGTGAGGAAAATCTAAGAATAATTTGCAGCTTGCTATAAAGAGTGTAGATACTATACAGAGTAAGTCACATGACTTTAGAAGCACTTCCTCAATCAAATAATGAAGTTATTCCAGTTCAACTACAACACTAACATTCATACAGCAATGTGGAAAACTGCCCAAGTTCCAAATCTCTCCAATATCCATAAGTAAACACTCTTGGGAGTCTTTAGTCAAAGTAACATTTGAGATAATGTGGTTCATGGTTGACAAATGGTTGTGCATTTGTAATTACATTACTTACACTTCACAGGTTATGATCTGGTCATACTTCTGACAGTCACATTGGTATTTTTACTGTAATATGTCAATTTTTTAAAGTCACATCTTGTGACATGATTGATGTTCCACATGTTCTATTCGGATTAACTGAAACTGTAGTTATTTATTTCAAACTATTATTATGAACACTTTAATATTTATACAAGTCAAATAAACTTACATTTTTAAAATATAATCAAATTAGAACATAAATCTTAGATCGACTGGTTCCTTAAGAAATGTTATTTGAAAGTCCTCAACATTAAAATGTTGAGCTTAAAATCTTGGTGTTTTTGAGCAATTGCCTCAAGCAACTCAGGAGGAGCTAACTAGTCACTTTACTTAAAGAGACTGAGTGAACTGGCACAGCTTCAGCCAAAAGTGAAAAAAAGACTCATTAGTTTTTTAAAAATAACAGTGGCCAGCTACAGAAGGTAAAAGTTGCACCCATCTTGTATCTATTGTTACAAGAGATTTAGGGACCAGAAGAGATGGTAGATGAAATAAAACAACATTATACACATTAAAAACTCACCAATCTGTTTGGATATCGAATAATTACAGGCTGAACAGGGACTCCAGGAATAAAAGCGCCTGCAAACATCAGAAACAGTTAAGATTCTAATAATTATTTGAAGCTAGAAAACATTAAAAGTGTTAATAATTCTTGATTTAAAATTTTGCAAGTATTAAATGTCGTGACTGGAGAGACCAAAGATTGAATAATATGGCAAGATATAGTGTAACATGAATGCAATCTTTGAAAATTTGAGAGATGAAATATTTGGACCTTGGGCATTCGTTAAGTTTATCCTATCCCTATCCAGTAACCTGCTACAAAAGGCAGTTTTAGGAGGGTAATAATTAGTATTTGCCCATAAGTAAAATAGGTTTTCCAATTAGTAATAGATCAATTAAAGGCATCATAAATCCCTGTGAAAATAAGTTGATTTGCAAATTACATTTGCTCAGGGCTTTGAAAGAAAATGCATTCTCACTACATATCAGATATGTGGAAAGAAATGAGGTTTGAGATCTTTATAAAGTAGATCCTTTCACCCCGGGTGGGTACCAGGGTGGGCTGTCCTAGAGGTGGTTGAAAGGTGTAAGGGCGGACCGAGAACTGGAAGGACATGGGGTGGACCGAGAGCCAGAAGGTGTGTTGGGGCGGGCTGCCTTAGAGTGGCTGGAAGGTGGGAGGGACGGGGGCTTGCTGGTTCTGTATTGTATGCACTGTTTTCATGTAACTGGATTGGCTCTTTATGTACAAATGTCATTGTTGATGTCTTTTCATGTTTGAAACTGGGATTTGAGGTTTGTCCTCATCTCCCTGTAAACTGGTTGAACGGTAGGGTTTGGGGCCTGGTTTTGCTGCTCCTCTCCCTTGTAAAATTGCTGTTGTATACAGCTGTAAATGTTAACTGTTCTTTGTGAACTGTGTGTTTTGTAAACTGTTTTGTAATTGCTCAATAAAATAATTTTAAAAAAGTAGGTCCTTCTACTAATTTGCTCAAGTTATATTAAAAAAAGTCAAATAGCAAAAAAAGTACAAATTCAAATTCCATCAATTGCTCCTTTGTAGTTTTAACTCTTTCTTGACTAACTAAATAGGATATTCTTAGTTGGAACCATTGAACTCTGATTACTCTTCAAATTTTAAAGTCTCTGTATAAAAAGTATATGTGCACAAGGATACGAGCATAAAAATTTGACAGAACAACGAGCTCACCTGATTTAAAAGTGATGAGGCAGGTACGATTTGTACAGGTACCTTCTGGAAAAATCATCAGCTTGAAAGAAAAAGAGTAGTATTTCAAAAATGCATACTTAAAAATGTACCAGGTCTTTAAAATAAACTGTCAGAGTTTAGACAATCATATTTAGTTATGTTTGTTTAAAATACCTGAGGCCATTTTCCTCTGGATTGTGCACGCTTTGTAATCTCTTCAACAGTTTTCCTTCGAGAATTTGTCTCATGGCGTGATACCAACACAGGTTGAGAACACTGCAGTAATACTAAAGCACAAAACAGAAGGCCTTACAAACTATTTCTTCTCTCATTACACTATTTTAAATCAGTCACATTACCTGAAAAAAAACTTGAAGAACAACATAGTTAGTGGAAGGTAGAAGTGCAAATAAAAGTTAAAAATAAAGTTCACCTATTCAAACTGAAAACCTCAGTTAATAAGGCATTGATATAATTTTGACTACAATAGTTTTATTCATGTTACACACTGTTTTTTATGATATATTTTACTTAGTACTTTATGCTCTGCCTCTGTTAGGCTCCTTAGAATTTTTTTTTTTCAGTGGTTGTAGTTGAGTTCTTCGGTAAAGACCTAATTTAAAAAAATACTTGACATGAAAGAATAAAATTCTCAGTAAGGGATCAAGTTTCCACTTTGAACAGTCACTTTAAACATTAAGCAATTCTGGTTGGGAATATCATCAGATTGGTGTAGAATAAAGCTTTTTCTGCTCCAGGCCAACAATGTACCAAACTTTTCCTTCGAAAGGACTTTTAATGCAGAAATCTGATTTTGTCTTCACTTCTACCACCAGGCATCATTTATGGCTGGTAATTGGAAATGCATTCCAAACATTTATATTAATATAGCATCTATATAACAAAGCATTCCAAGGCATTTTACAAGGTCACAATAAAACAAACTATGACATTAATCCATGTGTGAGAATTTCTAGGTCAGGTACCCAAATGTTTGATCAGAACGGTAGTTTTAAGAAGTATCTTTAATGAGCAAAGTATGATAGTGGGGTGTATGAAGGGAATTTCAGAGTTTAGGACTCCAGTATTTGAAGACTTGGAGTGGAAAAGAGCTGTTTAACAGGCTAGAATGTTGTAAACGAAGATCTAATGGAGGGACGAGGATCTGCAGGAAATTACAGGGATGGGGAAGAGTAAGACCATGGATTGATATGAAAACAAGGAAGAGAGTTTAAAAACCGAAATGTTAATGGAATAGTGTCAATCTACATCAGGAATGAATGGAGCTGGTTTGAGTTAAGACATCATCAGCAGAGTTTCAGATGTCCTCAAATTAACAGGGTAAAACATGGGAAATCAACAAGAGTGAATGGAATAGTCAAATCTAGAGATAACAAGAATTTTATAAGTAGGGATCAAGTGAACTTTATTCTTAACTGGAAGCAGGTAACTGTGGACTGATACATAGAGGGTCAAATATCACTGATTACAAGCAAACTAGCCCAGTGTCAGACTGTTGTCAGGGAGGGGAATGGAGTAAGTTGTTACAAAAGGGAATTTAGATCAGGAACTGGAAACAATAGTTTCAGTCTTCACAATAGTAAATTGAAGAAAATAATTGTGCATCCAGTAACTGATTTGAATAAAGATTTGTGCATCCAGTAACTAATTTAAATTCTATTGAATTACTAATCTCAGTTTTTCTTTTAAAGGTACATTTTCACTTAACAGAGACACGATTCAGACACAACCTAAAAGTTGAACAAAGTCCTAAGCTGCTTCACAGTGGTGAACAGAACAGTCACTTAGCCAAAAATAAGGAAAGAGATCAAAACTTTATCAGGAGTGATTAATGTCTATACATCAAACTACAAAAAGACAACAATACGAACAGATAAAAATAAGCAAAAATGTCCTGGAGTTATTGCATTTTGTCTTCGACCAAGGTTGTTTCTTTTAAACTCACTCATGGGATGCATGCTTCACTGGCTCAGCAGGCATTTATTGGCAACCCAGACTGCCCTGGGGAAGGTGGTGGTGAGCTGCCTTCTTGATCACCTGCTGTTCTGATGAGCTGAGATGCAGACAACCCAGCCAAACCTCCAGATCGGTGTCTGTTCACAGCCAAAACTCACTTGCTGGTACAGTTGATCACAAAGTTGAAAAATCAGATCCCTTTCTTAGTTTTGACATTGATTACATACCTGAATACATAACCTTTACTGTCTTGAGTGACTAATAGTTTTTCAAACAAAACTTAAATTTTACTAAAATGCAATTCGTTTTACTGAGAGATGCAAAGAAAAAGTTAAATTGTGACAGTGGTGGTGGGAATCAAAAGAAACAAATGTGTATAATAGCGCACTTAGATGCACAACAGTTACAAGCAAAATATCATAGCACTGATAAATATCAGTGATAGATATCATTGTAAAGATCTCGTTTGTGAGGTAAGTTAGCTTTATAAGAATGCAAGATTGTTAAATAAGCCTCATGAGCATTATATTACTTATCATCACAATTTCTACTACTTTAATTGGTAAATCCTTTCCCACTGTCCTTCAGGCAGTGAAATGCTTGAAATGGATCAAGAAAGGAAAATGTCTCTTTGAAATTATTTACTGATTTTTTGTTTACTTAGATATTGTACTCCATGAAAAATGCTCACAAAACGTTACATTTTAACAACCTTGTTATCACATATCAAGTTAAGCACTTAGCAACATTTTGAGACTCTTAATGCAAACAATGCATTAGAAACAACGATTAAATTCTTAAAGAACTCACATCCAAACAACGGAATGTCAGCATTCTCAGCTCTTGAGACTGTTGATGGCATATCAGCAACGATATTCACAGCTGCATCAAAGAAGCTTGAGTGGGGAGCAACGACAAGAATCGGTGCCTCTGCTGCATTGGCCTTTTTTCCCTTCACCTTAATTTCCATGAAGCCCATACAGAAGAAAAACGCACGACCCAAGGACTTCAACACAAATCGTGAAGCACGGCTGTAAGTGAAGTTCAATGATATGAAAACTTAGCACTTCTTTCAACTTAGACAATGAAAACAAATCTGACTTATTTTGTTCAGAAAAGGAAGAAAATGGAAAGCCCTTCCAGTCAGAAAATAATTTTTAAACTAAATTCAAAACCATATAGATTGAAGATTTGTATTTATGCTTGCTTTGCAAGATTGGTATCAAAGAGATGATCTTAAATAACCTTAGTGACAAGGAAAATATCAAAACTTCTCTCAAGTGTTAGCAAGTTTTGAGAAGACTTGCGATTCTCTCAAAGGTATATTCAAACACTGGGAGTCCAATTTTAAAACAAACTTGATTTTAGATACATAAGTAGTTGTGTGCACTGTCTGATCAGAAAGGATAGCTAACAAAGTCAGGTGCTAGGTATTGCAAAATGAGCTTCTGGTTACTTTTGAAAAAGTCCAATAGCCTGGCACCTGAGGGCAGTATCATTTGGACTAATACAGCATGATCAGATCCCCATTAGGAAGAGAGCACCTATACCATAACCATTACTGCTCGTGCATCCACTATCTCTTAGCTACTTGCATTAATATCCTAGAATGCAAACTATCAGGTCCAGGAGACTTATAAATTTCCCCAGTGATTACTATTGTGTTTACAGTGAACCCCCATACCCATGGGGGATATTTTCCAAGACCTACCACGAATGCTTGAAGCACCAGATAGTAGTGAACCCGTTCATTTAAATGGGAAACATACTTCCCCTGCAACTCCCTGGCCCCTGGTTCTGGAAAGTTCCATGTAATATGTTCAGGCCACAGTAAACCGTGGGTAACCAAAACCATGGTAAGTGGACTCGCAGATACGATGGTCGCCATGTATTTCTTTCCCACATTTTGCATCTTCATTACATTGTATATTTAGAATGCTACGGGGTGCCTTTTACCAGAAGCCACCTCATGCTCCCGCGAGGAGGTTGAGCAGTTCATCAATTTCACCAACACATTCCACCCCGACCTTATATTCACATGGACGATCTCTGACACCTCCCTCCCCTTCCTGGACCTCTCCATCTCCATCAATGATGACTGAGTTGACAATGACTTTTTTTTAAAAAGCAAACCCACCGACTCCCACAGCTACCTGGATTACACCTCCTCCCACCCTATCTCCTGCAAAAATGCTATCCCGCATTCCCGATTCCTCCACCTCTGCCGTATCTGCTCCCAGGAGGACCAGTTCCACCACAGAACACACCAGATGGCCTCCTTCTTTAAAGACCACAATTTCTCCTCCCACGTGGTTAAAGATGCCCTCCAATGCATCTCATTCACATCCCGCACCGCCGCCCTCAGACCCCACCCCTCCACCCGTAACAAGGACAGAATCCCTCCTGGGTCCTCACCTTCCACCCTACCAACCTTCGCATAAACCTCATCATCCGCCAATATTTCCGCCACCTGTAAATGGGCCCCAGAGATATATTTCCCTCCCCACCAATTGCAGCTTTCCGCAAAGGCCATTCCCTCTGTGACTACCTGGTCAGGTCCATGCCCCCCAACAACCCACCCTCCCCTCCTGGCACCTTCCCCTGCCACCGCAGGAATTGCAAAACCTGCGTCCAAATCTCGCCCCTTTCCTCCATCCAAGGCCCCAAAGGAGCCTTCCACATCCAAAGATTCATCTGCACATCCACCAATGTCATTTATTGTATCCATTGCTCCTGATGTGGTCTCCTCTACACTGGGGAGATTGGACACCTTCTTGCAGAACACTTTAGGGAACATCTCCAAGACACCCACATCAATCAACCCCACCTCCCCATGGCCCAACATTTCAACACCCCCTCCCACTCTGCAGAGGACATGCAGGTCCTGGCCCGCCTCCACCACCACTACCTCACCACCTAACGCCTGGAGGAAGAACACCTCATCTTCTGCCTTGGAACCCTTCAACCCCAGGGCATCAATGTGTACTTCATCAGTTTCCTCATTTCCCCTCCCCCACCTTACCCCAGTTCCAACCTTCCAGCTCAGCACCATTCTCATGACCTGTCCTACCCGCCAATTTTCCTTCCCACTTACCCGCTCCACCCTCCTCTCTGACCTATCACCTTTATCCCCACTCCCATCCACCTATTGTACTCTTTGTTACCTTCTCCCCAGCCCCATCCCCCTCCCACTTATCTCTCCACCCTGGAAGCTCCATGCCTACATTCCTGAAGGGCTTTTGCCGAAACGTTGATTTTCCTGCTCTTTGGATGCTGCCTGACCTGCTGTGCTTTTCAGGCATCACTCTAATCTAGATGCCTTTTACTGTCAAGAACAATGCAAAATATCTATTCATCTCCTCTGCTATCCCCTAGCTCTCCACTATTTCCTTAGTTTTCACTCTCAAAGGGATCTATGTTTGCGTCAGCATCTGTTCCCTTTTAGGATAGAAGCTCTTACTGTCTGTTTTGATGTTTTTGCAAAGTTTGTGAAGGTTTGTAGCTCAGGTTGAGATTTAGGGTGGAGGTTTGCTCGCTGAGCTGTAGGTTTGATATCCAGACGTTTCATTACCTGGCTAGGTAACATCATCAGTGGCGACCTCCAAATGAAGCGAAGCTGTTGTCTCCTGCTTCACCACAAACCCCAGGAGCCCCATCCAGCAGAAAAGTATAAATAGAAAGCAGGAGACAGCAGCTTCGCTTCACTTAGAGGTCGCCACTGTTGATGTTTCCCAGCCAGGTAATGAAACGTCTGGATATCAAATCTACAGCTCAGCGAGCAAACCTACACCCTAAATGTTTTGATGTTATTTGCTAGTATTCTCAAAGTGCAGTTTTTCCCTCATTCTTTTCAATTTTTAAATTTTTTTTTCAAACTTTACTCGTCTTTTGGTTTAAAGTTAATCTTTGGAACATAGAATTGAATTGAAAGGAAACCATTCAATGTTTAACTTCTTTGGCTAATGATGGTTGATACATCCCATTACTAGAAATGTTGTCCCTCACTTCAAAACCTGACTCTTTGACCTGATTTCTGGCCACCCACCCTCTTTCTATTTTTTGTTTTACAATGCTCCTGATGTGCTTTGGGCCATTTTGCTTTGTTAGAAATGCCGCATAGATATATAGTGCCATTGCTAAATGTTGCCCACCACATTGTTCCAGAAGATTGGCAGTGTATCTTAAAGTTAAAGTTAATTAAATAGGAGTGTGGATGAAAAGAGCGACCAATGATTGGTCAAGGCAATAAATATATAATCAAATTATGTAGACACAGCTAAATAAAACCTGCCAATCCGTCATTTTAATGCAATGAATATGCTTAACAGATTAATTCTGTAGCCATCTGGTGCAACTCGTGGATTAGTATTGAACTACACTTCTTTCAGTAGAAGCCTGAGGGGATCTGTGTTTTTAAAGGAATGCTTGATATGATTTTATAATTTCTTATCAATATAAATCAAATTCACAAAATTACACAAAAACATTTTTATTAAATTCCAGGAATACTATTGGACAAACAATCATACATCAGACTCTCAAAAGAAAATGTAGTCACATTCCTAAAATCCTGAAACTGCCTCCTTAAATTTGACATGTTTGCAACAGCTTGATGAAATGCTGCAAGAGATTATTCCAATAAAATGATTTTAGTTTGAGTTAATGAATTCAACTTAAAAAGTAATAACTACTTAGCAAGAAAACAGATGCATAGCAGATCAAAAGCCCTGATAAAACCTCTTGAACGATTCCAAAATTACATTCCAATATAAAGTAATCCAGAATTTGTACAGCAACTTTAGAACAGACAAAATGTAGAAATCAGTGAAACTAAAAAGTATATTACAAATCAAAGTTACTGAAAAAAGTAGGCTAAATGGTGATGCTGCATTCATAGTGGAGTACTTCTGAAACAAATGCTTCAACTCTAAACATTGTGCTACAATTTACAACGTTATCATCCTTTTATACTACCATCCTTTAATCTTTGCATTAACAATTATTCTTAATTTTTGATGCATCAATTTCTTGAGGGTTAAATGAATAAATCTCACTTGGCATTTCATAATCTGCTCTGATCCACATCTAGCCAATCCCAAATTCCCATCAGACCATAAAAATCACCATGAACCTTAGTGTCCATTAGAACATGGCTTCTTAAAATAATAAAGTTAAAAATCACACAACACCAGGTTATAATCCAACAGGTTTAATTGGAAGCACTAGATTTCGGAGTACTGCTCCTTCATCAGGTGGTTGTGGAGTAAAAGATCATAAGTCAGAATTTATAGCAAAAGTTTAGTGTGATGTAACTGAAATTATATATTGAAAAAGACCTGGATTGTTTAAGTCTCTCATCCTTTAGAATGAACATGTTGGTTTCAGTTCATTCTATAAAATGAACTGAAACCAACACGTTCATTCTGAAAATTGAGAGCCTTAAACAATCCAGGTCTTTTTCAATATATAATTTCAGGTATATCACTGTAAACATTTGCTATAAACTCTGTCTTACGACCTTATACTCCATAATCTTGAAGGAGTAATGCTCTGAAAGCTAGTGCTTCCAATTAAACCTATTGGACTATAACCTGGTGTTGTGTGATTTTTAACTTTGTCCACCCCAGTCCAACATCACCATCGCCAAAGCACAAAATAAGAAACTCCTCATTAATGCATACTTGAAACAGAATATCTCAGTGGGTTGAGGAGCAAGACAGCAAAATGATGTGATTTTGCACAACCCATTAAGATAAGAAGCACATTCCATTTTTCAAGAAACTGTTTTTGGTCTCCCTCCCTCGGATATGACTCCACCTTTTTTAAAAGCCACACTGATCACAGTAATGCACCACTAGTCCAATCAAAACAACAGTTTTGGATATAGTAACCACTAGAGTACATTACGTTGCAAAAGAAACAGCAACTGAAATGAGCACATTATTTGACATTTCCATTTATTATTTTAAGTTGGAAATGGATCTTGAGATATCACTCCCTCATTTACGATAGTTGAGCTACATATCTGAAAAGCATAGTGAGGAAAATCAACAAAATAATCTGAAGCCAAGTTGCAGGGTGTCAAATAAATTCAGTAGGAGCAGGATCACAAAACTTTGTATCTAAAACTTTGAAATATCGCTGTTGCAGCATTCACAAACTATTTTCTAGGAATATTTGGAGTAAGGTCACCATAAGTAGATCAGTGCACAAGACTAGGAACGTTTTGGCAAATGAAGGTTACCACCTATTCCACTCCCTTAACAGCGTCCAAGTTCATACAGGGGTCTGTGCTATATTTGACTTTTTGCAACTTACATCAATGGCTTAGATGAGGGGAGCAAAGCAGAGTAATTAAATTTGCAGATGACACCAAGATATATTGCAACGACATGAATAAGGTGCAGATGGGTAAATAGATTGAATGAATGCAAAAACAAATCTGAGACCGAGGATAATGTGGGAAAATGTGAACTTCACTTTAGCAAGAATGAAAAAGCACAACATTACTTAAACAAAGAATGACTGCAGCACAGTGAATTAGGTCTTTGAGTGTAAGTAACAAACAGCTAGTATACGTAATCAAGACAACCAATGGAACACTGTCCTTTAAGGATGTTATGTTTCAGTTTTACAGGGCATCTGTGAGACAGCATCTTGAATATCGTACACAGATTTGTTCTCCTTAAAGAAGGATGTAAATGCAGTGGAAGCAGTCAGAGGTGGTTTATTAAATTGATGTTTATAATGAATGTTGCCTTATTAGGACAGGTTGAGCAGGATGGGCAAGTTTTCACTGGAGTTAAGAGGAGAAACAACTTGATTAAAGTCTTTAAGATCTTGATTAGTTGCGACAATGCAGATGTGAAAAAGTTATTTCTACTTGTGGTCAGCCCAGAACTCGAGGGTGCAGTTTTAAAATTAAGGGTTGCTCTTTTAAAACACACAGGAAGGGACATTTCTTCTTAGTGTTGCACAACTTTGGAATTCTCTGTTTCAGAAACTTTATTGAATTTTTTTTAAGGTGGATGTAGATACATGCTTGTTGGGCAGTGGAATCAAAGGTTACCTGGCATCAAAAGGAAAGTGCTTGCTGGCCAATACTGCTTTCTGTTCAAGGGACAGTTTGATTCCATGACCTTGCCTTCCCTATTTCCTTATCTCCAACAAACTAATAACCCTCCAGGATATCTGCTCTCATCGGATTTTTGGTTTCCAACATCCTCCCGATTTAATTGTTCTACAGCTGGTGGCCCTACTTTGAACTACTTGGGTTCTAAGCTCCCTTTCGACATCTCTCCAATTCTCTACATCACCTCCTTCCTTTAATGCTCCTTAAAATCTACCTGATTTACCAAGGTTTTCGGCTGTCTACACTAATATTGCCTTTGTCACTGTATCAGATTTAAATTTACTCTAACTAAAAACTGAACTGCATTTTTACAAGTTTGCTTGAAACTAAATAGTTGCTGTTTCACCCAAAATATTTTGATGAATCAAATCCAATAAATGTGTTATGTAGTGTTATTAGTTGCATTCTTGTCTATGTGCCTCTGCTGCAGCAAGTGTGCAGAATTTTGCTGGACATTCTGGTGCAAAGAGACTATGTTTATTATTTCTACCAGGCGTGTGAACCTGCCTATTATACTACTTTCCTGCTGTTACAATGATTATGCTACAGATTACTTATGTTTCTATTGTGGTGTATAAGAAATGTTGTAACATTGTGACTGTACTTGTCAATGGCTACATGCTTTTTCACAGCCAAAATTAAGTTAATAGCAGCAAAATTATATTATACTCATGCTCCATTATAGCCTCAGGCAAAGCAAATTACTCCTTGTACTGATAAGTTTTCATTTGCAGTTTTTAGCAAAAGCTTGAAGGTCAGTGGGAGGGATGGAATAAACATGGAAGAAAACACTCATTTATATTGGAAATCTTATTCAAGGATTAACAGATTAGCTCATGTACAGTCTTCATACATCAAAATGTATTATGGGGTAAACCCATTAAAAAAATGATTTTGTTTGGAGCTGTAGCTTTATATACAAGGATGTTGACAATTATTCAAATCCAATTTGTAAGTCTAAACAACATGCAATCTATTATGGCAGCATCTGTGCAACGTACCTTTTCCTAGATATAATTATTTCTGCAGGGTCACTAGACCCAAAACAGTAACTCTGCTTTCTCTCTGCCAGGAGCATTCTGCAGATGCTGGAGATCAGAGCTTAAAAATGTGATGCTGGAAAAGCGCAGTTGGTCAGGCAGCATCAAAGGAGTGCTTATGCCCGAAACGTCGTTTCTGCTTTCTCTCTGCCAGACCTGCTGAGTATTCACGGCAGTTTCTGCGTTCATTTCTGATTTCCAGAATCTGCAGCCCTTTAGGTTTTATGCAATCTATTGTTCCTTGTAGGACTAAAAGGTTGCTTGGTATTGTCCAAGATTTAATGTATTGAAATACCCAATTGAGACAATTTACAGAGCATTAATATGCACACATAGGAAGAGTTCTTGTAGCACAATGGCAGTGCTACCACTACCACTGAGTCAGGAGGTCAAGTATAAGTCTCACCTGCTCCAGAGGTGCATCATAACACCTCTGAACAGGTTAATTAGAAAATATCCACACATACGTAGGATGAAGATTTAGGGGTGCAGTGGGGGTGGGGACGGGTTCAGATGTAGATGGGTGGGTACAAGTGTGGGTCAGTGGGAGATGTTGAGGGGAACAAAGAAATGGAAAATTATTTACTTCAGGTTACAACAAAAATCAGAAAAATTATTAGCAATAAATCTTTAATAGACGTTTGCTGAAATATGCTGACAACAATTTAGCTGTGAAGTTACAAAGCATGAATGAAATCAGGTGATATGAAAGAGGAGAATTATCTATAACCACATTCAGGACTACTGTCATTGCCCACCCCACACTCCACCTTCATTTTTACAAGTGATGGCAGCAATTACAAAAATGTAAAATTCGCTTTCTCCATTGAGAAATTAGAAGACTAGATGTGAGAAATCCAAAATTAGGCAAAATGATTGCATCAGAACTTAACTTCCTGTTGATGCATAAATTGCAAGAAATGGGCAACAGCTAAAAGGGAAGAGCTTGTTCTCTAAAATGAGAAAATAAAGTGGCAGAGAAAGCCACTCTGTCCTCTAGACATATTGCAGACTAGTTTACAATTGATGCTGACATTTCTCAGTATCCTAGATCTTACCTCAAATTCCCTAAAATTGCAAACAAAAGCTCTACAAAAACAACTTGAGTTCAATCTCTACAGAAGTAAAAATAGAATGGGACATAAAAACACAATTGGCAATGCAAATCAGTGCACAACGTATCACCCTAGCATGGCTGACTGGGACAAGGTTTACTGACAAAGTGAATAGTCTGAGCTCAAGAGCTACATTAGCTAAATGAATTTACAGAAATCAAAAATCTGCAGCAAGTAAACAAAAAGATATCAACCACATCATATTTTAATTTATTTGAAAAGATCATCTGAAATCAGTTCTTTCCTGTTCTTTCAATGTTTATCCTATCTGAGTCACACATTGATTGTTTACAGGTTCCACTCTGACACACAGTTTACTGACATTTTCCATTTAGATGGTGAGGAAAAATATTTATTCGCAAGAGACACTGAAATCCTGCTGTCATTGCCAATGTAAAATACTCCCTTCAGAAAATGAAACAACAAAATATCTATACTAGAAGTATCTGGGTGACTGCATTTTTTTAAACTAATCGTGTGTACATATTATGACACATCTCAACGGGAGCTGGGACTTGAACCCAGACCTTCTGGCCCAATGGGGACAAGACGATTACATCACAAAAGCCTCTTGCATTTCGTTTCCATTAGTGCCAATACAGATTCGGTTACAGATTAACTTGAAAAATAAATGCAATAAATGCTTTATGTCCCAAAGAAAGCAAAGTAGACTAAAGGCAAGTTGTGAGATCCCTCAGGGATGAGCTCTGCAACCATATCATGTGACAGCAGCCTGAAATGAAAAGTGGCCAGAGATTAACAAACCACTAAGCAAACTTTGATTAGACGCCATATGTTAGAAGAATATGCAGAGCTCAGTTAATATCACACACTGGATACAAACGAGGCTCAAGAAACAAGAGCTGGAGTAGACCACAAACCTCTTGAGCCTGCTCCATTCTATATAATCATGGCTGATCTTTTATCTTAACACCATTTCCCATCTACACTCCAGATACAAGGGACTGCAAACTGCATATAGCATCCAGCCAATTCGTGTCAGCTTCTTGATATGGAAGAGAGATACGGCTTAAGGACATCCTCCAATAAGACAATGATTGCTATCCTGTCTTGACAGTGAATATCTATTTCTAACCAAAAATGACCAGAACTTACCGTTTCCAGTTTGGAATTGGGTCTGAATTTGCACATACTGGGCAGCACACCCGTCCTAAAAGTGCACATGGCCAAGCGACGAGGGCAACAAAGAAAATACAGAGAAGACGCAGAGGTACAAGGGTGATGCTGGCCACAGCTATCTAAAGACACAAAATAAGTTAAATGATTGTCAACTAATTGCAATAATAGCAGAAAAATAATTTCCATTAAAAAAGGTAATAAATCAATCCTCAATTTTTAAGTACTGCACTCAGGATAAAGTTAACTCACCCAATAAAACAAAGAACTGAGCCCCACAGACTGCATATAGACAAAGAGATACAAAAACAAATGATGACCATAGCAAAGGCAAATCCTAACCTCTGACGACCCCCTACATCCCTGACTCCACACTTAGCTAACCATCATTTGCCTTTCCTCCTGAATTTAGGCATAGTCTCAAAATTGCTAACCATGCTAAATCCTCTATTTACAATATTCATATACTATACTGACCACACAGTATTGGCTATACTTTCTCCTGATCTCATTATCTGTGCATAACAAAGATGTTGCCCACACACTCACCATGCACCCTATTGAACACCAGTACAATTAAGTGCAATTTTTATAAATTTACCCTGCTGACACCTCAATGTTAACACTGCACTCTGACCATTGTTGTCCACTAGTGCTAATCCCTCACTCTGACCCTGCTGACACTCAGTGCTAATCCCTCACTCTGATCCTCATCATTGTTGACTCCTCACTTTGACCCTGTTGATACTCCCCATCCATGCTGACCCCTCACTCTGACCCCATTGACTCCATTCAGTGCTGACGCCTCACTCTGACAATCCTGTTGAAAATCACATCACCAGATTATACTGCAACTGATTTATTTGGAAGTACTAGCTTTCAGAGCGTTGCTCGGGTAATTAGTGGAGCAGGATTATAAGACAATTTATAGCAAAAGATCGCAGGGTCATGCAGTTAAAATGATATACCGAACAAACCTAGATTACTGTTAAGTCTTTCATCTGTTAGAATGGCTGCAGGTTTCGGTTCATTATATGTAAATCCCAGAACTTCTTTCAAGTCACATTCTCGAGATAGCTGAGATGCCACTTTTAAAAATAAAGTTAAGACAATGTATTACAGGTGTGAGGTCAGAGTCTATCTGTATCCCAATCTTGAGTCAGACTGGTTCTATTTCCAAAGTAGGAATTTATAAAATGTTATATGGATTGACTGCCTGCAGATTGTGTTCTTTTCAAGCAAAAATAGAATGCATCTGCAAATATAATTCGGCAAATGCAAATTCACCCCATAGACTTGGGTGTGTGCACGCGCGCACAAGTGCAAGAGATCGTGTGCACTTGAGTGTGAGTGCTTATGAGTGTGTGTGTTTGCATGTGCAAGTGCTTGAAGGAGGGTGTGCATGGGAGAGAGTGTGGTACCCATGAAGATGGCCTCAACTAGGACTTTGATTTCATGTCACACTACAGGTGACCCCACTACACTATAAACACACTTACATACTCTCACACTCACGCAGACCGCCTCTCATACACATGATCTCTCCAGACACACACGTACATTCCCCCACACTCACTCCCACACCCTCTCAGGATTATACTCCATCACATTCACACACAGACTCCAAGCACGCACACACACTCATGCTCTTTCTCCCTCACTTGCACGGACACACACAAACACACAAAGTCTATGGGGTGAATTTGCAATTGCAGAATTGTATTTACAGATGCAGGGGGACTGTCATATCTGCAGATCCAATTACTGCAGCCCGAATGTTCAGAACCATGGACTGGGGGCCACTAGGGAGGTAAATTTCTCATTTAAATGAATGGACTCACTACTATCCATAGTTTCGGGCTTCTTCGGTAGGTCTTAGAACGTATCCCCCAAAGGTACAGAGGGACTACTGTACATTCTATATTTGCTCAAAAAACACACAACCTGCAGGCAGTCAATCCATAACACATTTTATAAATTCCTACATTGGAAATAGAACCAGTCTGACTCAAGATTGGGATATAGACAGACTCTAACCTCACAACTTTAATGCATTGTCTTAGCTGAGATGCCACTTTTTAAAATAAAGTTATCTCGAGAATGTGATTTAAAAGAAGTTCTGGGATTTACATATTAATGAACCAAAACTTGCAACACATTCTAAAAGATAAAAGTCTTAACAGCAATCTAGATTTGTTGAATATATCTATTTAATTGCATCACACTAATGTTTTGCTCTAAATTCTGTGCTTTATGATCCTGCCCCACCATTTACCTTATGGAGCAGTGCTCTGAAAACTAGTACTTCCCAATAAACCTGTTGGACTATAATCTGGCGTTGTGATCTTTAACTTTGTTCACCCCAGTCCAACACTAGCATCTCCATATCTTTTGACCCCCCCCCCCCAACCCTCCAAGTGCTGACCCCTCACTCTGACCCTCTTGGACTACCCCCAATACCAACCGCTTACTCTTACCCTATTCAACCCCCCAGTGCCGACCCCTCACTCTGACTCTGTTGACCCCCATCCACCATGTGCTGACCCCTCACTCTGACTCTGTTGACTCCCCCTTCAATACCAAACCCTCACTGACCCCATTGACTCCCCCTGTACCGAACCCTCACTTTGACCTTGTTGACCCCTCCCATGTTGACCCCTCACTCTGACCGTTGACCCAGGTGCCAACCCTTCGTTCTGATCCTGTTGACCACCACCCTGTGCTGACCCCTCATTCTGACCGTTGACCCCCTAGTGTCGACCCCCTCAATCTGACCCTGTTGATCCCCAGCCACACTGTGTTGACCACTCACTCTGACCCTGTTGGATTCCTCCCAGCACTGATTCCTCAATCTGACCCTGTTGACTCCCCCAGTGCTGACCCCTCACTGACACTGTTGAGCGCCCCCCCACCCACCCTGTGCTGACGCCTCACTCTGACCCTGATGAATCCCACCCTCCTCGTGCTGACCCCTCACTCTGACCCTGTTGACCACCCACCCTCCTCGTGCTGACCCATCACTCTGACCCTGTTGACCCCCCACCCACCCTCCTCGTGCTGACCCATCACTCTGACCCTGTTGACCCCCCCACCCACCCTCCTCGTGCTGACCCATCACTCTGACCCTGTTGACCCCCCCACCCACCCTCCTCGTGCTGACCCATCACTCTGACCCTGTTGACCCCCCACCCACCCTCCTCGTGCTGACCCATCACTCTGACCCTGTTGACCCCCCACCCACTCTCCTCGTGCTGACCCATCACTCTGACCCTGTTGACCACCCACCCTCCTCGTGCTGACCCATCACTCTGACCCTGTTGACCCCCCCACCCACCCTCCTCGTGCTGACCCATCACTCTGACCCTGTGGACCCCCACCCACCCACCCTCCCTCCTCGTGCTGACCCCTCACCCTGACCCTGTTGACTCCCCACCCTCCCTCCTCGTGCTGACCCATCACTCTGACCCTGTTGACCCCCCCACCCACCCTCCTCGTGCTGACTCATCACTCTGACCCTGTTGACCCCCCCACCCACCCTCCTCGTGCTGACCCATCACTCTGACCCTGTTGACCCCCCCACCCACCCTCCTCGTGCTGACCCATCACTCCGACCCTGTTGACCCCCCACCCACTCTCCTCTTGCTGACCCATCACTCTGACCCTGTTGACCCCCCACCCTCCCTCCTCGTGCTGACCCATCACTCTGACCCTGGTGACCCCCCCACTCTCCCTCCTCGTGCTGACCCATCACACTGACCATGTTAACCCCTCACCCTCCCTCCTCGTGCTGACCCATCACTCTGACCCTGTTGACCCCCCCACCCACCTTCCTCGTGCTGACCCATCACTCTGACCCTGTGGACCCCCGCCCACCCACCCTCCCTCTTCATGCTGACCCGTCACTCTGACCCTGGTGACCCCCGACCTATCCACCCCATGCTGACCCCTCACTCTGACCCTGTTGACCCCCCACCCACTCTCCTCGTGCTGACCCATCACTCTGACCCTGGTGACCCCCCACCCTCCCTCCTCGTGCTGACCCATCACTCTGACCCTGGTGACCCCCCACCCTCCCTCCTCGTGCTGACCCATCACTCTGACCCTGGTGACCCCCCACCCTCCCTCCTCGTGCTGACCCATCACTCTGACCCTGGTGACCCCCCACCCTCCCTCCTCGTGCTGACCCATCACTCTGACCCTGGTGACCCCCCACCCTCCCTCCTCGTGCTGACCCATCACTCTGACCCTGGTGACCCCCCACCCTCCCTCCTCGTGCTGACCCATCACTCTGACCCTGTTGACCCCCCACCCTCCTCGCGCTGACCCCTCACTCTGACCTTGTTGACCCCCCACCTATCCACCCCGTGCTGACCCTGTTGCCCAGTAACGGCTATCCCAGTCGCCTCCCAATTCTTCGCGTACCTTGAGCTTGTCGGTCACGCTGAGGTGGACGTGATAAATGAACGGGTTGATAATGGGTGGCTGAAGGAGCGAGTTCTGCCTGGGCACCGGGAATACCCTGTTGACGGACCGGCTCCTTCCCGTATTCATGGCACAAGAGCCCGACATACCACATAGAATCGGCTTCACCGACTGCACCCGACTCAGCCCGGAGCATGCGCAGGACGGCCAAAGCGACGCCTCTGCCCCGCCACGAGCATGCGCAGAGCCGTCCCAGGAGCCCCGCCCCACTGTGAGCATGCGCAGAGCGGCCCGTGTGACCAAGCCCCGCCTTTCATGCCCTGCCCAGGGACATGCGGAGTGTAGGTAGTGACTTTGACAGAGGATTAAATTGACTGACTTTATTCAACCCTAATCGGATTAGCTATGTGAAGCCGTACCTGTTTTATAATGCAGCAACGAAAACAAAATGTTATAGTTTCAGTTTTTTGGAGTCTGATAGTGCAGAGGCATTCCTATCCCGAACAAGTCACTGCAAGATCTTTAGGTGAAATTTGGTTCATCTATCTCATCACAGACACACACAAAGCTCTTGTTGTGCTGTGGTTTTGCCACCACTTCTGGGCTACAGGGTTTCAAATCCTCCCTCCTCTAGGGTGTGTTATAACATGTCTGAACAGAATAAAAATACTTAGAGGTGTTTTTTGTCTTCAGACGGGGAACGTGAGCGTAGTTGGCTGAACGAGTATTTATCTCCATTCTCAACTTGCCGTTGAGGCGGTGGTGGTGAGCTGCCTTCCTGTACGAATGCAGTTAGGGAGGGAATGTTTCAGACTTGTTTATTTTAGTACATGGTCAATTTCAATTCCACGAGGTCCTAAAAACTTGTCTTTTCTTTGCTTCACTTTCTTTTAGAAGTCCTGTTTTACATGCAGCCTTCCGTGAAGAGGAAAGTCAGTTTGTAAATCTAAAAATTGTTCAACACCCACATTTAAGTTGAAAATTAACTGTAAGGTCACCATATCATTTTTCATTGAAGATTGATTTCGCAACAACAAACAGGCTATTTTCTCAGTCAAATGATTTTCATTAATTCTCAAGCTCTGGAGGGTACCAGCACAAAATGAAGAATGCATAAAAAGTCATTTGTCAGAAAGAAGGGAACAGTGCTGTCGCAAAACAATTTATTTTTATGAAAACAATCTGTACAACTCTTTACGGAGACGGAAGTTCACCCTGTTCAAGTTTGTCTCTGCTCCACTGACTTACCATTTGTAAGAAACCAGAACATAACAGCGTGAACATGAAACAGACCAGAGACTACATAAATGAGAGGTATTTCACTGGAATAGAGAAAAGCCCTAAAAGAAGTGTTGACATCATAAAAAAGTTTTAGTTCAGTAAAATGGGAACAGCTAAGACCATGAGTTGATGAGTCAGTGATTTGACAGAAAAAGATCACCATGAAAGAGGTTTAGAGAAATCTTTTGTGTAGACAGCTGTTTGAACAAGCTACGTCACATCACTAACAAGTCAGAATCAAAACCATTGTCGCTTTTAAAAAGGAAGTAGTGTGTATAATATTTGTAAAATAACTTTAAATGTTTGAGCATGATTGACGTAGTGAGCAAGGGGAAAGAAGGGAAGATTCATTGGTCATATGCTCATACAATTTAGAGGACTTGGGCATGCAGGGCTACCCAGTCATTGGCCATACTACAGCACCAACCCTCCCTGTGTGTTGCACCTCCTTGCAGAGATACCACTGGATAGCTCACTGACAGCTAAATCTTTGTGCAAAGGAGGAAGCAAACATTAGAGATGAAGGATAGTGCAGGGCATAGGTGTTAACAGGACCCAATGCCATGACTGTGCATTGTTTCCTTGTCTGCAGGTGGTGTAGTAGGCAGATCCCTCTCTGTTGAAACTCATATGTGGCCATGGACTGATACCAGATGGTGAGAAAACTTTGACTATTCTAATCTAACCTACACCAAGTCCTGATCAGCCATGAGTATTCCCTTGTTGATCTATATTTGCTGAAAATGTGTTGCTGGAAAAGCGCAGCAGGTCAGGCAGCATCCAGGGAACAGGAGAATCGACGTTTCGGGCATAAGTCCTTCTTCAGGAAGGGATCTATATTTGCATCTACTCTTCCAACATGTGAAACATAGAAAAGTTACAGCATAGAAGGAGGACATGTTGACATAAGTAATGAATCTAAATTATTAGGAACTGCTTATTCTTTACTTCAGAAGGAAGCTAGTTTACAAGAAATAATGAAGCAAGTGATTGCAGTACTTTAAAAATGTTCTAAGTAAAATTGATGTTTATAGAAAAGCAATAAAATGGGCTCAGGATCTAACACTTATTCTATAAAAGTATTTTAAACAAACTGAAAGATGAACTTAAAATTGAAATAATTTGGTGAGTGGGACATTCCTTCTGAAAAATCAGAGGAGGAAGAGAATGGGAGACAGTAAGGACTACAGATGCTGCATGTCAGAGTCAGTAGATTTGAGGCTGGAAAAGCACAACAGGTTAGAAGGGGTTTGGCCTGAACCATTGACTTTGCTCTCCACAGATGCTCTCTGACCTGCTGTGCTTTTCCAGAATGAGAAAGGAATTGGCTTCAAGCAGTTCCGCTCTGCCTTCTCACACCACAGAAATTAACTTCTGAGTAGGAAGGTCTTGCATTCTAGAAACTGGAATAGTCAGGATACTGTTAGAGAAAGCCCAAGTAGAGCAGCAGAGATTCAAGCTGGAATTCAGGGAATTCCAGACAGAATGCTATCTGACCTGCTGTGATAGAGTAATAGAGATGTACAGCACAGAAACAGAAGCTTCAGTCCAACTCTGCCTTGCCAACTAAGTATCCTAAACTAATCGAGTCCTGTTTGCCAGTACTTGGTCCATATCCTTCTAAACTCTTCCTATTCACATTCTCATTCAGATGCCTTTTAAACGTTATAATTATACCAGCCTCCACCACTTCCTCTGGCAGCACATTCCATACATGCACCATCCTTTGCCTGAAAAAGTTGCCTCTTAGGTCCCTTTAACATCTTTCCCTTCTCACCCTAAGCCTGTGCCCTCTAGTTTTGGGCTCCCCCACTCCAGGGAAAATACCTTGTCTATTTATCCTATCTATGCCCCTCATAATTTTATAAACATCTAAAAGGTCACCCCTCAGCCTCGGACACACAAGGGAAAACAGCCCCAGCCTCTTCAGCCTCTCCCTATAGTTCAAACCCTCCAGCATTTGTTATTTTCAGAATAAATGGAAGATAATTTCAGGAAAGAAACATGAGAATGAGAGAGAAAATAAAAGACAAAGAAAGAAAAATGGAGAGAGGAGGAAAAATTCCAGGGAAGGGAAAGAGAATGAATTTGTGAAAAGAAATATTAGGAAAGAGAGTTAAAAATTCTTGAACTGGTCCGCAAATTGTGCTCACTGAAAGCATTCTGATAAAGGAATACATCCATTAGTTTTGTGTACAATGTCAGATTATTTGCTTCTGACTACTTAAATCTCTAAATTAGATGAGGAAATGGCAAAGGCCTTCTACATTTCCATTAAAAGGTGTACATAATAATTAAAGTGACCAGAGGATCGCTGAACACTACTACAAACTAGCAAAGGATATTTTCTCATTGTTACTTCATAAGAGTTTGGCAAATAATGAGATGGCAAAATGGGAAGTCAATACAAACTGGTGCTGGAGGTGTACTGTCAGAAGTTGTCTATCCTCAGAAAACAAAGCAGTATACATTGAATGTGAATGATTTAATCAATTTGCTTTTGACTGCTGGATACAAGTGCTTCAAATCAATGCCTCTGAGAATTTCTGAGAAATAATTCTCTTTGAAGAGTTCAAACACTCACTGCCTCTCTCTGCTAAGACCATTATAGAAAAACAGTAAAATCCTGGTTGATGGTTATGAGTTAATGTACAGACCCATGAACTCAAGCGGGTCTGGAACCTTGCGCAGACCAGAAATGTTAAAGGAGAAGTAAATAGCCCAGAGAAAAAGGAGAGCAAAGCAGAAATGTCCCTGAACCTGAAAAAAGATATTTACAGAACACAAATGGGGAGGGAGCCTAAATGCTTCCAAAGTAGTAGCCAGGCCATTTAAAAGAAAGTTGTTGGTTCCTACTGACAATCGCTGACTTTATAGCTTAAAATAAATAAGGAGAAAGAGAGAGAGAGAGTAAATTTTCCAGGTTCTCTTGTTAAGAATTCATATTTTTCTTTCTGCTGTTCAAAGGCAGCAATTAATATTGTGCTGATTTGTACATTCCTGAGTCTCACTCCATTGTCCTTTTAAGTTGCAAGGAATCCTTTATCGTCCAGCATGTGCAATTTATCATGTATGTTTGAGTAAACAGAAGATACAAATTTCTTGATGTTAACTTGATTATTTGATTTCAATATCTCTGGTATAATAATCTCAGTGCAGCTGTTTATTGTACATTTCATCCTAGTTTCACAAATGTTTGCATCAGCCTGCAGTCTGGTGATCATGGCAATCTTTTTAGATCAGTCTTTGTCTTTTTTGTAAGTCAGTTCACTCCATGAGCTCTCAGGTATTAAAAATCAGATGACTGAAATTGAATATTGGTGGTCTGTGTTTACCACATTGTAACACTGCCTAACTGGGACTACGCAACAAAAGAACAGGTATTGCAATTGATATAATATAAGCTCTTCATGGACACTGAAAGAAAATATGTGAACATGAATGTGTGCCTATTGTCTCATTGTTATTACTTCTTCTCCTATCTTATAATCAGAAACACTCAGTGTTGACAAGAAGAGTTGGATAATTTAAAGTAAAGGCTATTACTCTTTAAATCTCATTGACTAATGTAGTAAAACTTTGGAGTTTGGTTTCAAAGAAAACAGTAAAAAAAATGAGCTAGACACTTTAAGCTGGCTTCCAAAGTCACTTGATCTGAAAGTCAAGCCATGCTCAACAAGAAATTACAAAGGAATGTATAAATAATATGGCTGAAATGGTCTCGTTCACCCTTAAATAGCTGTGCTGAAAATTAAAATTAAAATAGATCACAAAATATTTTTCAAATATGTCTGAGGGATGAGACGTTTCACCTATAGGTATTGCTGGAACAAAGACTGAGAAATGGCAGATGGAGTTTAATTTAGATAAATGTGAGGTGCTGCATTTTGGGAAAGCAATTCTTAGCAGGACGTATACACTTAATGGTAAGGTCCTACAGGGAGTGTTGCTGAAGAAAGAGACTTTGGAGTGCAGGTTCATAGCTCCTTGAAAGTGGACGCACAGGTAGGTAGGATAGTGAAGGCAGCATTTGATATGACTTCCTTTATTGGCCAGAGTATTGAGTACAGGAGCTGGGGGGGTCATGTTGCAGCTGTACAGGACATTGGTTAGGCCACTGTTGGAAAACTGCATGCAATTCTGGTCTCCTTCCTATTGTAAAGATGATGTGATACTTGAAAGGGTTCAGAAATGATTTACAAGGATGTTGCCAGGGTTGGATGATTTGAGTTATAGGGGGAGGCTGACCAGGCTGGCACTGTTTTCCCTGGAGCGTTGGAGGCTAAGGGATAACCTTATACAAGTTTACAAAATCATGAAGGGCATGGATAGGATAAATAGACAAAGTCTTTTCCCTGGGGTAACTAGAGAGCATAGGTTTAGGGTGAGAGGGGAAAGATATAAAAGAGACCTAAGGGTCAATTTTTTCATGCAGAGAATGGTGGGTATATGGAATGAGCTGCCAGAGGAAATGGTGGAGGCCAGTACAACTGCAACATTTAAAAGGCATTTGGATGAGTGTATAAATAGGAAAGGTTTGGAGGGATATGGGCCGGGTGCTGACAGGTGGGACTAGATTGGGTTGGGATATCTGGTCGGCATGGACGGGTTGGACCGAAAGGTCTGTTTCCGTGCTGTACATCTCTATGACTCTATGCTCAGTATTAGCTGTTTGTAGTTGATTGAGAAGATGCTCTAATTGTCTCCCTGTATCCCTGGGATCTACTGCAGGAAGGCCATTACTGCTTATCCTTTCTTAAGGAAGATGTTTTTTTTACCGTAATTGATATTCAGGGAGGTAATCTTATGTTTAGTGATGTTGAAATTTTTGTTGATGTTTGAGAGAACTTTGGATTGTCCAAACGTCGGAGCATTCCGAATTGGAAGAGAATGAGATCATGATTGTAGGAGTCACACATATGCCACATCCCTGCTGGTATCCCCATGTTCAGAGGGAGTGCTTCTCTTGCAAATAGCTATAATGCCATCTCAAATATAGTACTTTGCCAAATATTTGAAACATGTAGCTCTTTCATTTCCTTCCTACCCCCATTCCTATTTTAAATTCTTATTCAGCTATTTGAGATATAAGTACTATCTAGTCTGGGTGACAGGATGGATACAGGTTTCAATTTGGCCACACCCTTGTCCTCAATCTACTTTGCTACAATGTATGTGGATTCACTAAATGTTTCAATATAACTATATCCTGACCAATATTTATTGCACATTCAACATCAACAAAACAGATTACTTAGTAATTATTACTTTGCAGTTTGTGAAAGTTTGCAGTGTGCAATTTATCTGCTGTATTTCTTGCATTATAACTTCAGCAATTCTTCATTGGCTGTAAAGTGCTTTATACGTCAAGTGGCCATGAAATAAATTTCTTTATTTCAGGAACACTAACTTTTTGTGAGCCATTAGCTGATGAGAGGTATCACATTTACATTAATCAAAATGCAATAGATCGATTTTGAGAACACCTTCCAATTCAATGTTCAGGCTATCTATTTATTGATCCAGAGGAATGGTGGCTCAGTGGTTAGCACTGTTGCCTCACAGCGCCAGGGACCCAGGTTAAATTCCCACCTTGGGCAACTTTCTGTATGAAGTTTGCACATTCTTCCTGTGTCTGCGTGGGTTTCCTTCGGGTGCTCCGGTTTCCTCCCACAGTCCAAAGATGTGCAGGTCAGGTGAAATGGCCATGCTAAATTGCCCGTAGTGTTAGGTGCATTCGTCAGAGGGAAATGGATCTGGATGGGTTGGTCTTCGGAGGGTCGGTGTGGACTGGTTGGGCTGAAGGGCCTGTTTCCTCACTGTAGGGAATCTAATCTAATCTAATAACAGGAAAGTCTACATCCTTGTTCAGATTTGTCAACCTGCTCAACATATCCGAGGTGACCAATTTTGTACCAGATCTATAGCAGAGATTGAATTCGTCCCCTGAATTTTTGTTGTTGATGGTGGGGTGCTGCACCTGTTTGCATCAAGTCATCTCTGGTGGCTTGCAGTCAGTGAGCCATTTACAGAACAGGCATGTGATCCGAACTACCAAAGCAAGTATGTCATGTTGTATATAGGAGTAATTGGGTTGTAATTGAGGTAGGCATTTGGATCTGAACACAATCAGTTTGCCTTCTTGTCTGATGCACAATATTCACACTATACTAGCTCTTTCTGTGATGTGTTGATGTCCAGGATATGGTATCTTCCTTGGGCTGTAGTACTGTTGTGTGCAGTTTCTGCTGACAATGTTAGTTTGAGACATTTGATCATGATATGTCTTTCTTTTGAAGCTCACTCAATGATGAGGCATTGAGGGAAAAATTCAGAATGGGTGATGCTGAGAAGGTGAAGAATCTGAGACATCTCTGTAGGTATTCTTTGTCCTAAGAGATAGCCATGTGTCTTACACCTTGACCTAGCTTACATTCATCTTGTACTCGGTGTTGTTTACAAGCCCTTCATGATGAGCTATCACTACTGGTGAGTAAGAATTCTGATCATGTTCTTCTTTCATTTTCCCTATGACCAGAAGATAAGTGCATCTAGGCACACTTCCTGTAATTCTATCCGTATGCTGCTGGAACAAATCTTAACTGACTGATAAACCAAAAGTAATCTCTGGAAGCAATGTCTTTCAAACATGTTCTGAAGGTAGTGACTTCCTGAGAATCCTTAACTAAAAGTACCAATTAATACCCATGTTTGGCATCCAGCTTCGACAAGAATTGAGCTCTATGAACTTGGTTTTTCATTTCTTTCGTATTGGAAATTTTTTGTGGGCAGTGGTTTAAATGTCTCAGATCTAGGTATAACGTGATCATGCTGACATTCCATATTATAATTGAACTACACCAGTCTGTGCGGTAAAGGACATGACAGACGATGCAATTGTATTACATGTCAGCCAGCTTGTACTCAAGATTTTTTTTAAGAAGTGAACTGAATGTTCTTAGAGAGTCAATGTCAGAATTGCATCTTCTCTGAGGTACAACACATCATTGCCTTTAAAACACACAGTGGGATTGAAACTGACTATGTACAATTCTAAATCCTGGACTGACTCAATGGAAGTATTCTTGCTGCCTTTTGCTGCCATGGTACATTGGTGATCTTGTGGATAGTCACAATGTTGAGGTCAGTACATTCCTGTCACTGCTGGTCTATCTATATCTGTCAGGTGAAGTACTGGTAGTTTCCAAGTTGAAATGCCGCAGCTTCACTAGTTTGTCAATGTGCCGATGTAAGAATGGGTGGCCCATTGTTTGCAGTTAGTGCGTCAGTTTTACAATTGAATTCTAATAATCTCAACATTCAGAATTTGGATTGTTTGGACACGTACTAGTTCTTAAATATCTGGTGCTAGTCTTTTTGGATACTTTATGTTGATTGTGACAAAACTTTCTAGTTGCCTGACTTCATTCACAGAACAGGTTACTTCTAAAATGTGGAAAGTCTGTTTAACCTCTGGTTGGAAGGTGTTCCATTTGGATCTTGTCTTGAGTCTGTCTTGCTGTGAATTTTACATGACAAAGGATTCTGGTGCACTTCTTGTTGTTATCATATCATTGTGACTGTCCTCTGTTTGGTTGTCACCTGATGTAGCCTCTGGCTGCATCTTTGGAGACATATTTCTTGCACAGGTGAGCTCAGTGCTCTACTGTACACTTGCACAGATCTTGGAACGCAGGTCAGCTTCATGGTGGGTGCGATAGACTGTACTTACCACAGTTTGCTTGCTTTTTTTTGTGTCTTTGGAAGGAGCATGCTAGGCCGTCCCAAGACCAGTGGATCAGATAAAGTTCTGCAGGCTTGCTGCATCCAGATGTAGATATTTAAATGTTCCAAAAATAAGTCCATCCTCAATGATCAGAGCATAAGACAAGGCTGAAGAGTTTGCAACCATCTTCAACCAGGCATGTCACATGGATAACCCATCTCAGTCTCCTTCTGATTCACACACCATTACAACGTTAGTCATCGGACAATTCAATTAATCTCACATGACATGAAAGAATAGCGGAATACACTGGGTCTTGCAAAACCCTATGTTAGATAGAGTGCCAATATTTAAAGTTGACAAGAGAACCAAGACCAGGTGAGATGCATCTAAAGATATTGGAGGTCAGACTGGAAATTGCAGGAGCACTTGCCATAATCTTTCAATCTTCCCTAGGCTTGGGGAGGTACCAGAAGACTGGAGAATTGCAAACATTACAGCCTTGTTCAAAGAATAATGTAAAGCTAGGTTTAGCAATTAAAATACAAGTTTAATTTTAATGGTGAGGAAGGTTTTTGAGACAATTATTTAAGATCAATTTAACATTCTATGAAAACAGTTTGGTTATTGGGAAGACCCAGCATAGACCTCTCCATGATAAAGGGTCAAATTCCAATGTACAGTGAGCAGTTTTAAATGTAATTCCAAAGTATGTTTTTGAAAGAGCACTGAGACAGCCAAATATGTCTAACAGTGCAATTTAAGTGGCTATCTGAAAAGAGAGAACCATAGGATGTCACACCAATGGAGGTGAAAGGAACTTCAAACAACAACCCTTCAAATGGGGGCAACAGGCAAATCAACAGATTGGACTGTGGTCATTATGGATACAAACATAACAAAGGGTTATGACCTTGCTCAAAAGGAGGTCACTCTATGTAGATTATGGCCCAAACTGCAAACATATTTTGTGTTTATTGCGTTAAAGTATACTGAAGGACAAGGAATGAACAGCCAATTTTAACATTACTGGAATTTAGTAGTGGGACTGATGTTCTTATGTACATTAGCCTGGCTCCAACATTAGATTATTGTGAAGGTCACAGTCAAAGAATTACCCCCTTGTCACCTTGCTATTGCAGATAAAGATCTTCTCTTACACGAGCAGCCAGACAAAAGGAAATAAGGTCAACAAAAGGATTTTCTCTCAGCCTGAATATTGGAATTCAATCATCATTGAAAAGAATCAGAACCACAGAAACTCAATCAATCTGAAAAATGTAAACAAACCATTCAACTAGCATTATCAATGCTACTAGAAACCTCCAGTTCAATGGCTGCAACATTCAACTACCTGTCCATCCCTCATCACCTGTTCTTCACAAACAATCAAGTGACCAACCAATATAACATTTAGTTTTATCCTTTTGGACTAACTTTAATATTTAACTGAAGTGTTGTATTAGTATCCCTTTTAGCCTGTAGAATCATAGAGTCATAGAGATGTACAGCATGGAAACAGACCCTTCAGTCCAACCTATCCATGCCAACTAGATATCCCAATCCAATCTAGTCCCACCTGCCAACACCCAGCCCATATCACTCCAAATCCTTCCTATTCATATACCCATCCAAATGCCTCTTAAATGTTGCAATTGTCCCAGCCTCCACCACATCCTCTGGCAGCTCATTCCATACACCTACCACCCTCTGTGTGAAAAGGTTGCCCCTTAGGTCTCTTTTATATCTTTCCCCTCTGACCCTAAACCTATGCCCTCTAGTTCTGGACTCCCCAACCCCAGGGAAAAGACTTTGCCTATTTATCCAATCCATGCCCCTCATAATTTTGTAAACCTCTATAAGGTCACCACTCAGCCTCCGACACTCCAGGGAAAACAGCCCCAGCCTGTTCAGCCTCTCCCTATAGCTCAAATTCTCCAATCATGTCAACATACTTGTAAAACTTTTTTGAATCCTTCACAACATCTTTCCGATAGGAAGGAGACCAGAATTACATGCGATATTCCAACAGTGCTGAAAAATGTGTTGCTGAAAAAGCACAGCAGGTCAGGCAGCATCCAAGGAGCAGGAGAATCGACGTTTCGGGCATAAGCCCTTCTTCAGGAATTCAGCTCTGATCTCCAGCATCTGCAGTCCTCACTTTCTCCTAGTATATTCCAACAGTGGCCTAACCAATGTCCTGTACAGCCACAACATGACCCCCCCCCCCCCCCAACTCCTGTACTCAATACTCTGACCAATAAAGGAAATCATACCAAATGCTGCCTTCACTATCCTACTTACCTGTGACTCCACTTTCAAGGAGCTATGATCCTGCACTCCAAGGTCTCTTTATTCAGCAACACTCCTTAGGACCTTACCATTAAGTGTATACGTCCTGCTAAGATTTGCTCTCCCAAAATGCAGCACCTCGCATTTATCTGAATTAAACTCCATCTGCCACTTCTCAGCCCATTGGCCCATCTGATCAAGATCCTGTTGTAATCTGAGTTAACCCTCTTCGCTGTCTACTACACCTCCAATTTTGGTGTCATCTGCAAACTTACTAACTGTACCTCTTATGCTCGCATCCAAATCATTTATGTAAATGACAAAAAGTAGAGGGCCCAGCACCAATCTTTGTGGCACTCCACTGGTCACAAGCCTCCAGTCTGAAAAACAACCCTCCACCACCACCCTCTGTCTTCTACCTTTGAGCCAGTTCTATATCCAAATGGCTAGTTCTCTCTGTATTCCGTGAGATCTAACCTTGCTGATTAATAAACTTATTCTTTTTGTTATTTCAAGAGTGCCTGTTAAATTGGCTCCTTTTAAAAAATGAATTCATTTGGTCTGGGAGAAAGGTATCTATAAGGGAAGGGATCCTTTAAAAACTAACAAAACATTGGCAACCAATCAATGGGACAGAGAATAAAGAAGGGGAGCTGGTAATCCCTTCTCATTCAGGATCTTAACAATTTGGTGTGTCCCATCCGCAACTTAAAAAATATGAGAAACCTCACTCGAGATCTGGTCATAACAATTTTCTAATAATTTCTAAAGCAACCTCAATTTCTAGTGGTTTAACCAACTTGCTGGAGTTTTTTGAAGAAGTAACAGAGAGGTCACAGTGGCAGTGTGCAAAGAGGAGGAAATTAGTATTTCTGGTACATTCCCAATCAATTTTGAGTAGGTTTAAGTTGGGGGAGATGGTAACTATTTGATGAAGTGTATGTGAACTAAAGAAGAGCCTTTGCATTCATTTTTTTGTCAGTCAGCAAAGACATGTTGATAAAGGCACCAAAATGTAACCGGTTAATGTGAAATGCTGATAGTTTGAATAGTATAAATTATACTGCGTGTTGCAGGAAGGAAAGGAAATATTTTGCAAAATCATTGACAATCCAATAAAAGTATTTACTTAGGATTATAAATAGGTGTGCAGAATAACATATGTGTAAACATTTTGTTTGCTGACTGCTATGAACAAGATAACAGTAGAGTAATCCCAAAAGCAAGCAAAGGACCTAACCTGTTTTTTGAAACCAAGACAGTATTTTGTAAACAGTCTTTATATTTGTATCATACTTTCAATCCATTTTACACTCTATGTTTTTACATCAATAAATTTGGTGGACCTCTAGTTAACTTAATCATTGCAACAGGAGCTGCACTTCAAGAATATTTTATTTTATCAGCTGGAAAGTGCTGTGGTTGCCCTGAAGTCATGCAACACACTTCATAAGCATCACTCTTCCTTTCTTTTAATTGCCATGGTAAAGTGAATTTAATTCTAATTGAACTGCATTAATTTTCAAATAACCAACAAGGAAATGTAACACTTTTCCAAATTGTTTAATGTCAGCAGCAAATATAATAGTCAGCCAGAATCATGTTCTGTTGAGTTTTACACCTAGTTGAATGTTGCTTATTTTTCATACTCAGTTAAACTCTCTTTTAAGAACTCTCTTTGTTCAAAAATGTAAAAATCAGAGATTTTACTTTTCCTGGTGACTCACAGCTCTAACGAGCACATCTGGTGGAAACAGAGATTATTTCTGAACTCCATAGCTGTGTAAAAGTCACAATCTCATTTCACTTCAGCTACTTGGAAAGGAAACCAGATATTTCATCAAAGCAGTAAAATATTTCCTGTCAACTTTCCAGTTACATCACTATTGAACAAACTTCCTCCTGCACTCCTTCCTATCAGATATTTGCATTTAAAACCTGGTTAACCCACCAAAGACAAAAGGCCTAGCTCCTGCTATAACATGTCACTCAGGATAGTAATTAATAAGTTAAAAATAAGGATTCAAAGCCATAGGTAATTTGATGATGGGGAATAAAGAAGTTCAATTGTGTGTAAGAGAACTTCTGGATATCAGAAAAAGAAGAACGAGTATCCCAATTGTGTCCACTCCCTTAAATATCTCATTACCAGCTTGCTTCTGATTTCTAGCCACCATCAACTCCAATTTAAATTTTGTATTCAGCAACATGACATCCAAGATAATTCTCATTAGATTTGTGTTCACTTCCAAAACAGCCAGTACTGCAGAGTAGTCATTAAGATAGCCTCAACAGACAATCAAGGTATTTTTCAATGTATAATTTCAGTTACATCACACTGTAAATTTTTGCTATAAATTCTGTGCTTTACAATTGCGTACTCCACAACCACCTGATGAAGGAGCGGTGTTCTGAAAGTTAGTGTGCTTCCAATTAAACCTGTTGGACTATAACCTGGTGTTGTGTGATTTTTAGCTTTGTACACCCCAGTCCAACACCGGCATCTCCAAATCATGACTGCCCACATCACACAGCTGACCACAGGGGCTAAATAACAGCAGAGGCAGGAAGTGGCTCTTAATTGGTTCAATTAGTTGCCTGGTAAGACCAGTTTTATCTCCTTCTCCTCTATATTATCAGCCTTTCTACCTCCAGTCCATCATAATAGGGATGGCAACATTCAGATCTTAGTTTTCAGATCTTCCGAGACAAGAACATGATTGAAGTAGATAAGGCTCAAGGGTCTGGTCAGCCAGGCTGTCTATTCAAGTTAGTGCACAGAATGGCCATGGTCATACTTTTGGGGGGTCCTTTCACTAAAAGTTAAGGGTAGGTCTGTTATTAGGGGCTATTGCTGTGGGAAAGAAGCTGGTGAACTTAACTGTGGGGATTGGAGGCAACATGCTGGGACACAAAGAGGATTAGAACTGTGAAGAGAGGGAGATGACACCGCATGGAAGGGAACAAGTTAATTCAGGAGGCGAAGTTATTGACAGTGAGCAACACTTTGCGGGCCAATATATCTAGCGAGTTGAATTGATATGCCTGGGTTTGGGGTGCAGGTAAGATGGGGCATTGAAGAGTTGAGATAGATGGGCAGAGTGGGAACATGGTGATGATCCAAGGCAATGGGATTGGTGGAGAAGGTTGCTAAGGAGAGATGGTGACTCTGAGAGTGATGGATCTGGCACTCCATAACAGCAGCCAACCTGTCCCGGAAAATCACAACATTGGCATGTTGGGGCAACATGGTCAAAAATTGTTGATGTAGCCCATGCAAACCTGTCAATGTGCCCATTCCTCCAGTAAGCCTGTCTGTTGCTCTGTTTGTACATTTCTATTACACCATGGAGTCTTCTGCCTGGGTCTGAGCATGTGCCTACTCTCCAGCAGTTCTCTGAGTGTCAGCAGCTTGGGAGTGTTCTTTCCTTGGCCAGCTGCAGAGATGTGGTGGTGGGATGCTCAGTGGTAGCAGCTCCTGACTCTAATCTGGAAAGAATACTCACTGTGGTGTCAGTGTCTCACCCAGTGGCAGGAGCAGGAGCTATCTTGTGAGGAACATTCATCAAAGATGGAGGAGGAGATGTTTTGCTAGACCAGCCTCTTGGATGCTGAGACCATACAGATGCCACTGTGACTGTAGGAGACAACAGAGAGAGTATGATCTGAGCAAGGGATAGAGGTTCGGGCGTATTAAGAGTACTTTCAAAATAGCAGTAATAGGACAGCAATACAGTAATGGACAATGTTTCTTATTTGGTTGTTAGGGCATGGATGGTTCAGTCTTGCCACATGAATGGTCACTGTCTCTTCGCGCTAAAGCAAAGATCCTCTCATAGAGGGTAAGGAACCAAATTTCGGGCAACCCACCAACCATCCTGGCTCTCTATTATGGGCCATTTTCTCCTAGAGTGTGACAAAAGGAGGGATTGAGTGAAATGAAACTGCCTGGTACAGTTGTTAATGCTGTTGCACATGGAGGAATTGTGATGAGGTGTCCCGAGTGACTGAGTGATTAGATGAGAAGCCACACTGTGTTAATAGGTTGATGGGTTGGAATGGGTAACACTGAGCGATGGAAGATACTGTGTGCTATAGTGAGACTGAAAGAGCATAGGACTTGGTGGGACTGGGTTCATTTAGCAGAGATGAGCATGAAGTAACAGAAAGAAGATGGCAGCACTTATCCTGGCAGAGCAGATAAGGTAAATGACCTCTTGCAGCATTGCTGGACATTTCTCCGGACTGGCAAGACAACATTGACATGAGTGGCAGGATCTGGTGTCATGGCCTCCTCTGTCAATCACTGGGGAAAGATGTGCCCTCCTTTCACTCTTCTCACTCTAATGGAAGCTTGTGTGAAGGTGACAATATTTTGCCCGTTATTAGGTGTCTAAGTAATAACTTTCTTTCGGTAATGCTTTTCAGCAAGCTTGGATTTTCTTTAATCCAATCCAAAGCTCCTTTCTGATTCACTTTGCCAACAGAACTTTAAGATTTTTCTGTAGCAACATAATTCAAATGAATTGATTCTGTATCTTACATATTTCTCAACTGCCCATACTGCACAGTGTTATCACTGTTAACACACAGTTGTTCAAGCATCTTTTCTTTGTTGAGCTGTTTAGGTTCCCCTTAAAATTTCTTTCATCTTTTAAAACATTTTTACCTGCTACATTTTTTATTACTTTTTAACATTCTCCATTACTTCATCAATAAATTCATTAAGATTAGTTGATTTTTACAAATCAGTGCTGATCTTCCTTAATTAATTGAAGCCTTTCCAAGTACCCGCTCATTTTTTTTCAGATTGTTGTTTCCAAATTCTGACTTCCACTGATGCTGTCACTTCTGCAGCTTGCTGTAGGTCTCAAGCCAATGATCTTTATCCCCCTGCTAATCTCTCCTCAAGATCTCCATGGTTTCTTCTCAAAGGTATTTATGGTTGGGGTAGTCAGTTTGCTTATGCCCGAAACGTCGATTCTCCTGTTCCTTGGATGCTGCCTGACCTGCTGCGCTTTTCCAGCAACACATTTTCAGCTCTGATCTCCAGCATCTGCAGCCCTCACTTTCTCCTCGTAGTCAGTTTCAGTCAAGATTAGAGTTGGTGCTGGAAAAGCAAAGCAAGTCAGGCAGCATCCCAGGAGCAGGAAAATCAATGTTTTGGGCAGGACCCCTTCATCAGGAATGACCCTCATTCCTAATGAAGGCCTCCTGCCTGAAACGTCGATTTTCCTGCTCCTCGGATGTTGCCTGACCTGCTGTGCTTTTCCAGCACCACTCTAATCTTGACTCTAATCTCCAGCATATGCAGTCCTCGCTTTTCCTAGTCATTTTCAGTGTTGTACCTTAGGCAGGCATCATGAACTAATTTAGGTCTCGAGAGGTTAGAACAAACAAGGATAAGCAGAGCCGTTGATGAATGTCCATCAAGTGCGTTGGGTAAATTGAAGTAAGAGATGCAGGAGGATTAAGTGCTAATTCTGCCACTCATGCCCATATCCTGTGATTGAGAAAAGGTTCACTGTTTTAGAAACATACATGTAAATAACTGTCATGGAGGTTGCTGGGTAGCTATATTGCAATTTGTAGCAGTGAAGTGGAAAGTAGAGTGATACATATACCCATCCAGATACTTTTAACTGTTTTAATTATACCAGCCTCCTCCACTTCCTCTGGCAGCTCATTCCATACACACACTACCCTCTGTGTGAAATGGTTGCACATTGGCCACTTTTAAATCTTTCCCCTCTCACCTTAAACCTTTCCCCTCTAGTTTTGGAATCTGCTACCCTGGGTAAAATATATTTGCTATTTTTAAAACTTCTATAAGTTCACCCATCAGCCTCTGATGCTGCAGGGAAAAAAACCCCAGCCTATTCAACCTCTCCTTGTAACTCAAACCCTCCAACCCTGGCAACGTCTTGTATATCTTTTCTGAACCTTTTCAAGTTTCACAGCATTCATCCTATAGCAGGAAGACCAGAATTGAATGCAGAATTCCAAAAATAGCCTAATCATTGTCCTGTACAGCCCCAACATGACCTCCCAACTCCTTGCCTCAATCCACTTACCAATAAGGGCAAGCATACCAACTGCCTTCTCCACTAACCTATCTACCTGCAACTCTACTTTCAAGGAACTATTAACCCATACTCAAAGGTCTCTTTGTTCAGCAACACTCCCCAGGACCTTATCAGTAAGTATATAAGTCCTGCCTTGATTTACCTTTCCAAAATGCAGCATCTCACATTTATCTAAATTAAACTCCATCTGCCACTCCTCAGCCCACTTGCCCATCTGAGGAGCAGGAAAATCGACGTTTCAGGCAGGAGGCCTTCATTAGGTTTGAGGGTCATTCCAGATGAAGGGCTCCTGCGCGAAACATCGATTTTCCTGCTCCTCAGATGCTGCCTGATTTGCTTTGCTTTTCCAGCACCACTCTAATCTTGACTGAAACTGACTACCCCAACCAAAAATACCTTTGAGAAGAAACCATGGAGATTTTGAGGAGAAAGCACATATTCCATCTGGGAGACGTCTTGCAGGCAATACATTAGCAAGTGAACAACTACACTGTTGCCTGTCATGTCTGTGAACCACCAAACAACCATAAACCTCCACCCCACTCTATCTCAGAAAGTTAACTCATCTGAGCTCATGCAGAAACATATGCCCTGCCCAAATGCTAGAGCCAAACTCCTTATCTCCAGATCAGTAGAATGGGTAGAACCACTGTAACATGAACATTAAACTCTTCAGAACGATTACCTTGTGGAACAGGTTTTCCAGCTAATACTGGAAATGATCCAACATTGGATCAGCAGATAAACATTTTTGAACTATTCATAGCTTTCACTGTTTCATTTGCATTTCCAGTTCAACTCAGGTACATTCTAATTTGACAAAAAACTTCCTGATACATGAACTATCTTCATTTTAATATGACTGAGTTGGTTCAGTGCACTGTCACAGATCTTCCATTTTGCCTGAGAAAATGTTTTCTTTAGGTCATCATCCTTCCACTAGTAATCTCAATTAATTAGTCATGAATCCAAACCAGAGTCATACTCGACTCGAAATGTTAACCCTTTCTTCTCTCCTCATAGAGACATCAAAAATGAGATGATGAGAGTCCAGGGACAGCATGATTTTCCTAGCATGAAGGGTCAGGTTGGTATGTGCAGGAACATGCTGGATGACTGGAGAAATTGAGGTAGACAGCAGGGATCAAGTGAATCCCTGCAAAAGTATAAAGGCAGTAGAAGTATAGTGAAGAGGAAATTCAAGAGGGCAAAGAAGGGGACGTGAGATTCTTTGGCAAACAGTGTTTAGGAGAATGCAAAGGGATTCTACAAGTACTTTAAGGACAAAAGGGTAACTAGGGAGAGAATAGGGCCACTTAAAGATCAGCAAGGCTGCATATGTGTGGAACCACAGGAAATGGGGGAATATTTTGCATTAGTGTTTACTGTGGAGAAATATATGGGAGCGAGAAGACTTGAGAAATAAATAGTGAAATCTTTAAAAATGTTCATATTACAGAGGAGGAAGTGCTGGACGTCTTAAAACAAATTAAGTTGGATAACCCCAGGACTTGGTCAAGTGTACCCTAGAACCTTGTGGGAAGCTAGGATAGCACAGGTGAGGTGCCGGAAGACTGGATGTTGGCTAACATGGTGCCGCTATTTAAGAAAGGTGATAAGGAAAAGTCAGGGCTCTCCTGGTAAACCTGGCACTGGTGGTGGGCAAGTTGTTGGAGGGAATCCTGAGGGATAGGATTTACAGGAAGGGCAAGGACTGATTAGGGGTAGTCAACATGACTTTGAGTGTGAGAAATCGTGTCTCACTAATCTAATTGTTTTTTTTTAAGAAATAACAGAGGATTGATGAAGGCAGAGCAGGATATGATCTATATGGACTTCAGTAAGATATTCAACAAGGTTCCTCATGGTAGACTGATGAGCAAGGTAAGATCACATGGGATACAGGGAGAACGAGCCATTTGGATACAGAATTGGCTTGAAGGTAGGAGACAGAGGGTAGAGGTAGAGGGTTGCTTTTCAGACTGGAGGCCTGTGACACAAGGATCAGTGCTGGGTCCACTGCTTTTTGTCATTTATATGAATGATTTGGGTATGAACATAGGAGGTATATTTCGTAAGTTTGTAGATGATATCAAAATTAGTATTGTAGTGGACAGCGAAGAAAGTTACCTCAGATTTCAATAAACCTTGATCAGATGGGCAGGTGGGCTGAGGAGTGGCAGATGGAGTTTAATTTAGATAAATATGAAGTGCTGCATTTTGGAAAGGCAAATCAGGGCAGGACTTATATACTTATTGATAAGGTCCTGAGGAGTGTTGCTGAACAAAGAGACCTTTGAATATAGGTTAATAGTTCCTTGAAAGTAGAGTTGCAGGTAGATAGGTTAGTGGAGAAGGCAGTTGGTATGCTTGCCTTTTTTGGTAAGTGGATTGAGTATAGGAGTTGGGTGGTCATGTTGCGGCTGTACAGGACAATGATTAGGCCATTTTTGGAATTCTGCATTCAATTCTGGTCTCTCTGCTATAGGACAAACATTGTGAAACTTGAAAGGGTTCAGAAAAGATATACAAGACGTTGCCAGGATTGGAGGGTTTGAGTTATAAGGAGAGGCTGAATAGGCTGGGGTTATTTTCCCTGGAGCATCAGAGGCTGAGGGGTTTACTTATAGAAGTTTTAAAAATAGCCAACATCTTTTACCCAGCGTAGCGGATTCCAAAACTAGAGGGCATAGGTTTAAGGTGAGAGGGGAAAGAATTAAAAGCGACCTATGGGCAACTTTTTCACACAGAGGGTAGTGTGTGTATGGAATGAGCTGCCAGAGGAAGTGGTGGAGGCTGTTATAATTAAAACATTTAAAAGGTATCTGGATGGGTATATGTATCACAAGGGTTTAGAGGGATATGGGCAAAATGCTGGTGAATTGGACTAGATTAATTTAGGATATCTGTTTGGCATGGGTGAGTTGGACTGAAGGGTCTGTTTCTGTGCTGTACACCTTTATGACTCTATGCTGCCAGAACTGCTGAGTTTCTCCAGCACTGACTGCTTATATTTCTGATCTTCAGCATTCTCTAAACTTTGTTTTAATTCCTCAGAAGTAAGCTTTCACTGTAGTTCTAGTATTATTATAGTACTTCAACACTGAGAATTAGTTTTACACTTCCTGTTGTTTCTCATCATGATGATCAGATTTCCCTTGCAGCTGTCACGTTTTTATTTACTTTTAGTATATTAATTGTATTCTTCTCAAAGAACAATTAAAAAGATATTTGTTATTTCTCTCCTTAAAAGTGACAAAGCATTATCTTTGTTCTGGGAAATTAGGAGTTAGATGTTTGTTCGATTATTTATGGATGAGTGGTGAAATGGTCCTAGTTTGTTAGGCTGGAAGGTGCTTGGAGTCAAGTATAAATAAGTGTGTTATTGTTTACTTTTAGGAATTTCTGGTCAGAATGCGCAAAGCAGCCAAATGATATGTTGACTTCGGTTGTATTAGAGTTGAGATTTGTTCAAAATGATTATTTAATCTGATCAGCCACACCAGCGGGTTATAAGGCATTTCAGTGTTAGTTTAATAATTATTCTCAAAAGCTTACGCACATTTTGGTAATCTGCAACTACTTTGGATCTTATTGATTTATAGTTACTCAATCTCTGATTTTTTTTTCTCTAAGCAATGTGTGAATTAGTCTTTTTCTATCTACTTTGTAGTTTGCATCTTGTGAGGGTCTCTCAAGTGCAGCAGTCCTATTTTTAGCTGTGTACCAATTTTTTGGGATATTCAAAATGTGTGCATTTTTGATGTACTGGACCTCAATATAGAGCAAGAAAGTCTTACCTTAATTAATGAAAATTAAAACAACACTTTCTTGCCTTGTAGTTGAGACTGTTTTCCAAACATGCTATTATTGGTGGCCCATAGCATTCTCAGGGTAAATATGAACATTATGTTTTGCTGGTGGCTTCAGTTGAGTGTCCTCAACTATGTCACCCTGAACCAACCATCTAAGGATGACTGAATTTTGGATTATTTAGCAGCATGTAATGAGTTTACAATAATGCCTCTGATCAGTTCATGCAAATATACAAATATTGCAGCAGGAGAAGGCTGTCGAGCTTACTCCGCCATCAATAAGATCATTGCTGACCTGGTTGTAAACTCAAATTCACATTCCCATTTAAACCTGACTACCTTTCACCCCCTTGTTAACAAGAATTTATTCACCTCTGTCTTAACAAAATACTAATTGACTCTGCTTCCACCACCTTTTCAAGCAGAGAGTTCCGACAAACCATGACCCTCTGGGAGAAAATGTTTTGCCTCCTTTCTGTTTGAAATGGGAAGTCCCTGAGGTTTAAACAGTGATTGCTAATTCTGTATTCTCGCATAAGAGGAAACATCCTCTCCATGTTTACCTTGTTAAATCTTATCGATTAGACACGTGAAACAATGCTTCAAGATGTTTATAATGCGCTATGTTGTCACTCAGAAAAAGTGTCACTGTTATTGTATTTACTTCTCAACTGCAGGTTGCATCAGAGAAAAATGCATTGTTACATTTTTATACAGCATCTTGTACAATTAAGACTGTCACAAAGAAAAACAATAAGTGCTGGAGAAACCTAGCATGCCTGGCAGCATCTCTAGAGAGAAACAGTTATTTTCCAAGCCCAATGAGCCTTCTTAAAAACATTTCTCTCACATCACCAATCTTGCCAGACCTGCTAAGTTCCTCAAGAATTTATTTCAGATTTCCATCAAGCACATTATTTTGCTTTTATAAGAATATCACAATGTGGTTGAAAGCAAATGAAACAGTTTCATACAGCAGTAAAGGTTATAATATAGAAGTGCAGCAGCTCATTTGAGTTTCTCCATATGTTACTAGTTTAGGCATGTATTTCTTTAGGCTGTGTAGATCCGATTTCCTGGTGTATGATCAAACAAGCACCAATATATTCGAAGACTACTCTTTGTCTGCGAGAAGCAATTCTCCATTTCCAGCTTTGAACATAAATGAATCATGTTTGTTTCAATACTGACCTATCTGATCCTGTTTAACTGGCTATCTGCATCCTGGTTTTAGACATAATGGAACTCCTAAAGAATTATGAACCCTTTAACATCTCACTTCGAAACCTGAGTCAGTGTTTTTAGCATTCAATATATATTTTGGGAATCCTGAAAATGTTGAGTTGTCTGGGTGAAGGTATCTTTCCTGATGATAAAAGCTTCTGGTTGAATCTGTGCACACTTGATTGAAAGAGATTGCAAATATGTTCTCTGCAGGACCCTGAAAGGACAGTTGGAGTTGATTGCAATTTTACTGCAGTTCCCTTTGCTTTGACATTTTGCACGTCTGTTTGGTGAATCATAGCCTACAAGAGCTTTTTTTTTTGCTCAAACATTACTTTGCGAGTAATAGCTGGAAGAGCACTTCTTGCTTTTCTGATGATTTCCCTGTTGACCTTTCATCGTCAGCATGCAATAGGTTCAACAACTAAAAGACACTGAATGCTTGACGCCTCATTTTATAATCAACATTCCCAGTGAGAAGCAGCTCTCACAGGACCAACAAGTCTGAAATGTTTGCCCTTTGATTATTCCATCAATGTTAACAGGCCAAATATACTCTGCATCAATTCTGACCCACACTCATAGGGAAGATTGTGGAAGGCAAGGAATAAGTTACACTCATTATTATCTGGCATATAAATAATTGCATTAATTTTATGCTATTTTGAGAGTGTTAATAAATTTATATGTGGTTAATTAAAAAGTAGAGAATCACAAACATTGACAACTGTGATGCAGTAGATGGGGCTCACTGCATTGTATTTTTTTGCTTCTTGCAATTTTGTCATTTGTTTCTGTGAGTGGAGATTGTTAGAACATTTTATGAATGACCCCATTGGGAGAAGCACCTTTGTTAATACTTATCTCTGTACAAACTCCTCAGAGCAGCACATTCTTTGTGGAATAGAGGTGCTAGAGTTTGAACAATAAATGTTTTGTACATACTGTGGAGTTGTTCTGCCACCTTGTGGGCATTAACAGTTTAATCACAGAAACCGTTTGATTTTATTTTCTCCCCCTGTTGGAGCAATATTATATTTGCAGTATGCCCTGGTTATTATTGTTATTGCAGTGTTTTAAATAGAACATGTGCAATTTAATGGTGGACTTGAAAATGAATCTTAAAATAGTCAATGGAATATTGCCAGTTGGAAACTTTAGGTCACTGTCTTGCAAAAAGACCTCATAATCCAGAATGTCCCAGTTTTAAGACTAAAAGATTGGCCATTCAGCTAATCAAGTTTGCTGCGCCATTCAATCATGGCGGATATGTTTCTCAACTCCATTCTCCTGCCTTCTCCTGAACCCTCAAACCCCTTACTAATCAAGAACCTATCTGTCTCTGTCTTAAATACAGTCAATGACTTTGGTCTCCACAGCCGTCTGCGTCAGGTATTCCACAGAGTGACTACACTCTAGTTGAAGAAATTCCTCCTCATCTCAATTCTGAAGTGTCATTCCATCACCCTGAGGCTGTGCCCCAGGCCCTCGTCTCTTCTACTGGTTGAAACATCTTCTCCACATCCTCTCTATGCAGGCCTGTCAGTATTCTGTTAGTTTAAATCAGATTCCTCCTTATAGAGCCGTTGAATCGTACAGCATGGAAACAGACCCTTTGGTCCAGCCAGTCCATGCTCAACATAATCCCAAGCTAAACTAGTCCCACCTGCCTCCTCCTGGTCCATACCCCTCCAAACCGTTCTTATCCATGTATCAATCCAAATGTCTCTTAAATGTTGAAATTGTACTCACATCCACCACTTCCTCAGGAAGTTCATTCCACACATGAGCCATCCTCTGTGTAAAGATTTGCCTGTCATGTTTTTTAAATCTGTCTCCTCTCATCTTAAAAATATGCCCTCTAGTCTTGAAATTTCCCATCCTAGGGAAAAGACAACTACCATTAACTCTGTCTATACCTCTCATTATTTCATAAACTTCTATCATGTTGCCTCGCAACTTCCCACGGCTCCAATGAAAAAAGTCCTAGCCTATCCAGTCTTTCTTTACACTCAAACCTTATATACCCAGCAACATGCTGATAAATCTCTTCTGAACACTCTCCAGCTTGATAATATCCTTCCTATAACTGGGCGACCAGAACTGGGCACAGGACTGCAAAAGAGGCCTCACCAATGTTCTGTACAACCTCAACATGACTTCCCAACTCCTGTCCACAAAGGGCTGAACAATGAAGGCAAGTGTGCCAAAAGCCTTTGAAATTACCATGTCGACATGTACTGCAAACTTCAAAGAATTATGTACCTGCATCCCTCAGTGCCTCTGTTCTACAATACTACCCAAGGCCCTACCATTAGTTGTATTAGCCCTACGCTTGTTATCCTTCTAAACTCCATAGAGTACAGACCCAGAGTCCTCAACCACTTTTCCTATGATAAGCTCTTTATCCCCAGGATTATTCTTGTAAACTTCGTCTGGAATCCCTCCAATGCCTAAGAAAGCATATCCTTTCATTGTTAAAAATCACACAACACCAGGTTATAGTCCAACAGGTTTAATTGGAAGCACACTAGCTTTCAGAATGCCGCTCCTTTTGTAGAAATTGAAATCACAACATTCCAAATTCAGTCTGAAAAGATTTACAAGTGTTGTGGTAGTGCAAACAATGAACTTATTTTCAGCTTCTATTTCTTGAGCAACTGGAGTTCAAATAGTTAATTTTTCTGTAATTATTAAGTTTAGAGTTAATAATGTGTTAGCCTTTAACATCAATTTAACAGAAGTTTCAGTGGAGCAATGTATAAAGGCTTGTCAGTTTTATTAACAAACTTATCATGATGCAATACCTCATAATTATGGAGTAAACCTCAATATTGTCTAACTGTAAGGTAAAAAAGTCAGAATAGTCATCTTATTATGATTCCTGAAGAAGGGCTTATGCCCGAAACATCGATTCTCCTGTTCCTTGGATGCTGCCTGACCTGCTGTGCTTTTCCAGCAACACACTTTCAGCTCTGATCTCCAGCATCTGCAGTCCTCACTTTCTCTATCTTATTATGATTGCCAGGATCTATGGATTCTTATTGAGTACAGCACTCAAGAAGATTCATATAACCATTTCAATGCAAATTTTGAGATTTTTATTCAGAAAATAAGTGTTTGCAATTGTCAAGAGTTTTCATGTTACTCGAATAGTAGTTTTTGAGCAATTCAAGGAGAGAACATTACATGCTAAATTTCTATTTAGGTTCATTTTGAGAACACTGCAATTGTTTCCACATACCATTGGGTGGAATTGTTAAAGGTATAAAAGATTTGCTCACTACCTTGTACTGTCCAAAGTGTGAATGTGACTCTACTGTGATGAATAAGTTATCTGTCTTCCTTTGAGATAGTAAATGAAAACCCATCTGCTTCAACATGGCTTTGTGCATGGGAAATCATGTCTCATAAACTTGATTGAGTTTTTTTGAAGAAGTAACAAAGAGGATTGATGAAGGCAGAGTGGTAGATGTGATCTATATGGACTTCAGTAAGGCGTTCGACAAGGTTCCCCATGAGAGACTGGTTAGCAAGGTTAGATCTCATGGAATACACGGAGAACTAGCCATTTGGATACAGAACTGGCTCAAAGGTAGAAGACAAAGGGTGGTGGTGGAAGGTTGTTTTTCAGACTGGAGGCCTGTGACCAGTGGAGTGCCACAAGTGTTGGTGCTGGGTCCACTGCATCTTGTCATTTATATAAATGAGTTGGATGTAAACAGAGGAGATATAGTTAGTAAGTTTGCAGATGACACCAAAATTGGAGGTGTAGTGGACGGCGAAGAAGGTTACCTCAGAGTACAATGCGATCTTGATCTGATGGGCTAATGGGCTGAGGAGTGGCAAATGGAGTTTAATTTAGATAAATGTGAGGTACTGCATTTTGGAAAAGCAAATCAGAGTGTACACTTAATTGTAAGGTCCTGGGGAGTGTTGCTGAATGAAGAGACTTTGGAGAGCAGGTTCATAGTTCCTTGAAAGTAGAATTGCAGGTAGATAGGATAGTGAAGAAGGCATTTGGTATGCTTTACCTTATTGGTCAGAACATTGAGTATAGAAGTTTAGAGCTCATGTTGCGGCTGTACAGGACATTGGTTAGGCCAATTTTGGAATACTGCGTGAAGTTCTAGTCTCCTTCCTATCAGAAGGATGCTGTGAAACTTGAAAGAGTTCTGAAAAGATTTACAAGGATGTTTCCAGGGTTGGAGGATTTGAGCTATAGGGAGAGGCTGAATAGGCTGGGATGTTTTATTTGGAGCATTGGAGGCTGAGGGGTGACATTATAGAGGTTTATAAAATCACGAAGGGCATGGATAGGGTAAATAGATAAGGTCTTTTCCCTGGGGTGGTGGAGTCCAGAACTAGAGGGCATAGCTTTAGAGTGAGAGAGGGAAGATACCAAAGAGACCTAAGGGGCAATGTTTTCACACAGAGAGTGGTGTGTATATGGAATGAGCTGCCAGAGGAAGTGGTGGAGGCTGGTACAATTACAACATTTAGAAGGCAACTGGATGGGAATATCAATAGGAAAGGTTTAGAGCGATATGGGCCAAGTGCCGGCAAATGGGACCAAATTAGGTTAGGATATCTGGTTGGCATGGATGAGTTGGACTGAAGGATTTATTTCTGTGCTGTATATCTCTATGACTCTAATATGACAGACTGTTTTAAATGCAAGGTCTCTCTTTTCCATTACCAAGGTGTCTCTTGCAAACTCCGAAAAATTGTCAATGCTCTTTGATTTTTAATAAGATTACAGTTAAACTGTGGTGTCAGCTGTAACTAATAATAATCTCCCTTGAACTTTGTTGTATAACATTTGGAGAGAACTAAGAAAAGTTCTGAAGCAGACATCAGGAAAGATGATCATGTTGATAGCACTGTTCCGATAATAGAATAATGTCACAAATCATTCTTCTACCATTTGTTATATTTTAACATTTAATCTATGAATAAAATCTGCTTTCCCATATAATGGCTAGAAAATAAAACAAACAAATATTGGATTAGAAAGAGACAAAATTGCGTCAAACTTATCTATCTAATCTAACTATGTATGTATCTACATTAGCTATCCATCTATCTATCAACCTAATTTATTTATCTATCTAATCTATCTTTGTATCTAATTCATCTATCTATTCTATCTGTATAATCTGTCTCCTACTAACTATTCAGCCTGGCCGCTTTTCCTGCTTAGGTTGTGGCTGGGCCCAGGGAGGAGAATCTCCTTTAAGGTCTCCCTCTGCCCATAGCAAGTCTTCCCAAAAACTTCCCACTTCTGTGATTCACCTCCCACATCATTCATCCTCATCCTCCACTTTCTTCATCCTGCTTCTAGCCTGACCCCAGGAAAACCTCCCGGCTTCTCCCACCCACTTACTTTCACATCCAACTCCTGTAGAATGCCTTCTTCAGGACTGAATGCAGTCCCAGAAGTGGCCACTGTTCTGGGTGGCGCCATTAAGACAGAGAACTGCTAAACTATTTAGATTAGATTACTTACAGTGTGGATACAGGCCCTTCGGCCCAACAAATCCACACCGACCCTCCGAAGAGCAACCCACCCAGACCCGTTCCCCTACATTTACCCCTTCACCTAACACTACAGGCAATTTAGCATGGCCAATTCACCTAACCTGCACATCTTTGGACTGTGGGAGGAAACCGGAGCACCACGCAGACATAGGATGAATGTGCAAACTTCACACAGACAGTTGCCTGAGACGGGAATTGAACCTGGGTCTCTGGCGCTGTGAGGCATCAGTACTAACCACTGTGCCACTGTGGTAGGTTTTGGACTCCTTCAGAGTAGAGTTGAAAGGCCTGGCTGAAGCCAATAACGAATTAACAGATTCTGTGATAAATCCCAATTGAAATTTTCTAATTTTAGCTTTATACATTCTTATGATCACATTTGTAATGGCTGGGATTTTCTGATTGGTGACAAATCAAAGGAGCAGCCTGCAGTGAGAGTGAGAATGAAACTGAAGTATCTGTATAGGAAATTGAGATTTGAGTAGCACTTTATATGGCTCACTTTTACCTGAAATTTTCAGGTTGCAAAATAAATATATTGCCTTATTAAGGTTGACGTGAAAATAAAGATAATATTTTTGATCATTGTGTGGAGAAATTTAACATTCCACAAAGAACAATACATCTCTGGTTAAGCATGAGTGTTTAGCTGATGTTAGAACTCAGTAAAATACACAATTCCACCACATTCAAAATGTAGCAACTTGTCCAAGTATTTTTACATTGAAGCTTGACTTACTGGCAAAAATATTCTGGATTTCTGCAGTAACCTGAGCATTTTTGAGCTCCTGAAATTTCTGTCAGTTTCGATTGAATAACGAAAGTGAACGCTAACAGTTTTGCCATCATCAAAAAACAAACAAAAAGATTTCCACTCATCGAAACTAGTCCTATGTAATTATGCAACTATGCCACCAGGTGGCAGACAGAGCAATATTTTTTGCCCACTGATAATATTGCCACCTGTCCATCTCTTCCTCAGTGGTTTCTCATAACATTAGTGGTCTTTGACCTTATGGTCCTATTTAAATATAGTGCTATTTTCAATTTATTTGAGTTGAAAATATCTTCTTAGTCTGTCACCCAGTATTAAGGATATACAATCTGCAGACATTACCACGTGGGCAGCTGGTGCTTGAATTGGAAAAAGGTTTTGTACTTCCTCCAGCTGCATATTTCCAGTGAAGCTTTTTGATGCATTTTGTGTACTCTTGAATGATACTTGTCCATTTTGGTCAGTCCCGAGTCACCCATAAGTAGCAGAGTATGACCTTATCAGGGATGCATTGATTTGATTTTTGGTTTGATTTATTATTGTCACATGTACCTAGGTACAATGAAAAGTTTTTGTTTTGTACAAGCAAATCAAGCAGAAGGTTGTTGATGCTTTGGAGAGGGTACAGAAAAGGTTTACCAGGCTGGGGGATTTTAGCATTCAAGAAAGGTTGGCTAGACTGGGTTTGTTTTCACTGGAACACTGGAGGTTGAGGGGCAACCGAGTAGCAGTTTGGGAGATTGTGAATGGCATGGATAGAGCGGAAAGTATGTGGCCTTTTCCCAGACTAGCGGACTCAAGTTCAAGGTGTGAGGAGGGGAAATTTAAAAGGGATGTGACAGGCAAGTTTTTCACACAAAGGGTGGTGAGTGCCTGGAGGAGGTGATGGAAGCAGACACAATAGCAGCATTACCTGAACAAATACATGAATAGGATGGGAATAGAGGGATACGAATCCTGTAAGTGAAGATAGTTTTAGTATGGAAGGGCAAAATGTGGCAGTACAGACTTGGAGGGCCGGAGGGCATGTTCCTGTGCTGTACTCTTCTTTGTTCCTCAAGGGCTGTCAGTGGTTGCTGCAATGAACGCTTTGAAGAACTCTTCAACTGAGACTTCACCTTCAATATCTTCAGTGCCATTCTTCAGTATTCCATTTGGTCAGCCTCAATACTGTCCCCATCAGGAGCAAAATTGAAAAAAGCCAATCTCCAGCTAAGAAACCAAAAAGTCTCTGGAGCAGGTTGAATCCCCGATGAAATTTTGAAACACAGCAGAGATACAATTCCAGCAAGGCAGTACAGCCATACATCGTTCATCTTGGAAGAACAGCAAATGTCTGTACATCTCAGGAATTCTCCGATTGTAATTACATTCAAAAAGCAAACAAATCCTATTGCAACATCTCCAAAGGTGACTTCTTGCTTTCTGCCACAGAGAAGGCCATTGCAACATTCATTCTGAACTGCCTCCTTCATGTAGCTGAGTAACTTTCTCCAGAGCAGCAATGTTGTTTTTATTCATTGAGAGGCACCACAAACATTATCTTCTTGGTGCAGAAAATACAAGAAAGGGCGAGAAAGTCACCGATTGCTGTACATGGCCTTTTTTGACCTCACAAAAGCCATTAACTCTGCCAACCATAAAGGATTATGGAGTACCGTCCTCAAATATTGCTGCCTTCGGAGCTTTGTTCATCAGCATGATGAGTCAGTGGTTAGCACTGTTGCCTCACAGTGCCAGGGACCAGGATTCAATTCCACCACAGCTGACTGCCTGTGGAGTTTGCACGTTCTCCTTTGTCTGCATGGGTTTCCTCTGGGTGCTCAGGTTTCCTCCCACAGTCAAAAGATGTGCAAGTTAAATGGATTCGCCATGTTAACTTGCCATAGAGTCCAGGGATGTATAGGTTAGGTGGGTTAACCATCGAAAATGCAGGGTCAGGGATAGCATAGGGGGGTGAGTCTGGGTGGGCTGCTGTTCAGAGAATTGGTGTGGACTCAATGAGCCAAAAGACTTGGTTCCGCACTCTCGGAGTTCTATGAACTCTATGATGACTTGCAGATGGTAGTCCTCACAAAGAAAATCACTGAAAAAACTTATGTCAGTGAAAGCTGGAGTCAACCAATCCTCTTCACCGTTCTTCTTTATGTAAAATTGCACCTCACCTCCATTAAATTGCCCTTAGGATCCGCAGCACAGACACTAAACTGTTCAATCAACAAAGTCTTCAAACAAAATCCGAAATCAGTCCAGTCTCAGTCATAGACCTTCAGTATGCAGTTGATACTTGTGTTGAAAATGTATTTTAAATTCAGTTTTAGGATTTGCCACTAACTGTTCTAAGAGCACAAATGACACAGACGTGCACATAAGTATAAGAATTTTAGTCATAGAGTCAGACAGCACGGAAATAGACCCTTGGGTCCAACCAGTCCATGCTGACCAGGTTTCCCAAACTAAACTTGACCCACTTGCCTGCATTTGGCCCATATCCCTCTTAACCTTTCAAATTCCTACTAGTCCAAATTTCTTTTAAATGCTGTAACTACATCTGCATCTACCACTTCCTCCAGCAATTCATTCCAATATATGCACAACTTTGTGTGTGAACAAGTTGCACCTCAGATCCATTTTAAATCTTTCCCATTTCACCTTAAACCCATGCCCTCTAATTTTAATATATTCAAATTAATAATGTCAGCAGAATTTTAAACAAATGTATGGAAAGCATGTATGACGTTAAAATGGGAAATGAACTATTTCTGGTTCCTGCTGCAATGTCCCTATTTTTTATACCTGCTTCACCATAAAGCTATATCTGATCTGAATTTTCCACTTGTAATGTGAACACTGATGAGCAGTATTGTTTTAAAAACTTACATATTTCTTTTGTATCACGGTTCTTCACTTCTCCTTCATGTCAAATTCAAAGGTCAAGGTTTTTGAATGGACCTCTTCAATGTTAATGTTGGTTGCCCTCTCTGCACTTTCTCTGTGGCTGTAACACTGTATTCTCCACTCTGTTCTGCAGCCCTGATACACTTTGTATGGTACGAACCGTCTGTATAGCACACAAGACAACAGTTTTCACTGTATCTCAATGTCAAAGTTGATCAATCCAAAACTCAAAGAAATCTATAAGGAAACCTATATTTATCTATCTGTTTAAGGTCTCAACAATTTTACCAATTTATGATTCATAAACAAATGCAGTCATTTAAAACAGGAGTGATACATTTGTAACCTTTGAATGAATTTACAAGATATGTTCAAAGAAGAGAGCCTCGTTTGTCATCTTAAACTTCGTCACCTGTTGATCTCTGGCCTTATTCAGCCTTATCACCCATTAGTTCTTATGTTCTCAAAAGCACACAATGCAATCTTCACAGCACATTGTCTGGTGTATCTACAAGTTATTCAATTACAATTCCAAGATCTGTAGATATTTGATAATGTTCGTGTAGCTTATTCAGAAAATTAACAATTTACAACTTGTACCTGGGTATAAAAACAGTAAGGTATCTATCACCAAGTCAAGGTAGTGTTCTTCTGGGACAAGGTCAGGTTATCTATGGGAATGCCATATCTTCAGGCCAGCAGTGCAGAAAGACAGGTAAGACCTTCTGTGCTAGATCGCCAAAGTAGCAATTTCTTTCACACATGCTTCAACTATGTTACTGCACACACCTCCCACCAAAGGTTTCGACCATAATGACTCTCTGACATCTGATAGGGGTTGATGCTGGTCCTGGGCTTGAGTATGCATATGTTTCTCAACCATTCATTTAATAGCCATTAGTGCAGTCACAGGGTTGACCATGTAACTCCTGTGCCTTAGGGTGATTCCATTGAGTGTATGTGGACAATATCAGAAACAAAGCAGTTCCTCAGTGATATGATCAGTCAGCAGTTGCAGCACCACAAATAACCTTTAACATTGTCATTGAGTCATAGAGGCCTCCTACAAGGCGAGTGGGATGCCTCTATATGGACATGGAACTCAATTTCCCTGATTCAAACAAATATCTACTGCTCAAACATTTCATGTGCGTATCGTAGGAGATTGGTCCTCATTATTGCTGCAACTTGTACAATCTCCAACACCCAACCTGCACAGCATCTATTATAAATGGAGAGGTTGTGAGTGAGTGCATACTTGTGTTTGTGAGTGAGTGACTGTGTGTGTGTGTGTCTTTAGCAATGCCTTATGGCCTGGAAAGATTCCCCATCATTGCCAAATTAGCAATCAGCTTCCACGTTCCCATAGCCTGCACAGGGAGATTGGCAGCATTAATGTGAACCCATTCCCATACGAAACCTGTATTGTATCTATATAAATGGATGGATTCTGAGTGAATATGTGCTTGTTTGTGTGTGTGTGGATGGGTGGGTGGCATGTTTTTTTTTGTGGATCAGCACAACTAGGGTCCAATGTAGCAATTGGCCAACTAGTCCAAGAAAAGCAGCATTGCAGATAGGAGAATGGTGTGGATGTTTTATCATCCAAGGTGTGAAGTGAGCAGCTCCTGTAAGTTATGGGAACTTGGAAGGTGATTATCATTTTAGCAACAAGAGGGCATCTTACCAGGCCATAAGATATTACTTAAGACAAACACACATTCTCACTCAAACTCACTCACTTACAACCCATCCATTTATAATAGATACTGTGCAGTTTGGGTATGAGAGATTGGTCCTCATTATTGCTGCCACTTATAAAATCTCCTACTATGTGTGCACCAAAGGGCTTCTGTCTGAATCAGTGTACAATGTCCATGTAGAAACATCCACTGATCCCCCTGTAGGAGGCCTCAATGACTCAATGTTTGGATGACAATGTTTAAAAGTTACTGTCCTTTGAAGGACCTCACATCACATAAAAGTGGACACCCCTCCCTCAGAGAAAAAGCACTTACTCCACCCGCTCTGGATTTGTGGTAGCCCTCTGCATTTCCATTGTGCATTTGTAATTCAGATCATGATTCGTGGACTGAGTCATATGCTCAGCCTGTTAGTCTCCTCAAACCTTCATATTTTTGTCTTCTTTGCCTATTGGCTTCATTTTCACCACATTTCCACCCAACCCATTTAGTAAACTGCTTATCTCCCCACTTTATTCCCTGAACCCCAGACATCCAATGTAATCAGTCACGTACTGCCTTCCTGTTGAAGCCTGAGCAGTAGTGAATTTGATGACATCTCCCATAATAACCCCTTGTTCTCCCATGCCCCATTGTCTTCAACAGACAACTGCTGCCCTATCAGAAATTAGGGACATGCTTTCAGAATTGCACCTATTTACCCAACAAAACCGATATGCCCTCGATTACATACTTGCAAAGGAAGGTGCCATTTGTGCCATAGTTAAGGGTAAATGCATCATGGGGGTCACTGACCTCATGGAAAACATTACTAGGCATATAGATAACTTCCGTACCTTTGTCATTCAAATGAATGAAGGTGCAGGATGGGGAGATTGGGGTTTTGGCTCATGGTACAACTGGTTAATCAACATGTCTATATATGCTGCTATTATTTTAGTTGGTGTTTTTATTGGTATTGTTATGGTTAAGTGTATTATTGCTAAGATATTAGCTTCTATTGACAACATTGATTCAACCCAGAAAATGCCTGCTTTATACAGACCACATTCTGTTGATTCTTTTGACCGATCGTGAAACCGAGAGGTCCCTCATGGAATCTTGATCTTCATGTTGACCTACTTCCCTTTATAATTAGTATCCCCTCTGCATCCCAGCATATTGTCTCCAGTCCCCACAATGGTTTCCTCAACCTACCTGCCACAACATTGGTCACTGATAGTCTCCTTTGACCTTCAATGAACACACTGACTGGAATGACAGTGGTTCAACCAACAGACCAACTGGGAGAAACAGCCCCAACTGTTGTGTGACCAGACTCCTGACTGATATCTGTGCAGCTCCCCCACTGATCTACTGTGAAACCCAGAATGGTTCAGTTGAACCTGCAGGACCAATCATAGCAATCTTCATTTCTCAAACAACATCAACATGTATTGACTGGTTATATATCTCATTGCTGTTTGTTGGTGCTAGCTTTGCATTGAGTTGGCTGCCACATTTACTTGAATTCAAGACCTTAAGAATTGTTTAATTAACTGAACTGCTTTTGAATATTCTAGGCATTTGAAAAACCCTAAATGAACCATGTTGTGCTGTACTGTTCTATGTTCTATTTCTTTACAGAATTGTTACAGTGCAGAAGGAGACTCTGTAAAGATCCCTCATCATTTTGAATATCTGTATTAAATGTCCTCTCAACCTTTGTTTTTCCACTGAAAACAATCTTAACTTATTCTATCTGTCCCCATAACTGAGGTTCCTCACCCCTAGAACTGTTCTTGTGAATATTTTATGTAACTTTGCCAATGTCTTCACAGTCTTCCTAAAGTGTGGCTTCCAGAACTGGGCACAAACTTCCACCTCAGTCTGAATTAGTGTACTGTATAGGTTTAAAATAACCTCCTTGTTCTTGTACTCTGTGTCCTTACTAGTAAACTATAGAAATTGAGTCTCAGTCACCCTGCCACCTCCAATAACAAAAACACCTATATACATAGGTCCCTCTACTCCTGCAGCCCCTGTTGAATTTTGCCCTGTACTTCAAAATGTTTCTTAATTTTCTTCCTACCAAAACGAATCACTTCACACTGAAGTTTATCTGCCACTTGTTCACTCATTCTACCAACTTGTCTGTCTTTTTGAAGTTTCAATCTTGTAATTTGCACTTTTTTATTCATTCATGAGAAGTGGGCATTGATGTCAAGGCCAGTATTTATTGCTCATACCTAATTGCCCTTGAAATTATTGGTTCGCTGGGCCATTTTGGAGAGTAATTAAGAGTCAACCACACTGCTGCGGGTCTTGAGTCACATATTATCCAGGAAAGTAGGCAAATGTCCTTATCTATAGGGTATCAGTGAACCAGATGGGGTTTCTTTCAGCAATTGACGATGGTTTCATGGTCACCATTATCAAGAATAGCTTTTAATTCCTTTTTTTTTGTTAACATTTGAATTTAAACTAGCTACTGTGTTGGGATTTGATCGTTTCCCCAGAGAAGTAGCTTCAATCTCTCACTGACCAGTTCAGAGACATTACAATGAGACCACCATCTCCTTCCTTTTCCTCCCTCCTCCAGATGGCAAGACCAAATTTAGATGAGATGATCCACTTTGCTGAAATCTTCATTCCATCTATATGAGTAAGCCTGATTTTGACTAGCTTGCCACTTTAATTCTCTGTCTTACTTCTACTTTGTCCTTGGCCTTCTACATTACTCTTCAGTGATGTTAAACCACCAAACCAAGATGCCTTCCAAGTGCTGGAGCTGTTACAGATTTTAAACCCTAATAATTTAATTCTATTATCTGATCGGTATCATTTTTTTGTACTTCTATGTTACCGTTTTACTTACATTGATTAGTTCAATGGTTGAATAATTCATGGATTTCAAACACAAAAGGGCTTAATTATTTTGGTCCTGCTAAACTGGTATAAATTTCAATCTTGGCTCAGCACTTTCACTGAATCATGGGTTGTGGGTTCAAGCTTCATTCCAGAGGCCTGAGCACATCTACTGGCACTCCATTGCAGTGCAAAAGAAGTGCTGAACTCTTGAAGGTTACAGCTTTTCAGTTAAACTGAGGCTCTGTTTGCCTTCTCGGTTTGGAGGTAAAAGATTCCATTGCATTATTTGATGAATAGGAGGGAAATTCTTGGTGTTCTGGCTGACATTTATTCATCTACCAATGCTAATAAAACAGATAATCTGGTGTTTAAACCCTCTCAAAAATTGGGGTCAAGGCAATATAATCTACTCCACATTTCTTTGATAGGCACCATGTTAATTATCAGCGTAACTTGGAGGCAATACTGAATGACAAGCCACATCCACTGCAGTTCTGAAGGTCATCTTGTGAGAGAGTCGACTAACAAACATGGCACAGGCATGTTCCAGAATAAGCCAGTGCTTGGATTGTCTTAAATTTTGACAAATGCTCAAAGGCACTTTTCAGTGAAAAGTGGCACCAACTCAAATACAAACAAGAATGAGTGTGACAATAGTAAATTAGCTAGAAAGAAACTAACATTTGAACCTTAAGGCAAAGTCTTTTAAGAGATTCTAAAATCAATGAACCATACACTGCTGCAACTGTTTTTAATAGGTCAAAAGGAAAATGCTGACAGAGCTCAAGATCCAATAACTGACCCATTTTCATTGGATTCTAAACTGGTCAGGAATGTTATACTGTCATAGTGGGATGGAGGGAGGCCTAACTCTTTCTTTCACCTCAAAATATTGTCCACTGTGAATCAAGAGGGAAAAAAATTCAGGAAAAGATTCCTGAAGAAGGTCTTATACTCGAAACGTCAATTCTCTTGTTCTTTTGATGCTGCTTGACCTGCTGCGCTTTTCCAGCAACACATTTTTAAGCAGTGAATCAAGAGGAACAATTTACAAGTCTAAATGTGCAATTGATTGTCTTGACTGTTGGAGTGCTGTATTTCCTGGGGAAATAAACATAAATGTCATTGGTAGAATTAAATAACTTATTACTTTTTCCTTAACAATTGGATAAGGAGGGCACCATTAGTTTATCAACCAACAACCATAAGAAAATCAAATTTTTGTTATGATTGAGTTACAAATAAGCAATTGAATCACTTTTTCTTTGTCCTACCTGTATGCTGTATTGTACAGAAGCAATTTTAACTTTCCTTTAAGCAGGAATATTGAAGCCACATTTTGCTTATTGAAATTAGAACAGACTCTTTACAAATGGAATGAGCTTAGCATTCCTAAATGTTGGTGTTCCTGCTCTTGGCACAAGCCATTATTGATTATAATACAAGAATCTTCAGATAGGTGACATGGCAGACAGTGTAAATATTGGTAGACAAGGTGAATGGGCAAAACTGGGGCAGATAGAGCTCAATGTAAGCTAGTGACAGGTTCTCCAGTTTGGACCAGAATAGGTTAGGGTACTTTCTGGATGGTGTGAAGTTAAATAGAGTGGATATCCTGAGAGACTTGTTGGGTGAGGTTGGGGGGGGGGGGGGGGGGGGGAGTGGGTGGTGTTCAGGTGCATAGAGCTTTAAAAATGACACAAACAGGGAGAATATAATCAAGAATGGAATGCAATGCTTTATATCTAGAGGAAAAAAGTACAAGGATGCAGAAGTTCTGCTGCAGTTATACAAAACTCTTGTTAAACCCCATTTGGAGTACTGTGAGCAGATCTGGACACTACACCTTAGGAAGGATATATTGGCCTTGGAGGCTTACAAGACTGATACTTGGACTTCAGGAGTTACGAGGAGACATTATACAAATTAGGCCTGCTTTATGTAGAATTTAGAAGATTCGGGGTGATCTGATTAAATCCTTCAGGATATTAACAGGAAAAGGCAGGCCAGACAAAGACAAATTTTTTCACTGGTTTGAGGTTATCGAACTGGTGTGGGGCGCACACTTAGTCTGAGAATTAGGTCCAGACTGCTCAGAAGAGATAAAGTCATTGAGTCATAGAGATGCACAGCACGGAAACAGACCCTTCAGTCTGATTCGTCCATGCCGACCAGATATCCCAAACCAATCTAGTCCGAACTACCAGCACCCGGCCCATATCCCTCCAAACCCTTCCTATTTATATACCTATCCAGATGCCTTTTAAATGTTGCAATTGTACCAGCCTCCACCACTTCCTCTGGCAGCTCATTCCATACACATACCATGCGTGGAAAAGTTACCCTTAGGTCTCTTTTATATCTTTCCCTTCTCACCCTAAACCCATGCCCTCTAGTTCTGGACTCCTGCACCACAGGGAAGAGACTTTGCCCATTTACCCTATCCATGCCCCTCAGGATTTTATAAACCCCTATAAGGTCACCTCTCAGACTCTGACGCTCCAGGGAAAACAGTCCCAGCCTGTTCAGCCTCTCCCTATAGCACAAATCCTCCAACCCTGGCAACATCCTTCTAAATCTTTTCTGAACCCTTTCAAGTTTCACAATATCTTTCCGATAAGAAGAACAGAATTGCATGCAACATTCCAAAAGTTGCCTAACTAATGTCCTACACAGCTGCAACATGACCTCCCAATCCCTGTACTCAGTACTCTGACCAATAAAGGAAAGCAAATCAAACTTCTTCACTATCCTATCTACCTGCGACTCTACTTTCAAGGAGCTATGAACCTGCACTCCAAAGTCTCTTTGTTCAGCAACACTCCTGAGGACATTACTATTAAGTGTACAAGTCCTGCTAAGCTTTGTTTTCCCAAAATGCAGCACCTCACATTTATCTAAATTCCATCTGCCACTTCTCAGCCCATTGGTCTATCTGATCAAGATCACTGTTAGGGAGCATTTTTGCACACAAAGGATGGAAGACGTGTGGACTTCTCTTCCACAAACAGCAAAGGATGCTGAAGCAGTTATTAATTTTGAATAGGATAATCTTTTTGTTGAGCAAAGATAGGAAGGGATATAGGCCAAGAGCAGATAGATGGCATTACGTCACGGATCAGCCATGACCTCATTAAATGGTGGAACAAACTTGAGGGGATGAATGGCCTACACATGGTCCTACATTTCACATCCATGCCCCTTGTGAAGTCAATCTTGAACAATCTACACAGTGGAGAAAGTGAGGACTGCAAATGCTGGAGAGTCAGAGTCAAAAGGTGTGGCACTGGAAAAGCACAGCAAGTCAGGCAGCATCCGAGGAGCAGGAAAGTCGACGTTGAAGGGCTTATGCTGCCTGACCTGCTGTGCTTTTCCAGCGCCACACCTTTCAACTCAACCTACACTACGTTCAGTAAACATGGTTTAGGAAATCTGAGATTAGCATGTTGAAGATTGGCTTTTACTGAAGTACAATAAAGAGTTTTGAAAGGTCAAATCCATTTTACTGCAATGTCTCAGAATTAAACTTTGGCTGCGCAGATTTTGATTCACTTAGTGGTGGAATATTCTCATTCATTCTCCAGGAATTGTTTGGCATAAATTCAGCACTGGAGGACCAGAGTTCATACTGGCCTAATTTATGGCATTCATAACAAATATTGGAAGTTCATGGCTATGCAATTAAATTTAGTATGCCTCCTTGAATTGCTATTAAATGTTATTAAAGAGAGAATTTTCATCAAAGTGTCTTGCTCCAGGCAAGGATTATCCATATTGTTATTTATTTTGTTGTAGGAGTTAAATAGTTTCTGGACAAAGTGAATCGTAAGATGACTTTATCTGCTCTTACTGCCCTTTCACTGATATTTAAATAATCACAAAAATGAACTCCAAGTTCATTAAGACAAATTTATTGAATATCAAATTTAAGAAGAAAACTAAAATTAGTACAAGATTGCTTCAAAATATCACAAACTTTGTAGCTTTGTAGTTAACACTGTAAAATTTGAAAATCTGAAGTTGAAACACCAGTGCTTCTTGAAAGTTGTCAATGTTTTAATAATATTTTGTAGTACAGAAACTGCTGTATTGCTAAGTATTCTCCTCCACAATGGTACTGTTGAGAAATAACAGTTAGCACCAGTATTCTGATTTTGGTTATTTTCAGCAATCCATGACATTTTTTTTTTCTAAAAAGTACTAACCATGACCTATTTTTGATAGCTGATTATTTCACTTTATTGGTTATGATAATGTTTCGATACTGTCAGTGTGGAGAAAGCAGATTTACTGATAATGACACACAAGTGATTAACAATATCACTGCATAGAACACAAAGCTGCAAAAACTAATTGAGATTTGTTTAAAGCATTTCCTGTGTTTTAAAAGAAATAAATGTGGCCCATGTTTAAAAATTATACCAGTCAAGTTCAGAAAGCATTTTCAAATATTTAAATAATTGGTTTTCATTATAATTCCATCGCACTACACAAATCATTACTTCAGGCAACCTGTGCCTTCACCACTTTTTCTTTAGTTCTCACAGAATAATGAAAAGATTGACCTAAAAATATTGTTTCAATAGCAAAGCTGGGTATAATACTGTTGTATTTGGTCTTGGTATAAAATTCCAAGCTTAATGGTACAATCATGAGACAATGTTATATTTGTCACTTTAACAATAACTTACAGGTAAGACACATGACTATTTGGCAAAAAAATATATAAGTGATAAAAACATGTTTATTCTAACAACCGAGCCAGTCAGTTTTCACATTTCCTACTTTAATAATCTTCAAGCTCTGGTCTTCCATTTGGAGGTAGTACCAATCCTTGAAAAAGTAGGTGTGTCCTGTACAAAATGAGAAACAACGTTGCATATTTGATACACATTCGCAAATAAGCATTTTATAAAGTTTCTTTCCAGTTAATGATTTCTATCTAAAACTTTTGTTGTGAACAAAGCAGGGGTTGTAGTTGGAGGGGTGAAGAAGGGGGCTTACTTTTGGGATATCCTCAACATCTTAAAATTAGTTAGGCAGAGTTATTGAGTATGATAAAGGGAGGCATAGGATAGCAGGTAGAAGAGGTGGCTCAAAAATGCGTCATCTCTCAGTGTCAAAGGTTAAGAGCTTGTACAGGAAATGCTGACCTAGATAATGATTCCTCTAATTTATGGCATGGCATATTAATTTGGAACACTGTCGCTACTCTTCATATTCACAATTTGTCAAAACAAACCACTGTCATTACAATGATTCCTGTCTAACTTCATGCTTTCATTCTATTTCAAGGACATTAGGATTACCATTCTCAAGAGACTCAAGGGCACCATCCAAATTATCAGGAATGCCATTCCAGGCATCTGCAATTAGCTTAGGGAATCCAGGATCCATCTTTTTCTTCACTTCATTGTATCTGTTAGGATGAAACATTTTGTCACAGTTGATGAGTGTATAAGTTCATCATATTAAGTTATGAAGGAACATCTTTTTTCAAAAGCTTCATGACATTGTCAATATAAGAACATACATCATCTGCACGCAGTTTGGGAAGTCTAAAGCATCAACATTGACACATTTATAAAAGCAAAGCATAATTCCACTACTCAAAGTATGAACTGAAATAAATAAAACTCAATTAATATGTGGAGTATTAGCCTACCTCCAAAACTTGTCACCTGCAAAGATGTAAGTCTTCTTGTTTTTCTTCCAGTTAAAAACTGCATCAATATGTGGCAAATCATCTGGTAGCCCCAGTGTGGAGATTTTCTTGGGATATCCACTCTCCAGGTCACTGGCAGTGTAAAGCCAGTGCTGATCTCCTAAATAAGCACAGCCATTGAATACTAGTAAGTACGGTAATTAACTATTCTTAATCTTAATATACATGTGCTCTGCAAAACAAATAATTCATCAGACTCATGTAAATTTGAGTAAGGTGTCATTTTTGTCTTGTAAGAGCTGGATCCAAGTTCTGAATAAAAAGATTGATAAACAGATTTATCCAACTTTGGTCTCAGGCTATTTCTTCATGCAGTGCAAGTGTTGAATTCTCTTTCACATTTTACATAATTCTTGATCATTATTTCTTCTATTTGTGACCTTGTGACAGTGAAAGGTCAAAGCATGAAAAATGTTTATTTTTGAAATTTCCTTTAATCTATTCCACTACGCGCATGTAGAGTGTATGGCAGAATTTAGAAGTAGTTTTACAAAAGTAATGTCAAATGTTTGCTATGTACATGGGCATATTTTGATATCACAACCAGGATGTACTAATGAGATAAGTGGTCTTAAAAGGAAAATGATGTGATCGATCAAATCATTTTGACCAAGTTTGAATATGTATTCACAAGCTTTTTTTGACAAAAGAAAGTTTTTTTAACTGAATCCAAATATTTAATATTGAAATTAATACCTGCAAAGAATACAGCTTTGTCAGTTAAAGGCTCCTGATAGGCAGCATCAATCTTTTCAGGCAGATCAGTCCAGTAAGTAGCAACTAGCATTGGTCCCAGGGGTTTTGACCGGGGATTTCTGGTTCTCCACAAGAATCTAAGCAGCACAAAAGACTTTAGGAAATGTACAATAGACCTATTCATCAGTACATCTGTTTCTAATTATCATCAGCAAAGTGAATACCAGCTGCAGAAGTTCCTTATTTCAGCATCTGCAAGAGGATGCTCATTAAAAGATTACGTTTTTTTAAATCTAAATAACAAGATGCTTCTATAAATTTAATAAAAGGAAAGTGCAAAAAGTCTACTTGACAACTTTAGAGAATACCTTGGCCATCTGTAAACGGCTGATTCTATTAATGAAAATAAGCTAATGTGGAAGATCATAAAAAGTTAACCAAACTTCTCCAATGCAGTGATAAAGAAATTAAATAACAATGAATTTGTAATGAAACCTTGGTGTCACCTAATCATCTATCCTTGGTCCTTATTATTTTTCATCTACATGCTGTTCCTTGGCAGAATTATCCAAAGGTACAGCATTAGCTTTCACACATACATACAACACCTCACTCAAACACGTCACTGTTGCAAAACTGTCAATAGTATACTTGTCCAGCAACCAGCACGTGTATTATTTATTGGGTAGATTATCTCACTCATTGGTAGCTGAAACCCTGAGTCATACCTTTGTTATCTCTATTCCACAGCACTTCATTGCTGATCTTCCACATGCTGCCCTCTATAAATGTGAAGTCATCAAAACCTCTGCTGTCTGTGTCTTAACGCATAGCATGTCCTACCCCACCACCACTGTGCTCACTCATTGACTGACTCCTGGTCAAGCAACATCTTGATTTAAATATCATCCTTATTTCAAATGTATCCATTGTTTTAAAGCTCTCTATCCCTTTAATCTCCACCAGCTCCACAACCTTGTGAGATTATTCTATGAGCATGTCTAACAAATAGACATACTGTACAAGGTTTGTTCCCAAGAGTGAAATCTTAGAAGTCTCGACAGCAGAAAATCTGGCTGGTGTTATAAAGCATTAGCATAACTGCACGGTTTCAATCTGCATTACAGCATCATTGTTACAATTTCATATTTACAGTCGCTTCTGCTATAACGTGGTAGTTCTGTTCTTGTGCAATCCCATGTTATAAGAAAATCACGTAATGGGGCCAGAATTGTGTTATAACCAAAGAATTGATTCTTAGTCTACTACAGGAGAAGAAGATTGTAGTTTGGCATCTGGTAAGTGACTAAGATCTGTTCTACTCCTAAGGTTCACAGAGTACTGCAACTGATAATATGGTTACTAAGATATATTTAAAAAATTGAACGGAATAATTAAACCATTGCTTGGAAGGAATTACCAATGGAAGGAGAAGTGATGTATTATAGGTGTAGCAGGTGGGAATTCCTGATTGCCAGTTTGGTCCACAATAAGTGTGTCGAGCAGTTTTGGCTCAGAGTTGATCAGCTGGAGACTGAAATACAGACATTGCGACACCTCGGGGGGTGACAAAGTTAGCAGGATTCTTTGTACCAGGAGGCAGTCACACTGGCACAGTGGCTCAGTGGTGAGCACTGTTGCCTCATAGCACCAGTGACCTGGGTTTGATTCCAGCCTCGGGTGATTGTCTGTATGGAGTTTGCACCTTTCTCCCCGTCTGTATGGGTTTCCTCCAGGTGCTCCGGTTTCCACCCACAGTCCAAAGATGTGCAGGTTAGGTAGATTGGCCATGCTGAATTGTCCCATTGTGTGTGTCTAGGTGGAGTTATGCGGTCAGGGTAGGAGGCTAAGTCTGAGTAGAGTGCTCTTTGTAAGGTCAGTGCAGACTCTCAGGGCTGAATGGACTCTCTTTCTACACTGTAGGGATTCTATATTTCGTAGGGGTAATTTGTCTGATTCAGAGACAGAATGTTTTAATTGCAAGTGAGGGGATCCAGGGATCATGAGCATAGGAATATGAGCCTTTGCAATGGTCCATCAAATGCGAGGTTCTTTCAGGTAGTCTGAATAAACTTGAAGGCTGCAGGATGGACCATGGAACAGTTACACAGGAAACTATTTGTTAGAGAAGAATAAGAAAGAATACAGTGGTAATGTAGAACAGTATAATGAAGAGGATTGCCACTACTCTCTGCAGCAAGGAGGTTAAGTTAAAAAAACTGCACTGCCTGCCTGGTACCAGAGTTTAGGAGATCTCCTCAGAGATAGAAGACCTTGCAACAGGAGGGGGAGGATCCAATCATCATGGTCCATGTAGGTACTACTGACAAAGCAAGATAAAAGGAAGAGGTTCTGTATAGTCAGTATGAAGAGTTTGGCACCAAATTAAGAACCAAAAACCCAAAGGTCATTGTCTCTATATGTCATGAGCCTATTGCAAAATGGGCAAATCAGATTAGAGAGATGAATGTGTGGCTCAAGACTCATGTGGATGAAGTGGGTTCTGGTTTATGGGATATTGGTACTAGTACTGGGGAAAGAAACATTTGTACAGTTGGGATGGTCTCAATCTCCAAGGTACTTAGAATCATAGAATTGCTACATGGCAGACAGAGGCCATTCAGCCCCTTGCATCTGCATCAACCTTCCAAAGAGCATTCTACCCAGACATTACTGGATGTTGTTTACATGGACTTTACTGAAGTATTTGACAAGGTCTCTCATGGTAGGCTGATTCAAAAGATTAAGTCACATGGGATTCATGATGAGTTGGTAAATTGATTTGGTCATAGACGTCAGAGAGTAGTTATTGAGGGATGTATATCTGACTGGAAATCTGCGACCTTTGCTGCTTCTAATTTAGATAAGTAATTTGGATGAAGATATACGTGGTCCGATTAGTAAGTTTGCAGATAACACAAATTGGTGGAATGAACATGTTTGTTAAAGAATACAGCAGGATATAGATCAGTTGGAAAGTTGGACTGAGAAAATGGCAGATAGAGTTTAATCTGGACAAATGTGAGGTGATGCATTTCACGAGGTGAAAGACAAGAGTGAAGTGTACAGCCGGACAGTTCTGGTTGCCATGCTATAGAAAGGATATTATTAAATTGGAGAGGGTTAAGAAAAGATTTACCAGGATGTTGCCAGGAATGGAAGGTTTGAGTTATAAAAGATAGACTGGATAGACTGGAACTTCCTTCATGGGAGCATAGAATGTCGAAGTGGGACCCTATAGAAATATACAAAATCATGGCGGGCATAGATAAGGGGGGGACATCAAAACTAGGAGCTATATTTTTAAGGTGAGAGGAGAAAGTTTTAAAAAGGAACATGAGGAGCAATTTTTTTTTACCAAGAGTGGTTCGTATGTGGAATGAACTGTCGGAGGAAGTGATGGATGCTGGTACAGTTATACCATTTAAAAATACATTTACAGCATTCAGATAAGTACATGAATAGGTTTGGAGTGTTATGACCAAATGCAGGCAAATGGGACTTGGTCAATGTGGACTAGTTGGACCAAAGGATCTGTTTCCATGTTGTATGACTCTACGCTCCTTAGAAGCATAACAAAATAAACAAGTTGGTCCTATAGAGAGTGAGATAGGAGAATTAATAACAGAAATTAAGGAGATGACAGATGAATCAAACAAATATTTATTCCAGTTTTCACTATAAAAGGATAGAAGTAACATTTCAGAAACAGTAACAAGTAACGAAATGGAAGGAAGGGAATAGCTCAAGAAAGTCACAATCAAGACAGAAGTGCTACTGGGTAAACTATCGAAGGTGCAGGCTGAGAATTGCTCAGGTGCTGATGGACTTCATCCTAGGGTTCTAAAAGAAATGGCTAGTGAGAAGATTGATGGATTGTTTTCATTTTCTAAAATCCTCTTGATTTGAGACATTCCTATTAGATTGTATGATAACAATTGCAACTATTTATTCAGCAAGGTTAGACAGAAAGCAAGAAGTTACAGGACTGTTACCCTAACATTTGCTATAGGGAAATTATTAGAAGCCATTATTAAAGAAGGTATAGCAGGGCACTTGGAAAAATTCAAAGAAATCAGGCAGAATGAACATGATTTTGTGAAAGAAAAATCCTGTTTAACTAATCAGTTGAAGTTGTTTCAGGAGATAATACATGCTATGGATAAATAGGAAATCAGTGGAATTCCAGAAGGCATTTGGTAATGTGCCACATGAAGCATGACTGCAGAAAATAAAAGCTTGTGGTATGGGTGGTAGCTTATTGGCAAGGATAGAGGATTACTTAGTTAGGTTGAAGAAGAGATTAGGCAAAAGGAGTCTTTTTCACGTCGGAAAGATGTAACGAGTGGTGTTCCACAGGGATCAGTCTTGGGACCTCAACCAATTACAATTTATATAAATGACTGAGTTGAAGGGACACGACGTATGGTTGCCAAATGTACTAATGACACAAAGACAGACTGGAACTAAGCTGTGAAGAAGACATAAGGAGTCTACACAAAAAAAAATGAGTAGCTTAAGTGAGTGTGCAAAGATGTGGCAAATGGAGTATCCTGTGGGAAAATGTGAAATTGTCTATTTTAGCAGAAATAATTTAAAAATCATTTTATTTAAATGGCAAGAGATTGCAGAGCTCAGAAATGCAGATGAATCCTGGTGTCCTCATGCATGGATGACAAAAGTTAGTATGCAGGTACAGCAATTAATTTGGAAAACTAGTACAATATTATTATTTACCAGGAGGGTAACTAACTTCAAACGTAGAGAGGTTTTACTCAGTTATTGGTGCAACTACTTTTGGATCATACACAGAACTGGTCACCTTATTTCAGGAATGATGTAACTGCGTTGGATATAGTTCAGAGAGGGCTTACTAGATTAATACCTGGAAAGACCAGGTTGTCTTATGAGGAGAGGCTGGATAGACTAGGTCTAGTATCCACTGGAGTTTAGAAGAGTAAGGAATAGCTTGATTGAAATATCCAAGGTCCTGAATGATCTTGACAGGGTAGATTTGGAGATGATGTATTCGCTTATGGGACAATCTAGAACTAGCAGATACTGTTTAAAACTTGTGGCAGAGATTAGGCAAAAACATTCCCTCAGAGGGTTGACAGTCTTTGGAACTCTTCCTAAAATAGGTGAAAACATTGGAAACACTGTCCTTGAACATTCTTTTATACCGACGTAGATAGATTCTTCTCAAGCAAGAGGGGACATATTATCAGGGGTTGTTTGAATACAATCCGATCAGCCCCACGATCTTAATAATTGGCACATCAAGTCTGAGGGGCTGAATGGCCTTTTCATGCCCTTAATTTATATGTTGTTGCATATTGGATCTCAATTAGTTGACTGCAGGTGGAGACCTTTTGATAAGGATGATGTGGAAAACCATATCTAAAACTAAGGGCAGGGATAGTTTACCACTGTCACAGAGGATGCATTTGTGATTTTAAGAACCTTTTGTGGGAGAAGCAGCTATTTCTAGCTTGATCGCTAGTAATTCTTTTGAAGCGATCCTAACTTCATAAAGGGCTGATGGTTCGGCTACGATTCATTACGTTACTAGTTCAATGCTAGTTTGGAATGTCCCATCAGCCCACTGAACTGTTTAACTTTATGCTGTGTTTATTCCCAGAACAAGAAGTCTGGTTTCTTAGCAGCTTGCCAAAGTTTCCCGCTTTGCAGCATCCCATTACTATACAGGCTACACAGATGTTGAAACAGCCATGGATAATAAATGCAGCCAATTTTCTCTTGAGGTCTCACACTTTTCTAGAAGTCTCAGAGGTATATTTAACACCTTGACAGCTGACTGCAGGTACAATGTCACAAACCCTTGGGTCAGTCTGAGGCAGATTTTGGATCTTGCCGGTTTTTACAGAACACAGAAGCTTAATGCAATTAATTAGTAACACCGGAAATCAAATATATAAACTTCTTTCAATCAACATTTGCAAAATAAAGCATATCAGTGAAGAAAGAATGTTTAAAAACAAATAGATAATACAGTAATTAAAACTGTTCAGGTTAGGCAGATCGATGTGAATTGGTCTAAGCTAAGTTAGTGGGGGTATGGCCCATTTGGAACAAAGTGCAAGACCCGAGGAGAGAACTGGTAACTAGTTTAGCATGTCACCATGCCATGCCATGCCCAGCCAAAATGATACTCGGCTCCTTTAAAGACAATTAAAATTGATATATGGTAACTTTTAAAGATTTCCAATTTTAGACAACTCCAGCTTTCCAACAGCCAGATTTGAAACACTGTACCCACAACATAAAAAGCTAAACGTTAATAAAGAATAATGTAGTCAGGTTCTGAGCAGCTCACAGTCCATCTAATTCCATATTATTTTCTTGACGTCTCAACAATCTCAAAGATAACATGGTATACCTCAAATGTTCCACTATCTCTGCCAGAAACAACAGACAGGAGAAACACTGACAATAATCCAGTTGTAGTTTGTGAAGTCAGTTTAAAGAGAAAAACTTGAACAAACTCGAGAGGAAAGCTTGCCTTTTATGGTCATGAAAATCATTGACAGAAAAACGAACAGCCCTTTTCACATTTTGATCAATTTTTATTTCTGTTGACTTATTTAACTGCGGGTTTAAAATGGGAAATTTTCTTACCGATCTTTAAAGAAGAAAATTTCTCCTCTGATATGTGTAATTCCATCAAAAATCAAGGTCTCCTCACAAAGGTTCATCGGAGTGACAGGACCCTGTGTTGGTGGCAAGGGTTTATCAGTTGGTGCACCTGAATGAACCCAGAATAGACAAGATTTGTTTTCAGTTGACAGGAAACACACAATTCAATTCATTTTGTGGATGACTGTTCAGCTCTTTTGACTAGACAACAACACTGAGTCAATAGTATAACATGCCAATGAATCAGTTAAGTACTATATCCTGGCCATGTTTATCTGGAATTTTTCCAGACTTTCTAGCCACTTGTTCCATCTGAGCTGCCTTCGGTCTGATAACCACATTAATCCCTAATAAATAATTCAGTATTTTATCATTCATTGACGATGCTGGTAACTGAGAATTGGAATAAAATTCCAACCTCTTCCACAACAAAGGAAATTTATTGACACTGCGCATTTTGTATTATAGAAATGGTGGTGGAGAATATCAAAACTATATTTAGATGACTGCTCTCATGATTCTTCTCCTTGAAGTAGCACAATCCGAGCAGTCACGTTAATTAATATTGTCTTAAGGGGATTTTAAGCACAATCGAGATTTGCAACATACAAAACAAATATGAAAATTTCTATTATTATTTCTATTATTATTTATATTGTCGCTTTACCATAAAGTTTTTGAATGCCGAGAATGTCATCGTTTGAAAGCCTGAAGTTTTTGGTGTAGGTGTAGATTGGGGCCATTAAAGCTCCAGGATCTTGGGAATGCTCCAAACCAAGCGCATGACCAAATTCATGAGCAGCAACAAGGAAAAGACTGTAGCCTGCAAAAGTAACAAGGAGAGATGATGTTTATTGTTAAAGAAAACGGCAGACACATCATGTTGGATATTGCATTCTTTCTTGCAGTAGTTTTGATGGGGAGGGTGAGGGGTGTTCTTGTAAAATAGATCCAGTGGCTAGACTACCAGTTCCCCCAACAACTTTCAAGGTCATCCCCATAATACATCATCAAACTCAACAGCTCATCCTTATGTTCAGTGAATAATTAAGAGTTTGTTTAAAGCTCAATTGATACAAATATTATGCTGTTAACTCCATTATACAGTTACTGTGGGGGCAGGTGGGTGAGGAATCCTCTTTGTTTTCAAAAGTGTTTAAGATTGTGGGCAAGATGCGTGTGCTATCTTTGCGGGTACTGCCCTTTGCCCTCTTCCTTGTGATCCGTGGGTATTTTGAAACCCACCTCCTCCACACCTTATGAGCCACCATAATGTTGCAAAGAAACTCCTGCCCAAAACCATCTAATTCGCCTTACTCCCAAATCTATTGTTGTAAAATCCCATCTGGTTCACTAATGTCCTTCAGGGAAGGAAACTGCCATCCTTACCCTGTCTGGTCTACATGTGACTCCTGACCCACAGCAATGAGGTTGACTTTTTCTGGGTAATAGGAATGGGCAATAAATACTGTCTAGCCAGCGATGCCCTCATCCCATAAATGAATTTTAAAAAATCTGCTCAAACATTCAACAAAAGAAAACCCATTTATCCTAGGAATCTAGTGGATCCTCTCTGAACAGTCTCCAATGCAAGTATACTCATCCTTAAATACTAAAACTGTACACAGTGCTCTTGTTATGGTCTCATCAATGTTCTGCACAGTTGTAGCAGGACTTTCCTACTTTTATAGGAGAAAGTGAGGTCTGCAGATGCTGGAGATCAGAGCTGAAAATGTGTTGCTGGAACAGCGCAGCAGGTCAGGCAGCTTCCAGGGGACAGGAGAATCGACGTTTCGGGCATAAGTCCTTCTTCAGGAATACAGCTCTGATCTCCAGCTGATTCTGCAAAATCCAGGCTGTGGAGACCAAATGCTGCTGCAGGTATAATTAGTAAATTCACAAGCACTCTCAAAATGATTTGAACAAGTGCATTATCTTTCAGGATGTCTCGTAGTGCCTCTGAGCTAGAAGCTCTTGGTTCATCTCTAGGTCTTGATGACCAAGGAAGTTGTGTTATTAATGTGGCCAATGCATTGAATATGAACCTATAAATTCTACCAAAGGCAGGTGATAGGCGGTGAAAAGACTCCTGGTCAGCAATGTCATCTCAAGAATGTAGGAGCCTTCACCATCTCTTTCCATTGCTCCCAAACTACAATAGGCATGTTATAGAGCATATTGTGAGATAATGCTGTGGATTTAAGGGGTGTATTTTTTCCTGCTTTTTGTTTTGAAGACAGGTTGTAAGACAGAGGTTCTGAGTAGTCTATCAAAACCAGGAGAATAAACAACTTGTGAGGCTTTGGGTTATTTTTTTAAAACGTTGGAACAATGGAGGCAGCCTGGATGGGTATGACCAGGATTTCTGGTTTTCTTTTTCGTTTTAGATTTAGCTTTAAGCAGCTGCTGTTGTGGGCTTGATGATGTAGAAGCTATCTTTTCCCGCTCCTCGGTTACAGCTAGAAGCTGTAATGACATTAAGGTAGGCAGAATTGTCAATCGTGCTGAATGATGTTGAGGGTTACAGAGGGATATAGATAAGATGCAGAGCTGGGCTGCGAAGTGGCGAATGGAGTTTAATGTGGAAAAGTGAGAGGTAGTTCACTTCGGAAGAAGTAACAGGAATGCAGAGTACTGGGCTAATGGTAAACTTCTTGGCAGTGTAGATGAACAGAGATTTCAGTGTCCAGCTGCATAAATCCCTGAAAGTTGCCACCCAGGTTAATAGGGTTGTTAAGAAGGCATATGATGTGTTGATGTTTATTGGTAGAGGGATTGAGTTTCAGAGCCAAGACACTGATAAGGCCGCACCTGGAATATTGTGTGCATTTTTGGTCACTGTATTATAGGAAGGATATGGAAGCTTTGGAAAGGGTTCAGCAGAGATTTACTAAGATGTTGCCTGGTATGGAAGAAAGGTATTACTAGGAAAGGCTGCGAGAACGAAGGCTGTTTTCACTGGAGAGAAAAAGTTTGAGAGGTGACTTAATTGAGATGTATAAGATAATCAGAGAGTTAGGTAGGATGGACAGTGAGAGCCTTTTTCCTCAGATGATGAAGGCTAACATGAAGGGACATAGATTTAAACTGAGGAGTGATAGATTTAGGACAGATATCAGGGGTAGTTTCTTTACTCAAATAGTCGGGGGTGGAATGGCCTGCTTGCAACAGTAGTAGACCCGCTGACATTAAGGGCATTTAAATGGGCATTGGACATACATGTGGAAAATAGTGGAATGGTGTAGGATAGATAGGCATCAGATTAATTTCACACGTTGGTGCAACATCAAGGGCCGAAGGGCCTGTACTGTTCTGTAACATTCTACGTTCTAGAAGCTGGGGTTGTTGTGTGCTGCTGTGTGACCTTTGAGACAAATCTATTTTTCTGAATTTGCCTTTTTGCCAAGGGGTAGATTGATGAGACGCTACAATATTGGAACAGTTAATTAGTAATAGTTAATGGATCTACTAGTCTGTTGAATTTTCCAATAGTGTTAAGTTATTCTAAGTTCTCCTTTGTTTTGTTTGTATTTAAACTATGGTGTTTGAATAAATTGTGTTTTGCTTAACATCAAGCAGTTTGACCTGTCGCACTGCATCAGGAACACGGCACTTCACATTATTGTTTAAAATATGAAAAAATTAGGGTCTATGTTACTTTCTCAAAATATTTTGAGGAGGTTGATCTGGTCCATAACAATTGTCACCATGGACTGAGCTCCAAATGATCTGCCACACACCACCAGCATTCAAAATATCCACATTGTTAAGACCAAGACTCTCTCTCACTTGGTATTTATTGCAAGTAACAATCAAGAAGAGCCTTCTACGCTCTAAATTTGCTTCTCTCCCCACAGTTATTGCTAGATCTGCTGAAATTCTCCAGCATTCTCTGTTTTCCAACATCTGCAATATTTTGCTTTTATTTGAGGGGCAATTAACCTATTATCTGCATTTTGTCTGCACCTTCCCTGGCGTCAGCTCTTGGGGTAGGAGAAACCCGGAGCTTCAAACTCGAGACTTCCAAAGTGTTAGGAGTCCTCTGTGTGAAAAGTGCTCCACTCCCTTCTCAATACTGTCCTAATGCCATCTATAACTTACCACTGTCAGGGCAGAAGCCCCACTTGCTGTCCACATCATAGTTTCCAGTGGTTGAACACCACAATAGGCCATCATTACGCCCGCTACTTGTGCAGGAATCATATGTTTTCCGAAGGAAAGTGAAAGGAAATACACAAGGTGAACCATCTGAGTTTCCTCCAATTGTTGACATGGCTGAAATGCGGGAAATCAGGTATATGAGCATCACAGTAGACGTTTGAAAAAGTTTTCAAATAAAGAAATTACTATAAGATATTGACTTAAAAAGTAATATTTGTCAAACTCTATTTATTCACTGGAGAAATTACTTGAATCAGTTCTGAAAAACAGGATAAACCGACCTTAAAAAGAGATGGAGTAATCAAGGACAGTCAGCATGGATTTATTATGGAAGCATTTTCCAATGGGCATCAAGGATATAATGATAGGTCCATAAGGGACGCCTAGGCCATCCATATAGTCAACGTACCCGTAGTGCAACGTTTCAAGAGCCAGCCTGGTAATCGGCTGCCTCCGTGCTCCCTACTCTACTGTGAACTGTCTGCAGAATTTAAGGATAGAGTTCCAGTCAGAGGGCCCACAGCAATGCTAGGCTGGTAGCCTCCCTCAAGGAGAGGTGGATGCTGCCAAAGCAGGAAGGTGAATATGAGGGCACCTCAAAGTGGAACATCCTCACTTGGTGGGAGATGATGAGGCAGGCTGTGACAAATTTGCTCAAACAATAGAAAAATACTGCTTCCATGGAAACATGACTTCTAAGTTCATCCATTTGCTGGCCCCCTCTTTAGATCAGGCAGGCAATCTCTGGAGAAGCCCTTGGGAAGTAGGAATACATCAGTGAGCTGTCCTGATGTGCTTTCCCTAATTTATGAGCCTTCCTATCTCCATGCTGTTCCCCTTTGGTGACAGAAATTCAGGTTTGGTCATTTGAATGGTTTACTTGATTCAGAATCATCACAGCACAATACAGAAATGTTCATTGTGCACATGTTGCTGACAAAAGTTTTGACACATCATTTTACATAATTGCCGACTTCTGTCATTACATTCTGAAACACTACAGATAATGTAGTTCTTGATAGCAATGAGTTTTCTGGAGTGTTGGAAGATCCTTTTCTGAATGGGATGCATATTTGGTTGTTTTACAGTAATACTGAAGTCATATGGTGCTACCTGGAATGCTCAAATCCCTTTAAAACAAAGCACATTTTGCCAAGTGTAAATGCAACTGAAGGACCAAACTTTGCTACATGACAAACAGAACTGCCTTGAAGACAGAAATGAACCATTGCAGTGACCAACCTTCGAGTTTTACTCCCTGTTGCTTTTGTACTAGGAGGATGAATAGAAACTTGCTGGTTGATTAGTGTGATAGTTCTTACAGTCAATAAAACACCAAATGTTCCACCCATGTAATGATCAGCACTGCTGGCCTGGCATTTCATCAACTTTTTTAGCATTCCTGGCACTCAGCTTTGCAACTTGGGAAAACTTAAGGTCAAGTGTGTTTTCAAGGAATTACATTGTTGATTAATAGATGAAGAATATCTCACAAACAGTGGAGCCCACCTTCTGTTCATGCATCACGCACAAACGGTTAATACCTTGGTCTGGACAGAATCCATATTTTCTGTCTGTGTCATAATTGCTCGTTGTGCTACACCACCGGTAGCCATCCGATCTTCCTTCTGTTGTGCAGCTATCGTACTGCCTGTTTTCAAAGGTGAAAGGAAATGAGCATGGCTCTCCACCAGCATTTCCTCCCATTGTAAAAAGCACTGTAAGGACCCAAAACAATCACATAGGGTATCAGAGTTTGAGTTTTGGAGGAAACAACAAAATCAGACTGATAACAATTTAGTTCCAAAATTGATCAAACAGATGTGAAGAAGAATATTCCTGACTTGTTTTTTTTTTGTTTAAAATGAAGAACTTAAAAAAAATTATTTCAATGTTGTTGCTGTTAAAGAACATCTGTTTCAATGACTCATATTCAACATTAGCCTTCTCCAGCTGCAGTAAATTGGTTGAACCATAGATTATTACGGATACAAGCTGCTGGTTAAACATGGAGCATAAGATCAATTATGGTTATAATAGATTTCAGCATGCTGCTGACTCATGTAAATATGCAGTAACATGAAGTACAAAAACACTTCTTTTGGGCCTGAGTGAAATCACATGTCTACAGTGCTAGACAAAAGCACAAAAACAACAACACCATAAATGGAAATGTTCGGGTTGATAAAAGTGCTGCTCTCAGCCAGAAAAGCTTGCAACATTTCTTCCAGTAAAAAGGTCAGAATATCTTTACGCAGCATTCAAACATGGTGCCCATCAGAACAATTAAACATCTGTGCTATCTAATGTTATATTACATACACCATAAATGCATTGATCTGTTATGTTGGTAACAATATTTCATGGGGTGCACTCACTTTGGCAGTCAGCAGGACTGATAGGGTTGGATCTTGTCAACAGTGACCATAAAGTGTCTCCTGCTGGGTTCACTGTCACTACTTAGGATGGTGGCCCAAGACCCTAAGAATGATTGAGCATTGATAGCTATGTGTTCCAAAAACTCTGGGGAATGGGATGTGGGAGCACTGGGAACAGTCAGGCAGGAACTGGCGAGGAGGCAGTGTGGTTTTTCTACGGGTAGACAGTGCCATGTTCACCAAGATAATCATTATTACCAAAGGTTACCTTTATTGACTAAAGAGCACCTGAAAAGAAGGTTCTGCCCTTCCCCAGTGCCCACCAAATAGCCCCAAGAGTTTACCTCACAACCATCTCATGTGATGGAAAAATCAAGTGATGGTCAAATGTCAGCAGAGGTTAAAAAGAGGTCCTTAACTGGATACATAGGTGGCTCAATTGGGCTCCAGGTGGACAGGCACCTGCCATCTTCCAAACTGCATGGTTTGGGAAGATGATGGGGACATCATCTTTACTTACTGTACTTCAGTGGATAGAAGTCTCATCTAATATGGTTATGAGCCACAACGTCCAGGAAAAGTCTGGTTTTCAGTCAAGAGGCAACGATGAGTTGGATTATACCAGTAGGCTGTTAAAACATGCCTCAATAATTAGGGACTTGGTTATGAAGAAAATCAGCTTATTTGAATTATTGACTATGCAACAGCATTATGGGTCTGTTCCACTGTGCTTCAGCATGAGTCCCTGATTTTCGAGACAGGAGCTTGCAAACATTAACCCTGATTCTCTCTTCACACGTGGTGTTGGACCTGCTGAGTATTTTCAGCATTTTCTGTTGTTTATGGCCTTGCTCATCCACAATTCATGTCTTCAGGGGCTAAAACTTCTCCAATGTCAAATTTTCATTCCATGAATAAATTCTTACATGGCCTCTACCCTCTCAAATATTCTCCAAGCTGACAACTCCCATATTAAATTCTATTACTCTAAATTTGGCTTTTTAGGCATCTATCTTTTATCTACACCCACCCCTCTGGCAGTAATAACATGAACTCCCTAGGTCCCAAACTGAGAAGGTCCCTTCCTAAATTTTACATCTCTCCATCTCAGTTAAAGTCTCTTTGATCAAGCTTTGATTACTCATCTGCATCTATTTTTGTTCAAACATGGTTTGATGAAACTGGCACTTACTTTCCTATGTCACAAAATACAATAGCTTGTGTTGATGAATAGAAAACACAGGTTAAGACTGAAAACTTACATTCATGAGGACAGAATCCATATTTTGCGTCTGCATCAAAATTATAAGTTGTGGAACACCATGGGAAGCCATCGCTACGGCCTTCTGTGGTGCAACTATGGTATTCCTTACCATTAAACAGAAAAGGAAATTTGCAAAATTCCCCTTCTGCATTCCCAAACCTTGTCTTAACAACTGTGAAATACAAATGTTGAAAGACTCCAAATCAGTAATTACAATCTATTTACATTAATATTTCACAATTATGATTACAACATCTAATAAATTTAGTATCATTTGACTAATGTTAGCTAGTATTGCATTGGTCAAAGAGTAGATAATAATATTAATTGTAATAGAAGTTTTTGTGTAGATTAAATATGTGGACACTTAATTACAGCTTGGGATTTGAGGACACCTCATGATCATGAAACAATGTCCAAAACCGAGCAACATTAAAAGTCATCTCTTATTGTGTTATAACAAGTATAGTATATGCGGCAGCATGTGAAATACATTGCTACTAGATAAGTTTAATATTTGATGACTGGTTTCAAATTACAAATAAAACAGTAAATATGCAATTAAAGTTAATCTACTATAGATATGTACCTCGTCCTTCACCCAACGTCCAGAACTCATCATCATCAAAATGAGAATCACCACCAATTCCTGTTGCTGGGGCAAAAGCATGTGCAAGTAGCCCGTCCTTCCCATCAAATGGATATCCATCACCATGCTCTTAAAAAAGTTAAAGTAACACTGCCTGGTTAGATTTCATACACATTACTATCTGAAATTAATTACAGTTACCTTTAACAATCTCAAAAATGCTTTATTATTTTGGTGATATTGTAGTCTGTAATTAGAACACGTTACAACCTCACTGGTGGTTTGTTCCAGAAGCTAGACAGGTAGACTTAATCTTTTCAATTTCCAGTGCTATTGTAATACAGAATTGCATAGAGCAAGAGACAGTATATTCCTGTTAGAGTGCAAGGAAAGGCTAATAGGTGTAGAGAATGCAGGAGGACTAGAGAAATTGAGGTTTTGCTTAAAAAAAAAAGGAAGTATATATCAGGTATATGGAGAGATTGACAGAATCTTTAGAAGAGCATAATGGCAGTACGAGTATACTTAAGATGGAAATCAGGAGAGCAAAAAGGCGAAAATGAGATAGTTTGGGCAAATAGGGTGAAGGAGAATCCAAAGGGTTTTTATAAATACACAAAGGACAAATGGGTAGTCAGGGAGAGATTAGAGCCCCTCAAAGATCAGCAAGGCAGCCTATGTGTGGAGCCACAAGAGGTGGAGGAGATACGAAATGAGTATTTTGCATCAGTGTTTACTGTGGAGGAGGGCATGGAAGATAGAGAATGTGGGGAAATAGATGGTGACATCCTGAAAAATGTCCATATTACAGAAGAGGAAGTGCTGGATGTCTTGAAATTCATAAAACTGGATAATTCCCCAGGACCTGATCAGGTGTACCCGAGAACTCTTGTGGGAAGCCAGAGAAATGATTGCTGGGCCCCTTGCTGAGATATTTGTATCATCAATAGTTACAGGTGTGGTGCCAGAAGACTGGAGGTTGGCTAACGTGGTACCATTATTTAAGAAAGGTGGTAAGGAAAAGCCAGGGAACTATAGACTGGTGAGCCTGACGTTCGTGGTGGGCAAGTTGTTGCAGTAAATCCTGTCCCTCAGGATTCCCATGTATTTGGAAAGGCAAGGACTGATTAGGGATAGTCAGCATGGCTTTGTGCCTGGGAAATGTTGTCTCACAAATTTGATGGAGTTTTTTGAACAAATAACAAAGGATTGATGAGGGCAGAGCAGTAGACGTGATCTATACGAACTTCAGTAAAGTGCTCAACAAAGTTCCCATAGGAGACTGGTTAGCAAGGTTAGATCTCATCGAATGCAAGGAGAACTAGCCATTTGGATACAGAACTAGCTTGAAGGTATAAGACAGAGGGTGGTGGCGGAGGATTGCTTTTCAGACTGGAGGCCCGTGACCAATGGAGTACCACAACGATCGGTGTTGGGTCCATTACTTTTCGTCATTTATCTAAATGATTTGGATGTGAAGATAGGAGGTATAGTTAGTAAGTTTACAGATGACACCAAAATATGTGGTGTAGAGGACAGCGAAGAAGGTTACCTCAGAATACAATGGGATCTTGATCAGCTGGGCCAACGGGCTGAGGAGTGGCAGATGAAGTTTAATTTAGATAAATGTGAGGTGGAAAAGCAAATCATTGCAGGATTTATACACTTAATAGTAAGGAAGTGTTAGTGAATAAAGAGACCTTGGAGTGCAGGTTCATAGTTCCTTGAAAATAGAGTCGCAGATAGATAGGATAGTGAAGAAGACGTTGGTTATGCTTTCCTTTATTGGTCAGTGTATTGAGTATAGGAGTTGAGAGGTCATGTTTCTGCTGGACAGGATATTGGTTAGACCACATTTGGAATGTTGCATGCAGTTCTGGTCTCCTTCCTATCGGAAAGATGTTGTGAAACTTGAAAGGGTTCAGAAAAGATTTACAAGGATGTTGCCAGGGTTGGAGAATTTGAGCTATAGGGAGAGGCTGAATAGGCTGGGGCTGTTTTCTCTGGAGCGTCGGAGGCTAAGGGGTGACGTTATAGAGGTTTATAAAATGATGAGAGGCATGGATAGGATAAGTAGACAAAGTATTTTCCCTGTGGTGGGCGAGTCAAGAACTAGAGGGTTTAGGGTGAGAGGGGAAAGATATAAAAGAAATCTAAGGGGCAACCTTTTCATACAGAGGGTGGTACATTTGTGAAATGAGCTGCCAGCGGAAGTGGTGAAGGCTGCTTCAATTACAACATTTAAAAGGTGTCTGGATGTGTATATCAATCGGAAAGGTTTACAGGGAAACGGGTCTAGTGCTGGCAAATGGAATCAGATTAGGTTAGGATATCTGGTCAGCATGGACAAGTTGGACCGAAGGGTCTGATTCCGTGCTGTACATTTCCATGACTCTGTGACCTAAGGAAGATGCATAAGAAATTACAATTGTAAACTTAGAATGGGAATGTAATATGCAAACAATTGAATTTCATTCTGTATTTGTCCATGTTAGATTGAATGATTGTATCCCTTACAATGTTGTGTTGTGTAAGTGTTCGGGATATCACAGAATCTTAGAATCCCTACAGTGTCGAAACAGGTCATTTGGCCCAACAAGTCCATGCCGACCCTCTGAAAAGTATCCCCATCCCCAAGATCCATTCCCCTACCCTACCTCTACATGTACCCCTCCTAATACACCTAACCTACACATTTCTGAACACTGTGGGCAATTTAGCATGGTGTGCAAATTTGTGGATGACATAAAGCTATGTGTGAATGTTAGATTTCTAAAGGATCTTAGCAGCTTCAAGAAGATTTCAATCTCATTGAAATAGGTCCACATTTGGCAAACGATGCTCAACTTAGAAAAATAAAATGTTATGCATGAGAGGCTTAATTACAGGAAACAACATTCCAGCCAATGGTAATTGAAAAAGAGCGAGATATTGTACACACTTTTGAAAGGTTCATGATCAGTTTTGTGAAACTATAGCTGAAGCAAACAAGGTTCTAGGTTGTATCATGGTACAATTTGCACCAAGCATACAATCTTGTCTTTATTTGGAGGTGCCGGTGTTGGACTGGGGTGTACAAAGTTAAAAATCACACCAGGTTATAGTCCAACAAGTTTATTTGGAAGCACGATCTTTCAGAGCGTAAGACCTGGTTAGAGTTTGAGAAGACAGTGCTCCATTTTGGCCTCTTCATAAAATGAGAATATTGCAGCTTTGGAAACTGTGCAGAGAAAGTGTCAGATTAACTCCAAGATAAAAGAGTTGAGTTGGCTAGATAAGCTTTGCTTTAGAATATTATAGACTCAGAGGTGATTTGATTGATAAAATAACGTGAGGAATAGTTTGTGTTTCCCTGGGTCATTGTTTTTAGTTGGATAGATAGGAAGGCCAGTTGTATTTTGCATAAGTACAAAGCTAGGTTAGATGTTAATGAACTTTGCTTTTCCAGAAGAATAGTGAATTAGTGGAACAGTTTGCCAACTCATACAAACAGTAAGTGTTGAAGGAACGCAGCATTTCTGGCAGCATCTGTAGAGAAAGAAACAGAGATGACATTTCGAGTTCTTTATATCTCTTCCTCAGAACTTAACAGAGAGTGGAAAAGGATAGGTTTTGTGCTGCAGAAAATGCCAGTCAGTCTTATATTGGTGGTGGGCAAATTCTTGGAGAAGACTCTGAGATACAAGATTTATGATTATTTGAAAAAAGCATAGCTTGATTAGAGATAGTCAGCATGGCTTTGTGAGGGTGCAGAGCCTTGTTGAATTCATTGAGGATGTGACAAAACACATTGATGAAGGTCGAACAGTAGATATGGTGTATATGGATTTTAGCAAGGTGTTTGATTATGTTCCCCATGGCAGGCTCATTCAGAAAGTAAGGAGGCATGGGATACAGGGAAATTTGGTTGTCTGGACACAGAATTGACTTGCCTATCGAAGACAGAGGGTGGTAGTAGATGGAAGGTATTCAGCCTGGAGATTGGTGGCCAGTGGTGTTCCAAAGGGATTTGTTCTGGGACCTCTGCTCTTTGTGATTTTTATAAATGACTTGGATGAGGAAGTGGAATGGTGATAGTAAGTTTACAGATGACACAAAGGTTGGTGGAGTTATGGATAGTGTGGAATACTGTTGTTGGTTGCAACGGGATATTGACAGGATGCAGAGTTGTGCTGAGAAGTGGCAAATGGAGTTCAATCTGGAAAAGTTTGAAATGATTCATTTTGGAAGGTCAAATTTGAATGTAAATTACAGGGTTAAAGGCAGGACTCTTGGCAGTTTGGAGGAACAGAGGGATTTTCGGGTCTTTGTCCATAGACCCCTCAAAGTTGCCACCCAAGTTGATAGGGTTGTAAAGAAAGCATGTGGTATGATGGCTTTCTTTAGCAGGGGGGTTGAGTTTAGGAGCCACGAGGCTATGCTGCAGCTCTATACAACCCTGGTTAAACTACATTTGGAATATTGTGTTCAGTTCTGGTTACCTCATTATCGGAAGGATGTAGAAGCTTTAAAGAGGGTGCACAGCAGATTACTACGATGCTGCTTGGAGTGGAGGGCATGTCATAGAGTCATAGAGGTGTACAGCATGGAAACAGACCCTTCAGTCCAACCCGTCCATGCCAACCAGATATCCCAACCCAATCTAGTCCCACTTGCCAGCACCCGGCCCATATCCCTCCAAACCCTTCCTATACCCATCCAAAGGCCTCTTAAATGCTGCAATTTTACCAGCCTCCACCACTTCCTCTAGCAGCTCATTCCATATACGTACCACCCTCTGTGTGAAAACGCTGCCCCTTAGGTCTCTTTTACATCTTTCCCCTTTGCCCTCTAGTTCTGGACTCTCTGATCCCAGGGAAAAGACTTTGCCTATTTACCCTATCTATGCCCCTAAATTTAGTAAACTTCTATAAGGTCACCCCTCAGCCTCTGACGCTCCAGGGAAAACAGCCCCAGACTGTTCAGCCTCTCCCTATAGCTCAAATCCTCTAACCCTAGCAACAATCCTTGTAAATCCTTTCTGAACCCTTCCAAGTTTCACAATATCTTTCTGATAGGAAGGAGACCAGATTTGCATGCAATATTCCAACAGTGGCCGAACTAATGTCCTGTACAGCCGCAACATGACCTCCCAACTCCTGTACTCAATACTCTGACCAATAAAGGAAAGCATACCAAACGCCTTCTTCACTATCTTATCGACCTGCGACTCTACTTTCAAGGAGCTATGAACCTGCACTCCAAGGTCTCTTTGTTCAGCAACACTCCAGAGGACCTTACCATTATAAGACCTGCTAAGATTTGTTTTCCCAAAATGCAGTACCTCGCATTTATCTGAATTAAACTCCATCTACCACTTCTCAGCCCATTGGCCCATCTGGTCAAGATCCTGATGTAATCTGAGGTAACCCTCTTCACTGTCCACTACACTTCCAATTTTGGTGTCATCTGCAAATTACTAACTGTACTTCTTATGCTCGCATCCAAATAAATTTAAGTAAATGACAAAAAGTAGAGGGCCCAGCACTGAGCCTTGTGGCACTCCACTGGTCACAGGCCTCCAGTTTGAAAAACAACCCTCCTCCACCACCCTCTGTGTTCTAACTTTGAGCAGGTTCTGTACCCAAATGGCTAGTTCTCCCTGTATTCCATGAGATCTAAACTTGCTAATCAGTCTCCCATGGGGAACCTTGTCAAATGCCTTACTGAAGTCCATATAGATCACATCTACAGCTCTGCCCTCATCAATCCTCTTTGTAACTTCCTCAAAAAACTCAATCAAGTGAGTGAGACATGATTTCCCACTCACAAAGCCATGTTGACTATCCCAGATCAGTCCTTGCCTTTCCAAATACATGTACATCCTGTCCCTCAGGCTCACCGGTGTATAGTTCCCTGGCTTGTCCTTACCACCCTTCTTAAACAGTGGCACCCACGTTTGCCAACCTCCACTCTTCCAGCACTTCACCTGTGACTATTGATGATACAAATATCTCAGCAAGAGGCCCAGCACTCATTTCTCTAGCTTCACAGAGTTCTAGGTACACCTGATCAGGTCCTGGGGATTTATCCACTTTTACCCGTTTCAAGACATCCAGCACTTCCTCCTTTGTAATCTGGACATTTTGCAAGATGTCACCATCTATTTCCCTACATTTATATCTTCCATATCCTTTTCCACAGTAAATACTGATGCAACATACTCATTTAGTATCTCCCCCATTTTCTGTGGCTGCACACAAAGGCCGTCTTGCTAATCTTTGAGGGGCCCTTTTGTCCTTAATATATTTGTAAAAACTCTTTGGATTCTCCTTAATTCTATTTGCCAAAAGCTATCTCATATCCCCTTTTTGCCCTCCTGATTTCCCTCTTAAGTATACTCCTTTATACTTTAAGGATTCACTCGGTCTATACCTTACATATGCTTCCTTCTTTTTCTTAACCAAACCCTCAATTTCTTTAGTCATCCGGCATTCCCTATACCTACCAGCTTTTCCTTTCACCCCAGTAGGAATATACTTTCTCTGGATTCTCATTATCTCATTTCTGAAGGCTTCCCATTTTCCAGCCGTCCCTTTACCTGCGAACATCTGCCCCCAATCAGCTTTTGAAAGTTCTTGCCTAATACCGTCAAAATTGGCCTTTCTCCAATTTAGAACTTCAACTTTTAGATATGGTCTATCCTTTTCCATCATTATTTTAAAGCTAATAGAATTATGGTCGCTGGCCCCAAAGTGCTCCCCCACTGACACCTCAGTCACCTGCTCTGCCTTATTTCCGAAGAGTAGGTCAAGTTTTGCACCTTCTCTAGTAGGTACATCCACATACTGAATCAGAAAATTGTCTTGTACACACTTAAGAAATTCCTCGCCATCTAAACCTTTAACACTACGGCAGTCCCAGTCTATGTTTGGCAAGTTAAAATCCCCTACCATAACCACCCTATTTCTTACAGATAGCTGAGATCTCCTTACAAAATAGTTTCTCAATTTCCCTCTGACTATTAGTAGGTCTATAATACAATCCCAATAAGGTTATCACCCCCTTCTTATTTCTCAGTTCCACCCAAATAACTTCCTTGGATGTATTTCTGGGAATATCCTCCCTCAGCACAGCTGTAATGCTATCCCTTATCAAAAAAGCCACTCCCCCTCCTCTCTTGGCTCCCTTTCCATTCTTCCTGTAGCATTTGTATCCTGGAACATTAAGCTGCCAGTCTTGCCCATCCCTGAGCCATATTTCTGTAATGAATAGAGGTTGAGAGAGTTTGGGCTTTTGTAATAGGAGGGAAGAAGGATGAGAGGAAACTTGAAAGAGGTGTACAAGATGATGAGAGGCATAGAGTGGATAACCAGACATTTTTCACCAGGGTGAAAATGGCTATCATGAGGGGGCATAATTTTAATGTGATTGAAGGAGATTTAGGGGAGATGTCAGAGGCAGGTTCTTTGCACTGAGAGTGGTGGGTGTGTGGAATGCACTGCCAGCAGTGGTAGTAGAGTCAGATGCATTAGGGACATTTAAATTGACTCTTGGATAGGCACATGGAGGATAGCAAAATGAAGGATATGTAGATTAGTTTGATCTTTAAGTGAGATAAGAGGTTGTCACAATATCGAGGACTGAAGGGCCTGTGCTGTACTGTTCTATGTTCTAAGTGAACAAGTTGGCACTAGTGGACCAGTTACCAACAGCAGTGGGAGGAGGTATTTGCTCATGCTGGCTCAATCATGGCTCAATCAACCATGACACAAAGCAACCAAATTGTTGAGAAAAGAAGTCCAAGCAAATTCAATAAACTGAATGAAAAATATTTGGAAAGGTTGGCATAGATTGGATAACAGGCAATCATTTGAATCTGGTGGTCTAAGGAACAAGCAATTGTAAATGAATTAGAATCGGTGGCTAGTTTATTCAGCCAGTACAGGCACAATTGGCTAAGTGGACTCTTCGTGTTATAATTTTTCTGTTGTTCTATAGATGAATATGAATAGACTGAAATTCTTTATGCCCCAGCTCGTCTACCACCATAATTCAACATGGCAATCAAGAGATGTCTAAATAGCTGGCAAAGACTCTGGTGTAACTAACTTTTGGCATTTCCATTTTGGACAAAACCTACATCAACCCCACACGAACAAAATCAGTTTGAAGTAGTGCTTATTCTTCGAGATATAGTACAACTGACGATATCAATGAAAACCCATGGGAAGGTCAGGCATACTGGCCTCCACCTCTAGAATCTAAGCCAGCAGGTTTGTCACCCTTTGTATACACCCCACCTCCCTTCCTAAACAGACACACACAGGCAGTCACACAGAATACATCTAAAAACTCCTTATCATGGGGACCATGGAAAATTTGGCTGGACCTGAAAATTAACTCTCTTTCCCTCTCCACAAATGCAGCCTGACCTGCTGCACATTCCCAGCATTTTCTGTTTTTATTTCAGATTTCCAGCAACTCCAGAATTTTACTTTTGAACTTGACTGAGGTTGGATGTGGGCAGCACTTTCTAATGGAAAATGGAAACTAAAACTTCCAGATACATTTGCAGAGGCACCCAGATTAGTGTTTGCATCCATATTGTGTAGATCCTCTCCTGTGATACTGAAAACTGCAGTGCTGGTGGACATTGGCAGTCACAATTCCACTGGTCATGCAAGGATTATACTCTAAAAGGTTTGGCTCCAAAACATCCGCTAAATACAAAGTGTTTGACAAATGCTTGTATCAAGTGTTCTTATATGGAAGCATCTTGTAAAACTCCCATTTAGATACCACTGGCTTAAACCCATATTGAATATAATACAACATGGATTTCTCATCTATGTTACATTTCAAGTAAGACAATTATTACCCCAACGACCAAAGTTGATCATGATGTCCGCTTCTCCATCAAAGATCCTTGAAAATTTCAGTGGCGTCACGGCAGCCCATACCTGAAAGGCCCGAGCGAAAGCATCATCCACTGTCTCAGAGTCCAGATCGTAGGTGTATCCCAAAATCCTGTGAGCAAAAAGCAGCAGAAACTCAGCTGACATGCATAAGCCTCAATGTAAGGGAGTAATAGCAGAAACCTCTCTCATAACTCCTATTGGAGGCATGCTTACAGTGATACAATGATCTATTTTAAGAAAATAAAATCCTTTTTGGCACATTGCTCATTGCAATTTTTTTTTGCCTTAACGGTAGATATTTTTCATGAGTTCATCTTGCTACTTTTGCTCTTGGCCACTGTTGCCAGGAGAGCTCCAGTTGTGGTCCATCATGTTTGTCTGTCTTGCACCATCCTCACAAATTTACTGTTACTTGTCTGTAACTGCTCTGTGGCATCCATCATTGAAATACTACATTGACTTCTCTTTCCGTTGTCTTATATTTTGCCCTCTAAGATTATCCCTGCAGCTTTTCACCTTGACCAAAAGGCTGCAACAGCAACATTTTGTTTTTTGGATATCACTTTTTAAAGAGTTTTTTCAGCTGTTTTAACTTCAACTTCCTCTTCATTTATCTTATGGTCTTTACATGCAATTTTTAGCTTATATCTCAGCAGTCACATTTCAAACTCTCCATTTTCCTCCATAGGTCTTTATGTGGAGCTTTATCCAGCTTTCTTAGGCATACAGGAAACAGGATAGAATGTAACATTTTGAGAGTTCCTTTCTTGGTACAAACTCAAGTTTTCATGACGTGAACAAAGCCTTCACCTTTATAAAATTACTGTCTACCTATTCGTATTGTCACTTCTGCATCACATCTGTCATTTAGCAAATACAGACAAGTATCTACTTATTCTAGTGTGACACCATCAACTTCGATCTTCACTCTGGTATGTTTGTACTCCATCTAAGTAACATTGTTTCTTTTATCTTTTTGATGCTCATACACAATCCATAGCCTAAATTTCAATTTTACTGTCTTCATGATACTTTGTAGGACCTCTTTCAATTCTGCAATATGTTGTGTAATCAGCACACCACAGTATGTTATATTTTTGCCAGATTTATTATCCATGGAAGGATATTTAATTCTCTATTTAAGAACTAAGAACAGAAGTAGGCAAATCAGTCCCTTGAGCTGTTCTGCCTTTTAGCATGGTCATGGCTGATCTCATCACAGCCTCAACTCCACACTGCTGCTTGCTCCTTATAACCCCTTTCTAATTTAAATTTATTCAGTGCTTTGGCCTTCAGTGTACTCTGGAGTAGAGAATTCAACAGATTCATAACCCTGTCTGAGAAGTATATTTATTCAATGCGTACAGAGTGAATAATATTGGTGACAGTGCACAGACTCATCGTAATACCTCTTTTCACTCAAAAATGTCTGATTATCTCCCTTCTAGCTGGAATGCTCACATTGGCTCAGTGGTTAGCACTGCTGCCTCATAGCACCAGGGACCCAGATTCAATTCCACCCACGGATGACTATTTGTTTGGAGTTTGCACATTCTCCCAGTGTCTGCTTCGGTTTCCTCTGTTTCCCCCCACAGCTCCTGCTGTTTCCCCCCACAATCCAAAGATGTGTAGGTTAGGTGGATTGGCCATACAAAACTGCCCATATTGTCCAGAGATATACAGGTTGGGTGGATTAACCTTGGGAAAATTAGGGTTACAGGGATGGGGTGAGTCTGAGTGGGAAGGGCTGATTTGGACTCAGTGGGCTGAATGATCTGCTTCCACTCTGTAGGGATTCTATTTACTTGCAATATAGTCTCTGGATAAGCGTTATATTTCTGCAAAATTTCAAATGAACATTCTTTCACAGTCAAGAGCCCTGTAAATAATCTGGTTTACTTCAGATATTTACTGAAAATTGTTCTTGTTCTTACTTCAGGAAGAAATCCAGATAATATTTGATCATTTCTTGCTTTAAACATGTTATTATTGTTTTCTGTTATAATTTTCATGACACCTTTAATAAAATAATTAGTACCTAACTTAATAAAAACAATTTTGGAATAACATGGAGTAATACAACAATCAGAAGCCATTTTTGATTCCCTGCAGCATATTAAAATAATTCCAACAGAAATCCTTACCAATCGGTTACTTTGATAAAAAAAACCATTGAACAAAACTCCACACGTTAATACACACCTACCTGTAAGTTATTTGCTTATTCTCCCATTTGGGCATCTGTGGGAAGAAGTTGTAATTGGCTACATCAGGAACTCCACATCGCGGTTTCTTCATCACATTTACTGTCTCACTGTCCAGTTCTCCAGTCTGTGGCAATCCAAAAAATTTCTGCATCTTCTTCAGTGTGTCTGACAGCACCACAAGATCACACCTTTCTTTCGGGCAGCCGTAGAATTTATTCAAGTATAACTGGTATAAAACATAAAGAAATACATTTGTATGGGTAAAACATTAAAGAATTTGATTCAGACATTAGTTGAAAATGCTCTGATTCTCTGGTTTGTTGTACTTATAGCAAACTTTGTTGTCATTTGTTAAGAAATGCAGCATATGGATTCAAAAGGTTGACCGTTTTATCCCATATATCATGGAGTCCCCCTACAGTCTGGATTATAATTCTCATTTACAATGCAAATTTCATTTTGCACTAATTTTGTGTTGGAAGGAATTAATAAGTCAAACATGTGTCCTGATTTTCTTGAGTTAATTTCTTGAAACTTGTCTTGTAATTGAAACTAATGTTTTCAAACGTATTCATAACTTGATACTCCAAAAGCCAATTTCATTGGCTAATAATCTGCAGAAAGACATAATGTGTTTCTGTAGTCCTAGAGGCACTTGGACTTCTGCCATCGTTTTCTCAGCACAAACACCATTACATTACCCACAAACTTTCAGGGTCTTCAGCTCGTTGATTTACGGCAATAGATTGGCGTCCAAAGTACAATGTTAATTTAACGACAATACATGTTTTGAAACATATGCTTTAGACACTATACACATAAGGAAACATAGCATTTGTTCTATTTGTTTTGTGTCAAATTATACATTTTTAAAAACTTTTGATGCCCCCATGTATTTATTTAAATATAAGATTAATCCTATTACGAAGCTATTAGATAGCTCTTACATAAACAATGTATGAGGTTCCGCTTATCTATAAATTGTTTTGTTTTGTCTACTTGCAAGGACCCTGCCTTGCCAAAACCAACAGATGTTATCAAGCTCCATTGTGATCTCGCCTCTCGAGTTTTAAGAAACTTTTGATTCCCCTGGAGACACTGAGGGGGGAAAAAACAACCGCTTCCTTCGTTTCGGCAGCTGTAGTGTAAGCGACAGAAAATGACCAATTAACATAAAACGCCATTTGCAAGGCGTTATAAAGTTAACGGCTCCCCACACTTACAGCGGCTATTTCCTTGTCTGTCTTCGTGCTGTTATCACCTGGAAACTTGACTATGCCAGTCGGTGCTTCTAAAGTCTGCTGGACCCAGATGATTTGGAGCAAGGTTACTTTTAAGACTAAGCGATAAAAGTTGCTGGTTGTTTTCATAGTCATTTTGTTCCAGTGAGAAGGCACCTATTGACCAAAAGAAATATCGCTCCAGTGGTGTCTGTGATATCCTTCACTGTACAAACATAATACCGCGTTTCTCTGCTTTGCCAGTACAGGTAGGTATCAGTCTCAGGCAACTATGTACCACTCTTACTGGCCCCTATCGACTCAAATCCTTTGTACTTCCAGATGCGCAGTCGCGATCGGTCTGCTGGAGCAGAGGATTGGCGGAAGTTGAAAAAAACCCCACCGAAGGAAATACATTCTCTGGCAACTGGAGCAGAGGCTGCTTGCTACAAGCATATGTTTGGAAAGAGGACTCTAGAAAATGAACGACTTTGTTTTTAAGGCAAGATCACTTGGGTTAAATGCACCATAACCAGAATGTCAGAAAGCAACACTGTTCCCACCATATTTCCGAAAACATTACACGTGAAACAAACTGCAGTGGTTTTGAGTTCATTTTATAGTTCAGACGTTAGAATTCCATCGATTGCAAACGGAGTTTGACCCCAAAACACGTCATTGATATTTTTCCTTTTTTCTGGAGACGAATTTTTTTTACAGTGATTGCATTTCATTGCATTTTTGGGCATCCAGTCGTGCTGAAAGGAGCTACATCAATGCATCTTTCAAACGAAAATGAAGACCGGCAGAAATAAAGCAGCACGTTATGACTGCACAGTTCACAGAAAATGATTAGTAACTAATTCAAGGCACGGATAATACTAGCCCTTTAATTGTGTTTACACTCACACCATGAAGGGTATGTTAAAATCCTATGAAAAATATTCCCACATTTTTAACACCCTTTTTGAGAAAATCTCGAGAGCAGTGATAAAGAAAAACTGGCCTATTTTTAATTTGAAGGGCGTGTTGTAAACTTATTGCATGACTGGAACAATTGCAAGCCCGGAGGCGCCAGATAGTCTTTGAGTGTTTTTGTGTGCCAGACGAAACATCCTTTCCCGTGTTTCAGCAGCCAGATGTTGCTGCAGTGAATCGCTCGCTAACCATACCGCTCAGCCTGTGGGGGCCGCTATCTGCAACAGAGCGGGATGCAATTCTCACGCGACGTTTTCAATTGGGGTTTTTTGAAAGTATGCTACTTTTACTGTGTATTCGAGGAACGTTCATTCGAGGGCGTTTTGGTGTTAAGTTGTGCTACAACCTTCGAGTGTTTTACCCAGAAGTGACCGTAAACAAGTCATCCAGTCACAGAATTTTGCCCGAATCGTCGATTTTCCTGCTCCTCGGATGCTGCCTGACCTCCTGTGCTTTTCCAGCACCACTCTAATCATAGAGTCACTTCAGTGCGGGAGTAGGTCATTCGGCTCATCGCGCCCACACAGAGCGTCCCACCCAGATCCACGCCACCCTGTAACCCTCCATTTCCCGTGGCTCACCCACCTAGCTTACACAACCCTCAACGCAGTGGGCAATCCATGTAAACTGCACATCTTTGGACTGTGGGAGGAAATCCACACAGGCACAGGGAGAATGTATAAAGTCCACCCCAACAGTCACCCAAAGGTGGAGTTGAATCCAGGTCCCTAGTGCAGTAAGGCAGCAGTGCTAACCAATGAGCCACTGTGCCACCCTTGTATAGTTTGAAACCGTTGCACTTCATTGACAGCACAGTAACTGAGGCAGATATAAAGTGCTTAGACTTGACATTAACATTGACGGATGCCCAACTTATTTAGGTGATTCTTTGCATATTGACAGAAATCTTTTAAAAAAGTCCCACATAGAACCCAACTGCATGCTTAATCCTTGCCTGTTCAAGTATAGACAAACATACAATCATAGAATGATACAACACGGAAGGAGAGCATTCATCCATATTGCATTTGTGGGACCTTTTAAGACTTACATAGCAGACATCAGAGGCACAGATATGTAAACAATTGACTGAGGTGAGTAAAAACAATAACAAGGTAATTATATTAGGAGATTTCAATTTCCCAAAGCATTAATTGGAATAGTCATTACATAAACAATTTAGAGGGGGCAGAATTCTTGAAATATATTCAGGACAGACTCTAATATCAGGGAGGTCCAACAGGGACGGTGTAGTGCTGAACCTCATTCTATGGAATGAAGATGTTTAAGGTAACAATGGGGGAGCATTTTAGTGATAGTGACCACAACGTTGTGTACGTTTCTGATGGAAAAGGAAAACATTGGTTTGCAATCAAAGAGTTTTGAGTTGGGGAAGACAGATCTTTATTAAAATAAGGCAGATGTAGACTGGAAACAGCTACTTCTGGGTAAATCTACAGAATGGGAGGTGGGGGAGGGGGAAGTTCAAAGAGGGATTGGGGTGAGTACAGGCCCAACATGTTCCCTTTAGTATGAGATGTTGGAGTAATAAGCCCAACGAATGCTTGGAGATTTAGGACTGGATAAGAAGGCAAAGAGGAACTTTTAACAGATACAAATGGAGGCCCTTGTGAAGTATAGAAAGTGCAGTGGGGAAATTAGGCAATTAGGAGAGCAAAGAGGGGGCATGAAAAAGCACTGGTCAGCAAGATTAGGGAGAATCTGAGATACTGTATAAGCATATCAAGCAGATTAGGATAACCAGGAAAAGAGTACAACCCATTAGGGACGAAAGGGTCAATTTGTAAGTGGGACTGGCAGACACTGGTAGCGGGTTAAATAAGAACTTCACATCCATCTTCATTCGGGAGAAGGAGGATGTAGATACAGAATTCAGGAAGGGGTACTGTGAGGTTCTGAGGGCCACAACAGCAGCAGAATTGTACTCCAGCACAATCTGCAACCTCATGCCCTGATATATGCCCCACTCAACCATTACCATCAAACCAGGGGATCGGCCCTGGTCAAAGGAGCATGCAGGAGGAAATGCTAATAGCAGCATTAGGCATACCAGAAGATGAAGTGTCAACCTGGTGAAGCCACTAAATAAGACTACTTGCTTACCAAACAGCATAAGCAGCAAGTGATACACAGAGCTAAGGGATCCTACAACCAACAGATCAGATCTAAGCTCTGCATCCTGCCACATCCCATCATGAATGGTGGTGAACAATTAAATAACTCACTGGAGGAGGAGACTTCACAGATATGCCCATTCTCAATGATGAAAGAGCTCAGCACATCAGTGCAAATTATAAGGCTGAAGCTTTTGCAGTAATCTTCAGCCAGACACGCCATTTGGATGATATATCTTTGCCTCCTCCAGTGCTCCCCATGTCACAGATACCAGTCTTCAGCTAATTTGATTCACTCCACATGATATCAAGAAATTGTTGGAGACTCTGGATACTACAAAGGCTATGGGCCCTAACAACATACCTGCAATAGCAATGAAGGCTTGTGCTCCAGAACTTGCCGCTCTCCTAGCCAAGCTGTTCCAGTACAGCTACAACACTAGTATCTACTTGATAATGTGAAATATTGCCCAGGTATGTCATGTACAAAAATAGTAGGAAAAATCAAACCCGGCCAATTACTGACCCATCAGTCTACTGTCGATCATCAGTAAAGTGATGGAAGGGGTCATTGACAGTGCTATCAAGCAGCACCTGCCCAGCAATAACCTGCTCAGTGATGCCCAGTTTTGGGCTGTGCTGGGGCCACTCAGCTCCTGACCTCATTACAGTGTTGATTCAAACATAAACAAAAGAGCTGAATTCCAGAGGTGAGGTGTGAGTGACAGTACTTGACATCAAGACCGCATTCGATCGAATGTGGCATCAAGGAGCCCTAGCAAATCTGGAATCAATGGGGATCAGTGGACAAACTCTCCACTGGTTGGAGTCATACCTGACAGAGGAAAATGGTCATAGATGTTGGAGGTCAGTCATCCCAGCTCCAGGACATCTGTGCAGGACTTCCTCAAAGTAGTGACCTCGGCCCAACTATCTTCAGCTGCTTCATCAATGATCTTCCCTCCAACATAAGGTTAGAAGCGGGGATGCTCACCAATGATAGCAAAATATTCAGCACCATTTGCAACTCCTCAGATACTGAAGCAGTCCATGTTCAATTGCAACAAGATCTGGATAATATCCTGGCTTGGGCTGACAAGTGACAAGTGCCATTCATGCCATACAAATGCCGGGCTATGACCATCAAGATGATCACAACCAGGATGGCGGTGGCAGAATAGGCATCATTTTGGTTCCTGTGCCCTGGCTCATCCTCTTCATCTGCTTTATCTTTACTCTTTTTCCCCTTCTTCTTTTCTCAGCTTTGTTTTTAGTTTTCACTTAAATTTACCTGGTAAAGAGAGCTCTTCGGTAGGAAGGCGGCTTCAGAGGCAATGTAGCTACAGAGTCAGCTGGCCTGTGAAGCCTGGAGCGGGATTCTAGTGACGGCATGGCATGGGCTGGTGAAGCCCAGAGCGGGATACTGCTGGTGGCATGGCGTGAGATGGTGAAGCTCAGAGCGGGGCTCTGGCTGTGGCATGGCACGGGCTGGTAATGACCAGAGCAGGATTTGAGCGGCAGCATGGCATAGGTTGGTGAAGCCAGGAGTGGGATTTTGGCAGTGACATGGCGTAGGCTGGTGAAGCCCAGAGTGGGATTCTAGAGGTGGCATGGCAAGAGCTGGAGAAGCCTGGGGTGGGATACTGGCTGAGCCATGGCATAAGCTGGTGAAGCCCAGAGCGGGACTCTAGCGGGACTCTGGTGGTGACATGGCATGAGCTGGTGAAACCTGGAGTGGGATATTGGCGATTGCATGGTGTGGGCTGGTAAAGCTCAGAGCAGGATTCTAGCGGCAGCATGGCATGGACTAGTGAAACCCGGAGTGGGATACTGGCAGTGACATGGCATGGGCTGGTGAAGCCGGAGTGGGATACTGGCATGACATGGCATGGGCGAGTGAAACCCGGAGTGGGATACTGGCAGTGACATGGCGTGGGCTGGAGAAGCTGGAGTGGGATTCTAGCGGCAGAAAAGGAAAAACTGGATTCTGTTTAAGTTGTCTTTCTTTATTTTTGGTTTGATTTTAGTCAAAAGAACTGTGCCAATGCATGGCCTCGGGATTAACTTTGCACTGTATATTAAATACATGTAACAATAAATGATTCAGTTCAATCACCAATTAGAGACAATATAACCACTGTACCTTGACATTCAGTGGTGTTACCATCACTAAATCCCCCATTATCAACATCCTGTGGATTACCATTGACCAGAAACTCAACTGGACTCACTGGAAAAACACAGTGACTACACGAGCAGGTCAGATGCAAGGAATACTGCGGAGAGTAACTCACCTCCTGACTCCCCAGAGCTTCCACAGTCCAAAGATGTGCAAGTTAGATGGACTGGTCATGCTAAATTGCCCATAGTGTTTAGGGATATGTAGGCTAGATGTTTTAGCCAATAGAAATGCAGGGTTACAGGGATGTGGTAAGGGGATGGGTCTGGGTGGGATGCTCTTCAGAGGATTGGTGTGGACTTGTTGGGCTGAATGGCCTGTTTCCACACTGTAGGGTTTCTATTAAAAAGAGATAGCTCACCACCACCTTCACAAAAGCAACTATGGATGGGCAATAAATGCTGGCCATCCAGCGACACCCACATCCCTCAGTTAATTTTTTTTTAAAACGGTGAGGTTCTTGAGGAGATTGAAGAGTAAGGAGGAATTGGAGGTGTAGGCAGGATTAAAAGTGGAAAAATGGCCTGCTTCCACACTGTAGAGATTCTATGTTTCTTAACTGAAGTGGAAGCCTCCAAATTCTCCGTCTTTAATAGTTTCTTTTGGAGGTTCCAAATACATGGTGAATTGTCTATTTGAATTGTCAATTTCCCGAACAATCCTCACAGACTCTGTTGCATGTTGGATTCCTCTAGGCACAGACAGGAGCTTGCATGGATTTACAACTCCTGCCTGTGCTGCTCCTATGACTATCTGACCATCAGAACAAACGGGCCATTATGAGTTTTAAGGACATTGCTGTGTTTAAGCAAATAATGGCTCAGATTTTGTTGTCAAAATAGTGGTGAAATTAATACACACATGGCACGATTAATGTATAAAGTGGGGAATACCTTTTGACGAGGAGGACAGATGCTGTGAATCGAGAATCATATCAGTTGTTATGGTCACTCCAGAGAGAGGAACTACAACTTGATCTGTATTTCTTTGCAAGTTTCATGAAACTGCTCTGTTTGCACTTTGATTATCAGCTGAACTCTAGGAATTTAGGAACTAACAGCAAAAACATTTTTTTAACAAATGAGATTTAGCCAAGAAAGAGAACAAACTCCTCTGAGGAGTCAGTCCTGTCAGTAAAGAATTGTTGTTAGAGATGACTGAAATTGAAAATTTATTTTCTTTCTTATGGTTCCTTTTTGTCTTTTTTTTTCTCTCTTAATCAGTCTCTTTTTCCTTCACTGTATTACAATTGAACCACAGGTGATGCTCCTACAACTTATTTGTTGCTTACTTTGTGATATGATCATAGTGAAAATGGCCTATCAATACTCAACATTCATCATTTGATTTCAATACCTGAAACTTGAATGGACGAAACTGGTTTTAAAAAGGATTCAAAATGGCTGCTGTGATTCCTTAACGAGTCTAGGTAACTCAATGGAATATATATTAAATGGATTGTGTGAGAATTGCCATTTTTAACCAGAGGTATTGAAACTTAACGAAGTGTCAAGAATTTTGCATGCCTTGCTTTACTCACATTTGGAATGATAATATCACAGTTGGAGATGAAAAGCTACCTGCAGAATTTGAAAACAAAATGAGCAGACATAAGAATATACAAGTGGACCTTTATCAGCAGCTGGTAAAGGAAAGATTAGGAAAATGGATTTGTGAACAAGAACTGGAAGACACTGTCTCTCAATCTCAAATTCAGATGAACTAGTTGATGAACAGCAACTTGGAAGAACAGCAGCAGTTAACTGAGAATTTTGGGATATCTGCAGCATTGTCATTATAGAGGGAACAAGATAGCAGCTAAACAGTTGGATTCAGCTGTCAGTCATTCAACACGACAACTCTTGAAAAAACTGTAAATTGCATCAGCTTTTACCTTGCTATCCACACCAGATATCTCTCCCAACAGTTTCTTTGAAACGTGTGTTTTGTGCAGGTGTTTATTGTCACTTATGTTTGGTAACAAATCACCACTCTCATTCAGTCAAGAAAACCCTGAAACTGGCTCTTGTTTATTTTTGATTGGGGTGACTAAGTTTAATTAATATGTGATGGTTCAGTGTTAAAAAGGTGTGGATCCCAGACTCTGAAAAACTATATGAAATCTGGTAGTGAAGAATCTTGAAGTTTGCTGACTGTAGCAATTGACAAGATGCTGTGGATTCAAGTGATAAGCAACATGACAGGCTTTGCACAGTGGGCTAATTAGTAGCAGCTCACATGGGCAGTCAGCAGTGAAGACATCAGGGACACAGGAGAGATAATATACAATGCTTCAAGGTTTACAGAGTATTCAAAGGAAAGGAAGTAAACAACCACCCTATAAAGATGTCTGTGTCAATATGCGCAATCTTCTTGGAGATCCTCTCCACTTTGAGCTGGCAGTTAGTTGATGGTGTTGATTGAAACCCTACAAAAGAAGGGAACAAAGTGAGCACAGGCAGTAACCACTCCTGAGAACAATCATTGTAAAAGTGACCAGCCCTTGTCTCCAGGACCCAGTGATTAGAAACTCCTTTGGCTGGGTTCACCATTCCTGGGTGATACTGAAGCTAGGCTGTGAGCCCTGTGCTTTACTTTGTTTGATTTGTATTAGTAGCCAAAGTTCTGTTTTGTTAATCAATTGTAGCCAGAATAATGAATAGGTGAGTAAACCAACAGACCTGAATGAACAGTCTTGATGTGTATGAAAGTATAGCAAAGGAAAAGAAAATATGTTTTAACACATATGCACATAGAGTAACAAATAACTTTTCTCACTTTATCGTAACATTCAGTATAAAGTGTTGAATGATCGGGATTAATGTTACTTGTTCTGATGATGTAAAAGTGTATTAATGACTCAGAAAGTAATTTAGAACTTTTATGGACCAATACTGACCATTTAGTCATCCTGGCACTCTAGGTGCAAGCACCTTGTATATGATTCTCAGTTAAATATATATCTGAAGTATCTGTCCACCTGATTTAAGCAGTTGCCATGTGCAGCAGGCATATGGTTGTATGATGTACATAGGTCTCAAATAGTAATTTAGAGTTACAAATAGATAGTATATGTGCTGTGCACTCTTCACTATTAGGTACCAGGCATACCCTTAAAGAGCCTGCAGGAGGCTGATCCCAGGATTTGTTTATGTTTATAACTTGACCACATTGTAGACTAATCTACCACCACTTGGTAGACTAATAAGTAAAGTTAGATCAAATGGAATTCAAGGTGAGCTTGCCAATTGGATACAAAATGGGCTTAGTGGCAGGAGACAGAGTGGTGGTGGAGGGTTGTTTTTCGGACTGGAGGCCTGTGACCAACGATGTTCTACAAATTGGTGTTGGGTCCACTTTTGTTTCCCATTTGTATAAGTTATTTAGATGAAAATGGTTAGTAAGTTTATGGATGACACCTAAATTGAAGACATAGTATACAGTAAAGAAGGATGTCTGAGATTACAAAAAGATCTTGACCAATTGGGTCTACAGGCTGAGGAGTGGCAGATGCAGTTTAATTTGCATAACTATGAGGTATTGCATTTTGGTAAAACAAACAAAGGCAGGACTTATACAATTAAAACCAGGGCCTTGGGAAATACTGTTAAACAAAGAGATTGAGGAGTTTAAGTACATAATTCTTTGAAATTTGCATCACCTGTAGACATGTGGTTAAGAAGGCATTTAGCATGCTTGCCTTCATTGCTCACATCTTTGAGTATAGGAATTGAGCTATCATGTACAGTTTGTTGATGATGCCTGCTCGAGAATACTGTGCCCAGTTCCGGTCATTCTGTTAAAGGAAGGATATTATTAAGCTAGTGAAGGCTCAGAAAAGCTTTACCAAGATGTTCCAGATATGGAGCGTTTGAGTTATAAGGAGAGTCCGGAGAGGTTGGGACCTTTTTAACTGGAGTACAGGAGGTTGAGGCTTGATCTTATAGAGGATTATAAAATCAAGAGGGGTATAGATAGGATGAATAGCAGCCGTCTTTTCCCTGGAGTTGGTGATTTCAAAACTAGGCAGCATATTTAAGGTGAGAAGAGACATATTTAAAAGACATGAGGGGCATCATTTTTATATAGAAAGTAGTTCTTATGTGAATGAATTTACAGAGGAAGTGGTGGATGCAGATACAGTTACATTTACCACTTAGAGTTACATTTAAAAGACATTTGGATAAGTATATGAATGAGAAATGTTTGGAGTGATATGCACCAAAAGCAGGCAGGTGGGACGAGTTTAGTTTGGAATTATGGTCGGCATGGACTGGTTGGGTTGAACGGTCCATTTCCATGCTCTATGACTCCTACTGTTTCCCTCACTGTAAAGTACACACAACAACAAAATCATTCATTCAACATTCTAAATACTCCAATGTGTTATTTTCAAGTAAAACTTTAAAATCTAAGTGATAGTAACATTTTGTTGGATGCCCTTTTGGTCCCTAAGCTCCACTAATATCTTGCTGCCTGTCCTCTAATTTTGAAATACTGTTCAGAAAGTTAATGACATGACACTTCATGATTTTCTTAAGAAAAACAATTTAATCAACTCATTACCAGATGTCACACAAGGTAAAAATTGACAGTTAAATTTTGTTGCAAAAACATATGCAATTATAAATTTGCCAACTATGGCATTTGTTCTTATAATATATGGACAAAGTGACACAATCACCAGTGTTGAATAGCCAACAGTAAAAGTGACATCCAACTGCTCCATGAAGTAGTAAAGCATATGATTAGACTTGCTATTTTTGACTTGCTAGTCTCAGGGTGGCTATTCAGAGAATACAGAGACAGGAAGTCACATTCTCGTTTTTACCAACGAAAGAATTTTCAAAGCTATAACTTCATGTAACTTCTCACATTGTGTACAGAGTAGAATTGACAAAGACCACTCATTTACCCCCTGTCATTTAGATTCTCTACAGTGTGGAAAGAGGCCCTTTGACCCAACAGGTCCAAACCGACCCTCTGAAGAGTAACTCACCCAGACTCATTTCCTTCTGACTAATGCACCTAACACTATGGGCAATTTAGCATGGCCAATTCACCTGACCTGCACATCTTTGGACTGTGGGAGGAAATCGGAGCACCTGGATGAAACCCACGCAGCCACAGGGAGAATGTGCAAACTCCACACAGACAGTCGCCCAAGGCTGGAATCAAACATGGGACCCTGGTGCTGTGAGGCAGCAGTGCTAACCACTGAGCCACCATGCCACCACAATAGTGAGATAAAACTTTAAGAAAGAAGCATCAACTATTAATTTTTCACATTTTCGCATTTGTGGAATCCTCTGTTCTTCCAATACAAACTCACTTTAACTTTTGAATAAAAAGAATGCTGATGGTAGAAACTACCAGGAGGAAGACATTAGAATGTGAGAGGAAGCTATCTCGGAATGTGTATATATACACAGAGAGCTTCTACAGGTATTATAAGGAAGAAGAAGGAGGAAGTTGAGTCTTGGTCCTCTAGAGAGTGAGAACAGAGTGTAAATAGAACAGAATGAGAAAATAGCTGGTAAAATAAACATGTATCTTTCTCCTGTCCTAATTACAGAGGATACAAAAGCATTCCAATAATGATTATAGTTCAGGACATGGTAAGGAAAGAGAAATTTGATGCAATTACAATAATCAGGGACGTAATACAAAGCAAACTGATAGGGCTGCAGTCTGACAAGTCTTTGGGTCCAGATGGAATTCAGCCTAGAGTTGTGAAAGAGGTTGCTAATGAAGTTATTGATGCATCAGTGTTAAGTTTCCAAAATGCTCTAGATTCAGGAGAGGTTATATCTGCAGTTGTTCTGGGTATGTTTGCTGAGCTGGGAATTTGGTTTGCAGACATTTCGTCCCCTTTCTAGGTGACATCCTCAGTACTGTGGAGCCTCCTCTAAAGTGCTGATGTACAGTGATGGTTGGAATTTATTTGGTTTCATTCCCACTGCTTCTGATTGCTGGTTCCAGTTGTTTATTGCAGCGGTCAGTATATTGCTCAACATGTTTATTGATGGAGTCCTTGGATGAACGCCAAGCTTCTAGGAATTCTCTGGCTATCCTCTGTTTGGTTTGTCCTGTTATTGTTATGTGTCCAAGTTGAGTTTGTGGCCCTTGTCGCCCGTGTATATAGAAACTAGGGACAGCTGGTCATGGTGTTTAGTGGCTAGTTAATGTTTATGAATGTGGATTGCTAATTGTATGTCTGTTTGTCCTGTATAGTGTTTCGTGCTGTCTCTATATGAAATCTTGTACACAACGTTTGTCTTGCACATGGTGGGTAGTGGGTCCAAAAGAGAAAATGCTGGAAAATCTCAGCAGGTCTGGCAGCATCTGTAAGGAGAGAAAAGAGCTGACGTTTTGAGTCTAACTGACTCTCAGTGGGTCATTTGTTCTGGTGAATTGTTGTCTGAGCGTGGTTGTCGGTTTATGTGCTCTCATAAACCCGAGTGGTCGGAGCAGTCTAGCTGTTAGTCCCGAGACTTTTTTTATGCAAGATAGAGTGGTTAGTCTGTTGGATCATGGCATGTTCTCGTCGCATTGTTCATCTGCCAGGCATCTGCGGAAGAAGTTGTTGCTCATTCCGAGCAAAGACTTTGTAGAGGTGTTCCTCTTCTCTTCGCAAGTCGGGTATGCTGTGTGTGTGGTAGCCTTTTTGAACAGGTTTCTAATGCAGCTTCTCTTGTGTGTGTTTGAGGGGATTGCTGTTGGAATTCAGGATCTGGTCCGTGTGTGGCTTTTGTTGTGTATTCCCCGTTCTGTGTTCTTTCTACCATCACGTCTAGGAATGGGAATTGGTTGTTAATTTTCTCCTCTCTTGCAAATTTGATCACTGTGAGCAGGTGTTGATAATCTGGTGTGTGCTCTCAATCTCTGTTCTGTTAATTATTACAAAAGTGTCATCCACATATCTGATCCAATGATTGTTCTACTCTATGTATCACTGCTTCTGCTATGAGCCCATAGGTGTCCCATTGATTTGTTCATACGTCTGGCTGCTGAATATGAAGTGCGTCAGCAAGCACAGATCCAATAGTTTCAGTATGCAGTCCTTGTTGGTTAGTTCCTCATTGAGTCATCTGCTCTGTTTGTCCAGGTGGTTGTGTATTGTCTCTTTGACCGAGGTTATAGCTGACTGGAAGGTAGCAAACATAATCTCTGTACTCATGAAGGGAAGGGGGCAGAAAATTGGCAACTATAGGCCAGTTATCTAGTTATTTGTCATGGGGAAGGTATTCAAATTGATCATTAAAGAGATTATAGCTGTGTGTAAGAAAAACCTGAGGTAATCATGAAGTGTCAGAATGGGTTTCATCGAAAGGAAATCAAATTTAACCAATTTATCGGAGTTCTTTGAAGGAGTATTATATGCTGTGGATAAAGAGAGAACCTGTAGATGTACTGTACTTGGATTACCAGAAGGCATTTCATAAGGCAACACAACAATGTTTTAGTAAAAAATAAAAATGTTTGGTATGAGGGTAACAAACTAACATGGAAGTTTGGCTGGTTGTCAGAAAACAGTATGGGTGTGTGTCTGATTGGCAGGATGTGATGAGTGTGGTCCCACAGGTGTCTGTGCTGAGGCTTCAACCTTTTACAATTTATATCAATGACTTAGATGAGGAGAGTGATGACACCAAGGCAGGTATGTTGTCAAGAAGATGTTACAGATGGATATAGATAAGTTGAGTGAGTGGGCAAAAATCTGGCAGATAGAACATCATGTCGTAAAATGCAACTTTTTCACATTGGCAGGAAGAATGAAAAATTGAAGTATTACTTAAATGGAGAATGACTGCAGAATTCTGAGGTACAGAGAGATCAAGGTATTCAGGTGCTCGAGTCACAGTAAATTAGCATGCAGGCTATGTTGCCTCTAATTTTCCGCAGATGCTGGAGATCAAAGTCAAAAAATATGGTGCTAGAAAAGCAAAGCGGGGAGAGGCAGCATCTGTGGATCAGGAGAGTTGACGTTTCGAGCATAAGCTCTTCATTCCTGACGAAGGGCCTATGCTCAAAACGTTGACTCTCCTGCTCCTTGGATGCTGCCTGATCCGCTGTGCTTTTACAAAACCACACATTTTGACTCTAATTTCCCAAGCCACTGTACAGGCATCCAAGTCTGATTGGTGTGCACGGACCGTAAGACTGCATGCAGGTACAACACAGAGTCAAGAAGCTAATATGATCCTTTACTATGAGTTATTATGATTAGATTAGATTACATTACATTACAGTGTGGAAACAGGCCCTTCGGCCCAACAAGTCCACACTGATCCGCTGAAGCGAAACCCACCCATACCCCTACATTTACCCCTTACCTAACACTACGGGCAATTTAGCATGGCCAATTCACCTGGCCCTGCACATCTTTGTGACTGTGGGAGGAAACCGGAGCACCCGGAGGAAACCCACGCAGACACGGGGAGAACGTGCAAACTCCACACAGTCAGTCGCCTGAGGCGGGAATTGAACCCAGGTCTCTGGCGCTGTGAGGCAGCAGTGCTAACCACTGTCCCACCGTGCTTCAGTTATACAGGACATTGGTGAGACTGCATCACAAATATTGTGAATAGAAGCAAAATATTGCAGATGCTGAAAATCTGAAACAAACACAGTCGAAGAAATTCAGCAGGTTTGGCAGCATCTGGACAGAGAAGCAGAGTTAATGGTTTGAGTCCGGTAAGAAGTTCTGAAGAAGAGTCTTACTGGACACGAAATATTAGCTCTTTTCCAATCTCCATAGATGCTGCCAGACCTACTGAGTTTCTTGAACATATTCTGTGCTTGGCTGAATTACTGTATCCAGTTTTGGTCTTCTTATTTAAGGGCAAATGTAAATCTTTTGGAAATGGTTCAGAGGATGTTTGCAAGAATGATACCTGGAATGAGTATCTAATAAGTTGGACAGTTGGGCTTATTTTCCCTGGAGTTTAGAACAGTGAGAAATGACATGATTGAAGTGTATAAGAACTCAATGATCTTAACAGGGTGGACATGGAAGGTATGTTCCTCTTGTAGTGAATCCAGATCTGGGGGGCACTGCTTTAAAGTTAAGAATCATTCTTTTAGGACAGAGAGTGTTATTTCTCTGAGGGTAGTGCAACTTTTGAACTCTGCCTCAGAAGGCAGTAGAGGCCTGTTAAATAGAGGATTGTTAAATAATCTTAAGGCCAAGGTGAATAGATTCTTGTTAGGCAAGGAAATCAAGAGTTATTGGTGCTTGGATGGGCATGTGGAAATTGGAATACACACAGATCAATCACAACCTTATTCAATGGCAGAGCAGACTCATGGGGCCACATGCTCTCCTTCTGTTCTCATTTTGCATACTTATATGTTCATGCAATGGAGCCCTTGAAAATACTGTTGAGGTAAACTGTGTTGTGAGGGCCTCGATTGAATCATCATCACTCAGATGTAAATGAATGGAGATATTTTTATGTTACTTCTGAAGCTTATTAGATGGAGATGTGAACAGTAAGCCTACGTGTGTAGCAGTTAATTTTGAAGGCTTGCTTTGCTGACTTGCATGGTCTACTTAAGATGTAACAGGATAAGAATGCAAAGTAGCAGTTTTCAAAGAACAACCTGCATTCACACAATGCTTTTCATGTGAATAAAATCCCAAAGTGTTTCACAGAGATACAATCAGTAAAAAAGATACGTGGAATAGAAGTTTTTAGGATGAGTAGCTAAAAGAAACAGTGGCTGTCAGGAGGCAAAGAGAAGGATGTGCAAAAGTTCAGTTCACTGGTAAACGATCCTCAAGTCTTGGAACACTACAGAATGAAATTTGAGTGTCTGAGAGTAGTTGGGCTATTTTACACCAGGAATTACAGATTTAATTTACATTTTACCAACTTCTACTGTTCTGATTTGCTGCAATTTTGTACAATGATAAAAATGATGATTTTGAAATTGTCTATAGTCTTCTATGAAAAATAAGTCAGGCTAATGATGCACTGTATTATTTATATGCACACAATATTGTACGTTTTAGTTGAGGGCAGATGTATGATGAAACTCAAATGTCCAAACTGTTCGTACAAGTTGTACTGCTCTACTCTTTGCAAAAGTTGATCTTTTTGCTGCATCATCATTGAAATTGAATTGTGTAAAGTTGCTATATTTGCATGGTAGGCACAAGTTGGAACTACCACAGAAAGTTAACTCTTGTCCACTTCAGTATTAATCCTTTGCTAACAATGTGCTAAAAGTTGATTACTACCAGTCTGCCACTAAAAATTAACTATTAAAAGCATTCATTCAGACTTTTCTCAGTTCTGGAGATTTAAAAAATTATAATATAAAATTTAAAAAATTACTGTCACTTTTACTTTTTGCTTAATTTTATTTATCAATCCAATGCTTCTTTTCTTCCATATATTTCTCTTTACTACCTGATTCAAAATTGCTCTCACTCATTTCCTTCTCAGACTGGGAATGATCATTTGATATAATTATTGAAGGAGGTATGTTTACCCTTTTCACTGAGTTCCCAGATGCCCTCTTTCTATTTCTTGGGGCAGATGCCATTGGATGGCCTGGCACAGAACATTATGACCCAGTATTTATGGAAGTTGCAAATATTACACAATAATATGTGATGCCAAATGACAGTCTTTTAATTGGTAAGTGGACACTTTGAGATTGTGTGGAAACTTACTATCCATGTTCAAACTTTTAATTGATTCTGTTGAGAAATAATACACTGGTGATTAACCAGCTTTAAAGAAAACTACACTGGAAGAAAAAAACATGATGGTATCAGTTAGTATTGAGCCTTCTCATTTATACTTAAGACATGCTTCAAGGCTGCAATTATCAGAGAAAATAGATCTTAGTTTGTTATCAAAATGTTCTAAATTCATTTATAATTAATCAATTAAAGACAATGATTAACAATAAGCATAGCCATATTCCAAGGTATAAATGGTTATGCAACACAGCCTTCAAGCTGAATTATATTTGAAGACTTCAGTTTTGATTAGATATTTTGTTATTTCATTAAATATCCACCAACACTTCAAGTATGTCAGCTTCAAAACTTAAATTATCTTGACACTGATTTTCTTCTTTATGACAGATTGCTCGTCTGACCAAACTCAAAGGCTGAGCACATCGTGAAGAACAAGGAACCCCCTTCACTAGACTTAGATCTTTAACTGATTGATGTGATGCTATATCCAAGTATACAATACTGTGGGAACAAGGACTCAGAAGAGTGACTTTAGGGTGAACCATTAAGGAAATCCACTCAATTTTCCTCCATTTAAATTGATAGATATAAAATCAGCAGGGTAACTTATACATTGGTGCTTCACCAGAGACCAGTTTCTTCCTGTTCCTCTGCCCAAATGATCCAATATTCTAGGACATAGTAACAGGAAAATACATCTCCCTGTGTTAAGTGGTCAGCATGCTGGTTGAGAATGAATTCTAAGTATTACAGTAAGTATATCTATGAAACTGATTGCTAGAGCTTAGCTGCGGGAAAATAAAATATCAACTGAATTAATGGACTACAGATTTGGACATAATGCTTCCAACAATTTAATGTATTTTTGTAGGTTTAACATAACTTTCTGGTTTTTCTACCTATACGCCATATGTCTATATATGAAACCTCTTATGACGACAGTTCAGAACCCCCGAAGTACTGTGGACATTGTTAACTTTTATTTTTAAAAAGATATCTTTTTAAATGACTACAGATATGGTGGGCGGCATGGTGGCACAGTGGTTAGCACTGCTGCCTCACAGCGCCAGACCCGGGTCAATTCCCGCCTCAGGCGACTGTCTGTGTGGAGTTTGCACATTCTTCCCGTGTCTGCGTGGGTTTCCTCCGGGTGCTCCGGTTTCCTCCCAAAAATGTGCAGGTTAGGTGAATTGGCCATGCTAAATTGCCGGTAGTGTTAGGTAAAGGGGTAAATGTAGGGGAATAGATCTGGGTGGGTGCGCTTCAGCGGGTCGGTGTGGACTTGTTGGGCCAAAGGGTCTGTTTCCACACTGTAAGTAATCTAATCTAATCTAATCTAATATAAATTCAGCCACTGTCTGGCAAAACCCCATGTTGCATCCATAGAATGTCACACCTGTAGAGTATCAGGGAAAGTTCAACAAGAGAGAGAAATATAAAGAAAGAGATAATGAGGGGCTTCATCATCCTACTGTCACAGAACACCACCTCTTACAGAACCTTTGTGTTTCACTTCCAAAACATTACATAAGAGAGGTTAAAAATATTCTGCAACACTAGTCTGTATGTGTTCATGGCCTGACACCCTAGTATGTGCACCAGTGTGCTGTGAGGGTACAGCTCCGAGCACAGTCATTTAAACAGCCCGGCACACATGTAAAGTGAAAACGACTCTGTCTCACTCATCATGCTGCCAATCAGTCACGACCAAAAATATTAGGGACAAAAGAAGTACCAATCAATCTACAAAGCCAAGAGTCTCCAAATCAACTATTTAACTGCCAACATCAATACTACCAGTAACATCCATTGCAATGTCCACAATGTTCAACTCTCCACTATTTAAAAACAGCTCAGAGATTGATCTGTACATATTTTTATAATTATTAACTTTTTGGTATACCTTTTATTTCTACTCCAGCATTTATGTGTGCTGTGATACTATTTTTCTTGGCTTTAGTAATTAATAATCTCATTCTTCTTATTAATTCAAGCAAGCTGGCTTAATGACTCCTTTTGAAATATGAATTCAGTCAGTCCTGAGAGAAAAGGGTCCTGAAGAGAAGGGAACTTCTTAAAACTGACTTTTTTGCAACCAGCTGAGGGTCTGGATAAATGACCAAGAGAAGCCAGTTTATTGCTCCTCATTGAAAAGTTTAATGGTTTGAGGTACAATGCCTGATCTGTACAAAGTTGGAGTATTTGCCCTGTTGGAGTATTTGCCCTGGAACTGATCCTAACAATGTGTAATATTACAGCCTCTTAAGTTTTATTCACAAGGTAATGTACAGTGATCATCACTTTATCCTGCACCTCAATCCCTAGGAGACTAACAGTCGCTATGACGTCAGGGAGAAGGAAATTGATACAGTAGAGTCATACTACAATTGCTATTGTCAAGGAGGAGAATGTAGGAATTGTAAAATCTGGTTAGTTATTGAGACAAATCTGGTGAAGCTCTATAATACAGCCCAATAAGTGTATCTGCAATCATTGTAGCTTGCGATGAAGGAAAGTCTGTCAGGACTAAAGATAACAGGGATGACAAGTTTTGAAAGATCTTTCCTTCCCTCAAATTGAGAGAACCACATTATAAAGAAAGAACATAGGGTAGGAAAATGAAAAGTCAGACTGGAGGATGTAACTAACAGTTTTGTCATCAATAACTGATCACCATTTCAGAGACCAGTTAGCTTCTTGCTGCTGGTTCAATGTCCATTTGTACAGTCTTCTGCTTCCAATGTATCTGAAACTAGGTTTTTCCCACTGCTTAAACCAACAGCTGTGTAAATAACACTTACAATGAGTGTCAGATAACTTGCTTTTAAAATGCACAGTAATCCTTCAACAATCCTTTGCTTTTAAAACAGATCTTTCCCTATTTGAGTCCACAATCAAAAATACAGAAAAATGAAAAGATAATGTCTTTATATTCCTTAACACTTGTCATTTCAAGAAATGTGTTTCATTACGAACTATTTCGTACACATTATTAAAATACCATGCTGGAACTCCTTCATCCTCAGCTTGAGTCTGAGCTGTCTCTGCTAACTTCCAGAGCCTCAATTGACGAAGACATGTGAAACACTTCCTTTGGATTAGTCTCATTCTTAAGCAGAGTTTCAGTTACATAACTTCTGCCTATGGTATCAATATGGGCTCTGCTGCTTCGTACTGGAAGAGTGAATTACTGTGAATTGTTATCAATTTTTATCAGTGTTGAGAAAGGAAAGAGAAGATAGGAAAGGTGCCAAGAAACCCTGCTATCACAGGTCTACAGATTTAATTTCCAATCTGATTGCTGTGCATCTTTACAGTGTGTCAAAAGGAGCCACATCTGTTGGGATCAGTTTGATGGAGCTCTTCCAGGGCTGTTTGACTTTTTCTGAGATAAGTTTCTTCCACAGCATACATCTTATCCACTTTATTTATTTTAGGCTTGATACAATCTCTTCCAGGATTAAAATTCTGAGATAGAGAAGATTGATGTGAAGATTGATCTCTAAACATGTGGAGTATCTGAAATGATCATGACTTATACAGAAAGTCTTTTACTAATACACCACTTAGTATTTGTAAGCGAGTCTAAACAGAGTATTAAAAATTCCCATATTGCTTCTCTTAATTGTGAACTTCTAAAACATTAGGTCAAATGCAGTGAACTATACCTATATTCAACTCACTGCAGAATTAGGTAAACAGTATTTTTGTGTTTGTATGCCAGTGTGATATCGGTCTCTGTTACACCATGTTATTATGCCAATGAGTATTCACAAAAAAAATGAGCTCATGTATGAGAATACTCTGTACTATAATGCAATATGCTTAAGTATAGTATTGCTTTCACAAATCGCCCATTGAAAGTGTAACCAAGTGATTAGAAAATATGGCAAAGGATACATTTTTATTTAAAAGTCTGTCCTGATTCGCAGTTCTAGACAGTTTAAACTGGGTGAGTTGATGGGGAGATGAATGACACTTTGCTAATGTGTTCTAACAGGTCTAAAGAAGCCCACAGCATTTCCTTTCAGTCAGATTTTCTTCAGCACTTAGTGATTTGAACTCTGGAGATGCAGTTTCTTTGACAAGTCAGGGTAGGACATTATCTTGGAAAAACACTGCATCAGAGTAATGGTTCTGCTTGTCTTGTTGCTATTTTCACTGACAAGCACCATGGACTTAATTACTCATTAAAATTTTAGTTCTGCAGGAATTGAGAGGTTAAATTAATGACACTAGAGGCTGAGCATTTTATACTTCATGACAGAATGTAATTAAACTAGTATACATATCAAGGGGAAAAAAAAATCAGTAGTTGAAGTATTGAAACTCCAACAGTCAGATTTTGAAAGTGATTGTAAATCCCAGTAATTTTCTCAGTGTGCAATATTCAGTGTGAGACGTTGAATACTGCTGTTACCCAACTAGTCTCCAAACGCATCTCTAGATGGAAGGTATTTTACATAGCTACCTATCTTAAAGGAACATTATGGTAAAATATCTTGCAATACAGTGATCAAATCTCCAACTCAAGGAAACTTTGTGGTTTTATCAATGAAGCATTTATTTATTCAGTTCATCAACCTGTAATATTAACTCTTTTTCTCCTCAGATGATGCCTTTTCTGAATTTTATATATCATTTTGTTGCATATTATACTGGCAACACTAATAAATCTGTATTATTAAACCAAGAAAAATTGTACTGAAATAGTTTCCTCATCCAATCTCCATTCACTAGCCCTATTGACTGTGTGGCATAAGCTTTGTTTATTTTTCCATGGGATTGTAAGCTTCATTTGGCAAGTCCAGCACTTGTCCATCTTAATTGTCCTTCAGAAGATGGTCGGCAATTTGAACCACTGCTGTAGACCTGGTATCATCAGTGCTTCTACAGTGCATTTAGGATGAGTTCCAGGTTTTTGAACCAGTGGCAGGAATGAGTTATAATATATTTCCAAGTCAGAGTGGTGTGTGGCTTGGAGGGAAATTTGCAACTGGTGGTATTCCCAAGTCCTTCTAAGTGGTAGAGGTTGCAGGTTTGGAAGGTGCAATGGAAGGAGCCTTGGTGTGTTGCTGCAATGCATAATTTGTATCGCTGTGGAAACTTTAAACTGTTCCTGATTATTTCAAGAACTGAATCTCCTTTAGACCTCAACAATTCTGCAAAAATATCTCTTTGCAGTAGGTGGTTTGTGTTTCGGGCTTCTTGGATTCTTCTCTATTATCCAGCCCAAAATGTGATTAATTTGCAGGAATATGGTCATATCAGGCTTTTTGCTACTTTGAGTCTCAATTTGCTTTCTGCTGGGACTGGCACCTGCTCACGGGATACATCAGCATGTCAATTTTGGAGGCCTTGGACCTTGTCGACAATGGAGGCTTCCCAGTCTCCTCCCAAATGGTCTAGTTATAGCTGTACTCCAGGACTGACAAATGGAGGCTGATGGTAGGCCAGTTAGAACCTGCAGTGACCACAAATTCAGAAAATTAAAGGGAAACAACTTGCGGAGGCCTGCTGTCCTTCCATATGTTCCCTCAGTTACTTATCTGAGTAGGCCTAAAGGTACAAGGCGGCAGATCTCCCAAACTCTGAGGCTCTTCTGCACATTTAAATGCTGCAACACCGTTCCTGCTATAGTATTACCAGGATTCTGTGACTAGGCATTGTCAACCTCTGCTGTGTAATTCCGGGTCATTACCTCTCAGTGTGGAATAAAGCTCTTCATCACCTCCCCAGCCACCATTTGCCCAACATAGTAATCAAGTATCTCATAATCCTTGTGCATCAGCTAATGAGAATAGCTTTTCTTTGTCTAGATTTGTTAGGATCATATACACCTCTGTCAAATCTCCCCTCAATCTCCTTTTCCAAGAAGAACAGCCAGCCTAACCTTAGAGCTAAAATCTCTTCTCCTTAGAAGCTTTACGACAAATCTCCTCTGCACTTTTTCCAGGACTCTCATACCCCCCCTAGAATGTAGTAACTTGTGCTGGATGTAATACTCTAGTTGTGTTCTAACTAAAACTTGACAAGTTTAAGTCAAAAGAGCTGGGATATAAGGAGCATCTTAGAAGAAGAGAGAGAGAGAGACAAAGAGTTGGCAAGTTAGTGTGGGGATACCAGAGCTTAGGGACTAGACAACTAGAGGCATGGGTCCAATGGTGGAACAATGAAAATTGGGGATAGGCAAGAATCCAGAATTGGAGAAATTGAGAGAAATCAGGGAATTGTAGGGCTGGTGAACTACAGGGATAGTGAGGAGTGAGGCCAAGGGAAGATTATCAATGATCACCAGAATTCATACAATGAAATGTGGACCAGTACTAGCAACTATTTATGCAGCACCCAAAGCAAATTCCGAAAGAGATACAAAAAAGACAGAAATGAATCTATAATTCTTTGCTTATTAATCTTATAGGAGATTTTATCTGTACCTGCCACAAAATTGTACATTACTTTAGTTTTTCACAGGATTACATTTTGAGGTGAAGATTTTATTTAAGGAAAAAAGCTTTGAAAACATAACTCCAGATACCACTTTTAATATGTGTGCCAGGTAAATATTTAAAGAACCTGACATTTCTTCAGCCAGTATGCATTGGGTTTTGTGCTCAATGTCATATAGGGAAATTTCATGAAAGACCCTACTGTAACTCAAGAGTTTTTCTGAATGCCTTATTATTCAGCAGAGGCTGTTTAATTTGAAGCAGTTATGTTGTCAGATTTTTATACTCAGTGCACTGATGGTATTTCCTAACTGAAGTATCTGAATAGAACTTTGGGTGACTGCATGGATGAGATCACTGCTTTTTAGCAAATTGAAATCTTCAACTTGTTTGTACTTTATATTTTTAGCTTGTTTTGCATAGTTTGTTCTTCGCTACTTTTCCAGACTGTACAAAAACTCAGAAATAGCCGGAGAATCTCAGGATGTCTGGCAGCATCTGTGGAGAGAAAACAGAGTTAACATTTTGAGTCTATTGGCTCTTCATCAGAACTGGTGAGTCTCTGGACTGAAATATTATTATTTCAAATTTTCAGTATCAGCAGTTTTTGTTTTATTCCACAAAAAATCAATTCCTTTGTTGTTTCCTTTGCACGTATTTTATTCAGTTTTTGAAACTTTGTCCGATTTGAACCAAATTCTAAAATACACTGAACATTAAGCATTTTGATAAGGTAACAGAATTTTGCTTGTTAAGTTTAAACTCAAGGATATTATCTTGCTTTTAGTAATATTTAAACCATGAAATATAATTAATTACTTTTTATCGTACTTTATGTTATGCTTAATTTTGCCACTATGCAAGGAGAAAGATACAAGAGGAATATTATTACTGTAGGCTTTCACCCCTTTTGTTGATTGTTCAATGGAATTATGCAAAATTTACAAGAGAGAACAATTATCTCTCAACTTTTTATGAGCATGGCAAGAAAATTAAGCACAGTTAAGATCCGTTCAAGATTATCATCAGATGAATAGTCTGGTTTGAAGAAAATTTATCACATAAAATTGGAAAGGGCTGAAATTACACAAGGGTATCACAGTGAATAACTAATCCATGAAAATTGCTCCCAATCCAGGTAAGCATGTGGACTTTATGGCTGCCTGCTAATTTGCATGGTAGCTCATTCCAGCCAGTGCTAATTGCACTGTTGTGTGCTTGCATGCCATAGTAGGGGAGCCAGCCAGCCCCTCTTAAAGGTGAGGTACATCTGGGCTGGAGAGGTTTATGGAACTATTGGAGAAGAGAGGTGAGCAAGCAGAACACTCAGCTATGCAGGAACAGTTAGTAGGGCAGTCTCGAACGTTCTCTGATGTGACTCTATGATTTTGTCAGAAGGAGAGAAGTCCTGTATCCACAGGAGCATGGAGCTTATTTGGACAACTGTGCAAAAGTGGTGGGACCAGATAACTACAGCATTAAGTAATAAGAGTCTAGCACTTAGAAGCTGGATTCTAGTACCACAAGAATTCAATGACAGGAAGGCAGTGATAAAGAAGAAATCCTATCACTCTCACACTCTTAACTATCAGCTCAAGGACTGACATGGTGGGTAATATCAAATATATGATAGTGATGGAATATGCATGTCTTGAAGTAACAGGGACAAAGTGGCTAACAATCTTTGAAACCAAAGGGTAATACAGTGCCAGTCTGCCATAAGGGAAGGCCACATACAACAGCAGCTGTAGAAGACAGGTGAGAATTTCAATCAGGTAACCTACAGAAGAAGGCTGGAGAGTATCCACAGTTGGCAGAGCTGCCAAAAAAGCTTGTGCCAGCATCAAGGAATGTAGAGATATTTGGCACAAGGTTTGTGCAGAACTTGGAAGGCATCCTTTCTGACATTGAAATGGTGGCCAACTTCATTGTTACACTTGCAGACCTAATCATGGCTAAAATCTAGCTTCCACTGTAACACAAACAACAGCCGTGCATCACTGAAATCATCTGGTGTGAGCTCACTCTGAAGCAGTGCAAAGTCAGCTTCTGCCACGGAAAAGCAGACTGCTCTAATGCAGTTTGCTATCATGCAGGTTTAGCTTGCTGCCACCATTACAGTAGGTACTGGTATTCAAAGGTGACCACAGCAGTTGTGCTCTGTCAGATGACTAGGATCGCCAACCAATTCATCGTGGCATTATCTTTGTGCAACTGCCCAATCTAAAAAACAGCTTTCAAACTTCCACTGCCACTCCATCAATGTCCTTGTGGTTGTCTCTCAGCCAGCTAACCCAGACTGTTGTGACCCATGTCGTGAAGGTGCTTTGTAGAGACAGTGTTACTCAAGGGTGTCCCACAACTCCATCTTCAGTCTCCTCCACTGAAATTGACTGGCCAAGCTGTACCCACTATAGTAACACTATGCAGGGCCTCTAGAAAAGATATGCAGAAGGCAGGTACTAAGAAATGCACAAGATCAATTAGTTGATGATGTATTTAACATAGTATTGTTAAAGTTATCTATTTGGTTCTCCGTAGTTGTTCTCTCATGTCTTTTGTTTCCAGGAGGGGCCTTTGCTTCAAGCGCTATTTGTGAGGAGTTACATTTTGATTTTCTAGGGGGTACCTTTACATTTTCGGGGACTCCTCTTTCCAATAACTTCTTTATTAAATGATGCAGTCAAATAGTACCATTACCACTGTATCCGTGCTCTTATTTTTAGGTTTTATTCTTTAAAAAAGATAGCACAAATCCCAAAGGAAGTATACCCGCATATGTTATTAAATCATTTAACTTGGAGTCTGTAAGTAAGATGTTTTTGCTAATTTATGCTAAATAAATCTCCCACACTCTGTTGCAAAATAGGACTTTGGATTAACCTGAATGGATGCAGCTGAAGTTGAATTATTCAAATTTAGTTGATGATGAACTAGAACAGGAGTTTAAAATTGAAAATCTGACAAATAATTACATATTGAATTAATTTCAAATACTTTCTCAGGCAAAATATCAAATAAAGATTTTTTGTTTGGCTTGATGCAGTCACACATGCATTGTAATCAGCCTGTCTTTCCTCACCATTCGCACATATGCCCTCTTACAAAGCCCTCTCCTTCATACTCACTTAGCAAGTGTAAAATAGTTCCTTCCAACCCTCTTTTGCAATCCAAAATAATCTATATAATATTGGATTTTAGCATACATTTATTCTATTGCGGAATGCATAATCATTTGTTGATCTCAACGAGGGGTTTCAGAATATCTATGTATTTCTACTGCATATCCACTAAATTGTCTTCATAAATTGCACCTTTCACTTCTATAACATTGATGATGGATTAAAGTCCCTCCTACATTTCATTGAGGGCAGCCTTCGTGAAGAGGCAACATCTGATACACTGTTAGCTGCTGAACGCTGGACAGATAGAGTATTAAAAAAAATCAATAGCTAACCTAGTTGATGATCCTTTTAAATACCATTGGAGATGGAGGCAAGGGGAGCTTCGATCTGCTGAAGAATTGTTCAGAATGGCAAAGTTAAAAGATGGCATCATCTGGAGTGTTGAACTCCAAAAAGGCACCGATTGCTTCCACAACATGCCAATTTTTGCACAGTTGCTGGTGATGCTACGTGTACATGTGCTTATGGCCACACCAAGAATGGTGTCTCACCTCGTTCACTTCAGTGTTAAGCATGCATGTTACGGGTGTTATTCTGGAGGCGAAATGGCACCGATAATGCTAAGATGTCTAATGCCAAAGAACCAAATTTTGAATCTAAGTGGACTTGCAAACCATAGACTGCTTTCCTGAAAGAAAAGATGATGCAGAGACTGCAGCATCATTTTGGACTAACTCTTCATCTTCTTTATTTTAATGTCAATTCTATTATATCTGTACCGTATGTGATTTCACAGCTACTTGATGTGTATATTTACATTTTATAATAAACCAGTATAAACAGTCAGGATCAGCAATCCAGATCAATTGTCAACCACCCACAATAGTTTGCACTCAAATAGCTTAAGCTTGGAATAATGTCCTGAGGCCCTTCATAAAGGCATAATTAGGCAAAAACAGATGGCGAGACAAAGAAGGAGTCATGAGGAGGATTGAGTAATTACTTAAAGAGGAGTCTTTTAGGGAGGATCTTAAAGGAGGAAGGATAGGTCGAGAGAATTAGGGAGGAAATGGCAGACGTTGAGGCCTAGTCAGCTGAAAACATGCCACTAAAGACGGGTCAAGAAAATGGTGGCTGCATGAGGCTAAAGTCAGAGGAACTGTCGAGCTCACTGCTCCTTTTTGATTATTTGTTGTATGTGAAGCAATTTGGTTATTTGATTTGATAATAAGGTGTTACATAATGATGAGTTCTTTTTCTAGGGTGCTGCTTTTGTGACGTCGTGACTCGTCACACAGTTACACCGTAGTACACTGTGGGCAAATTTACCTCACAGGTTATCTCTTAAGCATGAACAAGATTTACCAATTTTTGAAATGGGAATGTCTTTTAAGGTAATAGTGAATGTGTTGGAATCTTTCATTGATTTGAGGGTCAGTTTTAACTTGGCCCAGTTGCAGAAATGGGGAGGGAACAAGCATGAAGTGCAAGTACATGAATTATGTCTGTGGGGCCGGGATTATACTTTCAGGATCCACTTCAATACTGACTTTGTCCACCTTGATCTAACTTGGTCTTTAGTGCATCCAATATTCCACTGGTGGGGGGGCTTATGAACTGTAGAAAGTCAGCCCTTTGGGATATGCAGGCCACTGCTGGCGTGCTGATGAGGCGTTGTCCTCGAGATATAGCAAGCATCTTCCAAGAGGAACCGGTAAGTGTTTGCCTTCTGCCCAAGTGTTCTGTGGCTTGTTTGCCGTCAATGTTGAAATGCTATTTATTACCCACCCACACAGAGGTTATGTGTTAAGTCTGAAGCGCCAGGCCTGACGTGTACAGGCACTCATTTGTGGCTTTTAGTTTCCTAAAATGCTGTCTGATTCTGCCACCTTTTCAACTTGTTTATTTTCCACACAGCGAAGTAACTCTACACCCACGCTGTGTAATCTCAGTGAGTAATCTAATTCCAGTTTAGTGTTCATGTAGGCACAGTTCTGATTTCTAATTTCTTTCAATAATTTTCTCTGAATTATATTGCCAATGACCATAACTTATTTGAGATAGTGCAGGCTAAGGTTTTCAGATAAAAAGAACTGAATATCAAGTTATACTTTTGATCAGTTATTCTGGAATGTCAAAATGCTGATAAGTTAAGCATATTTTTGTGTTTGAAGTGACTGTGGCATGGGGAATATTTCTTGGATTGATAACATTGTTGATTTTAATGGAATCAAGGGATATGAGGATTTTCAATAGCAAAGTGGGGTTGAATTCAAGTATCAGCCATGATGGTATTGAATGGCAGAGTACAGGCTCAATGGTCCATACTTGTTCCTGTTTCTGACTTTTCTCCACTCTTAGAGTCATAGAGTCATAGAAACGTACAGCATGGAAACAGACCCTTCAGTCCAACCTATCCATGCTGACCAGATATCCCAACCCAATCTAGTCCCACCTGCCAGCATGCCTCTTAAATGTTGCAATTATTGGAGGAATATTGGAGTTAGGTGTAATAGATCAAAATAGATATAACTCAGGTAGCTAAACATGTTGGTCTAGAAATTCAAACACACTCAAAAATGCATGTGAAACTATGCCCAGCATGCATCAAATATTAGAGTCTCGAGCTTATTATCATTGAGCTTTCCAGCTGCCAATTCCTAATGGATGGGTCCACATTCTTTCAGGGGAGATCTGCCATCATTACCTGGTCTGGCCTTCATGTGAATCCAGACACGCAGTAAAATGATTGATATTTAACTGCCCTTGGGAAAGGACTACCAAGCAACTCAATTCAACAGAAAGTAGGGATGGGCAATAAATGTTTGCACTGCTAATGATGACCACAAAAAAAGGATGAAAAAAGAAACTCATTGAAGATGTGACCAACATGAATGAAGAGGCGTTGTCTACATGGACTTTAGTAAAGCCTTTGACAAGGTTCTGTATGGCAGCCTGATTAGTCAAGTTAGATCACACAGGATTCAAGGAGAGCTTGCCAATTGGATTCAAAATTGGCTTGACAGTAGGAGACCGAGGGCAGTGGTGAAAGGTTGCTTTTTAGACTGGGAGCCTGTGACCAGCGATACACTGTAGAAATTTGTGCTGAGTTCATAGTTTTTTGTCATTTATATAAATGATTTGGATTTAATAAGTTTGTGGATGACATCAAAATTGGTGATATAGTGGACAGTGAAGAAGGTGATCTAAGATTACAAATAGATCTTGATGAACTGAGCCAAAGGGCTAACAAGTGGCAGATGGAGTTTAATTTGGATAAATGCAAAGCAGTGAATTTCAGAAAAATGAATAAGGGCGGGACCTATATAGTTAAGTCCAATGAAAGAAAGCATGCCTTCTTGACCACTCTATCGACCTGCATTGCCACCTTCAGGGTACAATGGACCTGAACACTCAGATTTCTCTGTACATCAATTTTCCCCAGGTTTTTCCATTTACCATATAGTTTGCTCTTAAATTCTTCCAAAATGCATCACCTCACAATTGCCTGGATTGAAATCCATGTACCATTTCTCCACCCAACTCTCCAATCTATCTATATTCTGCTGCATTCTCTGACAGTCCTTTCACTATCTGCTACTCCACCAATCTTAGTGTCATCTGCAAACTTGCTAGTCAGACCATCTATACCTTCCTCCAGATCATTTATGTATATCACCATCAACAGTAGTCCCAACACAAATCCCTGTGGAACACCACCGGTCACAGTTCTCCATTTGGAGAAACGCTCTTCCAATACTACTTTCTGTCTCCTGATGCCCAGCCAGTTCTCTATCCATCTAGCTAGTATACCCTGGACCCCATGCGACTTTACCTTCTCCATCAGCCTCCCATGGGAAACCTTATCAAATGCCTTACTGAAGTCCAAGTATATGACATCTACAGCCCTTCTTTCATTTAGTACATGTCAGAGAGTTAGTGAATTTCCTGAGTGTGTCTGGGATAGTTTTTTATAACAGTGTATCTGAGAACCAAGAAAGGATCAGGACACAATAGAGTTATTCATGAGTAATGAGATAGATTTAAGTAACTCCGCAGCAGTGTGTGAATATATATTTGAAACAGATCATGATATGCTTGAGTTCATTGTAGTGCTTGAAAGAAAGAAGGGTGAAAAACAACTACTAAGAGTTTAAGTTAGTTAAGACTTACTTCAATATGATGATGTAGACATTGTCCACACTAAATTACTGCTCTGTTAAAATGAGTACTTTTTTTTGCCATATCCTACTGAGTCAAGTTTTTTTTTATTAATCATGTCCTGAATCTGTAGACATTGATCCGGCTTACATGGAATTGTATGTAGCACATCTTCATTTTGTGCAAGCAAATTTTCATTCTCCATCTGTTCATACATCCATGTTGTAGAATATTAGTCCTTTACTTCAGCTTCATGAGTAGCTTGATTGTCTTCACTTTCCCTGCTTAAATGTTTCCCGGTAAACTACCACATTATCACATTTCAGTTGCGTTACTGATGATTGTTGCTTACTTACCATTACCTCAGTCACTGGTGCTGACAATCCTTCTTTGGAAGACAATGGATTGAAACGTTGATCTTCAATTTGTGTCATCTCATCATTTGACATCATTGTAAAATCAGCTAAAAACAAATGTTCATCGTATTATAACAAAGAACAAAGAAAATTTACAGCACAGGAACAGGCCCTTTGGCCCTCCAATCCTGAGCCGATCCAAGTCTACTGTCTAAAACTGAGATTCCCTGCCTTCAGTCCTGATGAAGGGCTTTTACCCGAAATGTCGATTTTCCTGCTCCTTGGATGCTGCCTGACCTGCTGTGCTTTCCAGCACCACACTAATCTAGACTCTGATTTCCAGCATCTGCTGTCCTCACTTTTGCCTAAGCATCTGTATTCCTCTGCTCCCCACCTACTCATGCATCTGTCCAGACGCATCTTAAATGAATCTACTGTGCCCGCCTCTACCACCTCTGCTGGCAACGCATTCCAGATGCCCACCACCCTCTGTGTGAAGTACTTGCTGCGTCTATCCCCCTTAAACCTTTCACCTCTTACCTTGAAAGCATGACCTCTTGTTATTGAATCCTTCACTCTGGGAAAAAGCTTGTCTCTATCCACCCTGTCTATACCCTTCGTGATTTTGTAAACCTCAATCAGGTCCCCCCTCAATCTCCTTTTTTTCTAATGAAAACAAACCTAACCTACTCAACCTCTCTTCATAGCTAGCACCAGGCAACATCCTCGTAAACCTTATCTGCACCCTCTCCAAAGCGTCCACATTCTTTTGGTAATATGGCGCCCAGAACTGTACACAGTATTCTAAATGTGGCCGAACCAATGTCTTGTACAATTTTAACATGACTTCCCAGCTCTTATACTCAATACCCCATCCAATGAAGGCAAGCATACTATATGCCTTCTTGACCACTCTATCCACCTGTGCAGCAACCTTCAGGGTACAATGGACCTACAATCCCAGATCTGTCTGCCCATCAACTTTTCCCAAGGCTCTTCTGTTCATTGCATAATTTGCTCTAGAATTAGACTTGCCTAAATGCATCACCTCACATTTGTCTGGATTGAAATCCATCTGCCACTTTTCCACCCAACTTTCCAGTCTACCTATATTCTCCTGTATTCTTTGACAGTCCCTATGCGTTCTGCCATTCTACCAATCTTCGCATCATCTGCAAACTTGCTGATCATACCAACAGTGCCCTTTTCCAGGTCATTTATGTATATCATAAACAACAGTGGCCCCAGCACTGATCCCTGTGGAACACCACTGGTCATCTTTCTCCATTTTGAGAAACTCCCTTCAACCACTACTCTCTGTCTCCTGTTGCTCAACCAGTTCTTTTCCACCTAGCTAGAACACCCTGCACGCCATGCGACTTCACTTTCTCCATTAGTTTAGCATGGGGAACCTTATCAAACACCTTACTAAAGTCCATGTATATGACATCAACAGCCCTTCTTTCGTCTATCAACTTGGTCACTTCCTCAAAGAACTCTATTAAGTTGGTAAGGCACGATTTCCCCCGCACAAAACCATGTTGCCTAACACTGATAAGCCCATTATTTTCTAAAAATAAATAGATTCTATCCCTCAGTACTTTCTTCAGCAACTTTCTCACCACTGACGTCAGGCTCACTTCTGTAGTTACCCAGAATATCCATACTACCCTTCTTGTACAGGGGTAGAACATGAGCAACCTTCCAGTCCTCTGACACCTCACCTGTATTTAAGGATGCCACAAAGATATCTGTCAGGGCCCCAGCTATTTTCTCTCTCGCCTCTCTCAAAAACCTGGGATAGATCCCATCCGGTCCTGGGAACACATCTTCCTTTCTTATGTCAATGTGATCCAGACTAATCAAACTTCTATTTCTAATCTCAAGATTCATCATGTTCCTCTCCTCAGTGAACACTGATGCAAAGTAATCATTGAGAATCTCACTCATTCTCTCAGGTTCAACACACAGCCTTCCTCTATTATCCTTTAGTGGACCAATCCTTTGAGGAGAAAGTGAGGTCTGCAGATGCTGGAGATCAGAGCTGGAAATGTGTTGCTGGAAAAGCGCAGCAGGTCAGGCAGCATCCAGGGAACAGGAGAATCGACGTTTCGGGCATAAGCCCTTCTTCAGGAATGGGGAAAGTTTGTCCAGCAGGCTAAGATAAAAGGTAGGGAGGAGGGCCTTGGGGGAGGGGCGTCGGAAATGTGATAGGTGGAAAGAGGTCAAGGTGAGGGTGATAGGTCAGACTAGGGTGGGGGCGGAGAGGTCGGGAAGAAGATCTCAGGTTAGGAAGGCGGTGTTGAATTTGATGGATTTGACTGAGACAGGGTGGGGGGAGGGGAAATGAGGAAACTGGTGAAATCCGAGTTCATCCCTTGTGGTTGGAGGGTTCCTAGCCGGAAGATGAGGCGTTCTTCCTCCAACCGTCGTTTTGTTGTGGTCTGACGATGGAGGAGTCCAAAGACCTGCATATCCTTGGTGGAGTGGGAGGGGGAATTGAAATGTTGAGCTACAGGGTGGTTGGGTTACTTGCGGAGCGTTTCAGAGAACACCTCTGGGACACCCGGACCAACCAACCCAACCACCCTGTAGCTCAACATTTCAATTCCCCCTCCCACTCCACCAAGGATATGCAGGTCTTTGGACTCCTCCATCGTCAGACCACAACAAAACGACGGTTGGAGGAAGAACGCCTCATCTTCCGCCTAGGAACCCTCCAACCACAAGGGATGAACTCGGATTTCACCAGTTTCCTCATTTCCCCTCCCCCCACCCTGTCTCAGTCAAATCCATCAAATTCAGCACCGCCTTCCTAACCTGAGATCTTCTTCCCGACCTCTCCGCCCCCACCCCAGTCTGACCTATCACCCTCACCTTGATCTCTTTCCACCTATCACATTTCCGACGCCCCTCCCCCAAGTCCCTCCTCCCTACCTTTTATCTTAGCCTGCTGGACAAACTTTCCCCATTCCTGAAGAAGGGCTTATGCCCGAAACGTCGATTCTCCTGTTCCCTGGATGCTGCCTGACCTGCTGCGCTTTTCCAGCAAAACATTTCCAGCTCTGGACCAATCCTTTCTCTAGTTACCTGCTTGCTTCTTATATAAAAATAAAATGCTTTGGGATTCTTCTTAATTCTGCTCACTAAAGCTATTTCATGACCCCTTTTAGCCCGCTTGATTCCTCGTTTAAGACTTGTCCTACTCTTCCGATATTCCTCCAGGGCCCATTCTGTTCTCAGCTGCCTAGACCTTATGTATGCTTCCCTTTTCCTCTTGGCTAGTTGTACAATTTCTCCTGTCATCCACAGTTCACAAATCTTGCCTTTCCTATCTTTTGCCTTCAATGGGACATGCCTATCCTGCACTACCTTTAACCTATCTTTGAAAGCCTCCCACACATCAAATGTGGACTTGCCTTCAAATAGCTGTGTTCAATCCACATTTCCGAGCTCCTGCCTAATTTTGATATAATTGGCCTTGGCCCAGTTTAGTACTCTTCCTTTAGGACCACTCTTATCTTTGTCTACGAGTATTCTAAAACTTACAGAATTGTGGTCACTGTTCCCAAAGAAATCCCCCACCACAACTTCTACCACTGTCCTGGCTCATTTCCCAGTACCAGTCCAATATGGCTCCTTCCCTTGTCGGACTATTGACATACTGCTCTAGAAATCTCTCCTGGACGCTTCTTACAAATTCTACCCCATCCAGACCTCTGACGCTAAGTTTATCCCAGTCAATGTTGGGAAAATTAAAATCTCCCATCACCACTACCTATTGCCTCTACATCTTTCCATAATCTGTTTACCTATTTGTTCTTCTCACGCTTACTGTTGGGAGGCCTGTAATACAGCCCCAACAATGTAGTTGTACCCTTCTTATTTCTCAGCTCCACCCATAATGCCTCACTACCCAAGACCGCCATAGTGTCCTCCTTTAACACAGCCATGATATCATCCCTGACCAGCAATGCAACTCCACCCCCCTTTTACTTCCCTCCCTGTCCTCTCTGAAGCGTCTATATCTTGGAACAGTTAGTTGCCAATCATCATGCCCTTCCTTCAACCAAGTCTCTGTGATTGCAATAACATCATACTCCCAGGCACCAATCCAAGCCCTAAGTTCATCTGCCTTACACACTAAACTCCTTGCATGAAAGTAGATGCATTTCAGGCCACCAGTTCTTTTGCATTTATCTGCTCTTCCCTTTATTAATGCTATCTTCATGATTCTTACAGTATCCAGTCTCCAGCTCACTGCCTACTTGTTTTCTCTTCTGGTTCCCAGCCTCCTGCCACATTAGTTTAAAACCTCCCCAACAGTAGTAGCAAAAACTCCCCCAAGGACATAGATTCCAGTCTGGTTCAGATGTAAACCGTCCATTTTGTAATAGTCACACCTTCCCTAGAACCAGTCCCAATGTCCAACAAATCTGAACTCCTCCCTCCTTCGCTGTCCCTCAAGCCACGTGTTCATCCTGCCTATTTTTTCATTTCTACCCTGGCTAGCACATGGCACTGGTAGTAATCCCGAGATCACTACCTTTGAGGTCCTCCTCTTTAACTTCTCTCCTAGCTCCCTGAATTCTTCTTTCAGGATCTCAGCTCGTTTTTAACTTATATCGTTGGTGCCGAAATGCACCAAGACAACTGGCTATTCACCCTCCCCTTTTAGAATGCTCTGCAGTTAATCGGTGACATCCCTGACCCGAGCACCTGGGAGGCAACATACCATCTGGGAGTCCCGTTTTCAGCCATAGCACTGCCTATCTACTCCCCTCACAATGGAATCCCCTATGACTATGGCTCTACGAGTCTTTTTCCCGCCCTTCTGAACAGCAGTGCCTGCCACGGTGCCATGATCTTGGCAACTGCTGCCCTCTCCTGGTAAGTCATCACCCCCAACAATTTCCAAAACGGTATACATGTTTTGGAGGGAGATGACGGCAGGGGACACCTGCACTGCCTTCCTATTCTTTTTCTGCCTTTTGGTCCCAATTCACTGTCTCCCTCAACAATTCTAACCTGTGGTGTGATCAGTTCACTAAACGTGCTATCCACGACCTCCTCAGCATCGTGAATGCTCCACAGGGAATCCATCCGCAGCTCCAGAGCAGTCATGCGGTCAAACAAGAGCTGCAACTGGACACACTTCTTGCACATGTAAGAGTCAGGAACGTCGGCCACGTTCCTAAGCTCCCACATCAAGCAAGAGGCACATGCCATGGTCTGAGGTCCCCTGCCATTGTCAGTTTAGCTTTATATCAACTAACTAAAACCAAACAATGCATTTAAATATATGAAAAAGAAAGATAAAGAAAAAATAAAAGCCTTACCTTACAGAGTCTTTTTCTTCTGATTAGAGGAGGGGGGGCGGGAGGGCGATACTACAAGTGTAGTATCTCGGGTTCAGCCACTGCCCAAATTAAGCCCTTACCTTCCCGGCAGCCCTCGCTTCACTCCACCTTCTCTCCTTGCCACTCTGTAAAAGTGGAGGCCTGACTCCTGAGGTAAATCCCTTTTAAGTGGGAAAACTTACTGTTCCCGACAGCCCTCTTTTCACTCCACCTTCTCTCCTCACTGCTCTGTATTGTTCCACTATCTGAACAACTTCAGTTCAAGATTCATCAATGACTTCAAGTAGGTTGGACTGCTTATTCTTGTTCTCGGTATCTTCTTATATTGGAAAACTTTGCTGATTTTTCCCTTCACATTTCTGTTCAGTAATAATAGGAGTGTTTTCTGGACCTGACAATCCTGTATAATTGCTGGTTTCACAATGAGGTCCCGGATTTTCAATATCTCTGACCGCCATTCCATTGACCTGTCTGTACAACATATAATTGTATAAAGTGTTAATTTACAATAAATAGAGTTTTGCAGAAAGCTAAGCCAGAAATCGTCGGTGATTTTGCCTCTTTCCAGTTGTCTTGAACCTAAACTTTTAGGTGTGGCCCAAAAATCACCAAACAAAAAAACTTTCCGAGACATCTTCCCGGGGAAGCTGGAATAGCTAATCTTTGGTCACACAATAGTAATTAACTATGATTTTACAACCCTAGAATACTCAAGGTTTGTGTTTTTGGCCAATTCATATACACTTGATATAAAATCAGAAATTGCTGGTGAACTCAGCAAGTCAGGCAGCAACTGTAGGGAGAAAGCAGAGTTAATGTTTGGAGTCCGGTGACTCTTCATCAGAACCAGTTCTCTGCTTAGTTTTTGTTTAATGAGAGGAAAATAGATGTTTCTTCTGTGGCAAGTTCTGTCTCACTGTCTGTGTTCAAAATCAACATATATTTGGCACCCACAGAATGGGTCATGTGACCTCTCCCTGAAAGTGTAGTGGTCTGAATGACCCCGAAAAGCAAAACTAACAGAAAGAACTGCAGATGCTGAAGATCTGAAACAAAAACAGAAATTGCAGGAGAGTCTCAATGGTTCTGGCAGCATATGTGGAAAGAAAGATTCCTGAAGAAGGGCTTATGCCCGAAACATCGATTCTCCTTCTCCTTTGATGCTGCCTGACCTGCTGCGCTTTTCCAGCAACACATTTTTAAGCTCTGATCCCCAGCATCTGCAGTCCTCACTTTCTCCTATGTGGAAAGAAAGCAGAGTATGCTTCGCATAATAGTGCATTAATCAATTCTTTTTTTCCCCCACAGATTCTGCCATACCTGCTGAGTCTTTCCAGCAATTTCTGTTTTACTCCAGAAAGCAATTCTTTTTCTGAGCAAATGCAACATTTTTGCTGCTGTAGCCAGTCTCCTTAGTGTTCAGAAATGTTATTTTCAAAAGCCTCAGGTGGCATGGTGGCTCAGTGGTTAGCACTGCTGCCCTGCAGCGCCAGGGACCCAGGTTCAATTCTAGCCGCGGGCGATTGTCTGCTTGGAGTTTGAACATTCTCCCTGTATCTGCGTGAGCATCCTCTAGGTGCTCTGTTTTTTTCCCACAGTCACAAAGATGTGCAGGCCAGGTGAATTGCCCATAGTGATAGGTGCATTAGTAGGGAGAGGGGAATGGGTCTTGGTTGGTTATTCTTCGGAGGGTCGGTGTGGACTTGTTGGGCCGAAGGGCCTGTTTCCACACTATAGGGAATTAAAAACAAAACAAATATATGTGCCTAGCTATTGTATAAGTTACTGAAGGATTGAAGAATGCCAACAACACTTATATACAAAGAGCCCCTTGTATTAATTTTCTCTAATTGTCAACAAATGCTATTCGAATGTATAGAATGTATGCTCTTTTTGAGTATGATCATTCTCAATTTGTAAATGTATCCCTTCCTTTCAGGTTGCAGAATGCAGCAGGTCTCCATATATTTCAGTATTTGTCTGACCCTTAGCATTGCAGGATTTCATGCCAACACAGAAGTAATCTGTTTCATGCATTTCTTGAAGCATCTCCGTTCATCGATGCACATTTCCAAATAAATACTAACAGTATTAAAGCCACAAATCATTTAGCTTTCATTGAGCTGACTGGCTGACTTATTTTGAATTCTCATCTTCAGGAGTAACAGTATCTCCTAAAACTGGCGCACATTAGAGACTGCAGCCAATACAAAATTGCCAGCGTGGCTGCCAAATTAAATTGTTGTTGGCTTTCAGTTAACTTACCCATAATTCCCACCTGACTTTGCTTCTCATTACAAACCTTGCAGGAAAACCATTGGAAACACATAATTACAGTTTCTTGTACTCGTTAAAGCATGTTGAAACAATGATGCTTTCTCTCGAAATGTACTGTACTGCAAAACTCCTAGCATATGGATCAATGGAGTGGAGGATCATGAGATGAATAATTTTAATTGTGAATGCTTTAACAGACAAAATATCATATTGGGAATGAACCTAAAGCAAAAACAGACTAAATGGTTTTCTGAGCTGTGAGGAGTGGTTGGTTACCTTCGGAGACCACTTACTTAAAATATTATGCAAGCTTACAATTTGTGAACAAGGAGTAGGGGCATGAATATGGTAAATTTAACAGTAGCCTCAGAGCAAATTAATTTTGTACTTGCCTCTTGCCATAATTTATTTTATATAACAGTAATTAAATTATTATGCAGCTTAGCAATGAATAACAAATGAAAAATAGAGTATTATATTGCAAATCAAACATACTTCAATTCACTGCCTGAAAGGATTTTAACAGCAGATTCAATAGTCACTTTTGAAAGGAAATTGAATATGCACTTTTACTTTATTTAGTTGTATTTTACAACAGACTAAATATTTGAGCTGCTAAATTTTGTAAATTGTAAAATGAGAAATAAGAAATAAATGGTTGTAAATAGCAGAAAATATTGATTCCGTATGTATGTTGTGTTTGTCAGAAATGGAAACAATTGATACATTGACCACAATCTGCATTCTACTGAAGTTACAAACGTTTGGTTGGAACAAATAATTGTGGTTTGTGTAGAACATAGATCCACTGAACACTGCATCTCTCAAAATTAGCACAAATTCAGGAATGAGATAGCGACGGTGAAATATTTCAGAATACAGATTAGCATGTATGTTTGAGTGAATCTTCAGTGATATTGGAGATAAGTTGTAGGATTTAAAGTTGGTGATGACACTGTTTTACAATATAATTCACAAAGTTTTCCCAACACACAGTTCAGTCAAGTGAAGGCTGACAAACATTGCGGATCATGAGATACCTGTTACAAACTTAGGTGATTGAAAACTTGGCTATAAAACACAAAGAATCACATGACTAATCAAGAGGTAGTGGAAGAGATTAACTTGGGAAGATGATGCAATTAGAGAAAAGCATGTCAACCAAATCTCTGTAACTGTATAAATTAACTCTTCAACCAATGTACTATAGAACCCCTATGATCATTTGTGAGAGCAAGAATTCTACTTGCATGTTCGCATCGAATAAAGATCATTCATTTTGAATAGGACTTCAGATTCTTGAAGTGTCACTGAATTTCAGGACCAGCCCTCTTCCTCTACATGTGATGATGAGATATGCCACATTGGCACTGTAGCAATGATGAGATTGATCAATAGCTGAGTATTTTTATTTATCACCTGTCTACCTCACACTTGCAGAACTGATTATTTCAGTGGGTATCAAAGAACTCGTGCCAGGAAACTCAAGTGCCAAGCGATCAAAGCGCATTTAGAGGAGCTTCAAATGGTGACATGCAGAACTGTGAATCCCAGGGTGGATCAGACCTATGGCACGACAGCTGGGCCAGAATCACCAGGGAGGGTGTATCTGAAGCATTGAGGTCACTGTCGGGCAGGGGCCAGAATGAAGGATGGACAAAACAACAGAAATCTGAAATTTGAAATAGTGATGAGTGGAAATATTGACACATATCCAAAGATGATATTTGCAACCCAAGTGGTAAATAACTAAATGCCTGGTTGACAAAAGAGAAATTGATAAGGAGATAAAGAAAAACTTTTCAAATCTCAAGGACCCACTGGAGAAGCAAAGGATTTGGTGGGGTCTCAGCAGAGGGACAAGAAAGGTAAGGAAACAGTTATAATTAATAGATTCTTGGAACTGAGAAAACAAATGCAGAAACAATGATGGACAAATAATAGAATCAGTGGCAAAACAAACTTGGACAGTTGCCAAGAAATTTCATTTAAAGTACCATAATAGTTGAAGATTAAAGAAGGAAAATACATGTGTGCGTGTGTTTAGAATTTAGTGAATGGTACTTGTGAATGTATGTGAAGCATCACTGAACAATACTAAATCAATGTAAATTGAAAGAAGTAGCCAGAAGAAGCTATGATAAAATTGAGGTTTGAAGTTATTTGGAAGCATTGCTTTCCAACATGTTTGGGAGCAGCAATTTCTTGAGTGTGCATCTGGGTTGCATAGATTTTGGAAGAACATTGAGGAGGCAGAACAATGGATGAAGCTGTTCATATGAAAAGACATGTGGTGTGAGCAGCAGGAAGGAGAGTGTACCCGATTGCAGTTAGAGTTGAGGAAATTAGGGGAAGGAGGATGGGTGTGCTGTAACTGACAAGACAAAGCATCAATTACAGAAGGAAAGGGATAAATGAGGGGCAGAATGATGCAGACATGTAGAGGAGGTAAGTTACAGCAAAGGAAAGGGGTCGTTTGTGCTCTGTGATTGACCGGGTGAAAAGGGCTCTATACCCAGGACAAGCAATAGGGTTTGGGAGTGTCAGAAAAGGAATGTATAGTCCCATTCACTTCCAAGGAAGCGGAGAAGCTGGTCTTAGAGTTCGGGAAACTAACACAAAGGCAAGAGCTCTATAATTCTCTTCCAGGTGAATCAAATGGGGGGGATTCCACAGTTTTGATAGGACAGTAGAAAATTAAGTTGTTTCTGGCCTTACTACCTCAGGGATTTATTCAGCCTAACTAGAGAAAAAGAGAATGGCTTGAGGCACTGGAGATGAAATGAAGACCTGGCTATCATGGGCTGTGGGACTCAGAAAAGGAAACATTTCAATTAGTGCAGAATATTCACCAAAGATTGACTGTGAAAGGCTGCTGCTCAAACTGTGACACTGTGTAGAAGTTGTTTCTTTGTTCTGTACTAAAGAGGGGATAAAGCCAGACTGGGCAAGCAGTTCTTCCAGCAGCATGTGTTTGCAGGCCAGTGTCCAAGTCATTTTTGTGATTATCTTCTTGGTGATTATTTTCTTGTTCAGTTTGGCATAATTGATTTCTTTCTATTTTCCTTCCTAAGGACACATGCTATTGCTTCTATCTCTGCAAAAAAAAAAGCTGGATTTAATTTTATAAGCAAGATATTTCTGTTTTTGAACTGATGACATTATAATTTGGTTGGAAGGGGATCAAGGAATGGTTATGTTCAACTTGAAAATCAGACTTTGCACTTTGCTGACACAGACGTTATAAGGTCCTGGTTGTCAGTGACTCTTGCATTTATGGACGCAGAAGGAAAAAGCTAGTGGAAACACTGGACTCAGTAGGGAAATACAAAGAATTAATAAGGACTAAACAGTGACATACAGTGTTCTTTCTTTACAGGACCATGGAAACCTATTTTATCTGGTGACCACAGCTGTAGAAGGAATCAAACTATTGACCAGGCCCCAACAAGGCCTATTCTGTATGAACACACATAGGAATGTAAAATGTTAAATGTTTCAGTTAACAGACTAGTGTACATAAGGAGTAGCTCAGGGTGGCTGGGAGTGGGGACTAGCAGTGCCAGCAGTTGCAAAATGTAGCAACAAAAATTCTCTGTAGACTTAAAGCTGCCATACATAAATCTAGAGCCAGTATCATCCACTGTAGTTTAAAATTTAAATCCTTATAGTATTGGTATGAATTTACTTAGGAACATAGGAACAGGAGTAGGCCTTTCAGTCTGTCAAACCTGCCTTGCCATTCAGTACAATTATGGCTGATCAAACAAATCAAAGCCTTTTATCCACCCTATCCCCATAACCCCATACCCTATTGGTAATCAGAAATCCATCAATCTGGGTGGCATGTTGGTTAGTACTGCTACCTCATAGTGCCAGAGACATGGGTTCGGTTCCAGCCTCGGGGGACTGTCTGTGTGGATTTTGCACATTTTCCCCGTGTCTGCATGGGTTTTCTCTGGGTGCTCCGGTTTCCTCCCACAGTCCAAGGATGTGTAGGTTAGGCAAAGTGGCCATGTTAAATTGTCCATAGTGTTCAGGGATGTGTAGGTTAGGTGCATTAGTCAAGGGTAAATGTAGAGTAATAGGGAAGGGAAATGGGTTTGGGTGGGATACTCATCGGAGAGTCGGTGTAGACTTGTTGGCCTAAGGGCGTGTTTCCACACTGTAGGGATTCTATAATTCTAATTTCTACTTAAATCATCCTCCATCCTCAAAGGTTGAGCTACCACAGCTTTCTGTAGAGAATTCCAAAATTCATAACCATCTGAATGAAACCATTTCTCTTCATCTCAGACCTAAGTGGCATCTTACTCATTTTAAAATTGTGCCATTTGATTCTAGGCTCCCAAACCAAAGGAAACATTTTACCTACATCACCATGTTCATCCCTTTCAGCATTTGAAGCAAGACTACACTACTCCTGTACTCAAATCCTGGTGCAGTAAAGGTTTACATTCCATGATGCTCCTGCATGATAGCCTTCCGTGACTTATTGACAAGGACACTCGGGTCCCTTTGTACGTCTACAGTTTCTAGCATCATATCATTTCAGAAATACTCTGCACTTCTGTTTCTCTGACCAAAGTGGATAACACGCACCCTTCTACATTATATTCTCTCTGCCATCTTCTTGCCACCCACTAAGCCTGTTCAAATCCTCCTGAAACTGCTTTACAGCTTCCTCGAAACACACATTCCCACTTAGCTTTGAATCATCTGCTAATTTGGCAATTTTTCATTTGATTCCCACAGCCAAATCATTGCTATATATTCTGGGGGCCCAAGTACTGATTCTTGCAATACCCCACTAGTCATAAACCTGAACCACGAGAATGACTCAGTTACTTGTGTTGGGTGAAGCACTGTTGAAGATATTTGTTGGCAAATTACTTAATTGATTAACTGCTGATTCAATTGTAACCATTTAGTTTTTTTTTAACAAAAACTTTAGTTGCTAAAATAAGTGTGCAGAGCCAGTCAGTATTTATTGATGAATTATAGCTGTTGGCTTTAATTACCTTGTTAACTTCTAAACGATATTGAGCAAGACAATGTTCAGATGAAATTATAAGTTTGAGTTGAATTTAGCCAACATGACAGCAAAACATTTATGAGTACAGGAATCATGGGAGATAACAATTGGCCAAAATGTTTCCAAATACACAGATACATGACCAGAAAGGGTTCACTACTTTTGACATTTTGTAGAATCATTTTGGAGAATAATCTTGTAGGTCCATATCTTGTAGGAGAGTGATGAGAACTGTGCATAGTTTTAGTCTGACCCTAAACCTATGCTCTTGAAATTTCCCATGCTTTGGCATGCACTTTAACAGCTGGCAAACCATAGAGAAAGTTAATACTGGGTGACCACCAGTAAGCTTCAATTCTAGTGCAGTACAATCTGTTGCCCAATGAGTAACTCAAATTTCTACTTCCACACCCTTGTTCCCCAACAATTGAATATTTGGTGATAGCTGACATCTGACTTCCCCGTAGGGAGTCACTGAACATAAACAATAACCTAATGGAGGACTTGCTGAGATATTTAAATCCCAAGGGGAAGTAAACCTCAAAACTGTTGGAACATTTACAGAGGACGAGGAGAGAGCAGAGACAGCAATCAATTATTGTCAGCGATTCTAACTGGAGGTCAAACAAGTCAGGGGTTGTGGAGGCTAAACTGGAAGATGCACAGAGAGCTGGCAGCTGGCAGACAGTTTGGAACTGAGGACTTAGGGTAGATATTTCACCTCTGATTTGGGATTGCTCCCTCTGTACTGGTGGTAGTGCAGTTGCTAATTGCGAAGGGACTTACACTTAAATGTTGTACCATGTCATTGTTAGAGTTGTAACCCATGCATTATGCTAGCCTGTGGAGAATAGAATGTGTCAGACATAGTTGAGAAAATGTAATTGCCTAGCTAACAGTAATGGAATGAGGAGCACAAAGTAGTTTCATTTGAGTAAAGGTTGTCGGTAAGTTATAGGTTATTTTACACGTGCTTAGCATAATATATATTTCAATCCCAAACTATAATACAGGGGCATTAAGAAAATGTTGGGTAAGGATCCAAATCAGGTAGGATCCCTGGATTAGTCATTGATGATGGAATAAGCCCCACTTGGTTGTAGACAGCTCTTTGCATTGGAGGACCAGCAAGTTTAAAACACACTAAAGAACATGTTTCACCAAGTTGGTGATTCTTCAGTTGCAGTTGAGTTTCTGTTGGTATGCATCCCTGGAAACAGCCCAGAGAGTACTAAGTTCTGAGTTACAGAGTTGCATGGAATGGAATTTAATGACCTAATGTTAGAGCAGGCATTCAAGCAAACTAGGCAACTAGAGAGGAAAGCAGAAAACGGAGAGATGCTTCAATACAATTTTGAGTCTCACTTTGAGCCATAGGTTGACTGGTCCAATACAAGTCAAGAGGCCTGCAAATTGGGGAAGGAACCACTGTTTTGAAGTGGGGGTGTTGTGATGGAAGAAGCAATGCAGGCAACAAGGTTGCCCAGCAGAGGACACCCAATGCTTTTGCAGATCTAGCCACTGATGGTATGTTTGCACTGTAAAGTCATCTTTTCAAAATAAACAGATCACCTCCACATGGAAGAAGAATCTAGCACATTAAACAAAAACAACCAGAAGATGCTTGGAACAGATAGCTTTCTTCAGTGATGTTGAAGTTCTCAATGTTCTGCACAGGACCAGGATTTTTGGTCAGCCACTTTAAAAGTTAACATTTTTTTAAATTTTCTGGATTCAGACTTAATGATTATTTCTTCCTACTGTAAATTGCCTTTACACAGTGCGCCTTTGATCAACATATGTCAAGACCCAGACTTTTACAAGCATTAACCTTCCAGCTCAAGATTGGTTGGAAGCAGCACTTACGTACAGTGGTAATGTTATTAGGGAGCCTATTTGTATCTTGCAGAATCAGACCAAACCTTGTTAACTTGGTAGACTTCTGTAAAATGGCAATTGGCAAGATGATGAATTCATCCGAGGTGATGATTATAACCCTTTGTTGAAAATTGCCCTATTCACATGATGCTTATATTCTAGTTTGTGACAACATACACCAGCTTTTCCAGGACAGGAGACTCTTTCTAAAGAACATCAGGTGATGCCTTTACTCATAGATTCTGTGATGCTGTAGGACAGAAGATTACTTTTGTGTTCTTCTGGCAGGTCGTTGTCCATCTAATTTAAACACAACTCAACCAGTAAACAGTTACCTTTGGGAATGTTATTTCTTTCCAATGATTGAATAGTTTTTGTCAGCTCAGTCAGACTTAGTGGTTTGTCCATACTCTCCTATGTACTGTCATCAAAGACCCCATGATAGAGGTCAGGTAGGGCTCAGTATGAAAATCAAATGCTGCATTGTCAGGGTTCCTTCCATGAGGAACAAACTGAGCTTGTCTCCATGTTCCAGCAGGTATTGACTATTTACAGAGCAGTGAATTTTTGCAGATTTCTGAGTTAACATTCTCTCCGAACTAATATAATAAAACACAACCCCTTGCTCAATCAGCCCAATGCAGATTCTAAGATCCTACCAAACCTTTCCATATTTCAATAGTTGCTAGAGTTCGGATTGAATTATAGTAACTGTACCGGAGAAAGAGACCATTTACTGCATCATACTGGTGACCCTACAGAGAGTCCTGAACACAGCCCAGTCCATCACACCAACCAGCCTTCCATCCATTGACTCCATCTATATGTCCTGCTGCCTCAGGAAAACAGCCAACATAATCAAAGACTCTTCCCAACCCGGTTATACTCTCTTCCACCCTCTTTCATCAGGCAGAAGATATAAAAGTTTGAACACTCGTCTGAACAGATTCAAGAACAGCTTCTTCCCTGCAGTTATCAGACTTTTAAATGGACCTCTCAAATGTTAATTCTGATCTCTCTCTCTCAGCAACTTCTCTCTGCCTGTTACAGTGTATTCTGCACTCTGATCTGCTACTTTGTATGTAATGATCTGCCTGAATAGCACACAAAACACTCTTCACTGAATCTCAGTACATGTGACAACAATAAATCAAATGAAATCAAATCACATCAAAGAACTGGCCAATTACTTCTACTTCCCTGGTTATTCCTGGTTATACATTTCTTTTCAAGTTTTTATTCAATTCTCTTATTCAATTTGCCTTTGTAATCCATTGCAGTGGAGTTTTAAGATTGTATTAACCCATTGCAGAAAAAATGTGTTTTTTTCTGTCAGGCTCCAATTTTGAAAGAACTGATCAGGAGCCTGTAAAGGTAATCCAGCCCCTTCTGTTTAGTTGGCTATTTAAAGGCCAATACTAACATTGTCAGCTCGTTGAAAAGCCAGTTTCTGATTTTCTTTCTGCACTGAGCTGAACTCACCATCAGAACCACCACAGTGAGAGGGAAGGTGGTGACACCAAGGGGACAGATTTGGAATGACAGGAAAGAAGCAACAATGAAGAGAGAGCCCTTGGAAAAGGTCCTCATTCACGGGCAGCTAACTGTGTTCACTGGGCTGTTTCTTCTCTCTGCATTCCTAAAAAGGCCAGGGCATTTTGCAGGTTGTGGAGTGGAGGGGAGATTGCATTTGTAAAGCAACTTTAATGGAGTAAAACATCGCAAAGCACTTTCAGCCAAAACTTGACAACAACTATGTAAAGAGATCTTTGGACTGGTAATGAATTGCTTTCTTGCTATTTATTCACAGGACAGATGTATCACTGGTAAGGCTAACATTTATTGCCCAGCCCTAATTGAAAAGATGGGGGGGGGGTTGCCTTCATGAAATGTTGCAGTCAGTCTGATGAAGATATTCTCACAGTGCTGTTAGGTAAGGATGTTTGGCATATAAAACCAGGAGTGGCCATTCAGCCCACTGAGTCTTCTTTGCCAATGAATTAGAACAGGGCTGTTCAACCACCTCAATACCACTTTTCTGCATATTTCCATGTCCCTTGATGTCATTAATCTCCAGAAAGCTACTGATTTCTGTTTTGAATTAAGCTTCCACAATCTCCTGGAGTAGAGAATTACAAAGATTCACTAACCTCAATGTGGTCAAGTTACTAACGGCCTTAGCAACTGGACCCAACACAAAATTGGCTAACAGTTTCTGCAAGCAAGGTGTGATGGAATGCAAAGAGGCCAAGGCTACCACAGGTAAAAAGCCAACAAAAATCAGCTCAGATCTGTCTTGCATATTGTACAGATGTGGTCGATATTAGCAATGGGAGAATTGCTATGACCTGAAACCATGGAGTAATCATTATCATAGAAAGAGGACTGGTACACCTAGGATGACCTGGCATAAACTCATGGAGCACTGTGGCCCCTGCCCTGTGACCCCATTAATGGAAGAGAACATTCCAGATGGGCTGAGAAAGGGAGGAGTGAAGCTGGTATGAAGGGACAGCAGGTGGCCATTCCCTCAGCAAGGATTTTGCTGGCGAAGACTTTATGCAAGACTCAACTTTGTACATTTTTTGACAGATATATGAATAGGCAGATAGGAATAGAAGGATATGGACTGTGTAGAGGCAAAAGGATTTCAGTTTAGAAAGGCATCATGTGTCGATGCAATCTTGGTGGGCTGAAGGGACTGTTCCTGTGCTGTATTGATATTTGTACTAAGAAGACCCCGAGTGCCCTGTTGACAGAATTCAGCGAATTGAATCCAGCAGCCAAAGGGAGTTAGCCAGAATGGGTATTATATATGTTCTTCAGGAAATGAGCCCAATTTTGGGAAAAGTTATTGTAATTCGTTTTGTAAGAGTTGCTCATTTACCTTCTGACTGTTTATTAAAATGAAGTTTAAACTGCAATCCTTTGTCTCATGCAGTAAGAGCACCTGGGTAAACCTGACAATTTACAGTAATAAACTGGTGAAAGTGTCTGTATAGAATAGTTTGCAAGCAACACTCTGATTGAAGACATTTATCATGATGTCATTCTTAAATGTCCTACCACTAATCTTGAACTGAACTACCCTGGGTCTAGACTGAACAGCCAGGATCAACTCTGTCATATCCTGTAAGAATGATCTAAGTTTCAATGAGATAAGCCCTCATTCTTCAAAACCTAGAAAATACTGGGTCAGTATTCCCCAATCTCTCCCCATAAGACAATCCCACCTTCTCAGGGATTAGCCTGATGAACCTCCATTGCACTGCCTCTATGACAAGTGTAGAGCTTTTTAGGTAAGGCGACCAAAATTGTACACAATCTGCCTGGAGAAGTCTCATGGAGGTGCTATACAATGGCAGCAAGATACCTTTACTCCTGTACACAAGTCCCCTTCCAATGAAGACAATCTACCATGTACCTTCCTAACTGTATTTGCAAGCCAGCTTAAGTGATTTATGAACAAGACCAATCACCCTTGGACACCCAAACCTCCAACTTCTCACCATTTAAGAATTGTTCTGTGTTTCTGTTTTTATTTCTACCAAAGTGAGTAACTTTACACTTTACGTTATATTTTACACTTTCGTTATATTCCATCTGTATGTTCTGGCCCATTCACTTAGTTTTGACTATCCAAGTCTTCTTGAAGTCTTCTCAATCCAAGAGAAGATTGTGGATTGTGAAGTCTCCTCACAACTCACATTCCAACAAATCTCACATCTTAACCGATTACAATTGGTGCACGCATCTATAGATTTACACTGGTTGTGAGGAGTTGTGGACCTAGTACTGATGTTTGTGGTACCACACCAGTAACAGCCTGCCATCCTGAGAATAATCTGTTGATTTCTACTCTCTGCTTTCTGTCTGTTAACTGATTCTCAATCCATATTCATATATTCTCCCCAAACCTCTGTGTTATACTTTTATTTGCTAGCTCCTATGTGGGACATTATCAAAAGATTTCTCAAAATCAAAATTCATTTCATTCACTGATCAATATTATAAGTAACATCCTCAAAAACGTCTACCCTGCTGTTAGAATAGAATTTAGGTGGCTGATCCAGTCACATTTCTGGCCAAAGTTGATCTCAGGATTTTGATGGTGGGAAATTCAGTGATGGAAATGCTGTTGAATATTAAGTGGAGGCAATTAGACTCTTCTGTTGTAGGTGGCCACTGATCAGCATTTGTGTGACATGCATGCTCATGATGTCAAGTGCAATCACTCAAAATTCATGTCTGGAATTCAGTCCTTATATGGGTGTTTGGATCAGGGTGCCTGGAACCAAATGGGGTCCTGGTGGATCCCAAGTGAGCAACTGTGATCAACTTTATAATGAACCAATGTTGCTTGTTGGCACTCCTGATGATCCTTCCCATTATTCTGCTGATGACTGCAAGTTGACTGCTGCGGGATTGGCTAGATTGGATTTACTATGTTTTTATTTTGTGGGTAGGATATACCTTGTCAATTTTGCACTTTGTTTGGGGAGATTTCAGTGTTCCAGCTGAGGCAGAAATTCTGGAGCATAGATCTTCAGTGTGACAGCTTGGATGTTGTTGGGTCCCACAGACTTTGACCATAAGATCTTAAGAAGCAGCATCAAGATTAGGACATTCCACCTTATCAACATTGCTCTGCCATTTAATGATATCATTGTTAACCTGATTGTGGCCTTATCTCCAATGTTGAGTACTGATCTCCATAAACTTTGACCCCTTGCACAAGAAGTTCCTCCTAATCTCCATCTTGATGGAAGACCCTATTTTTAAACTATACCCTTTAGTTTGTTCAGGGAAATATCCACTCAGCATCTGCTCTGCAACCGCCCCCCCCCCCCCCCCCCCACCCTCAGAATCTTGTATTATTCAATAATATCATCTCTCATTCTTACCGAATTTAGACCCAAATCTACTGAAGGTTTCCTCTTCAGACAACCACTTTATCCCAGGAATTAACCCAGTGAGTGTTCTCTGAATGCAGATATTGTCCTTTATTCCCACCAGCTGAAGAGGAATAGAAAGCTTTCCTTTTTTTTATTCCTTCCTCATCTTATTATAGCAGGTAAAAACAATGACTGCAGATGCTGGAAACCAGATTCTGGAGTAGAGTGGTGCTGGAAAAGCACAGCAGTTCAGGCAGCATCCAAGGAGCAGGAAAATCGATGTTTCAGGCAAAAGCCCTTCATCAGGAATACAGGCAGAGTGCCTGAAGGGTGGAGAGATAAATGAGAGGAGGGTGGGGGTGGGGAGAAAGTAGCATAGAGTACAATAGGTAAGTGGGGGTGGGGATGAAGGTGATAGGTCAGGGAGGAGGGTGGGGGAAGGTAGCAAAGAGTACAATGGGTGGATGGGGGTGGGATGTACAATGGGTGGATGGGGGTGGGATGAAGGTGATAGGTCAGAGAGGAGAGTGGAGTGGAGAGGTGGAAAAGAAGATAGGCTGGTAGGACAGGTCATGGGGATGATGCTGAGCTGGAAGTTTGGAACTGGGGTGAGGTGGGGGAAGGGGAAATGACGAAACTGGTGAAGTCCACATCGATGCCCTGGGGTTGAAGTGTTCCGAGGCGGAAGATGAGGCATTCTTAAATTTTAAGTTTAATCAAGAGACATAGCTCAATAAAACATATAATCAAGAAAGAACCACTCGACTCACTACTGTAGACTTATTTTAAGGCCGTGCTTAAAATCCACTTACCTGTTTCTGTGTTGTGACCTCTCCCAACAGGTTCCTCCAAGATCAGTTGTGAATTTCACTGTTTTTTAATTTTCCCAGATTCACTCCGATGTCCAGCGATACATGAATTCAACAGCAAAGGCAGTAACTGCTAACTCTGTCAGTTAGCAATATGAGTTTCTTTCTCTCTTTCTCCTTCTCTCTCTCTCTCTCTCTCTCTCATGCACTGACTTCACCATGTGCTTCCTTTCTCTGTCCTTCTCCCTTTTAAAATTGCTTTTTTTTACTTTTTGTTTCTCCAAGTTCCAAAACAATGCAACAGCATATAAAACAGTAATTGCTGCTCCTGGAATTCGAGGAAAAGGACAATATCACAACACAAAAGGACAAGTTGAGGATATTGGGCTTTAAACTGTTCATTTATTTCCCAAGGTAAAGGAGAGTTCAGGATCTCAAGGACATCGAACAGCATTTCTGCCTAGACAAAATGCTGATCTGATGCATGTTGCCATGGAAATGTTTGTTGGTTATCCCTGAAAACTCTCAGGTAATGTTATTCTGCAGGGATCCAGGAAAAGGAGAGCAGCAAAAGATAGCAAGTTGCTGTGGTTCACCATGCAGGAACATGGGAGATTGTACTCGGTTCGAAAATATCAAATTCATGAGGATTAAGATGAGGCAGGAAGATTCTGCTAGTTTTGGCTAGAGAAAAAATCCCCTGTAAAACAAACTTCATGATAAAAAAACATTTTTGAGATTAAAAGTTCCATGGCTCAGATCGGGAAAGAGCCAAAGTAAATCCTAGGAAACCAAAAATCCCTTTGTAATGGTTCCGTGAGAATTCAACGCCTACTTAAAAGATAATGCACTGTGTTTCAGTGAAGTGTTGTAGAAGTGGGAAATTAAAAAGGGAATACCTGTTTTGTGGGTTCTAGGTAAACCTTGTCTAGAAATATAATGTTTAATCAATTTTGCTTTTAGTTTTTCTTACTGTAAAAGTCTTAAAATGTGAGCACCTTGCACCTGCTTCCCATTAAACAATTGTTCCCCTTTAATCTCTTGCAATCAATCCACTCATTCTCACTATCAGTAGATGACAGAACATATTTCATTGTACCTTTAATTTTATCTTAAGCTCCAAGGCCCTGAAGCCCTTCCACAACACTCAAGGCTAAGCTGAACGATATGGGTCTTAAGAAAATTATTATATCCACCGCAGGAGATATGTGTTGTATGTGTAAATGTATCACAGGGATAGTTCAAAAGAGGAATGAAGTCATGAAATGGTGAACCTTCAACAGATCTGAAAATAATATTTCAAAGTAACAACTGTTTCCTTAAATGGTTTAATATTGTTATTGATTTTTTTAAGAAAGTAAGATGAAGAGTTATTGATTATGTAGCTCTTCCTTCAGGTTATCAGGCCATTGCTTGTTGTTTCATGAAATAGTTGTAGAAAACAGTGCATTGATGCTTCAAATATGATTTGTATAGTGTTTGCCTATTGCTCAGGAAATCCAGGAAATGGTTACTCATTAAATATTGTCACTTCTGCTAATGATAATGAAATTGATGTTTGAGTTCCTATATATGGTATACTTGAAATGTGCAATAACTTAAAAATTAATACACAATATTTTGATGTTTATTTGTTTGTACTTTAAAGTTCACAATTATTGAACATATACTTGAATACCTTAAACCTCTTTAAAAAATGTTCCATTGGTTAAATAGCTTGAATATCCCATTAAATCAGTTAGTTTATTCAAAGAGCACTGCTCACAGAAACAATGCACTGGGCAAAAATATGACATTTAAGCTTGTGCTTTTTGGGAGAAGCTGAGGCTCTAATTAAAAAAGAACTTTAATTAAGGAATTTAAACAAACAAAAAACAATTTATGTGATTATGAAATACATAAATGATTTTTGTTTGTCTATTTACACATATATTTTAATATGTCCACTCTATTTAAAGAGAAAATTTAGCAGGTGATACATTTTTTGAACAGTCTTAAAATAATGTGATTGTTTCAACAAGCTGTAGCAGGTAACTGTGACCAAAAGAGATGTCCTTACCACATACATAAACATTTACAACAATAAATGTTGACATAGAAGCCTTATCAAAAGTTGCAACAATAGGATGTAACAAGACTTTTAATAATATGCTAGCTGATCTCCTGCAGTACAATATGCAGAAAGTGAAGACTAAATTTACCCTTCAGCAGGCAGAAGGTTATTGGATGATTAAGCCAATGTGTACACATGTAATTTAGAACCCATTCTAAAGTCATAAATCCTCTCTTTAGTTTACATTTTTATCATAAAATCCAATCTCGACTTTTATACTGGAAACTTCCTTTGTAATTAGATTCTTCCACCAATGGTGGTGTTGTGGCGGTATCACTGGGAGGAGGGATAATTACAGTACGACAAAATTTAGACAGCTAGTTTATGTGGATAATTTAGGTACAGGAGTTTGTGATGATCTCGGTTGAAACAACGCTTAAACATTTTCAAAGTACTTTTATAGATTGATTTCCAACAGCGTAAGAAGATTAACAAATATTGAAAGGCAAAATTTCAGTATTTTGCTTCCAAGTTGAAGTTAATTGACTGTTAGTTTTTCTGAAAATACCACCTATAGAAGAACTTCACTAAAGGGAAAACATAATTAAAATGCAAAATATTCTGGGAAATAAAGGGCAGAGACATTAATGCTTCTGGTACTTGCTGAGCTATTTTTGCCTTGATTACTAAGTCCAAAAATTATCTGGTGTATCTTATGTTAATTAAATATTTTACTTAGCTCAATGAATTTTTCTCTTAGGATGATTCTTTTTGCTTCTAGACATGCTGTTATGTTATTCAGGGGGAGCTCATGTGAAATTAGTTTGATAATGGTTTAGCCTCTAACTTAACAGGAACACAAATCTGCATTCTTTATAGTCTGACAAAGCAAGAGATTGGGAGACAGTTTAATTAAGTTACCTTTGAGGCTTATATGTTGTGACAAATTAGTACCAAAAGATTTTCTTTAATTTCCATTTTCTCTCTGCTAATGGAGTTTATGTACAGGGTACCTGGTCAATATTAAAATTGGCTTGAAAATGTGTTGTGAAATCTGGTGAGATAATATCTCTTAGAGGGCAGATACTCATGTTAAAGAGGAACTGATTATTTACTGGTTTATGTGACAGCAAAAGTAGCACAGTCATGGGTTTGAGGGCAGGAAATGGCCAGACAAAAACATGTTGTGAGGGCATTGACATAAAAAGTCTAAAAATTGTTCCATGTAATATTAGCATAGCACACAAACACAATTTGAAGAATCCATCATTGATTTTCTTTGTAACTTAGGCAAAAATCAGTTTGGAAAACTTTATGTGTCAGTTCATAGATAGAGTCATAGAGATATACAGCACAGAAACAGATCCTTCGGTCCAACCCGTCCATGCCGACCAGATATCCCAACCCAATCTAGTCCCACCTGCCAGCACCCGGCCCATATCCCTCCAAACCCTTCCTATTCATATACCCATCCAAATGCCTCTTAAATGTTGCAATTGTCCCAGCCTCCACCACATCCTCTGGCAGCTCATTCCATACACATACCACCCTCTGCATGAAAAGGTTGCCCCTTAGGTCTCTTTTATATCTTTCCCCTCTCACCCTAAACCCATGCCCTCTAGTTCTGGACTCCCCAACCCCAGGTAAAAGACTTTGCCTATTTATCCTATCCATGCCCCTCATAATTTTGTAAACCTCTATAAAGTCACCCCTCAGCCTCCGATGCACCAGGGAAAACAGCCCCAGCCTGTTCAGCCTCTTCCTGTAGCTCAGATCCTCCAACCCTGGCAACATCCTTGTAAATCTTTTCTGAACCCTTTCAAGTTTCACAACATCTTTCCGATAGGAAGGAGACCAGAATTGCACGCGATATTCCAACAGTGGTCTAACCAATGTCCTGTACAGCCGCAACATGACCTCCCAACTCCTGTACTCAGTACTCTGACCAATAAAGGAAAGCATACCAAACGTCTTCTTCACTATCCTATCTACCTGCGAGTCCACTTTCAAGGAGCTATGAATCTGCACTCCAATTTTGGTGTCATCTGCAAACTTACTAACTATACCTCTGATGCTCACATCCAAATCATTTATGTAAATGACAAAAGGTAGAGGGCCCAGCACCGATCCTTGTGGCACTCCACTGGTCACAGGCTTCCGGTCTGAAAAACAACCTTCCACCACCACCCTCTGTCTTCTAGCTTTGAGCCAGTTCTGTATCCAAATGGCTAGTTCTCCCTGTATTCCTTGAGATCTAACCTTGCTAATCAGTCTCCCATGGGGAACCTTGTTGAACGCCTTACTGGAGTCCATATAGATCACATCTACTGCTCTGCCCTCATCAATCTTCTTTGTTCCTTCATCAAACAACTCAATCAAGTTTATAAGACATGATTTCCCACGCGCAAAGTCATGTTGACTATCCCGAATCAGTCCTTGACTTTCCAAATACATGTACATCCTGTCCCTCAGGATTCCCTCCAACAACTTGCCCACCACCAAGGTCAGGCTCACTGGTCTATAGTTCCCTGGCTTGTCCTTACCACCCTTCTTAAACAGTGGCACCCACATTTGCCAACCTCCAGTCTTCCGGCATTTCACCTGTGACTATCGATGATACAAATATCTCAGCAAGAGGCCCAGCAATCACTTCTCTGGCTTCCCACAGAGTTCTCGGGTACACCTGATCTGGTCCTGGGGATTTATCCACCTTTAACCATTTCAAGACATCCAGCACTTCCTCCTCTGTAATCTGGACATTTTGCAAGATGTCACCATCTATTTCCCTACAGTCAATATCTTCCATATCCTTTTCCACAGTAAATACTGATACAAAATATTCATTTAGTATCTCCCCCATTTTCTGTGGCTCCACACAAAGGCCGCCTTGCTGATCTTTGAGGGGCCCTATTCTCTCCCTAGTTACCCTTTTGTCCTTAATATATTTGTAAAAACCCTTTGGATTCTCCTTAATTCTATTTGCCAAAGCTATCTCATGTCCCCGTTTTGCCCTCCTGATTTCCCTCTTAAGTATACTCCTATTTTCTTTGTACTCTTCAAAGGATTCACTCGATCTATCCTGTCTGTACCTGACATATGCTTCCTTCTTTTTCTTAACCAAACCCTCAATTTCTTTAGTCATCCAGCATTCCCTATAGTTACCAGCCTTCCCTTTCACCTTGACAGGAATATACTTTCTCTGGATTCTTGCGATCTCATTTTTTAAGATTAGATTAGTATATATTACATTACAGTGTGGAAACAGGCCCTTTGGCCCAACAAGTCCACACCGACCCGCCGAAGCGTAACCCACCCATACCCCTACATTTACCCCTTACCTAACACTATGGGCAATTTAGCATGGCCAATTCACCTAACCTGCACATCTTTGGACTGTGGGAGGAAACCGGAGCACCCGGAGGAAACCCACGCAGACACGGGGAGAACGTGCAAACTCCACACAGTCAGTCGCCTGAAGCGGGAATTGAACCCGGGCTCTGGTGCTGTGAGGCAGCAGTGCTAACCACTGTGCCACCGTGCCACCCACTAAGGCTTCCCATTTTCCAGCCGTCCCTTTACCTGCGAACATCTGCCTCCAATCAGCTTTTGAAAGTTCTTGCCTAATACCGTCAAAATTGACCTTTCTCCAATTTAGAACTTCAACTTTTAGATCTGGTCTATCCTTTTCCATCACTATTTTAAAACGAATAGAATTATGGTCCCTGGCCCCAAAGTGCTCCCCCACTGACACCTCTGTCACCTGCCCTGCCTTATTTCCCAAAAGTAGGTCAAGTTTTGCACCTTCTCCAGTAGGTACATCCTCATACTGAATCAGAAAATTGTCTTGTACACACTTAAGAAATTTCTTGCCATCTAAACCTTTAACACTATGGCAGTCCCAGTCGATGTTTGGAAAGTTAAAATCCCCGACCATAACTACCCTATTATTCTTACAGATAGCTGAGATCTCCTTACAAGTTTGTTTCTCAATTTCCCTCTGACTATTGGGGGGTCAATAAGGTGATCATCCCTTTCTTATTTCTCAGTTCCACCCAAATAACTTCCCTCGATGTATTTCCAGGAATATCCTCCCTTACCACAGCTGTAATGCTATCCCTTGTCAAAAATGCCACTCCCCCTCCCGTTTTGCCTCCCTTTCTATCCTTCCTGTAGCATTTGTATCCTGGAACATTCAGCTGCCAGTCCTGCCCATCCCTGAGCCATGTGTCCGTAATTGCTATGATATCCCAGTCCCATATTCCTAACCATGCCCTGAGTTCATCTGCCTTCCCTGTTAGGCCCTTGCATTAAAATAAATGCAGTTTAATTTATTAGTCCTACCTTGTTCCTGCCTGCCTTGACTGTTTGACTCATGTCTGTTCTCAGCTGTAGCCGTCTCAGATCAATCTTTTTCCTCACTATCTCCCTGGGTCCCACACCCCCATCTTACTAGTTTAAATCCTCCCAAGCAGTTCTAGAAAATTTCCCTGCCGTATATTAGTCCCCTTCCAATTTAGATGCAATCCGTCCTTCTTGTACAGCTCACTTCTACCCCAAAAGAGATTCCAATGATCCAAAAATGTGAATCCTTCTCCCATATACCAGCTCCTCAGCCATGCACTCATCTGCTCTATCCTCCTATTCCTGCCCTCACTAGCTCATAGCACTGGGAATAATCCAGATATTACTACCCTTGAGGACCTCCTTTTTAAATTTCTACCTAACTCTCTGTAATCTCCCTTCAGAGTCTCAACCTTTTCCCTTCCAATGTCGTTGGTTCCAATGTGGACAATGACCTCCTGCTGGCCCCTCTCCCCAGTGAGAACATTCTGCACCCTCTCTGAGACATCCTTGATTCTGGCACCAGGGAAACATCTGCTTTTTCTCTGCTGGCCACAGAAACGTTGGTCTGTACCTCTGACTACAGAATCCCCTAACACAATTGATGTCTTGGAAGCCGACGTACCCCTCGTTGCATTAGAGCCAGTCTCAATACCAGAAACTTGGCTGTTTGTGCTACGTTCCCCTGAGAATCATCACCCCCTACATTTTCCAAAACAGCATACCTGTTAGAAATGGGTATATCCACAAAAGACTCCTGCTCTAGTTGCCTACTTCTCTTACTCTTCCTGGAGTTAACCCATCTATGTGACTGTATCTGAGACTTTCCCCCCTTTCTATAACTGCCATCCATCACATACTGTTTCTGTTGCAAATTCCTCATCGCTTCGATTTGTCTCTCTAACCGATCCACTTGATCTGATAAGTGCATTCAACAACATTTATGGCAAATATAATCCTCAGTAACCCTTAAACTCTCTTTAAACTCCCACATCTGACAAGAAGTACATATCACTGTAAAGGCCATGTTACCTCCTTCACAATCTACAGAACCAGAAAATAACACTCTTCTTCCTCTACAAACACTGCCACAGGTTAAATTAATAGCTATGGCTTATATTTTAAATTTAATCAAGAGACTTATCTCCAAAAACATATAATTAAGAAAGAATCCACTGTACCCACTACTGTAGCCTTTCTCTAGGACAGACTTAAAACAATAATTAACTTATCTGATTCTGTGCTGATGTAGATGTACTGGATGAAGTAGGAAACTGTTTCATTGACAAAAGGGGATGATTCAGAAATTATAAATTGCTAGTAAATAGTTAGAAATTAGGCTATCTCAGCATATGGATTTTAGTTTGCAAGTTCCAGACCAGAAGTGTTTGGTTAGAGCCCTGATGAGGTTATTTGAGTTCAGTTGTGTGAATACTCAAGGAAGATGCTATTACACTGTCAAGACTGGTAATTGAAATAATCGTTTAAGTCAAACCAATCGATGTGATAGAGAAAGGAATTCTCTCTGGTGTTTGAAAACTGTGACTGAGTGTTGAGTGTTGTGGTGCTATTTTTATTATGTGTTCCTAAATCATTCAAATTGTATTACATGTAATCAGCTTGGTTTATTTTATTTTATCTACTTTTCTTCTGTTTACTTGTTATCATGAGACCTGTAGCTTTATGTACTTTTGCTTCAGTGAAAGATCATCATCTTATGTAAAACAAAACAAACATGATGTATCAAGCCAGATTTCACACTTGGATCTGACTTGTCCAGTAATAACATCAACTGGAATCAAAATACCACCATACACGTTGGCAACAGCATATATTATATATAAGCTGCACTGCAGACTCACTAGAGCTGTCCCAATAACACCTTGCAAACCTGCAACTTATACCATCTAAACGGATAAGATCAGCAAATACATGGGAACACCATCATAGAGTCATACAGATGCACAGCACAGACACAGGCCCTTCGGCGCAACCTCTCCATGCCGACCAGATATCCCAATCTAATCTAGTCCCATTTGGCCCATATCCCTCTCAACCCTTCCTATTCATAAACACATCCTTTTAAATGTTGCAATTGCACTAGCCTCCATCACTTCCTCTGGCAGCTCATTCCATACACTTACCACCCTCTGCATGAAGAAATTATTTCTTAGGTCTCTTTTATATCTTTCCCTTCTCACGCTAAACCTATGCCCTCTAGTTCTGGACTCCCCCACCCCAGGGAAAAAAACTTTGTCTATTTATCCTACCAATGCCCCATGATTTTATAAACCTCTATAAGGTCACCCCTCAGCCTCCGACACTCCAGGGAAAACAGCCCCAGCCTATTCAACCTCTTCCTATAGCCCAAATCCTCCAACCCTGGCAACATGATTGTAAATCTTTTCTGAAAACTTTCAAGTTTTACAACATCCTTCCGAAAGGAAGGAGACCAGAATTGCGTGCAATATTCCAACAGTGGTCTAACCAATGTCCTGTACAGCCGCAACATGACCTCCCAAATTCTATAATCAATACTCTGACCAACAATGGAAATCATACCAAACGCCTTCTTCATTATCCTACCTACCTGCAACTCTACTTCCAAGGTGCTGTGAACCTGCACTCCAAGGTCTCTTTGTTCAGCAACATTCCCTAGGACGTTACCATTAAGTGTATAAGTCCTGCTAAGATTTGCTTTATCAAAATGCAACACCTCACATTTATCTGAATTACACTTCATCTGCTAATCTTAAGCCCATTGGCCCATCTGATCAAAATCCCGTTGTAATCTGAAGTAACCTTCTTAGCTGTCCACTTCTCCTCCAATTTTGGTGTCATCTGCAGACTTATTACCTATATCTCTTAGGAGAAAGTGAGGACTGTAGATGCTGGAGATCAGAGCTGAAAATGTGTTGCTGGAAAAGTGCAGCAGGTCAGGCAGCATCCAAGGAACAGGAGAATCGACGTTTCCTGAAGAAGGGCTTATGCCCGAAACGTCGATTCTCCTGTTCCTTGGATGCTGCCTGACCTGCTGCGCTTTGCCAGCAACACATTTTCAGCTACCTATATCTCTTATGCTCATATCCAAATCATTTGTATAAATGATGAAAAGTAGCGCACCCAGCATCAATCCTTGTGGCACTCTACTGGTCACAGGCCTCCAGTCTGAAAAACAACCTTCCACCACCACCCTCTGTCTTCTACCTTTGAGCCAGTTCTGTATTCAAATGGCTAGTTCTCCCTGTATTCATGAGATCTAACCTTGCTAATCAGTCTCCCATGGGGAACCTTGTCGAACACCTTACTGAAGTCCATATAGATCACATCCACTGCTCTGCCTTCATCAATCCTTTTTGTTACTTCTTCAAAAAACTCAATTTCGCATGCACAAAGCCATGTTGATTATCCCGAATCAGTCCTTGCCTTTCCAAATACATATAAATCCTGTCCCTCAGGATTCTCTCCAACAACTTGCCCACCACTGATGTCAGGCTCACCAGTCTATAGTTCCCTGGTTTATTCTTACCACCATTCTAGTTTCTGTCCAAGTCACACACCATGCTAACTTGAATATCATCCCCCTTCCTTTATCATCACTAGGTACAAATCTTAGGATTTCCTTCCTAACAGACCTGTGCATGTTTTTCATTCCCTAAGGACTGCAGCGGTTCAGGAAGGCAGCTCAAGAACATCTTCTCAAGGACAATTTGGGATGGGCAAGAAATTCTGGCTTAGATATGCCCAGATACCACGGACAAACAAAAAAAAAACAGCATTTCTATATTTTAGAATACTCAATGCAGCAACTGAATTTGAATTCAGTTAATGATTTCCACTTTGCTTTCACACATGTTGGAGTATGTGATGTTATTTGTTGTTCATGAAAAATAAAATAGACTAATATAAAAAATAATAAGATAGAGTCTATCTGTTTAGACCAATGTTCATAGTAAAAGTCATTCAGGCAATTTTTGAAACTCTCTTAAAACGTATTGACACTGATTGCATTGCCATCTGAAAGGCAGCACAGTATCATCAAGAAGTCTTTAAGAACCTCTCCAAGAAATATTTTCAAAGTCTGTATAACACAACAAAAGGTCTTCATCTTATTGTATGAAAATAACAATTAATAATCGATCAAAAGTCCATTATTTTGAACATCCTACATTAGTGATAAATCAATACAAAATGGGACAAAGGCAGATAGGTGCTTGATGATCAGGTGGACATGATGGGCTGAAGAGTCTCTTTCCATGCTGTAAAATTCTGATTCTAACATTAAAATCGTATGATTCGAGGTGCGGATGTTTCTTTGAATGTATGCGATTATGTGCTTTTTTTGGAGATTTTAATTTGAGCAGAAAAGGAAATGCAACAGGTGATGAAGATGAGAAAAAGTATGGCCAAAACCCAAGTTTGGTTAACAGTCTCAGTTGAGTTTAACAACAAAGGCATTTGTTCAGCATTCCATCTTAGAAATATGTGTTTGTTTGTCTTAGCATTGGTAGATTACATCTCTGTTCTAACTTATTGAACAGTTTTAATTCAACCATGTACTTGGTTGAATATCTAGGGCTTGGTCCCACTAAGGTGAGACTACTGAAGTGCCACACCCACAAAATGCCCCAATTATTGTAGCAACAGGCAAGATGGCCCTTTTAAAATTCCAGAGGAGATGTTCATTTGCACATTGAGGTGGGGTTTAATTCCATACTGGCAAAATGTCAGGACAGCACCATACTGCTCAAAGGCAGTGAGGACATCTGTTCCTGTCTGCTCCATTGTCTTCAGAAAGTCTCCAAGGTCAGGATATTGATCAGGGAGGTTATGAGACAGGCTCCATTGTCACAGATCTCAGCTGGTGTAGCCTCCCGTGAGAAACCAAAGGGGCATAATTTCTGCATAATACTTGGAAATCTCTGGATACATCCCTTTTGAAATTGCAAGCAGAAGATCCAGTCACCATCTCACTGCCAGCATGAAGATAGCTTTAAGTAAGAAGAATCTCAGCAGAGTTCCCTCCTGCCTCAAATTTTGTCCACATCACCAATCTGCCAACACTTCACCATGGATTACAACAAAAATGTGGTTTCAGAGTTTAATTGCCTTCCCCAGGGATGAACGGTTTTGGACCACACATGAACATATTTGGACTGAATTTGAATGTTAAGTAGTTCATGTAAAAATGTGAAGCTCAACATAAAGAAATTTTATTCTTTTAAATAAGATATTTTGAAACAATGTTTGCCAAAATGTTTAAATTAATCTATTGTTCTTTCTGCACAATGTCTTACTGTTAGAATGACTTCCTTACAATCTTGGGTAATTCTCATTGGTTTTGAAGTTTTGTGACAGCTATGTATTGTAATATCTGCATATCTTGCACCATCTACTGGTTGTTGAGTGTGCTCATACAGTGTGGTAATAAATGCAGCGTTGGTGGGATAAATGACAGCCTAAAATAAGGAAAGATTTACCAATCTGCCATAAAGGGAATCTTACAGATTTATGGTGAAAGGACATCTGGCCAATATAGCAAGTAGAAGGCTTGAACCACATGAGGGCCTTATTAGTATTTTATCAATGAGCAGTAGGTTCCAAATGAATGCTCACTGTAGCTACACAAAAGGAGAGCAACAGGCCAGTTACTATGCTCCTTGAGGAAGACTGAATATTTGGAGTTCAGAGAGGACTGGAATAGGTGGAAGTGGGGACAATGACTGGGAGGTGAGGCAGGTCTGGCATATTTGTGATATCAGGTCCACAGCAGTATACTTGATGCTAACTGCCTTCTGAAGTGACTCTTAGTTTAATCAAACCACTGAAACAATTATTCAGAGAATATAATGGGGAGGCAATGGCATAACTGCAGTGTGGCTGGACATTAGCCATCCAGGACTCCAGGCTAATGTTCTGAGGACAAGGGGTCTGAATCCCACTCTGGCAGATGCTGAACCTTTAATTCCATAAAAATCTGGAATTACAACAAAAAGCTAGTTTAATGGTGACCACTGTTGATTTCTGTAAAACCTCCAATTGGTTCATTAATGTTCCTTTGGGAAAGAAATCTGCCATCCTTACCTGGCTTGGCCAAAATGTGACTCCAGACACATAACAATGTGGTTGACCCTTAACACTCTCCTGGACAACTAAAGAGGGTAGTAAATGATGAGCTGGCCAGCAATGCTTGCTTCTCATTTATGAATAGTGAAGAAAAGGTGGACTACCCAACATTGACCCAAGCAAGCCCAGTTCAGTCAATTCTACAAAGTTCTCCTCAATCCCATCTGCAGACTGGGTTAAAATGGTCAGAGCTGATCCACAAATTGGTCAAGCAATATTCTACATTGTCATACTTACAGCACTGACTCAGCACTGACTCTGAACCCAATGGATTCTAAAGGCGTCAGGTCAAACAAGGTAAGAAAATCCTTGAATGAAAACAAAGCACTGAGGATGCTGGAAATCTGAAATAAAACAGAAACAGCTGGAGAAACTCAGCAATGTGGCAGTACCTGTGGAGAGAAAAGCAATGTCTTTTCTCAGAACTGTTAGCTTCCCCGTTATTATAATCACATGCCAAACAATTCCTCAATGTGGCCTTTGAACAAAGGATTTGCATACATAATATGGTTTTTAATCATCATGTGTTTAAAGATAAACAGCAGCACAGCTTTATGTTTTAAACAGTTTTATTGCTTGTTCCATGTTAATGACTTATTAGCTTTTATTGCAGAATATGTAGTATTATAATTTTGCATTTACATTACTACAAAATCTATGCTGGATGCAACCAGTTATCCAGGCATATTAGGTGGCACATCATATTGCCAGTGATGATTGCAATGATGGTACCAGCGAGATAAATACTGTGGCTACAAGAGCTGGTCAGATGTTGGAAATTCTGCAGTAATTCAGCTCCTGACCCCTTGAAGCCTGTCAACCATCCAAAAAGGCATATGTCTAGAGAGCAGTGGGATACTCTCCACCTGTCTGAAAGAGTACATATTCAACAATACTCAAGGCTCAACACTATTCAGGACAAAGCAACCTGCTTGATCAACACCCCATTCACCACCTTAAGTATTCACTCTCTCCATCATTGGTGCATTGTGATTGTGGTATGTGGTATCCACAGTATGTACTGCTGCAGCTCCCAAGCCTGTTTCACCAGCACATTCCATCCTATCACCTGGAAGGACAAGATGCAACAATTGCATGGGAGCACCGCCACCGGCAAATTCCCCTCCAAGCCACAGAAAATCTTGACTTAGGACTGCATCACCGTTCCTTCACAGTCACAGGGTCAAAAACCTACAAGTCTTTCAAATAGTGCTACGGTTGTACCTGCATCAAGTGGATTGCAGCTTTTCTAGAAGCAAGGTCATGATCACCTTGTCAAAAGTAAGTCAGAATAGGTATTCACTTTGTTCGTGACACTCACATTGCTTGAAAGAATAAAGATGAAATCAAAGGGTCTTGTGATGCAGTGCTATTGTCGTCACTTCTGGTCCAGAAGGTCTGGTTTCACTCCCATCTGTCCCAGAGTTGCCTCGTAGCATATCTGAACAGGTTGACTAGAAATGAAATGGAGTACTTACAGTAGCAAATGATTTAAACAGTGGAAGAATTATGCAAGTGCTAGCATTGTGTTAAATAATAGAACTATTTAACTACAATTCATAACTAAAGAGTTTCTGGAAATTCTGTGTTCCAGTATCTTTCACAGTTCTCTCTTGTATTATTGATTGTGCAATGGGAGAGAGACCAAATTGGTTAGTTACACACAAAAAAATGGACAGTGACTTGATTGGCACACCTACAGCTGCCATACTGTTGATTTATCAATGTATATCAGAAATAATGCCAGACCATAAAGTTGGACGTTGACACCTATCAATCATAAAATAATTTATTTTTAGGTGTCAGAGAGTGTATCATAATTATGTCACATACACTGATAGAGTCATAGAGATGTACAGCATGGAAACAGACCCCTTGGTCCAACTCATCCATGCTGATCAGATATCGTAACCTAATTTAGCCCTATTTGTCGGCACTTGGCCCATATCCCTCTAAACCCTTTCTATTCACATACCCCCAGATGCATTTTAAATATTGTAAATGTACTAGCCTCTACCACTTCCTCTGGCAACACATTCCATACATGTGCCACCCTCTGCGTGAAAAAGCTGACCCTTAGGTCCCTTTTAAATCTTTTCCCTCTCATCCTAAACCTATGCCCACTAGTTCTGGACTCCCCCACCCCAGGGATATTTACTCTATCCATGCCCCTCATGATTTTATAAAGCTCTGTAAGGTCATCCCTCAGCCTCCGATAATCCAGGGAAAACAACCCATATCTGCCCCACTAACAAAAAAAAATTGTGTGTTGCAGTTATTGGGATTGTATGTTGATTGTGTGTTGGTTGTGTCTAATCTAGATTCTGGATTAGTGGTGCTGGAAAAGCACAGCAGTTCAGGCAGCATCCGAGGAGCAGTAGAATCGACGTTTTGGGCAAAAGCCCTTCATCAGGGCCTTTGCCCGAAACGTTGACTTTACTGCTCCACGGATGCTGCCTGAACTGCTGTGCTCTTCCAGCACCACTAATCCAGAATCTGGTTTCCAGCATCTGCAGTCATTGTTTTTACCCTGTGTCTAATCTAGTAACTGCCCTACTCTTCCTTCTTCACAAAGAAAACAAATTGGTTGAAGATTTAATGACCTCTACCCCACTTTCCAATTAATAACACTTTATGGCTGAAACTTGTGCATTAACATTTGCAAAATATCTTCTCTTGAATCATATTTGTGATAATGAGTCCAAAAACATCAATTGAAAACAATAGTTTTAAATGCTTGCGGATGTGCAGGATAAATCTGGTTCAAAGGAATAGCAGCCCTTTAAAGAGTTTCTGACACCTGATCCTCAGCCTTCTCACGTTCGTAGCTGTCTTTGTATTAATGAGAAACACACTGAATACTTAGTACATAATTGAATGGGTTGACCTCATGGAATCTGTCAAGGTCAGTTCTTTACTCCCCAGAAAAGGTATCACATTGAGTCGATGATCCCAGCTTTATTTATGCTGGGTTTGCAGATTTTTTCTTCTTGTCACTTGGTCAATTATATATATATTAATTGCACAAATTTACTAATGTTTTGACTCAAATTTAAAAACTCAAATGATCTTATGGATCAACTCTATTTTATTGTTTCCTTCCTTATGGAATCAAAATTGTCTGGCATTTTTCAAGTACAAGATGATATTGTGTTTAGATAAATATTGCCAATATAATTTTAGGGAAAAACATTAGGGAGTAAGAAGATTTTTGAATGAGTACATAAACATAAGAAAGCAGCTGTAGATTAAACAAGTGGTAACAGCTGGCATCAATATGTGGTTTGACACTTTATGCTATAAGCTGTTTTCCACATATGCAGGATTCTGAACAAGTCTCATGCCCATCTCATTATGATTCCTTCCTGGAAAGTGAAGGATATTTTAATCTTTAATTTCAAGTTAACATTCACTTTGAAAGTAAATCAAATCAATGTTTCCTGGTTTGGATTAAGATGTAGATTCCTTCAACAAGGTACGGCCGTAAATGTAAGTTTGTTTCACATCTCATTCTGTGATAAAATAGCATGAATATCAAAGCATTTATAAATTAATAATGTTAAATGGATTGTGCTGTAGTAAGTTTACCAAATTATCTTCTACTTTAAAAGGTCAAATTCCAATTACATTTAAAGAGCGTGAAACCATTTACTTGGACGTATCTCTGTCAAAATGCAGATTATTATCAAAGTTCCTTCAGAGCCCTTTATTTCCTGACAATTTTATTTTACAATATGTCCTTACATTATTATTCCCCATTAATCCTCTGCTGTTATTGTTGGATAAATTTACTTCAAACACAATGGCATTGTATAATATATAAACTCTGTGCTGTACCAAATATACAGAGCTCCCTCGTTACCAAGTCTGGCATAATAAAAGAACAGATGGAAGTTGAAAAAATGCTTCCTACATGAATTTCACATCATGAATGATTTAAAAAGGATGCTAGGTACTGATTGCAAGAAAATAAATTTATTTTGATTCAAAGCAAGATAAACTTTTCATGATTAATTTTTAAACTAAATATATTTACATTGTTGCAGCTAAGAAAGGGATTTGGTGTAATAGGATGGTTTTATTTTATAAAATATTTTTGACTTTTCAAGCACGTGAATAAACCAATTTGTTAGAAGGTTCAAATATTTCATTAAGCTTGTACATTGTCAGGATCACAGATCATAACCCTGGACCATCTATGGACCTGTTGAACTTTTAATTGCAATGTGTGTTTGTTTTAAATGAGAAGATATGGCCATAACATGACTCCAGTTGGAAATTCAGTGGCACCCTGGAATGTCACACTTGAGGGCACCAAGGAAAGTTCAACAGGACAAAAGCCTGTGACCAGTGCTGTTCCACAGGGATCAGTAATAGATCCACTTTCATTCATCATTAATATAAACGCTTTGGATGAGAATATAGGAGGCACAGTTAGTAAGTTAGAGGATTGGTGGTATAGTGGACAGTGAAAAAGTTTATACAAGATTACAAAGAGATTTTTATCAAGTGGGGCTAAGGAGTGGCAGATAAAGTTTAATTTGGATTAATGTGAGGTATTACATTTTGGTAAAACAAAAAAAAACTTAAACAATTACAGGTCGAGCCTAGGGTAGGGTTATAGAACAGAAAGACCTAGAGGTTCAGGTTCATAGTTCTTTGAAATTTGCATCACATGTAGACAGGTAGAACGGGTACATAAGACAGCATTTAGCTTGCCTTCATTGCTCAGACCTTTGAGTTTTGGAGTTGGGACTGCTGAGATTCTATTGGTGAGACCTGTTCTGGAGTATTGTGTTCAGTTCTGGTCAGCCTGCTATAGGAAGGATATTATTAAATTGGAAATGGTTCAGAAAAGATTTACCAAGATGTTGCCAGGAATGGAGGGTTTGAGTTATAAAAATAGGTTGGCACCCTTGCTATTCATCCTGTCCATGCCCCTCATTATTTCATAAACCTTATACAGGTTTATGAAATCATGAGGGGCATGGACAGGATGAATAGCAAGGGTCTCTTTCCTAAGGTAGGGGGCATATTTTTTAAGGTGAGTGGAGAACATTTCAAAAAGAACTTGAGGGGCAACCTTTTTGCAAAGAGATTCTTCATGTGTGCCAAAGCATGGATGCAGGTACAGTTACAACAGTTAAAAGACATTTTCATAAGTATATGAATAGGAAAGATTCAGAGGGATATGTACCAAATGCAGGCAAATGAGACTAGTTCAGTTTGGGAACATGGTCAGCTTGAACTAGTTGGAGTGAAGGGTCTGTTTCCGTGCTGTATGACTCTATTACACTACAAATGCCTTACAAACTGAACTGTAATCTCTTACAGGAGACAGTGAGGTCTGCAGATGCTGGAGATCAGAGTTGAGAGTGTGTTGCTGGAAAAGCACAGCAGGTCAGGCAACATCCGAGGAGCAGGAAAATGGACGTTTCAGGCCGGAGCCCTTCATCAGGAATATAATCTCCTACTTACCTCAGAGTGTGAATTTGATAGAAAAAAAGACAGCTGTCTGGGTGAGACATGTGTCTGTTTTCCCCTTAAAATAATATAAAAATGCAAGGGTTAAAAGGCAGTCTTAAACATAGTGTGTGTATGCATATTAGTGGGCTGAGTACTCGTGTGCTACCTTCATTTGACCACTGGTTTACTGTCAAAATCACACTCAAAGAACCATCCACTAGTGCAAACTATTTTGCAGGTACAGAACGCTCTCACTCAGAGTGCTGGAAATCTGTCAAAAACAGATGGGACAAAAAAATTACTGTTTCACTGCGTGCTATAAGGCAGTGAGCAAACCAGCTCAAAAGGAAACAGGACAAAGAAACTACAGTTAACCTTCAAAGCATGCATACTTTGCAAAGTGATGCATTTTGAGAGGTCAAATGCAAGAGCAAAGTACACTATGAATGAGGAGCATTGATATACTGAGAGATCTTGGGGTCCAAGTCCATAGCTCCCTGAAAGTAGCTTGTCGTCATCATTTGGGGCATTGACTATAAAAGTTGGCAAGTCATTGTGCAGCTGTATAAGACTTTGATCAGGCCACATTTGAAATGCTGTTCTGGGCTCTGCACTATTGGGAGAATATGGAGGCTTTAGAGAGAGTGTAAAAGAGGTTTACCAGGATATTGCCTGGATTGGAGTGTATTAGCTAAAGGGAGAGGTTTGACAAACTACGAGTATTTTCACTGGCGTGTTGGAGGCTAAGGAGTGATCTGATAAAAGTTTATAAAATTATTAGGGGCATAGATAGGTTAGATAGTCAGAATCTCTTTTTCAGGGTGGAAATATCAAATACTGGGGGCATAGGTTTGAGGTGAAAAGGGGACTATTTAAGGAGATGTGCGAGGAAAGTTTTATTTTTGCACACTAGGTGCCTGGAACATGCTGCCAGGGGATGTGGTAGAAGCAGATTATAGCAAAGCTTAAGTGGCAATTAGACAGATACATGAACAGGCAAAGAATAGAGGATATGGACCATGTGCAGGCAGATGGGATTAGTTTAGAATAGCATCATAGTCAGCACAGACATGTTGGACCAAAGAGCCTGTTCCTGCTATACTGTTCTATGTTCTATGCCTTATTCCAGAAAAGGTGGATATATTCATCAACTCATTGGAAGGCCTTGGTCTGTGACCAATCAAACTAGAGAAAGTTTGATCAAGAAGGCATTAAATACATTGAACAACTATGCTGTCAATAGGCAGCAAGGAAGGCAAAATGATGTCGAGAGCATCAAATCTCCCAACAACTTATATACACAACACTTCAATCACTACATACACTTCAGCTACCACCTACAGCTCATATAGAAGAGTCTGGTTATTGTGCATTGGACTTGGAACCATTTCACAATCCATTTAATCGAGTGGAAATAAGTAATCTTCAATATATTTCTGAAGAAGAGCTTGCTCCCGAAATGTCAACTCTCCTGCTCCTCAGATGCTGCATGGCTAGCTGTGCTTTTCCAGCACTACACTTCTAGAATCCTGAGTAATTGCCTTAAGAAGGAGGAAACAAAAAGGCATTTATGATGATTACGTCAGACAATAATGCAATTTCAAGTTACACTTTGATATAGATCAGTATTAGTCAGTACATGCACAATGATGAATGTTGAGACTCTTGGACTACTATACACAAGAAAATATAAAAAATAGGCTAGTATAGAATTTATAAAAATTGTAACATCCAGCAAGGTGACATTTAGCTACATTTCTTTCTATGCTCTGTAATAGTTGAATAGTTTTAATGCCTTCTCCTTCTTTATTGGACTTCACCCATTTCTCCCACTACTTTAATTCCACATTTATAGAGTGGGGGAATCTCAACAATGTTGTGAGATTGAAGACAAGCATGAATAAACTTAGATTGGCCTTTGGTTGCTTAACCAACCAAAACAAAACATTTTAGCACAGGGGTTTAGCAATCTGAAAGTCAATCCACTTTGGTCCCCAGGGAAATGTTGGGTCTATATAGAAAAATGAACTCTGTTAATACCAAATTACCGCACTTTGGAAAATATTTTATGTGTTAGCTGTTACTGGACAGCAATTATGTTCCTTGAATGTACAAATATACAAAGGTCAAAATGCTCTAATCTTGCAGTTACATTTTGATCTTTTTTAAACAAATCATCTGTGGCTTAGAAAGGCAGTTTTGTAAGAAGATGGGCTGAAATCTGTAGCCTCTGTGTACCATGAGGAGGCTAGTATGTCATGGAACTTAGTTAGTCCTTACTGATGAAATATTGCACTGGTAATCACATGCCTTCTGTTTTCAGGTTATTCTGCTATAACACACATTTCGTCAATGCGAATTTGCTAGGATGTGATTGACAAATTAGAGAAGCTGCTTCTAAAGCTTGAACTTTTAAAATGAGTGTTGGCTGTAAAGTACTTACATCGCCAGCACTTTAAGCGCTGTTTGTAAAGTGCAATTTTTCTAAAACGCAGGGTTGCCCAGGAACGCAACCATTGCATTATAGAAGAAGTGTCTATTTGTAAAGTGAAATGTACTACACTTCCAGACAGTTAAATTCAGCAAGTTAAAAAAAATGTATATTCGATTTACAAGTAGGATGGCCAGCACTGGAGGCCACCAGAATTGGACACCTTCAAAACACATGTCGAGTGGCCGCATTGCATATGCAGTCACACTGTCACGTTTGGGGATTCTGTACGAGCTGAGAGATGGGTGAGGGGGCTGGGGAACTGCAAGGAAAGGTACTTAAGCAAACCTGATTTTGCACCTCATCATATTGAGGATTCTATAGAGGGGGTAAGGAACAAGCATAGTTCCCTGCTGAACCCTGGAGCTAGGTAGACTTAGTGTCAAAATACCACATGTAAAGACATCCAATACCAGACAGTGGACAGACTGGCTGAAAATCAAACATCTGGCCAGTCCACGTGTAAGATCACATAAGAAGCCCAATTCAAATGGTACATTTTAAGAAATATAATAGCGATTGGATTATTTTACAAGGAATTTAAATACCATTTCTGGAATCCATTCTTATACTGTCTGAAGTGGCAAATATTTGAACAAAACAATAATAGAACTTAATACACAAAGTAATAGCTGAGTGTGTAAAATTCCTAAAGATTGCATAAGCTGTAAAGAAACATGTAATAAAAACAAAAGAAAAATCCACACCATTTCTAAATTTTCCAGACCCTATTACCCAAGAACAGTATTCTGTATCAATGCAATGTTGCATACATTTATCTGAAACTCATATCTTCAAATCTTTTCACTTTTCCTTGAACAAAACCCAACCTTTCAGCTTACTTACCTGAAGAAACAATCTGGCCTAATTAAAATAGACAATCTGACACTAGCGACCATTCTGAAGTTTAGTGAAGAAAAATAAGTTTGAATTCAACTTTGAAATCCATTTCATGACTACATGAAATTAAATAATTTTCTCCATTTGTTGCAGGATAAAAGTTCAGATTTCATCACAATCACATTGTTATCAATTGTTTCTGTACACTAATGCTCTGAGGAGTCAATTAATGCTTCTGATTCACAGTCCACAATTAAAAGCAGTGATAAAGTGATGTAGTTAATTACACGTTGTTGTTTCCTTGGCATTAGTTGTGATCCTGATAAGACATTAGGCATGTTCTAAGAGCATTAATACTCAATAGATAATCTTTGCCATTTATGAATATTATTTTGATCTTCTGCAAAAAAACAATATTAATTTTTGATTATTTTAAATTTAACCATCTGGCTGGCTTTGATTTGTATACAGTAAGATTAATCATATGATAATATTTGAAAGCCAGGCAGGTGTTTTTTGTTAGCACATGTAAAGATGAATGGTTGCTCTCGTATCAAAATATAATCCGAGCTTTATTTTTATATTACAGTAATATATCAGATGATTTTTTTTTTCAAAAGGGATAATGGTTGACCTCTCCAAATGATTATGACAACATAACACAGGATGAAAATTGCACAAGGAATCGGGCACTGGATGTCACTGACGTATGAAATTACTTTCCATGTTTCCAGATCAGAGTGCTAAATCATTTAAGAAGTGGTACACATTCAAAATGCATCTGTTGACCCATATTCAATCTCCGGGTAACAAGACAGAAGTGATTATTTTTCCAAGAACCAGCTACATTTTATCCCCTGGCGTTAGCTCATAAGCCAATATAGTTTCTGATCTATGAAATTTTGTCACAACAAGGTAAACATAAAATGCCTCCCCTGTGCAGGCACCTTCCGTTTTATCTCCAAACCAACCGGTTTCATTCTCCTTAATGAAATACAACATAACTTTGAAATATTTATTTTTTCCTTTCTTCTCGAACATTCGCTCAGAAATATCACAAAAATGAAACAAAAAATTACCAACCACTTCATGACTCACAGAAACAAGTTACTAATTCTCACTTACAACAAAACATTTATATGGTTCCTTTCAGATTGCATGTTATTGAGTTTTGGAAAACTGGTGGCTGTCTCTTAATGTAGGGCATGTTGGTGATAGGAATGTTAACAGCAGCAATGCTCTCATTGTTGAAACAAAGCATGTTGATTAGATGGGCTCAGTCAGAAAATGAAGATGAATTCTTCAAGCTCCACAGAAGTGTCATCTATGATATTGCCAGGTCGAGCTAGGGCTGAGTGTATATGCAAAGTAATTCTTCCTGGAATTATTACATTTTAGATATTGTACATGCAACCATTTGTGAGCCTGTCTTTTAAAGAAAAAAAAAACAAAATTCACAATGCAGTTTGAATTATATGGTATCCTTGCAGTCTCAAACCTGATTGCCACCTTCTCATTTTTGCTGATTTGAATAAGTGTATTTGAGTAAAGGAAGATTACATTTAAAAATGTGGAAATATATTTTTTGATTATTTTAGATCTGGTATTGGTTAAAAGAGAACATTGATATTTCAGATTCCATTCATGCCTATAGGAGGCAATTGCTATTTTAAAATGTATTTTAATTTGAATTAATACTTGTGACATAGAAATGCAACATGCACTTCCATGTGTGTGTTAGCTTATTTTCTTGGAGGAACAAAGTTTTATACATGGATTGAAGATGATAAAATTCACCTTTGTTTGTTACTGAAATTTAGTTCAATCACTGATTTATCATTTCTTTTTCTGGTTCTCAGACTTGCACTTTAACTTTTTTCCAAATCAGATCTGTTTCAGCGTATTTTTAACATTGCCTGATCATTTTCAAAAAATACAGGCTGCCTCATCAGTTTTGGCAGGTCATTAAGATGATGTATGTCTGGAATTTTTGTATGCTAACACTAATATAGTTTTCTTATATTTACATTAGTTGAATATTACGTGCAGCTGTTTTATATTTGTATGATAATATGCAAAGTCTTATCCAAGTCTAGCTACAAAGATTTTACTAAACCTCACAATCTGTATTCCTTTGAGATAAATGCATTGTTCCTCATCACACTTGTGGTATTTTATTGTTAGAGTCACATGAAGGCGACTTTGTATTTGATTTTTTTAAATTCATAAATATTTTAGGTATCACAATGTGCCAAGGTGTTGTATGTTTCTTTTGTGCGTTCATTTGAGGGGTTTAAATGTTCTAAATGTTAAAATTACAATGAAGAACCTCAATGGTCTTTGAAAATTTACTCAGAATATGTTAAAAATCACTTTGAATAACCAAAATTACATTTAGGAACAAGTTCATTTGTTTATGTTTCATCTTACAGTTGATTTTCTTGCTTACTCACATTTGGATGGAGCTGTGGACATTAATTGAAACATGTATTGATTCTAATCTTTTATGCTTTACAGATAAGCAATTGCAAAATAATTGCATAAATAATACTTATGGTTAAGTTGCTCTGATAACACAATGGTTAATATATATATTTATTCAAAAGACACTTGTGGAGTACTTTAGCACAATCATGAACACATTAAATGAAATTACTAAAAGCAGCAAAGATGACAATTCAAAATATGATTGTCTTAATCATAGTCACAAGTGATAGCCTCCATTTCAGTATTGTATTTGAGGCAAAAACCTGATAAGCAAGTGAAGCACTTATACTGTCAGCTAGCATGTGGTATACAAAGGGAAGTTGGGTGATAAGCAATTTAATGAGAATGGGATGAAGGAAGGTAATGGTGGATCTCATGGTCAAGGTACGCTTGGAGACCTTGAGGGTAGTTAGAAGCAACTGAAGAAAAAGGCAGAATCAAAGCTCGGATAGAGGTATCCTGGAGGAAGGTTAAATTTTCTGAATCAGTAGCAGCACATAGACTGCTGTGGTTCAAAAAGACAAATCACCACCACCCTAAGATTGGGAAATAAATACTGAAACAAGTTCTGTCAAAGAAGTTTTTAAGAAGGTAACCGAACAGATGGCCCCAATCATAGTGACAAAGAAACCCATCAGTTCTCGGGAGATGTGAGAGCAGAGAAAGAAGAGTTGAAGGAGATTATGATCATGGAGAAAAGGATCTTTGCTCTCAGATGATCTTGAAAGAGTAGGAAGTTCTGTTAGAGGAGATTGAGAGCAATAGTGCTTAATGTCGTGTGATTTGTTCTGGTCCAAACATTTGTCTTACCTGGAAAAATATCAATATGCAGGTACACCAAATAATGAGGGAGATGAATAGATACTATCATATACTGTGAGCAGACTTGATTTACAGACGTGGATGATTTTGCTTCAATTATACAGGCATGGGTGAGATTGTTGCTGGTATACCCTGCACAGTTTTGGTCACTTTACTTAATGATGTATACAAATGCATTGGAAACAGTTCAGTAAATGTTTACCAGAGTTGGACTGTTTAGGCTTTATCTGCTGGACTTCAGAAGAGTAAGAAGTGACTTGCTTGAAAGATGTAAATTCCTGAAGGGACTTGACAGGGAATTGTGGAGAGGAAGTTTCCTCTAACAGGATAATCTAGAACTAAATTTCACTATTTGAAAGAAAAGGGTTCTCCTTTTAACAGAGATCAGGCTTTTTTTCTGTCCTACTGACAAACATGCCACAGCATAGCATGGCAAGGCAAGGCATGAATGCTGCAAGCATGCAGGTAGACACTAAGTGAGTGAGTGCTAAGGCAGTAAGTGAGTAGACCTGAGAGCAGCCTGATCCAGTCCATGAGCTAGGTGCCCGACCCTGTACGTAAAGTTGTGTTACAGCAGTCTCTCAATGCAAGTTGCTGGCGTGCCTTGCAATGATAGTATCAACCAGATCATGGTTGATACTATTAGACTAGTTCCAAGGAAAGATGTAGTCATTAACTGAAATGAGACTCAAAAGAAAGAATAAGATTATTTTGTTTCTGCAAGCCAATTAAGACGACAGGCCAATTGAATTCATTACTGCCTGCAGGATTGTCAAAGATGTCAACATGAATGGAAAATGAATGTGTATGCATGAGACAGAAGAAAATTGCTATGGAATAGAGTCACCCAGTTTATTGAATTCTTACTATTACTCAGGAATAATATGCATGGTGTCAGAGCAAAATGAATGGAATCTTGATGGGATGAAATGAATACTATCATAATTTTATTTGGAAAGAAGTTTATTTCTGATTTTTTTCTCAAACCACTCACCTCTTTGGGACACAAATCACACTCCAATTCCTCACCCAACTTCCCATTTTTTGTGTTTGAGATTTTTAAAAACATTCATGAATTCATGATGTAACAATGTTGAACTCCTGCTGAATGCCTCCCTGTCCATGTCATTAGCTTGTCTGGACTCCTATAGGTTATTGAATTTATTAACCATGGTGGTTTTGGAAATGTAGTGCCCTGAACAAGCTTAGGCAGTATTACATTCATTTTCATAACACTAGTGAACAACAATCCCAAACCCATTATAATATAATTCCAGTGGTAACTGATTTCTACTTTGATACCTTCCTATACATCAGCCATGATCTCAATAAGTTAAGGAATAGAATCAAGGGGCTAAATGGCACACTCCTCTTCCTATGTTTATTTTCTATCTTCATTGACTTGTAAATGCCACCTATTGCTTTGCTGTCAATCGCATAGGTTTTAATTGGATGGATTAGACTGCTGTATGGAAAAGTTGCAATTTTTAAAAACATTATCAGGATAAAGGTTACGTCCCACTTATTTAGGCACCTGAAGAAAGTGGTGATTCTCCTTCCACCATGTCACACAATTGTGTAATTATAATGTATATTTTATAAAGAAGGCTACTTTGTTTCTTTAAAATAGAAAGCCTTTCACAAGTGGTTGTCAGAAGTCACATGAATGATTTTTGTCAATTCATCTCAGCCAGAAAAGGAAGGCAGGCAAATGTGTTATCTGAATGGCAACCACAAAGAAGCCATTTAGAACTTAACAATTTCACAGACAACAAAAGGGATCCTTAAAATGGTGTGAGAATTTGAAAACACCTGAAACAAGCAAGTGATTGGAAGATTCTCCACACGCTCCCACCACCACAAGGAATTTCAGCATAACTGGTGATGCTCTTTGGGCCAATGACACTCCAAAGTCACACATCTTAAACATGAGACACCCCTTTAAGGTAATTCCCCAGGAAGCTCTGAGACACAAAACCTTTCGAGAAATGTGAACATAAGTGGTACAGTTGTTAAGTTTGCAGGTGACTCCAAAATTGTAGGTGTAGTTGACAGCGAAGAAGGTTACTTCAGATTACAACGGGATCTTGAACAGATGAGCTGAGAAGTGGCAGATGGAGTTTAATTTAGATAAATGTGAGGTGCTGCATTTTGGGAAAGCAAATCATAGCAGGACTTATATACTTGATGGTAAGATCTTGGGGAGTGTTGCTGAACAAAGAGACCTTGGAGTGCAGGTTCATAGCTCCTTGAAAGTGGAGTCGCATGTAGATAAGATAGTGATGAAGGCATTTGGTATGCTTTCCTTTAATGGTCAGAGTATTGAGTACAGGAGTTAGGAGGTCATGTTGCGGCTGTGCAGGACATTGTTTAGGCCACGTTTGGAATATCGCATGCAAATCTGGCCTCCTTCCTATCAGAAGGATATTGTGAAACTTGAAAGGGTTCAGAAAAGATTTACAAGGATTGTTGCCAAGGTTGGAGGATTTGGGCTATAGGGAGAGGTTGAATAGGCTGGGGCTGTTTTCCCTGGAGCGTCGGGGCCTGAGGTGTGACCTCATAGGGGTTTATAAAATCATGAGGAGCATGGATAGGATAAATAGACAAAGTCTTTTCCCTGGGGTGGGGGAGTCCAGAACTAGAGAGCATATGTTTATGGTGAGAGGGGAAAGATATAAAAGAGACCTGAGGGGCAATTTTTTCATGTCGAGAGTGATACACGTATGGATTGAGTTGCTAGAGGAAGTAGTGGAGGCTAGTACAATTGCAACATTTTGCAATTGCAACAATTTGAAGGCACCTGGATGGGTATATGAATAGGAAGAGTTTAGAGTGACATGGGCTGGGTGCTGGCAGATGGGATTAGATTGGTTTGGGATATTTGGTCGGTATGGATGAGTTGGACCGAAGGGTCTGTTTCCGTGCTGTACATCTCTATAACTCTATGACTCTAAGTCTTCTCAAAAGAGAAGCTTTTAGAAATCAATCTAAAAGTCATGGCAAGCTGCAGTGCTTGAATCACAGAACCAGCAAGGAATAATAAATCTTCACTGCCTATCTCAACTTACTTACTCTGCCTGTGCAAGCAACTCCAACTATACAATGACAGAAACTAGCACAGCTACCAAATTCTGACAATATATTTTCAATATCCTTCATTTTGATAAGATAAATCTTCAAGAAAGTAACAAACCTACAAACAATAACAAATGCACTTACTTCCATTTTAAATTTTTTATTCATATAAAATTTTAATCTTTTATTGACATTTTATCTGTAAACATTAGATCACATTTGACTGAGTAACTTTCAACAACAGTTATCTAACAAACCAACCTTTGATCTTGTTTTAAAACTAAATCATTGCTGCCAGTTAATTTTTTAAGTTGGAACATTCAAAAAATGAAAAGGGAGCTAACATTCAAAAATGAAAATGAGCTACATAAAATTCAGAGGTCACTGACCATGTTGCAGACACGCCTGGTAACCATTTCACACTGCAGTGCTTCTAGTAATGGAGGAGATGGGGAATTATGATACATTGAAAGCTTTATCCTGGATGGTGTCAAGCTTCTTGAGTACTGTTATAGTTTCACCTTTCAGTCTAGTGGTGAACATTCTATAAGCTTCTTGACTTGAGCCTTGCAGATAATAGGCATTGAATAATTATGAGGTGAGTCACTTATGACAAAACTCCCAGCCATTTCCTTACTCTTCTAACCATGATAGTGACATTGTTCTTCCTGTTAACCTTCTGGTCACTAATCAACACAGAATGTTGACTAGTAATAACGTCAGCATTGTAGGTCAGATGGGATGTTTTGTTTTTCCTTGTTCATTCCCTCAAATCCAGGTAAACAATATCTGCAACCTTATCTTTATCTATGGAGCTGTAAACATCTTAAGGAGAATCCATTACATTGGAAACATAAGCGTTCCTTCTGGAAACATAATATCAATTGACAATTAGACTCCAACCTTTTCAGATGATCCTATTTCTGTTGTTCCTTAAATACTCTTCCCACAATCAAAGCAAATCTCACAGTTCATTGCTTTCCCCTGCTTTTAAGATAAAAAAGGAAAAAGATTTACATCTATGTAGTACTTTTCACAACTAACCGGATATCCTAAAATGCTTGACAGCCAGTGCAATAATTTAGAAATCACACTTTTAATTTTACTATTGTAAAAAATGGGACATTACCAGACTGTAATCAGCTTGGGAATTAAATCCTGATGGGACACAGTTTCCTCATCTATGTCAGTATTATTCTCTAGACATTTTCACGCCTTGAAACCTCATGTATTTTCAGCTTCCTAAATCACTCCAAATGGTTTTTACTTGTGACACTTAGAGTTTGCATTGTCTTTGTTCTGGTATAGATCTCGTTAATTTAGCCTCTTCTCTCAACCTTTTAACAATAAAAATTTGTAATTTCACCACTCCCCTTGCCTCAGCTTCAACTTACTGACTTCTTCTGGTAAAGAGCTCAAGTTCATTAGTACCCTTCTCTTGGTCCTCTACATACAACACACTACAGTGTGAACAAAGCAAATAGTGTATACTTAAGCAAATTATATCAGGTGCCAAATAAACAAGCTGCTTCATCCTGGACAGTGTTGAGCTGCTTAACTGTTGCCCACATCCAGACAAGTGGAGGTACACCATCACACTCCTTAGTTGTGCTTGTAAACGGTAGATCAGCTTTGGGGATTTAGGAGTTAGTAATGCAATTTAATCTCTATGAACACCTTAAGCTGACTTTAAATGGTTGGAAAGCTGCTGTTACATGCAGAATTCCAAAATGTGCGACCCTGATTGCTCATTAACAATCCAATACCACCAGCCATGGTAACTGGGAATTTTCTGCCTGTCAGTCAGGCTGCTGAATGATAGAGGCATTGAAGCATTATATGCATCAAGCAGCATCTGTAGCTTGTTTGGAGCCATACTAGAAAAATTCTCATTTTAACTCGGCCCGCATGTAATCTCAAGAGATGGGCTTTTGCTTTGAGGAGCTTTAGATTTTCTGGTATTCCATTTGACACTTTTACCATAAGAGGAGCCCGAGGTCTGAGCAAAATCTTTTACAACTGAACTATTATATTTCAGAAAGTGTTTGAAACCAATAGAGTACAATTGACAGGACTATTAGTGAAAATGGAGGCCTCATACAGAGCATAAGCTAGTGATCTACATAAGCAGCAGGCATCATGACTAGAGGCAAATTACAGTGGTGCTGTGAAAATAAATGTTATTTTTCAAGTTTTGTCCTATGAAGCGTCTTGGGAGGTTATTAACTACATTAAAAACACTGCATAAATGTAAATTGTTGCTATGAAGAACAAGCTAATAAAAGGCTGTTGGATAATGATCCAAGGAAGAAAATAAAACACAGTTTGAACACTTAGTTTCAGGACTCATTCTACTACTAAAGAATGTAAAATCAGCAAGGAAGCTAGTGATTAGACAGAAAATAACAGCTCAGAATTTTCAATGTCTTCTGATCATGAAGTCTCAGTGAGTCTCAATAGTACAAATTCCTGCACAAATGCTTAATCCTGAATGCTGTTGAGTTTTTCCAGCAATTTCCATTTTTGTTTCTGATTTCCAGCATCTGCAGTTCTTTTGTTCTTTTTGTTTAGTGCTTAATACTCAATGGTTTTGCTAGAAGCTATTTTCTCCACTGGCACGGTGGCTCAGTGGTTAACAATGTTGCCTCACAGCACCAGGGACCAGGTTCAATTCCAGCCTCTGGTGAGTGTGTGCAGTTTGCACACTCTCCCTGTATCTTTGTGGGTTACCTCCCACAGTCCAAAGATGTGCAGATTAGGTGAATTGACTATGCTCAATTGCCCATAGTGTGCAGGCTAGTTGGGTTAGCCATGGAAAATGTAGAGTTAGAAAGAGTGGGTGGTCTGCTCTTTCAGCAGGTCAGTGTGGATTCAATGGGCCAAATAGCCTGATTCCACACTGCAGGAATTCCATGAATTAAAAAAAAAGATGGAAACCCACTAGTTGCATCTAAAGAAGTTTCCAGTTCAATGTGTTAGGAGCTTGCATATGATTATTTGATAGCATATTTTCAAGAATCTGGATTTTCTCTAAATATGGAGGGCTGTTCAAACAAAAAAAATAAATTTCAGTGCTGCTGCAAATAAAACTGAATGCCAAGATACATGAATTAAGGCCCTTACAGCTCAGCAAGATTAGATATCTTCACATTCATAGCTGTGGTGTGCTTAAGCCTACACTGCTTGTAATGTTTTAGAAATCTGTCTTCCATAGTAACCACCAAGTGATTTTTTTTTCAAGTCCTGCCAATCAAGTGCAAAAATCTATGCCAAAAAGTGCATAGAAATAGCTAAATAGCTTCAATAGCGGAAGGAATCCTTTGGGAGCATACAGAGTGTAGAAGTCATTTTGTTTTATATTTTACCTAATGCAATAGTTCAATGATTATGGCCAAAGGCAGCTTCCTTTGAGAGATCAAATGACACCAATACAATTACTGCCAGTCAAGGCAAAAGACAGGAAAAGCTACTGTAGTCTGTTTGGTTCACATCAATAAACTAAGGAGATCCACTTTACCAGTCAGGAAGAATTTCTCTCTGCTCGTGGATTATGCTTCATCTGTTTATATATGCGATTATCACCTGACAGACAACAAACCAAGATATTGGAGTCTAACCGAGATATTAGCAACATCGGGCTCAGCAGAGTTTCATGCAGATTATTTTCAGCCACACCAGGCAGACATTTATCTTTACTCATAGAAGGGTGCAAAAAATTCCTTGTAAGCACTTACACAAAACAGGAGGTGTTGATTTCTTTGGCACCTTTAGTGTCAAAGAACAAACCATTCCCTCATTTGACATCTGCAACTAATATTGAGGTTTAATTGATCACAGGCTGCAATAAAGGAGTGAAAAGTCTTTTATCATTGCAGAAGAATGTGGGAAGGCTTGAAATGCTTGTGCAAATTTAAAGTGACTTAAAGGAAAGGAAATGGCCCAGACATGCTAAGCTTTAGGCACCACCTGTCCCATTTGCAAGTTAATGGCATTTATTATTATTGAGGCTAGTTTCTACAGGTTAAAAATATGAAACACATAACTGCTGCTCCTAAAAGATGCTTTACATCCACACCACACACAGTTATTTGTTTTTACCCTCAGTGTCATTTGTTATCTAGTCAACTTTTAAGGTTTAATTGAAATTATCATTCAAATCCAACTTAATTGCAAGTCATGAGAGATCCTTCTCTTCTATCAGTATCAACAGATGTTGCAGCGTTTCAGGGTGTTACGTTAATAACTTCCCTGTTGTATTCAAAAAATTGAAAGGCATACATTTTAAGCATACGCACTGCAAATTGATCAAAATTTGATCAAAATTGTGAGATTGTTGCTTTGAATTCTTTATCCACTTTACTGGCCTTCCAACCTTGTCTTGACTCAAACCAGTTTATAGTTTGCGATAAAGACTGTCATACTTGATCTGGAAAATTAAGCAGTATCTTTGAGAGATGGTGAAAGGGGGAAGTAGACTGGGAACTGAAATTATGGAGAACTGATTTTGAAGGATTCTGTTGTTGCTTTGCCCGAAGTATGAATCAAAGATCAGTTCCAGAAGGTATGGGGTAGATTCTGGTCTCCTGGCTGACAATTGACAAGAACTAGACAAAGCAAGTGGAACAGCTCTCCAGGAAAATCCCTGAGGGTTCCTTTCCAATTCTTAGGTCACTCCTAATTTGCATGATGAATGGTTGAGGAAAGCTGTTTGTGCAAGGCTTGCTCCACAAGAGACAGGAAATCTGGCCCTGGTGCAGAATCTTAAATGCATGCAGTCGCTTAAAAAATAGTGTATTTTCTGTAGCTGAAGGAGTGAAGCAGATTCTGTACAGAAGCTGCAGGAAGGTACCTTGATGTACAAAATATTCCAACAGGCCTCTGAGGATTTAGTGCACAGCTAGGAAATGTTGGTTCAACAAATTCGCAATGTAAAGTGTGTCCTCTTCCCCTTGTTGTCAGTGAGTATTAAGGCAAATTTGTGATTGCGCCAACATATGAAAGAGATCAGCATTTCTTGCAGAACCTTGCTGCAGGAGCGATGTGTCATGCTAACATCAGTGCTCAGTGCAATGCAGCACCCCAAGATATTTATTTATGTGACAATTATCTCCTAATTGTTTATGAATAATAAAAGTACATCACAATACATTCCTCTTTTTTAAAAAAAATAGTGCCTAGATTTCAATACAACAGTCCTAATCATTTTTATTCCTGATGAAGGGCTTTTGCCCAAAACGTCGATTTCGAAGCTCCTTGGATGCTGCCTGAACTGCTGTGCTCTTCCAGCATCACTAATCCTAATCATTTACATTTTCAAGTAAAGATTAACAATCAGCTTTTATAAATAAACTGAACTCCTTAAGAGTCTTCTGTAGTTTGTTTTCTCTGAAAAACATTGATCAAGCATGGCATTGGTGGTCAGATGTTTTGGCATTCATCACTCTCAGTGGTGAGTTGGCACACTGCTCAGGCAATGTCGTGTGTTGTTCTTGATTGTCTTGCCTGATGCTGATATTGTGTCACTTGCTGTTGTTGATGTTTCAATGTTTGGTAGTAATGCTGCTGCTGATGTTGTGTCAGGGGTTACTGATGTTGCTGGGTTTGTTAATGATCTTTCCTGCATTTCCAGCTGGGATGCAGCTCAAGAATGGACGCTGATCTTTTTTCAGTTACGTCCTGGTTTCAGTCACAGTGATGTGTAACTTTGAACTCTTTAGGGTCACCAAAGATGTTTGTACTGTTGAACACTGTATAAGTTCAGCTTTTCATCTCAACAATTCAGGCAACAATTTGACATGCTTGTTGAGATTTGATCTCCTTTGACCTGTGCATTCATGAGTGGTTATCTTAATTGCTCCTCCTAACTTGCAGGAACTATCTTACTTGGTAGAGTTATAGAGTCAGAGCGCTGTACAACATTGAAACAGACCCTCCAGTCCAACTCATCCATGCTGACCAGATATCCTAAATTAATCTAGTCCTATTTGCCAACATTTGGCCCATTTCCCTCTAAACCCTCCCTATTCATATATCCATCCAGATGCCTTTTAAATGTTGTAATTGTACCAGCCTCCACCACTTCCTCTGGCGGCTCATTACATACATGTACCACCCTCTGCATGAAACAGTTGCCTCTTAGGTCCCTTCTAAATCTTTTCCCTCTCACCTTAAATCTATGCCCTCTAGTTTTGTACTCCCTGACCTTGTCTATTTACCCTATCCATGCCCCTCATAATTCTATGAGGTCACCCCTCATCCTCCAATGCTCCAGAGAAAGAGCCCCAACCTTTTCAGCCTTTCCCTATAGCTCAAATCCTCCAACCCTGGCAACATCCTTGTAATTTTTTTCTGAACTCTTTCAAGTTTCACAACATCCTTCCTATAGAACGGAGACCAGGATTGCATGCAGTATACCAAAAGTGGCCCAACCAATGTCCTGTACAGCTGCAACATTACCTCTCAACTTCTATACTCAATGCACTGACCAATAAAGGCAAGCATACCAAAAGCCTTCTTCACTATCCCGTTTACCTGGGACTTTTCTTTCAAGGAGCTACGAACCTTCACTCCAAGGTCTCTTTGTTCAGCAACTCTTCCCAAGACCTTACCATTAAATGTTTCAGTCCTGCCCTGATTTGCCTTTCCAAAGTGCAGCACCTCACGTTTATCTAAATTAAACTCCATTTGCCACTCCTCGGCCAATTGGCCCATCTGAGGTAACCTTCTGTCCACTACACCTCCAATTTTGGTGTCATCTGCAAACTTATAACTATACATCCTGTATTCACTTCCAAATTATTTATTTTATCCTTTCTTCCATTCAGGAGCACACAGCTGATCAGGCTCTGTGTTTAGATATTTCTATTCCCACATGACCTTCATGCATCTTCAAGACCCTTCCTGCATCATTTTTGATGTGACTATGAATCCAGCTCGAAGGAAACCATCCTCTACTGAGCTGTTATCTCTATGATACCAGTGCTCCTGCACTCCTGGTTGTTATAGAGATAACTTATTTGCTTTCCCTGGATCATTCCCTGAAAGAAACACTATAATTCTTCTTTAACTTGAGTTAGTTTCAGTGATGTTACATTCATTAAGTGATGGATCTTGTATCTTTTGTTTCTGCTGTGGTGACTTCCAAAGTAGGTTTTTTGCTAGCATCATCTCTCTTCTGGCTTGTCAGGGTTTTGAAGGCTAAAGAAAACTGCTGTAGTCTCCTGGTGCTTTGCACAAATTTATCTTATAAATCCACTCCAGTGCTCAATGACCATTATTCAGTATGAACTTTCTTCCATAGAGATATAGATGGAATTTCTGATATACATGATTGCCAATAGCTCTCTTATTCTATGTTGCATATCTGGTCTCTGCTTTAGTTGCGATTACTACCTTGTGGAGGGCCTGTCCTCTCCTCTACCAAAACATCTACTTTCAGAGTTGGAAGTTATGTCTGTTGTCACATGATAGAGTTATCTCCTTACACACAACTTCTTTGAGCTTGTTGAAACTGCTTCCTTGACTCAGGCCGCCAGACATCAGATTTGTCCTCGGCTGCTTTGGGAAGCGAGAAATGTGATTGCTTTGCCGCTTGTGAAGACTTTTGCATCCTTGATCTCCACCGGAGTCGTGCCGGATGACTGGAGGGAGGCAAATGTAATTCCTCTCTTCAAGAAAGGAAATAGGGAAATCCCCGGCAATTACAGACCAGTCAGTCTCACATCTGTCATCTGCAAGATGTTAGAAAGGATTCTGAGGGATAGGAGTTATGACCATCTGGAAGAGCATGGCTTGATTAAATGCAGTCAGCACGGCTTTGTGAGGGGCAGGTCATGCCTCACAAATCTTATTGAGTTCTTTGAGGATGTTACTAGACAAGTTGATGAGGATCGAGCGGTGGATGTTGTGTATATGGACTTCAGTAAGGCATTTGATAAGGTTCCCCATAGTAGACTCGTTCAGAAGGTCAGGAGGAATGGGATACAGGGAAACTTAGCTGTCTGGATACAGAATTGGCTGGTTGACAGAAGACAGCGAGTGGTAGTGGAAGGAAAATATTCTGCCTGGAGATCAATGGTGAGTGGTGTTCCACAGGGCTCTGTTCTTGGGCCTCTACTCTTTGTAATTTTTATTAATGACTTGGATGAGGCGATTGAAGGATGGGTTAGCAAGTTTGCAGACTTGCAAACAAGGTTGGAGGTGTTGTTGACAGTATAGAGGACTGTTGTAGGCTGCAGTGTGACATTGACAGGATGCAGAGATGGGCTGAGAGGTGGCAGATGGAGTTCAACCTGAATAAATGCGAAGTGATGCATTTTGGAAGGATGAACTTGAAAGTTGAGTACAGGATTCTTGGCAGTGTGGAGGAACAGCGGGATCTTGGTGTGCCGGTACATAGATCCCTTAAAATTGCCACTCAAGTGGACGGGGTTGTTAAGAAAGCATATGGTGTTTTGGCTTTCATTAACAGGGGGATTGAGTTTAAGAGCCGTGAGATCTTGTTGCAACTCTATAAAATTTTGGTTAGACTGCACTTGGAATACTGTGTCCAGTTCTGGTCGCCCTATTATAGGAAAGATGTGGATGCTTTGGAGAGGGTTCAGAGGAGGTTTACTAGGATGCTGCCTGGAATGGAGAGCTTATCTTACTAAGAGAGGTTGATTGAGCTCGGACTTTTTTCATTGGAGAAAAGAAGGAAGAGAGGGGACCTAATTGAGGTGTACAAGATAATGAGAGGCATAGATTGAGTTGATAGCCAGAAACTTTTTCCCAGGGCAGAAATTGTTATCACGAGGGGTCATAGTTTCAAGCTGTTTGGCGGAAAGTATAGAGGGGATGTCAGAGGCGGGTTCTTTATGCAGAGAGTTGTGGGAGCATGGAATGCGTTGCCAGCAGCAGTTGTGGAAGTGAGGTCATTGGGGTTATTTAAGAGACTGCTGGACATGCATATGGTCACAGAAATTTGAGAGTTCGTACATTAGGTTTACCTCACATGAGGATCAATGGTTGGCACAACATTGTGGGCTGAAGGGCCTTTTCTGTGCTGTACTGTTCTACGTTCTATGTTCTTTCTGTGTGTCCTGACATGTAGTGTGGGACAAATCATGTCTGGATTAAGCCAAGGAAATTTCTCAACTCTTCCATTTCTTTGGAAGCTTTCATTTCGAAGATGACCTTACCTTTATCAGTCCTCAGTATGATTCCATCAATTGTGCACACCTTTTTGAAGAACTAACATTCTGTCACCTTCATGACATGTTTGGTTCCATTTAAATTGATCCCAGATTTTCTGGTTCCCTTATCAGCTTCATGTAAATAGTGGTCATGATCTTTTATCCTCATGACATGGATGAGGATATCAACACTAACTCTGACTATTCCTTTACATTGTTATAATATCTCATCTACTATATGCTGGAACACAGCCCAGCTCATTTTAATGTCAAAAGTTAGGCGCAGGAATTGATCCTGGACTAAGGGTGTGTTGAACCTCATCACCAATTATGATTCCTTATCAACCTTCACATTGCAGTACCTGTCTCTGGCATCAGCTTGCTATAAACCTATGCTATCTCTTCCAGTGTTGGAACAGGGTGCTGATTCCTCTTTGTTAATCATAAATATCTTTATGATCCAGGCAAATTCTTAGCTATCTATTTGACTTCTCTCTCACCACGTTGGAATTTATCCAATCTGTTGTCTCCATGACTCGAGCAAATACTTTCTTTTGTTCCACCTCTTGGAGTTCTCTGTCACACTTATCTTTTAGTTTGAATAGCAATTTACTTGGGGGATTACTCACATGTTTCATCGTTGGGTCAATAGTAATGTGTAACTTAAAATCTCCAAAGCATCCAAACATCTCATCAAAACATTCTGAGTACATTTGTGTCAGCTTTTATTTGCATCTGATTGGAAGGTAGTTTACAATGTGTGTAACCTTTAAACCTCAATGTTGTTTCTTTCACCTCGTAGGTTAGTCCGATAATCTGCAGGTTCTCACAAATGTTCAACTGCTCAGTATAGCAGGGCCATTTGTTTCAGTGATGTAGAACTTAATACTTTTTCCTGTGTGAATCCTTCTGACATTACTTGGTTTCAGAGCTTCCTTCCTTGGATAGCCATTTACTTTTACAATTTTGGGAAAGATTTTCCGATACACCCTGAGGAGGAAGATGATATTCTGTGCTGTGATTCGGTGTTTAGATTTAGTGTTATGATCTCTATGGAGACCAATACACTTATAAAGAAATTCAATTATTAACTGAAAAGGTCTTGCAAAATGATTTCTCATTTTAAAGAAAAAGCCTGTTTTACTGCAATGACAATAATGGAGTATGTTAGACTAAGTCACGTAAAGGGTTGACTGTAACTGTTTGTGATATTATTGAAGGACATGGCAAACACTCATGTTAGAGAATCTATGAAAGAAGAGCATCGAAAGTAATTAGTGTAAAGGAGTGTTTTCATAGTTGTGAATATTTCACAATAGAGTGTATAAAAGTATCAGTTATCAAAACTATTCCAACCTGACAACACAATATAACTGATAAGAAAAAGAGTGTAACTATTAACAACATTAGATCTAGTAAGCACATTGATTTTACTTAAAATTTTGGATATAACACTCCCATTCTACTTTAATTTCAACAAAGAATCCTTTTCTGCACTGCAGTTTCATTGCAGGAATAAACAGTTTCCTCAAGAGAAATTAACTAGACTCTCATTGTTTGACATCTAACACACCACATCATTGCTTCACTGTCAGTATGCAGGCCTCCTTTTGATCGCTAATTACCCAAGCATATAGTTAGCCTTTCAGAACAACTAATTTTCATTTATCGTCCATTAAAACTTACAATTTCCTAACTAAAAAAAAATCTTAAAATATGTAAATTTGTACACTGTGCCATCCATAATCAATCATGGTAGACTGGCTAGTAAAGTTAGATCACATGCGATTCAGGAAGGAGCTTGTCAATTGGATAAAAAATTGGCTTGTCGGTAGGTGGTGGAGGGTTGTTTTTTTCAGACTGGAGGCCATTGGCCGGCAGTGTGCCACAGGAATCATTGGTGGGTCCACTGCTGTTTGTCATTTATTGAAATAATTTGGATATGAATATTGGAAGCATGGTTAGTAAGTTTGTGAATGACCCCATAGTTGTGGTATAATAGCCAGTGGAGAAGTTTACAAAGGGATTTTGATCAATTGGGCCAATGGACCAAGGGGTGGCAGATGGAGTTTAATTTGGATAAATGCAAGGTGTTACATTTTGGGAAGAAGGACAAGGGCAGGGCTTACACAGTTAATGGTAGGGCCCTGGGATGTGTTGTTGAACAGAGAGACCTGGGTTTTCAGGTACATAGTTCTTTGTAAGTTGCATCACAGGATAGACAGGGTAGTAAAGAAAACGTTTGACATACTTGCCTTAATTACTCAGACTTTTGAGTATAAGAGTTCAGATGTCATGTTAGAGTACAGTGTACAGTGCTGGTAACCTTGCTCTAAGAAGTATATTATTAAATTGGAGAGGGTACAGAAAAGATTTACAAGTTCAGGGACTGGAGAGGCTGGGACTATTTTCACTGTATCATAGGAGGTTGAGGGTGACCTTATAAAGATTTATAAAATCATGAAGGGCATAGATAAGGTGAATAGTAAAGGTGTTTTCCCTAGGGCGGAGTATGGTTCGCATGTGGAATGAACTACCTGAGGAAGTAGTAGATGCAGGTACAGTTACAACATTTAAAAGACATTTAGACAGGTACATGAATAAGAAAGGAGAAAGTGAGGTCTGCAGATGCTGGAGATCAGAGCTGAAAATGTGTTGCTGGAAAAGCGCAGCAGGTCAGGCAGCATCCAGGGAACAGGAGAATCGACGTTTCGGGCATAAGCCCTTCTTCAGGAATGAGGAAAGTTTGTCCAGCAGGCTAAGATAAAAGGTAGGGAGGAGGGACTTGGGGGAGGGGCGTCAGAAATGTGATAGGTGGAAAGAGGTCAAGGTGAGGGTGATATGTCAGACTGAGGTGGGGGCAGAGAGGTCGGGAAGAAGATTGCAGGTTAGGAAGGCGGTGCTGAATTCGATGGATTTGACTGAGACAGGGTGGGGGGGAGGGGAAATGAGGAAACTGGTGAAATCCGAGTTCATCCCTTGTGGTTGGAGGGTTCCTAGGCGGAAGATGAGGCGTTCTTCCTCCAACCGTCGTTTTGTTGTGGTCTGACGATGGAGGAGTCCAAAGACCTGCATATCCTTGGTGGAGTGGGAGGGGGAATTGAAATGTTGAGCCACAGGGTGGTTGGGTTGGTTGGTCCGGGTGTCCCAGAGGATTCCCTCGTCAGATCCACACCCCCCACCAACCCAACCTCCACTCCCGGCACCTTCCCCTGCAACCGCAGGAGGTGCAAGACTTGCGCCCACACCTCCCCCCCTCACCTCCCTCCAAGGCCCCAAAGGAAACTTCCATATCTGCCACAGATTCACCTGCACCTCCACACACATCATCTATTGCATCCTCTGCACCCGATGTGGCCTCCTCTATATTGGGGAGACAGACCGGCTACTTGTGGAGCGGTTCAGAGAACACCTCTGGGACACCCGGACCAACCAACCCAACCACCCTGTGGCTCAACATTTCAATTCCCCCTCCCACTCCACCAAGGATATGCAGGTCTTTGGACTCCTCCATCGTCAGACCACAACAAAACGACGGTTGGAGGAAGAACGCCTCATCTTCCGCCTAGGAACCCTCCAACCACAAGGATTTCACCAGTTTCCTCATTTCCCCTCCCCCCACCCTGTCTCAGTCAAATCCATCAAATTCAGCACCGCCTTCCTAACCTGCAATCTTCTTCCTGACCTCTCCGCCCCCACCTCAGTCTGACCTATCACCCTCACCTTGACCTCTTTCCACCTATCACATTTCCGACGCCCCTCCCCCAAGTCCCTCCTCCCTACCTTTTATCTTAGCCTGCTGGACAAACTTTCCTCATTCCTGAAGAAGGGCTTATGCCCGAAACGTCGATTCTCCTGTTCCCTGGATGCTGCCTGACCTGCTGCGCTTTTCCAGCAACACATTTTCAGCTCAGACATGAATAAGAAAGGTTTACAGGCATATGCATCAAATGCAGGCAAATGGGACTAGTTACATATGGGAAACTTTGTCAGCATGGACAAGTTAGACCAAAGGGTCTGTTTCCATGCTGTATACCTCTATGACTCTATAATTTGCAACTTTGTCTAAACTTCTCAAATGCCAGTATACATCACCTGCTCTCAGTGAGACATCTGCCAGAGCTGCATGTGTTTTGTTGCTGTGCTGATTCTTTTTTTAGCACAATTCATTTAGTTTTCCTCTCCCTTTGTAGCACTTATGTATGATGATTTTTCAATCTAATTCAACATTAAATTCATTTGAAACATTTGGATTTTTACTCACAGATGGCAATATCAGCATATAATGCCTTCTAGTTCCCATAAGTTAAAAATAATCACACTGATATTCAAAATGATGGAGCTTCATCAAGTATATTACTTGCATTTCTCCATATGGCTGGTGAACTGATTGACTCATACATTGTTATTTGATAGTAAAAATGTGATGCCCTGGGATATATTTCACACAGTAATTAGCTCTTAGCTCTTTATAAGTAAAATAACATAAGACATAGGCTTGTGGGAGTACTGAGGTGTAGCTTGGTAGCACATGGTAGTACAATGAATCATGCAATCATAAAACATGTGTCATTTCTAATTATAAAATCTCCTGAGCCCATGCTTGTGTTTCCGCTATCAGATAAGCTGGACCAGAGATCCAGGGACAAAATGAGTTCATGTAACACAGTCCAAAGATGTGCAGGTCAGGTGAATTGGCCATGCTAAATTGCCCGTAGTGTTAGGTAAGGGGTAAATGTAGGGGTATGAGTGGGTTACGCTTCGGCGGGGCGGTGTGGACTTGTTGGGCCGAAGGGCCTGTTTCCACACTGTAAGTAATCTAATCTAATCTAATCTAATCTGCAGTGAGGACTTGACTACTGGCTATAGCATCTGAGGAGCCCTTGAATCAGCCAGTTCTTGCATTGTCCATAGTGAGGCTGAAGGGTGGCTGTGTTATGGGAAATAAGTGTTAATGAATTGGTAATGTTAGAAAATAGCAACAGTAAAAACAACAGAAATTGCTGGAGAAATTCAGCAGGTCTGGTAGCATCTGTGTTAAGAAAGCAGAGTTAATGTTTTGATCCTGGTGGCTCATCATCAGTAAAATGGTCACTTGACCTCAGTTTGCATATATCATGAAGCTTCAACATCAACAGCAATTTCATTAAAAAAAACAAAATTAGACGATGAAGGCTTCACCTAATAACAGCACCATAACTAATTGAGACATAACTAAGCACCAGAAGTCGCACCATTCATGGCACCTTCACAATATTCAAGCCACATGGTAGCTGGCGATCACCCATGATATTGCTGACAAGCAATATGCTATTTGGAAGTGGACCCTGATGTCGACCGTAGTATTTTATGAGGCTCAGTGCAACTGTGAGTTGTCTTTCACTTCAGCACAACAAATTTACTAATGCATAATTAGCTCAAATTATACACATTACACCTACTGATACAAGAAGATATGAGCTACAAATATATATTCCAAATATATACCAATACTGTAACATTAGATCATTATACCTGTTATTTGACTTTGATTACGTCAGTTTTAAAATATTATTGAGAGCGATTTGAAAGATTTTGTGACAATTTTAAAATTGTGACTATGAGAATAAAATGTGTAATTTTATTGTTTGAGTGTCTGTGGTTACTTGCTTTTTGTCCTTAATTGGGGTATGATTAATGGATTTTCCTATGTCTGTGCTTGAGTGAATCAACACAGTCAACATGATAGATGGTATAGCAAAAAAAAATGTCTGAGAGGCAGGGTGGGGTTCTGATGTGATTTTAGTGGTTGTGATGCAAAGACATTATCTACATGTACAGATGTAGTATGGATATGCATTAAGTAACAAACTTTCATTTGTACAAATTTGATCATACCTATAATACAAGTCATTACAGAAAATATTATAATTAATGATTCATCTCAAAACCTATGTACTTGTGGAAAACTCAATGGTTACCAGTCTGAGGAACATATTTTGCGTTAAATCTGCAATAAGTTTGAAAAATATCAGAAAATATCTTTTAAAATTACAAAATATGCATTTTGAAAATGTGAACATTTTGATAAGAAGTTGTAATATAGAATTATATTACAGTGCATATTAATACATTTGTGGAGTAGTTGAAGCTGTTCTTTGTTTTAAAGGTCTTATAAAAATAAAAATTCTTTCTGTTATGATGATAGAATCATAGAACATAGAACATTACAGCACAGTACAGGCCCTTCGGCCCTTGATGTTGTGCTGACCTGTGAAACCAATCTGAAACCCATCTACCTATACTATTCCATTCTCACCCATATGCCTATCCAATGACCATTTAAATAACCTTAAAGTTGTCGAGTCTACTACTGTTGCAGGCCATGGGTTCCACGCTCGTACTACTCTCTGAGTAAAGAAACTACCACTGACATCTGTCCTATATCTATCACCCCTCAATTTAAAGCTACGTCCCTCGTGCTAGCCATCACCATCTAAGCAAAAAGGCTCTGACTGTCCAACGTATTTAACCCTTTGATTATCTTATATGTCTGAATTAAATCACCTCTCAACCTTCTTCTCTCTAACGGAAACAGCCTCAAGTCCCTCAGCCTTTCCTCATAAGACCTTCCCTCTATACCAGGCAATATCCTTCTAAATCTCCTCTGAACCCATTCCAAAGCTTCCACATCCTACCTATAATGCGGTGATCAGAACTGTATGCAATACTCCAAGTGTGGCTGCACCAGAGTTTTGTACAGCTGCAGCATGACCTCATGGTTCTGAACTCAATCCCTCTACCAATAAAAGCGAACACACCGTATGCCTTCTTAACAACTCTACCAACCTGGGTGGCAACTTTCAAGGATCTATCTACCTGGATACCGAGATCTCTCTGCTCATCTACACTACCAAGAATCTTACTATTAGCCCAGTACTCTGCTTTCGTGTTACTCCTTCTAAAAGTGAATCACCTCACACATTTCCACATTAAACTCCATTTGCCACCTCTCAGCCCAGCTCTACAGCTTATCTATGTCTCTCTGTAACCTACAACATTCTCTGTAAACTACAACTCAACTGAACTTAGTGTCGTCCGCAAATTTACTAATCCATCCTTTGCCCTCATCCATGTCATTTATAAAAATGACAAACAACAGTGGACCCAAAACAGATCCTTGTGGTACACCACACTAGTAACTGAACTATGGGTTGAATATTTCACATCAACCACCACCCTCTGTCTTTTTTCAGCTAGCCAATTTCTGATCCAAACAGCTAAATCACCCTCAATCCCATGACTCCATATTTTGTGCAATAGCCTACCATGGGGAACCTTATCAAACACCTTACCGAAATCCATATACACCACATCAACCACTTTACCTTCATCCACCTGCTTGGTCACTTTCTCAAAGAACTCAATAAGGTTTGTGAGGCACAAACTACCCTTCACAAAACTGTGTTGACTATCCCTAATCAACTTAATCCTTTCTAGATAATTATAAATCCTATCTCTTATAACCCTTTCCAACACTTTACCCACAACCGAAGTAAGGCTCACAAGTCTATAATTTCCAGGGTTGTCTCTACTCCCCTTCTTGAACAAGGGAACAAAGTTTGCTATTCTCCAGTCTTTTGGCACTATTCCTGTAGACAATGATGACATAAAGATCAAAGCCAAAGGCTTGGCAATCTCTTCCCTTGATTTCCAGTTTATCTGGCCCAAGGGACTTATCTATTTTTACACTTTTCAGAATTGCTAACACCTCTCCCTTGTGGACCTCAGTATTCTCCTCGATCACATTGTCTTTTTTTCATGTGAATGCTGATGAAAAGTTTTCATTTAGTGCTTACTCACCTCCTCTGTCTCCATGCACAACTTTCCAGTCCTATCCTTGATTGACCATAATCTTATTCTAGTTATTCTTTTATTCCTGATATACCTGTAGAAAACCTTAGGGTTTTCCTTGATCCGATCCGCCAATGACTTCTCATGTCCCCTCCTGGTTCTTCTTAGCTCTCTCCTTAGGTCTTTCCTGGCTAAATTGCAACTCTCAAGTGCCCTAACTGAGCCATCACATTTCATCCTAACATAAGCCTTCTTCTTCCTATTGACAATAGATTCAACTTCCTGGTAAATCACAGCAATAGCTGGTCCTTGAACACATTTCAATTGTGCCCATCCTCTGCAGCTTCCTTCCCTATCCTATGCATCCTAAATCTTGCCTAATCACATTTTAATTGCCTTTCCCCAGCTATAACTCTTGTCCTGCTGTATGTACCTAACCCTTTCCATCGCTAAAGCAAACACAACTGAATTATGGTCACTATCACCAAAATGCTCACCTACCTTCAAATCTAACACCTGGCCAGATTCATTACCCAATACCAAATTTAATGTGGCCTTGCCCCTTGCTGGCCTGTCTACATACTGTGTCAGGAAACCCTCCTGCGCTCACTGGACAAAATGTATCATGGAAATGATACAGTAGAAAAGGTGCCACACCATCCATTATATATGCACCTTTATTAATTTATTACGGAGGCTTCCACCATCCTTTCAGTCTGTATCTATTCCAGGTCATACCAACTTGTATTAAAGAAAAATGATTCATTTTGTCATCTTTTGCTCATTTGCCAATCACTTTATATCTACATCTTCTTGTTACCTATTCTCCTGTTGTAGTTAAAAAAAATTCTCCTTATTTATTCCATCAAAAACATTCATGTCTTTTATCAAATCTCCCATTACAGTTCCCTACCTAAAAGAGAACAATAACCTCTCAAGTTTTCTACAGAAGAAATCCCTCATTACTGGTATCTATTGTAACACCTTCTACACACAGCTGAGGTTTAACCTGCATTGTACAAATATTTCACATAATTTCTTTGTTTTTGCAGTTTCTCTATTCTTGAAGCCAAGGATCCAACAAGTGTTTTTCACAACCTTCTTGACTTCTCATTTAACTGACAGTAAAAGTAATATGCACTGACACGTGAACACTAAATCCCATAAGCACTTGTAATTTAATCAACACTTTAGATGTAGCACTCTCCAGTTGGAAGAAGTTGGAAGAACTGGATCTCATTTCCATTTAGGCATTTTATAGCCTTCAAGTACTCAGCATTGAGACCATGAACGCTGTCCTCCATTGTGGTTACACCTCTTCGCACCCCCTACCTCTGTGTGCGTAGGTTTGTTCTCACAGAGTTGACCTATTTGATATGATTCACACCTATCATTAACAGCTATTCTGTATCTGTATCCCTCCTCTATTACTGTTAGCACTCCTTTTGTCTCACTCTGGGAGCCCTCACTGTTTGTTCCACTAACTCCTCTTCCCACTTTGTCAACAGCATGATATTGTCATTTCCAGACCATTCAGTCCCCCAGAAGATTCATATTAAACTCAAAATCAATGTTGTTTCTCTCTCCATAGATGTTGCTAAACCTGCTATGTTTCCCCAGCACTTTGTGGTTTTATTTTAGATCTCAAACATCTGCAGAATTTTGTTTCTATTTGCATTTATATAATGCCCTATTCACAGTGAAACATCTCAAGGTTCTTCCATGTGAAGTCAGCCATTTCCTCATTTGGAAAGAAGCTTAGGCTAGAATTTATGCCCCATCCATGTATCCGCCATAGACTGTGACCTCTCAATGACCTTTAAGGGGCCTCTTCCTGTTAACATCAACTTTGTACTCGTTAAGTGAGGAGGGAGTTGGTTTGGGGAACTCCCACTGTAGTCTGCTGGCCTATCCAGGGTCTTGGGTTGCAGAGTCCCTCCTTTACAGTCCCCAGTGCCAGAGGAAGGAAACCCCCAAGGACTCTGCCCACTGGAGGAACTCTTTCTGCCCTTTCTATTGTGCACCCTACTTCCTGCTTGCTGGAGACTCCCTGACTTGCCATGTTGAGCCCACTAATTTCCCTAACCCAGATCACCAACAGTGCTCCTGGACAATGGTTTGCTGTAGCCGCTAGCAGTGGCCATCATTTCCTGTGGGGCTAGAGGCCCTCTGATTGGCCTGAACCACATAAAATAGCACCAAGACTTTTGAGGCCGACAGAGGTGAGGTCACCTCCAATTCTCCGACATATGAGTGGGGTCACTGCATTTCATTCTGACCTTAGTAACGACCTGCATTGAAACCTGGGACTGTAGTGCTCTCTTTGATACACCTCCCATCAGATGTATCCCAACAGAAACGTAATATTTTCCAGAAGTTTTAATATGGGACAACAAAGTAAGGGTTTTCCAATTTCTCAACAAAGAGATTTTGTGATTAACATTTTACTGAAGGAGATTAGGAAGATTTAATACTAGTAACCTCTGGTCTCTATGACTAATAAGTTGAGAATCATGTAATCTCTTGGGTCTTGAATATACAGCCAAAAAATTATGTGTTTTATTTTGCATCTGCCTTCTTTTGTTCTAAGCTGCTTTCTTTTTCAGATGCCATGTGCTTAATTGTAAATATTACATGCAATACAGAGGATTCAAGGAAAAGGTAGATTTTCTCTTTTCCAAGAACTAGCCTGCTGCGAGGACTTTTTTAAAACATTTTTCCTCGAAAAATCAGTATCGTAAAAGCAAGGTGTCAAATGAAATTATGCAACACAGATTCCCAAGCAATTACAAAAATTGCAACAATTACATTTTAAAAATGACTGTGCATTTTATGAATGTTGATAAAATGCAGCTTCATGGAGGCATGATGTATTTCGACAGATCACTCTCAGTTGTGGCTTGGTGGGATATTTTGTGGTACTCAGCATATGATGTAATCACATTGTTAAACATGAGCTCTGCAGCTGACATTAAAGGTGTTTCTTAGATCCTCGCATGTGATATGAACTGATATATTGCCTCCTACACATACTGCTTTGCATTAATGAAAAATGTGGCATATATGTGAGTTATGAATACATGCCCATGACAATATGGTTCTTATCTTATTCTGAATCATGGGTAGAACTTTAAATGAGATGGAAATGTGTTGCTGGAAAAGCGCAGCAGGTCAGGCAGCATCTAGGGAACAGGGGAATCGACGTTTCAGGCATTAGCCCTTCTTCAGGAAAGAAGGAGGGCTAATGCCCGAAACGTCGATTCTCCTGTTCCCTAGATGCTGCCTGACCTGCTGCGCTTTTCCAGCAACACATTTCCATCTCTGATCTCCAGCATCTGCAGACCTCACTTTCTCCTAGAACTTTAAATGGCCTAATGACGTGGGCTATGGCATAAAATGAATCATGTGAAAACTCCAGTGAGACTTATCTCGATTTCAGATCAACTTTCAGTTGAGTTCCAGACATCAAGGTGAGATTCTCACTAGTCTGCAGCATGTTACCTATTAAGGACGATATATGGCTTGTTGGTAAGCTCACTAATTTGCCTCACTAATACACAGCTTTCTGAGATTTCACATGTCAGGAACAAACTGGGTGCCAAAGGTTCTCGACATGAAGGTCAAAGTGGTCACCTGGCGAGGTCAGTTCGCCACCAATTCCAAACAACCTCCACATTGGACATTGGGCACCAACCTCTGATGACACGCTTGATGGGGATTGGTCAAGTATGCCCCACATCCACAGAATTTGGCACCCATCATATTCCAGCTTCTAAGAGCCTTCATGGGCACACCTCCAATTCACTTATAGGCTGCTTCTGGACTTCAGCGCTGCACTTTGGGGCACAACAATATGATCAATGTAATGCTGCAATGAGGATGACTTGCACTCATAAACAGGCACTCAGCTCGTGGACTAGACCAGGCTGCATCTCCAAGCTCAGCACTCACTGTCATAGTGTTCACTTATTTTAAGCCTCCCTGCCATTCATTATCTTGCCTTTTTACATTTTGACCCCTCAGCCAGAGATACCAGGCCTCCAGTGCTGCTGATTTGCCTTGTTGGTTAGTGCAGACACAAAGCCAGGAAGCTTTTAATGTTTGCTAGTGGTCTTCAGCCCGGTCAAGGACATAGCTTTCAGTCAGGGAATCTCGGAATAATAAGTCCAAGGCAGCCTCCAATACCATTCCAATGGTTCGGGATGTGGTTACTCCACCATTCAGGGTGGTCAGAGTCAGGACTCATGAGGAGGTGAGGAGCCAACTGTCAGGTAGCCCACCATCCATTTTGATATTTTCTGCTCTATTGTGATCCTTTTTCCTCCTGGAATGAGAAAAAGGTAGGGATTAAGAAAGATGAAAGTATGTGGGGCAGCTATTACATTTGTTGCAGGTGGGGAGGTGTCCTGAACAAGTGGGTAGGCAGTGTCGGGGCATGCAGGGTGTTGGGAGTTGTGAGGGGTGATGATGAACAAGGGCAAGATGTCCCAGGCAAGCATGAGAGTGGTAGAATATGAAGCTGGCTAGGAGTGGAGTGCAGTAGCAGAGACAGAGTGAGTATGAGCTACTGGAGGGAAGATGGCGGTGGAGCAGGGTAGGTTATTGACCTTCTTCCAAGAGTACTGTGCAGTCCTCCAGATGGCTGAGACTGTGCTGATCCAGGTGGCAACCATGGCCCAAGCTGGAATGGTCACGGCCATCGCTGCTGAGATGAGTTTGGTAAGACGTGATAACAAAACTCATTAGGCCAGTGAAATTCGATGAAACTGACAGTTGAAAAAAGGAATATTCAGGCCCCCAGTCATAATATTGTGCCAGATCTTTCCCAGAAAAGGTGGGTGACTTGAGTTGGGAAATTTCCTGCTAAATAACCAACCAACCCCCCCCCCCGACTCCCGCCAGCCCTCTCACCGTCTCATTAAAAACGCACCCAAATGGGTCAGTCTTTTCTCTGGAGGGCTGGAGCTGATGGAGTTGGGGTCACTGACCCCAGAAATGGATTCAACGCAAATGTTTGCTCCTGACAAAGAGGGCAGAACACATTTTCAGGAACAACGTGAAAGGTTCCCCTCTGGATGCAGTTCCTGCAATGAGGCAAGATGTTTGCGAATTGTTCATGGGAGGAGTTGTTTGTTATCAGTCAGGTGAGTAGGAAATGTAGTTGTTGGCCAGCTGGGAGATTTGGAAAAGGCATTCCATATAAACAACTAGGAATTACTGCTACCTCTTGGCCTTGTGTAGTGAAGGAGCATACAGTGGAGTAACCCAAGGCTGGCAAAACTTCACAAAATCCAGTTGTGGAGATGGCAACATCTGGCAGCATCTGTTTGTCCTGATGCTCTGCATTACGTGAGATTAAAGTAACAGCTCAGGGGTTGATTGTTAAAAGCTGAATGCAGAATAGTTGCCAATTCAGAATCCATCTGTCATGCTTTGGGCATCAAATTATATTGCCCATCGTTCTCAATAACACTGTTATTGCAGACAAGTGTTACTCAGTAAGCAGACCAGCTAGGTCATGTGTGCACGTTGGCACCACTATGTTGGCAGAAACATCTATTAAACCACGCTGCAATCACACGGTTAACCACCCCTCCGTCCCCTGTCACCTCCACCAACATCAGTCAGTGCTGAGCTGCGGAATAGGCTCCTGCATTTGAACTGACACAGGTCACATGTCACCACTAGCAAAGTGAGAAGCCTTATTTGTCCTCTTCACAATTTGGAGATGCCGGTGTTGGACTGGGGTGTACAAAGTTAAAAATCACACAACACCAGGTTATAGTCCAACAGGTTTAATTGGAAGCACACTAGCTTTCGGAGCGACGCTCCTTCATCAGGTGATTGTGGAGGGCTCGATCGTAACACAGAATTTATAGCAAAAATTTGCAGTGTGATGTAACTGAAATTATACATTGAAAAATTGATTGTCTGTTAAGCCTTTCATCTGTTAGAATACAGTGATAGTTTCACTTCTTTCATGTGATTTACACAAAAGAATGGAGGATTGATCCCAATGAAACTAAGCCAAATTGTTGCTGATGAAAATCAAGATTCCTGGATGCTGTGCCACAAGAGATTCCATGATCCACTTCACTCCAGCAAGGTGAGTTGTTTTGAAGAAGCTCACAATGGCCTGTCTGATCACATGTGATTGCAACGCTATTACAGGATAATCCTGGCACATACCTCTGTTACAGCTTAGAGGAGTGTATGACCAATGCACTTAGGACAGTCCAGGCCATGATGGGGTTAGCATGCCATCGTGATGTGATCACATTGAAGTGCTTTGTCCCTGGCGACATTGTTAAGTTGCCTTACATCATACCATTCATTGTCTTTGCGGGACAAGTGGGATCCCAATGCCAGAAACATGACCTACAGTGGCACTGGATCATTGAGGCCTAAGGATGATTTGCTCAGTCTAGGAGACACTGGGGACATTATGCTGGTGGATATCAAGCTCAGTTTTGGTGAATGAGATGTAGCCAAAGCAGGTGCTGGAAGTGATCTTTGGTGCACCCACCTTCGTGGTGTCAGTGGTGGGGGTGTTGCAACTAATGCACTGAACAGAATGAAAGGTTGGTCTGAGGTAGGAATAGGAGTATTGTATGATAAGGACTCCGCTAAAATGGTCAAAAGCTCAGGCCTGGATCTGTGCATGCTCTCAAAATGTCAAGGTCCTGCTCATCTCCTCCTTTTGTGTGTCAAACATTCCAGCCACACTCTGGGCTTCATCCTTCCAAGAAAAACAATACCAACTTCACCAATCTTTCCTCATAACTGAACTGTCTCATCCCTTGAACCATTATTATAACACTACCATGATATAACAACTTATACACATGCTTAGGAGCTATTGTTGGAATATTGTTACAGTTAACTCTTTATTTTATAGTAACTTGGAGCAGGCATTCATAGTATGAACTCTGATCTATAAGGATTATGCAAGGAGATGCACACCCATAACTATATTTGCATTACTGTACAATGATTCATGGAATGGATCAGTAGCCAGCTCTATTTATCCCTCATCAAAGCCAACCCAGGATTCTGCAGGAGGGTGAGAAGGATGAAAGTTCCAAGAACATCTGAGCACCCTTACCCTTAGCCCATCCATCGAAGTGGTACGTGACCCAGTGACAATATCCCTGCAGAACTTAAGAGCCCACAGTCTTGGGTAAGTCTACAGTTAGTCCCTGCAAAAACAGGCCTTCTATCACATTCCGCAATGTAGAATAATAGAATGATAAGCAGCCTGCCTCCACCTCTTCTGAGGCTACATGAGGAGCATGACAGAGGAGTGAGTGCTGTGGAAAGCATCGCATCCACAATTATTCACCCCTTACATCACTGATGCTCAGTAACAATAGTGTGTACCACCCCAAGATGCACTGTAAATATTCACCAACAAAACAGGACCATTACCATCTGGAGGGACAAGGGCAGCAGATATATGAAGAAGGGCTTATGCCCGAAACGTCGATTCTCCTTCTCCTTTGCTGCTGAGCTTTTCCAGCAACACATTTTTGAGCTCTGATCTCCAGCATCTGCAGTCCTCACTTTCTCCTAATATCATCTCCTGCAAATTCCCCTCCAAGCCACTAACCATCCTGACTTTGAAACAAATAACTGTTCCTTCAGTGTCACTGGGTCAAAATTTTGGAACTCCATCTCATGGTACTGTGTGCCTGACTCCCCTTTTTTATTCACTCAGCCTCTGTTGCTTGTTTGCTGTCAGTCTTTAACCCCTCTTGTTGAATATTCCTATTAAAATAGGAGGGAAGTTTTGCTGCAACTGTACAAGGTGCTGTTGAGTCCACATCTGGAGCGCTGTGAGCAGCTTTGGTCCCTTTATTTAAGGAAAGATATCATTTCATTGGAGGAAGTTCAGAGAAGGTTCACTAGATTTGTCCCTGGTAGGGAAGAATTGTCGTTTGAGCAAAGGCTGACCAGGTTGGGATTCTACTCATTGGAGTTTGGAAGAATGAGAGTGATCGCATTTAAACATATAGGATTTTTAAGGGGCTTGACAGGGTAAATGCTGACAGGACGTTTCCCCTCAAGGGAAGAGTCTAGGACATAGTCTCAGAATAAAGGGGTGCTAATTTAAGACTTGGATGAGGAGGAATTATTTTCTCTCAAAGGCTTGTGAGTCTTTGGAACTCCTTGTCACTGGGGCACAGTCCTTCTGTATATTTAAGGCTGAGATAGATTCCTGATCAGTAGGAGAATCAGGGGTTACAAGGAAAGGACAGGAAAGTGGATGTCAGTGATGTCAGATCAACCTACTCCTGTTCCTATTTCTTATGCTCTTATTATGGCCTCACACAAAAAAAGTATGCAAAGCTGGCTTTCTACAGAAAGGGTGGAGAGACTCAGACCCTTCCTTGTCTCTTCTTATTATGTCTCTGTCTCTATTTGAAGTTTCCCTGACATACTGTAGATATGACATTCAATAGGTCACACACAAGACTTTGCCAGACAGCACTGAATTTACATATTGTCCTTTGTGTCTGTCTGCAGCGGTCCCCTATTGAAGTACTTTGGGGTTCTGATGTGTCATCATGTAGCTCGACTGCTCCATTGTGCGGAAATGACCAATATCTTGCACACTCTTGCATGCAAGTATCAGAGTGCTCCCCATGAACAATCAAGGCATCTGCTCCATAACGTCAGTAGATTGATAGCTTTTTTGATGATAATCCTCATCTGCTGGTGGCAAATGTATCGATTGTAATATATTGATTTTGGAATGCCATTTGTGGTCACCTCAAGGGAGTAAGCAGCTACCTCCGTAATGGGTATTCTTTGCCCTGAGAATCCGACCAAAGTTCTGGGTGTGTGCTAGAAAAGGTACAACAAGGGTGAATATCTCAAACAGATGCTGCATGACAGCTACTGCGAAACATGCACAGAGATGCTGGAATGGAAGGATTCTCAGTTCACAACTCCCAGCTGCAGCATTGGTTCCTTTACAGCCACGTGGGTACTGTCTACCATTTCCTGAAGCACAGTATGGAGGAGAACAATGTCATATCTGTTGGGACGTTGATGTGTTCTTCTACTGGGAAAAGAGTGAATCTGTGACATTAAAAGATTGAGATATGACACAGATCTGTGGTAGACTCCTGGAAAAGCACAGATATTTAGAAACTGAGGATAGTAGACTTTCACTGCAACTGACAGGGCATGAGGATTGGCCTGATTGTGGTGTGAGATCTTTTTCCATCATGGCATGGATCTCTTCAACCATTTCTGTCACAGCTTGGAGCTTTTGCTGATACTGTCAATCAGTCACATCAAGGTCACATCTTTGAAGGCAGAACACCCTTTCCTCAGAGTATCAACTCCTCTTCCTGCTACTTTTCCTTCCTGCTGCATTCTCTGGTGGCTCTGCCAACTTCTGGCCATGACCCCTGGTTCATGCTGTATGTTACTATCAGTGCTCTTTCTCTATTGTCTATATTTAGGAAGTTGATGTGCCTATTATTCCACTTCCTTCCTCTGTCCAGTCTCCCATTTAGCTGCCTGAGTCCCACAGTAAACCTACGGAGAGATGTACCCTTTCAAATCCACAACACTCCCCTCTCCCCAATACCCCATGTTGTGGTCTGGCACAAATTTTATCTGCAAAATAAGTCTTTTATCTTCAATTTTTAACTGAAAAATGCACTAGGAAAATATTTCTTTTAGGAGACCTTCAGAAGCTTTAATGATTTGTTCATAAAGTCATGTCTTTGTGGTTTTAGTCAATTGCAATAATGAAAGTTGTGTCTATTTAAATTGTGCAATACTTTAAAATATCTTGGCGGATTTGTGCATGTACGAATCATACCCTACCATCCTCACAGTACCAGCAATCATAGTTTCAACTGGATGTTGGGGTGAGGACTTCTAAATCTGGGTCCCAGCCACTTTTACTGAAGGACCTCAGAGTCTTCCTTACTCTGCAAAAATTTCAGTCTTGTGAATTCAGCTGACACTTGATTGGTATGATCTTACCGCGGTTTATGAATGTACATTTTGAAAATGGAGAGGTGAGCATTGCTCACGTTAGGTATTTATTGTATCTCATTCAAGTCACATCAACGTCCAATAGAAATATGTAGTGAAGAATGCCTCAGTACCTGAGAGCGCACAACATCACTGGGCTGTTAAGCAGTTTGCCAAAGCTCAAACCGGCATATGAAATAGAATTGAAAAGTTGTTTATTCTGGCTCAGTCCATGTTTCTTAGCATCCGTCTGTCACACACCCAAATCTTTCTATTTAGATCTCCCTTTGGGGAGACTATTCATTTTGAAAAACAATCTTTTCTTTCCTTAGTTCTTTCTCAGAAACCATGCATTGGCCAATCTATTTGCTGCTAAAACAAGAAGGAGGAGAAATTCAACGTTGTTTCTTCCATTTTGGAGAGTGTGAATGAAGTGAGATGAGATGGGTTTCCCTTACAATTCCCAGTACTCAACTTCCTCTTGAAGTACAGTGGGAAACATTTACATGCACCTGTGTGAAACAAGGATTAGGTACCTTGTGTGTGCAAATCAGCTTCAGGATGCTATTCTGATCAAGGGTCACTGGACTTGAATCATTAACTTTGCTTTCTGTGCATGTATATTGCCAGACCTGTTGAGTTTCTCCAGAAATTTCTATTTTTGTTTCAGATTTCCAGCAAGTGCAGTTCTTTCTTTTATCATAGAAATGCTGTCTGTTGGACCACATTTGAAATTTGTGTGTAAATGGGCAGACCTTGCAAATTTTAAATAGCTTAACCGGCAGTTCTTCAACTGACCACTGGAGGCTGCTCAACAGCCAGAAACCTTTTTATATCAAGCTCCTATGAAGTTAGCTGCTGCAGGAGTTCTTTCTGTCACTGTATGGAGCTACAGGCCGCTGCTAACTAGGCTTGTCCACTCTCTTCTTCACATCCTCCTTTGTCTTTGAACCGATCTGTGGACTGGCTTGGTGTTGGAGCTGTGAAGAGCTCATTCCACACTACTGATGAGCTGCCTGATTGGCCTCTGAAACTTCCCATTGACACAAATGAGATCGAATTTCATTTATGAATGTTTTTCAGGATTTTTTGTGGGGGCTTAGAGGGGCAATCAAAGTAATTGTCCCTTACATCATTGGGCCTACAATAAGCCTGTGGTAGCATCACTTTCCCCAACCCCTGGATTCACTCCCTCCTCAACAGGCCCTAGTTGTTGTTTAGCTCCATGAAAAAGCCAACTGACTTTTTTTTAACAAAATGCTGAGTGGCAGTATGCTGCCTGTTTGATTATTGCTGCAGCACAACACAGGAAAGCATGAATGAACCTGAAATTATATTGCACTCCCCAAAGATGAGTCTATTTTGGACCCAACTTGAAAAGTTCCCTACAATGTGACTGGGCTAGGGTGATTGCACCCTCTACAGTAATTAATTTATTTGAATATGCAAAATCACAAACACAGCATCCAATTATTTTCCCTCACACAGTGTACTACCCTGCTGATCTCTTTCCCCTAACTATTTGCTGAGTAACCCAGTATACCAGAAATCCATTTTTATATAGTTTTGTGAAACAATTAACAAAATAAATTAACTAATTGAAAGCCCTAAAAGGAGCACTGTAACAGAAAGAAACAAAGGAAACCTAACAAATTAAATGAAAATCCCATTTTGTGGGGAGGTGATGAACTCCATTTCTTATAGCACCCGTTGGTTGTGAAAGACCTCATGTTCACTGGTGAATACTATATGCTTCCTCTTCAGCGGCCCAGGGATGTGAATGGAGCTAAAGAAAAGAGGCAGGTTGTTCCAGTCTCATTGATGGCCAATTTGACTTGGCTCAGGGGTAGGCCAACAAGAAAGATGGAGTGCGATGTCTGAGGGATAAATAATTCGCACTCAGAAGTTTGCTGCCCACCCAATGTCAGAAGTTAAAATGTATCCCACAGGCCTTGGAAGATTTGATAAACATGTAAGTACAATTACATTTAGTTTACCGGCAAACTGAGTAGGAAATGTTGAAGGGAAAGGCTAAGGATGTGTTTTGCAAATTACAGCTGAGAAAGTATTTATCCTTGCACTGTGGGAGGGTTGTAAGATGAAAGAAAACAGTTCCAGGAAAAATGCCAATTTTTTCAGCTTTTGTTAGTGAGAGAGTTAAATTATCATTGGGTTTACTATGTGGATGATTCCAGGAATGTACATTATATTGTTTGAGTCAGTGATTGAAACCATTATAATAAAGAACATTTTAGAGGGGAGGGAATATCCAAAGAAAGTACAGCCAACTGGCTCTTACCTACAGCAAAGGGAGAGCTTCTGTGGAACAGTCAGGTTAGAAACATTGAATCATACAGCCATTCAGCCCATTGTGCCTGTGCAAACTCTGTGAAAGAGCCAATTAGTCTGAATCACCATCTCTTTGCGCATAGGCTTCATTTTTTTTCTACATTTTACTTTTCATGATTATAATGACTAAGGCCAGGTCTAATGGTATTGTTAATATCACTGGACTGTTAATCCAGAGACCCAGGTAATGTCCTGGGGACCAGGCCATGGCGTATGATGGAATTTGAATTCAATAAACATCTGGATTTAAGATGATGACCATGAATCCATTTCAATTGTTGGAAAAACCCACCTGGTTCACTAGTTTCTTCAGGGGAGAAAGTTGCCATCATTATCTGCTCTGGCATCCACAGCAATGTGGTTGATGCTTAACTGCGCTCTGGGCAATTAGGAATGGGCAATAAATGCTGGGCCCAGCCAGCATTGCCCTTATTCTGTGAATGAATATTTAAAATAATGAGAAATGTGAATAGGGTTTTCAGTGTAGTGCACAATGAGGTAATTGAATTGGCCTTGCAGCTGGATGGTGGGATAAAACTGCTGGCATAGATAGGGTTAGAAATCTCCTTTTGAGCTTTTTTTCCTGAACTGGCTGTAAGATATGAATACCCATTCACTGGAAGAAGGAAGCTGTTGCTCCTTTTGACCTTGGAGCACTATTTCAATTGAATGACACATCAGAAAATGGGAGCACCTATCCATTCAAGTAACCACATGCAACCAGTTCACAGAAGCAAGAGTGGTTCCACCCTTTGTTCTGAGCAAGACGCATTGCCTCTATGGGCTGTAGCATCACGTGCCTTCCCACACAGCAGCATTTGTAGGTACTACTCGTGTTTGAAGTTCAAGCTGAATCTGTCAATAAGAAAATATCTCTGTCTAAATGTAGTATAACCGAGAGACTGGAAGTTTTTAAAAATGCCTCGGACCAAATATTTGACATGAAATATATACACAAGCATAACCTAGAATTACGAGTTATTGATGTTTCACATTTTATGCAGTTGATATATAATATAATTTCACAATTTTATTTGAAGGCAGAATATTTGGGGTGAAAAAACGAGTCTGTTCATTATCCCTAACTAGAAACCTCAGCCAGTTTCAGAACAATCCAGTTCTAAAGCTTGTAGCGTAAAGAGTTAATTACACCTTTACTTTGTGAATAGCTACAGTCAGTTCTGCTATAATGTGTGTTTCTTCAACATGATTTGGCTATAAAGCGATTGAAGAATTTAGACAATTATTTGTAGAATGTGAACTTTCCTTTCCTGTATTGGCTATAACGCGATTCCGGTCCAATTGGTTTAACTTGTGCTGTTATTACGTGATTTTTTTATATCGCAGTATCGCACAGAAATGGAACAACCACATTACATCAGAACAGACTGTACTGAGCATGTGCCAAAGGAGATATGTCACTGTGATATCAGAGCACATCAAACTGAAGCCTGAGTCAGAAGGTTCGAGAAAGACATCCTGTCTTGCCTATAAATAGTTATGTTCAATAGATCTTGTTAATGTTCCTGATGGAAGTGTAGACCTCATCTTATTAGAGAGCAGGTGCTAATCACACTCTTCCTGCCAGTTCAAAGTCAACATGCTAAATAGATTAAGGCATAATCCATGATGAGGCAAATTATGTTAGAAATTGAATCAATTGTTACTTTGCGTTATTACTCTTTCAAAATTCACATTGGCTCCCTCTTCTGGAATCATTAGGACAACAATGATGACTGTATCAGTGGATATACATGTCTATTGCTGCAGTCATAAATGGAAAGATGATTAGGTACATGTATCCTTTGTAGCCGTCTAATGATGTTGGATGATAATCAGGCTTTGATGTTTCATTATGCATTGTTAATTTTACTTCTACAAATAAATGCATGATTCCAAAATGTAGACTATTATTTTAGTACAATATTTCCCTCCAGAGGTAACATTAAGCTTTGTGTTCGGAAACCTATGTCATTATTTTGTAGTTATAGCCTCTTCCCTCGTACACTTAACGTTTCAAATTAAAGGAAATAAAAATAATACTATCCTTTGTATGTGCTGGACTATAAAGTGAAATAACAGAACCCAGATGAAAAATAATCAGTGAACTGTACACTGGGTAATTATTTGTTATGCAATACAGAAAAATTATATCTATTTTAACTGGATAAACTAAAATCATCAAGTGTAAAGGAGCACTTAGTGTAATGTAGCAACCACTTTTCCAATTCAGATGATAGAAAAAATGGAAAAAAGATAGTAGATTAATGTATGAAGCTAGTGTATTTTAATCATAATGTTGATGATCTGAACTGCAGTTAGATTTCCAGAATAGAGCTTATTTCTGACAGAGGAGGAAGAATCAGAACACATTTGAAGTATTGCTGTTCCCATATATATCCCAGTTAATAGACATTCACAGAACCTGATGGCAGATGACTTAGGCAGTCTTTTACCCTAAAATTGTAGTACCCCCTGTAATCACTATTCAATTGGTTAAGGACTATTGTTATCTAACTGAGAAACCTAATGTATCCATATTTGTATCTATGTCTCTATATCTTTAACTTATAACATACCTTTTGCATGATCAGAATGCCCCAAAATGCTTTATAGCCAAATAGTTAATTTTTATCATTTCACTGTTGTTTCAGAGGCTAAATTGGGAGTCAGTTTGTACACAGAAAATTTTTAAATTGAGATTAATCCCCAATTAGTCTCATTTTTGTCATATTTAGTGAATGATAAATATTGATCAGAATGTGAGGCAAAATCCCATCCATCTGAGAAAAGGTGAAGACTGAATGTAGCAGTTCTTCTGAAAGAGAGCATTCCTATGACAATATTGTGCTCACTCAGCTCTGCCCTGAATTGTTGTTAGTCTAACAATTGGAGGAATTCAAATGTAATGTAGAATATTTATTCAAAACTACAAAAAAGGTTAATAGTTTAGTTGGGTTGACAAGCAAGGGCACTGGACAAATATTGTTTCCAACAGGATGGGAAGTTGGCTCAATACTTAGTGAAGAAAGGTTACATCCAAAACATTGGCTTCTCCACCTCCTGATGCTGCCTGTCTGCTGTGCTCTTCCAGCCTCCTACTTGTCTACTTTGGATTTCAGCATCTACAGTTTTTTTCTCTCAATAGTTCATGATGACAGATATTTGAAAATGCTGTGGAGGAACTGCACATAGTCCTCCAGCAGAAAGTGCTGAAATAGGGAATTTTTAAGCACGTACAGGAACAAGAACAGTCTTTTTGAAGATTTTTGTAAAAATGAAGAATCAAAGTCTCTGCTTGTAGACTAGATATTTCGGTAAGAATATGTAGAATATGGAACCTTGATTTGTGGAACTAATAATCCAGAAACTGAGCTACTGCATTGGAAAGCTTTTAACATTGATAACTTTCTTGTATGTTATCCTACATTTTGAAAAAATATGCCTAATGGTTCTGATTGAAACAAAAATAATTGTCATAATATTAGGATTGTTCTTATATTGAAACATTAGTTGTCATTAGCTGCTAAGTTAATTTCAAAGCATTGCTATGGTGGTTGCACATTTCAAAGTCATATGAAATCAATGGTTTAGAATACAGTTTTGATTGAGTAAATATTGCTCTGGAAGATTTTTCAAATATTCTCTGGTGGCACCCCTTCATTGACCTTTTAATTTGTCTCTTTGGATAGAATGCCCCTGACCACACACACCCATTCCTACAGACATTCAGAGTTTGCTTTAGCAGCAATGGTTTTATCTTAACTGGGAAATTAATTGGCTAAGATTAATTGTCTGAGGATTTGCTTACAAGCAAGAAGGAGAAATCGGCTGTGGGAATTAATAAACGGAGAATTAATAAAAGGTGCTGTGAAAGATTGTACAGTCGAGAAATGCCTGAGGCATTCTGCTATTTTCGACTTGTTGCAAAACATTTACCTTACGGAGGTAGTACATTCAAAATGTGCAGCAAATATTAATTAACTAAATATCAGCTAATACCAAAACAAATATTGAATGATTCATATTGTTTGATTCATCAAAAGATTGTGACAATTTAGCAGTTTCTAAGAACCATTTTAATCAACTAATTGATAAAGTTGTCATTCTGAAAATAACGAAAAGGAGACTTTGCAAAAATCCCTGCATTTTCCTGACTAAGCCATAACACTGCCAATGCTGAGATGAGCTACTTCAATATGGCACAAAGATCAAACCAAGGACATTCCTAGTCTGTGTGACTCAGAACCACTGAGTTAGAGTGATTATATATCACTGAATCAGAAATTTAAGCCACAATTATTTCATAGCTTTTCAATCTACAAATGATAACCTAAAGTGATATGATCTGATCGTGGTTCTATCCTATTCAGACAATGATATGTCCTCAAAGTTTCTGTTCTAAATGGAATGCACTAATTTTAAGTTTAGACAACTAGTTTTTTTATTTTAAAAAAAATGATAAAAGCAGTAATTTAGACGTGCTATCATCTGCTGATCAAAATCAAATCAGTGCAGTACATTGTCATGCCTCTGATATAAATGCAACATAACTCTTTAAATATATGGAGCGAGCAAAGAGAAGATCTTGCACTGTGGGTCTGTAAGACTTACTAGAGTTTGAACTCACAATAGTAGGATTGACTATGACAGCTCTCACAGAAGTTCGAATGTTCTGAACTTTGCCTTACTACAGAGTGACAAGTTCTGGCTGACATTGACTGTAGATAGCAATTGTAAACTCTACTGCATCGTAGTATTTGAAGTATAGTTTAGTAATAACTGCTGGTATACTGAGCTATTGATTTATGTTATTGCGTGTAAACAACATTTCTCTTTAGTGTAACAGCAATTATTCTTGCCCCAGACAATTTTCAGATTCTGCCATAAAATTCCAGATCAGTGTAGAATGGTCAAGTGTTTAACTGCTTGGGTGATGCACTATCTTCTTTCTCCAGTTGAGGGCAACATGAAACTCCCTGTATTTTTATGTTTTAACCCTGCACTATGCATCCAACAAACTGAGTGGAGAAATTCTTTTGTTACTTGTGTTTATTTGAATCAGTATATTTGAAATTTGAATATGAGGCTTAAATATGCAACATTGATGTTGCTGAAATCCACTCGATAGTTACATGTTATGTAATAGATCTTTAAAAACTATTAACAATAAATAAGCCGCTGCAATTCTGATTTGATGATGTTGCTTACCCACCTTAACAGAGCCTTTATTTTAATTCTACTTGGAAGACACTGGATGAACCTAGTTTTTTAACAAATATATGTTATGATGCTAATTGTGTGCGCTATTCTTTTGTCATTCTATAGCTACTAATTAGACTACCAGATTACGTTATATTTTACATAATTGATGAGATTAGATTAGATTACTTACAGTGTGGAAACAGGCCCTTCGGCCCAACAAGTCCATACTGACCCTCCGAAGAGCAAACCACCCAGACCCATTCCCCTACATTTTACCCCTTCACCTGACACTACGGGCAATTTGGCATGGCCAATTCACCTAATCTGCACTTCTTTGGACTGTGGGAGGAAACTGGAGCACCCGGAGGAAACCCACGCAGACACGGGGAGAATGTGCAAACTCAACACAGACAGTTGCCCGAGGCGGGAATTGAGCCCAGGTCTTTGGCGCTGTGAGGCAGTAGTGCTAACCACTGTGCCACTGTGCTGCCCTTAATTATTAATTTCTTATTGCTTCTACTCAATTCTTCAGATTGTTTAACTTCTACATTTCTGTGGTGAAAAGTATAAGATAAAAAAGTAAAATCGATGCTAATTGATAACTCATGATGAGTTGAATTTTACCAGAAAATCAGCTACGTGTCGACATCAGGGAGTTGCATGGAGGGGTCCTCTCTGTGAGTTCAGCCAGTTATCTCTCATACAATCCTTTACTCCTCGTTTAATTATGTATGCACTATGCCTCCGTGGCTCAGTGCTTGCACTATCTTTGCATTTAGCAGTCCTCACCACTGTAGGCATCTTCTGGGATCCCTGGAATTGGCGCCAAATTTCAAGTGCAACAGTGCACCAGGTCAATTATTGCAAAGCAGGTACAGCCACTTACAGTTGCAGTGCCAGAAGCATTGCCCTGAAGGTGGCTGATGGGTGGCAGATTGGCACCCCAATTTGATGACAGGCATGTATTTCTTATCCACTTCTATGGACACTCTTAGATCTGCAGCCTCAGAGCTCCCGCTCAGCCAGTGAGGGCAGTTTCAATGAACCTGTGTGGGCAATATCAGAAACAAAGCAGCTCCTCAGTACCATATTGTCCATGCTTTGTATATGCATTAATAACACTTTACCCAAGCACTTATGTTGGTGAGGCAGACAGGAGGTCACAGAATTCAGTTTGCAATTCAACTCTATTTTATTAACAAAATTATTATTATTTTACTACAATGTGAGCATTTCCCAAATTCCCACTGTCTATCTAGTTCTATCTAGTCTGAGAAAGTTTATAATCCATGTGTTTGAGCTGTGCCAATCACCCAGAGCCTTCCAGAATGTCCTGTGGCCTTTGGCCAGTGGAGTCCTGAGTGGGGTTTAAATCATCCACTGGGCTCATGCCAACACCCTTCACTGTTTTCATGCCAGGGAAGTGTAAAGTGTACATCCTCAGGCAATGGCTGGAAGTCAAGGTGACAGAAAGTCGCATTGATATTCCTCCAATACATAAGCCTCGGGCTGATTGTAACTGGTTCCCTTAAACCTTTGTGACCTCTTTGACCTTGATTTCCATGTGTTCTCTTTAACTGATAGCTGCTGGCTGCTGTTTAGTTTAGTTTAAGCAAAAAAAACTGCAGATGCTGGAATCCAAAGTAGATAGGCAGGAGGCTGGAAGAACACAGCAAGCCAAGCAGCATCAGGAGGTGGAGAAGTCGACGTTTCAGGTGCAACCCTTCTTCAGGATTAGGGGTGGGTATAGGGGGAGCTGCACTTAAAGGAGGTGGTGGGAGGCAGGGTGGTGAAATGGGGATAGGTGAAGACAGGTAGAGGGTATGTCCTGGTTGGTCAATGGGAGGAACGAATTTGGTTAGTGGTAGAGAGGAATGGAAGGGGGAGAATGGGCTGAGAAGGGAGGTGGGGGAAGGGAGAGAAGTTATTTGAAATTGGACAACTCAATGTTGAGTCTTCCTGGCTGTAGGCTTCCCAGGCAGAAGATGAGGTGTTGTTCCTCCAATTTGTGATTTGGTTCATCACGGCAATGGAGGAGGCCAAGGATGGTCATGTCAGAAAGGGAATGGGATGGGGAATTAAAATAGGCGGTGACTGGGAGGTCAGACCAGCCCCTGTGGGCCCGGCTGAGATGCTCAGTGAAACGTTCCCTAAGTTTACATTTAGTCTCCTCAATGTAGAGAAGACCACATCGGGACACAGTAAATTAGGTTGGAAGAGAAGCAGTTGAACCTCTGTCTTACCTGGAAGGACTCCAACCTCACCCCATGCAAATATGCAGCGCTCCACTCTCTCCGCACCAACCCCGGTTCGCTGTCAAACCCACTGACAAAGGCAGGGTGATGAACGGACCTCTATGTCGCAGAGGCTGAACACCAACTCTCCAACACCACATCCTACCTCCCCCTTGCCCACGACCCCACAGTGACCCATTAGGCCAAAATCACTCACACTGTCTGTGCCGTCATTGTCTCCAGTGATCTCCCCTCCACTGCCTCCAAACTCATAAGCCTCCAGCCCCACACTGCCTGATTCTACCTGCTCCCCAAGATCCACAAGCTCAACTATTCTGGCCAACCCATTGTCTCGGCGTGCTCCTGCCCCACCAAACTCATCTTGTCTTACCTTGACTCCATCCTCTCCCCCTTAGGTCAGGCACTTCCCACCTACATCAATGACACAAGCCATGCACTCCATATTTCCAATTCCCGGCCCCCAACGCTTTATTTTCCCTGATGGACATGTGGTCCTTATACACATCATTACCTCACAAGGATGGCGCCAGGCCCTCTGCTTCTTCCTCTCCAACAGACCCATCCAGTCCCCCTCCACCGATACCCTCCTCCATCTCACTGAACTGCTCCTCACCCTTAACAACTTTTCCTTTACCTCCTCCCATTTCCTCAAAATCCAGGGGGGCCATGGGCACCTGGATGGGCCCCAGCTATGTCTACCTCTTTGTTGGCTATGTCGAACAGTCCCTCTTTAGTACCCACACAGGCACTGTGCCCCAGCTTTTCCGCTGTTACATTGATGACTGCATTAGTGCAGCGTCCTACACCAGGCAGTTCATCGACTTCACCCACAGCTTCCACCCCGCCCTCAAATTCACTTGTTCCACCTCCCTCTCCATTTCCACCTCTGGGGACAATTTACAGACAGATGTTTACTACAAACCCACAGATTCCCATAACTATCTGGACTCCGTTGCCTCCACCCAGTAAACTACAAAAACTCCATCCCTTTCGACCAATTCCTTATCTGCTCAGATGAGGAGACATTCCATTCCCAAGCATCCCAGATGTCCACCTATTTAAAACAACCTGCTTTTCCTCCACCTGTCATCCAGATAGCCCTTCACCACACCATCTCCATTCCCTGTTCCACTGCTCTAAACCCCCACCTCTAAACGCAATAAAGACAGAGTTACCTTGTCCTCACCTACCACCCCACCAGTTGCTGTATCCAATGCATCATCCTTAAACACTTCCATCAACTCCAACTAGACCCTACCACCAAGAACATCTTCTGCAAGGACCGTTCCCTTCAACAGTACTTGGTTTACGCTACTGTCACCACCAACACCCCTCCCCGACCCTCGAAGCCCCAAGTATCTTCCTCTGCAACTGGAAAAAGTCCAAAGCCTGCTGGTACACCACCCCCTCACCTCCACCAAGGGCCTCAAACAGTCCTTCCAGGTGAGACAGAGGTTCACCTGCCTCTCTTCCAGCCGAGTTTACTGCATCAGGAGCTCCTGATGTGGTCTTCTCTACATCGGGAGACTGAATGTAAACTTAGGGAATGGTTCACCGAGCATCTCAGCTGGGCCCACAGGGGCCAACCTGATCTCCCAGATACCGCCCATTTTAATTCCCCTTCCCACTCCCTTTCTGACATGACCATCCTTGGCCTCCTCCAATGCCACAACAAACCAAACTGTAAATTGGAGAAACAACACCTCATCGTCTGCCTAGGCAGCTTGCAGCCTGGAGGACTCAATATTGAGTTGTCCAATTTCAAATAACCTCCATTCCCATTCCCCAAATCCCTCCTCAGCCCCTCCTCTTCCCTTACACTCCTCTCTACCATGAACCGGATTCATTCCTCCCAATGAGCAACCAAGACATACCCTCTACCATTCTTCACCTATTCCCATTTCACCACCCTGCCCCCACCACCCCCTTTATCTGCAGCTCCTCCTACACCCATCCCCAGTCCTGAAGAAAGGTTATACCCGAAACGTCGACTTCTCTACCTCCTGAAGCTGTGTGACTTGCTATGTTCCTCCAGCCTCCTGCCTGTTTTGTTTAGTTTGGCGAATTTTTTTTAAGGCCCTATTTCTCCAGATGTGGGTTAACTTAGAAGGTCCAATTTTGGGCCTGTGGTCACTTGACTGCAAGTGTGCTCATGGAGCAGTCACAGCACATACACACAATAATATTTGAACAATACTCTCCAAACACTGGGTACATGGAGGTCCCAATCAGAAGGCCAAATGGGTGCCTCTACATGGACCTTGCACACTATTGACCTGATTCAAATGTATTCTGCTGAAGCCTTTGGGCACACAAATAGTCACAGATTGTAAATAATGAGAACATTTCCCCCTGCCCCTCACCTCCCCATCCCCTCAATTACCACAACAGCCAATAAAGGGTAATGGACATTTTATAGACCGAGACGTGAAATGCGCAGCTCCTGGACCAATGCAGACAAAGGAGCCTTGGAAGCTGATTGCAACTTTTTGCAAATAAGGTGAATTTTTATATCTCCCATGGCTTTATTTGTACTTCACAGCCATCATTGAGATTAAAGTGTAACATTGAACAATATGATCAAGAGTGCTTGTGGCTAAAAGTTTTAGCCAACTCTGTTGGTCAATGCTTGAGGTCCGTTTAAAGAATTATGTGATAACAGATGTCATTGGTCTGCACTGATGCCATTCCCCTTCAACACAGCAGAAGGCCTCGGATCAGGAGTAGGCAATCCAGCCTCTTGATCCCACTTCATTATTGATATGATCATGGCTGATCTCAGCTCGGCTTCCACTCCATTTTCCAACTCACTCTCTAAAACCATTCAACCCGTTACTAATTAAAATCAGTCTAAGTCCTCCTTAAATTTACTCAATGTCCCAGAATCCACCACACTCTGGGGTAGTGAATTCCACAGATTCACAACCCTTTGAGAGCTGTAATTTCTTCATTTCTATTTTAAATCTGCTATTTCTTATCTCAAAGTAGAGCTAACTTCCACAGAGAGAAGGAAATCATTTACTTCACCCACTCTGAATGTGGTGGCAACTATTTTTCATTTTAATTGGGCACTTGAATGAGATTGGACAGCAACACAAGTAGAGTTTCAGAAAGTATTTTTTATACATTTTGTAGGATGTGGACGTTACTGGCTAGCCAGCATTTATTGCCCATCCCTAGTTGCCCTTGAGGATGTGTGGGTGAGCTGCCTTCTTGAACTACTGCTGTCTACCTTTTGTGGGTTGACCCACAATGTCATTAGGGAGGGAATTCCAGGATTTTTACCCAGCAACAGTATTGTATGAAAGAATTATGATACATTTCCGAGTGAGGACAGTGAGTGACTTGGAGAGGAACTTGCAGATGGTGGTGTTCCCATATATCTGCTGCCCTTGTCCTTCTAGATGGAAATGGTCAAGTGAGTCACAGGTACAACCTCTCAGTCGAGATAACGTCCCAAAAACTATATGTTTTTTTCTTCCTTTTTCTTAGGATTTGATCTTCCTCTTGCTGCCAGCTGCCTTTTTTTAAAATTCCCTCATGAGATATGTGTATCGCTGTCTGGGCCAGCATTTATTGTACATCCCTAATTGTTTATGAGAAGTAGGTGTTGAACTGTTTTAAACCATTGTAGACTATTAGCTATACACGCACAATGCTGTTAATGAGGGCGATCCAGGATTTTGACCCTAAAACTCAGTGTCAGCTATGCTGAAGAAAGAGCGATATGTTTCCAAGTCAGGATGGTGAGTGGTTTGGAGGTGAACTTGCAGGTGGTGGTGTTCCCATGTCCCTGCTGTCCTGTCTTTCTAAAAGAAAGTGGTTGTGGGTATGGAAAATGCTTCTGAGGTGTCTAGATGAATTGCTACCGTACTTCTTGTAAATGGCACACGCTGCTGCAACTGAGCATTGGAGAGAGTGGATATATGTTGATGTGGTGCCAATCAAGTGGGCTACTTTATACTGGATGGTGTCAAACGTCTTGAGTGTTGTTGGAGCTGCATTCGACCAGACAAGAGGAGAGTATTCTATCACCCTCATGACTTCTGCCTTGTAGATTACGGACATGCTTTGGGAAGTCAGGAGGTGACTTACTCACTGCAGGATTCCTAGCCTCTGACCTGCTTTATTGATCACAATGTTTATTTGATTGGTACAGGTCAGTTTCTGTTCAATGGTTATCCCAGATGTTGATAATGAGTGAATCAGCGATGGTAATGCAGCTGACTGTTTAAATTCTCCCCTGTGGGATGCTGGCTGGCACTTGCGTGATGTGAATGTTATTTACCACCTTTTAACCCAAGCCAGGATATTATATTTGGACTGTTTTAATATCTGAGGAGTCAAAAATAGTGCTGAACATTGTGCAATCATTGGTGAATATCCTAATTTATGATTTTCTGATGGAAGAAAAGTCATTCATGAAGCAGCTGAAGATGGTTGGGCTGAGAACACCATCCTGAGGAACTCCTGCAGAGATGTCCTGGAGCTGAGTTGACTGACCTCCAATAACCAGAGCTACCTTCCTTTGTGTGGGAATCGCGCTACAACCAGTGGAGAGGTTCCCCCTGATTCCCATTGAATCTTGTTTTGCTTGTGCTTCTTGATGCCACATTCAGTCAGTTGCAGCCTTAGTGCCAAGGACAGTCACTCTCGACCCTCTGAAGTTCAGCATTTCTGTCCACGTTCTAGATTAGAGTGGTGCTGGGAAAGCACAGCAGTTTATGGGCGGCACGGTGGCACAGTGGTTAGCACTGCTGCCTCGCAGCGCCAGAGACCCGGGTTCAATTCCCGCCTCAGGCGACTGACTGTGTGGAGTTTGCACGTTCTCCCCGTGTCTGCGTGGGTTTTCTCCGGGTGCTCCGGTTTCCTCCCACAGTCCAAAGATGTGCAGGTCAGGTGAATTGGCCATGCTAAATTGCCCGTAGTGTTAGGTAAGGGGTAAATGTAGGGGTATGGGTGGGTTACGCTTCGGCAGGTCGGTGTGGACTTGTTGGGCCGAAGGGACTGTTTCCACACTGTAAAGTAATCTAATCTAATCTAATCTTCTGGCAGCATCCGAGGAGCAGGAAAATCAATGTTTCGGGCAAAAGCCCTTCATCAGGAATAGAGTCTTGTAGAGAGACCAGGAATAGTCTTGTAGAGAGACGGGGAAAACTTCTTCAAGGCAGGCATCCTTGCAAGAGGAATCGCAGTAGGGTTAAAATCAACTAGGTAAAAACAAGGTTTCCAGCATCTGCAGTCCTTGTTTTTACCTATTTCTGTCCACATTTCAAACAAGTCTAAAATGAAGGCAAGAGTTGTGTAACACTTGTGGAATCCAAACTGTCAATTAGTGAGTGTATTGCTAAGTAAGTGCTGCTTGGTAGCACTGTTGATGACCCCTTCCATCACTTTACTGATGATTGAGAGTGGACTGATGGGACAGTAAGTGGCCGGGTTGGATTTGTCCTTGTTTTTGTGTTCAGCACATACCTGACAATTTACCACATTGCTGGGTAGATATCAGAGTTGTAACAGTACTGGAACAGTTTGGCCTGGGGCACTACAAGTTCCAGAGCACAAGACTTCAGTACTATTGCTGAAATGTTGTCAAAGCCCATTGTCTTTCCAGTATCCAGTGCCTCCAGCCATTTTTTGATATCACATTGGAATGAATTCGACTGAGGACTGACATCTGTGATTCTAGGGACCCTTGGAGGTGGCAGAAATGAATCATCCACTTGGCACTTCTTGCTGAAGATGGTTGCAAATGCTTCAAACTTATTTTTGTGTGTTGGGCTCCTCCATCATTGAGACTATGATATTTGTGAAATTTCATCCTCCAGTGAGTTGTTTAACTGTCTACCTCCATTCACGATTGGTTGCAGCAGGACCATAGAATTTAGATATGATCTGCTGGTTGTTTATCATTTGCTACATAAGCTGTTTGGCATTGGATGCTAGTCCTGAGTTGTTGCTTCATCAAGTTAACACTTCATTTTTAGGTATGTTTAGTACTGCTCCTAGCATACTCTTCAATGAACCAAGGTTTAACCAGAGTGATGAGAGAGTGGGAACATACCAGGCCATGAGTTCGAAGATTAGTTGGAGTAAAATTTTGCTGCTGCAGGATGGCCAGCAGTACCTCATAAATGCCTGGTTTTAAATGATTAGACCTGTTTGCAGTCTTTCATACTTACCATGGTGACAGTGCCACACTATAAGATGTAAGGTATTATCAGTATGCAGACACAGCTTTATCTGCACACTCTGGTATGGTGTTCACTACTACTGCCATGGTCATGGACAGATGCATCTGTTGCATGCGGATTTGAGTATGAGTTCAAATTCATTTTTCTGTCTTATTGGTTTCCTTACTACCTGCCACAGACCCAATTTGCAAATAAATTATTTAGGACTCCAGCAGCTCGCTCCTGAGTGAAGTCATACAGCATGGAAACAGACCCTTCAGTGCAACTTGTCCGTGCCTGCCAATTTTCCAAAACTAAACTAGTCCTACTGGCCTGCATTTGGCCATTTTCCCTCTAAAGCTTTCCTATAAACGTACTTATCCAAATGTCTTTAAAGGTTGCTATTGTACCAGCATCTACTACTTCCTCTGGCAGTTCATTCCACATAGGAACTACCATCTATGTGAAAAAGTTGTTCCTCAGATTCCTATTAAATCTTTCTCCTCTCATCTTGACAAGAGTTTCAATTTCTTTATTCGTCCATTGTTCTCTACTTTTACCAGTTTTAACTTTCACTCTAACAGGGACAAACTGCCTCTGAACTCTTGTTATCTCGCTTTCGAAAGTCTTCCACTTACCAGTCGTCACTTTGCCTGCGAACAGTCTAGTCTGATCAAATTTGAAAGTTCCTGTCTCATACTGACAAATTTGCCTTACTCCAATTAAGAATTTTAACTTTTATATAAAGGGCTATCCTTTTCCATTTTAAAATTAATAGAATTATGATCACTGGTCCCAAAGTGCTCCCCTGCTAACACTTCAATAACTTGCCCAGCTTTATTTCCCAAGAGAAGGTCATGTTTTGCTAATTCTCTAGTGAGTACACCTACATATTGATGAAGAAAATTTTCTTGAACATATTTAACAATTTCCTCATCATCCAAGTCCCTGACACTGTGGCAGTCCCGCTCTATATTTGGAAAGTTCAAATCCCTACAAGGTGAATGGTTTGAAGATCCCACCCCACATTCTGTACAAATATCACCCTGAGTGCTTCCTCCAAGTAGTGTTAAATATGGAGGAGCACTGATTCATCATCTCAGGGGGAGAGCAAGGAGGTTTTACCTGATACCATGATGTTTCATTGGATCTGGAGTCAATGTTGAGGACTCCCAGGGTAACAAATTCCCAACTGTACATCATGATGCCACCACCTCTGCTGGTGGGTCAGGACATAACCAGGTATAGTGATAATATTATCTGAGCCATGGTCTATACAGCACATTTCTGTGAGTATGATTATGTTAGGCTGTTGCTTGACTAGTTTGTGAGACATTTTCGCAATTTTAGCATTAGGTCCCAGAGTTTCAGAAGGGGGATTTGTAGGTTTGACAGGAGTTTTTTTTTAGAATGCATGAAAGTGATCTATAGATGTAGGTATCTCCATCTGAAAAACCAATGGCCGCACAGTGCAATAGTTTCAAGATCTTTCTTTTGTGCCATAATTTCTGTGATTCAATGTATACTGGATGCTATATTTCAATCTTGTTCCTCTTATGATAACATTAACCACGAGAGTGTGACTGGTTCATAAATTTTGAAACCAAAACAAAAATAGTAACAGATGCCAATTTGTGGAGAGTGAGCATATTTGGAATATTAACACCAGTGAATTACCAGCATGATGATCACTGACAGATATAGCAACTAACTGAGACACTTGAAAAAAATCAGAAGTCTACAAGTCAGCTAAAGGCTTGCACAAGAGTCGCAAAGTTAACACACATCAGAAAATATTAAATTTAAACACTAGGGAGTAGAGGTCATTTGGCGCTATGGCACAATCTACACGATACTGCATTAGCTGACCAGTATAAGCAGCACTGAATATAAGCAGCAGGTATTCAGCTTTATTACAGTCAATAGAATTAAATATCCAATATTGTGTGTAGTTAGTGACCATTCCATTCTGTTTTGTGCTGTGACTAAGACGTATTTCTGTTTCTTAATATTTAAATATGGACAAATAAATTCAGTTACAGTTTTGTGCACGTCCTTCTAAGATTGACAACTGTATGGCTCACAGGCTGAAGAACTATTTACAAATTGAGCTGTTTTCTTGACTTGTCATTTTGATTGTGAAATGTTTTCAATGGAGTTTTTTTTTAACAATCCGGATTTTACCCATGTTCAGGACAACATTTTGATCGCGTTTATTTGTTTTTTTCAGCAAGAAACCTTCTAAAATGAAAGTGTGAAATAATTAGTGTGGTTCGCGATATAATTATTGTTCAACCTATATTTTGTGTTAAGTATCGTATTAGTGTCATGGCTGCAAAAATACTAGGTTGCTGCTTCTTTTAAACAAAATAGGATGTGGAGAAACATCCAGGCACCAATGAGCTGTAAAGAAACACATGTGTTATTGACACAACAGAAAATGGACAAGCGTATATAATAGGATGGAGCCAACCTCTGGAAAAAAAAAACATGAAGTATGTAAATTAAAGAGAAAATAACAATTACCTGAGAGTCATATACAGTCAGATCCTGAGTTGTTTTGCACAATATTACTCAGCCAAAAAATTAGAATTGTGATCTCATATTAGAGTATGCTTTAGTCAGTAAGTGGTTTGCATCAGAAGAACATAATGAATAGTATGAAAATAAAAAGAAATCTTCAACTGGCCTTGGTAAAAACTGATTGTGAAGACTTATGGTGATGTATACAAATATACCCATTTGTTTAATTAAACAAAATTAAAAGGGATATTAAGAAAGATGTTTAACATTGTTATACAATTATTCATTTGTCTTAACACTAAATAATAGCATTTTGATATTTGAGAAATTTTCAGTTGTTTTTCTCTAGTTTGCAACATTTTGGTTTTTTGTATATATATTTTGTGCATAATAATTTTATATATATTTAAGTTATACTTTAGATCATGAGAAGATGCATCATTTCACTGATATACACAAATTGTCATTTTTTAAATATCACTTGGGGTGAGTTCTGTCACCTACAGTTTGCGATTGCACAAAACAAACTTGATATTCAATTTTGCTTTACAATATGTTGACGTTCAACCATGAAATCATTATTAAGATGTGTGTAATTAATGCAGCTTCCATGAACTGCAGTATTAATGAATATTTCTATTTGTATATCTCTGGAATAAAACAAAAACGAAACACAATTTGCCTCAGAAACTATGAGCAATTTGTGACCCAAATTTAGTAATGCTTGCCTGGATGATGACTGGAGTCATTGTCCAAATGAAACTTAAGGCCCAACTTGACACGTAATAAAGCTAAGATAGGTGTACTTCTGTTAGGCATTTTTGCTTCTTTAAGTCTAAAATGAACATCTTCCAACAAAGACCAAACAAGTTGAATCATTTTCTGTTCCTCCACTCCTACAGATTCCCTTATGTGGGACAGACGTCTTAAACAGCTGTTGACAAAGTAAAATATCATTCTACTGGTTCATGTTTTTTTCTTAAATGTATTTTTATTTAAAATTCAAAAGTTCTAATAAACATATAAGCCAAATCTGCGAGAGCAAGTAAAGTGGTCTGCAACATATTATAGATAAAATAAGTCTGGATGTGTTTTGAGAGTCGAAAGGTATGGCTGCGTTTTCTACTCCCTGCTGTGACATGAATTTTGGCAAGAAAAGTAGGAAAATAGGCTGAGAATGCAAACATCAGTTTCTTCACAAAGAGAAAAAAGATCTTGATTTTTTCCATCAAGCCTTGAAAGTCAATTTCAGAAACCTACCATTAAGTGGCAACTACCTTATTTCCATGCTCGCAGCTCATTTTGGGCATTGCTACCATAGGACACAGATTGAAGAAAACGCGACTCAAAAAAGCTACTAATCTAACTGAGTCAAGAGAAAAGCTTCTAAAATCTAGGAGAGAGCCAGGGGAATTGTGAACCATTATTTCAAGCAGGTAAGTGTTGGGCAATTTAAAGAAGTGGGTGCTTCTGGTCCAAAATTGGAATTTTTCTTTTGGGGAATCTTTCAAATGGCTGTAAAAAGCAGGAAAAGGTCTGTTATAGGTCTTTTTCCCCAAGAGAGTCCAAACCTAGAGGGCATAGATTTTAAGGTGAGAGGGGAAAGATTTAAAAGCAACCAGAGGGTCAGCTTTTTCACGCAGAGGCTGGTATGTATATGAAACAAGCTACCAGCTGGTAAAGGCTGGTTACAATTACAGCATTTAAAAGACATTTGGACAGGTACATGGATGGGAAAGGTTTAGGTGGTGTGATGGATGAGTTGAGACAAAGAGCTTGTTTTCCATGTTGTATGACTCTAGAACTACACCTGCGAAAAGGTGGGAATCCTCCACTTCAATCTAAAAGGACAAAATCTTCCACACCAGCAGCAAAAAGGCCCTTTGGCCCATCAATTCTGAACTGGTCAAAAACAACCACCTAACTATTTTAATCCCATTTTCCAACACTTGGCCAATAGCCTTGGCAGCACAAGTGTACACCTAAATACTTCTTAAATGTTATGGTGGTTTCGGCCTCTACCACCTTACATGTAGTGAGTTCCAGATTTTCAGTTCCCTCTAAATGAAAAGATTTTCCTCACATCACTGTAAACCTCCTGATCCTTACCTTAAGTCAATGCCACCGGGCCATTGATCCCTCCACCAAGATATAGACTCTACCAAATCTCACTGATATTCACCAGCAAGGAGACTCACCATGTGGGAAACTTAGAAAGCAAACCCTGTTGGGGTTGCTTGCAGGCTTCAGTGACAGGAGGAACCGCTTGTTGAAAGGAATTCAGTATTTGCTCAAAGGATCTGGCAATAGGAAGAAAGTGTGGGGCTATCTACTGAGAGTTGGGCCCCGATCTGATTGCTGACTTGCGCCTTCCCCCACCTATGGTCTTCCTCTTGCCAGGCCTGGGTGGTCCTGCTCATCAGCTGTGTGCAGCACCAACAGCAGCCACCATTCCTGGTGACACTTTTCTCCAATTGCGGTCCATTATTCTGGACTGTCCACCACTGCCCAGCCCAGCTAAGTGCATGATTTGCACTTATACAGCAGATCTTCCTGAAATGAGACACCATGAGGTTCTTCAACTAGGCAGAAGTGAGGACTGCAGATGCTGCTCCTGATGAAGGTCTTTTATCCGAAACGTCGCTTCTCCTGCTCCTCGGATGCTGCCTGACCTGTTGTGCTTTTCCAGCACCATACTCTCGACCAGGAGGTTCTTGTTAATTCTCCAGCCAGAAGACAAAAATCCCTTGCTTTTGTTAAATTTTACCTGTAACCTCCCAACATTGCTGCTGCCCTGAATTGATTATTTGCTACTGTCAATATAAAGCCAGGATGTCACCTTTATTCTCGATATAATTACCTCATCTTTAACGCAAACCCAGTTTTTGACATGATATTCATCACATCTGTCACCTTCACTGTGAGAAATAGACACAAAATGGACACTTTTCATATATTAATTATTATATAGTCATCAATTCTGAACAGATCGTGCACTGCTTTCGCTGACAAAGACAGGCTTGATCCAGTTATGGTTTCATAACAAAGCATTTATAGTCTTTAATGATTGGAGATGGTCTAGAAAACCTACAGAGAACTTTGTTCAGCTTTGAAATCATAATCTGAACTTGAGGACTAAATAAACAATTTTTTATAAGCAGTAAAGGATTTTCAAGTTTCTATTAATTTTTTTGATATAGTCAGGTGACAGGTTATATACTTTATGTGGTGAGTTCCAACAATAAAGTACAGTTTCCAAGTTTAATCAGATTGTATATTTAAGGTTGTTGTGGTGAAGAATTCATTAATGCTAAGGTAATTGTCTATGAAAGATGTGTTTATTTTCAGACATTCTTTGAGTAGCAAAACAAACAAACATTTTTAAAAACATTTTTTGAGACAGTAGACTTAATAATCATAAGGAGGAGAAACAAGAGTACGCTATTTGGCCCCTCAAGCCTGCTCTGCCATTCAATAGGACCATAACTCTCATTCCTCATGTTCACTTTCCTGCCTTTTTACCATAACCCTTGATTCTCTGCTGATCAAGAATCTATCTATCTCAGTCTATAAATACATACAAGAACTGTGCTCCCACCATTCTTTGTATCAAGGAGTTCCAAAGATACACAACACTCTGAGGAGAAGAAATTCTTCCCCATCTCAGTCTTATATTGGCACCCCTTTCTGCTGAGAATATGCTCTCTGGCCCTCGACTGCCATGTGGGGAATCATTCTCTCAGCATTTATCCTGCTAAGCCCCAAAAGAATCCTACATATTTCAATGAGATCACCTCTTGTTCTTCTAAACTTCAATGAGTACAGTCCAAACTATTTAGGCTTTGCTCATAAGACCATCCTAATGAACCTTCTCTAACCTGCCTCGAATGAAATGATACTTTTATTTAAATAAGGGGACCATGAATTCTCACAGTATTCAGGATGCAATCTTACCAGCACCTTGTAGAGTTGCAGTAACACTTCCCTATTCCAACCCTTCCGAAATAGGGCCAACATTTCATTAGCCTTCCTGATTACCTGTTGTACCTGTGTGTTAGATTTCTGTGTTTCATGCACAAGTACCCTCACATCCCAATGTGTTGCAGCTGTCTGCAGTTTTTCTCAATTTAACTGATGCTCTGTTCTTTGTTCTTCTTTTCAAAATGAACGACTTCACATTTTTCTGTATTACATTCTATTTTCAAATTTTTGTCCATTTACTTAGTCTATCAAAAGCACTCAGTAAACTGATTGTATCCCTTTTGCAACTTACCTCTCCACTTATGTTTGTGTTGTCTTCAAATTTGGCTGCTGTACATTTACTTCCTTCCTCCAAGTCATTAATATGTATTGTAAACAGTTGCAGTCCCAGCACTGATCCCTGTGGAACCCCACTGGTTGTAGGTTGCTTACCAGTAAAAGAATCCCTTATCCCCTCTCACTGTTTCCTGCTCATCAACCAATTCTCTATCCATGCCAATTCACTACCTTCAACACCTTGGGCTCTTTTGACATAACCTTTGGTGAGGTATGTTGTTGAATGTTTTCTGGAAGTCCAAATACAACACATCTACTGGTTCCCCCGACCTACGCTGCTTGAGACTTCCTTGAAAAATTCTAATAAATTAGTGAGTGTTGTCTTCCTGCACCAATTTGTGGTATCAACAAGATACTTTTGGGGAGTTTTGGTGTTTGCATACTATTAGTAGCAAACAAGTAGCCTTATAATATCAATGCAGATAGGATTACTTAAAAACTGCACAAAATCCTAAAAGTTTTTTTTATTCAAAGTTTGTGAGAAGATTTGTAGCTCGGGTGCTCGTTGTTGTGGTTCTGTTCGCCGAGCTGGAAGTTTTTGTTGCAAACACATCGACCTGGACCCAATATACCAACCACTACAGCGGACAGCTGAAACTGACAACCGGAAGCGGCAGGGACAGACCACTATAAACACCGGAGGAAACATCAAAGAAGCGCTTCTCAGGAGGCTCCCAAGCACTGATGATGTCGCCTAGCCAGGGGACGAAACGTTTGCAACAAAAACTTCCAGCTCGGCGAACAGAACCACAACAGTTTTTTTTATATTTTAAGCCCAGAATGTAGGTTGTTGCACCCTTTCAATTAGCAAATAATCAACATTAATCAGGATAACAGAGAACTGTAGGGAAAGTTCTAGCATGATCAATGCCCATAACATCGCCCAAAACACCTACACTTTAATTACATGATGCTGAAAAAGGTGGGAATGCTGTTGCTTTTTACATTCCACAATTTGGGACCATGGAAACAAGTGGGATGCCACTCTGCTCCTTCAGCTGGATCTCTTCTGATCTGGATCAAACCTGAGAACTTCCGTTGGTTTCTGCACAACTTAGTCTCAGTTGAGGAGATTTGAAGTGATGCTGATGGCTCAATCACAAAGCACTATCAAATCAGCACAACAGAATAAAGCAAAGAATCCAACAAGTTTGGAATCAGCTCATTTATGATTGTTCAACACTGGAGGTCATGACATTTGCAGGACATTTGAAAGCCATGTGTTAAGGGTTCATGCTTTACTCAGTGTTACTGTGGCATAATTGTATACAAATGGATATCACATCTTTTGTTGAGAACAGTGCAGCTGTTCTCTAACAAATGTAAGATGTTAGATGGGCCAATACCTGAGAGGGCAGCGATAACAATCTGAAAGGCCTTGTAACATGACATGTGAAGACAGAAGTAGCTTTAAAACCACAAATAAAACATTACTTTTAGCCATGTGGCCGTTAGATTCTCTCTGTAGAAGTTTGCACAAATCTAGCGATACAGTAATGGCATAAGACTTGTGCTGCTGTCAAATTATGAAATGTCACCCTGTGGCAATAAATTCACCCCGCAGGGCTGGAGTGCATCCTCTTTCTCTTTTGTTCCAACAAGCACATAGTTAGACCTCTGGTGACCATGGTAAGTAATGTGTCTGTGAGCTGAGATCTGCTTTTACATGCTTGTGGGATAGCTTACGCTAAAATGAAACCGATGTTCAGTCATTTCACAGCAAGTGAACCATTCAAAAAAAGGAATTGTTTTGAAAATAGCATATGGAGCAAAACCCTAAAGAATGCAAAAGGATGTTACAAGGGACTCCCACAAGTAAGACAAAGATATAACAAATGACATTTTGGAAAGAGGGAGAGTAGAAAAGGAATGCTTATACTGTATTCCTTCAACTTCTGTATCAAAACCACTGATTTTAAATTGGGTACTTACCAAATTAGTTTCGTGAGCAGATATATGATTATGTCTGAATTCCAGTGAACGCAACAAAAACTGGCAAAGTAGGCACATCAATATTTTGAGAATTCACTTTAAGTGCCCTTAATATTTGTCAGTTATTGTTTTTTTTTTCAATTATCTTTGCCTCTATTTTATATTAACCAAAATTAGATTTTGTAAGGAACGCAAATATTTCACCATTAACCATTTAATAATGAAGCAGTTCTGTTCTGTTTTCTCAAACAAAAAGCTCAGCAGGTCTGGCAGCATCTGTGAAGAGAAACAGTGGTTAGCACTGCTGCCTCACAGAGCCGGGGATCTGGGTTCAATTCCCATCTTGGGCGACTGTCTGTGTGGAGTTTGCACATTCTCCCCATGTCTGCTTGGGTTTCCTCCCACAGTCCAAAAGATGTGCAGGTTAGGTGAATTGGCCATGCTAAATTGCCTGAAGTGTTAGGTGGAGGGGAATGGGTCTGGGTGGGTTGCTCTTCAGAGGGTTGGTGTGGACTTGTTGGGCTGAAGGGCCTGTTTCCACACTGTAAGTAATCAAATCAAAGTTAATGTTTCGGGTCTGGTAACCTTTCCCCACCAGACCCAAACAGTTAACTTTGATTTATCTTCACAGATGCTGAGCTTTTTCAGCAACGTCTGTTTTCATTTATGATTTACAGCATCTGCAGTTCTCTTGATCTCTATTCTGTTCTGAATCTGGGTCACTGGACCTGAAATGTTAACTCTGCTTTCTTTCTACAGATGCTGCCAGACCTACTGCATTTATCCAACAGTATTTGTTAGTGTAATAGCAGCTGTAACAAAGGGGTATTCAGCAGCCTCGAATTATACATCAGATACCTTTGTTCATTCCCAAACTTGGAAAAGTCAGAATCACCTTCAGTTCCAGCTATGTATAAAGAAAAACATGCTTACAGCAACTTGTGAAAGCAGGTTTGAAGGAAAACTTATGAAAAGTTTGAGAATTCACATGAGCAGTGGATTAGTCTTAAACTCCTCCAATTGATACCAGGCTTTTCAAGGCTAGTGAGTATTCTCTTACAAAATAAAACAAAGAAGACCTAAAATTTACAAACTTCGTATTAATATGGGCAGCACAGTGGCTAGCACTGCTGCCTCACAATGCCAGGGACCTGGATTTGATTCCACCCTCGGGCGAAAGTCTGTGTAGAATTTGTACATTCTCCCTCTGTCTGCATGGGTTTCCTCTGGTTACTCAGGTTTCCTCCCACAGTCCAAAAAAGTGCAAGTTACGTGGATTGGCTATGCTAAATTCTCACTACCATAGTGTCCAGGGATGTACAGGTTAGATGGGTTAGCCCTGTAAAAAGAAAACCCAAGTAAGATTATGGGACTGGGGTGGATGGGATGCTCTTTGGAGGGGCAATGTTGACTTGATGGACTAAGTGGCCTCTTTCTGCACTCTCGGGATTCTATGATTAACACCCTCAGCCACAAACATGTGCATGATAGTGCTATTTTCCTTTGTTAAAAGGAATGTGACTCCCGTACTCAATTCCCCGACCAATGAAGACAAGCATACCAGATGCCTTCTTTACTACTCTATCTACTTGTGTGGCCATCCTTGTTCTAATGCAAAACTAAAGCAATTATATGGATGGAGAAAATGTAAAACTGTCAATACACTGATTAGCACTATTCAATAATGAACACAGTCTACACAAGTGTGGTAAATTGAATGCACCTTTGGACTATCTGCTCATTAGTTTGAAGCTGACTCTGTACTGATAACTATTAAAGCGTTTATAAAGGCATAAGTAAGACTTAATACACACAATATTTGAGCAGCCACTTACAAGGAAAAATTGGAAGTTATGGTGCCCTGTTGACCATTGGTAGAATTATAACGTTACTCCATACATTTTCTGCACCCTGTCATACTGGCCTCAATTCAAAAGCCTGCAAAAAGCCCAAGTGACTACGATTAGATGCCAAACATAAGTAGTAGCAACATTCATCCAATAATATATCTTCCATATCTCTCTGCTTTACCTGATCCATGAGACTAACTTTACACGTCCAGTTATAGTTTGTGCTTGAGAGCACAAGTTCCCCATTTTAAACTGGAGAAAAAAAAATGGATTTCCTCCTGAATAACATTTTCATTTGGTGGTGCAATGTTTTGGAAGCCCCTTAAAAACACACGATTTCAGATTTAGTGAAGAAAATGGAAAGTGTGCTGAAGTGTCAGGATCATTCAGTAAAGTTTAAAAATACCCTCAAATTAGATACTGTATTGTAATAAAGATTTTATTTTAAGCCAATGGTTCATCCACCATAGAGAACTGTCCTTTTAAAGGTAAGTTAATTCTTACATTGATTAATCTTGTATATTTGCTCACATGGTTTTACCCATGATTTTCAAAGGAGAAAGCACAAAAAAGCTATGCAAAATGTTATAAATGCTCTGTTAGCTTCTGCTACTATCATTTCTACTTTGACTGAAGTGGTTTTGGCTAATAATGTTTAAGAAACTGCCTTTGACTCTTGTTAAAAGTCTATATTTTATAAAAGTTTAACAACTTCTCCCTTCTATTGATTGGCAGGCACTCTGTGCTGAAATTGAAGTGAGCACCCTTTGTTTTTACCTTCCCCTTGAGAGGTCTATTGTTTAAACAGCTCTGGCCAGTATTATTGTTTGGCTGAGTTTCAACTGCCAATCGGTTTCAGAGATGTTGCTACATTTGCAAGCATTTTTAATAACATATTTTCCATTTGATGTTTTCTGATTTGTTGTCATAAGCTAGTAGGACTACAATCATTGCAATGTTTCTTCATATTGCAAAATGCATTTTTTTTCTCAAGATCAATTATATGGAGGCTTTTATTATACAGCAAAAAGTTACTTTTTTCCCTCAAGAATTCTAAAATATGTATTACTGAGATGACGTTACAGTGAACCTGAGAACTATAGATACTGCATGCGCAGTGAGTGGCTTTAGAGAAAGTGGGATGACGGGGTGATGGGTAATCTGCGGGGACATGAAGGATACTGTAGGAGAAGGGGAAGCCATTTTCCTTAGCTAAGAGGGCACATACCCAAATACCAGTGATGACTCAAGCATAACAAAGGAATTGACTGTGAACATCCCATTTCCTAATCAGAGGAAACACGTTAACTAAATGATTTGCTAATTGGATTCACTCACTGACAATGACACTTCACCTCCACACCCATTGGCAGGAGACCCGAGGGCTTTCTCTGTCTAGGTGGAGCCCTAGCTAAAATAATGCCCCCGCAAACAAGTCACCAAACTACTTAATATTGATGACCACAGACCATGAGCTATTATGCACATGATATGGCTGATTGTTCAACTAATCGGTGCTATCAGACCAGTAGTATTGTTAGCCCTTTTCGATATTATTAAACTATCTATTGTAATTCGACCTGTATTATCTTATAATCAACTATCAACCCATTTCTAACTCTGTATAACTGCATATGCCTGTAACTGAGGGAAGAGGTTACGGTTCATCAGTGCGGAGCAGCCATTCTGTATCTGAGTGGTCATTGACCTTTTCCCATAATATCGTGAAATAAACAGGTATGTCAATTTCACAAGGTCTGCGAACGAGCTTTATTTGAAATTGGACAATTCTCCGATAAATACATATGGGGCTGAGTGGTGAATCTGAGTGGGCAGACATGGAGGTGGGTGAGGGATGGTGGAGGTGAAGGATGAAACTTAGAGGGCCTCTAAACAGGGTGAAGAGTTAGAATACTGCTTGGAGAACTCAGGCAGTTCTTCTAATCTGTCCATTTCAACATCCTCACTCATACACTTCTGCACAGCTCCCAAACTGCAGTGTGAACCTGGCCCCAAATTGAAATGACTAAAATGGTGGTTGGGTGTGTAATTTGTAACCCAGGAAAGCACCCAAGTCAGGTTTTCCTGAGGAAGGGGGGAAAATTCTGACCATGAGCTCTGAGCTAATGCCTATCCTGCAGACATGAAAGCCATCAGCTATGACCAAGTTTCACAACATTGTTATTTTCCCAATTTAAGTGGAAGATTAAATGTAATGGTGGACTTTCAAACCAAAGAGGTCCGACTAATTACTCTTCCATTATATTATGAAATTCTAGTCAATATGTTAACATTTTGAACACAAATATTTTTTAAATGGCTTCTGTAAACAAAATCACCTTTGTACATTGGGATCCAGACAGTCCTGAGTCTCAAGTCTCAGGATGAAGGGCTTATGCCTGAAATGTCTATTCTCCTGCTCCTCGGATACTGCCTGACCTGCCGTGCTTTTCCAGCACCACACTCTCTACAGGAGTCGGGATCGAGAGTGTGGTGCTGGAAAAGCGCAGCAGGTCAAACAGCAGCTGAGGAGCAGGAGAATCGACAAGACTCCTTCATCAAGAGTCAGGATGTCATGTTCAGCTTTATAAGACTTTGGTGAGGTCACACTTAGAGTATCACATTCAACTCTGGTTGCCACATTACAGGAAAGATGTGAAGGCTTTGGAGAGGGTGCAGAGGAGGTTTACCAGGACGCTGCCTGGATTAGAGGGTATGAGCTAAAAGGAGAGGCCTGAAAAACTCAAAGAGTTTTCTCTGGAGCGGCTGAGGCTGAGGGTGACTTAATAAAATTTTATAAAATTTTGAGATGCATTGATAGGGTTGACAGTCAGAATCTTTTACCCAGAATTGAAATGTCTAATACTCAGGGACATGCATTTAAGGTGAGGGGGGAAAGTTCAAAGGAGATATGAGGGGCAAATCTTTTTGACACAGAGAGTGCAGGTGTTTGGAATGCATTGCCAGGGTGGCAGTGAAGGTAGATATGATAAAGGAATTTAATGGACTTTTAGATAAGCACATGAATATGCAAGGAATGGTGGGATATGGACCTAGGGCAGGCAGAAGGGATTAGTTTCATTTGGCGTCGCATTCGGCACAACATTGTGCGGCAAAAGGCCCATTCCTGTGCTGTACAGTTCTATGTTCTATATTAACAAAGTCTGTAAGGTAGTTTCAGAACAAATGCAAACTGAACTTATAAACTTCAAGAATAACACAAGAATATTTTGCATCAGTGTTGACTGTGGAGAAAGACATGGAAGGAGTGAATAGTTTTAAGCTTGGCCTTGGGGCCTTGCTGTAAGTCTGCAGTCGTGAATAGAGTGGGTTGTTTCTTGATTATATGTTTTATTGAGATGTGTCTCTTGATTAAACTTAAAAATATAAACCATAATTAGTAAGTTAGCCTGGAGCAGTTTTTTGTAGAGGAATAAGACGGTGCTATTTTCTGGTGAGTCCAGAACTAGAGGGCATAGGTTTAGAGTGAGAAGAGAAAGATATAAAAAAGACCTAAGGGGCAACTTTTTCACGCAGAGGGTGGTGCTTGTGTAAAATGGGCTGCCAGAGGAAGTGGTGGAGGCTGGTACAATTGCAACATTTGAAAGGCATCTGGATGGGTATATGAATAGGAAGGGTTTGGAGGGATATGGGCCAGGTGCTGGCAGGTGGGACGAGATTGGGTTGGGATATCTGGTCGGTATGGACGAGTTGGACCAAAGGGTCCGTTTCTGTGCTGTACATCTCTATGACTCTATGACTCTATGTACCCTAGAACTCTGTGGGAAGCTGGGGAAGTGATTACTGGGCCCCTTGCTGAGATATTTGTATCATCGATAGTCACAGATAAGGTGCCAGAAGACTGGAGGTTGGCTAATATGGTGCCACTGTTTAAGAAGGGTGGTAAGGACAAGCCACAGGGAACTATAGACCAGCGAGCCTGACGTTGATAGTGGGCATGTTGTTGGAAGGAGTCCTGAGGGACATGATTTATATGTATTTATAAAGGCAAGGACTTTCTAAATTAGGAGTAGTCAGCATGTCTTTGTGCGTGGGAAATCATGTCTCACAAACTTGATTGAGTTTTTGAAGAAGTAACAAAGAGGATTGATGAGGGCAGCAGGGTGGACATGATCTGTATGAAATTCAGTAAAGCATTCAACAAGGTTCCCCATGGTCGACTGGTTAGCAAGGTTAGATCTTGTGGAATGCAGGGAGAACTAACCGTTTGGATACAGAACTGGCTTGATGTTAGAAGACAGAGGGTGGTGGTGGAGAATTGCTTTTCAGACTGGAGACCTGTGACCAGGGAGGTGCCACAATGATCAGTGTTGAGTCCACTACTTTTCGTCATTTATATAATTAATTTGGATGTGAACAGAAAAGGTAATAGTAAGTTTGCAGATTACACCAAAATTAGAGGTGTAGTAGACAGTGAAGAAGGTTACCTCAGATTACAAAGGGATCTTGATCAGATGGGTCAATAGGCTAAGGAGTGGCAGGTGGAGTTTAATTTAGATAAATGCAAGGTGCTGCATTTTGGAAAGGCAAATCAGGGCAGGACTTATACACTTAATGGTAAGGTCCTGGGGAGTGCTGCTGAACACAGAAACCTTGGTGTGCAGGTTCATAGTTCCTTGAAAGTGGAATCGCAGGTAGACAGGATAGTGAAGATGGCATTTAGTATGCTTTTTTTATTGGAAAGAGCATTGAGTAGGAGTTGGGAGATTATGTTTCTGCTGGACAGGATATTGGTTAGGCCACTTGAGGAATATTGCATGCAATCCTGGTCTCCCTCCAATCAGAAGGAGGTTGTGAAACTTGAAAGGATTCAGAAAAGGTTTACGAGGATGTTGCCAGGGTTGGAGGATTTGAGCTACAGGGAGAGGCTGAATAGGCTGGGGCTAATTTCCCTGGAGCTTCAGAGGCTGAGGGGTGACCTTACAGAGGTTTATAAAACTATGGGGGCATGGATAGGGTAAATAGCTTAGGTCTTTTCCCTGGGGTGGGAGAGTGCAGAACTAGAGGGCATAGATTTAGGGCGAGAGGGAAAGATTTAAAAAAGACCTATGGGGCAACTTTTTCATGCAGAGGGTGGTACGCGTATGGAATGAGCTGCCAGAGGAAGTGGTGGAGGCTGGTACAATTACACCATTTAAAAGGCATCTGGATGAGTATATGAATAGGAAGGGTTTAGTCGTGAATGGTGGTGGGCATGTCCAGCACATTAATGCAAGAGTGGCCAGTACGTGATCCATCTCGGCCTCCTCCAGAATTACTGAGCGTTCCAAATGCCAGTCTTCAGCCAAGTTGCATAACTCCAGGTGATATCAAGAAACAGCTGAAGACACTGGATACTATAAAGACTGAGAGCCCTGGCAATATTCTGGAAATAGTACTGAAGACTTGTTCTCCAGAATGTGCCCATAACCAAGCTATTCCAGTTCAACTGCAACTCTAGCATTTAACTGAAAATGTGAAAAATGTTCAGTCCACAAAAAGCAGGACCTATTTAGCCTGGCAATCATTTGTGATAGAAATGGTTAGCAAAATTGCAATTAAATAGATTAGCAGGAACTGCTCAATTTGGGTTCCACTAATGCTGACCCAACGTAGCCTTGGTTCAGACACGGACAGAAGTGCTGAATCTCAAAGGTTAGGTAAGAATGACTGACTGGCAGAAACCGACCATGACATCAGGGTCACATTTGAATGAGTACGGCATCAAGGAGCTCTCACAAAATTAGAGTCAGTGAGAATCAGGGGAAAGTCTCTGTGGTTTTGAGTCATATGAAGATTGTGTGGTTTTTAGAGATCAATTATCTCAGTTCTGGTACATGTCTGCAAGAGTTCTTCAGGGTAATGTGTTAGGCCCAACCATCTTCAGCTGCTTCACCAATGACCTTCTGTCCATCATAAGGTCAGAGGTGGGGAAATTTGCCAATGATTGCACAATGTTCAGCACCATTTGCAACTCCTCAGATATTGAAGCAACCCATGTCCAAATGCAATAAGACCTGAACAATGTCCAGCCTTGGTCAGACAAGTGGCAAGTAACATTCATGTCACATGTGTACCAGGAAATGACCATCTCCAACAAGAGAGAATATAAGTAATATCCCTTGACATTAAATGATTTTACCTCCCTTAAAACCCTTTGCTATCAATATCATAAGCCTACTGTTGACCAGAGACTGAACTGGATTCACCATATAACTACTATATAGTGTAGATCTGGGGCTGGGAATCCTGCAGTGAGTAACTCACCTCCTGACTCCCCAAAGGCTGTTGAGTATCTACAAGGCAAAGTCAGGGGTGTAATGGAATACTCCCTACTTGCTTGAATGAGTGTAGTTCCTACAACAGTCAAGACGTTTGACACCACCCAAAACAAAACAGCCCAGTCGATTGGCTCCATATCAAGAACCATTCATTCCCTCCACCAGCAATGTACAGTAGCAGCACTGTGTACCATCTACAAAGTGCAGTGCTGAAATTCACACAAGCTCCTTAAACAACACTTTTTGAACCCACAAAATCTGCCATCCAGCAGATACATGGAAACTCCACCACTTGCAGGCTCCCCTCCAATTCACTTACCATCCTGACCTGATGTGTCACTGTACCCTCATGGTTACTGGGTCAAAACCTTGGAACTTTTTCCTAATTGCATTGTTGACTTACCTACACAAAATGGACTACAGCCGGTCAAGAGGCAGTTCAGCACTACCTTCCTAACGGCAATAATTCTGACCCAGCCATCAAAGCCCACATCAGCTGCTTGAATAAAAAAAAATGACAGCTTAGTGTAAGTCTTCTGTAAGTAACTGCTTTTGGTTTTCTGTGAAGCAGCAATTAACTTTGGATTGGCTCTCCATTCTCCCCTTTCTAGACATACCTTCCAATCCCTTCTTCTTCTGTGATGCAGAATGTTTCATCAGTTGGAAAGCACCTTATTTGCACTCTCCAAATAACAAGGTTCCACAAAATTAGTGGAAGGGAGGCTGTCATTTGAAGATCCTACTTTACATTATTTGTGTGACTTTGCATCTTCAATTCAATATGTATCCCGTAATTGCAGAAAACTATTAATAATAAAAAAAATGAAAACTGGTCTGATGATCCCTACTTGAGGAGTATTATTTTTGAAGTTTTGATTGCATAAGAGAAAAGCTAGTTGATGGAATGCTTTACTCAATGTTGTAGTTTTTACTGAACCTGCCTTCAGGTAGGCCTTCAACATTTGCTGTTGGCTTTCCAAAAATTCTCACCAGCATGAAACTTCTTGGCCTACGTGCTGGGTGTATGTGAAGTTAGACCTTGCTGGTGAATCAGAGAGAATGGTTCTGAAGAACATAGCTGAGCACCATTGTTAGCTGTATATAAAAAAAAAACTGCTCAACTTGTGTACGCTTCTTGTCTTTGTTCCTAATTAGAACTGTAATCTATCATGCCACAAAGTTTCTATTCATTTTGGTGATTGCAGTCATGACAAATGGATCTAAGAATAAATGGGATGTCAGCTCAGAGCATGAGATGGATGTGTTCTGCATGGGATGAGTGTAATAAGTACAGTTAACATTGGCAGCCAGCCAATCATGTTACCCCTGCTGTGTGAGCTTTCCCTCAGGCCCTGACCAAAGGTACTACACCAATAACTGGTTTCTCTTCACCTTGCATTCATTAAAAAGCTAATAATATATATGTTGTCAGGGATAATTAAATATTTTCAGCTGTCAGTTTGTGTTTTACACACAAACTTACTGTAGTAGTCAGATATTTTTCTTGTAAAATGCTGGTCAAATAACTCATTTATTTTGCACACTTGCAGAATTTTCCCCAATATTCCCTCAGAATATCCTTTTGACTTCTATTCTGCTAACTGTAAAAAATTAAAAGTGAAAATTGCCTCAACCTGACTCCAATATTTTCCCTCAGGCAAGTGTCAAGCTGCAATCATAATTTCTTTTTGGAAAATAGAACATAAATCAGATAATTTATGACTTCATACAACATTCACAGTGATCTTCTACTGTCAGCTGAGACAGACAGTAATTATTAACTGTTCAGCTTGAGTAAAGTGACCTTTAGAGAGTACAGCGTTGCTGAGGCTGTGACCATTATGAACTGATGCTTATATATTGTTCCCGATCTCATAAATGTCTAAAAATATAACCTGCTGTATCCAAGATACATTTCCAACAGCACAGTCATTATAAATGATGTGGCTTTTCTACCAATCATAGCAATTGAGATATATCAACTGAGTGAAGCTACACTGAGATCTTCCTCAGACAAAGCACATTCTCAAGTCCATGTTACAGTTGGTGATCATATGCATTTCTATTCATTCGTTATATCTGCAGAGTAAATTTTAAGCATTGAATAAGAAGAATTTGCCACTCATGATGTTAGGAGAAGGGAATTTTTTTATGTTTATCTTATCATTTTAATGGAAGTTATTATTTAATATGGTTAATGTCTTCATGAATATACAGATAGAAGAATGAAATACAAATGAGTTAAGTGCTTGTTGGTCATCATCTCTGATCAATGAAAGAAGGTCAATTTTAGTAGAACATTCAAATTCACAGGAGCATCTTTTAATCACTTTGGTTTAATATTTGGGTCCTCTACGTGTACTTTCAGCTGAAACTGCTGTGTTCAATATGCAAATATTCTGATATGAGCTGAGCATTTATGTTTACTATTCATGTCTGTGTAAAGTAGACTGAGCTGGTCAGTAATGCCAAGTAGTTAAAAAGGAGATTTTCATTAATGGTTTTCTGAAATCTGACTCCCAACAACTCCTTGTGTAATATATAAATCCTGTTTGCCCGTGCACAAAACTCTATAGTCATTGCTGTAACCTTGCTCTAGTTCTATGCATTTATCCATGTTATATAGCATGAAGTATATTAGAAGAATTCCTAAACACGTTAATGACAGTCAAAGCAAGATAATGTTTCCTCATACATTTGTTTCATGTAGATTTATTCGTATATATTGGCTGCAATAAGAAAAATTCTTTTCTCGGGTAAAAATAAATATCGGTGCCAATTTCAAATAAACATTTTGAAACAAAGACAGTTACAGAATGGAAGGAGATGGTGGTGTAGTGTCTCTGACCTCAGAATCCAGGGCAATGTCATCGGCACATGGGTTCAAGTTCCACAATGCAAATTTAAATTCAGTCAATAAAATTGAGAGTATAAAGATAGTCTCAGTAATTATGACCTTGAAGTCACCATTGTTCGGTGTACAAACCCACCTGGTTCACAAATGCCATTTAATGAAAGAACTCTGCATCCTTATTTGGTCTGGCCACAATGCTAGAGAACTATATTTACTGCTGTCAGGAATGGCCTAGCAAGCTACTCAGCTCAAGAGCTGGACACCTTGAGAAAGGAGATAAGGTTGATTGTGGTAACTAGAGAGGGGTCTCCCTGCTGTCCATCACACAAAAGGTCATTGCAATACTTCTCAATTGCCTCCACCTAGTGATTGAAAAGCTCCTATTGGTGAATCTGGGGGCCTGCTTAGCTCAGTTGGCATCGATGGTGGATTTGCAATGCAAGGATAGCAAAATGGGTTCAATTTTTGTACCTACTGAGGTCACCATGAAAGTTTTGGCTCTGAGGCTTGGTGATCCACAGACTAAACTCTTTAATGAGAGAGCAGTCTACAACCTTCTGTGACTATGTCCATCAGTAAGAATGCGGAAATAATTTTCACAGCAAGACATGTCCAGGAAAAGCAGAGTGAGCAACAATAACCTTTGTATGTGATCTTCTTTGACCTCACAAACCTCTTTGACTGTGTCAAATGGGAGAGACTATGGAGCATCCCTCCCTAAAATTGTCTGTTCACAGATATGCAGCACATCATTTTCTGCCTGCTACTGATCCACCACACACCCAATGTGTGTGAAAATCAGAGTTATTCAAGATTGTGTCATCGCCCTTCTCCATCTTTCTTACCATGACACACCACCCTATATCCGTGAAACTTCCTGTCAGAATGCAGCTCCTTTACAATGAGAATGGGAAACTGGTCAACCTGTGCTGCCTGCAGGACCATGATCACCCCAACTTTTGTTGTTGAGCTGCAGCATGCAGACAATGATTGCAGGTACACAACACTAGGAGGCCAAACTCCAAACCATCACCAATGTATTCACAGAGGCACGTGAAAGAACCTGCTTTGGGTAAAACATTTGGAATGCAGTGTAATGCTGCCACAGCCCCTCCTGACATCAAGAGCAAATATGAAATAATGGAGAATGTGGTTTTCATACCTTGGGGGGGCTTTCCATTCTGACAGGACAGAGATAAACAATAAGATCGACATTACTTCCAGCATGCCAGTGCAATCTCGGATGAACAGACTGTTTGTTTGAGAACAGAAGACCTCAAGCCTGGCCTCAAGCTCATGGTCAACAATGCAGTGGTGCTACCTATCCTCTTGTCTGCTTCAGAGACAGAGGCGAAAGGGAGGACTGCAGATGCTGGACATTAGAGTCGGGAGTGTGGTGCTAGAAAAGCACAGCAGGTCAGGCAGCATCTGAGGAATGCTGCCTGACCTGCTGTGATTTTCTGGCACCACACTCCCGACTGCTTCAGAGACATGGACAGCGCAGAGCAGGCACTTCAAATTTTTCAAGAAATATCATGATCTTGGCGTCCACAAAATTCTGCCAATCCATTGGGATTATAATTGCTCTGACTTCAGTGTGCTTTCTCAGTACTGCGTCACTAGTTCCAACCAATCGGCTGCATTGGGCTGACCATGTCATCTGCATGCCTAGCACAAGACTTCAAAGACATATTCTCTACTCCAAGCTTTGTCAGGGCAAATGTTTACCAACATGTTATCAATGCTTCAAGCACCCTCAATATCTCCATGAAAAATTGCAAGATTTCCATTTAGGGCGGCACGGTGGCACAGTGGTTAGCACTGCTGCCTCGCAGCGCCAGAGACCCGGGTTCGATTCCCGCCTCAGGCGACTGACTGTGTGGAGTTTGCACATTCTCCCCGTGTCTGCGTGGGTTTCCTGCGGGTGCTCCGGTTTCCTCCCACACTCCAAAGATGTGCAAGTCAGGTGAATTGGCCATGCTAAATTGCCCGTAGTGTTAGGTAAAGGGGTAAATGTAGGGGTATGGGTGGGTTACGCTTCGGCGGGTCGGTGTGGACTTGTTGGGCCGAAGGGCCTGTTTCCACACTGTAAGTAATCTAATCTTATGGGAATCTTTAAGTCTGCACCACCCAAACTAGAGATTTGAATCAGGGCGTAACATTTATACTGTTCCAGTCCTCTGGCCTGAACTCTACATTGAAAAATAATTGGAAGATATTGACACTGCCTGTATCTCCACAATTTCCTCCCTTAGGTTCACTCAGTATCCTTGAACATATCAACTGTGGCTCAGCTGGTAGCACTCTGACCTGAGTCTCATGGTCTTATTCCAATGGGTGGTATAAAGGTCAAGACTGGCACTAATTGAGGTGCCATCTTTCTGACGTGAGGTTAAACTAAGCATCCATCCAGCTGCTTTGGTGAATGTAGAAATCCGATTATATAATTTTGGAGAAGAGTAGGGGAATTATTCTTGGTGTCCTAGCCAATATTGATCCGGTAATTGATACCACACAAAAAAAATCTATTTATTTTCTTTTGCTGTGTGCAAATTAGCTGCCACATTTCTCACATTACAACAGTGACTACACTTCGAAAGTAACTTGTTGATGGTAAAGAGCTTTGAGTGAAAAGTCTTATAAAAATGCAAGTCTTCCTTATCTTTTATTTATCTGGCCCTGATTACTTTTCAACTTTAAGCACAGCTAGCCTTTCCAATATCTCCTTTTTCACAATTTTTGGCCTAATCCTGTAACTTAACTCCTTCCTTTATCACTTGGTCTTTGGTGCCTTAATAAAGTCAGATGGAAATTGTTCATTTAGTATCTCAGCAATGTTAGATCCCCTTTTGTCAACATCTCCCATTGTCTGTGCTGTCCTACATCAGGGAGGTTGCTGAAGCCCTGTCTGAGGAGAGAGAATTTGGTGTCAGGAAGAGTTGCTATGTGGCTTTGCCAAAGTAGTGGGCTTCCGAAGGAGTAGAAAGTTATCAAAGCATGTATATCTTCTAGCTCAACAGGAAGGTATAGCAGATCTGAAAATGATTGCACTCTATTAAGATGTTGTTGATGTGCGATTGTACATGAGCCGTCATATTAATGATAAGCAGTCATATTGATAGCAGCCCCAATGCATTTATACCTCATTACTCCCTCTATATTCTAGACACTATTTTAAACTATATGGAGGCTGCTTGGGGACCTGTTGATGATTCTTGGGCTTTGCTGGCTGGGCCAGCATTTATTGCCCATCTCTAGTTGCTTTTGAAAAGATGGTTATGAGCTTGAACATGCTGTAGTAGATTACATAGCACATGATTCACCTTCATCATCCAACTATATATAGGCTGTACTCAGACAGTGAGAGCTATGTTATGACCAGGAATACCATTGAATAAATTAGTGGTGTTCTCAAACAACAGCTTGCTTGCCTAATCCAGTCAGGGAGAACTCGCAATACTCACCATAGTTTGTCCACAAATGTGTAAAATCTGTTGCTTACTAAGTAACTTGGCTCGGTACCCTTGCCACCAGGCCTGCAACATATGCCTGGAAAGAAGAGGGATAAGAGAGGTAATAGCATCTAGAACATCAATGTCCTGGAAAGGCTTTCCATGAGCAGCTCATCAGACTGCAAGCCCCTTGAAAACATCCTCACATAACCGTTGCTCCACAACTCCCCACTTTTTCTTTCCTCTAACATGGACCATCACCATGTCCTCTTGGCCATGCGTCCTGAAATGAAAAAGAAAACCGCTAAACAACCTATCTGCAAGAAACTTAACAGCAATAGTTACAATATTAAGAAAGTTAGAAATAGGACAGGGAGTAAGCTACAAGGGCCCTAAGATACATTCCACCATTCAATTAGATCTTGACTGATATATGATGTGATTTTGTTTTTTACTTCTCTGGCCATCAAACCCTTGATTTGCTTATTTTTATATTTTCAATTTGATTTGGTATTGCCACAATTTTGATTGATTCCCCTTTCTCCTGCTAGTCACCTATTTCTCTTCCAATCCTGTTGCATCAGTCTCTCCCCATCACCTCTAGCCATCTAGTCTTAGGCCTTCATCTTCTTCTTCTTCCTGATGGGTTCCATCTCTATTAAACTTCACACTATATTTCCTTTATGCTCTTAGAATCCAAAAATCTATTGCTATCAGCCATTAAACGACTCAATGATTGAACATCCATAGCTCTCTGGAGTAGGCAATTCTAAAGACTCACAAATTTGTGAGTGACCAAATTCCTCATCATCTCATTGAACCTTTCCCTCAGACTACTTCACCTAGTTCTACATTCTCCGGCCAGGAAACAACTTCTCAATATTTACACTGTTAAGCTTTCTCAGAATTTCATAAATTTCAAATGATGTTATATCACATTCTCTTGAATTATAGACCTACTCAATTACTCATTATCAAAAACAATCATGTGAACTTTTGCTGCAATACCTAAAAGACATCCATGTCCTTCCTGAGATACTGAGAACAAAATGGTGCACCATATACTTGGTGTGGTTTCCCCAACGCTTCCTACAATTGTAGCAAGGCTGCCTTACTTTTGTACTTCAGTCCAATGGCAATAAAGGCAAACATACAGGTAGGATAAGTGGTATGCCATTTAGGACTAAAATGAGGGAGACTTTCTTTGCTCAGAATGCATGGAATTCCCTACTCCAGAGGGTTGCAAAAGCTCAGTCAATAAGTATATTCATGTCAGAAGTTGATAGATATTAAAGATTGTGAGGATACTGCTGGAACATGACATGGAGATGAAAGATCAGCCATGGTCTGAATGAATAGGGCAGAACAGGGTCAAAGGCAGAATGGTTTACTTTTGCTCCAATTATCTACATTATTTAAAAAGTACTTTTTCACACAAAGATTAGGGTAAGTCCCTTCTCCAAGGGCTTGTGGAACTGGGCTGAAAGAGTCAGTTTTTAATTTGGTGAAAATTATGAGGGAATGGAGCAAGTGAGGATAAATAAAGTTGGAGCATAAATCAGTCAGGATTTATTTGAATGGAAGAGCAGTCTTGGAATGCTGATGGTTATTGCTACTCTTATTTCTTATCTTATTATTGCAATTGTTGTTGGATCTAGGCGTTACTGAAATTTTAGTGAGCATTTTTGGGGCTGTATGATCAATGTCTATATCTAATAATTTAACAATATAATTTAAGAAAAACTAGCTTCTCTAATTTAACAACTAGATGACATTTTGTACATTGTGACATGCTTCAAATATTTGCTGACAAAAGAAATATAAATATTTTGCTGTGAATCTATTAAGTGAATATTCCTGATAGGTTCATCAAATATACTGAATAGCTTACTCACTAAATAGGAAGTGACACTTGCATTCTGTCAATCAACTTACATATTATTAATTGTAAGCACATAGCAGCTGTGTACAGGCACTTTACTGAAGTTCACCATGGGTTAAAGAGATGCAAAAATATTCACATAGTGTAATGAGTTTAGCAGTTGGGCAGTTCCCCTGGCGAAACTAAATACATAAAGCGGGCTGGGTGAAAATATTCACTCCCTTTTGCATTGCTTATTATTAGGTCGCTTTTGTGTTAGTTATTATTTAACAAAAATATTTATCTGGTGCAAGTTCCATTCAGTTTTTATTATCATATTAAAAAAAATTCTCAAATGACAACTTTGAAAAGTCAAAGAAAAAAAGCAATGAAACATTACATTTCTGTGATATTTCCATGAGCAGCTTGGACCTTGATAAAAACTCCTTGTTTTATGACAAAGTGATGCAATCCATTCCAAATAAAGTAAATAAAAACCTATTCACAATGACATGTAGTTCCATATCCAGAAAAGGAACTAAAATTTAAGGAATAGTGTATAGTCATGGGGAGCTTTAGAAGCGAATGGAGATAGCAGACATACATAGTACACTCTGGAATTGCTAAAATAAGCATGATGCTGAACTATGAAAGCTTGGCAATTCTTTCCAAAGACACATCTACTTTGAGAAAGTATTCCCATAAATAAATGCGTTTAGGCTTTTGTTAATATCACACTTTAAAATAAATCAAATTAGTCTCTGAGTTGAAAGCTTAGACTCCTCACTGGTGTAACTGTCTTCATTCTTCATTGTTTCACAAACTCAATGGAAGATGCTATCATTATGCCTTCCTTTATCTGAAATATAGTACATTTAAGAATTCTACATGGTGTACATTTAACTACAAAATGTGGATTAAATTGCCCCGTATTTAAATGTTTGGTATTTATGTACAATATTAATTATTCTGTTAAAAATCCTATGAATAGGTTGAGAAGATTTGCTAATATCTGAGAGTTAATAACAGGTTTATTACACTTAAAGATAAATTTTCATGAAGTGCAGTTAGAATAGTTGTTGTAATGCATAAATGACTTAACAATGATAAGCTATTCAGCTAAAGTGACAATAGAAAAATAGTGCAATTTTAAAAATGAACACTAAATTGTTTTAAGATTAATCGAGCATTTATCATTACTTGAGTCATAGCCTCTTTTGGCAAAGATACTCATTAGGAAACAGTAAATTATGAAAAATAAGCCCTAGAGCAAGTGATAATATGGGCCACACTCTTTCATATCGTTTGGAACTGTATAACTGCACTGTCAGTCACTATTACATAGTTTATTTAATATTTTCCATTATTTTACTTGTGCTCTGTTGGACAAGCTGAACTCTGTTATCAGAGTCGAGAGTGTGGTGCTGGAAAAGCACAGCCGGTTAGGCAGCATCTGAGGAACAGGAAAATCAATGTTTTGGGCATAATTATGCCCGAAATGTTGATTGTTCTGCTCCTCAGATGCTGCCTGATCTGTTGTGTTTTCCAGCACCACACTCTCCACTCTGATTTCCAGCATCTGCAGTCCTCACTTTCTACGACACTCCTATCAACTCACCTCTGCACAGTATGGTTTGTAACCTCTCTTCAGTCAAAATGCCACAACAATTTTTATGTGATTGCTTCCAACAAGGCAGTTGCAGTAGAATGTACCCTCACTCATGCCCACTGGAGGCAATCTTACTGGTCAAGCCCTAATAGTCATCCCATTGACAAACTGCTGACAACATTTTTAGCAGATTGCTGATTGGAGGTGGGTGAAAATCCAATGGCTCTACAACTTTCCCAAGTAAGTGCTCCTATGGTAGGGCCAGAAAGGTTTGTGCAGGTTGATTTTGTAGGATCAGGAGGAGTATCAATTCTCAAACTTTTTCTAACTTCCTCAAAGAAAGCTGCTCATTACTGTAACCTTAGTGGTCTAAAAAACATATGCCTCCTCAGTAACACAACACAATAGACTGTAGAGAAAATGAACTTCTTGCTTCTTTGATCCAAACAGGTAATTTTGAATTAGTGTCTGTTTTCTACGAAAGGACAATCAGGTCAGCTGCTTATTGCATACCTCAACAGATTTCTATTGACATCACCTTTTGTTTATTTAACCTATTTCTCTAATTACCCTGCTTGGAGATATTATTACACTCGACTGGAGCAGGGAGGGACCTGAATCTGGGTCTCTTGGGCCAGAGGTAGGAACACTACTACTGCGCCATAAAAGCCCTTTTTATACTTATGCCCAAAGTTGGGATAATTCCCATGTAGTCAGGAACAGTGCAAACTGGTGAATTTGATACAAGCGGACTTATTCAGCCTAGAATTCCTATTGACAAGTTTTGAAGAAAACCAAGGCTGCTCGTATTTTGCAAATGCATGCTAACATTCTGTATTAATGCAAACAAAAAGACACATGCAATATGAACAACAAAGCATTACCTTGTACTTCTCATGCTTATGAAACTCTTCTCTAGACAGTGGCCATTTTTAAGCAATTCTAAATGTAGAGCTAACCATCACTTAGTGAAACAAGATTGTTAACCCAAAGAAGTAACTACAGATTTAATTGGTAGATTTTAAACGTCAACTGTTCAAATGTGATGAGAGGCACGTGAAAATTTTGAATCAACAGTCCTTTGATCTATAATCTAATTGGTCAATCAGTGCTGCAGATGACACTTGGGTGCATATTTATCAAAGAAGCTCCAAACTATGGTTAATGAGCATGGATGTTGAGCAACCCTCCCTAGAAAACTTTGTAAATGCAATTAAATATTAAGAAAAGTACTCACCTATTTTTCTTTCAGTGTTCAATTTATGATTCCTGTAATCCAAAATGGGTTTGGTGGCTACTACTTAAACTGGCAGTATCTCATACAAAGGTTACATTACTAAGTCAAGTCAGAATATGCAACGTACAAATGCATTTCTCCAAATATCCCTCTTTACACACAAAAAAATTACATGCATTACCATTTGCAGTTACAACTTCCTTACTATAAGTGGTCAAAAAGTTATTATTCATGTGCATTATTCATGTGGGTTAATGCTTGTTGTGTATTCTGTAAATGTTGGTGACATCTCAACATCATCAGCTTTGTGCGAAGCTTCTTTATTTCTGTATATGTGCCAATGGTTATAATGACGTAGATAGTTGTTCACTTTCATGATCAAGGTGACAACAGCTTTACAGAAGTCCCAAATTGTTACATGGACTGACTTTTGATTTAGACATTGAATGTTTGGACTCTGACTGGCTCACCAATGCACAGCTCCGCCAATAGTTTGTTAGTATTATTAAAGTGAAATTCAGATTTCTGTTGAGTCACTTTGTTTTTGCCACTTGCTCCTGTCCTGCTTGTATTACTCAACAAGATGATTCCATTGATTATGTTGTAGTACTTCAGCACTGGTCTTATTCCCAGTTGCTTGATTCATGTTGGGTCTCAAGACTATTATTGTATGTCTTCAGCAATGAGCTTGTGCAAAGTTTAACATCTTGATAATTAATTAAGAAAGAACTTTGCAAGGTAGTTGATGAATACAACAAATTGTTGCACTGTTTCAGACCTGTTGGTGCTGCAAGTCTCTACAGCTGTCACCTTGTTTGGATCCAGGCAAAGTCCTTTCTTTGTCAGGACATGATCTACTTACAAAACTTCAGGTATCTTCAATTGGATACTTTCTTGTTTCAGATTCATCTGGCAGGCCCTGTCCAGCAGTGCCACAAGATTCTCCTCACAATTTCCATTCTGAGGAGATCATGGAGTATCTCATGTTGTCTACATTGATACACTTCTGGATCAGTGGAAATGCCAGACAGCATGCACAGTCAGCTCTCTCCTCTAAATGACATCCTGACTGCTGTGAGAGAACTACTGTTTCATCCAAATTCACATGACTGCTGCCGTCCTTCAAATTCAATATAGTAAAGATTTTTACTTTGGATAAATGTTGCCAGAAAATGACAATGTCTGGCATAAGGTAAGTCAGGAAATATGACCCCTTCCATGACTCCCTGACTGGACCATACCCAGTCTCAATCAATTCTGAAGCTCGGCTTGAGCCTTAAAGGAGCCTGCATTTATAACTTTGATAATGTCCACCTCTGTAAAGTTTAGAGGGTCTCCAGAGCACAGTGCCTGGATGACTGGCTTGTAGTGTAGAGTGATGACAACAGCATAGGTTCAATTCCTACCCCAGGTGAGGTGAGCATGAAGGTTGCACCTTTTTGACCTTGCCCTTGCCTGAGGTGTGATCCTCTTGTTAAACCACCACCCATTGTCTCTTTCTAATAATAGAGTAGTACCATGGCGACTTTCAACACACATATGATGTACATTTTCATTGCAACTCCCATTCTGGTTACTATTTCCGGTCCTAATGTCTTCTGATTATATTCTACACTTTATGTTCTCAAATTTGTTTTCCTACCTCTCTTTATACCATCGACAAGATTTGGCTACAACAATATCAAAACACCATGTACAATGTTTGGCTGATCTGATACCTAATGTTTCCATCACCCCAAGAAGGATTTTTAACCCCAAAATATTTATGTGCAAATAAATGTTTGTGTAGTGACCAATTGGTCTGGCTGCATAATTCATATTGTGGACTTTCAGAGCCTTGGAGAGAACATTCTTAGATTCATATACTGCTGTTTGACTTAATCACACTTTAAATCTAATAATCTACCATTGAAGAACAATTAAGTCCTTATTATTGAATTGACAAGACCCTACATTTAAAATTCCCACATGTCCATCACTCAACCTTTACGAGCAAGATCCTGACAGCTTCTTCAAGCCTATCCTTCAGCCAAATGAAGGTCTCTTTAAAATGCAAAAATCAAGGTCGGATAATCACTATCTTGATACTTATTCAGAGAGATTAGCACCTGGTGGGGGAGCTGACATGTACACTACCAACACTTACCTTCTTCCTTTTGCCTGAGTGTCCAATGTACCAAAAGCACAGAAACCACTTTATACCTTGCAATAATCGACTGTACTTTCAATCTTGCTGAAGGAAAATGAAAAAGCTTGTGGTTTTTCTCCAGATGACCAATGCTGTCACCTTGTGGTATTTGACACCTTGACTCTATGCTACTGGATGAAGGCTGTTTGAAGTACTTCATTTCTATGAATTCTCTGTTGTAATGTCTGGAGCCTATTTGATGATTAACTGTAGAATATATGCCATGATAGAATATCTGCAGGCAAGGCACTGTCCTTTGCTAAAATGCTATAAATCTTCTTGTTATCTATCAGTACAACTACTTTTGGTTAGGCATAATTACTAGGACCTTATAGAGTTGGAATAGATACATCTGTGCTCTCTGAAAGCTAGAGTTGAACTCCCTGTCTCTCAGTAGAATGGGTGGAACCAATGTAATATGAAAATTAACCCCTTGAGAACCATTATCTTATATAATACCACCGCCATTGTGAAGCAAACTCCCAGATGCATCTTTCTCAACCTTTGAAATACCACAAATAAAACTGATACTGAAAGTAAGAAGAGGTAATCTGACAATCAAACATTTTGGAAATGTTTAAATGTTCAGGATAAATTAATAGTAATAAATGAATTGCAACTCTGTTGAATAACTTGGACTATAATTGTACCATTTGTGAACTTACCCAAGGAAAATATACTATAAAACAAAAAAAAATGTTTTTATTTGCTGTAAATTGAATTTCAGTTATCAATTTCAAAACAACTTCCATGAAATTAGAAAGCTAGGAAGACAATGGCCTCGTGAATTAGTTCCTAGACCTACTAATGTAGAGACTCAGGTAATGTTCTGGAAATGAGAGTTTGAATCGCACCATGGCAAATGATGGAATTTGAATTCAATAAAAATCTGGGATTAAGAGTCTTATGATGACTATGAAATGATTGTCAAGAATAGCTTATCTTCTTTACTCAGGTTTTTTAGGAAGAAAACAGCTCTCTTACCAGGTCTGACCTACATGTGACTGCCGATCCATTTCAGTGTGACTGACTCTTAACTGCCCACTGGGCAATTAAGGATGGGCAATATCCACACGCTGTGTATAATAATAATTCAACCTTTTATTGTAGAAAACCGTAAGTTTACTTGTAAATCACTAAATCACTCTAAACTACTTGTTTCAACAAATCACCTGCCCTTTTAATTATTAATTATTGACCAGATAGCACAGCATAGCAGAGCACCATATTTGCTTTAGGACCTATGTTTGAGTCCGAGCAAGATTAATAGGGTGAAAGTTTTATATAATAAATTACATTATTTCTGAAGACATTGTTGCATAGGTGTAGAGCTGTTTCTCGGAAATTATTCTAAAGGCAAATTTTTATGTATTTGTAAAACTGAACATATGCTAGAACCAATCTATTATTTAATATTTAAAAGTGTACAGTCAGGGCAATGAATGGTTCAGTGAATTAACACCAATTTATTCCAATTCTCTTGTGCAATTATTGATAAGCATCTTACCTTCTCTATTGAGAATTTAGTTTGTGAAACAACCACCCAGAATTGGTCTACTGGGTCCAGACCTGCATGTTAATGGAATGTGATTAGGAAAAGCATAACATCCCACAAGTTTAAACTCTTCCTGCTTGTAACATAATTTGCTGCCTGAATGCTATAGGTTTGTACAAAAAGTCCCCCAGGCAGCGAAAGTCTTCATTTCTCTAAGTGGATCTAAGTGATAAACCACTTGTTTCAACAAGTCACCTGCCCATTACATAGGATCCTATTAATTATTGACCACATAGCACAGCATAGCAGAGCACCTATATTTGAATCCTAGCTAGATTGACAGTATGAAAATCTTCTCTCGGTGCTGGCTGAATCCAAACAGTCTCAACGATTGCTGGTTGGCAGAGATCCATAAGTAAGCACAACATATCATTGAATTGTTAATACTTTTCTAGAGACTCCCGAAGGAAAGAAATCTGGTTTGGGAAATGCAAGAACTGCTCTGGTACAGTTGGCTTTTGGAAATGAGATGTTGTTAAAGTTGTTACATGCTTTTGATTAGCGCTGCTGCTGGCAATTAGAGTACTTACTGAACTCCTGACTGGACTTTTTGGGAAGTGGGGCCATTGCAAAAAAATTAATGGATGAAGCCTACTGTACTGAACACTAATTCCCTCCCCATCCCTGCTGTTTCTCACTCAGACCACTGTTAACTGCTGCATGTAAGTACAGGCAGGAGAATGGGATCTGATCTCCTGACCCATTTATGCAGAAGGGCACTAATAGAGACTTGTTAAAAATAATTAATTCAATTAAGAAGCTAATGGATCACATTTGCTAAGTATACCAATGAAGCTAGTAAATAGTTCAATGTTAATGATTTTATAAAATCGAGTCACACTCAAGTAGGGTTTGACCACTTATTAAAGTCAGTTATTTTTGTGATAAAGAAATTTCCAGCTCTTTAATAAAATTGCACCAACTTCCCACTATTAAATATATTAAATAGGATTTTTTAAAAGTTAAAGCAAACATTTTCTAAAATATAAGCCCATTGCATTGATTTGTAGAAGATTTTGCATTTATAAATATTTGAATCAATTTGAGCAGAAACTAGAATCGAAAAATCAATTTGGTAAACAAATGCAATTTTGATCACCAAGGTGTGTCCAGATCACCAGTTTCAGACAAAATATTTTCTATGATGTAAATTTCCTGTAAGGTTTATTCTATCCTCCTGCATCATGATTTGTGAGCAACATTTTGTATGCCAGTCCAACATCACAATTAGTGAAAGTAAAATAGCAGCAAATGTATAATTCAAAAGCTGAAAGCTACCAAATAAAATATAAGCAGTTTTGACATGCATTTGAAACAGAGTAGAAGCCAGACTAAATGACAAACTGAGTTGGCTGTCAATTAAATGTTTAAATTAGAAGGATGTTATTGAACTGGAAAGAGTGCAGACGAAATTTACAAGGATGTTGCCAGGACTGAATGGTCTGAGTTATAGGGAGAAGCTGGGACTTTTTTCTTCTGAGCATAGGAGATTGAGGGAGGATATTATAGAAGTGTATAAGATCATGAGAGGCATGGATAGGGTGAATGCACTCAGTCTTTTTCCCAGGATTGGGGAATTGAGGACTAGAGGGCATCAGTTTAAGGAGGACTAGAGGCGAAAGAATAAAAGGGAACCTGAGGGACAACGTTTTTACACAGACAAATGAGCTGCCAGTGGAACTGGTTGAGACGGGTACATTAACAACATTTAAAAGGCAGTTGGACAGGTACATGGGTAGGAAAGGATATGAAGGATATGGACCAAGTGCAGGGAAATGGGGTTAGCATGGATGGACAGTTTGGTCAGCATGGACCAGTTTGGGCTGAAGCGTCTGTCTCCATGCTCTAAGACTCGATGACCCTATAACTTCAGAGGACTGAAATTTTGGGTCCTATCAAGGTCAGGGTTAGAGTGGGTGAAACAGCAGATACCCGCCTCCATCTCATCTCAAATTTTGTAAAGACAGGATCAAGAAGAGTGAAGTCTGTACCCATCCAAATTCAGTGGGTAACCATCATGGCTCATTAAGGCTGAATTGTTACCAATTAAAGTTGACTCGGAATTTCCAATCAGCTGTTAGCTCGCTGCAGACAGCTAGGGCTAAGTGAATATCCTGGCGGGGGTGTCGTGGAAGAAGGCTAAGGAGCCAGTACTCCAGAAGACACCTCTGTCTGCTTTGATGCAGGAATAGCCACTGGCTGCCATGTTGAGGAGGTCTCACCCCATCAATATTGCCATTGTGGATGTAAAGGCCATTTTTACATTGAAGATTTGTTAAAATGTTGGAAAGTGACTGTTTCTGTTATGAAGCATGCTCACTTTCCATTACAGTCTGCTGCTCCTTTCAAGCTGTATGATCGCTGATTGGATCTTCAGCTTTGAGAGCCTGTTTATCGTTTTCAATTGGATTGCAAATTCATTTTCATGCACATTGAAAACATCTGTTCCACTTGCCACTACCACATGTGGTTGAGAGTTGACCGTACTCTCTGAGTAAAGTAGTTTGTTCTGAATTGCTTCAGGGATTTACTTGTGACCAGCTCATATTTATGACCCCTAATTTTGGTCTATTCCTAAATAAAAACTTCATCCCTATATTTGTCCTGTTAAATCCCTTCATGATTTTAACATGTCAATTGAGTTACTATTTGGCCTTGCATTTTCCAGAGTAAAGAACGCCAGGCTGATTGTTAATAGCCAGCAGAATAATGGACCAAATCTCATTGTTCATTCCATAAAAAACAAACTTTTTCAGAAAGGCCTTTGGAACCAGATCTTCACTAAGACATTTGCTGCATATATATAACAAAGGCTTTAAAATGGAAACCACACAGGCTGGAACCACATATGGAGCTCTTTCAGTAAATAATTCCCCAGATTATTTTGCAACTCGTGAAAGAAGTGTTTCTGCTGAAATGTTTTTGCTACGACCATGCCTGAAGAGCATTTCATCCTCTGTGTTTAAAAGTAAGGACAGACATGCAAAACAGCTCTGTCATATTATATACATAGAAAAGAATGACTATAATTTAAATGGAATTTAAATTCATCTATTTTAACATTTGGAGCAGACCTGGAATATATTTGCATTTCATTGCAAAATATAACTGGAATAGAATTTTCTAATTCTTCTGAGTAGTTGATAATGAAGAAATATTTATCTGTTGTTTACTTCAGTCACACAATCCTTTGAAACTAAACAGTTTTTTTAATTGGGGATTTGAGTATTTAATGTGATTGCTCAATTATTCATATGGTGCACTATTTTTATCCACTTCTTCTTTTCATATCTCCACAGAATCTCAGATGTTTGGAATTATATTTCTCCCATCTTGCACCTCTCTTCCTCTGTTTAGCATCCTTTAAGTCATTTTTCCCTCCTGTGTAATTTATTTTTAGAACTCTTGAATGCTGTACATTTTTTAGAAGGATGTGTCTGCATACTTCATGCAAGCAAAAAAAAAGTCAAAATTAGACACATGTGCAGCAATATTAACTGTTTTTCCAAATATATTTCCAGTTAATTACCACGCAAGAGTTTAATCCTGGAATTTTGATGAATTCTAACTGTAATAGCTAACTGCAAGGCCAGTTGTACTTTGTAGCCGAGGAATAATAGATACATTGGTTTCCATTTGGCAGGCTAATTTAAATTGGGAGCAGAAACTTAAGACGAATGGAATATTTGCTTTAAATTATCAGAGATAAAGGGAAAGAGTATTTATTCCAGCATAATTTTATTAACTCTGCATTAAATGAATCCAGTCTAAAGAGAAATGCTATATTTTTTCCAGACACTGTGTGGTTATGGTTTGATATATTACACAAGTTATCTTGTAATCTAAAGCTGATCAAATCTGGGTTGAATTTTCGAACAAAGGTTTCAGCAAATTTACTGTTAATCTTCTTCAGGTTTATGTGTCAAGCACCATAGCCATTTTAGAAATATCTAATGTTGTTTAGTGATGTTGACAAAATGGGTTCATTACCTTTGTGAAAAGATCACCTCACATTTAAAAGAAACTGATTTACCACCTTGAATGGATCATTTTAGAGCCATTGCAGCTGAATTAAGTAGCTTATTGCAGAGTCTGTATACACTGAAGGGGAAATGATCTGAGGTTGCGTGCTACTATTGAAGCCTTGAACACAGCAGGTAACTGGTCAGAAAATTGTGATAACATCAACTGCTGAACTTCAACATGCTTCGATCAGTGAAGTGCTTTGAATTTATTCCAAGGACCCATTTTACACAGTATTAACCAGTTAAGTGGTATTAAGTACAATGGGCTTTGAGTTCACAGAACCAGATATGTCTGACTCTGCTGGATCTCCTGCCTTAATTATATATCTTCAGTGAGTTCATGACATGCAATGAAAGTATTTATCTGGAGTTGACTCTTTGAGCTATAGGATATTGCTGTGTGGCTTCTGAGATGTAAAGCTTTGCAGCAAAGTCAAAGCGAAAAATGTTATTGATATATAAATGTTTGGCTACATTATTAATTTATTGCCCTGAATTTAAGTGTCCATGAGTTCCCTGAGTTACTGATCTAGCAGTAGATATGCTGATGAGAGAAATAGGGTAGAGGATTATTGCCACATTTTCTACTGTAGGCGATTGTACATAAAATGGGTCAGCTGCAGTGAGTGAATAGGGTTTTTTGATTATTTCATGGGATGTCAGTGTCATTGCATGGATCAGCATTTATTACCCATCTGTAATTTCCAAACGTCAGTTTAGGGTAACCTGTAGAACTGGATCAGGTAATGGTAGCAATTTTCCTCCCTAAAGGGCATTAGTGAACTGTATGGATTTTCCCTGACAATCAACAACAGTTGTCAGAAGATTCCTAATTCCAGATTTTTATTGAATTCAAATTCCACCATGGTAGGATTTGACCCATGATCACAGAACATTACCTGGCTCTCTGGATTAATAATCTAGCAACAGTACCACAAGGCCATCAAAGTCGTGTTCATGACATTGCTGATTCCACCACAAAAGACATTGCTGAAATTGCACAAAATATTCAGAAAATGCTGAATAAGAAGTTAAATGAGTACGTAGGGAGAGAGGATTAGAGAATAGAAAAACGCGGATGGGTTTAAATGCAGTATGGAGGTAGAATGGTTTGGAGCATAAATCCCAGCATGCATTTTTGACCAGTTGGGTGGAATGACCAGCTGCTATGTAACTCGATGCAGTATCAAACAAACGCATAACTCACTTTATAACAAATAGATTGGCAAAGTGGACAACTCTTCATTAGACTAATAGTTTTTCGTCAGTATTGTTATGACAACTGTTTTTCACACAGAGGGTGGTGCGTGTGTGGAATGGGCTGCCAGAGGAAGTGGTGGAGACTGATACAATTGTAACATTTAAAAGGTATCTGGATGGGTACATGAATAGGAAGGGTTTAGAGGGATATGGGCCAGGTACTGGCAGGTGGGACTAGATTGGCTTGGGATATCAGGTCGGCATGGATGAATCAGACCGAAAGGTCTGTTTCCGTGCTGTACATCTCTTTGACTAAATGACTCTATGATCAGATTCTGGACAAAGTTCCCCAAATTGTAACAGTTCCAGACAGGATACCTCAAATCGATAGGTTCCCAGGCGATGGGGGACAAATGTGCTTATTTACACAATGCCACCCCTAGCCCCAGAAGAAAATTAATCTGAAGTGGATACATTCTCTTCAAGATACATATCTTAAACTCAAACGAATTTGTGTTTTTAAAGGAGCCAAGGTAAGTGGGTTTCCTTGAACAAACAAAAAGAGTGAACTTATTAATTACCAAACTCAAGAAAAAGTGGGAATGCAACATGCATGCACAGGAGTAGAATATAAGACATGAGTTCAAAAAGATAAAAGTGAAAAAAATAGGATTTATGGATGAGACTCTGAATTGTTCATGAAGAACAGTGAAGTTGATGTTATGACCAATATTAAATGGAACTAGCAGTGTAGATGTTGGCAGTTCAACAGAGGATTTTGAGATTCTTGGTTTTGTAAGTTGGCAGAAATTCTGTTGTTTTGATACCTCTAAACTGTGCCTGAATATCAACATTCAGAGATTTGGAGATGCTGGTGTTGGACTGGGGTGTACAAAGTTAAAAATCACACAACACCAAAGTTAAAAATCACACAATCACACAATGTCGCTCCGAAAGCTAGTGTGCTTCCAATTAAACCTGAAAATGTGTTGCTGGAAAAGTGCAGCAGGTCAGGCAGCATCCAAGGAACAGGAGAATCGACGTTTCGGGCATAAGCCCTTCTTTAGGAATCCAATTAAACCTGTTGGACTATAACCTGGTGTTGTGTGATTTTTAACATTCAGAGAGTGTGTGTGTGAGAGAGAGAGAGAGAGAAAAAGAGAGAGAAAGAGAGAGAGAGAGAGGGGCTGAAAATTTACTTTTATTTTACTTGCAGTGTGGGGGTGTTTAAAGTAGCTTTTTTCAAAGTGATGGCATTCAAAGCACTTTGGCACATATTAAGCTGTCTGATCAATAATGCACATAGATAAGTACTGCAGACATTTTTAGCCTTGTTTGTATATCCTTGGAGGGTAAACCAGACATGTCTGAATAATTTGACTTTCTGCTTACAGTATATATAGTCAGCCTTCCTGTTTTCTCTCCTTAAGTCTTTCCATGTTTGACATTTTCATCACAATTAACAGGTGTTACATTCCACGGGCTTCATACAGGACTTTGATACTCACTGAATTTACGTCTGCTGCTTTTCTTTTCTGCAGTAGTGCTCTTTTCTTAAAAGAAAAATATGTTTTTGAAATTAAGTGTAAAAGTAATGATTTCTGATCTGTCATCAAAGCAGTATTTAATGAACGTTGCACATTGTAGTTCTGATAAAAATACTGATAACCTCCAATTAAAGCTACCCTCCTCTGTTACACCTATTTCATTAGAATATCCAAGCATCATTCATCAATGGGGTGGTTGCAAGTTTGTCAATTTGCAACGATGCTTTTCAATTCAGCCAACTTTATAAGCTATTTTCAAATAGATCAATAACTCCTTAAGACCTGCTGCTCCTACAATTCTCTGTGTATTTTGTATTCATTCCAATTCCAGTGGAAAAGTTCCAGGGAACTTATTTACCGTGGCTTGACCTTGCTGAGAAAGTGGAAGTTAACTCAGAAATGACACCAAAATTGGAGGTGTAGTGGACAGCGAAGACGGTTACCTCAGGTTACAACAAGATCTTGATCAGATGGGCCAATGGGCTGAGGAGTGACAGATGGAGTTTAATTTAGATAAACGCGAAGTGCTGCATTTTGGGAAAGCAAATCTTAGCAGGACTTATACACTTAATGGTAAGATCCTAGAGAGTGTTGCTGAACAAAGAGACTTGGAGTGCAGGTTCATAGCTCCTTGAAAGTAGAGTCGTAGGTAGATAGGATAGTGAAGAAGGCGTTTGATATGCTTTCCTTTATTGGTCAGAGTATTGAGTACAGGAGTTGGGAGGTCATGTTACACCTGTAGAGGACATTGGTTTGGCCACTATTGGAATATTGCATGCAATTCTGGTCTCCTTCCAATCAGAATGATGTTGTGAAACTTGAAAGGGTTCAGAAAAGATTTACAAGGATGTTGCCAGGATTGGAGGATTTGAGCCATAGGGAAAGGCTCAAAAGGCTGGGGCTGTTTTTTTTTGTCTTCTTATATCAAACATTTCAGAGGAAGTTGACCAGCTCGATTCTTGGAATCAAATGATGAGATTGTGCCTAAATAGATTAGAAAAATTAGAAGTTTTCTTATTAAAACATATAACATTCTGAGGGACTTGATAAAGCCCCTTGATCGAGGGCCGAAGGGCCTGTACTGTGCTGTATTCTTCTAAAGCATTGACTGTGAGGATATTCCACACACATGATAATGTAGAACCAGTCAGCATTTTTTAAAAATAAGGGATCTCCCTTTAACACAGAAATGAAGGAGAATGTCTTCTCTCACAGGGCTGTTAGTCTTTGGAACTGACTTCCATAAAGATCAATGGAGGCTGGGTGGCGAATTTATTCAAGGCAGAGCTCGGTGGATTTTTGATTGACAAAGTAGTTGAGAATTGTGGGCAGTAGGTGGGACAGTCGAGTTAAGGCTACAATCATGGCCTGATCAAATGGCACAGCAGGCACAATAGACTAAATGACTGACTTGTGCTCCTATTTCTTTTGTTCTTGTTGTTTATGCTTTGTGGAAATGCAGCAATCCCGACTCTGTGTGGAATTATTGGATTTCAGTTGGCGATCAATACACTCTCGCTGCATTCGTTTCAGAGTACTGACCCTACAATGCAATTTTTGTTAGATTCATCAGTTAATATTATAAACATTTAATTGTTACCAAATAAGCAACATATGGTCTTCTGATGTTGGATAGCTAACAGAGGTCCATCCATCACTGAGAAACTTTCAGTTTGCCAATACAGGTGAAAGACAGATAGGGCACCTCAAGGTGTAAGCATTGGCAGTGGCTAGGGTGGGGATGGGGTGTTGAGCTTGGTTGTTGAAGTGTTTCAGATGAGCAGGGCAATGTAGCTCTGGCTGTGTTTCAGGAGGACTACGTGCCATCTGGAAAATACCATTTGGTGTAGGAGAGGGGGGGCCTTATTAGCCTCTTTGGTTGTATCAATAGAAACATAGAAAATTGGAGCAGGCGTAGGCTATTCAACCCATTCTATCATTTTACATGATCATGGCTAATGCTCTGTTATAACAGCATGCTCCATTCTCTTCTCGTAACTCTTAGCACCTTTAGCTTCCAGAAATCTATCTCATCCTTTCTTCAATATAGCCCATACTTTCTCCCCATAACTTTGTCCTGCCTTCTTAAAAATGGCCTGGAAGAGAAACTTTGCTAACAAGCCAGCATAGCAACTGGCAGTAGAAAGTTCCAGCACATGACTGTTTTTGTCCTTGCTCTGACGGGTTCCAAAATGTCATTCTATTCTTTTTCTAGGATTCCTGAATCAACCCCTGGTATACCTCGACTAGTTAACCAACTTTCCGAGTTTATAACAAAAATATGTCCCAATGTAAGAAAATATGCAAGTAGTTTGAAAATTGACAAAACCAAAAAAGTAAATAAAATGGGATTTAGTAAATTTTCCAAAGAAGTATTCTGTATGGAATGAGAAGTTCCAGAGAATTAATGCATGTAATGCTAGAAACAATCAAAGGCAATGTAATCTCTGATCAATTTCATACAGCAACATGTAGTTATGTCACACCTTTAATGTAATAAAATATCTCAACACATTTTACACAGGTGTGCAGAAACAAAAATTGACACCAATCACAAAAGGGATATTAGTGCAGATGACCCAAGGAATGATGAAAGAACTAAATCTTAATAAGGAAAGAGAAACAGTGAAATTTAGGGAAGAAATTCCAGAGCTTAGGATATCAGTAGTTGAAGCATGACCACCAGTGATAGAACAACCAAAAATAGATACATTAAAGAAGTCAGGAATGGAGATACACAGATATCTCAGAGGATTGCGTGGCTGGTAGAATTAGAGTCAGATAGGGACAAGACAATGGAGGTATTTTGATCACAAGGGGGTGACTTTATTAAAATTGAGTATTGTTTAACTGGAAATAATTGTAGATCAGTAAACATAGGGTGAAAGACATTGGTATGAGTTCAGACAAGGGCAGCAGAGTTTTGGATAAGCTCAAGGTTTTTGATGGTGAAACATGCACTGAGACAGGGTCAGAGGTGGGCAATATTACAGAAGTGGAATTAGCAGTCTTTGTGATATTACAATGATGAATTTTATTTTGGGTTAAAATACATCACCACGTTTGTAAACAGTCTAATTCAGCATCCAACAATTGCCAGGCAAAGGGAATCGAGGCAGTGGTTAAAGTCAAAACAATCAAAGACTTCACCTCTCCCAATGTTTAGTTGGATGAAATTTTGGTTTTTCCCTTACTGAATGTATGACAAGTATTCTGACCATTTCGAGGTGAGGGATGGTTCAAGAGAGGAAATGGTGAGGTAGAGTTTGATGATATCTGTGCATGTGTGGGAACTGAAGGTGTGCTTTTGGATTATGTCATCAAGGGGCACATGAATATGATAATGGGAGGAGGCAAATGATAGATTCTTTGAAGTCACTGGGGTAACCGGGGAAAGAATGGGTAAAGGAGCCATTACAGGCGATACTCTGGCTCTGATTGAATAGATGAGAATGGAGCTAGAAAGATGCAGCCCCAGCCAATGAATGGCAGTAAAGAAGTGTTGACAGACAATATGGTCAATCACAACAAAGGCTCCAGATAGGTCAAGAAGAATGAGGAAAGATAGTTTACCTTTGTCACTGTCACATAGGATTTGTAACGTTGACAAGAACCATTTTGGTACCATGAGAGGGAGCAGAAAACTGATTAGGGGGATTCAGAATTGGAGTTCAGGAAAGATGAACACAGATCTGAGAGCAACAGCATGTTCAAAGATTTCAGAGTGAAAAGTTCTCGGCCTTTTAGTATCTCTGATCAAAAGACCAATGATCTGAAGTGATGCTTCCTTCTCCACAGGTGGGGCTTGACATGCTGAATAGTTCCAGCAATTTCTGCTTTTAGCTCTTTGACATTCCCTCAACTATGAAGGCTGTAGCCAGGAGCAAATGATCTCTGCATCAGGTTAAAATACCTTGGCTGGAAATGTGCCAGAAACTCTGGGGTGAAATTTCCTTCAAATCGGCTAAGTTTCCATTTCAGGGTGTTTCACAGAAGTTTTCCCTTTGTGGGCTCCAGTGAATTCTGTGCTGCAATTCTCCACTGCTCACGCCATTACAGACGCACCACTCTGCGCTCACATAGGTGGCTTGAGGTGACCACTGTTGTGACCATTTATAAAGCCCAGCTCAATCACTACCAGCAATGAATAGCCCTTTATAGGATATAGCGAAAGGGAAGCACAAAAGAAAAGCTGATAAGGATGGTTCACTTCCAAAGGGAGCATTGTGGATGGAATTGATTGATTGAACGATTTGATTCATTGTCACGTGTACCTAAGTACAGTGAAAACCTAACTTTGTGCACAGTACAAATCATAGTAAGCAAGGACATACAGATCATAGGGTGAAAAAGAAACTTGGACAGAGTAAGACATACAGGTTACATCACACAGGATGTGCGGTAGGCAAGAACAATGTTAGTAAGATTAACATTATTTGAAGTTAGAGAGTCCATTCGTCAGTCTAATAACGGCAAGGAAGGAACTATTCTTGAACCTGCTGGTGCGTGTGCTCAAGCTTCTGTATCCTCTGCCTGACGAAAGCGGGTGTAGGAGAGCATTACACATTTGTACATTGTTGACATGTTAAATCATCCTCTGTCTGATGGACATTCATCATTGCTGCAGCTACAAGTAAGAAACAACATTCTTAGCATTGCACTCCTTCCCTAAAACCCATCATAGCATAGCATCTTGTTATATCCAATTTAGCAGCATCACACATTTTAAAGCCTTCAAACAGTTGTTAATTTAAATTTTATTAAGTAACAAAAGCAAACAAAGTAAAACAGAAAAAGCTGCACTTGCTTCTGGAGCTAAATAGGGTTTGCTTCCCTACTGAACATCATTCAGTGAATTGTCACTGCACCCAGCTCACATCCATTGGAAGCAGACGATACATTCTGTCTGGAACGTACTTTAGGAATCCCCAATTACAAGCATCAGAACCTTATCATCAGGAAGTCTGTCATCTGCTCTACAATGGTCCTGGATGAAGATGGGCCAAATTGTTTCTACCCTCAGCCTTAGGTAGGTGGCTATGTACAGATACAATCATCAGCCACGATTGCAGAGAGTAGCCCTTGTTTCTCAAGCAGCTGCCCTTGTAAGGTATACAGCACAATTCTGTTTAAGTGTCTTGAAACATGCTCAGGCTGTGGCAGTCTTTTGTACACCCTCCTCATCCTGAAGGGACTGTCTTCTGTAACCTTTTCATGTGAAGGCTGTTCAGCTGCTGCCGGTCTTGGCCTTGTTGGTACCTTTGTTCCTCTTAAATTTCTTTGCACCTTCACTGTTGAGGGACCACTGTGACAATAACGCCAGCTGTGATGCATTAGTTGGTCATAGTTCCAATGAAAGAAAACAGCTCCTCAGTAGTGTGAGCAGTCAACAGTTTTATCGCATATAAATGAGAGTTTACCACAGTCCTCAATACCATGGGACATGGGACTCACACAAGCAGCAACACGGGATGCCAGTACATGAACCTTTAACATAGTGGACCTTGTTCTGATGCTGCAAAAGCCATGTTGCACAAATATATTAGGAGATTGTAAATGAGGTAAGATTATTGAAAACTTGTCACCTCCCCTCACCATCACACAAGAAAGCCGCGTTGCATGTTAAGAAAAAGTTGCAAAATATTTGCAATTCAATGCACACCTTTGTGCAGCCCATGAAACTTCACAAAATCTCAAACATCTTACAGCGCAGCATGAGGCTATTTGGTCCATTACCCCTGCCATGGCTCATTAAATGAGTGTAATTACCGAGTATCAATCTCCTGTATTTTTTTACAGAGACTTGCACATTGCTTTCATAGAATCCCTACAGTATGGGAACAGGCCATTCAGCCCTTCAAGTCAACACCGATCCTCCAAATAGCATCTCACCCAAACCCACTCTTCCCCATGGCTAATTCACCTAGCTTGCACATCTCTGAATGCTGTGGGCAATTTAGCATGGCCAATTCACCTTACCAGCACATCTTTGGACTGTGGGAGGAAACTGGAGCACCAGGAGGAAACCCATGCAGACACAGGGAGAGCATGCAAAATCCACACAGATAGTCGTCCAAGGGTAGAATAAAACTTGGATTCCTGGCACTATGAGGTGGTAGTGCTAACCATTAAGCCACCGTGCCACCCCAAGCAATCTTCTAGTACCCTCTTGATTGCTTCATATAAACTGCCTCTATCACACTTCCAGGTAGTGCATTCCACTTTGTAACTAATCGTGGAATGAAATAACTTTTTTTCTGATATCACTCTTGCTTTTTTGCAAATTACTTTAAATTTAAATACTATAGTTCTTGTTTTTTAACAAGTGGTACCAACTTTACCATATCTACTCTATCCATTCTGGTAATGATTTTGAAAACCTCAATTAGATTTCCTCTTAGTCTTCTCTCCAATGAGAACAGTGCCAGCTTTTATAATCTCTCCTCACAACCAATTTCTTGTCCCTGAAACCATTCTTGTAAACCACTTTATACTCTCTCCAATGTATTCACATCTTTTCTATACTATGACACACAGAACTGTGGTCAAACAAGTACCTCATACAAAATTATTATCACCTCCTTGCTCTTGTACTCCATGCTCTTAGTAATAAAGCTAAGAATACTGTATGCATTATTAGCTACTCTCTCCACTTTCAATAATCTGTGCGAATAAAGATCCAGGTCCCTCTGCTACTGCATCCCCTTTAGAATTGGACCCCCTATTTTATATTTTCTTTCAATGTTTTTCCAATCTAAATGCATTGAAACTCCTCTGCCTCCTACCTGTCCACTCTACCAACTTGTCCATGCCTATTTGGAATCTTACACAGTTCTGCTCACAGTTTACAATTTTGTGTCATCTGCAAACTTTGAAATTTTCCTCTGCACACCCCAAGATCAATTTGGATAATCTTTGGAAATTGTGGCCCCTTAGGTCTCTTTGATATCTTTCCCCTCTCATGCTAAACCTATGCCCTCTAGTTCTAGACTCCCCCCACCCCAGGGAAGAGACTTTGTCTATTTATCCAGGTTTTGAATTTGACTTAGATGGTCACAGCATGTGGTTCACAGAAACAATTCTATGATTATAGATGTCTTTAACTTGTACTGTGTAAGTGCCTGATCAATGTAGTTGCCCCTTGAAGGACCTCACATCACTCAGAAGTACAGCCCACTCCCTCAGGCAGTAAACATTGCAGATTCTGCCCAATCCTAGTGTGGTGTGAACAATTTTCCATTCCCACTGTGCATTTGTGATTCAAATGAGGATAGGAGGTAATACAACAAGGGCATCACAAAGTGAGCTGTAAACACTGCCTTTCACTTTAGATGTCTTCCCAAGCTTGCAAGTGACTTTCTTCCTTTCACTTCACTTCCTATCAACACCATTGAGTTTGTGTCTCCAATCCCCACAATTGTTTTCTCTGACTTGACCACCACAACAGTGGTCCCTGAAACCTCCCTTGACTTTCACTTTTCACTGACTGTGGCCCAACCCCTGACCAACTTGGAATGAAAGCTCCGACACATCTGCAGTTTGTCAAGAGAGTACCAACCTATTTCCCTTTGATGTCCGGCAGACTTACACCCACACTTCTGATCTGATGATGGAGCAAAGGTTATTGATGTAGCAGCTGAAGAAGTTTGAATTTTGTAGACTATTCCTGCAGCGATGTTGTCAGTGAATGTATGGAAGATGGCCTTAGTTTACAGATTGAATAAGGAGAAGAAAGTAGGTGAAGAAAGGGGGGGTGGGTAAATAAATTGAATAAATTATTCAAGGACTTGAAAATCAATTCAGATTGGATTATATTTGTAAATCAGTTTAAGTCGGCCTAACTGTTCCAAACAATTGAATATCTAAATTTCCAGTAGCCTTCATTGCATTAGTGTGCATTGACATTTTAAAATAATATGGACGGTATTCAGTAAGTTAAAATTACACATCAAATCAAAAATTCTATCAGATAGATCGAAATATTTTCCATCTCGAAGTGGTTGAGAGGTAGCAACAGACTCTCCTGCGGGAAGGCTGTTGTGATGACAGGATTTATCAATCAAGTATTAGACAAGTTGATAACTACATGGAAAGTATGGTGTGAGCCAAACTGTTCTCCACCAATTGCCAGAACAATGGTGAAACATTAGCTAACATTGACTTAGTCATTTATAATAACAGTTTGCGAGATGCCATAATTAACTTCCTTTGCTAGGACCTGTCAAGCTTGTTTTATTGATGAGAGCACTAATGCACTCTTTTGCTGACCCCCTCATTTGTCTGATAGTTTTAACTTAATTTAGTACTTGGGAGCTTTCAATTAACACTCACAGCTGTGGCCTGGCATCAAGTGGGCTGTACCTCACCAGTTCCACACTGCACTGCTATAAAATACTATCTGGTGTTATGTGCCTTGAGCTACTACACTGGGAGTGCCAGTGTGGAGAAAATTGATTATGTTTTCCAGCAGCTTCTGGTGAATGCACAGTATTAGTTGACGTCTTTTGAGCTATTATGCAAAAGCTGTTTAAAAAAAAAGGCTTATCAGCTGTTTTGAGTTTAATGTGTTGTATTTATAATAGGAATTACATATTTTGTTATCAAGGAGTACTAAGGATTTCCTAAGTAGGTGATTTTTCTCATAAATCTAGGAAATTCTGTTCTTATACAAATTAAGAGTAGATTATATGTAAACATTGTTTTTTGTGAATCCACTCCTGATGTTCTGAATTTGCATATTCTATCCATTTTTCTGTGAGCTCCCATCCACACAGTGGGACACCTAATGAAGCATTAACACAAGGTCAACAGCTGAGGTTGATTCAAATGACTCCAACACCTATTTAAACTGCAGCTTTCTCATTTGGAGCAGAAGGGAAGGGATTTGCTGCTGATTGTGGAGGTTTCTTGACCATATACTAACGAATTTATTAGCTATGGCATAGCGATAGTTGATGATTTACTCTCAGAGATATGAGTTAATATGAATGCTTTGTGTTAGTCTACCAGATAGGAGTGATGTATTGTAAGGAACCACTCTGCGGCAGCAATTTGCAGGCAGCATAGAAACTCTTAAGTGATATGTCTTTTATTGGCAGCAAATCCTTCCCAATACTCTGCTTGATGGAGATTTGAGGACCCAGCAAAAATATTCTAATGATCTCAATGTTGGAAGAATAGAATGAGAGCAGCATACTTGTGACTGGGAAAGAACCAACAACCAGAGCTCTGCCCTTGATCACGAAAGCAAATAAAAACATGTGTTGATCTCTGAATAAATGTTTTACCTATCCTGATTTCTGCTTTCCCACCATTATATCTTGAAACCTTCATAAAGTTTGTCTTATTTGCATTAGTTTTTATTCTGTAAGCTTTAACCTTTCTTTCTGCCTCTCAGTATTTATAGAACTTTTGCTGTGTTAGATACTCAGGCCTTATCTTCTGCAAATCTTATCTTTATCAAATGAACTCCTATTCAGGCATCGTTTTGTACTTCATCTAATATTATTTTGCTCATGGCTTCCATGTAGATATTAAGGTGCAATGGTGAGACTAGTCTTCCTTATCTGAAACTGAACTCAATTACATCAGGCTGAGTTTCCTTAAATAATGCCCTGTTTGCAACAATCTTTCCCATTTACAGAGCTGCAATCATTCTTTTATCTCTCTAACTCTGACCACCTCCAGTGCTTTCAAGAGCTTTTGCCAATTTACTTGTTGAAAGCCTTTTCATAATAGACAAAGGTATACATTTCCTACTGGTATCCAATGTTTCTTTGGCTTAATATTCATTTAATTTTATTAATTCCAACCCTTCCTAAAACTGAATTGACGATAGGTATCGCAATTTTACTTTAGTTTCCACACTGTCTGCTAGGATCTTTGACATTACCTAAGGATGCCTGTGTAATAAAAGTTATGGTGTAATGCCTTGCATGCTTTTTGATTTTTTTTCCCCCCACTGTACTCGAAACATCTTCTAGTTATTCTCGCTTAGTCTATACCTTCTTTCACAAGTTAGCCAATTCTCTGTTTGCTGTAACTCTAAATTTTTTTAATCATTTATATAGAAATTCCATTACATCCTTCTGATTTTTCTTGGCTCTGCACTTGAGAAAGTTAAAGCTAACCTTCTAGTTCAAGTTGTACCTCTTGAGAGGAAAATATATTGTAGCTGGAGGTGACTTTGCAAGTTGTTATGCAAGTCTGTACAACGTGAAGAAAGTCTGAATAATGGAGCAGCGTAGGAGACGGTGTGCTCTAAGCCTCTCAGACAAACTACCTTGGTGGAGGAATTGTAGGGCAGAAGTGAAATGCTTTACACACCAGGGGTCAGGAATCCCACTAAAAGGTACTGGGACCAGAGAGCTGTTGCAGTCAGTGGCATAAGTCAAATTTTAAGAAACTGGATGGAGGATTCAAAACCGTAAAATGACACAAACACGAATGGTCAAGGTCAGTGAACTCCTCTCAAATGCCACATCCTACAAGATTCAGCCCATTGTCTATGAATTCCCCAGCAACCACATCTCCCACTACAAATTCCCTAAATACTGTATGGGTTCCACTCAAATCCTCAATCATTTTCTTGGTCTTCCAGCAGGATCGGCCTGCAGTCCTTCATGTGATTTTGAAAAGAACTGGCCCAGATCCTCTAGTCTTCAGATTGTACACAGTCCCAGACATCAGAAGCCTGTACTATCAGCATCCTATTGTGACCATGAACTGAGCTTCTAATTAATTATCCTCTCCATTATGGACCTCTGCCTTCCTAATGAGATCTTCCACCATACTGACACAGTTGATTTTCGGCTGAAAGCATGCATTTGTGCACTGCCAGGTTTTATTGTGAACCTCACCTCTCCAACCTCCTAATCTCCACACTCTGTAAATTCAGCTCATCTTGAACTCTACTGACCATACCTCAGCTTATTTCTTGACTCCAGATGACTCCAATTTACATTTCTTTACCTGGATATAATTCGCTTCGTGACCTCACCCTCACCGATCTCCTTGACTTTTCCAGCCCTAGCCTAACCCCCAAGGCTATCATCAACTCCAATCCCATTAGAACTTTCTGTTTCTCTGTGCCTGGCCTGCTTCTAAACCCATCACATCTCACCCCTCTATTAGCAGCTGTGCCTTCAGCCCTCTAATCCCTATGCTTTGGAATAATCAAAATATACTTCACTTCCCCCCCTCCTGCTTGAAAAACTTCCTTAAAAATCTAACTCTGCCATCAAACCATTGCTCTGCTACTGCTTGTAGCTACCCCTCCCAGAGGATCAGCTGTCATGGTACATCACACTTATCACTCTTGTGCCATCCTCAACTATCTACTGTTGCTCATTTTCAACCACCATGTAAGGTTCATCATCCAACAGTATCCAAGTTCACCCTTCTCTCTGCTGCCTTCAATTTTTCCCTCTGAACCAAATGGCTGAGACACTGTTATTAATTTTTCTGGATACCACTTTTTGAAATTGCTTTTGTTCTTGGAACTTTTTCACATTTGTGGTCACCCCTTCTTATATTGGTTTGCTCGCTGAGCTGTAGGATTGATATCCAGACGTTTCATTACCTGGCTAGGTAACATCATCAGTAGTGACCTCCAAATGAAGCGAAGCTGTTGTCTCCTGCTTTCTATTTATATCTTTCTCCTGGATGGGGTTCCTGGGGTTTGTGGTGATGTCATTTCCTGTTTGTTTTCTGAGGGGTTGATAGATGGCATCTAGATGTATGTGTTTGTTTATGGCGTTGTGTTTGGAATGCCAGACCTCGAGGAATTCTCTGGCATGTCTTTGCTTAGCCTGTCCCAGAATAGATGTGTTGTCCCAGTCGAAATGGTGGTTTTTTTCATCCATGTGTAGGGCTACAAGGGAGAGAGGGTCGTGTCTTTTTGTGGCTAGCTGGTGTTCGTGTATCCTGGTGGCTAACTTTCTTCCTGTTTGTCCTACATAGTGTTTGTGGCAGTCCTTGCATGGAATTTTGTAGACGATGTTGGTTTTGTCCATGGGATGTACTGGGTCTTTTAAGTTTGTTAGTTTTTGTTTGAGAGTGTTGGTGGGTTTGTGTGCTACTAGGATTCCGAGGGGTCTTAGTAGTCTGGCTGTCATTTCTGAAACTTCTTTGATGTATGGTAAAGTGGTTAGGGTTTCTGGCTGTGTTTGGTCTGCTTTTCGTACTGCAAGACACAGTACAACCATGGACAAAACCAATGTCATCTACAAAATTCCATGCAAGGACTGCCACAAACACTACATAGGACAACCACCATTTCGACTGGGACAACGCATCTATCCTGGGACAGGCTAAGCAAAGACATGCCAGAGAATTCCTCGAGGCCTGGCACTCCAAACACAATGCCATAAACAAATACATAGATCTAGATGCCATCTATCAACCCCTCAGAAAACGAACAAGAAATTACATCACCACAAACCCAAGGATCCCCATCCAGGAGAAAGATATAAATAGGAAGCAGGAGACAACAGCTTCGCTTCACTTGGAGGTCACCACTGATGATGTTACCTAGTCAGGTAATGAAACGTCTGGATATCAAACCTACAGCTCAGCGAGCAAACCTATACTCTAAACCTCAACCTGAGCTACAAACCTTCACAAACCTTGCAAAAATTCCTGTTGGCTCAAGCATCAGTTTCTGCCTGACTTCGAGTTTCTATGTGACTTCAACGGATTATTTTCTCTGTTATAAAAACTCAATTTGTTATTGTTGTATTCCTAGTAAAGGATAATTCTGCAGTCCTTCACTTGATTTTGAAAAGAACTGGCCCAGATCCTCTCGTCTTCAGATTGTACACAGTCCCAGACAGCCGAAGCCTGTGGAAGTCCCAATTAAATGATTCTGTGGGAATTACCCAGGAGTATTATTTTCTTTTTTTTGGTTGGTAATTCCCCTGTCCCCTAGTATTTTGCTACTTATTACAATTTCTTTGTACAAAGTGAAATGACAATAATCAGATAAATACTCAGAGGCAATATCTGTTATATAACGCTATTTATTAGAATCAGAAAGGCCACAACTCTTACTCCTTGCATAGGACACTACTAGTGAACAGAGATGATCAGGCTTTGGTCCAAAGAAAACATCTGTTCTCTCAGATTCTAGGTCAGTTCTCCCCAACATACGGTCCCATTCTTCAGAGTTGTTTCCAGGTTCTCACTATCACTATACTAATTCCTTCCTCTTTTACACCATCAGATCCTTCCTTCATAGTCCTGTACATGTCTTCAGTCATGTGCCTTTTATTAACTAACTTTATGTTAGTTTGCCCCTGCTATTTGATGAACTATTTTTGTAAGCAGCTATATATTTGAGACATTTAAAAAAAAAACATTCTTTTTAAGTAAGAAAATGCAACTCCTTGAGACAGGGGATAAATGGTATTTTGATTTCACAGACTATAGACACACAGTCACAGTCATTAAGGAAGGTCAAGATGTCATTTCCAGTTGTTAAAGCTACTTAATTTGGATTGCAAGTTCTGTACCACTGGATGGATTAATAGACAAGAATCAGAGTGGAAAGTACAACTGACTTGGCAGTAACTACACGTGGTTACTACAGCGTTCCTGTCAAAATAGCCGTAATGTTTGCAGACAGGAGATTCTGGCCTTTATGTGCAAGCAATGCATTCACTGCCAAAATTGTCTGCTACCCAGCTCTCATTTACACTGTATCATGTTGTACAAGACTATTTGACTGGCTTCCAGGTAGCATGCTATAATACATCTTGTTTTCCCTCTCCAATGATCCTCTTAATCTCCCTTTTTGTTTTCTTTTCATCTTGTATGCTTTTAATTCTGTCACATTTCAGCTGTGTTGGCCTTTTTCACTCCAATTATAGCATGCACTGTTACCAGAACATCCCCAATGCATCAGTTGGAAGATAGCCATACAACATCTCTTCGGAATAGTTGCTAAAACAACATGTGTCAATGTAAGCTTAGAAAATGCCTATTAGATGTGTTTCTGTGAACTTTGGTAGAAAAGTAGAACTTTGTTAGATTAACAGACTGATCATGGCATGGCTAGTAAACATAACTGTTATATATGTAAGAACATGATATTTTGCTATGAACGTTATACTTAATTTTTTTTAAGGTATTTATCCATATTTTGCAAGCCTTGGTTTCTGTTAGACTTTGTATTGTTCTACTTTTGTGGTCTTGCATATTTTCTGCCTCGAATAGGGTCCAGACAATTTATGTGAAAACCAGTTCACAACTTTAAAATAAAATCATGTTAAGTTATGATTAGAAGTAAATGTTTCCTGCATTGTGCCAAACAATATTTTTAATTGTTGTAGCTATTAGGTGGCTGTGCACTGGGTCTATTAGCTTTTAATCTTTGTTTTCTCTGGTTTAGAGGATTCTTCCCACATTTTCAGGAAATTGGTATTTCTGAAAGCAAATGAATTAAAATCAAGAGACTGAGATTAGAATTCTTAACCTGCTAACTGAACCATGTCCAACACAATCAGAAAAGCTTATTGTTGTGAATATTCTGATATCTTGGCACTTGTGAAGTGCTGCACATTTTATCAATTGTCTGGCATTAATGTGATGAATTTGCATACATAAGTATTGCAATGGCAGTTTTATCTGCTGCAGTCAAGTGTTTTGAATCGTAACTATTTTGTTCTGACTGTCCTTCAACACATTGGATCAAATACCTGGGCAAAAGATGAGTTTTCCTTCAATTATTTTTTTAAGTGTTCAGAAGTAATTTCTCGAACAACTTTTTTTTTCTCCCCTGCAGATAAAGTCCTGCTCAGGCATGCGTTAAAATGCAACTTGTAAAGGATCTGGAGACTAGATAAAGGAATCAAATTTTCAAACAAGTCAGCACTTAAGCCATCTTGTGTGAAGAAAGGCTGTGGTTGGCCTAAGGCATCTGTGTGCACAGGAGACAGCTCCACATCTTTCATAAGGTGGTGGGTTTGGTGTGAGCACAGATGCATTTTGTTCTCCTATGAGGGAATGATGATTACATTATCAGAAACAAAGCTAAAATAACAGGGCTTCCTGAATATTTTCTTTTGTCCCTTGTGCCTCTGCTATTCCTACCACTTATCAAAGTTACTGGTTTTTGCTTTGTAAGCTATAGCTCAAAACTGGAGTGCAGCTTATTAATATGAAAGTAACAGGCTCCTGTTTATTACATGTAACAATGTTGAATATGACTGTTTAATATAAAGCTGACATTTAAATTCCACTTAGTCCTCAGATATGAATGATTTAAATGAATAACAATTTACCCCAGAGTAAAGCTACCCTCAGTCTGCATTTGAATGTATTGAAGTTTTTCAGGTAATCAGTTTTTTTTCAGAGGAACCAAATTGTGAAGACATCTGTTATGTTATTAATTTCACATAAATCTTAAGCTCCTTGAGGCCCGAAATGAGGCTTCATTCAAGCCGAATTAATGAAACATGATTGTAAGTCCCTTGCATGGAAATGCTGTCATACAATATTGAGTTGCCTATAATCACTGAGTAATCTTATGGGCTGTCGAGGGAGCATTAGTTCAAATCCCTCCATAAAACAATCTCAGAAAAATATCCAAATCAAAATCTTAACTATATCCTGAAAGATTAATATCAGATAAAATTCTATGAAACAAATCACAGATCCCCAGTAAAGGACTCAGATGCTTCCTGTTATAATATTTTGTGTAATGTAGTGGATGATAAGGTTTTTCCATATAGTACATCGAACCATAAATGCACAAATGCACATGATTAATTGAAATATATAATGTTATGAGATTTCAATTACAATTTTAACAATTATTTTACTAATGACATTGAGTCCTACAAAAAAAGTGTAGTTTTTTCACACCCTTCCTCCAGTAAAGTAATTGCTTTTAAAATCCAGATGATAATCAAACCAGATATGCAATCCGAAAACAACTGTGACAATAAAATAGAATTATTTATTATTTTCCAACTGTTATTGTAATGATGCATCTGATCAACACAGTTATACCGCTTTCACATTCATTGTGCTTAGTTGCAAAAAATGAGTTACTAGGTGACAAAGACAGTTCATTTCTGAAAGAGTTAATGCTGCAGACTATCTCCAGACACTGCTTCAAAGGTTAGTTCTGATCTGTATTTAGGTTTAGCCAATCAGACGCAGTCACTAGAGAGTCTACAGACTGCAATAAAAGCTATCTGTGTGTATCCTCACTTTAGGTAATCCCTAGTCCCACAGGCATTATTGAATTTATAGAGGAGAGAGTGATTCTTTAGTGTCAGTTTTGGATACTTGATTCTCATTCACCTTCGCAAATCCATGTCAAAATAAACTTAGACCTTTCAAGACACCATCTTTTGATGTGCATACATATAAATGTGCAATATCGGCCACACTTATAGGGGTAGGAATTATCAGTAAACTCGCTTCTCTTCACCATGTTCTTTTTAAAAGGAGATGGGATTGGCAGTGGGTTGAGGGCTAGGTGGTGGACAGCTGTTGTGTTCTGGATTTCAAACCTAAACCAAATAATTTATTCAGGTCCACACACAGGAAAATGATTTCTTTGGTGTAAGACTCGCAGTTGCAGTCTTATCAGTGGCAACCCATATCTACTAAAAGCATTGCTGCAGGTGCTTCTCTCAGAAGCGACATACTGCAGTGCATTTTATTTACAATATATGAAGCTTGCTTTCATTTGAATCCCTCATTTTAATAAATAGTCACCAATTTTGTGGCATTATAATGCAACAACCTTATAGTAGGTTTTAGCCAGTGGTTGCCAATTACATATTTTATGCTATATATTACTCAGGATGGACATTACTTTTTGCTAAGTCTGATAACTATTCAGGCACAGATTAAATATACTCTGTGTTATGTCTCAAAAAGGCAACTTGGATTGTCACTATTGTGGAGTGTGTGTGTGTGTGTGTGAGAGAGAGAGAGAGAGAGAGAGAGAGAGAGACGCGAAGGGTGAGGAAAAGGCATGATCAGGGATTGGCCCGAGTGTAGTGGATACAGTTTGCAGCTCAGATCGGGGTCTTCACCCAATTTACATCATGCATTAGCTTCTAGTTGAGTATTAAAAGATGCCTTTGGTGTTTCATTGTATTCTCCTGTGGGTTTGTTAGGCTTCGATATATGGTCAGGCCAGACTTCTTAGTATATATTAATCAATGTTTATTGTTGCATCACAGTTAGACTACAGAGCAACATGCTACGGTTCATAGTAGAACACTAACATATGACACAGGTCGCAAGGATGGGGGAGGCAATGGCTGAGTGATATTATCGCTGGACTGTTAATCCAGAGACCTGGGTAATGTTCTGGGGACCCAAGTTTGAATTCTGACAAGGGAGTTGGTGGAATTAAAATTCAACAAAACTCTGTAATTAAAAGTCTAACGATGACCATGAATCTGTTGTTGATTGTTGGAAAAACCCATCTGGTTCATTTATGTCCTTCAGGGAGAGAAAATGCCATCCTTACCTGGTCTGGCCTACACAAGACTCCAGACCCACAGTTGACTCTTAAATGCCATCTGGACAATCAGAGATGGGCAATCAATGCTGGCCTAGCCAGCAACATCCTCATCCCATGCATGAATTAAAAAAAAGACATGACAGCTTACCTTAGAGGCTTATTGTCATATTTGTTACACCTTATCACTGCATCTCCCTAGGAGTACATTTCTAGTTTCCAACAAAAACCATTTCCTTGACACTACAAGCAGAAACTTTTAGCAAAAGACATTTCCCTTAAATCTGAACATACTTTCAAACCCACCATCTCTCCACAAAGTCCTTTGTTCACAGATCCATATCTTGTAGGGGGCTCACAATTCTAGCTGGACTACTTATGGTGTAGAGGAATACTGTGAGGAAATCTGGGCTGATACCATGCTTATAGCAGCTGAAATGAAATCAATTTAATTGGTAACAGTGCCCCAAAGTTCATAGAACTGAAAGGATTGATTAACCGTCAGATGCTGTCTGGGAGTGAAAATATGTGAAAGCTTATCAAGAGGGTACAAAACCGATTTAAGTTTTTTTGTCATATAGTAAAGAGAAGATCTGGCAATGAAAAACTACTAAATGGTGAACTTGCATCTTTGAAGAGGAGGATCAACATTTGATTGCAATTGCAAAACAACAAAATCTTGAGATTACTTTGCCTTATTTCCAATGTAGAATGAAGAACTATCTGAATAATTTAGAAGACTGCACATTGTAGATTCATTTCCTCAAAACACTCACCCAAAGATTGCAAAAAAAAAGTCACTTCAGAGATTACTACTTTAAGAGGAACAATTACAGTCAGGACAGCTGGGTTTGTATCTGGAGTCACCACCAAATATTTTGGACAAAGATATCTTGGAGTGCAGGTTCATAGCTCCTTGAAAGTGGAGTCACAGGTGAAGAAGGCATTTGGATAGTGAAGAAGGCTTTTGGCATGCTTTCCTTTATTGGACAGAACACTGAATATAGGAGTTGGAAGGTCATGTTATGGCTGTACGAAACATTGCTTAGGCCACTTTTGGAACATTACATGAAATCCTGGTCTCCCTCCCATAGGAAGTATGTTGTGAAACTTGGAAGGGTTCAGAAAAGGTTTACATGGAAGTTGCCAGGGTTGGAGGATTTGGCTGAATAGGTTGGGGTTGTTTTCCCTGGAGTGTCAGAGGCTGAGGGGTGACCTTATAGAGGTTTATAAAATCATGAGGGGCATGGATTGGGTAAGTAGACAAGGACTTTTCTCTGGGGTGGGGAGTCCAGAATTAGATGGCATAGGTTTAGGGTGATAGGGGAAAAATTTAAAAGGGACCTAAGGGGCAACTTATTCATACAGAGGGTGGTGTGTGTATGGAATGAGCTGCCAGAGGAAGTAGTGGAGGCTAGTATAATTACAACATTTAAAAGACATCTGGATAGGTACATGAATAGGAAGGGTGTAGAGAGATATGGGCCAAGTGCTGGCAAATGGGACTCGATTAAATTAGGGTATCTGTTCGGCATGGGCGAGTTAGACCAGAGAGTCTGTTTCCATGCTGTACATCTCTATGACTATGACAAACTAAGGAGGAAATTCAGAATTGTTTACTGTTGCATCTTGTAGTGATGCAACCACTCGTTGAAGACAAAGAATTTTCTGTGCTTTCATATAAAAGTAGAACATCACATGCATAAGTTCTGCTGAACAATCTTCCTGCAGCTGCAGAGATTTCTGTTCCATTTGCTTTTGGACAAACTCATCAATTGCACACTGACACTGCTGAATAAAATACCAATGTTACCAGTCTTTTAAGCACAGAGTACTGAAATGGCTGTCATAGCTTCAAAAGGTAATGTGTCTTCAATAATATTGCCAGGCCTGCAAGCTAGCTGAAGAATTAGCTCCCTCTGATCTGGAAGATTATCAGAAGGAGCTTAAGGATCTTAATGTACTGCTTCAAGAACAGAAGAGTCAAGAACCACAGGATCTTCCTCCAGAAATGAAAAGAAAAGGCCTTCTGGTGATGTAGAAGAAATCAGGTTCAACAGAGTTAGGATAAAGCTGTACAGAAGATATTAAATACCTGCACATAGATGGTCAATCTTACTGGTTTACAAATGTATACGTTGGTTATTTAAGGATTTCTGTGTGTTAAAGTGTCAGAAGACTGTGGTGGTCTCTGGAAAGAACTGATTAATGAATGATTAAAATGTGGGTAAAGGACCAATTTTGGGGTGGCCTCTTGGCTCACACTTAATTCCACCCGGTCTGCTTTTGGTGGAACAAAAATAGAAATTGCTGAAAAATCTCAGTAGGTCTGGCAGCATCTGTAGAGATGAAAACAGAATTAACATTTCAGGATCAGTGACCCTTCTTCAGAATTCATCTCAGCTGGAAGATGACATCTCAAACAATGAAGATACTTTTCTCAGTGATGCATTGAGTTAGCAAACTGGGTTATGTTCTAGTTCAAGATGAAGCGCTGAATTTATAACTGCTTGTTCCAGAGGTGAGAGAGCATCTAACTGAACAAAGTATGTTGGAAGGTGTTGGACAGATATGTTTCCAATTTTCTGTCATTAATTTTTCACTTATAACTTGTAAGCTATCCCGTGAAACAGAACCTCGTATGTTCTTCCTCTTTTTAGCTTGGAAATGTTGGCATGTATGACAAAGTTAGCTGGCATCTTTACAATTCATGGTGTTTAGCATTAACAGCTGTCCAGCATGTTTTAATCTTTTTATAGTTCAGATGTCAGATTTATATCAACAGAAACTTAAGAAGCATCATAAGAGGATTGAAGAAAAAGAACAGCAGCAGTAAGTTGTGATTTCTCTTCATCCCCTGACTTTGCAGCAAGTTAAATGCTACTGAGTTATATTTCAGGCAACCACACTCTTTAACCTAGCCTGTAGATTGCTTGCCATGATCCTTTATTTTCTTGACTTTGACCTATTTTTGAACAAAAATTCAACAATAATTTTCCTTTTCTTCCAACAGTATCTGTGTGGATGAAATTGAGCTAAGACTTCAAAAATGATGTTAAAATTATTTCAAGAGCAAAAGATTAAACATTTAAAGATAAAAGCATATTTTAGAATGCAAATAATTGATTTTGAAAATTGCTTACACTAATGCATAATTACTCTTTTATCATTATTGACATAAACATCTCAGTAAATATAAAATCAATTCTTCAATCAAGGGATAAGCTGACATCCTGTCAGTCAAACCCAAAGTTGGTTCGAGACAAAAAAAACTGCAGATACTGGAATCCAAGGTAGACAACCAGGAGGCTGGAAGAACACAGAGAGCCAGGCAGCATCAGGAGGTGGAGAAGTTGACGTTTTGGGTATAACTTGAAGAAGGGTTACATCCAAAACATCGACATCTTCACCTCCTGATGCTGCCTGGTTTGCTATGTTCTCCCAGCCTCCTGCTTGTCAAACCCAAAAACTCATTGCAGTTCATCAAGTTAGAAAAAAAAACACACCTTTTCTACAAAGGCCTAAAACATCAAAGTGGAATGATTGATATTTGAACAGTGGAGCTATTGCTATAATAAAGAAGTTAAAATAGAATTGCAGATTTATTGTGTCTTTCTAAGTAATTCAACTTAAAATCATTTTAACAAGCCCAGATAGATTATCTTAAATTAGAAAGTATACAAAGTAAAGTGCATGGGTTTAGTTATTGAAGTTGGGCATATTTTCCAAATAATTCAAAAAAATTACAAGAATTTGGAAAATGTATTTCTGAACTTGAAAGTGAAAATTGATTAAATACCTTCATGTTTTTGAGTTTCTGAAGTTTGACTGTAGAATACAATAAAGTAAAATGAATCTAATGGGAGATGGCCATGGATCTTAAAATAAAAGATATAGTTACGTTCTATGAATTTGGAGATGTTATGACAAGAATAAAGTAAACCTGTCTTAAAAATCAAAATAAATGAATTATATAAGGCAACAAATTTAGCATACATGTGAATTGGTTGTTAAATTTTAATATTTTCAAATATGTTTAATTCTAGTTGGAAACAATAAACATTTCAGGTTTACTTAATTAAATACTTTTTATTACAGCTTTGAGTATTCTTTATTAGAAAAGTATTCTGTGTAACGTTAGATGCATCTGTCACCAGAGAGCTAGAAAATCGTGAAATCCCTAAGATGTTAAATGATAGTCCCCCTAAACTGTCTGCAGAATGCAAATACAAGTGAAAAGATAACAAAACATGTAAGCTAACTAAAGTGCATTTTATTAAAGTTGACATTTTAAATATATCCTACAGGTGAAAGCTCCTTTATTTTATCTCATCATTTCTCACTTGCTATTTTATGCTCTTTTAAATGGGAGTTTTGGGCTATTGTCATTGAACTAGTAATTTTGAAGCCTAGTTAATTCTTTAGGGACATGGTGGCTGTTGGAATTTGAATTCACTTAATAATAATTCTAGGCTATAATGTTAGCCTCAGTAACAGTGACTACTGATTGTTATAAAAACCCATCTAGTTCAAGAATGTCCTTAAGCAAAGGTCCTTGTCTGGTCTGACTTACATGTGACTCCAAACCAACAGCAATGTGGTTGGTTCTTAACTGAACCCAGATATGTTACTCAGGCCGGGGGCAATTAAGGATGGCAACAAATGATGGCATTGCTACTTCTACCACATCCCAGGAAACAAATAAGAGAACAAACATATACAAGATGAACATAAATTGCAGATGAACCTTGTCAGCTCTGGAAGGAAGGTGGAAATTATATGTTTTAAAGTACATTGGAGTAATTAATAAAGAACTCTATTTAAATGACAGTAATCAGAACCTCAGGAACTCCCAAGCTGTTTTGCAAACAATGACATTCAAGGACTGAGTCTTACACCTTTTGGCTAAGTCTCATGATTTTGTAAATTTTGCAATTTTCTCTATCAGGTTGCACCCTCAGTCTTTGACAGTCAAGTGAAAACAAATTTCTTCTTATAGCTAAGATCCTCCAAGCCAGGCAACATCCTGATAAACCTTTCTTGTACTCTCTCCATAGCCTCTACTTCCTTCTGGTAGTGTGGCGTCCAGAACTGTACGAAATATTCCAAATGTGGTCTTATACAGCTGCAACATGACTTGCTAATTTTTATACTGTATGCCCCAAGCGCTGAAGGCAAGCATGCATCTGCCTTCTTGACCACTTTTATCCACTTGTGTTGCCATTCCCAGGGAACAATGGACCTGTACATCTCGGTCGATCTGTATGTTAATGCTTCTATGAGTTCTGCCATTGACTGTATACTTTCCTCCTGCATAGACTTTCCAAAATGCATTACTTCTCGTTTGTCCAGATTAAATTCCATCGACCATTTCTCACCCAAGTTTCCAGCCTAAGTATAAAATTGCTGTGTCTTCTGGCAATCCTCCTCACTAGCTACCTCAACCTTTGTGTCATCTACAAACCTATTAATCAAGCCACCTACATTCTCCTCCAAATCATTGCTATATATTACAAACAACAATGATCCAAGTACTGATTGGGAAAGAAAAAGGGAATCAAAGCAATTCCACTGAATCCTTTTGTGGGCCACGCTGGACTGATAGCTGAACACCGCCCCCACCCTCATCCGAGACTGTACTGGGTCAAATCCCCTGACTGTGAGCATCCCAAGTGGATGATTGACGATGCAAAGCCCCTATGCCCCTGTTTTGAGATTCTGAGACCAATTACAACGCAGCCCCCTCCGCCAACTGTACTGATAATTAGCCCCCACCCACTTTCTTACATTGCCATGTTGAATTAATTTTCATCATGTTTGCCAAACAGGCAGCTGGTATATGCTAGTGAAGATATATTGATATTGTGGTGTGCCCTACAGCATGATGTCCACATCCCCAGACTGATCCTTACTGACCAGAAACCTCTCTGTGTGTCTGCACTAAAGAGCTTCTCAATACTGCAATAGTGATAGACTTTGGCTCTGGCCGAATTGTCAATGCGTTAACAGATAGGTCAAGATAGGGCAAGGTAGGGCATGGATGTTATGAGCATGCAGGTAGGCACACAGTGTGCAAGCTCTAAGTCTGCAACCTTACGATGCAGTTTGCTGTATCCTGTGAGCTGGCTGTATGTCCATGTGTGCCCTGCAGCCTTCTTAATGCTAGCTGATGGTACACCCAATAAGGAATTCTGTGCTTCCTGTGCTACCTGGAAGTGTATTGGAAAGGTGTGATGATGGTTACATATTGTGGGTAGATGATGGATACCAATGTCTGTAAACAAAGGGTGCTTATGGCTGGTACCTGTGGATTGTGCTCTGAGATGAAGTGACATGTTTGGAGCGAGTGGTGAGCTGAATCTGCCAGCTACATGCTCTGGTTTCCTTATTGAGTTTCCTCAACACTGAGTTGGCTTGGCAAGGTTGATAAAATGGGATGCTCGATGATACAAGTAGTATTATTGACAAGATGTTTAACAAGTGTCACTGTACATCAATTGGCCTCTCGCCACTGCCCAGCAAGAATCTCGCCGTACCATGTGTCAAAATCTTAAAAGATAGAGTGAAATGAGATTGACCTCAAGGTGGTCCTCTCTGCACTTGTTCCTTAGTTCTGTCACACATCTCATAATGGCCCACATCACCCCGACCCCTATATGATTCTGCCTGTAAGCTTTAATAAACAGCTTGAAGGAGCAAAGACCAGTTAAAAAAATTGATTTGCATTTACACAGTGCTTTTTACAACCACCAGGCATCACTAAGCACTTTGCAACCAACTTAGTTCTTTCGAAGTATGGTCGATGCTATAATTTTTGAAACAGAGCAGCCAACTTTACTCAACCATTTACCACAAACACCAAATGTAATACTGACTAGACAATCTGTTCTTATGATTTGATTGTGGGATTAGTATTGGCTGGCCCGCAACTTTGTTGTATTCGCTGCTCTCAACCATTTCTTGAAATCTCAATCTGGGTTAACAAGGATAATTTCACATGATTTATTATGCATGACCAATTCCTTTCGTTTTACTTGTAAGCATTCTGTAATAAGCTAGCTTTCTGTGAAAATAGTAACATTTAAAGAATTGAGAATTTCGAAAGATTGCTACATTTAATAGTTTTAAAAGAGTAGTTACAATTGATTCTATCTTGCAATGGGGCAGGATTTGTTGCAAGATTTTTAATCGGTCACTCAAAGGGGTCGCAGAATAATACTGTCAGTTAGAGATGGAGCGAGAAAGAGAGAGGGAGGGAGGCAAACTCCATAATGAACAAGACTGCTGTTAGCTATGCTGCAAAAGCAATTATTCTGTATTGTTTAGATTCAGGAATCTCCAGAACAGTTGAATAATGAGAGATCAGGGAGCTCCATGTCATATGAAGGGCTCAGAAGAGTCTGGTGCAAAACTAATAGTTCAGTACTACAGAGAATGGGTTTGAAACTCCGTAAGTAGTATTTGTTATGTGAATTAAACTAGAGCTCAGGAAACACATCCTGTTGGGTACTGGCTTGTTGAAGCTCACTGCTTGAGAATAGTTGGAATTGTGCCTGTGTGGAAGTGATACAGAGCAGTTTTCAAGAATCCAGGAGAGTATAGTGCAGGAAGGGGAGGTGCACAACCAGAAGTGAGCATTATGGAGATGGTCCGTGACAGTAGTTTGTAAGGGGGTTTCAAGGCCAGGTCATTGAAAGTGAAGAATCATAACTCTTTGGGAAGTCATAATGCGATTTGATAACACACAATGTCACTAACATCTCCGGGCAATTGATGAGAAATCCATGGAATCGGTTTGATTGCTTTGCTAGTTTATATGGTCTGTAGGATGCTCAACCATCATTCATTTGTTAGCTCTGCTTGTCTCATGTTGAATTTTGGATGTTCAATATATAATCCATACCTATCTTTGTACAGTCTAAATCTTCTATTGCCAATAATCTTTGCATAGTTGAGTTTTTTATTAGTTCACAGGATCTAGGCAACATTGGTTAGGCCAGCATATATTGCTTATCCTGCTAAAGTGGATAATTTAGCTTTTTTCTGAATTGTACTCAATTTACCAGATTTTTCTCCATTCACTGAAATCATCCATACTGCTCTGTATCAACCTTAATACAACTTTTTTCAACTTAATTTCCTAGTTGCCTTTCAGTATTTAGCAAAATTACCTACCATACATTCCATCCCTTCATCCAAATCACTTATATAAATGGTTAAAAAGTTGAGATCCCTGCACTGAGCCGTCAGCCTCACTCAATTTCTTTGACAATTATTTGTCCATGTTTCCTCTGAATGTCATCAAATTTCTTAGCAGAGAAAGTGCTGGAATCTTGAATCTCATGACAACAGGGCAATCAGGAAACGAACACATTTTGGCTGACTCAGCTTTCCTCAGTTTTAGGAAAGGAAAAGCATTTTGACAAACCTCAAGCTTTCCGAGAGTGTGTATAATGGGGACTATAATGGGAACTGCATCAGTGTGAGAGCACCTTTAATGATGTGGTGAGGATGATGGATTGCCAATGCCGAGATGGGTGGATGGAGGATCAAGGAGGATCAAGGGGGATGGCAGCCATGGATCGTGCAGGGATATTATGTAGAAGATGCTGTTGATTGATGGCTGGGACCAATATCTGGCAAGCCACAGCCACCAGGTACCTGCTCTATTTTACCCGTCAGGAATTTGTTACATATAATTTCTCACTGGTGAAGAGGGGAATTGGAAATGCAATGTGAATACAGGAAGTGGGGTATTTGTGATCTGCAAATACAGAGAACTAGCAGTTTCCACTCAAGAAAGAGATTCTGAGATTATCAGTTAAGACTTGAGAGGAAAATTGTATTAGGTTTTCTTACTGTCGAGAATCTGACTTTTAAAAAAACTCTCTCCCTCTTTAGTCACCTCACTTGCCATCACTGTTACCACACCAGTGGGGGGGAAATCCTGCCCTATGTTACATATTGGATGGTCAGTGTGACCCTGGAAAAGCACAGCAGGTCAGGCAGCATCTGAGGAGCAGCAGAGTCGATGTTCAAGGCCTTATGCCCGAAACATCGACTCTCCTGCTCCTTAGATGCTGCCTGACCTGCTGTGCTTTTCCAGCACCACTTTTTGTCTCTGATCTCCAGCATCTGCAGTCCTCACTTTCTCCTCCTCATATTGGATGGTCAACATTGTTCCAACATTTAGTCACTCTTCTGCATTCCATAATTCCAGGCTTTTTTTTTTATCTTTTGTTGGGATCTTGATAACTGATTGAAAAGTGGAAAAAAGAACATGATTACAAATGCATCTTTATTAACCAGCTTTTTTCTGTTATTTTGACTATTGAATTTGCATTTGGATTAATTAACCACAAGAACATTAATTGTTACAGTCACTATTTTGACTGGCAGCTCTAACATAAGAGAAGTAGTTATCAACCATTCTTACCTATAGAACAAAGTAGGTTCTATAGTTCCAGGGAGAAATTTGAACACACTGGCATATATTAAAAATCATTATTAACAATTCACAAAATTGGTTCAGTGTCAACTTTCTTCTGCCTTAGGCTGTTTTACTCTGTGTGAAAGCTATGAAATTGCTTAAATGTTTTCTTCTGGCAGTTTCTCTGCAACCATTTAAGTTGTTGGTGTGAGGTAGGGTTCACCACACAGTTTTAATAAAGTTCTCCATTTGAGTTAGCAGTTCAAATAACCTTGTTGTTTGATGTGAGTTATTAGAAGACAAGGTCAGAGCTGATGCTATCACCAGTTTCAGTAGAAGAGTTCAAGGTTCAGGTAGTGATGGTTCAGGTATCTGAAACAAAGACTTGGAATTAATGCAGACTTTCTAAAAGAATTTATTCAAGAAAAGGTCACAAATTTAAGTCCCCTCTTGTTGAGTACTGATAAAGGAGAAAAGACTTAAATTTTGTTAGTGGCATAAATTAGTGACATGAATTAAATATCCTCACCAAATGCTTTTCAAATTAAAATGTGAAAATTAAAATTATCTCATCAACTTTTACATCGATTTTGAAATTACACAATGGAAGCTAGTTTTAACCTACTTTACATAAATGAGTTGGCATCACTGCTAAAATAGTGAAAGAACAATTTCAGGAAAAAAAGGTGCTTACATTCTGCAGTGTGTTGTAATTACACTGTGATATGTATTCAGTATTCATCTTCAGTAAACAAGAAAGAAAATTCAATGAGAATTAAGATAGTGAACAAGACATTATAGGTTTTAACATGTTTTGACTTATTCTATAATCTTTACTAAATGCTTTGTGGAGATCACAAAAATTGAGTTTTTGCTTTCCAATTTTGAACTTTGTTGAAAAGACAGTTTGCCCACTGAATTTTGCATTAGGGCTTGGCATCACTTGACAGTTAGTTAATTAACATACCAAGCCAGGGCAGAGATGCTCCATGACCTTACTATCCACTTCACTGCTTTGCCAGCTCCTGTTGCTTTGTCATTCATCCACTCAGCTTTTCCCATGCATTATGTCACCATTGCGGCTTTAATCTTTTGTTTATACAACACTTTTATGTTTATCCTGCTTCAGTCATTTCATCAAACACAATGAAATATCTTGATATGAAAGGAGAGGGATGCATTAGAACCATTTTTTTAAAATGCCTGAAGGAAGTGAATTTAGATTAAACTCTGAGTTGATGCTATTCCAGAGATCTACAGTTATTTGCCAAGGATAAGAACTGTGTTATAAATAGTAGGAAGAGTCCAGGTTTGATTTCCTGTGTGAATTACAGATGCTTGGGTATCATTAACATATTCCATCTTTAACATCCCTTGTACAGGATAGAAAAGCTTTTCAGGACTCCTCCTGCTTATTATTCTCTTGCTGCTGATGTGCATCAATAATTAGCAAAGTTCAGGTTAGACTCAGCTGTTCTTGCTACTGCAGTTAAGTAGTTCACAAATACTCGTTTGTCCTGATTTTGATGTGAAGAAGGGCAACATTGACAAGGCATAAGAATGCTGGTGCTGCCTGAGGAGCCGCACCAGCATCAGCCAGTACCTTAAGGACGGGGGAAAACATTCAGAAAACAAAATAAACATTTGCTGGAATCTGCATGTGGAGTCTTTTCACATGTGGAGGATGTTGCACTGTAGCCATTACTGCAGGTTAGTTGGATTGGCCATGCTAAATTACCATAGTGTCCAGGAATGTGCAGATTAGGTGGATTAGCCAGGGAAATTGAGGGTTACGGGGACAGGGTAGGGGTGAGTCTGGATGGGATGCTCTTCGGAGGGTCAGTGTGGACTGGGTGAGCTGAATGGCCTGCTTCTGCACTGCAGGGATTCTGTGATTCTATGATAATGGGGTTCTGTCTGACCAGAACCCCATTATGATCCTTGATTGGCAGGATTTACACATTGCTGGAAATGTGTTGCTGGAAAAGCGCAGCAGGTGACCTGCTGCGCTTTTCCAGCAACACATTTCCAGCTCTGATTGACCTGCTGCGCTTTTCCAGCAACACATTTCCAGCTCTGATCTCCAGCATCTGCAGACCTCACTTTCTCCTCAAGGATTTACACATTGTTAATGAACCTGTTTGACTGTATTAGGATGCATCTTCAGTATCCCTCAAGTCTTTAGATGGGACTTGAACACAGAATTTATGGTGCAGTGGTAATGACACTATCTCTGCATTACAAAACATCCTAATAACAAAAGAGCTAATATTTACAGTACAATGTGCATTTTCATTGTTGTTTCCTTGTTATTTTTACTTGCAATACAAAGTGAAAATGACCAACCCTGTGGGCAGATTTCTACAAATCTACGTTGAGTAAGAGGTGCAAAGTTTATTTTATTTGGATTGAATGTCAACACTTTTGGTTATGATGTAGATTAGATTCCAATAGTATGGAAACAGACCATTTAGTCCAACAAGTCCACACTGATCCTCTGAAGATTAACTCACCCAAATCCCTACTCTATATTTACCCCAGACTAATGCAACTAACCTTATGAGCAATTTAGCATACCAATTTACCTGGTCTGCACATCTTTGGATTGTGGGAAGAAACCTATACAGTCACAGGGAGAATGTACAAACTCCACACAGACAGTTGCTCGAGGTGGAAATCGAACCCGGGTCCCTGCCGCTGTGAGGCAGCAGTGCTAACTACTAAGCCAATGTGCTGCATGTAAAATGAGCTTCAATTCACAAGATAACCAAACCCAAAATGTTTGGACAACTGCTTCAATAATTAGTTATGCCTAATTTCCTTGTACTTAATCCACTCACAGCTTTGGCTTCTCCATCACTTTTGAGAATGCTCCATCTTACCCCAAAGCCGGATCCATTAAGAAGAAGGTAATAGAGGGTGAATCTAGCAGCATGATGAATATGCTGTGTATCATTAACAGTAGTACAATTATGCAACACTGTAAACTATAACAATCACAGGCCCAACCCTCACTCATTCATCACTATCAAGTGGGGTACCAATGCTATCAAATAGAGAGAGTAGAAGGGCTTTGCAAGAGTAGTGTCAAGCAGACCTTAGAATGAAGCAGTAATGTATAAGTTTAGCATGGATTTGTTAAGGGAAGGCTGTGTTAGAAAAATTTGTTCGAGTTTTTTGAGGAGTTAACCAGGGGTTATGATCAAAGTAATGCATTTGATGTGGTCTACATGGATTTTGCAAGGCATTCAATAAGGTCTCTCAATGGCAGACTGGTGAAGGAAGTAAGACCCTATGGGATCCAAGCATGGCATCTAAAATTGGCTGAGAAGCAGGAAGCAGAGAGTGATGGTGGAAGGATGTTTCTGTTACTGTATGTCTGTTTCCAGTGGGATTCAACAGAACTCACTATTGGGGCCATTGCTGTTTGTGGTGTAAATTAATAATTTAGACTTAAATGTAGGATATAGAGTCATGGAACCATAGAGCACGAAACAAACCCTTCAGTCCAATAAAATCAAGTGCTGGGGGATAAGGCAGGAAAGTGGAGCTGCGCATTATCAGATTAGCCATGATCTCATTGAATGACGGAATAGATTCAAAGAGCCAACTGGCCTATTTTAGTTCCTATATGGTCTTTGAGATTCACTCTTCCACCACTGACAAATTGTGGTAGTAATAATATGTATCCTCTACAAAGTGCCTTGCAGCAACTCATCAATGGCGTGTTTACAGCACCTTCCAAACCTAACAGATAAACTACCGGAAAGGACAAGAGCAGCAGAAACTTTGGAGGATCAGTACCTGCAATTTCCCCTCCATGCCAGCACAGTGGGTGTAACAATCCCTCAACAGACTGCTGCAGTTCAAGAAGGCAGCTCACCGCCATGTTTTCAAGGACAATTGGGGATGGCAGCCAGCAAGCCCACGTGCCACGAAAGAATTTTAAAACAAGTCTTATTCTATTTGGAACAACAAAAAGCAATATGAAGTACAGTATATGTGTTACAACTATGTCAAACATCTTACCCGGACATGTCTCTGTGGCTAATGTGAGATGATTCTCTTCATGTCAGTACTGGTGGATGCCTGTGTAAGTGGACAGAACAGTTGAACTGAATCCAGGTAATTTGGATCAGATAGGTCAGAGTTCTATTGTATAATAGGAATCATGTCAACTAGAACAAGGTCTAGAGTTTCTCTGGCATTTCTGCCACTGCCATCAAACCTCATAAAAACTCCTGTGTGCCCTATTTGTCCTTAGTGTTGACAGTGATATTCTGTACTGTGCTTATGGCTCTGCTTGACAGTTATACCCTGTGGTGTGTTACAGTATCTATGTTGACAGAAACATCCCTGTGGTCTTCTGTGAAGTGCCAGATCAAGCAGTAATTGAATTTTAGACCAAGGAATGTAGTCTCCTTAACAACCGACTATGTACTAAAAATGTACTCTAAGCTCTCTTTTTATAAAATGTAGTTGGGATATTTACCGCATGTTGTAATTTTATGTGTGCATTAATTGTATTGCTCTTAGTAAAACACTTTAAAGCGTTTTGACCATTTTTGTTGATTCACTGTTTACTACAGCATTTAAAAATATGATTTTCTTTAAACCTTCTTTTCTTTTGTAACATCTGCATCACCTTTTTCTTACGCACTATGTATATCGACGGTTGTAAGAAAAGGCTCAGTATTACATTGCAAGAGAACATTGTGCAGATTTTACATGAATAAATACTCTCTTGTCTTTGTAAAATGCCATTTTCAGATTTAATATCAAGATGTTTAGATGTTTTGTAACTATTTTCTTTTAGCTCAAGGGGTACTTCCAAAATGAAATTGTAAAGAAAAGGATCAAATGGAACAGTATATCAGTGAAACCTAGTGCTGCTTGGAGCATGTTAACTAAAAGGTGGGCTCAGATCTCTCAACTCCTCCATAAAAGCTGTAACCTAAATCTACTATACTTGAACAAGCTTCCTCTGCCTTGCAGGTATTTGAATACAAATGTGGCTTTCATGTAGTGATTGAGGGTCTAAACCCTGCAATAAATGAAACATATAATCTCCTTGATTCCCAGTCACATGGCTCTTTGATTTTCTTCTGGTTATTTTACCTCTCTTTGTCTAAATGGCAGAGTCAGATTTCCTTTGGAGAATGTAAGAATCTTTGAGAGAGTTTATTTTCTATTGTTAATGCATTGATCTAAAGACAATGTTGAGTGTTATTTGATTGCTGGTAAAGTAAATTCAGAGACACCACATGACAGCATGGTTTCTGATTTGATATTTATTTTGTTGGAGAAGGCCAAATTCAACGAATCTCGTTCAGCTCTCTGATACACCTCCGAAATCAACATCTCTCCCCATGTTCTGCACTGTCTACACAATCCACAAACTCTTTAAAATGACAAGAATTTAAAAAATGTTGTTCTTAAATAGTGTAAATTCAAATATTGTGTGAAACTTGAATCAGCCTATGTAAATAGAAGGCACCACTTAAAGCTTTTTTACTCCAATGTGTGGCCATCTCATGTTACTTATTAACATACAAGATTTGATTTTATGTTCAGAAGCAGCTAATGCATATTTGTACTCAAGTGCACGATTTATGTTCCTTCTACTGTGCTTTTCAGTATGTCCGCTTGAATTTTCAATATTAGAAAAGAAAATGGAACATATCCATTTCCAGCCAAGCAGTTTTAAATTGTTGTGTTGCCAATAGTGGCCACCCAAAGTGCACCTAAAACCTTTCTTTATTGTACATATGTATAATCTAGAATTGCAACAAAATAGATATTGTCTGTTTTGTTTGGACTGTTGCCCTACAATGCACAAATGTTCTTTGTTTCAAGTGAGTATTGAAATTGATAGCATAGAATTCAGCTGGAGAACCAGAAGCATGGTACAAAATCCACTGTTATTTCTGTCGCAGTGAAAAGTATAAAATGCCCTATATGCATAACTATTCCACTTCTGAATTTGGCTGATCCACTGTTTCTTGACATGAGTCCAACTATCACCATAAAACTAAATTAGGAAATCATAGCTATGTGTCTGCTATTCCTCAATTGACTCTAAGACATCAAAGCAAATAATACAAAATCATGCTTCAAGCCTTATTCGTATAGGGGTCAAAACTGAACATGAATCTACATGTTTCTGCCACTTAAATCTGTTCATGTTTTTTTCCAGTAGCTCTTTTTACTGTGGTCACTGTGGGAGATCAGGACAACCTCTGTGGAAATCTGTGGGGAGGGGAATCAAAACCTTCCAGAAAAATAGACTCGATCCAAGCAAGAAGCTCTTGATATGATGACAAGGACGTTCACACATTAAGTGTCAAAAAGTACACCTACTGGGGCAAAAAGCAGCCTCCTCAAAAACAACCGGATCAATAAGCATGGAGTGGGATTACAGATAGAACATGTAAAGAGGGCATTCAGTAGAGTGTAAGCACCGCTACGCTGTGTTTACACAATATTGTTGCAATAAATTAATTATACACTGTAACTACAAAATTAAAAACCAAGATCTTTTGATTAAGAGCCTCCCCCTTAATGAGAGCGCTTCATATCAATCCACGTCCAATAACCTGCTCTGAAAACTCTGCCCTGATTTTTGACAATTGTGACAATTCTACCAGCACAATTGAAACAATCCATAACATCTTAAAAAATGTCAAGAACGTTTCAAATAAAATTAGAAATAGTTTTTTACAAAAATTGATTAGTCCCTATTACTCAATGTCTACAGATTGATTAAAATAATTCCAGAGTCCACATGCAGACTTGCACATTGGTAAAAACTAGCTACTTCTTGTCTGGACCAATAAGGGATGGGCAATAAATGCTGATCAGCCAGCAATGCCCACATCCCACAAACGAAAAATTTAAAAAACTCATTTGTGTACCCAGTTTTGTTGAATTCTGTCTGTTACTTTATAAGATATATTGTTTATAGGCAACTAGACCAGCAGACAAAAGACGAATGAGCAGCAGTGAAAATATTAACTTTGCCATCTTCAGTGACAGAGCCAATCAATGCTTTTTATAAGACTCAAATAGATCTGTATGTATCTCAGGAAGAAGTTGGCTCAGTGAAAGAAATTACACAAGAAAAGAATTCCATATCGAGTTCTTTTCCAAATTTGCATGGCATAATTTTACCTTGGCCAGCTGAAACAGATTTAACGTGATCTATTCTATGTATTATTGATGTTTTTCCTGTGCAGTGCTGACATTCCATAACCAGTCCAAAGAACTGTGATCAAATGAAGCCAGGAAACAGAGGGTGAATACAAACAGCAGTTTATAACTGAAACAATAATCAAACACAAAAGTTCAGCATGAGGGTATTTTTAAGGGAATGTAAATACATGATACAGTTCATATGGTGTTAGTGAGGAAGGGCATTTACATAGTACCTTTCATCATCGAAAGCTCTTTAAAACCGACAAGGTATTTTTGAGATGTGGTTATTGTTGCTATAGAAATATAGAATGTAGCAGCAGGAATAGGCCATTTACACTTGCTCCAGTATTCAATAAGATTATGAATGATCTGGCTGTGTTCTTAACTCCACTTTCTTGTCTGCTCCTGTAACCCTTGACTCACTTGTTAATCAAAATCTAATACCACTTTGAATATTTCAGTGATGCAACCCGCACTGCTTTCTATGGGAGAGAATTCCATATTTATGGAATTAAGGGTCTACATATTTATGACCCTTAGAGAAAAAAAGAATCTTAAAAGGGAACCCAAATGCAGGAAACATGGAAGTGAATTCACAAGTAAAGTCTCAGATAAAGCAATATGATAATGATCCAGTCATTTGTTGCTTGCGATATTGACTTGGAGATAAATATTGGCCAGGACAGTGGTGAAAAATTTCTTGCTCTTCAAAATAAGATCAAATGTGTCTTTTATGACCTCTTGTCGAAGCAGATGGGTCCTTAATTTAGTGCCTTATCAGAAAGGCAGCTTCTCTGAAATTGTGTCTCTCTTTCATTACTGACCCACTACTTAGACAGATAAGGACACTCAGAGGGCTCGAGTATAGGAGCCTCAGCTTTTGTGATTGTCCAACAGGTTTGAGGTTTGTTCAGAATGCTTAGATGAGAGTGTGGTCTGTAGAGTGGATGAGCTAACTGACCATGGCACCATGGTGCAAGAAGCCATTCAACTGCAGGGGAGCAAAGAGGAATGCAGTGTTAGTAGGGGACTGCATCATCATGGGAACTGACATTATGGCAAAGAGTGAGAATTCAGAAGGCTTGTTTCTTGTTCAGTGCCAGGGTTCAGAACATCTGTTGAGAACTAGAGGGGTACTTAGGGAGGAAGGACGAAGATTCAATCCCTATGGTCACATAGGTACCAATGACAAAGACACTAAATAAAGCAATAGAACCACAAAGATTAGATTTTATGCAAATTGGTGTTGGACAAATAAGATTAGAGAAATGAATAGTTGGCTGAGAGACTGGTGCAGTAGAAACGGATTCTGATTTATGGGAGATTGCCACCCGCACCTGGGAATGTGATGGCTATACTGTTGAGATAGTCTACATCTGAACTGTGTTAGGACAAGTGTACTCGTGAGCCACATCTCTAGGAAAACAGAAGTGGTGTTAAACCTATTTTGGGCCGGGGATCAAATGTAGAAAGATGTGGGTAATAAAAGGGTAGTGACAAGGGAAGTGCAATGATTCCTGCTAATGGTAATGCTAGACAATGTGTTTCTGTGCAGTCCCAGACCTGACTTGTGGGCTGACCTTTACTGAAAACCAGTTTCGTGTCAATTTTGGAAAATTTCCTGGAGAGTTTCTCTCCATGAGCTCTAGCGAGTTTTCTCATATAATTCTCTGCTGCTCACCATATTATGTACGCACCAAGCCTCTTGTGGTACAGCACTCACATTATCCTGCACTCACCAACACTGGAAATACTCGCCACTCCCTGCACCTTCTAGGACTTTCACTGTTGGTGCTTTCTTTAAAGGTAAGCTGTGCACCAATCAATCACTGCCAGTCATGAAAAGCCCTTCACAGCACACATAGTGAGAGGGAAATGAGAAAAGATAGCTTTTGAGGGAACTTCAGTGGCACGTGTGACTTTTGATCCTAAAACAAGTTTACAAATGTATTGCCACTTTACATCCAGACCTATCTGATTGACTGTTATTGTAATGTTAGCTGCCAGTTATGCTACACAATACACACACTACCCACCCTTAGCACTGTACCCTGTTAGAATTCTGCCTCAGGAATTGCTAATCTTTCCCGAATGTAGTCATTTGCGGGCCCATCCCAGCAGATGGCACCATTCTGTGACAGTGTCCTACTACATTTACAGTCTACAGCAGCAATGTGCCTCACTCATCTGACGAAACAACAACCAAGATGATAAATTCTGTGACTCCTGTGCCTCCTCTGCAACCTGAGGGGGACTTCAACTACACTTTTAGACATGGAGGTTGTTTGGCAGCTTCTGGGAGTTGTTGCTGGTCTTGGACTTGCTACACAACCATTCCTCTTCAGCTGCTCTGATGTAGTTGATTTTTGTTTAATTTGATTTATTGTTGTCACATGTAGCAAGATTTGGTGAAAAGTGTTGTTTTGCATGTTATACAGATAGATTATACCAAACAAAGTGCATCAAGGTAGCAGGACAGAGAGCAGAATACAGTGTTACAGCCGCAGAGAAGGTACAGAGAGAGACAGAGATCAACATTAACATTTAAGAGATCTATTTAAAGGTCTAATAACAGCGGGGAAGAAGCTGTTCTTGAATCTGTTTGTATGTATATTCAAACATTTTTATCGTCTGCCCTGTAGAGGGTGGAAGAGAGTGCAGCTGAGGTGGGAAGGCATGTTTGATGATGTTGGCTGCCTTCCTGATGCAGCAGGAAGGAGAGATGGAGTCAATGGTTAGAAGACTGGTTTGTGTGAGACAGGGCTGTGTTCACAACTCTGTAGTTTCTTGTGGTCTTGGGAAGAGCAGTTACCATACCAAACTGTGATGCATCCAGATAGGTGCATCTAAGGTGCATCTTTAAAAATTAGTAAGACTTCTTGTGGACAAGTCAAATTTCCTTAGTCTTTTGAGGACTTAGAGCTTTTGAGAGTGTCACATTGATGTGGGTGTACAGGGACAGATTATTGGTGATTGTCACTCCCAGGAACTTTACGTTTTTGATCATCTCCACCTCAGCATCATTGATGCAGAGAGGGATGTGCCCTCCACTCTTCTTCCTGAAAGCAATGTTGCCTTTATACCACACCACTAAGCACTTAATCTCTTTCTTATATTCTGTCTCGTCGTTGTTTGAAATCCAACCCACAACAGCGTAAATGGATTTGGGGTGAAATTTAGCCATACAGTCCTAAGTGTGCAAGGAATACAGTAGGGGACAGAGTATGCCGCCTGTGGGGCACTGATATTAGGGATTATGGTGGAGGAGGTGTTGTCACTTATTCTTACTGGTTGCAGTCGATGGGCCAAGAAATCGAGGATATGGTTATAGTGGGGGGGCTGACACTTAGGTCAAAGAGTTTGGAGATGAGTTTGTTTGGAATTACAGTGTTGTAGGCAGAGCTATGGTCAATAAGTAGGAAACTGGCGTAGGTGTCCTTGTCAGCTAGGTGTTTCAAGGAAAGTGTAAGACCAGGGAAGTGGCATTTGCCGTGGACCTGTTGCCCCAGTAGGTGAATTGCAAAGGATTAAGCCAGTCTGGGAAGTTAGAGTTGATGTGAGCCATGACTAACCATTTGAAGCACTTCATTATTATGGAGGTCAGAACCACCATGCAGTATAGATTGAGGCATGCTGCATAATCTTTCTTTAGCACTGGGATTCCAATGGATCTTTGTGAAAAATATCAGAAACAGAACCAATCCATACTAATGTAAGCAGTCAACAGTTGTTCACACACAGTGAAAGTTTAACATTGGCTTTGATACAGTGGGACATGGAGAAGTTTGACAAGAAGACGATGAATGTTTGGACATTGTACTTTGTCAGAGTGACCTTATTCAGATGCGATGATTTGGAGATGCGGTGTTGGACTGGGGTGTACAAAGTTAAAAATTACACAACACCAGGTTATAGTCCAAAAGGTTTATTTGGAAGCACTAACTTTCAGAGTGCTGCTCCTTCATCAGGTGGTCGTGGACTATAAGATCGTAAGACACAGAATTTATAGCAAAGGTTTACAGTGTGATGTAACTGAAATTATATATTGAAATCTCCTGAGGAGACAGATTTGAGCTGCAACTGACAGGGTACCCTTCGTTGTCCACTACTTCCCAGGATCCAAAAAACTATGCCATGTTCTTCGTGACCTGCAACACATTTCCAATGAGGATGAGCACGTCGAAAAGACCTTCCCCACACCTCCACTTCTTGCCTTTAAACAACCATCAAACGTCAAACAGATCATTGTTCGTAGCAAACTGCCCGGCTTTCAGGACAACACCATACAACCCTGTCATGGTGGATGCTGCAAGACGTGTCACAGTGTGGACATGGATACCACCATTACACGTGGGGACCATGTATGCACCCATGCAAATTAGCCAACATTATCTATCTCATATGCTGCAGGCAAGGATGCACTGAGGCATGAGACATTGGCGAGACTGAACAGAGGCTCCAGCAACGGATGAATGGATACCGCACAACAATCAACAGTCAAGAGTGTTCCCTCCCAGTCAGAGAACACTTCATCGGTCCAGGACATTCAATCTCGGACCTTTGGGTGACCGTCCCTCCAAGGCGGACTTCGAGACAGGCAACAACGAAAAGTGGCCGAGCGGAGGCTGATAGCCAAGTTCGGTATCCATGGGGATGGCGTCAACTGGGACCTTGGGTTCAGGTCACACTACAGGTGACCCCATTGCACTATACGCACATACAGACACAGACACTCCTACACACACATTCCTACAGCCACACACATTCTCCTACAGACCCATACACTCATTCAGACCCTCTCTCATAGCTCACACATATAGACTCCCACACTCACAAATGCACCCTCTCACAGACTTATATATCTTTACACTCACACTCACACATATAGACACACTCTCTCACAGACACTCATAATGCCCGTGTCACCCCCCCGCCCAACATGCACACGCACACATATAAGTTTGTGGGGTGAACTTGTACTTGCAGAATTACATTTTACTATGCTCAAAATCGCATGAATCCATGTAAGATTCTGTAAATCCAGTTTTTAGATTAGAATCAGTCTGGCCATTGTGGCACAGACAGTCTGACACAGGGCACCTCACACCTTAAGTGCATTACCTGGGCCGACATGACACCAATTGTTAAAGTTCACTTGAGAATGTAACTCTTAAATGTTCTGCGATTTACATTTGAAAGAACTGAAACCAACATGTTCATCCTAAAATAATGAGAGATTTAACAAATAATCCAGGTCTTTTTTAATATATAATTTCAGTTACATTACACTGTAAACTTGTGCTATAAATTCTGTGTCTTATACCTCACAACCACCTGATGAAGGAGCAGCGCTCCGAAAGCTAGTGCTTCCAAATAAACCTGTTGGTGAAAAACTTGGTTTTGTGCGATTTTTAACTTTATTCAGATGCATGCAGCACATGTAGAGCAGGAGATATCAAGTGCTATTTGATTCCTGAAAACTACTCCCCCCCACCCCCCCCAATCCTTATCCCTACCCAAGAAAAACAGCATTTCGAATAAAACATGTTCACGATAAGAAGAAATCACTCCATTCCCTTGTGCAGCCTGTGAGACCTTGGACTGTCTAATTGGCCCGTGGGTGAAACTTTCAAAAAGCCCGTGATTACTTCCATCTCACAGAGATGACCGTGATCAATCTGCAATGACCAATGACATTACCAAGATTGTTTATTGCCAGGCTATGAATCTGACACAGTAGATTACAGTATGTGGTTCACATGTACAGTTCAATGATTGCAGATGTCTTTAACCTGTACTGTGTCAGAGACTGGTTAATGCAAAAGTCCCTTAAAGGCCCCACATTTCTCACAAGTGGAGCCCGTGTGCTCAGACAACAAAAAAAACTTACTCTACCCACTTTGTGTATTGAGGCAATATGTTTGCATTTCGAATGCCCATTTGCGACTCGATTGAGGTTGGAAAGCAACCCAGGTTGTGCTTTACCGAGTGAGTAACAGGCTCTGCCTGGTAATTTAGGAGACTCCTCCAACACCAATGTCAATATTTCCTTCCTTCCTTATACTCCTTGTTGGTTCATTCAGGGTGCGTTCATCAATTGTAACCACCACTCTGGTCTTGAATGGGGGACGGAGCACCATGATGGCTGACTTGGTTAAACTGCAGGTCTGGGACTCGAGATGAAGATTCAAATAAAAGAGTTCAGTGGGAAGTTGTGGAAACTTGGAACTGAGTGAGTAAAAAGGGACTGCAAGGAAGAAGTTGGTAGGTTGTGGCACTCTTACACTGTATTCCAATCTCCCTTCCTTGTCTGTTGACTTGCCCCCGTCATAATTATTGTCCCTTCTGCAATTCATCATTCTGCCTCCAATCCCCACAATTGACTTCCCCAAATTCCCTCCAATGTCTGGCCCATGATAATGTCCCTTGACTTTCAATGAACAGACTCTGGGACTGAGCACCGGCCACCCCACTGAGCAACTTGGAAGTGTAGTCCTGATTGAGTGACTGGGCCCTTGATCAATCTCTATGCAGCACCCTGACTGACTTACCACAAATCGTGGACTGGTTGCACTGTGTATGCAGGACTGATCATGGTGGCCCACTCCCAAGACTGTAGTCTTACAGAATCTCTGACACTGATGGGTCTAAGCAGCCAGTGTCAAAGCCCCTGGAGCAAGATCAGGTGTACCCGTGATTGTGGTGGCACCCCTGTTTGACGATAGTCCCTCAACTTGACAGGGGACTGCTTCCTTTAGACTTTGAGACATGGTTATTTTGTTGAGGCACATGCAGTGAATCTGTCTGCATAAGTGACTAGTGCTTTCTGTTGGTGTGACGTTAATGTAACATTGACATTACAGTTTGCAAAGGTTCTAGAACAGCAGAACATTTGTTTATTATATAAGAGTAAAACACAAAGAAATGTATAAAGCAGGTAAAAAATCAGATCTTAATATTAACAATAAAGCAAAGTTCAACTTATTCTTTAGCAACATCCTTTATCATTCGTAGATACTCAAATCATGACAAATATCACTCTTATCTCAACTCTTCATTGTCCTACTTAAGTCACATCTCCCATTTCTTTTCTATTGGCTGCTGAGACAGTTTTATGATTCCTTTCTAAGTCTTCTGAGATGTACCTTTCTCAATGTTGATGGCCTGGATCTCTTCCAATTGGATTGCTGCAACGCTTAAGAATACTGTCAGAGTCTGAATGCTTCACTGATTGCAAACCATTTCTGTGAAGGGAACTACTTCCCCTGAACTGAAAACGTGAAGTAGTACTCTAAAGTCAAAAGAAAACCGATGACTCTGATCTGCTTCTTCTGCCAGTCATAAACTCAGCCATGTAAACACTTCATCCATTAACATCAAAGTTGTTTGGCAAGCACTTATTCTCCTTCTTGAAAATGATCTATTTAGTTCAATGCACCAAATGATTTTCTGACTTTGCTTTTTAAAAGAAAATACCTTCACAGAGCTGACCAAAATCCATTTGCCTATATTTTAAACTTCAAATTCCAAATGAATACATTTGTCACACAAGAGAAAACAATGTTAAAATGGAAAATAATAAACAGGCTATGAAAGTAAGGAATAGAGAGTACAAACATAAGAATAAGTCAATAGATGAGGCTAGTGATTCCAAAAATAACAAAAGAGCAAAACTAACAGTTCTGTATCTGAATTCATGAAGCACTCGAAACAAAACAGATAAATTAAACACAAACAAAACTATGTAAGTATGATCTGATGGCTATAACAGAGGCATGGCTGCAGGCTGACTGAAATTGGGTTCTGAATATTGAAACAGAAAGAACATTAAGGAGGTACAGGAAGCTAGACAAACTTGGAGAGCTGGCTATGTGAATTGACAATGTTATAATAGCACAATAGAAAAGAAATCACCTGGATGCCAGGGTGGTTTGGGCACTGATGAGAAATGATGAAGTCAAGAAGTCACTTGTGTGAGTGGTGTACATGCCCCGTAATAATAACCGCACCATAGGATAGTATGTAAATGAAGAAATAATTGGAACTTGTCAGAAAGTGTGGTCCGAGGAAGACATTCAATATTTTGGCCTTAATTGCTTTCTGTGGCAAGAATTCCACCAGCTCACCACTCTCTGGGTGAAGAAATCTTTCCCATCTCAGTCCTAAATGCTGACTATTATCCTTAGACTATAACTGCTGGTTCTGGACTTCCCAGTTTTTGAGAATATCCTTCTTGTGTTTATCCTGTTTAGTCTTGTTAGAATTTGAGAGGTTTATTTGAGATCACTCCCTCTCTTTCTTCTAAATCCAATGAATATAGTCCTAACTGATCCAGTCTCTCATCGTACAACAGTCCCATATCCCAGGAATCAATCTGGTAAATCTTGGGGATACTCCCTCGCCAATACACCTTTCTTCACATAAAGAAACCAAAACAGCACAAAAATCTTCTCATCAAGGCCCTCTACAGTTGCAGCAAGTAGACTCCTGTACTCAAATTGTCTTGCTATGAATGCTAACATATCATTTGTCTTTTATACAGTCTGCTGCACCTGTACTGCTTAACTTCAGCAACTGGTGTACAAGGATTTCCAGGTCGCTCAGCACCTTCCCTTTCTCAATCTATTATCAACCAGGCAATAATCCACCTTCCTGTTTTTGCTACTAAAACAGATAACTCCTTCAACCACAATATGTCAAACGGGCAAAATCAAATGGGTCCAGAAAGGTAGATTAGATACGAGCTCATTGACTGTTTTCTGGATGGTTCATCAGAACAACACATTCTGGAACCAGTCAGAGAGCAGGCTATAGCATGCCTGGCATTGTACAGTGAGCTAGGATTCATTAGTGATCTCAGAGTGAAGGTGCCCCTGCGTAGCCAGATTCAAAATGTTTGAAATTTATATTCAGTTTTCAGGAGTGAAGAATTGGTCCAAAACCAGAATTTTAAAATTAAATAAGGGAAATTATGAGGACATGAAAGCAGAGATGACTAAAGTGAACTTAGACAATTAAGGGAAGATTTGATTTGATATATTTCAGTTAGAAATTGAAATTGAAATTAAAAAGAAATGTTTACTGATCTTTGGTTGAGATCATAACTAGCCTATCATAAGTTTGTGAAATGAGTACTGCAGCAGTTATAGGATCTACCTTTTATTGCATTGTAGTAAGTCTATAATGTTTTTTAGCTCATAGAATGCATTTACATTAACCTTTCTAATAAGGGACAGTCTGAATGGTAAAAAGCATGGTGGAGTCCACCAATCCTGACTGTTCTTCTGATGTCTACTAAAGCTTTCCAATCACACCAGGATAATTTTACATTTCAATGGCATTTTTAACAATAATATATAAAAGACTGTTTAAACAAGTATCATAAGATCTGTACAGCAGTTCTCATCAAGCTCCTTTCAGTCAAGCTCAAAGCAGTCCTTACTCTGACAATAGAGGACATATTTTAAGCCATCAGTTCTCAGTTTTCTGATTAGCTGCAACCCCCTCCCAATTATCTCTCAGCCGCCCGGCCTACAAGCCTCATTCCTATTGAAGGGCTTATGCCCAAAACATCAATTCTCCTGCTCCTTGAATGCTGCCTGACCGGCTGTTCTTTTCCAGCACCACACCCTCGACTAGGATTGAATAACTAATTATACTGCTGACCATTCAGAATCTATTCCAGAGCTATCTGCAAGAGTAACATTTGAGATAAAATGTTTTCCTTTACCTGTAAGCAGCTTGAAATCAGCTGTATGAGCTGGTATCTTTTTTGTGGGTTTTGCTGTAGACTCATAGAGTCATAAAGTAGAACAACATGGAAACAGACCCTTTAATCCAACTCGTCCATGCCAACCAGATATCCTAAATTTATCTAGTCCCATTTGCTGGCATTTGACTCATATCCCTCTAAACCCTTCCTATTCATGTACCTATCCAGATGCCTTTTAAATGTTGTAATTGTAATTGTACCAGCCTCCACCACTTCTTCTAGCAGCTCATTCCATACATGCACCACCCTCTGTGTGAAAAAGTTGCCTCTTAGGCCCCTTTTAAATCTTTCTCCTCTCACCTTAAACCTATGCTCTCTAGCTGTTGACTCCCCTACTCTCGGGAAAAGACCTTGACTCTTCACCCTATCCATGCCCTGCATGATTTTCTCAACCTCTAGAAGGTCACCCCTCAGTCTCTGACGTTCCAGGGAAAACAGCACCAGCCCAAGGGCTATGATTCGAGGTGGATCATTTATAATTTTTGTCAAATTTGTATTTTATACCAAAATGTATCCTGCATTCATCTGTACGATTTTGCAGTGCAAAACATTCAATTGGTGCAGACACAAATATGGAGAACAACATAGGTCTTTCACATCATCAGGTCAATTCAAAATATTGGTTAGAACCATTTCATATTTTAAAAGGAAACTGAACTCCAGTCTAAATTGATTCCTTCTTTTCCAGCATTAGCTATCCTCTCCCTTATTTTCAAAAATTATACAGTTTATGTTAGGAACCAAGCCCAAAGACCAGAATGCTATTGACAGGTGGAGAGAAGACAAGATAAGTCAGAAAAGACAAACAGATATTGCCAGAGAAACTCAGCAGTTCTTGTTCTTGTAAGTGATTTGTAAAAATGAAATGTAATGTTGTAATCTGCTTTGTACTGTGTTCATCTAAATACATTGACATCACTGACTGTTTAAATTTGAATTTGTGATACTGCATGATATTGATCCAAAATTAAAGTGTCCATCATGAACTCTGCAATTTTAATATGTTTTGTTAATGGATTTCTTAAAAGTCTGAATGTCTATACATTATAACTATTGACATGATACACCAATATATATTGACAGAATTTATTCACAGCAAATGAAACTCACTTTCACATTTTTATGATTTCTTTATGTGTTTAAGATCATATATTATTTATAAACCTGGCAAAATTAAATTAAATTTCTTTGATTCACTCTAAATCTTGCTTTTTAGCAGCTTATTTAATATTCCCTGTTCAATCACCTTCATGATATTGACATATTATTGATACACAGGGGCATTCATTTTAACTAACCATTTTCTATCCTGAATTTGATGTCAACAGTGTGAATCATTCTTATCTTTAAAGAGCAATTAATTAGAATCATTTTATGAAATGAATTATTTAGATTAGTCTGTCGTAACTGTTGTACTTACAAGGAGGTAGCATGGTGCTGAACTATGTGGAAGATATGCACATTATGTTGTAAGTTCAGCACATTTCCACTACAAATGGAACCTAATGTGTCTTTCACTGTGAAGGACAAATTCCTTTAAGCAGTGAGGCTTCTAGTACATCACCAACTTCAATGGAATCTACAAATGGTTAATGTTTAAATACCATCAGTCTTGGTAGCCTTTGGGAATTGTACTTGTACTGGGTAGTAATCAGTAATGCAAATGAATAATATTTCCGAAGGAGCTATCATTTATTACAAATTCAAAAATAGTATTTTCACATCTTGGTATTTGTCCAAGCCATTCTGTCATTGCATATAGGCTATTAAAGATCTTCCCAAGTAATCATAAGGTTTTTATCTCCGTGAAATAATTCTGTGAAGACAAGACGCCGCACTTGCTGACTGCATCCAGAGAGTGACAGTGTAGGCAAATCACCTGCCTGCGAGTCTCACATCTCACACAGCTGTCCTACTAACTTGTCATCCTCTATTGACCCCAAAGAATGTCTTTGATCTCCTTGTTGACACCAGCAGGTCTGACTGTCATCACTCCCATAGATACTCATCCCCAGTGGAGGTGTTGGCTCTCCCTTGCACCTGCCTGTGTACAGGTGTCAGTTGCTGTTTTTATTCTGCTGTATAAATGAGCAATATAGCTCTCAAGTCTGAACATGCTGGTGAACAGGTGCAAGTGCTCAAATGACACTCAAAAAGGCTCTACACACTTTCAAGTTGTTTTTAACTATCTTACATCTTTGTATTATTTATGTTGCTTTGCTGTATTGGTTTACAGTAATAATTTGTAATGTCCAATTTGTTGAACTATTGCAACCTGCAAGGATATTATCTTTACTTAATACTGCAAAGGATTTAATTCAGCAAAACACAATGACCTAGATAAATAACATCCTAAAATCCTCAAGAGTAATTAGATTTCTTACTGTTCCTGTGGTTAACCATACATTCATTTTAAAAGGACTCCCAGCCGATTAAGTTATAGTCATAGTTATTTAGGATAATTTTTTGATTTGAAAATGTGTTGCTGGAAAAGCGCAGCAGGTCAGGCAGCATCCAAGGAGCAGGAGAATCGATGTTTCGGGCATGAGGGCTTGGATGCTGCCTGACCTGCTGCACTTTTCCAGCAACACATTTTCAGCTCTGATCTCCAGCATCTGCAGTCCTCACTTTCTCCTAATTTTTTGATTTATCTAAGGATCTCGCACCATTAAGAAAAGGATGATTTAAAGTTTGAAATTCTTTCAGCAATTAGAATGTTAGTGTGGGCTGAATTCTTAGTGATCTATAGTGAAGTTACAATGTATCCTTGGTATGCCAGTTTGAAAATATGGGTGAATTTACAAAATGCTGCCAACTCCCTTTAGGTATTTTAAATAAAGTTGTGGAAAGATGTATTTCAGAGAAAATAAACATAAGGCATTTGATATACATTCTAACTTCTTATATCTAGATTTCAGAATTTTCTGTATTAGAATGCCTAGTCACAAGTGTATGAACCAGCTAACACCGTTATTGTAAATATTTATCTGAAATAAGAAAAACAATGATGAAATCCTATGAAGCAATATAAAAATGATTTTACTTATCCAAAGAATGTATCTCCCATGTTTCTGTGATCAAAGTATCGTCAAAATGGTGCCAACAATGCTGAGGAAATGTTTGGATCTATTCAAAAAATATCAAGACAATTAGTGTTTTAAGAACAATAGATTTCTAAATGGAAAGGGTTACATTCAAAATAATGCTTCAATAAATTAGTAGAATTGTGCACTTTGCACTCACAATTTAAAAATTTGCTCTGCAAAAATACTTATAAATTCTACAATAAACTTGAACATGTTTAATTACATTTCCCATTTGTTTCTGTCAAGGGCGTACTGGGATTCTAAATGATTCTTCACCTGGTAGCCTGGTAAATAACTGGCAACAACATAGTCACTATTTAGAGTAGCCAGTTGGAAGGAATCATGCACAATATCCCCTACTGATGGCATCAATCCAATGTTGTAAATGGTGGAAGATGCTCCATAATCCTTTGTGGTTGACAGTGTTGAAGGCCTAGTGAAGTCAAAGAAGGCCATGTATAAGAGCTGGTGCTGTTTCTGCATTTCACTTGTAGCTCACAGATGGTGAAGATTATGCCTGTTATGCCCATATGAGGAATCTGCTTTGTCAGTCTGGAAGGAGCTCTTCAGTCCCAGAGAGAAGACGACTGAGGAATGTTCTTCTGATGACTTTTCCTGTAGCTGACAGCAGGCAAATTCCACTGTAGTTACCATAGTCAGATCTGTCACCTATCTTGAAGGCGGTCACAATGATGGAATTTTTGAGATTTCCAGGTATATTCCCCTTTTTTCAGATTAGGGAAATAATGTCATAAAATCATGCTAATAGTGCTTCTGCACCATATTTCATTGCTTCAGCAAAGACTCTATCTGCTCCTGTTGCCTTGTTGTTCTTTAGTTTTCAAATACCTTATTTCACCTCTCACCCAGGGTGAAGTTGTGGGTGGGATGGCATTCTGTGGACAAGAATCAAGGATACTGACCTTGAAGACATGGTATCTGTTAGCGAGTTTTGAGAAGATTTGTAGCTCAGGTTGAGGCTCTGGATGTAGGTTTGCTAAGTGAGCTGGAAGGTTCATTTTCAAACATTTTGTCACCATACTAGGTAACATCATCAGTGAGCCTCCGGATGAAGCACTGGAGTCAATGTGTTTGTGATTGAGTTCTGGTTGGAATGCCATCATTCTACTTTGGAAACACATTAACTTGGATCCCATTTACCACCACCTGAGAAAAAGAACAAGAAATGACATCTGAATGTCTGAAAATGAACCTTCCAGCTCAGCGAGCAAATCTCCCTCCAGTGTCTGTAAAAGAGATCCTCTAAGTCTTCTTCCCAGTGGGCACACTCTGCCTCTCTGCCCTTGATGAGCATCTCTCCATTCTTGGCCAGCAGTGCAGAAGTACCTTGGCTGTATGGATTGTAAGTAATCTTGACTTTACTAGAGCTCATGCACATCACGGTTGTCAGCTTACTGCTGGATCTCCTGTGTTTCCTCCCCTTTTGGTCTTTAGGTCACAGATTATTTTTGCTGGACTGGCTTTCTAGTTCCCAGGTTAGGTTGCAGATTCAGATTCAGAAATGCCCTGTGTTTGCAGCTCCTGGATCTCCTGATAGTTTTCATCGAACAAGTCTTGGTGTTTCCTGATCGAATGACCACCGTCTCTTTGCTGGTGCTGACTATAAAAGCCTTGAAGGCAGACCATGTGCTACAGAGACATTGTATCTCTGGGCCTAGTCATCAGTGGAAGTGAGGTGCAGGTTGAATAAGTCTAACTTATCAGGGTTGGTGAGTGTGTCAGTACTGGTTTTCCTACAACGTTATTTCTGTTTTTGTCCCTATTTTAGTGCAACGTTGATATTGGTGTGCAGTTGAATTGGATATTTCCCTTCTGAAGTATGAATCTTCCTTTGAGGTTACAAAAATAGCACAATTGACAAGGATAATTACCAGAGAATCTTTCTGGTTTTGTGTATTTTATTTCAATTAAACAAGAATTTAAGAAGAATTGTTTAGGTTTGAGTGCATTATGTTGTAGATGCATTGTTGAAGAGAGAGTTTTAATTTTCATGATCCACATCCTCATTTGGTCGTTAAGTTTAAGTACGTGATTAAATAGTTATTCCTACTGGATATAAATCTAGCTGATTGTGTTGTATGGCAGCTAACAGAGGCGCTCCCAAACAATATTTTGTAACTGCAGTCACTCCAAAGGCATCTGATTCTCAATGATTTATGATGTACGTCTATGTGGATTTCTGTGTCAGACTTGTCTCAATCTGTCAGTGTGTACCTGTGGAGCAAAGCAGCTCTTATGATCAGCAATTAGTCTTTAAGCTTTGGAGATTGACATGAAGGGAATATGCATAAGAAGGATGGTTGCTGAATGGGAACATTTGCTCCTGTTTGATGTTGCAGCACACCAATCTTTTAAATAAGCCACAAAATCACTTTGGGGAAGAACTTGAGATGCCTGGTGAAGTCTGCTTGCTCACAAAATTTCCTCTAAGGTAATGGGGATCATTTTGTGAACAACTTTGAATCATTAATTTAAATGAGCTGTGTTTTCTTGGACGTTAATTTTCATTACTCTCCCATTCTCTCAAGACGCGATTCAATAAATGTGCTGCTGCCAAAAGGGCCCATCTAAATCATGCAAAGACAAAGATGTCACATATAAAATATATTGCACAGACGTACTTGACAGTCAACGAAAAAATGGGAGAGGGCATTGTTCACTTATCAATCTTCTGATGCAGGCACAAATAGAATGCACAGTGCATGAGAAAGGTAGAGGGACAAAACTGAAAAACGATGAGGTGAAAACTCTCAGGCCAAGTGGTAATGTCTCAACAAAAATCACATCAGAAGTACACAGTGAGAGTCCAACTGTGGGAAGAACCAGGCAACCGTTAAGATTTACTCGGAAGAATCCTGCTTCTAGATTTTACTCTGGTGTTTGAATGGGCTGAACCTTCCGGGTATTGTATGAAGTATGGGTGATTGATGGGTGGAATGCAAATCTTTGAATTCTCATCATTGGGTTGAGATGCGGAGACAAAGTCAACGTTTTGTTTGTGGCATATCAAACTTCATACCGCCTTGTGTTGAGCTCATCCTTGCTATTAATGCTCATTAACATGAAACAGCTTTTACTAAGTCCATCCATCAGAAAATGTTGGTGGTACCCGAGAATTTTGTGTTACCTGATTCATATCAATTTAGTGGCTTCATGCAGTTGTGTCAGAATTGAATGGTTTCTATGTTGAACATGTGGCACAAGGGTGGGTGTAGAAAGGTAGGCTTTTGGGTGCAAGAGGATGTAAAGGAGTCAAGCGAAGTAGGGCAGGGGTAGCATTCATGTGCAGGGAGGCGCAGAGGAGAAAGGACCTAGCGTCTTTGGTGGTCCCCCAAGGGGCATGCTATGGTGAATAATGGGTGGGGTTGGTGCTACCAGTGTTAGGGTCATGTGGGTCGAATGGAGGTTGTTAAGTGGAAACAATCACAATTAAAGCAGGGATTGTATTTGGTGGGGGATTGGTGGAGTGGTGCTGGGTGGGAGGTAGACAGGCAGGTTCCTGTGTCAGGAATGGGTTTTCAAAGACAGAAACTTGAATGCTGAAGACTTCAGTCTATTGAAAATCTCCTGCATATATATAGGCCTGTTCTCCTTAACCTCACCTGCCGGAGCTCTTGAGGTCAATGGTGGAGGGGATGAGGAGACACTACTCACTCTGAGATGTCCTGAGAGGAACCCCCTGAAGAACACAGCAGGTATGCACTCCTCCATCTGGGTACTCAATAGCAACTTCCTATCTCCCTGAGGGCAAGGGTGTTCTGGAAGGAGTTCCACGGGTTATGTTCCCCACTTGCCTAAGCTATTGCTGTGCTGAGACCAAGGCTAGACCAGTGGAATGCAGGCTCATGCACAAATGGATCAACAGCTTGATGGCGCCACATGGTGGTCACCATCCTCTCTACATGAAGTCATGCATTCAAATGCTTAGGAGAAGACAGCAGCCATGGCATGCTTAGATTCCTTCAAAACTCACACAAAGACCCAGTGAATAATTCTTGGTATGTTTTATCATATTATCCCTTAGCATCTGCTGCATGTCCTATAGACTTTTCATGGCTACTACCTGAGGCCTGTCATCAGTGTGGGTCTTGTCAGTTTGATTACGGATCCAGCTTCCCCATCTGCCCCAGCTGCTGGGATGTGCCTATAATATCCTCCTAGATTGTGCTCCAATCAAAATGTCAAATCCTCAAGGCAATGTATGTTGGTGAGATTGATGACGATGATGTACATCCTCTTGAGTTAGTGACTGCATTTATCTCCTGGGGTGGAGAGTTTAGGATTTCATTTGGTCCATCCTGACACATCCTGGATAATGTCCTCTGCTGCCTTACTCCTGGCTAGTCCCACCTCACTATTTGCGAACCTTCACACTCCTCTGCATCAGCAATCTTCATCTCCTTCTCCTCAACTGTTCCGAAGAGCCTGATGACAGCTATTCTTCCTCCTCCCCCCTTTATTTTTTAATTCATTCATGGGATGAGGATGTCAATGGTTAGGCCAGTTAAGAGTTAACCACGTCTGGAGTCATGTGTAGGATGGCAATTTCCTTCCCTAAAGGACATTAGTAAACCAAATTAGTTTCTCTGACAATCATCTCATGTTCATCATTAGACTCTTAATTCCAGATCTTTATTGAATTCAAATTCCACCATCTGCCATGGCGGGTTTCAAACCTGGGTCACCAGAACATTTCTTGTGTCTCTGGATTTACAGTCAAGTGATAATAGCACTAGGCTGTCGCTTCCCCATCTCTCACACTATCAGGTCTACTGATCCTGCATGATCAAGTGCACAGTTAGTGACATGTCATGTGACATGTAAATGCCTTTTCTTCATGCATTTCCATCATACATACTGGCCTGTCAATCCTGTGTTACATCCAGACATATGTAAAATACAAACTTCCATATAGTCAGCCCACAATTGTCATGTGGCACTAAGTGCGATCATGTATTTGCTCTTCTGACGTAGCTGCCCACTTGCACTGATATCTCACTGATAGCAACATGGTGGGGTGGGACTTCTGCTGAAAATGCAATACTAGCACTCTAACCTTGCAAACTGTTGATTCATTTCATACACTGGATCTAGGTTCTTCCATTGTTACTCAACTCCTCCTAAACCTCCTTACCTTGGGCACTGGGATGCCCATTGGATACTGTCTGCAGTAAAAGACATCCCTCACCTTTCCATAGTAGCCTTGAGGAGAACCTGCAGGAAGGCATTGCTGAAGCATGTGTCTGGATGCTGCATGGATTGTCAGTGGGGTTTATTTTGGGAAACCAATAGTAAGGGATAAGTCTATGGGGAAAACGATCTGAGGAGCAGATGAAGGTTCTCCTCTGGAACTGTAAAGACTGTGCACTAGTGGTTTTTCTGGCAGCAATGCAGAGTCTCTGTGTTTTAATCAGGAGTTTCTAGTTTAGCCCAACATCAGCTGCAACATTGTTAGCTGACAGTGGCTTTCACCACTGAAAGGTTTTCCCCACTTGGGAGTTGTATGTGTTTATCTTGCATGCTGTCGGCACTAACTTTTCATTATGATTTTGTGGGAAATAGGAAAAAACAAGCAGGTGGAAGTGGGTGCACACTTCCAGGACTGCAATCAGGAATGGTATGCCAGCTATAGTTCCTGTATTCTGAAGAGGTTAGGCGTCCATATCACAAATTTCTACAGCCATGTGAATGCCAGCTTGAATTTGGTAATGAACAAGTCAAAATAATGGAGGTGGAACTGTGAGATCCAAAATTCATTCATGTCAGAGTTTGGATTAGTCATCTTTCGAAAAGCTGATCTGTTTATTCATCTGGATTTCAGGACAGGAAACTATCTGTACCCATTACTCTCCCTCACAGGAACTTGGCATCGTTCTTGCTGGTGTAGATATTGCTGATAGCATTACAAAAAACATAATTAGGAACATTCTGGTAAATATTATCAGCACCTGCTCTATCACAGGTATCCTGATGGAGTAGACTGAAGAACCTCCAGGTCCTATATTTTTAGCTAATGGAAATTCAGTCTGTCAAAGGCAAGGAATAAATTATATTGAACAGTATAATCAGCTAATGTGTCATTCATACTGAAGTAGGAAAACAGAGGATCAGCAAAAAAAAGTTCACAAAATAAGCCATCTCCTAAACATTAGCCTAATGTCCTAATAGAAGCTGGAGAATGTCTTATGTAAATTGGAAAACAAGAATTGCTACCTGGGAGTTTTCTTTGTCATATGGAGGTATTTAGTTGTACAGCATCAGTAATCATACTGATTTATAAATTCAGATATAATTTTACTGTAACTAACGTTGTTCATTTATTTTCTAACTGACACTTGCTCTTATATACTATGCTGTTTATGTTATTTGGCAGTTGTTTCATTTCATTTAATATATTTTAATGAGTACTTTCAAATAATGTATTACAATAATGTCATATTCAACGTGACATAAATTCAGATGCTATTTTCTCATTGGAAAGAAAGAACAATGGCAGTCTTGTCATAGGAGAAAAATAAGAGAACGCTTCAAGCATTTTGGACACTTGACCTGTTGAAGTCAGGTAGAATGGCTACAAATACTTCTTTACTGCATGGGATAAGTAAATAGCAGCAAGTAAGTCTGAAAATATCAAGTGTTGTGTTTTAGCTTCACTGTAAAAACAAAAGTCAGTTTCTCCTTTGTAAAAACAAAAGAAACACAAAAACTTGAGAACTAGACTTTCATCTTTAAATCCCAAGGTAGAAGGATTTTTGCCATGATTCAAATTGAATTGAATTTAAACCCAAGTTGGTCGAAAGAATTGGTGATTGAAGTTACCTTTCAAAGAAAAGATCATCAAAAATCATTTTAAGTTGAGGTCAGTTAGCACATGGCTGAAGATATTGGTTAGTCTGTAAGATTGTTTCACCCTGTATCTTTGACGTTTACCAAAACCTATGACAAGAAGCCTATTTTTGTGTCAATGATTGATTTAGATACATTTATACATAATAAGTATCTCAGCTGACTTGAAATGAGGAAATAAATCCAAACACACCATCTTTCTCCCCAGGGAGCATGAACATGCTCATTCTTGAGAGGAAGAGGAATAAACGTGAAGAACTGAAAAACATGTATTAAACTATTGACACTTGCATAAATGAAGTTGAGAAAAACCTGCATAAGAATGAGGCCATTTTCTTCCATTCAATAAATTAATTCAGGAACAGCAAGCATAAATATAGCTACCAATGATGGCAGCAAGTCTCAAGGTGCAGAGATAAAAATAATATCAGCCTTGAAATTAAAGTACAGGCAGTTCTTCTATAACGCGATTGTTGTGTTCTTGTGCAATACTGCATTAGAGAAAAATTGCATTTTTGAAACAGTACTTAAAGTGTTGATGATGTAATCGTGTTACAGCCAACACACCTTCTAAAAGTTTGCACTTTGAAAACAATGTCCCAATTCATCAATCACGATACAACGAATTTGCTTTGATGAAATGCGTGTTATATCAGAACAACCTGTACTGCACTGACCATGTTGTTTTCGTTGCCATCCCAAAGCTTTAAAAGGACAGCAGGCCAGAACTTCATTATGGTAAATGCTTTGGCATCCTCTAATGTTAATAGGATATCGAAGCTATTTTTACGAGTGTCACAGGAGGTTTTATTCAGACTGAATCAACACAGGGACTGCTACTTATGAGGGAATTCACATGCCACCACTCACAACTTCAGTGTCTGTGAGCAGCTGGGCTAGTCAGACATCTTCAGTATTCTTTGATTTGTATTAGAACATAGAACAATACAGTGCAGAACAATTTGAATTCACAGATCCTCTGCTTTTACATCCTCACAATGTAGGGTGAAGATAGGTGTCATCTTTAACATTCCAGCACATTTGGAGAAAAAGGTCTAATTGGAGCACTTGGACTTGGAATTTCAAAATGTGGTGGTGCTAGTGTTGGACTGGGGTGGACAATGTTAAAAATCACACAACACCAGGTTATCATCCAACAGGTTTATTTGATAGTAAAAAATTTTGGAGCGCTGCTATCTTTTGTCAGGTAGCAGTGCTCTGAAAGCTTGTACTTCCAAGTAAACCTGTTGGACTATATCCTGGTGTTGTGATTCTTAACTTGGAATTCCAAGGAATTGCATTTGGATATTTCTGTAGATGACATGAAAGTGGGAATCCTTACCCAGTTCACATGATTCTGGATGCAGGTTGAGACACATTAAATATTCTGAGGAGCAGTGAGTTAGGAGGATGACATTCTCCTGAGAGACTTTCATATACCTGTGTCATCTCTTACAAACCATCCTCCCAGCTAACGACACAGATTCCAGGCTGCAGTACGTGACATTAGTCACAAAGGTCCTAACCATATCTGCACCAAGTAAGTCACTGATGCTCATTTTGCCAGGACAATTATTGAATTACACTTACTATAGATGCCAACAGTCATCAGGTCAGGCAGTAGTAGATTTTGCATAAGTGCAGTGACCCCAGTTGCCCTCATGAATAAGATGGGCTGCCACTCTGCTAATGTTGTCCTGTTGAGTAATCTTGACTGAAAAATGTGTTACTGAAAAAGCGCAGCAGGTCAGGCAGCATCCAAGGAGCAGGAGAATCGACGTTTTGGGCATAAGCCCTTCTTCAGGAAGTAATCTTCACCATCAAATCATAGAATGTGTATCTGTGTTTATAATATTTGTCTAGCACTATATCTGTTCCTCACTGTCTGACCTAGCTCAGGACATCAGAGCCCAAGACACCCGAGGAGGACAAGATTCTCATTTGTGCATCTGTTTTATCATTCCCAATCTAATTCAAACACTTCTGCAGGTTTGTGATTTAAACAAAGCCCCTGGGGTCACTGAAGTTGTTGTAGATCACTCCACTGGATATTCAAACAATGTTTTTTGTTGACTGGGAAGATCTAAAAGCTCTTTACAATGAAGCCTACAGTGTGACGCCAATACTGTTAGATTCAGTGCTAAATATTATACAATTTCAGTGTGCAACTGAGACTGTATATTGAACTTTCACACTGAGAAAAGCTTTCCAAACAGAGGAACAGGAGTGCATTGCTGTTTATGGTGAAGCAGAGGTTGAAACATAACAGAAAGTGTCTGTAACTAGTGTTATTCACCAGCAGTTGATTGTTTAACACTGAGTTTTTTTTGGGGGGTGGGGTGACAGTGGCTCAGTGGTTAGCAGTGCTGCCTCACAGCACTAAGGACACAGTTCACTTCCAGCCTTTGGCAATGATCTGTATGGAGTTTGCATGTTCTCCCTGTGTCTGTGTGGATTTGCTCTGGTTTCTTCCACAGTCTTTGGTGTATAGTATACAGGTGAGATGGATTGGCTATGTTAAATTGCCCATAGAGACCACGGATGCAGAGGCTAGATGGATTAGCCATAGGAAATGCAGGGGTGGGGTAGAGTAGGGTAGGGAGGTGGGTCTGGGTGGATCTGGCTGAAAGCCTGCTTTAACACTGTAGGGATTCTATGAGTTGATCCACCCCTTTCCCCTTTATATTAGCATTCCTTAATACAACCTCGATCAGTACTTCCAACAAAGTATTTCCAGGCAGGCAACAGCTGACTCTTTGGAAATGTAGTTACTTTGAAACCAAGCTTCAAAGCTGTAAAGTGAAAAACTGAATTTTATTAATAGCTGACACAGGAGACATTGCTCCTTCATTCCTCTGTTATTTCTTAGTGTTTTTCTTAAGTGACTTCTTCTTCCCCATTAACCAGATCTAAGGTGCGCTTCCCAGTGGTTTCTGCTGGAAGGCTGTAGTGCCCCAAACAAGAAAGCATGACATGCATATGATTGGTCATATCCAGTCAGAAAGGGCTGGATACTGCCAGAACAGACTGGTCCAGTTAGTAATGGGCAGAGGTTGAGTGGATATTGAGGAAGTAGATACACTATCAGCCTGAATGTGGGCAACTTATGTCATGCCTGTGACCACTTTGGCAATCCCATGGGCTGCAATTTATTCCTCCCTTTGATCTGCTAAATATAGGGGATTAGTGGTGTGATTGAAAATGCTTCATTGTGCTCTCCCCAGCTTTTGAATGCTGGTGGAGTCCCAAGCCTGATGAACATCATTTGGGCATTGATCAAAGCTGCCTGAATTGGTGACCTATCTTCCTGGTGTGAAAGGAACATGATTTATTGCCTGCCCCTGCATTGTTTTCAATGTCGCAGAGAAGCAAGCTGTTCTTGTCTGAAACATTTGAAAGTGCAGATCCTCCTTTGAAAGCAGTGAATTAAATTTAGTAGAACTGTGCTTTGCATTTAGGTTGGAATTTTACTGGTTCTGTAGTGATGGGCATGAAGACATTTGGATGGGCCATGAAAATGCTGAAGCAATGCATCAAGGGAGTTTAATGTTCTCCTGCCACCAGTCAAATTTCCCTGAGGTGGTTGAGTAGTGGGATTTGGAGCATGAATGAGGCAAAGGTAAGCAGGATGTGAGGCAACCACTTGAGAGCAATTTTGAATTACATTTCAAATTTTGTATAAAGTCTACTGGTTTCACAACATGGCAGTGGTTTACCTACTGAAAGGAGACAAGGGCTCAGAATGAGCATCGTCCAGATGTCACAACCATTGATTACAGCTGTGTTGGTGTTATCTACGAGGTAGTCACAGTTCAGATAAGCAAAATTTGAACATCTGGAGGGTACAACATGTGACCTATAGGGGAATGTGGTTCACCCAGCTCCAATATAAAGATGCAGACAGCCCTATGGGGTTGAAAAGTACTGAAGAGTGAGGGCTTCAATTCTCAACAAGTTGTTGAGTTTCTCTCCTGCTTCCCAATTAAATGGCCTTGCAACCTGTTTTGGGACCCAACATCAATATGTCCTCCATCCTGTTAAATTCAGCCTCAAGTTTCTACAGATTTCCTGTGGAATATTTCTATACAATTGACAATTGTTCACAATACATATTCACAAATTCACCTATTCAGTAGTTTGACTCAGTGCCGTAATGTCTTCATAATGTATTCCACAAACTGAGAAGTTGTTAAACTGCTATTAAGTGAATTAGACTTGTATTATAAAAAGGCTAATTCTGCTTCAGAGTAAATGGTTTGATAAACTCCTGTTAACTGTTTAGTCATAATTGTAATCTTGAGAAATGAATTTATACTGCTGTACTGGAGGTCCATTGGTACATTCTTAATTGCTATCCATGTAGACCTGATTTTGTTGATAAAATCACGATAACATTTTATTTAAATGTAAGATAAGTAAACTAGTTATAGTGCATAGCCATAATACAGTATTAAACAATGGAGGATATTTATAAGGTGCTGATTAAGAATATACTTTTTCAAATTTATCATAACCTTTCACTGACATACTGTGCTGCAGTAATGCCAATTATATCTCGTTTAATGTTTATTTACTGATATTATTCTACTGACACATTTTGGCAATAACTATGATAAGTAATGGCTCCTGAATATTCAAGGTGCATGGAACAATGATGATAGTTAGGAACATAAATGTCTGATAACTTGTGTGGCAACAAAATAGCTTAAAATGTTTGGCACTTACTTGTGAGAAAAAGCCAAAACTCAAAATCTAAATCCAAAATTCCTAGTATCAGGACAATTTTGTGAACTTACAAACTATGATGTTACTGAAATCCTAGTTTTATGTCTGAAATGCAGCATGCCTTATTCAATGTTTTGACTAATGTTTGCCCGTCCTAACCTGTATCAGGATTTGATTAAACCCGAAATTTGACCTTAGAACTAAACAAGGCTTATTATTGACAAGCCTGCTTGTGATTTGGAAGAAAATAAGTTTCAGCAGCAGGTGTTAAAACATCCTAAGAATTACATATTATATGACTGAGAAAAAGACAAGAACAGCACATTGCTTTAAGAGTATGTCATGATGTAAACCTTATGTTTCAGTTTACGGTGGTACATTATATAAATGCTAACACTACACACCTATAGGTATCAGCGAGACAATGAATTCTTCTGATCCATGCAACTTGAGTGTGATAAAATTTTACCTTGCAAATGTGGCATGCACTTGTCTATGAACCATTTCAGTTAGTTTGTAGCAAGGACCCAGAACCAAAGGTATCTGATACTCAAGTACAGATGAAAGTAATGATGTTGCAGGCATTTCTTGCTTCACTGTTACAATCTGCATAGATTCTGAAAGATTCATATAGAGCATGTGTCATTCAATTTCTGCATGAGGTTTTTTTTTACCAAAAAATAAAAAAGAATTTGCACAGGTTCAAGCACTGGGGGTTGGTCAGAAACTAACTTTGAGAATCCTTTGAAATAGCAGATATAATTCCCAGTTGAATTTATGTAAAATGTTCGATTGGTAACATTGCAACAATCCCAGTGTATTCAAAATCAATGGGATTGATGTAATGATAGACCTACTGTTATTCTTAATTTGCTTATAATTTTTAAACCTGTACAAGCAATACTATTTTTTGGACAGTCCTTTCCATCAAGCTTAAAACAGGCAGTGAGAGCAGATGACCATCATTGTTAATTAAACCCCGTGAATTCAGAATTCAGTTCAAGAAAAAAGACAGTGATCTCACATGAGGGTGGAGGTCAGTGAATTAATGTTCAAGTCCTTTCCTCTGAAGTACTAGTCTCATGCAGTGCTCATTGACCACATCCCTTCTTTCACCTGGCTATTAACTGTGATTCATGCCTAACCTTCATAGCTGCAGTTTTTTCTTACCTCATTACCATTGCTGCAAAGCTCACACCCACATCATTACACACACTATCATTCAATCAAGGCAACCACATCAGCTACACAGGCAGTCTTGCATTCACTGGTTGTAATGTTATGCTAAGTAAAGCCATGGGGGGGCCTTTCCATGGCAAGCACCACCCTGACGAAAGACTACCCTCTGCCCTTGTGATTCGTTTCTCCCCTGTCCATATGGGGCCTGATTGACCCTTGTGATCCTTGAACCCATGTCTTTAATTTAAACCTTCTTGATGGTTACTGCTCCCAGGCTTCCCAATGGTACTGGTGGGACTGAAGTGCTATCAGGTCACTAATTGGCAATCAGCTTCTGAGAGCAGGCATCACACCTTAGCAGGATGAAAGCCATGACACCAGGCAATTAATGATAAGAAATGAATTCTCTTTTTTTTGAAACAGGTAACTGCATCATTGTAATATCTGCAGTACATTTTACTTCAAGAGTTTTCTTTGCAGAGAATGATTGCTTTCCAGAATCTCTGAACCAGGCAATTTTCTCTTCTTGATAGAATCATTGAGGTCCGAATTAGACAATTTCTTCTTGACTGTATCCAGGACTTTTAGACCTTGGTCATTGCTTTTCAGTGGTGCCTTCTATGGAGTTGTGTGCAGCACATTGTCAATCCGCATGGGTGGATTATCCAAAATGCTTGCTTACTTTAATTGGACTATTTAGTTTGTTCGTTGGCCTGATCTCTGTTATTGATGCTGTGGATTTGTCCTTAGAGGTTAAGATAATGAAATGTTCTGCTTGAATATACATTGCCTCAGTATCAAATATTAGTCTGAAATATGTTGTCACTATTTGTCTACCAAACTGTGCTATTCTCTGAGTTATCTCAGTTGAAGGTTCATCAATGAGCACAAGTGGGGTATGCTGCTCCTTGGCTGTTGGTGTCTTCTGGTTGATTCTTACAATCTGAGCTCTTTTTAGTGTTGATGGCAATAGAAAACATTCTTGCCAATCCAATACATTCCCATCTTGTAATAATTCTGTCTGTTCTGAATTCTGACTTTTTTTCCCACTAACCTATGGGGATTATTAATGAAATTATCTGTGCATTCCACTATATGTTCAGCTATTCTATTACATCTTGATCTTTCAATAATTCTATTTGTTCTGAGGTTAAAGTAATTATCAAAAGCTTTAAGAACTTCATCAAAGTATATGTGGCTCCATTTACACCTTGAGCTATAACATAATCGGTTATACTCTGAATTATATATAAAATTGTGTTAACCTGTTCAGCCTTTGATTGAGTATCTAATTTGTAAACAATTATGTGCCTCAATAATAATTTTCTCCCAGAGATCCAGTCCTGTGGCCTATTTGGCTCAGCTCTGAAATGAAATCTACCTGGCAACAATATTTCTGCTGCCATTTCTTTGTAATGTGGTTATTTATTTTCATTGTTTCAAAGGCTTTTAGTTCTGCAGTATAGCAATGTTGCTACTGTGTGCAATCTATGTGGAAAACTTGACTGGTGCTTATGTGGTCAACAGGAGATTTCCCATCTCATGCAGAATTAATGGATGATCCTGACCTTTAGCACAGCTTCTCTAGCTGAATCTCAAAGTATAGCTTCCATAAATGATTCCCAACCCATTAAAAGCACAACTGAATTAATCCCATTGCCTGTAGCTTCAATAATAATTCTTGTTCTTTCTTGAGTTTACCAAATGAATCCTGCTCTTTGCAACCCTGTAAGATGGATCCTGGTATTTCAACAGGTTTTCCCAGGTGACTCCTGTGCACTGGTAGTCCAAATAACAATCCCCATTGCTTTCAAGATTTCTTGTCTTTACTACACTTGAAGTGATGGGCCTCCTACCTTTTCTGAGGCCTTTTTGATTATATCCTCTACCTTCACACTTCTTTTTGTACTCTTGCACTAAAACACTTAAGTTGTTCTGCAATTCAGATTTCTGCATTAGCTCTCTATTTAAGTTATACTCTGTCCAAAAACAGAAATTGCTGGTGAAACTCAGTATGTTTGGCAGCATCTGCGTCAAGAAAACAGAGTTAACATAATTCAGGGGTATAACTTTCACAGGATCCTTCTAATTAGAAATAGATAATTGTGTTTTTTCACACATGCACTTCCTTAATCTCTCTTAAAGTGGATACGACTAACACTTGATGAGATATAACCTGATGTGATTCATTAAGCTGCTTTATTTGACAGTGAGTGAATATGTAAACCAAGCATTGTGACACTCAAGTTTAGTAATTACTATTTGTCTTCATCCACTCATATAAAAGCAGTGAAATCATTGCGCTTCCCTGTGCCAATTGGTTTATTGTTTCTCTTAAACTAATTTGTAATTCCTCTTATTCTGCACTGGCACTTATTAAGCTCCAGTCAGATCCAAAGAACATACAAACTCTTTGTGTGTTGCAATACAACAGGGAGGTTATTAATCTGAAGCTGTGCACTCTGAAAAAGCTCAAACAAACCTGAACAAGCTCATGAGCACTGGCTGAACACTCACCAGTGTCATGTGATTCACCTCTTAAAAAGACAATGTCCTAAATATACATAATGTTTACAAACAATAACACACAAAACACCTTGCTGTATCCTTTATGCAAAACCTTTCTGGACCTAATTGATTTGCAGCTTTTAAATTGCTTAATTTCAAATAACACATGCAAGAACCTATACTTTCTGAAAATGTGTAAAACACTTGACTTCATTTTATAAAATGATCTGCAGATTCAACAGATCTTTGAGTAGTTTCTAAACCTAATACTGCCCTAACAGTGTGCACCATGTGAGTTCAAAATCAATATCAGAGAAAACATCTCATCACAACGCAGTCACCATTTTAACTACTAGATTTTCATTATTGATATTACCTGCAGAGACCATATTAATATTTCTATTTTAAATGATAATGCCATTTATATCTCAAACTGGTTTTAAATGCAAATTGCAAGTAATAGTCAGTACCAGAGCTATCTGCAATGAAACAGCAGGCTGAGGAGGCTTGGCTGAGTTTAAACTCATAATTTTAGACCTCCCTCTCGCCTTACAAGGCAAGTTCAGTCTTTCTTGTCAAGGTTTTCTTTCTCCAACTCCAACCAGAATTATCCTTATTTGCTTCTTGATCTCTTTCTTGGGGCAGTACGGTGGCTCAGTGGTTAGCACTGCTGCCTCACATGAATCCTGGTTTGATTCCAGCCTTGGGTAATTGTCTGTGTGGAGTTGCACATTCTCCCTGTGTCTGCATGGGTTTCCTCTGGGTGCTCTGGTTTCCTCCCGCAATCCAAAGATGTGTAGGTTAGTTGAATTGGCTGTGCTAAATTGTCCACAGTGTTCAGGGATGTGTAGGTTGGATGCATTAGTCGGAGGTTAAATGTAGGAGAATGGGTCTGGGTAGGGTACTCTTCGGAGGGCCGGTGTGGACTTGCTGGGCTGAAGGGCCTGTTTCCACACTGTAGGGATTCTATACCTATCTTTAACTGACTAATTCTATCTTTGGAATTACAGAGTCCAGGGTCTCAGGAAGATGAAGATTATGTTGGAATCGAGAATCATGGTTTGAGACAGAACTATCTGACTGCCAATACAGGAATCAAGCACAGGCAATAATCAAAAGATTTGTGTTGGGAACACACATTGAATCAAGCAATGTATAACTTTAAAAAAAGTAATACAAGAAATTAGGGAGCAGCTGAGTACACAGCTGGGAGTTGCCAGGGAGAATAACAGGACTTTGTTAAATGACCTTTGGCTGGGGTCAAGAAGTAACATTTTCAGAAATAAAACAAATTTTTGATGGCAGAACCAGGAAGAAAAGTAGAGAGATATAAAGGCTGAGTGGCAGCATGATAAAGAATGAAGAAATTTAGATTAGACCCAGCTTCAGGGAACTTGGCAGAAAAGAAGGGGAAAAGAAGTCATGTGGTATCACCATCTACTACAGGGAGATCTGCAGTGAAGGACAGTTATCTGAATGTTTCCATTAGGGAATCAGAAATTCCATAAGGAATTATGAAAACGTTACAATAAAGCAAGTGGGACAGCATGAGTACATGTAGGTGTAAGACAGTACATGTGATATATATTGTAGTTATATTGTTATTCTTGTTGAAATAATATCCTGAGAGTTTCTTTTAGCAGTTTTGGGAGATGACCCATCTCAATATAGTGTCAATACATTCCACTGTGACATTACAATTAGAGATTGTGTTGAAATATATTGGAAGGAAGTTCTGTAGGTATTATTTACATTTCTGCATTTGTTTTTGAGTTACTTTTGGATTCAAATGCAATTGGTTATATAAATAATGCATTTTTGTTTTCCATTCATGTATTTTCAAACTAAATGATTAACTGACCATGAATTTTAGTTGACTACAGGTGAATTCAATTATTTTTTGAATAATCACATAACCCTGCCACAGAAGGGTGGCCTTGAAGCATCTTTATGCATGTCAATGTGTGTGCCAGAATGGTTCGTAAAAGGTTATCACCTAGGAAACATATTTTTCCTAAGCATAAGTTAAATATGCAAGTCAGTGCACCATACACATTTAATTTAGTCAGTCAACCCAAACATATTAATATTTTAACATAATCCAATGAGAATATTTTTTTATCACATTTCACTTGAACATTATAGAAAGGGGGAAAAGGACTTGAAAAACAAAATAGTTCAGCATACTGAATAAGCTTAGTATTGAGTGGGCTATTTAATGTTTCTGGCATTTTGTTGCCCTGGGGATTCTTTGGATGGATTTAACAATCAAGCTTCATGCTCCCTTGGCCACAAAATTCCAAAAACAAAAAATAATCTAGACTTCCAAGCTGACAAATCTTAGTCGACACTGAACTCCATCTCAATGGGACTTTTTACATCAGCATTAATCATGTGTTACATGGAGTACTATGAAAGTAAATCTCACAAGGCTAAAAACTGAGATGGAAGGTATTTGGTCAAAGATTTTCATCAATTTTATAAAACATAATGGCAGCTAGTCATTGTATCTTTCTAAGACTACAGCACAGAATCAACTGCAATAGGAATTTTTACTAATGCTATTCCTAGGAAAGTCATTAAACAGTTTCTGGACAATACATTTGTTAATTTGGTTCATGTTTGTGTAGTTCTTATTCCATCTGTATTTGATTTACTGTAGGACACAATTTGCACAAAATCATAACAGTTTATTTTCACTTGCACGAATCCTGTTGTACTGCTTTTTCCCTTTAACCTGCAAACTTGAGACTCGTATATAATCTCTTTCACTTATGCTTGATTGTTATGGATTTCTGATAGCATTGCTACAGGCATAAATGTTACTCTCCGATCTTTTGATTCACAAGGAGCAACAATTGCTCTGCATTCAATGAGACCCAAAACAAAATGTTGCAGTAAATCAAAGATTCAGTATTCCAATACTGGTTTTGCCTTGGGCTCTGAGCCCATCTCAAATGCTGAAGATGGGTAGACATAGTGAAGACATTTGTCTAGATTAGAGTGGTGCTGGAAAAGCACAGCAGGTCAGGCAGCATCCAAGGAGCAGGAAAATCGATGTTTCAGGCAAAAGCCCTTCATCAGGAATAGAGGCAGGGTGCTTGCAGAGTGGGGAGATAAATGAGAGGGGGGTGGGGTTGGGAAGAAAGTAGCATAGAGTACAATAGGTGAATGGGGGGGTGGGGATGAAGGTGATAGGTCAGAGAGGAGGCTGGAGTGGATAGGTAGAAAGGAAGATAGGCAGGTAGAACATAGTGAAGATATTTGTCCTCTGGATACTGTAAAACACCACAGAGCCTTCTGTCAGATTGAAGGGAACCATAGGTCTGCATTGAGTCAAACACCAGAGGAGCTAATATTTCTTTCAAAACAAAAGCATTGTAATGAAACCATAGGATTATTTTCGATAGTGATTATTTCCTTAGCGTGTTGATGAACAGTTTATGTAGGAACTATTTTAAACACAGAAAGGGATCTGAAACTGTTCTCAAAATATTTCATTAGTGACAGGTTTAACAGTGACATTTCAGGGAGAATTCCAGAAGTAGTCCAAAATCATTCCCAACCACCCTCAAAAAGCTGGCTTTGCACAAGTGGAGTTAGGATAGCAAACTACTGGAGTATATTTTGTTCAAAGTAATTACTGAGGCAGAAACAAAGACAAATCAGATTTTACCCAATGCCAGAAGTAAAAAAAAGTGGTCCTTGGATTTTACAACTTCCAGAGTCTAAATGGATGGGTTCTGCAATTTCTGGAATCAGAGAATCTGGAGAATGTAATTTTCACCTTAAGGAGTTAGAGACGTGGGGCAAAATCATATTACTGCTTTTGTAGCAGAATTGGTCATGTGTGAATTATTCACTGACCCCTTTTCTTCAAAAGGCATGCAATTCTTCCCAGGAAACACCATCCTTTATGGGCTACAACAGACCTTAGCATAACTTACAGCAGTCCTTTGTAAATTGATCCAATTTTACTTTAGAGAGGGAACTGTCCATGAACAAATGCAGGAATCTAAAAAGTGGAAAGAGTGAGAACTGATTATGTTTTTGGTGCCAACGAGTGGTACTAGATGTAAAAATGTACATAAAATTCCTACAGTGTGGAAGCAGGCCATTCAGCCCACCAAACCTTCAAATAGAATTCCACCCAGACCCACCCTGTATATTAACCAATATACATCCTTGGACACTTTAGCCAGTCCACCTAACCTGCACACCTTTGGACTGTGGGAGGGAACTTGAAAACCCAGATGATTCCCACACAGACACAGGGAGAATGTGCAAATGCCACACAGATTCCTGGGATGGAATTGAATCCAGGTCCCTGCTGCTGGGAGGCAGCAGTGCTGACCACTGAGCAACTGTGCTGCCCTTTCTGCCCATGAGCAATATGCTTTCTGTTTTTTCATATTCAAAAACAATTTCATGAGTGAGCTTTAAACATTATTCATGTATTATTTGGAGTGTAAATTAGCTTCCTTGAATAAAATAGCAAAAATCTCACTCCACAAATATAAATCCACTTTCTAAGAGAATTGTTTCTTGGGAGTGAGAGTTCATACCAGTTGCAGTATCCAGTTCACTGGGCAAGAGTCTTAATTGTTAACCATTATCGATTATAGAGAGGAGAAACTTGCATTTAACTAGAGACTGCACAACCTCCGGATATTCAAAAGCCATTCACAGCGAATTCATTAACCTTTGAAGATTGGTCTTGGCTGAGGTGCAAGGAAGCACGGTGGACAATTTGTGAAGAGCTAGTTTCCAAAAGCAACAAGGAAACAAATGGCCAAATCATCTGCTAAGCATTCTTTGAAGAATAAATGCTGACCAGGACACTGGAAGTAAAACTCCCTGACTTGTCTTTGACTAGTGCTATGGGATCTTTTACATCTACCTGAAATGGCAGATGGGGACTCAGTGGTGCCTGGGTGGTGCCATATTATGTGGGAAAAGTAAGCTGTTAATTGTGATGGATGCCAGCTTTGTTTAATAGGAAGAACTAGTGGCATTGAACCTTAGAAAATATCTAGGGCAGACCTAAAATTTGTAGCATATGGGTAAAATACTTCCTGACTATTTATTAAACAATTGTTTAGAGTATTGAAGTTTGCCGTACCTGGGACTAATAAAGGCTTCAAACTCTATTACAATTTTCATTTACAAAATCATTTACAGTATGAGAAAAATATGTTTTTATATTCACAGTGGAATTATAGAATTTATTCAATAGATAGAGTGCCTCTGGCATAATTATTTATTCACCATTTGAGAGCCATTTATTGCTTTTGTAAACAGTAACTCTGATTTTGTTTCAGTGATCCTATCCAAGATTGAAGTTTAGTGATATCAAAAATACAACAGGAAATTAACTTTAAATCATTAGCATAGTTTTAAACTAAAACCACTCTTTTTCAAATTCACTTTTTGACTTAGGGTGTCTTAAGTCATCATCAGGATGAATAACAGTAGGATCACTGGAGAAAATTGAACAACAAGACCAATGAAGTCCCTCTCTTCATGATTGTAATAGGCGCCTTCTACCCTTGCCAGGATCACCATCAGACACTCCTTCCCTAACCATCGAATGCAAATAACAGCAGCAATGCAGATCCAGGGTTGCTCTCATCTTCTGCCACAGCTTCCTTGATAACCAGAGGAAATTTGGGGCTGCTACTTAGCAATCCATTTTGTGATGATCGCTCACTTCTTGAGTGGCTCAGCCAAGGCCTTGTGTTTTAAAAAAATGGAAGCCCGATGCTCAAATACCACCTTCACACATTCCCTACATCATCTGATACTTCAGTGACACCAGCAATAATTTTCACCTTTTCCCTTGAAAATCTCTCACTTTCAGGAGAAGCCACTGGGAATCCACCATCAATAAGCAATGAAGTAGAATTTGCTGTCACAATAACATTAGATTTAGGATGCTTGGTGTTATTTATGGTTAATGAGTACAACAAACTTCAGGTGATATGTGGCTAACTGTATCAGTGTTCTCTGAGTAGTGTTGCTCCTGTGATAGTTTCAGATTTTGACCACAGTATTCCTGCAATTTCAAAAATGAATTTCTTGTATTTGCCTATTGATTTCCCAATGAATGTGCTACAGTAAGGTTTGCATTACAAGCATCCCTCTAATTCATCTTGGAAGTAGAGAACTTGTATATTGATGAAAAAGTCACATTTATTACAACTTTTCATCTCACACACATCAGGATATTGTAAGTATACTATACATGTCAAACACTGGTGGTGTGTATCAAACAGCATGCTCATTTGGCTGTTCACATCTGACTGTGCCCAACCAATGCAAGCTGAAAAACACAAGACACAGCATTTCAACACTGAATGCAATGACGTTTGCTAAATAATCTAGAATGTGCTAAGAAGTACACTGACAACCAATTTAAGATCGTTAGTCAGGCTTGCAGTATGGCCCACTTACACATTACGCAAACTACATGTGTGAATACACAAGCCCTGTTATTTTACAGATGTAAAGAACATGTGCACATATTGCACTCATTTCGACTCACCTAAACAGGTAACAGCAAATAGGCAAAAGTGAGGACTGCAGATGCTGGAAACCAGAGTTTAGATTTGAATGGTGCTGGAAAAGCACAACGGGTCAGGCAGCATCCGAGGATCAGGAAAATTGACGTTTCAGACCCTTGATGAAGGGCTTTTGCAGGTAACAGCAAATCTCTACTTTTCTTTAGGTAATGCCTCACTCAATTAGAGTTAATCAAACTGGTTTGAATTTAAAGAAAGTTTGACAGTTAACTGTCAGTCACTAAATTAATGGTGCATTGTCCATGGTAACACCTTTACCAATCTAAGAGTCCACTTGCCAACTAATCAGCATTCTCTTTTCATAAAGTATAAGAAATCCTGCTCCCAGTTTTGCATTTTTCCTGTAATATATTGCTGAGCACACGACAAAATACTTTGACTAAATGTCCCTTTTTCAGAATTTTTTTTAATGATGTAACAAATTTACGTGATAGTCATTCAACCATGTTGACATGAAGAGAATCTCAATACATATGTGGAGCCTTTTTCTTCAAGTTTAGCATTTTTGGGGAGGAAGCCTTCAGTTTGCCTGCTTTCATTTACTCTCTTCCTTAACCCTTCTAGTGTTTAATTTCTGAAATTTCAACTTGAACGTTAACAAGGTCTCCTGTTGCAAGACCCCTTTACAGGGTTTTCCACAGTACTCCCTTATCAGAACACATATTTTCAGCAACATTTTGAGCAAAGATGTTGAGCTGGAGGGTGTAGAGAAAATCCCAATGTACAGCAGAGGCTGGGAGATGTTCTGTGGCACCAAGTTTATGATCCAATGTCTTCCATAGATCAGGATGGTGAGCAGAAATCCCTTTTGCTATCTCTGCCCCCTCTCTCCTGCCTGAGGCAGACCTTAATATCTTAAGTTGTCAATAGTGGTCTTCAGTTCTCCATTTTCTTCCTTACTCATGAACAATACACCAAATCAGTTGCACTAATATTAACAGTTAAATTTCTGCTAACATTCCCTGGCTTTCTATGTATCTGATGATCAATGAATAGGGATGTTCACAGTCAGGGAATTACATGCACACTCTCGGGAGGCTGTTTTTCTTTGAAGCAAATGAGGTCATTTTTTTGAAAACTTTTATAATTTGAAGTCTTCTTTCTCTGAACCAAAATCCCCTGCCATTCTGACTCTGGTGGTTATTTAAACCTTAGATGTTCAGCATCATCATTTTTTAACAATTATTCTTGGCTGTTGTCTTGGTGTAGTAAGTCTGCTTTCTTCGCATTCTGCAATTCAACTCATTTTTCTGAGATGCGCTTCCTCCCATTGGAATCAGCAGTGAGGTTCCACCATATCGGTTGTCAAGAACTTCCTGAGTGCAAACACACAGTAATAGTTACAGTCAGCTTTATCATCTGAACATCAGCAACATCTATATACCTATTACTGATACACGATGAACAGCTAACTCTTTAGAAGTAGTTTTTGTGAGAGTGGACTGTCACTTTTTCCCTTACTTTTCCCAACAGAATTAATATTATTAAAGTTGAAAGAAAATAGTAGGTTGTTGCAAACATTTGAATGATGACATCTAATACCTTACAGATAATGTTCCAGGCAAGACTATCACCATTCCCGGGTATGTCCTGTCCCACAATGGATGCGGCAAACTGGCGATACATTGGTAGACAATAGGAAGCGAGTTGCCCTGCAATCTTCATGATGTCTCAATTTAAACATGGCCAAAGCAACTTCCTGCCGAGTACTACATATTCTTATCCCAACCCCGTCAGCTGAGGAACCAATCCTCCTCTAAGTTGAGCACCACTTGGAGGAAATACCTAGTGAGGCAAAGTTGCAGCATGTACTCTGAAGAAGTTATTTCAATATCTCCCATCAACATGGCTCAGCAGCATCAGTGCTGTCTGAGCTGGTAGAATCCACCAGGACACAGATGCTAGAATGAGTCTGTGGTCAGTGGTAAAGGAACAACTGAAGGGAGAAATGAGAAATGTTTTTGACTTATCCTCATCAATCTACCTGCTGCAGATGTATTTGTCCATGATGGTGTCAGTAGGAGTGACTACGGCACAGAATTTGTGAAGACATACTCCCATAATTATATTGAGAATACCTTCCATTATGTTGTATGGCACTATAATTGACCAAAATGGGATAAACTTTGAGCAGAACTACAAAGTCAAGGCTGGCCATGCAAAAAGTTCTGTGGGCCATCAGCAACACCAGAATTGTACTCCAACAATCTGTAAATTCATGCACCGACATATCATCCACTCTATGATTACTATCAAGCCACGTGATTAACACTTAGAGTCATAGAGATGTGCAGCACGGAAACAAACCCTTCGGTCCAACTTGTCCATGCTGACCAGATACCCTAACCCAATCTAGACCCAACTGCAAGTACTTAGCCCATATCCCTGTAAACCTTTCCTTTCATATACCCAACCAGATGCCTGTTAAATGTTATAATTGTACCAATTGTACCACTGCGTTGCCAACAGAGGTAGTAGAGGCAGGTACGGTAGATTCATTTAAGGTGCATCTGGATAGATGCATGAGTAGGTGGGGAGCAGAGGGATACAGATGCTTAGGAATTGGCGACAGGTGTAGTCAGTGGACTTGGATCAGCTCAAGCTTGGATGGCCGAAGGGCCTGTTCCTGGGCTGTAAATTTTCTTTGTTCTCTTTGTTCTTTGTTTCAATCTCCACCACTTCCTCTGACAGCTCATTCCATACACTCACCACCCTCTGCGTGAAAAAGTTGCCCCTTAGGTTCCTTTTAAATTTTTCCCCTCTCACCCTAAATCTATTCCCTCTAGTTCTGGACTCCCCGACCTCAAGGAACAGACCTTGTCTCTTTGTCCTATCTATGCCCCTCATGATTTTATAAACTTCTATAAGGTCACCGCTCAGCCTCCGATGCTCCAGGGAAAACAGCCCCAGCCTATTCAACCTCTCCCTATAGCTCAAACCCTCCAACCCTGGCAACATCCTTGTAAATCTTTTCTGAATACGTTCGAGTTTCACAACATCCTTCTGATTGGAGGGAGACCAGAATTGCATGCAATATTGCAACAGTGGCCTAACCAATGTCCTGTACAGCTGCAACTTGACCTCCCAACTCCTATGCTCAATGTTCTGACCAATAAAGGAAAGCATACCAAATGTCTTCTTTACTATGCAACTACCTGCGACTCCACTTTCAAGGAACTATGAACCTGCACTCCAAGGTCTCTTTGTTCAGCAACACTCACTAGGTCCTTATCATTAAGTGTATAAGTGTATAAGTCCTGCTAAGATTCGCTTTCCCAAACTGCAGCACCTCACATTTATCTAAATTAAACTCCACCTACCACTTGTTTGATGAAGACAGTAGGAGGGCAAGCCAGGAGCATCTCCATTCCAGGATATTATTGTTGAAAATAAGGTATCAAGGCAAAGTTAAAAACATGACTACTTGCATGCCAAACAATGTGAGCAGCAAGTAATAGAGCAAAGAAATTCCACATCCAAAGGATCAGATCTATGTTCTGTAGACCTGTCGTATCCAGTTGTAATTGCATAGACAATTAAACAACCAACAGGAAGTCAACATCGTGCAAATATCTCCTTCCTAAAAGATAGGAGACTGCAAAGGCACTGGGCCCTAACAATGTTACAACAATAATACTGAAGAATTGTGCTCCATAAATTTCTGCATCCCACCAAGCTAATTGTCACTCCATCAATTCATTCTTGATCATCAGTAAAGTAATGGAAGGGGTTTCCAACAGTGCTATCAATCAGCATTTGCTTTGCATTAACCTGTTCACTGACACTCAGTTTGGATTCTGCCAGTGCCACTCAGCTCCTGACCTCATTACAGCCTTGGAGAAAGAAATGCTGAATTCCAGAGGTGAGGTGAGAGTGACAGCCCATGACAATAAGGCTACAATTGACTGAGAGTGGCATCAAGGCACCCTAGCATACCTGGAGTCAATGGGAATTAGAGGGAAATCTCTCCAACTCTTAGAGTCATATGTAGAACAAGAAAGATGGTTGTCATTGTTAGAGATCAGTTCATTCCAGGATATTATTGTTGGAGTTCCATAGGATAATGTCATTTGTTCAACCATCTGCAGTTACTTCATCTTCCCTCCATCATAAAGTCAGAAATGGGGATGTTCACTGATGATTGTACAGAGTTTAATACCATTTGTAATTCACCAACTACCGAAGCAAGCTAAGTCCAAATAGAGAGAACTAGATGATATTGATTTGGACTGACAAGTGGTAGGTAACATTTGCACCACAGAAGTGTCAATCAATGATCATCTCCATCAATTGCTGAATCCTCCACTATCAACATGCTGGGGGTTACCATTTGACTAGAAATTGAAGTGGATGAGCCATATAAATACAGTAGCTAGAAAAGCTAGGAATCCTGCAGCGAGTAACTGACCTCCCCAAAGCCTGTCCACCATCTACAAGGCCTAAACCTGGAGTGTAATGGATTACTTGCCTGTACGAGTGCAACTCCAACAATATTCAGATATATAATGCCATCCAGGATAAATCCATAAACACTCATTCCTTCACCAATTACAATGCAGTCATGTGTACTATCTATAAACTCTTCAATCAGATCTGTGATAGTAGGGATTGTGAGAGCAGGAGCCTGTTAGAGTGGGAACACACATGTTATAAATCAGTTGGTACTCCTTGGTGACCATTGCTGGCTCAGAGCTCATGACCCAAAGTTTTAGCTTATCATCCCTCTTGGGTCATGAGTACCAAGTTAGGAAGCTTTAATCTAGAAGCATAAGGGCAGCAGGTACACAGGAATTCCACAACCTGTAAATTTGTCTCCAAATCACACAACAAAACTGTCTTGGAAATTTTTGGCTGTTCCTTTATTTTCTTTGAGTCAAAATTCTGGAATTCCTTCCCTAACATTATGGGTCTACCTAGACTAAATGGACCACAGTGGGTTGAGAATGCACTCCACCACCACTTTCTGAAGGGCAACTAGGGATGGGCAATAAATGTTGGCCTACATCCCCTGAAAAAAAAGCCCAAATCCAATCCCCCTCCACAAAGAATTGTGTTTAGTCCACTCTTGTGCTAAAATAAATTTATGTCTCTGATTAAAAAAAAGCTTCTGGATGCTGGTGTTCATTAATATGCTTTGTATTCAATACATGCAAAAGGTTTTTTATGAATTTTCCAAACAAGCACACTCATGAGAAACCTCAATCAGCCAGCAGCCTGACCTGACAATGGCTCTGTCACTACTCCAATCCTGTCACTGTGACTTTTATTTGGTTTCAAAGCCCATGTAGCAGTTGGCAAAGTGACATGAGGTGAAACTGCAAGCTGTTTGTCAATGGGTTACCAATACTGCAATATCAGGAAGGACATTTTTTTTACCAGTGAGCTTTTGCAGTTACTTCAAAGTGCTGAGGGGCTTAGTGACAGTAAATACTGTCGAATCGAAACGAGATGTAAAATTGCATAATCAGAAATGTAATGATAATTGGGATATTTCTGACATGTACCACTTTTTCCTAGATTTCTGTTCAACTTACTTCTTTGGATTTCACCTCATTTTCTTTTTTATTACATTCTTAACCTACCATCTGCAACACATTGAAGCAAAAAATTTTGTTGTTTAATTTGTTGTTTTAAAACAGAAAGGAAACTAATTCACATTCATTTACGCCTCACTCTGCTGTCAAGAGCTTGGAGAAAATTGCTTGGTGTGATTGCTAGGCACCTCCCCAGAATCACACAGCTGAGATCAAGCACTCACCATCTGGGGGAATCGCCTGCTGTTCCTCTTTCATTCATGTAGTCTCTTTATAATGATCAGTGTTGCGAATATCCAAACCGTTACAATGTTCAGTTGGTAGGAGTGTCAAAAATGGCAGGAATGAGGCAAAAGTAGACGTACCTCAGTGGGAGAGCTGTGTCTTGTCATAGTGACACACTCATTCTGTTGTCAAAGACAATGGAATCATGCCTGGCAGCCTAATGAGGAAGAACTGGAGAAATGTATCAAAACATTGTCTCCATTCATGGGATAACTTGGATTATTTTGGTTAAAGTAAAATTAAATAAATGAAAATAACACGGAGAATGGCATGTATTCAATTTTTAAAAACTCATGACATGGTGCAGAACTGACACACAAAAGCAAATTTACTATAGCTGCTGGAATTCTGAAATAAAAACTGAAACTTGCAGGGAACACTCAGCAGATCTAGCAATTCCTGTAGAGAGAGAAATGCAGTCAATATTTTAAGATTGTGAACTTTCATCAGAACATGCAATTATTTGAAGTACATGAAAGAATCTCGACAAGGCAAACTGCAACAGATGTGACCTGGGAAACAACAGTAAAATCTGAATCAGAATTTGATCCATTTTCCTTTTTTAGATCAGTTCATGAACACCGCACCTACATTTGGATGGAAGTGGGGTGGATATTCTCTGGATGAGTTTAGCATTGGAAGTACAATGTTGTTTGAGCCCTTACAGTTTTGAATAAGGTTGAAAAAGGAATTATGGACATATTGTTGAGGCTTTTTGTTTTGCACTCAACAGGACAATTCACAAGGATTTCCAAAGTAGGGTCAGAGTCATAAAGCATGGAAACACACTCTTTGGCCCAACTCATCCATGCCGACCAGGTTTCCAAAACAACTAGTCCCATTTGCTGCTGTTTAGCCTATATCCCTCTAAACCTTTCTTATCCATGTACCAGTCCAAATGTCATTTAAATATTGTAGTTGTACCCACCTCTACTACTTTTTCTTGCTGCTCGTTCTATGTATGCATCTGTGTTAAATGGTTGCCCATCAGGGTCTATTTGTCAATCTTTCCCCTCTCACCTTAAACCTATGCCCTCTAGGTTTGGACTCACCTCTTCTGGGGAAAAGACCTTGGCTATTCACCTTATCTATGCCCCTCATGATTTTATAAACCTTCATAAGGTCAACATGCAGACTCCTATCCTTTAGGGACAAAAGGTCTCATGCCCGAAACGTCGATTCTCCTGTTCCTTGGATGCTGCCTGACCTGCTGCGCTTTTCCAGCAACACATTTTCAGGACAAAAGGTCTCAGCCTATCCAGCCTCTCCTTATAACACAAATCCTCCAGTCTTGGTAATTGTACATCTTTGTTGCACCCTTTTCAGTTTAATATCATCAAGTAAAGATGCATCAATGTTTATAATATATGAAAGGAGAGTGTTGATTGGTTGCCAGGTGGACTCTGATTGTAAAAGGTATTGCAATGGATAATGCACCAGTGAGATGAATACTAACAGTTAGCTGGAAAGTTTTGCTTAAATTTTAACCAGGAAGTTAAGTCTCGTTGATCAGGATATTGCAATGAGAAATGAACCAGAGAATGACTCACCTATTTTACTGAGTTCAAAAAGGCACAGTTATGTGGATGTTCTTTCCCCCTAGACAGACAGAACCTTGTGTATTCATGCATGTAACTTTCAGTATACACAAAGCCTGCGTGTCAATCCTACATTGCTTGTAACATAACTTTTCACATATCCAGGATTATTTAATAAATGTTGCCCAGTTACAGAGTCACATCTAATGCTGAACTCAGTGATTTGCGTTTTGCAGGCATAAGTTAGTTGGGCACGGCCAGCACCCTACATCTTTTAAACAATGTTGAAAAATCATTGAAACGCTTTTTCTTAAGAGCTACCCAAATTCTGTACAAACATGTGACTATTTGTAAATGTCACAATTTTGTCAATACACCGTTATTAGGTATGCATGGCTACTTTCAGGGACATTAGTATATGCTATACTCAAACCTCCATAGGGAAGAAAAAAATAAATACTACTGAAAAGTGTCTGGATCAGTGTTTTCAGATGGCACTATGTTAGTTAACAGAATAAGTAGCATAGATGAGAGTAGGAAGTTACAAAGAAACATGGGCAAAGTGAATGGGAAAACTATTTTGCAGATCTAGTTAATTGTGGAGGAGTCAGAAGCCATTTACTAATAAGCAGAAACTGAGGTAGTTTCTCAATGATATAACTGAGTGTGGGAGGTCAAGGGGAGTTAAGGTGTCCATGCACACAATTGCTAAAAGCTAGCGTGCTGATAGAAGAAATCCTAAAGGATAATAGAATGTGTTACGGTCCAGACCAAACCCCTTCAAAATATTAGTAGATAATCTAGACTCTAACTTTTTCTTATTGTGCAAGGTTTGTGAAGGTTTGTAGCTCAGGTTGAGATTTAGGGTGTAGGTTTGCTCACTGACCTGTAGGTTTGATATCCAGACGTTTCATTACCTGGCTAGGTAACATCATCAGTGGCGACCTCCAAATGAAGCGAAGCTGTTGTCTCCTGCTTTCTATTTATATCTTTCTCCTGGATGGGGTTCCTGGGGTTTGTGGTGATGTCATTTCCTGTTCATTTTCTGACGGTTTGATAGATGGTATCTAGATCTATGTGTTTGTTTATGGCATTGCTGTTGGAGTGCCAGGCCTCGAGGAATTCTCTGGCATATCTTTGCTTTGCCTGTCCCAGGATAGATGTGTTGTCCCAGTCGAAATGGTGTTTTAGGGAGAGAGGGTTGTGTCTTTTTGTGGCTAGCTGGTGTTCGTGTATCCTGGTAGCTAACTTTCTTCCTGTTTGTCCTGCATAGTGTTTCTGGCAGTCCTTGCATGAAATTTTGTAGACGACGTTGGTTTTGTCCATGGGATGTACTGGGTCTTTTAAGTTTGTTAGTTTTTGTTTGAGAGTGTTGTTGGGTTTGTGTGCTACTAGGATTCTGAGGGGTCTTAGTAGTCTGGCTGTCATTTCTGAAACTTCTTTGATGTATGGTAAGGTGGTTAGAGTTTCTGCCTGTGTTTGGTTTGCTTGTCATGGTTTGTTCTTGAGGAATCTGCGGACTGTATTTTTTGAGTATCCGTTCTTCTTGAATATGTTGTATAGGTGGTTCTCCTCTGTTTTCCGAAGTTCTTATTGTAAAGGGACATGTAAGCTGTTGCAATCCAGATTTGATTGGTCAAACCAATGGATTTAAGGCAAACACACATTATTCATCCACCACAATTAAAGTACAACAAAAGAAAAAAGGAATTGAAATAATTTTAATCTATTGGGAGACTTAACAGAATAATAGCTATATTAACTATTAGGGGAGATGATGGCATAGTGGTGTTAATGTTAGACTATTCAATAAATGACCTGGGTTTGAATCCTGCTATGGCAAATGATCGAGTTGAATTCAATAATATCTGGAATTAAGAATCTACTGATGACCATGAAACTATTAGGGGCGGCACGGTGGCTCAGTGGTTAGCACTGCTGTCTCACAGCAGCAGGGTCCCAGGTTTGGTTCCAGCCTTGGGCAACTATCTGTGTGGAGTTTGCACATTCTCCCCGTGTCTGCGTGGGTTTCCTCCGGGTGCTCCGGTTTCCTCCCACAGTCCAAAAATGTGCAGGTCAGGTGAATTGGCCATGTTAAATTGCCCATATTGTTAGGTGCAATGGTCGGAGGGAGTGGGGTCGGTGTGGACTTGTTGGGCCGAAGGGCCTGTTTCCATGCTGTAGGGAATCTAATCTAATTAGTTATTCTAACATCCCATAAACACATCCTTGGCAAAAATCAAATTCAGAAAATAGATTATCTCACATACAACTCTGGTAGCAGTAAGAGAACCCCCAGCTTTTAGCTGTAACTAAGGAGGGAAATAAAGTAGTTTCCACTTCTTGAAGACCCCAACATCAACTGCTTAAAACTAAAACGGAAAATCCTCGTTCTGTGGGAGCACGATCACACCCATTCAGGCCGCTTCTATTGTTCCAACTTAAAGAAAATCCCAAGGCCTCACAAGTTGTTTATCTAGTGGCTTTGGGAGACTGCTCAGCATCTCTTCTTTAAAACCTCTCTTCAAAAAATGAACAAAATACACCTCTTAAAGCCATAGCATCATCACAAATACTAACCTCTATTTTAATTGTGTTTGAATGAAAAAGTGGAGAAGTGATACTTCAGATGTACAGGAACCCATCTATTGTATTGCATTCATTTTTGGGCACTGGATATCAGGAACAAAATATTAATATCTGAAAGAGGGTACAGCTCTGAATCTTAGGTATGTTGCCAGGTCTAAAAGGACAGGATACATTTTGAGGATAGGTTGAATTGACTTGTTTCGTATTTGTGTTGATCTAAATATGGTCTTTAAAATAATAAAGGGATTTTATAAAGTTGAAAATTTAGGAAGAAAAATATCTGTTTTCTGGTGTAGGAAAATCCAGAATTCAGAATAAGGGCCATAATATTAAAATTAGAGCCTTTGCTCTAGGACAGATATCAGTAGAATGTTGTAACCATATAATAAGGTAAAGTTTGAATTCTCCTCCTCAAAAAGCTGTTGATACTTCTCCAAATTTTTTTTTTCAAGATTGAGAATGATAAGGCGTTGTTAATTCAGAGTGTCAAGGGATATGGGACGAAGACAATTATGTTAAGGTACAATGGAATAGCAAAACTTGCATGACAGTTTGGCACCGAAATTGGTAGTGTAATGGACATTGAAGAAGTTATCTCAGAATACAAAGGGATCTTAATCAGATCGGTCAATGGGCTGAAGAATGGCAGATGCAGTTTAATTTAGATAAATGTGAGGTGTTGCATTTTGGTAAGACAAATCGAGGTTGGAGGGTTTGAGCTATTAAGAGAGGCTGAATCGGCTGGGGCTATTTTCCCTGGAGTGTCAGAAGCTGAGGAATCACCTTTATAGAAGTTTGTAAATCATGAGGTGCATGAATAAGGTAAATAGTCAAGGTCTTTTTCTCAGGGTAGTGGAGTCCAAAGGTAGAGGGCATAGGTTTAAGGTGAGAGGGGAATATATAAAGGGTACCAAAGAGGAAACTTTTTCATGCAGAGGGTATTGCATGTATAGAATAAGCTGCCAGAGGAAGTGGTGGAGGCTGGTACAATGACAACACGTTAAAGGCATATGGTTGGGTATATGAGTAGGAAGGATTTAGAGGGATATGGATTAAATGCTGGCAAATGGGACTAGATTAATTTAGGTTATCTGATTGCTATGGACAAGTTGGACCAAAGGGTCTGTTTCCATGCTGTACACCTCTATGACTCTATGACTTGTTCCTGTTCCAGCATCTTATAGACCTTTTGGTTGAGGTGTTATATTGATCCACTATCAAAGAATCTCTCAGCATTAGGTAAGAAAACCCAAAAAGGACATGATCCAGGTACAGGGAAAATGGTGGCTTTGGAAGGATACAATCTCATCCCGTTGATAAATGCCAGCTTGAATGTATGTTGGGCGTATGTAATAAGTTGTTACATTCTTGTGTTTTGTCTTAAGAGTAAATGGGACACAACCCAAGACAAGACTAACATGCATTTAGCAGCACAATCCTCCCTACTCCTCACTTTCCAGCAATACTATTTTAATGAATCTTCAGCAACTTTCAAAATAGCTTCTCATTGATTTCTCCGGGCTGTTGTTTCAATTCTTTAAGTGCTTTCTGTAGTTGATACATGTTGAAGGATTTACAGTGAGTGTTGTGACAGGTGCTGAAGGAGATTTTCCTAACTTCAAAGCCTCTACACAACTAAAGAGACTGACTGACACTGGAGTAGAACAGAGTCTGGGGACAAATACCGAAAATGGTTTGCTCTGTGGCATTATTTTCAAATAAATACTAGCTGTGGTTGCTTCCTCTTAATTGTATGGACAGCAGCAAAGGAAAAGAAGAAAGAATAAGTGGAAGAGGGAAACAGCAAGGAATAAGCAATTTTTCTAGCCACATTTGGCCTGGGGTATGCATGGAGAAGTTAACTGAGTGCAATAACAGAAACCACAGCTCCAGGTCCCCATTCACCAAAGTCCCACTGTTTAGCATCAATTTGGTCAGTGATGATCACAGTGTCCACAATGCAAAAATAAAAAACACCAAAAAATATACATTTGAAATAAATTTTAAAATGAATTAATTCCATTTTACATACACCAGTCCTCAGTTTAAAATTGTATCTGTCATCCTTGTGGCTTTGCTTAATCTCATGCTCTAATGCAGTACTACGCTAATGTCATGATTTGGAGATGCTGGTGTTGGACTGGGGTGTATAAAGATAAAAATCACACAACATCAAGTTATAGTCCAACAGGTTTAATTGGAAGCACTAGCTTTCAGAACGACACTCCTTCATCAGGTGGTTCATCAACCACCTGAAGGAGCAACGCTCCGAAAGCTAGTGCTTCCAATTAAAGCTGTTGGATTATAATCTGGTGTTGTGTGTTTTTAACTTTCTACACTAATGTCTACACCATAGCTGGTGGTATGGAGCTGACTTTCAGTGAATGAAGTTATATTTACTGACCTTGAACATTCGTGAGAGATCATTGCAACTCTTGCAGATCTGCATCCAATATATGGGTTGCTTGATTCTTGGCATCAACTGATTGCTGTCAGCTCCCATTGCCTTTGGAATACATTTCTGAAGATGGCCTGACCCTCTTTTACAGACACATGGCATCTTTCCCACTTTCCACCTCACCTCCCATTACATAGAATACATCGCTGGAATATCGTGGAGCCTGTACTCTCTCCCATGTTGTACCATTCTTCACTGTCTCCCAGGTCAGATTAAATTCCTGTACAACTATCAAGACTGGCTTCAGCCATAATGTAGAGAAAGTGAGGACTGCAGATGCTGGAGATCAGAGTTGAGAGTGTGATGCTGGAAAAGCAAAGCAGGTCAGGCAGCATCTGAGGAGCAGGAGAATCGACATTTCGGGCATAAGCCCATCATCGGGTATAAACCCTTCATCATTCCTGATGAAGGGCTTATGCCCGATAACATTGATTCTCCTGCACCTTGGATGCTGCCTGACCTGCTGTGCTTTTCCAGCATCACACTCTCGACTTCAGTCACAATGTACCTGTACCTGTCCTTTAAAAGGTTAGACTAGCTTTAAACAGTGTTGGTTAGCTTTAACTGTTGTTAGCCAATGGTGATTTGGACCAATCATTGGTACAGTTGGTGCCAGGTGCACACAAAAAACATTCAAATGAGAGCAGAAAACACATGGCCAGCACATTGCCTGCTTTACAATCAATAGAAGCAGGTTAAGTGCCTATTGTGATCCCAGTATACCAAACATATTTAGAAAGAAAAAAGACATAGTCAGAGAGAGAAAGAGACAAAGGTAAAAAGGCGTAAGAGATACTGAGGGAGGATATTTCTGGAAATACATCCAGGGAAGTTATTTGGGTGGAACTGAGAAATAAGAAAGGGATGATCACCTTATTGTGATTGTATTATAGACTCCCGAATAGTCAGAGGGAAATTGAGAAACAAACTTGTAAGGAGATCTCAGCTATCTGTAAGAATAATAGGGTAGTTATGGTAGGGGATTTTAACTTTCCAAACATCGATTGGGACTGCCACAGTGTTAAAGATTTAAATGGAGAGGAATTTCTTAAGTGTGTACAAGACAATTTTCTGATTTAGTATGTGGATGTACCTACGAGAGAAGGTGCAAAACTTGACCTACTCTTGGGAGATAAGGCAGGGTAGGTGACTGAGGTTTCAGTGGGGGAGCACTTTGGGGCCAGCGACCATAATTCTGTTTGCTTTAAAATAGTGATGGAAAAGGATAGACCAGATCTAAAAGTTGAAGTTCTGAATTGGAGAAAGGCCAATTAGGCAAGAACTTTCAAAAGCTGATTGGAGGCAGATGTTCGCAGGTAAAGGGATGGCTGGAAAATGGGAAGCCTTCAGAAATGAGAGAACAAGAATCTAGAGTAAGTATATTCCTGTCAGGGTGAAAGGGAAGGCTGGTAGGTATAGGGAATGCTGGATGACTAAAGAAATTGAGGGTTTGGTTAAGAAAAAGGAGGAAGCATATGTTAGGTATAGACAGGATAGATCAAGTGAATCCTTAGAAGAGTATAAAGAAAGTAGGATTATACTTAAGAAGGAAATCAGGAGGGAAAAATGGGGACATGAGATAGCTTTGGAAAATAGAATTAAGGAGAATCCGAAGGGTTTTTACAAATATATTAAGGATAAAAGGGTAACTAGGGAGAGAATAGGGCCCCTCAAAGATCAGTAAGGCGGCCTTTGTGTGGAGCCACAGAAAATGGGGGAGATACTAAATGAATATTTTGTATCAGTATTTACTGTGGAAAAGGATATGGAAGATATAGACTGTAGGGAAATAGATGGTGACATCTTGCAAAATGTCCAGATTACAGAGGAGGAAGTGCTGGATGTCTTGAAACAGTTAAAAGTGGATAAATCCCCAGGACCTGATCGTGTGTACCTGAGAACTCTGTGGGAAGCTAGAGAAGTGATTGCTGGGCCTCTTGCTGAGATGTTTGTATCGTCGATAGTCACAGGTGAGGTTCCGGAATATTGGAGGTAGGCAAACGTGTTGCCACTGTTTAAGAAGGGCAGTAAAGACAAGCCAGGGAGCTATAGACTGGTGAGCCTGACCTCAGTGGTGGGCAAGTTGTTGGAGGGAATCCTGAGGGACAGGATGTATATGTATTTGGAAAGGCAACGACTGATTCGGGATAGTCAACATGGCTTTGTGCGTGGGAAATCATGTCTCACAAACTTGATTGAGTTTTTTGAAGAAGTAACAAAGAAGATTGATGGGGAAGAGCAGTAGATGTGATCTATATGGACTTCAGTAAGGCGTTCAACAAGCTTCCCCATGGGAGACTGATTAGCAAGGTTAGATCTCATGGAATACAGGGAGAACTAGTCATTCGGGTACAGAACTGGCTCAAAGGTAGAAGACAGATGATGGTGGTGGAGGGCTGTTTTTTCAGACTGGAGGCCTGTGACCAATGGAGTGCCACAAGGATCGGTGCTGGGCCCTCTACCTTTTGTCATTTACATAAATGATTTGGATGCGAGCATAAGAGTTACAGTTTGTAAGTTTGCAGGTGACACCAAAATTGGAGGTGTAGTGGACAGCGAAGAGGGTTACCTCAGATTACAACAGGATCTGGACCAGATGAGCCAATGGGCTGAGAAATGGCAGATGGACTTTAATTCAGATAAATGCGAGGTGCTGCATTTTGGGAAAGCAAATCTTAGCAGGACTTATACACTTAATGGTAAGCCCCTCGGGAGTGTTGCTGAACAAAGAGACCTTGGAGTGCAGGTTCATAGCTCCTTGAAAGTGGAGGCGCAAGTAGATAGGACAGTGAAGAAGGCATTTGGGATGCTTTCTTTTATTGTTCAGAGTATTGAGTACAGGAGTTGGGAGGTCATGACATTGTTTAGGCCACTGTTGGAATATTGCATGCAATTCTGGTCTCCTTCCTATCGGAAAGATGTTGTGAAACTTGAAAGGGTTCAGAAAAGATTTACAAGGATGTTGCCAGGGCTGGAGGACCTGAGCTACAGGGAGAGGTTGAACAGGCTGGGAGTGTTTTCCCTGGAGTGTCGGTGTAAATGGAAGGTGACTTGGCAACAGGATATCAGCCTTCATGGAGTTATATCAATTTTATTCACTGTGTTGAACTCTCAATAGCTGAAAAATGTAACATTGGAAATTATTGTAACACAATAAACATTAAGAATTGCACAATTTATAAGAACTGAGTAAACTGATCAATTGAACAGATATTTTTGTGTTTAAAGTATGTCCGACAGGACTTTTCATTGGAGACCATGCCTTTCTGAGAGCCTGAGGCTTGAATTATTGGTCCTCCCAGAGCAATTAGTTTACCAGCTGAAGAGTCAACAACTAAAAGCTTCTGTTCCTACAATTCACTTCATCCAAAATCAACATAAATCTTTGCAGATAATCAGTGTCTTTGTAACTTGAAGCTTCTCATTTTTTTCCAACTATAATGATGATGATGAAGGTATGTTTCTTAGATTTAAAAGTCAGTTAAATCATGAAACATGGAATACCATCTGAGATAAAAGCTGGATAGGAAAACAATTTTTGAGGAGTGAGAAAAGTAGAAAAGAGACAGTCAGAATTCAACTAACTCAACCGAGTGTTTTTTTGCTAAACAGAGACAATTGATGAGGGTAATGTAGTCAATGTGGTCTAAATGGACTTCCAAAAGTCACTTGATTAAGTGCCACATAATAGACTTGTCAGAAATGTTGCAGCCCATGGTATAAAAAGTACTGTAGCAGCATGAATATATGGTTGGTTGAGTGGCAGGAAATAGACAATAGTGGTGAGTGGCTGTGATTTGGACTGAAGGAAAATATGGAGTGGAGTTCCTTGGTATGAGGACTGCTGCTTTTCTTCATATATTATTACTTCGACTTGAGGGTATAGGGTCAAATTTCAACATTGGCAGATTACAGAAAACTTGAAAGTAATGTGAATTGTGAGGGGGTTAGGAATAGAATTCAAGTGAAATAGACAGCCTCAGGGAACGGACAGATATGTGGCAGATAAAATTTAATGCAAAAAAGTATGAAGTGATTTATTTTGGTAGGAAGGACAAAGAGATGTAAAGTAAGGGGAACAATTCTTAAGAACTGAAGCATGACAAATTGGGAGGTTTATGTGCACAAATTATTGGAGCTGTAGGGTACATAAATACCTTCAGATTCTGAGAGCCTTAGAGAGAAAGAACCTGACCCATATTAATGGAAATGCATGATTATTTATTAGCTTTTACTAGAGCTTTCTCCATTTGGTTCCAATGCTGTGTGAACTCACATTATCTGATGCCATTGATGATGCAGTATAGCTATCAGCATATAGATGTAAATGTCATATACTATACAGTGCAGATTGAAAAAGTGGTTAAAGCACATAGCTTATTCAGGGCTTTATAAATAAGACATATTGGACAAAAACAATGAAGTTATAGTGAAAGTTATAGTACTGGTGCAGTCTCAACTGGAGTATTGTGTCCAATTTAACACCATAAATGCAAGATGGAGAAAGGTTTAGAAAGAATGAAGAAATGAATTACAGGAATAGATTTTGGGATAAGGGACTTCAAGTTGCATGAATTGATTGGAGAAACTGGAACTGTTCCCATTAAGTAAGGTAAGACTTTAAGGTGGCACAGTGGCTCAGTGGTTAGCACTGCTACCTCACAGTGCCAGGGACCTGGGTTCGATTTCAGCCTCAGGCGAATGTCTGTGTGGAGTTTGCATGTTCTTCCTGTCTCTGCGTGGGTTTCCTCCAGGCGCTCTGGTTTCCCCCCTTGGACCAAAGCTGTGCAAGTTAGGTGAATTGGCCATGCTAAATTTCCCATAGTGTTCAGGGATGAGTAGGTTTGGTGCATTAGTCAGGCAAAATATAAAGTGATAGGGGAATGGGTCTGGGTGGGATACTCTTTGGAGGGTCAGTGTGGACTTGTTGGGCCAAATGGCCTGATTTCACACTGTAAGGATTCTATGAAAGATTGCCATGTGATTTGTTGGCAGTATCTGGACAGAATGGGTGGACAGACATGGTTCCCAATTAGGGCAGATTGAGATCCAGATGAGACAGAGGTGAGGTGAAAGGCAAAAGTACAAAAGAACCAACATGATACATGGGAAATTACTTTTGTGGAGGAAATGTTTTGGATCTGGAATGTACTTTCATTCCCCATCTACGCAAGCCCATTGTACTTGAATCATTAATTTCCAGTGGTGTTTTTGGTTCTCTGAGAGGATGGGAAGTATGTGTCTTTTCTATGTAGAGCAGAATGGCAGCTTCTGAATGGGCTGTAAGGATTTGCTAGTCCTTCCATGGCTTGTTGATGCACTTCCTTTATACCCTCCTACAGCTACCTCTGCAGATCAATAATTTATAGCCATTGATTATTAATTGCTTGAAGCTGCTGTACCTGTTTTTAATAGCTGTTTTCTAAGGAGTGAAATCTTTCTCTAAAAATATCATGTCTGCATCGATGTTCTCTGTGCATGATTGCAAGGATGTATTACATACAAGTGCAAGTGTGGCACCATCCATCTTGACTGAATCTTCAATGGTGTTCACTCTGTTTTGAAGCTTTGAGACCTCTTTCAAGCATTGAAGATCTATTTCCAGCTCAGTACTTTTGGATTTCTCTGATTTGGTAATCATTTTAATGGCTGTAGAAATTTTATAACCATCACTTACTTTCATTTGAGATTGAGCTTGTACAAAGTCATCTTCTTGATTTCCAGCAATTGTTTGGCTTTCACTCTGGGAAGAACTTCTTCATCTCACTGTCATTGGATTTTCTGTCAGTGCATCTCCCTTGTGGCAATAATTAAATAACATTATTTCTTCAAATTGTTCAAGAAATGACTCATTCAGCGTCTTCAGATTCAAACAACTGAAATCTGTGTGATGGATTCTTTCCAGGTAACTGTGTTCTGAAAGGTAAACCACTGCCTTGTGCCCTCTGTTGGCTGGTACTCAATCTTGCCTTTTTTAGAATTTCCTTTTCCTACAATTTCCAGTTTTTCATAGAATGACTATGGTGCAGAAAGAGGCTATTCAGTCCATTGAGTCTGCCTCCCAGGAGCATCCCATTCAGATGCAACCCCCTACCTTATCCCCATATCATGGCATTTTCCATGGCTAATCCACCTAGAGAGCACGTTTCTGGACACTGTGGAAATTTAGTATAGCCAATCCATCCAATCTGCACATCTTTGGGCTGTCGGAGGAAACTGGAGCATTCAGCAGAAACCAACGCATACACAGGAAGAAGAAGTAAACTCCAAGGCTGGAATCGAATCCAGGTCCCTAGCACTGTGAGGTAGCAGTGCTAATGATTGTGCCACTGTGGTTTATTTTTGTTGTGAAACTAACTGATTGTCTGCTCCACCCTTTGGCAGTGCAAAGACTGAAAATACCTTTGGCACCTGCCAAACAAAAAATGTCTAAAGCTATACGAGCATATCAACTTAACAAAGAATCATCATGATTAGGAATCTTGTCCAAGATTTCCATATTCTCATTTTCATTGTAGTGGAGTGTCATGTGGATCTGCTATCTTCCTCTGAATCTGCTATTTACCAGGGCCCAAAGTATAACATAGGATGGTCTGATGAATCACTTTTTCTAACCATAATGTAGCATCAAAGCAAATTACTATATCTTCCCTGATGTCTCATTTGAAATTAGTGTTTTTGCCATTTACCATAATACCTATATCCTAGAATTCATCTTGTAAGTTTATCACTCAAATCATTAGGGCCATTTATTTCTTGTATTGCCAAGTGGGCGGTATTTTAATTTCTGAATTATAATTTCAAATCACTTATCGCTGCTTTACCAAAGGGACTACCTTATGGCACGTACGGTATTCAGCATCCATGGTTGGGCAGGTTTGTCACTGCTGCAGTCTTTACCTGCCTCATTGCAGGCGATGTGTCATGGTAGAACAGAATAATTTTTCCATCATGTTTGATGTCTTGCTAGCCCATTAGCAAATTTTTGATCAATGAACTAGACTGAGTTAGAGTCAGTGATCTGACTCCAAGGACATTCTCTTTCCTCCCAGATAAAAAGCCTATTTTCCTTGTAATATGGAGCCTATCTGGCATACTGCGCTGTGTTTTGTAACATGATATCTTCTTTTGACTCTAAAACCTCTAACAAGGATTCATCTGACTGCCACTACAAAGTGATCCGATACGAGCTGGTGTTTCATGTTTCAATATTGGCAATCATCCGTGAGGTGGTATAAATTGCTTATGAGAGTCAATTATTTTCCTAATCCTTGCTTATATTGACTAAAATTATACCAGTCAATAATAAGGTTTCTTCTTAAACTGAAATCTGCGTTGAATGCTTTAATTACATAGTCATTTGTTGAAGTTTCTTCCACAATACCTTGTCTGTAAGACTGACATTGGTGTTTCTACTGACCAGGTACAACAGTGCACAGACTTGGTCCTTCTCTGGTTTCTTGTCGAGACCTGTTGCAATCTGGTATCTGCTGAATTGTCACCACCAATTTACCTAAGGCATAGCCTGGTCAAGGCATTCTATGGTTTCTAGCTGGTTTGTAAAAGTAAGGCTTTTTCAGTCATTGATGTATTTGTGCTAAATTATTCTGATCTTTTCAGTCCTTTTCCTTGTATTGAATAGATTCCTTTATTGTACTTTTTACTTCCCTATAGACTTCTGATTTACTGAAATGTGGCCAATTTACTTCTTCCTATTGCTTACCATTTACTCTTTGTGGTCTTCTCCCACACTTTTGTCAGCTTCTGTGTAAGTTTTCCCATTGGGTGGTTCTGTGCCTTGGTCCACCTCAAAGTCTGACACTAGCCTGCCCTTACCATGGCTGAGCTTCACTTTGGGTAAATTCTGGAGTTGGATCGATGGTCTGACCTTGCAGTTTTATTAATTCGTTGATGGGACGCAGGCAACATTCATTGAACATCTTTAATTGACCTCAAGGAGGTGTGGTGAGCTGCCTTCCAAAATTGCTTGGGGTGTAGGAGCATGTTAGGAATGGAGTCCAACAATTTTATACAAGTGACAGTGAAGAGACGATGAAATATTTCCCCAAGTCCGGATGGTGTCTTATCGAGGATGGTGTTCCCAAGGATCTGATACTTTTGTCCTTCTAGGTGGTACAGATCATGAATTTGGAGGATGTTGTCACAGGAACTTTGGTGAATTACTACTGTGTATCTTGTAGATTGAACACACTACTGTCATCAAACATTCGTGGTTAAGGGAGTGAATGCTGTAGATTGTGGATAGAGCACCAGTCAAGTGGACTTTATCTTGGATGATGTTGAAGCTTCTTGAGTGTTATTAGAACTGTGCTCATCTAAGAATTGGAGAGTTTTCAATCACAATCCTGACTAGTGCCTTGTGAGCAGGCATTAAGGAGCTAGGAGGTGAGTTGCTTACAGTAAATTCCTAGCCTTTGACCTGCTGTTGTTGCCAGTGTATTTGTATAATTTGTCAAGTTACGTTTCTGGTCAATGGTAACCCCCAAGATGTTGATAATGGAGGATTTAGCGATGATAATGTCCTTGAAACTCAAGGGGCTCAATTCTCGCTTGCTGGAGATGGTTATTGTCTGGCATTTAAATAGTATAAGTGTTACTAAAACACTTGTCAGCTCAAACATAGATATTGTCCAGGTCTTGCTGCACTTGGACGTGGACTACTTCAGTATCTGAGGATTTGCAAATGGCGCTGAACATTGTGCAATCATCAGCAAACATCCCATTCCTGACTCTATGATGGAGGGAAATCATTGATGAAGATGGTTGGAGATAGGACACTACCCTGAAAAACTCCTGCAGGGATGTCCTAGAGCGGAGATGACTGAACTCCAACAGCACAACCTTCTTCCTTTGTACAAGATATGACTGTAACAAACAGAAAGTATCCCACTCCCCGCTCCCCCCATAGCCCGGGAGAGAGGGCTCTAACTAACAGAGAATTTTCCCCTTGATTTTTATTTGCTCCATTTTTGCTGGGGCCCTTAATGCCATATTTGGTAAAATATGTCTTTGATGTCAAGGACTGCCACTCTCACCTCACCTTTTGAATTCTGTTGGCCATGTTTGAATCAAGGCTGGAATGAGGTCAGGACTTGAGTGGCTGTGCCAGAACCCAAACTAGGCATCAGTGAGCAGGTTATTGTTGAGCAGCCAAAGGGTATTGTGGTTTCACCTACAGCATATGTACTGCAGCAGTTCAAGAATGCAGTTCACTACCACCTTCTCAAGAGCAGCTGAGGACAGGCAATAACTGCTGGCCAGCCAGCAATGTCCATGTCCCATGATTCTGTGGGTCTGTTTACCATTGCCACTCTGTACTAAGATGAGGTCTCAATTTATGTGAGGGAACATTAAAAGTCATTATTGAACACATAACTATATTCAGATGACAGTAAGTCAGCTCATGGTCAAGAACCAAATCAAGAGTAAAGGTACAATTCTTTCCACTCTCCAAATGGGAGTAGCCAAATTGCTATTGCAAATTGCTGATACAGATATGCTTGGCTAACTGTCCTCCTTCTGTGCTGTAATTATCTTACAATTCTTCTTCTGACTGAAGTCCATGTATATGGACTTTGAAGGGTCACTACTCCATCTTAAAGATCTTAAAAATCTTAATCATCTTACACACTGAATATACAAAGTCATGTATATTTGTCTTTATGTAGCAGTATAATTTATCAGATTTATCGTATGCAATACTATACAATAATGCCTTTTGAACTAAGGTAGTGCATTATATAGTCAACTTGATTGTTAAGTTAAACACAGTGACCAGAGGTTAAATATTACATGGTGATCAGTTGATCATGCTGGGTTAAGTTAAGAAATTAAGGATCTGCAACATACACAGAATTAAGCAGTTTTGAAAGGAAAGGCAAACTCCAGTGAACATTTCTTTCTAACATGCAGTCCCAGTTAGTTCAATTTCCAGGAGACAAAACAAGTCCCAAAGTGAAACCTCTTGGGTTATCTCCAATGATCTCAGATTTTCTTTGCTTCAAGCTTTTACCTTCAGGCTAATCTTCCCAGCAGGCACCACTTCCAAAGCAGCCACGAAGGTTAACGCTTCATATTTCTTCAGTCAAGTGTTCCACTTTTTTCACTACTTCTCTAATGTACAATTCTTTGCAGAATGGTTTCAGTCTTTCCCTCACACAAAAACTCTTTTGGAGACGTGTACTTCCTGAGCTGACTGCCCTTTGAGCTCCTTGGTCTGCTGGACATACCCTGCACTGAAACCTGAGTCACAAAGATTATAAGTTGCCTTGGCGCCTGGACAATGATATGTCAGCATAGTTGTTAAGAAAATACTAAGCTACTTTAGCTGTGCCCTTCAACCCTAGGAAGGCAATTAACAGTCGAAGGCGAAGTAATAAAATCTTGCTTTCCCCACAGGAATGTCTTCAATGTTAAGCTTTGACTAACTGGAAACTAATAAGGTGTAACAGTGCTAACAACCAATACAGTAAAAAAGCTGGTAAACTTAAATAATGATTGAAACAATATTTGTCTCTATTTTATAGTATATATAGTTGATTAATATTTTATTTCGGTAGTTTAGATCAATCATACCAGGGTCCATTGCTGCTCAGACATTATAATTACAAAAGAGGCAAAGTTTACGGACCTTTTAAGTTTACACCAATATCGTTAGTACTTAGTTCAGTCCTTCTGCATATGAGCCCTTGATTTATTTGTCAAAAGTTAAGCCCTATGGCCTTGAAAATTCACGGACCAATAATTCCAGCAATTAGGCAAGGACTGTGCCTGCTGGAAACCTTTGCTACTGACCCTTGCAGACTTTCTGGAGTCAATGGGAGATTTTCTAATTAGCCTGCCATTAGGAGGTAGCCATACCAGTGTCAGTACATCTGTAGTGCTTGTCCCTGGAAAGACATTGGAAAATTCAGGGGAAGTGGTCAGGGATGGGAAAATTTATGGTGTGGGACATCTCTCATGAAACAAAAACAAAGCTGTGCTTTCAGTCCTATCTGCATCACTTTTATAATGTAATCAAGAATTGTCTTTGTCTTCCCTTCTAGAAAGGACCTGGAGTTGTAAGCATTGACGGCAATGGTGACCTTTACAGCCACTGGCAAGGCTTTCTTCACCCTGCTGTGAGATTCCAGGTTAGGTTCAAGAAGGGGGAACAGCTCAGTAACTGGCTTCTTATTGAATCTGAGTTGCTTTAAGCATTGGTCATGGGTGTAGCACTGGCCCATGCTACTCCCAAGCAACTGTTGATGGGTACAACTGTCTATGTGGAGATTCTTCCTCCTTGCAGAGCTTCTCCTCTCTTTATCATCAGTTCTTTTTTCTGGTGCAGACTAATAGGCACTGTCAATATGGATACAATACCCAAGTCCTCCCTGAGTATAAACAGCAGCTATCAAAAACTATTCAGAACACATTGCTTTCACAGTATAGCCTAAAAAGCAGAGTCTACCTTTGAATCAGAAGGCCTGGTTTCAAGTCCCAACAGCTCTGAAGGTGTGTAATAACATCTCTGAACAAGTTCATTTGGAAATATCAAAGCAGCAAAACATTAAAAACATCTTAAATGCAATTGTTTTGGGCTGAATGTTTAATGATCAATGGTGCATGGTTCTTCTTAAGTCCACTTGATTTTTGTTGAATGAATCTGTCAATATTTACAGTCTTGTGTGGCTTCCGTGCTCACAGGAAAAGTACGCTTGAGTGCTCAAAGTTTGTGAGAAGATTTGTAGTTTGGGTGCTCGTTGTTGTGGTTCTGTTCACTGAGCTGGGAATTTGTGTTGCAGACGTTTCGTCCCCTGTCTAGGTGACATCCTCAGTGCTTGGGAGCCTCCTGTGAAGCGCTTCTGTGATGTTTCCTCCGGCATTTATAGTGATTTGTATCTGCAGCTTCCGGTTGTCAGTTCCAGCTGTCCGCTGCAGTGGCCGGTATATTGGGTCCAGGTCATTGTGCTTATTGATTGAATCTGTGGATGAATGCCATGCCTCTAGGAATTCCCTGGATGTTTGGCTTCTCCAATAAAAGTAGTGTCGTCCCAGTCGAATTCATGTTGCTTGTCATCTGAGTGTGTGGCTACTAAGGATAGCTGGTCGTGTCATTTTGTGGCTAGTTGGTGTTCATGGATGCGGATCGTTAGCTGTCTTCTTGTTTGTCCTATATAGTGTTTTGTGCAGTCCTTGCATGGGATTTTGTACACTACATTGGTTTTGCTCATGCTGGGTATCGGGTCCTTCATCCTGGTGAGTTGTTGTCTGAGAGTGGCTGTTGGTTTGTGTGCTGTTATGAGTCCTAATGGTCGCAGTAGTCTGACTGTCAGTTCGGAAATGCTCTTGATGTATGGTAGTGTGGCTAATTCTTTGGGTTGCGGCATGTCCTCATTCGTTGTCTTTCTCTTAGGCATCTGTTGATGAAATTGCACGGGTATCCGTTTTTGGCGAATACATTGTATAGGTGTTCTTCTTCCTCTTTTTGCAGTTCTGGTGTACTGCAGTGTGTTGTGGCTCTTTTGAATAGTGTCTTGATGCAACTTCTTTTGTGTGTGCTGGGGTGGTTGCTTTCGTAGTTCAGGACTTGGTCTGTGTGTGTGGCTTTCCTGTATACCTTTGTGGTGAATTCTCCGTTAGGTGTTCTCTGTACCATCACATCGAGGAATGGGAGTTGGTTGTCCTTTTCTTCCTCTCTAGTGAATCGGATTCCTGTGAGTGTGGCGTTGATGATCCGGTATGTGTTCTCTATTTCTGTGTTTTTAATGATTACAAAGGTGTCATCCACATATCTGACCCAGAGTTTGGGTTGAATTTGCGGTAAGACTGTTTGTTCTAATCTTTGCATTACCGCTTCTGCTATGAGTCCAGAGAGGGGTGAGCCCATGGGTGTGTTGTTGAGTGCCTTTGGAAAACTGGTGTATTCTGTGAGGTGCAGCAGAAATGCCCCATGGCGCATTGTGCATCCCAGGGGTGCCACTCCTGCCAGTTCCTTTGAATATTTTTGCATATCAAGTGTCGGTGACCTTGGTTATAATGGCTCTGACATCAAGGAAGTGAAGGATGGTGGTCTGACAGAAGTAGCCTCCAGGTATATGTCTCTTATATCTCACCTGAAAAATGGCTACCTGGTAAAACACAGTTGATGGGTGCCTTACACACTCCTTTGACACCATAGTCTGCTTGATTCATTTCTGACGTAGAATGGGACTCCTGCACGCCTGCCCTAAATAAGTCAGCATCCATTTTGTGGCTTTGTTGCCACATAAAAATGAGCAGACTATGTGCTGCTATGTATACTAAACCTGAAGACAGGCTAGACGTTGAGCATCCTAAATAGTGGGGACTTAGAGGAATAATTGCAAGCCACTGAGCACAAGCAAGGTTTATTCTTTTAAGATACTTGTGTGACATTCTTCTGCTATCCAACATAAGCCTTCTGGCCGACTGTCACTCCAGATAGTTTCTAATCAATCTGTTAATACACATCTCTGGATCAGAAGGGACTCAAACCTAGACCTCCTATTTCAGAGGTAGGAGCAATACCACTGTGTCACAAAAGCCATCCCCCAGTACCAGCCCATTTCCACCCTCCCAACAGCTATTAGCAGGTCGATGAGCAACAGTGCAATACTGATTTGATCCTTGCAGCTTGCAGGGTGAATTGGGTTACTGTCGAGGATTCCCAGCCCACTTTATGCCAGTGGAGGAGAAAGATCTAAACCAACCTGAGTTCCAAGTTACTTTTAGGGGTGAGTAAAATGGATGGAAAGAGAGAAAACGTTGTATTTAATTATATTAAAAATCATCAAGTCTTTTATCAGTTAATAGGACTGACTAGAAATTTGCAAGGCTCATATATAATGCAATGATTAAGAGATTTTGAAAAGATCGAATGGAGAAAATAGGACAAGTTCTTCCGATGTCTTATGACAAATATTCATTCCTCAACCAACACTACTAATATTAGATTATCTGCTTACTATCACATCGCGGCTTGTGAGATCTTGCTATGTGCAAATTGACTGCCATGTTTCCCAGATTCCAATAGTGACTGCACTGCAAAAGGATCATTTGCTGTAAATTGCTTTGGGACATTCTAAGACCATGAAAATCTCTATATAAATGCGAGGCTTTCTTATTTATTATACACCTGAAAATCAATAACCTGTCTTCTCTGCACAAATTCTGACTGCTTCACTTTTCCAGTTCCAGCAGAATCCAGTATACTTGCAGATTTCCTGCTTGTTTGTTTTATTTTTAAACCTGATTTAATTAACATTATTTTTTGTGTCTTTTACTAGAAATTCCTCACAAAATTTTGTTACGCTTATTTTCAGACAAATTAAGTTATCTAGAATGGATTCCAGTTACGATAGAAATCTTCCATGGTACTGAGGAAACACTTCAACTTAATCTGAAATTCAATGGTTGCTTCTAGCATATGCAACAGTTAACATTTACATTAGCATCATCCTATAGGACATTTTATTTGCATTGCAGTGAAGTACCTGAAACAGTCTGTGTCCAGAAGTTGTCAGATTGTTGTGAAAATAAATTGTTTTAATAAATGTTCTTTCTAATACTTGCTTACTTGATAATTGAATAAATGCTCACTGTATCATTAAGCCAACAGTAATTGTGCCAATATATTATTCTAAGTATAAAGTTTTCTGTAGGCTTTAATGAAATCTGCTTTTAACAATTTGTGGCTTGACACAGTGGCTGTTAAACAATGTGATGATTTATGTAACAGCTTATGTTGTTGTGCACTTCCTATATTATTAAAACATTGTATGATGGAAAGCTACTCCAGACTAGTTAAGGATAATAACTTCAAGTTCCTTAATTATAAGCTATAGAGAAACTTAAGTAATAATTTTTAATCAAAGCAAAATAAATGTCATCATTTGTTCTTTTGTAAAGATGCAATATGTGGAAATGCCATACTTATTGCTGATGCTTGCTTATTCATTAACTTCCCATTGCATACACCTCTAAATGAAACACACAAACCACATTCTCTTTCAAGAGCAGTTTGTTTAAAGTCTGCAAGGCACTATTATTAGCACTATTTAATTATGAAAATGGCAACCGTAGAGAATTCTGAACACACTATTTCCCTTGATCATTAGCTACAGGGCAAAAAATGAAACACTTTCAACAATGAAAGGTTCATATTTCAAGCGTATAGCTTCTAAAAGGGTATACACAGAAAATCAATTTTATTAAAGTCCTTCAAGCACTAAAGGGACATTCATGCAGCTAAGCAATTTTAAAAATATGTCCACAGGCTGTGACAGTTTTGATTCATGTTTTAACAGTGTAATGTTTTGACTATTTTCAATATTGTCCTATGAGAAGGTCGGCTATAATTTTTAGGATCACACTTAAATCAAAATGCATTTATTACAATTCTGTTTTACTGTTTATAATCTTTATGGCCTGTGTAAAAGTATTTTTGTATGGAATCCATACAGATTGTCATCTCATTAAGTAAAATACATTAACGCTCAGACTTTGTTTTACAAGACGTGTGATTTAGATCTAAACTAATAAAGGCTGAGATTCCTGCACTGATTGAAGGTTTTACCAGTTGAGTTCAATCAGACTTATAACTGAAAGAAATCATAAATCCATACTTAGATCATGTCGGAAACATCACGTTAACATAGCAGATTGCTGCTCACTGCTTTGCTGCAATAAACAGAATTAAACTTCACAGAACATTTTGATCTATTTAGTGTACCAGATTGATACTGAGTAAGAATGGAATTGATGAAGATATAGTAATGAATGCCATCACTTTCCTGAATCAGTTTAGCTTCATTATTTTGACAAACATATGAGTTTATTTTTTAATGAGGCCTGAAAGGACACAATACTAAGCTGTCCTGGCCATCTGACTGTGATTATATCTGTAACAATTTGAAGTAATGTGCAACAGAAATTGACTTGAAAAGTTATAGGTATTTGCCAGAAGGCTGTTGATATTAATTTAAGGAGCATTTAGTCACTTGTAATGTACAAAAAACAAACGGTAAATTATAAATGTGTGCATAATTCTGCCACAGTTTCAATAATAGGTATGGTGGTGATCAGGGTCGTCATATTAGTAATTGAGCTGATAGCTTGGGGCCAATAAATTGTTAGGCCAAACTGAGGCCAAAATGAAGTCAGAGGAGAGTGAAGGAGTACAGCTGAGTCAAAACTTCACTCAAAAACTCCAAAATACTTTTTCAGTATAAGCTAAAAGGAAAACTCCTGTCAAAAGATTAAGTTGCCTGAAGACCATATTTTCAGTGTTATGGCTGTTGTTTCAAGTCCAAAGTGGTGACATTGCTTTAGTCTGGGCTACTCCAGGTGCCTTTTGGGACACATCATTAGCTCATAAACAAGAAGTGTACAGAGTAAGCAGAGTATGATGTTAGTCAGTTTGCAGCACTGATTTGAGTAGCAATACCAACTTTGACCTCGACACACCTCACTCTTGAACAGTTAAATATGTTCTGCAGCAGGGGACACTCCCGATGTGCTCTTGCACTCTCACGAGTGTAACTTAAATGAGTCACCAACCACTTTTAGGTTAGTTGTTGACTGATTTCTACTGGATATTACTAAGTGAGTAGAAGTGTTCGTAAATTTCACTGTAAAGTAAAGTTGCAGCATTTTACAGGAGGCACTTGATGACGATTGGAGTCTTGCTTGGGATTCTGTTCAGACCACTTTCACCCAGTTGTGGTGCAATGGGTTTAATCTCCTTTAGTGTGCAGTGAGCTGAGGGGAGAAAAAAACAACACAGAGGTAGAGGAGCACCAACAATTTGAAGACGAAGGAATAAAAATACCATGGATAGCCAGGATCTTAAGGAGGCAATTTTCTTATCTCAGTCTTACCAAGGAACATTATGTACAAAGTCTCTATTTCACTAAAGAGATGCTCCCTGAAATTTGTCACTTTTGATGCAGGTAGACTTACATTCTCACAATAAGATAAGGGCAGCTGTAAGGATGACCATGGACATGAATCTTTAGCACTAGCTGATTGTAGGCTGGTCTAGATTTCATTTCTAACACCTCAACGGTTGAGTATGGGAGATCCCCAAGGTTCTCTACGCAAAGAGAAAAAAATGCAAATGTCTCCCGTTAGAGAGGAGCTGATGGAGCTAGAACTCAGCTTTGCCAGGATAGTAGTTTTTGCCATAGAACAAGGTATCATTAACTGTGTGCATACTGTTCTGTGGGCAGTGCATGTCAATTCAGAGATATATAGGTATCCCACTCTTTCAATGCCCAGTTGGTGTCTGAACAACTTTGCTCAACACATCATGTAATTTATTGCTTGGCATCCTGGTAATAGTCATGCAGCATTAATCCTGCTCCAACCCTTTATACCATCAGCATTGTCATTAAGGAGAGACCAGAGGATATCCACTATCTACTGGGCCCATGACTCCAGTGTGCAACCTATACACATATGGGCAAAATGCTGTAACAAAAGCCAGTCCGTAATGTAAACTGTCATCTAGCAGACCACTGGGAGGATTGGTAATGCTTACATTCCTTGATCTGCTCTGGGTAAAGCTGCAGAATTTACCAGAGTGTGTATCACAACATTGTGATGATGTATCGTATACAATATCACACCATGAGGCCACAGTTCATGCATCAGATATTCTGGTGGAATGAGGAGGAAGAGGAACACAAGACTAGGTGAACCAGGTGCAGGACTAGGCTAGTTGGCCTTTCAAGACTGATCTACCATTTGATAAGGTCATAGCTTATCTGATTGTATCTTCAACTCCTGTCTGTTACCTGTCTGTTCCTAAAAATTCTTGATTCCTTTGTTGATCACAAATCTATTAAGCTTCAGACTATCTAACTCAGCCTTGAGTGTAATCAATGACCCAGTCTTCGCTGTACTCTAGAAAGAGAATTTCACAGATTACTAATTCTCTGGGAGAAAATAATTTCTTCTCATCTGTCAGAAATGTAAGAGTCCATTTCTTTTTATCTGTGACCCCTAGTTCTAGACTCCCCACAAAGTCACTTTCTCAACAGGTGCCCTGTCAAGTCCCTTGTTAGAATTATTAAAATCACCTCTCATTCTTCTCAACTTTAATGGGTCCAAGCTCAACCTCCCACCTTTCCACATAAGATAGCCCTTCATCTTAAGAATCAGTCCAATGAGCATTCTCTGGATTGCTTATAATGCAGTTATACCATTTTTAAAGTAAGAAGGCCAAAACTATACAAGATACTGTAGATAGAGTCATACAGCATGGAAACAGACCCTTCACTCCAACCAATTCACACTGACCATGTTCCCAAACTAAACTAGTCCCATATGCCTCAGCTTGGCCCATATTCCTCCAAACCTTTCCTACTCATGAACTTATCCAAATGACTTTAAACTTTGAAACTGTACCTGAGCCTGCATCCATCACTTTCTCTCGAAGTTCATTCCACACACAAACAACTCTTTGTGTAAAAATGTTGTCCCTCCCGTCCTTTTTAAATCTTTCTCCTCTCAACTTAAAAATATGCCCCCTTGTTTTGAATTCCCCCATTCTAGGAAAAACACTCTTGTTATTCACATTATCTATGACCCTCATGATTTTATAAACCTCAAATGGTCACTTCTCAACCACCTAATCTCCAGTGAAAAACGTCTCAGCCTTTCCAATCTATTTTAATATCTCAAACCCTCCATTCACAACAACATTATGGTGAATCTTTTCTGCATCCTCTCCAGTTTAATAACTGGGCAACCACAACTGCACACAGTACTCCAGAAGAGGCCTCACCAACGTCCTATACAACTTCAACATGACGTCCCAACTCCTATACTCAAAGGTCTGAATAATGAAGGCAAGTGGGTTAAATGCCTTCTTAAACACCCTGACTATCTGTGATGCAAATTTCAAAGAATTATGTACCTGAACTCCTTGGTCTGTCTGTTTTACAATAGTACCCAGGGCCTTACTTTTAATTGTATAAGTTCTCCCCTTGTTTGTTTTACCAAAATGCAATACCTCACTTTTATCCTAAGTAAACTCCATCTGCCACTCCTCAACCCATTGACCCAATTAATCAAGATCTCCTTGTAATCTTAGCTAACCGTCTTCACTATCCACTATATCACCAATTTTGGTGTCATCTGCAAAATTACTAACCATGCCTCCTATATTCTTATCCAAATCATTTATATAACTGACAAACAAAAGTGAACCCAGTATCGATCCCTGTGGAACACTGCTGGTCACAGGCCTCCAGTCTGAAAAACAACCCTCCACCATTACCCTCTGTCTCCTACTGTCAAGCCAATTTTGTGTTCAATTGACAAGCTGACCCTGAATCCTGTGTGATTTAACTTCTTAGTCTACTATGTGAAACCTTGACAAAGGCTTGACTGAAGTCCAAGTAAACAACGTCAACCACTCTGACCTCATTGATCTTTTTGGTTACTTAATTTAAAAACTCAAGTTTGTGAGACATGTTTTTCCACATACAAAGCCATGTTGACTATTCCTAATCAGTCCTGACCTCTCCAAGTGCATGTAAATCCAATCTTTCAGAATCACCTCCAACAACCTGCTCATCATTGATGTCAGACTCACAGGTCTATTGTTTCCTGGCTTCTCCTTACAGCCTTTCTTAAATAAAGGAGCAACATTAGCCACCTTCCAGTCCTCTGCTACTTCACCTGTGTTTGTGGATAATGTTTATAGATAAAACATTTCTGCTGGAGGCCTTACAATTACCTCCCTAACTTTCTACAACATTCTAGGCTACACTTGATCAGGTCCTGGAGATTTGTCTGCTTTTATGTTTTTTAAGATTTCCAGCAGTACTTCTTCTATAATGTGAACTGTTTTCAAAACATCAATGCTTATTTGGTGGGTAGCACAGTGGTTAGCACCACTACCTCACAGCACCAGCAACCCGGGTGCAATTCCTGCCTCAGGCAATTGTCTGTGTGGAGTTTCCTCCGGGTGTTCCGGTTTCCTCCCACAGTCCAAACAATGTGCAGGTTAGGTGAATTGGCCATGCTAAATTGCCCGTAACGTTAGGGGAATGGGTCTGGGTGGGTTGCTTTTCGGAGGGTTGGTGTGGACTTGTTGGGCTGAAGGGCCTGTTTCCATGCCATAAGTAATCTAACATACTTATGTCCCTGAGTTCTCTAGCCTGTATTTCTTTCTCAACAGTAAAAACAAGCACAAAATATTCATTTAATATCTCTCCCATTTCCTGTTTCCACACCATAAGTAATCTAAAATACTTATTTCCCTGAGTTCTCTAGCCTGCATTTCTTTCTCAACAGTAAAAACAAACACAAAATATTCATTTAATATCTCTCCATCTCCTGAGGTTCAACACAAAGATGACCTCGTTGATCTTTAAGGGATCCTACTCTCTTTCTAGTTGTTCTATTGCTCTTAAATGTATTTGTAGAATCTTTTTGGATTATCTTTAACCTTATCTACTAAGGCTATCTCATATCCACTTTTTCCCATCTTGATTTCCTGCCCCTATACTCCTTAAATGCTTCAAGAGATTCAGTTGATCCCAGGTGCCTATATCTAATAAATGATTCCTTTTTATACTTGACCAGAACCTCAATATCTGTATTCACTCAATGTTCCCGATTCTGACCAGCCTTGCTTTACACTCTAATAGGAACAAGGAGATAGTGAGGACTGCAGGTGCTGGAGAAGTCAGAGCCGATAAAGTGTAGCACTGGAAAAAGCATGACAGATCAGGCAGCATCCATGGAGCAAGAGCGTCAGTGTTTCAGAGTTAATCTTTCATCAGAACTGGGGAGGGGAAAGGAGGCTGAGAAATAAATGGGTGTTGGGCCCTGGGAGAACGGTAATTGATAAGGCCACCCACAAACTGGAGGAGGAACACCTCATTTTCGACCTCAGAAACCTACAACCACATGGCCTCAACCCTGAATTCACCAGTTTCCAGATCTCCACTTTCCCCCACCTCATCCTAGATTTAACCCTCCAACTTGGCACCGCCTTCTTGACCTGATCTTCATATCCATCTTCCTTCCCACCTTTCTGCTCCACACTTCCCACCAACTTATCACCATCACCTCCTACCTTCACCTACCTATCGCCATATAAACTACCTTTCCCCCAGTCCCAACCCCCATTTCTTTCTCAGCTCCTTTCCCCTTCCCCAGTCCTGGTGAAGGGTTAAACCTAAAACTTCGACTCTTTCGGCCCTCCGATGCTGCCTGACCTGCTGTGCTTTTTCCAGCGCCACACTTTATCAACTCGAACAAGAACATAATGCCTCTGAACTCTCAGTATCACACTTTTGAAGACCTCACACTTGTCAGTTGTCCCTTTACTTGTGAACAGTATACTCCAATCAACTTGTGAAAGTTCTTGTTTCATATGCTTAAAATTGACCTTACTCCAATTAAGAATTTTTATGGAATATGTATCTTTTTCTCTAATGATTTTAAAACTCATAATATTATGATCACTGGTCCCAAAGTGTTCCTCTGCTAACACTTTGCTGGTCACTTGCTCTGCCTTATTTCCCAAAAGAAGGCCAGGTTTTGCTCTTTCTCCAGTAGGAACATTTACATGTTGAAAAATAAAATTTTCTTGAACAATTTAACAAATTTGAGCTAGAGGGAGAGGCTGAACATGTTGGGGCTGTTTTCCCTGGAGCTTCGGAGGCTGAGGGATGATCTTATAGAAGTTTAGAAATATGAGGGGAGTGGATAGGATAAATAGACAAAGTCTTTTCCCTGGGGTGGGGGAGTCCAAAAGCAGAGGGCATAGATTTAGGGTGAGAGGAGAAAGATATAAAAGAGACATAAGGAGCAACATTTTCACACAGAAGGTGGGTACGTATATGGAATGAGCTGTCAGAGGAAGAGGTGGAGGCTAGTACAATTGCAACATTTAAAAGACATTTGGATGGGTATATGAATGAGAAGGGTTTGGAGGAATATGGGCCAGGTGGTGGCAGGTGGGACTAGACTGGATTGGGATATCTGGTACAACCTTATTATTTTTACATATATTTGCGATCTCTCTATATATTTGCTTCTCAATTTCCCTCTGACTATTCGGGTGCCTATAGTACAATCTCATCAAGGTGACCATCGCTTTCTTATTTCTAATTTTAAACCATACATTTTCACCAAATGTTCCCTCAGAAATATCTTCTTTAATTACATAGTAATGCTTTCCTTAATCAAAAAATGCCTTCCATTGCCTGTCTTACCTCTCTTTCTATCGTTCCCAAAACATCTAAAACCTGGAATACTGAATATCAGTCCTGCCGTTCCCTCAGCCGAGTTTCTGTGATAACTAAAATGTCCCAGTCCCACGTTCCCATATATGCCCTGAATTCATCAGCCTCACCTGTAAGACCTCTTGCATTGAAATAAATGCAAATGAAGTCTGAATAAAGCCATAACAATATTTCCCTACTTTTGTATTCAAACCCCCGCAATAAGCACCAACATTCCACTTGTTTTCCAAGTCATTTGTTGTAACTATATTCTAACCTTTTGTGATTCATATACCAGGACACCAAATTCCCATGGACTAGAACATTCTGTAGTTTTTCTCCAGTTAAATAGCGTGTTGTTTTCAATTCTTCTTGCCAAAAGGGAGTGAGGAGGGAACCAACACAACTGGTCCTGCCCAATGCCTTTGTGAATATCTCCACTATTGAATGTGACCCCATCGAAGATCAGTCATGTCTTATTATCTGCTGTCACTGACCATCGCTATATTCTCTTTACCCAAGACTTTATAAAAGGATCTGTTACTATTCTTGGGTGTCGGTAAGGATAAAGGTGCAATAGTAGAATTCCATTAAAGTTATATATAAATTACAAGGTACAAGCTTGAGAATCAGAAGAAATTGTGGGACGAGGAGGAAATAAGATTAGGAAGGAGAGTTGATTATTGATATTCACCATCTTCAACATTTTCGGCTGTATCACTGCCCACAAAATGAGTCATGACTGATTGCTTGATGCAGAACCTCCATTACAGTGACAGCATGAAGCTGTGCCTGTCCCCTACCAATTAGCTACAGTCATCAGCCACCTTGTCCTGCAAGGGAAAAGGGAAAAGAAGTATACCATTGATTATGTGTATGAGACTGCTGCACTATTAATGGTGTGAGAGTAAGATGAAACTATGAATATGAAGGAAGAGTCATGTTTGATAAATAAAATGTCGGTAATGAATAATGGAGGTGCAATGAAAGATGCAGAGTGTGAAGCTAATGGTACAGGTATGTTCTGTGATGATGCATTCACTGACCTTGACTGTTAGTGTCCCATCATTGACATCTTTCTGCACTGCTTTTCATTAACTGCACTAGTTTCTGACTCTACTGCATCTGTAGTGTTCTTTCTGTGGACTTTCAGATCCTCTGTTGACAGAAGACTTCTCTCCTACATTTCATCTCCTACATCCAGCCTCCACTGGAGCTTTAGAGGATGTTGGTTCCTGATCTCATATATTATCTGCCACTGTTGTGTCCTTCCCAGATCTAACTCACTTTAGGAATGAGTACCAATGCCTGCTGCAGGCAAATGTGTTAAAATCAGAACACCAAATTTTTAACTTGTAATTCCAAAATATATTTTTTAAAAGAGAATTGGCACAGCCGAAATTGGTTACAGATATAAATTAGAGACAGAAATGCATGGAATGTCACATCTGAAGATGTAAGGGAACTTCAAATAACAAACCATTAAAGGAGGAAATGGCAAATCAAAACAGATTGATTGTGATCACTTGTGAGCGCAAAGATATTGAAGGATTGACAACCTGCTCAGAAGCAAGCCACCCCAAGGATTACATTCTAAATTGCAGACACATTCAGTGTTTTATTCCTTTTGAAGACTACATGAGGATTGCCAAAAAAGACAATTTTAACTTTAATGGAATGTGCCAGTGAACCTAAACATTCTTGTATAGATTACTGAGATTGAGTTTCTTGTAGGTGTACCATCCTGGGTTAAACTGTGAAGATCACAGTTGAAGAACAATTCCCTCAGACACCTCTGCATTGCAGGTAAATGTCATCTTTACTCTGAATGCTAGAAACCAGCCAACGTACAAGCCAGATGGAAAGAAATGGCATAACAAGATGACTCACTATTATTCTGAATGCTGAAGTTCAGTCAAGAGCTTTTTAATTCAAGAAAGCCCAGTTAAATAGGCTTCTTTTGAAACCCAATATGCTTTGAGTTTGGGAGAGAGGTTTCCTCAAGTTAAGGGATCCTTTCTAAATTAACCTATGGCAACCAAATGAGAGAGTGGGTGATAAAGCTGGGGAGGCAGTTCATGCCTCCTCACTCAAGGGCTTAATAATTTGTGGTATCCTCTGGAATCATAACAAATTGGTTTGGAGGGATATGGGCCGGGAGGTGGCAGGTGGGACGAGATTGGGTTGGGATATCTGGTTAGCATGGACGGGTTGGACCGAAGGGTCTGTTTCCATACTGTACATTTCTATGACTCTAAATTGAGGGCACCTTGCTGGGGATTGGGTGTATAAGGCATTTAAGAAGGACAGTCTGATTTTAAGTAGTTTGGGTAGTTTGAACTCATGCTAGCCTTCACAATTTTCATTAGGTCTAGTTGCTTGTTCTAGTTATGTAAATTTACAGGGAGCATGAATTTGACAAGCACCAGGATTGGTTATGGGTAAATGATGCACCTCCCAATACTCATTTTCAGGGCTTACGGAATTTTGGGTCTTCGGTATCTATATAGCACCTAAATTGCAGGGACTGTATTTCAAAGCACCTAACAGTAAAGTGTTTTGAGATTTCTTGAGACTTGAAAGGCATCACATAAATGCAAATCATTATATGTATAGAAAATATTATACATAACTCTAAATGGCTACTGCAGAGTTACCTTGGTGAATAGTAGCTTTGAAAACAAACTAACTTATTTTTTGATTGCTTTATCTTTTTGCTGGTCAGTCATTTTGCCTTTTGCTCCTTTTGGTTCATTAACAAGTAGATGGCCAGATATGAGGTGCTTATAGGTGCATTTACATCACTTGGTCAGGACAACAGCCCATTCAATAAGTTTTTACTGTTTGCTGGGATAATTTATTGAGCTGTTTGCATTGGGACTATTTTTCTGCACTCACAACAAGCTCAGCCAAAGTTCAAGAATGTTATCATTTAATAATTTATTGTCAGCTAGTTTTAATTTGAAGCTCCATGACTCATTGACATTGTAAATATTGTAAGGATGAAAATATATTTTACAATTGTCAGACAGCAGAGTGGAATGAAACTGCAAGTGCCTCTCTGTTGCTGGCACTTGGTAGCTTGTTGCATACCTGTACTGTTAAAATTGAATTATGCTCTTGAAATATTTAAAATGCCAATTCGTCACAAAGCTAGAAATTTGAATCAACTCCATGACAAGTTATTAAAATATACATTTGCTGGGTTACACTTGCCCATAATTTTTAACTTTAATCCTTGCTAATGGGATTTCAGATTGCAGACAAGATCCTCTGGAGAGGGGATGAAGGCTGCTTGATGTAAAAACATGCAAGGTATTAAATCTTCTAATGTATAACACAGGTTAAAATAAATTTCAAATAATTAAATATGTGAAATATGATAGAGCAGACCTCAGTTGGTATCAATTTTTAAAATTTTCACGAGTGAATAGGGGTTTGTTAAATCACTGAGTGGATAATTCTCTATTGTCACGTCAGCTGTAAAGTTTCAATACAATAGGTGCATAATTATGTTTTACACCCAGATCATGTCCATAACATTGAACATTTCAAAAGCATCACCATCTGAATGCAAAAGTTTTGGTTTTCATCTGAATCACATTGAACTGTAATACCTAGAGTATCCAGTGAAATTGAGGCAGAAAATGTACAAACAAATTGGGAAGCTCAAACCACAGGGAATAAATAATTTTCTACCGTGTTTTGAACAGTTATCAACCGAAACTCAAAATTCTGAAGTTATGATAAACCTTGTCTATTAATCAATGGAATTTATGGGCTGAAAATTGAAAGCAGATTTTAGTTCCTGGTAGTGGTGAGGTCCTGAAAAATTCACTTCACAACGTTATTTTAGACTGTGATTTGGAAATTCTGGTGTTGGACTGGGGTGTACAACTGATGAAGGAGCGGTGCTCCGAAAGCTAGTGTGCTTCCAATTGAACCTGTTGGACTATAACCTGGTGTTATGTGATTTTTAATTTTAGACTGTGTTTGAGTGTATTGCTTGAGTCAGAAGATAATATTTATGAAGAATGTCGGACACTAACCTCAGACTTCGCAACTAAAATCTTTCAGTCAGCCAGGTTCCAACAATGTTAAGTAACTTTTTTCCTCAAAGATTGTTCATTGGAGATTCAACAGTGAAAGTAGCTTCCAATGATAATGACACACCAGCAATGGTTTCAGAGCAGACTACAAATCTATGACTGGCAGAAAGGTAGAGACAAATTGATTCCAAAACATGAAAAAGGATGGTTTTCAAGTGTGCAAAGAAAAATGAACAATTGATAAGATAATTGAATCTTCAGAAAATATGACTAGTTCATGAAGGGAATTGGAGCAATAATATGAACATTCAATCATAACCAGTTTTGAGAAGTGAAAAGCAAAATTATTTGCATCTCAATCAATTGTTTTTGGTAAACTGCAGGTCAATTACTTATAATACAACATATAGGCACATGTATCTTTTATTAGCAGTCAAATGTGTAATATTTGCAAGCTTGTGTGACAATTTGATTTCTTATGATGGGTTAGCTACTATACTGTTAGCTTGCAGCAGAACCTGGATAAATGTTGGAAATAGTATCCTAGGTCCCAGCTTGTTCATGAGGATTATGATGGGTCATGTGCTGGCAATCAATAAAACACCTAGTTAACAAGGAAAGGAATAATTTAGAGATTCTGGAAATCTGGTTGCTAACCTTCTTGTGCTTAAACTTTATCAGTCACTATATTTTGAAAGAACATTGTTACCTGAGTGAGGAACAAAGACTAAGGAAGAGATTTCAAATCTTTGATTCTGTATTAAGGTAGTGGTATTTAAACCAAATATTGTGAATTTACATTTTATTACCTTTTAGTTATCAGTCAGAAATTTCTCACCGCAGATTAAGTAGGTAAGGCTGTTTGAGAGTTGCCACAAACTAAAGCAAAAACAATTTACAGTAGAGGTAGTGCTCACATGACTATTGCAAGCCTGAGAAAGTGAGGACTGCAGATGCTGGAGATCAGAGTTGAGAGTGTGGTGGGCGGCACGGAATGTTCGTGGGCGGCACGGTGGCACAGTGGTTAGCACTGCTGCCTCACAGCGCCAGAGACCCGGGTTCAATTCCCGCCTTAGGCGACTGACTGTGTGGAGTTTGCACGTTCTCCCCGTGTCTGCGTGGGTTTCCTCCGGGTGCTCCGGTTTCCTCCCACAGTCCAAAGATGTGCAGGGTCAGGTGAATTGGCCATACTAAATTGCCCGTCGTGTTAGGTAAGGGGTAAATGTAGGGGTATGGGTGGGTTTCGCTTCGGCGGGTCGGTGTGGACTTGTAGGGCCGAAGGGCCTGTTTCCACACTGTAATCTAATCTAATCTAATCTAATCTAATCTAATCTAAAAAGCACAGCAGGTCATGCAGCATCCGAGGAGCAGGAGAATCGACATTTCAGGCCGAAGCCCTTCATGAAGAACGCCTGTAAACTATACACAAATGCATTTTTCCAAACATTCTCTTTAAATAAAGCTATATACATTGCCAATCGTAGCTGCTAATTACCGAAGTTATCCAATAACCACGATCAACAAACAGAAATTATCATTCCTGAACAAACTGTGATAATCCCAGACTGTTCTGTTTTTATCAGTCTCTACCCATGCATTTCATCCATTATCTCTAAAGTCCCAGGTTTTTAAGCAACATACACACATGTTGTTGTTTGACTGATATCTGTTCACTGCTGAATGATGTTTCTTCCCTGGGGACTGTTATTCCTGCATCAAGCTCTTAATCAAAACTAGATGCTCATCCTTCAGATTCAATGTTTCTGCTCGGTTAGTGACTTCCAGAGCATGTAAATCCATTGTTGTTAGTTTTTACATTTGAGTTAAAACTTCTTCTTGTTCTGTGCCCCATTACAACAGCCTATCCATAACAGTGAGCTTGCATAGGCAACTATATTCTGATGACATATTTAGTAAGTACTTTGTTAGGTAGTTCACAAATCCAACTAGTTGTTGCATTGCTTTCACGACTGTTGGTTGGTGTATCTGTGCTCCAGTTCTCACCTATTCATATCCTGGCAAAGTCTTTTCACTGGCAGTCCATGGCCAATGTACTTGAATTCAAGAATCTTCAATTGCAACCTTTTCATCTTGTCTCATTCTGTTTCGTGGTGACACTTACTTTTCCTGCTTTGCTGTGATGATATGCTCTTCAGCTGTCATTTGCTTGTCATTCAGCTGATGGCTCTGAAAGATACTTCCTTGACCTACTTTTCTTCCTTTCTGGTTCTCAGCACCTCCTGGGTCTGGGGAGTTCAGTAGCTGCCGAATTCTTTAGCTTGTTTTTCAGGTAGGACTTCAGGGCAGACTGAGCTCTCTGGTCCAAGTTGGTCTGACATATTTGCAGACAATGTTCACCAAGAAGACATTCAAGACCTGAAAGAGCATATTTGTAATATTCTGGGATCTACTCAATAGTCTTTGGCTTAATGGCCTGCAAAGCACAGCAAATTTGTCTGCTACATATCGGGTTGCAAGTTCATACATTAGATTTCTTTCAGCTGAGGTGAGTGGACTTTGCTTAACATCTACTAACTGGATGCCTGGATCTACATTATTCTCATTGTTTTGATCTTTATTTGTCCCCTTGGGATGAATATTGTTCCATTATATAGCCTAAACCTTACTTTCAAGGGCTTCAGTCCTTGGGCCACCATCTTGAGTCATTTCACACTGGTCCAAAAAGCTCATGACGTTGCACAAGGCAAGGGTGTGTATTTGACACTTTCACACTTGACATTCTCCTTCAACAATCATCATTCAAATAGTCACAAACTATTGATCACCTTTAGATCTGACAATATAAATCTGATGCATGGTGCAGAGGGATTCCATCAGAATCCTATTCAGATGATTCATCATAATCATCACTCCAGCAGCCATAATTATAGACTTGATATGTTCCTTTCTAGATAAACATTTGTGTAAAACTGATCCAGCTGTTAAAGCACTGCTCTTCCCATACAGACTCTGCTTTCTTTTCTTTTGTGTGGTATCCTCTGCAATATTTCCACCCTGATCTTTTAATAATTACTCTGGCTCTTCTGCAAGTATTTCTTTCTATCTAACATATTGTTCTCATTTTGTCTGGAATGTCTCTCAGCATAATGCAAAGCCTCGTCTCTTTTCACATAACTGGAAAGCTGAGAATTTCTACACATGTCAATAGCTTTCCAGAAAGGAAATTATCCCTGCCCCCTCAGTGGACATACTGTCATGGTGGGATATCTCATACCCAAGGTAATCCTGCCATTGAAGAGATCAACTTTCAATTGTTTAAACTCACACCATTCAGCTAGATGCCAGTGCCATCACATACTGATCAATACCCTCCATCTCTCTCTATCTTCTGGTGTTGAACATATCCTGTTCATGAGTAACATTAATTGAGGTTCAAAGCTTCAAAATCTCCTGTTTGGCCTCTCTGCTCTTCAGTAAGGTTTCAGATGAAATGCAGCCTTTAGCACTCTTTCTCCAGTACAGATAACAGGATTGCTATGCTTACTTGTTCAGTCTTTTATTTCAGTTCTGTAGCTATCTCATAGTTTTGCCACTGAGAGTGGAAATAATCCAATACTGTCTTATATCTCGTTTCATTTCCAGAGCAGCAGGGAATGGAAATTCGCAGCTATTTTGACTCGCCCAACACTTCAAAGTTGCAAACCATGGTTTTTTTTAACAGTTGTGACTTTAAAAAAAATCACTCAGTCTCAAGTTTCACACTGCTGACATCATGTTTCAAGTGATATGTTTAATTGCTGCTGCAAACTAAAGTGAAAGCAACTTACAGCAAAGTTAGAGGTCACTCTCTAGGGCAAGCCAGCCACTGTACTATGTACAAATGTACTTCTTCAAACAGGGACAGACCTTGCATTGAATCAATGTGTTCACAGCCTTTACAAAAGAATATGCATTTTCCCAGTTTTCCTATTATTCCCTTATGCCTGTAAAGTTCAGGTTTTTCACTTTTTTCTCGTGGTGAATTACATTGTCACATAATCTAAATTAAATATTTACCAAAGCAAGAAAATACTGCAAACACTCAGAACAGAGATGTTGACATGACAAGTGACATAACTTCAGTCGAATTCTGATGCAGAGCCCACATCTTAAACATCAACTTATTTGTTCCCTGTGCCCAGCCGAGCACAACTAGCATTTTGGTTTCTTTTTCATATTCCCAGTTTTTTGCTTTGATATTTTGACCTACCTGTTGTCTACTTTAATGATTTTTATCGTAAACAAGCAGACGACAGTAAATAAGGACAGGAATGTTACTCCATACGTGATGGGGAGATGAAGAGCATTCCTGATGAAGAGCTTGTGCTCGAAATGTTGACTCTCCTGCTCCTCGGATGCTGCCTGACCATCTGTGTTTTTCCAGCACCACACTCTTGACTGTAATCTCCAACATCTGCAGTCTTTTCTTTCTCCCCATGATGGGGAGATAACTGGACTAGAGTGTGCAAGCATGAATCAGTCTATATTTTAAATCATGCATGCTGTCCTTATTTTTGTATTTCTATCAGGCACTCTTATGTACACATTTGTGACAAATGCCAGAGGGTGTGGGTTTTGATGGCCTGATCTGGCCGATGCTGAGGTGTGTCACCTGAGAAAGTGGTCGTGATGCCACACGACTATACCACCCATCTCAGTTTCTTGTGTCTCATAATTTCCCAAGGTACTGTAGGGTGTGCAGACATGACCTATCCGGATTTTCTGGGGACAGATGCTTCTCAGTGTTTGTCTGAATCAGACCTGTTGTATCCAGGCAAGAACTGTGTCAGCAGTGCCTCATGGAGGTGGGAAAATTTTATAAAAGTAGTTACCCTTGTTTTCCACAGTTTGAAGTACTTATCTCTTCAAAATAAAAGCAGCCCATCACAGGTCAGTGGAGGAGCCAACACCAAGAACATTGCTAGCTCAGTGTAGTGGTTGGAGTGGTTGGCAAGGCTATTTAGACACCTCTCCTTAACGTCAAAGAAGAGTTTACAGTTGGAAACAGGTGATTTCAGCATTTAATACTAGTGGAGAAAGGGCCCTATGGTCAGCACATGGAGGTTAAAACCCTGGGCATCAGGAAGCCCAGAAAAATGATAAGGGGCATGAAGGAGAAAGAGACAGCTGAGCACAGGATCTACAAGCATAAGTGAAGATACTTGGAATGAAATCAGTGTTGGCTTTTCTGGTATTGCACAACCACTGACCCACTGCCCTTATAACAGAGGACCCCTTGCCTAAGGCTGGATGACACATCAGATTCATAATAGGTGGGACCATAGCAGACTCAAAGGGCAAACAGTGCCTGGACTGGTTCTCCAGTGCCCTGCAATATCTTACTTCTAGGGACTTGGTTATTGTGGTGATCTGCTGCACTCACCATAATGTGGTTATCCTGTGAGATGAGGAACTTGAGGTCAATGAGGTCCTTGAAAGCTCCTCGGGTTGAAGCAGGAAAAGGAGGTAAAAGAGGAGGTAGAATTGGAGACAGAGGGGATGACACTGAGGGAGTTCCTCCTACTGCACATGGGGGTGGGTGATGGGGTTTGGCTAGTCTTAGCAGGCTCCTGGAAGAGGACTTCCCTCTCCCCTTCATGATGCTGTCCTCAGCATCTCCCCCTTATATCTCATGGCATAGTGACTGCTTTTGGCACAAACTGTCTTCCTCAGTTTCTTGAGAAATGGTTGCTGTGTCTGAAAGCCACTTCCATTCTTACTCCCTCTAGCTATAATTGGCCAGGAAATCCACCTTCAGATCAATTAAGGGCTTAGCCGTTATGAACCTCAGTCAGTTACCTAACAGAGGAACATTTCTACCACAGAAGCCGACCAGTTCTTTTTCCATCTTTGTGTCAAGAACCTAAACATCTAATAGGACAATTATATTCTCTCGTCATTAGTATTTCTGGAATACCTCTGCTGGGAAAAATGCAATTAGAAACACTGATAAAGACAAAAGATACAAATTTAAAATGCAGCACATTGACAGGAAATGCATGGTTTTTACTATACGTATAGAAATGTATACGGGCAGTGTATACAGTTGTAAGATCTTTTGTCCTAGAGATTCAGACTAATGCATCTCCTATGGCATTGTTCATAGTGATTATAAGAAGGTGCTCCCTCATTTCATTGTTTTAGTGCAGGACAAAGACACACATAGCATATCTTTTCATATTGTGTCTTTGCTTTGAATTTCTCTGTCTTCTTTTACATCTTTTGTCTCTGGCATCACTCTCTTCACTCTTTACATCAACTAATTATTCCTTCCTTTTCTACTTCTATCTGATTGTATTCCTCTTCAGCTCCCCCATCTGATAATATTCCCTTTCCTCCTATGTATCTATGGTTCTCTCTGCCTTCCTCTTGCTTCTCTCATTTCTGTCTTTTGACATCCTGCTGCCCTTTCAATTCTTCTGTTCTCTCCCTTTTGAATGAGTGTATAGGTCAACGTTTCGGTGGTGTGAAGTGATTGAACTAGGACAAGAGGAGAAAAGTCGTGTGAGAAAGAAGAACAATGGAGAATTCTGTCACTGTGTTGGATACCTTGCAAGTATCATTAGGAGCAAAGACAGAGGAAAATCTGAGAAATTTAAATATGATAAGTTATGGTTGATATTTAGGCATAATAATTAGATAGAGCACCCAGGTATGACAACATCTTACAATGTTAATCATATGCCGTGGCATGTGCAGGATGTGCAGGCATATATAAAATAAATTGTATATTCTATATTTAAATCAGAATAGTATAACATATAGAATACAATGCCTATCTTTTTAAAGTTTGACCTACCACTGTGAATGTGCTTTTGTACATTGTCTGTTGAGTGTACTCCTTGCCACCTAACTGGATAGCTATTGTCGAGTTGGTTTCTAGAAATAGTTCACAGGATATTATATGGTACATTATTTAAATGAATTCATTACCTCACAATGATTATTTAATTTCAGCACAGTGCTATTACTTCAGTGAAATCCTTAGCAGCTGAAAAAAAGTCATGTTGAGGTATGTGCAGAAAAGAAACTTGTGCATCACATTGCAATCAGCTCTTATAAGCATTCGTAGAGTTGTATGCTTAAGGGGAAAGTTCTGATACTGCTGTCAGAGTACACTAATAGTACCAGCCATGCACAATGTATTTTCAAATGAATTTGAGATTATAATGACTCAATCTTCACTCAACCTATTTCGTTAGGATTGCTGTCTTTGTATTCTGGTCTGGTGATAACTGGCAGGCTTTGAAGCTTGTCCCATTGAAATGCTGCCAAAAATTGTCATTGGAACTTTTATTTGACAAATATTACTAAAAGCAATCTTGAGGATGTTTTCACAGCCCAATCTGTGTGTTGATCTAGATACACGTTAAAAGAAAGCGTTCTGGTCATGAACAGCCACACTTTCGCAAAAGAAGTATGATGTTCTCAGAGGTTTATACAATTCATTGTCTGGAGCAGTCAAGTCCTCACTTTTTCTGTATTGCAAAATGTATTTTTAAAAATGGAACAACCTTAATACAATCACTACTTTTACTTTGAGATCAGTTTTCTCTATCAATGTCTGCTGCGAGCCTCAAATTTCCATCACTGGCTTTTTGACACAGACTGAACTTGCACTGGGGCAATTGTGTTTGAGACTTGTGAAGTTGTGTGTTAAGCTTCGGCCCCATAGGCTTTTCATCTTTGTTATCTCAAATAAACTGAATCTTAATCCCTGCTCAGCAAGTACATTTTTCACCTAATCCTCTTGAAGGTCTTCTGTTTGCACAGATTTTCCCTGTGAACATGCTGTTGACTGTAGTCACAGACCTCGTGCTGATGTATGGCAGCACCTCATGTAATTAGTAATGGCTCTCACCACAGAGTGTAACACTGTTGTTTCATTGACATTGGATTTTTGTAGCTTTGCATCAGTCCACAATGTTGCCAATATGTTGTCTCATGAACTGTATTAAATACTATCATTCTGCTTGTTCTGGCTGCCAAGATTCATAGAGATTCTGACAAGCTTGTTTTTATTTTTTCTTTTATTTGAGTTTATTAAGCAGTCATTTACACTAGTCCTGATAAAGGTCACTGACCTGAAATGTTAACAAGAATTCCTCTTAACATATGCCACCTGACCTGCTAAGCATTTGTAACATTTCCTGTTTTTAACTCAACCACGCTAAGCTGTTTTAAAAGCTGAAGAGTTCCACGACTTCAAAGACAAAATATCTCCAACTCAGCGATACATCTCTGCAGAATATCAACGTAAATTTAAACCCTCAAAGGACAAGGCATTAGGATATTAACTGACCATTGCCTTTTGCACATTTCAGTCACACGTTATTATTGTTGCCATTATATTGGCTTGAAAACTTTTTAATATATCAATAATAGTTAAACTTCTTCACTTTTACAATGGAATTGATCTTGCAAATGTGAAGGACCTAGTGATGTGCACCAAATAAACTTTGGTGGGACTTTTAACATACATTTTTCAACAAGATCTTTAATTATAAACAATTTTAAATTGTTAGTTAGCTCAGTTCACTTTCTTCACCTTCTTCATGGCAGTCCCTTAGGTTCATGATGACTTTCTTCCACTTCTGTGTTGTGGGCCTTGATGTGACTAAGCAGTGCAATACGTGATCCACAAACCCTGTCTCTTGCGGGAAAGATGATGTTTCCTGAAGCAGCTGGGTGGGACGCTTAGGTTCACGCATGTTCCTTCCACTGTTTGACAACTAGGCCTGTCAGAGATGCTCGAAACAGTTCACTTGAATCTTCTGTTATGGAATAGTTTTGCTAACAACATGAGAGTGGATCAGTTCAGCTCAATTTTACAAAGAAATGCTGACCTTTTTCAGTAACTAAATTCCAAAGAGTGGTATTTGTAAAAATATCCATTGCAGTTAGGTCTCTATCTCCTGTTAGTTCTTCAAAGCATCTACTTTAAAGCACTCATCCTTATATTTAATCCTCTCATGAACTTTCATTCTATCAATATGACTTCTGCAGTTCTAGAACCACCATTTTGTTTTCACCAACTTGAGCCTCTTGTATACCCTTTTACTTTCCTCACCATTTGTGGCCATGCATAAAGCTGCCAAGGTGACACACAATATGATTTCAATACTAAATTCCTTCACCTCCCTCTCTTTCATTAAAGCGACACCTTTGACAAATGTTTGGTTGCTCTCTCTTATTTCTCTATTTAAATTCATACCTCCATACATCTTGGATCTTTTATATATTAAGTGTATGATCTAAAGGTGGGCTGCCATGAAGTCTTTTATCATTGGATGTTTTTTCTTCGCAGCAGCTTTCTGCTCCCCCATAAAGAGAGAAAAGTTGAAAGATCCAAGTCTAGTCATCTGTCCATGTGGCAGGCACCAACACTTACTCCTTGCTGTGGGCTTTACTAGATGTCTCAGCATTGTGGTTAAGATGAATAACTGACTAGGATCTCAATGCAATAATCCACTTTGTGCTATACTATACCACATCACAATGACATTACATTTCTTTTCTATACACTTTTGCGGGCAATATCCACTCACAAGCTTTGAGAGTCTGGAAGTGCAAACTTATCAAAGATAGATTTTTTAATGTATTACTTTATGTGTTTGTAAAATGTCTGGAATAAAAACAAAATTAATTAGACCATAAGTAAATCAGCATGATTGTTAGTGTCTTTAAGAAATGAACATTAATTTAGGTAAGGGATGTTTAAGGATAATAATTCTTCCCGCTAACATCACTGAATAAATCTTATAACTTTTCCTGTTCCTTTTGCTAGTATTAACGCTATCTACCTTCGATGTTTGTGCATCAATCAACCCTTGAAACCTTAAAAATCGTTTCAAAAACAGGACTGACTTATACTCCAGGAATAAAAGTGAATTGCCGGTAAAGGTGATTGTTATTTTGAAATGACATCAGCATCAATGCAAAAAATAAGCATTAAAACAACAAATGCTGGAGATTGCAGTGAGGCAGACAGCATTCATGGAGAGGAAACAAGATAACGTTTCAGGTCTAGATGACTCTTCATCAGAGCTGAAGTGAAGTGTGGAGGGGGTAACATTTATGCTATATTTGGGGGGGGGGGGGTGAGCACGTGTATGAGTGTGGTGGGTTTTAGAGTGCTGGGGGAGAAAAGATGCCGATAGTTCAGATCAAGTGATGGGAATGTGAGAATGGCAGAGCAATGGTGTGTCTAACTGCCAGACTGGAAAGAGCAGACAGATCCACTGGCATGAGGGGAGGGAAGAGAGGACATTGTGATAGAGAATCTAACAAGTAAAGCTAAAAGCAAGGGAAGACAAGGGAGATGGTTCACATCTTGAAGGCATTGAACTCAATAGTGAGTCCAGAAGACGGTAAAGTGCCGAGAGTGAAGTTGAAATATTGTTCATCCAGTTTGCGTCTTGTTTCACTGGAAGATTACAACATGCTGAGGACAGACACGTGGGCACACACTGATCACTTAATCTGAACTATCAACCTCTTTTCTCCCCAGCACGCTACGCCCCTCCACACACAACCCTCCCCAACTATAGCATAGATGTTGCCCCCCCCCCACCCCACCCCAACACTTTACGTTATCTCTGATGAACACTCATCTAGATTCGAAACATTACCTTGTTGTCTTTTCATGGATGCTGTCTGACCCACTGTGGTCTCCAGCATTTGTTGTTTTCAGTACAGATTCCAGCACCTGCAGTAATTTGCTCCTACAAAGAATAGGCATGTCTTACACTCCTGCATATGTTTACAACAAAGTCCCTTTTGCCTGCTTGATCACTTGCATCCAGTTATAAACTCATGTGCATTTTTAGTACAGAAAATTGATGCTGGTGTCTCATGCAAGTAAAATATACTGTAGCTGAACAGGGAAAAATGGATAATGTTCACTTATGTGCAAAATATGTGCCAAAGCATGAATTTTGAAACTAAAGATGTGGGTCAGGTTTGTTACTTGAATGTTGTGATTTGTAATGGATTCAAAAGCAAAACTTCTGTGCATTGTGGAAATTTGAAAAGAAAAGAGGAAATGTTCCAAATACTGAGCAAGTTTGTCACCATTTATAGAAATCATAATACAATTCATGCTTCAGGTTAAACATCATTCATCAGAATCCTTTAGAATTAATCTAGGTAATCTAGGTACCAACGCCTTCAAGATGTGACCATCCCCCATGTCTTCCCTTGCGTTTAGCTTTACTTGTTACATTCTCTCTCACAATAAAATAAGATACATTAAACTCCAAACATCTGGAAAGGAATAACTTGTACATTAAGTACCTTTCATAACCTCAGAACACTTCAATGTACTTTAGATCCACCAGTTATGTACTTTGAAATGAATCCACAGTTGTAATGTGAACATGACATTTCTCTCATAGAAGGGTTAGAAATATCAATCCATCAGAGGACAGAGTAAGTTTTTGTTTAAAATTACCAGTCTGTGATTATAAATTGGTGTTTGCATTATATATGAGAGGATATGGGCCAAACACAGGCAAATGGGACTTGTTCAATTTAGGAAATCTGGTTGGCATGGATGAGTTGGGCTGAAGGTCCTTTTCCATGTTACATGACTGTCTGACTCTCTGAATCATCTTACTGCTTTGAAGATAAGAGTTTTGAAACACTTTGTTTAGCATTTAAATTATCGTGCTGATCAGCACAAATTTACCTAATGTAATCTTTTAATAAATGGTTGCATCAACAACAGAACAATATATGTCAATGCAATGAACCAAATCCAGCTTTGGTCTAATGTTCAGAAAATGATGGAGAATTGCATTGGAGTGGGCTTCTTCACAGTGGACTTATAATGATGATGTGCACTTATTTTATCAGTAGAGGTCACCAGAGTTCCATTTTGAACTTTAGGAACAATTGAGGTAACTAAAAGTAAATCTATTGCTCTAGCAACAAGAAATTTACCATGCTGAGTGACAGAAAATTAAAGAATGCAGTAGGAGTACTCTAGCGAGGCTTACAATATTCTGTAACTCTGTAGGTACAATATACTGCCACTGTTACAGTGCAGACACGAACCAGTGTTAGTTTTGGATGAAATTTAAGAATTGTACCTAATTTACCAAATATTGTTTAAATCTATGTCACTCCATTCTTCAGCAATCAGCTAGAATCAAACTTCCAATATACTGCTGAAGGTGTTCACTGTTTCAACAATGTTTTGAACCTTTCAAACAGTTTTGTGAGAGTAAACATTAAAAAACATTCTGGCATTTAACTTCTTTAAACAGAGACCAATGAGACTGTGTGGATCCAGCTATGACAAAAACTAATGGAGTTGATTAGATGCAGGTAAAAAAGCATAGATAAGCTAGAAAGGCACAGAGCCTAAGCACAGATTGCAATCATAAACTGTGTGTCAAATTGTGAATTTGGCGAGAATGGAAATTTGGTGTAGTCAGCCGAGAGCAAGTGCTCCTTTTTGCTTTAGAACACATATGATGATTTGAATAAGCTTGATAAATACATATTTAAAACTTGGAATTGATATTTAATATTTTATTAAATTCATAATTTAATCCAGTTACATGGATTAGTTGAATAAAAATATATGAATGTATTAGTTATAGCTGGCAACTGTACTTTAAGTTGTACCACAGCTCTTGAGAGAATTTGAGAATCGAGAATCTGTGGTGTTTAGCACCATATCTGTCGTGTCAGAAACTCAAGAAACATAAAAAAACAGAAATTGTGGGAGAAACTAAACATGTCTGGTAGAATCTTTGGAGTAAGAAACAGAATTAATGTTTTGAGTCCAGTATGACTCTTCGAAGGGTCCACTGTACTCAAAATGTTAATTTGGAATCATTTGTGTCTGTTGTTCCTTTCTAAGTTAGGTTAGATATTTAGTTAGCAGTTGAATCTGAAACATGGCAAGGTGCCTCAGTCCATTGCCATGTGGAAACTCATAGAGGCTTCTAAGTCCTGGACATCTACATTGTCAGGGAATGTCATCAGCTGGAGGAGCTCAAGCTCCAGGTTTGGAAGTTGAGCAGCAGCTGGTGTTACTGCAGTGCATCCGTGAAACTGAGAGCTACGTGGATTGCACATTGCTGGAGGTGGTCACTCCTCCGCTTAAGAGTGTACAAGTGGAGACAGACTACAACATGAACAAGGAGGCTCAGGCAGAAGTGCAGAAGACCCTTGAATATATTTTGCTTCCTTATCAATATTCAATCCTGAATTCTGGGGACAGCGATGGGTCCACTGGGGAGTGCCGTTGGAGCAAAGGTCACAGAACCATGGCTGATTCAACTGTGGAAGGGTGAAGATAAAGGTCAGGAAACCAATAACACTAGGGGATGCAATCGTGAGGTGAACAGAGAGGCAATTCTTCAGTCACAGTTATGACTTTGGACTGATATTTTACTTCCCTGTTTCCAGGGTCAAGGATGTTATTAAGCAGCTCCAGAACATTCTGAGATGGTAGTGTGAAGGTCAGAAGTTACAGTCTACATTGGTAGCCATGACTGGGCTGAAAAATGGGACAGGTTTGAGGGAGCCAGAAAATCAATTAAAAGGCAGGCCCCGGAAGGTAATAATTTGAAGATTACTACTAGTGGCACACAATAGTGAGTGCAGAAAGAGAAAGTCAGTTCAAATTAATTCATATCTGAAGAGGTGGTGCAGAAGGGATGGCTTTAGAAAACTTTAACTATGGAATTGCTTTGAAGGGAGAGGCATGTACATAACAGAGTTTGTCCCACATCAGGACCAGGATCAATATGTTGGAGGGAGGATTTCCTGTGCTACGACAACAGATGAATGGGCACCGCACAACAATCAACAGACACACATATACACAGACGCGCACTCAGACACTCACACACACCCTTACAGACACACGCACTCCCTCACTCACACATGCACCTCCTCACAGACTTAAGACACTCTGCACTCACTACACATACACATATGCTTTCTCACACTCACAACCCCAACCCAGACAGACACACACACACAGACAAAGACCCACATGCGCACATATATTTTGTGGGGTGAATTTGTACTTGCAGGGTTACATTTTTGCAAGGTTTGTGAAGGTTTGTAGCTCAAGGTTATATTGTACTTTGCTCAAAAACTGCATGCATTTATGTAGAACTCTGAGCTCAAAAACTGCATGAATTCATGTAAAACTCTGTTATCTCACTTTTTAGATTAGAATCAGTCTAAACATCATGGCATAGACAGAGAACACCTTCAACATATTGTCTAGCTATCACCATTGTTAACAGCTAACCTGAAAATGCAACTTTTTTAAAAAAAGGTTTTATGATTTACACATGAAAGAAGTAAAACTATCATGGTATTCCAACAGATGAAAGGCTTAACAGACAATCAACTTTTCAATGTATAATTTCAGTTACATCACACTGTAAATTTTTGCAATAAATTCTGTGTGTTAGGATTGAGCCCCCCACTACCACCTGATGAAGGAGCAATGCTCTGAAAGCTAGTGTGCTTCCAATTAAACCTGTTGGACTATAACCTGGTGTTGTGTGATTTTTAACTTTGTACACCCCAGTCCAACACTGGCATCTCCAAATTATGACTACATGGGATTGTTAACCTTGTATTTTGTGCTCAAGTCCTAAAACTTTGAACCCTGAACATTGTGACTCATTGTTTACAGGAGTGCTACTGACTATGTCCCATAACCAACAGGCTACATCAAGAGCTGAAACATACTAATCTAAATCAGTTAGTGCACATATGAAAGGTCACTTGTACAGTTTTTTAAAAAACATTTGTTCTCATCCATGTTTATAGCAAGTACACAAAGACTGCTGGTGTAGTGATTATAATGAGGTCAGCCAGATGGGCTTCATAGAATATGAGTTCCCTGATTAGGGCTGTTAACCTGGTCCAATCAGGGAGCCTTGGCTGACAGATATAAACAGGCATGTCAGAAGTTCTGTTCACTCTGACAGCTGGCTCTGAGGAAGCCAGACCCCCAGTGTCAAGTACTATGTAAAGATAAATAAAGGATGACTTGGTGACTGGATACCAGCCTCTGTGGAGTTATTTCAGTGGAGATGAGAGAAAAAAACTGTTCCTAAAGAAATTCACTTGCAACATTGTCTTTGAGTTGGGGTAAGCATACCGTTATTTGGGAAGGTTGACTTGTTTGATCCTGCCATTGTAGATTAGGCCCAGTATGTGGAATGGATGCATTTTGTTTCTGGGCAAATGACATAGGGGCAGATGAAAAGCAATGGGTAATTCTCCTGACAGTTTGTGGACCTGCAGCTTTTTCAGTTATTAGGAGCCTAACATTTTCTGAGGCACCAGATACTGAAACCTTTCAAGAGTTGACGGATTTAGCTAAGGAATAGTATAACCCTAAGCATCTACTAATTCTGAGACACTTTCAGTATTATTCAGCAATTCAAGAACCTGGGGAATCCATATTGGGATTTTTGACTAGGTTGAGATGACTGGCAGAGGCATCTGACTTTGGTTTAACCCACAATGAGATGTTCAGAGACCATTTAATATGTGGGATTAATGATGTAACCATGCAAAAGTACCCACTAGTTGAAGCCCAACTGGACTTCAAACAGGCACCATAACTGGCTTTGTCACTGGAAACTGTGAGAAAGGGAGGACTGCAGATACTGGAGTTTAGAGTCAAAAAATGTGGTGCTGGAGAAGCACAGCCAGTCAGGCGGCATTCAAGGAGCAGGAGAGTTCCTGATGAAGAGTTTATGCTTGAAACGTTGATTCTCCTGCTCTTTAGATGCTGCCTGACCGGCTGTGCTTTTCCAGCACCACACTTTTTGACTCATTGGCAACTGCGGCAAGTGGAGCATATGCGTTTTAGGGAATGCAGATGGAAGTGTACCCTCACCATTCTAATTGAGTTGGCGAATACCACTTGAGTAAAGGTAAATCCATAGCCTCATTCATGACATGTTCTGAACAGAGGGACTCTAGGCCAGCAAAATGCCAAAATAAAGCCAAGCCTCAGCCAAGCAGTTAACATTTTCTTCAGGATCCAGGTCATTGAGCCATTGTAGTTGCTGCCGGTATGTGGACTTGAGTCAGAAAAGCAGCCTGAATTGAGCAAGAGAATCTCATTGGCCAGGATCCAGGAGAATGTACACCCTGGAAACCCCATCTACATCTAGTTTGGATCAGTTTAATTGCTTAGCAACTTCCAAATCAGAACCAATCAAAATAAGTGTCTGGTTAAATGATCACCTTGTTCTAATGGAGGTTGATACAGGCATGGCTGTGTCAATGGCTGTATCACGGACTATCTGTGATTCTACAAGGCCTGCCCAGTATCATTTGCTTTATGGGTAAAAGTAGAGACAGAAATCAGGAAGCTGGATCGTGAAGGAATCATCAAAGCAGTGCAGTTTGAGGAATGGGTAGCACTGGTCATTCCGATTGTGAAATCCAACTATTCAGTTTACCTTCGTGGGGTTTGTAAACAAATGGCAAATGGCTTCTTGCAGCCATTGATGTTAAACTTCCCAGCCAATGATTGCTGGGTTTGATAGGTGTGGCAGCACAGCAATACTGAAGGGATTAAACAGTACAATACACAGGCCAGGCACAAAAAGAGAAAACTTTGTTCACAGCATGATAGAATTTCATATTAAGTTTGAATGAAGTCTGAAGTTAGGGTCTCAAATTGAAAGAAAGCCAATTACAAAGGCAATTAGCTGAAATTGATCAGGAAACTAGATTAAAAGTTGACAGTAATGGCAAATATTAAAATAAATAAATTATTATTCTCAACAAATATCCATTCCCTTGAGGAAAAAAATTCCACTGGAAAAATTATTTACTAGAGGAATTGAGAACAGAATTAGATTAAAAGGAAAAGCTAAGAATTTTACCAAAAATATGGCAAACCTAAGGTTTGGGAGAGTTTGAAAAATCAGCGCACGATGGCTGAGAAACCAATATCAAGGTAGAAAATAGAATATGAAGTAAAATAGCAAAAATGTAAAAATTAACAGTACGATATTTTAAAAATATATAAACTGGAAGCGCTATGCAAAGATTAATGGAGTCCTTCAGAGTTAGAAAAAAACAATGGAGTTTAAGGAAATGGTGGACACATAAACAAATGTTTTGAGGAGACTTTCACAGCCAAGTAAGGTTAGTTTATGTGTTTACCAGGAGTCAAATCTCTGAAAGGAATATCAAGTCAGGATCTGACATCTTCCCACCTTTTTGTCCCAGATTACTACTGGTTGGGATTGAAGGCAATCAAGAATCTCTCTTGGATCTGACATGTAAGTACTTAAGGCCATTAAGAAGTCAATTGAGAAATGTTTTAACCTCCAATTCTGGATATCCCGGGAGACCTCCTGTCAGCAACTTGCCAAGGTCACTAAGTTAAGAGTACAGCAGAGAAAGCTTCCCCATTGAAACTCAGAAACTGGGAAGACTTTGATCAGTGTAAGTGAAGAGCTCCAGTCAAGGCCAGGGCAAGGAATGTTGTTCAGTTTCTTGGAGGATATTTTCTTTGATTAGTATTTCACTCACCTTCAGCTGCACTTCCTTGCTGCCAGGTTTCAACATAGCATAGGAGCACTTTATACAGCTCTAAATTCTACCTCCGTTGAAGGACATGAGAGAAGGGAGTACTGCTGCCATTGGCATTGACAGCAGGAGCAAGGGCAATGTCAGCAGTAGCATTGCTTTTCTTCTCCTGGCTCCCATACATCCATAGGCCAGGGCAGATCAGCACTGAGATTCTGGTGGAAGATGGTGTGCATCAAAACCGCAGATAGAGAATCAGCTCTGTCAAGCTAGAATCTCCTTCCTTGTGGAATAAGTGAGAACAAATTCCAGAGTCTTTTCTTTTCTTGTTCTTCTTGAATGTGGGTGGCATTAACAAAACCTACATTTGTTGCCCATCTGTAAGTGACTTGTTCGGCTGTTTTGGAGGGCAGAGTCAAAATGTGTGGTGCTGGAAAAGCACAGCCGGTCAGGCAGCATCCAAGGAGCAGGAGAATCGACTTTTGGGCATAAGCCCTTCATCAGGACTGTGGGGACGAAGAGAACTTCTTCAAGGTGGACATCCTTAGAAGAGGCTTTGCAGTAAGGTTCCTGCTCCTCAGATGCTGCCTGACCTGCTGTGTTTTTCCAGCACCACACGTTTTGACTCTGATCACCATCTTCTGCAGTCCTCACTTTCTCCTAATTTGGAAGGCAGTTAAGAATCAATCATTTTGCTTTAGATCTGGAGTCACATTGAGCCAGTAGGTTTGAGATGATGCACAGTGTACTGCTGCTCCTATTTCTTATGCTCTTAACAAGAGGAAGAAAGGAAAAGGAGGACATATCGATAGAGTTTGATGAAATAGGGTTTTGTAGATTTGTGTGCAGCGTGAACACCGGCATTGATGAATTGAGCGAAATGACCTGGTTCTGTCCTGTATATTTGGTGTATTTCTATGCACTGCCTCTAAGCTGCATGAAAATATAAATCATGATTTATTAGAAAGATTGGCAGTAGCGATATAAATTTTTTCAACAAATGTATCTATTAGGTGAATCAGAAAGGATTGCACTGGGAGGTGATCTTTTTTACTAAAATAAATAGGGTGCAATGCATTCAATCTGAATATTTCTGCTCAGCAGACAAGCTATAAAAATTACCTTAAGACCAAAATAGATTATTCTCAGTTGATTCTCTTAGAAGTGCAAAAAAAAAGAATTCAAAGAAGCAAGCATGTTCAGATAACAAAATACCAAAGAACTGAAGAATAGGGAGAAACTGGCGCCAGAGTCCTAGAATGTACTACCCAACGGATAAAATACTTGGATGAAACATGGTGAAGCTATGAATGGCAGCATACTCGTTTCTCCAGAGAATCAATGCAGACAAAATCCAAACTTATTGACCAACTTTCATCTTGAATGCAGAACATCTGCATAGCAAAAGAACTCTTTCTCATAGACAAAACAAAGCTTTCACAATCTTCACATTGGCAGGAGCAGCTCAGCACCATAATAAAACTTTTCACAGGGCTGGAAATATTTTCTTGGAATCCAATTTAGTTTCTGAATATTTATTTAAGTAGTTGACTTTTCTGTCTATTAAGCAGCCTCAAAATTTGAGCTGGGGCAAATACATTGAGAGTGCAATAACCCCATTTTTAAAAACAGGAGTAACTTCTGACATAAACGTAATGCACACTCTGTTATAAGGACAAAACCTACTGTAGGTTTTTTGAGACTTGGATCAATTGTAGATCTGTGCAGAACAGTAAAGCTAAATTCTTGACAGTTCTGGCAGACTAGGGGCTGTATTTATGAAGAATGTGAAAAGGTTGATGACCTTGGCTTTGACAACCCTTTAAGGTATTGTGTGCAAATTTCAACATTTTAATAAAATTACATGATCATGCATTTCAATTTATCTAAGTAAGTTGATACAATTTTTGTAATTCCACAGTTCTGTAATTTAAGCCAGTGAAGGTGCAATTAGTATTGAAGCTGCAATTTTTCATCCCAGATGTTAATTGTTACAAAGCACACTACTTACTCTAAAAGCTAAGTTATTTCTCTGATGTTTTTTTCTCCTGAGGCCATCTGAGGGTTAAACAAAAGAAGTTGCACACTATCCAATGAATTTGCACTATTTCCAGCAAATCAAAAGGCATATGTTTGTGTAAATAGATGACTTGATTATATGTGACATACAGAATATATTTATGATAGTAAAGTTCACTACATTTATGATACACCATATGATTCTTATATAAATGCAGCCAAAACAAAAAAGGAACTTGCCATTAATTTTGGTACAAAGTGGTTGGTTGGCAAATGCTGCAGCCATAACCTATTATTTTAACCATAACTAATATAAAAAGACTATGGCAACATAAGTGTGGTGAGCTTTACCTTTCAACACAGTGCTCTGCTGGACAGAGTATGAAATCATCCAGATTTAGTGGTCTTTTCAAAGGTCACTTGACAAGACCACTGAGTAATAGTGCAAATGGACAGAATATGTGTGGCACTTATAATTTGTTTGTAAAAATGAACTTCTACTGACATCACCACTAAAAGGTCCATTGCCACTTTCAGGCCTGTGTTGTGCAGTTTCACCTTGGCACTGTGGTTAAAAATGAACCAAGGACATGATCAGGAACATGCGCACTTCAAATGGTCAATTCCCAAATGGGATACAGAACACCGTTCGAGTGACAATGAAAGATAGAGGAAGAGATATCCCAATGGATTGTACTTTAGTTGTGAAGAAGATCTACTTAAATTCTGTGGTTTCAAAGCTATGGATACCTACTTCTCAGGACTTCTCCAACACTGGATATGTTGACGCAACCTTCAAAAACATTACGGCATAAAGAGAGTTTGTTAGGGTCTTTACAGAGACGTCGAACCCACAGCTATCACAAAGAGACTATATGCTGACTCTGCATCTCCACAATCCTAATGTTCCTGCTCTGCATGTACTTCCTAAGCAGAATGTCGATATGGTTGGAAACTGCACTGATGTTATGGCTGCCTTTGGGATTTGGACAAATAAATGGCTGGTCAAACTGACTGTGAAGATGAATAATAAGACAGTGATCCTCTACCCTCCTTCGAGCTTTCACTGGGTATCCCTGGCTACCTGGTCTCTGCTACAATGTCCAAAATGTGTTGATCCTGTGGCAAATCTGGCCACGTGGCATCCAACTGTGTGCTATTCTTTGCAAGACCTGCAAGGCCACCAGGTAAAGGGCTGCAACTAAGTGCTGCATCTATGTCTTGGAACAGACTATTTTTATAAGTGTTGCCCTCAATGCTGCCTCACTTATGTACAGGCAGCTAATAAAACAGTGGGACATGCACACAGAACAGTGAACGTGACCAGCATCAAAAAGTCCTGTAACTCTCTGGCCTTCCAGAGAGCAGAACAAGTCAAGGGAGGCTGCAGGGAAGGTGCAGAGGAACGAAAAGAATGAAGCAGCAGGCTACCAAACACTAACATCCCTCCTCAAGTATCTCGGTTCTCAACCAGAATCTGTGGAGGAGAAACCAGCAGAGAAGTAACCAGGGGAAAGGCAGCTGGTGAAGAACTCCATAAAGAAGAAATGCCTGAGGAGTGACCAAATTACGTCTTAAACACACAGCCAGAGGTCACTGCATTCACACAGACCATAATGAACTTGTGTGCTTTTGATAAGTAAGAACAGTGGAAGTGGAGGAAAACCTTAAGGAAGCTGGAGGAGGAAACACCAGAAACATGCAGGCTGGAAAGAGACCATGCACCCCAATCACAAAACAAAGGAGTCAGTGAAATCCAATCACAAAGTAAGGAGACCAGTTCACCCCCATCACAAAGTGAAGGGACCAGTTCATCCCCATCACAAAGTGAAGAGACCAGTTCACCACTGAGATTTCGCCTGGAAGGACATTTCAAATGAAACAAACCTGAACAGTTTTCTTAAGCCATAACAAGTCATAAGATTTGTGATTGCTAAGGATATGCAGGATCAGACCCACGGACTTTTGGAATATTGCGCTACCTTTGGAATATTGCATGCAATTCTGGTTTCCCTGCTGTAGGAAGGATATTGTGAAACTTGAAAGGGATCAGAAAAGATTTACAAGGATGTTGCCAAGGTTGGAGGGTTTGAGCTACAGGTTGAGGCTGAATAGGCTGGGACTGTTTTCCCTGGAGTATCAGAGGCTGAGGGAAGATCTTATAGATGTTTGTAAAATTGAGAGAGGCATGGATAGGGTAAATAGACAAGGTCTTTTCCCCAGGGTTAGGGAGTCCAAAACTAGAGGGCATAGGTTTAAGGTGAGAGGGGAAAGTTTTAAAAGAGACCTAAGGGGCAACCTTTTCATACAAAGGATAGTGTGTAAATGGAATGAGCTGTCAGAGGAAGTGGTGGAGGCTGGTACAATTACAACATTTAAAAAGCAGTTGGATGGGTATATGAATAGGAAAGGTTTTGAAGGATATGGGCCACATGCTGGCAAATGGGGCTAGATTAATTTAGGATATCTGGTCAGCATGGACAAGTTGGACTGAAAGGTCTGGTTCTGTGCTGTACATCTCTATGACTGGAACTGTTTATGAGAAATATTGATGGCAAGAAACAAAATATTTGAAAATGGACATTAAGATCACATACTATGAAGTTAACTAGGGGGGCTATATGTATATATACACATATGTATATTTGTATGCATGCGTAAATTTTATTTATTGTAAGTTTGGGTTTCTGGAGTTTGAGTTTTTATCTGATGAGTTGTTTATGTGTCTGAATTTAACAATTAACTTATAGTTTTTCTGTCACCTTGGTGATTTCTTTTAAAACAGTTTTTGAAGATGAGCTTTCAGAGTGTACGGGTTTCTTAGAGATTTTTGAAACTTTTTTAACCTTGAATAAAACACCCATAGTTTAGAGAAAGAGGCCTATTGCTTTCTGTTTTTACTTTGAGTGTTTTGCAGTCTTATGATTTTTTTTTGAATATGATGGCTGTGTAGACCAGTGCATCTGAAAAGGGAAGGCTATATTGTGAATTAGGTTACCTTACAGTGAGGAGTCAGTGTTAGTCCCAGACCAGATGGGATAAAAGCCCGTAGAGGTTACTTAGTGCTGAGTACATTTGTAGTACATTTAAGCAGAAGTATGATAGCTCCAGGAAGAAGCTATCTACAATTAAGGTCTAAAAGACACAACAGCTTAAACCTAACAAGGTGTTCGATACAGTGATTCAGTTTGGCTATTATATGAGTAGTGTTTTGGGTACTGTATGAGGGGCATGATTTGGATTTTTTTCAGTTTACAAAACAATGTTTTTTTGGATTCATAGGATTACGTGTTTCTGTGCACTTAAAAATCTTTGAATTTCTATCAAAAGTGGATAGTTTGGAATATTTGATTTTAGCTTAAATTCTTTTGTTAATAAACGTTTGGTTTATTGTTAAAGCAAAATCTGCAGCATTGCTTGCTTCTGTTAAGGATAAAACAAATCAAAATATTGTCTATCATGCCTGGTGATCTGACTTGTTCAGTAAAAACCTCAGCTGGGATCATAACAGTGCATTGCATTCAGTATAACACCTGATGAGTTTCAACCTTGTGTCACCTGGCCCAGGCTAAAGTGTGGACCTGCTTCTGCAGGCATGGGCAATACTGCACTTGAGGTCCTACAGACAGTGGTCAGATGGTGGTCCCAATGATCTATTTAGATTGAAACACTCACATTCCTCCCCACTGGTAGGGAGGTAGCTATCTGACATTAAGGAAGTGGTGGGCAGGTGTAGTCTTGAAGCAGATGTAATGTAGATAAATGCCCTCTCCTTCATTAACAAGTAAACCCTGGCTCGAAACTGTGAGCAATGGACCAAACTTCAGCTGCTTCCATAGCTGCTGGTGATGTCCAGGCTGGTCACTTTGGACAGTGATGGTAACTGCATCATTGATGCAGCTGGACAATCCGACAAGGCTGACAGCAGACGCCATGTACAAACTCCTGATGGAAATGGTAAAAGATACCAAGTTGTACAATATCTTCAACAGCCCTCAGACAGAGTGCAGTGTAGATACCGTTGGTCAAAAACAGGTGGGATTGTGTGTTCCAGAATATAATTACAGCTTGTATCGTACGTGTTCATGGTCGGATCATTAATATCAAGCCTTCGTTCATCTCTGATTGCAGTCTCCTACTAGCTGGGCTATAATCTACAGGAAGACCCAAAGGGGTGGCAGAGGTTCGTGGAGATTGATTGTGAGCCTGCTGAAAACAACTCAAAAAGAATTTCAAAGGCCAGAGAACTGTGAAGCCTCTCTTTGAGTCTGCAGGACTCTGGTGGGAAGCAGTCAGGATAAAATCGAAGGTTCTTCATTCCTCGAGGTGTCCAGAAGGTAACAGAGGAACAGAAGGAAATGTGTTGACTCCAGCAAAGCTGCAGGATCTACTCTGGCTGTGGTCCACTCAAGGAGGATTTCCACAATGTGAGGAACCAGAATGCCTTGCTTCAAAATGCTTCTCTGTTCTGGTCATCTTCTGGTTAAGTGCCCGTACCCGGAGCAGGATGGAACATGTTTGGATTTATTCTTCTAGAAGGTACACAGAGAGACTGCTGTGATCAGAAGCCTGTGGGAAGAAGATGGCTCTGTAAAGTAATTGCAGTCTGACAGGATCAAGATCAGCATATGCTTTTGTGCTGGACTGTCTGACATAAAGCCCAGATAGATTACAGTGTCTTAGACATTTCTGTCCTTCTCATAGAGTTCTTAGACAACAGTACATGGGAGAGATCTGGACAAACTGCTAACTCTGGACAAACTGTCTAAGGCCTTTGAATCCTTTGCAAAGAATAAAATTCCCAGAAGTGAGGTCTTAACAATTGATTGTATTCATCTCTACGAAACCTGCTTAGCCAGGAGCTGCTGGAAGTGTATGAAAGTATGCTTCTGAACAGCAACATGGAGCAAATCATGAGGAAAGGCATCATCACCTTCAGCTAGAAGTGAAAGGAAATTAGAAATTGGAGATACATCTGACTGCTGAATGTGAACTGTAAGATTCTGCCAATGAGGTCAGGTCAGTTCAGGAGTTGGTGATTCACCCTAACCAGACCCGTACTGTACCCAACAGAAAGATTTCAGACAGCTTCTTACTATTAGGGATATAATCACCTATATGTGCAACATGGGTGTGAACACATGCCACTTCAGCATGGCCCAGGAGAAAACCTTTGACAGAATGTCACACACCTACATGATGGATGTGCTCCCCAAAATGAGTGTTGGGAAGGGAATCCACAATGGAATCCCACCGAGCTAGGAGGTCATGCTTTATCTAAATGGCTCTGTGACATAGGACTCTGTACTCTATGGGCTGGTGTCAGGGACACCCACCAGAACAAACATCACCTGGAGGACCATCAGTGAAAGACACTTTTCAGTCTGCCTGAAACAGCCACTGCAAAGAGATGTCCTTGATCAAAAGTTGCAGACTCATAAATAGCATGGTCTAGGACTATGTGCATAGTATCATACATTACAGAGGAGAACCTTCAGCCCATCAAGTCTGCACCAACAAAAAAAATCACTCAATTTATGCAAGTCCAACTTTCCGGCACTTGGCTCATTGCCTTGAATATTATGGCATTTCAAGTGCTATTTAATTTTCTGTTTGGGGCAGTCAACATGAGCAAATGGGAAAGGCCTTTCAGCCAGAATACTTTGGGGGCTGGAAACTGTAGATCCCTTCAGGCTGCAAATGTAAATAAATAAATAACTTACATTCTGTATCAAGAGTACTGAAAACATATCGAGACACCTCAGAGTAGAACATGGTGTATGATAAACAAACTATTATAAATCTATTGTATTTTCTGTAATTTCCAATTTGAAATGTTTTTGCCCTTGTCCTGTACACCTGACTGGGATTGTATTTTGTAAACATTAATACTATTGAAAAGGTACTGAGTGGAACATGCTGTGTGGGGATAAGTTGCATTTTATTGAAAATATTGTGATATTTGAGTTGATATGTTTTGAAATGTATTTGTTTTGCAAGTTTTAAAAATCAAAGTGTATATTTGAAAAATATAATAACCACACTGTTCTCAAAGGGTGCGGGTCATCCCTTAATGAATTGTTTTTCATTTTGAAAGTCTATTTTATCGGTCTGCAGGAATTTCAAATACATTTTAAAAAATAAATTAAAGGAAAACAAACAAGGAACTTGTTTTTCGTTATTATGGAGAAAATGAAGAGCATTGATGGACTATTATTGAGGATAGAAAATATGGATCACCTGAAATCCAAACAGATGCTTTATATCCCTTGTGATAACTTTAATTATTTCATTGCACAGTTTTTGTTTAACTTCTTTGCAAACTCACATTGCATTCTTGCACCCTCTCCAATGCGATACTGAGCCGATTTGCCGTCCACCCACAACTGCACAGGTACAGAAGAGTGGCCTCAAGACAGCAAATCTCTTCAAGTGCAGAGTAAAGCTGCATTATAATGAGCAGTATTTTCATGGATGATATTTTATATTTATTTTCTCTACTCATGCAGCAGCTATCAATAATTTATATCACACCAAAGGATCACAGAATATAATGGCGAGGTATGACTGTAATTAATGCTTTTCAGTTGCAAGCGGTCATGGCTCCCCAATAAAAAATATTTATACATTATAAATCACTCTTACCTAAAGGAATACACAACAATTTAAGGCAACTTGCATCAAAATATTGCAAAAAAAATCACTTAACTGTGTACAATTGTGGATATATTTGCAACAAATATAAAAACAATTATGAAAAATGTTGTCTTAACTTCTTTCCTTTTTATCTTATAAATATGTAGTATGTGTCAAATAATTAAAGGTGAACGAACTGTCTAGGCACTGAGATTGAGAAATTATCATCATGGATCTTTGAAAAGACTTAATGTATTGGATGCTGCAGGAAATGCTGACCTATATGCAAGAACAGACTCCAGTAAGAGATACCCTGTTCTTTTATTGAATGCATCACAACAGTGCTGTGAATGTTGCAGTCAAAGAAGAATTATTTACTCCACTTTCACACTAGCCCTCCAAAGGCCAACAACATGTGCCTGCAGTCGGCAATATCTGTGCTCAGGATAGCAATTGAAAATATTTATAATTAAATTTAAGTAGCTAATTATTATTTCATTGCCTCTGCATCATTTATTTCAAAAGTTGTACGTTTTTTGGATTTGAAGTAAGAGAGAAACAAATGTGCCCAGAAAGATGAGAGATGATCATTTTTCTTTGCATTGACATCATCAGTCGCAGCTTTATCGGCAAAATGCTTAAGAAAACATCAAATTCGAGAGCTCTGGCAATGTCCCAACACAAGCACCTTGACACTGCTGCACCATTTTATCGCTCAGGTCTGTTCAATGATAAACCTCTGTATATGTGACCATTTTGGTTCATGTTTAGATTTCAAATTTACATCAGCTCAAGTTGTTAATTTTGCAAAAAGCCATCTGGTAAAGGGAGAATTTTGCCTGATCCTATTTGGGCTAAGTTCCACAGATGTTTAAAACTATTGTTTTTTATATGTTTTCTTAGTTGGGACACAGGATGATGGGGCTGCAGGAAGAATAGAAAGGTATTCAATATATAAGTATACTAAAAATCACACAACACCAGGTTATAGTCCAACAGGTTTAATTGAAAGCACTAGCTTTCGGAGACACAACCACCTGATAAAGGAGCAGCGCTCCGAAAGCTAGTGCTTCCAATTAAACCTGTTGGCCTTTAACCTGGTGTTGTGTGATTTTTAACTTTGTACACTCCAGTCCAATACCGGCATCTCCAAATCATAAGTATAGTAAGGTATCTTACATTCTGTGAGTATTTACTACCATTCAGCATATATAATACTCTGGTTGTAATGATCATCCACAACGTTCATAACTTTTAAGCAACAGATTAGATAAATCTGAGAGATGAGACTGGGCTGGTCATTTAGAGGCCTGGACTAATGATGTGGTGACATGAGTTCAATTCGTAACTGGGGGAATTTATTAATCAGAAATAAAATACCAATCTCAATTGTCTTGATGGAACTGTCAGAATGTCATGAAAAGTAAATGGTTTACCAATGGCCTTCTGTGAAGGAAGTTGTCCATCCTCAGTCAGTGTAACCGAAATGTGATTCCAGGCCCAGAGCAATGTGATTAACTTGTACTGACCTCTGAATGGGTCCAGCAAACTACTGGTATCAGACTACTGCAGAAATTTCTGATAAAAGTAAAGTCAGACAGACTTAGAGCCATAGAGGGGATGATGTGGCACAAAACTGGACAAAAGAACTGGAGTCAAGAGCTGAGGTGAGAGTGACTGTCCTTGATATCAAGGCAGGATTTGATCACGTGCGGCATCCAGGACACTAGCAAAATTGATATCAATAGGAATTGTGGGGAAAATGCTTCACTAGTCGGAGCCATCATCATCTCAACCACAAGGCATCACAGCAAGAGTTCCTCAGAATTATGTCTTAGGTCCTAACATCTTCAAACACTTCATCAATCACTTCTCTCCGCCATAAAGGCAGAGTGGGCATGCTCACTCATGACGGCAATGTTCACTCTAGTTCACAATGCTTGTGATACTGGAACAAACACAGGAAATGCTAGAGAATCTCAGCAGGTCTGGCAGCATCTTTGAGGAGAGAAATAGAATTAATATTTCAACTCCAATATGGCTCTTCTTCAGAACTGGACCAAAATCCTGGAGGATGATAAACTTCTTATTGTCAGTTGTTAAGTACCAGAATTCAACCTTTGCTGTATATGATTGTATTACATTGCAAATATAAATCTCCCAACCTGACAACATCATACAGGAATAGCACTAAAATTATTTAAGTTATCCTGTCAGATACATTATGATATCCTTTCAAATCAAGTGGACTTGAACCCAGAACTTCTGGTTCTGAGGTAGGGACACTGCACTACAAACTCTAGTTATTTTTAATTAACCTTTTCAGATATTTTACCACACAGTTCCAGGATTGGGGGAGCTTGAATCCGGATCTCCCATTTTCACAGTGCCACAAGATCCTAATGTCTTTTGCACAAGTAACAATCTAATGTGTGCCACTCATCTGTTGAAATTTAAACTTAATTTGTACAATTAACACCAAACAGTAGTTCGAAAGGTAGCTCACATTCTGTCTTCTGAAGGGCAATTAGGAATGGGCAAACATTGATGCCTTGTCTGCAATATTCATGTTCAATGAGCGAATATAAAAATGGATAAGCTGGGCATTGTAAAACTATCTCAGGGCTCTTTTTCTTTACTTTGACTCTGCACTGGCAACAGTATAACTCCAGGCTAATACAAAGATACATTTTAAAATAGATCATGTGGGAGCTTTTAAACTTTGCAAAGCAGAAAATCCTTTTAATGTTATATGAGAGGACAGAGGATCCCATCCATTTCCTTCTAATGGTAAAAATGAATCAATCAGGAGTAGAGCTTTCTGCACGCATCCAAGCATGCATGCAGAGAGTTCTTTGTTACTTGACTTTAATGCAGTTTGCAGAATTATTTTCCATCTGTTATCTGCATATTTCACTTCACAGACACAAGATTGAGATCAGAAAATGCAGTAAAACTGCATCCTGAATATAAATAGATAGATGGGGAAGTGGAGGTTGGGGGCGGGGGCATGAGAAATACAGGTCTGAGCGATAAAGTACAGAAAAAGATTGTGGTTATTTAATTGTTTCCAAGGTTAGAAAAAATCAGTTCATTGTGTTTACTTACAAAGCTACTATGTGTAAACCAAAGTTTTTTTGGTTGAAAATCTTGCTGGACAATAACGAAGATATTTCACTAATACACAGCATTAGTTTATTGTATTAGTTGCAAATAAATTTAATGGTGAGCTGTAAAATTGTGCAATTGTTGCTTCTTGAGTGCATGGGTTTAATGTGTAATGATGCTAAAAATGCTCTCTGATTTCCTCATCTCTTCTCTCCCAAAGATGCTAACTGATGCAAGAATAATGTTTAACAGCTTCTGGCAACTCTCCAATATTTTGTCCGTTACTGAACCACTGGTTATCCTGTTGTTCAAAATTTGAGTCATTGTAAGTGAGTTCAATCCTCATGTCCACATATATGTAATTTCATTAAAGATCCCTGCGTAATAGTCAGGAATAGAAATATTGGCAAATGTTTCTCCTTATTCAGTGAATGATCTCTCAGTGTCAGTTTTCACTTCCCTGTTAATATTCTCTATGAAATTAACCAACACAGGCACTCACCACCCTTTGTGTTGAAAACTCACCTCGCACATCTCTCTTAAACTTCCACCCTCGCACCTTAAACCTGCGTCCCCTAGTAATTGACCTTTCCACCCTGGGAAAATGCCTCATACTTTCTAGTCTATCCATGCTGTTCATAACCTTATAAACTTCTATTAGGTCACCCCTCAACCTCCTGCGTTCCAGTGAAATAAATCCAATATATCCAACCTTTCTTCATAGCTAAAATCCCCCATACCAGGTAACATCCTGGTAAACATTTTCTGCACCCACTCCAAAGCATTCACATCCTTCTGGTAATGTGGTGACCAGAACTGTATGCAATATTCTAAGTGTGGCCCAACTAAAGTTCTATAAAGCTACTGCATAACTTGTCTGTCTTTATACCAAATGCCTTTTCCAATGAAGGGCAAGCATGCCATATGCCTTTTTTACTACCTTATCTACCCGTGCTGCCACCTTCAGTGCTTTGTGGACCTGCACACCAAATCCCTCTGCATATCAATATTCCTAAGGGTTCTGCCATTCACTGTATAATTGCCACCTGTACTTGACCTTCCAAAATGGATCACCTCACATTTGTCTGGATTAAACTCATCTGCCATTTTTCTGCCCATGCCTCCAACTTATCTACATCCTGCTGAATCCTCTGACAATCCTCCTCACTATTGCAACTCCACCAATCTTTGTATCATTTGCAAACTGGGAAAAAGCCTCATACTTTCCACACTAACCATGCCATTCATAATCTTATAAACTTCTATTAGCTCGCCCCTCAACCTCCTGCGTTCCAGCGAAATAAACCCAGTATATCCAACCTTTCTTCAGAGCTAAAATTCCCCAAGGCCCCAAAGTATCCTTCCACATCCAACTTGTACTTCCCCACATGTATCCATTCCACCCGATGTGGTCTCCCCTACATTGGGGAGACAGGATGCCAACTTGTGGATCATTTCAGAGAACATCTCTGGGACACCTGCACTAACCAATCCCACTGCTCTGTGGCTGAACACTTTAACTCCCACTCCCACTCCGCCAAGGACAAGTAGGTCCTGGGCCTCCTTCATCGCCAAATCCAAACCATCTGACACCTGGAGGAAGAACGCCTCATCTTCTGCCATAGGACGCTCCACGCATGATCAATGTGGTTTTCACCAGTTTCCCCATTTCTTTTCCCCCTTCCTTATCCCAGTCCCGACTTTCCAACTTGGCACTGCCCTCTTGAGTGGTCCCACCTGTCCATCTTCCTTCCCACCTATCTGCTCCACCCTCCTCTCCGACCTATCATTTTCACCCCCACCTTCACTCCCCCAACGCATTCCCAGCTGCCTTACCCCCCAGACCCACACCCCTCCCATTTATCTCTCAGCTCCCTTGGCCCACATGCCTCATTCCTGATGAAGGGCTGATGAAATATCGATTCGCCTGCTCCTCAGATGCTGTCTGACTGGCTATGCTTTTCTAGTACCACACTCTTTGACTCTGATCGCCAGCATCTGCAGTCCTCACTTTCTCCAAAGTTATTAATTAGACCAGCTACATTTTCCTCCAAATCATTTATGTAGATTACGAATAATTTTCTCTTCTTTGTGACTCGGTTTCATCCCATATCCCTGTAAGAATCCATTGAAGGAAATTTGGTCTCTATTTAGACAAGTCAATTAATCAGTATCAAATATTAGATTCTCCAGATGTTTGTCCATCTAACAGACCAAATACATATATATCTATTACAACACACAAGGGGCTAACTCTTACTTCTTTTTGGCAAAGTCTAAGTTTTGGATGTTTTTTTACCAGGAGGCCTAATGGGGTTTTTTTGCCCTTGTATTTTAGACTCACCAACATCCGCCTCTTTGGTATCTTTAATATCTGATTTCCAACTCATCTTACCAAGCTCCATTCTCAGAACAACTCCGCACTCAGTGGATATCTGCCAAAACACTGACATCCTTTGCATCTGCAACAACTTTATGACCTTAGCAAATAGGAACAGAAGTAGACTGCTTCACCCTTGAGCCTGCTCCACCACTCAATAGAGTCAGAGAATCATACGGCATGGAAATAGACACTTCGGTCCAACCAGTCCATGCCGAATATAATCCCACGCTAAACTAGTCCCTTCTGTCTGCACTTGAACCATTCACCTCCAAATATTTCTTACTCCCATACTTATCCAAATGCCTTTTAAACATTGTAATTGTACCCACACCCACCACTTTCTCTGAATGTTCATTCCACAGGTGAACCAGGCTCTGTGTTAAAAAATTGCTCCTTGATTCTTTTTTACAACTTTCTCATCTCACCTTAAAAATATGCCCCCAGTCTTGAAATCCCACACCCTAGGAGCAAACACCTGCCATTCACCTTATCTATACCCCTCATGATTTTATAAATCTCGATAAAGTTACCTCTGAACCTCCTACGATCCAGTGAAAAAAGACCCAGCTCATCCAGCCTCTCCATATAACCCCAACCTACCATTCCCAAAAACATCCTGGTAAATCTCTTCTGAACCCCCTCCAACTTTATAATTTCCTTTCTATAACAGGGAGGTCAGAGCTTATCATAGTACTCCAGATGAGGCCTCACCAACATCCTGTTTAACATCAGTATAGCATCCCAGCTCCTATACTCAAAGGTCTGAACAATGAAGGCAAGCATGCTAAATGCCTTATTAACCACCTTATCCCAATGTGATGCAAATGTCAAAGAATTATGTACCTGAACTCTGAGATCCTTCTGTTTTACAACATTACCCAAGGCTGTACTTTTATTTGTGTTCATAAGGTCATAGAGTCACAGAATGTACAGTACAGAAATAGGCCTTTGGTCCAACTCATCCATGCTAACCAGATACCTTAAATAAATCTAGTCCCATTTGCCAGCATTTGGCTCAAATCACTCTAAACCTTTCTTATTCATATACACATGCAGATGCCTTTTAAATGTTGTAATTGTACCAGCCTCCACCACTTCCTCTGGCACCTCATTCCATACATGCATCACCCTCTGTTTGAAAAAAATGCCCCTTAGGTCCCTTTTAAATCTTTCCCCTCTCACCTTAAACCTGTGCCCTCTAGTTTTGGACTCTCCCACCCTGGGGAAAAGACCTTATCTATTCACCGTATCCATGCCCCTCATGATTTTACAAACCTCTACAAGGGATCATCCTTCAGCCTCCAACACTTCACGGAAAACAGGCTATTCATCCTCTCCCTATAGTTCATATCCTCCAACCCTGACAACATCCTTGTAAATCTTTTCAAGTTTCATAACATCCTTTCTATAGCAGGGAGACCAGAATTACACGCAGTATTTGAAAAGTGGCCTAATCAATGTCCTGAACAGCCGCAACATGACCTCCAAACTCCTGTACTCAATACACTGACTAACAAAGGCAAGCATACCAAATGCCTTCTTCACTATCCTTTCAACTGCGACTCTTCTTTCAAGGAATTATGAACCTGCGCTGTAAGTTCTCTTTGTTCAGCAACATTCCCCAGGACCTTACTATTAAGTGTATAAGTCCTGCCTTGATTTGCGTTTCCAAAATGCAGCACCTCACATTTATCTAAATTAAACTCTATCTGCCACTCCTTAATCCATCTGACCAAGATCATGTTGTACTCTGAGGCAACCTTCTTCATTATCCATTCGTTTTGCCTTTGTTTGTTTTACCAAATGCAACACTTCGCATTTATCCAAGTTAAACTCCATCTGGCACTCTTCAGCGCATTGACCCAATTGATCAAGATCCCCTTGTAACCTTAGATAGCCTTCCTTACTGTCCACTATACAACCAATCTCAGTGTCATCTGCAAATTTACTAACCATGCTTTCTATGTTCTTATCTAAATCACTTACATAAATGACAAGCAAAAGCGGACCCAGTACCAATCTCCGTGGAACACTGCTCATCACAGGCCTCTAGTCCAAAAAACCATCACAGTCTCTCTCCTGTCATAAAGCCTATTTTGTGTCCAATTGGCAAGCTCACCCTGAATCCCACGTGAACTAGTCTATCATATGTAACCTTGTCAAAAGCTTCACTAAAGTCCAAGTAAGCAATGTCTACTGCTCCGCCCTCATCATTCTTTTCAGTTTCTTCTTCAGAAAAAGAGGTTCATGGCTGATCTAACGTTCCTCATGTCCACTTTCCTGCTCTTTCCCCATAATTCTTGATTCACCTACTGATCAAGAATCTATCTCAGCCTTAATAAAATGCTTTATCCATAAAAAGCAGGACAAAACCAACCTGTTAAAACTATTCAAGGTCTTGTTGACTGTGCTAACAAATAGCAATTGCATGTCAATAACCTGTTTAAACTGAGCTAAAATTCAGTTTGGTTTTACCAGAGACAGTCAGCTCCTGACCTCATTACACTATTGGTCCAAATACAGAGAAAATAACTGACATCCAAATGAGAGATTAGAGAGACTGCCCTTGACATGAAGGCAGCAATTGACTGACTGTGGTATTAAGCAGGCCAAGCAAAATCTCAATGAGATTCACTGAATAAACTCTTCACTGGTTGAAGTAATACCTGGCATAAAGGAACTTAGTTGTCCTTTTTTATATCCATTCACAGGATGTGGGTGTGGCTGGTTAGGTCACCATTTATTGCCCATCCTGATTATCCAGATAGTAGTAAAGAGTTCATCATATTGAAGAGTGTGGTGCTAGAAAAGCACAGCCGGTGAGGCAGCATCGAAGGAGCAGGAGAGTCAACGTTTTGGGCATAAACCCTTCATCAGGAATCTCCTGCTACTTGGATGCTGACTGTCCGGCTGTGCTTTTCTAAGACCACACTCTTCGACTCTGACCTCCAGCATCTGCAGTCCTCACTTTCTACTCATAATCATATTGGAGTTACATGTACACCATGCATCAAGTCCTGGACAATATCCAATCTTGGGTTGAAAGTAAAATTTGCACCACACATGTGCTAATCAATGACAAACCAGCAAGCAATAATTTGATCATCTCTTGTTGAGAGGAATTTATTAAAGTCTCAGAGATGGAAGAGAGTGACAATCAAGAAAAATAGGTAAAAATCGTGCATTTGTAGAATCTTCTCCAACAAAAGCATATTTTGCTTTACTTCTGTTATAGGATAATTACTAGAGAATATCATTAAATGGATGGAAGATGGAAGGTAATAAGTAAGAACAGATGACAAAGTGCAGAACATTCTTAGCCCCTGAGCGAATTGGGCCATGGTGAGAATGTTGGGATAATTTTGTGAGATGGGAAACGAGGACCTATTTGACATCAAGAGCAAAATATTCAATTTTCCAAGCTAGTATTGAACAGTGAGACAACATTCTCATTAATGAATATTGAGAGCCATATTTTTACAGATTATCACTCATTATTACCTTGGTTATTACATAATCCCACCTCATTGATATGCAGTTTCGTAATCTCTCACTTGGTGGATAGAAACTGGACAATGAGAATTCCTGATTTGAAAGTCAATGCAGTTACCTGCAAATCCAGCTCGCCACTTGCTTTTCTGGATCTCTAGCCCTGAATGTCTCAGGGCAAACTCCATGGGCATTAAGCATATGTGCCCAATGTCCACAAACAATGGCATAAGCCAACCTCACTACATCATCATGGCACATCTCTAATCCACTTACTATGCGCTTTTGCACTTCAATGCTGTATGTTAGAGCACACCGGCACATCTCATTGGAATACTGCTGCAAGGACACTTTGCTTGCAGGTTCTGGCACCCATTCCAGCACGCTCCTCACTTAGTCTTTTAGCACGCACTCACTTTGAACTTATTTTGTTGCTTACAGCATCTTTGCTGTGTCTTGCCATTTTGCACTTTGTCCATTCAGCAATGCTAATCTCTCACTTTTTCCATATGCCCTTGCTTATTATTTTATACAAATAATCATTTTGAATACCTCAATTGAACTTGCCTCCATCACACTTCCAGGCAGTGCATTCTATACCCTAACTAATCACTGAATTAAAATGATTTTTCTCATATCATTCTTGCTTATTTTGCAAATCACTTTAAATCTGTACTTTCATTCTTTTTCTTCTTTTACAAGCAGGAACAATTTCTCCCTATCTATTCTCAAATCGCTCATGATTTTGAAAATTTCGATGAGATCTTCTTTTTGCCTTCTTTTCTCCGAAGAGACAAGTCCTAACCTCTTCAATCTATCCTCAAATCTGAATCAAATCTCATTCCCAGGACCATTCTTTTCAACCACTTCTGCTCTGTCCCCAGTACATTCACATCCTTCCTGTAATGTGGCATCCGGACTGTCCACAATACATTAACTGAGATTTAACAAATGTTTTATATAAGTCACGATTACCTCCTTGCTATTGTACTGTATGCTCCTATGATTTAAGTCAAGGGTACTGTGTGTTTTACATACTGCTCTCTCTACCTGTCCAGCCACTTTCAACGATCTGTGCGCGCACACACGCACAGGTCCCTTTCTCCTGCACTTCCCCTTCCTCACACCATCCCCCCCCCATTTAGAATTGTAACCCATATTTTATATTTTATTTCAATGTCTTCCTACAAAAATACATCACTTCATACATCTCTGCATTGAACATCATCTGACACCCATTTACGTGCTCTACCAACTTGTTTATGTTTTTTTTAGTTCTACATTGTCAACCCCAATTCTTCTAAGTTTTGTATCATTTGCAAACTTTGTAATTGCTCCTGTATACCAAGATCTGTAACAGTAATATACAGAACAACCTCTGTTATCCAAACATCAATTATCCAAATTTCGGATTATCCAAACAAGATCTCAAGGTTCCATTATCCGAACAATCAGTTATCTGAACAATCAGTTATCCAAACAAAATGGTCCCCACCCATTTTGTTCAGATAACTGAGGTCGTTCTATATATCAGAAAAAGCAAGGGTTGTAATACTAATTCCTGAGGAACTCCGCTGCAAACCTGCCTCTAGCCTAAAAAATATCCATTGACCATTGCTCTCTGTTTCCTATCAATCAGCCAATATTGTATCAACATTGCTACTATCTCTTTCATATCAAGACCTTTAATTCTCCACACAAGTGGTGTTGCTCTTTATCAAATGCCTTCTGAAAAACCATGTACACTCCACCAATAGCATTGCCCTCATCAGCCTCTTCAAAACCCCCCAGCAATTTAGTTAAACAATTTCTCCTTTAGACATCCATACTAACTCTTTCTAAGCAAACTGTTTTCCTGTACACCTGATTACTTCCCGAAAAATTGGTTCTACAAGTTTTACAACTGCTGAAGTTAAACTAACTGGTATGTAAATGCCGGCCTATCCTCACAACCTTCCTAGACCAAGGCCATCATGTTTGCAATTCTTCAGACCTCTGGCACTGTCCCAAGCTAAGGGAAGACTGAAAGATTATGGATAGTGGCCCTTCAATTTCCACACATTTTTCTTCAAAATCTTTGGGTCCTGTCTGGTCCAGGTATCATGTCAACTTTAAGTAGTAATGGTGTACCCACTACTTCTTCCTTAATTTTGCGTCGCTGTGGCAACAGGTTTTCTCCCACTGCCTATATGATATTTCCCTCTTTGGTAAAAACGTGGTTTATTCTACCATATTGTGAGCCATTATCTCCTGGAGTGAATGAATAGGAGTTTCTGAGTGTGATGGAAGTAAGTGGCACAGCTATTAGGAATGGTGTAGGTGTGAGAAAAGTGTCTTAGGTGAGAAGGTGAGAGGCACAAAAGCCATGCAAGGTTATTAGTATGAGGGTGGGTGAGAGCGAGTGAGAGAAGATGCTGCATGTGTCGGTGAGAATGGTAATTCATGAGCCTTGGTGCTAGGTGAGTGCAGCGCAGAGATAGCATGAGTGTGAGGTAGCAGAGAGAAATGTTAGCACCTTCCCTGGCAGTGCGGAGAAGGTAATTGATATTCTTCCCATGCTGCTGGGTTTTCTCCAGTATGTGGAGATTGCACTGATCCATGTGGCATCCTCAAGCCTGGCTGGCACAGTCTGGTGTTATAACCCCCACAGACAGACCTGGGAGGCAAGGGTGGCTAACCTCTGCACCACCCCATCCACCAGGGTTTAAGGCTGTCTGCTACAAAGGAGCCACTGATTTCCCTTTATCTGCCATGTCTGAAGCAAATATTTGGAACTGTGCAGGACAGATTGGGACCAACACTTTTGTCTAGATATGCAATGGCTTGTTAAATATGACACCGACACCAAGATGTCCAGACAGTGGCGAAAATTTCTGGCTATGGTTAGTGGTAGAATTGGGCTGACATTGGATGAGTGGGATACCACAGGGGCATGGTTCATAGTTAATGAGGCAAGTTGGAGACAGCAGTATTGCTTGGCCTTGTGGTGAGAAATCCTCCATGAAACTCAACACAAGTGATATTTAGCCGATTTCTGGTAAGATTCAGCCCAATGCATCCCAGCAAACAAGGATTTTCTTGATGCTTTGAACAAATCTTATTGAGGAACAGATTTAAAGCAGGCCATATTTTCAGGCAGTGCATTTGCTTACATTTTATTTTGCTCTGTTAATATTTTCCATGATTAAAAAAGGTGCTTTTGCTTCCATGAGCTCATATGAAAAACACATGAAAACCATGGAAAATAGACTCTCTCACTGTTACAGTGGATTTAGTTGGAAATATTTATATGTGAGCCCATTATGAGAAATGAAAATTAGAGGAATGAATTTATTGTGAAAAATCTTGAATTTATCTCTTACATTTTTAGAAATTTGTAGGACACTTATGACAACACAAAATAGGTTTAAAAACTGGCACACTACAGTAGAAATGTTTAGTACTCTATATCGCCATTTTATTGTAATTAGTAAGTGCAGCAAAAAATGACAGGTGAGAAAACGTCTGAAATAGCTAATTGATATTAAAATAAATGGTGCAGCAGAATTGATTGGTAATTCTTTCTTGGGCTACTCAGTGCAAGCCAGATTTATTGCAGCTCAATCTTTATTAGATAAAAGGGAAGAATAAGGAAAATGTACTTTCATTTTTTAATATTGCAGTGTCACATTTTGTATTTTTAGTTTCAGTGCAAAACAAGTAATACTTTTATTCTGGTGTTAAGTTCCTCTTCGAAATGTTGAAAGGTTTAGATTTGAATTTTATTTTATATGGAGAGCTTTCAAAGTCAACGACTCACAAGGCAGCAATATGTAGAATATGTCCAAGGTTAGAAATGTTTTTAAAGGTGTATGTGCACTAAACGACTGACTGACTGAAAATAATGCAGTCTCTATTAATAACAAATGTTTACAGAGGATTGAATCTTGACTATCACTGCAATAAACTCTGCACCGGTCTATTGAAATTGATCTCATCTCCCCTGTCGAGCTGAGCATCTGACCTCACAACCTCTCCATGCAAGCACCGTCTATTTCCAAGCCTGTAATATAAACTGAGTCCGCTCGTGCTTCAGTCTACATGCTGAAACTTACATCCTTTCCTTTGTTGCTTCCAGACTTGACGATTACAATGCTGTCTGGATGATCCACCCCTATCCCCTTCATCCTCCATATTCCAGCCTCCATAATCTTCAATTCATCAAAAACTCACTTGTCTATATCTTTTCCTGTTCATCCATCACGCCTGCCCTCACTAACCACTAATACCCAACATTGGCTCCCTGTCCCCAAAGCCTCAAATTTGGAATTATTATCCTCCTGCTTCAGTTTATGCACGACTTAGCCATGCCCTATCTCCACAATCTCCCAATCAAAAACATGCCATTCTTCAGACCCTGACTTTAGTTCACCTCCCCCTCACTTTGCCTCACCTGTGGGAGTTGTTCCTTCAGCCAAATAATCTGGAACTCTCTCCAAAATCCTATTGACTCTGCATTTCTTTCTCCTCCTATAAGATCTATTTTAAACTAACTTCCTTGATTCAGGTTTTATGTTACCTGCCTAAATTTATTACTTTAGCTTGTTGCCCATTGTTCCTTTGATTATGCTCCCGTGAAATTCCATGGAATGGTTTGCCAGATTAAAGGTGCTGCATAAATGCAAGTTTTGTATGGAAGATCTTACCTGAAAAGAAAATCAAAACTACATAATGCTCTGCACTTGAATGTGGTGCTGTGACACCTAAAATTGAAGACTAAGTGGACTGGAGATCTTAAAAAATCTGCAGAGAGTGGTTTGGCGAGTGTGGAAGATAGTTTTAAGACTTCAAAGCTTCTGTGCAAACCTAAGCACAGTGCTCTTGTCACTGCACTACAGCAATAGCTATCAATACGGCCCGACCTGCAGTGTTCAAGTGCTGGAGTGTACTGTAAATGGACCAGAGGTGTGTCACAAGGTTCTTAGAGGCAGTCACATGTCAGATGCTGATGTCTGTGGACACGAGGGGGCATCTGACTGGTGCCCATGGAGCATGCCTGGACTAATTGGTGCCCCCCCGTATCCAACATGGAGCAAGCTCCAGGCAAAATTCACCAGGTTCCCCCTCTGTTGAGTTTTCCTAATGCCTAGCTTGCTTGGTGAGTTTGATAAGATCAAAAGCTGAAAATTAATGAATCAGGGTGAGCCATGAACAAGATTTTTAACACCAATCCTATTTGACTGGAAACCTGCCTTTACCTAACTCTGCTTATGAGTATAATGGTAAAAACAATGACTGCAGATGCTGGAAATTAGATTCTGGAGTAGAGTGGTGCTGGAAACGCACAGCAGTTCAGGCAGCATCCGAGGAGCAGGAACGTCAACGTTTCGGGCAAAATCTGTATTCCTGATGAAGGGCTTTTGCCCGAAACGTCAATTTTTCTGCTCCTCGGATGCTGCCTGAACTGCTGTGCTTTTCCAGCACCACTCTACTCCATTATGAGTATAATGTCTCATCGTTGAGATAGATCGGCAGGAGGCTGGAAGAACATAGCAAGCCAGGCAGCATCAGGAGGTGGACATTTCGGGTGTAATCCTTCTTCAGGACTTACACCAGAAGAGTCGACTTCTCTGCCTCCTGATGCTGCCTGGCTTGCTGTGCTCTTCCAGCCTCCTGCCTGTCTATTTTGGATTCTAACATCTGCAGTTTTCTTTTGTCTCTATCCATGGTTGAGATGGACTGCATCAAATTTTACATTTGATTCTGCCACACATCTGACTAGACCCCAGGTTGCTGCACCACACTGTAAAAATCCATCTGCTTCACTACCTTCCCTTCGTGCTGGATATCTGCTGCTTTTACCTGGTCTGGCCGACATATGGTTCCAGCAATGTAGTTGGTTCTTAATCACCTTATGAAATAACTTGGAAGGCCAATTAGTGCAAAGGAAACCAAAACAAAAACAGGAATGCTGGAAAATTCCAATAGGTCTAGCAGCATCTGTAGAGAGAAAACAGAGTTAATGTTTCATGCCCAGTGACCCTTCTTCAGAATTAACAATGGGCATCAAGTGTCATACCTGCTATACTCACATCCCCTTTCTGAATTAAATTTAAGAAAAACATGAAAGGGAGGTAGAAGTCATGCTTGAGTTGTACGAGGTCCTGTGTTTACCCACAGCTGGAGCACTGTGAATGGTCTGGGCACCAGACCTTTTCGAAGATTAGTTAGAGCTTGAGGGAATAAAACATTGATGACACCAGAACTTCAAGAGTTCAATTGTAAGGTGAGATGACACAATAATGTCGTTTATACCATAAAACATGGAAAGTTAAGGGCTGTTTTGATTGATTTTTCAAAATATTGAGGTGACACGCAGATTGATTGATTTGATTAATTTATTTATTGTAGTTACAGTTACCTAAGTACAGTGAAAAGTTTTGTTTTGCAAGCAGTTTGCAATCATAGTAAACAAAGGCATACAGATCATAGGGTGCTTAGACAGAGTGAGGCATATAGGTTACAGCTGCACAGGAGGGGCACAAAGCAAGATCAACATCAGCAAGATCCACATTGACCAGAGCATAGGGAGAAATAAATTACTTCTATAGGTTGGGGAGCCTACAGCTGAGGGTTAAAGGAGAGGGGGGAGGGGGATATAGTTTAAAAATTATACTGATTTAATTAGTCAACACTCCAAATCACAAAGAGTGTTAGAGGTTTGAAACTCTCTTCCTCAAATGACAATTGATGCTAGACCAATTGTAAATTTTCAAACTAAGATCGATAGATTATTATTAACTCAGGTTGTAAATTTGCTCACTGAGCTGGTAGATTTTTTTGCAGATATTTCGTCACCATGCTAGCTAACATCATCATCAGTGAGCCTCTGGTGAAGTGGTGGTGTTCTGCCCCACTTGCTATTTATCTGTCTCGGTTTGTTATGGTGGGTGATATCAGTTCCGGTTCAGTTTCTGAGAGGTTGGTAAATGGGCGCCAAATCAATATGTTTATTGATAGAGTTCTGGTTTGAATGCCAGCTTTCTAGGAATTTCCGTATGTGTTTTTGTTTGGCCTGTCCCAGGATGGATTATCCTAGTTGAACTGGTGTCCCTCTTCGTCAGAGTGTATGGATACCTGTGATAGTTGGTCGTGTCGTTTGGTGGCTAGTCGGTGCTCATGTATCCTGGTGGCTAGCTTACTGCCTATTTGTCCAGTGTAATGTTTATTACAGTCCTTTCAGGGTATTTTCTATATGGCGTACGTTCTGCTGGTTGTTAGTATGGGGTCCTTTAAATTCATCAGGAGCTGTTTCAGTGTGTTGTTAGGTTTGTGGACCAACAAACCGAAACTCCATTACCAAACATATAGATTTGGACCCCATTTACTAATCTCTCAGAAACAGAACTGGAAATAATATCACCCACCATAACAAACCGAGACAGATAGTTAGCAAGTAGGGCAGAACACCAATACTTCACCGGCGGCCTACTGATGATGTTACCGAGCATGTGTGACCAAGCGCCTGAGAAAGTCTACCAGCTCAGCAAACAAATTTATAACCTGAGCTACAAATCTTCTCCAAATTCTCAGTTATTATGAACTGAAATTATTAAAGGATGAAGCAAACGAGTGCACATTTCATTGAATGAAAAAGCAGGCTGAAGGTGAGAGCTGGAATGCAGATGTTATTATGAGATGGATTTTGTTGAAGATGGATATTAGCAGGGCCAAAAGCAATTGGGGATGTGACTCTGCTGATGACAGGACCCAGGGCCACACCTTACATTGGCAACCAATTACATGGTAAAACATAGCCCCATTTCTGTCTGACTGATAGAGTTGTGGTGAGCTGAGTCATGTCTGAGGTTAATAGTGCATTTTGTTAGATGGAGCATTTAAAGGTATTTTCTCTGACCATGACCACAATTGCAAAGTTAGTGAATCTCTTGTACAAGGTTTAAAATCACACAACACGAGGTTATAGTCCAACAGGTTTAATTGAAAGCTCTAGCTTTCGGACGGCTGCTCCTTCATCAGGAGGTTGTGTCTCCAAAAGCTAGTGTTTCCAATTAAACCTGTTGGACTATAACCTGGTGTTGTGTGATATTTAACTTTGTACACCCCAGTCCAACACCGGCATCTCTGAATCTCTTGTAGCAATGCATTCTGGTGCTTTGCGCTTGGTCACTGACATTGTTGGGCTATATGGTCCCTGACTTTCTGTCCATATGCCTGGAGATCATCCTGACACCTGCAGATATCTAACATCACTCCTCTTTTCCATTTTGTTCACCAAGACCTTAATACAGTGTTCAAATACTTTGAAGATCACCCACTCTCATGTTGCCATTCTCTGCCTTTTCCAGCTAAGGTGCAGCGCCTACAGGTCTATAAGCCCCCGTTTTAGTCACCCAGTACCTTTTGTTTAGGAAACCTGGTTAGCATGAATGAGTTGAGCCGAAGGGCCTGATTCCGTGATTTATGCCTCAATGACTATAAGATGCAAGCTAGTTTTGAACTTTGAAGACTAGCTTTATCCTGAGGTCACTACTCATGATAATGACTCGCTTCTCAGGCAATCAACAGTGTGATTACGGTTGGCTTTGATGGTGAAACTCAGCAAGGAGCTCAAATGTGCGTGTGCTATCAATGCATTACAATGCTGTAGCTTGCCCAATCCAAACCTTTTTTGAGGCAACGAAATTGAGGCTACAGCTTTGTCCCAGCTAACCCCCATTCTGCAGTTTACAGCATTTCATCTTAAAAGAGCCCTTATTTAAAATACCTACCTCTCAATACTCGTATTACACTGAGAGCCAAATTGTATAAACTGAAGCTTATTTAAACAGTGATGCCACCACTTACTGCAGAATTCTGCTGGGGATCAAACACTCTGACCAAATCCAGAACAAACAGTTTTATTACCTTGTGGAATGAGAGCTTCGAATTGGCTTAATCCATCAATAGCAGCGCTGGTGGATCAGACACATCTTTCATAGAGATAAATATAAGGCAGTGAATTCCTATACACTCCAGCCTACTAATGGCCTTTGTTACAAAGGTAGTGAAACACTGTGATATCCACAACATGTTGTGGATTAATTAACGAAATACATAACTGTGTGTAGAGAAAATCTTCTGCCGAACATGAAGTTGAGGTAGAGATCAAGCAAAAATGTTACAAACGCTCCTCGATAACAATGATGCTTCAGATATTATGCACGGTGTCTGAACACTGTGGCACAGTGGTTAGCACTGCTGCCTCACAGCGCCAGAGACCAGAGTTCAATTCCCGCCTCAGGCGACTAACTGTGTGGAGTTTGCACGTTCTCCCCGTGTCTGCGTGGGTTTCCTCCGGGTGCTCCGGTTTCCTCCCACAATCCAAAGATGTGCAGGTCAGGTGAATTGGCCATGCTAAATTGCCCGTAGTGTTAGGTAAGGGGTAAACGTAAGGGTATGGGTGGGTGGCGCTTCGGCGGGGCGGTGTGGACTTGTTGGGCCGAAGGGCCTGTTTCCACACTGTAAGTAATCTAATCTAATCTAATTTTATCATTCCGAATCTATTGTTTGAAACCCAAGAGTTCACTCAGCTGTTTTGACAGGCTTATTGAGGTAATTGGTGTTGAGAGTGTGGTGCTGGAAAAGCACAGCAGGTCAGGCAGCATCCAAGGAGCAGGAAAATCGACGTTTCAGGCATAAGCCCTTCATCCTGGCTCAGAAGTGGAGGCACTACCACTGTACCTCAACAACCTATTAAAGTTTTGAAATACATCAGCAAGGATTGAACACAAAGTCCATGGTTTATAAGTCCAGTACTCTAATCACTGAGCTATGGGACCCAGAAAAACTCAACAGGTTAGTGACTGTCATGCAAAACAAGCTGAGGTTTGTAAATTGGAGGCACGAAACAAGCACTGTTCAAAAATGAACTTGAAAACAATTACCGTATGTTGATCGAGAGCTGTTTATAGCTGACTGCCATCATTTCTACAAACATTTTTATAAAAATTAGTTTTCTTTATTTTCTGGAGATGACAATTTAACAACAACTTGAATTTATGTTGCAGCTTTTACATAATAAAGTGTTTCAAAGTAATTCATGGGAATATTGTAAGGTAAATTTCGATACCAGCCATCTGTCCGGTCTGTAACATAGAGTAAGGGTATTTGAGGTAATTCACTTCCACCAATCCTTCTTTCTCCATATTGTTGACTCGGGACTATTTAACGATCAATGGTCGAGGAAACACACTGTATCATCCTTAATGAAGAGACACTGTTCTCAGTGAGCAAGATGGCTTATTGCATTATAGCCACAAGTACAACAATATTCTAGTCAGGCATAATTATGAGACTCTCAGCAGCAATACTGAATAGCCCTGATCCCTACATAGGGTAGCGCACTTCACAAAGCAGGGAATTACGTGTCAATCTCAAACAGATAGAACAAATACAACAATAAGTGAATAGCAGCTGTCACTTGGAATACTAGCACAATTCTGAATTTTCAGTTTTTCATATCTGCAAAAGCAGTGTTTAATGCGCCAAATACTGTCTACAACTTACAGGTACAAATCTAATGTTTAGTTTTGTGTGAGATCTTACTGCAGCTCTGAGTATGTTTGGTGGATTTTAATAATGAATAAGTATTAAAAGGGAGCATAAAAACTCTGAATGGACCTCAATAAAAAAACACAATGCAGATAATGGTGGACTTATTTCATATGACCAAGTTAACATTTCATATTTATAAACTTGCTTAAGAATCTGCTATAATACAACATCAGAATTTTGATAAACAACAGTATAATTTAACAATAGACTGTACAGTATTATGTGAAATACCAACAAAAGGATAGAATGTTAATTTTTTTTAAGTTTAGAATTGCACAACACCATAATTGAGAAACTCTTTAAATATTTGTAGTTTTCCCAGTTTGAAAACAATTAATTCTAGCAGAGAATGAGAACAATCACTAACATTCTAATCATAGAAAGGGATACTTCACGGTTTATTTGAATGTTATTTGAAGTCAGCAATATATCCAAAATTAACAAAAACTACAAAAATGCATTGAAGATTTATGGTTTTCCCTAAGCTTTGTTCTGTCATTTATTTTTGAAAAAGAAGCATTACCAGCATTACCACAATAAATGTAGTGTATTACATGATAGCAAGATATGACTCACAATGTCTAATTAAACATAATTACAAAGACTATATGGAGCCGGGGGTGAGGCCTCTGGCCACATCAGGACCTAGACCAAGACTATGAAACATCATCACCTTGGAGGGAACCGAATGCAGTCTCTAACATTACCCTTATCAGTACTATTTTATACTATAGAACATCTCTCCAGAAGTTACTTCCCCATAGTTTACATTTATATATTCAGGTATACAAGCACTTTTATATTTACCACTATCCCACTATCTCTGAGGTTCCTGGCTTCAAAAATTCAAGCAGTCTAGAAATGTTACAATTTTGCTAGATTGCACTTTTATTGGACCTGGGAGATTGGTAGGTTCTTGGCTTGAGCACTGTAGATTTCGGAGATCATTTCTCTACTGGAGAATCCTTTATCCCTTGGATGTCCTTCACAGGTAATCATATCCAAATAGCTTGTCCATCACTTTCTTTGGAGGACCCTTAATCACATGATTTCTTTTTGCGGAGGAACTCTGCTTCACTATCTCACATAGTTGCCTCATAACATTACCTAAGAGATGGTTAATCTCATGTATAGGAGAAAGTGAGGTCTGCAGATGCTGGAGATCAAAGTTGAAACTTTATTGCTGGAACAGCACAGCAGGTCAGGCAGCATCCAGGGAACAGGAGATTCGACGTTTCGGGCACAGGCCCTTCTTCAGGAGAGAGAAGGGCCTGTGCCCGAAACGTCGAATCTCCTGTTCCCTGGATGCTGCCTGACCTGCTGTGCTGTTCCAGCAATAAAGTTTCAACTTTAATCTCATGTATATCCTTCCTGAAAAATGGCTGCTCTGTGGAAACAAGTTCTTTTACCTCATGGCATCATGGATCTTCAGAACCAATAACTTCCTGTTTTTGATCATCTCCTGAATCTGTTCACATTGGTCTGGCTTTCATGGAGTTATATGTAGCTCGTTGTCATTTTGTTCAAGCAACTATTGACTCTTAATCAGTTGACACATCTGAACTGAAGCATTGAAGGACTTTACTTCAACTGGTTGAGTAGGTTGGACATGTTCATTTGCCTTCAGTGGATGGTTTCTTGCTGAACCAGACATTTGTACTTCCTCAGTCATGGTACTAGAGCATTACTTCTTACTTTGAAGTATTGTTGCAACTGGGATTCATCATTCTTCTTTAAAAGACAAAGGACCAAAGTTTGCTTGTGAACTTGTATCAGCTCATCACCTGGCTTCAAAGTGACCTTTATTGTTTCCATTTGTTCAGGAAACATCAGTTAAAGATTTGGCAATAAGCTGAAATGGGTTGTACAGCTCATTCTTGTTTACATATTTGTTTTTCTGATAAACACACTTGATCTTTCCGACATGCTTCAATGATGTGGGAATAGAAATATGTTATTGAAGCATGTCTACCACTCCTGTCAAGTCACAGACTTCCTTCATGTTGCCAATATGCAACAATTCCTTTGAGCCACCATAGATATTGTCAATAGATTCTTTTTTCTTTCAGGGTTCCACCACGAACCTCGCGATCCCAATCAAATCTTCTACTGATTTCCCCTTACCTGGTTGGGCAGCAATCAGTTGATATCTTAGAATTGCTTGATCTCCTTCTGCTACTTCAAGGATGTTGAGATCAAGGCATATATAAACTCAAAAGCAAAACATTTTCAACTCTCTCACACTGTTTGTGCTTTAGCATTACCTTTTCCATACCTTTACACTTAAGAGTTATTTCATCTGGAGCATGTAGCCTAATCTGTGTACACTGTAACTTTTGTCACTTCAACCAAGGTATTTAATCTGATAGGACTGTAACACTTGCCCTATATCAAACTTAGAATAATGAGATGTCTATTGATGCACCCAAGTTCTGCCAAACCTGAGCCAGCTGCATCACCAACTTCCCTGAGGAATGTCTTCGGTATATTTTTCAGTGGTAGGTATTCTTTCACATTAGCAAGCATTTGGCTATTTTCTACTTTGGAATTGTATCTTACTTCTGCTCATCTTCTGGAATTTGACACATTTCTGTCACAGCTAGGCACAGCTTTACTGTGAGACTGTTTTGTTGCATAGTGCTGACTCTGAGTATTTGCTGCTTGGCTTATTCTTTATATTGGTTTGGCACCTGGGTTTAAAGAAAGTTTATACCTTACAAACTGTATAGGTTCTGTTGGTCTCTTGTGGTGAGGCTGTCCATCTCCTCTGAGAACATTATTCCTGAAACTTTTGAAATGTTTGCTTCTCAGATAAGCCTTGAATTGAGACTCCCTCCTACAGTTCCTCGTTGTCTAAGGACCCTGTAACTACCAAGTGTGACAGGTCTTTTTACTCTCTCTCCCTAGCTCACACTATCTTTCCTACATCTCTTGTGAGCCCTGAGGGGAGGATTTTAGCTTAGAGAATTGTTTTTCCATTGCTATTCTTTCCATGAATTCTGCAGAAGACTCCTCAATTCAATTCCTTGCAGCTTCTGAATGCCTGTTTGATTATTCTTAAAGCGATAACATTCTTAAAGTAGTAAATCCACTGTCTTCTGAAATTTCCTGGACAGCAGATACTCAGGAACATCACCACCTGCAAGTTCCTCTCCAAGCCATTCAATATTTTGACTTGGAAATATACAGTCAATTCTGCTATGATGCATATGTCTTCAATGTGAATTCGTTTTAATGCGACTGAAGAACTTAGACCATTATCTGAACTTTCCTTACCTGTATTGGCTATAATGCGATTCCAACCCTGTTAGTTGAAATGGCGTGGCTATTGCGCGATTTTCTTAAACGCGAGATCGCATGAGAACTATCGCATTATATCCGAACTGACTGTTTCGCTATTCCTTCACTGCCACTGGATCAAAATCCTGGCTTTCCCTCACAAATGGCATTGTGGGTCAACCCATATCAGGCAGAATGCAACAGTTCAAGAAGACAGCTCACCATCACCTTCTCAAGGGCAACTAGGGATGGGCAATAAGTGGTGACCAGGCAATGATGCTCATATCCCATAAATGAATTTTAAAAGTTCAATTTTTATCATGGTTGTTACATTGGTGTATTTAAGGAACAATTCCACTGCTGACCCGGCAATGGTTGGGGTAGGGTGCTGCACCAATTGTCTTTATACACTACGTCTACGGGTCTATTTGGTTAACAATGGCAGAGGGTAAACCTACCAATGAGTCTGTACAAGAAGAGGTACTTGTCTTAAAACAAGGTACAGCTTCTTGCTTTGTAGCGATAGGTACAAGTTATCATGGCAAAGCATAATTATTAAGAGCCGGGGATAATACCTCCGTCCTCATCAGGGATCGAGGGCTGGATTCCGCAAGCGTTCACCAAGATTGTGTGATATCATCAGGTAGAGTGGAGCCTAAAGTAGTCTCCGCTAATATTCCATTTAGAGCTATTGCCTATGTTATTCACAAGATATCACTAAATAATTAGTTTTCAAAATAATCCAGCAGTGTTTCAGTTAAAATTTTAACGCAAGATTTAATTATTTGAATAATACATTGAAGCAGGTAGATATTAGTCAAACATTTAATTAAAAACAATAATGGTAATACATTTAATTAACATTGTAAATGACAAATGGCCATTGCACTTTGACAAATTTGAATTATAGGGTAATAATGTCTTTTCAGGACATCTTGTTACGCAGTAACAATGCTCCCATTTCTGGGTCAGAAGCTGCAGTTTCAGTCCAAAGCCAGGAATCATTGGCCATGGAGGGTGAAGTCATAATGTGGGCAAACAGATTGATCATCAACTTTTACATCCTTCCAAGTTATCTGATAGCAGGTGATAACAGCGGGACTTCCTTGGTCAGCCATCCTATAGAAAACAATGGCAAACCATTGCAGTACTTTGCCTATAAACATAGAGCGGTCCAATGAAATTCCACACATCAACATTTAAAAATAAGACAGAGGACAACAGACAGGCAGAATATCTAATTAAAACACTTGTTCTTACACCTGATAAGTGTATGTTTGAAGAGACATCACTCAACTATCTATGCCCTTCAAAAAAGGGTGTGCTTCATTTTGGGGAACACAATTACACTTTACCTTGTATAAAGGAACATTTTCTCCCCTCTATGGTTTCGTGACTCTTTTCATCCTGTTCTGTGTTCCTTCATGCAATGCAGTTTTCATGATCTCCCTCTGCAGAAGAGCAAAAAAGTATTTCTGGCAGCTGGTGACATTTCAGCAATCCATGCAATGTAGATCATTTTCATAACTGCTACATGGTAAACAGAGCCAGCTCTAATTGTGTTCCCTGATATAAACCTTGAAGCATGGTGCTATGTGAATTAACATCAGCAGATTCAAACTTAATGACAGAATATTATTACAGGAACCAAGGCATGATAAATATAATGGTTCTTGCTGACTTAGGTTTTCAAAAATGACAGAATTGCTCTTGGAGTTTTGTTCAGGAAATCACCTAAGAATCTACGCTACTGTCTTTTTTTTATGGTGACTGGCATTGTGTCGAAAGATAATTATAACAATTTGAAAATATTATTCATTGGGCTCAATCTCCAATTGCCACTCCAATGTAAAATTGTTAAAAAAGTGATATTAGGATCACTCTCAGGGACATGAAATATTGAAGAACAAAGTGTTCCATTTTAAACTAAATCTTCCGGCAAGTGTTAAATTGGAAATCCTACTTTTCTGAAGTTTAAGTGAGTATATTGGTTATACTATTTAAAAAGCAAAAACAAATGTTCTTAGTGGACACTTCTTGCATATGCAAATTAGATTAATTAGAGCACGTTTTTCACCAGAAGTCAAACCACAGCTATCTTCCTAAACTTGCAAAACACATTGCACTATTGTGGGTAATAAATTATGCAAATGTAGTCTATATTTGTATTCTCAAATTAGGTTATTTAAATGTTCCCCAACCAAAAAAAACTATGCTATCCTTACAAAACTTGCAAGGTTATATTCATGATCCTATCATGGATGCCATAAGTGATTAATTCTGCTAATTAGTTGTAATTTGCATAAGCAAGACTTTCCCCTTTCACTGAAAAAGTCACTTTGCCAAACAGGAAATGCAGAGGGAAAACACCATGGTATAGCTTAATGACCATCCTCTCATGAGGTTTGTAATCTATATGGTGCACTGTCTTTCATAAACATGGCCTAGCATTTAAGTACAGATCCCAATAGTGATGTTCTCGATTCCTTAAATTCCACAAGAAACCTTTGGCCGTAATTAGTAGCAGTTGGCCTTTTAGGTATTAGCCAGATTTTTGTTTCCATAACTGAAGCCCTTTACTGGACAACAGCTTCTCCCTTTTTGTCCTCAAGATGATTTAAGGTTCAACTGTATTTCCTGAGAATTATTGTCTGTTTATAGACCTCTGTGTTTACGCCTGTAATCGGATTAAAACTCAGCATGCACAGCAGATTTAACTACAGTATAACATCATCATGCCAGACCAGATTCAAATAAGCTTCTGTGAGGCCATTCGCTAAAGCATAGCAGGACCAGAGAGCTCTATTTGTGTAACACAAGACAGAAAACTCTGAGGTGGTTGCCAAGTGGGTGAATGCTTTGTGAATGACAGTGACCTATTAAACAGGATGAAGATCTGAAATTTGGTTGCTTGTGTTATGGACTAGACCACTCAAAACATTCTTAAGCAGGCAGCCCAGACCATAACTTTGCAATTTGTTTCGGTAAGTGTACAGTGAAAATTACTTGGATTAAGTTAGCAAAATTGACTACAGGCTCAGAAAGGAAGGGGAGGGAGAATTGCAGAGAAATAGTGATGGGAGATTCAATCATAAAAGGAACAGACAGGAGATTCTGTGGTCGCAAGTGAGACTCCTGGATGGTATGTTACCTCCTGAGTGCCAGGGTCAGGGATCGGATCTGCAGGATTCTTAAGGGGGAGGGAGAGCAGCCAGAAGCCACGGTACATATCGGTACCAATGACGTAGGTAGAGAAAGGGAGGAGGACCTGGAAAGATAGTATAGGCAGTTAGGTTGGAAGCTAGAAGGCAGTTTGAGCAGAGTAATAATCTCAGGATGGGTACCCGTGTCATGTGTTAGTGAGGCTAGGAACAGAGAGCGAGTGCAGTTAAAGCATTGGATACAGGGCTGTTGTAGTAGGGAGGGCTTCAGATATGTGGAACATTGGGATAACTTCTGGGGAAGGTGGGACCTGTACAAGAAGGACAGGTTGCACCTGAACTGGAGGGGCACCAATATCCCAGGTGGGTGGATGCTAGAGTTCTTCGGGAGGGTTTAACTAGATTAGTGGGGGGGGGAGTGTGGAGTTTGGGAAACTGATCAGATGATGGAGCAGGTGGTGCACAGCCAGATACCGTGTGCAGAGAGTCTGTGATGAGAGATAGGTACTTGATCGGGCAAAGGTGCAGTCAGTGTGATGGTTTAAGTGCGTCTATTTTAATGCATGAAGTATCAGGAATAAGGATGGCGAATCCAGAGCATGGATCAGTGCTTGGATCGTTGTGGCCATTTCGGAGACTTACACATTACAGGGGCAGGAATGGTTGTTGGACGTTCCAGGGTTTAGATGTTTCAAAAGGAATAAGGTGGTGGTAAAAGAGATGGGGAGTGGCATTGTTCATCAGTGATAGTATCACTGCGTAGAAGGGGAGGTTGTTGAGGAGGGCTTATCTACAGAGTCAGTATGGGTGGAAGTCAGAAACAGGAAAGGAGCAGTCACTTTACTGGAAATTTTCTACAGGGCCCCCAAATAGCAACAGAGACATGGAGGAGCAGATTGGGAGGCAGAGTTTGGAAAGGTGCAGAAGTAACAGGGTTGTTGTCATGGGTAACTTTAATGTCTCCAATATTGATTGGAACCTGCTTAGTTCAAATAGTTTGGATAGAGCAGTTTTTGTCAGGTGTGTCCAGGAAGGGTTTCTGACGCAATATGTAGATAGGCTGACTAGATATTGGATTTGGTGCTTGGCAATGAACCATGCCAAATGTCAGACCTCTAAGTGGGACAGCATTTTGGTGATAGTGATAACAATTCCTTTACCTTTACTATACATGGAGAGGGATAGGAGCAGACAGTATGGGAAAGTATTTAATTGGGGGAGGGGGAATTATAATGCTATTAGGCTGGAACTGGGATGCCTCAACTGTGAACAAATGGTCTCAGGGAAATGCGCAACAGAAATGTGGAATTTGTTAAGGGAGCACTTGCTGATAGTGCTGGACAGGTTTGCCCCACTGAGGCAAGGAAGGGATGGTAGGTTGAAAGAAACTTGGGTGACCGGTGGTGTGGAACATCTAGTCAAGAGGAAGAAGGAAGCTTACTTAAGGTAGAGTAGGCAAAGATCAGACAGGACTTTAGAGGGTTACAACATAACCAGGAAGGAACTGAAGAATGGGGAGCTAGAAGGGGCCATGAAAAAGCTTTAGCGGGTAGGATTAAGGAAAACCCAAACCTATGTGAGGAACAAGAGGATGGCCGGGTGAGGGTAGGGCCGAACAGGATAGTGGAAGGAAATTGGGCCTGGAATCGGAGGAGGTAGGGGAGGTCCTTAATGAATACTTTGCTTCAGTATTCACTACTGAGAGAGACCTTGACATTTCAGAGGACAGCGTGAAACAGACTGATATGCTAGAACAATGTTAGGAAGAAGGATGTGCTGAAACTTTTGAAAAACATAAGGATAGATTAAATCCTCTGGGACAGACGGTATATACCCAAGGTTACTATATGAAGGAGGAAAGAGATTGCTGTGCCTTTGGCGATGATTTTTGCGTCCTCACTGTCCACTGGAGTACTGACAGATGATTGGAGAGTGGCAAATGTTATTCCCTTGTTTAAGAAAGGGAATAGGGATAACCATGGGAATTATAGATCAGTCAGTCTTATGTCATGGTGGATAACATATTGGAGAGGATTCTGAGAGACAGGACTTCCGGTTTTCCAAGTAATCATAGTTTGATTAAAGACAGTCAGCATGGTTTTGTGAGGAGCAGGTCATGCCTCACAAACCTTATTGAATTCTTTGAAGATGTGACAAAACATATTGTTGAAGGTCGAGCAGTGGATGTGGTGTACATGGATTTTAGCAAAGCATTTGATAAGGTTCCCCATGGTATGCTCATTCAGAAAGCAAGCAGGCATGAGATACGGGAAATCTGGCTGCCTGGATACAGAATTGGCTGCTCCATAGAAAACAGAGGGTGGTGGTAGATGGTAAGTATTCAGCCGGGGTTCGGTGACCAGTGGTGTTCTGCAGGGATCTCTTCTGGGACCTCTGCTCTTTGTGATTTTTATAAATGACTTAGATGAGGAAGTAGAAGGGTGGGTTAGTAAGTTTGCCGATGACACAAAGTTTGGTGGAGTTGTGGATAGTATGGAGGGCTGTTGTAGGTTGCAACGGGGCATTGACAGAATGGAGAATTGAACTAGTAAGTGGCAGATGAAGTTCAACCTGGACAGGTGTAAAGTCATTCACTTTGGAAGGTTGAATTTAAAATGCAGAATACAGGGTTACAGGCAGGATTCTTGGCAGTGTGGAGGAACAGAGGGATCTTGTGGGCAAATGTATTTAGAGCCCTCAAAGTTGCCAAGCAAGTTGATAGCGTTATTAAGAAGGCATATGGTGCATTGGCTTTCAGTAGCAGAGGGATTGAGTTTAAGAGCTGCGAGGTTATGCTGCAGCTCAATAGATTCCTGGTTAGACACCACTTGGAATATTGTGGATTAGTGGTGCTGGAAGAGCACAGCAGTTCAGGCAGCATCCAAGGAGCAGTGAAATCGACGTTTCGGGCAAAAGCCCTTCATCAGGAATAAAGGCAGAGAGCCTGAAGCGTGGAGAGATAAGCTAGAGGAGGGTGGGGGTGGGGAGAAAGTAGCATAGAGTACAATAGGTGAGTGGGGGATGGGATGAAGGTGATAGGTCAGGGAGGAGAGGGTGGAGTGGATAGATGGAAAAGGAGATAGGCAGGTAGGACAAGTCCGGACAAGTCATGAGGACAGTGCTGAGCTGGAAGTTTGGAACTAGGGTGAGGTGGGGGAAGGGGAAATGAGGAAGCTGTTGAAGTCCACATCGATGCCCTGGGGTTGAAGTGTTCCGAGGTGGAAGATGAGACGTTCTTCCTCCAGGCGTCTGGTGGTGAGGGAGCGGCGGTGAAGGAGGCCCAGGACCTCCATGTCCTCGGCAGAGTGAGAGGGGGAGTTGAAATGTTGGGCCACGGGGCGGTGTGGTTAATTGGTGCAGGTGTCCTGGAGATGTTCCCTAAAGCGCTCTGCTAGGAGGCGCCCAGTCTCCCCAATGTAGAGGAGACCGCATCGGGAGCAACGGATACAATAAATGATATTAGTGGATGTGTAGGTAAAACTTTGATGGATATGGAAGGCTCCTTTAGGGCCTTGGATAGAGGTGAGGGAGGAGGTGTGGGCGCAGGTTTTACAGTTCCTGCGGTGGCAGGGGAAGGTGCCAGAATGGGAGGGTGGGTTGTAGGGGGGCGTGGACTTGACCAGATAGTCACAGAGGGAACGGTCTTTGCGGAAGGTGGAAAGGGGTGGGGAGGGAAATATATCCCTGGTGGTGGGGTCTGTTTGGAGGTGGCGGAAATGTCGGCGGATAATTTGGTTTATGCGAATGGTGGAAGGTGAGCACCAGGGGCATTCTGGTTGGAGGGGTGGGGTCTGAGGGCGGAGGTGCGGGATGTGGACGAGATGCGTTGGAGGTCATCTTTAACCATGTGGGAAGGGAAATTGCGGTCTCTAAAGAAGGAGGCCATCTGATGTGTTCTGTGGTGGAACTGGTCCTCCTGGGAGCAGATACGGCGGAGGCGGAGGAATTGGGAATACGGGATGGCATTTTTGCAAGAGGTAGGGTGGGAAGAGGTGTAATCCAGGTAGCTGTGGGAATCGGTGGGTTTGTAAAAAATGTCAGTGTCAAGTCAGTCGTCATTAATGGAGATGGAGAGGTCCAGGAAGGGGAGGGAGGTGTCAGAGATGGTCCAGGTAAATTTAAGGTCAGGGTGGAATGTGTTCGTGAAGTTGATAAATTGCTCAACCTCCTCGCGGGAGCACGAGGTAGCGCCAATGCAGTCATCAATGTAGCGGAGGAAGAGGTGGGGAGTGGTGCCGGTGTAATTACGGAAGATCGACTGTTCTACGTAGCCAACAAAGAGACAGGCATAGCTGGGGCCCATACGTGTGCCCTTGGCTACCCCTTTGGTCTGGAGGAAGTGGGAGGATTCGAAGGAGAAATTAAGTGTGAGGACCAGTTCGGCCAAACGAATGAGAGTGTCGGTGGAAGGGTACTGTTGGGGACGTCTGGAGAGGAAAAAACGGAGGGCTTGGAAGCCCTGGTCATGGCGGATGGAGGTGTAGAGGGATTGGATATCCATGGTGAAGATGAGGCATTGGGGGCCGGGGAAACGGAAGTCTTGGAGGAGGTGGAGGGTGTGGGTGGTGTCTCGAACGTATGTGGGGAGTTCCTGGACTAGGGGGGATAGGACAGTGTCGAGGTAGGTAGAAATGAGTTCAGTGGGGCAGGAGCATGCTGAGACAATGGGTCGGCCAGGGTGGTCAGGCTTGTGGATCTTGGGAAGGAGGTAGAACCGGGCAGTGCGGGGTTCCCGGACTATGAGGTTGGAAGCTGTGGGTGGGAGATCTCTTGAGGTGATGAGGTTCTGTATGGTCTGGGAGATGATGGTTTGGTGATGGGGGTTTACCACTTGGAATATTGTGTTCAGTTCTGATCATCTTATTTTAGAAAAGATGCAGAGGAGATTTGCTAGGATGCTGCCTGGACTGGAGAGCAAGTTTTATGAAGAAAGGTTGAGAGAGCTAGGCTTTTTCTCATGAAGAAGGATTAGAGGTGACTTGATAGAGTGAATAGCCAGAAATTTTTTCCCATGGTGGAAATGTCTGACACAAGGGGGCATAATTTTAAGGTAATTGGAGAAAGGTTTAGGGGAGATGGCAGAAGTAGGTTCTTTACATAGAGTGTGGTGGGTGCATGGAATGCACTGCAGGCAGTGGTAGTAAAGTCAGATACCTTAAGGACATTTAAGTGACTCTTGGATAGACACATGGAAGATAGTACAATGAAGTGTATGTCAGTTAGCCTGATATTAGAGTAGGGCAAAAGGCCGGCACAACATTGAGGGCCGACGGGCCTGTACTGTGCTGTACTGTTCTATGTTCTATGTTTAAAATAGACAATAAAATGTATTCAAAAAATTACTCAATGAAACATGAAGAACAGATAAAGAACCCCTACAGAACTCAATCTATCCAAATTAGACTTAAGTATGCTGTTCCAAATGTACACAACAATCCCCATAAGCAAACACAGTACAAAACAGGGGCAGATGCTTACAGGTAGAAGTTAGAAGGGCAGAAGCGAGAGTTTCCACACAGTTCACTGTTGAACTCGCAACCAGTTCTGGACTGAACTAAACTGCTCAGGTAGAGAGCTGATCACTCTCCTTTCATTCTACAGGTCACTTCTTAAACATGACCACTTTGGTCTGAAGTCTCATCTATTTACATATAAACAAAAGGCCTCTCAAAATCCTTCTCATCTCTGTACCAAAACAGTCTGGTCGGAGCCTGGCCTGGTTTATTACCCCTGTGAAAAAAAAACAAGGACAGAGTATCCTTGAGCTAAGGAACGGCTTTTAGAAAAAAAACGGACTAGCTTTGTGACACTTGACTCAGCTGATTTACATGTCTCAGCCTGGTAATAGGTCCCAAAGCTATATTCTTTAGTTCTACCTGTAAAGTGAGATCATCTCATCACATCATGTATACTGTTCTCAAATTGCATGGTGAGATTCTCACTCGGTAGCAGTGAAATCTCAGTTGATGCTCATCATTGTTTGTAGGTGCCTTGTAAACAGACCAACTCACCACAGGTTGCAATCCTAGTAAACTCGCCATAATGACTAGTCATTGGAAAAACCTGACATGGAAACTAGAGCAGTTTCATGGCCAGTTAAACTCATTGTTTGCTCCGAGCGGCTTCAATGATGCTCCTCAGGCTACATTGGCAACTACCTTTGTAATGCTACAGCAAGGACACTTTGTGCTCAGCGGCACGCATCCAGCTCATAGCTTCGACCAGGTTACACCTTGGGCTGTTCACTCACTCTCCTAGCGTTCACTCATTCAGAGCCTACCTAGATTCTCACAGAACCCCTGCCTTATATTGTCTAGTCATGCCTGTTTGCACATTGCCCCCTCAGCCAGAGATACCAGGTTCATATTATTCCTGTCCTGCCATGCCATTTGGTGCAGACACAAAGCTAGAAACTTGCCATAATTGTCAGCTGGCCTCAGTCTACTCAAAAGCTTAGCCTTTGATCAGGAGATGATGACACAATAAGCCAAGGACGACCACCTATACCAGTCAAGGCCCTGCTTGATGCAGTCAGAGTCAGAATGTTCTGCTGGTAAATGGTAGGGAACTGCACGACAGGCAGCACAACATTCGTTTTGACTCTTTCTATCTTATTTTAGGCAGTTTTCCTCTTGGAATGAGAAAGTGGCATGTGTTATATTTAAGGGAGTTGAAACAAACTAGATGAATTAACAGCACAAATCATTGTGAATGATTATGATGTGACAGGCATCACAGAGACATGGTTGCTGGGGGTTCAGGCTTGGCCGTTAAACATCCAAGGATTTACAACTTATCAAAAAGACAGGGGGGTGGGCAGAAGGGGCAGGGTTGCCTTGTTAGTTAAGAATAAAATTAAATCTATGGCACTGAATGACAGAGGTTCAGATGATGTAGAGTCTGTGTGGGTGGAGTTGAGGAACCACAAAGGTAAAAAAAGTCACAATGGGAGTTATGTAGAGACCTCCTAACAGTGATCAGGACCAGGGATGCAAGATGTACCAGGAAATGGATAGGGCATGTCAAAAAGGCAAGGTCTCGGAGATCATGGAGGATTTCAATATGCAGGTGGACTGGGTGAATAATGTTGCCGGTGGATCCAAAGAAAGAGAATTCATGGAATGCTTACAGGATGGCTTTTTGGAACAACTTGTGATGGAACCCACAAGGGAGCAGGCTATTCTAGACTTAGTGCTATGTAATGAGCCAGAGTAAGTAAGGGAATACTTAGGAGGCAGCGATCAGTGTGTTCAGTGTGCAGTTTGAAAGAGAGAAGGCAAAATTGGATGTAATGGTGTTACGGTTAGATAAAGGTAATTACAAGGGCATGAGCGAGGGACTTATGAAAATCGACTGGAAGCAGAACCTAATGGGGAAGACAGTAAAGCAACAATGGGCAGGAGTTTCTGGGTGTAATTGAGGACACAGTACAGAGGTTCATCCGAAAGAAAAGAAAGATTGTGCGGTGGGGGATTAGACAGCCATGGCTGACAAAGGAAGTCAGGAAATGTATCATAGAGAAAGAGAGAGCCGATAAAGTGGCCAAGAACACTGGGAAATCAGAAGATTGAGAAGACTACAAAACCAAATAGAGGATAACAAAGGTAAGCTAGCCAGAAATATTAGAAATGATGGTAAAAGTTTCTTTCAATACATAAGAAACAAATGAGAGGCAAAAGTAAAAATTGACCCATTCTAAATTGATGCAGAATGCTTAGTGCTGGGAGATAAGAAAATAGCAAAAGAACTTAATAAATATTTTGTGTCAGTCTTCACAGTGGAAGACATGAGTGATATCCCAACAATTAAAGAGAGTCAGGGGGCAGAGTTGAGTATGGTAGCCATTACAAAAGAGAAAGTGCTAAAAAAGCTAAAAGGTCTAAAAATGGATAAATCTCCTGGCCCCGATGGGCTACATCCTAGAGTTTTGAGGGAGGTGGCTAAAGAAATAGCAGAGGTGTTGGTTGTAATCTTTCAAAAATCACTGGAGTCAGGGAAAGTCCCAGATGATTGGAAAATCATTGCTGTAACACCCTTGTTCAAGAAAGGATTAAGACAAAAGATGGAAAATTACAGGCCGATTAGCCTAATCTCAGTTATAGGTAAAATTCTAGAATCCATCATTAAGGATGAGATTTCTAAATTCTTGGAAGTGCAGAGTTGGATTAGAAAAGTCCGCACGGATTTAGTCAGGGGAGGTTGTGCCTGACAAACCTGTTGGAATTCTTTGAAGAGGAAACAAGTAGGTTAGACCAGGGAAACCCAGTGAATGTTATGTACCCAGACTTCAGTAGGCATTTGATAAGGTGCCTTACGGGAGGTTGTTGAGTAAGGTGAAAGCCCATGGTGTTCGAGGTGAGCTACTGGCATGGATTGAGGACTGGTTGTCTGACAGAAGGCAGAGAGTTGGGATAAAAGGTTATTTTTTGGAATGGCAACTCGTGAAAAGTGGTATCCCGCAAGGTTCAGTGTTGGGCCGCAGCTATTCACTTTATATATTAATGATCTGGATGAAGATACTGGAGACATTCTGGTAAAGTTTGCCGATGACATGAAGTTAGGCGGACAGGCAGGTAGTTCTAAGGAGTGGGGAGGCTGCAGAAAGATTTAGACTATTTAGGAGAGTAGTCCAAGAAATGGCTGATGAAATTCAATGTGAGCAAATGCGAGGTCTTGCACTTTGGAAAAATGAATACAGGCATGGACTACTTTCTAAACGGTGACAAAATTCATAACGTCAAAGTACAAAGGGTTCTGGGAGTGCTAGTCCAGGATCCTCTAAAGATTGACATGCAGGTTGAGTCTGTGGTTAAGAAAGCAAATGTAATGTAGTCATTTATCTCAAAAGGGTTGGCATGTAAAAGCAGCGATGTGCTACTGAGACTTTGTAAAGCTCTGGTTAGGCTCCATTTAGAATATTGTGTCCAGTTTTGGGCCCCACACCTCAGGAAGGACATACTGGCACTGGAGCGTGTCCAGCGGAGATTCACACAAATGATCCCTGGAATGGTAGGCCTAACATATGATGAATAGCTGAGGATCCTGGGATGGTATTCATTAGAGTATAGAAGTTTGAGGGGAGATCTAATAGAAACTTACAAGATAATGCATGGCTGAGAAAGGGTGGACACTGGGAATTTGTTTCCATCAGATAGGGATACTAGGACCCGTGGGCACAGACTTAGAATTAGAGTGGGTCAATTTAAAACGGAAATGAGGAGACATTTCTTCAGCCAGAGAGTGGTGAGCCTGTGGAATTCATTGCCTTGGAGCGCAGTGGAGGCTGAAACATTAAATGTCTTCAAGGCAGAGATTGATAAATTCTTCCTCTTGCAAGGAATTAAGGGATGCGGGGTGAGTGCAGGTAAGTAGTGCTGAAATGCCCAGCAGCCATGATTGAATTGTGGAGTGGACTCAATGGACCAAATGGCCTTACTCCCACACCAATGTCTTATGGTCTAAAATGGATGGCACAGCTATTAGTGTCGGTGCAGGTGGTGAGTTGTCCAGAGTGAGTGAGGAGATATCATAGAAGGTGTGCAGGGTGTTAGCAGTTTGGAGTGGGTGAGGGTGAGTGGGGAAGATGTTGTGGCAATAGTGGGGTTGAGGAGAGCATGAGCCTTGTTTGGAAATGTGTACACTAGCAGAGATAGACTGAGTGTGAGGTATCAGAGAGAACTTACTCTGACACAGTGGGAATGGACATTGTCCTTCTTTCTATAGTGCTGTGTGTTCTTCCCAAGGTTGGGATGTTGGGTGTTTACTGGCAGGTGTGCTAGTTGTGGAGACTTTAGATCTGAAGGCAACCCATAACTGCAACATGCAGTGTTCCTCCATGGAGCTGTCAGCCTCGCCAAGCAGTGAGTGGTTTGGTCTGACAATGCCCAATGCAAATTAATTGTCCACCTTTATTTGCTGGCAGACGATCAGATTCCATTTGCCTTGGGAACCTTCCCTGGTAATGAAAATGCCACGCCCACCTATCCGGGCACAGATGCCCCTTATTTTCTTGGTCCCGCCGTGACTACAAATGCACTATCACAAGGCCAGAAAGATTCAGCGCAGTATGTATGAAAGATTGTCTGAAGATTTTTCGAAAACGTGAAATTTTATTCTGCGTTTTCTCCAGACATAGACATTGCTTTATGGAACTCTAATGCTATTAATTAGATAGATTTTACGGGGAAGAGAAAAGTAAACATTTGAGTTTATGCTAATTAACTTTTCACTTCCAAGCTTCTTGTGGAGAGTGCCATCATTATATAATAGTCCAAGCACATAAATAATAAATACTTTCATCATGTTTGCCATGAATATATTAATTAGATTGATATCGTATGCACTTTTGTGTTAGATATAGTGCTTTGTGTGGCCTAGCATGCGTTAGTGTCTACTATTTTGGTTATAATTACTGTTTCTGTGCACATAATGTTAGTAAAGAAGATAGACAGCTAATTAGAGTATGGGGTATAACTAATCAGTTTGGGGTGGCTCATTTCAACATTAGACCCATCCATTATTATTAATAGTAGCTAGGGCAGGGACAGCCTTCAGATTTGTTCTTAAAATGTTAGTAGTTTCATTTATTTTGCAAGTGATTGATTTTGATCTGGCGTGCTTTCTTTATGTTTGCAGATATTTTTTACCTTAATTCAGCAATTGCCTTCATTTTAAACTTTGTGCTGTCAGTTTCCTCAAAATGTCCTACTTTGAATGCACCTACCCTTAAATTCCTGGGTTAAGGCGATATTGTGGCAATAACAGATGGGCCCTACACCCATGTAGGGTTCTGTGCATTCAGAATTGCCATCACATAAGTGTAATCAATGCAGTTTGTACATCATAACAAAATACTCCAGGGAGGTGAGTGAGGATTCAGCTTTCTTGATATACTGAGATCTGCCATGACAATTTTATATCCCAGCAATGTAGAATGCTATTATAACAACAAGGGAAAGAGCAAGATGGCTGCTGAGAGAAAAGGAATAACTATTGGTCACAGATTTCTTTCCTTAACTACATTAGCAAACCAGATGAGCTTTTAACTACAATTGATGGTAGTTTTATGTCACCATTACTGAGACTAGGTTTTAATTCTACATTAATTAGTTGAACTTATGTAATCAGTTAAATTTTAAATTCTGCCAGTACTTGTTTTGGATTTCTAATGAAAGTCTCCAGAGAATTAGTCTGGGTTTCTGATTTACAAATCCAATGTCATTACAACTATGTATGCATTGAATACTCTCTCTAGGAGAAAGTGAGGACTGCAGATGCTGGAGATCAGAGCTGAAAATGTGTTGCTGAAAAGCGCAGCAGGTCAGGCAGGATCCAAGGAACAGGAGAATCGACGTTTCGGGCACAAGCCCTTCTTCAGGAATGAGGAAAGTGTGTCCAGCAGGCTAAGATAAAAGGTAGGGAGGAGGGACTTGGGGGAGGGGCTTTGGAAATGCGATAGGTGGAGGGAGGTCAAGGTGAAGGTGATAGGCCGGAGTGGGGTGGGGGCGGAGAGGTCAGGAAGATGATTGCAGGTTAGGAAGGCGGTGCTGAGTTCGAGGGATTTGATTGAGACAAGGTGGGGGGGAGGGGAAATGAGGAAACTGGAGAAATCTGAGTTCATCCCTTGTGGTTGGAGGATTCCCAGGCAGAAGATGAGGCGCTCTTCCTCCAACCGTTGTGTTGCCATGGTCTGGCGATGGAGGATTCCAAGGACCTGCATGTCCTTGATGGAGTGGGAGGGGGAGTTAAAGTGTTGGGCTACGGGGTGGTTGGGTTGGTTGGTCCAGGTGTCCCAGAGGTGTTCTCTGAAACGTTCCGCAAGTAGGCGGCCTGTCTCCCCAATATAGAGGAGGCCACATTGGGTGCAGCGGATGCAGTAAATAATGTGTGTGGAGGTGCAGGTGAATTTGTGGCGGATATGGAAGTGTCCCTTGGGGCCTTGGAGGGAAGTAAGAGGGGAGGTGTGGGCGCAAGTTTTGCATTTCTTGCGGTTGCAGGGGAATGTGCCGGGAGTGGAGGTTGGGTTGGTGGGGGGTGTGGACCTGATGAGGGAGTCACGGAGGGAGTGGTCTTTTCGGAATGCTGATAGGGGAGGGGAAGGAAATATATCACTGGTGGTGGGGTCTGTTTGGAGGTGACGGAAATGACGGCGGATGATACGTTGTACATAGAGGTTGGTGGGGTGGTAGGTGAGGACCAGTGGGGTTCTGTCCTGGTGGTGGTTGAAGGGGCGGGGCTCAAGGACGGAGGAGCGGGAAGTGGAAGAGATGCGGTGGAGGGCATCGTCGACTTCGTCTGGCGGGAAATTGCGGTCCTTGAAGAAGGAGGCCATCTGGGTTGTACGGTTTTGGAATTGGTCCTCCTGGAAGCAGATGCGGCGGAGACGAAGGAATTGGGGATATGGGATGGCGTTTTTACAAGGGGCAGGGTGGGAGGAGGTGTAGTCTAGGTAGCTGTGGGAGTCGGTCGGTTTATAGTAAATGTCCGTGTTGATTCGGTCGCCCGAGATGGAAATGGAAAGGTCTAGGAAGGGGAGGGAGGAATCTGAGACGGTCCAGGTGAATTTGAGGTCGGGGTGGAAGGTGTTGGTAAAGTGGATGAACTGTTCAACCTCCTCGTGGGAGCACGAGGCAGCGCCGATACAGTCATCGATGTAGCGGAGGAAAAGGTGGGGGTTGGTGCCAGTGTAGCTGCGGAAGATGGACTGTTCCACATATCCTACGAAGAGGCAGGCATAGCTGGGGCCCATGCGGGTGCCCATGGCTAATCCTTTGGTTTAGACGAAGTGGGAGGATTGGAAAGAGAAGTTGTTCAGGGTGAGGACCAGTTCAGTCAGTCGAAGGAGGATGTCAGTGGAAGGGTACTGGTTGGTACGGCGGGAAAGGAAGAAGCGGAGGGCTTTAAGTCCTTCGTGATGGGGGATGGAGGTGTACAGGGACTGGATGTCCATGGTGAAAATAAGGCGTTGGGGACCGGGGAAGCGAAAATCATGGAGGAGGTTTAGGGCGTGGGTGGTGTCCCGAACGTAGGTGGGGAGTTCTTGGACTAAGGGGGACAGGACCGTGTCGAGGTATGCAGAGATGAGTTCGGTGGGGCAGGAGCAGGCTGAGACAATGGGTCGGCCGGGGCAGTCAGGTTTGTGGATTTTGGGCAGGAGGTAGAAACGGGCGGTGCGGGGTTGTGGGACTATGAGGTTGGAGGCGGTGGATGGGAGATCCCCTGAGGTGATGAGGTTCTGGATGGTCTGGGAGATGATGGTTTGGTGGTGGGAGGTGGGGTCATGGTCAAGAGGGCAGTAGGAGGAGGTGTCCGCGAGCTGGCGTTTAGCCTCAGTGGTGTAAAGGTCGGTGCACCAAACTACTACCACGCCTCCCTTGAATACTCTCTCTGGCAATTGTTGAAGCTGAACCAAGTTTGGTTTCATGGTGAGCTTCAAAGCGATCTTCAAGACTGCATTTTTCACAGCCAATTCTACCCCTGCCCCATCTCATCATGCATGCCTACGGCATCTGTACATCCGAATACTAATGCATTCTTGGCTGGTGTTCAATATTCTATATTCTATAACAGGAGATCATCCAAACCTCTGCTGCCCATGTCCTTATGTCACAAGGCTAGTCCTTTATTTTTCTAAAAACTGTTCCTTGGCTCAAGGATACTCTGTTCTTGATTTTTTTTCACAGGGGTCATAAACCAGGCCGGTCTCCGATCAGACTGGGTTGGTACAGAGATGAGAAGGATTTTGAGAGGCCTTTTGTTTATATGTAAACAGATGAGACTTCAGGACAAAGTGGTCATGTTTAAGAAGTGACCTGTAGAATGAAAGGGGAGTGGTCAGCTCTCTACCTGAGCAGTTTAGTTCAGTCCAGAATTGGTTGCGAGTTCAACAGTGAGCTGTGTGGAAACTCTCACTTCTGCCCTTCTAACTTCAACCTATCAGCATCTGACCCATTTTTTGTACTGTGTTTTAAAGGGGGTTTGCCTATGAGGACTGTTGTGTATATTTGGAACAGCATATGTCTAGTTTGGAAAGACTGAGTTCTGTAAGGGTTCTTTATTTTGTTCTCCATGTTTCATTGAGTAATTTTGTGAATTTTGTTTTGTCTGTTTTAAACCTGGAGGTCAATTTCGCTAACTTAATCTGGGTAATTTCACTGTACACTTACTGAAACAAATTGCAAAGTTATGGTCTGGGATGCCTGCTTAAGAATGTTTTGAGTGGTCTGGCCTAGTCCATAACACTTATCATACCAAGTCTTACTAATCCATTGCCCTACCACTATTCAGCTTTTGGCTAAACAATGGGACATATATTTCCATTGAAGCTCTCCACTCCCTGGCAGATATTTCTTCTGCTCCACAATTCAATGATTTACAAAGTATCAGCCTTTTAACACAAATGTTTTAAAATACAACAGATACTATAACCAGTCTATTCTTTTACTCTGCTGTGTTTTTTAGCCCATTTTACTTAATGTGGTCTTTTGCCCTTGGGAGGGAATAATCCATTTTTGCTCAACATAATGTATAATGCAATGAAGTATGGATTCTTGTTGTAAATTTGGTTCAAATATCTTGCATTAATTGAAAGCAAAATTGGTTCTAAGATTATAAACTGTAACTAAACCATTTAGTTTGCTTCAATCCTACCAATAAACCGGGTTATGGAAATTGACATTTTTATTAAAGAAGAACTAATTCATTAACAAGATCCAGACAAAATTATTGAGTACGTTTTCATTTAACTTGTGGATATTTTCATTCTTACCATCGAGTGGAGGATAGGAATGCAATGAGTGTTTACTTCAGAAAAATGATAATGTGATATTACAACTAAGTGAGGAGGGATGAGTTAGTTCCCTGTTTAAACCCCTTTCGTTCACTACAGAAATGTTTTTCATTCTTTTTGGCATGCAGCTTTATCAAATGTCAATTAAACTGTAGTTCTGGTTTAAATTAAAGAGCCAATTGCAAGGTTTTCTTGAGTGAAAGGAAGAGGAATTTTCTTACTTAGCCAGAGGAAACTTTAAAAATGCAAGATTGAACATGCACACAAAAACAGGTATAAAGTTTAATAAGGAGAGTTCAAAAAGGAAGATTAAGGATAAGCAGTTTAAAAATTCTTGAGTTTTTGAAGAGTTAGTTTTTAGTGTGAAGCTATAGTTGGCTAATTGATAATTTGTACCCTCTGCAAAATTGATGTTTACAGATATTTCTGAGTTCTCTGGATATTATTCCAAGTTGCTTTAAATCTGAGCACGTTTTTGAGTTCTCAGTTCTGTTTTTACCATTCTATCTTTTTCCTCCTCCAAACAGCCCAAAAGCTGTTTGCCTGAAATATGGTCAACTTCTGTATTCCCATGTCTGCCTTCATTGTCTTTTTTTCTGGTTAGTCTTCAGGTGGCTAGCATCCCTAAATGAGAAATTTCTGGAAAGGTGTGAATCAACCAACAGATACTGATTGAATTCTAATGCCGTTTTATAACAACACTAATTCTGAGTCAGACTAATTCTTGTTTGTTGATGGCTAATTAACTTGTGGCCATCTTCAATCAATGTTTTTCCTTTTAAACAAACACTTAAGTCAAGTGATGAAAGTTCAAAATTAGCACTTTCTACCATCATCATCTCAGAAGTAGAGGCGTTACTTTATTCCCTAAGTGCGAATAGAAATTCCTCTGATTCTCTTATATAAACTTGCATATAAAAAGTGTACTCATACAATTCCATTATCATCAGTTGCAATTAATTCAATATGTTCCAGTCTGATGGTATTGTCAAGGGAATGTGTATTCTTTTCTGTATCATATGCCCACTATAAATGTTTGGAAATAAGTGTGCGTTCACTTATTTAGTTATGCTGACTGCCAGCATAAATTTGATTAGATCACATTCTTGTTTGCAAAAAGCACTGTTTACTGCCAGAATTGGCAGGGGAAAAGACAGCAGTGTTAGTACAATGTGGAGGCATTAGTTTCTCCTGCTCCCATAACACATCTGTATAACTCAGAAACTTAACTGTTGAAGTCAACTGTTTAAGTTGCTTTCCATTTGACTTTCAATTCTGAAAGTTTTTTTTCCTCGCATAACCCCTGATTCTGGCAAGGTAAAAACAATGAATGCAGATGCTGGAAGCCAGATTCTGGATCAGTGGTGCTGGAAGAGCACAGCAATTCAGGCAGCATCCGAAAAGCTTTTCGGATGCTGCCTGAATTGCTGTGCTCTTCCAGCACCACTGATCCAGACCCTGATTCTGGCAGCTGTTCTCTTCTTTTAAATTTGACCCATTGTTCCTAGATTCCAGAGCATCCAAGTTATTACCCTCACTCCAAGTGGTTCTGCTGAAGATGGTCACTGAATGATTGCTGTGTGATTGTGGCAACAATTATCTATACACTGCTTGTTATGGTGTGGCATCTGGGTTTCAGTAATTCCAGTTGATTGGTGGCTGAGGTTGACCACAAGTTTTTTATGTGTTGCTGCTGGTGGTGGATGGGTGCCTTTCAGTAACAAATTGATGATGGGGAGGATAGGTGACCTCTGGTGAGCAGAGCTAATGATGCTCTGAAACAAAGTATGGTCAGTATTATATAAGAGGAGAGGGATTTAGCAGCACAGATAAAAGAGATATCATCTCAGTTTATAAGAGCATTAAACTGAAAATTCTATTAGGTGATATTTTATCATGAGAGATGTTGAATATAAAAAGCAAGAATTAATGATAAACCTATATAAAACGTTAATAACACCTCAGAACTACGTGCAGCATTAATTTCCATTTTACAAGAAAGATATTAAGATGCTTTTGACAAGGTGCAACACAGATTCACACAACTGTTGCCTGTATGGTGATATAAAATAAGGAGAAACTTGAACATTTGGGTCTTCATGTGAAGTTTTTTGGCCATCTCATTCCATGGATTCCTCCAGTCTTGTAACACTTCGGGGTTTTGTGACCAGAGTTACCCGATATAAGCAGTTGACTATTTGTGAAGAATTTTCAGATTGTTTCTTATGTTTGTTAAAAAGCAAAAATTTAGACGTGATACATTAGTTAATTAAACATAAAGGAGTATGGAACCTGTGATAATTGAGGGTGGTTCACTGCTATCAGAGGAAGAGTAGGCAGTTGGCATGGAGTGCATCAATCTCAATAAAGTTGTGAAGGCAGCATCCTGCTTTTGAGCTAAATTGTCAGGGAGCTCTTCTCTGTGAATTCCCTGTTTCTTTTCTGGCCCATTTTCCATCTGAAAATGACAGCTCCATGATGTGGATTACCATCTGCAAGGACCACCTGACAAAGATTGCCCCTAACCCTGAAGTTGATATATCCTATTTCTAAGGGCTTGCAACTGACACAGTGTAATTTACACATCTAATTTGCTCTTTGTAATTTGAATTCCTCCATTCCACAGACCTGGGGCAGCTACTTATCAAAGAATCATAGAAACAAGAGGATGCAAAAGGAGGCTGCTGGAAGCATCATGTCTGCACTGCCTCTTCAAATGAGCAACTTCACTGACTAACAATTTCCAGCTTTTTCCCTGACACTTGTACATTATTTCTATCCAAATAACCATCCCATTCCCTCCTGAATGCTTCATTCACAGGATAACTTATCCACCTTCATCTGAAGATTAGATGTAATTTTTCTAAGAACAAACTGTTTATTTTCCAAAATGTTGCCTTGATAATAGGGTACACATAGTGTCATTTGGTGTCAATTGAATGGAACATTATGCCCTCAGTCATCTGGTAAACCTTTAGTCTTTATTTAGTAGAAACTGACGAGGACTTGCATCCGAAACGTCGATTCTCCTGCTCCTCGGATGCTGACCGACCTGCTGTGCTTTTCCAGCAACACACTTTCTACTCTGATCTCCAGCATCTGCAGTCTTCACTTTCTCCTGGAAATTTGATGATGCCTGGGCGAAAAAGAAACATGATTGCAACAGTGGTTAATTGGGATCTCATGCTACTCAAGAAAATGTCAAAAAATGCAGGGTTTAAAAGGACTCCAATTTCCAACAGTCTCCTGCTATAATTATGGCGAGAGATAGTTGAACTTAGAAACTGCTTATCTGCCAGTTTTTAAATGTTTATGGTCTTCTACCCAAGAAATCCCATAGAATTTCTAAATAATAGTGATTTGAGCAGATCCAAAGGACAATCTGAGCACTTTTTAAATCATTGCTTCACAACAGAATTAACTTAAAATACACCCATATTTGTAACATCTTGCTGACACATTAAGTGATATATAATTCAATATTGTGACTGGAGTCAGTAAATAACCAAATTTTAAAATATTTTTCATTTAAAATATACATTTTAGGAAACTTTGCCCTCAGCTTAGTATCGCTCAAATCCAAATGACATTAGTTACAAAAGATTATCAAATTATTTCAATTTACTGGCTCTCGTGATGCAGCAGTAGTAATCCTATTGTTGAGTCAGGAGGCCTTGATTCAAGTCCCACCTGTCCCCGAGGTATATAATAATGTCTCTAAACAGGTTAATTAAAGAATTTTTTAAAAATAATTCGAGCCAATTATCACAGAACTGATACATTGTATAACATCAGCAATGCGACAGTAAACCTAACAAATTCTGAAGGGTATTTTACAGCTTGTGATTTCACAGGTAACTCACACAATTCAAGGAACCAATGTCATCCAACTGAATTCTTATATTCCAGCCCCAACTAATAATTTGTATCATAATTTAAGGAGGTTTAAGATGCTGTCAAACTCAGTGCACACTAACTAGTAACAAATGCAATATCAGGATTCTTCCTTTATTCTCTAGGGAACATTCCAAGAAAATGGCTCACATTTCCAAAATACATAGGCCCACTCAGTTGCAGTTCAAAAACCGTTTTGTTTTTCTTTTCTGGAGACAGCTATATTTTTCATGCTTTTAAACCAGAGCGGTTTCATTTTGGGTATGGAGGGAGTGAACGGGAAATGGGGAAATGAAATCTAGGTCTGTTTCCAAAGAATTAGAGAGTTGAACCACATGCAGTATAAATTTCAACAATGTCGGCTGTGTATTATTAAGTGGTGTCCCAAGAGAAAATTCTGGCTGACTCTGTGGGAATGACTGTGCCAACTATGTCACCCACCTTGGTTACACGTGTGTCCCAGAAGAATTGAATCAAATGAACACCAGAATGTATGTTGTGAAACAGGAACACTGCTGCATCTCCTCCCAGGATGTGTGCTGAGTGTAATACATCCATATATATTTTAAATGAATCCCTTTTAGATCCAATTACAGGTTAACGTGTAAATGAGCTCCCTTGGCTTTCCTACAACAGGCAGTCAGCAAATTATATACCTAATATACTTACTTATTTTAACAACTTTCACAAAACATATCACGTTTTTGGTGCAACCTTCAAATGCACAGTGGATTTTCCATAGGTTGAAAGGGGTAATTACATTTGTTATTATTGGCTTTCTGGGGCAGCTCTGTGGTTGGCCTGGGGAAATTTGTAAATGTCATCATTCCAATCAATTTGCTATTGCTCCCTTAGCTACTGAAAGATTTGAGTATTTTTGTTGGATAAATCTTTGAAACCCCTTCAGTTTGCCAACTTCCCAAACCACTAGACTGTACTTAATGATAGCTCTGGCAAGCAGAAGGCAAGTGTAGGGGTTTCGGGAGATATTAACATATTCCCAATGCTTTTGCCACATTGCATATGTTAGTCTCATTGATGGTTCTGAGCTGCAAGCACAACAGCTGGAAACTCACCCTATGAGGCATACTGAAGTGATTTCAGAGGAATAGAGTCCACTGCCTTCATATGCAGAAAGCCTCAGGAAATCATGTAATTTAATGTTGGTTTATCTGAGTGTTCCCAGGCCTTGCAATGAGACAAGATAAAAGTAATAAATACTAAATAGTATAGTGTGGTTATATTCATTAAGAAATTAGAACATAACTGGAAACCGGGAGGAAGGAGAAAAATCACACCAAATTCAGAAGTGAAGAAGTTATCTTTGATGTCAGAAGCTATATGCATAAGAAAAAAAATGAAAACATAGCAAGATAAATCACTGTATTTGTTAATGATTTCATTTTTATCTATGCAGAAGTACAGGGAATTATCATTAGCAGGAACAGTCAAACTTAATTGAAAGGGTTGTTTGTAGAATTGCTAATATTATAAGATTTTATAAGATCACATTGCTTCAGTTAACAAAGCCATTTGATCCCACCCACCCGAATATCAACTGTATTACTTTTCTCTTAATTTGGTCTTTCGCTAAATCACCCTTATTGGTCACTCACCCCAACTAATTCAGGTCAAAGACACATTTCCAATCTCCAACTTAAATTTGCTTTCGCAGCCAGAAATCTGTGCTTGCAATGCTGCTCTGATGGATCTGAAAACATTCTGTGGGTTTACTTTCTGTATCTGAGTAAGTACCATATACTTTTAGAAGGTCCCTCTGGGATCTATTGGTTACACTGAAAAGCTTGAGCTTTTTAAATCACTCCTCGCCATTATCCCCTGACACATTAGTTGAATTTAATAGCAGCGATGGAATTCTACACACAGCTGGGGGGGGGGCTCTTGTGGCACAGTGGTTGTGTCCCTATCCCTGGACTGAGAGGCTCTGGTTCAAGTCCCACCTGCTCCAGAGTAACTTTTAACAGGTTGACTAGGAAAATAGGTCTATGCTCATCAGGCATTGATATGCTTTGTATCGAAAAGCCTGCAGCTCTTCATCCCAGCACTTCCACCAAAAACAGTGGCTACTGCGAGCACTCCAGCCAGCCACAACCAGCAACCATCATGGAGGAGGGTCTGGGAGCAGGTTCAGCAAAGTAGTCAGATAAAAACAATGACTGCAGATGCTGGAAACCAGATTCTGGAGTAGAGTGGTGCTGGAAAAGCACAGCAGTTCAGGCAGCATCCGAGGAGCAGGAAAATCGACATTTCGGGCAAAAGCCCTTCATCAGGAATAATTATTCTACTCCAGAATCAGCAAAGCAGTCAAGCAAGCCCTACTGAGCTGAAAGGCTTGCTATTGAGGAATTGGAGGTTTTTCAATGAAGCCAGTCCTTACCACCAGGGGAATGGCTGAACACCATGGACCCAGACTGCCTGATCTAGCACTCTCTTCCAAACCCCAAGCTTTCGCTGGGCAGCTTGTCACATGGGAAACTGCAACTTCAATTTTATTGCACTCCTTTTTATAGTCTAAGGTTTGGATAACTTTGCTGAGGCACTTTGGAATGTCTGAATATCTCTGGATACAGCCTGTGCACGGCATTATATAGCTTTAATACATTTTGGAGGATTGAATCAAACTAATTTGGCAAAATGGAACAGCATCCTTTTTGCTTTGTTTATTGTTCTAACACATTGTTAAACATGACAAATGTTAAGTCAACTCACACCCTGGGACTTGTTTCCCTTCTGTGCATTAAATTACAGTCAAGGAGTATACAGGCTTGCAATTTTTTACTTTCAATATGCAGTATCTTCCAATGGAATGCTAAAGTTGTCTTTACTGCTGGTGCTACAGCTGCAATTTCAAGTCTAAAATAATGCCCAGGTTATGTGCACACACCTCTGCTGCTGGCTATGTTGAATGCCATTTTTGTGAGGTTGTTCGCATGACAGCGAGATGCTCTATTGTCTGCAGAATGATGGTTTGTGACATGAGTCAGTATATCACAGTGATTCATCTCCAATCACATAATTTCTCATGTCAACACTCCATCTAACACTCCCTTGTAATCCCAAACAGCCCCAGGAAGGTCCCTGAGCTATCGCGATTTAAAGAAGATCATCAAACACTTAGTTGCTGATTAATTTCCAATGGTTGTTGCAGACTCTGTAGACCTGGTTGAACTTTGCACCTCTACTTCATGGTATCTACAAGGCGTGGGTTTGGCATGTGATAGAGTCTTTGGTTCTGTCTTGAAGGATTCTGTCCTGACCTCATACCTCAGTTCTGGGTGCTGGAGATTTTCCCCATTCTCCCCAGAATGATCAGAAATGGCACAGAGATGCCTATGCTGCTCAAAGGTAAGGCAGAGCAAAGGGAGAAGGGCTCTCTCTTTATGCCCATATGCGTCCAAGATCTTTAAGGAGCAATTTGATGGATCAAATAGCTTCTGCTCTTATATCTTATGGTATTGAAGGGCTTTTGCCCGAAACATCGATTTCGAAGCTCCTTGGATGCTGCCTGAACTGCTGTGCTCTTCCAGCACCACTAATCCAGAATCTTATATCTTATGGCCTTATCGTTAAGGAAATCATTTAAAAGCACACAGTGCACGATCAAGAGATCTGTTGTCGAGAGGGAGGGGCATGCTGAGAGTCTGTCCTTGTTATCAATTGACCATTCACCTGATCCTTGTCTGATCCAGCTATAGTCAGATTGTCTGGAACCTCTCAGTGGGTAGGGTTAGGTCACCTAGAGTGCTGATGCCAAGAAAAAGCTTACAGCTGGCCTATCAAGTGCCCGATGGGCTGATCATACTGACAGCCCTTGCTGGATAAAAGCAACATGGTACTTTCGTTGGCTGTCTGTTCAGCCGCTGAGGTCCTTGGCACCAGCACAAGATTCTGTCTATTGTATTCTTTCTTTCCAGAAACAAGCAGGCAAGGTGAGGACATGGGTTTTTCAAGTCTGCAGCAAATTTCACAGTTGTCATTAACTGTTGATGTCAGTTTGCAGGAAGTGCATCACAATTTGGAGATATGCTTCAGCTCTGAAAAAATGGAAGCAGTCCATGTCCAAATATGAACGTTCAAACGATCTGGACAACATTCATGCTTAGGCTCAAAAGTGGCAGGTAGTATTTGTGCCACACAAATGCCAGGCAACGACCACATCTAATAAGAGATAATCTAACCACCACCCTTTGACATTCAATGCATTATTATCACTCAGTTCCTCACTGTCAACATCCTGGGGATCACCAATGACCAGAAACTCACTGAACTCAGCAGACAATTCCATGATGAGGAGGTGCCAGTGTTGAACTGGGTTGACAAAGTTAAGCATCACACAACACCAGATTTTTAACTTTGCCCATATAAATACAGTGGCTATAAGAGCAGGTCAGAGGCTAGGAATACTGCAGTGAGTAACTTACTTTCAGACTCCCCAAAACGTATTCATGAGGCATAAGACAGGAGGGTGACAGAATGCTCCCCACTTGCCTGGATGGGTGCAGCTCCAACAACACTCAAGAAACTTGACATTATCCAGGACAAAGCAGCCCGCTTGATTGGCACTATGTCTACAAAGATCTCCTCCCTCCACCACTGATACTCAGGAGCAGCAGTGCAGAATACACTGCAGAACTTCACCATAGTTAGACAGTACCTTCCAAACCCAAAGGCACTTCCATTTAGAGGTCAAGGACAAGTTCCCCTTCAACTCACTCACCATTCTGACTTGGAAATATGTCATCGTTCCTTCATTGCCACTGGAATTCCCTCTCTAAGGGCATTGTGGATCAACCTACAGCAGGTGGACTTCAGCGGTTCAAGAAGACAGCTCACCACCACCTTCTCAAGGACAACTAGGGAAAAGCAATAAATGCTGGCCTAGCCAGCCCTGCCATGGTCCATGAGTGAATAAAAAAGGTTCACTTTCATCAATGCCCATTTGCAGTGTGCTCGGGCTCATGCAACGGGCAGCAGAGTCATTATGCTTCCATTCTGTGCAGTCTGCTGTATCATCATCATTTGAGCCATCATGAAATAAAGGGCTCACTGCTGATGGTCTGGCTTGTATCTCCAATGCTTAAAAATGTGTTGCTTCAAAAGCGCAGCAGGTCAGGCAGCATCAAAAGAATAGGAGAATCGACGTTTCGGGCATAAGCCCTTCTTCAGGAATGATTCCTGAAGAAGGGCTTATGCCCGAAACGTCGATTCTCCTGTTCCTTTGATGCTGCCTGACCTGCTGCACTTTTCCAGTAACACATTTTTAAGCTCTGATCACCAGCATCTGCAGTCCTCACTTTCTCCTTGTATCTCCAATGCACAATTTACACAAATATGGACAGTTAGTGCACAATAAGAGCCATGCTGCCCCACATAAGGTCATTGAGCAGTCCTGGGATATTTAAAGAATACTTTTGCCACCCACACCATTCGAGAGGAGCTCAGTGCTGCAGTATGCAGGCCAAGAGTCATCAGGACACATATTGTAGTCTGCACAACCTTCTATTGCAAGGGCACAACACTTGCTACCAGATATACAGTGAGAAATAGAGGGGAGAAAGAAGGAGCATTGGAACAGAAAAGAGGAAAGAGGTAGCTAATGTGATCTCCTTCTGGATAGGTTGTCATTTATCAACAACCTCCTTCCTTCTGTCACTGACCATCCATATACTGGTCCATAGAAATACACAGTTGGTATCTTGGTGATGGCTGTCTGCTCCCACCCCTTTGGAGTGGTTGTTTGGAAGTCCTATTCCTGCCCTGTGGATGGCAGAATTCTCCTGTCCTGACCACCTCCTGCACAACGGCCATGGCGCTAAGTTGAAGAACCTCAAACACCATACTCTCTGTGTGTTATTTTACAGTCACACTTCTCCAGTCAGTTCTCTAGTCAAAAGCCATTTCCCCTTTAAGCAGCACGGCTAAGGTGGAACTCCTTCCAACACCTTATGAGATTGCTTCCTGTGCTTAGACATCTGGCCAATCACTAGCATGTTAGCACTGTCTGCATACTGAAGTCATACACAGTACATTAGAAAGTAATACACCGGGTTAGGAAGTAATGGATGTGGGTTAATCTCAGATATAAAGTTACTGGGATGTTTTTAACTTTGCTCTTGGCCAAAACTGCAGCTTCAATCTGTTCATTCCTGCTGACACAATTCTAGGGATGGTAAGACTTCAACTAGGACCTTCCCGTCTAAAGGCAGGGGCATTGTTGATGTGCCACAAAACCCTCTGTCGCTTGTTAAAATTTTGCAAGTAATAAACTTGAGTTCATCCTAATTTAGGCTAGTACTGAAATAAATTACAATTTGTGAACATTAATTGAATGGAACAGGAAGACTCTGTTTCTAAACCTGAATCTATGAAGCAAATAAGAGATTGTTGAATAACAAAATGATTCAGTGACTTGTATCCAAAATGGGTCTTTTACAAATATGATTTTGTAAATTTTGTATGCTTAATTGAGTTGGAAAGCCATTTGTAATAACAAAGAAGGATGCTTTAAAAGAAAAAAAAGGCAAGAGCCCTAACAACAAACACTGCAAGTCTATGCTAACAGGACTTTCTATATTTATCTTTCATATGGAGTGAAATGCTGCCAGAGTTGACCTGACATCAAAAGTAATGAGGCTTTCTCCAGGACACAGGGATGAATTTTCAGTTCTATTGCAAGATGAAAAGCTGGGCCAGTTTGCACACCAACCACGTACAAAGCCAATCAAAATGACAATCATTTTCTGTCTGAAATTGGAAGTAACAATTCACATGCAGTCTGTTATTAATATTAATCTACATAGGTCAGAGTATAAGTGGCATTGATATAAAGCTTAACATCCAGTGCTACTTTATAATAATGATCAAGGACTGATTTCCCTATTTTGACAAAATAACCAGTAACAAACCTCTCTTTTTCTTCCAAAAACTGATTAACCTATTGTGTACACTGATGATTTATTTATTTATAGCTTCTAGAATACACAGTTCATCATTTTATCCCCGATTGTACTATGAACTAGTAAGTAACAACGAAAAGAAACTAACAAAACCTGACGGGACGGTTAATTGTACAGAATGCATCGGTTTAAATACTGCCAATCTTGCAACCATCCTGGTGTAAGAAGGCCGAAGAGTTGCAGATACCATTATACAACTGGTATCACTGATATATCTATATCACTGGCACTTGTGTGATTCCAACTGAGCCAAATTTGGACACAATGTTAGGGCTGGGGGGGTGAGGATTTAATCATGAAGGAGAGTAGTGGTTGGTGACCTGACTCTTCACAAAATCATAGAATCACAGATTGCTATGGCATAGAAGGAGGCTATTTGCCTCTACTGGTTCTATTCTCTAGTGCCAATCTCCTGCCTTTTCCCCACATACCTGCAAATCATTTATATCTAAATAACCATCCAATCCCCAATTGAGTGCCTCAGTTGAACCTACGTCCACCACACTTCAAGGTAGTGCATTCCATTCCCAAACTACTCGCTGTGTGAAAAAACTATTCTCACATCACCTTCACTTCATTTACACAACACTTTAAATCTATGCTCTGTTGTTCTTTTTTCTCTTACAACCAGGAAGAGCTTTTCCCTATCTTCTCTGTCCAGCCCATTCATGATTTTGAAAACCACCACCAAGTGTCTTTTCAGCCTTCTTTTCTCCAAGGAGAATAGCCCCAACTTCTTCAATATATCCTGCTGCCTGAAATTTCTCATCTCTGCAACTATTAAGTTGCTTCTGCACTGCCTCCAATGCATTCACATATTTACCACAATATAGCACCCACAACTGTACACAATACAACAGCTAAGCTCTAGCTGTGTAAGTCCAACATCACCTCCTTGCCCCTTGCCTCTATGCCCTGATTAAAAAAGCCAGGAATATTGTATGCTTTATTAACTGCTCTCTCATCTTATCCTACCATCTTGCATCCCCTTTAGAACTGTACCTCTGATTTTATATTATCTTTCAATGTTTTTCAGATTGAAGGGCATCACCTCCCATTTCCCTGCATTGAACCTCATCTGCCACTTTCCCATCTAATCCACCAATTTGTCAATGTCCTTTTGGAGTCCTGCATCCTCACAGTTTACAATGCTTCCAAGTTTAGTGGCATCTCTAGAAGTGCTTCTTAGCCACAAGTCTGGGGATAGAAAGCTAGTAGGCAGTCTGCCTGTCCCACCACCAACTGAGGACATTCAGTGGACAACTAATGCTCATAAGAGCTTCATCTCACTAAGGTTGGGATTTAACCTGCCACGGTTGCCATACTGGAACCTGGAACAGCAAACCCTGATCGAGTCACCTGGCTTGCTAACAGCCCCACCTTGCACATTCTGCCAACTTCCATGCATCCCTTTATGCTACCCTCAGTCCTCAGCCCTCAGTATGCTCACTTGCATGTGACCTTCGTCACTTACGATTCCATTGTCGGAAATTGTCATCCCTGCTGCTGGTTCTGCTTACCATGGACTGAAACAAGGTCCTGATTGGTTGGCAGCCCCCAGGTGGGAGTTAGGCATCCCTCCAGGGTCCTTAAAGCCAGGGAAGCTCCCAGGTACCTCTTTAGGACTAGATTCCAGTTGGCCTTTCTGAAAGGCAGCAACATGGAGCTCTTATGACTCTTGCAGGCAGGTGACATCCCACTCATCCTGATTAAATACCCCCTGCAGAATATACTGTCACATCCAGTTTCAATCCCAAAATGACCCTTTTCCCGTATAATTGGGAATCTGGTTCACAATTGCTGTTCATATTTACTAGACATGTGTCAATTATAAGCAATCCCGACTTAATAGGATACCCACTTGATTTCATTACACAGTTGCTGGTCTCTTTTCTTTTATATACTGATACAGTATTTATCATGTTGAAATAAAGAAGTGGTTAAGTAGCATCTGTTAAAAAATTAAAATATCATAAATGCTTTGATTTATAAAGAGAGAATCATGCATAATCTTAGAATACACATGGAGTCATACAGCATGGAAATAGACCCTTCGGTCCAACCAGTCCATGCCAAACATAATTCCAAGCTAAACTAGTCCCATCTGCGTGCTCCTTCCTATTCACGTATCTATCCAAACATGGTTGAAATGTTGTGATTGTACCTGTATCCAATACTTTCTCAGGAAGTTCATTCCACATGTGAACCACCCCCTGTGTAAAAAAACTACCTCATGTCCTTTTTAAATCTCTCTCCTCTCACCTTAAAAATGTGCCCCCAAGTTTTGAAATCCCCATCCTAGGGAAAAGACAACTACCATTAATTCTATCTATATTTTTTGTTATTTTGTAAATTCCTAAAATATTTACAGGAAATTTTGGAATGTGTAGTCCAACAAACCCTGAAACTTGAAAATATCAGTCATGCATATCTTCCAGTTTGGACACATTTATAAATCTGTCAGAAAATTTATCCTCTGCCTTCCATAGATGTTTTCAAAAATTAATAAGCTTTCCATTTTCCTCCTGTTTGTAATTTGCTCAGTATTTTGAGATAACTATCTGAACCAAGATTATGTTGGATTTTCACAATTTGATTAAGTGTGTCTTTAATCTGTAGTTGTTCAGTTCACATATTTCTGTTCCTATTTTGTCATATACAATGGCAGAGCAAAATTCGATTTTTCACGTGATGCAAAATTCTCTAGAAATCTCAAACTTTCACTGCATCCAACACATCTGGGTTAGGAACTAGTGGAAGTGTTTTCTCAGTGCATTTGGATTGATGAAGATAACTGCTTCACTGGTACCACTGGTGAGGTACATTATTATAAGAGGTTGAAAAAAAACAATGGGAAGAGTGATTTGTCCATGATCTCTGGGAAAAGGTATAAATCAGTGGCTGGAAATTGGAAAGTGTGTGTTGCTCAGCATCTGAGGATGCTCCGGTTTCTGGAAGTGACTTTTTAATAAAACTGAATCTCTACCTGAAACATTGATGTAATGTTCTCTTTTCAGACATGGCTCTGTACTGTCTGCAATTACTGTTTTCATTGCCAGTCTTTTCCTGTCTGCTGTTTTGTTACAACTGCATCATTAAATGGCTTTTATCCCAATTATTCAATCTCCTAAAGAAAAGATCTAAGTACCCTAATCCTAAACTTCTATGGATCTACCAATCCTCATATATTATTCAAATCTGACCTGATATATTCCAAAGATCATTCCCATTCCCTGCTTTACACCCTTAGCTAAGTAATCCTCGATCATGTTGAATCCTTAATCATTTTGGCCTATCATTTCTCCTTGTAATTTCTGGTCCAGTTACGGATCAAACATTCATCCAACTTTTTTTATTTGCTTATTAAAATATGTGGGCATCACTGGGAAAACCAGCATTTATTGTTCATTGCTAATTGATCTTGAGAAGGTGCTAATTAGCTGCCTTCTTGAACCACTGCGGTCTGTGTGCCATAGGTGCATCCACAGTGTTGTTCGGCAGTGAGTTCTTGGTTTTTAACCCAATGATATTAAGGAACAGCAATACATTTCCAGGATGGGATGTGATTCAGAGGGGATCTTGCAAGTGATGATGTTTCCATATGCCTATTGCCTTTGTCCTTTTAGGTGTTGTGATTGTACTTTTGACAGTGCGGTCAAAAAAGTCTTAATGATTGTTCAGAGCTTGATTACTTGTCAAAAGAGGGAAATGTTGCTTTCTATTTTGCTCTTATCAGGACAAAGGTAAGAATTCAAGCCATCATAACATACACAATATGACAAAAGGATGCTAACTGGTTGACATACTAAGGCTGATTGACCAGAGCATTGCCATTGTTTTCGTTGTACAAGCATAGTCTGCTTGAATACCATCTGTATAATTCCAATTACAAATTACCAAACAAAGCATGTCCTTTTAATGTATTCCGTAATTGGGCTGCACTTGCAGAACAAACTTGATTGTATGAATAGACACACTAAGTATCAATTTGAGATCGTCCATTGGATTTGTAACCTAATTTTGTTTATGCTTGCTAGGGAAATGTTCATTGGTATCCAGAGGCCTGTTCTCTGTGAACAAAAGGGATGTGTTAAACCTTCCACCTTTGTAAATTACCTGGGTGTTTGAAGAGAGAATACGATCCCAATTGCTTTCTCCATGTCAACATTGACCAATCTGAGTTGACTTGTCAACCAATTGGTGCCCTTTATGCTAGCAATAAAAATTGTTACGATAGTTTGAATTGTGGCATTCTTGTTTTTGTCCATATGAGTATGAGATGAAATCTTTCAGCAACATGTCTCTTTTGCAGTTTTTTTGGAGCTGTAGTAACCAAATGAATAAAGAGCATTCTATTGTGGTAATGATTTGCGCTTTGCCTATCATGGCAAGGCTTTGGGAATCAGGGCATTTGTCAATCACTACAAGTTATCAGCCTCTGACCATTCTTGTAGCCACAGCATTTATACAGCAGGTCTATTTAATTTTCTGCTCAATGGTGACCCCACAAGATATAGATGCTGGTGAAATCAGGAAATGTTTCAGCTCTCTTTTATTGAAGATGGTCCTATGTTGGCAAATGATCAGCCTAAGACTAAATCTATGGACCTTGTCGCATGTATGCACAGACTGCTTCAGTATTTGACGAATTCTGAATGGTAGTGAATGCTACAAAAACATCATGGAACATCGGCACTTCTGCCACAATAATGGAGGGAGGGTCATTGATGAAATATTGAAAATAGTTGTTTCTACAGCAGTGCCCTGAGAAAAGTGTTATTTCACAGCCTTAACTATTGTATATCAGGAATCTGTCCTACATATCTCTACTTAGGATGGAGGGGTGAGGCATGGAGATATTTCTGCCAATTGAAACTCTCAGGTAACTAATACAAGATACTTTCATTTCAGCACTTGACAAGTTGGTATCAAAGCTTATTTGCTGATCCTGGAAAGAAGCAATGAAACACCACAGAGTTTTATGATTGTTCCAACTAATATTTTTTTAGAAATCTATTGGGGTGCTCACAGACCCGTTATTCCATGAAAAGACCGCAACAGAAAATCCATCACAGGTATTTTTGATGTTCTGCTGAATAGCTGGAGACAGTTAAAAGTGAGGTGGAAAATCAGGAGGGTCAGTTACTGCCTCAGATTATTGTGCACATTTTTCCTGGTCTTGCTGCAGAAAAAAAATCACTCTTACCAGAAATCCTGGAGCTGCGGCAGCAACAAACTGCTGATAAATTCGATAGCTGCACTCACTTCCTCTATGCTGCACCAAGCACAAGACATAGGAAAACATGTGGCAAATTTTAAAATGAGTATGTTCTTCACTAACTTAATAAGAATGGTTTAATAGCCCCTGATGGGACACTGTAACTGAAATTCAAATAATGATTAACAGAAACTTATATAAGGAGAAAGAAAACTTTGTTCGAAGTACCATTGTCCAGAGTGATGATGCAGCTCACTTTCTGCAGTGCCTGTTAGTCTCTAAAGACCTATTAAACTGGTGGACACCAAATGCTCTGCCTCCATTGATATCTTTATGCGGATGTAACCACAAAAGAGGGGCATACAATCAGGTGCAATGACTCACTTCATGACCTGCTGCCTGGACCTGTTAAAGGCACTTTCGCAGGCTCAAGAGCTGACCCATAAAAAGGCCTTCTGACCCGTCCAGCCTTGCCCTCACAGTGTGTCTGTAAATCAAGGAGCTTGAGGTTGAAGTGCAACAAAAATACTGAAGAGCGGCCCTTTCAAAACAAAACTAAAGAAAGAATGGCAAGGGAAAGGAAACATTGTAAAATGAAATAGTTTCATCCAAGCCACAAAAATTCAAGGCCTAGTCTGGCACTCAGTACAGAGGAACCTCAATTCTCTGAAGGACCCGGGCGGGGAGTATTTCGTTCGGTTAATCGAATTCCGGATAATCGAATGCTGGATAGCATTGTTTAGCCAAGCATCAGGAAGTTGCCATATTGCCGGATAATCTGATATTTGTATAATCGAATGCCAGATAGTCAAGGTTCCTCTGTATACTGACTGAAACGCAGATATTTTAGGACTGCAGTGAACAGCACCTTCTACCCCAGATCCCCAGCGGAAAAAAAAGGTCCCCTTTTGTAGATAGCTCTTCACTGTGGATCTCTGCTCCTGGATGATAAAATATTTTCCCAGGGCATATTCAAGTGGCGGACTAAATGAGTATGTTCAATGCAAGGTTAGAATAACTTCTCTTGAGTTACAGTCAAATGTTTTACTGTTACTTGATAAACTTTATTATCAGAAGCTTCACTTTACTGGTGAATAATCATTAGTCACACCTGGATTCTCAGCCATTAGTAATTAATGATTCTGCTTAACACTTCCCATGGCTCCTGTTCCAAGACAATACACACAAACGAAGTTGCATCAAGACACTGTTCAAAAGGGCCACAACACACTGCAATACACCGGAACTGCAAAAAGAGGAAGAGGAACACCTACACAAGGTATTCGCCAAAAACGGATATCCTCGCAATTTCATCAACAGATGCCTAAGGGAGTGACAACAGAACGAGGACATGCCGCAACCCAAAGGACTAGCCACACTACCATACATCAAGAACATCTCGGAAATGACAGCCAGACTACTGCGACCACTAGGACTTATAACAGCGCACAAACCAACAGCCACTCTCAGACAACAACTCACCAAAACGAAGGACCCGATACCCAGCATGAGCAAAACTAATGTAGTGTACAAAATCCCATGCAAGGACTGCACAAAACACTATATAGGACAAACAGCTAACGATCCGCATCCACGAACATCAACTAGCCACGAAACGACACAACCAGCTATCCCTAGTAGCCACACACATAGACGACAAGCAACATGAATTTGACTGGGACAACACTACCATTATAGGGCAAGCAAAACAAAGAACAGCCAGGGAATTCCTAGAAGCTTGGCACTCATCCACAAACTCCATCAACAAACACATAGACCTAGACCCAATATACCGGCCACTACAGCGGACAGCTGAAACTGACAACCGGAAGCGGCAGGGACAGGCCACTATAAATGCCGGAGGAAACACCACAGAAGCGCTTCACAGGAGGCTCCCAAGCACTGAGGATGTCACCTAGACAGGGGACGAAACGTTTGCAACAAAAACTTCCAGCTCGGCGAACAGAACCACAGCAACGAGCACCCGAGCTACAAATCTTCTCACAAACTTTGAACTACCCTGTGTGCCATCGGGAAAAACAAATTTTAAAATAATTTCATATTTAAATTAAACCTGATTGTAACTTATCCGTTAATATTCAGAGATTTCTGAATTCTGCATCAAAAACAGATACATAAACATACTTATAGGAATCCAGGACCCAGGGAGAATGTGATCTTGAAGCACAACAGCTAATCCCACAGTGACATAGTGCAATTGATGCTTGTAATTTGTTTTTGTGAACCCCATTCTAAGTAAAGAAGTAAGGATGTAGAAAATTGTAAATGTATTTCCATTAGTGTTGCTTTGGTAGTGCTTTGGGGGATTTTTTTTTGTATGGTCATATACTGAGGTTATTTTTTAATAATATGTTCAAACTTTTCATTATTTACCAGTGTGTTTGTAATGTAATGTAGAATATCTCCTGTTGCATGCAGCACAGCATGTTTCATACAGTGATGCAATGTAGTGTATTTTTTCTTATACACTGTCCCCATTTATGTCTCTGATGGAAGATCTCAGTGTGGTGTCATCTCCTGAGAATATAGGTGCAGTTTTCCTGGATGCAGATTTCCATATATTGTAGAAGCAGGAACCGTGCGTCAGGAATAGCTTGTCATGTTCTGTCTTTGGATGCTTGCTTCTCCTTATTTGTATTATGATAGGTAATGGTAGTAACATCAAAGTTACATGCCTCATTCTTTTTTGTGTATGTCAACTCCTTCTGAACACTGAGTTCAGATGGTGGCCATTGAACTATGTTGACAAATGCAATGCATTGCTGCAAGTTCTCTGAAGCTCTCCACCCACAATTACCTTGGTATAAGTTGCTTTAAGGGCATTAGCCCTTCTTTCCTGAAGAAGGGCTAATGCCCGAAACGTCGATTCTCCTGTTCCCTAGATGCTGCCTGACCTGCTGCGCTTTTCCAGCAACACATTTCCATCTCATAAGTTGCTTTGCTAAAACATCATTAGTAAGACATTCTAAGAGATCACATTTGTTACCTACACATCTACTGCCTCCTCTGTAGCTTCCAGCATCATACTGCTTTCTGCTCATCTGCAGGCATTGCATCAATCACTACAGCTACCCTTCCTCATCCGTGATCAGTAATTCACATGTTCTACAATGAAGCCCACTTGAAGACCTTACTGGTAGCTAGTACTTTGCACCATATCAGTGAAATAAAATAAAACAAATAAGCAGAATGTGAAAATTAATCATAAAATAAAATGCCTTAAAATTTCTACCGCACCTGTGACAACCTGAGGACTTTCCAAAATGATTCACCATCAAAGACGTACTTTGGAAATACTTAGGCACTGTAGTAATATAGAAGATATGGCATCAGATTTGTGTCAACTAAGTCTTGCACACAACTATGTGATAATGATTAGATAATTATCTTAGCAATTTTGATTGAGGAATAATGTTTGTCTAGGATATTGGAACAGCTGCCCCGCTTTTCATCAAAATCCTTCAATGGAATCTTTTACATCCACTTGAGAGACAAATGGGACCTCAATATAGATAGATCCCCAACAGAGCCAACACAAATACTGCACTGAATATCAGTCTATGTTTTGAACTGTGTCTGTGCAATGGGACTGAAAATAGCAACCATCTAATTCAGAGGCGAGAATGGTGCGCTATGGGGCACAACTGACACCTTTGTTGTTGAATGTCAAGTGAAGGAGTTGGGATCACTTGTGAAAGTCAAAAAGTGATAAGCATAGTGAATATATGCTAGAATTATTGCTAAATTAGAAATGTTGCTGTCCTCAGAAGCCTCAGCATCTTTCATCTCCTTTTAGCCTTCCAGCAAATGATCTCCAAATTTGTCTATTAGTTTGAAATTTAAGGGTTTCTTCTGCTATGTATTATTATCAGGCTATTCCAGTGGCATCTGGTAAAGACCATCTTATTCTACAAAAAGAAAAGTAGTAATAATTGCATGATGCGACAGAACAGTAAACATGTTGCTTGGCAGAATGGAATAAAATGTCAAACAACTTGCACACTGCAGTTAGAAAATCAGAGTGACCACCTCAGAAAGTCTCATTCAGTGTGTGCATTAGTTGCCTTTTGTAACCTTTTGGATACTCCTGAAATATCTTCATAATATCACATAGTGGGTAAATGTGCAGCATATTATTGGACCAATTTGGATCAATATTGTTCTGTGAAACTAGACAAAAAAGTGGCATCTAGAAGCTTAATATTCAGGAGAATCATATTTATAATGCTTATTTTCTGATATAACACTGAAACCTTAATGACTTTAAAAACATACAATGCACTTTACCATTAGCAGACATCTTATGGCATTGACTAAACACGTTCTCTGTGAAGCAAACATTTCTCCGTCTTGTTCCATTGGCACCCAAACCTATTGATCGATACATGCCTTATGCAGCCTTTCTTTACCTTGGCCATTTAATCTAAGAATCTGCTTTTCTTTTATTGATAATGTTTATAAACATCATCCAATTATTCCTTGCAATCTTTTCTGACTCCAGAAGTTAGCTAGACAATTGAATCTTTTCCTGTGAAGTTGTAAATTGATTTGAACAGCTAATGACACAATGAACAGGTTCAGCCTTAAACATTCCTCACTAAGTGCCTTGGTTATTTTGGTTTTTTCATAGTTGCAAATCAGATTCAAAATAATTGGCAGCCATTGATTTTATGAAACAAATTACATTAAGCTTTTATGTTCAAAGTTGTTTTGGTTGTTTTGTCTTAGAGGTTTTGAAAACCAGTGTGAAGCAAGTTTTGAACACCTTAATCAAAAGAAGTTTGTTACAACTATCATGGCTGCAGATAAATTTTTGAACTGTTTATGTACAGCAACTGGAGTTAATGTCACAACCACCAAATAAATGTACGTAACATTGTTCCAAACAGCGGAGGTAGAATACTCATATTTTATTTTATTTATTTTATTAAACTCATATTTTTGAGAAAATATTGCAAATATGTTGATGATCTTTTAAAGCACTCTTTTGTGTTTCTAATTCATGCAATCCTTTCATTATTTAGAGCTGAAAGGGCTAACTTCATCATGTTTCAGAACCTTTCACAGACTCCCAAAGGATATCGCTGTCTTTGATTCTGACCAGCATGTGCCATCAGTCCATGGGGGCAGCATGGTGGCTCAGTGGTTAGGGACCAGGGACCAGGGTTTGATTCCAGCCTCAGGCAACTGTCTGTGTGGAGTTTGCACATTCTCCCTGTGTCTGTGTGGGTTTCCTCCCACAATCCAAAGATGTGCTCATCAGGTGAATTGGCCATGCTAAATTGTCAGTAGTATCAGGTGCATTAGACAAGGGTAAATATAGGGTTAGGGTGGGTTACTCTTTGGAGGGTTGGTGTGGACTTGTTGAGCTAAAGGGCCTGTTTCCATACTGGAGGGAATCTAATCTAGTCCCAAAATATAGTGATTCATCCTTTATCAATCATTTTTATTCTGCATTCTGCCTAAGTACACTATTAAGAAAATTTACTTGATCATGATTGAGTTAGTCCCAACCTGATTCTTACACAGAAAAGGATCTTGAAGTCTTATTTTAGTTAGCTATAAATGATAGTGATCTCTGAGCTCACTCATATCACCTGATTTTTATCAACTCTCTTTTATATGTTCAATAATTAAAGGAACATTTAAATCAAAAGAATAGAAATAATATTATTTCCATTTGTCTAGAAATGTGATATCTTTTTAAACTCTTAAAAAGCTACTGCTCCAATGGAAGTTGCTGGTGTGCTGCAGTTCATGTGTTGAATTGCATCATACATGACCGGCGATGTGCCATGAAGGAGTGGTGAGGCTGTCATATGTTGGATGCCAAAGTATGTACTTAGGGTGCATGTCCCAAAAAGAAAAAGGACAGGTTAAAATAAACATAATACTTGAAAATGAACAAACTAGTCTTACTGGAATTCTATTTTGAAGTATCTTAAACAAGTCGGAACAGTATGCTACATTTGTAAGTTTGATTTGTTTTTTGTCCTTCTAGGGTGGTCACTGCCCAAAGTGTGTGCTCTGGGATGTTGAAGTGTTTTGGAGCTGGAGATCTGGAGGAGCAACCGGTGACTTGGAGTTACCAGGTAACCCCTCAGACTTTCCTATTGGAAATTGTCGCTGTCTAGTTTCTCTCCAGCATTTGGGAGAACGGGAAACTGAATATTAAGGTGAGTTTAGCTAATAACGAGATGCTAATACATGTAACTAGGCCTATTGCCACTCAATCTCATCTCACCTGGTTGGAAAGTAGGGCTGTTTGCTCTCGATGTGAGAAGCTCCTCTCTGGCCTTCACACATAATTTCCCCAACTTTCTCATCAAGGTCCATCTGGGTTAGGGCCTGATGATTTGATTTTAAAAATCCTGACATGAAACCTGTATTGAGAGCATTTATGAGAGGAATGATTTTATGACCCTACAGTTCGAAACATTGTTATGTCCAGGCCAATCCACAATCCAAACACTCCCACACACTTTGGTAAAGCATAATCATTTCTTGGAGTAGCAGGTTAATATGGCTTAAATCATAAGGCAGTAAAGGTTCCCTTGTATCTGAAACTGTATCAAAATTTTCAATCAAATAAGTTTACTCAACTGTGAATCTCATCATTATTCAAAATAAAGCTCAGCTTTTTAAAAATATATGAGTTTATAATAATATACCGCAAATAGATAATGGTGATTGATACCAAAAAACCTAAATATTCATCCTCACTAGTTCATTAAGCCTTTATTAAAAGTTAAATTGTTAGAATGAATTATGGAAAACCTCAACCTTTCGTTTTATGCAAATGTGGCAGACAAATTCAATTGCTTTATTCCAGGAAGCAAAGAATGGGACACATCATTTAAAATGTTATTCAATAATGTTAGGTGTTGAGGGGATAGCCAATTACTCAGCACAGAGTTGTGATTTAAAGTAAAGTTGCTTTATTTTAGTCGTTACATCGATCCAGTTACAGTTGTTCCCTTTATTGTGGCCCAGTAGGATGCACAATTTAAATCATTAGCATCACAGACCTGAGAACTGATTGCTAAGAGAAACCCTTTCGTATCAGAGTTGCATAGAAGAAGGTCAGAATGAGGGCAAAAGAAGTATTCAGGGTCGCATGAGTATCGGTTCTTCAACACAATGCTACCTTTTCATCAGCAGCCAGACACTTTGAGCAGCCTGATAATTATCTTTGACAATATTCATTAGCAGGACTTGTACAGACATCAACGTACCAGGCATTCCAACAGCAAAATACACAATCTCCAACAATGCTTTACACACATTTCAGCTAGTTCTTTGACAAAATGTAATGAAGTGGACACATCGATCCCATCATAAACATTTCAACCTGATCTCATTGCCAGGGAACTTTGCTTCAAATACTTCTGAACTGGCAAGAGATGTACTGACACTCAAGCAATCAGCCAATACACGTCCGAGAGAAAAGACATCAAGCTACGCTGCACAAGTTTTTATTTCTTTAGTAGTTAGAAAACATTGCATTGCCTCTTTATTTTTTGGAATGAGTCAATAGTCTTCCAAAGGTACTCCTCTATCTAATCTGGAGTTATAGAAAGCAATATTCTATCCTGTTCTCTACTTTGAACCTCAGGAGATGAGATGAGAATATATAAATCCAGACCCAATAACCTAAAAGTGTTCCGGTCTTCACAGGAGTGGTATAATGGTCATTCATCCCACATCCCAGCATTATGAAAAACTTTTAAATTACAGTTGTTAGCACTATTACCTGCTACATTAATCTATATAAACACAGGTAAAAGCTTCAAAAGACTCAAGGCTTCACTTGCCTTTTTCCACATGATATAGCTGCTTTTCTATAATGGAATGTAATTACAGTTTCCATACCTCTTCATTCTTTGCAAAATTATTATTCCAGTTACAATTGCTGATGGTACTGGGTGAGTAAAATGGCATTAATCTATTACTGCTCCCCCATTAATGATTGTTTCCCCCTTTTCTAAAACAAGATTTCACAACAGTCCAAAAAGATGTTGAAGTATTAGGATATTAAGCAAAATGAGAATTAACACATCATTGCATTCTCATATTGTCAAGAACTCTGAAAGATGGCACTAGCATATTATTTATGAAAGGTTAATGAAGGGATGTTGACACGGGACAATACACATGAATGAACAGGAAAATAATGAAAGCACATTTGTAACATGTTCAGAGGAGTTATTATGGATATTATAATATTTAAATCATCTTCAAGTGTCCTTGTTTTGGGAAGAGTGAATTCAATGCTCAAGCCTACAACAAGAAACATGAATGATTTTAATTATGCTTGATAGGTTGTTGTGCTTTTCCAGTTACATTTTGAAATAAAATGTAAAGTGTTATGAAATGTTTCTGTATTAAATGCATGAATCCACATTTTGCATAGCTTACTGGTGCTACTAAAGCATCTTAGGTTATTGTCTGGCAAAGACTTAATCAAAGAATGCACCTGCTGTTGACTCGTTTCACTGATGTGTGTGTCTACATAGCTATGTCTGACACACAATGATCTGACAAGCAAGGAGTATTCATTAACCTTTAGCAGAGTAAGGTTAAATGATAAGGTACATACTCTGCAATTGCCGTTCTGATAGTTGGATTATTGTGTTCAAATTGCTGTATCTTCTGTTCAAATAATCAAACCATCCTTCATTGAAGTATATTGAAGCATATTCTTGCCAGAAGATTATAATGTTTATATACACATAGTCTGTGATGTGGCAAAGGGCATTCTGATCTTTCATGTTCCTCTTGAAAGACTGTAAAGTCCAAATTTAGATTCATCTTTTGGTATATAAGATAAGTATCCAAACAGTTCCTTGTAACTTAAAATTCCTAGGTATGCAATGGAAGGTCTTCCTTTTGTCCTTGTGAACTACCCAGGATTAAGTGATGAGATAAACTGAATGGATACAAATTAATTTTGATGCAGGTAATTTTAAGGAGCTTTATTTTTGTAGGAAGACTAAGGAGGTCACACATTCCATGGAAAATAATATTGTAAATGGGGTCAATGAACAAAGGGTTTTATGAACAAAGATTCATAAATCATTAAAACTAGCACTACAGATTAACAAGGCTATAAAAATGTTAACAGAACCATGAAATTATTTTGAGATGAATAATATTGAAAAGTACAGAAGTTACATTTAATTTCAAAGAAGCTTGATTCTACCACATTTGGGAAGACTGTGTGCATCTATGATCTTTAAATTAGAAAGAAGATGACAAGGAAACAGGAAAGTTGAAACTCGATATATCGGCATGGTACCAGAATTGCCAGTTGGAAAGAATTGAGAAAGATTAAACTGGCTAAAGCATTTTCTCCAAAAAAGAGAAAAGTGACAATTGAATGGAGGCTGTTAAAATAGAGAATTAATTAAGTAGGGTATGCTTGGGTTGGTATCCAAAATGGAGTTTCCCTTTTTTCTGGACAATGTGGTCACTGGCAAGAACATTAGAAAAATACAGCAAAAATTTTTTAAAAAGAGGTTCCTTGACATTGATTAAAAGAAAGTCGAATTTTCCCCTTAAGGTTTCAATGATTAGTAAGATTTTTTTTATAATGAAGCAGAGAGAGAGGTCTGTTTGCATGTATTAACCTTTCATCGTTATCTAATCCTGCCTCAATTATATACTGGTCAGTATTCCAGTGAGAACCAGAATGCATCAATTCTTGATTTGAACATCAAGTATCTGAAAGCTGCAGCTCACCAGACCTTTCTCCATGTGTTCATGTTAACTATCATTGCCACAATACACCTCAGGGGCAGAAACCATCTTGAACTTCCATCCACAGACATCAACATCTGCAGAAGCACCAGTATCACTACATCATCACGGCACATCTTGGACTAACTTATAATACTATTCGGCAGTTCAGCTCTGTATATTGGAGTGTACTGATGCCCTCCATTGCAAGGTTGCTGCCACCCACTATATGTGTAGCGACAGATACCTATTTCCTCCACTGGAGCAGGATGCATCTCAAGGCTCTTTGTTTGCTTTCTAAGTTTTCACTCACTTGCACTAACTTGCATGCTCACCGCACCTCTGCTTTGCCTTGCCTTTCAGCATGTTGCTGCTTCAGTAAGATCTTATAGGCTCACAGTTGCTCTATCTTACCTTGTGTTTTAGCGCAACAAGAAATCCAGGAAGCTTGCCATGTTTGCAGCAATTACCAATCAAGGAGAGCATCATACTGCTTTAATGTCACACCTACAGCATGTGTTAGCAACTAACACATTACTACATGTGCTTTAACCAAATGATGATATCTTAATATCCAAGGGTAATAATCCTTAGTCCTGTCAAAGGGGACTATGGTCATTTAGGTAGTATCAGTGAGCAACATCCAATCTCAGTCCAGGTAGCTGGTCCTCGTCACCTAGCTGTTTGCTGTGGGCATGATCCATGGATCTGTCTCCCAACATTTCAGGGTTTGGGCCATAGTCAGTCTTGTAGCTCGAGGTCTAACCAAACCAGGAATTACCAGAAGGATAGTCATGGAGCTGCACAGAAATCAGTCAGGGGACTGATCTATTCTCGGGGAGGTCTGTCCTTCCAGATCTATTGGTTGCTCATGATCTGCTCTGGGGATTTGTTTACTATATGTCAAAAAGTGTTATTGGGGAAGACCTGTGTTGGCGATCTCAAGTGCAAGGTTAGAGGGAGCATGTGGATGTGGAGTGGATGATCATTGTAAAGGGAACAATGCTAGATATAATGAAAGGTGACATAACATTGGAAAGAATGGGGTAATTGAGGAGGAGGGATCATTGATGATCACCACCAGTCTGGTTTCACTGGGAGGCAATGCATGAGATTGATACCTAGTGGGCTTCGGGCTTGCTCGAGGATGTCGGTGTGTGGGAGAGTGGGGTTTGTTGAAAAAAGAAAAGGCCAGATTGGGAATGTGGGGAGGCTCAAACCTGATTTAGGTGGGGGAGTGTGGGAGGTGGGGGTGGTTAAGAAATTGCAATGCAGAGGGGATCATGAAACTTTGGGATTACCTAGATTAAGAAGCAAAGCCTGCAGCTCATTCTCAGAAATAATGTGTAAATGCTTCTATCTTCATCCAGTTCTCAACTGGGTATAAAACGATGGCTGGCGCACCTAGATTGGACATGAGTAAATTTGCTCCTTTATTTGTGGGCATGTGAGGGCCTTCATGGGCCAACTGCATTTATCAGGCTAATGTAGATTCAAGGTTAAAGCAAGTATTTCATTCCAAAGGGAAACGACAATGTTTGAGCTGAACCCATCACAACGGTGAGCCTGAAATGTGTGTGGCATCTCCGAGTGAGTGGTCCCAGAGCTGTCAGCACTATGAAAAGCACCTGAAGGAATGCTGCAAATGTAGCTGCCAACACGCGTGTATAGCAGCTCAGAGCCAATACTCCCCAGTCCTGTGCTCCATTGTTCAAATGTGACAGGTGAGTGAATGTAAGTCCTCAAGTGCGGCAGGGGAGCACTGACTGGGATAAAAACCTGAAGATTGTTGGTTATCAGGACAGACGTGAGAAACTCCATAATTTTTGGGCTTTAGATGGGTCACAATGAGATATGAATGCTGAGCTGGAGTTAGTCACGTGCCAGAATCTACTTGTAAACTGGAAAAAGCAAATGTGTTCAGTGAGAGTGGGAGAAGGTTGATGTAAAATAGGCATCAAAGGTGTTTCCCCTGGAGAGGGAATGGCCCACAACTTATTAATTACAGCTCCCTTGCGTCTTTGGCTTTAAGCCTCAGTCAAGAAATTGCAACAATTTGTTCCACGTGTGACTCTTCGGTGGGTGTAAAGGTAGTTATGGCAAGATTGAAGAGAAGCAGGGGCTCCTCCCTGATGTCCTTACCAATATTTATCTTCCAACCACCGTCATTAAGACAGATGATCTAGCCATTATCCTATTCGGATCTTGCCATATGCAGATTACATGCTGACTTGTTCAACATTATAACAGTGATAATAGTTTTAAAAAAGCTGTGGAAAATAATTTGGAAGTTTTGAAAAGAGGAAAGGCGCTATATAAATCCAAATAATTTTTTGAATTCTACACAATCTGGCAAAATGTCTAAGTGTGAGGGTAATTCCTCCTGAACTCCAACCACATTGCAGATGACACTTCAGCCACATTTTCCCGTTCTGCATTGGGGATGAGAATTCCAAAACCAAGGCGTTACTGAATCAGGTACCAAAGTATGTTAGTGAGTTACAAGGATTGATGGGTGAAGGGTTATTGGTGCAAGGCAGAGCGCGGACAGTAGAGTTTTAAATGATCTCCACTCTGTGCAGATTGGAAGATGAGAAAAGAGCTATGAGAATATTGGAAAGTTCAGTCCAGAGGCAGCAATGGCAGTGATGGAGCTTTGAACTGAGGCATCAGTCATATCAAGCCTTGATGGCAAAGTGTAAAGAGGTGGTCTTTGTGATGTCAGGAAAATCGGGTTGGAATCTCAGGGTGCAAGGACAAAAAAAATGTTTGATACAACCATAGACATAAAATCAATGGAGCTGATAGTCAGAGAATGGAATTGTGGGAGCTGATAGTCAGGGAATGGAGATTGCGGGAGCTGACGGAATGGAGATTGTGGGAGCTAATAGTCAGGGAATGGAGATTGTGGAAGCGAATAGTCAGAGAATGGAGATTTCAGGAGCCGCGAGGGAATGGAGATTGTGGGAGCTGATAGGGAACGAAGATTGTGGGAGCTGATAGTCAGAGAATGGATATTGTGGGAGCTGATAGTCAGGGAATGGAGATTGTGGAGCTGATAGGGAATGGAGATTGTGGAGCTGATAGGGAATGGAGATTGTGGAGCTGATAGTCAGGGAATGGAGATTGTGGAGCTGATAGGGAATGGAGATTGTGGGAGCTGATAGTCAGGGAATGAAGATAGTGGGAACTGATAGGGAATGAAGATTGTAGGAGCTGACAGGGAGTGGAGATTGCTGGAGCTGATATTCAGGGAATGGAGATTGTAGGAGATGATAGTCAGGGAATGGAGATTGTGGGAGCGGATAGTCAGGGAATGGAGATTGTGGGAGCTGACAGTGAATGAAGATTGTGGGAGCTGATAGGGAATGATGATTGTGGGAGCAGACAGGGAATGGAGATTGTGGGAGTTGACACGGAATGGAGAATGTGGGAGCTGATAGGGAATGGAGATTGTGGGAGCTGATAGTCAGGGAATGGAGATTGTGGGAGCTGATGGGGAATGGAGATTGTGCAAGCTGATAGTCGGAATGGAGATTGTGGGAGATGATAGTGAGGGAATAGAGATTGTGGGAGATGGTAGGGAATGAAGATTGTGGGAGCAGACAGGGAATGGAGATTGTGGGAGCTGATGGGGAATGGAGATTGTGCAAGCTGATAGTCAGGGAATGGAGATTGTGGGAGATGATAGTGAGGGAATGGAGATTGTGGGAAATGGTAGGGAATGAAGATTGTGGGAGCAGACAGGGAATGGAGATTGTGGGAGCTGACACGGAATGGAGAATGTGGGAGCTGACAGAGAATGGAGATTGTGGGAGCTGATAGTCAAGGAATGGAGAATGTGGGAACTGATAGTCAGGGAATGGAGATTGTGGGAGCAGATAGTCAGGGAATGGAGATTGCGGGATCTGACATGGAATGGAGAATGTGGGAGCTGATTGGGAATGAAGATTGTGGGAGCTGTATAGTCAGTGAATAGAGATTGTGGGAGATGATAGTCAGGGAATGGAGATTGCGGGAGCTGATAGGGAATGGAGGTTGTGGGAACTGATTGTCAGGGAATAGAGATTGTGGGAGCTGATAGGGAATGGAGATTGTGGGAGCTGACAGGGAATGGAGATTGTGGGAGCTGATAGGGAATGGAGATTGTGGGAGCTGATATTCAGGGAATGGAGATTGCAGAAGCTGATAGTCATGGAATGGAGATTGCTGGAGCTGATAGTCAGGGAAGGAAGATAGTGGGAGCTGATAGGCATGGAATGCAGATTGTGGGAGCTGATAGGGAATGGAGATTGTGGGAGCTGATAGGGAATGGAGATTGTGGGAGCAAAATGTAATGGAGATTGTGGGGTCTGACACGGAATGGAGAATGTGGGAGATGATAGTCAGGGAACGGAGATTGTGGGAGTTGATAGTCAGGGAATGGAGATTGGGGGAGCTGATAGGGAATGGAGATTGTGGGAGCAGATGGGGAATGGAGATGTGGGAGCTGACAGTCAGGGAATGGACATTGTGGGAGCAGATAGTCAGGGAATGGAGATTTCAGGAGCTGTAAGGGCATGGAGATTGTGGGAGATGATAGTCAGGGAATGGACATTGCAGGAGCTGATAGGGAATGGAGATTGTGGGAGCTGATGGTCAGGGAATGAAGATAATGAGAGCTGATAGTCAGGGAATGGAGATTTCAGGAGCTGTAAGGACATGGAGATTGTGGGAGATGATAGTCAGGGAATGGAAATTGTGGGAGATGATAGTCAGGGAATGGAGATTTTGGCGGCTGACAGGGAATGGAGATTGTGAGAGATGATAGGGAATGAAGATTTTGGGAGCAGACAGGGAATGGAGATTGTGGGAGCTGACAGGGAATGGAGAATGTGAGAGCTGATAGGGATAGGAGATTGTGGGAGCTGATAGGGAATGAAGGTTGGGAGCTGATAGACTGAGAATGGATATTGTGGGAGCTGATCGTCAGGGAATGGAGATTGTGGAGCTGATAGGAATGGAGATTGTGGGAGCTGATAGTCAGGGAATGAAGATAGTGGGAACTGATAGGGAGTGAAGATTGTGGGAGATGACAGGGAATGGAGAACGTGGGAGCTGATAGTCAGAGAGTGGAGATTGTGGGAGCTGATAGTCAGGGAATGGTGATTGTGCAAGCTGATAGACAGGGAATGGAGATTGTGGGAGCTGACACGGAATGGAGATTGTGCGAGCTGATAGTCAGGGAATGGACATTGATAGAGCTGATAGGGAATGAAGATAGTGGGAGCTGATAATCAGGGAATGGAGACTGTGGGGGCTGATAGGGAACGGAGATTGCGGGAGCTGATAGTCAGAGAATGGAGATTGTGGGAGATGATAGTGAGGGAATGGAGATTGTGGGAGCTGACACGGAATGGAGATTGTAGGAGCTGATAGTCAGGGAATGGAGTTTGTGGGAGCTGATGGGGAATGAAGATTGTGGGAGCAGACAGGAAATGGAGATTGTGGGGGCTGTTAGTCAGGGAATGGAGATTGTGGGAGCTGATAGTCAGGGAATGGAGATTGAGGGAGCTGATGGGGAATGGAGATTGTGGGAGCTGATAGGGAATGAAGATTGTGGGAGCTGATAAGGAATGAAGATGTGGGAGCTGGTAATCTGGGAATGGAGACTGGGAGTTGATAGTCAGGGAATGGAGATTGTGGGAGCTGTTAGTCAGGGCATGGAGATTGTGGGAGCTGATAGGGAATGGAGATTGTGGGAGCTGATAGTCAGGGAATGATGATAGTGGGAGCTGATAGGGAATGAAGATTGTGGGAGCTGACAGGGAGTGGAGATTGTGGGAGCTGATAGTCAGGGAATGGAGATTGTGGGAGCTGATAGCGAGTGGAGATTGTGGGAGCTGATAGTCAGAGAGTGGAGATTGCGGGAGCTGATAGGGAATGGAGATTGTGGGAATGGATAGTCAGAGAGTGGAGATTTCAGGAGCTGATAGGGAATGGTGATTGTGGGAGCTGATAGTCAGGGAATAGAGAATGTGGGAGCTGATAGTCAGAGAGTGGAGATCGCGGGAGCTGATAGTCAGGAATGGAGATTGTGGGAGCTGATAGACAGGCAATGGGCATTGTGGGAGCTGACAGGGAATGGAGATTGTGGGAGCTGACACAGAATGGAGATTGTGGGAGCTGACACAGAATGGAGAATGTGGGAGCTGACAGGGAATGGAGATTGTGGGAGCTGATAGTTAGGGAATGGTGATTGCAGGAGCTGATAGGGAATGAAGATAGTGGGAGCTGATAATCAGGGAACGGAGATTGCGGGAGCTGATAGTCAGGGAATTGACATTGTGGGAGCTGACAGGGAATGGAAATTGCGGGAGCTGTTAGGAAATGGAGATTTTAGGAGCTGATAGTCAGAGAATCAAGATAGTGGGAGCTGATAGTCAGGGAATGAAGATTGTAGGCGCTGATGGGTAATGGAGATTGTTGGAGCTGATAGTCAGGGAATGGAGGTTGTGGGAGCTGATAGTCAAGCAATGGACATTGCCGGAGCTGATCGGGAATGAAGATTGTGGGAGCTGATAGGGAATGGTGACTGTGGGAGCTGATAGTCAGAGAATGGAGATTATGGGAGCTGATAGTCAGGGAATGGAGATTATGGGAGCTGATAGGGAATGGAGATTGTGGGAGCTGATAGGGAATGGAGATTGTGGGCGATGATAGTCAGGAAATGGAGATTGTGGGAATGGATAGTCAGAGAGTGGAGATTTCAGGAGCTGATAGGGAATGGTGATTGTGGGAGCTGATAGTCAGGGAATAGAGAATGTGGGAGTAGACAGGGAATGGAGATTGTGCGAGCTGACAGGGAATGGAGATTGTGGGAGCTGATAGTCAGGGAATGGAGATTGTGGGAGTAGACAGGGAATGGAGATTGTGCGAGCTGACACGAAATGGAGATTGTGGGAGCTGATAGTCAGGGAATGGAGATTGCAGGAGCTGATATTGAATGGAGATTGTGGGAGCTGATAGTCAGAGAATGGAGATTGTGGGAGCTGACACGGAATGGAGATTGTGGGAGCTGATGGAGAATGGAGATTATGGGAGCTGATAGGGAATGAAGATTGTGGGAGCTGATAGACAGGTAATGGGCATTGTGGGAGCTGACAGGGAATGGAGATTGTGGGAGCTGACAGGGAATGGAGATTGTGGGAGCTGACACAGAATGGAGAATGTCGGAGCTGACAGGGAATGGAGATTGTGGGAGCTGATAGTCAGAGAATGGAGATTGTGGGAGCTGATAGGGAATGGAGATTGTGAGAGCTGATAGTCAGAGAATGGAGATTGTGGGAGCTGATAGGGAACAGAGATTTCAGGAGCTGATAGTCAGCGAATGGAGAATGTGAGAGCTGTTAGTTAGAGAATGGAGATTGTGGGAGCTGATAGGGAATGGAGATTGCGGGAGCTGATAGTCAGAGAATGGAGATTGTGGGAGCTGATAGGGAATGGAGATTGTGGGAGGAGATAGTCAGGGAATGGAGATTGCGGGAGCTGATAGGGAATGGAGTTTGTGGGAGCTGATAGTCAGCGAATGGAGATTGCGGGAGCTGATAGGGAATGGACATTGCGGGAGCTGATAGTCGGGGAATGGAGGTTGCGGGAGCCGATAGTCAGGGAATGGAGGTTGCGGGAGCTGATAGTCGGGGAATGGAGGTTATGGGAGCTGATAGTCGGGGAATGGAGGTTGCGGGAGCTGATAGTCAGGGAATACAGATTGTGGTGAGCACACGAGTAAGAGAAAAAGGAACAGGAATAAGCTATTCAGCCTCTGATGCCTTCTCCATCATTCGATAACACAATGGCTGATCTGGAGTTGACTCCTTTCCTCTCTGGACCCATAACCCTAGACTTTCTTATCGATCAAAAATATGTAGAACTGAATATATTCAGTTACCTAGCATACACTACCGTCTTGTGAAGAAAATTCCACTCAGTATTGATCCTTTGTGAAGAATATTCTCATCCCAGACTTAAATGGAAGATGCTTAAGTTTTGAACCATGTCTAGGCTCCTCTATAAATGGAAAATATTCTCTTGATTTCCATCCTCATGGCAGGCTGGTCCAGAAGATTACGTCGTATGGGATCCATTGTGAGTTGGCAGTTAGATACAACATTGGCTTGGTCATAGAAGAGAGGAAGTATTTGTCGAGGGCTGTTTTTCTCACTAGAAATCTGTAACCAGTGGTGCTGTCCAATGATCAGTGCGGGGCCCTCTGTTGTTTGTGATACAAATGGTTTAGATGAAAATGTAAGTGGTCTAATCGGTATACTTGCGGATGACATAAAAATTGCTGGAGTTGTGGATAGTGAGGAAGGTTGCAAAGGTACAGCTGACTACCAAGCATTTGGAAAGCTGGCTGATGAAATGGCAAATGGTGTTTAATCTGGACAAGTGTGAGGCAATGCATTTTGTGAGGTCAAATGCAAGAGGAATGTTTACAGTAAAAGCAGGACCCTTAGGAGCATTGATATACTGAGGGATCTTGGGGTGCAAGTCCACAGCTCCCTGAAAGTGGCAACATCAGTGGATGAGTTAATAAAGCAATGGCAAGCTTGCTTTCATCAGTTTGAGTATAAGGTTGGTAAGTCATATTGCAGCTAATTAAGATGAGTTAAGCCACAGTTCGAGCATTTTTGCAGTTCTGGTCACTGAAGAATATGGAGGCTATGGAGATGGTGTAAAAGAGGTTTATCAGAATGGTGCCTGGAAGGGAATATATTAGCTATCTGGAGAGTCAGAGGCTGAGGGATGACCCGATAGAAGTATTAAAAATTATGAGAGGTATGGATAGGGTAGATAGATAGAGTCTTTTCCCCAGTGTGGGAATGTCAAATACTAAGGGTCACAGGTTTAGGATGAGAGGGGATATGTTAAAGGAGATGTGTGAGGGCAATTTTTTTCCATAGAGGTGGTATGTGTCTGGAACACGTTGCCAGGGGAGGTATTAGGAGAAGATGCATTACTAAGTTCAAGAGACATTTAGACAGACACAGGCAGGGAATAGAGTAATATCATGCACAAGCAGATGGGATTAGTTTAGAATGGCAGCGTGGTTGTCACAGATATTGTAGGCTGAAGGGCCTGATCCTGTGCTGTATTGTTCGATGTAAAGACATCTGCAATCATAAAATTCTGCCTGTACACCTCCTGCATTGACCAACTTTGCAGATAATAAAACAAAACACAGAACTGCAGATGCTGGAGATCTGAAACACACAAGAACAGAGATTGTTCTAGAAACTCAAAAGTTCAGGCAGTAGATGTGGAGGGAGAAACAAAGTTAATGTTTCGAGTCCAGTGTCCCTTTTTCAGAACCGATGGGTGAGGTGCAGCGTTACTACAGACTGAGGATAGTCTGAAGAAGAGTTTTACTGACTCAAAATGTTAACTCTATTTCTCTCTCCACAGATGCTTCCAGGCCTGCTGAGTCTTTCCAACAACTTCTGTTTTTGTGTGTTTGAAGATTGTAACTCCCAGCCAAAACTAATTCTGAACTATGTCATTGATCATTACAAATTAATCCTAATCATCCCTGTGATGTTGGCATGCTGACAGATGACCTTTAAAGTTTCCCTTTAAAGAGAGGATTTGTAATAAATGTTTTACAACATCAAGTGAAATAAACTGTATAAAGACTGTGTGATATAAACTATATGATTTACATTTATTATAAGAATAATTTATTGGAAGTTTGAGTTCTTAAATTCTGGATTAGTGAGAGACATGGGCTTTTCTGTGCATCTGAAGTTAATAATTAATTGGTAGTTCTTTTGTAGCCATGGTGATTTCTATTAAATCAGTTTGTGGGAGGAATTTGACTACCACCAATGGATTTTTGTTTACCATAGATTGTCTTGTGACCCTGCAAGATAAATAATCAGGCCTGAAGGTTTGTGAGAAATTCCTAAAACATATTTTAAACTGAAGAGAAACACCCACAGCTTATGTAGAAAGAGGTCTTCGTTTCATTTTCCTTTGATTTTTGAGCAGTTACTTTTCAGCCTAGACCAGCTTGTTAGTATAAAACTCTGAAGACGTTACTTGAAGTTGAGTAGGTTTAAGCTCAAATTTATAATGGCTCCAGAAAGAAGCCATCTGCAGCTCCAGTCTATAAATTAAAGTCACAAGTGGCCTAAACCTATCGAAGTGTTATAAACGGGAGCTCTGGTTTGAGTACGTTTTATGTTTTGGGATAATAGATAAAAATGCAGTTTTGCTTATCAATTTATAAAGGAGTGTTTAGAATTAATGGGATTAAACTTTTGTTGTTTGTTTAAGAACCTTTGAATTTTATTTTTTAAGTAAATGGTTTGGTTTGGTTTATTTTCATTTCTTATGTCAATAAACTTATGCTCTTCTGTTAAAATGTGCAGCATTGTGTGCTTTTATTGCAGTGACAGACCACTTTGTTCAAACCAAAATAAACAAATTATGATCTATCAAGTCAGGTTTCAGTCTGGAATATGACCTATCCAGTAATAAGGAGACAATGGGGACTGCAGATTCTTCAGGACTGAAGAAGTGTCCTGCCCGAAACATTGACTCTCTTGCTCCTTGGATGCTGCTTGACTTGCTGTGCCTTTTCCAGCTCCATGCTTTATGAACCCAATCCAGTAATAAACCAGCTGGGATCATAACAACTGACATCTGTGATGCAGGGTACAACAGAAGAAGAATAAGATGGATCATCCCTTTCGCTGTTCTATCAGAAAGGGATTGAAAATGTCTCAATCACTTGCAGTGACTGTTCAGTTCACCCATTTTTGAGTGTGGGGATGTCTCTAGAGCTTCTTATTCTAGTTAGTTTTAGAGTCATAGAGATATACAGCACAGAAACAGACCTTTCAGTCCAACTCGTCCATGCCGACCCGATATCCTAACCTAACCTAGTCCCATTTGCCAGCACTTGGCACATATCCCTTGAAACCCTTCCTATTCATATACCCATCCGGATACCTTTTAAATGCTGCAATTTCCCCAGCCTCCACCACTTCCTCTGACAGCTCATTCCATACCCACACTGAGTATCAATCATAGTTCTTCTAACTTTAGCAAATTGGTGAGGTGGACTGCGCACTATGTTCCTTTCCAGTTGATAAAAAGTTATCTTAAGGACATAAAATATCAAGTCGCAGTAAATGGTTGTTTTTTTAAACTGAAGATTAAACTGAAGACAGAACGAGAAAGCTGTCGTGCTAATGTTACTGAACTTGGCAGGAGTGTCAGTGAGGATGGTGTAAATCAATTGCAGCAGGACATAGAATGGCCAGCAGCATCTGTGGTATAAGGTATTTAGTACAAACAAATGTGAATTGATGTATTTTGGCATTTTAGGAAGAGGCAACACAGATGTAATGGCACAATTCTTAATAGCTTATAGGGACAGAAAGACCGGATGTTCCTGCACATAGATCTTTGAGACCACAGGACAGATTGAGAGCATGGTTAGAAACGCATATTGAATCTTAGGCTTCAGAAAGAAAGCTATTGAGTGCAAAAGAATGCTAAAAGGTTCACAAAAATGTACCTTATCATTAACAGAGCATGTCTCTGGAAGATTTTGGAAAGCTCCTCCATTTTGTTTATTCCTTGCATGACAGTGTGCACTGTACTACACAGTTTGACCGAACCACCTTTTACAAATTTCAGGGTGAAGCGTGGGCTCTGTCCGAGCTCACAATTTGTTTGGCATTTTCTTCTCCATGCTCCTACACCTTTGCTTTCCCTGCAGATGTGAAAGGACTTTACCTGCATTCTAGGTGAGGCAGGAAGCTCTGCTTTTAGTCTGGAAAGATTGTAAAGGCAAAAAAAAAGCACTTCTTTACTCGAGAATTCCCCAGTGCTGGTGATGCTACATTAGTCATTAACTTGGAAACTCAGCTGTAAAGGCTAATGGGCTGTCTCCCTTGTGTCTATAATTGGCTCTCCCTGATGAAAAGCATGATGAAAACTGTGCTTATGTGACAGGGTTTCACATTTCTGTCCTTGATCACACTGAACGACTCTTGGCTGGAATTGGTGAGCAAATCCTGCTATCTCAGGTTCAAGGTGTTAAACAACCTGACTCTTCATACAGGACTGGATACATGTACAGAGAATGCAGCTTTCACCTTTGGCTAAGTCATGGAGAAACAAGCTGACTGTTTGGGTAAAGATGCAGCTTCTGAGGCCTGGGTTCTTTGTGCCTTGTTGTATGGCTTGAAACTTGAATGGTTTACAATTATCAAGAAAGGAAGCTCAATACGTTTCTTTGATATTTGTGGTACATGATATTTACAAGTACAAAACCATAAATAAGACAGATCTCACAAAGGCAAATGTCCCAGGTGTGCTAGCACTCATCGAACAGAGTTGATTTCACTGGTTGCAATACAATTGCAGGATGGAAGATGATTGGATTCCTAGGGATATTAAACATTGGGAAATAGCTGGAGCCAGAAAAGAAATAAGACGTTCAAAGCTGTGCTTCAAAGAAACTTGACTGTATGCTGTGAAGGGATTAAACACACTTGGAAGACATTAGCTAACTATAGAAGGAAATGGTATAATTACCCATAGGCACATGCACAACTACAATGATCAGTGACTTCAGCAGTTTGATGCCAACACCAAAAACTATAATCCACAACAGCATCTGGTAAGTGCTCCATGTATGCCAGTTGTGTCAGATTCTGCCTCTCATGAATTAGCCTCTTCAACAATTTGCAAACTGAAACTATCTCATCAACAATAGATTTTCTACATATCCTTCATTGCATACAGATGGAAAAATATCAATCAATTCTTTGGTGCCACTAAGAGTCATCAGAAGATTGCTGCCAGTGCCTTTGCAAGTTCCACATTTATTTCTTTCACAATATCCTCAAAAGTATCTGATCTAGTCCTGATGGCTTATCAACTAGAAGTAGATGTAGCCAATCTAATACCTCCTTGTTATCAAATCTTAGCCCATCCAATATTTCTTCAAAAATTATTCATTTTGTGGGATGTGGGCATTGGGCATTACTGGCTGGCCAGCAGTTATTGCCCATCCCTAGTTGCCCTTGAGAAGATGGGGGGTGAGCTGCCTTCTTGAACCACAGAAGTCCACCTACTGTGGGTTGACCCACAATGTCATTAGGGAGGGAGTTCCAGGATTTTGACCCAGGAACTGTGATATATTTCCAAGCCAGGCGGGCGAGTGGCATGGAGGGGAACTTGAAGGTGATGGTGTTCCCATGGATACACTGCCCTCATTCTTCTAGATGGAAGTGGTCATGGGTTTGGTAGGTACTGATCGAGGATCTTTGCTGAGTTTCTGAATATCTCAACTACCTTCTCTTTCAGTCAAAATTTGGCATCATTTCCTTCCTTGATTTAAAAAAAACAAATGCAACAGATTCATTTATCACTTCAGCCCTGCTCTCTGTAACATTGTGTAAATTTCCTTTCCTCTCCCTCATTAGCAATACTGTCTTCCTTTATGATCTTCTACACAACAGGGATATGAGGGACGTTGGCCAGTGGGCACCTCCACATACAGAGCCCCCAAAGACTCATCTCAGGGCACTGTAGAGGTACCTGCTCCTTCCACTTCTGGCCTGCCTGCAATCCCTAATCCTGTCGAACATCAAGCTTTACAGTTTAATCCTACATCAGGGTACTCACAGCATGCCTTCTAACCACAAATGTCCCCAGGATTGTTTCCTCAAAACTCCAAGATAAGCAGATTCCACTATAGTCACAGGCTTGCTCCACCCCACCTGCAGACATTAGCTAGAAATAGTGGGAAGGAAAGGCAAAATAAAACCTTATGAGGAGAGTTAGGTGGCCCGATTAAAAGGCATTGTAAATACATCATCAAATTGGTACAAATGTGTTCACTTTTCATCATCAACTGTGTGAGCAAGTGTCACATTAGCTGCAACTACAAGTATCAAGGCAGGGAGCCAAGCCATCCTTGGTACATACGATGTTTTAATCCTGTCAGAATGACAACCTTTGCCATCCTTTCTGTTGCACTCATACAAGCATGAAACTTTGTCAGGATTAAAAAAGGCAGCATCTTATGTTGTGAGGGCTTCCATCCAGTTGTAAGTTTAACTTTTCTTAATCAGCATGAATAAGGGAGAAAGATCAAAGTGTTGAGCTGCGTTTGCAGTTGGGATTACACAGGGGATGCTGGTCTCTGCAGCACCATAACACTTCCAGTCGGTGAAAGATGACTTCACACAACTCCTTTCCATTGAACAAGATTCACAAAGAAATCCTGCCTCCATTGCTTTGGCTGATGCTGCTACGCTGTAGAAGAAGAAGGTGCTGTTCTGTCTGAAGTATTATCCTCATTGTCTTTACTAGACTGTGAGTAACAAAGATCTCCATCATTCAACCCCAGAAATGATCTGCAGGGGATCCTGATGTTGAGGAGACATAACAGATACAATGAACGTCATGACTTGGCGATCTGACCCTCACCTCTAAACAGTTCAGTGGCACTGTCCCTCTCTCATCTGCACAGCATTCCGTGGAAGATGAGTGACTGTGGGTTTCCTGCATTTCCACTACATCACGAGAGGATGGAATCTCCACATTTAGGAGGCTGTTTCATATCTGTAGGAGGTTGCTGTTGGTGCTAGGATTCCACACACCTGTGCTTCTCACCTCTTCCTGCATAGGCTGTTAGTGCAGCAAACACAGAAAGGACCATCGTCTCTGTGCTTGGATCCATTTGGGATGGTTCTTTTGATCATTCAGCAGTCACTACATGCACAAACAACATTTAAACATTGTCATCCAAACACTGAGTCATGGTGGCCTCTGTCAAGGAACTCCATGGGATGCCTGTACACAGGTCTTGGCCAAATTCAGCTGCTCAAGCCTTTGGGCACACATGTGATAGGAGATTGTATGTGTGGGAGGATTAGTGAGAATGTGTTTCCCCAACTTCAGACAAAGATGGCATTGTATATAGGATAATACTGTGGACGTGTTGTAGTGTGAACTGTGAAGTGAGCAGCTCCTGAAGTACGTGCAATGGAACCTTGGAAGGTGATTGCCACTTTTGCAAAGAAGGTAAATCTTTAAAGTTCACATGAAGGTACTTGTGCTTCACAGCTATTCATAAGACTATTTTATAATGACATGGTCAAGATTGCTTGCGGTCAAAGGTTTTAGTCGAGACGTGTAGTCAATCCATGAGGTCCACGTACCATAGTATGTGATAACAGATGAGTTTAATCTATACCGTGTGAGTGACTATTTCACACTATTTCCCCATGGACAACCTCACATCACAGAAAGGTAAAGCCTGCTCCTTCACAGGAATAAGGAATACTGTTCCACTCATTCCTGGTATTGGTCAGCCAATTCTTATTTTGATTGTGCACTTGCAATTTGGATGAGGATGGAAAGTAACAAAGGTAGCACTTTCACAGAGTAAATCACTGTCAGTCTCTCAATCTAGATGAGCCGCACCCCCACCTTACCAAACCTTTACGTTCCCTCCTGCCTTGCTCTCCTTGTCAACCCCTTAAGCTTTTATCTTCCCAAATTCCCAACTCTTTTATTCAACTGTTCAACTCTTTAACTTATCTTTGAGCCCCAGATATATAGCCTAGTCATTCTAAACATAGTTATGACCAGTCCCCTTATTGGTTACAATCAATGGTCCCATCCCCATCCCACAGTAACCTTTGCACTCTCATGCTCAATCATCTCCTACCCTTACATATTGAGGGTATGTGATATAACCCCTTCACAACTATTGTCCAGTGCACATCTACAAATGTTGATAATCCCATTTTGACTTTGAATGAACAGATTGCCTGACTGACAGTGACCCACCCCTGACCAACTTGGCAAGTCAGCTCCAACTGATGAGTGGCCAGACCCTTGACTGGTCTCTATGCAAGTCTCTGACTGACTTCTGCCAATCCATAAATTGCATTGGACTTGAATAATGACTGTGGCCTAATCCCTAGACTAGGAGAAAGTGAGAACTGCAGATGCTGGAGATCAGAGTGGGGAGTGTGGTGCTGGAAAAGCACAGCAGGGTAAGCAGCATCGAGGAGCATGAGAATTGATGTTTCGGGCATAAGCCCTTTATCAGGAAATGGTTCCTGATGAAGGGCGTATGCCTGAAATGCCTATTCTCCTTCTCCTTAGATACCAACTGACCTGCTGTGCTTTTCCAGCATCACACTCTCGACTCTAATCCCTAGAGTATAGAGAAACAGACGTGAAGGATGACTATGGTCTAATGCCTAGACTGTAGAGAAACAGGCCTAAAGGATGACTATGGTCTAATCCCTAAACTGTAGAGAAACAGGCCTAAAGGATGACTGTGCCCTAATCACTAGACTATAGAGAAATGGATCCATGACCCTGAATGTCCCAAGCACCTGAAACACCAGTTCCAAGCCTCTGGACTGATCTTGGAAGATGCCCTTGACTAACTCTTCTGGTACTCCTTGACTGACATCTCCCTGTTGATTTGATTTGAGAATGCACCTCTTTCATTTTGAGACATGACTGTTGGCTTGAATCACACACATTGTGCGAGTTATATAAGTTGCTGGCATGTACTGCTGGGCTGACATTGATGTAGCAGGGTGCCATGCATCAACATGTCCACCTGTTTGGTTGATCATTGCTGATATCTATGATAACTTTGTGTCTGCACTAAAGGCAAGGTGACATCGGCATGCTGTGAGCCTTTTAAAATTCATAAAAGGTGGAAAAGCACAAAAAGGCAGGGATATGGTGAGCATTCAAGTCAGTGGAAAGTGATTGAGCACTCTGGACACCTTCGCAGGAACCCTGAGCCTCACCCCGCTCCAATCCACAAGCTGGTTGTTTGATTCTATGGGCTGTGTCCTGGCAGCAGCATTTATATGAATGGTGGTGGTATACTTCAAAGTGCAGTGTGAAGTGGATTACTGTTTTCTAATTGAGTCAGAGATGTGCCACCATTTTCCAGTCAGACTGGTGCATGTCCAATGATGCCTGTAATGGACTGGAGTGAACATGGGGTCACTGCCATGGAGCATCCTTTGAGATGTTGGACAGTGCTGGCCAAATTGGGGGTCTGGAGGAACAAGCAGCAATCAGGAGCTGCCAACTACCTGCTCTAGGTTTCACGGTGTAGATTGTGACCATCTGGTTTGGCTCCGACATGTGGGAGAAGAGGAAAGTGCAAATAAATGAGGTGTCAATTGGTGAGAATAAGATATTAATGTATGTATATGAGCATTTCACCACTCACGAGTGAGACTTTTGTCTCACTAAACAAGCCTTAAGAGAAAAGACCAGGCTTTTATTTCTTTCATGTTGAGAATCCATTTATTCAAATTTCCTGATACTTTGCTGACTGCCTCGTTATTGCCCACATTATTTAGGGACTGGGAAAGTTCAATCTTCTATCGTTGTCATGATGAGAAGGTGCTGGTGTTGGACTGGGATGGACAAAGTCAAAAATGGCACAACACCAAGTTAGAGTCCGATAGGTTTATTTGGAAGTATCAGCTTTCAAAATGCTGCTTCTTCATCAGGTAACTAGCAGCGCTCTGAAAGCAAGTACTTCCACTATAACCTGGTGTTGTGTGATTTTTTTTTACTTCTATCATTGTGGTCTTTCAGTCATGTTCTTCAGAAACTATTTGTCATTTTCTTGGCACAAGGTTATACTCTAATAGGTTTATTTGAATTCACAAGTTTTCGGAGTGCTGCTTGTTCATCATATAAATGAAGAGAAGCATCTTTCCATGGCCTTCAAGATATACAACAATGCAGAATCACTGAACAGGAACTGATAGCCAAGTTCCATACTCATGAGGACAGCCTTAACCATGATCGTGGGTTCGTCATGCCACATGTATCCCCACCATACTGTCCTGTATCAGTAAAATCTTCCTTACTGTCCTGTTTCGATATCATCACCTTGATATCTTGTTATGATCTCACAACCATAATTAGGTTGTACAGTTTTAGATTACTTGCTACTTTGGTTAGACCCTCGGCATATGACTCATATACCTATCATGTTATTCTAGCCATTTGGCTTGTTTTCCAGTACCACTTCATTTTTAATTTTTTTGTAATTATCTCTGCCTCAATTAATCAAATTATAGGTCATCCCTTCACTTGCTATCATCTGTTGACACTTTACTCATACGTCTGACACTCTTGGCCACCTGCAGAGATTTATTATTCAGCCAATTGACACTCCACTCACACAATTTGTCCGATCTTTTGATCTCTCTGCCTATAAATTTGGTGCCTGTATTCTTCTCTTCACTCCACCTGACAAAGGAGCAGCACTCTGAAAGCTTGTGATTTCAAATAAACCTGTTGGACGATAACCTAATGCCATGTGACTGCTGACCTTGTCCACCCTGGTCCAACAATGGCAGTCTCACATCATTTTAATGGGTTTCTATGCTTTTCACTTAACTGTCTGTAAAAATGAATGGACTTCATTTACCATTTATACCTTGTCCAAGCCAATGTTAAAATTTATGCTGGAAAGATATAATTTCATACCTCTTTGTTAGTGATAATAGTGAGATGATTTACTTCCTTGTCATACAACAGATGGCATCTTGCCTAGTTTAAAATCAAAATGTTGCTTGGTTTGAGAAAAGTGTGCTAATCAGCAGGAAATAAAGGAAAAAAAATTAGAGTCATACAAAACTCCTTTAAATTTCCAATATGTTATTGTTACTGTAAAACCAGTTAAATACCGGATGCGTATGGAATTAAAATGCATTTTTTTTACATTTTAATTTAAGATGCCTAATTCATACCCAGACAGCAAACTGTCACGTCTCGAGGAGAGAATCTAAATGCCTTAATAAAATATTGATGCAGCTGCACATATGAAGCCGGACCAAATATCTCACCCTAAATACTGCAGTCAGTCAAATAAAATCATCACCCTGATCTTCAACAGCACTTCTTGCAGTAAAGTGGAAAGGTTCAATGTATTGAGCTACTTCAGCTCTGAATGGTGAACAGTTCAGAAACAATAAAAAGCAATACATAAAACAAAATACTGTATCTGAAATAGGCAAGGCCTTCATATTAGTTATATTATAGAAAGAATTGTACATTGCTTAACTTTAATTTCCTGGCACTCATATTTCGTACAGTACATTATATGAAGACGTACCATTTTTATTAAGTATTAATTCTACCATTTTCAATTTTTTCATGTTTCATATTAGTTCTGCATCTATCCCAGCTACAATTTTAATCAAAAACAGTATTCAGAATATGATTTCAAAAGATTATATCTTTGGAGATTTGTGATACATATCTTCGCTGTATGACAGATTGCATAGACTTCTGATCTGTCTGGATAATCTGAATGACTGTTGGTTGACCTTTAATAAAAAGAAAATAATAAAATGTCTTACAAGATGGCAAACCGGTCACATTCTCTTCTTAAGAAATAGCTGGACCCATCGATGTTTCTTAATTATTATTTTCAAAGAATAAGTCTGCATCGGTAGAAATATAAATCACTTGGTATAAACCTTTCAAATATATTCACTGATATGTACAGACATTTGAGTACAGGAGAAAAAACACTATTGTGTCCATGCAATGTCAGTCCGATTAGGATGATGGTGAGCAATTCAGACAAGGAAGTGTTAACTGAGTAAAAGATATGCTTTCATTGCCTCATATTCATCAAGACATATGGTTTATTCTTCATGTAATCATTTCCTCGACATTTATAAACATGTTACAGGGCAGATTATATGTTTCAAAACTAATCACGTGTTCTTTGATATTATGTCCACAAGATTTCAATCTTCGAAGAATTTCAGAGCAAAATTAATGCCATAAATTTAACCCTTTGCATTTTTTCCCCTTTACCGCCAATTTGTGTTCCTCAAACTGCTTTACCAGTTGAATCTGGTATTTAATTGTTTTGCAGTAGCAATAGCATATTCTAAATGTAAAGGAGTTATGTGACTCCAATATTTTTACCAGCAATTAAACCCTTTATTTCCTGCTGAGTTGGCACACTTTTCCTAAAGCATGCTACATTTTTGATTTTGAAGTAGGCAAAATGCCATATTTTGTATGACAAGGAAGTAAATCATCTTACTATTATCAAAGAAGTATGAAATTATGTCTTTCCAGCACAAATCTTAACCTTGAACAATCCTGATGTCTTGGACAAGGTATAAATGGTAAACAAAGCCCATTTAGTTTTGCAAATGGTTAAGTGAAAAGTATAGAAACCCATTAAGATGATGTGGAAGTGCCATTGTTGGACCGGGATGGACAAGGTCAAAAGTCACATGGCATTATATGAAAGACCTGCTTGGGTACAGTTCTATGAATGGAATTTTTTGTCTCGTACCTCTTTCAAGTTTCTTTGTTACAGTTGACCATAAATGTAGAAGGATTATCATCTTCAAATCTGAAGATCAAGGAAATTATGGTCACACCTCAGTGGATATCTATGCATCCGTATTTCCATCAAGAATTACTGAATATCAATCAGGAAAGGAAATTCCTGTCAGTTTGTTCTTTCTTAGCTCGAATGTTTAAGACTAATTTTAACACAGATACAAATGCTCAAATTCAAATCAGCTAACTATTACATTGGGATCCTCCTAATCAGTAAATTCAGCTACTTTATAAATAATCTTCATGAGCTATTTGGAACCTCACTATTTTGTTTTTGTAAATGAGGAATGTAAGTTTCAGATTATTTGAATGGTCCTTATGGATGTAGAAAATCATTTAGTAAGGGAAAATGTCCCACAGTGCATCAAGCAACAAACAGAGGTAGATATTAAGCTCTGCATGACAAGTAGTTGAGGATTTCAGAGGCTGAGTCAAGGAGAGCAAATGAGATGCACAAGTAAAGAAGAATCAAAGTGCAGGGGAGGATGCAAGAGGAGACTTAAGCCATTGAGAAGGTTGTAAAAGTGAAATGGGGTGAAGTCCATGGAAGGATCTGAAGATAAAGATATCATTTTCAATGTGATTGATTGGATGGAAAGGAGGAGGTGAGAAGCCATTGTAGATTATTGACGATGGGAAGAAAGATGAAGAAGGGCTTAGTGTGGACCACAATGTCACTTGTGAAGTTATGGACTTGGAAGTATGGAGGGTAGGGAGCTAGTAAGGAGGACTTTTGAAAATTTGACTGTAGAACGGGTAAAGGTTTGTTTTTAATTTAAGTTTACAGAGACTGTGTTGATGTAGTAAGGGGAGAGAGACAGAAATAAACAGACTTAGTAGTTTATAGAATGTAAGCTTCTGGGATGAACAGAATGCAGTCCAATTTAGCGTGAGTATATAGGCAAGGATGAAAATGGATCTGATGATAAGGGTGCAGGGTACATGCCGAATTTTGTTCATTGATTAATTTATTTTAATGATTCTAAATACAGAGTAAGATAATCTTTTAAACTAAACTTTGTTGACATCAGCCATTAACCCTTCACCAGACATCTTCATCACCAGATGATGGCTGCTTAAGTGGGGAAGGTAGAAATTTCAATATATAATAATTTATTTCATTAGCAAGATTCTCATAGAAACAAAACTTTTTAAGCTATAACATTTAAAACACAAATGTGTTCATCACTAATCTATAAATGCACATTTTTCTGATTTAATTGCTAAAGGATAAGAAAGCAAAAAATGGGGATATTCAAGACTTTGAAAAAACACAACTAGCTGACGTGAATTGCTTCAAAGCAGTACTTCAACTTCAGTGAAACTAGCAGTAAAAAGCCCAGACTGAATCTCAAAGGAATTAATGGATCAATATGCAGGCTAAGTAGCACCAGTAGCAGTACAGATCCGATCCATCATCAAGTCTTATTTTCAGCTCACCACACCTACATTATCTACACAGTATCTGTAATCCTTATAAACAGCTACATCAATTCACTTTTAACTGGAATGTCTGTCCTGGTTCAGTTGGTAATACTCTCAGCTCTATGTTAGAAGTTGACAGTTCAAGTTTCACTTCTGAGACTTGCGCACGGAATCTGCACTGCTCCTCCCAGTGCAGGACTGAGGGAAGTTGCTGTCTTTTGGATGAGATCTTCAGCTGAGTCCCCATCTCCCCTTTCAGGTCAATGTAAAAAGATATATGACACTGTTTTGGAAAGTGGGGCATTTGCCCCAGTGTACTGGTGACTATCCTTCAATTTAACTCACTGAAGTAGACTGATTATGACATTGCTGTTTACAAAAGCTTGCTGTGTGAAATTGTTTGCCATGTTTCATGCATCACAAGAGTGATGACACTTCAAAAGTATTTCATTGGATTTAAAGCATAATGAATGTCCTAAAGTTGCTCTATGTATTCATACAGTTATTTTTCTATAGCTCCTCAACTGCAACTGTGAACTTCATACATCAGAATTTAACTTCCATTTAAATTTGTCTGTGCTTTAGGATGCTGTGGTCAGCATGGTGTGCAGTCTGTCTTGCCCCACCATTAAAATTGCTGGCCTGGGTGAAAATTGGCACTTTAACCCTATGTGTTCTACCAAATTAATTTCTAAAAGCGAATGTGGGCTTTACTTCTAGCAGGGTATTTTTACCTGATGTATCAATGCTTATGCTGCGCAAAAAAATGCTCACATAAGAAACTCAGCATAATAATATTGAAAGATGCTACAGACATTTATTAAGCTGTTTATATTACATTCATAAGCGCATCAATGTCTGGCCTACTGGTATTGACTACTCGGTTGCAGCAAGAGGACATGCTTCCAGTGATCAGAGTGAAGGTGGTGTTTGAGACCTTTATATCCTGAGGCCATAGGCTATAATACTCTGATGACAATATGAGTGATAATACTATGCATATCATGTACACTGAAATACTGACTGCGAGTCACAGCAGAACAGAAACTATTTTGCTCCTGTTACTTTCTTGATTTTAAACATGAGTTAACAACAAACTCAAATGTGATCCCTGAAGCAGGTATATATGAAGATGACATTTTATGTGGGCCTACTGCATGTTGCTGTTATATTGTCTGTCTATTCATTTGTTAGTTTCTTTGAGGATCAGGCAGAGTTTTCACTATTAGGTAGACCAGTACAGCTTTTAACTGGGGACATTGGTTTTCCCAGAAAGACTCCAGTGCAATGTTATAGAAAGAAAAAAGGTGAAGATATAGAAGAGGTTAGGTTGGAGACAGAATAGAATACATCTTTTTTTCTACATATCAACATGTACAGACAAAGGGAGTATTGTTTAACCTTTTCTGACCGTCAGTGCCTCTGAAGACTCCACTTTCCTTGTGAGGCTACAGAGAAGAAATTTCAAATGCTGGCTGAACAACTGCTAGCTGCTCATACAGGAAAAGTAATGTGAATCATCCCAGTCAAAGTCATCACAACCTTGAATTTTGTTGCAATTGCCTGGCTGCATCAGGTGACTTTTGTCATATTAGTCAGGCAGCGAATGCATAAAAACATCATGAAGGTCACTGCTGCTCCATTCAGGACAGTGGCACAATTCATAACTGACCTATCAGAACCACGAAGAACTGAGACAGCAAGTCAGCTTAACAAGCAGACAGGGTTCCAGCAGATGCAAAAAACAATTGACAAAATGGGCGTGACAGACACATTTATACATGAAAGCTCTTTGTGTTTTAAGGATAGATGAGGTTTATTTCAGATGATGCTAGTTATTATATCACTTGCCTGAGTTCAGATGATAAGGAAGTTGGTGTGATCAACATATGACAATTGGCTACACTAACCTTAATGACTCGAGCTTTCAATCTGAATTGTTGGTTGATAATCAGAGTTATCCTATATATTTCAGAACATAAGAACCAGGAGCAGGAGTAGGCCACCTGGCCCTTGGAACCCACTCTGTCATTCAATAAGATCATGGCTGATCTTTTCATGGCCTCAGATTTTCTTACTCACCCTCGTACCATAACCCTTAGTTCCTTTACTGTTCAAAAATTATCCATCTTAGCTTTTAAAATATTCAATGAGGAAGCCTCAACTACTTCACTGATCAGAGAATTCCATAGATTCACCGCTATTTTGGTGAAGAATTTCCTCCTCAATTCAGTCCTAGATCTGCTTCCCTTAATTTTAAGGCTATGCTCTCTTGCTGTACTTTCACCTGCCAGTCCCTGCTTCTATATCTATTCCATAAGATTGATAAATTCATTTATATGTCCAAACAACTTATGTATTGAGGCCCACACCACATTCAGTGTGATAAAGCAGTCTGAATTTTTGATAAAAACAGAAAGAATTGCTGATACTGGATTAGAAACGAAGACAGAAGTTGCTGGAAAAGCTCAGCAGGTCTGGCAGCACCTGAGGAAAGGTCACTGGATGTGAAATGTTAACTCTGATTTCTCGCCACAGATGCTGCCAGACCTGCTGAGCTTTTCCAGCAACTTCTGTCTTCGTTTCTAATCCAGTATCAGCAATTCTCTCTGTTTTTATCAAAAATTCCAGCAATTTCTGTTTTTGAGTCAGAATTCTTGTTTTAGATACCTGGATAAATCTGATGGAGCCCTGCAATACAGCAAGTGGGAATCTTAAGAATTATTGTGGATATTGCATGCAACATATCCTTGAGAGAAAGATAAGTTTGTGCTTCTGCAAGACAAGGTCTTAATGATGAAATGCAGATAAGGACAACTCACCAAATAAACACAGTTCGTACACTCTCAGTTCTGCAAACCTCAAAATTTTTCAAGGGATCAAAGACTTCTGTCCTAAATTTCTAAATCAGACAAAATTCTACATTCCTGCTAATGTCATCCAAGCCTTCATAAGTTGAAAGTGACATCATATTTTTAGTACAAATCACTAAAGGGTATCTAAAGCTAAAATCATCCTGTCTTCAATTACTAATCTGCCATGAATACTGTGTTTATGCTTTGGATCAGTTAAGTTATATGTCCAAGTTCTCCCTCACTTATCTGGAAAGCTGCTTCCTGAGTGTTGTGCCTATTAAGATTGCACTGGAGCCTTACATTTCATAAATATCGCTCATGCCAGTGAAGCTGATATCTTAAAGGGATCGGCTTTCTGCAATCTTTCTTCAGCCTCATGAGTCTTTAATCTATTCCTCAGTGAACCCCATTTTGGTTCACTATCCACTGATTACCACCTGTGAACTTCTGGGAAAGTGACAAAAACCTGTGGATCTAGAAGTTAGTATGTGGTCATTAAATGGACCCAAGAAAGCCTTAGAAGCTATTTCTTCACAAAATGTTGTTAGTGAAAGGACAATTTAGTACTTAAACAAAGTCATTTTGATAAAACTGAGACCATGGGTGATGATATTTTACCAAATATCTGTTGCCAACTCTTCTTAAGCCATCCCATCCCACAAAATGTCCAGTTCCCGTCTTCATCTGTGTTATACCTAAGGCCTTTTCCTGCTTTGAACTCAGCTTTCAGTGACAGCTCTCCTCTCCCAGACAGGTGATGCTATGTGTGAACTTTCTCTTTGAGAAGAAGAAGACAACATCAAAGGAATTAAATTGGCTGGAATATTTGAGCTATTGAGTCAATACATCCCATGATGATGTGATGAGCAAGTACGTAATTTACAAGGATTATCAGACACCCATCAGCCTAGTGGGTTAACTGTATGATAAATGAGATGGCATTTAAATGTTTGCAATGGTTTATCTTTACATAAGTGAAAAGTTATACTCATCAGGAAAACTCAATAGGCTGGGGTCTTTTCTTGACAGAAAAGAAGACTGAGGGCTGACCTAATAGATATCCTCAGGATTTTGAAAGACTTTGATAGCTTAGACATACAGTAGATGTTGCAACTTGCAGACAAATTGGGAAATAGCAACAACAAACAGAAGATAGTTGCTCGTAAGTTCAGTCAGAAATTCAGCAAAATTGTCCTTACCCCAGACAGTGGTGAGAATGTGGAACACACTATCACAGGGAACAGCCAAGTTAATGTCATTAATGCTTTCAAGAATAAGCTAGAAATACTTTTTATCTATGAAATCAGTTAGATAAAGTAGGAGGAGACTTGTATAGAATATAAATACCAGCGTAGACCTCTTGGGATGAATGACTTGTTTCTAAGCTTATAATATTTTGTAATAAGAAAGTTTTCCTTGAAATGCTAAGGGAGAAAGAGCAAGATAGATGAATAGATGGGTGAAGGCTATAAAAGCATCAAGGCAGCAAGTAAGAGTCAAAGAAAATCCCCAAAATACTCTCTGAATCCCCACAGAGAGTCTCCTGAGTCAAGCTAATCTGGTACAAAGGACAGCTTCAGAAAGATTCCAACAAAATCTAAAAAGAGAAGCAGATTTGTAAAAGCCTACTTAGAATGTGAGCATGACAGTTCAGATTGCAGTATTGGAGTAAGATCATTCTCATGAGGTAAACTACCTGGTCTCTCAAGACTACAATGCTTTATTGAAGAGTTTAATCAAACAACCCATTCCAGGATAATGAGATTTTCAACATGGTAATGCAATGAACACACCTCACGTAAAGCTCTGGTGTGGATTTAACTTATGCAGTCATCTCCTAATATGGCCGTAGTAGTTGATGACAGGAAAATCTTGAAGAAGCTTCATGTATTTTCTCAAAGAAACTTGACATATCTGTTCTTACAAACTCTCATCTTATCGCTAATCTCTCTCCTCTCCAAACATTTTCAGATCTGTGCCCTTTTCCCCAAAACTCCCTGCTTAATTCCTTCTAATGGTTGGATAAGGTTCTGAAGTGATTTGTGAGATTGCTACATTAAGTGCCTCCCAATCTGATCATGTGACACATTCCCGAGTGGAGAATCAAGCAATCTTACGATGGAGTCAGAAGTGTAATTATGTCTAATGAGTGGAACTTGTATCTATCGCTATTGAGCAATAAGCTATGCAAAGCAATAATCTTTCTTTGATCTATGCTTTATCACTGATAGCTAGAAAGATGTTGAGACTCAGCATAAAAAGGAAGGTTGGAAGGCTTCAGTGGCACAGCAGTAGTGTCCCTACCTCTGAGCCAGAAGGCCCAACCTCAAGTCTCACCTGGTCCACAAGTCTATAATAACATGTTGATACAGAAAGTATAAAAAAATTGAAGTTTTAAAGGATCTTGTGCTGCTGGGATAATGTCCCTATCTCTGTGCCCCAACAGTCAGGTATGCAAGGACTCTGCAGGTTGTACATCAGTTGTCCTGGAGAAGAGTTTCCTGTAGCGAGTGTGTGTGAGAGACAGAGGTGGACTCCCTCACTATTCCCGCTGGTAGAGGATGCAGGTTTAAAGATGGCTCCTGGTGGGGAAACTGGAAGTGGTAGTTAAATATTCTGAACTGGCAAACCCATCCAGTGAAAATGGTCATGTAAATCCCTCCAATCTTGGGCAAGTCTCAAGTGTATGAGATTGTCACTGAGATCCCAATTTACACCATATTGGGTTTCACAGATAGTCACTGTATAATGTGCACTACACAATATTCCCCTGCAGCTAAGTGAACCTTTGCAAAGGGATGACTGGGAGGAACAACACTCTCCTCAAACGAAGGTGAATGAGCCTGAGGAAGAGGACATGACTGTTCATAAACCTCTGATGGATGCCCAAGTCATGCCAGTTTGTAAAATACCACACAAGTCACCCCTGCAGCCTAGAAATTGCCAGTTGCAAAAATGTTGAGTGCCTCATTTACAATGAGGATGACAGGCATGTGAATACTCCCAAATCCAGGTTAATAACAATCTGAAGTGTTTCAGTGACTGCCTCCCAAAATAGACTCAAACATCTCTGACATTGCCCAGCAGATATCTGGAAGGGGTCTGTCCACATCTTGAAGACCCGCTGACAAACCAGTGACCATTCACTTCAAGTTGGAGATAGTGAGAACTGCAGATGCTAGAGAAAGTCAAAAATCACACAACACTAGGTTATAGTCCAACAGGTTTATTTGGAAGCACACTAGCTTTCAGAGGGCTGCTCCTTCATCAGGTGATTGTGGGGGGATAAGATTGTAAGACACAGAATTTACAGCAAAAGTTTCCAGTGTGATGTAACTGAAATTATATATTGAAAAAGACCTGGATTGTTTGTTAAGTCTCTTATCTTTTAGAATGACCATGTTGGTATCAGTTCTTTCATATGTAAATTGCAAAACCTTTTTAAAAGTTACATTCTCAAGTGCACTTTAACAATTGGTTAAAAATCACACAACACCAGGTTATAGTCCAACATGTTTAATTGGGTGCACACTAGCTTTCGGAGTACACATTTTTTACAAACCCACCAACTCCCACAGCTACCTGGATTACACCTGTTCCTACCCTACCTCTTGCAAAAATGCCATCCATATTCCCAATTCCTCTGCCTCCGCCGTATCTGCTCCCAGGAGGACCAGTTCCACCATGGAACACACCAGATGGCCTCCTTCTTTAGAGACCGCAATTTCCCTTCTCACGTGGTTAAAGATGTCCTCCAATGCATCTCGTCCACATCCCGCACCTCTGACCTCAGACCCCACCTCTCCAACCGTAACAAAGTCAGAACGCCCCTGGTGCTCATCTTCCACCCTACCAACCTTCGCATAAACCAAAACATTTCCGCCACCTCCAAAAAGACCCCACCACCAGGGATATATTTCCCTCCCCACCACTTTCTTTCTTCCGCAAAGACCATTCCCTCCATGACTACCTGGTCAGGTCCAAGCCCCCCGACAACCCACCGTCCCATCCTGGCACCTTCCCCTGCCACCACAGGAACTGCAAAACCTGTGCCCACACCTCCTCCCTCACCTCCATCCAAGGCCCTAAAGGAGCCTTCCACATCCATCAAAGTTTTACCTGCACATCCACTAATATCATTTATTGTATCCGTTGCTCCCGATGCGGTCTCGTCTACATTGGGGAGACGGGATGCCTCCTAGCAGAGCGTTTAGGGAGCATCTCCGGGACACTCGCACCAATCAACCACACCGCCCTGTGGCCCAACATTTCAACTCCCCCTCCCACTCTGCCGAGGACATAGAGGTCCTGGGCTTCCTTCACCGCTGCTCCCTCACCACCAGACGCCTGGAGGAAGAACGCCTCATCTTCCGCCTCGGAACACTTCAACCCCTGGGCATCAATGTGGACTTCAACAGTTTCCTCATTTCCCCTTCCCCCACCTCACCCTAGTTCCAAACTTCCATCTTAGCACTGTCCCCATGACTTGTCCTACCTGCCTATCTTCTTTTCCACCTATCCACTCCACCCTCCCCCGCCCCGACCTATCACCTTCATCCCCTCCCCCACTCACCTATTGTACTCTATGCTACTTTCTCCCCACCCCCACCCTCCTCTAGCTTATCTCTCCACGCTTCAGGGTCTCTGCCTTTATTCCTGATGAAGGGCTTTTGCCCGAAACATCGATTTTACTGCTCCTCGGATGCTGCCTGAACTGCTGTGCTCTTCCAGCACCACTAATCCAGAACCCAATTAAACCTGTTGGACTATAACCTGGTGTTGTGTGATTTTTAACTTTGTGCACCCCAGTCCAACACCGGCATCTCCAAATCTTAACAATTGGTGTCATGTTGGCCCAGATAAGGCATTGAAGGTGTTAACTCCCTGTGAGGCTGCCTGTGCCACAATGATCAGACTGATTCTAATCTAAAAAATTGATTTTCAGAATCTTACATGGATTCATGCAGATTGTGGGCAAAGTAAAATGTAATTCTGCAAGTATAAATTCACCTCACAAACTTATATGTGTATGTGTGCATGTGGATGTGCGTGTGTGGGGGGGAAGGTGGGGGCTGTTATGAGTGTCTGTAAGAGTGTGTGTGTATGTGTGTGAGTGTAAAGGAGTTTAAGTTTGTGAGAGGGTGTGTGTGAGAGTGCATGTGTGATATATGAGAGAGAGTCTGTGTGTATGTGTGTGTGTGTGTCCATCTGTCTGTGTGTGTCTGTATAGTGTAGTGGGGTCACCAGTAGTGTGACATGAACCCAAGATCCTGGTTGAGGCCTTCGCTCATCAGCCCCTACTCAGCCACTTTTCTTTGGGGGTTGCCTGTCCCTGATGTCTATGTCTATCCCCATTAGTTTCCATAAAAAGTATGTGTCTCTACATACCTAGGCTACAAATAGTTAGCTTGGCAACTTGGAATATCAGAATCATATGCAAATTTGTATCTCATCTCAGCAACACCTGTGTTTCAGGGCTACCATGCTATCCATTTAACTAGTTCAGTTACAAAGTGTAAGTCTTAGACTTTCATTATGAAGCTTGCAATAATGAAAGGTAACACTGAAATTTACTATTGTCCAGCTTTTTAAATCTGACTATGGTTTACTAAGGAGATAAATATTTTTGATTTTCTTTGCTTTTTATTGAACTTGATGGAATATTTATGAGTTTGAAATATTCTAGCAAAGTTTTGAGCTATTTGGTCCAGCTAGATGTATGCTTCCAACACATTTAGTTTTCATTCTATATTCATTTCAAACCTAAGTAGAAAAGCAAGGATGGTCATCACTTACAAATTTCAATGTATTTAGAAATAAGATAAATCAGAAGAATGATGACATTAGTCCTGTTTCATATTCATCTTTACTTTCAATAATGAGTTTTAAATGCAACAATTGATGGATCGTGAGAAATCCATGTTTAATGTCCCCGCAGACAGTGTTATTCAACTATTAAAGCCTGTGTGTTGTTCTTTGAATATTAATTGTTTGATCCTACATAAAAGCTGGCATGATGCCAGTATGTAGTGATAATCCCCCCATCAAGCTGTTTACTGCCCTGTTTCTTATTTACAAACAGCACAAAGATGGTTGTGATTCTAATAGCACAAACGAAAAACAGATAGGTCACAGTAAATCTGCCTATGCCTTGTTTGAAAGTTCCACACTTAGCATTCTTTCCTAATTCCTTGTGCTTTCAGTAAATATGAAGTTTCTCAGACTGTGTGAAACCAATTTTCTTTTCCATGTCTATCTCACCTCAGTTTCAATTTCAAAGATTGCCAGCTGTGGTTGTGTACTTTATAAGGTTTGGAAGGATTATTGCAGAAAGGGTCCTTTGTCATCTACCTCAAACAACAAGAAGCCCAGTCCATCACAATTTAAGGTGAGACTTTCATTCAATGATGTCAGGCTACTGAGACATCCACAAATTGCTTTGCTTTCTGCTGAACAGAAGCCCTGTTTGTTCTTGTCACATTGCAGTTGTTATATATTCATATTGATTAATACATTAAATGTGTAAACAATGCAGAAATGTTTACTCTAATTGCATTTCAGACCAAGAATACCCAGTAGTTGTTTCTATAATTGTTATTCCATGGTAAATGTAGAAAATTCACAAAAACAAAGTATTCAGACCTTGTTCTTTCTCTTTATTTCAAGTTCTTCCCTAAGTTTCTTACAGCTTTCCTTCTGCCTACCACTTGACAATAACCCTTATTAGTTCAAAATCACACAACACCAGGTTATAGTCCAACAGGTTTAATTGGAAGCACACTAGCTTTCGAAGCGACGCTCCTTCACCAGGTGATTGACTATCACCTGATGAAGGAGCGTTGCTCCGAAAGTTAGTGTGCTTCCAATTAAACCTGTTGGACTATAACCTGGTGTTGTGTGATTTTTAACTTTGTACACCCCAGTCCAACACCGGCATCTCCAAATCATCCTTATTAGTTCAGGATGCTTCAGGTAAGTTTTAGAACTATGTTGACAAATTAGAGTTTACTTTGGCTATTTATTGCTGAGTATTTAAGTTTTGAGGAGATACTCCCTGAATTTTAACATTTCTCTTTGTACTGTTGTTTTATCTATATGTACAATGTAGAGGGAGGGCTTTAATTGTCCTAATCCTTTGTGCATGCTTTACCTTTGAAAGATCCTTGACACAGTGTCTGCAGATGCTTCATCCTGATCTGTTCCTTCTGACAAATTTTTTTGACAGTGGTAGTTTGCTATTATTTACCTTAGCTAACACTAGACTCAAACCCAGGTGGGTGGTGGTAATCTGAACTAAATACTAGCATGCTGAGCCATTTGCCCACCTCACAGTTATCCTAATATAAACCTGCATTATAACTTTATAAAAGACAGAGAAATTTAAAAATTTCTCAAACGTGTTTGGGAATATTTTTACATCAGTTTGTTTTCAGTTCAATGAAAAAGGACAAAAATCAAACAACACCAGATTATAGTCCAATGGGTTTATTTGAAATTGCAAACATTTGGAGCTCAGCTCCTTCCTCAGATGTGGTTTGATAAAGAGGTATAAGACACAATATTTATTAGCAAAAAGTTAACAACTTTAAAACCAGCTACCCTTTTTGAATCCTTTAATCAGTTAGGAGGTAGACTGCTGATTAAAATGCAAAATCCAGATTCCTTTCAAGTCTTTGTCCCTCAATAATTAAAGGTTTTATCAATGTGATATCTCAGGTTAAACAATGCACTTTGGGGAGCATTGCTGGGTCTAATTCTGTGGAATGAGGTGGAGTAAGTAGATCAAGTAGGGGGATACTTAAGGGATGGTAAACATAATATTGTAAGGTCTAGGTTAGTCATTGAAAATGAATAAGGAGCAGTTAGTTGAGGGAGGGCCAACTTCAATGAAGTGAGAATTAATCTAACCCAAGTAAATTGGAATCAAAGATTGATGAGATAAACTATGAGTGAACAATGGGCAGCTTTTAAAGAGGAGATGGTTGGCACAGTTGGCGTATATTCCTAGGAAGGAGAAATATAAGACAAAAAAACCTACTACTCCCTGGATAATGAAATAATGAATGTGAACCTGAAAAAGCGTGTATAAGGAAGATGTCAAGTTGATTATACAAGTAAGAACCAGGCTAAATATAGAGAAAATTTGGGAGCTAAAGTATAAAATGAAATAAGAAAGGTAATCTAGAATGAGAAAATCAGCAGCCAAGAGTAAAGAGAATCTAAAATTCTTCTATAGGTATATAAATAGTAAAATGTTAGTAAAAGCATTACGGCTGAAGATAGTTAGAAAGATAAGACAGCAAAAGAGGGATTTATGCATGAAGGCAGAGCACATGGCTGAGGTACTGAACAAGTACTTTGTAGCCATCATTACCAAGGAAGAAGTTACCTCCTGCCTACTTTAATGACCTTTCAAACCCTTATTTAACAAGAACTGACCTGCCACTGCCTTAAAAATATTCAAAGCCTCTGCTTCTACTTTTCTTTTCACAAAAGAAAAATTCCAAAAATTCATGATCCCCTAAGAGAAACACATTCACCTAATTTCCGTTTTAAATGGGCATGCCTTGTTTTTTAATCAAGGCTGCTAGTTTTAGATTCTCCCACAAGGGGAAACATCTTCTCCACATCTACACTGTCAAGACTCCTCAGAAATTTTTATGTTTCAAATCAAATCACTTCTTACTATTCTAAACAAATACAAGTCTAGCTTGTCCAACATTTCCTCATGAGACAACCTGCTCATTCCATGTATTAGTCCAGTAAAACTTCTCTTAATGGCCTCTAATGCATTTCCATCCTCCTTTAAATAAGGAAACCAACATCTTGCACAGTATAGTCTCATCAGTGCTTTGTGTCTCTCGAGTATCACCTCCCTATGTTTGTATTCAATTTCCCTCATGATAAATGATAGCATTCTATTAGTTTTCCTAATGAGTCACTCTACTTGCTTACTAACCTTTTGCAATTCTTGTACAAAAACACGCAGATCCTTCTCCATCTGGAATCTCTGCAATATCTCACCATTTTGATAATATGCTTTTTAAAAAATTCTTCCTAAGATGGTAACCTGTTTTTTTCAAAATTGTTAGAAATTCATTTGTTAGTTGACAACGTGTTAATTATGTTCATTTTTATGACATACACAGAAAACAAAAAAGGAACCATTGGTAGTTTGAGTTGAATTAAATCAGGTTTCAGTTGAGATGAATCAGGTGTCCATTTAAGAAGAACAGCTTCACCCTGGGAAAATGGTAAGTTAGATCATGAAGTCTCCAAGCTGTGAGAGTTGGTGTAGAAGGTTTCAAGTTGTCAGAAGTGAAAAGAAATTTCTATCAAAGCTGGAAACTGTCATCTAATAAGAAAGTAAACCATTTATACAGGAACAACACTTTACTTGGATTGAGTATGGAAAAATAAGTAGCTTGGGAGAAGGTTGAAATGTTATTTTGCATTTTATGTTATGATTGTCCTTTTCTTACCTTTGCACAATAAACGTATGTGCTTTAGTTAAAGAACATTGTTAGCTTGCTTACAAAATCTTAAGTGACTAAAACCCCAGAATTCTGACAGGTGTTTGCTGTTTGTGTAAATGATCTGGATGAGAATGTAGAAGGCATGGTTTGCAAGTTTGTGGACGACTCCAAAATCTGAATAGACAGTGAAGAAGGTTTTCTAAGGTTACAAAGGGAACTTGATCAAATGGGTCAATGGGCTGAAAAAGGGGAGATGGAGTTCAATCGGGAGAAATGGGGTAGCACAGTGGCGCATTGGTTAGCACTGCTGTCTCACAGCGCCAGGCACCCGGGTTCGACTCCAGCCTTAGGCAACTGTCTGTGTAGAGTTTGCACATTCTCCCCATGTCTGCGTGGGCTTCCTCCGGGTGCTCTGGTTTCCTCCTACAGTCCAAAGATATACAGGCTAGGTGAATTGGCTGTGCTAAATTGCCCATAGTGTTCAGGGATGTGTCGGTTAGGTGCATTAGTCATGGGTAAATATAAGGTTGTGGGATGTGTCTGGGTCGGTCACTCTTCAGAGGGTCGGTGCGGACTTGTTGGGCTGAAGGGCCTATTTCCACACTGTAGGGATTCTATTCTATTCCATAATTACGATGGTAACAAACTGCAAAAATTAGACATATGATCTATAAAGTCAGCTTTTACTCTGGGGTCTGACTTGTCTAGTATTATCATCAGCTGAGATCATTTGTTCCTGCATAAATTATCAGGACTGGATCAGATGGTGGAAATTACAAAAGCACAGTTCATAATCTTCCTTAGTTATAGTGCAATGCCAAAAGACTGGAGAATTGCAAATGCTCAAAACAGTTTGCAAAGGTCAGCCCTGAACTATAGGAAGTCAGCTTAACCTTGGTGATGAGCAGACTTTTAAAAATGATAATCAGGAGCAAATCTTTTTGTAAATTCTATCATGGGATGTGTGCGTAGCTGTTCTGTTCCCCATCCTGAAATGCCCTAAAATGAATTGTTTGCGAGGCAAATTTCAAAGAGCAGTTAGGAATCAATTATGTTGCAATAGATCCAGATCACCTGTAGATTAGACTGGGTAACAATGACAAGTTAGCTTTCCTAAAGGTCATTAATGAAACAAGTGGAGTTTTTACAGCAACCAATAGACACATCACTGAAACTCAATTTCAGTTCCAGATTTTTTTGGTTGAATTTAAATTTCAGCAGCTGGTAGGGTTTGAACCTGTGTCCCCAGAACTTCAACTCGGCCTCAGGATTATCACTCCAGAGGCATTACCACTACACCACTACTTCCCCCAAAACCGTCACTTAGTTAAATATGGATTAATTAAGGAAAGCCAGCATGGAATTGTTAAGTGAAAATCATATTTAACTAATTTGATTGAGCTTTTAATGAGGTAACAAAGGAGGTTGTTGAGGTTAATAAAGTTAATGTCATGTATGTGGACTTCCAGAAGGCATTTGAGAAAGTATCACATAATAGATTTGTTAACAAAGTTGAAACCTATAGAATGACTGAGATAGTGACAGCATGGGACCTGAGTTTGCTGAACAACTGGAAAAAGAGAGTGGTCAATAATGATTGTTCTTCAGACTGGAAGAAAGTAAAGGATGGGGTTCATTATTAGGACAATTGCTTTAACAAATTTACCAAATAAGTGCAGAGGTAGACCATTTACCTCCTTAAATCTGTTTCATCATTCAATAAGATCAAGGCTGACCTGTTGTGTTTCAAATTCCCATTCATATCTCAATAACCCTTGGTTCCCCTGAGCAACAAGAATATCTGACTTAAAAAAAAATCAATGACTCCACTTCCACTGCCTCTGAGGCAGAAAGTTCCAAAGTTGCACAATTCTCTGTAATAAAAGAAGTTCTCCTCATATCTGTCCTGAAAGGGTCAGTTCCAAAATGTGCTGATGTAAGAAATTATCTTGACTTAGTGACTTAGAAGTCCAGGGCATAATTTTGAAATTTGCAAATGGCAAGATCTTGGAACTATTGTGCAGTGTGAGGAAGATAGCGAAAACATTAAAGAAGATGTTGGCTAGCCAGGGAAATGAGCAGACATGTGTACCTTAAAATTTGAGGCCCAGGGCTGTAAAATGATATCTTTGGTAGGGAACATTAGAAGAAGCAATATGACAGAAAGAATATAATTCTAAAGCAGTAGATGGATCAGAGTTGTATCCATCAAAACCATTGCAGATAGCAGGTTGAAAAAGCAGCTTGTGTGGCAAAAGAACAGTGGCATAGGCTTTATGAATGGAGGTTCAGAGTACAAAAAACAAGGGCATTATGGTGAAATTTATAAAACACTGGCTTAGAGTATTGCACCACCACACATTAGGAAAGATGAAAAGGCACCCGTAAAGGTGCAGAAAAGGTCTACAAGAAAGTTCTGAAGATGACAGTTGTTAGTTGTGAATAGTTTGGAGAAGCTGGAGCTTCTTCCCTTAGAGAAGAAAAGGTGAAGAAGAGAGTTGACAGCGAGTTCAAAATCAAGAGGGATCCGGGCAGGATAGCAAGGGAGACAATGGTCCAGTTGGTGACAGGGTCTAGAAGCAAAAGACAAAAAGCGGCAACATTTTCATACAAAAGGTGGTGCATGTATGGAATCAGCTGCCATAGGACATGGTGGAGGTTGTTACAATCACAGCATTTAACAAGCATCTGGATGGGTATATGAAGAGGAAGGGTTTAGGGGAATATGGACCAAGTGCAGGCAAAGGGGACGAGATTAATTTAGGCTATCTGGTTGGCTTGGACGTATTGGACTGAAGGGTCTGTTTCCATGCTGTGCATCTCGACTCTATGACACTGATTTAGAGTGATTGGCAAAAGAAACAGAGATGACACAAGGAAAATAATTTTTACACAGTGCATAGTAAGAATCTGGAATGTACTTCCTGAGAGTGTGATGGCAAACATTTCAATCAAAGCTTTCTAAACGGAATTAGCGAATTCTCAGAAAAGAGAAAGAAATTGCAAGACTACAGGAAAAGGTTGGGATGTAGAGCTAGCCACGTTGCTCCTGCAGGGACCCAAGACAAACATGATGGGCCTCTTTCTATGCCAGAGTATTCTATAATTCTAGTCTAGATATTTGTTGCTGCTTTATTCCTGCAAAACAATTGAAGTGATTTAAAATGCTTTTGTAAATCCTCCTGCAATGTTATTTAGTTTGAGGAAAGACCTAGGTTCAAAAACTGATCTTATTTGCCATATTCAAACCAAATTCAGAGTCCATCAAACTATAGATAAATTTAAGTACTGTGAGATTACAACTCACTTCACTGTGATTAGGTCTGAGTGTATCAGACTATGATTGTAACACAAACATAGATATTTATGTTAGAATCCATAGTTACCTCAGTAGGACATCACTGGGCAGAGTCCAGGGTCAGTGGCATTTATACTTCTACAGACCTCTAACTTAGTTATGCATGTGGTGAGATTTGACAATACTGGTGTATTTATTTTTTTTAAAATCTGGAATCAAGATAGGAGGTCAAGGCTCCCTCTGAAGTTTGACCAAACACTATTTAACAATGCAATATGAAACCATACTCAAAAGGGAGAGTATTTTTGTTGGTAAGGTTGGAGCTGCAGTGAGGTCTTGTTCCAGAATTTTGGGGACAATTTTTCAAGGGAGCCTGTGTGGGGCTTACTTGCAATGATTTCTATGCTTGTAGATGAATTTTCCATTTATTGTTCACCATTTATTGGTGGACCTAATACAACCAGTAGCGTGACAATGCCCTCGAACGTCTTGCTGCCGAATGCTGTAGTTACTGTGCAATAGCTTTTATTGTTAGTTGATGTTGTCCATCTTCATGGGAATCCTAAAGTAAATAGGTGGCCTACAGTGCAATCATGTCCGTCTAAAACTGGAATTTGCATGGTCGAATAAGGCCCGTGCTGATTCACATTAACGTGAACTTGGCAGTATAAATGGAGCATTAACTGAAATGAAATGGTCTCTCGAGGTAGGAGATTCTGATCCTGAATGAAATTGCTGGAGACAAGTTTTTACTTGGCCACGAATAATTTAGGAGGTAAAAACAATGACTGCAGATGCTGGAAACCAGATTCTGGATCAGTGGTGCTGGAAGAGCACAGCAATTCAGGCAGCATCCGACGAGCAGCAAAATCAACGTTTCGGGCAAAAAGCCCTTCACGTGCAACTGATAATTAAAACTATGTATAAATAGCGTGGCTGCAAGCGAGGTTTAAAAAAAATATCGACGGAACGACCAGTTAGTATAGGGTGAACGAAACTGCCTCTCAAAAAGGAGGACAAATCCGAATCTGCAATTTACTCAGGTGGCGTACAGTGTTTCTGTAGAATTGTTGCAGCTATGCTAAGGAACATAGATGCATGGATGGCACTAGGATTTGCTAACAAGATTAAGCATACCTGGAACTCGGATTTTTTTTCAACCTTCAGAAACAAACGTGTAAAAAAAATTGCATTGTTGGAAGTTTATCGGGAGTAGTTGTACATAACTAAAGCCTACAGCAAGCACGGGGTAGGGGTAGGGTGGAGGTGCGGGGAAGGAAAGCAAAGGGAGGAGGGGGCACGTCCTTATATTTATTCCGTACACGTCCCACTGTGTCCAAACCACGTAAGAACTTGCAAGAAGCCTCAGAATCAGACTAATACTCTTTATTACATGAACTAATCCCTTCCAAATCCGACTTGAAATAATGTTTATCTTTTGCCAGCTTAATTTCCCAGCCTGAAATCCCTGGGTCAGTCCCAGCATCAGATATTGTGCCATTTCGACAACCTCGTTTAAAGATAACTGCCTTTAAATCAAAACTATATATACGTATATAAAATAGTGTACTCAAATTACAACAAAAGAGGATACTCATGATATAGAAATGTGTAAGGACACAGAGAAATCTTACAACTTATACTGAAGGAAGACTTGAGAGTTTCTGATTCTTTGTAGATCTCAAGTTGTAAGATATCATTTAAAATCACATCTCTAGGCTGGACAGCAGTGGATATATAGTCACCAAGGTTACTGAGAACACGTGGGCGCTTTCAAAATGAAACGTAATAAAAATAATGTTGAATTAATCTTTCAGATCTTGATCAAGTTTGTGAGCAATAGACATTGCTCGAATATGATCATATTTGGATTTTGAAGGAACATTAATAATTATTTTAATGATTTGGTTTTACTGTAAAACAAAATCCAATGTTAACTTGAACAAGCTGGCTTCTGGACTTGTTTTGTTCAAATTAAGTACATTGTAAAATTATAATGACGAGAGTAAATTCAGAAGGATCACAGAACCCCGCATGCAATAAATACCTGTACTTGTAGGTGGAAAACATCAAGTGAGCGCCTTTGCAATTTAGACCATGAGTTAACAAAAACACTTGACACCAGAAGTGTCATAACAGGATGATGTCATGTCTTGACGTTAGCACTGTCCACTTGAAATTGGTGAGACAATATGAGAAACCCGAACACTGTTTCAATCACTGTACCTGTTAGTGTAGCGTGAGTGGGGATAGTTTTCTGTAATTAACTTTTCTCTGCCAAACACTATGCGCGAGAATTTGGTGCTTGCAGCACCATGCTCTGTAAGATTCACTGGGCTGTCTCATTAAACTGATCCTTTAGCTCTGCGGCCTTTCCCTCTGCCGCATTGACTGCAATGATCACAAAATGAAAGTGATAATAACAACAGTAAAAGTATTGATTGTGATCTGATTTAATTCCGCGACGTATAGATACACTTCCCATTTTAGGTCACGGCACACTATATTCAGCATCTTGAATAAAACTGAATCTTAAAAGAATCCGAATGCATCAGGGCTGCACAAAGAGAGTGCACCAGACTAATATAATGCTGCAACTTCTTACATTATTTATCTTGAGCGTTCTCTGGTGATTTGGACGTCCTGTTTAATTGTAAAGTAGGTAAGGGCTCTGTTTCCTACAAAGCGTAGCATTTGTTGAAATTTCTTTTTTTTTGTATTTAATAACAATTCCAAACTTGTCCTTTGTTAAAATAATACTCCAAATGAAACAAGCGAATTTCTTCTTTTGCAATGAATTTCTGAAAGTTCGCTTCTGTCTGTTGAGGGTAAGTTAGGGAGACGTGGTTACATCTGAAACCTGGGATTTTATGTTGCACCTTTTTACTCCAGAAGAGAAGATCGTATAAAGAGTGTGTCTCGATTGCAGCTTTAGGTTATCACCATACCTTTTCGATTAGGTGTGTGTGGGTCTTTGTTTTAACGCTTTGGCCTTTAATCTCAAAAGCAGATCGGTTTGAATCCCTGAAGTGACTAACACAAAATCCAGTCTTGACAGAATCCTGTAATCAAGGCACGCGTTAGCCCTACATTATTGCAACTTTCTTTGCACAGAAGGACAAAGGGGAATTCTTCTCCTAATTCTGTCCTGTCTGTTTTACTCTGACGAACAGTATACAAGCAGAGCTGTCAGTCCTAATTAGTAGCAAACAACATGGAAAGTTGTCGCTCTGTATCCGTGTATGTAAAGTGCACAATGAGCGCCCATTGTTTGGGTTTTAACCGACTGAGTTACACGCTCTGCATTTCACCAATTAGGAGCATTCCATAACATTGCAAAATACTTTTTAAAAATCTCTGAAAACTGTTAGTGTAAAATGGTAAATGGTCAATGAAATCGCAATTGCAAAATATTTCCCCATGCCCTTTAATTGTTGCTGGGGAGTTGTCAGCATCTTGATCGATTGTACCGTACCGGACTTCTAGTGGGAGAACTCAAGGGGGAGAGGAGAATAATGTGGGACATTTTCAAATCGTTACTTGCAATTGAACTTTTAAAAAAAATGTTGAACGCTGAAACCATTCCTTACAAAAACAAGATATCTATGTAACGCTTCAGCAATTTATATGATTAATTTAATTGCATAAATCATACCTTCGTTTGTAAATAGGTCACCGTGAGTCTGCAGTTTTTTTTTACAATTATCACATTACACAGGTTTGACAAGTGTAATTTATTCCCATTTCACAGCACAAACTAAATAAAGTGGCGGGGGTGGGGCGAGTTGAAGGTGGGGGCGATGTGGGACTCTAATGTAAACCAGTGTACGTATCTGTATAAAACGCAAAGTAGTTTTGAATCAAAGAGTAAATTGCAAACAACGCGTGCTCCAATTAAAACGGTAAAAATAAATCGAAAACTAAAAGCGCTGGGCGGCAAGATGTGAAGTGCTTTCATCATTATTGTAAGGTATATTTCGTCGAACAGCCCAACGGCCTCCCCTGATTCTTGGTACATTTTTCCCGAGTTAGAACAAGTAAGTCCGTGCAAGGAAACCCCATTGGAAGCGCCCTTTCTGTTTTCTCTTGAATGGGATCATTGGCCACTGGTTAAGTCAAAGCGAATCAGTTTTACAGTCAATGCCAGTGCTCGGAAGAAACGGATCCTGTCTCATTTCCAGTGTATTGTCAATCACTAGTGCATACAATAAAAAGAGTTGTGCGGCATCCACTTGGTTTACAACGTCCTGGTCTAAACAAGCCTGTTTTGTTTTTGAAAAAAAAGTATATGTACATATGAGTATGGCACATTTAACGATAAAACAAAATCGTCAATCACGCAAACCACTTATGAAAAGGCGGAATTCCCACCAACCCCTCTCCCACCAACATCAGCAGGCGGTCAATATGTCGAATTAGAAATGAAAACGAAATTCGGAATAAAGGTTATATTGTCTTACATTGCATTTTAAGTGTCCCCAGTGACGGACACGTTTATTTTCCGATCAAGCAAAGCCAATGACTTTGAAGCAACTTTCAAACCCAGTAAAACTCATCAGCGTTAGGCCTGGTTCTGCTAGCATGTCCAATATTTCCTGGATTCTGTAATACCTTCACAAGGGCATTTCACATTCCATGCAGAGACCCAACAGTGTTCCCGGAGCAAAAGCCCTTTAGGAACCGGGAGGGTTTGAGTGGACCATGAAATGTCACCTACCTCACCTCTTCAGGACAGGTCTGAAGGCTCTCCTCAGCTTCCCCTCTGGGTGCAGTGGGCATGTTTCTGTCATCTCCACTGATCCCACATCAGATTTCCCATGCCTCAGAAATCCTGAAAAACACAACCCCTTTTACAATATGATCACCGCTAATTATTCGATAATTAACAACTCGAAGGCACCAATCCTCCTTTCACAATCATGACTGAATTCACACACAGTCATATAGATAGGTGCTCTGGAACAAGAGCCTCTGTGTATTTGGTTATAAATGTGGAAGTATGAGGTAATAAAGCACAGTTAATAAAATAATGCCGCAATGTTTAGATTGAAGTCGGTGAGGGGCGATTTATAGCGTATGCCAAGGTATAGTATCATCACCAGGTCGACTAAAAGCTAAGTGTTCAGTGTAATTAAGAGATGCCTTCATTCACATCTTGAAAATAACACACCACAGAATGGAAAAAGGGGAAGTTGGGTTGTGACCATCTCTCCCGCTGCCATTCTGGACCGTGTTAAAGACAAGAGTTGATGTGACTGGAGAAAGTTAATGTGCAGGAGGTACCTTCAGTCCCTGATGTATACTGGCAGTTGCCTAGTGCGGGGTAGGAAGCACAGTGCAGCTGACCAGTGGCCACAAGCGTTTGTAAATTGAATGCAGAAGTTCTCAGAATGCGGGCTGCATGTGAAGAGTCTCGAAGAGATAGGATATCATCGACTTGGTTGACCGTGGCCTGGCTCGGCCTCACCTCGGCGCAGTACCGAACTGTCCGCGACTGGCCGCTCTCACAAGCCACCAGAGTGTTGGAGGCTGCTGTATGTGCTAGAGACCAAATTCTCGGCTTCTCTGCTGTCCCAAAGCGCTGCTGGAAACTGGTGCCTGCCATAGAAACTGGTGGCTTATTGCTGATGGTTTCTAGAAAGTGTGGGGCGAGGCTGGAATCACCCTTCGAGCAGGAGAATGTGTGCGGATTGCCTGGAGGCGACACGTTACGGTCACTTCCCTCCACCAGCGCTTGCCTGGGGCCGCATGGGGCCTTGTCTTGGTCCACTTTTCCCGATTCCTCATCGTCCAAATCCTCCAGATCACTCAGTCTCAACTCTTTGTCATCTCCATATTCTTTCTCATCTGTGTACACATTCAAAGAGATTAGTATTGATCTCTGGAACACGAAAACATTGAACTATCGAACTGTTGAAATATCTCATTTCAATTCGATCGTGAGAACAAACCTGAATCATCATTTCTACAAGAGGGTTTATCATGTCTGGCATCTACAAGGTGTCAACTTTCTTCCTACAATGTGCTCTTATCCTCTATTAGATTTCTGAACCCATTTAAGTTTTCTAACTTTGGCCCAGTTATGTTTAACTACATCGGCTGCAGACCATCAACCGACCCAAGAAAGTTTCAGGTCTTCTTCGAACAGTGCATGACAGCGCCATTGTAAATGTGAGTGGTAGCCCACCTTTCGCCCCGCTCTCCGCACTATATTGGTCCCCGTCTTTTTTCTCGCTGTCCTCTTTCTTCTCATCCCCCCCTTTGTTTCTCGGAGACCAGGTCATCTTGTTCTCCTTCTTCAGCCTCCTCCTGGCGTTCGCGAACCAAGTGGAGACTTGAGTCAGAGTCATCTTGGTGATGATGGCCAACATGATCTTCTCGCCTTTGGTGGGATAAGGGTTCTTCCTGTGCTCGTGAAGCCAAGTCTTCAGAGTGCTGGTGGTTTCTCGGCTCGCGTTTTTGCGCCGAGAGTTGCTGCTGAAGTCCATGGTGGCACACCTGAAACAAAACCAAAAAAAAACAAAATATAGAGAGATCAAAGTAAAAGAAGGAACACTGGAAACTAAAATGCGTATAGGCATTGGGCAAGGAGCAAATACACTGATCAATAAATGGATTTAACTCCGAATCACCATCAGAATACAACACACATTGCCTTAGGTCACTTTAATGGTTGCTCAGGGTTTCAGTGTTGTTACTTGTCTTGATCAAAGGTCTTGATCAAAGGTCTTACCTGTCATACTGGTACTGCCCCAAGGAGTGGTCATACGGGTAGTAGGTAGCTGCTGCAGCAACTCCCGAGTGTAAACTCCCAGTGCCATCTTTAATTTCATACTGGGAATTCTGTAAAGGGGATGAGATACAGGGAGAAGTGCACACAAAACAGTCAAGAAGTTGTGTTTGAAATGAAAGCATAGCTCAGACGCGAGAGGAGACGGTGTCAAGGCATCGCAGGTGGATTGGCCTAAGGCTGTTACTCACCAGGGAGGAGTACAAGGCTGAAGAGTCGGTACTGTACGCCAAATAGTTCCCGTAGCCCTGGCTGGCTGCAGTTGCATAGGGAGAGCTGCTGTACATGCCCAGGGCCGCGGCCGCCGCGTTAATCTCAGTCCTGGCGTTGGTCAGTAATCTGTTATCATAGGGAGGGCAGCAAACAGCAGCTTGGGCCGGCCCAGCGCACCCTTCAGTCACAGGTCTGGAGCCGGCTTCGCAGCACGTCGCTCCGGGACTGGCCGACACGAAGAACTGGACGGAGAGAAATAACCAAGGCAGCAACCGTCATTTCAGCAGATCAAAACCATTGTAAAGTGCAGGGAAATGCGAGGTGGGCGCAGCAGTCCGTATGGCTTGGAGCTGAATTCATCAAAGCAACATAAAGTGGGATTGCAACAGAATAAAGGGATAGCAAGAGGAAAGAGTTTGCTTGGCATCGTTGTACTGTGGAATTATGAAGATAAAGACATGTAAATTATTGAGGGAGCCGGAGAGAAGAGAATCTCAGTGTGGAATGCCTTTAGATTCTCACTGAGGCGGAGGAGGGAAGTACTTAAAGGAACATGCACTTGTACCTAAATACAGCGAGGGAGAATGGAAACTATGAAATAATGACTGAGCGAACAGGCAAATGACCACACTCAATGCAGTTTGGGGAACTGGGTTGGTTATTAGGAACGGCCAGTTAAGTGCAAAACGCAGTCAAGCTAACAAGAAATGCTGAGCGCCGAGATAAGCACCTGGAGGAAACGGTGGCCCCAATGCAGGGCAAATGTGCAAGGTTTCAACATGGCCACACAATCATACATCCTAAAAGTAACTTTACACAGTATACAGTGGAACTTATTGTGGTGTGGAATTAAAGCACAAGTCAATATAACGCATGGTACTTTGCAGAATAGATTGCACGCTTGGAGAAGACAAACAGACACATTCACCAATACGACCATGAAATAGAAAATGTAGTGTGAAAATCCATACTATATGAAAGGGGGAGGGAGTTGGTATCAGGTATTCTAAACTGAAACAGGACCTCCACAAAAACGCAACGTGCTAAAGAATACAGGGCACCCAGAGTGTAGTATGTATGTAAGGGGCGTCCGTTCTTACCTGGGACGCTGTGTTGTAGGGATATCCAAATTGAGAGAACGACATCACTGCTCCCTGTGCCACCATAGGAAGATTTCCTCCTGATAGTTTGGGGAGCAAATCCTAGTTCAGGATGCCCCTTCTCCCCGATACATGGCCTTTGACTTCATTAGAAAGGATTCCAGTTTAGAAATCGGAAGGCGCCGTACACTGGCAGTTCAAAGCTTACCCGGGGTGTTCATCTTAAGGCATGGTTTATGGATGAAATGTAGCTGAAGAGGGTTAAAAAAAAAACCGGACGGAAGTGCAAGCCTGCTCTAGAGGCTACTGCCGGTTAGAATTTGCCACTCTCCTTCCTTTCCTCATCCAGGGAAAGGTATCAGCGTGACGTCACGTTAATCCCGAATCGGCCGGACAGAACGGATAGCACGGTGTTTTTGTCAATCATCTGCAACGTGGAATATTCCTAGATACACTCAACACTTGGTTCTCATGCTCTCCCTCGCTTTCGGATGCGCGCCGACGGCTGCTCAGGTACTGGCAGGGTCTTAGTTGCAAACATTGCAAAAATATCCCGAAGCTCACCGCGACAGGATTGAGGGGAATCTCGGGGAATTGGAAGGTTGCGACAGTTTTCAAAGGTTGCATTTTTAACCCATCCTCCCCTCACCGCCTCCCCCACCATGTCTGTCTCAACGTACAGGAGTTATGACTTTAACACAGCACCTTTAACTTCACTTCATTCCAATGGGGATCCTTAAAACATCCCTCCATCACAAATACAATCAATAAGGACACTTGTTCAAATTTAGCATTATCGGTGCCGCATCATCACTAAGTTTCCCAATGATTCTCCAACCCATTTTTTTAAAAGAAGCAAACAGCGGGGTCACAACTCTGTCACCTAACTCGGTAGTAGTTGGCAGGAGGGGTGAATGAACAAGCAGAAAATGGGCCACACGCTGTTTTCACGCGGGCTCGTAATGTTGGCCGTTTTTGCCTTAATTGGTTGATTCTGATGAAAATCATCCCAGCGCGTCCTCCCACCCACCCCCGCACAATGAACTGAGGCAAAATCCGAAAAGACGTCAAACGAAATGAAAACGAGAGCGGAGATGCAATAAAGTACAAACTGACGCGGAACAGGCGAGGGAGGTAGTGTCACACCCGGGAGAGAGGCAATTATTTGACCTCCTCCGACAGTTAATAATCGAAAAGAAAGAATGGGGGGGGGGGGGGGGGAGGTGTTGTGGGTGTCCTAGAACACAAGCTTCTCTTTCAACCCGTCCGATCCATAGCCAAAGGGCCAGTCACTAATTAATGATGATGATCTATCCATTTTTCTCCATTAGAGCCAGAATGATCCCCAAAGAGTTGAATATCTCGCTTTGACAGGTCAATGCGGGCTGATTGATGGCTGTCTGGAGACCGGCGTGCCCAATACGAGCAGGGCGTAATTGCATCAATTAACAAATGGAAATTGGGGACTTGTGTAGCCCACCATTTACACCGGGTAAAAAAAACGCAGCCTTTCGGCTCCGATTCACTAGACAAAGTTTGCGCTCTCACTCAGAGCGATCAGTTTTGCTCTCATTACGGCTGGCGACAATAACAGTTTGGAATATGTTTCAATTAATGAAAGTGCTGGAGGCTTTTACGGGATGTGTAAGGTCGCTCAGATATCCATCATCTTCAAACTTTCACACAGACTCGCAGCGCTTAAAACGCGTCCATTCCGGGAACGAATTCTTTTGCAGTGAACAAAAGACTCAACAATCCAACTCAGTCAGCGCTCCCCCCCCCCCCCCTCCCCCATCCCCAGTCCTCACTCTACCTTTGCTCTTTCACTATTTATTCGGGATGAGGTGGGAGGGTTATTTTCGGTGTCCCGGGAACTGAAGGGATTTTGGGGAAACCGTTAAGCAAAAGCTGTCACTGCTTATTGGGTTAACCTTTTATCCGAAAGTTGCCATTCTTCAACAAATACCAATAATGGCCGGAACCTGGCGCTTTTGCCTCGCTTCAATCTTGTCCCTTTTTCCACTTCAGTCACCCTAGAATGAAGACCTTCTACTTGCGATCGGGCGTGTTTACAAACTTCACTGGCTGCACGGGACACGTTCTGTAGTAACACATTCATTTCAGAGTGAAGGAGTGTGCGGCACTTGCCTGCTCTGAGGTCGAGTACATGTACTTTTCCAGGTGCAGTTAGATCTGTTGAGTGCACCTTGTTACCCGCTAGGGCACCAAGTGCTTGTAGCGATTGCCCCCGCCCTGTCCTCTTTTGTGTGTGTGTGAGAGAGAAAAGTCGAGCGCAACTCGCGGTAATGACCAGCTTCTTCTAACAGCGGCGCAAGAGAGCTTTCTCAGTACAACAATAAAGTGCCCACAAGTCTGTGATCAGATCAAAGAGCGGGAACTGGAAACTGGAGCACAGCCTCTTTATCAGGGCGAGAAACAAACCATGCATTGACCTGCAACTACCATGGCTACAGTGTCAGCTCTGGGCCGGGTTTCTGGTCCATTTTGGTCATCGAATCCGTTTCGCCAATAGGCCGCTTCAAATTGAACAAAAATAACATGGTCCAGTGGGACGGAAAACATCAACACGCCGAAGCGAGGAACATCAATACTTCCCTATTTACAAATTGTTGGCGTTGCTGTACTTTAAACTTCTTTTAAATTATTAGGTGTTCCACGAAAGTATCAGTCAACAACGTGCATTTAGCTAGCGCCATTTTCCGTACTAAAACTCTCCAAGCTGCTTTCGAGGTGGTGATTACAGAAATAATTTGGCACCAAGCTGAAGATAGAGACAATAGAATGGGTGGGTGCGGGGGCGGGGGGGGGGGGGGGGTGCAGAGAAATCAAATGGTTTAAGCAACGTGTTCAAAGAGGGAGAAGGTGGTAGGGAGGGGATGGTGAGCTAAAAGGACGATCTTTTATTAATGAAGGGTGACTGGACTCGAAACCTTAACTTTCCATGCTCTCCAGGCCAGATCCGCCGAGTTCCTCCAGCAATTTCTGTTTTTATTTGGTTTATACAAGTTTATTGGAGACCGCAACAATGTACACTGTGAACAGAGAAAGGCAGCTATACTGTATAGTTCTGGAGGATTCTGATATTCCCCAAGTGAACGTCCATTCTGTTAAAACAGAAACTAAGGGCAACAGGATAGTCCTGAGGGAAAGAATAGGCACAGTTGTTGCTTCACTTCGGGTTACCTGAACAGAATCTGGATTCACTGGACCAAGTGTGAACACACGTGGAGAACGGGGCAGCTTAGTTCAACTTGCCTTTCCACCAATAGTAAGACTGGCGACAGAAAAACCAAGCAACCAAGGCGTAATTATTGAAGGATGCTGGGAATGTGGAAAAAAAAACTCAGCCGGTCTGGCAGCATCTGTAGAAAGAAAAACAGAGATTACGTTTCGAGTTGAATGAGGTTTCTCTTCCAAGAAAGAGACACTTCTGATTCCAAAACAGTCAGCGATTCTCTCTCCACAGATACTGCGCCAGATCTGAAGTTGCTGGGCATTGTTGATTGTCATTGTCATGTCGGTTACTTTGTGGCAATACTATGGCTTTCGAAATAATAAACGTTTTCTTTTCCTCTTAATATATGTTTTGAGAAAAAAAACATCAATTACATCTTGTTGAGTTTAAAGGTTGCATTGCGATATTCATGAAAAACAAATGGTTACTAAATTGAAGAAACCCTACCATTTTGTGGCAACACGTTAAAAAGTTTCTGGTCAGAATCGCAATGGGCGATGGAACAATGATACATGCAGAACTGGGGCTACATTCAAGAGTGAGTAACTGGCCAGTATTTGTCCGTGCTAATGCTGTAGCACGTCTTTGAGCGAGCGCTTGAATGCACAAATGCAGCTGGACAGGGTCTGCATAATTCATGCTGACCAGTTGGACCGCAGAGAACACAATATTTTAAAAGCAGAGTGAATACCAGCTTTTACAATTGTCCTTTGAAGTTTCCATCTTTGTGATCCGTTGACCCTCTGCGTCAACTGGCCTCATTAATGATCTTCTGGCCCCCATCTTTTTTACCTGTGCCGCCACAAAGGACTCTCCTCCCTAATCTCTTCCCTCGCCCAAAAGCGTGCTGAGCCTCAGTTTAAAGAACCACCAGTCGTCTCTCTCTCTCTCTCTAATGAGAGAGCAGCTCTATGGTCTGGTAAATTATGACGACTTTACCCCTTTTTTACAGCGAGTCGAGGTGGCGGGGTGGAGGACCCGTACTTATGATGTATAATGCAGTGCTCGTTTCGGTGTGATAAACCATTGGAGGCAACAATGCTTATGAGATGATAAAGGTAATCATCAAGAAAGACCAGAAAGAAAACAACTCCCCTCCTTTATTATCATTATTATATTTAGGAATTCGAATTTAAAATGACAAGTAGATAAACAAGATTTGGATTCTCTTATTATTCTGTTATCCCTTCCTCTGAACGCACCCTACGTTACATTTCAATAATATGAATCGCAATTAGTAGGCCTCACCGGGGAGGAAGAAATGAGCCAACTCTGTACTCAATGGGCAATGCTAAAGTTCAAGTCAAGACAGTACGCCAAAAGACCATACGTATAGTTTCCAGGCGTGTTTAGGTCAGCGGATCTATCCTCTATGTACCATACCTTTTCCGAGAGATGATCGCGCTCACACATTTACTGGGAATACAATACAACAAAGAAAACACGGCAGAAAATGATGGACTACAGCTGGCCTGCCAGCGAAGGACAAAGTCAGGTTAGCGTTTGAGAGATGATTCTTCACCTAGCATGTGAAACCTCCGCATTTCCAGGGAATTTATCTCATGGATGCGGTACCTGAACTCTAGTAGATGAGCAGAATGCGCGTTAGGATATACGTATAACTGTGCACGTAGCACATAACACATGGCATGTGTAATTTCCCTAAAATGTAGAAATGGGAAGTAGGACATGGAAGAAACTGAAATCGGTAAACTATAGGATCCGGACTGAAAATTGCTAGTATTTAGCCAATGTTAGGATCAGAATTAAAGCACTTTAAAACAAAAACAGGTTTAAATCACTTGCAGAAAGACATTCATGTTTCCTAAGTTATACTGCTAGAGAAGTGCAAACATTTCATAAATACATGAAAAATAGTCACGTTTGGTATAATTACCTTCATTTCCCCTTCTTTCTCCACCTTTTCGGTGCTAGCCAGGAGCATTAACTAAGTGAGAAGCTCATTTGGGAAACTGGCGTAAACACAATGGGACCGAATGGCCTTCTACGGCGCTGTAACAGTTCTGTGACTCTGTGAATTGCTTCCTATCTTTAACTGCAATTCAAGCCATCTCTGAGTAATTAACAAAGTAAGTGATGGTGCAAGTTCAGAAGCTGATTTGTACATGCCTTCAGATTGGGATGGCCCTCGGGCTCTGTTTACTTGTGTGGACCCCCACCATATGTGACACGCCGACTGCGAATGAATGGAACCATTTCAGTCTACTGCAGTGACCCACGTGGCGTTAAAAGCAGTAACACGGTAACTGCAGAGTGATGCCACTGAATGGAAATACAAGGGGCTCTGGCAAAAGAATGTCTCACGTCGCATTAGATCAGCACATGCTGCAGTAAAACGGAAAGAGCTCACAGCCACGAAATATTGCGGTAATGCATTCTTTACGAACTTTATTTATCCTTGCGTACATTGTTACTTTACGGGAAGCAAAACATTATAGTCAGGTGTACGCACTAACCGCTTGGTGCAATATCTGGTCATATATGTTTGGACATTTTACAAATGTCAAGCCCCAATACCACACCCAATCTCAAAGTTTAGTTATAAAACCTTTTCAATTTTTTGTGTGAAATAGAACAAAACTTGGAAGATGATTTGTGCCAGGCTCGGGACACATTCCGGGCAATTCCTGAAATATGCTGCAGAAAACACATTCCTTCCGCGCTGAGTATCAGCGATAATTCACACTGGATTCGCTTAGCGCAGATCTGGACTTGAAACAGCGCCCTAAATCGGAAAACAGAGTGAAAATACAATTTGCTATCACAGTTATGGAAAGAAAATTTCGTTAAAAGATTCATTGCTATTGTAACTTAGATTAAATGCAGATTGATTCTAAACTAAGCCGGGATATTACCGTTTGTCTGTTTCATTTAACCGAAACCATGTTCATCCAAACAACTGAAAAGCTATCGGACACATCGATCACTGAGCAGCGCCAAAGACATTGGAATAGCTAGCTAATATTTAAAGTGACAGATGCATATTCGACTTGTTTGTGCGCGCGTTTCACAGGTGGCCGGATATCTTGTCCAAACACTTCGTGGTTAGAACTGAAAGGGGCACACTCTGCCACACATTAGCAAACGTCGCAGGAAATGTGAAGAGTTTGCCCTGTTTTACCAGTGTTAGCTTTGTATACACGGTACTTATTTTCAATTTTTAAACTGTCTATCAAATAAGTCATTCTCTACTTTTAATTACATTGATTTTTTTATTGTTCATTAAATATCATCAGATTATTGAGAAAAGTATTCATCTCAACCTCATTGACAATGTCTTTCAATCTCTGCATAAAGCAACCGATGAGAACAATCCAAGCCAACATATCGTTCGCGGTGAGATTGAGCAATGAGTTAGTGCAAAATGGTAAGAAGTTTTAATGTGCATCGGGAATTATTCAGAAGCTGTAAGGTAATTTGGGTTAAACATCGACCCATGGAAACTTTTCAAGCATCAACAGCAGAGATATGTAAATCTCTCAGCAGGTCGTGCGTAATAGCATTATCGACATTGGAGAGGTTCCTCAATTCAACTGTTGATGGTGGAACAGGTACCATTGCCGTTTGAAGAGATTTGTTTCTCAATATATTTAAGAAAGAAGTGAGCAGCTTTGAAATGTACTCAGAGGTTTCACACCCTGCTTGATACGACGAACAGGAACATGTAGTATCAAACCCAGCCCACATCCTCCTGTGCTGATAATTTCTGGATCTAGATTGCGATGCTTATCTGGAGTTGTGTTGTCTTTGCCAATATGCCACAAATACTGGTCAACTATGCTAAGTTTAAATATACGGACATTCTGACAATATGTGTCGGAGTCAAAACTTGTGTCAGACCAAGAGACTGACTACACACCATTATCACCATTATATAGGATGCATTCAGCTCCACTTTAATAACTAGCAGACAGTATGAAAAGGAGCAGCAAAAAACTTCAGTAAAACATTGTCATTACATGTTAGTACCTGTGAGTATCGTAAAGCTTAGAAATTATGTGTTTTTTTATATCACCAAATTTAGGCCACATTAATCATTTGCATGTTGAATTGTTGTCATTTGACCATTACTGCTCAGGTATTCTTTAAAACAACTCAAAACCCAGCTAGCTATTGCCAGACACTGAATAATATGAACACCATCCAGGAGAAAGAAACAAAAACAGAAATTGCTGGCAAACGTCAGTAGGTCTGGCAGAATCTATGAAGAGAGATCAGAATTAATGTTTCAAGTCCAGTGACCCTTCTTCAGAATGGAGAAAGATATTGGTTTGATTACACTCTTACCCTTGAACTCATTTCACCCCTCTACCACCAGTGCACATGGGTGATGGTATATATTTTCCACAGAAAGTACTACACCAACTCATCAACTTCATCCTGAGGGAGTGAAACCTCTAATACAAAGAATGCCAAGAACACCAATATGATAGGAATATTTTCATCACCAAGTTCCTCACCAAGTCCCACATTTTGGTCCAGAATTTATAACGTTTATGATGTAACTTCTTGCTTTTGTCATTGATTACTCTGCTGAAACTGACAGATATGCTTGGAGATTGCACATGAGCAATTGGTTGCAGAAAACCAAACATTGCCATCAGTGACTCTGCTTCTTCGGAGATGATTTGGGGGAGCTGGTGTTGGACTGGGTGTACAAAGTTTAAAAAAAAAATCACACAACACCAGGTTATAGTCCAACAGGTTTATTTAAAAGCACTAGCTTTCAGAGCGCTGCTCCTTCATCAAGGGGTTGTGAAGATGTCTTACGATCTTATATTCCACAAACACTCGATGAAGGAGCAGCGTTCCGAAAGGTAGTGCTTCCAAATAAACCTGTTGGACTATAACCTGGCATTGTGTGATTTTTATCTTCAGAGATGGTGCTCTAAAGATTGACCAACTACCCATCGTAGAACTACCCAACTACTCCAGAATGCGATCAATTCAAAAATATTAAATCAAAATACTGGGAACCCAAAGACCTAGTTGAACAATTTCAGGAAATGTTAAGAACTCACTATCCCATTGGGAGTTTGGTATCTGATTCATCTGATTCACTAATGTTTATTCAGGGAGTGATTTTACAACCACAGTGATGTGGTTGATTTCCCTCTGAAATTGGCTGTCAAGCAATTCCATGGTTTTCAAGGAGGCAGCTCATTAACAACTTCTCAAGGGTAACTAGATGTAGCAAGTTAAAAATCACACAACACCAGGTTATAGTCCAACAGGTTTAATTGGAAGCACCAGCTTTCAGAACGCCACTCCTTCATCAGGTGATTGTGGAGTACACAATTGTAAGACACAGAATTTATAGCAAAAGTTTACAGTGTGATGTAACTGAAATTATACATTGTAAAATACCTTGATTGTTTGTTAAGTCTCTCATCTGTTGGAATGACCAAGATAGTTTCACTTCTTTCATATGTAAATCACAAAACCTTTTTTAAAAGTTACATTCTTAGGTTAACTGTAACAATTGATGTCAGCCAGATAAGGTGTTTGAGGTGTTAGCCCCCTGTGTTCCCTGTCTGTGCCGTAATGTTTAGACTGATTCTAATCTAAAAAGTGAGTTAACAGAGTCTTACATAGATTCATGCAGCTTTTGAGCAAAGTACAATGTAATTCTGCAAGTACAAATTCACCCCACAAATGTGTATGTGTGCATGTGGGTTTGTGTGTGTGTCCGTCTGTCTGTCTGTCTGTCTGGGTGGGGGGCTGTGAGTGTGAGAGAGAAAGTGCTTATATCTGTGTGTGAGTGTGAAGTGTCTAAGCCTGTGAGAGGATGCACTTCTGTGTGTGGCTGTAGACTTATGCGTGTGTCTGAGGTGGGGGGTTGCGAGTGACTGAGAGAGAGTGTATATGTGTGTGTGTGAGTGTAAAGTGTTTAAGTCTATGAGAGGATGCATGTGTGATTGTGGGAGTGTGCATGTCTGTATATATGTGTGTCTATGTATATATAATATGTATATATATGCACATGAGTGTCTGTGTGTGTGTATAGTGCAATGGTGGTCACCTGTAGTCTGACATGAACCCAAAGTCCCAGTTGAGGCCCTCCCTATGGATACAGAACTTAGCTATCAGCCTCTGCTCGGCCACGTTTTGCTGCTGCCTGTCCCGAAGTCTGCCTTGGAGGATGGTCACCTGAAGGTCAGAGGTCAAATGTCCTGGATCGCTGAAGTGTTCCCCAACTGGGAGGGAATGCTCCTGTCTGTTGATTGTTGTGCGGTGCCCATTTGTCTGTTGCTGTAGCCTTTGCTTGGTTTCACCAACGTACCATGCCTTAGGGCATCCTTGCCTGAGGCATATGAGATGGACAATGTTGGCTTTTCCAAAGAGATGGAGCAATAAATCCTGTCCTTGTCAGTAGCCCCATACACCCTATGACTTAATCAAAATAATCACTATTAGCATGGTCAGGTCAAAACTTTCTTAACACGATTGTGGGAAGACTACCAAAGGACTGCAATCATTCAAGCAAAAGGAGCATCTCCACATTATCAGTGCACTAGAGAAGAGCAATAAATATAGCCACATCTTAACAGTATATCAAAAATAATTATACCAGGTGTCATTACTATCTAATACGTTTACACACTGAAAATTCAAGCCTCAATCATTAATGTAACATATTAAGTCAAATGGTCTTTGAATTGATGCCACAATAAAAAAAAGTGAAACATAATATGCAATATTAACATTAATCTTCTGTACCAAGGTCAAAAATAAAACTTTTGTTTCTGTTTATTGTAAGAGTCTTGCAGCAAGTACCACTGTTACCATTCTATTGCTAATATGTTATGCCATTTTCATCTAAATGGTTTGTACTGACCACACTTTGGTGACAGTCATGGAACTGAGGTTTTGAGTATTTCTTCCAAGACATACAACTGAAATGGAAAAGGACCTGCAATTTTGATGTGTGAATGATCCCCAAACATACCTGCGTAATTATTGATATCCATACTCTGCTTAGTGGAAGAGCCTCAAACTGACCTTTCCACTATTAGTATAGTGGAGTAGACAAGTGCAGCAACAACTGATTCCAATTAAGACTATACAATCATTGCTGGAATATCCATAATGTACTGTTAAATTGAATATAGTTTTATGTTCTGATACATATGCAATTTGTATCTGTGAAAACACATGATTGAGTAGTGATGCTAGAACTTTGCTTAGGGCATTTAAACTGAGTAGCACTATCACCTTTACTGTGGCTAGTTATATTTCATGGACTAATGAGATTTTAAAGCCTGTAGGAAGTGTTAGAAGTTTATCATTTGCTGACAAGATGAGATTTTATCTGAATGTCAGAAATGTAGGAATCTGATGATCTAGCAGTAATGGCATGATTCTAAAAGCACTTCAATGTCTTTTGCCTGAGTGCTCTGCTTTTCTGTTCTGTTCTTTATCATGCTGTTATTTTCACATACTTGTGTTGTGAAGGCTTGTTTAAATAAGCTAAGTGAGGAGGAGTGAAAGATCAAATAGGGACCTGGTAATTATATACACAGCATCAACTTATTACATACACTTCTGTTAACTAAAAGTGTACATTACCAAGTTTTAGTCTTGAATAAAGCACCTGTTGTAACTATATATCAGCTTGCAAGAATTTCAGCCTTGTGTCTATTGTATGGAGGTGTGCATTCCAGTTCATAGTTTTACCTAGTAAAGTAGAATTCAGGATTCAATTGCCTTGCTGTGATTAAAAAATACCTAACAACTTTTTAACAGTATCTTCACCCATTATTATGCAGAAAACAGCATGTCTCAACTGTTACATTTAAGTTTAAAACCACAAAGGGAGTTTTAACTTCAAAGAGCAAACAGACTTGTGGCAAACAGAGAGAGGTCTTTTTAAAATCCCTGAAATTTACAGTTCATCTGGAGGCTGCCTGCAAACCGCTGGCTTTCACATTTAACTGCAGCGCAATAGGCTACATGCAAACAATGATCTTGGGAGAGGGAGCTGGCAGTTTAAGTGCAGTAATAGGTCAGTTAATGCTCTCTTAACAAGGCTTTGGATTTTAATGTGGACTCATGGTCCCTTGGGCTTCCTGAAACCTGCCAGTGTAAGCAAAGTTGGAGTAAAGTGGCAGTTTAGGGAGCTGAATAAGTGACAGGCAGAAGTTCCTGCAGAACTGAAAACTCACTGAAGCTACTTCCTTGCTTGAACAAAAAAAAAATGATCTCACAGTAATTGTTCTGAGATTTGCTTACACTACCTCGTGGTGGTTTCTAAGACTTTGGAAAGGATTTGCATTATTTGGGGTGTACATGTAGACGATTAGTTACCTGAATGTGTTGGTGCCTCCGTAAGCTCAGGATCTCACATCGAGTCATGTCGGATATTCACAGCCTACTAGATGATGTCCTTCTGCCAACTAGACTCAGTGGTTAAGCTTTGCCAGTGCCAAATAAAGCCACCCATCAACATTACCCTCCCTGCTTCAGACTGCAGCAAAAAAAATCAGCTCCTGACATTTGCAGAATTTCACAGATGGTTACACAAATGAAAGACTGGTGACTGATGCCGTGTGTTAATTTTACCTTAATTGTTTTCAATTGTATGCAGGTGGAGGGCATTAACTAGGGATTCACTTGATCCCCTATAAATCTACAGAGACTGAAACTTGGGCTGTTGGGTTAGAAGTGATACGTGACTTGGTGAATAAGTATAAAATTATGTAAAAACTGACTCCAATTTCAACATCCGACCAGTTGATTTATTGGCATCCAATAGGCGATTATGAAGGCACTGATGAAGCTAGTCAGAATGAATGGGTGTTTAGCTCAACCACTCTGGCAGTACCACAGGTTCTGTGCATTACTGATGGCACACATGCAGTGATCAAAGCCCTCCCAGAAGAGCCAGGAGCAATGATCAATCATAAATGATTCCAATCTGTCTGTGTGCTGTTGCTGTTCAACCACAACTAAGATGATAAGCGCACCTGCATTAAGATACCTTTGTTCAGTCTAGTCCACCTTCTCTCCCCTCTTCATGCCTTGAGGCAGACAGACTTGCTGGTTGCTTGGATATGAAAAAGATGAGCTTAGCATGTAGGTGAGCAATTTTGTGAGGAACCTAAGCAATGCGGCCCAGGAGCAATACAATGAAAACCCATAATACAACAAGGTATAAAATGAAGCAAAGTCATCAGCATGCTGAAGCTGCTTTGGAAATGCTTCAGCAGCTCTGGAGGCCCTTATCAACATCTGCAGTCAGGTTCACCAGAATGATGTTCTGAACAGCACTGCATATCATTGACGTTTGGAGTTTCAAAGGGAGCAAGATTCAGAGTCCAGATCCTCTTGGGAGGAGGAGGAGGAAGTGGAGGAGGAGGATAGGCCAGAACATCATGCAGCCAGTGGACCAACTGCAGTGCATATTGCTACCAGAGTGGCCTGGGATAATGGTGCGTTTAGTTAGGTTAGACCTTCTGGCAGTCACACACTAAACCATTTCCCCCATCTTCTCTTGACATAAAGCAGTTCTGCAGTTACTGAGCATCCCTTTCATTGTCACTCATTTCCAGGCATTTCTTACCATTCATCACAAGTGAAAAATGCCACTTGTAGATGCCAGCCAAATGTGAAAAGAGAAGGGAATGTGGTGCAAACAAATAATATTGACATGGCTCAAAAATGAAACCAGAACTTAACAATGTAACATTGTTAAACACACTCAACAAAACCCTTGTACAACTACAAATATTAACCGTGGCTTTTCCAAGTACGTACTACAATTCCTTTGGCACCAGCAGAAACAGAGAAATAGGTTGCTCAGATCCTTATTCAGCAAATGCTGAGGTGGGCTTGGCGGATACCCTCTGGAGTATCCAAACACTGCTGCATTTCTATTTGCGAGAAGCAGATTTGACTATCAAGATATGAGGCAGCGCATGAGGCAGGGTACTGACTGAGGTGGGGGGTTGTGGGGGGGGGGGAGGGGGGGAAGGGGGTAGAAGTAGCAGTGTTTTGAGATTGTTTCCCATTTCCATGTACTAATTCACCATTGGCCTTCTCATTGACCAACCTAATTTACCAGTTAGCAATGGGCTTAAAAGCACTTCGTTACAGATCAATGGGGTGATGAACAGCAAAGGCAAGAATTTTCTCGATTCCTATACAGTGTTAGCTGCTTAGTCTGCCAGCCATTAGTAAGGGACTGCATTCACTCATTCAGTTGTCATGTTTGATGCTCCATGTATTTCATGAACAAAACCATCAGAATGAAATTGAATTTTCCATTATTTTCACCTTTCCTCCCGTACTTGTGCCTTCAAGCTACTTTCAGCAGAGTGTTCAAGGATTTTGAATCACATTCCTGAGGCTCAATTACAAGAAATGTATTCTTGTTTTCAGTGTCAGAAGTCTTCCTCCTGTTGATAGGGAAAAGTCTTTCTCTGAGGGCTTTTATGGACAGCAATCTTAAATTCAAGGATCATTTAGTGAAAAGAGGCAGACATGGTGCATTGAAACTCCATTACAAAACACTTACTGCTTTTATTCCCCTAATTTCACAATCAATCAACTGTTTTCTTTTCAGTGTCCCTGTAAATCCTTCAGTTGATATCAATTCATGCAAGACATCAATGCCTCCACATGTTAAGTGGCTAGGAAACTGACCAGAGGCAAATGTATTGACTGGGTTAAAAAGCCACTGATAGATGTGTTGCGCGTACTTTTAGTTTCCTTGCATATTATTGGATCTCCCTGCTCCCAGCTGTCACCAAGTTAAAATTCTCCTCCAGGTTTCTGGGCTATTCACAGGGTGTTATGGAGAGCACAGGATTGAAAAAGATTTTCTTCACTCAGGAAAGTAATAATTGACAGGAATGGGTCTACAACTGGACAAAACTTGGTAGTTTCAGGTGTGAAGACCATTTAGAATATTTGTTATGAATATTAAAATGCTACACTTTCAAAACATCCAATGCATTTTGTCATTTCTGAGTAATAATGTGACCATATAACAGCCACTTAGAAAGCAAACTTAATATTTGCATTTGTAAATTCAACTTGATATTTGCTTAATGTTAGATGACTTTACAGTGAACAAATAAAACCATATAAAGTATTCTAAGCTGAAATTTTCCAATAATTCTTGGCAAATCATTCTGCAAGACAAACATTTTTATTCTTAGTATTAGCACTTTTTTTTTATCTGTAACTTTACTTTGGTGGACTTCCAATCTTCAGATTGTTTGCAAAGATTAACACAAATAAAGAAATTATTCTAATTCTTTCATTGGAATGGAGATTCCCAAATTCTCATTGCTTTAATGTAGCAATGACTATAATGAATTCGAACTAAGTAATAACACCTAGATTTAATGGTGGGTATGGCCTCATGGCCAAAACATTGAGGTCTAATTCCTGCTCCAATAAAAACAGGTTCTTATAAACACCAGGAAGATTAATTACATTGTACTTCCCAACATGCCCTAGACTTGACATGCCCCCACACAGCTTCCCTGGCCCCACCCTCCAGTCCCCACTTTGGGATTTTGACAATTTTCAAGCCTTGAAGTGGACTCATAATGGAAAAAGTTTGAGAAGCACAGTTTTAGATGTAGATGGCATTGTAGGAGCAGAAGCTGAGGATAATAGGCATCACGGCTAATTTGGCTAGGACAATTTCCAGTACTGAAGGAAAATGGATGAGAAGTTTGGATTCAAGCCAGCAGCTAATCAGCTAAGGCTCCAATTCTGTCTCTTCAACGAAGCCAAGGGTGTTATTCCTTATTGCAGTCTCTTGATCTCTTGAGAGATCTGATCATAGAGAGCCTCAGACAACTCATAGATCATATCAATGTAATGATGGGAAAATCTGGATGATTACGATGCTAAATTGTCACAAGGTTACTGTGTTTGAGATGATGTTGCAGCATTGTATCCAAGGCAACAGACAAAAGTTTCAAATTAAATCTTTTCCCATTGTTGGTTTATGTCTTCGGGTGAAACAATGAGGTGCCACGTCTCTCTCAAAACTGATGGTTACATTTATAAATTTTTCACTTACAAATCAGGCGATAGGTCAAAGGATGTTGTCAATGGAAATTATTATATGAGTGTGGGATTATTTATTCACAAGGCTGCATGAGTATATTCCACCGAGGGACTTAGAGTGAAGACAACAATCACATCAGACTGAATTTTATATCCTGAGATTAGAACTTCTGGAGTGCTGATTGTGTGTGAAGTTTGGCATGAAAACATCAAATCATGAACGTCAATACACTGGTTCCTATAATAGGTCAGGCAGCCACCAATGTTCGCAACTCACCTGCTGTTTCAAAACACAAACTCATTAAAGGACAATTGACCTTGTTAACAAAGCAATTGCCCCATGTAATATGTTGCCCATGCTATAATGTCATGGGTGAGGAACTTCTTTTGAGAGAGTTACAGTTTTCAGCAGGAAGTGCTGAGAAAGTGGGTATAAAGTCTACATGTGTAACGAGAGGTGTCTTTACCACAACAAGTCGAGGAGAAAGTTAAAAATCACACAACACCAGGTTATAGTCCAACAGGTTTATTTGGAAGTACTAGCTTTCAGAGTGCATCAGGTGGTTGTGGAGGTTAAGATCATGTTCACAGAATTTATAGCTTGGTTAAGTGTGTATATGAGTGTGATGGGGTATGTGTAAGAGGGTGCGTGTGTTGGTGTGAGTGCGGGGCATGTAGGTGTGCATATTAGAGAGAATTTGTGTGTGAGGGTGGTCTGAATGAGGTGTGAGTATGTAGAAGTGTGTGTGTGAGAGAGAGAGAGAGAGAGAGAAAAAGACAGACCATAACACTTATCCAAGCTTACACAAACATACATACACACACACACTTTATCACATGCACTCACACCCATATGCACACACTCACATGCACACTTAATCTGTCACTCCAACATGTGCACACATATAAATTTATGGGTGAATTTATTTTTTGAGAATTACACTTTATTTTATTCAAAAACTGCACGAATCCATGTAAAATTCTGTAATACTATACAGAGGGTTTGTCAGTCTGACATAGCATTAGGACACAGACAGACTTCACACCTTTTGTTAGAAAAGCTGAGCTAATTTGAGAATGTAATTTAATGGAATTGAGAATATTCTGAGATTTACACATCAAAGAACAGAAACCAGCATATCCCACTATAAAAGATGAAAGTTTAATCTAAGATTTTTTACTGTATCACATCTCCATGACACTGGACTCCTTTGGCTATAAATTCTGTGAGCATTCACAACCACCTGATGAAGGAGCAGCACTCTGAAAACTAGTGCTTCCAAACAAACCTATTGGACTATAATCTAGTGTTGTGTGATTTTTAACTTTGTCCACCCCATTCCAACACCAGCACCTCCAAGTCAAGTGAGGGAGGGTTTGATATTATACTTGCAATTTTTTTCTTTCAATTGTAAACTTGTTTGGCTATTTGTTCAGGGGAGGGTAACAGCCAGGAAATGTTGGAGGTGAACTTTCAGTGTGGATTTTCAGTATTTGTGGTGAACATCACTCTGTACCAAATGGGAGTAGTCCATTCTGCGCTCCTCCACCACTGTGGAGGAGAGTGAGAGGGCCGAGAATCAAGCACATGTACAGTATACCATGTGACCCAGCAAGTTGGCTTACCTGACGCTGATCAAGGACTTGAGAAGGGGAAACAATACCATTTGCCAGGCGGATTGAGAAGAAGACTCTATACAGTCAGGCAGTCTACTGTCAAGGATCATATACTGGCAAATTACATAGTGTCACATAATGCTGATGGCATCAGCTCTGTTGGGTGAGTAAACAGCTCTCTCTAACCTTGCTCCTTGTAGAGTGAACACCTCCGTAAGAAAGCTCTGACTGTTTAATGATTTGACCTCTTGACCCTTCTTGGAACTTAACAAAAATGATTCTGAGCCCAATTTAAATCTCATGTTTTTTGTCATTAGCCATGATATTTGATTAACAAAAAATGTTCTGGCAAGTTTGCAACTTTCCCTTAGAAGAATACAATTTGTTCTTCTGTAAAACGTACTTCTCAAACATTTGCAGATTGGAGTGGTTTGGTTTTGCTTTACAGATGTGAGTCTCACTAATGACTAGTTAATGGCTGGGTAAATCTCAGGCCAGTGAGTGTTTCTCCCTCCACAACATGGACATGAGCAATGGCTGTGACTGCACACTCTCCCTACTGTTTCTGTTCTCTTGCAGGTGCATTGGCAGCTGTCAGGTTGACTGAATGGACTAAGTCAGTGTCATTGGTCTGAGCCCAGAACATCTGGATGACTAGCTGTTTTGCTTGTAAAGCTCAGCTTGCCTGGAAAACTACACTGCTTTGGCCAATGTAGGGCCACCTTCAACTTCAAATGATTATGATAAAGTCTCATTGAGCATCCCTAATACAATATGGTCTCCTATGCGCTCCTCTCTCAATATCCCATATTTTTACTTATTTGTGAAGTGGTACAGATCATTTATAAATGAACCAATTTTCACCCTGGTGTGGCAATTGGATTTTATATAACCTACTGTGGTGTTGCACTGCAAATTATTATAACAATAATCAATAGCTTTGCTCACTTCTCCACGATTGCCAGTTTCTTCATTTATCCCCTATTTAATCATAATATACATGGTATCACATTGACCTGATCTTTGTCTGGTTTCTCCATGTGGACAGAGGTGGTGCAGCAAGGATTGAAGTGGCATTACTGGTCAATCCAGTGTTTGGCCTGGTTAAGCCCTCTGTGTGAACCAGGGGGTTGGGTAGAGATAAAACTCTCTTCAAAGCTCTGTACAGTTAGCTTTGGCTGATGTTGGTAACAAGTAACAATGTGTGTTTCTCAAGTCTGCTGGACTGAACAGATTGCTTTTCACTTTCCCGCATTTCTCGTTATCAATAGGGATCCTGAACGAGCAGTTTGCAGACCACTGCCACAGTGCAGTATTATCCCGAGACTGGAAGAGAGTGGGAAATCATGCTGGTGCAAGGCTATGAATATTTATTGATTACTTATACTGTTTGCAGTGACACTTTAGAAGGACTTCATTAGAACCTGCTTCTGTCAGATTCCAGTTAAACATGAACTGACATCCTAGATGTTGCACTCTAACAATTAAGCCCTTACTCCACATCCTACAAAATACCAGGATGCTCAGATATTGCCACAGCACTCTGAGGCATCCAGAGTATAATTGGCAGAGACGCAGAGAAGAGCCAGTCTTCACTAGAACCATCCTGAGAGCAGCAGCAGCTGTGAGGTCTATTTGAATCTCCCTAAAAGGAACCAAGTCTTTGATCTAATTCTTTGATCCCCCTCTTGCCTCAGCCTAGAGATCCGAAATGAGGTGATGGAATGCAGGTTGACACTGTATCTGTATCTCATTAGTGAGCTGTTGGGTTCAACCTTCCATAACAGTGTAGTTATCTCAATGGCGGAAGTCATGCATTCTGTAGAGTGGATATTTGCAGCATTCATGGCTTGCAGATCTCTTCAGTGGTTGTACCAGTGTGCACAACCCTCCAGAAAACCCTCTCACATCTCCAGTATCTTGCACTGTACAACCAGATTCTGCTGCCTGATGGAATACTCCTTCAGCTCATTATCAGCCTGGCCTCAGTCTCTAAGACACCACCAGCATTCCTCCGACTGCTAGAGGCCTGCACTATCTCAGTCTCCCACAGGAGACAGTGAGAAGTATTTGAAACTTTGACTCTTCCACATTCAGAGAGACCGCCTGACTCAAATCCCAACCATATGCCATTTAGACTACTTTCCTGACTGCCTCCCCAGTTTCTTCCATCCCTAAACAAAGCTCTGTTGCCATGCAGAGTGATGTCTACATCATGACATCTTCTACGCTTGGTCAATGCTTTAGACAACACGGCACCTCATACTCTCACTCCCTTCCATCTAGATCCATCTCTGAAATGATTAGTTGATCACCTGACAAATGTCAAGAGATCATTGTGCGTTTTCCAACACTTCATAAGCTTCTCTGGATGACTCTCCAGCTGTTGACCTCAAAGCTTTTGTGTTTGTCAGGGAAGTCTCTTCCCATCCTCTGGAATGCAGACTTCCCCCGTCAAACATAGTCTGAGACGGGACATGTAGGGAGTCATCATCATCAAACTGTGGGGCCATTCTGGGTGTGACTGTGCTGGTGGCTCTATTCTGTCCATTCTGTGGAGAGACAAAGAGCATTGAAGGAATGGTTGTAAGTCTTCCCAATACTGTTGCTATTCATAAGAAGGCTGGATCAGTCCTTCCACCCTGAATGATTCACTGCTGGAGTAAAAGGCACTTACATGGAAAATCAAGAATCTACATGCTGCAATACCTCAAAGAATTTAAAGTCTTTCTACAAAAGATGCAGCCTGTAAAGTTTGATGTGTGCTTTAATTGCCACAATCCCATGCCATGGTGCCTTAAAGTGGCTGGCCACAGCAACCTCTAGTTCACTGTCTTCACTGTTTGCATATTCTCCCCGTGTCTGCATGGGTTTCCTCCAGGTGTTCAGGTTTCCTCCCACAGTCCAAAGGTGTGCAGGTCAGGTGAATTGGCCGTGCTAAATTGCCCATAGTGTTAGGTGCATTAGTCAGAGAGAAATGGGTCTGGCTGGGTTACTCTTTGGAGGGTCGTGTGGACTGGTTGGGCTGAACAGCCTGTTTCCACACTGTAGGGAACCTAATCTAATCTAAAAGAGCATTCAAGAGACAAAGATCCTCCAATCGAAAAATTATTGACATAACAAAACAAAGGTCATTAATCATCAAGCAAAAAACCAGCCATTTTTCCAAATCTGAAGAGACTGTGTTCTGCGAAAAGTTTGATATATCTAGACCACCTGCATGTGAAGTGAGAGACTTGGGCAGAGATGAGATTGTGTAGATATAATGTAATTATAAGTGTTTGTGGAATAGGCTAAGTAGGGGGTGAAAGCTTTGCTGAGATGTTGCATTCAGTTCTGAAATGGTTAATGGATACTAACATCATCCTCAGTCTGTAGATGGATACAAGGATTTCTACTCTAGCTTTTAGAGGTAGAAAATGTATCTGTACCAGCTCCATAAGGTTCTATTATTTATTCCTGACCAAGGTGGTTGTACATATTGCCTTCATGCAAAATAAACTTCTGCTGATCTAAGAACATGCTGCTACTGTCGATATATAATTCTAATTATATGATAAACCAAAACAAAACAAAGTCAAAGGAACATTGTTGGCTGTGAACTACCTCAAACAACCCTTATCCAGTACCATATTTTGTGATGTAAGGACAAATACCACAAGGTATCAGGATTGGTCATTTTAAACTAAAATACCACGGTAGCTGATACTTCTGGCTGTTATATTATTCACTCTAATTTCTTTCCAGGTTAACTCAAGGTTTTGGAGTCAGGCTGGGAGAAATTTGAAATATCTTGTAGCTGCAAGGTTCTTGAAGGCAAAGGTGGCTCAGTCTTCCTGTGCAGGTGCTGTTTGTCACTGTCTGCAGATAAGTCTCCCTGAGATTTAGGGTGAAATGAGTTCCATATTAGAGAACCAACTTCAATCACAGGATTCACCATGACTACAATTCAATAGAAGATAGGTAGTAATCTTTCAGGATCAGACTAATATCACTGACCACTGATATTCAATACAATATTGAAATAATTACACAGAGGCCAGTATCTGACCACTAAGGCCATTTCCCATTTTATTTACACCTGTACAGTACCAGCTAGCTCAGAGCTCATCCCTGGAGTGAGGTGACTCTGAGATTCCTGTTTACTTTCTCGTTTCTTTCCTTTTTTCTTTTTTTTCTCTTTTCTTCTTTTTTTCTCACCAGCACCCATATTGTGTGTGTGTGCAGGTGTGAGCCACAGCGAAAAACACAAGGTATACACCAGCACCCATATTGTGTGTGTGTGCAGGTGTGAGCCACAGCGAAAAACACAAGGTATACACGTCTTTTTACAATTTCCACCACCAGGAAGACAGGAAACACCCGAGTGGCCAGTGATAAGCAGTGCCCTTCACATCAAAGGGCAATGCTGTGACATCAAACAGTGAAGGGGAGGGCAAGGATTAAATCAAAATAGAGTTGGAGGGGGAAATAATGCACTCCACTCCCTCCGGTGCCCACCTCTCCCTGAACAGCTCAAGGGTGTTGGTGGACATCGCGTGCTCCTTCTCCAGAGACACCCGGGCTCTGACATAACTGCGGAAGAAGGGAGATTCCTGTTTATCTTTTCTCAGAGGCAGGATTGCTGGACTACAGTATCCACACAATGTTGTGTGGTAGATTGCTGATTCCTTCTGCAACATATGAGATGACTGTGGACTTTAATATTCTTGACTACATGGCATGCAAAAGTGTTTAATAACTATGGTGTGGCATAAATTCCTTATTTAATGATTAATTGCTTTAATCGTGGGTGCATAAAATAGAGCAATTACTGTAATGTCTACATATAACATTATGGCACTGAACCAATATTCCTGAAAGGTCAAGCAATAATCCAGAGAACATGAGTGAGATAACTCCACAGAGGCTAGTATTCTGTCACCAAATCACCCTTTATTCAAACGTGGAGAGTCCTTGACATTGATCCAGCTCCCTCAGAGCCAGCTCTCAGAGTGGCCCGAACCTCTGACACTCCTGTTTATTTTTTTTTCACAAGGTGCACGAATCTTTATTCAAATTTCCACCACCAGGAAGAAAGGAAACACCCGAGTGGCCAATGACAAGCAGTGCCCTTCACATCAAAGGACAATGCTGTGTGATCAAACAGTGAAGGGGAGGGCAGGGATTAAATCAAAATAGAGTTGGAGGGAGAAATAATGCACTCCATTCCCTGCGGCGCCCACCTCTCCCTGAACAACTCCAGGGTGTTGGTGGACACCATGTGCTCCTTCTCCAGAGACACCCGGGCTCTGACATAACTGCAGAAGAGGGGAGATTCCGGTTTATTTTTTTTTCAGGGTGAGCAGAACTTTAACACTCCTGTTTTCTTTCTTTCTTCGTTTTTACCCCACACTACCGCCTAACTGCAGTAGTGCTTATTTTTCCCCAGCACCCATGTTGTGTGTGTGCAGATGTGAGACACAGTGAAAAGGCACAAGGTGCACGAATCTTTATTCAGTTTCCACCACCAGGAAGAAAGGAAACACCCGAGTGGCCAGTGACAAGCAGTGCCCTTCACATCAAAAGGCAATGCTGTGTGATCAAACAGTGAAGGGAAGGGCAGGGACTAAATCAAAATAGAGTTGGAGGGGAAAATAATGCACTCCACTCCCTGCGGCACCCACCTCTCCCTGAACAACTCCAGGGTGTTGGTGGACACCGCGTGCTCCTTCTCCAGAGACACCGGGGCTCTGACATAACTGCAGAAGAGGGGAGATTCTTGTTTATTTTTTTTTAGGCTCCTGTTCATTTTTTTTCCCCACACTACCGTCTAACTGCGGTAGTGCTTATTTTTTCCCCAGCACCCATGGTGTGTGTGTATATGTGTGAGACACAGTGAAAGACACAAAGTGCACAAATCTTTATTCAAATTCCACCACCAGGAAGATAGGAAAACACCCGGGTGGCCAGTGACAAACACTGCCCTTCACATCAAAGGGCAGTGCTGTGTGATCAAAACAGTGAAGGGGTGGGTAGGGACTAAATCAAAATAGAGTTGGAGGGAGAAATAATGCACTCCACTCCCTGCGGCGCCCACCTCTCCCTGAACAACTCCAGGGTGTTGGTGGACACCGCGTGCTCCTTCTCCAGAGACACCGGGGCTCTGACATAACTGCAGAAGAGGGGAGATTCTTGTTTATTTTTTTTTATCAGGAGACATTTATTTATTTATTTATTTATTTATTTTAACCCCCACACTACCACCTAAGTGCAGTAGTGCTTATTTTTTCCCCCAGCACCCATGGTGTGTGTGTGCAGGTGTGAGACACAGTGAAAGACACAAAGTGCACCAATCTTTATTCAAATTCCACCACCAGGAAGATAGGAAAACACCCGGGTGGCCAGTGACAAACACTGCCCTTCACAGCAAGGGACAGTGCTGTGTGATCAAAACAGTGAAGGGGAGGGTAGGGACTAAATCAAAATAGAGTTGGAGGGAGAAATGATGCACTCCACTCCCTGCGGCGCCCACCTCTCCCTGAACAACTCCAGGGTGTTGGTGGACACCGCGTGCTCCTTCTCCAAAGACACCGGGGCTCTGACATAACTGCAGAAGAGGGGAGATTCTTGTTTATTTTTCTTTTTTTTTAGCAAAGCTAGGCCCCGAACCCTACCGTTCAACGATTTTACAGGGAGAGGAGGACAAACCTCAAATCCCAGTTCCACATATGACAAGACAGTGACAAAGACATTTGTACATTAGACAATACCGTTACATACAAAAGTGCAGACAATACAGACCCAGCAAGCCCCCGCCCCTCCCACCTTCCGGTTCTCGGTCCACCCCATGCCCCTTCCAGTTCTCGGTCCGCCCTGACACACCTTTCGACCACCTCTAGGACAGCCCGCCCCGGTACCCGCCCAGGGTGACAGCAGTCAGGACGGCCTACCCACCTTCCGGCTTACTGTCCTCTTTTTTTTTTTTTTTTAGTGAAGGGGAGGGAATCTCCTGTTTTTTTTTTTTCTTTTAACCCCCACACTACCACCTAAGTGCGGTAGTGCTTATTTTTTACCCAGCACCCATGGTGTGTGTGTGCAGGTGTGAGACACAGTGAAAGACACAAAGTGCACCAATCTTTTATTCAATTTCCACCACCAGGAAGATAGGAAAACACCCGGGTGGCCAGTGACAAACACTGCCCTTCACAGCAAGGGACAGTGCTGTGTGATCAAAAACAGTGAAGGGGAGGGTAGGGACTAAATCAAAATAGAGTTGGAGGGAGAAATGATGCACTCCACTCCCTGCGGCGCCCACCTCTCCCTGAACAACTCCAGGGTGTTGGTGGACACCGCGTGCTCCTTCTCCAAAGACACCGGGGCTCTGACATAACTGCAGAAGAGGGGAGATTCTTGTTTATTTTTTTTTTTTTCTCTTTTTTTTTCTTTTTTTTTCCTTTTTTTTTTCCGGCTTATCTCCTGGTTATATATTTTTTTTTTTTCTTTTTTTTTCCCCTTTAACCCCCACACTACCACCTAAGTGCGGTAGTGCTTATTTTTTCCCCAGCACCCATGGTGTGTGTGTGCAGGTGTGAGACACAGTGAAAGACACAAGGTGCACCAATCTTTATTCAATTTCCACCACCAGGAAGATAGGAAAACACCCGGGTGGCCAGTGACAAGCACTGCCCTTCACAGCAAGGGACAGTGCTGTGTGATCAAAAACAGTGAAGGGGAGGGTAGGGACTAAATCAAAATAGAGTTGGAGGGAGAAATGATGCACTCCACTCCCTGCGGCGCCCACCTCTCCCTGAACAACTCCAGGGTGTTGGTGGACACCGCGTGCTCCTTCTCCAAAGACACGGGGGCTCTGACATAACTGCAGAAGAGGGGAGATTCTTGTTTATATCTTTCACAAGAGGTCCCTGATTGGCCCAGGTTAACAACCCCAATCAGGAATCTCACGCTCAACAAGATCCACCTGGACAATATCTTTTCAGTCACTACAAGTATAAGTGGTGATTTGTCGCACAGGGGTAGTGTCCCTACCTCTGAGCCTAGAGGCCTGGCTTCAAGTTCTACCTCCTTCATAACATCTCTTAACAGGTTGATTAGAAAATATCTGGAGAAATTGGTCATGATATTATCATAAAATCTATCTCAACGGTAATTATTCACGCTTACAGATAACTTGCATCAGCTTTCCCCTGTTCATTTACAGCCTGGTCAGATATAAGAAGATTGTTATCTTTGTATATTGGAATAAACTTTGAAAATAACAGATGAGAAGTTCAAAAAAGAACAGATGAGAAGTTATTGTAATTTGGTTACATTTAGCTTAGCGATGGAAAAGTACAGGTACATGCCATGGGGCAAGAGTTATAGATGGGGGAAGGGCAATTATAATGTGATTAGGTAAGAGTTAGGAGGCATAGAATGGGGTAGCAAAATGCAGGGGATGGGGACAATCGAAATGTGGAGCTGGTTTAAGAAACAGATATTACGTATCCTTGATAGGTATGTCCCCGTCAGGCAGGGAGGAAATAGATAAGGTAAGGGAACCATGGCTTACTAAAGAAATTGTATCTCTTGTTAAGCTGGAGAGGGAGGCTTACGTGGCGTTGAGACAAGATGGTTCAAATGAGGCGAGGGAGAGTTACAGATTAGCTAGGAAGGATTTAAAGAGAGAGTTAAGAAGAGCAAGGAGGGGACATGAACAGTCTTTAGCAGGTAGAATAAAGGAGAACACTAAAGATTTCTATAGCTATGGTGATGAATAAAAGGATGACTCAGGTACGAATGGGGCCAGTCAAAGACAGAAGTGGGAAGTTGTGTGTGGGCCCTGTGGAGATTGGGGAGGTGCTAAACGAATATTTCACATTTGCTTTCACTCAGGAAAAGGAGAATATTGTAGAGGAGAAGACTGAGATACAGGCTATTAGACTAGAAAGGATCAAGGTTAGTAAGGAGGAGGTGTTATCAATTCTAGTAGGTGTGAAAGTAGGTAAGTCCCCTTGGCCAGATCGGATTTATCCAAGGATTCTCTAGGAAGCTAGGGAGGAGATGGTGAAGCTTTGGCTTTGAACTTTGAGTCGTCATTGTCAATAAGTTTAGTACCAGAGGACTGGAGGAGTGCAAATGTTGTGCCCTTGTTCAAGAAGGGCAGCAGAGATTACCCAGGTAATTATAGACCAGTGAGCCATACATCTGTTATAGAAAAGGTTTGGTAAGGATTATAAGAAATAGGATTTATAATCATCGAACAAGCAACAATTTGATTGGAGATAGTCAACATGGTTTTATCAAGGGTAGATCATGTCTCACAAACATCATTGAGTTTTTTGAGAAGGTGACCAAGCATGTGGATGAGAGTAGGGCAGTTGACGTATGTACATGAACTCCAGTAAAGCATTTGATTAGGTTATACATGGTAGGCTTTTGGATAAATGTGGAGGTATGGGATTGAGGGTGAGTTAGCAGATTGGATTAGAGACTGGCCTTCTGTAAGAAGGCAGTGAGTGGTGATTGATGGAAAATATTCAGCCTGGTGTCAGGTTACTAGTGGTGTGCCACAAGGATCTGTTTTTGGACCGCTGCTGTTTGTCATTTATAAATTACTTGGACGCAGGCACAGGTGGATCGGTTAGGAAGTTTGCAGATGACACTAAAGTTGGTGGAGTGGTGGACAGTGTGGAAGAATGTTGCAGGTTGTAGGGGGACTTGGATAAACTGCAGAATTGGGCTGAAAGGTGGCAAATGGAGTTCAATGCAGATAAATGTGAGGTGATTGACTTTGGGAAGAATAACAGGAAAGCAGAAGACTGGATCAGTGGAAAGATTCTTGGTATTATGGATGTGCAGAGGGATCTTGTTCTCCACGTACAGAGATCCCTGAAAATTGCCACTTAGGTTGATAGTAAAAGTAAGAAGACATACGGTGTGTTACGTTTTATTGGTAGACGGATTGAGTTCCGGAGCTGTGATGTCATGCTGCGATTATACAAAACACTAGTGCGGCCTCACTTGGAATATTGTGTACAGTTCTGGTCACCCCATTACATTGGAAAAGGTGCAGAGGAAATTTACCAGGATGTTGCCTGGTCTGGAGGAAAGGCTGAGGGAATTACGTCTGTTCTCATTGGAAAGAAGAAGGCTAAGAGGGGATTTAATAGGGACATACAAGATGATCAGAAGATTAGATAGGGTGGACTGTGAAAGTCTTTTTCCTAGAATGATGATGTGGGCTTGTATGATGGGAAGAAAGTGAGGTCTGCAGATGCTGGAGATCAGAGCTGAAAATGTGTTGCTGGAATAGCGCAGCAGGTCAGGCAGCATCCAGGGAACAGGAGAATCAACGTTTCGGGCATAAGCCCTTCTTCAGGAAAGGCACAGCTGCAAATTGAGGGATGATAGATTTAAGACAGATGTCAGAGGCAGATTCTTTACTCAGAGAGTGGTAAGGGTGTGGAATGCCCTGCCTGCCAATGTAGTTAACTCAGCCACATTAGGGCCATTTAAACAGCATATGGACAATGATGGGATAGTGTAGGGGGTTGGGCTTAGATTAATCCACAGGTTGGTGCATCATCGAGGGCTGAAGGGCCTATTTCTGTGCTGTATTTTTCTATGTTCTAGTTCTAAAAAGCACTGCTGTTTAGGGAATGTGAGTACAAGGGAGACACACCCCACCCATTATCATTCAGTTTGGGACTTCCCATAAGCTTGATAATCTGCATTGAGTTGTAATGGTCACCTAATCCTGCAGCCATTCTAACAGTTCAATAGTGTCCATTCTGAAACAGAACACCCCATCCAATCAACCCCCTTTTCCCCAGCCAGCTCCTTCAGTTCAGGCATCCCACTCAATTTCCACCCTTACAGGTTCAACTTCATACTGACTCGATTAATTTTTTTTTTGCCAGGATTTGATCACCATATATTATGTTCTATTTATTTCATATTAAATTCAAATTTTCACTGCTTAATAACGAAGAGAAAATAATGAAGTCATGTGAATATGTGATAATTTATTACAATGGTTCTTAATTGTAGCTATGTAGGAATATATAGTCATAATCGATACATAACAGATGTACAAATAGCCAATCATTCCTAAACATCAGGGTGGCATGGTGGCCAGCACTACTGCCTCATAGTACAAGGGGCTTGGGTTCAATTCCAGCCTTGAGCAACTGTCTGTATGGAGTTTGCATATTCTCCTTATGTCTGCCTGGGTTTCCTTCCATAGTTTAAAGGTTAGGTGGATTAGCCATGGGAAATGCGGGATTATAGGGTAAGAGGTGGGTCAGGGTGAATGCTCTTTGGAGGGTCAGCATGAACTTGATGGGCCAAGTAACCTGATTCCACACTGTCGGGGTTCTATGAACATATTATTTCATATCAAGGAAAGTTAATTTCTGTCAGCTTCTCCTGTGAGAATAATTATTTTGCCCAGAACTGTTGGGAACTAGGCAATGAAATGTTCTTTCACCACTATATTTTATCATCAAAGACCAATGAGGTTGTTAGATTGAATGTATCTCTCTGCTAGCTATAAAGCTTCCAAATGAAATGTGATCAGGCAGTATCAACCCAGTTCCTACTATGAATGACTTCACAGCATGACAACCCACAAATGAGCATTTTCACTTAGATTGTTTAGTGTTGTAAATGTTGTTGAAGGCTTTTCAAAGCTGTGTACATGTTTGAGCTGCAAGGAAAGGAGGAATGTGCATTTATTTGGCACTTCAGGCTATCTCAACACAGTTCACAACCACATAACAACTTGTAAATTGCAATCATTGCTTTCAAGGGGAAAACCACTAATTTGCACACGGCAAGGTCCCATAAACTGCAATGAGACTGAGGATGGAGATGGGGGCATCATTTACCACTTCATCCAAAAATAGCCATCTCTCACTCGTACTGATTTAATTGTGTTTGCGAAAATTCTGGAGTGGGGCTGGAGATAAAATGATCTAGCTCAGGGATGGGTATGCCACCACTGAATCAAGCTGATGCTACAAGGTGATTTTCCCTGTAATTTTATCCATTCTAAATCTGATACTGAATTCCTTAATATTGGCTGAAAACAGAAAAAAAGTTCAATTCCACTGGTGCTTCAAAACAAAACTTGGCAAGTGTAAAATGAATGAAAACAAATTTTTTTTTATTATGTCAAAAATAAAAATGTAAAATTTTTGGTAAGTTTGGTTTAACTTGTTAAATGGTAAATATACCACATCCATAATACAACTCCAAGAAGTCAACAAAAACTTGCAATTACAAACTGGTCAGAATATTATCTGACTCATCCAATTTGAGGATCTCAATGACTACTATAAAATGCTACAGAATCCTAAGCCAACAAGCGTTAAAATTTATTCCATGAACATTAGAGACTTGTAGTAGTATCAAATTGATCAGTTTGAATGTAGTATTTTAAACTTCCTAGTCAAATTGTAGCATTTTGCACACATTTTATGAGTTACAGTTTGTGTTATTTGGGAAAAAAATAAGTGTGAGGTTTTATAGAAATGCAAGTATAATGGTAGCCTCATTCCTGTTTGCCAGTGTTCATTGTTAAATTTGTTGAGGTTGCTCTGTGAAAATTCAACACCCTTTCAAAGTTTCGCGTTTCATTTCTTAAAATATAGCCTGCTATTTCACATATGAGTGGGTTTCCTCCGGGGGCTCCGGTTTCCTCCCACAGTCCAAAGATGTGCAAGTCAGGTGAATTGGCCATGCTAAATTGCCCGTAGTGTTAGGTAAAGGGGTAAATGTAGGGGTAGGGGTAAATGTAGGGGTATGGGTGGGTTACGCTTCGGCGGGTCGGTTTGGACTTGTTGGGCCGAAGGGCCTGTTTCCACACTGTAAGTAATCTAATCTAATCTAATCTAATCTAATCTAATATCTCGCTGAGTCTGGTGATAACCCATCTCAACATCAGAAGCTGAATCTTTTATATTTTTGATGAGTGGTGAGGTGAGTTTCTCATTAGGCAGCAGTGAGTTGCCAATTAAGGGGGCTTAAAGTTTATGAGATATCACAACTCACCTCATTAAGCTTCAGCTTCCAATCTTGTGGCAACAAGCTAGACACTGAGAAATCTCAACATGGAAGTCAGAGCGAGTACCTGCCAGCTTCACCTTGCTGCTGGTTGTGAGGAGCCTCCATGTATTTGTCAGCAATAAACAGCATCTCAATACACAATCTACACGCTCTCCTCATCCATAGACATTGACATCCTCACTATCACCATAATATCTCTCCATTACACTTGCAGGCCAACTTGAATTGCAAACAGTATTGAAAGATTGCTGCATAGATACTTTGCAAACATGGTCAGCTACCCACCTTGTGCATCGGATTCAGCTGAAACTCAGCCCTGCTCATTTGCTCTCTTCGCACTGTACACTCAATGCTTATCTGTATGCTCACAACATCCATGCCAAGCCTTATTATGTTGTGCAAATAACTTCACTTACACATTCAGGCAGCTTGCCTTGTCGGTTAGCAGTCTTCAGTCAAAGCAGTGGTGCGACGTTGATCTCACACCAGTCACACTGTGTCCTGTGGCTCTACAGGAGCAGGTCTGGGTGTGTAGGGTTAACACAATTGGGCAATGTACAGGCATCAGTCAGGCATCTACCCGTTTATTGTCTCAGGTGCTGGTCTGGTTAAATTGGTCAGGAGGGAGGGGGTGGGCTGTCCACCCATAAAAACTAAAGGACACTGGGTTTGGACGGGGTGAAACAAGGTGAGTTACTTGCAAAGGAAGGAGACTCAGGAGCCTATCTTTCAGGAGCAATTTACTGCAGACTGGAATCTGTACTGAAGACAAAAAATGCTGAATATCACAGCGGGTCAAGCAACCATCCACAAAGAGAGACCAAGCCAACATTTCAAGTCTCGGTGACTCTTCATCAGAGCTAACATGATGTGATAGCTTGCTCTTTCTCCATGGCTGCTGCTTGACCCGACATTTTCTGTTTTCAGCCTATCTTTCACAATTAGGGGCTACAGGGAGAAGGGGGTGATAATTGTAAAGACGAAACTGTATTTGTAAGGGGGGTGGATATAATGAAGCAAGGGAGAGAAGAAGAATCAAATAGGAGGGGGATTCAGACATGGATAGGTGGTACACCCTCTGTAGCCATGACATTAGAAATAGTGCACAGTTCATTGGCACTCATGCCACTAGCATTCCTTCAATAAGCGTTCCTTTGTGTCTTAGTGCAGTCACTGGTTCTGCAGCTGAAGGAGTGCCCAGCCACCTTTGCAGTTGCTTCTGAGGAGACTTCTGAGGTTTCTGTGTGTGGCTCCATCTCTGGCTAAGTGCCTGCAGGCACTGCCCTCTCTCCTTGTGAGGGAAAGGCACCTGAGGACCAATGCTGGGGCAACGAAGCACAGGTTGTCTGCTCCTCTCCAGCAGACCCTGAGGGTGCTGGGCCTGGCTCTCCTTGGCAGCTGCCAACCTGTCCATGGAGGCAGCCAGAAGGTCACATGACTCAATGCACTTGAGGGCAATGAGGGCCATTGTCTTCCACATCCCTGTCTCCTGTTACTACCTGTGCCTCTGAATGAAGTCCCTGGTTGCCAACACCACAAGGTCTTGTCCAAGTGCCAAGGGCCTAGGGTGTTTCTTCCTTACCCAGCTGTGGAGCTGTTGTTGTGAGGTGCTCCCCAGATTGTGTTTCCCCATTCTCTAAGCCAAATGCTTCCCCTGAGGTATCAGTACCTGAGCAGGTGGGGGCTGCAGCAGACAGCCTTGCCCATGCTTCCTCTGAGGCCTTTCGTCCTTTGAGGTCAAGGAGGTGGTTGCTGATGGAGTCAGCCTCTTCTCCACCTGATGATGTGGAGATGTTGGCAGTACCTGTAAGAAACGAGAGCGAGAGAAGGCATTGCAGGTAGTGGTTACAAGTGGTGTGCAATTAATAACACGACAGCTGGGTTTCTGTCAGACTTGCAGGGGCATGAGGAGTGGTTATGGCAGGATCTGGTTGTCTTTGCATCCCCATAAATGCCATCCAGGTTTTCTCCTCAAGTGCTAGAATTTTTTGTTCATTGGGGGCAAGGAAGAAAATATTGTGCATCCCTCCACCCACGTGGGCCCTTTCTTCATAGAGTCATACAGCACTGAAACAGGCCCTTTGGCCCATCATGTCTATGCTGACCAACAAAGATCAAACTACATTAATCCCACTAACCATCACTTCGTCGATAGCCTGCTACATTCTGGTATTTTAAGTGTTCATCCAGCTGCTTGTTGAATGTTGCGAGAGTACCTGCCTCCAACACCCTCTCAGGCAGCACATTCCATATTTCTACCACCCTCTAGGTAAATTTTCTTTTCCCAGATCTCCTTTAAACCTTTTGCTCCTTACCTTAAACTTGTGGGAAAAAGTGAGGACTGCAGATGCTGAAGATCAGAGACAGGAATGAATTCCTGATGGAGAGCTTGTGCCCGAAACGTCGACTCTCCTGCTCCTCGGGTGCTGCCTGACAGACTGTGCTTTTCCAGCGCACAGTCTTAGACACATCTGCCTTGGGGAAAAGATTCTCACAATCTACTCTGTCTATACCTCTCATAATTTGTACATCTCAATCAAAAACCCCCACAACCTCTCATATTCCAAGGAAAACAAATTGTGCGCTGTTTTTTCCTGTGACAAGAGAAAGGGAGGGTTTGAGTGGGGGTGTAAGAGAGTGGCATTGTTTAATGGTGAAAACAGTGGTGAAGTGGTCTGAGTGAGTGTGTAAGCAGCCCAGACACCATGCAGTGTTAATGGTGTGGAAAATTCAGGCAAGCCTGAGTCATGAGTATGCAAAGTCAGGATCACAAAATTAGTGCTCTTCCGGAACAAAATTAAAATCCTGTTTATAAAGAGCATTTTTCTGACTTGTTTACATAGTAATGTTGCCAGATCTAAATAGAAATCTGATTGAAGATTGTCAGAAAACATTGGAACAAACTTAAAAAAAATACATTTATATAAAACAGAGAACTGAACATATTGGAAATCAGAAACAAAAGCAGAAATTGTGAGAGAAACTCTGCAGGTTTGGCAGCATCTGTGGAGAGAAAACAGAGTTAACATTCTGAGTCTGTTGACCTTGCTTCAGAGCAGAAAAAAAATTGTCTTCTCCCAGGAATTGGCCAGTGACTATAATTTCTGATTGTTCTTATCTTTGTGGTAAAATAGTCAGCTTTTGTTCAATCACAATGATGTGACAAATTTGACAATGTCAATTGTGAAGGTCTAACCACAAGTAATTCCATTACAACATCTAAAAGCCTCTATGCAAATTGTACAGTGATCTATCTGCAAAAGTGTTATACTTTGTGATTTCATAAATAAAGTTAAGTGTCTCTGACAGTTATGGAATTTTGATCACAAGTCTCATAAGTAATGGGTTGTGTATTATTATCTACATATATGAAGGTGGCAATCATTTTAAATTTTAGCCACTGATGCAACCAATACGCTGCTCAAAAAATATACTTTAGATGAGATTCAGAGCTTACATATTCAATTGAATGCACAGAACATTTTCCCATGCAAATATGCATTGCTTGTAGAACTCATTAGGCATTCATGCAGTTGAATTGAAAATCATTTGATACAATGGTTTGCTTTGTTGAACTGAATGAGATATTCGGTCAAATGGAATTTGTATCTGTGACCTGTATGATGGACTTATTGTAGACACTGGGAGTATCACTGATATGTCTTTAATTATTTGTATGATAGACAGCTTCATTTAATTATAAAATAGACAGTTTGATTTCTTATGTTCCTGCCTGAATATCAATGGGGTAAAGGACTACATTTCGAGGAGTACAATACCCATTCACCAGCAACTCTGAAAGCATCAGGATAATATTGAAGATTTAATAAGGAATCTTACATAAGACCATTGTTCAGTGACTCTATCACAGGACCGGTAATAATAAGAATATCACTAAAATATTGGTCTTTTTATTAGTCTTTGTATTTGAGGAGGAGTAAATATGTTCAGTATCTGTATTATAACCTACAGCATTGTCTTTGTTGCTGCTTATGTGTTACTGTCAATAATCTATGTCTGGGTAGAATTTTTATTCCGTCTGTGTTTGAAGGCTCCACTATATTGAAAGGTTTGTGCCACAATCATTGAGCCAAATACAGGTAAACAAGTTTCATTTTCACCCCTGAGCTCACTACAGAACCAGATACGAGACACAAGAAGAGATTCTGGTTTGGTGAGAAGAAAGGCTGGCTTAAGAAAATGACTGTTCAGATTGAATGTAAGAAATAGCTGAGGAAAGCTATCAACAAAACACTGCCTTCAATGCTCATCATCTTAACTTTGCAGTTACTGGTCTGAATTTTACAGTAACAGACTACAGGTGGCTACTCCTCCCACCCTGCCATTTGATTTGGTCTTATGACACCAAGTAAAGGAGTCAACTTCATGACACCCGTCTGTGGTAATCTAGAAAGCAAGCATGGCATGAAATCGCCCACTTTCTGACAATGAGCATGTAGAGAGGCCATTGAATTTGTCAACTAACTGAAATTTTACCAGGGCTCTGCGATTGTTCAGGACATACATATGCCAAACATGGGAGAGAATCTTGTAAGGTTTGCTGAGATGCAGAGGGTCCGAAGGAAAAATGTGAAAGTCACTATCCTCCTGTGGCGGAGCATCTTCTACTGAGAAGGAGAACTGAAGAAGGTGGGAGAGAACGGTAACTATCCAGGGATGGTAGCATCCTGCTGAGGCACATGGTCATGTTGAAGGGCAGGAGGAAGCAGAGATCACTGCCAGAGTAAGGAGAAGAGCTTATCTGCGGCTGTGGTTCAAAAAGCTGTCGGATCCCCGGTCTCTTCACTGGCTGTATCTACTCTGACAGAGAGTGTCGTCTCTGTGAAATGTGCTGGTAAGGAAAATAAGTTCCAACAGTGCTACTACTTGGGATAGAAATATCGTACTGTACTATTGTGCCTCCTAGATTGTTATGTAATTCTGTCACAACGTTATAATTTTGTTACTAAGCATGGGAAATCTGCCAGTTCACCTTCCTTTCAGCAGGCTCTGGGAGAATATTGCAGCATTGTTATATCTTACCTGTTTTGAGCTATGACTTGCTTTTTTGTTCATTTTCAGTATCTTGTAAGGGTTTGTAGCAGTTTTTCCTATCTCTAAGCATTCTGTCAGTTGCCATGTTTCTAGTTATTTGCTCTCTTTATGACAAAATCCCCTGTCACTAATGCTCTTGCATGCTTTTTTCTCCCTTCCCTATGCAATTGATCCACTCCTGGTGCCACAGGCTTGGCTCACAGTGTACGTCTCTGAGAATTCACCTCTGCCAGTAGTATTCAAAACTGTAATTTGTTATATAAGAAGATCTGTTACCAAGAGAGACAGAGAGAGATAGAGAGAGAGAGAAAGAGAGATGGCCCCAAGGCGCACTACCTGCCTGATTTACTATGTCTGGTACTTAGCCATACCCTTTCTGCCTTTAGATTTTTGCAGTGAGATCACCTCACTGTACATCCTATCCATGAAGATCTCAGCCTTGGAGATACTCCACAGTACATCCATCCACCGCTCCAGATCTGATATGCGGATTTCCATTAGCTGCAGCAGAATATATTTTGTCGACAGGCGATCACCCTGGGCATTGGAAGTGGCCCTGACATCCCATATCAACAACTTCACCAACACATTCCACTCTGACCTTAAATTTACCTGGACCATCTCTGACACCTCCCTCCCCTTCCTGGACCTCTCCATCTCCATTAGTGACAACCGAGTTGACACTGACATTTTTTACAAACCCACCGACTCCCACAGCTACCTGGATTACACCTCTTCCCACCCTATCTCTTGCAAAAATGCCATCCCGTATTCCCAATTCCTCCGCCTCCGCCGTATCTGCTCCCAGGAGGACCAGTTCCACCATAGAACACACCAGATGGCCTCCTTCTTTAGAGACCGCAATTTCCCTTCCCATGTGGTTAAAGATGCCCTCCAACGCATCTTGTCCACATCCCGCACCTCCGCCCTCAGACCCCACCCCTCCAACCGTAACAAGGACAGAACGCCCCTGGTGCTCACCTTCCACCCTACAAACCTCTGCATAAACCAAATCATCCGCCGACATTTCCGCCACCTCCAAAAAGACCCCACCACCAGGGATATATTTCCCTCCCCACCCCTTTCTGCCTTCCGCAAAGACCGTTCCATCCGTGACTACCTGGTCAGGTCCACGCCCCCCTACGACCCACCCTCCCATCTTGGCACTTTCCCCTGCTACCGCAGGAACTGTAAAACCTGTGCCCACACCTCCTCCCTCACCTCTATCCAAGGCCCTAAAGGAGCCTTCCACATCCATCAAAGTTTTACCTGCACATCCACTAATATCATTTATTGTATCCATTGCTCCCGATGCGGTCTCCTCTACATTGGGGAGACTGGGTGCCTCCTAGCAGAGCGCTTTAGGGAACATCTCAGAGACACCCGCACCAATCAACCAAACCACCCCGTGGCCCAACATTTCAACTCCCCCTCCCACTCTGCCGAGGACATGGAGGTCCTGGGCCTCCTTCACCACCGCTCCCTCACCACCAGACACCTGGAGGAAGAACGCCTCAGCTTCTGCCTCGGAACACTTCAACCCCAGGGCATCAATGTGGACTTCAACAGCTTCCTCATTTCCCCTTCCCCCACCTCATCCTAGTTTCAAACTTCCAGCTCCGCACTGTCCCCTTGACCTGTCCGGACTTGTCCGACCTGCCTAGCTCCTTTTCCACGTATCAACTCCACCCTCTCCTCCCTGACCTATCACCTTCATCTCTTCCCCCACTCACCTATTGTACCCTATGCTACTTTCTCCCCACCCCCACCCTCCTCTAGCTTATCTCTCCACGCTTCAGGCTCTCTGCCTTTTTTCCTGATGAAGGGCTTTTGCCCGAAACGTCGATTTTGCTGCTCATCGGATGCTGCCTGAATTGCTGTGCTCTTCCAGCACCACTGATCCAGAATCCCACATCAACAGTCCTATTGGTCCACAACAATTGAATTAGATTGAATTGAATTGAATTGAATGAGCTGTATTGTCTCATATACTCAAATACATTCAATGAAAAGTTTATAAGCCATCGCTTACAGCATCATCTTAGGTGCAATGGTACCTAAGCACAATTCTTAGTCAACAAGTGACATGGGAGTGATGTGCCTTGGGAAAGGAATATCTCTGAGATGAATAGACATTGGCAGTCCACGTGAGCACCATTACAAGAATTGCATCATAAAGTTGATGGGTTGAATCCTATGGGAAATTTAGTGTCCCGTTTTGCAGAATGGGGCCGAGAGATCCTGCTGGATTAGGTGGTGCAGAGGCAGGGTGTCCAGCTCCTCCAAGATCAGGAGAGGAAAGTGTGACACCATACCATGCCAGCATGGTCCCAGGATGCCAGCCACTGTACAGTCTGAGCCATCTGGAGGAATGCCCAGCACTGTAGGCAAAAGGTTAATGATCTTCTGCCAGTGTAGATGTCACCATCTTCTCTCCAATATCTCATGCTGACTTTATCTCTGATACTGTACCCCCCCCACCACCCTCCATAACTACCATCATCTCCTCCTCCCACATATCAAGACTCATGCTCTACCACTCTCACTGTAACATCTTCCCTCACTCACCCAAACTGCAACACCACTAACCCTGCATGCCCTCAGCATTGCCTACTTACTCGGAATACTTTCTTACTTGCACCAAAAGTAACAGCTGTGCCATGCACCTTCTTTAATAACTATCTGTCTCTCTCATTCCAGGAGTAAAATAGTCCACAAGGGGGATAGAGTCATGATGGGTGATAAGCTGCCTGACACCCATTTCCTCACCTGTTATGATGAGACAATCCTAACTCTGACTACCTGAGGCAGGGCCTGGACTGGTATCAGAGGTTACCCTTGACTTACTGTGCATGGACTCGCTACATGAAGACTGTATCTTTGGATTTGACTGAGGCCTGCTAACAACCATGACAGCCTCTCTGGCTTTGTGCCTGCACTAGACGGCACAACAATACAGCAGTAATGGTAGTCTGGTATCTCTAGCTGAGGGAGCAAAGAGCAAAAGGGCAGAACAAAGCAATGCAGGCAAGGATGCTGTGAGGAACCAGGAAAGCTAAGAGGAAGCAAGCACCATGACAGCAAGTGAAGTGCCTGTTGATACAGCCTGGTCCAGTCGATGAGCTGAGTGTGTGTTTCTGAGCACCAACGTCCTTGCTGCAACTTTACATTGAGAGTAGTTGGTGGAGCCTGAGAATCAACACTGAAGTACAGAAGTGAGATGTAAGTGGTTTGGAGGCCTGCGATGAAGGTTTATAGAGGCTGGCACATGTTGAATGCCAATGTCTTTGGACGTATGTTTCTAGTGTTTCATGTCCATGGAGTATGCCCTGTTGTGTGCTGACCAGTGTCCGACATGGAGATTCTTTGGAATGATTGGTGAGCTGAAGTCACCAACTACCGCCTCTGAGTTTCATGTCAAAAGCTCTAAACGTTGACACATTTGGCAAGCTGAATGTTAATGAATCAAGGTGAGTCATTCATAAGGCATTTACCAAGCTATAATTGTCCTGAACTGACAACTCTAAGTGCAGAAGAAAAGTGGAATTAAAATATTTGATGTCAATGTCATTGTGTTTATTGCATTTTTATTATCTTTATCATAACTGTTTAAGATAGCATGTAATTATTCAAGCTCATCGCCTTTGATTTTTGTGTAGTACAATTATTTTGTTTAAGCCATGAGCCTTGTGGCTTTGTTCTGTCAGAAATTACCTTGGGTTTTGAATGTCAATTTAAAAAAAAATACTAGACTCTACAAAATCAGAATACAATGAAGGTAAAAACAAAATTCCTGCATCTTTGACAGACACCTTCACTGAGTGATGCCTTCCTAGCTTTTAGCCAAACTTTAATCCCTTCCTGCAACATAACTACCACTCACCACTTCATCCAAGTCTTACTCTCTCAGATTCTCACCAAACTGGCAGCTCTCCACAGTCAATGGATTTACACCCCATGTGATTGACTGGTTGCAGAACTTCTTCATTTATCTGAGTCATCACTGTCAAGTCGATCACTTTTTTCCATTGATCCTCACCCTTTCCTGAGCAGTATGGGTCCTCAACTCCTACAAAGGCAATGAAAAGTAAGTTTAAAAATCATACAACACCAGGTTACAGTCCAACAGGTTTATTTGGAAGCACTAGCTTTCGAAGCGCTGCTCCTTCATCAAGTGATTGTGAAGCAGGACAATAAGACACAGAATTTATAGCAAAAGATTACAGTCTCATGCAGCTGAAATGATATATTAACAAATCTCAATTGTTAAGTCTTTCATATTTAAGAATGGGTTTGCTGGTTTCAGTTCATTAATATGTAAATCTCAGAACTTATTTTAAGTCACATTCTCAAGATAACTTAAGGTTTTATGACAAAAGGTGACATCTCAGTTCAGCCAATGCATTAAAACTGTGAGCTTAGAATCTGGCTGTATCCCATTCTTGAGTCAGATTAGTTCTATTTCCAAAGCAGAATTGACAAAATATTACATGGATTGATTCCCTGCAGACTGTGCATTTTTTGAGCAAAATTGAATGTATCTTCAAACATAATTCTACAAATACAAATTCACCCCATAGATTATATGTGTGTGCACGTGCAGGAGAGAGAGAGAGGGAGAGAGAGACAGAGTGAGTGTGTGCATGTGAGTGTGAGTGCACATGAGAGAGTGTGTATTTGCATGTGTGCAAGCTTGGTAAAGTACGTGTGTGAGTGTGATTGAGTATAAGTCTGTGAGAGGGTACATGCTTGGGTGTGTATGTAGGAGGTGTATGTGTGAGCTTATGAGAGAGAGCTTGTGTCTGATAGACTGTCTGCGTGAGTGTGAGAGTATATATAAGTATCTTAGAGGGAGAGGGAGATGTTGGAGGGGCTGTTGTTACCTCCCCTTTTGTTATTGGTGGAGTTAAATGGGTTGGTGTCAGCTGCCATTGGAGTTACCAGACTGATGCTATAAGGGAATTCAAGCTCCCACCCCGTTTTTTGGTGCACCTTTCCTTTGAGCTGCAGGGCAGCTAAATCATAACGAGATGCCAGCATCCCTTTAAATGCAACATAGGAACCTCCATCCAGTTCTGTCCTGTGCCACCAATTCCATTCTAATTGCCACAGGTTAGCAGCTAATTGACCAGCCAGAGCAGGAACGCAGACAGAGGGGAACCACATGACCACACTGTAATGCATGCAATTCAGATCATTGACATTATGTTTAAATTTTACAAATATGCCCTCATATTTTATCAGTATAGCAGAAAATATTGAAATACACAATTGGATTAATTCAGTTCATAAATCTACAAACCTATAGCACAACCTTTTCATTTGTAGGCTATATGACTATCTTTACACATAGAATAAGCTATAAATCCTATTCTTTTCCACAGTGAATCTTCTATAAAACATACAACTGACAAACAAAATCTACTCCTGGCTCTCTATACTAAATGAAGGAAGACACAAGACTAAGGTAAAACAAAGACCAACTAGGATTGAGCACAGTAAAAGTAGCAGAAAATAATAGGTAGAAATGCAGATAAGTGGATGGGGACGTATATCATCAAATCGACAGTAAAAGCAGCGGTGTATATTTTATAATGTCAAGGTACTTCCTAAAACTGAAACATTGCTACAATTTATAATGCCTATAAAGAAGTGTAACTTCTCTATTAAGACCTAATTTGTGATTTCAGCAGTACAGGCCCAGCTCTAAAGTAGATTTATTTAACTTGCTTCAGATTGAACTTTTTTTTGTTTTGTGTCCATTTGTGAAAAAGTAAGTACTGTCTAATGCACTGACAGAATATGGTTTTCTACACATTTCATTGTTTCTTTGCTATCTTATCCTCTACATGTTGTAGGCAAGTCAGTTAAATCAACAGGAACAAACATATGGAATGCCAGTCATTATAAAAGCCTATACTGCGCTCGAACACTTTCCTATCGGCACTTCACTGACATCATCTTCGCTTCATTATTTCCCTAATCACTTGAGTCAATCAGCTTATCCAAGAAGTGATAAATACAGCAGAGTGCAACCAATTTTATTCAGCATGAAATTGTCTTAAGCTAAGTTCTTCATCTTGATTCAATATGTTAAACTCTACCTCCAAATGTGGTTTCAAATGATGCCCAACTGTAGCCATTGACTTTCAAATAGCGAGAATAGCTGGGTCTTTCATGAAACATAACTCCACGGCTGCAGGATAACTGTTGTTAAAAGAGTTCGGGGATAGATAACAATATGAATCAATAAGATAATGTGGCTGACTGTTAATTGACCTCAGGGAAGGCATAACCAATTACATTGTTCAAAGGCAATTAAGGATGGGCAATAAATGACAATATACCTACAAGTCTTAGAATAACATAAAATGATGAAGTCAGGTTTCAGTGAAAGGCAGATTGCAAAGTTTTTAATTTTATATGTAAGAGATGGGGGTCAGCTCAAGTGAAATGTAAACAGCAGTATGGATTGATGAGCAGAAATTCTGTGCTTATGTGATGTACAATACGATTTTAGTTAATATTCAGTAGAAACACAAACGCTACAACTAAATTAGCCTCATACTTCATGACCTGGGTCAAACTTCCTGAATAAATCCTCAGGTACAAATGGACATTTCGTTATTGGAGGCTAAAGAGATGAGTGAATAGGGATAACTGACAACAGGACTATTTATTTAACAATTCTTCCTTCTTCTCAGAATAGAGATCATGCTGTATAAGATAGCTTTGGGAATTTAAAAATTCACTATAATTGTTTTCTTTGATATTATTGCATCCATGGAATGTGTTACTTCCACTCATTTAAGTCTGCACCATTATGCCTCATGGACTCTGGCTATCAGCGGTTTGGGCATCTGTACTGCACTTTGTAGGCTGCTCTATCCAGCTGTACTGTTCCTGTTGTGAGTCTGCTGCATGTCTGTCTTTACCTTATTTATAAGTAATACTCTCCCACTCTCAGAATTCCTGTGAACTCTTTGTTTATACATGTATTCTAATATATGGAATATTGATTACATCTCTCAAGGAGAATGTTTCCACTCTTCTTTCTTTGCATCTCAATAGCACGTGATAGAACATAGAACATAGAACAATACAGCGCAGAACAGGTCCTTCGGCCCTCGATGTTGCACCGACCCGTGAACTAATCTAATCCCATTCCCCTACACTATCCCATCATCATCCACATGCTTATCCAAGGATTGTTTAAATGGCCCTAATGTGGCTGAGTTAACTACATTGGCAGGCAGGGCATTCCACACCCTTACCACTCTCTGAGTAAAGAACCTGCCTCTGACATCTGTCTTAAATATATCACCCCTCAATTTGCAGCCATGCCCTCTTGTACAAGCCAATGTCATCATTCCTAGGAAAAAGACTCTCACTGTCCACCCTATCTAATCCTCTGATCATCTTGTATGTCTTTATTAAGACTCCTCTTAACCTTCTTCTCTCCAATGAGAACAGACCCAAGTCCGTCAGCCTTTCCTCACAGGACCTTTCCTCCAGACCAGGCAACATCCTGGTACATCTCCTCTGCACCTTTTCCAATGCTTCCACATCCTTCCTGCAATGGAGCCCAGAACTGTACGCAATATTCCAGGTGAGGCCACACTAGCGTTTTGCACAATTGCAGCATGGCATCACAGCTCTGGAACTCAATCCCACTACCAATAAAACCTAACACATTGTATGCCTTCTTAACAGCACTATCAACCCAGGTGGCAACTTTCAGGGATCTATGTACGTGGACACCAAGATCCCTCTACACATCCACATTACCAAGAATATTTCTATTGACCCAGCATTCTGCCTTCCTGGTATTCTTCCCAAAGTGAATCACCTCACATTTAACTGCATTGAAATCCATTTGCCACCTCTCAGCCCAATTCTGCAGTTTGTCCAGGTTCCCCTGCCACCTGCAACATTCTTCCACACTGTCCAGCAATCCACCAACTTTCGTGTCATCTGCAAAATTACTAAGCGAAACACCTATGCCTGTGTCCAAGTCATTTATAAAAATGGCAAACAGCAATGGTCCCAAAACAGATCCTTGTGGCACACCACAAGATACCAGACTCCAGGCTGAATATTTTCCATCAACCACCAGTTGCTGCCTTCTTACAGAAAACCAGTTACTAATCCAAATTGCTAAACCACCCTCAATCCCATGCCTCCGCATTTTCTCCAAAAGCCTACCATATGGAACCTTATCAAAGGCTTTACTGAAGTCCATGTACATACGTCAACTGCCCTACTCTCATCCACATGCTTGGTCACCTTCTCAAAAAACTCAATGAGATTTGTGAGACATGACCTGTCCTTGATGAAACCATGTTGACTATCTCCAATGATATTGTTGCTTGCTAGATGATTTTAAAACCCTATCTCTCATAATCCTTTCCAAACTTTTTCCTACAACAGACATAAGGCTCACTGGTCTATAATTACCTGGGTCATCTCTCCTTCTTGAACAAGGGCACAACATTTGTAATCCTCCAGTCCTCTGGTACTAAACCTGTTGACAATGACAACTCAAAGATCAAGGCCAAAGGATCCGCCATCTCCTCCCTAGCTTCCTCGAGAATCCTTGGATAAATCGCATCTGGCCCAGGGGACTTATCCACTTTTACAGCTTCCAGAATTGATAACACATCCTCCTTACTAACCTTAGTCCTTTCTAGTCTATTAGCCTGTATCTCAGTCTTCTCCTCTACAAGATTCTCCATTTCCTGAGTGAAAACAAATGTGAAATATTTGTTTAGCACCTCTCTGATTGCCACAGGGCCCACACACAACCTCCCACTTTTGTCTTTGACTGGCCCTATTCCTACCTGAGTCATCCTCTTATTCCTCACATACCTATAGTGTTCTCCTTTATTCTACCTGCTAAAGACTGCTCATGTCCCCTCCTTGCTCTTCTTAACTCTCTCTTTAAATCCTTCCTAGCTAATCTGTAACTCTCCATCGCCTCATCTAAACCATCTTGACTCAACGTCACATAAGCCTCCCTCTTCCGCTTAACAAGAGATACAATTTCTTTAGTAAGCCACGGTTCCCTTACCTTATCATTTCCTCCCTGCCTGATGGGGACATACCTATCAAGGATATGTAATATCTGTTTCTTAAACCAGCTCCACATTTCAATTGTGCTGATTCCCTGCATTTTGCTGCCCCATTCTACACCTCCTAAGTCTCACCTAATCACATTATAATTGCCCTTCCCTCATTTATACCTCTTGCCCTTTTGCATGTAATTATCCCTTTCCATTGCTAAACTAAATGTAAAGCGAATTATGGTCACTCTGTCCAAAGTGGTCACCTGCCACTAAATCAAACATCTGGCCTGGTTCATTAGTGTGGCCTCCCCTCTTGGTGGCCCTTCAACATACTGTGTCATGAAACCCTCCTGCACACATTGGATAAAATTGATCCATCCGATGTACTAGAGTTTTACCATTTCCAGTCAATGCTGAGGAAGTTAAAGGTCCCCATCATGACCACCCTGTTCCTTTCACTCGTACACAGAATCATTTTGCCAATCCTCTCCTCCACATCCCTGGAACTTTGTGGAGGCCTATAAAAAACCCCACCAGGGTAACCTCTCCTCTCCTGTTTCTAACCTCTACCCATACCACCTCAGTAGACAAGTCCTCATCAAAAGTTCTTTCAGCCAACGTTATACTGTCCTTGACTAACAAAGCCACACCTCCCCCTCTTTTACCATCTTCCCTGATCTTAATGAAAGATCTAAACCCTGGAACCTGCAACATTCAATCCTGACCTTGCTCTATCCATGTTTCCAAAATGGCCACAATATCGAAGTCCCAGGTACCTATTCATGCTGCAAGCTCACCTACCTTATTCCAGATACCCCTGGCCTTGAAGTAGACACACTTCAAACCAGCTTACTGTCTGCCAGCCCACTCCTGTGACTGCAAAATCCTGTCCATGTCCTCCCTACTCTCATCCTACTGTGCACTGGATCTACACCACAGGTTCCCATCCCTCATCTGAGCTAGTTTAAACCTACCCGAAGAGCACTAGCAAATCTCCCACCCAGGATATTAGTACCCCTCTGGTTGAAGTAAAGACTGTCCTGTTTGTAAAGGTCCAACCTTCTCCAGAATGAGCCCCAATTATCCATATACCTGAAACCTTCCATCCTGTACCATCACTGCAGCCATGTGTTCAGCTGATATTTCTCCCTGTTCCTCACAGGTAACAAACTAGAGAAAGCAACTATGTTTGTTCTAGCTCTCAGTTTCCACCCTCGCTTCCTAAAATCCTGCCTTGCATCCCTATCCCTCTTTCTATCTTTGTCATTGGTACCTATGTGGACCATGACTTGGGGCTGGTCACCCACTCCCTTCAGGACCCCAAAGACACCAAAGATCTGAGACATCACGGATCCTGGCACCTGGGAGGCAACACACCAACTGTGAGTCTCTTTAATTCCCAACAAATCTTCTATCTGAGCCTCTAACTATTGAGTCCTCAATGACTAACACTCTCCTCCTTTCCCTCCTTCCCTTCTGTGCAACAGGACACACTCTGTGCCAGAGACCTGCACCCCAATGCATGCCCCTGGTAAGCCATCCCCCCAAACAGTATCCAAAATGGTATATTTGCTTTTCCGGGGACCGACCACAGGGATCCCTGCACTGACTGTTTTCTCCCCCTTCTAACAGTTAACCAGCTGTCATCATTCCAGGAGTAACTACTTCCCTGTAACTCTTATCTATCACAGACCTTATCTTCCGAATGATCCAAACTTCATCCAGCTCCCGCTCCAGTTCCCTAACACTGTCTTGGAGGAGCGAGAGTTGGATGCACATCCTGCAGATGTACTGGAGGGGACACTAATGGCATGCCTCACCTCAAATATCATGCAGGAGGAACATTCCTCTCCCTGCACTGCCATCCCTGTTAGTCCCCTTATCAGAATGTAAAAAAGAAGAGAAGCTTACCTGATGTGTCCCTGGTGTTTAAGGTTGGAGGAGGTGGATGAATGGGAGGCCCTTCAAGGGTAGGGTCTCAGGTGTAGAAAATACTCACTTATATAGCTGAGGAGAAAGAAAATTCCATTCTTTCCCAGAAACCTCTGCTCTCTGGTGCCAGATGTAAAGCTTTAAATTAGTCATTCACCTTTCCCAGCAGGCTCCTGGTCCAAGCTCCCATTCTTCTAGTTTCCTAAAACAGAAATGGAGGGCTCCTACGCTCAATGTAAGATTTTAAAGACTTAAATTAGAGACTCACCTTTCCCGGCAGTTGATGTCATCATCATCATTATAATCACGATATCATTTCCATAAGTATGTAAGTTAGCTTGCTGAGCTTGAAGGTTTTTTACAGACATTTCGTCACCATACTAGGCAACATCATCAGTGAGAGCCTCTGGTGAAGAACTGGTGGTATGTCTCACCTCTCTATTGATAAGTCCTGGTTTCTTAAGGTGGGTGATGTCATTTCCTGTTCTTTTTTCAAGGGAAGGATCTAAATCAATGTGTTTATTGATAGAGTTTTGGTTAGAATGATACGCCTCTAAGAATTCTTATGCATGTTTTTATTTTGCCTGTCCTAAGATGTGTGTGTTGTCCCAGTCAAAGTGGTGTCCTTCTTTGTCTGTATGCGTAGAAACTAGTGATAGTGGATCATGTCTTTTGGTGGCCAGTTGGTGTTCATGTATCCTCTCGGCAAGTTTCCTGCTAGTTTGTCCAATGTAGTGTTTTTTACAGTTCTTGCATGGTATCTTGTAAATGCCTTTTTTTTTGCTAGTGGATCCTTTAGGTTTATTAGTGTCTGTTTAAGTGTGTTGGTAGGTTTGTGGGCTACCATGATACCAAAGGGTCTGAGTACTCTGGAAGTCATTTCTGTTATGTCTTTGATGTATGGTAATGTGGATATAGTTTTTGGTTGGATGGAGGTTTGCTCGCTGAGCTGAAAGGCTCATTTTCAGATGTTTTATCATCATACTAGGTAATATCTTCAGTGAGCCTCCAGAGGAAGTACTGCTCGTGTTTCTTGCTTTCTTTTTATATTTTTGGGTTTCCTTGGGTTGGTGATGTCATTTCCTGTGATGACATCATTTCCCATGGTGATGTCATTTCCTGTTCTTTTTCTCATGGGGTGGTAAATGGGATCCAAGTCAATGTGTTTGTTGATAGAGTTCCAGTTGGGATGCCATGCTTCTAGGAATTTTTGTGCATGTCTCTGTTTGGCTTGTCCTAAGTTGGATATGTTATCACAGTCAAAATGGTGTCCTTCCTTATCTGTATGTATTCAAAAGGAATGGGTACCCAATGAACATAGTCCGCCGATTTCTCAGCAACAACCCAAACAAGCAGACAAAATGCATCCAGAAACCCTAGTCACTCTCCCCTACATCAAAGACATCTTGGAAATGACTGCCAGACTATTCAGACCCCTTGGCATCATGGTAGGCCACAAACCCACCAACACACTAAAACAACAGCTCAAGAACTTATAGACAATGAGCAAAACTAACGTCTTTTACAAACTACCATTCAAGAACTGTAACAAACACTACATTGGACAAACAGGCAGAAAACTAGCCACCAGGATACATGAACATCAACTAGCCACAAAACGACATGACCCTCTCTCACTCGGATCCTTACATACAGATAAGGAAGGCCACCATTGCCACTGGGACAATACATCCTTCCTCGGACAAGCCAAACAGAGACACGCATGAGAATTCCTAGAAGCATAGCATTCCAACTGGAACTCTATCAACAAATACATTAACTTGGATCCCATTTACCACCCCATGAGAAAAAGAACAGAAAATGACATACCATAGAAAATAACCATAGAAATGACATACCATAGAAATGACATCACCAACCCAAGAAAACCAAAACATATAAATGGAAATCAGGAAACATGAGCAGTGCTTCGTCTGGAGGCTCACTGAAGATGTTACCCAGTATGGTGATGAAACGTCTGAAAATGAACCTTGCAGCTCAGCGTGCAAGCTTCCATCCAGAACCTCAACCTGAGCTACAAATCTCCTCAAAACCTGCTAGTTTTTGGTTGGGTTGTGTCTGTTTGTTTCTGAGGAATCGACTGATTGGGCACCCGTAAAAACAATCTGCCAATTCCTCAGAAACAAACCCAAACAAACTGACACAACCGCAACCAAAACCCATAGCCACATTACCTTACATCAAAGACATATCAGAAATTACTTCCAGACTACTCAGACGCCTTGATGCATGAACACCAACTGGCCACCAAAAGACACAATCCACTATCACTAGTTTCTACACTATCACTACAGACAAAGAAGGACACCACTTTGACTGGGACAACACACACATCCTAGGACAGGCAAAAACAAAGACACTCACGAGAATTCTTAGAGGTATGGCATTCTAACCAGAATTCTATCAATAAACATCGTCTTAGATCCTATCTATCTTCCCTTGGAAAAAAGAACCGGAAATGACATCATCCACCTTAAGAAACCAGGACCTCTCAATAGAGAGGCAGAACATATCACCAGCACTTCACCAGAAACTCTCACTGATGACGTTACCTAGTATGGTGATGAAAAGTCTGAAAACAAACCTTCAAGCTCAGTGAGCTAACTTACAGACTTATCATCAACTTGAGCAACAAATCTTCTCAAAAATCTCTAATATCATTTCCATTTATACTATACTCTGCATCAATCGCTTCCCAGATTCTCTTTATTCTTTACTAATAGTCCAACAATCTGTTTCAGCTATTTGCATTATTACCATCTTTCCTTCAACGTCTGTCTCGAACTGTTGAAGATATTAATGGTTCTGCAGCACTCAACCATTGTAACACATATATAACAAGATACTGCAAAATTTTGTATCTCCCTCAAATTGCTTGGCTACCATAAGGACTGGTGGGTCCATTAGTGATTCCTATGTGTCCACCATGAAGTTAGTTTCGGATTTGATTTCCATTGGACTTCGGTATTACAAACCTGTGACTGTACATTTGTAGGTCATTTAATATTGCTCCGTGATGTATCTGTTCATATAACTTCCTTAGAAATTGTTATACCGGACAATATCTTGAACAACCATCTGGACAAAGTTGTCTGATTTTGATGTGCTCCTCATCTGCATTCTGACTTACATGAATTTCTCTTAATTTCATCTCTGTAGCTGGTAATTAACTCATTATTCCAAATAAAAATGATTTCACACTTACACGGGAAAAAAACCTTGCATTTCATCCTGATTTACTGTTATACTGGATAGTGTATTGATTGTAATCTTTGTCTTCCCTGACATGTAGATCATCAAGTAGCTACATCTTATTTTCACTATTTATTTTGATCTCAATAGTGTGACTTGTGGCTTCCACCTGAAATCTCAGTTCTGTTAAATAACCGGAGAAGTGTTCATGACACCAGATAACTGTTAAAGCCTGTCTCTAAATGGTTGCACCTAATCCTATACAGGATGCATTTGCAGACAGGATAGAGGTGTAATGGGCTACTATATCTGAGGAAAATAGCTTTTCCTTTATCTTCCTAAAGGCTGTCCAAGACTATTAACCCTCTCTAAGAACTCTCTTACAGGTTGTATGAGAAAAGCCAGACTGAAATGCATTTTTTCACTGATTTCAATGAGATCCAAACATTTCACTAAAAATGTTTGGATCTCATTGAATACTTTTGATGGGAGAACTCACATTTGGACCTTGCCTTTCTAGGATCTACTGTGACTCCTTGATCCTTTTTTTTATGATGCAAAAATATCATTTTGTCTTTGTAAATTGATAAGTCTCATTTAGAGTAGGACCTGCATCTTTGCAATTTGCAATGTTTTTAGACTTCTTGGAGTCTTTGGTCATGCTCCTTTCTAGATTGACCATACACCGATAAATTATTTATGTGATTATACCTTGTTTTTCTTCAAGGATTTGATGCCAATGAAACTTCAGGATATAGACAATTGAAGCAAAATTGACCAAATTGTGTAATAAAAATGGTTAACAATCTAGACTCATAGTCCAAGGGTATTTGCCAAGATATGAGGTTCATATATAATTTGATGGAAAGGCTAAACTGGCTAATAAAATATGACAAAGAACTGTAGATTCTGGAGGTCTGAACCAAACAAAATCAATAATTGCTGGGGAAGCTCTGCAGGTCTGGCAGCATCTATGAAGAGAGAAACAGAGTTAATGCTACAAGTCCAGTGACCCTTTTTCAGAACTGGGGGGAAAAGGAGTGAATGATTAGATGGTGACAGAGCCCAGAGAGAGAGGGAGAGAGAGAAATGGTAGACAGACAAAGAGATTCTTGGTATTTAGCTAAGGAAGAAGAGAAGCTAGATAATGGGAACTCCACGTAGTTGGAAATGGATTGTCAATGCTGAGAGCAACCCATTTCATGACAGGATCTGGGGAATACCGGGGTAGGTAACAAACATGAAGGAGGGTGTTCAAGTTCGAAAATTGCTAAACTCAATATTGTGTCATGAAGGCTGTAAGGTACCTATAAGGTTTTGTTGAGCTTAGCTGGAGCATGGCAGCACGCCTGAGACAGAAATGTCAGTATGGGAACACATATTGTCAGCATGGGAACACATATTGTCAGCATGGGAACACAAATTGTCAGCATGGGAACACATATTGTCAGCATGGGAACATATATTGTCAGCATGGGAACACATATTGTCAGCATGGGAACACAAATTGTCAGCATGGGAACACATATTGTCAGCATGGGAACACAAATTGTCAGCATGGGAACATATATTGTCAGCATGGGAACACATATTGTCAGCATGGGAACACATATTGTCAGCATGGGAACACAAATTGTCAGCATGGGAACACATATTGTCAGCATGGGAACACAAATTGTCAGCATGGGAACACATATTGTCAGCATGAGAACACATATTGAAGTGGCAGGCAACTGGAAGCTCAGGCATTTTGATGGACAGAACATAAGTTTATTTTTGCAAAGCAGTCAGCTGGTCTGTGTTTTGTCTCCTCATACAGAGGAGACCACATTGTGAGCAGCAAATAAAGTAGATTAGTTTGAGTGAAGTGCAGAGAAATCATTGCTTCTTGTTAAAACCTTTAACATCTAAAGTATCAGATTGGAAGCTCTCTTGTTCTTATTGACTTCAGGTAAAGATGTTGGTTTGCATTTCTGGTCTTCAACTTTAATTTTTTGGATTGTTTCATTCGTTTTCCTTTACAGGACTGGTTTCTTTAATGGAATTTTTATGCTTCTGTGGTGAGACTGTATTTAAAATTCTGCAATAATGTTTTAGAGTGTCGAACTCTAATGTCCAACTCTTATCAAAGATGAGATTGTGTTCGGCTCCCCCTGCTGGGCACTCATGTAATTTCTGGAAATGCCTAACACCGCGCCTCGTGCATTGGACCATGGGTGCAAAAGTTGTTTTCCACTCTTTTGCCATTTTGTTGGGAGTGTGATAACGCCAATTTGGAGTCACCCATCCAACTGAATCAGAGGCAACCTCGGTGCTGGGTCAAAATGGTGGGCCTGTTTGGGTCCTGAGCATGACTTGTGCCACATACTGATTCACTTCCTCTAGTGTCAAGCTCCAGAGAAAATCTGATCACTTTTCACCATGGATGCCTACAACTATCCAATATCTTATGAACTTGACGCTTAATGTTCTGTAAGCACAGCACACTGCTAAATGATAAATGTGAATTAGAAATGACCCTCTTGAATTACCTTGCCTCTGGGACCTTTGGTTAAATTTTGCCCATTCTTTTGTGAGTCTCTGATCTGGACTAAAATGAGCATTGAGCACCTTGACGATGAATTCAAAACCTGCCTGACAAGGTTATAGATCTGACTGCATCCAGAGGCAGATTGATGCGATGCTATTATTCATTTGCATATAACCCAAATGTTGTCTGAAATCTGTGTAACTGTTGGTTCTTGAATTCCTATTTTTGACTTATTTAAAGGTCTTTAAGTATTCTCAAACTGCTGTGTCAATGGCAGTGTTTCGCCTGGTACTGCCCCGGTTCAGGTATTTGTACCCCAATGACCTGGGTGCATGTTGCGATTTCTTTTCTCTTAGTTTCTCAAAGTCTTCCACACTCCCTTTTCTTTTCTCTCCCTTGTGGGTCTTGATCTGTAATTTCAAGTTGATATTGAAGTTTCCCTAGCTACCTCTTTGTTTTGATACATCTGTGTCTGTGAATTGAACTACTTGCATGGAGTCAAGCCTGCCTCATTAACCCTCATGGACTCTGACTATCGTGAGTTCTCTGCATGTTGTGAGTCTGTACTGAACTGTTGAGGCTGCTCTGTCAAGCTGGACTGACCTTGCTATGCACGTCCATCTTTAATTTATCAAAGATGACCCCATCTTCACTCACAATAAGTGCCAAAAACACTTTTAATATGTTCTAATATACCAAATACAGCCCCCAAGGTTTGCATTCAGGTTGCACCCACTGATATAAAAGCAGAAAATACAGGAGAAACACGAGAGATCAGGCATTTTCAGTGAAGGGAGAAACAGAGTTCATGTTTAAAGTCCAATATGAACCTTCTTCGGAACTTAAATTTGAAATGGACTCAAAACTCTGCTTCATTCTCCACAGGAGCTGTCGGACCTCCTGAGGTTCTCAAGAGTTTTCTGTTTTCATTTCGGATTTGCAGCGTCTGCGTGCTTTGCTTTTATTTAACGGCTCTCAAAATACACTTCTCCCTTTACTGCAGGGCTAGTTAAACTCTATCCAGAGGCAGCAGGAGATAGCCAGAGGGAGATTTGTGTGTCTGCATGTCCTGACCTTTGTGGAAGAAGTGCTGTTTGTCATGACTGGGTTACCCATTTACAAAGGCCATGGCCAGAGTTGGGTCTGAAACTATAGAAGGTGATGGTGTCCTCAAAACTTACCTTCCACCTAACATCCCATCTTCCTCTCATCTCACACTCCACTCTTAATTGTAAGCTTCAAATAACTTAAACATATACATCACAATGCCTTTCATCAGAACTTGACCCTTGTGTATTTCCCTTCAGAAACCCAAAACATGCAAATTATTCAGGCAGTGGAGGAGCAACAGGAAGACAGTGTTGGTACAGACACAACACTGTCACTTGATGTCACTTCTGCAGTGACCTGCACAGATACCGACACTTCATGTCCTTTAGACAACAGCATAGTGGTTTGAATCTGGATGTGGAGTGATATTAGACATGAATGGCCTGTAGCCAGGACAAGAGGCAACAATAGTGTGGGCGTCAGTTCAGCAAAGGGAACACTCACTCACAGGTTACATAACAGTGGAGCAGAACCTGATAGGAATAAATACAGAAATACTTGATACATTGGAATATCTACCAAAAAGTCTAATGCTAAGTCCAGTATTAAGTTTCAACAAGGCTTTCCACAGAATTTGGAAGTGGCCAACTTTGAAAGCATACCTTTCTTCATTCTTTTATAAGATGTGAGCATCACTGGCAAAGGCCAGTATTCATTACCCAATTATAATTATCCTTTAAAATTTAGGGGTGAGCCACCTTCTAGAATCACTGCAGTTTATCTGCTTTACCGACACACAAGTACTGTTAGGAATCATGCTCCAATTCAGATGCAGCATCTGATGGCTCATACCTCTCAAACAATTTACCGGCTGTCTAAGTAGGGGTTTGCAAAAGGATAAGTAAGGTGTGACAGAAGCCCAGGAATCTGTCTTCCAAGAGCTCGGATTGCTGACGCACTGCCCTGGGGAGTTGGCTGTAGCTCTGTGGAGCACAAACATATTCTGGCTCTCTCAAGATGACAGCATTTGTCTCCCACCCATACTATCCCTCTAAGGCCTGTACACTCGCCTGTCAGACAGCCCAGACTTTCTTCCCAAACGGAGACAGGGATGGTTCATTGCCAGGCATTCTGAAGGCAAAATTACAATTGTCTGCAGTCTCCTGTTGAAAGCTGATAGCCTTCCATTAACTCTGCTGCAGCTGCTGGGCAACACTGTTTAAGAGAACTGGGAATGGTAAAGGCAATCCCTATGATTCTGTACCGTGAATAGGGAAAAAGGGAATGCACAAAGTTGTTAGTTGACTTTATACATGCAGGTATGGAATAAGTTCCTTCACGAATTTGAATGCCTAATTGATATTGGTTGTTCTTTTTGCATTATGGCCAAGCCATTGTTGTGACAGGCAAGTGTGCAGTGGAGGAGTATTGCTCAATGTGTCATAGTTGCATGGTTCTTCACAGAGTGTGCAGTTGCCTCCTGTCTTACTTTTCTCCTCCACCTCTATGTATCTCCTCTTCCTTTGGCTCCTCATGTTCCCCTTCTAGGTTCCTTGCTCACTATCTAGCTGGTGATGAGGGTAGTCCCACTAGTGAGGTTATGCAGCATGAAACAGATCCAGCCAGATCTTGACATCTGCATTGTTCAGTTCTGCAAGGCTCCTCTAGTGTGTTGTCAGCAGTGAAAGCATTCTTTCAGTACATCTGCATTGACTTGTATGGATTGCGAGCATGGTGTAGAGTAGACACAATGTGCCTGCAACACTATGTGTGTATAGTCAATAATATTTTGTAACTTGGAGAGGCCTGCAATCTGAGTGAAACTATGAGATCATTCTGCTGTCTTCTCTCTGGTGGAAAGAGAATGAAATGCAGTTAGCTCAGTAAATAGAAAGCATCAATAACCTTGCACAAACAACAGAGGATGGCAGGCAATAAAATGTTGCAAACAATCTCCAAGTCCTTCCTGGAAGGAATTAAATCAACACAACCTCCTTCATGATCACTGGTAATGTTGTCCTTTTCCGCTCTAAGGTTACTGTTGTGGATGGCACAAGTGGCGAATCTCATGTCTTTTGTGGCTAGTTTTGTGACCCTCTCTCACTAGTATCCTTACATACAGATAAGGAAGGACACTACTTCAACTGGGACAACACATCCATCCTAGGGCAAACCAAACAGAGATATACACGAGAATTCCTAGAAGCGTGGCATTCCAACTGGAACTCTATCAACAAACACATTGACTTGGATCCCACTTACCACACTCAGAGAAAAAGAACAGGAAATGACATCACCAACCCAAGGAAACCCAAATATATAAATAGAAAGCAGGAAGCATGTTTCTTCCGGAGGCTCACTGAAGATGTTACCTAGGATGGTGATGACACGTCCAGCTCAATGAGCAAACCAACATCCAGAACCTCAATTTGAGCTACAAATCTTCTCAAAACCTGCTAGTCATAGAGATGTACAGCACGGAAACAGACCCTTCAGTCTAACTTGTCCATGCCGACCAGATATCCCAACCCAGTCTAGTTCCACCTGCCAGCACCTGGCCCATATCCCTCCAAACCTTTCTTATTCATATACCCATCCAGATGCCTTTTAAATGTAATTATACTAGCCTCCTTTGGTAGCTCATTCCATTCACGTACCACCCTTTATGTGAAAAAGTTGCCCATTAAGTCTCTTTTATATCTTTCCGCTCTCACCCTAAACCTATGCCCTGTAGTTCTGGACTCCCCCACCCAGGGAAAAGACTTTGTCTATTTATCCTATCCATGCCCCTCATGATGTTATAAACCTCTGTAAGGTCACCCCTCAGCCTCCAAAGCTCCAGGGAAAACAGCCCCAGCCTATTCAACCTCTTCCTATATTTCAAATCCTCCAACCCCGGCAACATCCTTGTAAATATTTTCTGAACTCTTTCAAGTTTCACAACATTCTTCCAATAGGAAGGAGACTAGAATTGCACACAGTATTCCAAAAGTGGCCTGACTAATGTCCTGTACAATCACCACATGACCTCCCAACTCCTGCATTCAATACTCTGACCAATAAAGGAAAGCATACCAAATGCCTTCTTCGCTATCCTATCTACCTGCGACTCCACTTTCAGGGAGCTATGAACCTGCACTCCAAGGTCTCTTTATTCAGCAGCACTCGATAGGACCTTGCCAATAAGTGTATAAGGAGAAAGTGAGGACTGCAGATGCTGGAGATCAGAGCTGAAAAAAGGTTCCTGAAGAAGGGCTAATGCCCGAAACGTCGATTCTCCTGCTCCTTGGATACTGCCTGACCTGCTGCGCTTTTCCAGCAACACATTTTTCAGCATTAAATGTCTAAGTCCAGCTAAGATTTGCTTTCCCAAAATGCAGCACCTTGCATTTATCTAAATGAAACTCCATCTGCCACTTCTCAGCCTATTGACCCATCTGATCAAGATCCCATTGTGATCTGAGGTAACCATCTTCGATGTCCACTATACCGCCAATTTTGGTGTCATCTGCAAACTAACAAACTATACATCTTATGCTCGCACCTAAATCATTTATATAAATAATGAAAAGTAGTGAATCCAGCACCGATCCTTGTGGCACTCCGCTAGTCACAGGCCTCCAATCTGAAAACCAACCCTCCACCACCACCTTCTGTCTTCTACCTTTGAGCCAGTTCCTTATCCAGATGGCTAGTTCTCCCTGTATTCCCTGAGATCTAACCTTGCTAACCAGTCTCCCATGGGGAACCTTGTTGAACGCCTTACTGAAGCCCATACAGTTCACATCCACCGCTCTGCCCTCTTCCAACCTCTTCCGGCAGGCAGAAGATACAAAAGCTTAAACACATGTACCAATAGATTCAAGAACAGCTTCTTACCCGCTGTTATTGGGCTTCTGAATGGAACTCTCAAATTTCAAATCTAAAGTTGAACTTGCTTTTTGTGCACATTCTTTGCAGCTGTAACATTGTATTCTTTGCTCTGTTCAATCATCCTATGATCCTTGTATGCTATAATCTGCCTGTACTGCACATAAAACAAAAATTTTCACTAAACCTAGGTACATGTGATAATAATAAATCAAATCAAATCAAATATATTTAACTGAACAGCGTTAACAGAAAGTTAGCTAGAACATTGAACTCCAAAATGGCAAACGGCAAAGGTGTCAGAGCTGCATTATATATTTGTTGTCATACCTGCTTTGCATCTAACAGACATCATTCAATAACTATACACTAGAATATTATTTAAAATAGCATCCATAAAATATGCCCGAAAAGGCATATCCATCATGTACCTTGGATGCTGTTTTGGACACTAAACAGATCTGTAACCACCAAGCAATAGACACTACTAATCTTAATCTCTCAATGACATAATGAAGCATCATATCACTGGTGAAAATGCCAGCAGGTCTGACCCACGGATACAGACCAATAATGCCAGGTTACCTCCAATCGCAAATTTACTGACTTTTTAACTTTGAAGATGCCTTTTAGGCTGACAGTGTTATATAGCAGACATATTGAGTAAAACCTGCAAAAGAAATTCTTCATCCAGGTTCCAGGCTTTAGTTTGAGATAAAGCCCTATCACCCTTAATTGACAATGTCTCTGAACTATGATTATAAAGTGCCTAACATAAGTCTGAGATTTATTGATGAAGCGTAAAAATAAGATCTCGCTAAGAATACCAGAATAGACAAACACTCAGTCTATGATTACAGAGATAAGATTTGATGAAGGTCTTTAGAGACTAAATAAAGGAAATTCTTGAAAATTACTAACAGACCCAATCAATGAGGAAGATGTTCACTCCTTAACATGGGTGCATAAATAAATTATACCTGGTAAAATGGATTTAACACATGAGGAAATATCTTAAGGCAACTTACAGACTTTTGAATTTTCATGAAGGAGAGAGGAGAGAGTGGCAAATGTGTAAAGTTCAGGTTTTCACAAAATTAATTGTTCTGATTAGAGGTAAATATTTTGTTCACTCAGAGCCACAGGGATGAGAACGGAGGTGGGTCAGATGAGTAATGGGACTCATTTAGATTCCCTCACTGAGGGTGCTAATTGCCCTTGGGGAAAATTTACTGACTGTGCCAAAAGGTCTGGCACCCAGAGCAGGGCAGTTCCAGCTTCACTCCTATTCCTTATGCCATTGTGTTTTCCTCCTAAGAGGCCCAGCGGTGCATTATAACTTGTCTCAACCTGTAATAAATATCTCAACAAAATATTGACACCTACAGCAAATTATCAGAAAGATAGATGATGCAAGTCAGCCACACACCAGATTGTTAGGTCTGTCGGTCCAATGAAAATGTTTGCCCTGTCCCCTTAGTTGCTTGTAGATTAGGAAGAGCTGCCCCTTCTAAAGTTGTCCATTGTTTCTCTACATTGAAATTAAAAGTGATTAATAACTGAAGGTGGGGGAATAGTTGAATTAGTTCCTGACTCAAACTTGTCCTTTTCCAATGAATGGGCTATGTTAAATTTGGAATTACACTAACTGATTGTTCTTTGGAAGTTAAAATCATCATATGGCAAAAAGAAAAGTACTGGAAGTACTGGAAAGTTGAAATGCAATCAGAGAAAATTCTGAGAAAACTCAGATCAAGGTTCATTTGGCAGGAATAAGTATAGATTTAACATGTCAGGTTGATGATCTTTCATCAGAATTAGCCTCTTGCCAGAATTCAGAAATGAGATGGTACACAATGATAACTGAAGTTAACCTGAAATCTGATTGAGATAGAGTGGAATTTGGTCTACCTGAATCCCACTGTCTTCCCACCTCTGCCTCAATGAAATTATGGATGGGAATGCCTATCACTTTCACCCGCACCTGTTTGTGACCCAAAGTCCCCAAATACAGTTAACAGAGATTGTGGTGCATATCAATGAACTTCTCTCTTGGATCACAACATTCTTGATGCCACAGAACTACTAGATACTTTTTATCTCAAATCCTTTTAAAAATCTTGCCTTGTTTTATCAAAACTGAAACTACATCAGTGGATCACTGCCAATTCATGTTCCCTTGCTTTTCACATCTTCAACACTTTGTCATTTCCAACTGAATGAAATGCACAGTAACACAGTCACTTTTCTATTCTCTCAACTATCAATTCGCTCATCTTCCCTCTTTTAGTTTACTTCCCAATTTCACTTTGATTTTAGAGGAACATTACACAAAAAGAAAATACAAGTTTTTCCAAAGCATATGCATCATTACAATATTTACAACTGATCAGTATCTGATATTCATAAAACTGTTATTTACAACTTTACAACTGAACATTGCATCTGTAATTTACAACGGAAAGTATTTACATGGCCTTCATATATAACATCACAATACAACATAGCTACATAATTCCCTTACGAAATCTAAGACTGACTACAGAGTCAATGGATGTTTCTTAATATGTTCCTTCATGTCAGAGTACAGCAAATCTCCTTCTCTGCTTCTGTGACAAAAAAGCACTTAGGTCAATGCAACAGGAAGCCTGACCAAAATGATGTTTCAGAAATGACAAGCATTTAATTTCTTTGAAGCCTTGCAAAAATAATTAGCAGCTTTATAGCTTGTCTTCATTTCTCGTATCCACCCATTACACAATGTAAATATCTTGTAATGTCAACACAGTTAGAAAGTATTTCATGTTGACAGCGTTGCAACATTGGTCATTGTTCATCAATGTGGAACTGGAACATGTCTTTCAGCATTGCCATTGTGCCAATTTAAGAGAACGCTGAACTCTATAAAATATCTACATCACCAACATTTGTCAAGTCTAACAGAGCTACACTCGGGATGCAGAATACAGTGAGCGAATTGATGGTGGCATCAGCTAGCAAATTTAGTGGTACAGTTGTAAAGGAGTAAGTGCTGGCGGTTAAAAAGAAATAAGAACCAATTGGTAACCATCAATATTTCGTTTTGTGAGTTGACAAACATTGCAGGCAAAATTAGACATTTGGATCACGTTCCTGTTACTATTCAGTAGGAAACAAGGTAAAAATTATTCCTATAACAAATGATGGTTGGCTGTGTCATTCAAGTGTAGCAGGACATTGGCTGAAACAGCAGGTAGTCCCTACGTTAACTAGATAGAGGCAGAGACAGCAAACGTGAGAGTGTTGTTAAGCATAGCTGCTACTAGCAGTAGCTTGGGTTGGCTGCATGTCCTTATAGCAGATGGCACAGTTCGACAATTGCTCGCCTACATCTTCTCATCCAAATGATTTGCTTGATTCTTGCCAGGTAATCATGCCAAGGCCTCAGGGTATGGTTAGTGACATCATGGTGAGTGCAGACAATCTGGCTCTGATACCTGTTCATCTCCCGACCATGTCTTTTTTGTCTTGAAGCAAAACCTGCTGTGACTGGGATGTGTTTAAGCAATAATGCTAATGGAAAGGGCTTTAATCAAGCTTCACTTTTACTTAGACACCAAGGTGCATTATGAGGTAGTATGAATGTTGGATGTTGTAGGGGAAAATTTAAAGATGTATTTTTCTTTAAACATGTTCCAATTGTGCAGTCCTAGTGAAGTTTTCTTTGTAGGTACCAGTAACAATGATTTTGCTCTCATTAATAGCAGCTTAAGGAATTATAGAGGCTTTGATGGTGTCCATGATGCTGAACTTCCCTGGCATCCAACTTGCCATCCTCCTATCAATTTCCTAAAAACAGAGGAACATGTGAATTCCTAGACAGAAATCTTCAAACCCGACCCCAAGAAATATGGAAATATTGGGTGGCATCTTCCCATGCCCATGGACAAGGTGGGTCATGGCAAATAAAATTGGGAAAATTGAGTGAGGTGTTGAATGAGGCCTTTCTCAACTTCTCGACCAAAATGTCACATGTTCAAACCAAGTCCCAGACACTGAGACACGATTCTGGCTGTTTAATCAACAGAGGGCCATTAAAGGGAATTATTTTACCCAAAGGTGTTCCTTAAATCCAGTGACAGAATGCGTTCATCCACATTCCACAATTAAAATAGAAGTGCCTTAAGAATCAATTTGTGAAAAGAGCACCTAGATGGCTAAGTTCAATCAACAGTGTTTTGTAAAACTATGAGTTCACTCTATCTGGCCACATGTCAAATGGAATGGAGTGTGACTCTTTTATTGAAATTGTACATTAAATAGTCATATCTGCCATTGAATTATTTTTCACTTTACAAAGTGAGTTGTGATCAGTTTGTTCATAACATCACAATGTACCTATTTAGAAATGTTATTACTATTGAAACAAATAATTATGTAGATGTACCCATATCTTTACATTATTAATATAGTGTATCATGAAGTAAAACTTACAGTTAAAGCTGTATTTATCCAAAGGAGTACTGCAGCAGAAATAATTTTGGCACTGTAGTCTGTTCTGAGAGATGAGATGCTAATATAGCCAAGAAACAAAGGCTGTAAATGAATTTTGAAAAGTAGCTTAAATTGAATGCCAAATAGAAAACAGTGGAGCTACTTCATGAGCCCAGAGCATATTGGCTCAAAATGCCAAAGCTATGGCCAACAGCAAAACTCAAAAACAAGGAGATTTGGTACAGCAAGAAGATTTAGACCAAATGTTTCTGGGAACAGGATTAAGGTGCAACAGTGAAACTTGATCAGACAGAGTTGCTGGATCATTCAAACATATTCCATGAAACTTGGACACAAAAGGATACTCCTGTATGAATATTCCATCTACAGATTATACAAAGCTGCAGGGGCCATTGGATAAATTATGATAAAAATACTGGAACATTACAATTTATTTTTGTAAAATCAACTGGAATACACTTCAAACTGAAAAAGTCATAGATTTGCAGAACGTATATACAGCTGGACTAACAGGACCTTCATTCTGTGTTATTCAAGACCAATTGTTGAAAGGCTTCTGGAATAATTGTAGTAGCTTAAAGTCTGTCTCAGATTTGTAGCTTCTTGTCTTGATTTTAACTCTGTCTTGTTTCCATTGAGTGCTTTACACTCTGACCCTGCTAACTTTCCTCATCTATTCTTGACAATGAAACTTCCAACATTCTCCTCCCAGCGATTTACCTGATTACATGGTGTCAAAATGCTACTCCCATATCAACTTTTAGCCTAAAGAGGAATCTCCTGAACTGAAAGGGAACAGAAAGGGGAACCGAACAGGTTCAAGTGGAAAGAACATTTCTCTCCCAGTTTCCAAGGAAAGAAAAACCAAATGGAGCTTGGAAAGCAAAACTTGTGGGCAAACTGATCCTGATCGAAAGATATAACAGGACACAGATTGGTCCAAGCTATGCAGTAGTAGTTGATGAGTCTATGGGGTACAGTACAAGCCAGCAGATGGAGACTGAAGATGAGAACAGAGTCCAAATCCAGAATCAGAGACTACGTTGCTGCAACTATTTCTGTCTCTGGAAAATAGTGGCGGTGGTGGCATGAAGATAGGTGAGGTAATGGCATAGTGGGAATGTCACTGGACTAGTAATCCAAACTCAAACTAATAGTCTGATGTCGTGGGTTTGAATCTCACTATGGTGGAGCTGCCTCACACTTACTTCAGTTCCTTTATGACCTCGCCATACTGAAATGTGAGGATGCTGCAGACATGGGCTGACATTCCTAGACAATGAATGAGAAAGATACGTAGAAGTAGATACCTTCTGAATAGCAGCACCACTGAAACAAAAGTCACCTCAATCATCAAAGTCTATAGAAATTATTCACAATGATCTGACTCACAACTGCACATCTCTCAGATGACACCTAACAAATATAAGAGAATAGGAGCTAACTTAAGTAAATTAGCAGGAAAAATGGGTAAGACTACCATTGATAAGTCCCTGCAATGTTGGAACTTATTGGATATAGTATGAAAGTATGATATACCAGAAAGTAACAGTTGGTTGACCACATTCAATTCAGAGGCTATTTTACTCCGGATTTATGCAATTTACTGAATCGAGTTGATGAATTATGAGAATATGAAATTTCTATTACTGAAGCAAGATACAGAAGCCTTTGGGAATGCAAGACTTAATTAAATAGTCGATAGTGTTTGGAGGACTAGCCATAAGGGAAGGATTTTTATTATTTTCTTAACATTTCTTTTTAATTAAAAGCAATTGGCAATAAATCGCAGCTGTTTTCTCTGGCTGTATCTTGAGGGATCATGTACTTCATCTTTTCTTACTGTTGCACAATCTTCCATTCTTGTGGGGAATAGAGGGTCAACACTGTTTTTTCATCTGCGTGTTTTCAGTGTTAATCAGTAAGAGTCTATGTACTAGCATTTATTCTGAACACTCTTGCTGAGTACTCTGCACCTAACTTTTATTCCGGGTACTTCAGAATCCCTCATTTCTCCTGTATCCAACTGAGCACATTATATATTGCTTGTCACTGTCATCTGTAGATGTTTCTTTGCATCCATTTGTTATGGTTGTGAGTCATAATCATTACTAACCATCTTGATATATGGAGACAAAAATGTGCAGATTACAAAACCAATGGGCATCCTGGGTGCCTCTGCACCCCAAAGATGGCAGCACTGTGGGGTCAGTGGGATGGCACCTTATTTGAATTGCCCTTTTGGACACCCATAATATTGTGGGTAAATCTCAGGTAACTGCTTGCTTGACCTGGTGAGCTTAAGAATTGCCAGCCTTGACTTCTCCATGATTTCTGTGAGAAGTTCAGTGCATCATCCTTAAATGTTGATTTACTTCCGTTTCCAACCATTGTCACCTCTACATCCAAATATATTGCATCCAATCCCCACAATTAACTTCCCCAGTTTCCCTACCACGGCAGTGGCCCCTGATAACTCCTCCTTTTGAATTTCACTGAGTAGAGCTACAGGACTGACTGAGGCCCACCCCTCTCACTGACTTGGATGGACAGCTCGACTGATGAGTGACTGGTCCTTGTCTGACTTCTGTGCAGTTCCTTGAATGACTTGCTGCAAATCCCTGGATGGGTTGTACATAGCCTGCAGGACTGACTGTGGCCCACACCCTGCACTGCAGTCATATGGAATTGCTAGCCATGACTTTCGAAAGTGGCTGACTGACCACGTTCGAGCTTCTGGACTGAATTCAGATACTGCCCTTGATTGTGTCTGGCAAGACCCACTAACTGAGTCTCCCTTGAACTGAACAAGAACTATTCACATTAGGCTTTGAGATATGGCCATTTGGTTGAAACATTTCGTGTGTTGGCTGCGTAAGTTGCTGGCAGTGTGACATTCACATGGCACAGTGCTGTAAGTCAACATATCCACTTCCTTGGCTGATTACTGTTGGTAACCACGACAAGTTCTTTAGCTTTGTGTCTGCACTAAACTGCAAAGTAAGACAGAAGTACTGTGAGCCTTGAGGTTTTGAATGAGGTGGTAGTGCACAAAACGTTAAGGCAAGGATTGGGAGTCTTGCTGTGACATTCCAAGTAGATGTAAAAGTAGTGAGTGCTAAGAAAGCAAGCGAAGAGCACTGATGTGTATCCTGGTCCATTGCATAAGATTGGTACTTGTCCCTGCATGCAAACTTTCCTGGCAGCAGCATTACAAAATGAAAGTTGCTGAAATGCTTCACCATGTGGTGTTTGCTGTGTTCTAAATGAATCGGAGGGATACCATGAGCAAGTGATAAGACTGGCATATGTTCGATGTCAACTATTCTGGATATAGGTGGGGGTTGATTAGGGGGTAGTGATGGGGTCTACTGCCCAGGGAGTGCACCCTACATGCTGGGACTGCTGTCCAGGATCAAGGCCTTGAAGATTAAGTGGTGAGCAGACACAGCCAGGAATCTGCTTTGATACTCATGTTGAGAATTGTTATTGTCTATTGTCTCCAGAGCATGAGGGGGTAGGAAGCAGCATATAAAGGAGGAGAGATTAGGTACTAAAGACACGTAACTATATGTGGGGGGAGGAAAACAAGTCCTAGCAGTCAGTTGATTTCTTCTGAAATTTAGAGATCCAGCATCACAAATTCACCCCTGTATCACTTACACAGACATCTGACGGCAAAATATGGCAAAATTAGATCTCGTGGACTTCCACCTGAGTTAGTGTGGATTCGGGACAGGATAAGCAAATGCATTCAGTTATCTTTATGTTGAATAATCAGGGTTTGTAATGTGATAAAATACACTGTGAAATTATGCACCACCCCTCACTAATTGAATCACTGATTGATTAGAGACACAGTACCCAAAGCTTCACTTTGAAAGTGGAGAGTTTTACTATATTGGCATTAGCTCAGCGATCGCACTTTTCTTTGTGAATCAGAAGCTATTGATTGATGGCCAACTCCAGAGAATGGAAGAAAGAAACTAGTCTGATAATTGGCCAATGCTGGATAAATGCTGCCTTCAGGATGAGATGTGATTCCATTTCAAAAAAGAACAGGAGTGTGCTTACCTGCTGTCCTGTCCAAGCACCTTTCCCTCTATCAATAACAACAAAGATTCATTTGCCATTTATATCATTGCTATTCTTGGTATCTTGTTGTGTGCAAGTTGGCTGCCTCTTCCACACCAGTTAAGATAACAGTTCGGTTGGATTTTCCAATGAGTGATAATCTCATACAAACTGCCACTCCATTTGAGTATTTTACAAAAGGAGAGAGTTCAGTAGTTCTGAGGCCAGATTCCAATCGGGTCCTTCGCAGTATAGAACCGTTGGGGGGAGGAAAACAAGTCCTAGCAGTCAGTTGATTTTTTTCTGAATGTTAGAGATCCAGCATCATAAATAGTCACTTTGATAGCTGCTGATAAAGGGAAAGTGTGTAAAGTAAATATGCAGTTCAAGTGCTGACAGAAGATGGATGCCTCAAGGAATAGTGCCAGTTAAATTGGGTGGAAAAGGGTCACTGTAACGTTCAGGGTACATAGGGCTGAGGTAAGAGACATCCAGGGCTATCAGGTCACTGGATCTTTGGGTCTGGGACAGTACATGGGGAGTTAAGGGGAGGTGAAGGTGGTGGGGATGTGGTCAGGTCCTTTGGTGAAGGAGGTGCAGCTTGGGTCCAGAGCAGGGGAAGGGTGGATGGCCAGTTCAACATCTTGGGGGTTTTAATGGATCTGGGGATCTGTAGTTCAAGGTGAGTGGGTCATTTGAACTGAAATCATGACTTAAACAAGATATTTAGGTGTCTACCTTTACATCGTTAAAAATCACACAACACCAGGTTATAGTCCAACAGGTTTAATTGGAAGCACACTAGCTTTCGGAGCGACGCTCCTTCATCAGGTGATTGTCCAACACCGGCATCTCCGAATCATACCTTTACATCAGTAACTAAGTATTTACCTTCAGCAGAACTTTCCAAATTCCTGGATTTAAATAGATCATTTCAGAAAATTCCAGTAAGGGAATTGCCCAGTGGAATCTTAAATTTCCACGGCAATTCCTTTGGAGTATGCTACATCAGGAACTCTGCAGGGTCCCCATGCGCAACTTCCAGTGACACTTCAGAAGATTGTCATCTAACCATTGGAAAATCAGACCATTATTTCTAAAGTGCTTCATTGGCAGTGCAATGTTGTGAATGTATAGAGTGTGTGAAAGAAGCTATTTAAATATCAGTTATTTCTGTGTTAGATCTTGGAACTGAAGGGCACACTGGAAATAGCTTTGCTTGTGTTAACAAACACTTCATATAGTTTTTATGTTTCTTGGATTTAGTACAGTTCTGGATTGACTGTTGTGAGAAAGCAACCATATAACTGGTGGAACTCAACTTATGTGTCAAAGTCATGAAAAGAGGAAAACTGACTATCTATGGGGTTTCCTCTGGGTGCAATCATTCATCTGATATAACCAAGTACAATCTGAAGACAGCATATCACCTAACCATGTACCTACAATTGATATCTCTCAATTATACATCACATTAAGGGCGCATGGTGGCTCAGTGGTTAGCACTGCTGCCTCACAGCACCAAGGTCCCAGGTTCCATTCCAGCCTTGGGCAACTATCTGTGTGGAGTTTGCACTTCTCCCTGTGTCTGTGTGGGTTTCCTCTGGGTGCTCCGGTTTCCTCCCACAGTTCAAAGGTGTGCAGGTCAGGTGAATTGTCCATACTAAATTGCCCATAGTGTTAGGTGCATTAGTGAGAGGGAAATGAGTCTGGATGGGTTACTCTTCGGAGGGTTGGTTGGGCTGAAGGGCCTGTTTCCACACTGTAGGGAATCTGATCTAATCTAAGTGGGTATGAGACCAATAGCTAATTAACAACCAAAAGAACTGCAGGTGCTGTAAATCAGAAATCGCTGGAAAAGCTCAGCAGGTCTGGCAGCATCTGTGCAGAGAAATCAGAGTTAATGCTTCAGGTCAAGTGGCCCTTCCTCAGAAACACTAACTCTGATTTCCCTCCATACAACCAGCCAGACCCAATAGCTAATAACTTGATTTCACATTTTAGGTGAGCAACATATCACTTTAATCTTTGTGAGTAGAACTAAATAATAAATGCTTTACCTTTTGTGAACAGGTGACTTTTTAATACAGTTGAGATAATTCAATTTAAAAATAAAGCTGGTCCCTAGCAGTCTATACTAATTAGTTTTCAAGGTTTGACTAGAAACCTTCACTCAAACCACAATAACATGCTCACTCAAGGCTATATGAATTTGCCGCAAAGATTATCAAAATTGTTACTAAGAATCCGACATACCAGCTCAACTTCATAGCCAAGGCAACATAATTATTGCATGTTTTCATGTAAAAGTAAATGCTTTTGGCTGGAAGTTATGGGGTTGGTTGTTACATATTTAAAGCTTTCAAGAGATTGGAATGCTTACATGATTCAAGCCCTCAGAAGGCTGTTTCCATAGAATAAAGTTAAAAATCAACAATACTAAATAATTCATATTAATTTTTTTTTTTTTAGATTTTATTACAGTGTGGAAACAGGCCCTTCGGCCCAACAAGTCCACACCGACCCGCTGAAGCGTAACCCACCCATACCCCTACATTTACCCCTTACCTAACACTACGGGCAATTTAACATGGCCAATTCACCTGACCTGCACATCTTTTGGACTGTGGGAGGAAACCGGAGCACCCAGAGGAAACCCACACAGACACGGGGAGAACGTGCAAACTCCACACAGTCAGTCTCCTGAGGCGGGAATTGAACCCGGGTCTCTGGCGCTGTGAGGCAGCAATGCTAACCACTGTGCCACCGTGCCGCCCACCATCATCTGTAAAAATAAAACAAAGCTTAAATATAAAAAATATTACAAATATTCACTTACGTGACTATGCTGTCACTTTAAATAGGTTATATTGCCCTTTTTAAGAGAGGTTGTAAAGACAGAGGTGCTGAAATGTCTGGAAAAAGCCTCATTCAAATGGGAGAGACCATTTCTCCCATTTCTGGATTTTTCCAATTTTGTTTTAGTTGTAGAAATCAGCAATTTCTGCAGTGCAAAAAGGTTCCAAGCTTCAGCAGATGATTCCTGACTGACTTGTTTTCTATGAAGTCACTTTGCAAGTCCACACTGATGCTCTGAAGAGCACCCCGCCCAGACTCATCCTCCTGTCCTATCCCTCTAACCCTGCATTTCCTATGGCTAACACAACTAACCTAAACATCCCTCCTGCATGTAAGAACCTGTTCTTGAATTTACCTTTTTGCAAAGAGGTGTGTTTATAGGATGCTGCTGGATTGAAGCAGTTTCTTATGTGAGCTTCTGTGTTGGGTTGGTTAAGTTTTCCAATAGTTAAGTTCTTCTAAATTCCATTTTCTTTTGTTTGTGTTTCAATAGTGGTGTTTAAATAAATTCTGTTTCTCTTAAAGCTGAGTGGTTTGACCAGGTACATCACATCTGAAATACCCACTTCACATCTGTCTTTAAAATAAGAAAACGTTAGGGTCTAGGCTACCTTCTTAAAATATTTTAAGGAAGTCTGGCCTGGTGCATAACACTTAGTAAATTTTGTTAATATTTATACATATACAATAAAGCCAAACAGTTAACATATCCAGGATTATATTTTTACTTGGAGGCTTTTAGGTTGTAAGTTTATACGAGAAAGGTCATCAGTTAACATGTACATGAGATCAACATTTATGGTGGCTCAGTGGTTAGCACTGCTGCCTCACCCGAATTCGATTCCACCCTTGGATGTGGAATTTGCATATTTTCCCCATAGCTGTGTGGGTTTCTGCTTGGTGCTCTGGTTTCCTCTCACAGTCCAAAGATGTGCAGGTTAGATGGTTTGGCCAAATTAAATTATCCATAGTGAAGAGGGATGTTTAGGTTAGGTGTGTGAGTCATAGGAAATGCAGGGTATGGGGTTAGGACAGGGGCATGAGTCTGGGTGTAGTGCTCTTCGGAGGGTCAATGTGGACTCGTTGGGCTGAAAGGCCTGTTTCCACACTATAGAGATTCTAAGATTTACATGAGTATGTGCAGTAATATTTGTAAGAACTGGAAAAGGATACCACACTCACGACACACTAAGTTGACATCTACTAATTATTAAAAGCTATCAATATGTGATTGCTACTGTATATCCTAATTGTTTTTAAGTTAACAATAGGTTTCCTGTAACCTTAATCATGAAACATTACCTGCAATCACCTTCAACTGAACATTCACAACAAAATGCATCAACTATTTCAGAAACTATTCTTACCTGTTCTAATCATTAAATGCCGAAGGTAGACTTATGTTATTTAACTTAACTAACCTTAAAATGTAGACTAATGTTGAAAATGTTTTGGTGAATTAAATGATTCACAAACTTTCCAGGGATAATTTATGAAGTCTTTTAAGCAAGTTATTAAGTAATTTGTTGTTCAAGACAGTGTTGGCTTCTTGGCTATTGTCAATGTATTCCCCTTTGTATTTGCCACAAGTATTTTTACCTTTTCTCAGAAAGTCCCAGTGAAGTCTCAAATGTATGATATGGTCAGTACTTGTCTTTCCTGACAGTACTGTTGGTATACTCTGATAGGAAAGGATGGATTTTATGTCCAACATCCCAAAAGCATGATTCATTTCCATTTTCATGTTATTTAAGTTTAGAAGAAAATAATCCATCACATTACAAATGACATTATTCTGGAATGCAGTTGGGAAATTAGAAATCTTTGTGTTTCATAGTCATTTACTTGTGGGAGGCCTTAATGACGTCCCTAAAAATGGTGTGTGTATGCACAAAGAAATGCCTCTACTTAAAATTATTGTAATATTGTCAAGTCTTCATTAACCTAATATTTCTAGAAAGTGCTAAAGCAGTGCCGGTGGTTTTGATTTTCTCGTATACAGCAGAAAACAGTTTTGTCATCCTGATCTTGAATAAAAGCTTTGGTAATATGTCAATGGAGCAGAATAGCTAATACAGTGGAGGCACAAGTCAGACTAGTTCATCTTTCCAGAACATGAAATTTATACTGTTTAAATGAATAAATTAGAACAACTACTCCCTGTGGTAGTGGTATTTGGGACATATGAATAAAAGGTGAAGTTCATTCATCTGAGTGTTTGAGTCACACATTGAGTAGATTTCTTTCTGTTCATAATTTAATTTGTGGGCACAGACACAAAGCTTACTCAGACTTACTCTATTTACTTTTCTCTTAATAGCGGATGGATAAAATTCACACTCAAATAAAAATTCTAACTGTGCGCTGGTTAGAGTTCTAATTTCTTTCTTTCCCTTTATTTTGTATTTTGTTTTCAACTCTAATTCTCTATTTATCTAGCTTGCAATGATCCATTACCACAATTCTATTATCAACAGACTGGAGCATATTTTTCAAATCTAAGTTACAGAGTAAGTGGTTTTGACTTCTTTCACAGTAAAATCACGTCTGGTTTATTTATTTCTGCTAATATATAGAATGTATTGTACAATAATGAGTTGAGTTTGACTTGAAAGCTGTATAAATATACTATCGTAGTCTTTTAAACATGACTTCCAACATTAATTTTTAGCCTCACCCTGAGCTGAATGTATTCCAATTGAAAGATTTTGCGCGGTCAATCATTACAATTCCTTTTAAGTTATACATTTCAATTTTTGGAGTGAGAGCTTTTCTAAAACAAAAGCTCATCATGATTGGAAGTAGGATGATCCCTCTTAGTTGCAGCTTGAAAATAAACCAGCTGCACACGGGCAGTCTGACAAAATCAGCAGCAAAGACTGAGCTCTCACCGAAAGGTTACACATTCAAGCAAATCCGCCCATGATTTGAATAGAAAACCAGTGACAAATAATTTTTTTTTTGCTGAATTCTCTGATCAAAGCAAATATTGACTTTCAAATATAGATTTTTCTGAAGATGTAATGCAGTTTCTTGGATGCACATTTATTCAACCCTCCTCCATTGTGATTCTATGTGGTAATCTAAACAACATTTTTACTTAATGGCGAAAAGAGTAAATGCAACACAAAATATGAAGTGGAGTTGTTGTTTTCCTCAATTTCACATGTTCTGGAAACTCCTGCAAACAAATAGGCCTTAGACGGTTAAGCTTCCACCATATCTGAGAAGGGGTTTACAGATGTAGGGCAAATCTACATCTCCGAAAGCCTTGCCTATGCTCTGCCGCTAGCTTTTTAGTTTTATAGACCTGATTGTCTGCGAGCAGCACATGCTTAGTGTCAACATTGCCACTATACAGGAAACTAGATTAGCTGAAATAAGCTGTATTTGTGGGAATAATTATACCTTCTACTGACAAGAAAGACCACTGTGAGCATGGTTTAGGCTTTTCAGTGAGAAACTGGCCAACGCAGTCTCCCCCAAGATGCCAATAGCAAAGTTGGAATGTCCCATCTTCCTGCTATCACAAGTTGTTCAATCACACTGCATTTAAGTCACCCAAGATGAATAGTTGTTCATCATTTGGAATGTTCCTCCCAATATCACCTTGGGAGACACAGAAATACGCGTTGTCTGAAATGCTGGCATATAGAGATCACAGAATCCCTACAGTGTGGAAGCAGGCCAACTGGATCATCAAGTCCACACTGACTCTCTGAAGAGCCTTCCACCCAGGCACTCACCCATCCTATCCCCGTAATCATGACACCACAGATAATTAAGCATGGCCAATCCATCTATCCTACACATCTGTGGACTGTCTGAAGAAACTGGAGCCCCGAGAGGAAATCCACCCAGGCACAGGAAGAATGTGCAAACTCCACACAGACAGTCGCCTGAGGGTAGAATTGAACATGGGTCCCTGGCACTGTGAAGCAGCAGAGCGAACAACTGAGCCCCTATGGTGTGGAGATGCTGTGTTGATGCATACACTGCACTGCACAGTTATGACGATGAAGATGAGTTAAAAAGAGCTTTTGTAGCCTCCCCTCCATGCTCATAACATTTGCCTTACCTGCAGTTAAGGTGCATTATTTGAAGACTACTATATGAAAAGGATTGTTTCCTGCATATTCATCATCTCTATAGATAGAAGGATGTTGCTGTCGACAGTATTTGTGCTACTTTAGTCACAATTCTTTCATTAAAAAATGATATATGACACTTGAGGCCTGAAATACTATTTATCCTATAAATAGTTTAAGAAATAAGGCATTCTGAAATGTTTATTTCATCCATCCCGAGCTTGACAAAACCAACAATCGCAAAGAACTGGATGGCTCTATTCCACTGCATACACTGCACAGCACAGTTGTGACGGTGAAGATGGGTGAAAAAGAGCTTTTTATGAAATTAAACTTTGCATTCAATTCTGTTCAAAAGTATATCAATCACTCGATGAATACATGTCATTATCTGGTTAATATTACAGAGAACCCCATATTTGCCTGAAATGACACAGCAACATAAAAGTTCTACTGTCCTTCTGCTCCATTTTATCTTCCTCCATGAAAAACACCATGCCTCAGTGTGGCAAAGACTTATTCAAAACTCCCAGTCCTCTCACACTCAGCCAGACAGCAAGAAGCAAGTCCAAGCTGTCCAGGCTTCATGTCAGGAAATCTTGCAAATTTGGTCTTGACTGGAACAATTGATCCTTAAACATTAAGCACTCCTTTGTTTCAAACATTTATTATTGCTGCTAATCATAGCTGGTCCAGATATCAGTTGAACCTTACATTATTCATCTTGACTCAGGGCTCATGCATTATGTACATACTTATATGAATTTCAGGACTGAAGCTCCACTACTCTTTATGCAATTATATATGGATCAGTTGCAAAGGGGACTTGGAACAATGACGGTGTTGTGGCCAGATTATGAGGAGAATCAAATCGTGTTTGAAAACTTATGTTCTTTGTTTTTGTTAAAAAACTAACCTCCACAACTTTTATCCCAGTTTACTGCGTTTTCAAGTTGCTGCCTTTTCAAGTTGTTGCCTGATGGCATAATTAAATTTAGTCTCATTTTCCAGCATCACTCAGGTGCCACATCTACCGAATGTTCCAGAAGGGTCAGCGTGAGGATCAACTGAAAATATTCTGGGGTCTCAGACTTACAATTTTTGTTGGTGGTCACTTGCGATGTTGCTTGATGACAGCAAAACCTGAACAGATTCTTCAAATGCTCCACTCAAAGCAATCCAATTTATGACAGACCTCATAAAATCCATCTTCGAAGACCTCTAGAGGAGGCTGAATACCTACTTTAGGATGCCATCCTGAATTGCTGGAGCATGGCCTTACCTAAAAATATGCTGTTGAATTGGAAAATGGTGGTTCCCAAAATGAGACCATATTTTGCTGATAGTGTACACATTAAATCTGAAGAAGTTTGTTGTTATGGCTGAGTGGTTAAAGCGATGGATTTGCAATCCTCAATGGTCTCCATTTCCAGGTTGGAATCCAGAAACAAACGCAGAGAATGCTGGCAAAATTTTGCAAGTGTGGCAGCATCTGTGAAGAGAATAACACAGTAAATATTTTGAGTTCAGTGCATCAGAACGGAAAGGTGTTAGAACTTTTTTTTTGCATATTTTTGACAGAGGCAGAGGTCTGGTGCAAAAGGCAAAGGCTTTGTTAATAGTGGAGAAAGAGAAACAGAGATGTCAATTAAGTATAAATGAAGGTGTGAAAGGAGGAAAATGATTCCACTCTACTATGAGCAAAGTAATCAAGACATGACAAGTCAAGGCAACGGGGATCCAGAGGCTGGTTAGAGGGTTGGGAGAAAAATATAATACAGTCACTTTCTGATTTATTTAATTCAATATTATGACCTCAAAGCTGTAACGTGCATTCATGGAAAATGAGTCATTACTCCTCGAGCTTGCATTATGCTTCATTGGAACTGTGTAGAAGGCCCAGGGCTGAAACGTTAGCATGGGAGCGATGTGGTTTATTGAAATGGCAGGCAACTCGGAGCTCAGGGTCTTTCCTTTAGATGAAGCAGAAGTGTTCTGCAAAGCAGTCACCCAGTCTGCATTTAGTCTTGCCAATGTAAATGGGACTGCATTGTGAGCAGTGAAAGCACTAGATTGAAAGTAGATTGACAGAAGTACAATTGACTGCTATGCAAAATACTTCTACTCTCTCCGTAGGAATGAGCCTTTTCCCTGCAATATTCACACAACTGAATGTTGGGCTTTCCCAATGTTTAAGTAATCTGCAGATTCCAAGCACTCCTAGTCTGGAGGCTGGTTAATAAATTAGTAAATTGGTTAGTAAATTATTTTACTAAAGTAACATATTCTCTTAACTGCTCTGGGCAATCTCCATTTTCTAGAAGAAACAATATCTGCATCTGACTTTAGTCAGATGTCCTTCAAACTGCCAAAAAAGCTTTCTAACTTCTGGGTTTTCCCAAGCCAAAATCAACCCTTGATTATTTAAGACCTAAAGATATCTTCAGTATTTTCTCTCTCCGGTTCTAAAATATCACAATATAAACAAACTTCCATAAACACTTCAAGGCGATACATATTTATTTAAAAACTTAGTTCCTAAAAACTAACCGAGGTAATTTTTAAAGCATTTTAAATGTATAGACCAACACCCAAACACCATCAGTTAGAAATCTAAACTCAAAACCAGCATGATATTAATATGTATATTTCACACACCTTTTATTATATCACTGATACTGTTCATGTCCAAGGGTGGCACGGTGGCTCAGTGGTTAGCCTCACAAGGACCCAGGTTCGTTTCCAGCCTCACGCAACTGTCTCTGTGCAGTTTCCACACTCTCCATGTCTGTGTGGGTTCCCTCTTGCTGCTCTGGTTTCCTCTCACAGTCTAAATAAGTGCAGGTTAGGTAAATTGCCCATAGAGTCCAGGGATGTGTAGGTTAGGTGCATTAGTTTGGGGAATGGGTCTATGTGGTTTACTGTTTGGGGGGTCAGTGTGGACTTATTGGGCTGAAAGATCTGTTTCCACACTGTAGGGATTCTATGATGTGATTTCTTGCTGTTAACTGACTACCTCACCAATTTCCCTTTTGTGTGATAAATCAAAGGTACAACTTGTGCAGTGATTGTTGGATGCATTGACTGCCAGTTTCAATATGTTTGGTATCACTCAACAAAATGTGTTTCATCAGTGGTCTGCAGTACAGTCTTCCAAGGCACATGCAGGAAATGGGGATGTTAACATGTAACCTTTTCTTCTCACTATCTTCAATCTAATCATCGTGCAGAATGAACCATTTATTAAGTAAAATCATGACAGCTAAATATAAAGTGAATTGCCAGGATTTTGAAATAGCTATGCTAAATCTACGTGCTATTCCTCAAGTCAACAGTTTACTCTCACTAGCGATACTCATATTTAGGAGACAGATCCACACAGTCCTTCCCCTCCATACTGTCACCAGCCAACCACATGTACATGTGCATTGTTGCAAAGCAGAGAGATAATTGTAGATAAGTGACGTAAATAAGCATATAGGAAGTCATCCCAACTTGAACCAGGACAAAGAATAAAAGTTCAGGTTTTCATATGAGCACATGAGTTTGTGGGAAGATGCTATGTTGTTACATCCAGTCTAGGTTATTTCCATTGTAAAAAGCAATTGTCAGGTTAAATGAAGAAATAGGTGACGTATCTGAACTGTGTATAAGCAATCACACATCACTAACGATGATGACTCAGATATTGAAAGCATCACAACAGCTGCACATCAGTGAAAATGATATACATGCACTCACAATGACAGACCACACATCACACAGTGAAGTAATGATAACTGTATAAGAACTAGATCTAAAATAAAATGAAGAACTGCAGATTTTAACGCTCTGAAACAAAAACAGAAATTGCTAGAGAAATTCAGAAGGGTCACTAAACCCAAAATGTTAATTTGTTTTCTCTCCAAGATGCTGCCAGATGTGCTGAGTGTCTTCAGAAAATTCTGTTTTTGTAAAGGACTAGATGTAGTCATGTTGCACAATATCAAAATGTAATCTACACATGTAGAAACAATGTATCGCTATCCATCTTTGTAAATGCTATCAGATAAGAATTCCCACGTTTAAAGGGAAAAGCAGATGTTGTAATATTCCATCGATTCCAGACCAGAGTGTGCAATGTACATTTATGACAATCATATGTCATTATATTTGACGTGCTGGTATAAAGAAACCAGCTTCAACTTTGGACACTTTCTCAGTTTAAATAAAAACAAAAAGAACTGCAGATAGTGTAAATCAGAAACAAAAACAGAAATTGTTGGAAAAGCTCAGCAGGTCTGGCAGCATCTGTGGACGAAAAACAGAGTTAAAGTTTCGGGTGAAGTGACCCAAGTTCTGAGGAAGGGTCACTCAACCCGTAATGTTAACTGACTTCTCTTCACAGATGTTAGATTTCAATTTCACAGCTTTTAGTTTAAGAAATAAAAGCACGTCCCAATGAACCATGGCTTTTATTTAATCCAAGTTCTTTTACTCCTTACAGTCTCCCACAATATTACCAAAAAAAAAGACTAGATGATCATTTTATTCATTCTCATTTGGTTTTGTTACGTGAAACTTGCATGCCCTGTTTCCTATATTACTCAGAGACTGTACTACAACAAGTTCTTATACAGCTCCTTAACATAAAGAAGTATCTAAAGGCATTTTACAGAGCAAACTATGACTAAGCTACCTTAAAAAAAAATTCAGCAGATCATAGAATTGTTACAGGCTTAAAGGAGGCTATTCTGTATGTTCATGTTCATGCTATTCTCTGCAAAAGCAATTTGACTAGTTCAGCGTTCTTAGCCTTCTCTCTGAGCCCTTCAAATATTTTCCCTTCAGGTGTTTATCTAATATTCTCTTGAAAGCTGCATTTTAATCTCAGACATTGTATTCCAGAGCCTAATCACTCATTGCATTAAAAAGTTTTGTTTCATATCAGCATTGTTTCTTTTGCCATTCGACTTAAATTGGTATCCTTAAGCTCCTTTAGCTAGAGTTTCTCTCTACCAAGTCTGTCCAGATCCTTCAAAGTTTTTAATAGTCCATCTATGCTGCAGCTTTCTGCAGTCATGCTTCATTTAAATAACTGGGAGACTGATTAGCAAGGTTAGATCTCATGGAATACAGGGAGAACTAGCCACTTGGATACAGAACTGGCTCGAAGGTAGTAGACAGAGGGTGGTGGTGGAGGGTTGTTTTTCAGACTGGAGGCCTGTGATCAGCGGAGTGCCACAAGGATCGGTGCTGGGTCCACTACTTTTCATCATTTTTATAAATGATTTGGATGCGAACAGAGGAGGTATAGTTAGTAAGTTTGCAGATGACACTAAAATTGGAGATGTAGTGAACAGCAAAGAAGATTAGCTCAGAGTACAACAGGATCTTGGTCAGATGGGCCAATGACTAAGGAGTGACAGATGGAGTTTAATTTAGATAAATGTGAGATGCTGCATTTTGGAAAAGCAAATCAGAGCAGGACTTCTACACTTAATGGGAAGGTCCTGGGGAGTATTGCTGAACAAACAGATCCTGGAGTGCAGATTCATAGTTCCTTGAAAGTGGAGTCACAGATAGATAAGATGGTGAAGAAGGCGTTTGGTATGCTTTCCTTTATTGGTCAGAGAATTGCGGCTGTGCAGGACATTGATTAGGCTACTTTTGGAATATTGTGTGCAATTCTGATCTCCCTTCTTTAGGGAGGATGTTGTGAAACCTGAAAGGGTTCAGAAAGGATTTACAAGTGTGTTGCCAGGGTTGGAGGATTCGAGCTATAAGGAGAACTGAATAGATTATGGCTATTTTCCCTGGAGCATCGGAGGCTGTGGGGTGACTTTATAGAGATTTACAAAATCATGAGGGGCTTGGGTAGGATAACTAGAGAAGGTCTTTTTCCTAGGGTGGGGGAGTCCAGAACTAGAGCTATAGGTTTAGGGTGAGAGGGGAAAGATTTAAAAGGGACCTAAGGGGCAACTTCTTCACACAGAGGGTGGTGTGTATATGGAAAGAGCTGCCAGAGGAAGTGGTGGAGGCTGGTACAATTGCAACACTTTAAAAGGCATCTGGATGGGTATATGAATAGGAAGGGTTCAGATGGATATGAGCCAAGTACTAGCAAATAGGACAAAATTACATTAGGATGTCTGGTCAGCATGGACAAGTTGGACCAAAGGGTCTGTTTCTGTACTGTACATCTCTATGACTCTATGACTGTATGTTGCCAGACCTGCTGAGCCTTTCCAGCAATTTCTGTTTTTGTCTCTCAGTTTAAATGGTCAATGTAACATGTTCAGTCAAATACTTATGGGTATGCCAGTACAGAAACATCAGTAAGCACTGTACAAGGACTATGTGCAAATTTGTGATATTATATCAATGTAAGCAGTTATTGTTGTTAATAAACTCAAGTTATTTGTCTTCATAAGAATCCAGTCTTTATGGCAAATGTTCCAAGAGCTAAAATAAAGGGCAGCACTCAGGCCATGTCATAACATGGTCATAGCAATGGTGTTTAATCGAATGTTGGTTTACTTAAGCCATTTCCTACTTCAATTATCATGTGCTATGCCAGAGGAGGTCTGCTTTAGTAATTGGCTTAGATCATGTGGCAGTAGTGTAATGAGTAGTTGTTGATGACCCTGATGGAAACAATCTTGCTCCTTGATCCAAAACTAGTACTACAAAGATTTCTGTGTCTAATAATTTGGCCTTCCAAATCCTTTCACTTGTTGACATGAATTTAAAAACAGAATGGCTGGTAAAATGAAAGCAGGCAGCCTCATTATAAATAAATTGATCACTTGGCATTTAATCAACCTCAGTTTAATAACAGGACATTTGTGGCTTCAAGGTGGATTGAATTCCTGTTTCAGATTTTTTGGATTCCAACTTCTGATATGGATCTGACCGCTCAGATCTTGGGAGTTATTTTTCAGCATTATGAATGGCACCCATCATTAGAAATCCAACATTAAATGACCTTTTAGAACTTGGTCACAGAGTATACCCAAGTCTAATTTCATGTTCAAATTGGGCTGCCTTTTTAAGGATGATGGTTTACGGAATCATTGTGAACAGTTCTTTACTCAAGCCCACAGCAGTTCCTCTGTATTCTATGTCTGATATTCTGTTTGTATAATTGATGATGAGTGACAGAAATCAGACTTGGCTTTAGGAATATCCATGTTACGAATCATTGGAAGCCAAATCTCAAAGATAATTTAAACTCTCATTTCTATTTATAAATTATGAACAGAATTGAGGGAACAGACATCTCCCACTAGTGTATGAGAATGGCTGAACAGTAATTTAAAACAGACCTAAGTATTAACTGGACAGTGCATTTTTATTACTTAAATGCTTGCCATCATTTGTTGGTTATCACAAATTCAATATTTCAAATTTATTCTTGAAAGCTGGGCATTTCAATTAGCTTCCTCTAATGGTTTGCAGTGTTGTGAAGTTGCAGGTGATGGAATAATGCAACCTAATTTTAAGCATAGCAGGGACTGGAGATTGTTGTGCTGAATAAATTAATAGTGACTTATGCATTTATTCCTGGAACAGTTTCATTTTGTGCACAGTGTCAGTAATTGTGTACCTAATTGCCTATTATGATAGCCGTAGTTCAAGCTATGGATAGTGCCTGAGGGGGTAAAGACAGTTGTAAATAAAATTCGCTTGTTTGAGGAATTGCAGCATTTTTATTTTTGATGGAAGAAACATAGGATGGAATCTTATAGGGGTCTGAATGCTATGGGCTATGGTGAGTATTGTGTCAGAATTAGGCAAGAGGTCCTGTAAGGTCAACCTCAACTCAAGGTGTTTGGTGTTATGCAGAACAGCACTGGAAGGAATGGTAAGCAGTGAGAGGGGTATTGTTGACAATGGCCGCTATGGTGGCACCCACAAGGGAAACACAGAGAAGAAGAGTGTCCACGATTGAGATGTAACATTGATTTTGTTTTGGGCATGGCAGCTATCATATGAAAGAGGATGTACATCCCCTCCAAGATAAAATGCACATTAATTAGTTGATTCAGCATATCGTAACTTTTTGAGTGAAGCTCCTAGGGATTCTATGCTCAGGGAGCAGAGAGGACTGTTGGAGACCAAGTTCAAAGTGTTGCATCTCCACATGGGATTTGGATGGAAATGGCAGGTTTGTGCAAAGCAAAAGGGAACACAGAGGCTATAGGGGATACCTGGTGACCAGGTGGAGGCCAGTGCTAATTCTGTCCGCCACAGACTGCTTTCCCTGCCATCACTTTCCATTCTCTAAATGCAAAATGCAACTGAAAAATGGCTGGGACTGCACCCACGGTGAACAGAGCCAGTGTCACTTTGGTGGGTGAAAGCACAAAATCCACATCCTGCTGGATGCTAGGACATTGCATTGGCAAAAGCATGAAGCATGCATTTGTAAACTCCAGCGACATTTCATTTGCAACCATTTCTTCACCAAATTACCATGTATATGGAGTGAACATAGTTCTATGTTTTCATCAAACATGGATCAAATCTAGTTGGCTCTATGCCATGAGTGTTGTAAAATAAAATATTATCATCTTAGTGATGCGGAATTTAGTGGCAATGACTTAAAAGGAGATGAATGCTGACAAAAAGCACCCCATCACTTGTAGAACTTCAAAATCTGGTATAGGCCAAGGATAACATGCATTATAGACATGTAAGCATGACAGTGGACTGCACTAAGTTCAATGATCACCTTCATGGTTGATGTGGGTCTGGAATGAGAAGGATGTCAGAGCACAGACAACACTCCCTTTTTGATGTAATGTGTTGGTTACCAGCTGGTGTGGCATTTTCTCTAAGTTAGTGCACCCACTGTGACCAGGAGCAGACAGTAGGGCTATTGAAGATGTAGCTCTGTTGCCCGGACCAATTTGGGGGAGGGAGGGAGTCCCTTCAATATAGTCTGTATATCGTTCACATTTCTCTATTATAGAGTGAGCCCAACTGGAGCAGGCAACAAGGCAATGTGAGAGATGCTGAGGAACTGGGGGACCAGAAGGAGGAGGAGAACAAAGACATTGACATGAATGAAATTCTCCTTGTTCATGACAGGGCTCACATGTGGTGGGGACTATAAACCAGTTGGAACCTGATTGACACCCACTCTCAGTGGATGGATAATGACAAGCCAATAGTGTCCAGGGGGAGCACTGCGGACAGAGTAGCTGTGACTTAGAGATGGTGTTTAAATGGAATGCAATTAAAGGCAGGTCAGCTGTGTGACCTGGTGTTTGAACAGTGACTCAGGTGAGAAAATGGGACTGTATGTGTGAAGCAGTGTCAGGCGTGCCATCTATGTGCAGTGAGCAGGGTGGCTTTGTGGCTGTTGTGCCGTTACATTGCTATGTGGGATAACACTAGATTGCTACACTTGTCCATGTGCACAGCAACCTTTTAAAGATGGCACAGATGCAAAGGATGCTTATCTTCCTATCGATATCTATTGAGTGACAAGTTGTTCCGGGAATAGCGAATTGTAAGATAGAGCTAAAATCAGACATGAAGGACACCATGGGGCCTAGTTAGGTAGCTAATGAGGTGAGTTTGGTACAGTTTGATGAGAAATCTCCCTGGGCTGTGCAGCAAAGGATTTGATGAAACTCACACTTCATCAAAAAACATTAGACTCAACCCCCTGTACTAAGTGAGGTATAATTCTGCACAGACATCTGAGAAAATGTGAAAAGTTAAAGGAAAACTGCGTGTGACTGGATGAAGTAAATTTGTATGATCTCTGTTTTGGAACAGTTTACATGTAATTTATACATAGTATTTAGTCATAGAATCATGGATCTGTACAGCATGGAAACAGATACTTCAGTCCAACTTGTCCATGCTCACCAAATATCTTAAATCAATCTAGTCCCATTTCCCAAAATTTGGCCAATGTCCCTCTAAACTCTTCCTATTCATCTACTCATCCAGGTGCCTTTTAAATGTTACATTTGTACCAGCCTCCACCACTTCCTCTGGCAGCTCATTCCATACATGCACCACCCTCTGTGTGAAAAAGTTGCCCCTTAGGTCCCTTTTAAATCTTTCCCCTCTCATTTGTATATATGGACACCAGCAGAGCATTTGACAAGATTCTACATGGTAGGTTGGTTTGCAAGGTTAGATAGCATGGAATTCAGAGAAAAACTGCCATTTGGATACCCAAAACTGTCTTCATGGTAGGAAACAAAAGTTGGTGGTGGAGGGTTGGTTTTTGGTCTGGAGGCCAAAGTGGTGTGCCACAAGGATCAGTGCTGGGTTTACTCCTTTTTGTCATTTATATAAATGATTTGAATACAAATATAGGTGTGGTTAGCAAGTTTGTATTTGACACCAACATTGATGATGTAGAGAACAGTGAAGAGGCTTATCTCAGAGTACAACAGGACCTTGTTCAGATAGTCCAATCGGTCAAGGTTTGGTACATGAGGTTTAATTTAGATAAATGTGACATGTTGCAGGTTGGTAAGCAAATCAGGGCAGGACTTATACACTTAATGGTAGGGTTCTTTCATACCGTACTGAATGCTACAAATGTTTGGTGGCCTTTTGATGAAACATAATTTATGACTTAAAAGAAATACAAGTAAACAACCAGAAACCAACAGCTATACAGCTGCTAAAGCTTCCAGGATTTGCATAGATTTGAATGCATTCGAATGAGCATCTACAGTGAAGCTTATAATGGTTGATGGAGATGGGAATTTGACAGTTACACTGTTTCTTACTTAGTAGACACTGAGCAAAGAGTTATGCAAGCATTGCATGAGTATTGTAACCCTGAGACAATTGAAAGGAGTTGTGGTTAAGTGCCTGAATGTTTTTTACTTGCAACCTTGGGGTAAAAGCACAAGTTGAGAAGTATGTCTAAAATTTTTAGCAATTATCTACAGCTTTGGGGAATTGTGTAAATCTTGCAGCAGTTCAGGATCTTATGCTGAATTAGTGTCTCATACTTGAGGTCAATTCTCCATAGTTTGCAAGCTTGCAGAGTGATTTAAATACAACAATAAAAAAAGATAAAAATTATACTGTGCAACAGAAGATACCTGCACTGAAGCTGTTATGTTTCATATGTATGGGACATTGGTTAGGCCACTTTGGGAATATTGTGTGAAATTCTGGTCTCCCTCCTTATAGGAAGCATGTTGTGAAACTTGAAAGGGTTCAGAAAAGATTTACAAGGATGTTGTCAGGATTGGAGGGTTTGAGCTGTAGAGAGAGAGGTGGTTTTCCCTGGAGCGCGGAGGCGAAGGGATGACCTTATAGAGGTTTATAAAATCATGAGGGGGATGGATATGGTAAATAGGCAAGGTCGTTTCCCTGGTTTGCAGAGAGAATCCAGAACTAGAGGGCATAGGTTTAGGGTGAGAGTGGAAAGATTTAAAAGGGACCTAAGGGACAACTTTTTCCTGCAGAGGGTGATGTGTATATGGAATGAACTGCCAGACGGAGTGGTGGAGGCAGGTACAAAGACATCTGGATGAGTCTATAATAGGAAGGGTTTAAAGGGATATGGACCAAATGCTAGCAAATGGGACTAGCTAAATTTTGGATATGTAGTCGGCATGAATAAGTTGGACCAATAGGTCTGTTTCGGTGCTGTTTATCTCTATAGCTCTATGACTATGACCCGTGTAGAGGAAACTGGTTTGATCTTGGATTTTGTAGTACTTGGATTTTGGGGGCTATGAGTGGAGGTTGGGGTACAAATTGGCACTGCACATGAACACTTTTGGCGTGGCCCATTGAGGATGCAATTTTGGGGAGGACTTTATTACAGGTATTAGAATGTATGAATGAATAGACAGATGCTGATGTCAACCTGTACATAACATTGAATGTTTTTACACCAACAGTGCCATTTTCAACCCAACGCTTCAGCCAATGCTTTCTCTTAAATAAGCACAGCTAAATAAGGGATGGATCCAGTAGCATTACATAAAGGAGTTGTCATATATTTTCAATTAATTGCTCATTTGTATTCTACAGGCTTTTACTGAATTTGTGGAAATGCTGAAAGTTTTCTACCACTACTGTGTTTCAAGTTGATAAAGTTGACAAGCAGAGATGCAGTATGTGGTGACGATCTCAGTTCTGACCTTCACACCTTGTTCTCAGTCCTCTTGCTTCCAGTTATGTACTGTAGCTGCCATCCATATTGGCTGCAGTGTATCGTGGAGTAAAGGCAGCACAGAGGAGGACTAATTGCTCACAGAGAGATTATGAAAAGTGGAGAAGGGGTCAAAGCAGGTGATGTAATAACACAAGAAATTAAGAGGGCATAGGTTTAGGGTGAGAGTGAAAGAGAGAGGAGTGTATCACATTCTTTCTTTCCATAGAGAAACTCATGACAGGCCAATCTAGTTAGAAATGTCAAAATGGAGAGCAAATGTTTTTGCTTTGCCCTGGATGGTGTCAAGCTTCTTGAGTGTTGCTGAGGCTGCACTAATCCAGGCAAGTGGGGAGTATTCCATCACACTCCTGACTTGTGCGTTGTAGATGGTGGACAGGTTTTGGGGAGTCAGGAGGTGAATTACTCACCGCAGTATTCCTAGCCTCTGACCTGTTCTTATAGCCACTGTGTTTATTTGGTGAGTCCAGTTCAGTTTCTGATCAATAATATTGATAGTGTGGGATTCAGTGATGGTAACACCATTGAATGCCAAGGGGCAGTGGCTAGACTGTGATGGTCATTGCCTGGTATTTGTGTGGCACAAATATTATTTGCCGCTTGTCAGCCCAAGCCTGGATATTGTCCAGATCTTGTTGCATTTGGACATGGACTGCTTCAATATCTGAGGAGTTGCGAATGTACTGAATATTATGTAATCATCAGCAAACATCCCCACTTCTGACCTTCTGATGGAGGGAAGGTCATTGGTGAAGCAGCTGAAGATGGTTGGGCAAAGGACCCGACCCTGAGGGACTCCTGCAGAGGTGTCCTGGAGCTGAGATGACTGACCTCCAACAACCACAACCATCTTCCTTTGTGTCAGGTATGTCTCCAACTACCAGAGAGTTTGTCCCCTGATCCCTATTTTTTCGAGTTTTGCTCGAGCTTCTTGATGCCATAGTCGATCAAGTGCAGCCTTGATGTCAAGTGCTGTCACTCTCACGTCACCTCTAGAATTTAGCTCTTTTGTCCATGTTTGAACCAAGGCTGTAATGAGGTCAGGAGCTGAGTTACCCTGGCAGAACTCAACCTGGGCATCACTCAGCAGGTTATTGCTGAGGAGGTGCTGCTTGATAGCACTATTGATGACACCTTCCATCACTTTAGTGATGATGAAGAGCAGGCTGATGGGGCAATAATTGGTTGGGTTGGATTTGTCCTGCTTTTTATCAATAGGACACACCTAGAAAGTTTTCCACATTTTTAAGTAAATGCCAACATTGTACCTCTACTGGGATAGTTTGGCTATAGAAGTGGCAAGTTCTGTGGCACATGCCTTCAGTACTATTGCCAGAACGTTGTCAGGGCCCATAGCTTTTGCAGTCTCCAGTGTCTCCAACTGTTTGTTGATATTACAATGAGTGAATTGAATTGGCTGAAGACTGTTATCTGTAATTAGTGGGACCTCTGGCACTTCTGCCTGAAGACTACTGTGATTGCTTCTATCTTACCTTTTGGACTGATGTGCTGGGCTCTTCCATCATAAAGGATGGGGACATTTGTAGAGTCTCCTCCACCAGTGGGTTGTTTAATTGTCCACTCCATTCACAACTGGATGTGGCAGGTTGCAGAGCTTAGATCTGATCCATTGGTTGTGGAATTGCTTAGTCCTGCCTATCACTTGCTGCTTATGCTGTTCAGCATGCAAGTACAGAGGAACCTCGGTTAAACAAATACCCATTATTCGAAGATCGGATTATCCGAAGGAGCTCTCAAGGTCCCGATAGAAACATTACATCAAAGACGGGTTTCCAACAGTGATCGTGTCTTTTGTTTACAGTGATTGAACAGGCACCATCTCCAAATGAGTGACCTCCCTCCCTCTCTCTCCCCCACACTTTCCCTGGAGTTCTACAGAAGGGTGTACTCTAAACCTTCCCCTTCTCCAGATAATCTAACCAACATTGTCCTGTACAGGGCAGAGGTGGAACCTGTCAAAAAGTTGCAGTAAAAAGTTGTGAGTGTGTGTGTGTGCTATTTGGAGAGTTACCCCACAAAAAACAGCAGCAGCAGCAGTCTTATTGTTGGTGTCCAGTCTGGCTGCCCCGGAGAATGGGGCAGGGGCATTGCTGGATGGGGATGGGGGACCGGGGGCGATGTCGGGGGGTGGAGGGTGGTGTTGGACGGGTTGGGAGCGGCTTCTCGTGAGCTGTGTGCTGCTGCAGTCTCCTGAACGGGGAGCAGACTTTAAAAACTCCCAGCCCCAGAGGAAAGGCACTTAATCGATTAACTGTATAATCAATTATCCGAACAAAATAGTGCCTGCCCACCTTGTTTGGATAATTGAGGCTCCCCTGTAGTCCTGTCCGGTGGCTTCACTAGGTTGACACCTCAGCTTCATGTGTGCCTGGTGCTGCTCCTGGCATGCCTTCCTGCACTCTCCATTGAACCAGGGTTGATCCTCTGGCTTTATGGTAATGGTTGAGTGAGGGATCTGCCAGGCCATGAGGTTATAGATTATGCTGGATTACAATTCTATTGATGTTGATGGCCCACAGCACCTCATGGATGCCCAGTCTTGAGTTGGATTGGATGAGATTGGATGATACTACCATATGTTATCATTCCTTCCTGCTCTTGCATTTAATGGTCCTGTGACCCAACCTGGTGACATTGATATTCCTGAGTATTTGGAAGACGATAAGCACAAATATAGGGTTGCAATAAGGCAAATAGGAAAAACTAAAGGTGCTTTCTTATACCATGTAAAACTTAGAAATCAGAAGAGATCATGATATGAAATGCAAGTAAGAAGAAAGATTAGATAGGAGCTAACCATTACCTTTATCCTTTCAGCCGCTGTCTTAGTCATGGCTACTCTAATCATGGTATCCACAATCTCTTCCATCTGGGTAAGGACATTCTACCTGCTACCTTCAGGAATAACCTCCTTGTCCTCCAAGAGATATGGACAGTGTCTAAGGATTTTGTGAAATGTGTTTGGATGATATTTGTCATGTTGAATAGCAGGCAACTGTGCAAGTTGTGTGATGTGTGTGTTAGGTTTGAAGCAGAGTTCAGTCCACAAGTGTAAAATGAATTATAATTGATGGAATGTGAGTGATGGGATTGAGATGCATTGAGCAGTATGTGAGGCAAGTGATGCATTCATTCACAGTCCTTGATCACTTGTGTAGGTTATTGAACTTCTTTCAGGCCAGCTGCACTTACACTTTTGGCATTGACTTAAATGGCAATCTGCTTCCATTCCCTTCCTCTCTGGATATAGAACCTCTCTCTTTTCCTCTGTACCCTATATCAAGGTTTCCATTTGTGTCAGAGCACACTAAAATCCACTTTCTGGCAAGCTGTGCCATTTCTATGACTTCCCCTAGACCTTGTTCAATGAATTCCAATGCTTGCTCCAGCAAAAAAAAAGACACCCCTATTTTAAGAGGTGTAGATTTTCAGTAAGTATCGGGCGCTAGATTTTGCACATTGAATTGGAGCACACAGTCACTTAACAACTCACTTAGCACTGGCTGCTATTGTGAAAATGGGAAGATAACATCATGAACTCTATGTCTGATTTCAGGCCTTATTTAATTTTGACCAATGAATCTGTTTCAGATTATCTATTCTTGATTCCAGTTTGGCAGCCCACAGCAAACCAAACTACTGTGGCTGTTGAAAATCTGAAATAAAAATAAAATATGCTGGAAATACACAAGAGGTCAGGAATGATCTGTGATGAGGGAAGCAGTTAACATTTCAGGATGATCATCTCTCCTTAGGACTGTCAACTTTTTTTGTCAAAAGGTAATCAAGCTGAACTGCTAACTCTCCTCAGAGATAACTAGCAATGTTCTTTCTCTCTTGCAGTCACGAGATAATTTTATTCCCATTCGAAAGCCTTGGCAAACAGCAATTTGTTTGTTATGCATTAAAAGCTGATAATATTTCATCTTAATTTGTTTTAATTTATAAAAACCATAGTACAGTGAGAGGCTAGTATCCAGGCGCCATCTAGGGGATTGCTCAGACAAGGAGCTCAGTTGAAGCTTGATGAGGCTTTGCAGTGACATTAACAAAATCAGAAAACACAAAAACATTGCAAGGTGGGAGTAATATTTGGAAATTAAATCAACCCAGAAATGAGTTATTATTTTCTGTCAATGGGCAAATAAAAGGAATCACCCCTGCTGGACTGTTCACATTGACAGACCATTACATTTGTCTTTCTGCAACAGCGACTGATTAGATGTTTTTGAGGTTGGCGGGTGTTGGATTAACTAAGTAGTAATGTATGATTTTATCACTTCCTGTAACACCAGTAGATGATTGCATTCTTATCTGACTATGCTAAGAAGTCAGTAACTTGAACTTATGCGTCAGCTTTGGCTCTGCAATGCCACGCTCACACAAACCACAAGCCTGTGGCTTCAGGTCCCACTCCCAAAACGTACACACATAATCTAGCTGACACCTCAGCAAATTACTGAGTGATTACTGCACTGTCAGATATGCTGTCTTTCAAATAAGGTGCCAAAGAGATGCTGTCTTGATCAGATATCAAAGATACAGTGGTATAGTTTGAAGAAGAGCAGGGAAGCTCTCCTTGAATCTTGGCCAATATTAATATTAAGTACTGCACGACAGGCAAGATGGGAAGACATTGTTAAATTATTCTCCTATTGAGTTTAATGTAGGTTAACAACCAACTTGTAAGCCTGAATGCACATGTTGTCATATTTTCCCAAAGTGCCATGAAATGATGATTTAATATTTTTCAAGGAAACCTTGAAAAGCATGTGAGCAGCCTACTGCATATTTCATAATTGTTACTGAGGCTCAAAGAGTGAAAAGTGGTTTGTAAAAGTGGATTCTACAGCACATACATTATCTGTTGTTAAGCAAGCTTAACAATTATAGAAGCAGCCAACTTTTGCTGTTTTGCATACTTTCCAGCCTGGGATCCCTGGATAGTGGTAAAGAATGGGAATATGGAGAAACATTTTCCACCTCCTTTCCCTCCCTCTCTTCAAATTCCTACCAACTGCAATTCCACTGTCATCTTCATGATTAATCCTGTATGCAGAGGCGAATTGGATTATTAAAATGATTTTCCAAATAATTGTTGAATCAGAGAAGCATTGCTTTTACGGGAAAATGGGACACATATTTGGTGAAGAGTAAGTTGCAGAGAATGATATAGAGCAATGGGGAAAGTGTAGGAAGTCATTTTGGATTACTCTGGGCAAGAGCTGACAATGTAATGGGTCAAATTATCTCTTTCCGTGGCATTATTTTCAATGTGCTAAAATAGTACAAAAGTATGCCTTCATGAACATTAATATTGCACAAGTGCATCAAAAGCAGAGTTCAAAACATTAGGCAGGGTATTTCGGAGGAGTGGATCACACCGAGATGGATATTCTACTCCTTATGCGGAGAGAGCTCAGCATTTCTGACAGGAGACTCAGAGTTCCTTCAGAAATACAATGCGCTCTTTAATTCTGGCATGTCCTTGAAATGCAGGAAAGTGAGGGGAAATCAAGCCACACCCTTCCTTTCCTTGCAGCAGTTAATTGTCTTATTCTGTGATTTAAAGGTCCATCATCACAGATTTTGATAGCTCATGTGAAAAAGTAAGTACAGAAAGTAAGAGTGAGGTTGGGGTGCCAGGTAAGTATGGAACATTTATGGTAGATTGGGATGGGTGGGCGACATTGGGTACAGCAGAGTATCAAATTCCTTGGCAGCAGGATGGTAAGGGATGTTGGGTTTGGCTGCAGGTAATTATTGGATCCTGGAGTGGGTAGCAGAGTTATTGGGGCAAGAAGCAGCATGTTACTGGGTCCCATGAGGAGAGGGTTTGTTTTGGGTCCCAAATGGTGAGTGGTGTAGGTTGTGATGGGGGTGTGGTTGTTGGGTTTGTGGGGCAGGTTGGTGTCAGGTACCATCGGGGAGAGCAAGTGCTGTATCCAATAGTGGGGGATTGTCTAGTTCTGAGGGTGCATTAGGGGTAAGGGGATTATTGGGACCACTGGCAGGGTATTGTTAGATCCTAGAGGGAGAGAGGGTTTGGTGGATCCTGGCTGGAGGGCTTTGTATAGGTCCTGAATGAATGGGAATATGTTGGATCCCGGGTGGAAGGGGAAGTATAATATAGAATCCCTACAGTGTGGAAATGGGCTCTTCAGCCCAACAAGTTCACACCAACCCTCCAAAGAGTAACCCACCTAGACCTATTCCCCTACTACCCTACATTTACCCCAGACTAATATACCTAACCTACACATCCCTGAACACTATGGGCAATTTATCACAGCCAATTCACCTAACCTGCACAAATTTTGGATTGTGGGAGGCAACTGGAGCACCTGGAGGTGTCAGGTCTTGGGTGAGGAGAGGGATGTTGGATGCAGAGGGGATGTTGTTATTGAGTCAGAGTCTGAGGAGTCATGGGAGGCCTAGTTGGGTGGGGGGGATCTTGTGTGATAAGTTGAGAGGTCAACTTAACAGTTACTCAGGCGTTAGATTAGGTATGCAACAGTCTAACCTTTCTCATGTAGCTATTTACTTAACTGCAGTGGAACCCTCTCAATTCTCTAAATTAAATGGCTATTTCTTGAGGGTTCCCAATACAGGGGAATTGTCCAGCAAAACCTTCAATTTCCTTCACAACTCCTCAGAGTATTTAATGCCAATGATTCTGCAGTGTTCTGAGTCACAACTCCCAACTGCCCTCAGACATGACTTTGTGGCCATTGGAAAATCTGGGCTAATATTTATAATGAAGAGTGCAGGAGAGCATACAGGAACAGTGTTAGGCATACCTAAAACTGCAGAGCCAGCCTAGGTGATGGCATGCATGCCAAACAGTGCAAGCAACAGGCAATAGAAAGGGTTAAATGATCTCAAAACCAACATTTTAGGACAACATTCTGCAGCACTGTCATATCTATTCATGAATGCTGGTGGACAATGAGGGAACTAATCAGGGAAGGAGCTCCCATGCTCAAAAATGGGGAGCCCAGCACATCAATGCAGACAAGCCTGAGGCATGTGCAACCACCTTCAGCCAGAATTATCAAGTGGAAGGTCCATCTCGGTATCCTCCTGAGGTTCACCACATTACAGATGCCAAACTTCAGTCAATTAGATTCACTCCACATGATATCAAGAAAAAGCTGAAGGAACAGGATACTGCAAAAGCTATGAACACTGACAACACTGCAGCAATAGCACACAAGATGTATGCTCCAGAACTAGTCATGCCTCAACTCAAGCTGTGCACAACAGATAAAACATTGGTACCTAACCGACAGTTTGGAAAATTGCCCAAGTAATGTCCTATCCATAGTAAGAAGGACGAATCCAACCCAAACAATTACCACCCTGTCAGCATTGTCTCAAAGTAATGGTAGATGTTATCTACAGTGTTATCAAATGGAAATGAATAATAATCTGCAATTACAGAGAAATTACCTTCTCATTTGTGCTCACTTTGGTTCCTCTAGGGCTGCTCAGCACCTGATCTCATTATAGACATGGTCTAAAAAATGCAAAATAACTGAACTCTCGCAGTGAATTGACAGTGACTGCCATCAGCATCAAGGCAGTGTCTGATCAAGTGACATCAAGTTCAATCTTCCATCATAAGGTCAGAAGTGGGGATGTTTGTTGATGACTGCACAATGCTCAGTACCATTCATTATTCTTCAGAAGCTGAAGCAGTTTGTGTAAATTTCAGCAAGAACTCGCCAACATTCAGTCTTAGGCTGATAAGTGACAAGTAACATTCATGTTACACAGTGGCAGGCAATGAGCATTTCCAACAAGTGAGAATCTTTTTTTTAATAGATATTTTTATTAGAAATTTAACATTTTTACAAGTTTACAAAAATAAACTAAACTCTCAAGTATAAACATTAATATACAATTAAATCTTAAATATATAATCACCAAAATTTAACAAAAGAAAAATACTGAGAAAAAAAACAAAACTCAACTAACTACTAATCTAACCTACAACTAACCAGAGTGTATATTTAAGTCTCTTACATTATTCAAATAAGAGAAAGAGAAAAAAAAACAATGGATAACATAGAAATTGGGTAGTGAGATACACGCTCGGAATGTGTTAACATCAAATGTAACAAAACCCTTATTGGTGCGGGATTCCTCTCCCAAGGGGCCCCGGACCAGACAGGTTTGTAATCTCAATTAAATAAAAACCCTTGTTAGGATAGCCGAAATATCTGTATTCATATAATTCAAGAAGGGCATGCCATATTTTATAAAATAATTCGGTCTTTCGGTGCACCATATTTGTAAGGAAGTCAAGGGGAATACATTCCATAATTAATCTGTGCCAATTTGAAAGTCCAGGGGGGCCCTCAGCCACCCAGTTTACCAAGATATTTTTCCTTGCACAGAAAGAGAGAATAGAAAATAGTCTCTTCCCATGCATGTCCAGGGAGGGAAAGTTCGAAAAGCCCAAAAGGAGAGATACAGGGTCCACTTTAATTTCCATTCCTAAAATTTCTGTCAGGGTACTTGCTACTTAAGTCTAGTATCTACGGATCTTATGACAGGTCCATAGGCAATGTACAAGAGTGCCCTCCTCTATTTTATATTTGGGACACATTGGAGATGCTCCTGCCTTAAATTTTGCCAATCGATCCGGTGCTATATGGGCCCTATGAACTATCTTCAGCTGGATAGCCTGAGTTCTGTTACAGATGGTGATTCTTCTGGCATTTTCCCAAATGTCATTCCACGTTTCTATAGAGATTTCGAGTCCCATGTTTTAAGCAGATTGTCCATGTCTCCCAATACTTCATCATGTAGCAAATGATAAATAGTACTGATGGACGATCCCCCCATTGGTCGTAGTACTCTACATTCTCTATCTGATTTATAAAGACTATCTAATAATGTAGTCTTCCTCTGTATATAGTCTCGAATTTGGAAGTATCGATAGAGATCTCCATTAGGAAATCCGAATTTCTGACGCAGCTGTTCAAAAGACATCAGGACCCCATCTTTAAATAGGTCCCCTAGACATGAGATACCCCTGGATCTCCAGAGTTTAAAAGTGGCATCTGTAAACCCCGGTTGGAATCCCCATGCTCCCACTATCGGGGCATAGGGGGATGTTTTATGTGAATTGCCCTCATTTTGCCGCATTATATTCCAAGCTTTAATTGTGTTTAGTATTATAGGGTTTTTACAGTGATCTGTAATGATTTTCCTCTTGTCTGAAAATAAAAGGTTAATAAGTGGGTATTTTACTTGAGAAGCCTCGATATCCAGCCATATTGATTTTGGATCAGATAAGACCCAATCAGCTATGTAGCTTAATAGGGAACTTAACTGATATTTCCTAAAGTCTGGGAAGTCCAATCCTCCCCTTGCCTGTGGCAGCTGTAGCTTCTTCAGCTTAATGAGGGGCCATCTATGATTCCAGATCAAGGAACCCAACCAGTCATATAATTTAGGTAGTGCCAGCCTCGGCAGCATCACCGGAAGCATTCTCATAGGGTATAGGAGACAGGGCAGGACATTCATTTTAATTAGTGCTATTTTACCCACCCAGGAAATTGGAAGGTCTCCCCATCGCTGGAGATCCTGCCTTATCCTTTCCAGTAAATGCACAAAGTTAGCCTTGTATAACTGACCAAATACTGGGGTAATAAAAATACCTAAATGTAAGAAACCTTCCAGGGACCAACGAAAGGGAAAATTGGATCTGTCCATTAAGTGGGGTATCATAGCAAGGCCACCCATTGGCATAGCCTCCGATTTTGAGAAATTAATTTTATAACCTGAGAATGCGCTAAATGTATTAATAACTTGGATTAAGCGGGGTACGGACATAAGAGGATTACTGAGGAATAGAAGAACATCATCTGCATAAAGGGTAATTTTACGTTTACCTGTACCAATCCTCTGGGCCGTTGTATTCGGATCAGCCCGTATAGCTTCTGCTAGTGGTTCAATTATTAGCGTAAATAACAATGGCGAGAGAGGACATCCCTGATGGCAGCCCCTACCCACACTGAAGCTATCCGAACCTAATCCATTGTTAACCACAACTGCTTTGGGATCACTATACAATGTTGAGACCCATTTGGTAAACACCTTTCCAACGCCAAATCTTTCCAATGTGTAAAACAAATATGACCATTCAACCCTATCAAATGCCTTTTCCGCGTCTAATGAAACTACTACTTCTGGTATCTTTCCCTGATGGCAGGCTTGAAACATATTCAAAACCCTTCTAATATTATTGGATGATCTACGGCCCTTAATAAACCCCGTCTGATCCTCCTTTATGATATGTGGCAGTTCCCTTTCTAGTCTCAATGCTAACGTTTTAGAAAGGATTTTAAAATCTACATTTAGCAAGGATATTGGTCTGTATGACGTATAATCTTCTGGATCCTTTCCTTTTTTAAGGATAAGAGAGATATTTGCCTCTTTCAGTGAAGGCGGGAGACAGCCCTGACTGTATGCATAGTTATACATGTCCATAAGTGGACCAGCCAATATTTCTGTAAATTCTTTATAGAATTCAGCTTGAAAGCCATCTGGGCCAGGTGCCTTACTGCTCTGAAGTTGCCTGATTGCGTCAAGTATTTCTTGGACTGTTAGGGGAGCATTTAAGACCGATACCTGTTCTGGAGTTAGGCCCGGAAAGGTCAAATTTTTTACAAATGACTGCATCCTCCTAGTCCTGTCTTCACAATCCTGCGATTTATATAAATCAGAATAAAATTTTCTAAAGATTGTATTAATCTTTTTATGATCATGAGTCAAAATACCTGTACTTTCCTTGATAGACGTGATAGTTTGAGGGGCCTTTTTTTCTTTGCAAGAAATGCTAAGTATCTACTCGGTTTGTCGCCAAATTCATATAACCTTTGTTTTGCAAATAATATTTCCCTCTTAGCCGTTTGGGTAAGCGTAGTGTTTAGAGCTGTCCTAAGGGCTGTAATCCTTTGCAATTTGATAATAGAAGGTCTATCAGCATATGCTGTTTCAGCTGCTTTTAAGCGAGCATCGAGCAGACGCTGTTGTTCTCCCTTTAATTTTTTCTGGGTCGCTGAGTAGGAGATGATCAAACCTCGCGCGTAAGCTTTGATGGTCTCCCACATCATTGATGGGTTGCTAGCTGTACCTAAATTAATTTCTAAAAAGTTTTAAATTCTTGAGAGAAGTACTTTACAAATTTACTATCTTTCATTAGGAAGGGGTCCATACGCCAATGCCGAGGGGATGTCCCGTTGTTCCTCGCCTTGGTTTCCATATATACAGCAGCGTGGTCGGAAATTGCTATACTACCTATTTTACAGGATGATATGGAATTTTAAAAAATCCAGGGGGCAAAAAACATATCAATTCTGGTATGACATTTATGTGGATTGGAGTAAAAAGAAAAATCTCTGCCCTGTGGATGGAGACATCTCCATACATCTACTAATCCTAATTCTTTGTTCAGATCCACCAATTGTCTAGATCTGGGAGATACTCCTGCAGTACTCTTGGGAATCCTATCCATTTCCGGATCCATAATACAATTAAAGTCTCCATCTATAATTGTATGACGGGCACCAAGAGCCATCAATTTTGAGAAGGCTTCCTCATAAACTTAAAGGGGTGTGCCGGGGGGCAGTACAAATTTAAAATCCCATATTCCTCTCCATTTATAAGGGCTTTAATAAGAATATATCGTCCCGATTCGTCTTTTATCTGATTTAGGATTTTGAAAGGGAAATTTTTCTGAACGAGAATAACAACTCCCCTACTTTTTGAGCTAAAAGAAGAAAAAAAGGCCTGATCAAATCCACGTAATTTCAAGTGTTCTTTATCCAACAGGTGTGTCTCTTGTAGGAGAGCTATATCAACTCTTTCTTAAGATTTGATAATATTTTCTTCCTTTTGACTGGCGAATTACTCCCCTTGACATTCCAGGTGAACCACTTAACCGACTGATCAACCATAATCATCCGGGCAAATCCGAGACCCTTCGGGAGGGGAAACCCTATCCAGAACATCCCGAGCATAGAGCATATAAAATTCACAAAAATAAAGGCTTTCTAATACACTCACAACAGTATAATAAAAAACTATTTCTAAACAATAAAAAAAATATAAAACGTATTTAAATGGAGAATTTCCCCCTTGTTCCCAAGGGGTGTCACTTCCTTTCCAAAGGTCCATCGTATCCTCTCCCAACCAATGCCCCACCCTTGACACAGGCGCTCCTCAATAGGATGAGGAGAATTCAGATATAATACAAAGCTAGAGTTAACAGTGAGCACCCTACCCCCAGCCCCACCCCCCCACCCACAACAACACCTGGATATATTTGGTAATGTTAATACCATGTATAAACATATATAACTATAAAATTACAACCTCAACAAATAATAATTAAATATAATAATACAAAATAACAAGGGAAAACAACCCCACTCCTAGAGACAGAGGTAAAATAGAATAAGGTAACCACCTCCCCTACCAACATTAACTAACCCCCCCGGCTTGTGTATATATATATATATATATATATATACTTACATAATATACATACACACACACATAAAATAATTTAAAAAAAACCCAAGGGGGGGAGAAAATCGTTAAATAGAGAACAGATAAATAAATCCCTCTCCCCACCCCCCAAGATAATATTAAACAGTAAGGTAAGAAAAAAGAAAAAGGAGGTGGGATATAAACCGGAGTGGGGGAAAGGCAAACCAACATCCATTATCTCTTACAATTTATCTCAGAGAGTCCAAAAGTTCCTTAGCCTTTTCCGGCGATCCGAAGTTATACACGGATCCTTCATGGTTAAAGCGTAGCGTTGCTGGGTAGCGTAAGGAGTATTGAATATTTAAGTCCCTTAAACACTTCTTCGCCTCATCGAATGCCTTCCTCTTTTGGACCAGAGCTGGGGAAAAGTCCTGGAATAACATGATCTTGGATCCTTTATAGATCATGGCTTGGGAATCTTTTCCAAGATTTCTAGAGGCTTCTAGGTGTATCTGCCTCTCCTTGTAGCTCTGCAGCCGGAACAGGACCGGGCAAGGACGCTGGTTTGAGCCGGGCCCACGTATTGTAACACGGTAGGCCCATTCCACCCTTACCTGGCCTGATCCAGCCTCCAGATTTAAAAGCTGTGGCAGCCACTGCTCGAGAAACGCTGTAAGCTGGCCTTCCTCTTCCCGTTCGGGAAGGCCCAGCAAACCAATATTTTTTCGACAACCTCGATTATCGAGGTCATCAATATGATTCTCTAAGGTCCGGACTCGCTGTTCGAGAGTCCGGACCCGATCCACGGCCGATTGCGCTGTAGTTTCGGAGGTCGCGGCCTTTAGCTCCGCCCCTCCGACTCGGCGCTCAATTTCTTTAATGTCTCGGTTGTGCTTTTGCAGCGCGGCCGAGAGTGAGTCCCATCGACTTCGGGATTCTTCAATGAAAGCGTCGATCTTCGCATCCAGTTTAGAGATGATTTCCACGAGGCTCGCCTCTGTAGGTAAGTCCCCCAGGGTGGCTGCGGACGCCTCAGCTGCAGCTGGAGAGAGTGGGAGAGGGGTTCCTGCTTGCTGAGAGCTGCGGGCTCCCTTCCCTTTAGTCATTTTTACTAAAGATTAGATTGTTTAAATTTAATACTAAACAACTAATTAAATTAAACAGCTATTTTAAATGATTTGGTGAGTGTGGTGGGGGTGGGTAGCCCACTTTGCCCAAGTCTTGGGAGGAGCACTATAGACTCAGACTTGCTGGGTTGCCACCATCTTGGATCCCCAACAAGTGAGAATCTAATCATTACCACTTGACATTTAATGGAACTACAGTAATTGAATCTCCCACTATTAACATCTGGGATTAACAAGAAACTGAACTGAATGGACAAACCATATGACTAGAGTGGTGTTGGAGAAGCACAACAGGTTAGGCAGCATCCGAAGAGCAGGAAAAATCAATGTTTCAGTATGGCATTTATCTTTCCACCCCGAGGCTCCCAGCCTTATTCCTGTTGAAGGGCTTTTGCCCAAAACGTCAATTTTTCCTGCTCCTAGGATGCTGCCTGACCTGCTGTACTTCTCCAGCACCACTGTAACCTTGACTCTGATCTCCAGCATGTGAAGTACCCACTTCTGTCAAGCCATATGGATTTATGAGCAGGTCAAAGGCTGGGAATTCTATAGCAAGTAAGTCAAATCCTGAGTGACTCTCCAAAACCTCTTCACCATCTGCAAGGCACGAGTCAGGAGAATGATGGACTATTCTCACTTGCCCAGATAAATGCTGCTCCAACATCACTGAAAAAGCACATAATCCAGGACAAATCAACCCAGTTGAGTGGCACGTCTCCATAACCTTAAACATTCACTCCATCTGCAGGGAGTGGCAGTTTCTCATACCAAGAAGGTCCATTGCAACATCTCATCTAGGCTTTATATAAATTCTTCCAAACCCATGACTTCTATCAATAGAAGGACAAGGAAAATATATGAACAGGAACACACCTGTTTTGTTATATATAATGATCTGGATGTCAGTATAATTTTAAGGGACATGCTCATTCTACTATCACTGTATCATAGCATGTAACATAGGGTATATAAGTCTCATTCAATATCTTAACTAAGGTTACTTGACATGTGATGTGCTGATGAAAGTATGCTACTCTTTGTAACTGAATAACTTTATGTTGACCCAGACACAGATGTACCTGTGAATGTCATATTTAGCTAAATTAATGAGATGTTTATGAACATCCATTGGATCTTTCAGTATCACATTACACAAATCCTACTTCCTTAATTACAAGGGAGAACATAAGCAAATGCGCATTAGATAAAGGTATTATGCAATATGCAAAAAACACATCAACTATTCAAGTCCCCATCCAACCTCACACTGTTCTTAACTTGGAACCACATTGCTGTTCCTTCACTGTTGCTGGGTCAAAATCCACAAGCTCCTTTTCTAAAAGCACAGTGGGTATAGAAGGACTGCCGCAGTTCAGGAAGCTGACTCACTAGGACATTTTCAAGGGAAATTAGGTGACCTAGCCAACAATGCCCGCATCCCATGATAGTATAACTAAAGACATGTTGATAAATCAGCGATCCTGAAATGAATGCCTAGTGCTAGTTTTTACATGGAGATTATTGATCCAAAGTCCACATATAAAATTCAGGTATAAGCCAGCCTGAGGTTGGTGGACATATCCCATAGTATATAAGGCCATGACACCATCAGCCAATATGAGGCAGGAGCTGCACCCGCCAGTGGCACCTCAGAGAACTGCCACCCATCCGAGGCCAGCAGCTCTCCTCTACTGATAGTGCCTTCAGGAAAGAAGGCATTTTGTACTGGGACAAGGATTGGAAATAGTTCTAGGTTTTTGCCAGCATCATGCTGGTAGGCCCATTGAGGGATCTGAGAAGGATGGGGGTCAGCTGCAGAATGATTCACCAATGAGTCAAAAATCTTGTTGAGGAGAAGCCTCCAATGTAACTGCCACCATCCCTTGCAATGAAAGCTGCCAGGCTATCTTCGTCAATGACTTCCCTAGGAAAAGGCTAAATCCCAGTAATGATCAGTTGAGGCATTTAAGTATCTATTAATTGTCCTCTTTAGGAGTGAAATTGGTCCACAGTGAGTGGGCTGACTGATAAATCCATTGATTTTAGATGAAGTAAAACAGACACTGAAAAATATTTAGGGTAGTTCAGAGAAGACCTGACTAGAGTCAAAAGCAATACAGACCCTCTTTCAGAAGGGAGATGTTTCAGAGCAGTAAAGTTATTTCAGTTAAAAAGTTTAATTTGTGAAACTTTCAGAACAAGAGTGTTTGGCTAGAAATATGCAGGTTATTAAAAGCTGAGTAAATTTAAGCTCCCAGTTTTGTAAGTATTCATGCAAGAATACAACATAGTTTACAGGAAAGAACTTGTGAGAATTAATTATTTTGAATCTAAAGCTTTGATATAGAATGATGAATTCGCTCAATCTGAAGCACTATAAAGTAACACTGTAAGGAAAGAGGTTGAAACTTTGTTTTGCCGTGTATTTTAAGATTTTCCTAACTGCGTTTTACATCAAGATAGTTTTTTTTCTTCTTATTTTATTTACCAGATTTTGTGTAATAAACTTGCTGTTCTGTTGTTAAAGAAACTCTATAGTCTTCAATGACTATGCTTCAGAAACTGATCATCACATTAAATAAACTTTTAAAAAAATGTGATCTGTAGGCCAGATTTCATTGTGGAATTTTATTTTTCCAGTAGTGCCATCAGCTGGGATCTTAAGAGTATGAAAACAAATTTCTGTCTGCAAGTTGGAATAAAACTCCAGTTTTTCCATATACAGAAGTCTGGCCTGAGCTTCACTGAAAAACAAGAAGATGCTATATTCTCCATGCCAATTATTCTTTGTAAATTTTGAAACAAACTGACAGCAAAATAACTAAGTTATTATTGCATTGGTTTACTATTATGTGTTTTAACAAAAGCACTCAATAATATTGAGATATTTCACTTAATTATTGCCTAATGGTATGATGTTATGCAATGAACAATAACAAAATTTTACTTTCAAAGCAAAGTTAAACCCTGTCTTCACATCATTATTAATAGCGATGATTCACGTTAAACAACAACTGGTTAGCAGGTATGATATAATACTTTTATCACAGTAGTAGCAATATTAGAAACTTTCAAAAACCACAGTTGTGGGAATGTTTAAAAAATGTATTTTACATGGCTGCTTTCAAGTTTCTCAGTTTTATTCTTGTTTCCAAAAGGAAGAAAATGAATTTTCATCTTTCAGCACATTTATTTTCATTTGTTATTGTAAAAGACCAGGGATTTCCTAAGAGAACTTAATCCACAAAATCATGGTGCAATCTTTAATGTTACTGTTCTATGATAGATTTATCTTCTGATGACCTAAGTATAGAACTTTATTGATCTCTCTTTACTGGCCTACATAAGCTATAATTCAAAACTAGTGAGAAAATCAATTGCACATCACCTTACTAATAAATCCTATGGTTTCACCTTCATTCTTACCACCTTTGCTGCCATTTTCTATTAGTTGGATGCAGAATTTTGAGTACAGAAGTTGTTGCAAGCATGCTTGTTGCTGGCTTTTTCTGCCAATTCCAATTTACACAAATTAGTTTTCAACATTTCCAGGTGGTGTCAATTCACACATCTTCAGCTATAAGTCCTCTTTGTAACATTACATCATGGTTTGGACATGGTATGGATACCTTAATGTAATCTTGAGTGGATTACAGAAGCAACATACTGTTTTACAACAAATAAACACATTCTCTAAATCTCTCCAAATAATAATTCTTTACATTTGCAACTTTAATAAATATCTAGATCAAATGGTTATATCCCATTTCAAAGGTTCTTTTTAATAGGCATTTTTTATAGCAGTAGTTTAAATCAGAGAACTTCACTTTTTCATTCCATAATGCTATTTTAGAATTTCTGTTGTACTGCTAATCATACAACATGGCCTCAGGAATTCAATTTAACTTGTTGAAGCGCCAAATCAGATCATCATTTCTCATTAGGATATTGTCAGCTTAGTAAGCTAAGACTTGTTTGTACCATTTTTGTCTGAAGTACTAATGCAAGTGCTTTCAACAGACAAGAGTTGTTTATAAAATTGATCCTTTCTTTAAAAAAAATCAGCATTTTTGTTGGGCTACATTCTCTTGGGTTAATGTAACGTAGTCTTGTGAATTTGTTATTTCACTTTTCATTTATGTGACTGGAATACTTAAAACACAGATCTCAGACATATATATCCATTGTGGTGAGTGTAGACAGGGCATTAATATTGATCCTGAATAAAAGAAATACATTTAAAAGAGAAAAGGTGAAGCAGATTAAAGCTTTACTTCTACAAAGGACATAAAGGGGAAGATGACAAAAGTGGAAAAAATATTAAATGGTGTCAATTATGTAAATCCAGCATATTACTTAGGCAAGATCTCAGAGCATAAAGACGATTTACAAATGAGGTTAAAAAAAACTAATACACCAGTACTGGTTCAGCGTTAGTACTCTCACTTCTGTGTCAAACATTTCGGAGTTCAAGTTCCATTTCAGAGATTTGAGAGCATTATCAAGGCTGACACTTCAGAGTAGCAATTCGAGGGTGTTGCAATGTCAGAGATGCTGTCTTTCACACAGTTTGTTAAATCAAGATCAGTTTGTTAAAGTAATGCACCATCACCCCATTCTAAGTAAGAGAGTTTTACCTGTTTCCTGAGCAAAATTCATCCCTCAAACAATATCAATCAAGGAGATCATCTTCTCCTCCTTGATTGTAAGAAGTTGGATCTCTTTGTGTTTCCCTGCACTGCAACAGTGGCAAACATCATAAGGATTTAATTGTTTGTAATATTTTTCATCTATTGTGATTATGTGAAAGTTGCTATGTAAATGAAATTTCTATATTTCAATGTCAAAGACATTTTGGAGTCAGTATGAAAATATTTCAAATGATAGTGTAATGGCTGCAAAGGCATGTGGAATGTACAAAATAATGTCTCATATCTAAAGCAAGTAAGTTGGGTTCAGAGGATGTAACTTTGGGCTGATCTGGTCTCTTCCTTTTTTTAACTTAATATTATTTGATTAGGTTTTTAGAAAACCATTGGACCTGGATGCTGGAGCTGTTTTTGCCATTCTCTTTGCAAATGACGCTCCAAATTCTTATTTTCTGTCAGTGGTTTTGAGTTAAGATATTAACAAAATGGGACATTTCTGTACAGATCATTTCAGAAATAAACAGAAAATTTAAGAAGCAATGTGGAAATCAGAGAAAGGAAGTTGCTTATTGTTGGCTTTCATATTTCACCGCAGACTGACTGAAATTTTTTTTAAACAATAATGTTTTTTTTAAAACTGCACACTCACTTCTCTACCAAATTTTATTTTCTCTATATTGAAAGGATTCTGTCTGCCACTGGTACCTTACGTTATCTCAGCAATAGTCCCCTTTCTGCAGTGATTACCGTGTTTTATATAGCTTGGGTATCACCTGCTGGTGGCTTATGATGTCAGGCGTTTGCTACTACTAATCTCTATGTTAAGTTTAAGAGTCTGTCTAATCATTAGTTGTTGAGGATCAACCACTAGAATGTTAATAAGAAGAAACACTTGTCTTACATTACAAAGTGCAGTTTAATCACATGATAGCAATAGGTATAAATAACATTAAATCGTTAGGCATAATTACAACTATCCAGAATTAGAGATGACATGCCTGTCTCCATGCAGACCTCACCCTAGACTGATACTCCACCCAAAGATTAATATATCATAAGACTGCATAAAGGTAATGCAACTTCAATATTAACTTATTCAAAACTATTACCTACAACACATTGGCCTATAAAGTTGACAATGTTTTTTGAGCTTGTCTTTGGTAAAGTGGAGGCATTGTGCATGTGGTGCCTAGTTTGGATGAAGTCAATTAATTGCTCTCTCTGGACACTGGGTATATACCCTCTAGCTGAGATACCTCCTTTCTCTCCACCTTCATGCTCTGTTACCTCTTCAACTCCGCTTTGTGTAGCCTTTGTTCATGCTTCCTTTTATGCTTTAGTCTAAGGAAGGTAGTAACTAAAGCAGCCATGACTGGGAACATGTCTGCTGGCCATAATCCTTGACCAAAGCCTTCCTCATGTGCAACATGTACAATGCCACACCCTGTTTATTTAAACTACGTTAAAAGGTCACTCACAGCATATCCACAAATGCAGGTGGAGCCAGCAGAAATTATACAACAAATAACATGAAAGTCGTTAGCGATCACTTTAAATAGATTATCTTTCATTTTGCTCAAAGCATGTTGAGTTGTGCAGACAGGGCATTGACTGTGAGAAACAGTGAGAAAAATGGCAGTGCTGAACAAAGTCACAAACTGCTTACTTCTCACGCGTATTTTCATGCTTTCACTGTCAGAAGTCACATGACACCAGATTATAGTCCAATAGGTTTATGTAAAATCACAGTCATTCGTAGCCCTGCTCCTTCGTCAGATGAAGTGATCCTTCTCCTGACAAAGGAGCAACGTTTTGAAAGCTTGTGATTTTAAATAAACCTGTTGGACTATAACCTGGTGTCTTGTGACTTCTGACTTTGTCCATCCCAGTTCAACACCAACATCTCCACATCATGCTTTCACCTAAATGGTTTTGAATACAGACTTTAACTGGCTGGGTAAATGTCTAAGTGGCAATTTTGGCTCTCATGGCACAGAAAGTATGGGCATTACAGAGACATGTTTTGGGAACAATTTATCAGTTATGGGGTTAAGAAAAGGAGGTGATAGTGAAAATGACCACTCAAACATTCCACAACAGGAATTCTTATTTATTGTGTTTTTAGGCTTTGTTATAATAGACACTTTATTGATTTTTTAAAAATAGCATACGTGGCACACTGTTTCCTACAATTAGAGGCTTACATGAAATGTAAAATCCTTTAGAATCAAGTTTCATCTTGCTGAACTGAAATTCCCTCCACAAAGATTACATTTCAAACATTTAATAAGCAAAGTATAATTCCACATGTGAGCATGCATGCCCCCACAATATTATATTGCTTGACTCTTAAAGCATTGTTGTCTGGCTTTGACCTGTTTTATGGTTGGTTCAGCAGCTTTTTTTTAAACTGAAAATCCATCTACTTTGAGAAAAGCATTTTTCCTGGGAAGTGAAAAGAGGAACTTTTTGAGAGCTATAATGCTAAAATATTGCTTGGAGATTTACAGAAGTGACTGTGTGTTATAACTGCCAAAGATGAGGTCATGTCTATGCCCCAAGGATAATATTTTAGCCCAGCAGTCGATGTTTGCTTTATTATACCTTTGGTTGTAGTTATGTATCAATAGTTCAGTCACACTTGGTTCAGTTCTTCACCAGGCAACAGACTTCATTATGGCTCTGGGATCCTAAGATAGCAATTTATTTTTCACAAGCTACCTCAGGGAAAGGTTTAGTTTTAAATACATTAGAATCCTAGTCAGTAAGAGGTGGAGGGATTTAGTCAGAACTGTTTGAGGAAGACAATCCCCTGGACTAGTTTCATACTTTAAAGTATAATTCTCAAACATTTGCTAGAATTCTTTCCAAATTTGATAATCATTAAATCTTTATTTGTGCATAAAGATAGAAAAAAAGCTTCAAATTTCTCATCAGTCTAGCAATGGCAACTTAAGCTGATCACCATGCCCCAATCCCTTTCCTTCTCCACATCAGTAAAAATTATGTGAGTTGTCACAAGATTATTATTCAGTACTACCACTCAGAAGCATTGCAATTCTATTTTTCCATTGGAGTATTGTTTGCAGTAGTCTAATATTGTGGAGAGATGGTGAGGGAATTCCAATCTGTGTTGGCAGAAGTCATTGATTTACTGATGTATAAGCAATGATGCTGCCGGATATTTCTGGTTCCTTTTAGGCTGCCACTGACAGGTTTCACATTTTCAACTTTTAGACAGGATCTAAATAAACTAACAGGACAGGGAGTGTGAAAGTACTAACTATGGTTCAGAAATATGAGCACAAAATCTAAACTAACACTCCAGCACAATACTAAGGTAAGTATTGCACTGTCAGAGGTGTTGTATCTCAGGTGAGACATTAATTGAAGGTCAGGTTTGCCCTCACAGAAAAAGATTGAATTGGATTGTTCTGGAGAAGAGTTAGGGCAGTATCCCTGGTGTCATGGCCAATATTTGTTTCTCTTTTAACTGGTTATTCTCAAATTGCTGTCTGTTCCCCCAGTGTGCACAAAATGAATATTGTCCTTCCTCTATTACAACAATGGCTATGTTTCAAAAGTATGTAATTGGTTTAAAGTACTATTGAGATATTGTGAGTTAGTGAAACGTGCTATATAACTACAGTGGTGCAGTATTCCCTGCCAGAGATTCCAAGAAGAGGAAATAATTGGGAACATTGTCTCTGAAGATATACCGGTCTCTTGTCAGCACCTCAGCAATTAAGTGTAATTGTGAGTGGAGACACTTAGCAATTAAGGTATTTAATTGGTCAATTAATGGCCACAGAAAGGGACTCAATTAACCAACTTCCTGATTACCTGCGTTCCTGGCAAAAGGGAAAACTGGCGAGTTTCCAGACTGGGTAACCATATTTGTCCGAATGGGTTTTTCAACTTGCCACAATCAGGTGTAATCTGGAGACTTGCATTGACGGTTAGTGTATGGCCTTTGAAAGGCACAGTCCTGTCCTTATCTCCCGCACCCTTGACTTCCCTCTTCCCATCATTGTAACCCCTCAAGAAGCAACAGAAAATGACTTATCTTCTAGTGATTGTCTCCCTTGAGAGGAGATATTTATCTACAGTCTTTAGGACCCAGAAGGTGCCAGCCACTGATTGGCCCATAACTTCTAGCAAGCCAGGATCCAACTATCGAAGACTATGATAGGCCAAGAAGGTTGTCAAATCTCATTGCTCAGCTCTTTATAAGCTGAATGGGTCTGAACACTTAACATGCCAACTCTACATACTCTCAAAAAGGGGAAATCTCAGCTCAAGTGTCTCAGTCCCTCACCCTCACATTTCTTTTTCTTCTCCCAGTGTCTGATTCTTTCTATTTCTCACTTCTGCTGTCTTTCATTCACTCTTTCTTGGTCATACTCTTCTTTGACTTCCTTTCTCTCTCTGTATCTGTCAATATTACCACCTTACAGGTAGCTGTGATTTTCTGCTGCAAGAATGTTACCTTTCTCTCTGTAATTAACATTTAACCAGCGTATCCCCAACATGTTAAGATACTATTCTGAACCTCTTTTTTTGATTACATTTTGATCCAAGGTTATGGTCTATTATTTTAATACATCCTAAACAAAGAAAAAAAAATCTTGGATGAAGTAGGTATGACACAACAATATATTTGGAGATCTTCATTAAATCAGTTGAAACAGTGCCTAAGACTGAGGAATTTCAAAAGTAAGTTGAATGAAAATTGAATTTGCGTAATCTTCAATGTTGGGTTAAAATCATTTCATTGAAAGTCTGCCCTGTCTAAAAAATAATGTTGTATTAATCAATTTAATGTGGGGATTTAAAGTAATATTTCCAAGTTTGTAGATGACACAAATGTAGTTGGGAGTGGTAGATGACAATAAGATGCGATTTGCAGAGGATAAATGAGTCAGCAAGGATTTTGCAGATTACATACAACATGGAGAGATGTTATATTATCCACTTTGAGAGGAGAAGTGAAAATACAGGATATTTCTTAAATGGTGAAGGGCTGGTAAGTGCCTGAATTCAAAGGCAATTTAGTGTTCTTGTTCATGAAACACTGAAAGTTAATATGTAGGTACTGCTAGCAATTCCAAAGACTTACAAGATGACTTGCATATAGGATTGAAGACGTCTTATTGTAATTATTTAGAACCTTGGTGAGACCCCATTTGAAATGCTGTGTGAAATTTTGGTCTCCATCCCTCAGGAAAGATATACTTGCAATAAAAGGAGTGCAATAAATGTTCTCCAAAGCAATTCCTGGGATGGAGGCATTAGCCTCTGAGGGATGATTAAATAGACCAGGCAGGTCGGAGCTAAGTGGGTAAGCATTAAGCGATTAAGTGAGCAGATATGAGACGCAGCCTGGTCCACTCTAAGAGCTGGGTGTCTATCCCTATTTACCGTATCCTTGCAGCAGCCTTTCAATGATTGTTGCCAGTGCACCTTGTAGTGTCGTTGAGTGCTTCCTAACCATGCTGCAAATGTATCAAAGAGGTGCCATGAGGTTGGCAATGTCTGTGGACAAAACTTGCATATGGTTGGTGCCCAAAGATCATGCCCTGAAATGTTATTTAAAGCTGAGCAATGTGGAGGCTCCTCACAGCCAACAGTGAGCTGAAGTTGCCAGGTAATCGCTCCGATGTCCATATCTACAATTCTCGACATCTTAGTTTGTTTGATGTGTTTGATAGGAGATGCAGCTGAATATTAATGAAGCATTTAAGAAGCTATGATCACCCTGAATTGACAACTCACTGCTGCCTAAAGACAAACGCATCTCAGCGCCTTGTGTATAAATAAAAGATACAACAAGTTGGTCCAAATGTTGAAATGAGTCTCATTGGACTTCTCAAACAAATGGATTCTGGATCAGTGGTGCTGGAAGAGCACAGCCTCCGAGCTTACTTTCACAATCAGGACTCCCGCCCACCTTCTGAGGACCCCTTCGCCCACCTCCAACACACTGCATCCACCTGGACACCCCGCGCTGGCCTATTACCTGCCCTCGACCTCTTCATTTCCAACTGCCGCCGGGACATTAACCGCCTCAACCTGTCGACCCCCCTCCCCCACTCCAACCTCTCACCCTCACAACGCGCAGCCCTCCAATCCCTCTGCTCCAATCCTGACCTCACCATCAAGCCAGCGGACAAAGGGGGCGCAGTGGTAGTCTGGCGCACTGACCTCTACATCGCTGAAGCCAAACGCCAACTCGAGGACACCTCTTCCTACCGCCCCCTTGACCATGACCCCACCCCCCATCACCAAACCATCATCTCCCAGACCATACAGAACCTCATCACCTCAGGAGATCTCCCACCCACAGCTTCCAACCTCATAGTCCGGGAACCCCGCACTGCCCGGTTCTACCTCCTTCCCAAGATCCACAAGCCTGACCACCCTGGCCGACCCATTGTCTCAGCATGCTCCTGCCCCACTGAACTCATCTCTACCTACCTCGACACTGTCCTATCCCCCCTAGTCCAGGAACTCCCCACATACGTTCGAGACACCACCCACGCCCTCCACCTCCTCCAAGACTTCCGTTTCCCTGGCCCCCAACACCTCATCTTCACCATGGATATCCAATCCCTCTACACCTCCATCCGCCATGACCAGGGCCTCCAAGCCCTCCGTTTTTTCCTCTCCAGACGTTCCCAACAGTACCCCTCCACCGACACTCTCATTCGTTTGGCCGAACTGGTCCTCACCCTTAACAATTTCTCCTTTGAATCCTCCCACTTCCTCCAGACCAAAGGGGTAGCCATGGGCACACGTATGGGCCCCAGCTATGCCTGTCTCTTTGTTGGCTACGTAGAGCAGTTGATCTTCCGTAATTACACCGGCACCACTCCCCACCTCTTCCTCCGCTACATTGATGACTGCATTGGCGCCACCTCGTGCTCCCGCGAGGAGGTTGAGCAATTCATCAACTTCACCAACACATTCCACCCTGACCTTAAATTTACCTGGACCATCTCTGACACCTCCCTCCCCTTCCTGGACCTCTCCATCTCCATCAGTGACGACCGACTTGACACTGACATCTTCTACAAACCCACCGACTCCCACAGCTACCTGGATTACACCTCTTCCCACCCTACCTCTTGCAAAAATGCCATCCCGTATTCCCAATTCCTCCGCCTCCGCCGTATCTGCTCCCAGGAGGAGCGGTTCCACCATAGAACACACCAGATGGCCTCCTTCTTTAGAGACCGCAATTTCCCTTCCCACGTGGTTAAAGATGCCCTCCAACGCATCTCATCCACATCCCGCACCTCCGCCCTCAGACCCAACCCCTCCAACCGCAACAAGGACAGAACGCCCCTGGTGCTCACCTTCCACCCTACCAACCTTCGCATAAACCAAATCATCCGCCGACATTTCCGCCACCTCCAAACAGACCCCACCACCAGGGATATATTTCCCTCCCCACCCCTCTCCGCCTTCCGCAAAGACCGTTCCCTCCGTGACTACCTGGTCAGGTCCACGCCCCCCTACGACCCACCCTCCCATCCTGGCACTTTCCCCTGCCACCGCAGGAACTGTAAAACCTGCGCCCACACCTCCTCCCTCACCTCCATCCAAGGCCCCAAAGGAGCTTTCCACATCCATCAAAGTTTTACCTGCACATCCACTAATATCATCTATTGTATCCGTTGCTCCCGATGCGGTCTCCTCTACATTGGGGAGACTGGACGCCTCCTAGCAGAGCGCTTTAGGGAACATCTCCGAGACACCCGCACCAATCAACCACATCGCCCAGTGGCTCAACATTTCAACTCCCCCTCCCACTCTGCCGAGGATATGGAGGTGCTGGGCCTCCTCCACCGCCGCTCCCTCACCACCAGACGCCTGGAGGAAGAACGCCTCATCTTCCGCCTCGGAACACTTCAACCCCAGGGCATCAATGTGGATTTTAACAGTTTCCTCATTTCCCCTTCCCCCACCTCATCCTAGCTTCTAACCTCCAGAAACTCGATCCCCTGACCTGTCCGGACTTGTCCGACCTGCCCAGCTCCTTTTCCACCTATCCACTCCACCCTCTCCTCCCTGACCTATCACCTTCATCTCCTTCCCCACTGACCTATTGTACTCTATGCCACTCTCTCCCACCCCCACCCTCCTCTAGCTTATCTCTCCATGCTTCAGGCTCTCTGCCTTTATTCCTGATGAAGGGCTTTTGCCCGAAACGTCGATTTTGCCTGTCCTCGGATGCTGCCTGAATTGCTGTGCTCTTCCAGCACCACTGATCCAGAATCTGGTTTCCAGCATCTGCAGTCATTGTTTTTACCCTTTTTATTCTCAAACAAATGTCATGATAGTCCAAGTCATTCTGGCCCTTATAACAATTTACCCAAAATGACTTTAGATTCTTTAACATTTTCCTATTCTCCACGATAAATTTTCCTGTTCCTACTTGTAATTGACCTACATTAATCTTTATATTATGTTTTCTTTTATATATTGATAGAAGCTTTTACAGTCTTCCTTTGTGCTACATACATTTTTTTTGTTCCCTTTCCTTTTGGGTTTCTTGATCCTCCTTTGCTGAGTCAAAAATTGCTTTCAATCCTCAGTCTTACCAATATTTCTGACATTCTTACGTGCCACTTTCTCTGAGCTAATGCAATCTTTAAGTCCTTCTGTTATCAATGGTTGATTCATTTTTCCCTTTTAATGTTTGTCCCTCATGGAATGAATATCTATTGTAGACCTTGTAGTAATTCTTTAAATACTAGCCGTAAACTTTCTTGCATTTCATTGCACAGCACCAAATTCAAAACAACCCAATCTGTCCTTAGCTTCTTAACAGACTGTTCAAAAAACTTAAACACATTCCAGGAGTTCATCCTCTACAGCATTATGCTGACTAGTTAACTCAATCTATATGAAAATTGAAGTCACTCATTATTACTGTATTTTCAACATTACATAGATTTCTAATTTTCTAATTTATAGCATAGCCAACATTAAGTCTACAGTTTGGTGTTCTATAAACAACTCTCATCAAAGTTTGATTCCACTTGCTGTTTCTTAACTCCTCCCAACAAACTCTACAACTTAATCCTTTGATCAAAGATCCTTTCTTACTAATGCATTGATGTCATTCCTTTTTAAGACTACTACCCCACCTCTTTTTCCTTTTTGCATATCCATATTAAATGTTAAATATTCTTGGTTATTCAGTTCCCAATCTTAATTACACTATAGTCACATCCATGAAATGGAAATTAAATATCTATTTACCTCAATTTCCACATTAAAATCATCAGCTTTTCTAAGTGCTCATGTGTTCAGATAGAATGTCATTAACACGGCCTTGTTAGTATTAGTCTCCATTTTGATCCTATTTGATGCTTGCTATTGCTTCGTTTGCCTTCTATTTTTGCTCATTACTCTTCTACCCCCAGTAATTAGTTTTGTTTCCCTTAAATCTGAGGTCCCTCTTAGGTTTCTGCCAATCTAATATAAAGCTCTTCTACGACATTTACAAATCTCCCTGCAAGGTATTTTGTTCTAATCCTGCCAAATGCAATCTTCCCTTCTTGTAGAGGCCCAAATGCCCCAGAACATGTCCCAATGCCTCTGAAATCTAATGCTTTCCCTCCTATACTAGCTTTTCAGCCATGTGCTCAATTCTTCTGTTTCTGTTTTGCTCTCATATGGGGGTGGGAAAAAAATCCTGAGATTACTTCTTTGAAGGTTTTGCTTTTCAACCTCTTTCCTAGTTCCGTGAAATCTACATTCAGAATCTCAATCCACTTCCGACGAATGATTGGTCGTGACATGGAACATGACATCTCACTGTTCATCCTCCCCAGAAGGATATTTTGCAGCCATTTTGTGACATCCTTCACACTGGCTTCAGGGAGACAACATGCCACTTTGAAGTCACATTTATGGTCACAGAGATATCTGTCTATTCCTCTTACTAAAACCGGACTATCATACTGCTTTTCCACACTTTTACTGCCCTTACACGACAGCTGCGCTACCCATAGTGCCACTGATCTGAGCTGACTGCACTCCTCTGAGGGACTATTGCCTTGTCCATATCCAAGAAGAAAACCAATTTGTGAGTGAGTTTCTCTCAGGAAGCTTCTGCATTACCTTTCAGGTTCTCTTACATTGCCTGGTGATCACCCATTCCTTATCCGTCTGCACACTCTTAATGCGACCACCTCCCTAATAGTGGCATCCATGTAGTCCCCTGTCTCATCAATGCACAACAATGAATTTGGCCACCACTTAAGTTCTAAAATCTGGAACTCAAGCTTACACAGATGGTGACACTCCTTGCAAATGTGTTCACTTTGGTCACATGGTGTTTCCATGAAGCCCCATGTCCCACAGGTTGTAGATTCAATTTGGCCACCAGTCCTATCACATTTTCACTGTACCAACAATTTATTTCAAATAGAATAGAATAATTTTATTTGACGAAGGAGCAGCACTCCGAAGGCTTGTGATTTCAAATAAACCTGTTGAACTATACCCTGGTGTCATGCAACTTCTGACTTTGTCCACCCCAGTCCAACACCTGCACCTTCACATCAAGATTGATACACCTCTACACCCTAAAGGATCAAGGGATACTGGGGATAATGCAGGAAAATGATGTTGGAAGTGAGATTATAGAACTCACTGAATGGCAGAGCAAGCTCAACAAGCTGAATGGCCTCCTGCACCTATTTCTTATGGTCTTTATTTCTGCTGATTGTGCTCATTTGAGCCTGATAGGGAAGGTCTTCAAATTGAACTCATTTTCCACTGTGCAGAGACATAAGCTGAACTTTTTAAAGGTTTTATGTACGAGAAAATATTACATTTCCTGAGAAACTGGCCATTGCACAACTATGGTTCAGCGTAACTTTTTAATGGCACAGATTCTGCAACAATAATCAGAATGAAACTGTCCATATTTGGCATTGTTACACCTCTGAAATTAACAGCAACATCTGCAGTCCCACATGCAAAATTAAATGCAAAGCCAGAATCATTTGGAGGTGAAGGAGAGCTCAGCCACTGGCTGGACAGCTGACAAGAGTCTTGCATCACCTTATTCCAGGAAGGCACACTGCATCGTGTGCTGCGAAGAAGCCTGACAAGTAAGTTGCAGGGATTGGATGGGATCAAGGAGCCCAAAGAAGGAAGTCCCACCTGCCAAGAGGTGCTAGCCAATTCGGGGGCAGTACTCAGCAGTACTACAAGGGGAGCTGGTAAATTCTGCTACCATGACACCCATCTGAGGCTCAGGCAGTGGAATGTCAGCAGGAATGGAGTCGGGGGCTAGGAGTTGTTGGAGAGGATGAGAGAAGTGGCTTAAAGCTGGCGTTATCACTTCCCGATGCCAAATGCCAGGCAACTGAGTGGCTGTGAATAAGTGGCCCTCCCAGGACCCTTCATGCTACAGCCATTGAGTGATGGAGGTCAACAGCATAGAAAGGCTCTGTGGCCCACCACGTCTGTGCTAGTCAAAAGCAGCCAGATATTCTCATATCCTTTTCCATATCCCTAGCCTTGTATATTTTGGCATCACAAGTGCACAACTAAATACTTCTCAAATGTTACAAGTATTTCTGCTTCTTGCAGGCAATGAGTTCTGGATTCCCACCATCCTCTGTGTGGGGCAAAAAAAAAACCTCACATCCCTAGTAAATCTTCTGCTCCTTACCTTCAAACTATGACCCCTAGTCATTGATCCCTCCACCAAGGGGAAATGTTTCTTCTCGTTTACGCTATTTATGCCTCTTTTATATCTCAATTATGCCTCCCCTCAATCCCCTCTGCTCCAAGGAAAACAGCCTCAGTCTGTCCAAACTCATTTCATAATTAAAACCAGGTCAATCTCCTCCACACCCTCACGAGTACAATCAAACCCCTCCAATAAGGTGGATTCCAGAATTGCATGCAATACTGTAGCTGTGATCTAAGCAATATTCTATACAGTTTGAGCAACACGCTCCCTGCTCTTACACTCAATGTCTTGGCTAATAAAGGCCAACATCTCTTATACCTTCTTATCCACTTTATCCACCTGTCCCTCTACCTTAAGTTCCCTGTATGGCAAGGCTCCCAAACATTATTGGGTTAATATCAATGGTGACAGAAACGGGCACTTAAGTGGATGTTAATTGCCCACCTAAGACCTTGGTTGGCAGTAGGTTAGCAAGGCCATCCATGGGCCTTCTTGCTGTGTACTTAATCAGGGTAGAACCAGGAAGGTGGTAGAGTTCCCACCCTCTCTCCTCTTCTCTAATACAAAGCTCTTCAACTGGCAAACCCCTCAAGGGGAGGACATTAAATTTACTCTTAGAAAAAGCTGACTGTCATGCTGTACTCCTCCAGAGTATGCATTGTTATATACCTGCAGACTCTAATTAGATAGAACTCATTGCATTGTCAAGAACGTGCATTTTTTTGATGAAATACCAGTGTCAGAAAATCTCTTAAAGAACTTAATACCTTGTTTTTGAGATGCAGCTCAGCTTTTAATAGCCTGTTTCAGGAATTACTTTTAAACAAACTCTCCGGCCCTGAAAATTGATTTTAAGACAAATTGAAAGTAATTTCTTCACATTTTAAGTTTAATAATTTATTTAGAAGTTAGTTTCGTATATTTGCTTCTAATGTGTTTCCCCACTCTTAGTTTCACAATCTGTGCATTTTACCAAAGGGAAGGATAATCACTGCTTTTCCATTTCTGATTTGCTGTCTGTGAGAATTCTTTAAGATGATTTGTTGCTCAGTGTGTTGATGGCACCACTGTCACTGAACACGAGAGATTCCCTTGGTCTTGCACCAGTCGCAATCTCATCCCAGCAAAATTGACATCTACATTATGAGGATTGCCCGATGTCACTTTGATGCAACTAGTATGATTGCTCCATTGACCGCAAAATAGGAATCAAAATCATTTTCATTGATTTAAGATCTGATTACTGACAGAAATCCTGCTCCTGTTATACAGGGGCTTTGTTAGCACTGCAGCTAGAGTAGTGTGTGTGATTTTGGTCTCATTAATTAAGGTGGGATATTCTTACACTGAAAATAGCCAGAGGATGTTCATTTTGAAGCTTACAAGAATGACTAGTGATCTTATTTAAACATTCAACATTCTGAGGGAGCTTGCTAGGGTAGATGCTATGAAGATTTTTTTTCACTTGGGGCATAGTTAAAAATATAGGAACAGGAGTAGGCTGTTTGGCTCTTCAAGCTTGCTCCATTATTCAATATGATCATGGCTGACCATCCAATTCACCTTATTCTTGCTTTCTCCCCACACACTCTGATCCCTGCAGCCCCAAAAGTCACTGAGCAGAGGCTGATAGCCAGGTTTGGTACCCATGAGGATGGCCTCAACCGGGACCTTGGGTTCATGTCACACTACAGGTGATCCTACTACACTATATACACACATACACATTCATGATCACACTCACGCACTCATGCAGACCTTCTCTCACAAGCATGCTCTTTCTCAGACACACACACATATACATACACACATATCCCCACAGACACTCGCACACACACCTTCTCACAGACATATCCCTCTGTCTGTCTGTCTGTCTCCCACACACACACACACTCTCTCTCTCTCTCTCTCTGCCTTACACGCATGCACATACACATTTTAGTCTATGGGGAGAATTTACATTTGCAGATTTGTACTTGCAGGTACATTCTACTTTGTTCAAAAAGCACACAATCTGTAGGCAGACAGTCCCTGTGACATTTTTCAATTCCTACTTTGAAAATAGAACCGATATGACTCAAGATTGGAATAAGGACAGACTCTAACCTCACACCTTTAATGCATTGTCTGAGCTGAGGTGTCACCTTGTTTAAAAGTTTAAGTTACCTCAGGAATGTGACTTGATAGAAGTTCTGGGATTTACATATTAATGAATCGAAACCTGCTACCCATTCTAAGTGATTAAAGACTTAACAGCAATCTAGGTTTGTTCAATACGTTGCATCAGTTGTATGATACTGATCTTTTATTATAAATTCTGTGTCCTATGATTCTGCCCCACTAGCTACCTGACGAAGGAGCAGTGCTCTGAAAGTTTGTACTTCCAAATAAACCTGTTGCACTATATGCTGGGGTTTTGTGATTTTTAACTATGTCTAACATCTTCCTGAACACATCTAATGTTTTGGCCTCAAGTGCTTTCTGTGGCAGAGAATTCCAGTCTCGCCACTCTCAGGGTGAAGAATTTCCTCCTTATCACAATGCTAAATCACTTATGCAGTATCTTTAGACTGTAACCCCTGGTTCTGCACCTCCTGGTCATCAGGAACATCATTCCTATGTTTACCCTGTCTAGACCTGTTAGAATTTAGAAGGTTTCTACAAGATACCCCCTTCATTCTTCTAAACTGCAGTGACTATATTCCTAGCCAACTTAGCCTCTCCCTGTACATCAGTCCTGTCAATCCAGGAATCAGTCTGATAAACCATCATTCACTTCCTTTATAGCAAGAATATGCTTCCTCAGATAAAGAGAGTAAAACTGCACACAATACTCAGGAGTGTCATATCACCAAGGCCCCACTTAATTGTAGCAAGACATGTCTGCTCCTGTACTTGAAGCATTTCACTGTGAAATACCACACCATGTGTTTTCTTCACTGCCTGCTGCATCTGCATGCTTACTTTCAATGACTTGTGTACAAGGACACCCAGATCTCATTGCTTCTCCCCCTTTCCCAATCTATCACCATTCAGATGATAATCTACCTTCCTGGTTTTTGCTATCAAAGTGGATAACCTCACATTTACCCACTTTTTTTTATTTCAAAAATATTCTTTATTCATAAAAATATTTTGATGATCTGTACAATTGGTCATGCCATACATGAGTAAACATTCCATTTTTTTGCATTCAGAGATCAAGTAATCATTCATATATACATCCATATATCCACATATTTAGCTGAGATGTCAGCGGAGCCCACTTACTGCATGGGCCCCTTGTTCTTTGTCAGTCAGATGTTACACGGTGGTCTTTCCCCACCGCGCCTTGGCGGCAGCTGCCCCAAACTTCAGCACATCCCTCACCATGTAGTCCTAGACCTTGGAATGTGCCAGTCCACAACACTCAGTCGGGGTCAACTTCTTCAGCTGGAAGATGGACAGGTTTCGGACCACCCAGAGAGCATCCTTCATCGAGTTGATGATCCTCCAGGCACAGTTGATGTTCGTCTCGGTGTGCGTCCCGGGGAAGAGACCGTAGAGCACGGAGTCCCGCGTTACGGAACTGCTCAGGACGAACCGCGACAAACACCACTGCATTCTTCTCCAGACTTCCTTTGCGTAGGCACATTCCAGAAGGAGGTGTATGACAGTCTCATTCCCCCCGACAGCCGCTTCGAGGGCAGCGTGCGGTGCGGCAGAGAGTCCAGGCATGCATAAAGGATCTCACAGGCAGAGCCCTTCTCACCACCAGCCAAGCCATGTCTCGGTGTTTGTTGGAAAGTTCTGGCGATGAGGCATTCTGCCAAATGGCTTTGACAGTCTGCTCAGGGAATCGCTCGACAGGATCCACCCTCTCCTTTTCCTGAAGGGTCTGAAGGACACTACGTACTGACCACTACCTGATGGACTTGTGGTCAAAGGTGTTTTTCTTCATAAACCTCTCCACGAAGGACAAGTGATACGGAACATTCCAACTACTTCGAGCATTCTGCGGCAGCGAGGCCAGGCCCATCCTTCGCAACACCAGGGACAGGTAACCTTGGTGTTTGCATACTGGGGATCCAGGCACAGCTTGATGCAGCCACACACAAAGGTGGCCATCAGGGTGAGGGTGGCATTTGGTGTGTTTTTTCCCCGTTGCCCAGAGCTTTGTACATCAGGTCCCTTCAGACCCTGGCCATCTTTGATCTCCATACAAAATGGAAGATGGCCCGGGTGACTGCAGCGGCACAGGTTCTGGGAATAGGCCAGACCTGTGCCACATATAACAACACTGACAGTGCCTCACACCTGATGACCAGGTTTTTACCCATGATGGAGAGCAAACGTAGCTTCCATCCGCTCAGTTTCTGCCTCACTTTGCTGATACGCTCCCCCCAAGACTTGGCGCACGCCCCAGCCCCTCTAAACCAAATACCTAGCACCCTCAGGTGGTCAGTCCTGATGGTGAAGGGGATGAAGGATTGGTTGGCCCAGTTCCCGCAGAGCATGGCCTCGCTCTTGCCTCGGTTGATCTTGGTCCCTGAGGCCCGCTCGAACTGGTCACATATGCACATGAGTCTGTGCATGGACAGCGGATCCAGGCAGAAAATGGCAACATCATCCATGTACAGGGAGGCCTTAACCTGTAGGCGCCCGCTGCCAGGAATAGTCACCCCTCTCAGGCTCGCATCCTTCCTGATGGACTCGGCAAATGGCTCTATGTAGCACACAAACAAGGCAGGAGAGAGAGAGAGAGAGAGAGAGGGCAGCCCTGCCTGACTCCTGATCTGACTGGGAAGCTATCTGAATCCCACCCATTGATTGAGACTGCACTGACAATGTTGGTGTAGAGCAGTCTGATCCAATTACAGATTCCCTCCCCAAAGCCCATTTTGGAAAGAACATCTCTCAAACACATATGTGATATCCTGTCAAAGGCTTTCTCCTGGTCCAGGCTGATGAAGTATGTGTCCAGCCCCCTGTCCTGCATGTAGGCGATCGTATCCCTGAGTGCGAGACTCTCAGCGATCTTCCTGCCCGGTCCAGCACAGGTTTGGTCAGGGTGGATCACCGATTGGCGATGACCTGACCCGGTTGGCGATGACCTTTGCCAAGATTTTGTAATCTGCATTTAACAGTGAGATTGGTCTCCAATTTTTGAGTTCCTCCCTCTCCCCCTTCCGCTTGTAGATGAGGGTGATGATGCCTTTCCTCATGGATTCACTCATGGTACCTGCCAGAAGCACACTGACATACACCTCCAGCAGGTCCTGGCCAATCAAGTCCCACAGAGCAGAATAGAGCTCGAGCGGTAAGCTGTCGCTTCCGGGAGTTTTATTCTTTTCGAAGGACTCAAAGGCCTTGATCAGCTCGTCCAGAGATAGTGGCTGGTCCAGCCTCTCCTGTGTTCCGGTGTCTAAGACCTCCATGATAGAGGACAGGAACGACTGGGAGGCCGTGCTGTCGGTTGGCTTCGAGTCATACAGACTGGCATAGAAGGATTTGCTGATCCTCATGATGTCAGCCTGAGACGTTACCGAGCCATCTTCTTCCTTCAGGCTGCTGAGCATGAAGCTTTCTTTGTGCAGCTTCTGGAAGAAGAAACGTGAGCACGTCTCGTCCTGCTCCACGGAGCGGACCCTGGACCGGAAGATTATCTTGGAGGCCTCTGAGGCAAAGAGCGAAGCTTGCTGGCCCTTACCTCCTGAAGGTCCTCCGTGACATTGACCCCCATCGTCTGCTGCAGGAGCAGGTTCTGCATACTTTCCGGGAGTTGGGACAGTTTTCCCAGCCTCTCTCTCACCTCCTGAACACCTTTGAAGATGAAGAACCTCTTGATGTTCCCTTTTACTGTTTCCCACCAGTCAGCTGGGGACTCAAAGGGGGGCTTCACAGTTCTCCAACCTGCGAGGTCCCTCTTGAGCTCTTCAATGTTTCCAGGGATCAACAGCTTTGTGTTCAGCTTCCACGTTCCCTTACCAGCCTGCTGCTCGTCCTGTAGGTGACAGTTAGCCAGCAGGAGGCAGTGGTCAGAGAAGAACATCGGCTTGACGTCGGTGGATCTGACCGAGAGCGTTCGGGACACAAACAGGTAATCTATCCTTAAGCGTATAGACCCGTCTGCTCGTGACCAGGTGTATCTATGCTGCGCTCTGTCTGCAGGGGTGCTGAAGACATCGTGCAGCTTGGCATCTTTGACCGTTTCCATCAGGACTCTGGACATGGTGTCCAGTTTACTGTCCCCCCTGCCAGATCATCTGTCTGCATCAATGATACAGTTGAAGTCTCCGGCCAGAATGACCGGCCTGGACGTAGCCAGCAACAGTGGAAGCTGCTGCAGGACGGCCAACCATTCACTCTTACCCGTTGGGGCGTACACATTAATCAGTCTCAGGGGAGCGTTTCTATACATGACGTCGGTGACGAGGAGGCACCCGCCGACCACTTCCTTAACCTCGGAGATGGTGAAGTTGCCTCCTCGCAACAGGATACCCAGGCCGGAGGCGCGGCTATCGTTGCCCCCCAACCAAACTGACGGCCCATAGGCCCACAAGCTTGGCCATCTCCTATAACTGCTGAGGTGCAGTATCCCACACTCCTGCAGAAACAGGACACTGGCTTTAACGTTGGCCAGGAAGGCCAACTTAGAGACACATCGTGCAGCAGATTTAATGCTACGCACATTAATACTGGCAATTTTTATTGCCATTTTAACAGTTTATCAGGTTACCAGTGTCCGTTTACTGTTGGTCCTGCCTCTCTGGGGTAGCTATCTGCATTCCTGTGGTGAACACGAACTGCTGGACACTCTCAGGGCTGAGGTCGCTGTCCGGCTCCACGTTGCAGGCATTTCCCTTCTCTGGTGTCTTCGGGTCGAGACCAGGGTTCACACAGTCCCGTTCTCTGTCAGACAGCGGGGCTGTCCAAGAATCGCTGCTCTCAGTTACCTGGAGCTGTGGAGCAGTGGGTAGCTCCGAGTCCTCACCAGGTGGACTTTACCAGCCCCCTCAGAGGTTCGTCATTTCCTGTCTTGGGGTACTGCCCTCCTTTCTCCCCGCGGCGCTCTATCTCTTCCTCTGGTGGTGACCCTCCTTACACCTGTCCTCACCATCTGAAGAGCTGGCTGTATCCTCCTCATGCAGGTGGCGTTTCCCCCTTTGCTGGGTGGCTTTGAGGGCCTGGCCAGGTTTCCTCTTCCTGGTTTTTACAAGAATCCAGTCCTCTGCCTCTTTGGTTTGCACCTCCTTCATCCCCTCCGTCTGTCCTGTGGGAGCTTGGATTGGCTGCTGTACCCCCCCCGCTGGCTGCCGTCTGCTCTGCTCCATTCTTCTGGGTGCCCCCAGACACCGTTCCCCTGCTGGTTTGTGGTACCTTGCTGGCCTTTTGCAGTCCACGGCTCGTGTTGCCACCTCCGGCCATCTGTGCGTAGGTGGTGGCCCCTCGTCTTGGGCAGGCCTTGTACACATGGCCCGCCTCTCCGCAGATTGCAGTTCTTGTGTCCCTTGGTCGGGTGACCCTCCTTCTTGCAGTTCTGACAAACAATGACCTCACAGTTCGCTGCCATGTGACCTGACCTCCCGCAGGTTCGGCACACTTTCGGCTGCCCTGTGTATGTCAGGTACCCTCAGCTCCCTCCTATTGCAAAGCTGGAGAGTGGGTGGAGGATGTTCCCACTGGCATCGACCCTGAGAGTTATCCTGACCTGCCGTTCGCTGGTCCAGTTCCTGAAAGGGTCGACCACATCGGTGCTTTCTCCCTCAACCTGGACATACCTTCTCAGGAAGGTCAGGACATCAGCTGCTGGGACGTGGGGGTTGTACATATGAATCATAATCACGTGACTTCTTTGTGTAGGAAGCACACACAATGGGACTGCCGACATTTACCCACGTTATACTTCATTTTCTATGCATTTTCCCACTCATTCAACTTCACCAATTGATATGGAAACATCTCAGTATCATTCCCCTCTGACTCAGCTTTGTGTCATCTGCAAAGACTTTAACGGAAGGACTCTCCCATTTAAAATGGAGATGAGGAGAAATGTCTTCTCTCAGAATGTTTGCTATTTGGAATTCTCTTCCTTGGGTCATTGGAAATTGAAAATATTCAAAACACAAGCAGATCAGCTCTATCAGGAGCTACAGACCAGACCTAAAGGGCTGAATGGCCTCCTCCTATTCCTTTTGATTTTATGATTTTAGATTGAAGACAAGATATGCTTACTATTTCATGATAAAACCATGTATAAACCAAGTTAATAAAATTGCAAGAGTTTACCATTCTTACATGTTTCAGTGCATATTGTATAATGAAAAAAGACGACTAGATTCTCTTACACAGTCTGATCATGTTGGCTCATAGAAGATTTTCCACTAATGATGATGAAAGTGAAGTTTACCTGAAACTTAAACGAGTGCAACAAGTCCTTGATCAGGTGGGCTAAAGGACTGAGGAGTAGCAGCTGGAGTTTAATTCAGATAAATGTAAGAGGTTGCATTTTGGAAAGGCAAGTCAGGACAGGGCTGAAACACTTAATGTTAAGGACCTGGGGAGTGTTGCTGAAGAAAGAGACCTTGGAGTGCAGGTTGACAATTCCTTGAAAGTGGAGTCACACGTAGAAAGGATAGTGAAGAAGTTATTTGGTACGCTTGCCTTTTTTGATCAGAGTATTGACTAAAAGGATGTTGTCAGGATTGGAGGATTTGAGCGATATGGAGAGGCTGAATAGGCGGGGGCTGTTTTCTCTGAAGTATAAGAGGCTGAGGGGTGACCTTACAGAGGTTTATAAAATCATGGGGGGCATGTATAGGGTAAATAGACAAGGTCTTTTCCAGAACTAGAGGGCATAGGTTTCGGGAGAGAGGGCAAACATTTTAAAGGGATCTAAGGGACCACACTTTCACACAAAGGGTAATGAGTGCATGGAGTGGTGGAGGCTGGTACAATTTCAATATTTAAAAGGCACCTGGATGGGTATATGAATAGGAAGGGCTGACAGGGATATGGGCCAAGTGCTGGCAAATGGGGCGAGATTAGTTTAGGATATCTGGTTGGCATGGGTGAGTTGGACTGAAGGGTCTGTTTCTGTGCTGTACATCTCCGTGATCTATGACTCTAGAACCAAAACAGTACTGTTTACAAGGAATGTCCCAATTGAATCCAAAACAGAAATTTGATCTCCTTTAAGTAAGTGAATTTTTACGTGTTCACTTTGAGTAGTACTAACAAATTAAAGTCTTCCATGTCCTGGAATCAGAAAGTCATTACCAACACATTGGAGACCATCTGGCCAATATAGTCCATGCCGGCTCCCCATGGAACCATCCAGTCAGTCCTACTCTCCACTCAGTCTGCATAGCCCCTGTAACTTTGTTTTCTTCAAGTGCCTATGCAATTTCCTTTGAAATCATTGATTGTTTCTGCTTCCACTAATCTGATGAATAGTGAGTTTCAGATTATTATCGTTCATGGCAAGAAATAAGTTGTTTTTACATTTCCCCTGCATTTCTTGCCCAAAATCTTAATTTTATAACCCCTAAAACTTGTACCATAAAATAATGTGTTGTACAATAGTAAATTTGAACTTGTTTTCATTTTTACTGTAATGCTTCCATGTGTGATACAAATTTAGTTTCAAAACTCTGTTTCATGTGTTCAAATTGTTAATGAAATGGATTATTGGTATTCAGCTGTCATTAGCAGAGACGATGGCCTAGTGGTATTTTCATTAGACTATTAATGCACAAACTCAGCTGATGTTCCGGGGACCTGGATTCAAATCGCAAAATGGCAGATGCTGGAATTTGAATTCAATAAAGAATCTGGAATGGATTGTTGGAAAAACCCATTCAGATCACCAACGTGGTTTTGGGGAAGGAAATCTGTCACCCTAACCTGGTCTAGCCGACGTGTGGCTCTGGACCCATAGCAATATGGTTGACTCTTAATCGCCTTCTGAGCAATTAGGAGTGGACAATAAATGTTGGCTTACCCAGAGATGCCTACATCCAGTGGGTGAATTTAAAAAATGACTTTATTACCTGAAACTTTCACACTCTGTAAATGATTTTTAAAAAAAGATACTACTGCTGTGATCATCAGGTAAGTGAGGCATAATACATACAATATCCAAAGGCAGCTACATTAAAATTATGATTTTAATTGGGAGACACTGAAACTCACTGAGGCTTCAAGATATTTGCATCCTTTGTTTTATACAGTTGAGGTTCTCTGTGGAATGTTCAGTTTGAGAAAATGGAACTCGCCTTGGACGATAGAAGCAAATGACATTTCTGTGACTTGCTTTGAGCAATAAATGAGAGAGAAAGCAACATGGGCTAAACTGAAAGTTCTTCTCTACCCCTCTTAGTCTCAGATTTCAATGGTGGTGTAAAAACATCTTAGTTAAACCATTATTTGCTAAGAAATCAAAGTTACCTGCAAGCTCTGTCACTTTTAAGGAAACAGAACAACAGGCAAATTGTTGCAATTCAGAACCTTACAACTTAGGGACTCTGAAAACATTAGACTGTAATTGCCTGTACCATCCAATCTGTATAGGCAACACAAACTCACTTCTTTTCAGTGTGTGTGTGTGAGTGTGTGTGTTAGGTGCTGCTTTTTTTTTTCACATTTAATAGGCAAGAAAATTCCACTTTCTTTCACTCAGGCAATCCTGGGAATTAGCTCTCCTTCATTTTGACCAAGTTGACCAAGGTAAATTGAGTTTAATAGCTACATACAAAAACAAAATTGAAACATTTGTTGCGACTGGCCAAGAGGAAACTAAAAAAAAGGGAGCTAATCATCCTTTCTCATCTGGTCATAAGAAGTGCCACCAAAACAAGCAAGAGCCTTTGTGTCCACCTTAGCTCTTAGCTTTGTGGGCGGCACGGTGGCACAGTGGTTAGCACTGCTGCCTCACAGCGCCAGAGACCGGGGTTCAATTCCCGCCTCAGGCGACTGACTGTGTTGAGTTTGCACGTTCTCCCCGTGTCTGCGTAGGTTTCCTCCCACAGTCCAAAGATGTGCAGGTCAGGTGAATTGGCCATGCTAATTGCCCGTAGTGTTAGGTAAGGGGTAAATGTAGGGGTATGGGTGGGTTGTGCTTCGGCGGGCGGTGCGGACTTGTTGGGCCGAAGGGCCTGTTTCCACACTGGAAGTAATCTAATCTAATCTAATCAATATGAGAGCAAGTGTAACATGCTGTGCTCCTGGTGTTTGAGGGGGTTATCTTTGAATATCGTAGATGGAGTACACCAAAAAGAACCAGGAGTTCTGATGGGTAGAATCCATGACTTGATCTGAAGCAATTGTCCTGTGAACTTGTGATACTCATAAATAACTTTCAGGAATAATACATCTGAAAGGCATGAAATGATGGAATTGTACTGAAGACAGCTTACAGAGTGTGTCTGACTGTTAATGATCATTGCGTATACCTTATGCATGCCATTTTCAATGTTTAGAAATATTTTTACATATACATTTAGATTTAAATTCGACATAGTTCGGTTAAACCTGACTTGAATGCAATATTAAAATCAGTGTACTGAATCAACAATTTGCTAATACTTCATCTTCAAAATACTATTTTTACCATGTATCGGTGTAAAAGATGCTTTCCAGGTCTCTGGAAAATGGTAAGAAAAGTTGTACTCAGGGCAAATCTTTTAGTTGGAAGGTTTCATATGTTAAGACATGAAAATGAAACATGAAGACAAGTATGATCAATCAAATTATTACTTTTTCAAGTTTTGGACAATTATGGGTAATCATGAGATTATTAGAAATGAGTAGTGAATCCAGTTGAAGTGCAAGCGCTTTAGAAACCTGTCCTCTTTTATTATGATCAGAAATGTTTGGTTACTTGGGCCATGACTTTCCCCACCAGCAGTAGCTTCATGCAATGCTGCCATTGTTGGCATTTATAGTTTAAGGTTGACAATAAATCTGTGAATCTGACAGAATTACAACTTTTTCTATTTCACAGTAACTATGAGTAGGGCTTAAAGAAGTGAAACAATCACCAGAGAGAGGGGCCAGTTAGTTGACCAAGAGGAAAGGTCAAATCTCATGTCGAGTGTTCCTTCTCCTGTGACAGTGTTCCCAGCAGTGGAGGCAAGGCAGTCAGCTTGTTCCTCTAACAGCAGATAAATCCTGCAACTGGACTGTAACAATCATAATTAGAGTTTGTCCTGTTCTAGAGAAGCATATGAATGCAAGGGAAGAATATGATTTGATTTGTTTCTTTCTTTAAAGGTGGAAATGTGATTCATGGGTTCATGACCAGTGGTACATTTACCATCTACCCTGGGGAGAATCAAAGCATAGGGACTTCAGTTGAAGTTCAAAACGTTTACCTAAATATTAAAAGGTTTGTATTTTGTGAAAATAAATATTCCATTCCATTCCATTCCAGTTTCCATTCTTTCCAGTCCCTTCTGAAGCCTTGGTCATACTGTATAGCTGCTTAAAGAACCCAGCAAGACCTTTTAATTATGCACCAATATATAGCATGCTTATAAAACCATTGTTTTATTTGCAAGAATAGATACTTCCTCATGTCAAATGTGTAAGAAACAAACAATATACATCTGGTCCAGCTCTTTCGGTGCTCCACATCTATTCTCTTTCTCGTGTCTCTTTCCACATGAGCATTGCAACCTTGACAATTAAACTTTATTTTTATCCACTGAACTAGCACAATCTATTCTACATCCATGCAAGCCAACCTTATATTTAGCTGATTTATATTACAATTAGCACCTAAGGAACTTATATCCTCTCTTCAAAGATCACCACTGTGGTAGCATTTGCTTGCAAAAACATCAACATTTGTTTTGAATTAAATGGAAATAGCTAACAATTTTCCATGTTCAATCCCTTTGTAGCTCTGTGTTTCATTTTTCTTTGTAGAACAACAATGCGATTGCATCATATTTGCTGAATGAAAATGAGGCTATGCTGACTAGCACTTATTTGTTGTACATTCACAAATATAGAGAGCTGTGTTCCTAACTAACTCTTTCACTACCCTTCTCTCTGTAACTTCATACAGAACTTGTACCATCTGTTCCCTGTTGTAGATTGTTAAGCATAAAGTGCAGCCAATACAAATAGCTCTGTTTGATGTTTGTTTGCATAAATTGTTCTGAAAGCTTCACAAAGAGTTTAAAGGTTTGCTAGCAGAAGCAGTGCATAATGATGAAATCTGGAAATTTGGCAGCTATGTGGAAGTTAACAGTTTACAATGGTATTTGCTTGCATATCTATAAAAGATGAAATGGAGAGCAGAAATGTAAATGGGTGAAACAAAATAATAAATATGAAACTGTAATATAAACAGTCAAATGTACCTCATCATTTTTTCACAGTAATAATTCTTGTTTGAAATGACTTGACCTTCATCCTTTCATCTTCAGGTAAATCAGCTCCAGTTGTGAGCCTACCCAAGAGCTTATGTAGATTTACAAAGAGACTTAAAGCTCTACATTACATTGGCAGTTGGGGCATTTATACTGATGACAGTTAAATCGTTGAGCCCTCTGTAACTTATTTAGTGCACAGACACTATGGGTCCTCTGACGACCTACTGCAAATGCAAGCCATATGTGTCTAAATATATCCTTTGTACATATTACTTCATTTAAAACACTTCTGTTAACTTTCAACTCAAACCTTCTGTTTGTCATGTCATTCTACACTAATTATTTTTTATGGCTTTATTTTAATTAAATGTTAGAATTTTCCCACTGTCATGTTGTAATAGAGTGTGCTTGCATGTATCCATGATCAGATCAGAGGAAATATTACATATAACACAATAGTTGGTGTAAGACTGATCTTTGTCCATCCCTCAAGTAAAGAAATTTGACAATATTAAATGTCTATAAATATCATTTTTCAGCATGTTCTTCTTTTCAAAATTGCATCTGTGATTCAGTCAACCTGCTCTATTTTGTTCTATTTTTAGCTTTGGTAGCAATATAGAATTAGAGAATTTCTTTCAATGACCTATTCCAATGCTGTTGTAAATTGTATTCATGGTGGGACCTGCCGAGAAGACAGAACTCAATGCGACGTATCACTCTTAAAACCTCCATAAATAGTGAAACATTTCATGTACCACCTAATGTCAGCATGCACAACAGAAGAGGAGACTGACTGCCTCCATATGTAGAATATTTTTTGAGAATGTGGTTTTTATTTCCACAATGCAAGCTGACTGTACAATTCACAAGCAACTAAACCATAAGTGAGTGAAGGTCATCCACATGCATTGAAATAAAAACCATATTAGTTAAGTTACAAGTTAGTTCTATTCTATTTATAATGTAATATAGTCTTTTTTAGTTGCAAGAATCTTTTGGGAAGTTCCATCTTAAAGTCTAGGCCTATATGCAATCTGATTGATAATATTTTTCATTTTGAGAATATTGTATTTGACATTTTACAACTAACTAACTATCTAATACCAGCAATTGTTTTGTTTTCAATAGTAAAATTTTGTACAAGCTGTATTTTTGCCCTAGTTTATTGTCCACTGTTACACTGTATGAATGAATAAATGATTTATTCTCCACATTTATTTTGGGAGATACAGTGAAAAATGTTCTGTAGCCACAATATGGCACCTTTTTCAGGTACAAAAGAGTGAAAAGGAAGTATTTAAATGACATTCATCTTCCTCTGTCAGGGTCCCAAACATGTGTCCAGGACTTTTGCAAGGCCCACGTCTGGGCCTAACACTGTTGGGAACCCCACCCCTCCTCCCTTCATCAATGAGCCGAAACCTCGCTGCCAATTCCAGGAGTCCACACATTGGGCCTATGGAGCCCAGAAGTCTCTGCTCTGGTCACCATCCACACCATTTCAGCCTCCCATGACATCAGGAAGATGAAGAAAAGAGGAAAAAAAAACATACAGAAGGAAGAAAACTTTGGAGAATGGCATGCACAAAAGAGATTCAGATACAAATATGAAACATTTACAGTCCTTAGCTGTTCAGCTTAAACTGTGCTGGTGCTACTTTCAGCTGCGTTGAGGTGGTATTAAGCTTTTTTTAAATTATAAAACAAGTGAGTACATGCTCTGTGGTAGCTGGCTGATAATGTACATTAAGGCACTGAGATGAATTTGAAGCCAGATACCCCGAAATGCTGTGATTTTGGAAGAGATGGCCCTCCAGTCAGCAACAACTGGGAGTTCTGTCCTAGGGATAGCAAATGAGACCTCAAGGTTGGAGAGCCATTGGTAAGCCACTAGCATTGAAAGATCAGACAGAAGTTGCTAACGTAGAGTGACAGTGAGAATGGCAGGGCACCTCAGGATGGAGGCATCTGTTGAAGAAAATGTACAATTTTCTCAATACAAAAAGGCCATATCTTCCAGGCCATTGCAGTGAAAGGACATTCGCTTCACTGGAAGGACTTTGCCTGCAGCTATGTCTCTGTATTTTTGGTGGATGTTTCAGGACATGGAAGTTTCCTCGCAGGAGGGGCCTCTGGTTTTTCAATTTCCTACGGAGATTGCCTTATCTCTTCGTTTTGGTCTTCGTGGTGTTCTGCTCTGCTGCCTAGAACATTCCAGTTGACATCAGCAGTGTGGCTTTGATTATTCCTTTTACTGTTTCATATAAGTTTTCGGGGATCCTGGAGAAACGTTATGGTAATGTCTTGGAGTTGCAAATCATGGAACATAAATATTTCATTACAGGGAGAGTTAAGACAATGAAACAAGACCACTGCACTAGTCTACAATTTGAGAATACTCATATCAGAATGTGGACATGATGATACAAAGATAGCTTAGTTGTTGCTGCCATAACTATCAGAACAAAGCTTATCCGATGATCATGTATAGCAGTGGGATGTATAATCATGTTACTTTGAAGGGTAAACCTGGGGCTTTATTTAGTACCGTTTTAACAAGAGAACTAATACATTGACTGCAGATTGCACCTCCATGTTCTTGTTATTGTGTCTCACAACAGATGTGCAATATACCTTTAAGTAACATAAGCATGATATCATCACCATATCACAGCATGAGACCTAATAGAATAAAGCTTTCAGAGTCCATCTTACTGGGCTGTGTTCTCTTGCAGTGTAACATGCTGAGGGAAGCATGCTCCAGTACATTTCAATTGCTTAGCGTGAGCCCAGACACAAAAGTTCCTGTGATTATAATGTACATATGTGAATACCAGGAAGTGTAATAAATGTTCATTGGATTCTTCAGCATTGAGTGCTCCAACTCTCATATTCATGTCACGGGAGCTAAAATAAATATCACAGTTGCAGATCCACAGCTAACATGCCATTACTAGCACATTCTTGTTTTATCATCAGTCAACCTTTCCAATATTTGAAAATGACTGACTCCATTTCATCTGAGCAGTGCCAACATTTCAAAAACATCACAATGACTATAATGGGTGAGGAGGGTCATTTAACTCTTCTTTGCTGATTGATGTGACTGACCTGTTAGAAGTTATCTCAATAAACTGGCCACAGCCGAATGACTGTTGGGAAGGAAAAGGTGTCATTCACATTTGTGGCTAGATCTAGTGTGCTAAGCAGTGAAGGGAGTAAGAGATGCAAATGTGTGTCACTACCTGTCCCATCGCTTAGTGATAGCAGTATCCTAGAGGTCCACTTCTTTTTCCAGGAAGGATGGCAATCTGAAAGCCAAACCCTTGTGACCATCCATATCCAGCTATTGTTTGCATTGGGCTGAAATAGTGTACAATTTAATCATGGTATATGATCAAATACCACATGATCAAGGTGCCAGGAATATATCCTAAACTGACAAAAGTAAATACACAGAAACATTGAAACGTATAAACTTAGAACAGGAGTAAGCTATTCTGCCCTTTCGATAATCATGTCTCATCCTTTAACTCAATGCCATATTCCAACTTTCACCTTTGACGATGTTAAGAGTTTGGTATTACTTCGGCTTCCATACCATAAAAAGTATCACAAACCTTTGGAGTTATGACCAGAAGCCTCAAATGATATACTATATCCCAGATTTAAGGACATCATGGAATTTGTGAAAATAAACATATTTGGAGATAATGGAGATTTACCAATATCACAATTCATATAGGAACCAATTTACTGAAATATACAATACAGTGGGAGCTTTAATAACAGGATCAGGTGATGCTAGGAGCCCATGTGTGTCCATGAGTCTTGTCAAGATTGTTTTAGGAATTAGGCACCAGACTTGAAAACTAAGCTCTGAGCTTGGAAGGTTTGGGTTTGCCTTCTGTGCTACATGCTGGAGATGTTCAGGGAAGGAGAATTGACAAGAAAAATTAGGAAGGGTAATGGACTTCACTGTCACTGTAGCAGTTCAAGAAGGCTGTTCACCACTACATCTCCAAGGCTGGGAAAAATAACTCATAGGTTTGGGTAATAAATCCAATACCCACAATTCTCTGACAAGGCAAGATTATACCAAAGCACTGCCATTCACTGAAATGGTACAGATGGCTTTCCATAGACCATAAAAGGAGCAGTGGCGGTCAGGATTTTTATTTAGCATTATAGATGAAGGATGTTGCAAGTTTATTTCAGAGAGTAGAGAAGGAGAACAAAAAAAAAGCTACTTTCAAATGCAGAACAGGCCTGCCAATGACATGGTTTTAAAGAGAATTTTAAAGGAAGAGAATGATATGGAGAGCTCTAACAGAGCGAATTCAAAATTGGAGGGTCCAGATTGCCGAAGGCATAATTACCAGTGGTAACAAGAATTTTGGTAGCAAGAGAAAGATGCATAAATGTTAAGGCATAATGGGAAGACAAAGACAGGCATAACAGTTAGGTGTCATAAAATGTGTATACGTAAATGAGGTAATTCATTGTAGTAGAGGAAAATATGGGTTTTGGACTGGACACTGTTGGAAAAACACTGAATAATGTGCAGGATTAGATGGAGTTCAATTGTCTGAAATTTTTATAATGGGAGTGGATGTGTAAAATAAAATGCTATATTTGCAAGTACTCACTTAAAATAATATAAAGAAAAAAAAGCAAGCAAATATTAATGTACAGAATTCTGGTGAGGCTATTGTTAATATGTGCAGCTTTGTGGGTCCCATTTATGAAATGACCAAAGAATGCTGACCATAGGTTCACTCAGACAATGGCAAATCTCACTGAGTAGGAGTTTGTGATAGTGGATGCATGAGCACTACCACTGCAGCAGACTAGAATAAAAGGACATTTTAAATGAATGATTTGAAGATGCGGTGTGGGTAGTTGGGGGGCAGCAGTTGTGAGGAGGCTGTTGTAAAGCTTTTTTTTGGGGGGGGGGGGAGTTGATGAGTGATTATCACTTTCAAATTATCAGAGCAAGGAAAGATTTTAGAAGATTTGTTTTGCAAAAGGCATAAATGGAACACGGAATGTTTTGACTCTGTCTTTTTCTGTGTCAAAGACAACAGCATAGTGCCTTTTAAGGATGATTTGTATCTTGTGTCCAAACTTTGTGGAGGGAGTGGGACTAACATTTTATTGTTTAACTTAATTTATAAAAATGAATGCACACTCCAAAGCATAGACTGGATATTATATGCTGAAATGTAAGTGAAAAATAAATCCAGGGGAAGGAGAGATAGACAATTCCTTCAATACAGGATATATTGGGCTAAGCACCAATTATCTGTTTTTTTTACTGGAAGTCTATTCAGCAATGCTATTGCCTATCTAAACAGGAAGCCTTTCCTTCTTTGAATTTCCATGTGTTGTGCAGTCTAATTGGAATCACATATGTGCGAGTGAATACTCTGGCTCTTTCAGGACACTGTCATCAGTTTGAGTTGACTGAGTAGCTCAACACCAAGCTTACAAGCTACATTTCAACATACTAGGATTTGGTTCAATACCAAATGATTTACCTTTTAAGGGATCTATTCTGATTGTTGGATCTCAGCAAACATTTAAATGTTTCCAAAACATTTGCACAATGCTATATGTTATATACTATTTACAGGAATAGTGTACACCTTGGAAGACAATAGACTGTTAACGTATTGACAAAAAATGAGGCTTTATGAAGAGACTCAGGTACTGAGAGACAACTTAATAACCATTTCTCTGGTTATAACATGTTGCAAAAGTTGTCAAAAAACAATCAACATTTGCATGGTGAACATAGGAACAAATCTAATAATGCTACAACTCCTTACATCGATTAATGTGCAGCAATGAAATTATTATGCAAGAAAAAGACTAACCACTTAGGTTTTGCCACACATTAGGTTCTCCACTTTTCTAATATTGTAATTGAAAGTTGCTGTTGTAGAACAGCAAATAATCAGAACTCAGGAACCTGCGTTGTGTCTGCTATAGACCTGTGATTTTAATTACAAAGATCTTGAAGCAGATTTGACATTTTATTTGCTTATTGACCTCTTGGGAAATATTATGGCCATTATACAAGAATTGGGGGAAATGGGATTTCCAATGGTAGCAACTTCAGAGAGTGACTTAGCCATTTGGCCAGAATTTGTTTACTTACCCTCAAGTTAGTTTCTACAGAGGGGTGTATTGCTGTCAATTGTTAGATATTTTAAGTGGAGCCAAATGATATAACATACCACATTTTAAATATATTGGTACATACTGGCAATGGAGATCAGTTTGTGCACACACAGCCTTCAATAATGCTTTTAAGATTATGCATTTCTTTCCCTTTGATTCTTGCAATTCACAGGGAAACCTTTTATCTATTTAAAATATTGCTTACATTTTTCATTTGAGACATAGTAGACAGTTTTTCCTTGGAGATGTGAGAGGCTAACCCAAACTTAAAACATAGTTTTAATAATTACACACAGCTATATATATAACAAGGTTTTGCTGATTGGCAGTGTATTCCCTGCCAGATTGATTCCTGTTGCCATCTTGATTGCAGCATATTGCATTCTCCGGACACTCAATGATTATTTGGAAATTAAAAATAGAGATGCTGGAACCCCACAATAGCTTGATCCAATTTATATGAACAAGAAAAATAACTTAACATTTCAACAATGAATCTGATTGTGTCAGGCAATAGCATAAGTATGATCATCCAATGGTACCATCCAGAGCTTGAAACAAGAAATTTAAAGTACCAGGTACTACAGAAAGTGTACCTATCTTGTCCTGACCTGTCCATCATTCTTCCCTCCTATCGATTCCACCCTCTTCTCTGACATATTACCTTTACCCCCCACCTCTATCTATTGCATTCTCAGATACCTTCTCCCCAGCCACACACCCCTCCAATTTATCTCTCACCTCCCTTGAGACACCCCCTCATTCCTGAAGAAGAGCTTATACTCGAAACATCAATTTTCCTGCTCCTTGGATGCTGCCTGACTGGCTATGCTTTTCCAGACTCTTTGACTACACAAAGTCAGTCAGCATATGTAAGAGGAATAGGAAGCAATCTTTCTTCAAGTAAAATCTGTGACCTCAAATGTGTTCTTTCAGCCTGAGATGTAACATCATTAATGAAAAGGATACAGAAGGAAAATACAGAGAAAAATGATCATCATGGCATTTCCTGGAATGATGTGCCTGCAACCTAGAGAATTGAGCCATTTGATCTGCTGCTTGATGCCAGTACCATCAGCAAGAAATAGAAAGAGTGCCTAGAGGAGTTTGAAGTGCATGCTAACAGTCAGGATTTATTTTTGGATAGAGCTACACAAATGTAGAAAGCATAGAAAGCAAGACGCCTTTATTGCTATTTGATGCAGGTATTTCTGTGAGGGAAGTTCATAAGATGTTGTCTGACGAGGGGGATAAGGCAATTTACAAACACACAGCAAAAATGTTGAAGGATCATTGTGTGGTGATACCAAGTTCCAAATGCCAAAGGTATATTTTGACAGGACAGGCAGACCAGTGGCCCAATTTGTGACTTGCTGGAGGCAAGTGTTAGTCACGATTTTCACAACCTGGATAAGGTTCACTAATTTGTTATGGTTCCAGAAGGGGTAACCCAAATTATTAAACCCTGGGGATGATAAGGGATGGACTGGCTCCTCTTTGTCAAATGGTCTCTTTCTGCTCCTCATTTTGAATGTATGTTTGTAGATTGATGGAGCATTCCTTGAGCAAGTTAAGCACATTTACACCTGTTCAGGAACAAGAAGTTTGACACCTGTTCTTGATGCAGTCGACTGCTTGACCTGTTAACATTAGGAAGTATCAGTTCGCTCACTGAACCAGGCTGTCCCCTAATGATGATATGTTTGAGAAATACAACTGACAGGCTCCATTTTCCTTTGTGGAACTTTGAACAGTGCGAGTGAATGGGAGACCTCTTATTCTTAATCTCTGCCCCCTTAGTTCTTATTACTCCTAGAAAATGAAACATCCTTTTAGCATCCACACTCTTAACTCCCTCAGCATCTTGCAGGTTCAATAGGATCACCTCCCATTCTTCAAACTCCAAAGACTAATTGTTCATGCTCCCAGTTGATGGTAATATTGAATAATACAGATCCCAGAATGAAACTTGGCTTTTGTGATGATAAAAGGTGTGTGATTTATATTGATACAAATAATTCTTTGGGGGGAAAGATTTTAAAAAACAATCCTTCCAGAACAGTGACCTAATCCAATATGTGAGCAGGTGATTGTGACCCCCCCCAGAGGGTAAATGGAACAATGTTTATATTGGTGTGATTGACAACAGATAGATAAAACATTGATCTTGTTTCTGGTTCAGGACTGATTCTAGCTCAGGAAATATACTTTGAGAGTTTTTATGGCATTTCAGAGGAGATATTGTCTCCCTTAAAAAAACCTTTTCAGAACAGTTAAAGAAATAACTTACCTCAGCAAAAACCTCCTGACCAGGAAGTATTTGGTTAGAAATCTACAGATTATTAGATTCTGAGAAAATCTAAGCTCTCATTTTGTGAGTATTCCTGGCTGAAGACTCCACAGTTCACAGACTGAAACTGGGGCTAAACAGTTAAGTCAAACTTAAAATTTCAGCAGTAACCTCCTCAATGATAACCAGTTTGGGTTCTACCAAGACCACTCAGCTCGTGACCTCAGCACAGCCTTGGTTCAAATATGGACAAGAGCTGAATTCCAGAGGTGAGGTGAGAGTGACAGACCATGACATCAAGGCCACATTCAATCGAGAGTGGTATCAAGGAGCCCTATCAAAACTGGAATCAATGAGTATTGGGGACAAACTTTCTGGTGATTTGAGCCACACCTGGCACATAGGAAGATGGTTGCAATTGCCTGGGGTCAGTCATCTCAGCTCCAGGACACCTCTGCAAGAGTTCCTTAAGTGAATGTCCTATGTCCTACCATTTTCGGCTGCTTCATCAATGACCTTGCCTCCATCATAAGGTCAGAAGTGGGGATGTTTGCTGATAATTGTACAATATTCAGCACCATTCACAACTTGTCAGATACTGAAGCAGTCCATGTTCAAATACAACAAGATCTGGACAATATCCAGGCTTGGGCTGACAAGTGACATATAACATTTGTGCCACACAAATATCAGGCAATGACCATCTCCCATAAGAGACAATCTAATCACTATCCCTTGACATTCAATGGTATTAACAGCACTGAATCCCCCACTATCAAACTCCTCGGGATTACCATTGACCAGAATCTCATTTGGACTTATCACATAAACACAATGATTACAAGAGCAGGTCAGAGGTTAGCACATACTATGGCAAATAATACACCTCCTGAATCCCTAAAACATGTCCACCATTTACAAGGTGGAAGTCAGGAGTGTGATGGAATACTCCCCACTTGTCTGGAATGGTGCAGCTCCAACAACACTCAAGAAACTTGACACCATTCAGGACAAAGCTGGCCACTTGAATGGCACCACATCCACAAACATCCATTCCGTCACCACAAACACTCAGTAGCAGCAGTGTATACTATCTACAAGATGCACTGCAGAAATTCACCAAAGATCCTCAGACAGCACCTTCCAAACCCTTGACAACTTCCATTTAAAAAGGACAAGGGCAGCAGATACATGGGAACACCACCACCTGCAAATTCCTCTCTAAGCCACCCACCATTCTGTCATGTAAATATCAACTGCAGCAATTTAGGAAAGCAGCTCACAATATCTTCTCAAGACGTGGAGGTGCCACTGTTGGACTGAGGTGGGCAAAGTTAAAAATCATACAACACCAGGTTATAGTCCAACAGGTTTATTTGGAAGTCCAAGCTTTCGGAGTGCTGCTCCTTTGCCAGGCACCTGATGAAGGAGCAACACTCCGAAAGCTTGTACTTCCAAATAAACCTGTTGGACCATAACCTGATGTTATGTGATTTTTAACATTGCCCATCTCCTCAATGGCAACTAGGGATGGGCAAAAAAAAAGGTGCTAGCCAGTCAGTTATGTCCTCATCCCACAAATGTATTAAAAATTGATTTGGAGGTATGATGTCTCAGGATTTGAAGACTATAAAGTGATGGCATTGGGAAATAGATTGAAACTTGACTTTCCTTGGTATTATAAGACGTTTTTAGTTGCTCTATATTCTAAATAGCTTGTATTTTGTTATTTTCAACTTTTATATAATAAATGTCTGTTCTATTAAAGAAACATTTGATTTGATTTTGATTTGATATATTATTGTCACACGCACCGAGATACAGTGAAAAGTATTGTTTTGCATGTTATCCAGGCAAGCCAATCTTTACATAGATGCATCAGGGTAATAGAACAGAATGCAGAATATAGTGTTATAGCTACAGAGAAAGATCAAGTCTAATATATGAGAGGTCCATAGATAACAGCGGGGAAGAAACTGTTTTTAAATCTGTTGGTATGTGTTTTCAAGCTTATATATCTTCTGCCCAATGGAAGATGGTGGAAGACAGTATAACCAGAGTAAGAGGGGTCTTTGATTATGTTGGCTGCTTTCCTGAGGCAGCGGGAGATATAGCCAGAGCCAATGGATGGAAGACTGGTTTGCGGGATGGATGGGGGTATGCTCACAACTCTCTGTAATTTCTTGTGGTCTTAGACAGTGCAATTGCCATATGAAGCTGTGATGCATCAAGCTGGGATGCTTTCTATGGTGCATCTATAAAAATTTGTTAGAGTCACTGTGGACATGCTGAATTTCCTTAGTCTTCTGAGGAAGTAGAGCCTTTGGTGTGTTTTCTTGTCTGTAGTGTCGATGTGGATGGGCCAGGACAGATTTGTTGGTGATACTTACTCCTAGAAATTTGAAGTTCTCAACTAGCTCAGCACCTTTAACACAGTAGTCCACTCCACTTCCCGAATTCGATGACTAGCTCCTTCATTTTGCTGACATTGAGGCAGAAATTGTTGTCTTTTCACCATGCCCCTATGCTCTCTATCCCTTTCTTGTACTCTACCTTGTTGCTGTTTGAGATTACATTGTATTTTTCTATGAATAGGTATCATGTGAGTTTTTTTTAAATTTTGCCAACAGGAATTATTAGGTCAGATTTCATTCTGGGATCTGACCTGCCCAACAGTACCCCCTGCTGTGATTTGATAGTCCATAACTTTTATTTTCCTTTTGTTTACCACCTAAGTCAGTCATTGAATATAATCACAAGAAGCTGCCAATGCACATTTATTTATCAAAACAACACTGGTTTATTACACAAAAGACAAAGCAGACTACATTGCATTATATGAGTTCTTTCGAGCTACTTTATTACAATTTCAGTTCTATTGTAAATTAACATATTTCCTTTTAAATGTGTGTCTCCAAAAATATTATACGTTGCCTTGCTGTGTGAGACCTCCACACTATTCGGCTTCTGGAGCTTTGTTCCCACTGAGTCCTACGTTTTTCCCCAGCCCTGACTGCTTGGAGACTGCTGGTGAAAGCACCTCTGCTTCTGTGGACCTTTTCTTCTCTCTGTATAAACCTGCATCTGGTCCTCTTTCTCTGCTTTGTACAATTCAATTTAGCAAACACCTTCACAATTATCTCAGGCAGCTTGCTGGTCATTTCATTATAATTGCATGACTTCTTGTTAATGCGATGTTGGATAAGAATGACTTTCTGAAATTTTTGAAGGAAAACCAGACACACTTTAAATGAACAGAAATCTAAAATCCAGTTTTCCTCCACTTTTGAATCCAAGTTCGGCAATAGCAATGAAATATTCTGTACCTTGATCATATAGGTCCAACCTGGTCAATCCTTCTTCATAAGATAAACTCTTAGCACAGGAACTAAATGAGTGAACCTTCACTGAACTACTTTCCAAAACAATTTTTTTTCAAATGAGAAGACCATAACTACATAGTCCTCCAGACTATGTAGGTTTTAACGAGGCTCTGTACAGCTGCAGCAGAACCTCTTTGTTACTTTGATATACCATATCCTAGCAATAAGCACAAGCATTCAATTTTCCCTCCTAATCATTTGCTGTACATACGTCTCTTTCTACCTCAGAATTTTGCAAATTTTCACCATTAAAATTGCATACTGCTTTTTCTATTCTTCCTGCTAAGTGAATATATTCATATTCTCCCACATTATACTCAATCTTCCACATTTTTGCCCACTCAATTAACCTGTCTATACCCCTTTTACGGGACTCTCCCAAACTGCTACCATCCCACTTTACTTTGTACATTTAGTATCCACACAGACAGTCACCGGAGGTTGGAATCAAACCCGGGACCCTGGTGCTGTGAGGCAACAGTGCTAACCACTGAATTACCGAGCCGCCCCATAATCCAGACCTCTCAGTCTGCACCTTCAACACTGTATTCTGCACTCTGTCCTGCTTCAAGTATTTACAATCTGTATCAATGAACTAGATGAAGGGATTGAATGCAGGAGGTAGGGTGGGAAGAGGTGTAATCCAGATAGCTGTGGGAGTAAGTGAGTTTGTAAGAATGTCAGTTTCAAGTCGGTCATCATTAATGGAGATGGAGAGATCCAGGAAGGGGAGGGAGGTGTCAGATATGGTCCAAGTGAATATAAGGTCGGGGTGGAATGTGTTGGTGAAGTTGATGAACTGTTCAATCTCCTCGCGGGAGCACGAGGTGTCACCGATGCAGTCATCAATGTAGCAGAGGAAGAGTCGGGGAGTGGTGCCGGTGTAATTACAGAAGATAGACTGTTCTATGTAGCCGACAAAGAGACAGGCATAGATGGGGCCCATACGGGTACCCATGGCTACCCCTTTGGTTTGGAGGAAGTGGGAGCACTCGAAGGAGAAATTGTTAAGGGTGAGGACAAGTTCAGCCAAACAAATGAGAGCGTCAGTGGAAGGGTACTGTTGGGGACGTCAGGAGAGGAAGAAATGGAGGGCTTGCAGGCCCTTGTCATGGCGGATGGAGGTGTCGATGGATTGGATGTCCATGGTGAAGATGAGGCATTGGGGGCCTGGGAAACGGAAGTCTTGGAGGAGGTGAAGGACGTGGGTGGTGTCTCAAATGTATGTGGAGAGTTCCTGGACTAGGAGGAATAGGACAGTATCGAGTGAGGTGGAGATGAGTTTGGGGGGGGGGGAAGCAGGAGCATGCTGAGACAATGGGTCAGCTGGGGTGGTCAGGTTTGTGGATCCTGGGAAGGAAATAGAATTGGGCAGTGCGGGGTTCCCAGACTACGAGGTTGGAAGCTGTGGGTGGGAGATCTCCTGAGGTGATGAGGTTCTGTATGGTCGGGAGATGATGGTTTGGTGACGGGGGAATGGGGTCATGGTTGAGGGAGCAGTAGGAAGATGTGTCTTTGAGTTGGCATCTGGCTTCAGCAGTGTAGAGGTCAGTGCGCCAAACTACCACTGCACCCCCTTTATCTGCTGGCTTAACGGTGAGGTTGGGATTGGAACAGAGCACGTTGTGAGGGTGAGAGGTTAGGGGGGGGAAGGGGGTAGACAGTTTAAGGTGGTTAATATCTCGGTGGCAGTTGAAATGAGGAGATCGAGGCCAGCACGGGGTGCCCAGGTGGATGAAGTGTGTTGGAGGCGGGTAAAGGGGTCCTCGGAAGGTGGGCAGGAGCCCTGATTGTGAAAGTAAGCACGGAGGCGGAGGTGGCGGAAGAAGTGTTTGACGTCACAATGCGAATTAAATTCATTGATGCATGGGTGGAGGGGGATAAAGGTAAGGCCTTTGCTGAGGACTAGTCGTTCGTCCTCAGTGAGGGGAAGATCTGGGGGGATGGTGAAAACTCGGCAGGGCTGGGAGCTATGACATGGTGTAAGTGTGGAGCTGGGAGTGGGGCGGAGCCTGTAACTGGAGTGGGCGTGGTGGTAGGGGGAATGGGGGTGGAGTCATTATGTTAGCCGCAGCACCACGTTCTCTTGTCTAATAACCTTTATCTTATTTGCACATGTTATGTCGGCATCAGTGGCAAGGCCATAATCTGTTGCCCATCCCTAATTGCCCTGATGTAAGTGGCTAACTGGGCCATTTCCAAGGGCAGGAAAAAGTCAACTGCATGTCTGTGCCTGTGGAATTGCCTAAAGCCTCCTGATTAGTGCTCATGCTGGATAACAGGTGACTTTTGCTGGGAGTGAAGGGCAAAGGCCAGTGAGTGGGAGATGAGTTGGCAGTGATTTGGCTGAGGGATATAGTTGATCATTTGAATGATGGGGTAATATGGGGTATTGGTGGTCAAGAGATATGGTTGAGACAGGCCATGGGGGATGTTAGGTCTGCATAGTGTGGCACAAGAGACATGAGGGTTTTGGGGGACGGTAGATATGCACAGAGTAAAACAAGGGTAGAAGTGGCTATGGTAGCGCAGAAGAAGAGTATAACTTCAATTGGGCACAGAAAGTGAGGGGCTTGAGGATATGAGAGAGGGAGGGATGTGTTCTGTTTAAGTATTTACTTTTAAACTTTGCAGAGTCCTTGAGCAGGCAAGTTAGGCATTTGACCCCAGGAACCAGTTTGCCTTTTGGAGTCTTCCCAGGTTGCAAAATCAGTCTGCAGCCTGGGATTAAAATTCTGAAGTGTGGGTGACCATCTCTAAAGGTTGAGATTGTGGAGCCAGAATTTCTCCCTAAGTACCAACCTCAAAGTGGAAACAAAATTTGCAATCTCAAAGTCACCCACGCATTGTCTATTGGAATAGAACACCTAGTCCAAATCGCAAGCAGTGAATGCTACCTACCAAAGATATTTTTACGCCTCTTGACATCAGTACCTTTGAAAATTAGATCAGGATTACATCAACAATAACCATTGCTGTTTTTGTTCAGATATACATTTGACTGTTTTGCATCAATGCAAAAATAATAGCTGAATAGCAGCCTTGATATTTTATGTTGAGCTGCAAAATACCCAAGACCCTTAATTGCTTTTCTTTATACGGAAGCTACTTTGTAATTTTTTATTTGCAAAATCAATTTAATATTTCTTGAAATGCCCAGCTGCATGGTGGCAAGAAAATTAATAATGCAACATTTGGAAGAGGCTTATGCTTTATCAACTTTCATTAACTTGGAATTGCTCCTGAACAAACAAGATTTTCATAAGTGCACCATGAGGAGGTGTCACAACCACATGTGCCATTCCTCATTAAAGTAAAGCAACTCTAATACTAGAGCTGAGCTGCATCAAGATATCAAATGTTCATAAAATGAGACATTTATTAATATTTAGTCCAACCCTGATTACTTTTCTTTTCTTGTTCAGGAAATGTCAACATGTTTGAGATTTAAAGGTCTGCCCAGACTCCTCGCATCATCCTGCCTGCTCATTTCAGGTTTCTATGCATAATTTGGAATAGCCTTACTGGAAGCAAGGGTAATTAAATTGCAATGCTTATATCACTGTTGTTGTATTATCTCTGCTATTAACTGTTTTCTTACTTGCGAGCATGAAAACAGCAATGAGAGCTTTAACTATAATCTATAGTTTACCATTTTTGATTATTGTGTTTGTATATATGAGTGTAAATCTTACAATAACCTGGTTTCGGAAGTACGCTTTGTTGAAATTTGACAGTTAATTGCCAGGCATCATCAAACTGGTACATTTTCCATTGCAATTCCTCTACCAATGATAGTCCATTCACCAAACAACTAACATTCTCTTCTCATTCTGTTGAAGAACGTTATTTCCCCTTTACACTAGCATTCATGAATGCAAGATGATGAGCTTTGACAAATTGTAACGTTATCAAAAATATTTATATAACAACTTAAGTTAAAATATTTAACAATATTTCTGTTTTCTTTTTGAGATTACACATAATAAGTAAAATGAACAGTGTAATCCACACAGCTAAATGGACTTCTTTTAAGCTACATAAAGGAATCAGACAATCAATTAGCACCTATAGTTATTCACTTCACCTTTGGCTTGACGAGATGCTTTGGAAACTGCATTTGTTTTGTGTGGCAGTGTACACCAGGTGCTTGTCGCCATCAGAATGGGATTGTCCATTGCTAACACTTACTTGTGTGTTAGTCGCTAAGAAACACAAAAAAAGTTGCATTTTTTCGTCAATGTTTCTGGTAACATTTTCACATATCAGGATTGTGAATTGCCACCATCACCAATTATCTATTTAAATAATCATTTATTTGGGATTTTATGTGCAACTTCTGCAAATAATTGATTTCAGCGTAAACTGAACAATAATCTTTTTGGATATCTGTCTTTCAATTCATTATTTAAATGCAAAGTAAACCACACCAGAATTTGGCCAGAATTAAACGGACAAAAACTTGCATATTATGCAGAGACTATTGGCATTTTGGCATAATACAAAGCCCAGTGTTGTATAAATATATTTAGTTGAATTAAATCCAACATAAACTACGTTGCATTTAAAAATTTCAAACTTTTTGTGCTGTAAATTTAGACTCAAGTGTAACTGCAAAACAAGTGATGTACATTCCCACCTCATTCACCCAAAAGTACAAGTTGAATCAATGTGATATGAAACTTGGTTGTTGCGTGGGAAATTCTAATGATGCTGAAAAAGCCTGTGTTCATTCATTTTCTGACCCAAGGTTATAGACAACGAGATAGTACAAGCCTGCTTTCTGTCATGGCTTTCCTACTATGATCCTTTCACATGATGTTGTGGGAAGCAAGTGATAAAAAAACGGAACTGGCTTTGTAAGTTAGGAAAGAAAACAAAACATGGAAAGAATGTTTCCTTCAAATCCTCAGACAGTTTGATAACCTTTGTCAGCTCAGTCTGTCAACTACCCATTGATTGCACTCACTAATAAAAGAGCAATTGATTGCCACTTCATTTAATAGCAGTCTATAGACTATGCTTTAGCCTAATGTTATTATCATGTTATTATTTTCCTGTTTCAGTGTTTTCTTAATATCGTACAGAACATTGAACAGCAAAATTTCTTACTGTCCTTTTTTTGATAAATCGTTTTCTTTTGGATCTTTTGAATATGGAATTTTCTTCAGTATTCACAACGTATAATTTGAAATTTAATACATAAAATCCTAGATTTTAAGGTGAAGATCGATTGTAAGATTTTGTCACAAATATAATCTCTACAATCTAGCATTATGCTCAAATTAGGAGCCAATGGATCATGTCCAAAATACCTTTTTAACATGTGAAAAGTGTTAGTTTTAAATTAGGCTTGAAACCCCCTAAAAAGAACAATATGCAATGACAAAAAGTCAGTACTCTTCCAATCGCAAGACAAATTTTAAAAGAAAAATCTAAACCTTACTTTTGGCTTTTTAGAGGACAACATTTAATATTTAAACAGCTTATGAAATTAAATCAAAGATGCATGCATTGGGTATAATCAAAGAAGTATTTTTCATTCTAGTTTTTCTATAATATGCTACAAACTCATGATGGATATCATTTTGTCAGAATGCTACATCAAAATGACGTTGAACTAAAGTGATTATAAGTGAATGGTTTATTTCAATACAGGTAAGAAAAACTTTGCATATACAAAGTGCTTTTTGAAAAGGTGATGAAAGTCAGCAAGTTTAAGTACTTGGAGATTTTAGAGTTTGGATTTTCAGCTGTCTATCTTCTTGGCTTTTGATATTATCCAAATTGTTTCAAAGTGTAGCCACCTTTAATTTCCATGCACAAAAGAACATTGTAGTTCACATAGCTTCAAGATTGATGTGCCTTAAAGCCAAACAACTACTTTTTGAAATTATGTCATTGTTCTTTTATAAGCAAATTCAGCAGCCACCCTTCACATCATATAAGATTGCATTAGTGCAGTAATATCCATGACTAGTTAATCTGTTCTGGTGAGCAACAAGTGCAGGCAGGTAAACTCTCTACTCTTCTTTTGAGAAAGTGGTATGGGATTTTAAATCCACTTGAGCAGACCAACGTGGGTTCAGGCTAACCCTCATTTGAAAGATGGCAATTGAAATAACACAGCACTCCCATTGTACTGAAGTATCAGTCTACGTTATCTACTTGAGTGCTGAAGTGAGACTTGACCCCCAACCTTCTAACTCAGGTGAGAGCACTATTGCTGAGCCAAGCTGACACTCATGTTGTCATTTATTATTGGATTATATGCCTTGGAGTTAAACAGCTGGTTTTAACTAACTCCATGTAATCCATTTGGATCCTACAGTGACCAGGCTATTCCAATTTGTGTTTAAAATCTTTCAATTAAGAGCTTTTGATCAGCACTGTATCATTCTTTTGGGTAAAAATCAGATGCATATTTGACAGGTCTTTACTTCCTGTCTTCAATTAGCTAAGTTCTTCCATGAGACTGGAAAACATTTTGGATGTGGTTTGTGCACATTTTTCAAGATTTCATTGCTACCTTTGTGCTTTTGAGATCTTTAAGTCTATGAATTTATTGTATTCAGATTTGCCATTCGGTTGTGGCCAAAATGGTCACAGAAAATATTTAGAACATCATAGTTAAAGAAAACTTGCCTGACCAAACATAAACTGCAAATCCCATTAGATGAGTTGATGAATGTGCTGACATTGGAGATTGTAATGAAAAGCTCCATAATTACTGTATTATTGCTGAAAGTTCTTCAGAAATATTAGTTATATTATTCTGTCACAAAATTTGAGGCAGCTCATTTCACAGTGCTGTCAGCAGTGATTTTGTATTGGCTGGAAGCCAGTAGACTCGATGAGAATTGTCAGTTTTCAGCTAGGCTATTGAATGATTTGGCTCAAGCAAACATGTTTCATTCAAAAATGTAACATCCTTGCAGTTTCCTTGACTGATAACTACCTGTGAGAAATTAGTACTTGCTGTGAGTATCATGGATTTAAAGTCTGTTACCTAAGGTTCATGTAGCCAACACACAACTGAAATGATAGGTACTGCTGCAGACAGAAGGAAATGCTGTTCCCATTTCAGATGCTCTTCCGTTTAGTGTTGAGCACTTTCAGGATTGGATGGAGCAGTCGGCTGCAGAAAAAAAAATCATTCAGCTCCATTTTGTGTTGGAGAAGAGTGGAAAGTGAGCAGACACCATCTTTAAACATCAACTTGTATTAAACAGGAGCTTAATTTTCATAGATTAGCCAGCTCCAGCTTGAGCAGTAATACACTCAAGTTGTAGTAGATTGGACAATGAATGAGTAGTCAGTACTGCTCAATCGTTTTGGCCCTTGGCTACTCTTTCCCACAACAAAATGGAACAGCATACTAAATCATGCTACTCATTACTTTCTGTCTATTTAAAGGAAAAGCAGCTGGTTGGACAATTACTCCCTTTTAGAATGCAAATAGTCTTGGGGAGACAGGGGTGGTGCTGCTACAGAACCTAAATGTCAGATGGGGGAAACGATACAGAAACTTTCCATTTCTCATTTCTTTGATTTCCAAATCTTTTGTGGGTTTTTTTAAACAAAAGTTTCAGTGCTATGAGTGCCATAACTAGTCCAAAATTCTGTCAATACAAAATAAAAATGTACTCCACGTTCATTTAAGATATACCCTGTCTACTTTTTATTTAACTTATTTTCCTATAGTTTCTCTTTTCCACCCTTTTGATGTTTTTAACAAGCTTCTTATGAGAAGCTTGGGTTTTTGCCAGTCTGGAATTTCAAATGTCCTAGTTAGGAGAGAATATGTAAAATATTACTGGATCAAATGCACAAATATTGCTGGCTTATGCCTTTTTCAGCAGTCATAGGTTCATCTGCTTACTATATTGAGGAATTATATTAACACTCATCTGGTGTCCATATACATCCTTTTCACTCATTGACAATTCTTAATTAAATGTACATTTACTTCAGTGAAATTCTTTTCATTGGAGTTAGTTGTTGCTCAGTAGTTGAACTCTCCCTTCTGAACGAGGACATTGTTTTGAAACCTACCACATGTGGGTTTCTCTAAATCCCAATTGTTTAAAATCCACAATACTTTAAATGGAAGAGGTGAATTCCCATCCTCTCAACATTTCAATTTGTAGTTCAATGGTATGTCCAGTAGTCTTCACAGACTTTTGGGGTAAATAGGTTTTGTGCAATGTTGAATATCATTATTAATATCAAACTGATTCAGGACAGCCATTTAAAGACTTTCATTCCTCAATACTCTGGAATTAGTTTAGGATCTGGCATCTCCCCAACATCCTCCTACCTGTGAACTTGTCATTGCTGTGGTTACAGGTTGTGGTTGTGGTTTGACAGCCGGGCTCCTGAATCTGTTCTATATTTGACAGCATAAAATGTTGGAGAGAAGGTACCTTCTATGGTATAATGAGATTCATGTAAATCAAGATGATGTAATTGATCACATGTCTATGGCATCAGTAAAAGGGAAGACATCAATTTAGAGTGAGTATGTGAAGAGTGAAGTCTCAGACATGATACTAGAGCGATGTATTTGATGACTGCTATATACAGATATAATTAAATAGTGTTACAACACATAAGAAGTTGAAGTCTCTTACTTGGAGATAAGGAGCAAGCTGCAGACACCCATAGTCCAGAGAAACTCCCGTGGTGTTACAACGTACAAGTCAATTTATTGTCTTAAAGCACACGATAAAGTATGGTGGCAACTAGAGAGAGAGAGAAAAATTCCCCCAGAGCCAAGATCTGTAGTTAAAGCAGGGACACATCTGAAAAGGGAAAACTCTGAAGGCAGAACAGGACCTTGGAAGACTTTAACAGAAAATAAATTGTTAACGGGACAGACTCAGAAACAAGGTGGTATAAAAAATAATGGTTCGGAAGAGATTAATATTCATATTACACTGTCTCCACCATTCTATTGATGTCACATGCAAAGTGTGAGTGGAATCAAGGAGTTCTACACTCAAGCTTTTAGAAGGAGCTGAGGTTTCTGTACCAGCTCCTAAAGGTTCCAGTAATTATACCTGACCAAATGTGATCGCATTGAAGCACCACTATGTAATAAAATGTATTGTTATTAAATAAGGTACTTTCTTTAGATACTCTATTGTGTATCATGAAATATTAATCAATGGGTAGGCCCAATGCAAAGGAGGATTAATGGCAGTGAATTACTTTAAAAGCCTTTACATAAGAGTAAAATAGCAAAAACCACAATGTACCAGGCATGGGGAAATCTAGAAAAAAGATACACTAGACAGAAGACCTCTGAAAACCTTGATTGCAGGGCTGTAGAGTGGATAACTCTGATAGGTGAGAAAAAGAAACTAATGAGATGTTGATGCCCAGGTATGAATGACAGTATTCTAGAGAGGGGAAACATGGGATCAGAACGCTTCAACAGTGTAAAGAAAAACTTAAGTACTCTCCCAGGTCAGTCCAGAGTAAAGACTTTGCCACCACCTCATCCATTTGATAATGGGGAGGACCCAGGGGCCTGAAAGCCCCAAGGCCAAAGAGACAGGTCCAATGTTATAGAATGGCTTCAGGTTTACATACAACAGAGCAGCATCATCATGTCAACATGTTTTTATATGCTGTAGTTCCAACAGTTGATTTCTGTTAAGACAAAGAATGGAAGTAAATATATCAGTGTTAATTAAAGCACTTTATATGTACTTTGGCCCCAGATAAAATAAGTAGTAGAACAGGTAAAATTTAATCATGATCTTTGCACTTGAGAGGATCAAAAAAATCACTTGTAATGCATTTATATCACTCAGCATATCGCTGCAGAAATGAAGATTTTAGAATGATTGATCAATTAGAGAGCATTTACTAATCAATATGAGGGATAAGAAATTATTAGGCATTCTTCATTTGAAGCAGGACCTTGGCTGAGGATTTGATTTTGGAATAGGCAATCCAATTTCCGCTGCAGCTAGAAGTCAGGAAGTCAAAATCAGTCAGTGTTATGAGGAAACATCAGGAATTCTGCTGAACTGGATGGATGGATAGGACCCAAGAAAGATAATCATTTTCTGGAAAACATGCCACCTATATCATTGACCATGTTAAATTGTACAAATTGTTTTTAAAAACAGAATCACAAGTAGAAAGAATAGCCAGCAGGAGGAGCTGAGTGCCATAAATGTGGCCATTGGGGAACTTTAAAAAATATGTTAGTTTAACAGTACCTTTATCACTTTAAAAACAAAAAAGAACACTTGGAAATGGATCATTTATAGGGAAATAGAAATCCTGCAACAAGGTAAAAGTTTAAGAAGTTCAAGATATTGAACAAAGGACAACATTCCTAGGAGAGTTCAAAGAGTTAAAAAGCATTCGACACCATCAATTTGATGTTACAAGGTTTCAAAACAGAATTTAAACTCAACATAGGAGCACTGCTTTACTGTTAGTAGACAACTTGTGATGGTTCACTTAATCGTAGTCTCACAGAATTGTTACAATGCAACAGGCCATTCAGCCCACTTTATCTACATAAGCTCCATGATTATTTTGACATAGTGCCAATCTCCTGCCTTTTCATTGTAACCCTGCACGTTGTTTCTATTAAATAATCAATGAATAGTTAAGCCTGCCTCCACCACACTTCGAGGCAGCATATTCCATACCTGGACCACTTAATGTTTGAAAAGGTTGTTTCTCACCTTCGCAAAAGAAAAACTTTAAATCCATATTCTTTGGTTCTCAATCCTTCACATGGAGGTACAGCTTCTCCCCATACACTTTGTCCAGACACCTCATGATTTTGTCAAATCTCTTCTTAACCTTCTCCTCTCCAACAAAACTGTCCCAACTTCTCTGATATAACCTCATTACTGGAACCATTCTTGTAAACATCTGCTGCTCTTTCTAATGCATTCACATCCTTTCTAAAGTGTGGCACCCAGAACTATACCTAATACTTTACCTGAGGATTAACTGGTGTCCTATATAAGTTCAGTACAATATCCTTGCTTTTGTACTTTACTTCTCCATTAATGAAGCCCAGTTCGCTGTATGTTTTATTAACTGCTTTCTCTACCCATCCTGCATCTTTAATTTCTTTTGCACATGAACATCAGGCCCCTGCGTTCCTGCACAATCTTTAGGATAGTGCCCTTTATTTTGTCTCGCCATGTGTTTTGTTACCAATGTGTATCTCACCTTTCTACTTCCTCACTGCCCACTCTAATAACTTGTTTTGAAGGACCAAACTGTGCTTCTTTCAATTTACAATTCTCTCAGGTTTTGTCTCATCCATAAAATTCAAAGTCATGACTTTTCTTTGTGACTATTAATTCCATCCTAAATAATTGTTGAACTGACAGGCCTAGCAACTACAGACCCATCTTTAGAATCTTTTTTGAACAAGCTGGTGTTTGAAATGTCCTCTGTCACCACCGCCAAATGCAAGGAAGATTGAAATAATATGGCCAATGCCTTTCTCAATTTCTCCTCTCATGTCTTTCAATATTTTCAAATACATCTCAACTGATTTGATTTTCATCTGATTTATTGTTGTCACATGTAGGAGAAAGTGAGGTCTGCAGATGCTGGAGATCAGAGCTGAAAATGTGTTGCTGGAAAAGCGCAGCAGGTCAGGCAGCATCCAGGGAACAGGAGAATCGACGTTTCGGGCATAAGCCCTTCTTCCTGAAGAAGGGTTTATGCCCGAAACATCGATTCTCCTGTTCCCTGGATGCTGCCTGACCTGCTGCGCTTTTCCAGCAACACATTTTCAGCGCTGTTGTCACATGTACCTAAGTACATTGAAAAGTTTTGTTTTGTGAGCAGTCCAGGCAGATGATAACAAGGATATAGAGATCACAATGTGTTAAAACAGTGAGGCATACAGGAGGTGCAGAAAAACAAGATAGGAATTTTTACAAACTTAGAATTGAGGTGGAATAGTTGTAAAAAATGTGAGAATAAGATCTGCTGTACAGAGCTCACAAAGTCGTCCAGTATCGATGCCATCTTGAAGGCTGAAGGCCTTGGACCCTGTACCTTACCCTGTACTGGTCCCTGTTACTTTATCCTGTACAGGTCCCTGTGTCTTATCCTGTGCTGGTCCATGAACCTTACCCTGTACTGGTCCCTATTACTTTATCCTGTACAGGTCCCTGTGTCTTATCCTGTACAGGTCCCTGTGTCTTATCCTGTGCTGGTCCATGAACCTTACCCTGTACTGGTCCCTATTACCTTATCCTGTGCTGGTCCCTGTGTCTTATCAACTTTAAGTACAGACAACTTATTTACTATCCCTTCCTTGTCAATTTTAAACTGCTTTAGATGTCAGAGTTTCTTCCTTAGTCACCATGCCTGGCAGTATTTACCTCATCCATAAGATATGCGTTTGTCCCCATGTGTAAATCCTCTCCTTTGGCTCCTAATCAGTTCTACTCCTGGTTGAAGTCAGAGATTGTCAGACTAGTGTACATAAAACTCCAAGGTCTGGGCGACACACCTTCAGTGCATAGGCAAATCACCACAAAATCTCAGAACATAAAATGCCAGTGAGACATTGTGTACGCATACATTGTTGATTAGTTCAGTTGGTTGGATAGCTGGCTTACAAGGTAAAACAATACCAACAGTTTGGGTTCAATTCCCATACCAGCTAAGGTTACCATGAAGGATTCTCCTTATCAACCCCTTGTATGATGCATGCTGACCCTCAACTCTCTCATGAGAGGTCTGGTGACTGCATCTTTCATTGTGGAATAGAATATCTCATTGTGGAGTAGCAATGCATCTATTCTTGCTCCCTTAGAGAGCGTGAATAAAAACCATCAGAATGAAGATGGGAGAGTATTTTAGTGATAATTCCTAAATACATTCAAAGGATTAAGCAAACTGAAGCAGGAATATCACATTATGGCGTATGAAGAGAGTTATGTACAAAGGAAAATTCCTCACTCTTTTGAAAGGAAAAGTAAAATTTCAGATCACATGATCGAAAGTGGGGTCACATTATCAATGACAGAGATGATACAATGGGTGTTTGGGGCTTGTATAGGATAGGCCAAAGGGCTAAAAGATTATATTTGACATCTGCATGAGAACATAGGTGGTATAGGACGAGCTGAAGGGCCATAATTGTTGATGATACTTGACAAGCTGCATGACCTTGAATGAGTCCTGTCAACATTCCTTTACAGGCTGAAGATGGCAGCTGCAGCTTGTTTCTCTGGAGCTGTGTTTTCTGTACGAGCCAATAGCTTTGTCTTCTGTAGCTGTTTTCTATACCTTGCTGTATATTATACTGTATAAGAGAGAGAGTTTTGTTCGAATTCATTGCACTTCACCTCGGACCAGGATTGCAAATGGTGCCAGGAACAACCTCAGCCTCCACTCCAGTCGATGATCGAGCAGTCCCAGGCAGGGCATGAGGCTTATTGTTTCGTTTTCCTTCCTTTCTCAACTGTTATTATTACTCAATAAATGTTCCTCCTTTTTTCGTCTTTTATTATTTCTCAATAAATGTTCATATTTAAGCAAATTATTGTTGTTGAGCCTTCTCTTAACGACATTTACCTGAGCCCGAAAAGAAGCATTTGGACACACTTTGTGACCCAAGGCAGGGTTAGTAAGTGTTCCCACGACAAATGGAGAGAGAAGATTGTTTAACTGAACGAGGTCCCCAACAAAGGAATTAGAATGCAAATATACTCTATTTCATCTCTCAATGAAAGCCTGGCAAGATTGGTGGCAAATACATTTTCAAAAATATTGAATACAAACAATGAATTTTAGCAGATATCAAGTCAAGATGACAGACAACATTAATTACACCATCTTGGATGGTACTACTTCACTTGTCTGCCGTGTGGAATCTTCTCTGTACCAGAGATTTTCCAAAGGATAATATCTAGATTCCTGGGAGGGAAAAGAGTAACCATTTGCCATACTGATGACATCCTACTGATTGATAAAAGAATGAAGGAACACAAACTGAAGGTAAGGAACATGTTAAAGGTACTACAGAATAAATATCTTACTTTAAGTAAGAAATGCCAACATTCCCAAATGGTGATTACATTTTTAGGACCCATGAGTTGAGAACAAGGGATCAAGAGGCATTCAAGGAAGACAAGATGCATTAGTGATTTTTTGGGACTGAAGTGAATAAAAGACAGGCAGCATTTCTTGGGCATGTTGAATCAAGTGGGAAAGTCTATCCCCAACTTCAAGTCTTACTCAATGCAATAGCCAACTTCTGAAAACATACCAGCAATTATGTTTTCAGGCAGAGATTACAGCTTTAGAAAATGGAATCACAGAATCCACACAGTATGGAAGGAGGACATTAAGCCCATCAAGTCCATACTGACTCTCCGAAGAGCATCTCACCCAGACCCAACTCCCTGTGCTTCTGCATTTCCCATGGCTAATCCACCTCACCTGCACATCTTTGGACTGTGGGAGAAAACTCGTGCAGACACAGGGAGAATGTGTAAACTGAATAAATTAAAGAGTCTTGTGTCTATTATAATCAGGTGAGCAAGGGTCACAATTCCTCACCCTTTTTAAACCCTTAAAAGACAGCTGCAACAAGTAGCTTTTAATTTCCCTTTTTCTGGAATGCAACTGTCATACTTCAATGACCTTCGTTAACCAGATTAAAACTGAAGGGAAGACGGTTCCAGGATTTTCTTGCATGAAAGAAAATGGGGTTTGATTAGTCCCCTCCACCCCAAATAAAAGTTGATAACAAGCACACACAAACACAGTAATGAAGATGGGATGGGTGGGCTAGCTGAAAAAGGTAGGAATGTAACGGTAATTCAGTTTACAGTTTTATAGAGTCTCTGAGTTATGAGAGTGAAACCTGAGTTCCAATGCTTTAGTTATTTCCTCAGGAATGGTGAAGCTTGCAGATCAGGTCAAACCCTCAGTTAACAGTGGTTCCTCCAAGGTGTATTTTTCTTTTCCCACTGGCACTACCACGTTTCTGAGATTGCGACAGAGAGGGGAAAAGTAATTTGCTGCATTCTTGCTGTGTTCAGTCCATGATGATTTCTCTTTCTTTGTAACTGAGAACTGGTTTGTGCATTCACATTGTCTTTACCAGCCGAAACACTCTGCAGGTAACCTTTCATCTGCAATGTGTGAAGTTAACATCACAAGTGTGAGTAAGTCAAGAGGTGCAAATTTCTCAACCTCTCACTGAGTTGAAGTGCTTCTTGTTTAAAATGTTAATTCTAATACAGCTGGTGTTGTGTATTCCATGGCAATTGTCTAATGATCACAACGGATATTTAAGGTCCCTGTGTCCTGTCCTTAAAAACACCTGTTATCGATGAAAGTCTTGAGCATAAAAATCAACTTGTAAATATTCTGGGCCCTACTACCCTCTCTTCCTCAACATGCATCTGAATTGGAAAGAGTTAGGAGCTTTTAAACTCCTCATGGAGAATTACCTCATTGAAGTTTCTGTGGATATCTCCAGGTTTAAGTGCATGTAACCCTGGTCAACAGTGAGCTGCTTTGGTCTGCTGGGTGTCTATGGTCATCCTGTTTCCTGAAGTTACAGATCTTTTGTCTCTACACCCTGGCACAAACTGGTACACAATTACGATCATCTGTATTGCTGCCTCGTAGACACTGGCACCCTCCTCAAGTAAGAGGGAGTAAACCTTGTGAGCTCTCCCTGTCAGCCTACTCTGTAACACTAGTGTTCAACAACCATGAGCACAGTAGTTGAAGCAGCCAAATAAGAGAAATGTCATAGAGTCATAGAGATGTACAGCATGGAAACAGACCCTTCGGTCCAACTCGTCCATGCCGACCAGATACCTTAACCTAATCTAATCCCATTTGCCAGCACTTGGCACATATCCCTCTAAATCCTTCCAATTTATATACCCATCCAGATGCCTTTTAAATGTTGTAACTATACCAGTCTCCACCACTACCTCTGGCAACTCATTCCATATATGTGCCACCCTCTCCATGAAAATATTGTCCTTTAGGTCCCTTTTAAATCTTTCACCTCTCACCCTAACCTTTGTTCTCTAGTTTTGGTCTTCACCATTCTAGGGATTTATCCTATCCATGCCCCTCATGATTTTATAAACCTCTGTAAGGTTACCCTCAGCCTCCGACACTCCAGGGAAATCAGCCCCAGTCTTTAGATTACATACTTACAGTGTGGAAACAGGCCCTTTGGCCCAACAAGTCCACACTAACCCTTCTAAGAGCAACCCACCCAGACCCATTCCCCTACATTTACCCCTTCACCTAACACTACGGGCAATTATCATGACCAATTCACCTAACCTGCACATCCTTGGACTGTGGGAGGAAACCGGAGCACCCAGAAGAAACCCACACAGACACAGGGAGAATGTGCAAACTCCACACAGACAGTTGCCCGAGACAGGAATTGAACCCAGGTCTCTGGCGCTGAGAGGCAGCAGTGCTAACCACTTTGCACCCTGTCGATTCAGCCACGCCCCCATCGCTCAAACTCTCAACTCTAGCAACACTCTTGTAAATCTTTTCTGAACCCTTTCAAGTTTCACAATATCCTACAAATAGGCAAGGTTGAAAACTTCAACCCATTAGGCTGTAGCGCTCTCACAGAGCTGCTTTCAGTCTTCCATCTCAGATGGATCTGTCTACATTTAAATCCCCTTTCTTTTCTATGTTGTCCAACACCAGGAACTCCCTTTCTTATTTCTGTTCATAAAATGTCCTTCTCCATTTGCCCGTGGGATGATGTGGTGGCTTAGTGGTTAGCACTGTTACCTCACAGTAGTACAGACCTGGGTTCAATTCCAGCCTTGAGCATGACTGTGAGTTTGTACATTCTTCCCAAGTCTGTGTGGGTTTCCTCCAAAGATGTGTAGGCTAGGTGGATTAGCCATGGGACATCCAATGATTGGATAAGATGTCCTTTGGAAGGTTGGTGTGGACTGAATGGCCTGCTCCCACACTGTCGGGATTTGATCTTTTTTTCCTCTTTCTGGAATTCTGATTCTAGTCTGTGCAACTCCAGTTTTAATTTATCTGCTTCATTATCCTCTATTTCTAGCTCATATTATGCTACTGGCTTTGCAACTTCTGTTCCCTGGCTTCTGGACAGCACTGTGCTTAGCTTTAGCTTTTTTTTTACTGCTGTCTCATAAGCTATTTTGTCCTGGTCTATGAAAGCATTGACATCAAACATGGGCAGCTCAGCACTTTTGCATTTAAGACACACGAAGGCTGCTTTGCCGTGGCTTATTTAAAAATAAGCTCTTGAAGAAATAGTTTGTTTTCCCCCTCCACTTATTTGATTAGTCAGTGGGTTTGAATCCCAGATGAGCACCCAGGTTTGTGGTGACCAGGTGAGAGGGCTCACAGCTCTCCTCTTTATCTTTTCAACCCCCTCTCAGTCAGCCACAACAAATACTGTCTTAGAATGTTTGAAAGGATTTGTAGCTTGGGTTGTAGAAGAGATCATAGATTTGTTGGCCAAGCCAGTGTGTTTTTCTGCAGACGTTTCATCGCCACCTCACTAGGTGATGTCATCAGTGTGGTAAAAACAAGGTCTGCAGATGCTGGAAACCAGACTCTAGATTAGAATGGTGCTGGAAAAGCACAGCAGGTCGGGCAGCATCCGAGGAGCAGGAAAATCGACGTTTCGGGCAAAAGCCCTTCATCAGTGTATCTTCCATAGGTATTGGTGGTCTGTCCCAATGCAGAAGCGGAAGTACCAAAAAACAGAGACATATAGATACCAAGTGGGACAGACCACCAAACCTAATCGACAACGCACTGACGATGTCACCTAGCGAGGTGACAAAATGCCTGTAGAAAAATACATTAACTTAGCAAATGAATCTACGACCTCAAATAGTCTCTAATTCCTTTTTTGCTTGTAGCTGTTAACTAGCCTCATTGAACCAGATTAATAATGAAGGAAGGTCAATTCTGAGGTTTTCTTGTGTGAAAGAGGGTGGAGTTTTATTACCACTAAAAACGCCTGACAAGGAATATACACAAACATAAGCAATGCAGTTGCAAAGAAGATGAGAGCAGGGTCTGTGGGGATGTAGGTGAGTATATCTGGTACAGATAGTAAGGTGAAGGCAGTTGCAGTTTCCATCTTTTTTTTTGAAAGTGTCTTTGAGTTGCAAGAATGAGTCCCAACTGTCTAACTGCTGTTTTATTTCACCAGGAGCCGTAAAAATTACTTAGAATCTTTCATTCCTCTGTCCATGGTAGATACTGAGATTGCATATGTGTTAATGTGAGAGAGTTGAGCTTTTCATATTCTTGCTGAATGCAGCCCACATTGCTCTCTTCCTCTTTAAAGCTCTAAGTAAACAGCTGAAATAGGGTTCGTTTGTATATTTAAAGTCTGGGTCCATTGTCTTTTCCTGGTGGCATGGGTACACAATGAGTAGCACTGCTGCCTCACAGCACTAGGGACTAGGTTCGATTCCACCCTTAGGTGATTGTCTGTGTGGAGTTTGCACATTCTCACAGTGTCTGCGTGGGTTTCTTTTGGGTGTTCCAGTTTCCTCCCTTTGTCCAAAGATATGGATTGGCCATGCTGATTGCCCATAATTTCCAGGGATATGTAGGTTAGATGGATTAGCCATTACAGACACACGGTAGGGCTGTGGGTCTGGGTAGGATGCTCTTCGGAGGGTCGCTGTGGAGTCGATGGGCCAAATGGCCTGTTTCTATACAGTAGGAATTCAGTGTTGCAGAGTCACAAGTAGGTAATGATGGTGGTTGGTGAACCAGAACAATTGACAATAAGGTATGACTCTTCATTCCAGATATTTATTGAATTCAAATTCCCATTATCTGCCATGTAGTATTCAAGCCTGGTTCTCCATAACATTAGCAAGGTTTGAGGATTAATAGTCAAGCAATAATACCACTAGACCATCACCTTCCCTGAAGTAAAGTTGCCATAGTCCTAGAGAATCATAGTGCTGCTCTCTCATTTAGAGAGAGGGTGAATTTAACTTAAGGGTCACAACACCTCAATGCAGGAAGTAAGGTTGAGAAGGCAGGAGTTTCGCAGTAACCTCAGCCAATGCGGGAATCAAACCCACACAGTTGGTGTCAGTCTGCATCGCAAACCAGCCACCCAGCCAAGAGAGCTTAGCAACAACCCACCCCATGATCATCACATTGTTGATGTTTTAGCAGGTTATATTTCAGGCTTATTCACATTTGTAGCTGCAGCTACATTGTCTCCAGGACTATGAGCAGTCTTTATTTAAACTCATTGACTTACAGAATCTGCAAATGAGTCTATTTTTACATTGAGCATTGAACAAAACTGGTATATAACCATAGTGAAGGAAGCATTAGCAGTTACAGAGAAGTGTGCAAGTTTCACAGACTACATCATGGGATTGAAATTCCAGGTCCCGATGGACTACAAGCCGATGGTAACATTAATAGGATCAAAAGCAATCTCAAACTTGAACATATTTTGAAAGACTCAGGCTTAGGCTGATAAACTACATCTATGAATAGTCGTGTTTCTGGTGCAGTGCAAACAATGGCAGGTACATTCTCAAGCAACAGAGAATCAAGCAGAAAAAGAAGACTTTATTTTTATAGAATAAATAGAATCATATTCTATAGCAATTACTGACACTTTACTGGCAACTGAGGGCAAACATAACAAATTTGAACACCTCACAATCTGGCAAGGAGTTCAGAAAACGTCAGACAACTCTATCTGAAAGTGTAGTCCTGCAGACCGAGTGCTCATAAGGTACAATGAGCAGAAACTACACTAGACAGGAGTGGGCAATTTATTGGAATGCAACCATAGAATATTTAAACTGAAGTCAATGCACAGAGTAATCCTACAGAAACTCCACAGGACTCTTCCTGTTATCACACAGTGCAATAAATGAGTGCAACAATCAGTTTGAAGTTCCAAAGCTTTTAAAGACATACAAGATTACATTACAGAACAGATATGTGCCATATGCTTCCTGGGATCAACAGAACCAATGATTTATCATGATTTGCAAAAAGGCCATGGGGAAACCTAGCAACAGATTTATTCAAGATGTATCAAAGTGGCAAGACTTCATTCAGCCACAGCAGACTCAGTGATCAGAGCACTAAGAACATAAGTACATAAGAACTAGGAACAGGAATACGCCATCTGGCCCTTTGAACCTGCTCAGCCATTCAATAAGATCATGGCTGATCTTCCTGTGGCCTCAGCTCCACTTACCCACCCTCTCACTATAACCCTTAATTCATTTACTGTTCAAAAGATTATCTGTCTTAGCTTTGAAAGCATTTGCTGAGGAAGCCTCAACTACTTCACTGGGCAGGGAATTCCAGATTTACAACCCTGTGGGTGAAGAAGTTCCTCCTCAATTCAGTCCTAAATTTGCTCCCCTTAATTTTGAGGCTATGCCCGCTTGTACTAGTTTCACCCACCAGTGGAAACATCCTCTCTACTTCTCTCTTATCTATTCTCTTCTTAATTTTATAAATTTCTATAAAATCCCCCCTCATTCTTCAAAAGAGAATTTTTGGGATATATTGTATCCTGGAGAATAGTATCAGACCAAGGTCTTCAATTCACGAACAGGGATCTCTTGAAGATTCCTTTTAGAGGCAGTCATTGACAAGGTGATCAGTTCTCCATTCACTCAAAGAGAGAAATGGAAACAGCAGCGAAGACTATGAAGTCACTGACGCATAAGAATCCAGCTCCAGACAGTTATATAGCAACATTATTGAAAAAATAGGTATTTGCCAGAAGGTAAAACAAGTAGAGAAAAACCACAGTAAAAAGCAACAAAGGTTGTAACAATTCTGGACATAGAGCAAACATTCTGTCAACCATAAAGACAGGGCAGAAAGCCTGGTCAAGGAACAGCAACTCAGAAGCTAGAGTCATCATATAAACAGATCAACTTAGATGTTATGTTTTCAGAATGCCTGAAGATGACAAGAAGTTAGGCTGTCACAGAATATGGGAGAGCCATATCTGTACTACATCAGACAGTGTGTAGTGTGATACAACACAAACTAGACTGGGAGTCCAGTTAGAAATCCAGATCATTTTGACCAGGTGATTTGGACTTGGCGGTGGGCCAGGGGCTCAGAGGATGTTTATAACAATGATAAAGATAATAATATTAATAATTATGTTATTGATTATAAATACTATGTAAGTAAAAGTAATTGGGAGATGATTGGATTTACAGTAATAACATTTACATAAATCAGGATGTAACTGATTGTAGGATTATGACATTAGTGAGAGAGAAGATACCAGCCTAGAATGAGCATGTGAAGAGAGAAGTGTTGAACACTACACTGAAGAGCTGTGATTAATAATCTTATTTGTAGAGATGTAAATAAAGGAGTATTACAGTGTATAAGAAGTTGAAAAGCTTGACTTAGAGATAAGAAGGAACCAGCCTCAGGAATAGAGTATGTGCACACACTCACAATCTGAAGTGTATGAAGCAGTATTGGCTTAAAGCACAACATAAAGTTCCTCCAAATTCTGACACTTCTTCTTTCACCTCAAAAGGCAGCTTGCTGCTTCTGGCCTGTTGAAGGGCCACCATCTAGCACAAACCTGCTTCATGTGGTCTCTAGTATAAGGATTGATAAGATATAACATGTAACATTTACAATATCTATCAATGACTTCGATGAGGAAGATAAAATGTACTGCAGTCAAGTTTGTGAATGATACATAAATAGGTGGGAAGGCAAATGGCGAGGATGACACAAAGATACTGCGGAGGATTGTTAGGTTGAGTGAGTTGGCCGATGGAATATACTGTGGAAAACTACGATGTTTTGCACATTGGCAGGAAGAATGAATATTATTTTAGTAGGGAAAGACTGCAGAAAGATGCAGCGTTAAAGACTTTTGAGATTCCTTGCCACAAATCAGAGAACGTTAGCATCCAATTTCAGTAGGCCATTGGAAAGGCAAGACATCTGTTGGCCTTTATTTCAAGGGGAATGGAAAATAAAAATAGAGAGGTCTTGCTAAAAATATACAAGGCGCTTGACAAGCCACACTTGAAGCACTGAATAGTTTTAAACACTGCTATTTTCTTAGGCGGAGAGATTGAGTAGGTTCAGCCTTGTACTCATTGGAGTTTAAAAAAATGAGAGGAGATTTCATTGAAACATGTATGACTTTAAGACCTTGACAGAGTAGATGCAGAGAGGTTGTTTCCCCTTGTGCGAACGTCTAGGATTTAATCTCAGAGGAGGATTGCCCATTTAAAACAGGGATGAGGAACCATTTCTTCTTTCAGAGATAGTGAATCTGTGGAATTCTGTCAAGAGTAGCACATTAAACATATCCAAGGTTGAGATAGATTTTTAATCAGTAAGGAGATCAAGGTATAAGGGGATAAGGCAGGCAAGTGGAGTTGAGGAATATCAGATCTGCCTTAATCTTATTGAATGGTGAGCAGACTCGATGGGTTGAATGGCCTTTTTCTATTCCTATATCTTATGATCTTACCATCAGTGATGTCAGATGGTGTCACATCATGTGGAACTTGGACTTAATGGAAGAAGGTTCAAGTGGAGTCCTCCTGAACCATATCTATGGAAATAGTTAATAAATGTTGACAAGTTTGAGCTAATATGGTTTCCAGTCTTCCTCATTCAAAAGCTTTTATAACATGATCATGACATTTTTCTGACACAGGACTCTTAAGTCAAATTCCCTGCACTTGGCATCAGAACAAAACTGGTGCAAAATCCCACGACAAGACATGCTCTGAGATCACTTTTCCAATTCAGCACTTTTCCTACTCAGGTATCTTGCACAGACCAATTTTCACCCCCACAATTCACTGTTGTACCTTCAAATGCCTAATTCCTAAGTTTCAGAACTCTTTCTTTATACTATCTAATACCTTATAAAACTTGTACTTTGACAAAACTTATGTTCATCTGGTCCTCAAATTTCCTTTGTGTTGCTCAAGGTCAAATTTTGTTTAATGCCTGTGAATCACCTTGGAACATTTTGTTATATTTCCAGTGCTATGCTGGATAAGTGCAAGTTGTTAAAGGTAAACACACCTTTTAAGACTAGGAAAATACAATGACTAACTACCTACATATTTTTGGTATTGTTGCATTAAATTATTTAAAGAAAGGAAATTTGAAACTAAATGAATTGTAAAAGCTGATCTAATTTTGGAACATTACAAAACTGACACATGGGTCCAGACTTCAGACAAGCGCAATGGAAGCTATGTAGGCAATTAAAAATGTTAGAACACAGCTCTCATTTTGTATTTGAGCATCACATAGGTTAAATTCAGTCAACTTCTTTTCTTCGTTTGGTTCATTGACAAAGTTCAAATTTGAACATAAATGTGAAAACAAAGCCAGTTAAGGGCACGTCTATTTTGAGACCTACTTCTTGCTGTGCAAATCAAGTGAAATGATGAGGATTTGATGGCAGATCATTTCACTTTAACTCTGCTATTTTCTTATTTTGTAAAAGTTGAACTTGTGCACTTTGACATGATGGGGATCAGCATACCAGCTATATTGACGAGATGTTCAAGTCTGAAAGTAACCACATTTAAAGCTGTCAGAATGCATTTGCCTGGAGATCAGGTGTTGACAAGATGCAGTTGCCAGTCAAATTCCCTTTGTAGATTACAACATTATCAAACTAATCCAGAAGAACCTTCTGTACTTCACCTCTTTGTAGGATAGGAATTTTATTACAGTGAGACCTAGAGATAGCTTGTAGTAATTTATGGTATCTGTAATTCATATTATTCATTCCTTCAAAAGTTCATGTGAGATGTTTGACCCTAGAATCTTTCATTGCACAATAATATGGACAAATTATGGACGTTATGTAGTCAGCAGTTACAATTCTGCAACATGAATATCATTGGTAATAATATTAAGGTTAGATCTGTACAAGTTTGAACAGATAAAGCTTAAGTCAGTTAATGATCAAAACGTCTTACTGGATTTCTTATTCATGTGCACTTTGGGATCCATATAAAACAGGACAATTGACATTTGTTTGCAATTCTTAGTCCTTTGCTTCAGATAATCCTGCCATGAAGCATGCCAGCTGTGACATGTGCCAGCTACGAATATTTTGGGGCCACGAGTTCAAGAAATTTGAGGGCTCCTTCATACCATGAATAAATCCTCACCCCATGCACTTTTGCATTAAAATGCCTGAAGGAATATACTTGGAGCATGTTTACACTGCATTAACAATGTTTAAGATCATAACCTAGGCAACACTGAATGAGACTAATCCAATAGTTATTTCCAGCTTTAATGTTATTTTTATTAACGTAGGGTTTGTATACATGGCTGGAGCCTCTGGGCAAAGGCCCTGTGGTCTATTCATGAATGCAACCAATTACAACTGGTGAAAGAGTATGTTTTTGCCTGCTGTTCACCCAAACCTTATTCTTCTTCTGGGTGCTTCCTTAGAGTGTGAATGATAGGTCTGGCTGCATTGTGTCATTTAGAAAAATCTCTTTGGAATGAAACAAACCTTCACCGCTCATTGTTTTGTTATGAAACAAACTTGGTGCAGTCACAATTGATTTGCTGGTGGCTGGTTCAGTCTGGCACAGTTACAATCAGTTCAAATGTGGGAAGAGACGTAGATGTATCAGAAGTAGCCTTGCCATGGAATACAATTGTTTCCTCCAGTCATATTCTGACATTGGTCGTTGCACCCCACTGGAGTGGAGTTTGTGAAGACAGTTGGCGTACTTGGGTCTACAGATACTGCTGAGTAACTCTGTCGATGTTACTGAATGACGATAAGTAATTTGAGGGCAGGATGTTGCAAGTGTAGTTGAACATATGTCTCATCCCTCTTTTCCTCATCTCTAAAAACAGACTGGAGAGGAACTTGCACTCAACTTCTATCCTGAAAAATTTGACTGTAGGAATTCTGACAGCAGAATGTGAAGATATGGACCTCTGAATATAAACAAATTTGCAAAGGGAAGAAATCAATATTTCAGCAGACAGGTCAATTCCATTTTCATGGAGAATGTCAATGTGATGTTATCCATTTTTTCAGTGACTGACACTGATCACTGAATATATAAGTTGCAGGGAGGTGAAAGCCTATTGGTATTATTGCTGAACTATTAATGCAGTGACCCTAGTAACACTCTGGGAACCTGGAGTTAAGGAAAATCCGGAGTTAACAGTCTAATGCTGACCACAAAACCATTGTTGGTGAGAATCCATCTGGTTCACTATTGTCTTTAATGAAGGGAAACAGCTTTCTTTACCTGATCTGGCGTATAGATGTCTCCAGACCCACAGCAATGTTGTTGACTCTTAACTGCCCTCTGGACAACTCGGGATCAGCAACAAATGATGGCTTAGCCAGTGAGGTCCACATCCTGTGAAAGAACTTTTCTAAAAAATATGGGTGCAAAGTGCATTCCAATAAGAAAATCACATAATTTTACCTCCATTCATTTAAATTTGATCATTCATTTCATTGACATGCATGTGAGCATAGTAACCTTGATAGGTTGTCTGGAAGATGTCAAGTGTGGACCACTGCTGAAGATCTGGTCAGATTGCTTTCTGTCTGAATTCACACCAGTTGCGCATCCATTCTGAGTCAGCACAATTGGTCCTGTGGAATGAAAAGTGTATTCTGAAAAAGCTCTGAGCTTGTAGAAGTTCCAAACGTATATGGGTTTTGTAAACAATGTGGCGACACACGTTTGGACTTCAAATTAATATGACTGTATTGGCACTGCAGCTCAGTTGTTTCTGTCCTTTTGTCTCAGTATATGAACTTTAACATCCTCAGTTTCTGCTCCATCCTTTCTCTTAAAAGATCCTCCTTAAACACTATATCTTCAGTTCCAGCCTCACAACATTGACTCACTTGACTCAGTGGTGTTTTTTGTGAAGTGACTAGCAATGGTTACAGCACAGAAAGAGACCATTCAGCATGTCAAGTCTTTGCCAGCTTTCTGCAAGAGTTATTTAACGAGTCCCACTTACATGTCCTTTATCCATAACCTGCAAGTTTCTACACTCAAATCAAAAACATTCATTTGTTCAGATGTCATGCTTTTGTGTATTTAGATCTTCCTAACTTTGAACATGTTTCATAAATGCTCCCACACTTTTTAAAGGATTAAGTGAACAACCAAATATTGCATGGAATACTGTCTAATGTCAAGATGTAAACTGTTCAGTTTTTGTGCTTCTAGTCAAAAACATGTTCCTATAAATAGCTGCTTTTTTTTTTGTTGATATCAGTTTGAGGAAATAACATTCTTAACAAACCCGGAAAGGTCTTCGACTTTTCTTTTCCCTCAGAAACATTTGAAAATAGATTTGCGTTGCAACATGGAATCATGGAAACTTTTTTCTAAATATCCCAACGTTTAATGTTACGAACAATGTTTGAAGAGTTTAGAACGTAAAAATAAATAAAATGGAAAACTTTATCTATCTTTATTTTAGTTTAATAGTTTAGCCATGGACATTGCTTACTCTACAACTATAACTTGCATTGTCGATTGTTAATATTTAAATCCCTCAATTTAACAGTATCTGATTTGTTTTGATCTTCATTGCGATTAGACTGAAATAATCAAAACAAATCCGAAATAATTGACAACACAAAACTGAAAAGATAAAGAAGCAAAATAGAGGGCTAGATTCTATCAGAACTGAGGAAATAGCCTGAGAAGTGGGAGGGTTTGTGAAATGGCAGGGGGAGGGGAGTCAAGATTTACCCGCCACTATATAATATCACCAGAGGTAGATGTCCAATTATATCCAGGTATTTGGCTATCTTGCAATCACTTCCCATCCCTCATCAGCATTTTAGTGGCATTACAAGGGGCCATTGTTACGTGAGGAAGCAGCCAGGTAAACCCTGATGGCCTCTCAGCAGGTTTCTGGTGAGAATTGGGACTTCCTTTCATGACCAATTCATGATGATACTGGCACCAGTAACAACGGCCTTCACCATAGCTATGGTGACACTGTTGTAAGGTGCATCCTCACTCTCAGATTTTGAAATAAAACTTATTTTCAAGATCATCTGAAGTTTGAGGCACATTCTTTTCCTTGCTGTAGTAGCTATCTTGGTTCATTGTATTGCCAAGGCTACTAATGCGCCTTTGAGCTGCAGTTCTGTAAGGTGAGCTACCATCTAAAATGGGGCAGAGGTTTGAGCAGCATTCTCAGGATTATTGTCATCAGGAAAGCGTCAATCAGAGTTCCACAATGCACCCTTGTAGGGTAGGGTTGTACTTCTCATCCTCGTGGTAGGACTATTTGACTTTGATAACATTCTGACCTATGGTATTGTCACATGAGGAATTGGTTTCTTTCTGAGAAATTGTGCACTTATTTAAAGGACTAAAACAAAGATTTAATAAAGTGCTGCTGGAGTGTGCAATGGTTGTTTTTGTGCATATTGCTTTTTCAATGATATCATCAAGCTCATTACACAATGGTTTTTCATTATAAAGATGTTGTATTGATTTTCCTTTTATATCTATTATAACATCTGATTGTTTTTAAAGGAATGAGATGACTTCATATTCATAAAAGGACTCACTCAGTGTCAATGTTTTGAATCATTTGTATAACTTGTTTATGTTGATCAATAGACTTCATTAAAGTTAATCAATGGCTTCATCTTTAAGCAAAAGCATCCATGTATAAATTTTCAATAATTGCTTTACAAATCAGATGTTGTCATGTCTTCTTCTTGGGAAGCTCTACCATTTTGTCAAGCCATATATCCCCTATTAAATCATTTCACTCATACCAGCATTGCCTTTCATTGATTTTGTATCTGCATTTACAACTGGAAGGGTTGACTTTCGTACAGTAAGGAAAACAGCTGGGGAAAAAAGATGGAATATCTGGTTGTTCAGTTATTCGTTACGTTATGTGTATTAAAATGGAACTTTAATCAGGATCATGTAAAAGTTGTAATGAAATTGCAATTCAGTGACCAATTAGGAACACATCGAATCAAGCATTACATGGCCATCCAGACTTATCATGAGCTGTAAATAAGGGGGAGTGTTTCTATTCCTTTAACTGATGTGGAAAGTGTCTTACATTTGCCGCTGATTTACTGACTTTGATATGATGCTTTTAAAAGTTCATCCTTTATGAGATCTTTCAGTGCAAGTAGGTAACTAGTTGTTTAATCTTGCAAATAAAATGAATAATTTGAATAATGCACCTTCATACTTTTTTGTAATGAAAATAAATAAATTTAATTTGAAGGTTGTCAATACATGACTTTAATTCAAAAAGGTATGTAACTATTCTTACGATAAACCTGAACTGAAAGTGTTTGATGGTGTAAACCGTGCCGTATGTGATAGTATTGTGCTTCCCAACAAAATATTTTACTGAGATCATCATCAGTAATGAGGAATGTAGGTGTATCACTGACTGGTGAAATTGTACAGGAATAGAAGCTATCCATCTGCATTATCAACACATTAATCCAGTCAGTTCAGAACTGCAGAAATATTCGATAGAGTAAAACTCAAAAAACACACACTACTCATCTCGAGAAACATGAGATTCAATTTTTATTCAGTAGGTCTTGTGACAATGAGTCCAGATTTGTGCAATCACTAGCATTTCCCAGACTTCCCAGCTTAGTTGCATATACTTTTCAGGAAGATATGGGTAAATGAATGTAAGGAAGAATCAGTTGGTAGATTTTTGTCTTTGAGAGAAAGTGAGGACTGCACATGCTGGAGATCAGGGTCAAAAAGTGTCCTGCTGGAAAAGCACAACAAGTCAGACAGCATCTGAGGAGCAGGAGAGTCGACGTTTCAGGCATAAGCTCTTCATCAGGAATGTGGGGTGGGGGAAGGAGGCTGAGAGATAAATAGGAGGAAGGCTGGGGATGGGGAGAAGGTAGCTGGGAAGGCGATAGGTAGATGCAGATGGAGGGTCATAGTGATAGGTCGGAGCGGAGGGTGGAGGGAATAGATGGAAAGGAAGATGGACAGGTAGGACATTTCAAGAGGGCAGTGCAGAGTTGGAGGGTTACATCAGCTGGATGGCAATCTGGCAAAGCAGTTTGTAAAGGAAGGGAAAATGGGTAAGTCCAGGAAAGGTGGGAAATAGGCATATGTTCTGCCAGGTGACCTACTGTGGTGGTGAGGGCAAATATATATGATATACTGCAGGGTTTTCAGTTGTTTCATTCCCAGGGTTGAGATCTCAAGTCACCATTAAAGATCTATATCAGTGTAGAACCTTTAACTAACTGAGAATGTGGATGAAGTATCAATGCCCCCAGTGTTTATTGGATAGTTCCAATGCTACACAGGATTCGAATAACAGAGATTATAAATGGTGAAGGCTGGTAGTGGAGCAGAGATTTTCTTCACATCTCTGTTTGCACCAGCTTTTTAACCCTTAATTTATCCGGCAGTACAAATTTGGATCTACCGTCAGTGGAGGAGCCTTCACCTACCTAATTCCTAAACTCTGCAGCGTTTTGTTATGAGGCCCATCTTTGACCTCCCTCATCCTTACACACCTATGAAAGCCTTCCCAAAACCTAATTTTTTGAGTATATTTCCTATTATTTCCTTTCCATCTATTCCCTTCACCCTCTGCTCTGACTATCACTATGACCCCCCATCTGCATCTACCTATCGCCTTCCCAGCTACCTTCCCCCCAAGCCCACCCTTCATCCTATTTATCTCTCAATCTCCTTCCCCCACCCCACATTCCTGATGAAGAGCTTATGCCTGAAACGTCGACTCTCCTGCTCCTCAGATGCTGTCTGACCTGTTGTGCTTTTCCAGTAGGACACTTTTTGACTCTGATCTCCAGCATCTGCAGTCCTCACTTTCTCTCAAAGACAAAAATCTACCAACTGATTCTTCCTTACATTCATTTACCCATACCTTCCTGAAAAGTATATGCAACAAAGCTGGGAAGTCTGGGAAATGCTAGTGATTGCACAAAATCTGGACTCATTGTCACAAGACCTACTGAATAAGGATTGAATCTCATGTTTATAGAGGTGAATAGTGTGTGTTTTTTAATTTTACTCTATCGAATATTTCTGCAGTTCTGAACTGACTGAATTAATGTGTTGCTAATGCAGATAGATAGCTTCTATTCCTGTACAATTTCACCAGTCAGTGATATACCTACAGTCCTCATTAGTGTTGATGATCTCACTTGGTATTGGTTCACTTTTTTTTAAGAATATTGAGATATTTTTGCATTTAAAACCCAATACAATAGGTATATGTTGCTATTTTAAATTATTTTGAGAGTTTAGGACATCTATCCATCTGTCAACTATGCCGTCCTCAACTGTGGTCCATCTTGAGGAAATCCTAAGTTATATTTTATAGTAACAGAAGCAGGCCATTCAGCCCCTCGAGCCTATTCCACTATTCAATGAGATTCTGACTGACCACTAGCTTAACTCTACATACCTTCTCCATAGCAGAAGAAAAACTATCTTCAAGTGCAGATTCTTTACTGGATGTCAATCCAGCTTTCAGAACTAGTACTCTTGACAAGTTTATAGAGAGTTAAAAGACTTTTAGCCTCTACCTACAGCAATGCTGGCAGCTAACATGAAAAAAATTGAAATATAATTGAAAATTACTCTTCTCCCTCCTCTACTGATTAATAAGCTCAGAGAAAGTGAGGACTGCAGATCAGAGTCAAGAGTGTGGTGCTGGAAAAGCACAGCAGGTCAGGCAGCATCCGAGGAGCAGGAAAATCAACATTTTTGGGCCTAAGACCATCATCAGGATTAATAAGCTCCCCAATGAAACCAGACATTAGATTCTCTACAGTGTGAAAACATGCCATTTGGCCCAACAAGTCCACACTGACTCTCTGAAGAGTAACCCACTTGGACCCATTTCCCTTTGACAAATGCACCTAACACTATCGGCAATTTAGCATGGCCAATTCACCTGACCTGTACATCTTTGGACTGTGGGAGGGAACCAGAGCACCTGGAGAAAAGCCACGCAGACACGGGGAGAATGTGCAAACTCCATACAGACAGTCAGTCAAGTCTGAAATCGAACCTGTGTCCATGACACGGTGAGGTAACAGTGCTAACCACTGAGCCACCGTGCTGCCATTAATTGGAGGTAAGCAGATTCCTGACTCTCTTTCTCTTGCACTCACTTTGAAAATTCATGTCTGTCCTGGAGGCATTGGATATCGACACACCATTTAGGAGCACCATTCCAAAGAGTGTCCAGTTTTATTCCTGACTGTACAGGCAAGTGGAAAATTTAGCTATGATGTTTTTTTTTAATTGGCCATTTATTCAGGATGTTGGCCTCGGTGGAGCCAGCATTTGTTATTCATTTGCAATTGCCCTCCAAAGGTGGTTATGAGCTACCTTCTGCAGTCTGCAGTTCATTTGGTGTAGGTGCATTCATAATACTGTTAGGGACAGAGTTCCAGGACTTTGACCCATTGACTGTGAAGGAGCAATTAGGTCCAATCAGGAAGCTCTGGGTGACAGATACAAACAGACATCCTGTTCACCCTGGGAGCTGGCTCTAAGGGAGTTGGATCAGTGTCAAGATATTTCCATGTGTAAATAAAGGGCAACGTGGTGACAGGATACCGGCCTCTGTCGAGTTATTTCAGTGTTCCCATTATTCTGCTACCCTTGTCCTTCTCGGACATAATAGTCATAGGTTTGGAAAGTGCCATTTAAGAAGGCTTGGCAAATATCTTCAGTGCATCTTGCAGATGTACACACAGCTGCCACTGGAGGACATGGATGAATGTTGAAGACAGGGGATGGGGTTCTAAATCAAGTAGGGTGGTTTGTCCTGAATGATGTCACACTTTTTAAGCAGTGTTGGAGCTGCACCAGCCAGGCAAGTGGAAAGTATTCCTTCACACTGACTTGTGGCTTATAGATGATGAGCAGGCTTTGGGGAGTCAGGAGGCAGATTACTTACCCCAGAATTATTAGCTTCAGATTAGTCTTGTAGTCATAGTATTTGCTGTGCAGGTTCAGTTTCTGGTCAATGACACCTCCAGGATTTTGATTATGAGGGATTCGAGAGATGATAATACTCTTAAAAATCAACAGTTTTATTCCCTATCTGGATGGAGATAGTCATTGCCTTGCACATAGCATGGCGTGAATGTTTCTTTCCACTTATCAGCCCAGACTTGGATGTTATCTTAATATATGAACATGGATGGCTTCAATATCTCAGGAGTCATGAATGGTGCTGAATATAGTGCATTGATCAGTGAACATTCCTACTTTTCGTCTTGTGATGGATGCGAAGCATGGACGATGAAGCATTTAAAAATCAATGGAGCGAGGACACAACCTTAAGACACTCCTGCAGTTATTTCCTGGTACTGAGATTTCTAACCTCCAACCACCACAAACATTTTTCTTTTGTGCTGGGTCTAATTCTAATTATTGGAGAGTTTGCCCCCGATTCCTACTGGCACAAGCTTTGCTAGGATTCCTTGATGCTGTGCTCAAATTCTGTTGCAATGTTAAAGGCAGTCACTCTTACCTTGCCCCTGAACTTCAGCTTTTTTGTTGAAGTTTGGATGAAGAGTGTAATAAGGGAGAAGGGGAATTTCTCTGGATTCAAATTTTTGCACATTAATGATGTTGGAACGTAAGTTGGAAACTTTTCTGGATGTTTTAACTGTATTTTATGTCATGAAAGCTTGTTTCTTTTAATTGAGTTCTTTTCATTTAATTCTCCTTCTGCGCGATAACCTTCTGTTCCATTGTTGAAGAAATTCTGCAGCCCCTATATTTCAGTGACTGATCAATACGTTCACTAAAATTTAAAAATAAGTCATCGAGCCAGATTTCATTCTGAGATCTGTTTTGTTCAGCATTACCATCAGCTGGGATTATAGCATATGCTGAGGTTGTAGGTCCGAGCAATGGATATTGTTTCGAGCGAAGACATGGAAAGACATTTCTAAATGATGATGCAGTTGTTGCTACAGTACAAAATACATTTCATTGATAGCACACATTGCATTGCTTAATTATACATTTCTCGATGACTGAAGTTGACTAAAAAAAGTCCTTTACATTTACTGTAACTCACATTAATGGGGGAGTCCACTGATCTTGCTTCATCGTCATAAAACTAAATTTGCAATACAACTTGATTATTATTCCAGTTGCCTCAGGCGTTCATGATTCTTTATGTAGCTTTCACTTGTTTTAGTGTTTTTATTGACAAATAATTGCCACTTCTAATGGTCAAATGTTAATAATGTCAGAACCTTGAACGGTAATTAAATTGCAATTTAATAAGGAATTGAATTAATTGTTTGTAGATTGGGACAGGAATTTAGTACTGAAACTGAGGACAGCATTTGTAGCTGCACAAATATTGAAGTATTATTATCTACAGTCTCATATATAGAAATTTTTTTTTGTACTTACAGTGCAGATGACAAAAATTTCTATGATCTAATAAACTTGGTTTTGTTAAGATTTTTTCCAATTTTCTATCACAATTAATATCATAATGTATCCATTGATTCTGATCAAATCTTTATTGAATCCACATCATTACATTGTAAATGCTAATGGACATAGATCTCACATCACTGCTTACCTTGTACTTAAATATGAGAGATTGGTAATGTAATTTAGTATGAGGAGGTATAAAAGGATAATGAATTTTTGTACTCCATGATTAAGAATGTTATTATAATGGAAGTTTGCTTCATAGATTCACTACCACCCAAAAACTATCATGAATGACACATAATTCACATGAGGGAACATTTCATTTTATAGCTTTGAGTAAGCAGAATTTAATGTTCCCATGGGGCCAGGATGACAGAGCGATCTGGTAGTTGTGCTGTACATTGTGACAGAGAGGCTCAGGGCTGAAAACCTATCACTTTTCTGTCTCCTCACCCATTATCTTAAGCCCTGGGGCAAGAAGGATTGAGAATGGCAGAGGGTTGGTTTCCCTGCAACCTGACTGGAGCTGTCCCTCCTCCTTTGAAACCCTATGTCCATTGGAGGACCCACTGGCAGGAAGGGAGGCACCTATGGGAAGACAACCCATCTTTTAAACCAACACCCACCTAGACATTGCTTCCCTGACTGACTTTGGATTGCTGATGAAGGGCTTATGCCTGAAACATTGATTCTCCTGCTCCTTGGATACTGTCTGACCTGCTGTACTTTTCCAGCGCCACATTTTTCAACTTTAATTTTCCTCTAGCCCATTGCAGAAATAGCAATAACTTGATGCACACCATATATAATTTATTTTAAGTTTCAATTTCCGTGTTTTGAATTAGTGCCAAATGGATTTTTTTGTGCATCTGAAGAGTTAATGATTAGTTTATAAATACTTCATGTAGCCATGGTGATTTATTTTATTACAGTTTGAGGGAGTAACTTTCGGAATGAATGTATTTTTATTTACATTAGAAAAATTTATGACTGAGCAAAGTACACAATTGTGGATCATGGTTTCTTTTAGAAAATTCAGGATTTTTAAAGTTTCAGAGCAACACCTGTGGATTGTGGGAAAAATGTGTTTTTTTGATCTTCAGTTTGGGGCAGTTCTGCAGAGATCCTTGGATGAAAATGAATATATAAAATAGAGCTGCTGTGAATGGGAGACAATACTAAAACCAGATTACCTTAGAGTGAAAAGCTTAGTGACAATCGCAGACCAGAAGTGTTTGAATAAAGCCCTGAAGAAGTTATTTGATGCTGAAAATATTTATAGTCAAGTGTGTGAAGCTCTAGAAAAAGGTCATCAGATTTTCCAGACTGAGAATTTAAGTCACATTAATAAAAGTCTATCAAGGTATTGAAGAAAACTATCTCTATCGCAAGGGTTGCATTAGGTACTGCAAGGCAGTGTTTTGGGAACATGGGATTAAATTTCTGCTGCATATTTCAAAATCGTTAAAGGTATATTATGTGTAAATAGTTTGATCTATTCAATGTTAACGTAATTTCTTTTGATTAATAAACCTTGTTTTTGTCCTTAAAACAAAATCTCCAACATTGCATACTTATCATTTAGTGAACAACCACCAAATAGAACTAAAACAAAATAAAATATGATTCATCAAAAGAGGTTTCAGTCTGGGATCTGACTTGTCCAGTAATCATACCAGCTGCAATCATAACAATGGTCAGTGGTCCCGTTAATTTCCTAAGGGAAATTCTTGCAACCAGAGCCAGGAATCCCAACAGACTGCCTAATTAGGATTTAATCCTGATGTGGCTCCATGAAATGAAATGATTGCAATAAAGTTGCCACTGTCAGTCTAGTTGTTGATGGGGCCACTGACCAACTCTGCTCAGTGTGTGCAAGGGATTCCTGAACACCTAATACTCAGACTATATAACTGTATGAAAGGGTCAATCAGCCATACTAAAAGAATAGACCATAGAAGATGAATAGCCTGGCTCCAAATCTTATGGGACTTAAGGGACAGATGAGCACTACATTGGTAAAATAACCATGATGTGAGGTTTAAACAAATGTATGTTAATTTCAAAGCTGCAACATGTGTTCTACCAGGCAACATATAAAATATTCTCTTCAAGTATCATTTGGAGAAATTATGTTAGTTGTTTTAGTGTGCAAAGATAAAAGCTTATGAAATAAGATATTTTATACGTTGCAAACCTTGCATGAAAATATCGAACCCTTGGCGATCAATATGTTTACAAATTTTAAAATAATGCAGCTAGGATCAAGAAGCAGTCCAAAAGGTGTAACGTATGCCACAACAAAGAAATCTCTGTAGTTTATTATTTCAATTCCAAGGATGAATTGGTACATGTAAAAATCTAACTACTACTTAAATGAAAATAGACAAACTTCCATTCTACAGCTGTTGAACTAATTTCTTTTGCAAACTCCACATTTACTGTTTTCCTATTTGGATGTTCTGCAATTACAGTAAGTAATGTGATCAAAGTTGTCACACTTTATCAGTGAGAGTGGGTGAATTAAACACATCTCCTTTCAGCATGTTGCAGGGATATTCATTGACTTGCATGCTTATCACATCATCTTGATATACTGAGAGTTGAAAAGCCAATACTTTGTTTCAACCAGAGATTGATTAAACCTCTAAGAAATCAAACCATTACTTTAGTGCATGTTTGTATTCTTGCTTCATTTAATACTTTGGTCATCTGCAGTGTTAGTTTGTTGAACAAGAATAACTGGTGAAAAATTGAAGAACATGCTATTGCAATTTGCATTTGCCAAACTCAAAGCCAATTGATTGGATATTGGCAGCAACGATAATGTTGCTTTTCTTTGACTATTAGCTCAACGCTGACCAATATTCCAATCAATGTAAAACTTCATTGTGCAGATGGCCTTGAGATGAACTCTTGAATAATCACTCAGTAATGGCAGTAACAAAATACCTCAAACAAAGTGATTATTCCTCAGTTTCACTGTTGGAATTTTGTCAGGAAAAATATTATTAGGTTGGCAAATGCACATCACAATCTAATTATCACATCAAATGCGCTATATTGGGTGGTGAGGGTCAATGATTTACAATTAGTTTCCATAATAAACGAACATTGTGTCAGTGAGAAAATTAGACTGTTATCTCTCAATTATTTGGAGTGAGCTTGTTTTGCAAATTGCAAACTTTCAAAACACAAACTGAAGATTTGAGCAGAATTATTTTAACCTTTAATTTTGTATGTCACTATTTATGTTTCCTAAAGTGAGGTAATCATCTACCTCTGCATTATATATGATTCAGTCATAACAGTTTCACAGATCCTTGAATTCAACATTGCTTCAACAATTCAAAACTCTAGCGGCCTATGCACTAGAGTCATATTTCAAACTGGATGGCACTAAAAGGGCCATAATCTTTCACTGAATGGCTTTTGTGATGCACAAGCTGTGGCGAATTATTCACCTCAAGGTTCATACTGCACTGGGACTCCAGAACTGCAGACTGCATTGGAATTGAGTATAGGCCTTTCATGCACTGAAGCAGAATACCCAGATTAATCCATAATGAAATGGGTAACTTTAGGCCTGCATAAATTTTCCAGCAGTCTCAGTATCCCAGAAATCTCTCACTGAGATTAATGGTCAGCAGCCTTCCACATAATGAAGTAGTTTGCCTTGGCAATGTGCTTATGAATTTATTATGGTGTCCACCAGTGTGCTATATGGCCCAGACATCTTTATAAATCCTGGATTTAGAGCTGCAGCGATGAGCCATTTCAGTCCTAATGGGAAGCTTGATTTATCACTCTGCATCCCCCTTCCAGCCTCCTCCCAGGCTGTTATAAAAGGAAAATTCAGGTCATATTGATGGAGATGAAATGTGAAGGTAATTAGATAATGCAAAGTGGAAATTGGAAAGGAGCACTATTGAAATTTTAAATATGTTAGTCATTTTGCTATTGTGCAATTATATCAAGCTGATTTATTCTTACAGTTTATAATCACTTAACAACCTGTGGCTGAACCTTAACAGTTACTGGAGCAGATGTCTTAACACTTGAGAACTTGAGACTTGTCCCAATTATTTTCAATTGAAAAAACAAATTATTTATGGAAATAGCTATTTGCAATTTACCCCGCATTGTTCCTGAGGAAGAAACATTTAAATTGTTTTCGTTTAGAGATTATACTGACAAGTATCAACAGCATGTCATTCAAGAACTTTAAAGCATTTTTTTTTCAATATATTTAAACTGTTGCCGGATTTTTGAAACTATATTGGCTGGTCTGTCCGATCTTTGAACTGTATTCACCTGTTAATGAATTTTTTTCGAAGTTATAAAGCATTTCAACCCTGTAGGTGATTGCAAGAACTATTAACACTATTTACAAAATTTATTCAGGTCAATCAGTGAAACTACCCAAAATTAATTTCAATTCCTTCTCAAAGTGTTTATGCACTGGCTGTGTCATAATAGGAACAAATAGGTAAGAGCCTGTCTGCAGGGTCAGAAACCCAACAGCAGCTTTCTGTCCCAGTCCCACTCCAGGAAGTAAGTAGTCATAGGCCATGACTATTAAACGGTTGGAGAGTAGCTTGGCGGCTAATTAATGATGGCAGAATGGTGGAGGTGAGGCTTCTACATTGCAGACCGATTTAAAGGCATTATGTCAACATTACTGAGGCAGCTATTCGGAAATGGAATGTCAGCATCAAGGTAAGAGGGAAAGAAATATCTGATGCTCGGCTGGTCCTTGCTTTACTTCTGATTTTGAAGTGCTCCTTGAAGCTGTGGGGATTCTCTTTCTAGACAGATGACTAGAGAAAAGCCAACCATCCAAATGAAACAGTCCTGATTGGAGGTGACTGAAACCGTCAGCAGCTGAACTGCAGAGATCGGATGAATCAGTGTTTTAATTACCTTCTGAGAATGCAAGGCAAGACTGTTTTGTTATTGCTTTGAGAACTTGATATGCTAATAAGCTAATGACCATGATATAAATCACATCACCAAGCAGCTCTCCAAGAAGAATACTAGTAGGAGGCTGTATACATAGTTACCTAAACACTGCAAGTTGTAGTGTAAGCTGTTAATAACTTATGTGAGCTTTTCAAGTAAACCAAATCCATACTACCCACTCTGTGTTACTTACCAGTAACAGAAGCAGACATGATATGGTGTGCTGCACGAGTGATTGCTTTAAAAGCAGTGATGTAAACTTAAACCACATGCAAAGTCCTCAGGTATGAGCAATGCAGTGCAGCAGTCACATCTACACTCATCCTTCAGAGAAAGTGAATGACTCTGCAGGTACAATAAGTAATAAAAAGCATCTTCAATTGCTGCTGAAAACAGCACGTGGCTGAGAAAATACAACCCCTAGACATCGATAGCATCTGCAAAAGACAAGGAACATCAAAAAGCTGACTACCACATTCCTTTACATAAATTGGAAGGCCACAGGCATCTCATCCGAATTTAAGGTTTTTAAAGAACAGATGGAGCTATGCTTTTTCGATGTATTTGTTGCGGATATGTTAACCAAGTAGTGAAAATAAAAATGATCATTTAAAAGGGAGGGGGCAGGGTTACCTCAGGTGGAACTGAGAGTACCTGCTAAACCAGGGAAATGCTGAAAAATCAGCTTTCAGTAAAAATGGACTTGTAGAATTCGCCATCTAGAACTGATGCCTTATAGGCCGCAGCCAGGGAATCGATAGGTGCAGGAACAAGAGTGAAGCCGATGACATTTCAAGGGCCGAGCTGTCTGAGTAAACAATGAAACTTGTTTTAGCTTTAACCCCAATCAAAGCTGTTGAAAAGGTTCTTTTGGAGAAAAAGGTCACAACATCAACATATTGCTTAAAAATGGCTGAACAAAGGAAGCCACTGCAGCCAGACAATAAAATCTGCAAGCATTAAATGGAGTTACTGGCGTTGGTGTACAAGCTGGGATGCAGAAAGCAAACATGTTTTGTGGGAAATGTGATCTGTTGCACTTGCTGCCAAGGTGTCCTTCATTCAAAGATCTTTGAAAAAGAACTTCAGGCTCACCAATGCAAAAACCTGATTCCAAAGCTACAACTAGCCAATAAGCTTGCTAATAACAACAACAGGGATTTTGCCTGAGAAAAGCATAAAAAGCAAGCACAAACCTTATGGTAGCAACAAGGGTGAAGCCTCACACTGGAAGAACGTTCACCCAGAAGACAGACAGGCTTTCTACCTTGTGGCATGTTGTGTGGACAAAGTCACTTAGAAGCTATGGTGTTCTGAAGAAGGGTCACTAGACCTGAAACATTGACTCTGCTTTCTTTCCACCGGTGCTGCCAGACCTGCTGAGTTTTTCCAGCAATTTCTGATATTGTAGGTAGAGGCTTTTTCCACCATTAACACCATGTGGCTGAAGAAAATTGGCAAACATACATTCAAGATCACAGTTGACAGGGTAGCTGGTGCAAATTCCATACCATTTAAAATCCTGAAGGATATGTAGCTGGATCACTGGGCGTTAACGATACACCTACATCAACAAACCGAAATGCATATAATGTGACAACTGTCTCGCACATCGACAATGGAACGGAACTATCACACTTCTGCATGAGAGCTACAAGTATTTTACTGGAAAACATACTATACTAGAATTACTGGTGTACACAAATCTCAATATTGTGACTATCCACAACATTACCAAGATGCCAATTTCAGCAGAAGAGACCAAGAATACTTGTATTGAACTTGCAACAGATTACCTAGACTGATTTCAATATCAAAGCAAACTTCAAAGGTGATACTATGTTGTCCTTCAGTGGAGATGCAACTCCTTCAATTGATTTCCCAGAGACTGTGGTGCACACATATAAGAGAAGCTTAAGAATGAGCTGGACAATTTGGATTAGATTGGCATAATCCATTATGTATGTCAAAACAGTAATTGGTACTGTTCTGCTACAGTCATGTTGAAAAAAGATGGCAAGACCAGGGTATGTTTGGGTCCAATATGTCTAAACCCACACAAAATTCCAACATTAGAGGAACTGAATCCTAAATTCACAAGAGATATATTGTTCTCCCAGCTGGACGCTGAACACGGATATTAGTCAGCTCACTTGGCAAAAGAATCTCAATAAATCAAGACTTTCAGAACACCGTTTGGAAGATATTGGTTCCAGAAACTACCTCTCAGTCTGTCTGTCAAACAAGATCTATTCCAGCAACACAAAGACATAGTTACTGCAAGTATTCCTGGATGGGTGGGTATTGCCAATGATATTGTGTCAATGGTTAATACTGAAAAAGATCATGACCAATATTTACTACCACTGATGACAGCAGCTCGAAATTATAGATTTGTCTTCAATAACAAGAAGTGGAATGAGTGTAAGTCAGATTAACTTTTTCAGCTCAATCTATTCAAATTATGAAGTCTATCCTCCCCTTGGCAAAGCAAAGGTGTAAAGTAAGTGCCTGTTCCCCTAGGCAGAGAAGACCTGCAGAGATGGCTCAGATTTGTTTTAAATTCTAAAGACCATACACACTACATTTTTCCAACCAAAACATCATTGTTAAGGAAAGATATACATGTGTGGCGGGAGGAATATTAACATATGTTCAGTTCACTCAAATAAATCATGTCAGCAGAAATTTGTATACTCCAGTATTGCAACCAACCCAAAGAAGAAGACAATCCCAGAACTATTCCAACACAGAACATGCAGCATAATGATGCCGTGGTACAATGGCAGTGTCACTGGACTTTTTACCTGGTACAGTAGAACAGCCAGGTTAATGTTCTGGGGACATCTGTTCAAATGCCATCATGGCAGGTGATAAACTTTGAATTCAGTGAACACCTAGCATTACAAAAAAGGCCGAATATGTAACTATTTACGGTGTGGTATATGGTGGTTGCATGTGGCAGTTCCATACAATAAAAGGTGAGGTAGGTTCGCAATGTACCAGGCCATTTGAAGTTTCTCTGGCCTGGAGGAAACTGTGCTTCATGTTTATGTCAGATGTTTTTATCTGTAGGCCCAGTTTAGTGCCTTAAAAAGGCTGTGTTTAAAGATTTGGTTGCACTTCAGCTCCACAATCCAAATCCATGGCATTGGCTGAAGGGAGTGTACAGGCAGATTGTAAGGCCTATTTCTGGGCCTCTCCTGAGCCTGCCAAAGTGGATGTCAACATGTCCAAACCTGAGGCCATCAACAGGGTTGCATTACCCAAATATGTGAAACTTCATTTTGTTCCCCATTTCTCCCACTCTCAACCCCAAATGAATCACTTTTCAAAGGTAGAGTGTGCTCAGCTGGGACGTGTCCCAACTCCCTGAGAGGCCAATATCTTGCAGCAATAAAGGCAACTAAGAATAGACAATAGACAATAGGTGCAGAACTAGGCCATTTTGTCCTTCGAACCAGCCTTACTTTGGTAAGGAACATCCCTTACCAAAGCTGATTCTTTTCTCGGAAAGATGTCACCATTGTGGTAAGATATAGTTTAACAATTTTTGAACTTCCATCATCTGATTTTAATCCTCGGGCCTCCTTAGACTAAAAGGGTTTTTAAAAAAATCTGTGTTATAATGGCCACAGCAATCAGCTGAGCATGGGTTGGCCCAGCTTTGTGAAACCAGTTTGAGACAATCAGAACAAAAATTAATGGACAGAATCTTGATGAAAGAATCACCTGCAAATTATACAGATCAGAAAACGTCAAAGCTAGGTACAGTAATACATGAATACGTTGTACTTCAAGCAACTGCTTTGGCACAGCAGCAGAGAGTAAAAATGGATTTATAACTGGAACTGGCGAAGGCTTGGCCTTTCATTCCCTGTTCCTTTCTAACTCTCTCTAAGGACACAACCCTGTAATAAAACAAATTTTAGGAATATCTGTTCACTGAGAGCTCAGATGTCTGCAATACAGAGGAACCTCGACTATCTGGCATTTGATTAACTGAATATTGGATTATCCGGCAAGATCACAAGGTCCCGATGCTTGGCTAAACAATGTTATCCAGCATTCGATTATCCGGAATTCTGTTAACTGAATGAAATACTCTCCGCCTGTGTCCTTTTGAGAATCTAGGTTCATCTGCATTTGCTGCGACTGAGGACTGATGACATAAAATTAAAAAGCTATGATGTCGGGTCAGACCCTAACACTCCAAGGTGACTGTAAGGACTTTTAAATTGCCAGTCACTTGATCTTCCCTCGTAAATTTCATACCCAAGTTTGAATATGTTTGCGGTCACACTTCTATTATTTTTCTCAGGGTTATGTTACAATCAGGTGTGGAGAAGATACTGACTCTTCTCTCTTTAATCCCCTTTGTTGGTCACACCAAATATTTTTATAAGTTTAGTATGTAAGAATCCAATTTCAATTAAACTTTAGTTCAATAGATCAAAATGAACAAGCCAATTCCAAGGTTTTCATGGTGGAAGGAAAGGGACATCAAACAGACATGCGAACATAGGTCCTGCCAGAGGAAGCCACAATACCAGATTCAACCAGCCTAGATGGAGAGCTGACCCAGATTAGTGCAGTGTCCTGGGTGAAATGCAGAGCACAGCTGAGCAGTCAGAAGATTAATGATCTTCAAGATGAGAAGCCATCAGCTTTTCTCTGCTATCTCAGATGTCACATTGACTCTGAGAGTGCAATGCATCTCACCAAGGCTCATGAAGCACAACTCGAAATTTTCCATGTATCATGTTCAGTCAAGGGCTCTCACCTACCTCATCCTCTCAAACTAGTAACCCTTCCTGCCCTCTGTGCTTCCTACTCAATCGCTGGTTACCTCATTTCCTGGGCGAAAGTGAGTACTGCAGATGCTAGAGATTAGAGTCAAGAGTGTGGTACTGGAAAAGAACAGCAGGTCAGGCAGCATGGGAGGAGAATCGACATTTCGGGCAAAAGCCCTTCATCAAGAATCATTTCCTTGTTTCCTGTCCTACTTGTGCATCACAATTTCGTGCTCCTTCATTCACCAAATTCTTCCTACTCCAAGGACTGTTGACTCCTCAGCCCCCCAAATGATATACCCATAATCGTCAGACTGGATGAATCTGATCTACAGGACTAACCATGGTCAAGCCCCTGGACTGGAATCAGACCATCCCAATAGCAAGGGATTTAGTTTTATGGTGAAATGCAGGAAGTTTAGAGGGAAATCTGAGAATATATCCAGTGTTTGATAAAATAACAAAACTCACTTCTCATTTTCCAAATGATTCTGGAAACTGTTTCTATAAGGAATTTCATAGTAATGGCAACAAATTCACTGAAGTGGCCAGTTTTTAAGAAATAGCTGATGCTTCAATTCAAAACAAAGCGCCTCAGTTGATAGACATCTTTGGGAAAGGTGAAGCTTTCTATTCCTACTTTCAACTTCAAATAAAAAAGCATGATTATTAAATGTTCATACAGATCCTGAAATTTTTTTCCATGATTACAATATTACTTGTATTACATTTGTTTTAAGGAATCAAAGACAATCTACCTTTTTTTGTTAATGGCTCTTAGGGCTGTCCTACATTACAACTCCACCCACTCAATATGATGCTGTCTTGATTTGTGATTGAAAACTTTAAGAGCAATACTGACCTTCCCATTCATAACTGTTCACTTTTCCAACTCTTTATATGCTTGGAGTAACATTGGCAATTCTGGGAAACAGCAGCTTAAGAATGGAGGTAACGTTGGAGCTGTACAACACTTTGCTGAGGCCACAGCTGGAGTACTGTGTACAGTTCTGACCACCACACCTTGGGAAGGGTGTGATTGCACTGGAGGGGATGCAGAGGAGATATATTGGGATGTTGCCTGGGATGGAGCAGTTTAGCTATGGAGAGAGGTTGAATAGGCTGGCCTTGTTTTCTTTGGAGCAGAAAAGACTGGGGGGAACTGATTGAGGTGTGTAAGGTGGAGGGACATGGATACGGCGGATAGAAAACAGCTGTTCCCTTTAGTTGCAGGGTGAATAACAAGAAATTTAGTTTTATGGTGAAAAGCAGGAAGTTTCGAGGGAATCTGAGGAAAATAATTTTCACCAAGAATGGTAAGAATCTGGAATGGACAGCCTGGGAGATTTATTAAGACAGAAAAACTCAAACTTTAAAATGTAATTGAAATGTGATAACATTGAAGGCAAGTGCTGAAAAGTAGGACTAGTTGCTGATTTAGAGTGGTCTAGTTGATGTGGACTCAATGGGCCAAAGGGCCCTTCTGTACTGTATAAATCTATGATTCTATGAGCCTTGCGCTATCTTTATGGACTAACAGGCTGTATACATATTATATATATATATAAAAGCACAGCTTCATAACTGACACATCAGCAGAAGTTATTGACTTCAACCTCCTTGAAGACAATGAAAAGCATTCAAGTAAACCCAAACTTGATAAGGACAATGCAGCCACTTTCTCCATAATGGAAGATGAAGAGAACCTGAAGTATATTAGTCACCATGAATCTCAGACTATTACATGATCTTACCAACTACAATCTATTATTAGAAATATCTCTTTTTGCCTTTCAGCATTTCTAAAGGCCATTAAATGGGTTTCCAAACTAAACATCGTATTATAAACTTTCACATTGGATAAAAGTAACAGTAGCTCTTTATATGTGAATTAGCATTTTTTCCAAGTCCTTAATTACCATCTTTAATGTATGACAAGTGCCCTACTTCTAGAACTCATTATGTTTGTATTGTTTTCATAAAATAATTTAACACTGTACTTCAGATTTTTAAAAATGATGAATAGTCAACATTAATGATGAGAATAAAGAACAGATAATCTTGACTAATCTACTTCATCCATGCTTTAAGAGTTTGGATTGAAACAGCCATCAGTGGATATAACGAGTGATGTGAAGATGTATTGATGTAGTGGGATGAGTCATGAATCATGTCACATTTTCTGAATTTGCTTTGCTGAAAGATATGCTGCCAGAAAAATATGCACAGTTTCCATTGAATAATTTTTAATAACCAATTTAAGCACTATAACACTCATATTTTTCATGTGGTGTGATTAGACTGTGGTTAGTTTTCAACCCAGGATATTATAATTAGAGGGAAAGAACATCAAAAGTTTGACATATAGTCAAGCAAAAGAAACCTTGGATTATCATAAATTGAAGCTTTTTTGAAATATTTCCAATAACTGTTTGCTTTGGAAAACAGTTGAAATTTGCAGGACGTGTTGTGTTTGAAGAGAGAATGTCCTTAAGGCAAAGGCAGAATCCAATTGGTTGGAATTGAGAAGCAAGAAAGTTATGATTGTATTATGGGTGCATAGTAGGGCAATTGGAAATGAGAGAAAAAAAATACAAATTGGTGATACTGCGATATGTTAATTACCCAAAGAGAAAAGAGGGAAAATAATTTCTGAAGAGTGGACCTTGAGCTGTCCAACTCAGAACAAGACACTACTACATCTGGTTCAGGGAAAAAAGGTCTGTGGGGATGAAACACTTTGTGAAAGTGTAACCTTCATTTCAGAAGGTCTTTATGACCAGATGAGGGAGATCATTGCTCCCCTGTTTTATAAAATCCCCTCACATTCAATCACACCAGATAATCATTTTATGTTTTCCTTTTTAGCATATTGCTTTCAGATTTCAATTAAACTTGGGTAATCAGATCAAAATGAAGAAGAGCCAATTCCAAGGTTTACTGTTGTGGTTCTGTTCACCGAGCTGGGAATTTGTGTTGCAGACATTTCGTCCCCTGTCTAGGTGACATCCTCATTGCTTGGGAGCCTCCTGTGAAGCGCTTCTGTGATATTTCCTCCTGCATTTATAGTGATTTGTCTCTGCCGCTTCTGGTTGTCAGTTCCAGCTGTCTCCTGCAGTGGTCGATATATTGGGTCCAGGTCGATGTGTTTGTTGATAGAATCTGTGGATGAGTGCCATGCCTCTAGGAATTCCCTGGCTGTTCTCTGTTTGGCTTGTCCTATAATAGTAGTGTTGTCCCAGTCGAACTCATGTTGTTTGTCATCTGTGTGTGTGGCTACTAAGGATAGCTGGTCGTGTTGTTTCGTTTCTAGTTGGTACGGATTGTTAGCTGTCTTCCTGTTTGTCCTATGTAGTGTTTTGTGCAGTCCTTGCATGGGATTTTGTACACTACATTGGTTTTGCTCATGCTGGGTATTGGGTCCATCAACAGATGCCTAAGGGAAAGACAACAGAATAAGGACATGCCACAACCCAAAGGACTAGCCACGCTACCATACATCAAGAACATTTCTGAACTGACACTACAACCACTAGGACTCATAACAGCACACAAATCAACAGCCACTCTCAAACAACAACTCACCAGGACAAAGGACCCGATACCCAGCATGAGCAAAATCAATGTAGTGTACAAATTCCCAAACAGAGAACAGCCAGAGAATTCCTAGAGGCATGGCACTCATCCACAGATTCTATCAACAAACACATCGACCTGGACCCAATATATCGACCACTGCAGGAGACAGCTGGAACTGACAACCGGAAGCGGCAGAGACAAATCACTATAAATGCCGGAGGAAACATCACAGAAGCGCTTCACAGGAGGCTCCCAAGCACTGAGGATGTCACCTAGACAGGGGACGAAACGTCTGCAACACAAATTCCCAGCTCAGTGAACAGAACCACAACAACGAGCACCCGAGCTACAAATCTTCTCCAAGGTTTACTTGCATGAGAGTACAGCTTTATTACCTAGCACCTGAAACAAAACACACAACATCAAACACACAAACGCAAGAAGTGAATTTACAAGGAAAAGGAAGAGGGGTATCTAGTACAGATATGAAGGAAAAAGCAATTGCAGTTAGAGATTTAAAAGACCATTGGTTTGCAAGAATGAAAACTCTTGAGTCCAATTGATTAGCTGTTGTCCTCTTTCTTTTGTAGTGGCAAAGTTTGCAGATCTATGTTTTTTTCAAGTTTATTTTTTCACCAGCACAGGTTTCTACAACAGAAAGAGAGAGAAGAGATTCCAGTACCTTTGCTGTTGTCAGTTCATGTAGTTTTCTCTTCCTTTTTGCGCAAGATTTGCTATTAATTTACCATTCCTTTACAGATGCTGCCCTTTATGTCATTGTTTAATGTCAATCTGGATAGTTATTGGCAACCTTTCATCTCTCATTATGGATAACCTTCCTACAGGTAAAAGTAAAACAAGAAGTGTGGATTTCTTGTTGCCTCAGTGAGTTTTAGTGACTGTCCTGACGTAGTAATATTAAGACAGCTGATTAGATTAGATTACTTACAGTGTGGAAACAGGCCCTTCAGCCCAACAAGTCCACACCGCCCCGCCGAAGCGCAACCCACCCATACTCCTACGTTTACCCCTTACCTAACACTACGGGCAATTTAGCATGGCCAATTCACCTGACCTGCACATCTTTGGACTGTGGGAGGGAACCGGAGCACCCAGAGGAAACCCACGCAGACCCGGGGAGAATGTGCAAACTCCACAAAGTCAGTCGCCGGAGGCGGGAATTGAACCCGGGTCTCTGGCGCTGTGAGGCAGCAGTGCTAACCACTGTGCCACCGTGCCGCCCAGCTGCTTTTGTATGTTCCACGTCAGTTGCCTGGATTTGTCAGGTGATCATAGGAACCATTTTAAGTTAGCAACATCTTTTCCTTTAAAATTAATTGTTAGTGAATGAAAGCCTCAGGTTTTAAAGTGAAATGATGAAAGGTGCAAGTTGATAGTTGATCTCAACATACATTTGACTAGTAATGGAGAAGGCAATCTCAAGTAAAACTTATACTTTGGAAGAGAGCTAATTGCAATGGGTCAAGGAAGGACCTAGCCCAGGCAAAATGGGATCAAAGACTGACAGGAAAATCTGTAATGGAACAATAGATGATACATATGGAGGACATATTACAGATATAAGCCACTTACATCTTACAAATGGGAAAAGTTTGGGAAACCTAGGGGAAGACCACTTAAATAACAAGGAAAATAGAGAAACAAAAAGGTATATAATGCATGTCAAGTAAATTCTCCAAACAGGAACCTGACCAAACATAATAAGAGGGAGGGTGAAAAGGAAATTGAGCTAGGCAAATTAAGAGAGAATAAGAGATGAAAGTGGCAGTCAACTTAAAAGATAAGTCAAAAATTTCCTACTGGCAAATAAATAGTAAGCAAATAGTAAGAAATTGGGTGGGACCTGCTCAGAACAGAAAGTCTGACAAATGATCGGTAGAAGTGGAGATGGTAGATGTAACAGATGCACTACATATTGATAAGCAGGATGGAAGTGTTTGCTATGTTTAGAATGGATAAGTTGGCTTTGTCTGAATTGCCTGCATTCTGGATTGCTGCAGGAAGACATGTAGAGAGAGTAGAAGAGCTTGCCAAATTTTTCCGAACTGCCTTGCACAGGGGAGAAGTGTTAGAGTACTGGAGAGTCACGAAGATGACACAATTATTCAAGAAAGGGTGTGAGGATGTTCTTAATAACATCACAATGGTCAGTTCAATGTCAATGTTAGATCAGGTTTAACAATCAATAATCAAGAAATAACTCAGCAGGTATTTGGAAAAGATGGATTTAATTATGGAAAGCTGGCATGGATTTGTAAAAGGCTAATCATGCTTGATTAATCAAATTGCATTTTTGATGAAGTATTGGAGAAGGTTCATAAAGGGATTGAATTTTAAACATGGCTTAAAGAAAGGAAACTGAGTCCTGGTAAATGGTTGGTTGTTTCTCAAACTGGAGGACAGTAGACTATTCGTGTTCCCCAAGGGTCAGTATCAAATTTGGAGGTGTAGCAAACAGTGACTATGAAAGTAATTAACTGCAACCCCATAGATAGGCTAAGCGAATGAATGAGCAAGTGGCAGAAATAAATTAATATACAGAAAAGTGTATTTTGGCAGAAAGAATAATGACAGGCAGTGTTGAATTAATGGCACATTTCTAAACAGTATATAAGGACAGAAGGTGACACAGACATATTGAAAGAGTGGTTGGCACATATGGTATGTGTGGCTTCATAAATGAAATTATTGAGTACAAAAGCAGGATTGTTTCGTTGAACCTTAATAAAGCTCTGGTTAGGCTCCAATTTGACTATTATATCCAGTTCTGTACAGCAGACCTTAGGAAATGTGTAAGAGTCATTAGGACAGTGCAGAATAGATTTATTATAATGGCTCCAGGGATGAGAGAATGTTAGCCACAAGGTTAGGCTAGAAAAGCTGGAGTTAGTCTCCTCCTCCAAGAAAAAAAGATTGAGGAGAGATTTGAAAAAGATGTAGAAGATCATGAGACATTTGGATAGGTGAACACAGAAAGCATGTCCGCATTAGATGATTCTACAAGGATTAAGGGGCACAGATAACGGGTTGGGCAAGAGCTACAGGTTCTGTAAGGAAGAACTTTTTAATGTAGGATAGTATTGACCTGTAACTTGCTAACTATAAGGATGGCAACAGCAGAGACATTCAATCATTTTCAAAGGAAATGAATGGGCACTGGAGAAAAATTAATTTGCAGGGTTATGAGGATGGAGCAAAAGAATGAGATTGAATTACTCTACAGAGAATCAGCATGGATTCTAGGTTAAATGGCGTTGCCATTGGGCTACAAGGCTTTGAAGATGTTTCTTGTTGAGAATCAGCACAGACCTTATAGACTGCATGATCACCTTCTGTGCTACCCATTCTACACTGTGATAAGGTACACCTGCTACACAGTTAAGGTAAAGAAAATATATTTGATGAAATTAAAAATATTTGTTTCTGTAATTATTATAATAAACCTCCCACTATAGTAATTTTTTTTGCATAGAATAAATATATTTCCAGAACTAAAACCATATTGTGACTATGAGCATTCGCAGTTCTTACTGGATCCAATAAATTGCACATTTTATAGATGCAATTGTAGGAAAGCAATTTAGCATTCCCTCAGATGTGATTAAGTATCTCAATTCCATGATGTGCAAAGACTGTAATAATAACTATTGTGTTAGGTATATGTAAAGATGAGATTTTACCCATTGTATCTTCAAAACATAATTTAATTTACTTTGTGCAGGGCCTGATTTATATTCCATCGTATCTGTCAGCCTCACTAGGCCTTAATGTTGGTCTTTATTGGTTAAAATGATGCGTGATCATAATTAATGAGTGCAATAGCAAGCCATCTTTAAATAAACTCTACATTAAAACAGTAATTTGTTTTATCTTCTATAATTAGATTTTTACACATCCAAGTGTGTTGGGATTATCCTTTCAATTGTTAATTGCAAGGTGAGGTGCTCTTTAATATTTTTGTTCAGGATTAAGAAGGTTAGTATTCCTACTTGAACCTGTCTCTGTCCTCTGATTTTCACTGCAAATGTGTATTTGATTCAAAATTAGTGAGAACCTTTTGTGTTTCCTGTGACTCAATCCAATAGCTTTTTCTGCTTTTTTGAGTTCACTCAGTTGCTATTTTCACGTTTAATTATAATGCTGTGAGCTAAGGCCTGAGACGCATTTTTGTGTTTTTTTTTATATACACATGTAAATTGGAAATCTCCTGCTGCATGGGAGGACCTGTTTTCCCTTCAGGGTTATGTATGCAGCAGATGTATTGCCAATCCTCATATTGTACAGATATTGATCCCTCCTTTCTATAATGAACTGTAACAACAACTCTATTACTCTGAGCCTCCTGATTGGCCCACCGTAATATGAAATTAGCTGGCGTGCATCGGGGCTGTCATTATTGATTTCACTACTGAGATTACTTGTTACAAAAGAATAGAGCTGTCTGCGCAGTAATTGAACAAGTTAACTCCTTGTCTCATAAAATGTAAGCCTGTATTGATTGCGTACTGTTATTATGCAGAAGTAAGAAAGTTGTAACAATGTTTAATCACCACGGTGCTATGAGACCTTTATTTTGAGGCCCTTGTGACAGCTGCTGGGAAAGGCCAGGCATTACTGATAGTCCAGGAGAGCAAATATGATCTTCTCGCCCTAAGCATATGAGTACTTATTCCAGTCAGTTAACCCTCATAATTGCAATATTGGGCCTATTTCCTATCATATGGATGGTTTATTTATATACTTTACCAAAGTAGTTCATCAGGGGTTAAATAAGATCAAATCCCTTCTGCCACAATGTAATAAATTGTTTCATCTGTGAATTTAGCTGTTCTCCCTAATGCAAACATGGATGTTACAGCAGTTCTCCCTTGATAGGGTTACGGGTTAATGAAATGCTCTTTCTGTTGCTTATTTTTTTTTCTCCTGTGCTGTGTGATAAGTAGCTAACCAACGAAGCTTGTAATTACAATCTTACAGAAACCAGGCCGATCTGTATATAAATCTCACCATCCAATTACAAGATGTAATAATTTTGCACTCAAGCTAGTAATGAGGTCTAATACTCGTGCATGTGATAATCCCCTCTGGATGCCGACTTGATCAGATGTTGGCTTTGTAATTAGACTGGCAGAAAATCATTATTTCATGTTCAGGAAAAAATTAGGTTGGTGGGAAGTTAATTTTCTCTACGCTCTGTGAAGCGTAGACAAGAATTTAATGATTTAATCATGATTGTTAGCTCTTTTGCAATCAATTTGTAATGATTGTGTAGCAACTCTTCAAGGGAAGCTGTGACAGAAGTGTGTGTGTATGTGTGTGTGTATATGTGAACAGTAGGCTAAAGGAGTGGATATAGGTGCAGCTAACCCCCTGTAGAAAACTCTTTGATGATTGCAGGCTCTCATTGTGAAGCTGTGGTTTGCAGGCCGCACAGCCAGGTCAAGTCTTTGAGTCTCATAATCACACAGCTCAGCGCAGTCCTCTTGCCACAAAGCCTTTTTTCATGCCTATTTAATGCATCAAAAGTGCTTTCAAGTGCTCTTTGATAAATCATAGAAAGCGTTATTCCAGCCGCTCAATAACTGTACCTGGTAGGCTTTTTCAGATCCCAAGGCAGCTGTTCCCTCCTGCCTTATTTTCGCCACAGATGGTTATTCATTCCAGTTGAGCTTACTGGTTCATTCCACATTTATTTGCACATCATGAGCAATGTCATTTTACTTACCCTGAAGACAGTAAACGGTTTGAAAAATGTAAGTATCACAAATATTGGGAGGGGGAGAAAGAGCACTGCTGGACCTTTATACCGTAGCCAAAATAACAACGTTATGAATAAATCATGTTACTGAATTATCTCAGTCATTTCTAGGCTGTTGGGGAAATCAAAGACCCTGCATAAACTCGTTTAACTCCTATGGGGATAAATTTCCTATACTCACCCAGCAGCTAAGTTTGCTTTTCCCATGCAAAGTTAAATAAAATATTACTGTAAGGTCATAAAAATAATTAGTTGTATCTCATCTCCTCTCTCCCTGGAAATCAAATTTGACCCTTATGTTTTATGTATGTTTTTGCACCAAAGACATGACTATGCCAATGGCTGCAATTACACAATGCACCTTGTGTCCTCTGATGACTTTTACTCCAGCTTATATGGCAGACAAACTAACTAAAAATCTCATAAAGCTTTTAAGTTATGAATAAAACTTTCCCATTTTTAAGTGAACCTACAAAATGATTTTAATGGCTCACATGCAAAGATCTCTGGCAAACACGTACAGCAGTTAAATAAAAATGTTAATTTTGCTGTTAGGTATATTATGCTCTTTTAAAACTTCCTTTACTTTTGATGTCGTAATTATGTCCTTTGCCAAGATGTGATCTGAAGGAGAAACAGTGCTGAAATTAAATCTCACCTCCAAGTTGGGCAAAGTTCATCTGAATTCCATTTGTTGTTGAGAACATTATAAACGGGAAAAATATCAATTGCTGATATTCAACATCTCAGTTTGTTGTTGTGCACCCCTTGTCTCTGAGTATTTTGCATGAGGGTGTGAGACCATGTACGTCAATACAAAACTTTGCTCACATTGGAAATCATGACAAGACAGCAACCATTATTACATTGTCCTGTGCATTTTGTCCCCAGTGAGAACTGGCTGTGAGAATGGCAGGAAAAAGTTTACAAGACCAGATATGACTGAGTGAGATGTATAGGTCTAGATAGGAAGGTTTTGAATGAAAACAGAATGATTCAGAAAGGAACAAGGGCCGATAATTGAAGAAGTAATCAGGAAGCTAAAATAGAAAGAGGAAAGACCAATGAAAGAACATGGAAGATAAAAATACAAGAGACATGAGGGATAAATTCCAGATGTCAAAAGTATTTATTTTCCAGAATTAAAAAAAGTGACAAAGCATGAAAACTGCAGTTTAGAGAGATTCAAAGGACTAATAAGTATGAATAAATACACATTTCATTTTTGCACCCACTATGTAACTATCAATATTATGTTTGAATACCTTCAGTTTCCAACCTTCAAAGTTAAAATGAAGCAAAAAAAATCAAATTCTGACTGAGGCACTGGTATATAGAGGGACGTAGTTCAAAGAGGTGGCTGTGTTAGAAGGTGTACGAATTGAGACAACTTGATTTCTAACTTGTTTTAAAAGATCAATGATCTCTGTGTGAACCCATTTCTGCAAAATGCATTTTTTATCTGTAGTTTCTTGGATTTAAAAAAAAAGACAATTAAAATTTCACTTTAAATTGCTTGGCAGCTTCAAACCTGGCAACCATTTTCTGTTGCTGCTCCAAAGTGAAGAATAATACATTCCTATGTTTTTCGATGTCTCGATGATCTGCATCCATCTTTTAGTGTTTCTGGAAAAATGTGGATGGATTTACGTTCCCTCAAGACCTAGTTGCACATATCTTCTAAACAACCTATTCAGAGATGCTATTACATGACCTTAGACTGTAAGATGTAGGAGCAGAAACAGTCTGTTCAGCCAGTTGAGTATACTTTGCCATGCAATGAAATCACTGCTGATCTGATAATCCTCAACTCCCCTTTCATGTTTTTTTCCTCACATTTTTGATTCCTTACAATTAAAACATCTATCTCTCTCAACCTTGGAAAAAACTTAATGATCTAGCCTTGATAACCCTCTGTGTCAAAAAATGACACAGATTTATGACCCTTTGAGATGAGAAATACTGCCTCATCTCTGTCGTAAATGTGTGCCCCTTCCTCTGACAGTATATTCTTTCATCTCACAGAAGGGGAAAGAAACTCTCAGCGTCTACCTGCTCAGTCTTCTAAGAATTTTGTATGTTCCAATAAAGTCTCTTCTCATTCTGCTGAGCTTGAATGAGTACAGGCCAAAATCTATTCAACCTCTCCTCAGAAGGCAATCCCTCCCCATCTGGGATCAGCCTAGTGAACATTCTCTGGACTGCTTCCAGTGCCAAGTACATTTTTCCTTCGACATGGGGTCCAAAACTATTCATTGTAATCCAGCTGCGGAATGACTTGTGCATTGGATAGTTTCAATGAAACTTCCCTGTTTTTGTACTCCATTTCCTTCGAAATAAACAGCAGCCTTCCCTGTTATATTCTGTTTGTATATTAGTTTTTTTGTGGTCGAAGCACAAGGATTCCCAAATCCTTCTGTACTGTAGTCTTTCTCCATTTATATACTATTCAGCTCCTATAGTCTTACTGCCAAAGTGTAGAACATCACATTTTTCTGCATCATATTCCATCCGCCCTGTCTTTGCCTACTTATTTAATCTATTCATGTATAGGAAAAAAAAAACAGGAGTGTGGTATTGAGATAAAGGATCAGCCATGATCATATTGAATGGCAGAGCAGATTTGAGGGGCTGATGGTCTCCTCCTACTCCTAGTTTCTATGTTTCTATGTCTGTCTACAGAGTCTGTATTATCCTCACTGCTTGTCTGTTTACCTATTTCATATCATCCCTAAACGTGGCATAGTAGACTCATTTTCCTCATCCACGTCACTAACATATCTTTCTAATTCCTGTGTCACTCCACTATTTACAGATTGCCATTTTGAAAATGCTCCCTTTATCCCAAAACTCAGTCTTCGATTAGTTAGCCACTCCTCTGTCCATGCTAAGACACTGCATCCAACACCATGGACCCTTGTCTTATTAAGTAGCCTAACATGTGGCAGCTTGTCAAACATGTTCTGAAAATCCAAATATATTGCATCCACTACTTCCCCTTTATCCATCTAAATTCGAAGAATTCCAAAAAAGAATTGTCATGCATGATTTCCTGACATTGCGTGAGGGAAGATATTACAGGTAATAGTGAGAGTGGTAGAGCATGAACCTTGCTGGGAGATTTGTACAGCTGCAGGGGTAGAGTGAGAATGAGGTTTTGGAGAGATGTTGGTTCACTTATGCTGGCAGAGTGGAGAAAGTCATCATTCTTCCTACATTGCTGGGCACTCCTCCAGATGGCTGATGCTGCACTGACCTGGGTAGCACCTTGGACTAGGTTGACCAATTTTAGGGCAAATGTCAGGAACTCCGCAGGGCAGCTTTGGACTGACAATGCTTATCTGTGTGTATACAGTTAAAAATCACACAACACCAGGTTACAGTCCAACAGGTATACTTGGAAGCACTAGCTTTCAGAGCGCTGCTCCTTCATCAGGTGGTTTTCGAGCATAAGACCATAAGATGCAGAATTTATAGCAAAAGATTACAGTGTCATGCAATTGAATGATATTTTGAACAAACCTGGATTGTTGTTAAGTCTTTCATCTTTTAGAAAGGGATGCAGGTTTTGGTTTATTAATATGTAAATCTCAGAACTTCTTTTAAATCAGCTTCTCGAGATAACTTAAGGTTTTACAACTAAAGGTGACATCTCAGTTCAAACAATGTATTAAAGATGTGAGGTTAGAGACTGTTTGTATCTCAATCTTGAGTCAGACTGGTTCTATTTCCAAAGTAGAATTTACAAAATATTACTTGGATTAACTGCCTGCATTGACTACCTGCAGATTGTGCATTTTTTTGAGCAAAATAGAATGTATCTGCAAATACAAATTCACCCCATAAACTGGACCCATGGCGAGGAATCACTGAAACAACTACACAGTGTTATCAACGAGTTTCATCCCACCATTAAATGCACCATGGACTACTCTTCAGTATCTGTCTCATCCTTGGACACGTGCATCTCCATCAAGGATGGGCACCTCAGTACCACACTCTACCGCAAGCCCACGAATGTCCTCATAATGTTACACTTCTTTAGCTTCCACACTAAACATATTAAAACAGCCATCCCCTATGGACAAGTCCTATGCATACACAGGATCTGTTCAGATGAGGAGGAACGTGACGGACACCTGAAGGTGCTCAAGGATGCTTCGTAAGAACAGGGTACGATGCTCAACTCATTGTTCGCCTGTTCCGGTGTGCCACAGCGAGAAACTGTAATGACTTCCTCAGAAGACAAATATAGGTTGCAATTATAGGGTACCCTTCATTGTCCAGTACTTCCTGGGAGCCAAACATTTACACCATGGTTGTCAAAGCCTGCAACACATTATCAATGAGGATGAACATCTCGCCAAAACCTTCCTTCTGCCTCCACTTCTCGTCTTTAAACAACTGCTAAACCTTAAATTCATCATTGTTCACATCAAACTGCCAGGGTTTCAGGACAACATCAGTCACAACACCATACAACCCTGTCATGTCAACCACTGCAAAATATGTTAGAGTGTCGACACGGATACCACCATTACCTGTGGGGACACCATCCACTGTGTACACAGCAGGTATTCATGTGACTCGGCCAACGTTGTCATTTCATATGCTGCAGGCAAGGATGCTCCAAGGCCTGGTACATTGGCGAGACAAAGCAGACACTATGACAATGGATGAATGGATACCACGCAACAATCACCAGACAGGGATTTCCCTCCCAGGTGGGGAACACAGCAGTCAGGGACATTCGGCCTCAGTGACCATCCTCCAAGGCGGACTTTGGGACAGGCAACAATGCAAAGTGGCCGAGCAGAGGCTGATAGCCGATTTCAGAATCCATGAGGATGGCCTCAACCAGGACCCTGGGTTCATGTCACACCACAGGTGACCCCACTACACCATACACTCTCTCAAACACATTCTTATATACTCACACACTCACGCAGCTCCTCTCTCATACACGCGCTCTCTCTTATGCATACATGGGCCAATGGGGAGTGGCAGATGGAGTTTAATTTAGATAAATACAAGATGCTGCATTTTGGGAAAGCAAATTTTAGCAGAACTTATACACTTAATGGTAAGGTCCTAGGGAGTATGCCGAACAAAGAGACCTTGGAGTGCACGTTCATAGATCCTTGAAAGTGGAGTCACTGGTAGATAGGATAGTGAAGAAGGCTTTATTGGTCAGAGTCTTGAGTACAGGAGTTGGAAGGTCATGTTGCAGCTGTACAGGACATTGGTTAGGCCACTGTTGGAATATTGTGTGCAATTCTGGTCTCCTTCCTCTCAGAAAGATGTGTAACTTGAAAGGATTTAGAAAAGATTTACAGGGATATTGCCAGGGTTGAAGGATTTGAGCTATCGGGGAGGTTGACTAGGCTAGGGCTGTTTTCCCTGGAGTGCCGGAGGCTTATCAATGTTTATAAAGTCATGAGGGGCATGGATAGGATAAATAGGGTCTTTTCCCTGGGGTGGGGGAGTCCAAAACTAGAGGGCATAAGTTTAGGGTGAGGAGGGGAAAGACATAAAAGAGAGCTGAGAGTCAACTTTTTCACGCAGAAGGTGGTGTGTGTATGGAATGAGCTGCCAGAGGAAGTGGTGGAGGCTGGTACAATTGCAGCATTTAAAAGGCAACTGCATGGGTATATGAATAGAAAGAGTTTGAAGGGATATGGGTCGATTAGAGTGGTGCTGGAAAAGCACAGCAGGTCAGGAAGCATCGAGAAGCAGGAAATATCGACGTTTGAGGCAAAAGTCCTTCATCAGGAATGAGGCTGGGAATCTTTGGGGTGGAGAAATAAATGGGAGGGGGGTGGGGGCTGGGGAGAAGGTAACTGAGAGTGCAATAGATGCATGGAGGTGAGGGTGAAGGTGATAGGTCGGAGAGGAGGGTGGAGCGGATAACACTGACATTTTTTACAAACCCACCGACTCCCACAGCTACCTGGATTACCCCTCTTCCCACCCTACCTCCTGCAAAAATGCTATCCCGTATTCCCAATTCCTCTACCTCCGCCATATCTGCTCCCAGGAGGACCAGTTCTACCACAGAATGGCCTCCTTCTTTAAAGACTGCAACTTCCCCTCCCACGTGGTGGAAGATGCCCTCCAACGCATCGCATCCACGTCCCACACCTCCGCCCTCAAACCCCACCCCTCCAAACACAACAAGGACAGCACCCCCCGGTCCTCATCTTCCACCACACCAACCTCCACATAAATCACATAATCCACCGATATTTCAACCATCTCCAAACGGACCCCACCACCAGGGGTATATTTCCCTCCCCATCTCTATCCGCTTTCCGCAAAGACCGTTCCCTCCGCAACAACCTGGTCAAGTCCACGCACCCCCCAACAACCCACCCTCACCTCCTGGTATCTTCCCCGAACACCACACAAATTGTAAAACCTGTGCCTGCACCATCCTCCCTCAACTCCGTCCACGGCCGCAAAGGAGCCTTCCACATCCACCAAAGTTTCACTTGCACTTCCACACATGTCATTTATTGTATCCGTTGCTCCCAATGCAGTCTCCTCTACATTGGGGAGATTGGATGCCTTCTTGTAGAGTGCTTCAGAGAACATCTCTGAGACACTCGCACCAATCAAATCCCACCGCCCCGTGGTCGTACATTTCAACTCTCCCTCCTACTCTGCCGAGGACATGCAGGCCCTGGGCCTCCTCCTCCACCACTCCTTCACCCACCGACACCTGGAGGAAGAACACCTCATCTTCCACCTCAGGACCCTCCAACCCCATGGCATCAATGTGGACTTCACCAGTTTCCTCATTTCCCCTCCCCACATCTTATCCCAGTTCCAAACTTCCAGCTCAGCACCGTCCTCCTGACCTGTCCCACCTGTCCATCTTCCTTCCCACCTGTCTGCTCCATCCTCCCCTCCGACCTATCACCTTCACCCTCACCTCCATCCACCTATTGCACTCTCAGCTACCTTCTCCCCAGCCCCACCCCCTCCCATTTATCTCTCCACCCCCCCCAAGGCTCCCGGCCTCATTCCTGATGGTGAGCTTTTGCCTGAAACATCAATTATTCCTGCTTCTTGGATGCTGCCTGAACTGCTGTGCTTTTCCAGCACCACTCTACTCTTGACTCTAATCTCTAGCATCTGCAGTACCCACTTCCGCCTTGGAGTGATATGGGCCAGGTGCTGGCAAGTGGGACTAGATTGGTTTGGGATATCCGGTCGGCATGGGCGAGTTGGACCGAAGGGTCTGTTTCTGTGCTGTACATCTCTATGACTCTATGACATACACCCCCCACACTCACACCCACGCAAACACCCTCTCACAGGCTTATTTTCCATCACACTCACACACACACTTTATCAAGCTTTCACACATGCAAACACACACTCTCTCACGTGCACCCACCCTCACACGCACACACTCACCCACACACTCACGCTCCCTTTCTCTCTCTTTCTCTCTCTCATGCACGCGCACACACATATACGTTTATGGGGTGAATTTGTACTTTCAGAATTATATTTGCAGATACATTCTATTTTGGTCAAAAAATGCACAATCTACAGGGAATCAATGCAGCCAGTCAATCCATGTAATATTTTATAAATTCCACTTTGGAAATAAGAACCTGTCTGACTCAAGACTGGAATACAGACAGACTGTAACCTCACACCTTTAATGCATTGTCTGAGATGAGATGTCACCTTTTGTTATAAAAGTTATCATGAGAAGCTGACTTAGAAGAAGTTCTGAGATTTACATATTAATGTACGGAAACCTGCAACCCATTCTGAAAGATGAAAGACTTAACAACAATCCAGGTTTATTCAATATATCATTTCAGTTTGATGACACTGTAATCTTAGCTATAAATTCTGCGTCTTATGGTCTTATGCTCGACAACCACCTGATGAAGGAGCAGTGCTCCAAAAGCTAGTGCTTCCAAGTATACCTGTTGGACTATAGCCTGGTGTTGTGTGATTTTCTACTTTGTCCACCTCAGTCCAACACCGGCTTCTCCACATCATATCTCTGTGTAGGCACAGGAGTTGCCATTGAGTTCCAGGATATCTGCTGAGTGATAAGTTGTTTGGGCAACAACATGTGGTAAGATGGGGCCAAAATCAAACATGAAGGATGCTCGAGGGACGGGTTAGATTGTTCATGAGGGAAATGTGGTGAGATATGCAAGAAGATTAATCAGGCTCATCGTGAAAGATCCTCTAAAATTTTAATGCAATTTGACCTTAGCCAAAAAAATTAAGATTCAGCCGGGTTTCTCTCTATTTGCTCAATCCAGGACCTTTCTGATTTGTGAGTCTTCTATTAAATCACCATGAAGCTACCTTTTCTTAGATGAGAAGGTTCACAATTCCTCCAATCTGTCCATTTAGTTGCAGCCTTTCATCCTTGGACCCATTCTAAAGCCTTCACATTCTAACTAAAGCATGATGCTCAGAATTGGTCACACTGGCCTCAGACATCCCAACCGCATGGCTTACCAGAAAGAAACACGCAGAGTGAGCTTAAGCTGTACAGATCTTACTGCAGTTCAGACTGCCTTGACAGCATGGATATTGCTTTTTGGGGACCACGTGCCTGCTCTGAGATGTATACTAATTGAGCTAGTAGTACTTTCAGAGGGTGAGTGGGGGCCGTACTCCTGACACACACTCAGTTCATTCTATGCATTGGTTTTGTTTTCAGATGAAGTGAAATGATACCTCAGGAGACTTAATCCTTACAGAGAATTGTCACATAGAAATGTCACTGCTCGGGTCTGATCTGTTGACAACTTTAAGAATTGGGACTACTGTTCCCATGGTTGTGAAAAATTGTCCAACATCATGCTTTCATTTAATAGAATCATCCCAATCTATTGTCAGGATATCAGACAAGTCAATGCGGTTTAGTTTATTCATTGATGGGATGAGCAGTTTGTTGTCCATCACTAATTGTCTCTGGGAGAAAGAGAGGACGGCAGATGCTGGAGATCAGAGTCAAAAAGTGTGGCGCTGAAAAAGCATAGCAGGCCAGGCAGCATCTGAGGAGCAGGAAAGTCAATGTTTCGGGCATAAGGCCTTCATCAGGAATGCCTGATGACCTGCTGTGCTTTTCCAGCGCTACACCTTTTGACCCTAATTGTCTCTGTGAGAGTTTACTGTAAATTCCAAAAACCAAGTGGAAGATGCAGGGGGTGACCTCTTCAAATTTCCCTGTAGAAGGAAGACCGCAGCTGGAGAGGGCACAGAAGTAACCAATGGTACCAATATTAGCAAGTCCTTGTGAGAAACATGCCCTCCACCCTTGTGTATGTCTCAAACTGGAAATGAGCCCATTCACCTGTTGTACGATAAAAGAATATGTAGGAAAGGAAAATTCTATTTCCATGTAGCTGAGAATACAGCAGCTTTTCCTGGGCACTCGGTTGTATCATTAGTAATAAAGCATTAGGAATGGAAAATCTGGTATGATCATTTCTCCTGACACCAGTTAAACATCTTTTCTATTTACAGTGAGCATTGAAAAGTTTTATACTGTGCGCTATTTTCATGCTTGCAGTTTCTACTTCACCTTTTGCTTCAAAGCAGCTTTGGTCTTGGCTGCACCTTTTGCAGCAGGATCTAATAGGTATGGTTTGTAAGTTTGTCCATGTCACCTGCCAGTCACCTTATGAGGTCAATTATTTGCACACTGATAACTTCCTCTAGAATTTTCCAAGCTATAGTGCCATGACCACCTCCACCAACAAACACACCCACCAACACACCCACCAAAACACACCCGCACACATGCACAGCAGACATACCCCACACACAAGCATGCACACACGCCCGCCCACCCACCCAACTGCACACATGCACACACACACACATGCATGCACACATAAACACACACACACATACACACATGTTGTAAATCCTCTATATATTCCCCACACACACGTTGTAAATCCTCTATATATTCCCCCCACCTGCTCCAATTGATTAAATGTACACCGCTACAAATGGACTCGAAACAGAATACACCAAGGCCTTGTTCATTGTTGCCAGTGACTTCAAACAAGCCAACCTCAAGAGTGTGCTACCAAAAGCCATCAACACATCATCTGTCCCACCAGAGGGCCCAACCTCCTTCACCTTTACTGCACAACTATCAAAGATACCTACCACTCCATACCCCATCCACACTTTGGAAAATCAGACCACAATGTTGTGTTCCACTTCCCAGCTTACAAGCAGAAATTGAAAAGTGAGGACCCAGTACAGAAAGCAGTGCAGTGTTGGCCTGAGGCGGCTGAAGAGCTTTTACGTGACTGCCTGGAATTGGTGCACTGGTCTGTATTTAAGAACTCAGCAGCCAATCAAATGAGTATGCCACTACCATTACAGACTTCATTAGTAAGTGTGCAGAAGTCTGCATGCCAAGGAAGTAGATCCAAATGTTTCCTGACTGGAAACCGTGGACACTTACTATTGAAGCCAGGTGTGTAGTGTTCAAGTCAGATGACCCTTTCCTTTCCAGGAAATTCAGATACGACTTCCAAAAGGCCATCAGAGACACCAAGTGGCAATACTGGACCAAGCTAGAGATCCAAACGAACTACCCGATCACCTGTTGTTTGTGGCAAGGCCTACATGACATAACAGGCTACAAATTGAAGCAGAACAGAATAGCAGACAAAAACACATCTCTCCCTGAGCGCATTTTATGCTAATTTCGAATAGCAGGTCAGTGAAACAATGTCACATGCACCTGTTCCCTCAGTCATTGCTGCAGATGTCAGATCAGCCTCTTTGAGAGTGAACAGATAGAAAGTGACTGACCCAGATGGAGCTACTGGCCATGCACTCAGACCCTGTGCAGACTAGCTGGTGGGAGTTTTAGATGACATTCTGAATCTCTCCTTGCTATGACCTGAAGCCCCCACCTGCCTCAAGAAGACTGCTGTCATCCTGGTACCAAAGAAATCTCATGTATCGCGCCTTGATGATAACCACCTGCTGGCTCTGATCTCTATAATTAGGAAGTGCTTCAAGAGGTTAGTCAAGAATCATATCTAGCCTCCCAGCCTGCCTTGATCCCTTGCAATTTGCTTACCATCTCAACAGGTCCATGGCAGACACCATCTCCCTGGCCCAACACCCCACCGCTGGAACAGCTTGATAACTAGGATGCCTACGTCAGACTCCTATTTATTGACTGCAGCTCTGCCTTCAACACTATACTAATTTCTAAACTCCAAGACCTAGTTCTCGGCTCCGCCCTCTGCAACTGGATTCTTGATTTCCTGACCTGCAGACCGCAATCAGTAAGAATAGGCGACAGCACTTCTTCCATGATAGTCCTCAACACTAGCACCCCACATGGCTGCATACTTCATGCCTTATTTTGCTCCCTTGTCCATTCATGACTGTGTGGCCAATTTTTTTTTTCCTAGCTCCATCTGCAAGTTTGCTGATGACACCACCATTGTAGGCCAGTTATCAAACAATGACGGGTTAGAATACAGTAAAGAGAAAGAGTGCTTGATGGTATGGTGTAAAGATATTAATCTCTTCCTCAATATCAACAAAATGAAAGAGATAATCATTGACTTCAGGAAGCAAGGTGAAGGGCACGCCCCTGTCTACGACGATTGAGTTAACGTGGAGATGGTCGAGAGCGTCAAGTTCCTGGGAGTGACAACCACTGGCAATCTGTCCTGATCCACTTACGTTGATGCACCGGTCAAGAAAGCACAACAACGCCTGTACTTCCTCAGGAGGCTAAGGAAATTCAGCATGTCCTTAAAGACTTACCAACTTTTATAGATGCGTCAATAGAAAGCACTCTATCTGAGTGTATCATGGCTTGGTACGTCAACTGCTCTGCCCAGGACTGTAAGAAACTACAGAAAATTGTGAACACAGCCCAGTCCACCACAAAAACCAACCTCCCATCTATTATCTCCATCTATACTTCTTGCTGACTCAGGAAGGCAGCCAACATCATCAAAGTCCCCTCCCACCCCTGTTATAATCACTCCCAATCTCTTCAGTTGGACAGAAGGTACAAAATCTGCAACACATGTACCAACAGGTTCAATTACAGCTTCTTCCCCACTGTTATTAGAGTGCTGAATGGACCTCTCAAATTTTAAATTTTATGTTGATCTCGCTCTTTGTGCACCTTCTCTGCAGCTGTAACATTGTATTCCTCGCTCTGTTCTATTACCCTTATATACTTTGTATGGTATGATCTGCCTGTCCTGCACATAAAACAAAACTTTTCACTGTACCTAGGTACATGTGACAATAATAAATAAAAAAAACTGGGATCAAACTCCATGCTGTTGGTATCAATCTGATCCACACCAACTAACTGAGCTAACAAACCCCACATGATGTCTGTAATGTTGTGGCAGCATGCACCTCTGGATGTATGGTGCATCCTGGAGCTATGGATAGTAATGGTAGAAGCTGAAATCTTTTTATCATATGGCTGATCAAAAGTCTCACACACTGTGACAACCTGTCACTGACTGTAATTTGGAAGGAGTTACAAATTGAAATTCAGTATGTGTTTCAGCTTTTGTATCTTCTGTCCAACTGAAGAGATTGGGAGAGACTATAACTGGGATAGGTGGGGTCTTTGATGATGTTGACTGCCCTCCCAAGGCAGCATGAAGTGTAGATAGAGTCAATGGATGGAGGTTGGTTTTTCTGATGGATTGGGCTGTGTTCACAATTCTTTGTAGTTTCTTCCAGTCCTGGGCAGAGCAGTTGCCGTACCTAGCTATGATGCATCCAGATAAAATGCTTTCTATTGACGCATCTGTCAAAATTGGGAAGAGTTTTTAAGGACATGCTGAATTTCAATTTGTAATTGAAACTTACATTTCACCCAGAATTCAACAAGGTGCATTGTGCAATATGATTGCACCTTCCTTGGCTACCAAGTCTTGGAGTGTGCTTTAAATCAGGAGCTTCTGATTCAATAGCAGGGACAATCTCATTGTGACACAAAACCTCCAACACTTTTTTTTTTCATTTAACCAATCTTTCTAATCAACCTGTTCAAAGATGTGGGGCTTGAGTCCAGCTCTGTCAATCCAGGGGTCTTCTGTGACACTATCACTGGGTCACAGAAGGCCCTCAACATTAAAGTCACCCCCAGCTCAGGCGAGGCAGAAGTTGAGAAGACAGAACTATTGTGGTAACCTCAGCCAGTATAGGAATTGAACTCACACCATTGGCATTAATCTGGAATGCAAAGCAGCTAGTACTGGACTGTGACACCTCCAACACTAATGACTGAGGAGCCCATTCTGCAAACCTGTGCCCAATTAACTGTTAAGTTTTGGCTGTACAATGAGGTACTGGATCGCAAGACATGCTGAGCACCCTGATTTTTCACATACTATAATGTGCTGTAAAGCATCTTTAATGCACTAAGTTGTTCTATCTCCCCTTTGATTTGCTTGAACAACCTGCACAAAAGAAAACTGCATTGGTGGGTGATTCAGGAAAGGATACCATAAAAAGTACCATGGTTTCTTCTACAAGTGATTCTCTATAGCCAGGTGCAACATCTTTCTGCCCAATACATTTCTTTTATCTGAAGCCCACTGAACATCTCCAATCTGTTTGTCACAATGAATTAATAGCAGTAGAATATAGGCAGCTCCCAATTCTTCCTTGCCCATGTCATCCAATTTCGTAGCTTCTTGATAGCTTGATACGCCAAGAATATTGAATGCCTTAAGCCCGTCCTGCATTGAGGATGCAATTAATGTATAGTGAAATAATAATAAAGGGGTTAAGCAGTTGTACTACAAAGACTAGTTCTGTAGTACTTGTTTTGTAAATTGACCAATCATATTATTTGACCAAGCTTCCTATCCCAACATGCTGAGGGAACAGGAAACATTTTTACATGAACCTTTAAAAGCAGTTGTGACTAGAAATTATTTAAAAGAGACACTGATGGATTGACTTTATGAATACGTTAGCTAAGAAAAGTAACTGCAGTAATTAAACATATTCCATTGTGTGGCCTACTTAAATTTAACTACTATTCTGTCCACGGAACCTATAACAAGCTGTTAGCAGGGCTTACAAAGGAACAATCATGGTTCCATTATATCTGGCTTGGTTCCCACCTCTTTTGCAAATGTTAATATCAAAATTGCTGCTGACGTAAAGCTCATTTGAGAACGCTGGTAAACCCATCGACACTTTGTATGCGATGATGGTAGTACATCAAACAGAATGAGAACATTCCCTTGTGTATTAACAGAATATTCACTGACTAAAGATGTCATTTCAGGTGGTGGGGGGAGGAATTTGTTCTATCAAGGTGGTAATTCAAAGGGAAGGACAAAGGTGTAGTATCATTATTATGGCTACAATCTTTGTATTATAGGAATTGTCTAGCTTTTCCATATTTATTTTGAATTTAAAATGTATTGAGCTTTATTAGAATATGCAAGTGCAGTCATCTCCCTTAGGGAATTATGATAGCAAGCAGAGAAATGCTTTCAATTTCACCTGCTCTCGCCTTGAAAAGGTCAGATGCATAAAATTCATTGCCATGGTCAGTTTCACAGCTGTTGTCAATGCTCTCCTCACTGTACATCTGAGGCTGAAATTGTTCTTCCCTGAGGTTCAGGTGAAATGAATAAAGTAGATTGTTCCTTTTTGGGTGGACCTGCTTCTCTTCCGCCCATCCTCTTCTAGCAGTTTGTCCTTTGTCTGCCGCCTCTGCTCTTTCTTCCTACTGCAGTGTACCAAGTGTGTTGCAGACTACTGCATCATGGTGAGGAGTAAGAGGTTCATTTGGATCACAGTTAAAGTTCTTCAGCAGAGTCTGACTAATTTGTTAGATGTAGCTTGGCAACCCTGGAAACCAATAAACATTTACAATTGCAGCAACTGCCAAGAGAAATAAATCTGCATCAAACCTAAAAGAAGTTGCCTTCATCAATTGTGGCATTGACTGTAAGAGCAGAGAGGCCATGAATAAAATTTCAGTTCGGTCACAGCTGGTGTACTGTGTACAGTACTGTGTACAGCACTATAGCAATGATGTGATGGCACTCAAGAGGTGCAATGGAGTTCAGCAGGACATTGCCTGGATTGGAGCACATTAGCCATGAGGAGAGGCAAAATATACTGGGTTTATGAACAGAGAAGGATGAGGGGGATTGTGGTGTATAAGATTATGAGGGCCATGAACAATTTAATCCATATGCAACCACTGAAGGGTCTGTTTCCATTCTGTATGACTCTGTGACTCTAAAACATATTGACCAAAACTGTGTCCCCTTAGCCAATTCCTGATATGTGCAGATGTAATTTTTTTAAGCAAAGCAATACCCAGAGAACAGGCACTGCATAGACAAAGTTTATGGCCTGACCTAATCTTAACTTCATGGGCTGATATGGTGAGCATAATTGGTATTAGAAGTTTCATCCAAGAATGCAACATGTCTCTGAAATCAAAGCTAATATTTTAGTTACTTGACCAGTAGAAAGAAAATCTTAAGATCCAATTGTAAAATATATATACAGGAAGAAAATATGGATAACACAAGTAAGTGTTCCACGAATGGCAAGTGTATTGGCAAAAGGCAACATGGAGTGCAAGGTCAAACCACAACCCAACATATTAAAATACAATGTAGCAATGAGTGATGAGTTATATAACCAATTGCCAAGAGGACGCGTCAGTGCCAAATTATACTTAACATAAATGGTACACTGGTTAAACCATACCTTTTGTACTTTGTGCATCTCCAGTCACTCAGGCATAAGGGAGACATTAAACCTCTGCGCATGATTTGGTGAAAAGATGGGATTGATTGATAGCGTCAGAAGACTGTATTCGGGAAAAAAATACTGCAGAAACATAAACATTTCTATATTGGGAGAATTAGACTAATTCTTGCACTAAGTAAACAGCAGAAAAAAATCATCAAAGCAGACAGTGGTAGTTGGAAAATAGCTAACAAAAGTAAATTAGCTCATAGCCATTAACATTCTGACACCAAAGATGTCTGGATTCGAGTCCCACCTACTTCAGATGTGTTTAATAACATCCTCAAACAGTTTGATTTAAATATCAAAAACTACTTTGAGAAAGCTTTTCACATGAAAAGTGAACAATGTGTGAAATAGATTTTGAAGGAAATGACAGAGGTGCAAATCCTGGGAATGGTTAGATCCCGTATCATGAAACTGCTTTATTAAGTGAAGGTGAATTAATAAGATCTTAGTCTTTTGTATTTTATGACAGAGAGCTATTTAGTGTACCTCTTGATCATAGCCATATATTTATCAAAGTATAAATGTAATAATTTATATAGAAACGAAAGGTTATCTCTGCAATCCCCAAGAATCAGCCCAAGATCCATTGTATGAATACTATCCATTAATAACATGATGGAAAATTCTCTGCTTATCTGAATGTGTGCAGTTCCAATAACACCCAAGCAGATCAACACCAGCAGACAAAGCAATCCACTTGATCAGCATCTGATCCACCATTTTAAACATTCAGTTCCTCCAGTATTCGTACAAACTGATTCGACCCACATTGAAGGCACAGTGCAGTAATCACTCACAGCTCCTTTGACAGCAATTTCTAAACCCATGATCTCTGCTAACTAGGAGGACATAGGGCAATCGACACATGGGAGACTAACATGCATAGGCTCTCCTGTAAGTTCACCATACTGGCAGGGAACAAGATCACCTTCACTATCACTGGCCAAAGTCTTGGACCTCCCTTCCTAATAGCACTGTGAGCATACCTATATTTATGACAAGAGTAGTTCAAAATGGCTACCCCACCTGAGTTCAATTGGGAATGGGCAGTAAATGTTGGCTTTGATGCTTAGAATCATACTGCTATAGAAATTTATAGTACAGAAAAAGGCCACTCGGCCCATTGAGTGTATTTCAATTAAAACCATGATGAGAAGGTGCCAGTGTTGGACTAGGGTGGACAAAGTAAAGAATCACACCACACCAGGTTATAGTCCAACAGGTTTATTTGGAAATACTAGCTTTCAAGCGCTGCTCCTTCACACACATATATAAGTCTATGGGTGAATTTGCATTTGCAGAATTGTATTTGCAGATACATTCTATTTTGCTGAAAAAGCACACAACCTGTAGGCAGTCAATGCAGGCAGTCAATCCATGTGACATTTTATAAATTCATACTTTGGAAATAGAACCAATCTGACTTAAGGTTGGAATACAGACAGACTCTAACCTCATACCTTCAATGCATTGTTTGAGCTGAGATGTCACCTTTTTTTGAGAAAACCTTACATTATCTCAGCAATGTGACTCAAAAGAAGTTCTGGAATTTACATATTAATGAATCGAACATGTAATCCATTCTAAAAGATGAAAAACTTAACAGCAATCTAGGTTTGTTCAATATATCATATCAGTTGCATGACACTATGATCTTGTGCTATACATTTTGTGTCTTATGATCCTGCCCTACTTGCTACCTGACAAAGGAGCGGCACTCCGAAAGCTAGTACTTACAAATAAATCTGTTGGACTATAACCTGGTGTTGTGTGATTTTTAACTCAACCAAAACCAGCCACTTAATTGTTCTAATCCCATTTTCCAGCACTTGGCCCATTGTCTTGTATCTTTGACATCACAATGCATGTCTAAATACTTCTTCAATGTTATGAGGGCTTTTACCTCAACATCCATTAGAGGCAGCGAACTTCAGATTACCACCACCCTCTGAATGAAAAAACTATTCCCCACATGCCCTTGAAACTTTATGTCCCTCACGTTCTACATATCCCAGTCATTGATCTATCTATGCCTCTCATAATTTTTTATATCTTGATTATATCCTCTTTCAAGCTCCTCTGCTCAAGGAAAACAATCCAAGTCTGTCCAATTCCTCTTCAAACTAAAGCTTTCCATCCCAGGGATCATCCTGGTAAATCTCATCTGAACCCTCTCCAGTGCAATCACATTACTTCTAGAACATGGAATCCAGAATGACACACAATACCTGTGGCTCAAACAATGTTTATAGCTTTTCAACATTACCTCCCTGCTCTAAAACTCTATGCCTTGGCTAATAAAGGCAAGTATTACTTATGTCTTCTGAACCACTTTATCTACTTGTCCTGCTACCTTAAGGGACCTGTGGACATGCACACCAACATCAGTTCCTCAGTATTTCTTAGGGTCCTACCATTCATCATGTATTCCCTTGACTTGTTTGTCCTGCCCAAGTGCATCATCTCAGACTTATGCAGATTGAATTCCATTTGCCACTGACCAGTCTATCTATATCCCCATCTAATCTAAGGTCATCCTTCTGAATACTCACCACTTCAACAATTTTCATATCATCAATGAACTTAATGATGAATCCTCCTACATTCGAGTCTAAATCATTTTTATGTATATCACAAACATCAAAAGCCCCAACATTTATCCCTGCAGAACCCCCTTTGACACAGATTTCTAGTCATAGAACACCCCTTGACCAACATGCCATGCTTCCTGAAACTCAGCCAATACCGTATCCAATTTGCCAAATTTCTTTGAATCCCATGGACTCTTAATGTTACGATGAGTCTCCCACGTGGGACTTTGAATCCCCAAAAAAATCATTCAATGGAACGATATCAGGTTCCTCATGTACACAGTTGATATCTAAAATGAGTCCACTACCAATTCTCCCAACCTCAAATAGATTGATGTTTTCAGATTGCTCGTGTGACATCCACTTCAGAAGGAGCTGCAATTTTTTCCAATTACAACTTTGCGAAGATAGAGGACGTGAAAAATTTCTGGCTGTAACAGGCTGCTCCTTTTCTGAGATATTGTAGGTATTGGAGGTGATTTCCTCGAATTCCAGGAACAGCAATTACTGTTTTATATGCTGTTGCATTGTTTTAGGATGTTGGAGAGAAATAAAGCCAAAACAACAGCATTTTTAAAAAGGAGAGGAACAGACAAAGGCAGCACATAGTCTGTGCAGGAAAGACAAAGAGAGAAAGAAACCCAAATTGCAAACAGACACATCAGTGAACCTGCGCAGTTTCTGTATTTGCTGTTGAATTCGTGTATTGCTGGACATCAGAGTGCATCTAGGAAAATTAACAAACGTTGAAATTAACAACTGATCTTGGAGGAATTTGTTTGGGAGAGTTCACAGCACAGAAACAGATAAGTGAACAGTTTTAAGTAAAGCCTCACTGTAAGACTGCAGGAGTGAGTAGAGTGGATTCTTTCTTGATTATTTTATTTTATTGAATATAACTCTTGATTAAACTTAAAAATAGAAGCCATAAGTATTAAGTTAGCCTGGAGCAGTGTTTTGTAGAGGAACAAGATGGTGCTATTTTCTGGGTCTGCAGATCGAAAGAAGCAAAAATGGCTTCTTTAGAGTCATATGCTCTTCTTGTCAGATGTGGGGGCTCAGGGAAAGTTTATGTGTTACTAAGGATTATATCTGCAATAAATGCCATTGGTTGCAAATCCTATCATATCAAATGGATCAGTTTGAGCGACAGTTAGAGGCAATGAGGAATTTACAAGAGCAAGGGGATGTGATGGATGGCAGTTATAGAAAGGGAGAAAAGTCACAGATACAGTCAGATAGATGGGTTAACTCCAGGAAAGGTAAGGGAGGTAGGTAGGTAGTGCAGGAGTCTTCTGTGGCTATCCCCATTTCAAACAAGAATGCTGTTTTGGAAAATGTAGGAGGTGATGGATTCTCAGGGGAATGTATCACGAACAGCCAAGTTTCTGGTATTGAGACTAGCTCTAATGCAATGAGTGGTATGTCGGGGTTCCAAGAGATTGATTGTGTTAGGGGACTCTCTAGTTAGGGGACATTTCAGACAGGTGTTTGACAAGGTTCCCCATGGGAGACTAGTTAGCAAGGTTAGATCTCACGGAATACAAGGAGAACTAGCCATTTGGGTACAGAACTGGCTCAAAGGTAGAAGACAGAGGGTGGTGGTGGAGGGTTGTTTTTCAGACTGGAGGCCTGTGACCAGTGGAGTGCCACAAGGATCGATGCTGGGTCCTCTACTTTTTGTCATTTACATAAATGATTTGGATGTGAACATAAGAGGTATAGCTAATAAATTTGCAGATGACACCAAAATTAGTGGACAGCGAAGAAGGTTACCTCAGACTACAACAGAGATGTGGCAGATGAAGTTTAATTCCTGCATTTTGGAAAGGAAACTCAGGGCAGGACTTGTACACTGAATAGTATAGTCCTAGGGAGTGTTGCTGAACAAAGAGATCTTGGAGTGCAGGTTCATAGCTCTTTGAAAATAGACTCGCAGATGGATAGGATAATGAAGAAGATGTTTGGTATGCTTTCCTTTATTGGTCAGAGTATTGAGTACGGGAGTTTGGAGGTCATGTTGCAGCTGTACAGGCCACTTTTGGAATGTTGCACGCAATTCTGGTCTCCTTCCTATCAGGTTCAGAAAATATTTACAAGGATATTTGCGGGGTTGGAGGGTTTGAGCTATAGGGAGAGGTTGATTAGGCCAGGGCTGTTTTCCCTGGATCGTCGGAGGCTGAGGGGTGACCTTATGGAGGTTTATAAAATATTGAGGGGCATGGATAGGGTAAATAGACAAGATGTTTTCCCTGGGTGGGCGAGTTCAGAACTAGAGGGCATAGACTTAGGGTAAGAGGGGAAAGATATAAAAGAGACCTAAGGGGCAACCCTTTCACGCAGAGCTTGGTAGATGTGTGGAATGGGCTGCCAGAGGAGGCTGGTACAATTGCAACATTTAAAGGCATCTGGATGGGTATATGAATAGGAAGGGGTTGGAGAGATATGGGTCTTGTGCTGGCAGGTGGGACTAGACTGGGTTGAGATATCTGGTCAGTTGGACGAGTTGGACCGAAGGGTCTGTTTCCATGCTGTATATCTCTGTGACTCTATGACTCTAAGACTGAGTCAATCATCAACAGTCCTAGACACAAACAAAATTCCCTTATTGCAGATTCCAGGTCTCAATAAGCCTGGAATTATGAAATGAGAACTATGATCATTCATGATGTCAGCATCCTGCTTAACTTGAGCTGAAGGTACAACACTATTAGACCTCCAAATCAATGGTCTGCTTACAATTCTGTAACATTGCCCTTCTGATCATACATCAGCTCTCTGCTGCTGATGCCCTCATTCATTCATGTGTTCAGTTCCTTTTCCGATGGTCATCTTGACTAGCCTCCTACCTCCACTATTCATAAACCTCAATTCACCATAAACTCCGCTATCCATCTCCAAATCCCATCCACTCATCATCCTAATTCTTGCTGACTACGATTGGCTCCTGGTCTACCAATGACTTGATGTGGGAACTTTTAGTCCTCGCTCCTCTCTATCTCTGTGATCATATATAGCCCTATTGCTCTACCATAAGTTTGTCCTCTACCTTTGCATTCCAGTTTTTTCCCTCCCCCCATTCCCTTTTCCCAGTATTTGGCTATTTAGGTACTAAGCTCTGAAGATATCCACTCAAACCTTTCTACCACTCTATTTTCCCTTAAGATACTTAAAAACAATTCATTTGAAGTTTTTAGTAATTTGTTTTCTTTGACTCTGTGTCATTTATCATGGAAAATGTACCTTGAAGTGTCTTGAGGCATTCCATTACACTGAAGATACTTCAAAATGTAAGTTGTTTTTAACACTTCCAATATAAAATTCAAACAAATGTTAAAAGATGAATTATCTTGTATCTTAAATCCCATAAGAAAAGCGAATGATAAAACGAGAAGGTCTTATGAAGAAGATCAAAGTGACTGGAAGCTGGTGCGGGCTTACTAGAAACATTGGCTTGCTAGGACATAAAAGTATGAAATATAGCTTTACGAATCCTCTTGATTGGATATTTAACATTTTTTTCATTCCTGAAAGATTTGCCTGACATAAAGCAACATTGAATTCATACCTTTCTGAACAAAGTGATAAAAATATAGTTGTATATTGCAGCACAGAACAGACCATTCAGTCCAGAACGTCTATGCTGGGTAATTACAATCCACATGAGTCTCTTCCTACCCTTCTTCATCTATTTCAATCAACAAATCTCTCTGCTACTTTCTCATTCAGGTATATACCTGGTTTTCTCTTAGATGTGTCTATGCCCTGTATCAACTTCCACTGTTTAACCAATCGCTGGGGAAAGAACATTCGCTTGGATTTCCCTTTGGATTTATCTATGATTATCACGCACTTATGCCTCTAGTTTTTGAATCCCACAAAACTGAAAATACCTTCTCAACAACTATCCTATCAAATCATTGTTTAATCTTAAAGACCAAATCATCCCTCATTCTTTTCCTTTATTGAACAAATAACTATAGCCTGTTCAATCTTTTCTTATAGATATGACCTCCCAAATTTAGCATTTTGTTACAGAATTGTAAATCCCTCTCGTAACTTCTTCTTGCTTCAAAAACATTTTTATAGTCTGGAGGACAGAACTGTTCACTGTATCCCAAGGGTGGTCTATCTAAGGCTCGATACAGCTTTAAAATAGCTTCCCTGCTTTTCAGTTCAATTCTATCCCTTGAGAATCATACTGTTGTGGTTTATCTTTGTAACCTTATTGATGTGTGGTGCTGCTTTTAGTAATTTGAGTGTCTGCCCTCCTCTATCTCATACTGTCAGGTTCCTCCCAAAAATTGCCACCTTACAGTTACCTGTGTTGAAGCTCATTTGCATTACTTTTTGAAATTGCATTACTTTCTGAAAGTTTATTGATACCATCCATTTTATATTTTCCTCCCCTGCATTAAAAAAAACACCCATTTGTTATTGTCTCCAAATTTTGGAAATATAGTGCTGATTCCCAAGTGCAAAATAGTCATGCAAATAGTCATGCAAATAGGAAGCACTTGTTTCCAGCCATTGGGGTAGTTGTTCCATTTCCCCTGGTTTGTAACATCTCTGAGAGAATGAGCAAACGTGATGCAGAACACAACAAACTGATCAAAGATGGAGGAGGAGGAGGCAGAGAGCTTGCAGTAAAAGGCTGTTTGCACCTCAAGTGTTCAAAGGAACATTTTTCCCAACTTAACTTTGGTGAGGAACAGGGGGTACAATGTTTTTGGTTCATGAAGGGGATGCAGAAATCTGCCACCTTTTGCAGGGTGAGAACAGCACTAACATCTATAAATTCATGGAAGGTGGTGGTTATGAACTTATTTGCGTTTAGTTAAATCTAAGCTAGAGCTGATGATGCCCCCAGTACCTCAGAGTTGATGTCTACATTTGTGTAAAGGAAGCCAAGTTCTATATGAAATGTAATTCATTTTCCCTTGCTCGAAGGAAGCAAATTGTGTGACCTTGTCAAAACAGCCGACTTCCCTAGGTGCAGGATGCTATTGACTGTCACTCTGTGGATGCAACATGTGAAGTCATAGGGGTGCTGCAAATGAAAGTGACTCCAATCCCTCAACATTGAGCTGGTAGGCAACACACTTAGTATATCATGCAGGGCAATGCCAGTATTCTGGAAGCAAAATGAGCTTTGGTAGCAGAACTCGATTATATCTGTCTTTGACCTACCATGAGAAAGCAGAAGGTGGGAGACAATTGCCAAGTGCTATCTCCTGACCACTTGGTTCATAAGTTCAGCAAGCAAGCTATAAATAAATAAATAAAGTATATAAACAAAGCTATGCAGCCACACAAAATGTCACTGAAGAGAGCGATGTTTCTGCTCCCTGAGCTTCTCTGGATCAGAGTCTAGATTAGAGTGGTGCTGGAAAAGCATAGCAGGTCAGGCAGCATCCGAGGAGCAGGAAAATCGACGTTTCGGGCAAAAGCCCTTCATCAGGATTGGAGGCAGGGAGCATCCAGGGTTACTATCAGTGCTCTCCAGAGCATGTCTTGTGATTCATTGCAGCCTGTGGTATTCTGCACAACCTGGTGATAGTGAGGGCACTGTATGTATCATTAGCTGAGGAGGAAGAGGAAAAGAACAATGGAATGGAGGAGGCAACTGACCCAGTTCCACCTGCCTTTCCTTGATCAACTCATCTAACTGTGACATCAGTAAACACAATCCAAAATGCCCATTCAGTAACAGTCATGCACTTTACCTTTCCCCTGTAACTGACCATCACAGCTCCTCTTGGCCATAAGGCTGCAAGTAAAGCAATGACAAGACAAACATTCTAAACTAACTTTATAACTCAACTACAATATGTACATTTCAACAAATTACTCTTATGCATTTCATTTTTGCCTATCTTTCATTTACCTCTACCATTTACTATGCTGCTGTACAGTACCCCAATACAGTAGCTATAGAACAGCTGTTGGAATACTTGGTAGGGGTGATTGCAAATGGCATGCCGGACAACCTTGGCAAAGACAGTAGGCTAGCTGACTGACTACCTCTAAGTAACAACTGCTGAGATGCTGCTGGAATGCCAGTCGTGATAGGGCAAATGCTGTCTCATCCCAAGAAAGGGTTATGCTCCCTGGAGCTATCGCCACTCTCTTGGGATGGTGCATCAGCAATCTGGTGGAGGGTAGATTTGCTGAACAGCAGTGGCACCCTGCAAACCTCTCTGCACATTTATATCTAGATATGATGTCTGCATTATCAGAACCAGTTAAACTTCTGTGATTTCAGTCTGAGTTTTCACTACAACACTCAATTTGTCTGGCTTCTGCTTGGGCTACAATGGAAGCTGCAACACTAGTCATTGAACACTGCATTATGGTTAGGTTCAGTGATCATGGGTATTCTGGAGGACCTGGCAATGCACCAAATACCTTAATGCACTTACTCATCACCTTTAGACTTCCGCAATGAAATTTGTGTGAGAACATGAAATGTGGGGACATTTAAGCGACTTCTGAACATGCACATGGATAGCAGTGAGTTGAGGGGTGTGTAGGTTGTTACTATACTTTACATTAGGATTAAATCTTGGCCCAACTTCGTGGGCCAAAGGGCCTGTTCTGTGCTGTACTTTTCTATAGCCTGGCCTTTGCTAAACTGGCATTGAATATACCCACCTGGTATTGAACCATGTGCAGATCCCATGGTCAAATTACCCTCTAAAGTACCCGCAAGGTCAGCACCTGGTTGGTGGCTTGTGAGCATGCAATTAATATATGATATTTATTCATCATCATTCCCTCCTTTTTCCTCCAGTTTGTACTTCAGCGATGGTGCCTGGCCTAGCTCAGTTCTTGTTTACCTAAAAAGATAAAGTCACAAGAATAAGTTGGTGGTGAAATGAGGGAGTGAGACGCAAGTAGTACACCCTTCCACCATCTGCAGCTTTGCTATTAGTGAAAATTGTGGAAAGGTTAGATATGGAGATATCACCATCCTCTGTAGATTCAGCCTCACCAATGACAGTGACGTCAATGACAGCTACTCTAATAATGCCCAGCACTCTCTCTTGTACTGAGATGAGCACAAGCAACCATATTGGTTATGTGATGATGCCTGCAGTAATGTGTCAACATTTCCTGAGGAAGGGAACTGTATCAGTGAGTTTGACCAATCTCTTTGGATAAGGTGCCTTTCATGGATGATTAGCTGTCGATAATGCATGCTGTGAGATGTGGGTGTAATGTTTCAACAAGTGTGTGCAGTTAAGGTGAAACTATGAATGTTAGGTATGAATCATGTTTGAGGCCCTGGTTCAAGTTCCATCTGCTCCAGACATATGCCATTGCATCTCTGAACAAGTTGATCAGAAATATATCCGTGAATTATGGTAGACAGAAAGTGTTGGTAGGTGAGTGTAGAGGGTGTCGTGCATTGATTATTGAATGAGGCTGGTAGTGTATTGGATTGGATATGAAATTTAAAGGTGCATTCCTTGATTGTTGCTACTCCTGCAAGTTCAGTGACCATCATACGGCATTGCATTCAGATACTTGAAGCTATGTTGCTGTCATTAACCTTAATAGCCATCTGCTATAACTGTTTTGATGTCTGTCTGGAAGGCTTCTTGGTGAGGTCACATGAGGATGTGAAAGCAGTCTTTGCCTGCCCACATCCTGCACTAAGACTGCCAGTGCTGCAGTGGAGAACCTTGTCATGATGTACTATCAAAGTGTATTTCCAAAACCAAACCTACTTTTATAATTACCTCCTGCATTTACCCCAATCAAACTGTGTTTCTTTTTTGTCAGATGCAAGTCATTATGTGTTGGAGGCTAGCATGAACTCATAATGCCTGAATTGAAAAACAAGATCAGTCCACCATGCAGTGTCCCTCTTTGAGTGACTATTCAATTTTATCCCTATTGCAACTTTTTCATACAGAGGGTGGGTCATAAGTGGAATTAACTTTCAGAGCAAGTAGTAGATGCAGGTAAAATTACAACATTTAAAAGAAATTTGGATAGGTCCATGAATAGGAAAGGTTGAAAGGGATATGGGCCAAAATAAGGCAATTGGGACTAGTTTAGTTTGGGAAACTTGGTTGTCATGGACAAGTTGGGCTGAAGGTTCTGTCTATGTGCTGTATGACTCTATATAGACCACATTAATCTCACATACCTTTTCTGTCACTTCTTCACACAATTCAATATAAGATAGTCAAGCCTGGCTTTCACTTTTGAAAACTACACAGATGATTATAATTTTCTATTATATCTTTGAATATGAAAGCTGTGCAAGTTAGATCACAATAAGAAAATGCTTCCTAAGCTCATGTAATTCATGATACAGAAATTTTAATAAAATCATAGAACCATGCAAAAGATGATCTGAGCCATGCTGAACTGCTAAGTGTTTATAAATAATTTACTTTCATTCCAATTGCAGGAATTTATTGGTGGCTTGAAATAGTTGAAATTAAGTAAGGATTTAATATGATATTAGCGGTAAATCCCCAGGTACAGATGGTATCCTGGTTAATTTTAATTAGTATTCTTCAGATCAAATTTTGCTAATAATACCCCTGGTATTTGCAAAAAGTTTACAAATAGTTTATCTTCTGACAAGAGTGCAGATAATGGAAATTTAATTAATCCCAATTAAAGGCAAAAATCACACCAACATGTTTTGAAATCCTAATGATGGTTCTTTCTGACAGTTTAGAAGGTTTATAGCCAAGTACAGAGATTGAAGATGTCCATAATTTAATCACTGCATATTCATGTTACAATATAAAAATGCAAAAGAAAAACTTAGCACATTTCAGAGCTGTAATTTCACAGCACAAAATAAATGTTCAAATTTTGAATTTCACAAAATTAATCTATTCCTGCATTTGAAAAACGGGAGTCATGGTCTTGTCCAAGTTTACTGATTTATCAGCAAAAAAATGGAGAGGTTTGTAAAACTTAATCTCCAAAACAAGGATTTTAAAAATCTGGCAATCTTGTGCATTAAAAATGGGATTTGATTTGCTTTAAGCCACTTACTTTAAGTAATTGATCCCGATTATAAACCGATGTAATTGTGAAATGTGATCACAAAATACTGGTGAAAGCCTTAGAGTCACATATAACTAAAGCAAAATTAGACTTCTATGGACATTATACATTAGTTGGTTCAGTTGTGGACAATGAGGTCTTCTTGGTAGCAAGCTCCTTCTGGGATGGGGGAGGGGGTGAGGAGTGTGGTTAATGCAGGTACATTAATCTGGAATGGCTTAAACTAAAAGAAAATCTTGTAAAGGGTAATTTTAAGGAACAATATACTCTTTGGAAAGATGAAAAAAGTGAGTCCAGTACCCATTTCTTTTTCAAAGAACATAGCAAAATATTCACACTACTGCTCACGATAAAGGGAAAGGAACAAAGGTTTGCACCTGATAGTACGTTGTACTAAAGAATTTAACACAGTCAAGATTTCTCATGGAAGGTCAACAGCCTAAAGCATTAAATCTTTCTTTCTTCCACAGATGCTGCATGATCTGAGTATTTCTAATATTTGCCTTTTATTGCAGCTTTCCAGTGGCTGCACTGCTTCGCTAATTGGTTTTTAAAATGTTTACTTATTGGTAGAGTACACTTTACAAAGGACGGGTTATGGCATGAGACTTGAGATTTAAATCCTGTTATTGCTTTCACTAGAAAATAGAGGGCATTCGCTTCACATGTCCTCTGAAGAGAAAAAGGGGTCAGAGACCAATTATACCTTGGGTAATTTTCTATTCCTCAGAATATGCCCAAATGTGTGAACCAGGGGCTCATGCCACAATAAGAGACCAAGAGGAATTGGCGAGGATGTTCTTGCAATCTTCTCTCTTCAAATGTGTATTTCTTCGAATAGGCCTTCAGGAAGTTAATTGTTTTCTATGCACCTGGAACCAAACACCAGGCTACTCCCATCTGCTTCCACCTGTCCCCTCACCCCGACTTCCTGTCAGGTCAGATATACTGAGATGAAGAAAACTTAGATGATTCTTTGGACACTTATTGGAAGAAAGACCGTAGTTACTTTAGTTCTGAGCAAATGAAGGGTTCATTTTAGATATGTGAGGAGCACAGTGCTGTTTTCATGAATTGAGTTATTTAAATCCACACCTAACAGTGGATAATTTGTGTTAAGGAAATGCTGTTTGGGCCATGACAATGTGTCACGATCATGATTGATAGTTAACATAAACATTCAGAAATAACATTCTCAGAACACAACAACAGAGGAAGAGCCACTAGCTACAGAAGACAAAAACAACAGACTAAGAGAAGTAATAGAAGTTTGTTGCATGGATTTCATGAAGGGAAAGATGAGAGAAAAGGCATTACAAACCATATTTGTCAATGGAGTTAGTTGGAAATAAGAACCATCTGAACAAAGATACCAATGACTTCAACTTGTTAAAGTATAGATTTTGTGGCTTAACAAATTGACCTGATAGCACTGCATCAAATATCTTCTTTGCTGAACTGTATTGTCTGATCATGGAGTTTCTTACACTGTTGATGGTAATCAGTATGTTTGCTAATGCTAAGATAAATGCACTGTCTGTAAATAGATGAATTTATGATTTAAATTACCTTGGAAAGGTGTATACAGATTAAAACCTGTTAAAGTGACCCTGAATGCCATGGTTGCTTCTCTTGCTGTACAAACTAATAGCCTGAGGTTTTATTGTATGTCTGCGTGAGTATGAGTTGTTTCTAACTCCACCCAGAACATCCTATGAAATTGGTTGAAAGAAGAGCTGGTAAAGGTCTGAAAAAATTAAAGCATCAAATGTGCTGTTTATAATTTTTTTGTTTACTAATAGGCTGTTATTACTTTGTACAGTAAAAATATGCTGAATAGCCTCAATTATTGGTAAGATTTTTGAATCCATTATTAAGGATGAGATTGCTGAGTACTTGGAAGTGCAGGGTAAAATACGGCTGAGTCTGCACAGCTTTGTCAAGGGGGGGGGGTCATGCCTGACAAATCTGTTAGAATTCTTTGAGGAAGGAATGAGCAAGTTAGACAAAGGAGAGCCAGTGGACATAGATTTATAGATTTATAGAAGAATACAGCGCAGTACAGGCCCTTCGGCCCTCGATGTTGCGCCGATCCAAGCCCACCTAACCTACACTAGCCCACTATCCTCCACATGCCTATCCAATGCCCGCTTAAATGCCCATAATGAGGGAGAGTCCACCACTGCTACTGGCAGGGCATTCCATGAACTCACGACTCGCTGAGTAAAGAACCTACCCCTAACATCTGTCCTATACCTACCCCCCCTTAATTTAAAGTTATGCCCCCTTGTAATAGCTGACTCCATACGTGGAAAAAGATTCTCACTGTCGACCCTATCTAAACCCCTAATCATCTTATACACCTCTATCAAGTCACCCCTAAACCTTCTTTTCTCCAATGAAAACAACCCCAAGTGCCTCAGCCTTTCCTCATACGATCTTTCTGTCATACCAGGCAACATCCTGGTAAACTTCCTCTGGACCCGTTCCAGTGCCTCCACATCCTTCCTATAGTATGGCGACCAAAACTGCACACAATACTCAAGATGCGGCCGCACCAGAGTCTTATACAACTGCAACATGACCTCAGTACTCCGGAACTCAATTCCTCTACCAATAAAAGCCAGTACGCCATATGCCTTCTTCACCGCACTATTTACCTGGGTGGCAACTTTCAAAGATTTGTGTACATGGACACCAAGATCCCTCTGCTCATCCACACTACCAAGTATCCGACCGTTAGCCCAGTACCCGATCTTTTTATTACTCTTACCAAAGTGAATCACCTCACACTTAGCTACATTGAACTCCATTTGCCACCTTTCTGCCCAGTTCTGCAGCTTATCTATATCCCGCTGTAACCTGCCACATCCTTCCTCACTGTCTACAACTCCTCCGACTTTCGTATCATCCGCAAACTTGCTCACCCAACCTTCTAACCCCTCCTCCAGGTCATTTATAAAAATGACAAACAGCAATGGTCCCAAAACAGATCCTTGCGGAACACCGCTAGTGACCGCACTCCAAGATGAACCTTTGCCATGAACTACTACCCTCTGTCTTCTTCCAGCCAGCCAACTCCTAATCCAAACCTCCAACTCACCCTCAATGCCATACCTCCGTATTTCTTGCAGTAGTCTACCATGGGGAACCTTATCAAACGCCTTACTAAAATCCATATACACCACATCTACTGCTTTCCCCTCGTCCACCTCCTTAGTCACCTTCTCAAAGAATTCAACAAGGTTTGTGAGGCACGACCTGCCCTTCACAAAACCATGCTAACTATCCTTGATCACATTATTCCTATCCAGATGTTCATAAATCCTATCCCTTACAATTCTCTCTAAGATTTTGCCCACAACAGAAGTGAGACTCACTGGCCTATAGTTACCAGGGTTATCCCTACTCCCCTTCTTGAACAAGGGAACCACATTTGCCAGCCTCCAATCTTCTGGCACTACTCCTGTAGACAATGAGGACATAAAAATCAAGGCCAATGGCTCTGCAATCTCCTCCCTTGCTTCCCAGAGAATCCTAGGATAAATGCCATCAGGCCCAGGGGACTTATCTATTTTCATCGTTTCCAGAATTTCCAACACCTCTTCTCTACATACCTCAAAGCCATCCATTCTACTTAATTGTGACTCAGTACTCACATTGACAACAATGTCCTGTTCCTGATTGAATACTGACGAAAAGTATTCATTCAGTGTCTCCCCAATCTCTTCAGCCTCCACGCGCAACTTCCCACTACTATCCTTGACTGGACCTATTCCTACCCTAGTCATTCTTTTATTCCTGACATACCTATAGAAAGCCTTAGGGTTTTTCCTAATCCTACCAACTAAGGACCTTTCATGTCCCCTCCTTGCTGCTCTTAGCTCTCTCTTCAGGTCCTTCCTGGCTACCTTATAACTCTCAATCGCCCCAATTGAACCTTCACGCCTCATCTTTACATAGGCCGCCCTCTTCCATTTAACAAGGGATTCCAATTCCTTATTAAACCACGGCTCCCTCACACGACCCTTTCCTCCCTGCCTGACGGGCACATACTTATCAAGGACACTCAATAGTTGCTCCTTGAACAAGCTCCACATATCAATTACACCCTTGCCTTGAAGCTTACTTTTCCAGGCCACACATCCTAAGTCATGCCTCACAGCATCATAATTTCCCTGCCCCCATCTATAACTCTTGCCCTGTAGTGCACACTTATCCCTCTCCATCACTAGATCTATTTGGATTTCCAGAAGGTCCTTAACAAGGTGCTACATAAAAGGCTGCTTAATAAGACAAGAGTCTATGGTGTTAGGGGCAAGGTACTGACATGGAGAGGGGATTGACTGACTGGCAGAAGACAGAGAGTTAGGACAAAACAGTCTTTTTCAGGAAAGCAGTCGATAACTAGTGGAGTCCCACAGAGGTCAGTGTTGGTACAACTATTCATGTTATAGATTAATAATCTGGATAAAGGAACTGCTACATTTGCAGATGACACAAAGATAGTTGGAGAGACAAGTAGCATTGAGAAAGCGGGGGGGCTACAGCAGGACTTGGACTGGCAAGGAGAGTGGGCATATGAAAGGCAGATAGAATACAACATGGGAAAGTGTGAGGAAGAATAAAGGCGTAGACTATTTTATAAATGAGGAAAGGCTTCAGAAGTCTGAAGCACAAAGGGACTTGGGAGTCCTAATTCAGGACTCTCTTAAGTTTAACATGCAGGTTTGGTTGCCAGTTAAAATGGTAAATGAAATGTTAATATTCATTTCAAGAGGATTAGAATACAATTGCAGAGATGTACTGCCAAGGTTGTATAAGGCTCTGGTCAGACTACATTTGGAATATTGTGAGCTATTTTGGGCCCTGTCTCTAGGTAAGGATGTGTTGGAGGGGCACCAGCTGGCATTCACAAGAATGATCCTGGGGATAAAGTAGTTTTTATAAATGATTTGGATGAGGAGGTTGCAGGGTGGATCAGTAAAGTTACAGATGACACAAAGGTTGGAAGTGCCGTTGATAGTATCGAGGGCTATTGGAGGCTGCAATATGACATAGACAGGATGTAGAGCTGGGCTGAGAAATGGCAAATGGCGTTCAACCCGGATAAATGTGAAGTGATGCATTTTGGAAGGTCAAAGCCGAATGTTGAATGTAGGATTTAAGACAGGATTCTTGGCAGTGTGGAGGAACAGAGGGATCTTGGTGTTCAAGTACATTGATCCCTCCAAGTTGCCACACAAGTGGATAGGGTTGTTAAGAATGCATATGGTGTTTTGGCCTTCATTAACAGGGGCATCAAGTTTAAGTGCCATGAGGTTTTGCTACAGTTCTACAAGTCCCTGGTGAGACCACACTTAGAATATTGTGTCCAGTTCTGGTGGGCCTACTACAGGAAAGATATAGAGGCTTTGAAGAGGGTGCAAAGAAGGTTTACCAGGATACTGCCTAGACTGGAGGACTTGCCTTATGAAGAGAGGTTGACTAAGCTCAGACTTTTCTCTCTGGAGAGAAGGGGGAAGAGAGGTGACCTGATCGAGATATACAAGATAGTGAGAGAAATAGATAGAGTCAATAGCCAGAGACTTTTCCCCAGGGCAGGATTGACTGGCACGAGGGGTCATAGTTTTAAGATATTAGGAGAACAGATTGGAGGAGACGTCAAAGGTAGATTCTTTATGCAGAGAGTTGTGAATGCATGGAATGCGTTGACAGCGGTGGTGATGGAAGCAGAGTCATTAGGGACATTTAAGTGACTGCTAGATATGCACATGGATAGCAGTGAGTTGAGGGGTGTGTAAGTTAAGTTATTTCATTTTACATTAGGATTAATTCTTGGCACAACATCGTGGACCAAAGGGCCTGTTCTCTGCTGTACTTTTCTATGTTCTATGTTCTATAAAGGGCTTGTCATTTGATGAGCATTTGAGGACTCTCGGTCTTTACTTGAAGCGGTTTAGTAAGATGAGGGGATCTGATTGAAACCTACAGGATACTGAGAGGCCTGGACTGAATGGACTTACACAGGACTTTTTCACTAGTTTGACTGGAATAGCCTCAGAGTGAAGGGACAACCCTTCAGAACTGAGATAAGGTGGAAGTTCTTCAGCCAGAGGTAGTGAATCTGTGGAACTCATTGCCACAGAGGAGTGTGGAGGACAAGTCATTGTGTGTATTTAAGACAAACGTAGATCAGTTCTTGTTTGGTAAGGCGATCAAGGGTTACAGTGAAAAGGCAGGAGAGTGGGGAGAAGACACTTATCAGTCATGATTAAGTGGTACAGCAGACTTGATGGGCCAAATGGCCTAATTCTGCTTCTATATCTTATGGTCTTTAGGTCTTAACGTTTTGAGTTCATGACCCTTTGTCAGAACTTTAAAAAGTGAAGTACAGTTCAGTATTACGTAGTTGCAAATTTCATTAGAGAGTTTCAGAACTTGTGACATCAATTTTGTACAAAATAACAACAACAAATATCTAACACTGATCATGTTAAGATAGTTTTTAATATTTGGCGCAGTAAAATCACAATCTGCCAAATAATAGAGAGTATGCATTTATATTTGAGGAGATTTGAGATAGCCGATGAAGTGTCCAACTGATTACAAATGCAATCAAAAATGTTGAAAAGAAACTTAATCAGTGACACAGTACATTTGTGAAAAGTGTCTTTATTTTTCAATTCATTCAAAATGTTGGAAAAGTGCTGTGGAAAAATTCAACAATACCTTTCTGCCTAGTTTGTTGTCTTCAGACAAGTGTGATGCAGTCTGTCATGCTGTCAATGGAGTCAAATATGTTTCCCGTATTTTCATGCTGCAGTGCAAAATCCTGGAGTATCTCGCTGGTCTTTGCAGCTTCACCTGGGGAAACAGGCAATGAGTAGAAGACCATTCATCAGCCTCCTCAGGGTCTTTGTGTATAAGTCAGTTTCATTGTGCACTGTACTATGTTATCCATCTCAGTGTTTGTATACTTCGTAGCCTCTGCTGAAATTTCCAAGCTATCAGCAAATGTAAAATCCTTCATCATCTGCTTGATTGGCCTAACCCTGCTCCTCCTTATTCTCAGTGTCTTACGCAGTTGTTAGCCCATTTGAACCCAATGTGGTGGAAGTTGTTGTCCATTGTGGCATCCACTCAGAATGTGGAATGAGGTCATTTTGCAGCTAATCATCTGTCATTGCTGCTATAATTGCTGCACAGTCACCACATAGAAGACAATGCTGTCCCTTGCCATGCACAAAGGTGGCCGTTAGGCTGAGGGTGATATCAGGTACATTCTTCCCCTTGCCCATCCTATCCAGAGTTTTGTACATGGGGCCCCTGCACTCACAGTCCATCTTAGACTTCGATTTAGCAGAAGATCCAACTGACAGTGGATCAAGCAGAAAGTGATGATGTTATCCATGTAGTGGCAGGCTTTCAATGGCAGGATCCTGCTGTCTGGAATAGTCACACCGCTCAGACTCGCATCCTTCTGGACTGTGTCTTTGCAAAGGAAGTCTGGATTGTGCCTTTGCTGAGGTTTGTCCCAAGCAGCTCCGTGAAACAGGATTCTGTGTCTGCTCCCTGGGGGGGGACACCGAGACAAACATCAACTGCATCTGGAGCATGATCAACCCGGTGAAAGACACCCTGGTCAGCCTGAAACATGTAGCTCTTCCAGAGCAAGGAATTGACCTGGACTGAGTGTTGCAGACTGGTACATTCCAAGGTCCAGGACTACGTGCTGAGGGATGTAGTAAAGCTTGGGGTGGCTGCTACCAAAGCAGAGCGGTGAAAGACCACCATGTAAGGTCTTTCTGCAGAAGTACAATGGGAGTCTGTTCAGTTATCAAACCCTCCCATTGCCTCAAATACATGTAAATAGAGCTGAAAATGTGTTGCTGGAAAAGCGCAGCAGGTCAGGCAGCATCCAAGGAACAGGAGAATCGACGTTTCGGGCATAACCCCTTCTTCAGGACTCCCGAAACGTTGATTCTCCTGTTCCTTGGATGCTGCCTGACCTGCTGCGCTTTTCCAACAACACATTTTCAGCTCTGATCTCCAGCATCTGCAGTCCTCACTTTCTCCTCCTACATGTAAATATAGTCTTGAATAAGTTAGAAATGCCTTGGGTATGTTTGTTGGAACTGTAGCAAAAGTCTAACTCCATTGTTTGTTTGTTCTCCATAGGCAAAGACTGTACAGATCCAAACTGCTTTAGTGACTGTCTGTGTATTTTGTAAATAAAGTACATTTTTGAAGTAAAAACAGAAACTCCCCTTTCTTACAGGATTGGACTGGAGATGGGAATGTTCTCCACTCGAGTTCCCTTGTCTCACATGGGCAGAGCTCCTTCAATGTCAGGGTAAGCAGCCATTCTTCTCATCTTCCCCTGCTGGAGAGAAATTAGATTTGTGCCTCAGGATGGTTGACAAATCAATGGTGGATCACCGGAACAGAAGAACAGGAATAAGTCATTCAAACTATTCAGCCATTCAGTTTTATCATGGCTGACCATACACTTTAAGGCCTTTTATACACACCATCCCCATAACCCTACACCCACTGCTAATCAAAAATCTATCAAACTCTACCTTAGACATTCCCAAACGATGTGAGCAATAGAATAGAAGTTGCATCTCATTTTACTGGAGTTAATTTTGGTATTTAGTATACAAGAATTAAGAACAGAAGGCGGCTATTCAGCCCGTCAAAATTACCACTCCAGTCATTCAGATCATGGCTCCTCTTCTATCTCAATTCCACCTATCTGCACTATCCCTATATCTCTTAATTCCTTTAGGTCATATACTGGATGTTAAAGGATGAAAAGTGCACTATTCTCCAATATTTATAATCCTTTACTGTAGTAGGAACAGACATTTCTAGCTCATAGCAGATTCACAAAGAAATTTAATTTTGTATCCAGATTATCACTCAAGGCGCTTTGGCTGCCAAAGAACAAAGACAGATTTAGAATTTAAACTTTAACATTTCATGTGACCTTGCAATAACGTTATCCAATCTATTCTTTCCCCTGGCAATTAGAAACAAAGCTATGTAAATTATATGGTCAGCAATCTCAACAAGTGATATCTCACACTCAAACTGAAGAATTATAGCCTGGAAGTTATTTTGAGCCATGTTATTGTACAAATGCTTCAGAAGCTCATAAGTTCTCCTCTCAGTTATTTTAATGGTGGTTCTTATGAATATGTAGGAGCTCTTGGCTAGGCTCAGCTGTGGCATAATTTGTCCATTATGACTGTAGATAAACCAGTTTACTTCACAATATTGAAATTAAATGAGTGATATGTTTTATTTTGGGCAAAGGGAGATTCACATCTGTTTAATACAGTGAACAGTCAATTGCTGTTTACTGTTCTTTGTCTTTGGAACTTATTTAATTCAGAATACTCCTGTTAATTCAAATTACTAGATAATTCAAATCTGCATTGCACTTACAAGAGGTGATGGGATAAACAAAATGCAATTCTTGTTGTGAATTACTGGATAATCAGAAATATTGTGACTGAAAGTGACATTAAATGATTCCTACAAAACCCAACCTTCATAAACCTCAGAAAACTATACTTCTAACATGATTTGGAGATGCCGGTGTTGGACTGGGTTGTACAAAGTTAAAAATCACACGACACCAGGTTATAGGCCAACAGGTTTAATTGGAAGCACTAGCTTTCGGCGCACCGCTCCTTCATCAGGTGGTTCATCAGGAGCAAGAGTACAAGACAACCACCTGATGGAGGAGCGGTGCTCTGAAAGCTAGTGCTTCCAATTAAACCTGTTGGCCTCTAACCTGGTATTGTGTGATTTTTAACTTTATACTTCTAACAGATACACAAGTGGTTCTGACACAATCAGTTTTTACATAGACTTAGCCAGTTGGGTGCTCTAATCAAAATTAGGACATGACCACACTCGATCAACACCTTAGTGAAGAGAAGATAGTGTCATTCCAACAGCTAGAAAAAAAACATTCATCACCATATCATGGCATGCAACCTAATGGTATAAAATTTGTAGTCTCCATTTTATTGGGTTCTGTTCTCTTGAAAACATTGTGGGAAATGTGCTTTAGTGCTTCCAAATAGTTTAGTTTGAGCGCAACACTCAAGTGCCTGTGATTGTAACAAAGATATGTAGATACCATATGCTGTACTGCACATTCATTGGATTCTTCATAACTGCATGACTTATGTCAGTTGTGGCAACTAACGCGAATATCACAGCTTGATAGTGACAGATCATCCATATAGTATACCATACCACATCATGGTGTCATATCATGTCTCGTGGTTAATGATGTCTCACTAGACATTCTGCTCCAGGCCATCCAGGCAAGGCAGGAGATTGTCTTGTCTAGAATTAGCAAGACAAATCCTCCCATCCCACCAAGTTGACCTTGATCAAAGTAACAGTGTAATTCAGTGCCCCTGAGCCTCAAAGATGGGACTGCATCCAATGCACAAAAATGAGGAGAAGTCTCCTGAGCAAGAATACAAGGCAACATCTATTCATTAAAACTTTACATTTGTAAGAACATTCTCAGTCTAACTGAGGCAGTACAGACAGATGTCACATGCATTAGAAGCAAGCCTCAACAAAAGGATGATGTGAGTTGGATAGATAACAGCCATTTCATGTTGTAAATGTGCAACCAGCTCCCAGATATTACAGTTTCGGGATCTGGCATGGCTCTACATGTTCCTGACTTGTTCACACACCCACTGTGGGACATTCCACTATTCCATTTTTCTTTCTGCAGTACAGGTAACCACAACAGGAAGGAGTACTTGCAGACAAATGAAGGGATGCTGGCTATTTTTCACCCTCAATCCCTTTTAAAAGAAGAGTGCAGTGTTAGCTGGGGAGGACTGTTACTGTACTGGATGGATGAACAGATAGGATTTTCACAGAAAATTAAAGATGATGTTCCTGGTCTGCTGTTGTCAGATGTGCAGACAGAGTGAGAGAATTTTTACTTTAAGTTTCTGCCAAGTCCTCCAGCATTAAGGGTCATTGAGGAACAGAATGTACTCCGGGTGGGAGACTTTACTGTGTATCACCTATAGTAGCACAATAGCACCATTCCTGACCAAGCTGGCTGAGTGCTAAAGAATATTGATACTAGATTGTGACTTTCACAGGTAGTGAGGGAACAAACAAGAGGGTAATAGCTACTTGACTTCATCCTCTCCAATTTAACTATAACTGAAGCATTCAACCATGCCAGTATCATTAGGAGGGACCACTACACAGTCTTTCCATTGTATTGTGTGACAATACCACCAGGTTAAGTGGGACAGTTTTTGAACAGATCCAGTACTCACAACTGAGGATCCATGAGGCACTGTGTGACATCAAAAGCAGCAGAATTGTATTCAGCCAAAATCTGTAAACTCGTGGCCTTGCATAACCACTACCATCAGGTGAGGACATCATCTCTTGTTCAATGAACAATGAAGGATGGCAATGCAGGACCAACACCATGGATACCTGATGAATCTAAGATACAGGACTACGTGCATACCAGAAAACAAAAGCAGCGTGCAATAGACAGAGCTAAGTGTACCCACAAGCAACGAATCAGCTGTAAGCCCCGTTGTCCTGTCACATGAAATCACAAATGGTAGTGGAGAATTAAATAGTGGGAAGTGAAGACTCCAGAAATATCCCCACCTTCAACAGTGGGGTAGCCAAACACATCAGTGCAAGTCTGAAACATTTGCATCCATCATCAGCTAGAAGTGCAAAGTGAATGATCCATTTCACTTCCTCCAGAGTCCCTAGCATCACATAGACCAGTCTTAAGCCAATGTACAAACAGATTCAAGAACAGCTGTTATCAGACTTTTGAACGGATCTCTCAAATGTTTGATTAGATTTCCTACAGTATGGAAACAGGCCCTTCGGCCCAACAAGTCCACACCAACCCTCCGAAAAGCAACCCATCCAGACTCATTCCCCTACATTTACCCCTGACTAATGTACCTAATACCATGGGCAATTTAGCATGACCAATTCACCTAACCTGCACATCTTTGGATTATGGGAGGAAACCGGAGCACCTGGAAGAAACCCATGCAGACACAGGAAAAATCTGCAAACTCCACACAGACAGTCGCCTGAGGTGGGAATTGAACCCGGGTCCCGGGCACTGTGAGGCAGCAGTGCTAATCACTGAGCCATCTGCTGCCCTATAATCCAGACCTCTCGCTCTGCACCTTCAACACTGTATTCTGCACTCTGTCCTGTTATAATCTACCTGTACAGCATGCAAAACAACACTTTTCACTATGTGTTGGTACATGTGAGAACAATAAGTCAAATACAAATTCAAACACACTGTTAGGATACCCCTTCAGTCAACCAAATATTTTTAGCATTAATTCCAAACAAACCTCCTCTCACTTTGAATGTTGCTTTTCAATCATCACCTTCTATTGAGGCTTCCACTTGACAATTCATACTTCCCATGAATTTCATTACGCAGCTCCTTTGCCCTGTCACCCACAAGCAGCACCCCCCCCCATTTTCGTTCAACAACATCACCTTGTCAGTTCTGTCACCCTTGAACCCCTCTCTGCTGCCACAGATCCCTTTGATGTTTACATTGACTTCCCCAGTCTCCTCCCTGAGCCCAAAATTATTGATTACGGTGACCCTCTATCCCATTTCCACGGCTACATGCACCATCATCTGCTGTGACGCTCCACAAAACTGTAGAAACTCCTCCTGGGAGCCCTGAAACCCCCCCCCCCCTACCATATTCAACTCCCCCTACTTGACTCTCATCAAACCTTATGCTGCACTGTACCAGCACAGAGATCCCAGAATGTAAATTTTCCACAAAGGGAAATCCACGCTTGTGATGCATAATTCCCACTCATCATAACAGATGAATTAAGGCAGGCCAGAGTAGTGTTGCAATGTCTGCCCCTGCGCAGGCAGTGCCCTACACTTGCCCAGGCATTGCCCCACTTTTTCCCACTGGCTCTCCTTCCTATTTTGCCTCTTTCAAGCCAGCCTGCTTTGCAACTGCAGCCAGTCTCCTCCCCTGTAATGTTTTTGCTCTACTTGGAGACCTTATACCAAGTTCTATCATTAACTTTGAATGTCAAGCCATAATGACAAAGGGACGAAATAGCAAATACTTACTCTGAAACTTGAAGACAAGCTCACTGGGTACATACCTATTACAGGGAGAAAGTGAGGACTGCAGATGCTGGAGATTTCAGATTTGAGAGGGTTGTGCTGGAAGAGCACAGCAGGTCAGGCACCATCTGAGGAGCAGGAGAATCGACATTTCGGGTATACTTCTTACGCAGTCAGGAATCTGAAGGCATGTATGTGTCAATTGGTTGGAATATAATTGGGAGTGACCAAAGATTCTAGCAAATTTCATTTGTGACAATTTGTAAGTGGTTACAGAGACGCTCCTGTAAACCTGTAGGTTGGGAAGATCAGCCTACTGTTTAAGATTGAATTAATTGACAAAATGTATCCTGTCACTGAGAGTCTGTATTTTGTAAATAAGTATTCCTGCCCAACATGCTTCTCCCTTCCTCTGACACTGGAAGTTTCTGGTCATGCAATGGGACAAATATCATTCTCTGTCAGTGAACATGTCCTCCAGAATGCAAAGATAATCTGTATACTTCTCCTTGTTCCAACTCCCAGAATACCCACAATTATAAATCCTAGCTCCTAAATGTTTGTTTCCATAAACTGACTTCACACACAGACTTTATTTATTGGGTCATTTCACAAACACACACAATTGCAATGTTGAACTTCACGCATGAACCATTCAGATCACAGGATCTGAGAACAAATAAGCCGTGAACATCTCATGCAGCAAAAGATAAGTGTCTTTTTCCCACAGTGCCTGCACCATTAACAGCAGAACTGGACACTTTCTGCCTCCTGTGAAAAAAGATTCTTTTACATTACTGTTCCTGGCAGTAACAGTTTAAATTTCGTGCTGCTATCTTTGAACACAGGTCTATTCCTGAGTTGGGGCAGCACTGGAGTTTTTGAGACAATCTGAACAGCTCGTCAGAGCACACTCCAACCTCATCAGGCAAAACAACACTTCAAATGTGCTATGCCCATTGCTCAAGCAAGACACAATGACAACATCAGTCTTATTCAATCTGCAGTTTGTGTAAGTCACGTTTATTCTTTAATCAATATCAGAAAAACAGATTACTTGGTCATCATCATATTGTTACTTGAGGGAACTTGCTATGTGTAAATTGGCTGCATCATTGTAACATTGTAATAGCACTGTAAGTGCGTTTAATTAGTTGGAAAGGATTTTTCAGAGGTCATAAAAGAAACTTTATAAATGAAAGTCATCCTTTTTTGGTACAAACAGGTTGGCTATGTCAGAAAGAATACAGGTGAATAGTGGGAAATAGCTGTCCATATTGAATGCATCTGCTTTTATTAAGAAACAACATTAAACAAGCATGGTCGTAGTGATAGACATCACCATGAATGAAAGGAGTAATGGAGAAGATGACAAATCAAATCATTGTGAGCGGATGAGGATTAAGATTTAAAAGCCCAATTATAGAAGGAAGGCAAGTCTGAAGGAGGTCATGAAGTTAACAATTTGTGACCCTAATAAAATAAATTGGGTTGGAGTGGGAAACCAAAAGAGGCTTGAGTTCAACATGTGGAGAGAAAGGAAAAAGGTTGATTGTGTGAGATTGTGTTGTTGAAGAAGGACTAACTACAAAATAAAAAGACCACCTGCCAATCTGGCTTCAAGAAAATAATTAAAGGCAAGAAAGGTTTCACGGAGAAAAGAAGGCCAGATAAACTCTTTTTTGAATCCTACCCTGAAGCTGTTCAGATATGGAGAGACAAAAATATTGCAGATGCTGGAATCTAAAGTAGACAATCTGAAGAAGGATTACACCAGAAACATTGACTTCTTCACCTCATGATGCTATCTGGCTTGCTGTGTTCTTCCAGCCTCCTTCTTGTCTACTTCAGATATTTAGGAGCAAATTACTGCAGACCCTGGAATCTGCACTGAAAACAACAAATGCTGGAGACCACAGTGGGTCAGGCAGCATCCATGGAGAGATGACTTGGAGATGTCGGTGTTGGACTGGTGTTTCCAAATAAACCTGTTGGACTATAACCTGGTGTTGTGTGATTTTTAACTCCATGGAGAGAGAGCAAGCTAATGTTCTGAGTTTAGAGCTCTGATGAACAATCATCCAGATTTGAAATGTTGGCTTGCTCGGTCCCTACGGATGCTGCCTGACCTGCTGTGATCTCCAGCATTTGTAGTTTTTAGCTCTTCAGATATCATGGGAAAAGTTGAAGTTTTTAGAGAATTAAAAGGATTCAAAATATTTTGACATCTATGTTCAGACTTTGCTTATATAAAGCTTCTGCTCACTGTTTCCCAGTGAGCATTTTCACTTGCCTGGATGTCTAGGCAAATTTGAAGTGTGCCATGGAATGAATAGGAAAAAAAACTTTCAATTTATTTAGTTATTGCATTTTTAAACTTAATGCAATTCAACTTGTCATATAATAGAAAATCATACAGTAATCTAACGTTGGTGATGACTTAACTGCCAAAACATTGTATGCATTAGTGGAAGAGGAAGAATTGCATAGTAGCAGAAATATGACCTGTTTTTTTTACAATCGTTGTTAAACTGAGCCAGCAGTCCATGTAATAAAAAATATTAGATTGTTTGAAACCACTATGTCAAGCTATAATATTTCATTGTGTGTACTTCATTTCGCTGGAAGCTATCTGGCTTATTTCCCTCTTGTCAAAGGATGCATTATAATCAAAAACAAAACTTTCAAACAGTGGAAAAACTGATAATCCTCTGGGCAATTTAGAAATTCTTGCGCTGGATCTTCTGAGGAGTGGCAAACAGTGGCAGATTGCCACTTTGCTCCTTTGTTCCTAGCCTGCCTCAGAGCTCTGCATTTCTCATTGGGACGTCTGTTTGCGAACCTCAGGACATCGCCAATCTGGGATTCTTAGTACAGAGCAGGGTCAGCATTGATGACCAAGCCATGACCCCTTGTTGTTGTAGTTGCTGTGTTCCAGATTTTGTAAGATTCTAAACCCTGTTTGAAGAGAACATAAGGTAAGAGGCAGAGGGAATAGAGTGATAAAGTTGGTGGATGAGGAGCACCTGTGCAAAGGATAGGGTGGCAGTTAAATAACTGAGAGATTAGGGTAGCAAATGGGTCAGGGGTGACAGGAGTAATAGGGGCTGGAGGGAGTCAGGTCAGATTGGGCTGGAGGGATGGGATGCCTGGGGCCAAGATTAGGGAAGGGTCTGTCAGGTTAGATGAGGGCGGAGTGGGTTAACTCGTATCGTATCATGGAGGACTGGGTCCAGTTGAGTCCAGACAATATTGAAAGTGAGGACTACAGATGCTGGAGATCAGAGTCAAAACGTGTAGCACTGGAAAAGCACAGCAGGTCAGGCATCATCTTAGGAGAAGGAGAATTGATGTTTTGGGCATAAGCCTTTCATCAGGAATGTGGGGGTGGGGAATGCGAAGGGGCGGAGAGATACATAGGAGGATGGGGATGGGGGTGGGGGTGAGGTAACTGGAAAGGTGATATGTAGATGCAGGTGGGGGTTGATGGTAATAGGTCGGGGGAGGGTGGAGCAGACAGGTGGTGCTAAGTTGGAGGGTTGGATCTGGGATGAGGTAGGGGCATGGGTGATGAGAAAACTGGTAAAGTCAACATAGATGCCACGTGGTTGGAGGGTCCCAAGGCAGAAAATGAGGCCTGTTCCACTGCCAGTTGTCATGGGTTGAACTTGGCAGTGGAACAGGCCGAGGACTTGCATGTCCTTGGTGGATTGGGAGGGTAAGTTGAAGCGGTCGGCCACAGTGCAGTGGGGCTGTTTGGTTCTTGTGTCCCAGAGATGTTCCCTGAAAGGTCCCGTAAGTTGGCGTCCTGTCTACCCAATGTGGAGGAGACCACATCAAGAGCAACAGGCACAGTAGATGAGGTGGGTGGATGTGCAGGAAAATCACTGCTGGATATGAAAATATCCTTTTGGGGCCTTGGATGGAGGTGAGGGAGGTGGTGTAGGTGCAGGTTTTACACCTCTTGTGGTGGCCGGGAAGGTGCCTGGGCTGGAAGGTGAGATGGTGGGGGCTGTGGACTTAATGAGGGAGTCACAGAGGGAATGGTCTCTGCGGAATGCTAATAGGGGTGGGATGAGAAATGCATCTCTGCTGGTGGGTTCTGATTGTAGGTGGTGGAAATGGGGGAGGATAATGAGTTGTATCCGGAGATTAGTGAGGTGGAAGGTGAGAACCTGGGGAATTCTATCCTTGCTGCAGTTGCAGAGGTGGGGTTCAAAGTTGGATCTACGGGAAGTGGAGGAGATACGCTGAAGGACACTGTTGATCACATGGGAGAGGAAATTTCAGTCTTTGAAATAGGAGGCCACCTGGGATGTCCTGGAGTAGAATTGCTCGCGGAATGTTTCAGGGAATGTCTCTGGGACACACACACCAAATAACCTCACCGCCCTGTGCCCGACCACTTCATGTCTTCTTCCCACTCCACCAAGGACATGCAGGTCCTAGGCCTCCTCCACCACCAAATCCAAGCCACCTGATGCCTGGAAGAAGAACGCCTCATCTTCTGCTTGGGACCCTCTAATCACACAGCATCAAAGTCGACTTCATCAGTTTATACATCTCCCCTTTCTCACCTCATTGTAGATCCAACCCTCCAACTTGACACCATCCTATTGAACTGTCCTACCTGTTCATCTTCCTTCCCACCAATCCGCTCCAACATCCCCTCCGACCTATCACCATCACCCCCCACCTGCATTTATCTATCGCCTTTCTAGCTACCTCACCTCCACCCCCATTTATCTTTCACCCTCTTCCCCCCTCCACATTCCTGATGAAGGGCCTATAGCTAAAACATCGATTGTCCTGCTCCTCGGATGCTTCCTGACATGCTGTCCTTTTCCAGCACTACATTTTTCAACCCCAGACAATGTTGAGTCTGGAATGGTGTTGGGATGTCAAATTGGTGGAGGGTGGTTTATGTTGGATCAAGGGATTTTGGGAGTTTGTGTTATTGGCTAGGGGTGTCAAGGCTGCCCAAAGTGAATCAGGCAGGAGGTCAGTCTTATCATTAGCCAGGAGTTAAAGCTAGTTTTAATCCCACTGACCTTTATAGATAACTGAGTCAGAACCACCTGAGGTCTGAAACCACATTGTTTTTTGGAAGGTTTTAGATGTAAGGCAATTGCCCAGGAAGTTTAAAAATCCTGGGCAGTTCTCAAGCAGTTGATGCACTGGGACATCTGAAGGGTCGGTAGTGCAACAGCCATCTTCCAATTGGAAGAGCTGTGCAAATACCTTCCGGATAAAGCATCTGGTCTGAGCAAATGCAATGGGAACAACATTTAGTTGTCTGCTTGACACTGTGTGGTCTTTATAGCTCTGAAATGACATTGGCACATTTTCACACACTTCATTTTGTGTAAGTGGTTTTTGCAGCCCTGGGAACATCTAGCTGAAATTGTTTACTGATAGATTTCTATTGGCTGCTGTTAACTTAATAGAAGCGTGTAGAAGTTTGTACTTCTAGCTGAATTTGATAAAGTGTAGTGCGGCCTGTGGGTCTCTGATTTTAAGAGTTTTACTCAGCCCACTTGTTCTCAGCCATGGGCACTGTCATTTCTCCTCTGCTTATCTTCCAATGACAGGGAGAATGAGCAGAAGTGACACAGAGCAGGATAAACAGCTCTAACTGACTGTTACTACAGAAAGGCAAAAGTGAGGACTGCAGATGCTGGAAATCAGAGTCGAGATTAGAATGGTGATGGAAAAGCACAGCAGGTCAGGCAACATCCGAGGAGCAGGAAAATTAACATTTCAGGCAAAAGCCCTTCATCAGGAATGATTCCTGATGAAGGGCTTTTGCCCGAAACGTCAATTTTCCTGCTCCTCGGATGCTGCCTGACCTGCTGTGCTTTTCTAGCACCACTCTAATCTAGACTGCTACTACAGAAACTATGAGTGATCTTGCCCGCTTGCAAGCTGGTACCTGCTCTACCCTTTCCTCAGCTGCAGGTCACTCGTACCCACTGCTCTGCCAAGTGTTGATCCTTTCTCCAAGCTAACTTCTAAAGTACATACAATGTCAGTACAGGGCTGGTGGCTAGGAATGTGAGATTGAGTGGCCATGTTTCTTTATTATTATTTCTTCTTATTATTTATGACTTATTCTTCCAGTTCTCTATCTTCCTCCTAAACCTCTACTTGGCCAGTTTGTAGTTCTTGGATTTTTAAAGCAAAGAGGGACACAAAGATGGGGTTGTGGGGAGAAGCAGGAAAATTGAGATAAAAATCAAAATCATTGGTGCCACTCAGCAGGTCTGGCAGCATCTGTGGGAAGAAAGCATCCCTGTCACTGGGCTGGATACGGTAACTGGACTTCCTACCTACAGATGCTGCCAGACCTGCTGAGGAGCACCAGCAATTTCTGTTTTTGTTTTCCTTCATCGGGAATTATGCCTGAAAAGTCGATTCTCCTGCTCCTCAGATGCTGCCTGACCTGCTGTGCTTTTCCAGCACCACACTCTCGACTCTGATCTCCAGCATCTGCAGTCCTCACTTTCTATTCGTAAAATGTATGCCTCTTGCCAATAACACCCAAAACTGGCAAAAGAAAGAATATTTTGGCCTTGCAATGGTACAGCACAGATTCTGCAGAATAACACCAGGGATTAAATCTTGCACAAAATGGGTTGTAGTCCCTTAAATATGGAAGATTGAGGAGTGATCTGAATGAGATATTGTAAATGACAAAAGGATTCAATAGCACAGATATAAATAATGCCTAATTGTAATAAAATTATTAAAATAAAAATTTGTTACATTTCAATATTGAAATCAATAGATTTTTGTCTGTTAAGGTTATCAAGGAATGTGAATCAAGTCAGGTGAATGAGGTCAAAGTGCAGATCAGCCATGATCTAACTGAATAGTCAAATAGGTTTGAAGGATTTCAATGGTTTATTCCTACCCTATGTTTCTATTGGAACAATCCTGATCCACATGGCTGAGTATCATACCTAAGAGTGTATTTACTCATCAACCTACCCAGAGGGTTTTTCTTAATGGATAGTCAACCTTTTTATGTTAGATCTTATATGTAAATGTTGCTATTTCTTACATTTTGTAATTTTAGATCTTGAGGCAAGTCTAAAATGAAGTTTACAAATCTATAAGCCACAGCCAGCTGAATAAAATCTGCTAAGTCACATTATCTGCACTATATAGCTTTATATGACCACCCAAAAATGTATAAAGAAACGTGAAAATCCTTGCACAGGAAATGTGTTATTTATGACTAGATTGACTGCCTTTGAATGAGGGACCTTTCTCACCTTTTGAGCACCAATACGGTACACCCACAAAACACAATCCAATGAGGGGTAATTTCCTTGGAATCAGATTAAAATTTGCACATTATCAAGAAAACACTTTGTGGTTCATTTATCATAAAATGAAAGATGACTACGCAAAACACTTCAGGTAATTTGAATATTTGAATTTTTCTCCTGGATAGTCGCTAAGGAATGCCAGAGCTGGCATCTGCCAGACAGCAAATAATAACAAGAGAGGAAAAGTCGATGGGATTTCCACTGATAAGCACAGCACTATCTTTCAATCTTTGAGTGACTCAATGCGGAAGATGTATCCCTTGCACTGCTCAGAATAACCAATTTCATATCATAATACCTTTTGAAATTGTTCCCATGGGGCATCAAATGACTTCTTCAGAATGTTAAATGAATATAACTGATAGGAAAAAGCCACTGAACAGATTCACCACATTATTCATCTCCACCTTCCTTCATATTATTCAGTTAAGGAAAATCCTATTAATCCTGCCAGCTGCATTATCCATATAGAAGACTGTATAGAGAGCTAAACTGAGTTGCCTGCCGGTTTGCTTATTTAATGAAAGACTGCATGAATAGTTTGCAAAATTAGATTTAGTGATGATATCAAGGTAATTTTCTTTCCTAGCAGCAACAGCTTTTTGAGACTGGGATGGGCCAAGGATTTCTTGACAAAGAGCTATTCTAGAATTTGAAATGAGGAGGGATGCACAAAAAATAGATCAACAATATACTGAAAGGCAAAATATTATGTCCAGGAACCTGGATTTCTCAGAGTTTAAACTCTGTCATGATTTTTTATAAAGGCAACTACATTTCTGAACTCAGTTTGGTCTCATGTTACTCACTAGCTGTTCTGGAGGGACCCCTGCGCATAGTTGCTGTGGGCATCTGGCCATGCACAAATCCCATCCCAAATCATATTCACAGACAGTGGGTGGAATCTTATCAGACCTTAAAATCTGGGAGAATCAGGCTCGATATCAAGAGCAACAAGTCGCATCTTCCAACAGAGTCCTGGATTTCAAAATTACTTTCTCATGACAAAGCAGTGAAATGCCTGTTAGTGGAGATTTTTGCTCATTATCAGCCTCATTAACACTGAACCTCACCTCATTCATCTACACATTCCCATTCCAATGTGTGCCAGACAGAAATCAGATGCTGACATTTCCCACTGTGAAAGTCAGAGTAGCTACCTGATGACTCCAGCTCACTGCTTTCCCCTCCGATCTGTTTCCATGCTGTATATCTCTATGACTCCATGTTAGACTCTGGCACCAACATCTCATAGTATGATCCATGGGCAGCTGCCACACACACCCTGTGTCTACAGAGCTGGGCATGTGACACATACCATGCTCTGCACCACCCCATGGTACATCTCTGATGCTCTTACAACATGCTTCTGCACTGTCACGTTGCACTTGGGACCACAGGGCCATCTCCCACTGCAGTGCTGCTTTGACCTAACTTGTATGCTTTGACAGGGATCCAGTTCACAGATTAAACTAGGGAATGTCTCAGGGCTGTTTGCTTGTTCTCCTTGTGCTCGCTCCCCTTGTGCCTACCTGGATGCTCACAACATCTCTGCCTTATCCTGCCTTGTCCTTTAGCACAGACACAAAGCCAGGCAGCTTGTCATTTATGTCAAGGAGGGGGATATGTTGCTGTATGCCAGCACGCTACATCATTCTGCTCTGTGTTCCTACATCTGATCCAATGGACACACTCCATGTGCCTCAAGCAAACTGCATGACTGAAAGTCAGACGGGAGTAGAGCTTCAGCACGTCAAGAGAGATGCCTGTCATCAGCACAATCAGTCTGATGGCATGGACACTATTCAGCAGCATCCCCTGGGGTGCTCAGTGTTAGGAACCTCTCCTTCTAGTGGCTGGGAAGTTTTAGAGTCATAGAGTTTTACAGCATGGAAACAAAGCCTTCAGTCCAACTCGTCTGTGCTGACCAGATATCCTAAACTCATCTAGTCCCACTTGCCAGCATTTGGCTCATATACCTCATACCTTTCCTATTCATATACCCATCCAGATGCCTTTTATATCTTTCCCCTCTCATCCTAAACCTATGCCCTCTAGTTTTGGACTTTTCTACCCTGGAAAAAGACCTTGGATATTCACCCTATCCATGCCCCTCATGATTTTATCAATCTCTATAAGGTTAACCCTCAGCCTCCAATGTTCCAGAGGAAAAAAGGCCACAGGCTATTTCGGCCTCAAACCCTTCAATCCTGGCAACATCCTCGTAAATCTTTCCTGCGTACTTTCAAGTTTAACAACACCTTTCAGTAGGGAGACCTGAATTGAATGCAGTTTTCTAATAATGGGCTAACCAATGTGCTGTAGAGCCACAGTATAACCTCCCAATTCCTATACTCAATGACTGACTAATGAACGCAAGCATACCAAATGCCTTCATTACTCTACCTGTGACTGCACTTTCAAGGAACCATGAACCTGCAGCCCCAGGTCTCTTCGTTCGGTAACAGTCCCTAGGACCCTACCATTAACTGTATAAGTTCTTCCCCAAAATACCTTACTAAATGGCATTTTCACATTCATCTTAAATAAACTCCATCTGCCCCTCCTCAGTCCATTGGCCCATCTGATTTAGGTCCCATTGTACTCTGAGACAACCTTCTTCACTGTCCATTATACCAACAGTTTTTCAAATGTCACGAACCCCATACTGCCTGTCATTGGCTCTCTCTGTCCAATTATGGGCTGTTATTTCATGGACTCCGAGAAAGGGGCAGTGAGATGAAAATGGGTGGGACAGCTGTTAGTGCTGATGAGAGTGAGGGAAAGCTGGTGAAGTGTCCTGAGTGAGTGTGTAGGAGTCACAGAAGTCATGCAGGATTACTTTTGGGAGATTGACTGAGGTAAGATGTTGCAAGCAATAGTGAGAGTGATAGAGCATGAGCTTCGGTGGGAGGTGAGTACAGTAGCAGAGACAAAGTTAGTGTGGTGTGTCTGAGTGAAGCTGGTAGCACTTAGCCTGGCAGAGCAGAGAAGGTAACTGACCTTTCGTCGGACAGTACTGTGCTTTCCTCCAGTCAGCTGGGACACAATGACCTGGGTGGCATCTTTGGCTGATTTAAAAGTCCTTAACTCTTTCTGAATTTAAAGCAGGATAGCTTTATCTTCACTAATGAGTCATTCAGTTAGGTGTTGGTGAGTAATTCGAGATGATATGCAAACGATAAACGCTGAACAGAAAGCAAATATAAAACAGAGCTGTTGTTGAGTTGAGCAATAGTTATAATTTGACCATTAGAGATCAAAGACCAATGTGATAATGAAACTCTTAGTGAAAACAGACTTCAGTTCCTTTGTCTACTCATTCTATGTTTGAAATAGTATGCACTTTTAAAATGGCATAAATACAATTAATTAAGTAATTTGAACTTCATTCATAAACTAAATATAGTTATGTTCTAGTCAACATGTTCAGGGATGTGATTGCACACATCTACAGAGCAGCCACCAATAAGCTCTTCCTTCCTCAGCAATCTCAATTCCTTCCAATTTTGCAGGGAAGTCCCAGACCCTGGACATGCAACAAGCATTGACCCTTACTCAACTGTAGGATGGGGTAGGTAAAAGGAAACAGAGAAACAGGAATGTAAGTCAAAAGAAAGCAGTTTGGAAGATAAAGATGATGCCTCTCGTATCTCCTTTGAACTCACTGATAAATAGTCACTGGATACAAAACATTAACTCTGCTTTTTTTTCCCACAGATGCTGCCAGATCTGCAGAGTTTCTCCAGCAATTTCTATTTACATTAATCAATATCTTGTTTATTTCAAACCAGATAACCCACTAAATGGGGCAGCTGGATATATTCTTTATTAATTGGAAGTTTGACTTCGATGAGTCTGATCTTAACTGTTGCTCTGTGTGTTCGTTAACAATGAAATAAACCAGCTTGACAATTTGTATCGGAGCTATCCTTACAATCTTACCAACTGTTTCCTATTCTGAGGAAGGGTCACTCGACCCGAAATGTTAACTCTGATTTCTCTGCACTGATGCTGCCAGGTCTGCTGAGCTTTTCCAGCAATTTTTGTTTTTGTAACTGTTTCCTGGGTCTGTTTTTTGAGAGATGGTGTTAAGCACACAAGTATCTGCTTCAGATCACAAGGGCATGCTGTTGTTGTGTCCCTGGATGATGCTATTGTACACTTAGATATTGGACAAACTGAGCCTTCCCTAATATGCAAGATGGAGGTGTAGTGGACAGCAAAGGATGTTACCTTAGATTACAATGGGATCTTGAACAGATGGGCCAATGAGCTGAAGAGTGGCAGATGGAGCTTAATTTATATAAATGTGAGGTGCTGCATTTTGAAAAGATAAATCAGAGCAGGACTTAAACACTTAATGGTAAGGTCCTTGGGAGCATTGCTGAACAAAGAGACCTTGGAGTGCAGGTTCATAGTTCCTTGAAAAGTAGAGGTGCAGGTAGATAGGATAGTGAAGAAGGCATTTGGTATGCTTTCCTTCATTAGTCAGAGCATTGAGTACAGGAGTTGGGAGGTCATGTTGTGGTTGTGCAGGACATTGGTTAGGCCACTTTTAAAATATTGCATGCAATTCTGGTCTCCTTCCTATGGGAAGGATGTTGTAAAACTTGAAAAGGTTCAGAAAAGATTTACAAGGATTTTGCCGGGTTTGGAGGATTTAAGCTGTAGGGAGAGGCTGAATAGACTGGGGCTGTTTTCCCTGGAGTGTCAGAGGCAAGAGACGACCTTATTGAGGTTTATGATATCATGAGGGGCAATGGATAGGATAAACAGACAAGGACATTTCCCTGGGGCGAGGGAGACCAGAACTAGAGGACATAGTTCAGGGTGAGAGGGGAAAGATATAAAAAGGACCTAACTTTTTCATGCAGAGGGTGGTGTGTATGGAATGAGCTGACAGAGGAAGGCTGGGAGGCTGGTATAATTACAGCATTTAAAAGGCATCTGAATATGGGCCAGGTGATGGCAAATGGGACTAGATTAGATTAGAATATCTGGTCGGCATAGACGAGTTGAACCGAAGGGTCTGTTTCCGTGCTGTACATCTCTATGACTCTATATGTACTGCGCTCAGACGCCTGACCAGCACCGTTGTTATCTCACGAAGACTATCTTTGAACTAGTAAGTGTATAAAACTTGTTTTAACACTACAACTGGAAAGATCTCCTCACAGAGTCTAAGCCCATTTATATAGAGGTTCTGGAAAACCTACAGATGGAAGGGAACCAAGTACTGAAAGGAAATTCGCTCAGACATGAATTTTTTTTTCCCCATTGTACCTAATCCATAAGTACTTATGCAATATTTACTGCTGGGTTAGATCGAACTGTAGAAGATTCACATTACGAATGAAGTAATCTAAATTATGTTTCATAGGTGACCCATTAAGTAATGTGATCATGAACCCCTAGAACGTATCCATCCAGATTGCTTAATGGCAATTGTTTTTCAGTAGATGAATTTTAGGACAGAAATTCCAAGGTTACCAGTTGACAATGTGATTTAAAGGTTTTATTTATTTTTTTGAAATGGTTCAATACAGGAACATCATTTGAGAGAATGCATTTTGTCTCATAAATTTAAATTTAGCTTTCATATTTCCTACGTTATCATTTTAGATTGGTTTTTATATGTTGTCTTGGGGATCTGTCTACTGACATCTAAAGTATAGCCTCAGCCACATCCACAAGGTGGAGATGCTAACCTTGGGAGCATGTTTAATGCATTAAAATTCCTTTAACTCTTTCTGAATATAGAGCAGAATATCCAGATACTCGCTAATGAATTATCCAACTAGCATATTTTCAACCTTTGAACTGCAAGGTTAATTACCCATTCTAAAAATATTACATGCTCAGACCACAGCATGAACTCCTTGGAGATAGGTGCAGCATCAAGTGCTGGTGCAATACCATAGTGCAGAATTTCCTGTTGAGGCATAATCGCTCATTCAGACACTAATTTTATCCATGCCAATGTACAGCAAGATATCCACTGGAACTAATTAGATTACACCAGAATCAGAAAGCAAAAGCTTAATTGAAATACAATGAAGAAATGTACTCTGTATTCATCTTATATCAATTGCATCCAAAGTTGTCCAAATTCTCTGAATTACATCAAACTTGGATTTTAAAGTAAATCTTATTTTATTTCAACAACCAATCTGTGAGAGTTAACATTTCCGAAACAGTTCCCATCCTGAAGACGAGTCATACTGTTAACTGAGTGTCCTTCTCCATGGATGCTGCCAGACCTGCTGAGTTTTTCCAGCATTTTCTGTATTTGTTTAACAGTTCCATTGAAGTCTACCTATGGAATTCTAATGTATAATTTCAGACTCTTTTTCACTTTAACATTTTACATTCTTAATGATTTGGGAACTCCGGTTAATAACCTCTTTTAAAAGCTCGACTAGGGATGATGGACATCTACGCTGCAAGAAATGGTTTCCTTGCAAACTTTCATGGGTCACACCATTATTTTGAATCAGCACGATTGTAACATTTCAGACTCACATAATTGTCAAGCTTTAAATAAAGAAAAAATCTGATGCAATGGCAAAGGAAGTACAATATTCCATTTTGCAAACAAATTTTGTACTTAATTTTGACCAGCTGTGTTTCTCAGTTCTTATTCATTTAAAAAAAATCATTTATTATACATAGTATTCGGTATGATTTAAATTCAAAGCCAACCTATTCACCCTGCTTCATGTTTGAAGGGAGATGATGGCCTAGTAGTATTATTGATCAATTATTAATCCAGGGACCCACGTGGTATTCTGCGGACCCAGGTTCAAATCTGTGGCATTTGAAATCAATTTTAAAATAAAATCTGGAATTAAGGCTGTACTGATGACAAGGAAACTGTTTCTGATTTCAGGGAAAAACCCATCTGGCTCAATAATATCCTTTAGGAAAGGAAACTGCCATCCTTAACTGCCATCATGTGACTCCAGACCAATAGCAATATGGCTGACCATCACCTGTTCTCTGGGTAAATGGGGACATGCAATGAGTGCTGTCCTAGCTAGTAATGCTCACAACCCCATAAATGAATTTTTAAAAAATCTTTGAAAATGTGTTGAATATTCCAAAACCGGCATTAATATTAGTTTAAGCATATTTAGAAACAAAAATAGCCACATTAACCTGCTGATACTTTTCATTTTAACTGAGAATTCTAGCTCAATTTTACATATTTATGAATATAAAACTTTGCTGCCCTTTTTTTCAAAATGTGAATTCTTTGAATGCTCGATTCAGAGTGGAAGTTGGTGACCTAATAAGAAAAATGAAGTATTGGAGTTCACAAATAATTTAGAATCCAGTTTATCATTTAGGCTTTTCAGAAATAATTGTCAGAAGAACGATGATATTTTTCTTTTATTTGTTTGAATTCTTAAGTATGTAACACCAACAATCTGTTACATTTGATGTTGTCCTTTGTAGAACAGTGAAAGCTGAGAGTCCTAATCCTGCTTAACACAGCTATGCATGAAAATAGGTACTAATATTTCTTCAATTAACCTATGAACTGAACTGTATCAAAGTCAAATGTATGTCATTTTTACAGATCATACTCATGTTTCCTTTTTCTTCTAATGTGCTGCTTTATTGCCATGTGGACAAGTATCATCTGCCTTGCCTGCTCCTGATTTGCAGACAGTGAATTCTCATTGTTAATTCTCTCAATGGGGAAGTCTATGCTGCCATTTTCTGCTTTGAAGTAACTGGACAATTATCTGGACTAACACAATGCAGACTGCTATTTATTTGCCGTTGTTGTTTAATACCATTTCATTGCAATCCACGTGTTGTATTAGACATGTAGACCTGGAATTTTATCAAAGTGATTTCCAAAATTGTGATTGTTTTTATAATCACAGGTATAAGTTCAAAGGAAGCTGGTAAATCTAAGATTGTGTGTTCAAATTTACATTCAGTTCATACTTGCATTACTGTAGGAGATTTGCACTGTCACCTTTCCTGGTTATAAATGGGGCAATGCTGATGTGCAACTTTGACATTAGGAAGCCCTATCATAACTAAAGTCAATGTGAGTTGGGGGAAACACTCCACTGGTTGAAGTCATACTAATACAAAGGTAGATGAATATGGTTCTTGGAGGGCAATCATTTCACTAGCAAGATGTCACTGCAAGAGTTCCTCAGGGTGATTTCCTGGGGCCAACCATGTTCATCCATTTCACAGTATGATTGCACAGTATTCAGTTCCATTTGCAACCCACTCAATAATGAAGCAGTGTGTACCTGTATACATCAAAGCCTACGTAATATTTAAGTTGGCCTGATGGTTGATAAATAATATGGCTGCTACAGTAGCCAAATCTCCAACAACAAACTGCCCAACGATGACCACCTCCCACTCTTGACAAATCTTTATTAACTCCCCCGCCATAAGCATCTTGGAGGATTTACCATTGGCCATAAAATTAATGGAGTAGTTACAAGTGCAGGACAGAGGCTGGAAATTCTGTGGTGAGCGACTAATCTCCTGACTCACCAAACCCTTTCTGCCATTTACAAGGGAAATGCGACAGAATACTTTCCAACCACTTAATTGAGCACTGGTCCAATAGTAAACCCAACAACTTTTACACCATAGAGTCCTAGAGTCATTAACACCCATTCCCTGTAACCATTATTTACCTTACTCAAAAAAATCCATTTACAGATTAATATATTGTTCCGTCCATGTGTATTCCTAACTGAAATAACATGCAAACTAAAATAAATCACTAAATTTATAAAAAACACTGTACAATAAGGCACCTTTGGACCCATTTCAGCAGAAAGAACTTTAGGACATTATTGAATGTAAGTGGTGTACATTCCTAAATGCCTGCATTCATGAACAAAACTACCTTTCAAAGAAAAGTAAAAATTGGTAGTGAACATAGATATTGTCAAGGCAACCTGTTCAGAGATGTTGTACACCTTTAGAGCAGGAAGGGATCTGAACCTGCTATTTCCTGGCCCAGAGTTGGAAATACTATCACTGTGTGACAAGAATTCCAGGCATGTGGCCCTTCAATTATTTTAATCAACCTGTCAAACATACCTCCAGCATAATTGGGAATTTTTGTTTTTAGATTAGATTACTTACAGCGTGGAAACAGGCCCTTCGGCCCAACAAGTCCACACCGCCCCGCCGAAGCACAACCCACCCATACCCCTACATTTACCCCTTACCTAACACTACGGGCAATTTAGCATGGCCAATTCACCTGACCTGCACATCTTTAGACTGTGGGAGGAAACCGGAGAACCCGGAGGAAACCCACGCAGACCCGGGGAGAATGTGCAAACTCCACACAGTCAGTCACCTGAGGCGCTGTGAGGCAGCAGTGCTAACCACTGTGCCACCGTGCTGCCCACAAAAATAAAATGGAGCAGCAGCGACTGACTTTATCGGCAGAAGTGGCAGCGGTGGGATACGAACCCACGCCTCATTTTTCTGTCACAGAGAGAGATGCTAACATTGGGTAACAACCCTGCGTTTCCCTTTTGGGCAACTGAAACATAAATTTATAGACATTTTTCATCAGTCTGTTCAGACCTGTTACATTCTGGGGTAGATTCAACTTGAAACTGGGCTTTCTGTCTTAAAGTAGGGGCACTACTAATGCATCACAACAGCCATCACAAACCGTCACAATTTTCATATATCCAGAAGTATTATCACACACAACCAAATCACACATGGTATCTTTCATCTATCAAATACTATCACTAAATCCACTGTCTTCAAATTGATTCATTTACATGCAAAGCAGGTTTAGGGCAATGCAATCACACCAAAGTGAGGAAGACAAAAGAGAGAGAAGTAATTAAATCGAAATGGACTGTTGAGGGGACATAACAGCCCTCTCATTTTTCTTTTTATTGAACTCAAATTCCACCTTCTGCCATGACCTGGGTCTTTGGGTTAGCAGTATAGCAATATTACTGCTAGGCCATCACCTCTCCTTCAGAAGCGCTCTTTTTTTAAAAATAAAAATTTATTAAGACATGCCTCAGAAGGAGGTTGGACTTGAACTCAGTCCTACAGGCCTAGAGGTAGGGACAATATCATAGCTCCTTTTTTCAAAACCTATTTTTCCTACTCAACTTGTTCAGAGATGTTATTATGCATCTCTAGAGCAGGTGGGACTTGAACATGGGCCTCTAATTTCAGGAGAAGGGGCACTATCATTGCACCACAAGAAGCCCTCAAATCAGAGGTCATGGTTTTTTAAATAAATTAACTTATTTTTCTAATCAATCTGTTCAGAGACATTATTACACAATCCTGGAGCAAGTGGGACTGGAACACAGTTGCCCACATAGAGGTAGCCTCATGTTGGTATTACACTCACCTGTTGAAGTTTTCATTGACCAGAGTCCATCCAGCTAAAAATCACACAACACCAAGTTATAGTCCAACTCTTTCATCACCATGCTCCAAAAGCTAATGCTTTCAAATAAACCTGTTAAACTATAACCTGGTGTTGTGTGATTTTTAACTTTGTACACCCCAGTCCAACACCGGCACCTCCAAATCAAGAGTCCATCTAGTGGCAGGTGCTGATCATTGCAAGCAGAATTAAGAGCCCCAACCAATGTCTGCCAATAGATGACTTCAGTGCAAGTTCAGATCAGGAGCCAGGATAGAAATGGACACCAAAAAGGCAGGGACAAGAGCTGGCTTAAGGGGTGGGTAGGTGAGAAATGAGAATCGGCTGAGGACAGGAAGAGGTACAGAAGGAAAGCCAGGAGAAGTGAGTATGGAGACAGAAGAACAGAGAAATTGTCTTGAAAGCAAACAGGTTATTCAATCGGAAGTCTGCAAGTGATGTTATGTTGAAATTCACATGGCTAAACAAATATACTATCACCATTTTATTAACACTATTAAAGCTTAACAACATTAACTGAGTCAACTTTTAGGGGAACTTATTGTACTGAGATTTGCGCAAACTTCCTTGATTATTTTGTGCCAAAAATAAATAATGTTGTGGAAAAAAAGGCACAAATTGATTGAAAATTCCAGAAACATGTGCACTAGAACATCAGCATTCGTATCCAAAGAAGTTAATCTGATTTTATTCATCAGGCCCAGCTTTCTTTAGCCAGTTAAGAGGAATGATTGATTATTACAAAAGAATAGTGTATGTGGAGGCCAACCAACACTGTCAAAGACTTATATCCGTTTGATTTAATAGATTCATACGCACATATAGCAAGATTCTTCAGCTAACCAGGACACTGTAAGGCAAAAAAAAATCTGTACTATATTTTATAAGATTGTACCAAAATTGGACATGACACATTTAGTAACATTAAAAGTGTTCCTTTTTGATTGCACATATGTGCAATCAAAAGCTGTACGTGTTTCCCTTGGTATCAATCTGACAGAGCATTTAGTACATACTGAAGGCTAAGTCAAGTATAGCATCAGGGCCAGGCCCCCAGGCTTTGCTTGATATCCTGTTCATCCATCATCCGTTGTCAAATGATTTTTCTGGCATAGAATTACAATAGTTTTTACTTTCACGGAACATAAATATAGTCATGAAGGAAATGGATCATGTTTTACCTATTGTTGGCATGAAATATTAGTTATTTAACATTGGAACATTGCTCTAAAAGAAATAAACATTCCCTCTGTGCCTTCTAGAATTAAAGCTAACAATTTTCAATTAATAATGAAAAGACAAACAAATTATATAATATGTAAAAGTCTGAGCGTTGAAGGAGACTTGGCTAATGATATGTAAATAATTGCATTAAATTTACCACATATTAATGCAGACAATAAAGTTATTAAAAGACTTTATGGAATACGTATGCATATCACAAAGACCTTTGTTCACAATCGTGTGACAAGAAATGCTTTGAAGTAACCAAAAACTACAAATACTTCAATAAATACCGAAATCACAATGTCACAAAGTGTGAAAAAGGTAAATGTTTAATTGAAAATGATAAGCGACTGCATCAAAAAGACAATAAAAGCATCTTCTTAAACATTTCTTTCCTACAAAAAGGGAAACAGAAAATGTGTTTTGAATAAAAGTTTAACACATGATGTTGGTGATCACTTCCTCCCATGCCTCACCATTGCCATTCAGCTGCACTTCCTTCTGCATTTGACCCACAAGCAAAGGTCTCCTCAAAAGTCATTTCCAACAACACTTTCCAACTCCAAATGACTGAGCAGTTATCCCTCCTTTCAAGCTGACACTTCACAACTGTCCATCAATTATTCCTTCACCTTTACACACTTGATGGCCTAATCCCAAGAAAAATGTATACACTCTCACCTTGGCTGTTCTTCCAGTCTAACCCTGATTTTCAATCCTTCAGGGCTTTATATTTGACATTACTGGTCTAACTGTACATTGCCAGATCTGGCAGGATAACAGCATGATCTTTTCCTCTTCTTCTAAATCTCTCACTGCTCCAGGGTTACCTTGAAATGTAAAGATTGCCCAGAGCTTCTTTAACCCACTAACAATCATCCCACCAGCTCTTCCATCTTCACTTGTGACAAGTGTAATAGGGTCATATTTGGTTGAGGTCATGAACTTAACCCAATAAGGTTAAGATGATCTTTCAACTAATCTGTTGCCTCTTGTTACCTAGAGATCAACTTGCCCTAAGGTTTCATGAGCCTAAGACCTGAACCACATACGTTTCTAGCCTTCCTGTAATTATTGTGTGACATGACTGAGCTTATTTTGTCAACCTCTGACTTGTTTTGGCGCACTCTCACTAAACTGCTGCTCATTCTACTTCTTTTCCTGCTCTGCAGGTCTTCTGATATTGTAAATGTTTCTCTCTCCCTAGGCACTAGGGACTATCTTACGCTGAAAGATTGGAGTGACAGGGCTTGTATATGCTTGAATTCAGAAGGCTGAGAGGGGATCTGATTGAGACTTATAAGATTATTAAAGCATTGGACACTCTGGAGGCAGGAAGCATGTTTCTGCTGATGGGTGAGTCCCGAACCAGTGGACACAGTTTAAAAATAAGGGGTAGGCCACTTAGAACAGAGTTGAGGAGAAACTTCTTCACCTAGAGAGTGATGGGTGTATGGAATACTCTGCCCCAGAAGGCTGTGGAGGCCAAGTCTATTGATACTTTCAAGAAAGAGTTGGATAGAGCACTTAAGGATAGTGGAATCAAGGGTTATGGGGATAAGGCAGGAACAGGACTGATTGAGGATGATCAGCCATGATCATAATGAATGATGGTGCTGGCTCGAAGGGCAGAATGGCCTACTCCTGCACCTATCGTCTATTGTCTATTGACATTGCAGCCATTCCTTTCAAAGCCACTGTCATCATCCTTCCATTCTCAAATAAATTCTCTCAACCATTTTATTCTCCAAGTTATCATGCCATCTCCAAATGCTTCTTCCCCTTATCAAAGAATTGAAAACATTGCTATCTCCCAAATTCACTGCCATTTTCTCTGTACTGTTTGAATTGCTCCAAACAGATTTCCTCTCCAGCACATAATTGAATAATTTCTAATTCTATGCTCAAATGACAACTTCTACTGTCATGTTACTCTATATGTTGTTGCTTTTCCTGATCCTTTTGAGATTTTTGACATGATCAATCATGACATTCACTTATAGTTCTTCTCCTTCATTGATTGGTTGAATGGGTAGTTTGGTTCAACTTTTATGTGGCCCTCTGGTAACCAAGGATTTCCAACAATGACTTATGTTCCCTCTAGTGTCCTTTCCTTTTCTACCAATCTCCATCCTACTTTCAGTTACATCATCCAAAGATCAAGCTTCAGGTTGCATCGATATTTATCTCTATGCCTCCATCACATCTCTCAGATCCTCTATTGCATTTCTGTTGTCAGTGTGTTTCTTCAACATTTGCTGAAAAATGTGTTGATGGAAAAGTGCAGCAGGTCAGGCAGCATCAAAGGAGCAGGAGAATCAAAGTTTCGGGCACAAGCCCTTCTTCAACATTTGGTCATGGCTGAGCTGCAATGACCTCTAGTTAAATAATAGGATGATCAAAGACACGGGGAAGAAATTTGTTAGGGCAGTTAGGTTCTCAGCTTTCGGCTGGAGATTCAGCAAGATCTCTTCCTGCATTGCCTCTTGCAGGGAAGGCCCACTGAATGTTGCGCCATTCGGGTACTAACAAAGCCAGCAGCTTGGAATTAAGACCACAGGGCAGAAGTCCTGCCCGCTGAGAGCTTATCATCATTAAGAGGCTGCAGCTCTATACCAAAGAAACAGCCATGACTGTTGCCAGAAGAGGAGCCAGGATCACAAAGGAACAAAGAGTAAGGTACATATTGTGTCAGATCTCTAGAGTTAGGTGTCACAGATAGTGACAAAGGGGACAGTCAGAAACCAAAACAGGGACATGACTCTTAGTGGACACCCCCAATCTACATCTAGTCCTTTAGTTAAGCAATAATTGCCTTTTGATCAAGGGGCCACCCTTCTCACCATCAATATGCTAACTGCCCGCAAATCTTGATCAAACAGTGACTTATTTGCTTACCACTGAGCTCATCCTAGTGGCAGCAACTGAGGCCTTTAAGGGGAGGAAAGGTTGATCATGGGCTTTCCCACTTCAACCTTAATTCAGGCAGAGCTAAGGAAGCAGCAGGGTTTGGGTATACCACCACCCCATCGAATTAAGTAACCTTGCTGCTTCCAAACTTACCACTTCAGGGAGCAAAAGATTCCACCCGCTTTTTATAATGTACCACCCTTATCAGCAACTCCTCTCTTCAGTCACATGTTTGAACTGACTGCTAACAACCCCAATATTATAGTTAAGCTTTAGCTTAGCTTCTGACCCAATATCTTCTCAATCACAAAGATTACTTACTTCCACCTGCATAAAGTCAAGGTGCAGATTTTCATGCCTCTATTCATGTTGGAATGAAAATACATGGTCTGGTAAAATGATGTCTGGGTTCCATCCAGTTATTTTTGCTGCTGTGTGATAAGGCTGCGGTTGCTTAGCCCACATGCATGATTCCATTTTGGGAGTTAGCACCTTATCCATTCATAGAGTGACATTTTCATAGTCAAAGTGGTCAAACCCTCAGAAGAAAAACGAATCAATGGCTATCCCCAGTCTAGAGTTGAAAAATGTGTGATGGTTGATTTCAAAAAGAGTTGCCAACCAATAATAGTGAATATTAAGTTAAATACATTCACAATGCATGTGACAGTTGATACAACATTTTGATAGCACTGTAGCTCAGTGGTTACCACTGCTGCCTCACAGCACAAGGGACCCAGGTTCAATTTCAATGTTGAGTCTGAATGTTCTACCTGCATATGCATGGGTTTCTAAGGGGTGTTCTGGTTTCCGCCTGCAGTCTGAAGGTGTGCAGGCTAGGTGGATTGGCCATGCAAAAATTGCCTTGCAGTATTCAGGGATGTGAAGGTTTGATGGATTAGCAATAGTAAATGTGCAGTTACGGGAATAGGGTGGGGCCTGGGTTGGATGCCCTACAATGGGTTGTTATAGACATGATGAGCTGAATGGATTTTTTCTGCACTGTAAGGATTCTATTGTCTGAACTTTATTTAGAAAAGTATAATGACTATTAAAATGACCAGCATTATACAAGTAGAAATGTTTTCAGATGCGTTAGAGTACATTATTCATTGGATGAAATGCCGTTCTCCATTGAATTGTTCTGTGTCAAGATTCTGACTTTACACTGTTAAATATGTGCTGTGTTTCTGATCTTTTCAATGACTGACTGGTCATCCATTTATTTAGCTTTTGAAATGCAGATGTCTGAGTCCTTTAGTTGACAATCTAGCCATCTATTCATGTTTTGGAGCAATGTCACAGATTTTAATGTATTCTGTTCTGGAGATCTTCTTGGCAGCATTCTAGAATTGAAAATCATTATGAATGCTTGGCTGAGCACTGAAACCCACTAATGGTTTCAACTCAACACAGGTTGTTAATACAGCTATGTAAAGAACTGTGAGCTTTGCTTTGATTTTAACTTTTATGTCTACCCAGGGGATTTTGCAATTGAAAAGGTTTTTGAATGGTTGTTTATTTATTTTGATAGTTCTGTAATTATTTGACGAAGTTGTATCTGAATTCCAGACTATTTGATTGACCATTTTAAGAGCTATGAAAGATATTACTTTTTGTTTGATGAAGTGTTTGGTTATCTTGATAGCTCCATAAGCAGCTAAAGCATTCCCAAGCTTATAGAACTAATGAATTTTATCCATTGTGAATACTAAATGGGCACTGTGGGATATGGGGACAAGGGAAGAGATAGGAGACATGGGTTTAAATAGGGAACATGGTGGTATTTGGGGTCATAGGAATTACTGAAGACATATGAAGGAGACATAGAAGCCACAGATGGTTGGTTGGGAAATGGAGGAGTCATGAAGATTTGGTGTAGGCAGGGGACATTGAGTCCAGAGCAGGTAAGTGGTAGGGAGGGGACACAAGGCTTGGATGAAGGTTAATAAGGTGAGTGGGGTGAAGTGTGACACTTCGGGTGCCCAACATTCATACCGAGCTAATGACCTCGGAAGCTAAATAGATCTACTAATCTATCCTTCTTGGCCTCTGGTTTTGCATCAGTCCTTCTTCAGCACGCAAAGCCCTAATGTCAGCCTGTCCTGCTACCTCACAATAAACACAACGTGAACAGGTACTACTGAGCAGGAGGTAGGATTGAAGTATTGGAAATTGGCTCAATTCACAGTTTCTGTGTCACAGATGAACACCTGGCATTGTTTGTATTGCTCGCTTCTTCAGCTCACCTGCTACTGAAATCCTTGTCCATGCTTTCGTTGTGTCCAAACTTGAAGAGTAAGATAAGCTCCTGGCTGACTTCCCCACCTTCTATATTCTTGATTATTCAGGCCCTAAGCTCTGAAAATTCCTCCTTATAATTAACTCCCTTGAAATATCTCTCTCCTTCTTAAAATCTTTTTTGACAAAAATTTCACCCTATCTTTAGCACCATGTGTTTTTTTTTGTGGGACAATGTGAAAAGCCTTAGGATCTGTTTATGTGGAGGTGCTGCACAAGTGCATATTGCTATCAACGAAGAGTTGCCAGTTTAGAAACATGACAACATTCACAGAAATATGTGCCCTTCACTTTGAGATATTCCAAAGACACGGAAAGGAACCCCATAAATCCAAGTTCATTCTTTCTGAATTCTATTAACACTAATGGTGAACTAAAAGGCAATGGTCTACAAAAAGCCCAAAGATTGTCTAACTTGAATGGCGTATGGGTAATTCAGTTAACTTGTGCAAGGATCAAGCATCAACTATTCAATGTTTCTAACATCAGGTCTTTTACAACCCCTTAGCAGGGCAATCATTAATTTATTATTTCATACAGATTGACTACATTTAGGAAATTTCAAAGAATAATTATGAGGACAGCAGCGTGCTTAAAAATGTGTTTTTTGAACAGATGAACAAAATCTACATAATTTCAAAAAGGCATTTATTCATTCACAGGATGGATCATGCTGACAAAGACACCATTTATTATGTTGAGAAGGACCTCTTGAACTGTTATATTCTATATAGGCGAAAGTGAGAACTGCAGATGCTGTAGATTAGAGTCGAGAGTGTGGTGCTGGAAAAGCACAGCAGGTCAGGCAGCATCCAAGGAGCAAGAGAGTCGACATTTCGGGCAAAAGCTCGATGAAGGGCTTTTGCCCGAAACGTCGATTCTCCTGCTCCTCGGATGCTGCCTGACCTGCTGTGCTTTTCCAGCACCACACTCTCGATTCTGTTGTGTTCTATATGCCTCAAGTACTCTCACAGTAATGTCACTGGATATGTAGCTGTTTCAGTTACATTTCTAGTCAATAGTAACCCTCACACTTTCAATTAAGAATTCAATGTTGATTCAATGTTGAGTCAATGAATGCCAAAGAGGGGTGGGTAGGTTCTCTCTTACTGGGGATTCCCATTGCTTTACTTATGAGACGTGAATTTTATTTGCCACCTGTCAGCATGTAACTTGGATCCCAGGAAGACTTGCTGGGAAGGAAGTTGTCTGTGTATTGAACATGTGCTGAAATAGTAAAATAGCTAAAAAGTGCGTGTAGGAGCATTCAGAAAAAAATGCGCAATTATAACTGATTCTACAAAGATCATTCTATCCTGGATTAAATAAATTGAAGATTGTTACAATAGAATTGGAGATACGCCATGCTTTCTGATCTCAATCAGATTTCTAATATATTTACATAAATAACCCAGACCCAAAGTTGTTTCAGATATGTGACTAAAACCTTTTACATCTGTTAAAATGAAAGCATTTATTTTGAAAGATATCTGCTGGGTATGGAAGTGCTCAGTGCTTTCAAAGAAAGAAATTGCAACTTGGAAACAGTGAACAAAACAGAAGGAAGAAAGTCAAAAAAATGAGCCACAATGTTGTTAAATGTAAGTTAAGCCTTCTACAGAGGTCTGATCTTGTGCAACATCATATGGTATCTATTGTGATCTGAAGAAATTCCTTAGGAAATGAAGTCATATAATATTGGAACCAATAGTCAGATTACATAGTTTAGTTATTTCAGCATACAAATGCTTTGCGCCAGAAATTCACCAAACAAATTAGGTAGAAATGAGTTTTCTAAAATATCTTCTGACTCTGGCCTACAGAATATTCACACTTCTCCAGAGGCTTCAGCCATCTTTGTCTATATTTGATCAAGTGATGTCTATGTCACTGGCTTAGCCAACATTTATTATCCATTAATAGTTGCTCTGGAGAAGATGGTGGTGAGCTGCCTTTTTGAACCACTGCAGTTCTTGTGATATAGGAACATCCCAAAGCCCTGTTAAGAAGGGAGTTTTAATAATTTGTCCCAAAGACGGTGAGGGAATAGCAATATAGGCCAAGTCAGGATGGCGTCCTATGTAGTCTTGCCAAGCTCCTCTACGTTGTTATATCTTACCTCATTTTTTGAGCAAACCTATTCCCTTGACCATGAATCCTCTAGTTCTTACTTGCTACATGCCACCTGTTTATCCTCTATTAGTTAGCTTTGGTAATTTTCTGCATTATCTGTCCATTCTGGATCTGAATCTTGGTCCTAGAAGTGAATGACACAGTATGGTGCATGTCTTTCAGTCTTCAGAAAATAAATCCATATTTAAATAACTCAAATAATATTTACTTCTTTTAACAATGGAATGAATGCAGTGAACTATATCTGTCTAATTACAAAACTGCTAACATTCCATTGATTTGGACTCAGCAAATACAAATCCCTACAATGTGGAAGCAGGCTATCCAGCCCATCAAGTCCACATTGACCCTCTGAAGTGCATCCCACCCAGACCAATCTCCCTACTCTATCCCTGTTACCCTGCATTTCCCATGGCTAACCTATGTAGCCTGCATATCCCCGGGATGTGAATCATGATGTGAAATATTTATGAATATGTTTTATTTAACTATAGTAGGTCGTTGTGCATAGTGAAGATTTAATAAAATAGTTATGTAGACCATTTTACATTACTCCCATTTTTGCATATTTAATCAGTACTTGTGTACATCACAAGTAAATTTCCAAATACTTTCCTCAGAAGTCCGAGCCATTTCTGTTTGATTATTGAGTTTGGCATTTGGATCCTTCATAACTTTGTAAGAGTTATTAATTTGGATTCTTCAACTCAATTTACTTTTGGGCAGCAACTCTTAAACTTTATTGTCAGTAGACTTACCTCTGAATTAGTTTGACTACATAGAGATGATTCATTTAGAAATGACAAAATTGACAAACAGCCAATTAGAGAAATATGTCTTGGGGATTATATGGAATGTTTTGTGAGAACTACTTTTTAATCACTCATGAAAAGTGGATATCATTGGCTGGACTAGCATTTATTATCCATCCTGTGTTGCCTTTTGATAAATTGGTATTGAGCTGCCTTCTTGAACTGCTGAAATCTATGTTCTGCAAGCACATCAACAATACCATTGGAGAAGGAGTTCTAAGATTTTGAACCACTGTCAGTGAAACAACCCTGATATGTTTCCTAGTGAAAATGATAGTGGCTTGGAGGGGAGCTTGACAGGTGATGGTAGTGGTGTTCCCTTATATCTGCTGACCCAGTCCTTATAGATGGAATTGGTCATGGATTTGGAAGGTGCTTTCTAAGTAAGTAAGTAATTGTAAGTAATCTAATCTAATCTAAACACAGAAAATGTACCAAGTCTCTCAAAGCAAACAATTCAAGTAACTTAAAGAGAACATCTATTGAGGACTTTCATCCATTCGCATTCCAGCTCAATAGAACAGGGCAAGTCATTGTTGCTTTGTTGATATAATTCACCCTTCATTTAATTCAGTTCCACTGTATTTTATTCCATTGAAAAAAAAGATGAGACCAAATAGTTACCTGTAAGAAATTCTCGCAATTGTACACCAGACTTGAGCCCTGGTGGTGACTTATGAACAGGTATACCATTCACAGAGAAAGTGAGGACTGCAGATGCTGGAGATCAGAGCTGAAAATGTGTTGCTGGAAAAGCGCAGCAGGTCAGGCAGCATCCAAGGAGCAGGAGAATCGACATTTCGGGCATGAGCCCTTCTTCAGGAATGAGGAGAGTGTGCCAAATAGGCTAAGATAAAAGGTAGGGAGGAGGGATTTGGGGGAGGGGCGTTGGAAATGCGATAGGTGGAAGGAGGTTATTGTGAGGGTGATAGGCTGGAGTGGGGATGGGGGCGGAGAGTTCAGGAAGAAGATTGCAGGTTAGGAAGGTGGTGCTGAGTTCGAGGGTTGGGACTGAGACAAGGTGGGGGGAGGGGAAATGAGGAAACTGGAGAAATCTGAGTTCATCCCTTGTGGTTGGAGGGTTCCTAGGCGGAAGATGAGGCACTCTTCCTCCAGCCGTCGTGTTGCTATGGTCTGGCGGTGGAGGAGTCCAAGGACCTGCATGTCCTTGGTGGAGTGGGAGGGGGAGTTGAAGTGTTGAGCCACGGGGTGGTTGGGTTGGTTGGTCCGGGTGTCCCAGAGATGTTCTCTGAAACGTTCCGCAGGTAGGCGGCCTGTCTGTCCAATATAGAGGAGGCCACATTTTCAGCTCATACCATTCACATATGTGGCCTCCTCTATATTGGAGAGACAGGCCGCCTACTTGCGGAATGTTTCAGAGAACACCTCTGGGACACCCGGACCAACCAACCCAACCACCCTGTGGCTCAACACTTCAACTCCCCCTCCCACTCCACCAAGGACATGCAGGTCCTTGGACTCCTCCATCACCAGACCATAGCAACACGACAGCTGGAGGAAGAGTGCCTCATCTTCCGCCTAGGAACCCTCCAACCACAAGGGGTGAACTCAGATTTCTCCAGTTTCCTCATTTCCCCTCCCCCCACCTTGTCTCTGTCCCAACCTTCGAACTCAGCACCACCTTCCTAACCTGCAATCTTCTTCCTGACCTCACCACCCCCACTCTGGCCTATCACCCTCACCTTAACCTCCTTCCACCTATCGCATTTCCAACGCCCCTCCCCCAAGTCCCTCCTCCCTACCTTTTATCTTAGCCTGCTGGGCACACTCTCCTCATTCCTGAAGAAGGGATCATGCCCGAAATATCGATTCTCCTGCTCCTTAGATGCTGCCTGACCTGCTGCGCTTTTCCAGCAACACATTTTCAGCTCATACCATTCACAGACTCAGGATTAACGGGACATTAGCAGGAAATGTGTATTCTCTACGTATATTGCCTTGCATAGATTTATCATCCTGTCAAAACCACTTGAAGTGTAAATACATAGCAATGTTTATTTATTTTTTGGGTAAGTGTTTCAAATTTGCTAATTCACTCCATGGACAACACTCCAGAGAAGCCACGATTATCTGGCATTTGATTATCCGAATTTTGGATTATCCAAACAAGATTGCTCGGTCCCGATGCTTGGCTAAACATATTATCCAGCACTCGATTATCCAAACATTCGATTATCTGAATAAAATACTCCCCACCCGTGTCGTTCGCAATATCAAGGTCCCTCTATATAGAGATATCTGTTTATCCATGTACGATACACCCATCTTAAATATGAACTTTAAAATGTTTAGGTTTGGTTGACCGTTTGAAGAAAACAATTTTTGAAAATCTATTTGAACAGTACTAGTGAAGTGGAAATCATAAGTGTGATTAGTGACAGATGTCAAGAAAAAGAGACAGGATGTTGGATAAGTCTTATTACCTACACATGTTATTGTAGCTAACAATAACATATGGGAGTTGTTCACACTAACAGTTCCTCTGTTTCTTGATAACCTTCCAATGTCAAAACATACAAAAAATGCAAATATTCATCTTAACTGAAATCAAATGATCGAAAATTTATACATTTTTAAATGTAATACTCCTACTTTTGTAACTATTATATGACTGATATGTAATTGAATATGTTTTTGTCTTTAATATGTCTTTAATATTTTTACTTCATAGAAAGTTGACTTTCTATTTTGTAAATTACTTATATTTTCTGTCTTTTGTCTGTAGTGATATTTTCCATAATTGTCGAATGCTGTTAGGTAATACAGTTAAGGACTTTGGAGTTTACATTTTTTTACTGTTAAGCTATTAGTGCAATAAATTGTGAATTAATTAATATTTGTCTTACATTTATATACATCTATTATCTGATTGCAAGAGTATGTGTAATACATATGTTATTCTCTTATGCATTATATATGACTCCAAGCACAAAGTATTTAAACATGCGTTAAAGGCATTGGCTGTATAATATTACTTGGTCTTGTAGCCTTTTCTGACAATCTCCCAAAGATGACAGGAAGAAAAGCAGACAGTATGCATGACAACAAAAGAATGAAACAGTGCTTTAGTTACTATAATATTTCCTGAAAACATGTTATTGATGGATGTACAAAACCTAAAAAGCACTTTAAATGTGCATCCAAAACATTCCCTGGTGTCTACTTAAACGTAGATTTTTAAGAATTTATTCCAAAAAGGAAAGTAAAATAGCTTCTGCACATGTGGTTGAATGTTGCAATCAGATGAGAAATTTAATGATATAGAAACATGTGACACTGGTATAGTGACAAGTAATGTAAGATCAAGTAAAAGTGCAATGAACAACAAAACTTCAAATTGTAATACACCCATTTTTCTTTTTTATGATCCATTGAATTGACAATTTGAGACTTTTGTACATTTTCATATTGAGTTGTTTCTCTATGGCTTTACATCATTTCTTTTTTCTTCTGGCTAATGTCAGTGTCTGGAAATTGTTTTCTATTTCATTTGTCAATGCATTCGGTGCTCACTGCCTTATTTGGCCTTGTCAACGATGTCACGTATTTTACTGCTATGAATTGGGCTTGTTCACTTTAATTGTTTGTGCCTCAAAATTGTAGTATTAATTTACTTTTTCAAAAAAAATGCAATTCATACAATGAAACGTAACCGATAACACCTGACTGTCTAATTCACTGATGAAATACATGAATCTAACTATGGTGAGATCCATTGTGTTGTAGTTATCGAAAAGAAACATATTAGTTCGTAATGTTAAAGTATCAAATACAACTAACACTTGGGACAGCATATCAAGCAAACATGAAGAACAAAGGTAATGTTAACAATAATGTTACTCAAGATATCAAATTACAATCATCAACACTTAACGGTTTCCTTTAATCTGAAGTGCATAGCATCGAACTGATTGCATTTTAAACATAGAAAATAAATTATGCCTTCATTTGTCTGCCCAAGGTCTAATATTAGATTGAAGTATTTTTCTTTGAAAATAAGAGAATTATTTTATAAGTGCTTATAAAACAAACTTCATATTTTAAAAATTACATCTGCTTCATTACGGAGCTAAGATGACTGCAAATATCATTGCCTTGGGTTGGTACAAATGCCCTTGTGCCTTCAAGATGATGCCTCTGGTCTACGCGCATATTTCTCATGGTAATCTGAACTGGCTGCTATTTTGGTGAGAACATTAATGCACACACAGGAAATATCTACCAGTAATACACAGATTAGGCAAATTCTAATGACAATTAACGTGAAATGTTGATTTGACACCACCACTGTCATTTTGAGCTCATGCTCTTAACCTCTCTTAACTTCACACAATATAACATATATCAGTGGCAAGAATAAACCCACCATCTCTATTCCTCTGCCAACATTACAGTTTAATGTGATCATCAACTGCTTTGATGTTCATTGTTGATTGATTTCTTCTGGATGTCGTTATGATTGCATATGCCTTCGGGGCTTTATACGTCTTCAAAGTTGCTAAAGTTTATAGGGAGTGGCACATATTGAAGGATTATCCTGACTTCAAGAGCTTTGGACAAATCACTTCCTGTCAGACATGTGTGTTGTAATATGCATTCCACTTAGAGTACAAAAGGACAGTGAAAATAGACACAGTTAACATAGAACATGACAGGAGGAAGGAGGGAAGATCTCTCATCATGAGTGCTCAGGGATCAATTCTTCTACTTGGGTCTTCGTGAAGAACAGTATAATAGGCTTCACTAAAAAAATCCTGACTAAACCCTGCCATCAACTGCAGGATACCATTGTCAGTTCCTATAAAGTGATTGGCTATGAACATTTATGCATCTCACTTCTTCTGGACTAACTAGGCAATATTTATAGCATCTCCTGGTTTTCTGTCTACTGCTGGGGAAGGCGGATCAGTAATTTATTAGATTCAAAAAGCGCTGAATGTATTTTTTCCTCTCCTGCCAGGTTGGAGCAGGGGAAGTGAGCATACAGCATTATTTGAATTGCAGGCTTCACCATTGTGCAAGATGCCATTAACTGAATGTGCAACACTCTGAGGGTGCCTTACATCAGTTCTGAGATTTCCACTTGCTCAAACTCCCATGGTGTGCGACAGTGTAAAAATAAAAGCCCAGGCAAAATAAAAGTTATAAATGAAATCATTCGTGTTGTATACTAATGTCAACAATCCCAAATATGTTCCTGGTGTAATGTTGCCCATGTACAGCTATCCCAGTGGCTAGAGCATAACTGGTAAGAGGCTGCTACCTTTTGGTGTAAAGACTGTAGATGATTTTGCAGTACCCCTGTAATCCTAGTAATTTGTTGGAGGACAAATTGCTAAACTGCTGTGACATACGGAAATCTCCACTGAGCTTTGGTCCTTGCAGCTATGATGGGACTGCCCGAGCATGTCTGATTTCAGTCTGAGCTTCTACTGCCTCTTATAGATTACTGAGTGGCTTTTCCTTATGCGGCAAAGCAAGCTGAGACATCAGCCACACTGCTGGTTCCACAAATTTGCGAACAGAGTTGCCTACCACTTCCACGCTGAAGGGACTGGCTGCCTTGATCTGTGCAAAGGCCTGTGCAAAGTTGGTGCTGTGTTCATTGATATTGGTCATAGGCTTTCAGTCAGGCTTCAGATGGCACTCAGCGTTTTATTGTATTTTCGCATCTTATGTTCTGTACCCAATCAAAGAGCCCATCTGCTGCTGTCCTCTGCAACAAAACTCTTGTGGAAGCTGGGTCTCTGCTGAGCTGGAAGGTCATTTGCGAACTGCTGTTCCACCATCTATGGATCCATCTCTGAGCGATACTCGATAGTGCTGAGCCCAGTGCTTGCAGCCATGAATGTGGAAGCAAGTGATGCGGAGGGTAGAATTTGTTTGCAGAGTCAACACAGAAATCTCTCACAATATCAATCAAGAATGCTGTCTGATCTGTGCAGGCACTACGGTAATAACCAGTCCCAAATTGACATAAATCTGGCACTATTTGAAGTAGGGAAACGTACTCTCCACTATATATTCTTTGTCACTGTTTTCCTGCTTCTTCTCTTCTTGCTTTCCCACCATTGCCTGGCCATGTTTTATTCCTGCAAACTTGAAAGGAGAAAACACGAGAGTAGGTTTGTGCTGAGGGAAAGTCAGAGTTTGCACCCTTTACAAGTCAGAAAAGAATATTGGATGAGGGAGAATTGGGATGTATGAGCAGAATTAGGTATATACCTGCTACAATCTTCAATGGCTTCAGTCCTGAGCTCATACCACAGTTATGGCTGCTCCAATGAAGTCAACTGACAACTCCATGGGGATCAGGCCTGTTTCTCAATCCTTGGTATGACTATCTCTGGTTATGTGCCTCCTTGCTCTGCAAGAGACAGGTAATTGTGTAAGTGAGCATCATGGAATGTGACCAGATGATGTGGTTTAATAGTTGGCAATGTATGCAAACTGAGTCATGTAAAAGTGCGAAGTGTGTGAGGGTGAGGTGAAGCTGTAAATGTTAGCTATGTGTTGTTATTCATTGAGGTTGTTGGTTTGTAAGTGATGGGCAGGTGAGCAGCATGTGGGGCTAATTGGTGGGATATTGGCATTGGAAGATACAATCACGAACTTTAAGCCCTTATACAAGGTCATTGAATTTCTTATGGCATTATATTCATGTCATCCTGGACTCCTGCTATTAAATGCCTTGACTATCAGGTTCCATTGACATGTCAAAGCTTGTCTGAAAGAGCTCCTAGCTCCATTGTGGACAGATGACATCTCAGCTTATCTCCCCACCTCTTGCATAGTGTAAGAAAATCTTGGACTCTGCTCTCTCTTTCACGTTGTGCCGATCTTCTGCTTTTAGCAGGTCCGGATCAGTTCTGGAAGGGCTTCTAACACCTACATTGGCTGCACTTCCTCATTATGAATTGCTGGTTAATCTAGGTGGTACAGGTAGCTTCTCACAACTTTGTGCCCCCCTGTCCAAGTATGTAGCCAATAAACAGTGCATTTAGTGCTGACTACAGTCATTTTACATGGCAGTCAGGTTGGAATCTATGGGCTACATTGCAAGCTATTGGAACTGAGTAATCCCACATCCTGATCGCAGCACTTCTTTGCAATAAACTTCCAGTACAGATTACAAATGTCTCAGTATTGCATAGGTGATACATCTGTGGGTAAGAATGTTAAAGAGAATAGTATGTAGTCTTATTGTCTGAGCTTTCAATTTTAAACCTAAAAATGACATGAACACAATTTTGTCTGATATTTTTGTTGTGTTAAACCCATTAAAGAAAACCGAATATATTTTACAAGGAATATATGAAAGTGTATTACAAAATTTCTTTTCTTTCTCAAACAAGCCCTTGGGCATGTTGAAAAGAGCAGTTATTCCATAATATCAGATTGACAACATAGCTTTTGTGAAGTGCTCCCTGTTGCAATTCTGATATTGTACGACAGCAATTGGCTCCTAATACTTCAGCTTGCTGACCTGTTGGAAAAGACTAATCTAAAATCATATTTTATAGCATCTCTTAAGAAAAGACAGAATAATGGAACCATTATTCTGATGACCTGCACCTTATTGAATGTACCATGGAATGAGAAGTATTTAAGAATGAGTCTATGTCATTTGATAATTATGAATTTCATTTTGTCTTCAAAAATTGCAGTTTGGAGAAATCCTGCTTCCCAACTTCTCAACATGAAAAAACCCACCAATGATCCTTTATTGTACAAGGCATTCTGAGAGGAATTGTATTGTTGCAGCCAGCTCAAATGCACCATTCTAATTTTCAAAGAATGCTGTTTACTTCCCAACGTTGCGAGACTAAACCTAAAAGGGAGGAGGGGAGAGATTGCTGTGCTGTAGTACAGCATGCAAAGCTTAACTTGCAGACCACACTTTTAGTTATTGTTGACCATGATGTTATCTTCCTAAAACTAGAAATGAAGGAAGTTTTTTGTCTCCTGATAGACATTTCCTTGCATTTCCATCATTTTGTAAATCCTTTTCCCCTTCTTGCGAACCTCTGTATCTTTGTCAATAATGCGGTGACTGGAAATGCTACATAATTCTTCTGTTGCAACTTATCCAAGGTTTGATACAAGTTCAGAATAACTTACTTTTATTACTGTGCGTCTGGCAATAAATCCTCATGGTTGGTTTGCTTTCTGAATGGCCTTGTTAACCTGTGTTGCTACTTTTTGTGATTTGTGCATTTGTATTTCCAAATCTTTTCGCTTGTCCGTACCATTTAGGTCATTACTTTCTAAGACATGTACAACCATCTTATTTCCCTTGTCAATTGCATCTATGTTGAAATTGATCTCCCAGTTATATGCCCATTCTGCAAGTTTGTTCATACCATCTTATGATGACCTGCAGTTTTCTTCAGGATTGGTTGTCTCTTCAAGAAACCATACCCATAATGTAACCATACTCTGCAAATTTAGAAATTATGAACCTGATGCTAACCTCTTAAATTATGACTATAAGTTGTGAACAACAGTGATCCCAGAACCATTTTCCATATTCTTTATGGAATATTGCTTTTCACTCTCTGCCACTCTGAATGACAATGATTTATTCCTATTGTCAGCTTTTTTGTTTTGTAGCCAATTCTGCCACTTGTGCTCCAATCTCAGATTGTCTGACTTTATTAATGGTACATTTTCAAACATTTTCTGAAAACCAAGATAAATTACATTGACTGAATTACCTTTATCCCTCTCTGGTAATTCTTCAAAAATCCAACCAAGTTAGTCAAACAAAGGTCCTCCATTTAACAATACATGCTGACAATTCAGTTATTTTTATTTCGAGAATCTTCCTCAATTTTTGCTTTCAGTAAGGACTCCATTATTTTTCCAATAACTGATGAACTGGTCTATAAAAGAATGATTTGCATTTATGTAATGATGAAGACTTGCAGCCACTTCAAACTTCTCTGATGAGAATGAAGTATTTTTGAAGCAGGGACAGGAGTGGGTCATTAAGTTCCTTCTTTCTAGCCAATCATTCAATAATATCATGACAAGTCTGCTTGTGGTGTTAACTCCATTTTCCTGCCTGTCTCCCATAACCCTTGATTGCCTGTCAATGAGAATCTATCTGACCTGCCTTTGAATATATTCAGTGATGCAGACTGCACTGCTCAATTTAGGAAAAGTACACCAAACACTAAAAAAACCGTTGTGAGGGAAGAAATTCTTCCACATCCCCATCTTAAGTAGAATATTCCTTCATTCGAAACTATACCTGCTGGTTGCAGACTCCCCCTTCAGGCAAAATGGCCTTTATATTTGGGGGATAAAGTTGGCATTTAGGAAATACAGACTTGGAAAAATTCAAAAACAATGTCTGCAAGTCTTCATCATAATTCATTGGAGAATTCCAACAGTATTAATATGGTTTCCTGTACGGTTTGCTAAATATTCTTTGCATACTCAATCAATGTAAGTCAACAACAATATACAAGTTGTGTTTGTTAATAGAGAAAATATCCCAATGTGCATCATGGAGTTATAATCAGAAAAGTGGAACTGAATTTGAGGGAGCACAAAAGCTTGGGAAATGGATCATTAAGAAAGGTCAAAAAGTTTTCTGTATGCTTTGGAAGGCAGTTCAAAGCACTGGAGAAGTATCGCCACTGACTTCACAAAACCTCTTAAATCTGATGATAGGAAAGGTAGTACAATTGCAGCATCCATTCCTAAGCCAACCTGCCCAGACTATCAACACAAATCATTCCCAACCAACTCCTCTGAGTGGGATATGTCATTTTTATCCATCATGCCAAACCTCCAAGACAGTTGTTCAACTTAGAACTCAGTCACAATGGGATACTCTCAGGAGGAGGGCAGAAATATACAGGGATGCCCTCAGAGTATCCCTGAAGAGGTCGAACATAACCAACATATTGTGGAAGATCCTGGCCTGTGACCAACCAAAATGATGAAGTGTTTATGCAAGAAGGCACCGTACATATTGTGAGACTTTCTTGGAACACAAAAGACAAGTCAAGGAGTCAGAGTGAGCTCAGAAACATCTTAACTTTCATTGACAGGCAGACATGCAGAAAAATGGAGCTAAGACCATAAGCAGACTTGTCATGATATTATTGAATGATTGGGTAGAAAGAAGGAACTTAATGATCCACTCCTGTCCCTACTTCAAAAATACTTCATTTTTATCAGAGAAGTTTGAGGTGGCTGGTGGTCAAAAAAGTGCTACATAAATGCAAATCTCACCTATCCATCTACTCAAGCCTTAAAGCACCATTGGCCTCACATGTGGCAGCAGCTGCAGATCATCAGCCAGTTCAGACTCTATCGAATGGATCCTGTTACATTTGAGATATTGAAAAATGCATGCAAGTCACAATAGAGATGAGGAAGCTAAATGCAGACAGAAGAGCTTCAGATCATATGAAACTGACAAAGGGTGGAGAGTGAGGACTGGGTCATGACAGCATCTCAGCATTTATTTCAAACACAACAGAAATTGGCAGGTCTGGCAGCATCTATGAAGAAAAATCAGAGTTAATGTTTTGGGTCCAGTGACCATTCTCTTAATTGAGATAGCATTCTTGGTCTGCGCAGTGGTCTTGGTGAAACATTACGCTCAGCAGTGAAGAAGAAAAGTCAATGAACTTTTGCATCAGCAAGGGTAAGCACTATGATCTTTCCACTAATACCTCACATTGACAGGACTATTTATTATAACTCTACCACTGCATACAACTCTCACCAGGGCTCATGGACAACAATTCACACTCTTGCATGTTTCATGTTCACTCAACAACTCACACGCCCCTCATTCTCCCAAACTATTGACCCTTCCTGTCCTCTGTGCTTCCCACTCACTCACTGAGGAGATCTCATCACCTCTCTTCCTCCTGCATCCCACTCACTGCACTTCCACCCACTTGTACAATACCTGGTCCCTCCCTTTGATTCCTTGTTAAGGGCCTTTTTTTCAGGATCACAGCTGATGACTGGTGAAGTTCCACCAGGGCTCCAACTGTTCACATTCTAAATTAATGATCTGGATGAAGGAACTGAGGGGATTGTTGCTAAGTTTACTGATGACACAAAGATAGGTGGAGGGACAGGTAATGTTGAGGAAGTGGGGAGGCTGCAGAAAGACTGGGATAGGCAGGGAGAGTGGGAAAAGAAGGGACAGATGGAATACAATGTGGGGAAGGTGTGATGTTGTGCACTTTGGTAGGAAGAATAGAAGCATAGTCTATTTTCTAAATGGGAATGGCTTTAGAAATCTGGTGCACAAAGGGACTTAGGAATCCTAGTCCAGGATTCTCTTAAGGTTAACATGCAGGTTCATTTGGCAGTTAGGAAGGCAAATGCAATGTAAGCATTCATTTTGAGAGGGCTACAGTTCAAGAGCAGAGGTGTATTACTGAGGCTGGATAAGGTTCTGGTCAGACTTCATTTGGAAGATTGTGAGCAGTTTTAGGCCCTGTACCTAAGGAAGGATATGCTGGTGTTGGAGGGGGCCCAGAGAAGGTTTACAAGAATGATCCCAGTGATGAAGGGCTTGTCGTATGAAGAGTGATTGAGGACTCTGGATCTGTACTCAATGGAGTTTAGAATAATGAGAGGGTATCTGATTGAAACTTGCAGAATATTGAGATGCCTGGATTAGTGGAGTGAAGAAGGTATTTCTACCAATAGGAGAGACTAGGACCCAAGGGCATGACCGCAAAGTGAAGGGATGATCCTTTAGAAATGGAATGAAGGGGAATTTCTTCAGCCAAAAGGTACAACTCATTGTGGAGACCAAATCATTGAGTGTATTTAAGACAGAGAGAGACATGTTCTTGATTGGTAAGGAGATCAAGGGATATGGTGAGAAGGCAAGAGAATGGGGTTGAAAAACAAATCAGCCATTGTCAAATGGCAGAGCAAGCTCGAAGGGCTGAGTGGCCTAATTCTGCTCCTATGTTTTATAGTCTTAATGTTTTGAGTCCAATGACCCTTCAGCAGAACTTTAAAAAAGGTGAAGTACAGTTCAGTATTATGTGGTTGAGAATTTCATTGGGGAATTTCAGAACTGGTGGCATCAATTTTGTACACAACAATTAACTACAAATCTTCAACTCTCTAAGTTAAAGTAACTTTTAATATTCGGTATGGTAAAAGCTCAATGAGTCAAAAAAAAGAGAGATTGCCAACAAATGTGTATTTCGTAGAGATGTGAGATAGCTACTAAAGCCTTCAATTCCCTACAAATGGACTCAAAAAATGTCAAAAAAGAAACTTATTAAATAGCATAATATGTTTGTGAGAAGTGTCTTTATTTTTCACTTAATTCAACTGTTGGGAGAGATCTGTGGAAAAATTCAACCATACTTTCTGCCTAGTTTGCTGATCTCAGACAAGTGTGATGCAGTCTGCCATGCTGTCAATGCAGTCAATCATGTTTCCTGTATTTTCATGCTGCAGTGCAAAATCCCGGAGTATCTCGATAGCCTTTGCAGCTTCACCTGGGGAAACAGGCAATGAGAAGAAGACCATTAATCAGCCTCCTCAGGGCCTTCAGGTGAAAGTCAGCTCCGTTGTGCAATGCACTGGGTGTTCTACTTGAGAGACCAAATGGCCTAACTCTGCTCCTATATCTTACAGTCTAAACCATGACAAACTGCTGCCCTTCCCTACATGCTAAAAAACAATGCAAACCTGGCAGCATCAAAGACAATGTGTACAATGAAAGTAAGCTAAGAGCCTTAAAATTCATGCATTGATGCATGAGATGCATGCGGGTCACTTTGTATGAAGTGACCTGGCAAAAGCATGCAAGTAATGTGAATTCCCAAGGAAGCCATGAGTGTACCTGAGCACTGAAGTGAAGTCCAGAAGTAGTAACTAAGTTGGTCCAAATCCAGCCATCATGATGTGGTGACGTTAGCAGTTCGGTGATGTCTATTGCTGTGGATGAATAGTGAGAGAGGACAGTGTGCAAAGAAAATGCGAGGACATTAGGTGAAGATTGAGCTAGATGAAGGCTTGGAGAAGGAAGCAGTGAGCTTCTGATACCAGGTATCCACTCTGATTTTCATAACAGGAATTGGCATCATCCAGTTTCCCAGAAAAGGAGGGGAGACTGAGGCGCTGCATAAAGATAAGCTTAGTTGGGGCTAATAATGAGATGTAAAGAAGGCAATTGTCACTCATTAGCGAGACTCTGACTTTAAGCCTTAAGGGAAAAATTTGAGTTTTTTTCTCAAAGTTGAGATTCTGATCTTTTTCATTGTCACTGCATTTTTACAACTTTCTCAACATTGTCTACACCACTCAAGGGAACAGAAGGTTCTGCACATATTGTATTTCATATCATTTAAACTGTAGCATAACCAAAAAACTTCTTAAAATGTGGAAATGTTGGAAATACTGAACATGTCCAGCAGCACCTGTGGAAGAGAGAGAAAGTTAACATTTCAGGTAATGACTTTTTGGATTCTGATGAAAGATCACTGCTCTGACCCACAGTGGGTGCATTAGACAGAATGTTGGAGTAAAATTCAATAACCTCTTGAATTTGTCTGTGATATCATTGATCAGCACTGTGCCTGGACGGTCAGCTTGATTGACAGCTGAGCTTTCAGTTTGGGAGGGAGTCGATACTTGACTATAGCAGCAACAGCTAAATCTGGACTGACAATGGAATGGGACAGTGCAGGGCTCAAATGGAGGCAGTTGCTGACCTTGGGAATGGCTCCAGAAAGTTCTGAGGGGTGAAGATCTCAATAATTCTTAAACCGATGGTGAGATGGGGGAATGATTTAAAAGGCTTTGAGCTGGGAGATTGGATCCTGATTTCTGGAGTCCAGGTTGGGATGTAAGGTGAGAGGCCTGGGACAAAGCCTATTGGAGCAAATCTTAATCTCTGAGCATCCTCAGACAGTTGTCCTGATCCAAGGGTTAAGGGTAAAGACACTGAGCTCCTGAATGCCTTGATGAAGTTACCAGATTCTCCTCAGCTCAGGAACATGGCAGGCAGCTGTAAAGGTTTAACCACTAAAGGACATTGAGCCTCACTGTGCATTCGTCCTGTTTAAAGTTGCAAACTGTCTCCTTGGAACAGGCCAGCACATTGACCCAGCTTCTGACTTGCTGGCTGAGGTAATGATGAGCTTAATTCCGACAGTAGATCTCTCCAGCTTTAACACTCCACCTGCCCCAAACCTACCGAGTGTTAAAATTCACAGTGTCAACTCATTTAGTTCTCCACTGATATGCCTGCTATGTTGAACATTTTCTTTTATATTCCAGATTTCTAGTATCTGCAGTATTTGTACTCTTAAAATGGAACCACTCTTATATTGACATTCATCTGTCTTGGGAGTCGGTGGACTGAATCTAAGGTATACGGTCACCTCTGGATTGGACATCTTCCGTTGCGAAGCTAGAGGCCAATTCATGCATGCTACTGTCTTGCGCAGATGAATAGTGACAGCTTGAGGTTGACTGATGTTTTACATTTCTGATGGGGTCTCTTCTTCACGAACTGGTATTTTCTCTCTTCTTCGGCTTTCTCCATGTCCTTCCCAACTGCTTGTCTTCAGTCAACATCAAGGGCTTCCCCTGCATCGACTCCAACCCCAGTTAACTTAAATCCCTTGCAGATCCTTGCATTGAACATGTGAGAGACCTTTTTATCTTATACTGGGAACGAGCTCACCCTTAAAACATTGAGAAACACAACAGGAAATGTGTAACCCTACTTTGAATAACGTCAAACAATCTTTTACAGCCTGAGAGCCTCAGTGTAACGAACATGCAGAAAGACTGTACCTCCAGTAGAAATGCCCACTCAGTAACTCAGCATAATGTCAACCTAGACTTGCACTGGGAAAGCATTGAACCTGTGAAGCAGAGATGAGAATACTTCTGGGCACAACCGAAAGTTGTCTTTGATTAATGAAGGATTATCCCTTTCAAATTCATGCCACTTTAGGTTGATAGCCGCTGGCCAAGAAATAAAATACAAACAATTGTATTGAGAGCAGTGGGTTTTAGTTTGAAAGCTATTTTTCAAGCGGAAATGAAAAGGCCTGAAAAGTATTGTTTTAAAGTGGAATTCTGCCACGTATTTTTAATAGCTGTAAGGCAATATTTCCAATTTGGAATTATTTTAACATTTTTAAGTCTTTTGAACTCAACACAGAGTGGTTATCCAAGAGAAACATAACATTTACCTCAGATCTGTGAGATGTATCAACTCTTTTAATCTCTGGAGTCACATCTTGACATTTCCTTTCCTCATTGTTGAACTCCCAAGAGTTTTTTAAAGCTCTTAGTAGGAGTAAAATTCTAGCCTCCGCGTATGTTTCTTTAACTTGTTTTCTTTATAATGTTATAATCCCTGACCCATGCAGTTCCTTGTAAACATTCCCTATGGCCTGACAGAAGGTTTCCGTTAGCAGCAGCTGTTCAGAGGTTAATTTTGCTTTCCTATGACCAATGCTTCCTTTGACGCCCCCTCCTCGGAACTCAGTCAGAATGGGTACATCACAAACATGTCCCACTGGGCTTGTGAATGAGACCAGATACTTCATTCAAGTTTTTTTTTACCTAGAGTTTAACATTTTTCTCTTGATCTTCCAGTAATCTAATTGAAACATAACACAGCAAAATAATCCAAAAGCAAGGTTTTTTTATTTCACCTCATGCTTTCTTTCTCATGTCAAGTAAAATTAAGTGAGATTTAGCTTCCAGCTCAGAGGCCTTTTACACTGTAATTATACAGAAGAGGCCAAGGCCTCCACAGCCTCCAATGACCAACCTGCCATTAATCTGGGAATCCACCCAGCTCACAGGCATTAATATGCATTGTTACATTTGGAAACAGATGTTGCAGGGAGCACCATAAATTACAAGCCTGACAGGTGTGAACTTCTATTCTTCTTATAGTAAGGGTTTTCATTCTCAAGTAAGTGTCACAATTAATTTTAAGTGAAAGCAATTGTGACCCAAATTTCAGAGTGAAGACCTTTAATTTTGTTATTGAAGTCAACATTTGTTCCAGTACGGTTAAAACAGTGGCATCTACCCAACACTGTGGGAAATTGCTCAGCTATGTACTGTACACAAAGAGTGGGATAAATCCAACCTGACCCCATCGGTCTAATCTCGATCATCAGTAAAGTGATGGGAAGGTGCCAGCAACAGTGCTATCAAGCAGCACCTGCTCAGCAATAACCTGCTCAGTGATGCCCAGCTTGGGTTCTACCAGGGCCACTCAGCTCCTGACCTCACTACAACTTTGGTTTAAACATAGACAAAAGAGCTGAATTCCAGAGGTAAGGTGAGAGTGATAGTCTTTGACATCAAGGTCGCATTCAACCAAGCGTGGCATCAAGGACCCCGAGCAAAACTAGAATGAATTGGAATCAGGGGGCAAACTCTCCACTGCTTGCCATACCTGGCACATTTGAAGAAGGGCTTATGCCCGAAACGTCAATTCTCCTGCTCCTTGGATGCTGCCTGACCTGCTGCGCTTTTCCAGCAACACATTTTTCAGCTCTGATCTCAAGCATCTGCAGTCCTCACTTTCTCCACATTTGAAGATGGTTGTGGTTGTTGGAGGTCACCTCAGCTCCATGACATCTCTGCAGGAGTTCCTCAGGGTAGTGTCCTAGGCCCAACTACCTTCAGCCCACTCATTATTGACCTTCCATCCATCACAAGGTCCAAAGCTCGCCAGTGATTACATGATGTTCAGCACCATTCACGATTCCTCAGATACTAAAACAGTCCATGTTCAAATGTAACAAGATCCAGATAATATGTAGGCTTAGGCTGACAAATGGCAAGGATCATTCAAACCACACAAATGCCAAGAAATAACCATTTTCAATCAGAGACAACCTAACCACCCGCACCCAACCTTGACATTCAATGGAGTTGCCATCGCTGGATCCACCACTGTCAACATCCTGGAAGGTTACTATTGACCAGAAATGAACTGGACTTGCCATATAAATACAGAAGCTGCAAGAGCAGGTCAGAGATTAGAATATTGCAGTGACTAACTCACTACCTGATTACTCAAAGCCTGTCCACCATCTGCAAGGCATAAGTCAGGGGTGTAATGGAATACTCCCCACTTGGCTGGATATGTGCAGCTCCAACAACACTCAAGAAGCTTGACACCATCCAGGACAAAGCAGCCACTTGATTGCCACTACGTTCACAAACATCCACCAACATTCAGTTGCAGCAGTATGTACCACCTACAAGATGCACTGTAGGAATTCATCAAAGATCCTTATATGGCACCTTCCAAGCCCAGAATCATTTGTAAGAACAAGTGCTGCTGATATATGGAATTCCATCACCAGAAATTACTCTCCAAGTGACTCATCACTCCCGACCTGGAAATACATCACCGTTCATTTACTGTCACTGGGTCAACCTCCTGGAATTCCCTCCCTAATGGCATTGTTGGTCAACCTACAGCCTGTGGACTGCAGCAGTTCAGGAAGACAGCTCACCATCACATTCTGAAGAAAATTGGAGATGGGTAATAAACATCCCATGAGTGATTTAAAAAAAGGTATTTGGCTCAGCCTTTTCTGATTGCTAACAATCTTTTCTCTAAATCAGTGCTCCCCAAACTATCTCCCATCGTGGCCCCAGTTTGGTGCTTGAATGTTGCTATGAACCCAGACCTCTGTACTTCTGTGCAGCCATGGGAATGAAATGCCTGTGTAATTGATGGGGATGCTGCATGTCGCAGAAGAACCGCCTGTGGAGGGGAAAAGGTGGTGGAGGAGATACCTGCAGAGGGGTAGATGTGGGGAGAGGCCTGTAAAAGAGGGATATGTCTAATGGGAATGGGGTGAAAGTATATCTGGGGATGAGGACGTTGCTTGTGGAGGAGCATTATGAGCATCATAGGTAAGTGTGGGAGAGAAAAGAGAGAGAGTGTATCCATCGGGATGTTAAATAAAGCATAACTACCATCCCATTAAGTTTTTTAGGATAGAATTCAGGCCCAGGAGATTAGGGAATCAGGCCACGCCTACTGTTAAATAAAAATGCACCATTTAAAAGTGTCTCAGAGCAGTCAGGACAGGTTTGGAGCTTCACTGCAGCTATTACTGCATCAGAGCTGGCAACCCCACAATAATGGCTGCTGACCCCACTGGAGGTCACGACCTCCATTCTGAGAAGCCCAGCAATAAACACTTACACCTTCATTTGCTCATTAATACCAATGAGAAAGCTGTTTAAAAAGTGGTCAATGTTGTCAGATCACTCTTGTTTACATGAGAAGCAGAATTGAAATTTGCAATTTACTCTGATCATTTCTTTCAGGCTCAAAAAACCATTAAGTAGGCCTGGATGCTGGATTGTTTGTGACATATGTAATTGATATAGCTGAATATGTGGAGTAAATTTGCAGACGAGACAAAGATTTGTTGGAAGTGAGGAGGAAGGTCATGGGTTCCAAGAAGATACATACAGTATGGTCAGATGGGCAGATCAGTGGTAGATAGGTGGAACGTAATGCTGAAAAATGCGAGGTGATGCATTTTGGAAGAGGTTTCAAAACAAGGGAGCATCAATGAATGGCAAGGCACTAGGAAGCTCAGCAGAACAAAAGGACTTGAGGAGCATAGATTATAAGAGCAGTGAGGTCATGTTGGAATTTGCAAAACTTTGGTGAGGTCACACCAGAAGTATTGTATGCAATTCTGGTTGCCTCACTACAAGAAGGATGCAATTGCACTGGATGCCATGCAGAGGAGATTCACCAAGATGTTGTCTGGGATGGACCATTTTACCCATGAAGGAAGGCTAGAAAGGCTCAGGTTGTTTTCTTTGAAGCAGAGAGCATTGGGGACTGTATACGATTCTGATGGGCATGGACAGGTGAAGGGTCAAAACAAGAGGGCATAATTTTATGGTGAAGGGCAAAGACTTAGAGAGGAGTTCAGGAAAACATTTTTCACCCAGAGGGTGGTGGAATCTGGAATCTACTGCCTCAGAGGGCAAGTATGGGCAGCAAATGTCACAACTGCTTGGATGAGCACTTGAAATGTTCTGATAGTGTAGTCAGGTTTGTGCAGATTTGATGGGCCAAAGGGCCTCTTCTGTATAAATGACTCAATGACTCTTAACTGCCAAAGTGATTGTGAAACCTTCAATACAAACCCTATTATTTGTATCAGACTCATTTTGTCACCCTCCAACCATTCTCCCAAGCATGGACCCCTTTCTCTTCATGGCAAACAGACCTGTCAACCTGGGCACAGCACAGTTCCAGCAGATCTTTCCCCATGAAAATAATAACTGCCTGGCTAGCTCACTCTCACTCGTCCGACGCCTCTCTCTGGCATTCTGAAACATCTTCTCTTGGGAAAATGGAAAATGAGAGACTGACCATTTTCCTTTCTGGTAGTGTATAACCCTCCTAATTGACATTACAGTCTGAATGGGGAGAAAGTGAGGACTGCAGATGCTGGAGATCAGAGCTGAAAATGTGTTGCTGGAAAAGCGCAGCAGGTCAGGCAGCATCCAAGGAACAGGAAAATCGACGTTTCGGGCATAAGCCCTTCTTCAGGAATCCTTTTAACCTACTGCGAATCCTCTTACAAGGATGCCTTCCTTGAAGAAGCTCTCTTCCTCCCTCCACAAGGATTTCAGTGAGTCCCTCTCTCACTGCACACCCCAGGTCATCTCCTCTGCACAGAAGCTCTTCAGCCACGTTCTCAAACAGACTCCCTACCACAGCCACATCTCCTTCCTCAGATTCCTGAAGAAGGGCTTATGCCCGAAACGTCGATTCTCCTGTTCCTTGGATGCTGCCTGACCTGCTGCGCTTTTCCAGCAACACATTTTCAGCTCATTACAGTCTGAATGACCTTATTACTGCACTGTCATATCTTCCTTCTCTGATACATTTTCTCCCAAACACTACCCGCATTGCTTGCACATCGAATGTTAGGTACAGACGCATTCTTCAATTACATTGTGTGACTAATGGACATTGATTGACCCTTTACTCATTTCCCATACCCTCCAGCCACATGACCCCAATGTGTGCACCTTCATTGTGAACTATGTTAATCACTCACTTTTGCTAAACAGAGAAGGATGTCTCTTCTCTTATAGCAGTCCAAATGACCCATAGCTGCTGACCTCCCCTATAACCTTTAACCAGGTTTGATCGGTCCATTGGGTTTGTCTCCTTATTTTATCATGTGGCATTAGAAGATCGTGCTGATTTGCCTCATAAAATTCAGCACAATTCAAACCAATATAGATTTGACACACATATTTTATAATAGATGTGCAGTGTATACTTAGAGCCTCAACACTTTAAGAAACCATGTTAAAATTACTTTCATAGGCTTTATCTCAGACTGGTTTTCTTATCAGTCAGACCAGCCTTGTTCTAATGGATTTAAAAAGATAGTTGCCTAACTGGAAATGCTCGATTTTATAATGCCTGGATAATTAAGTATTTCCAAAGTTTAAGGAGCAAGGTTCCTAAAATAAAAATTTCTAATTGTTTGAATTATCCAATGTTGTCAAATTAATTACATCCATTAGCTTGTAATCTGACACTATTTGTTAGAAATATTTGGTTTTATTTTGATATGGTAAAAACTTTGAAATGATTGAAGTTAAAATGGCTGGTTGTTACCATTGAGGATGCTAAGGGAAAATACCAATTATTTCAAGGTTCCTATTTCAACCTTTCTCCAATAGCTAAAGCATGGTCTCTTCAGTATTGGAGATTGTGAGGTGATTTGCTCAAGGTGTTTAAATTATTTTACTGGGTGAGTATGGCAAAATGATTTCTTCTGGTTTTGAACAAGGGGTTATCATCTCATTGTTAGAACTGAAGCATTCAGGACTCGCAGGCAAAGAAAAGCAGAAATCTAGAATTCTGTTTCCAAAAGTCTCTGAATGCTCGGATTTAATAACAGAAGACAGAATTACTAGAAGTAGGAGTGGACTGATTGGGCCCTTAAGACTGCTCCATCATTAAATACGATCACACATAAACTCTTACCTCAAATCACTTTCCCATTTTCTCCCCATAACCCTTGTTACTACTGTCAAACTTGGTCTCTGTCTTGAATATACTCAATTAACAGAAGCTTCACAGCCCTCTACTTTAAGAAACCCAGAGATTCAGACATATGAAGAAATTGCCAACCCCTGATCCTGACTCAATAGCTAATTCTAAACTCTCCAACAAGGGAAAATGATCTCTCAGCCCGTCAAGGCATCAAAGAATTTTCACCTCTTATCCTTCTACGACTCAGAACTATAAACTTATTCTGCACAATCTCTCCTCATCAAACATTAGTTCCCTTGCAATAAAATGCAACATGCTATGTGCCTTCTCAATAGCTCACTTGTATGTGATTGTATACATCTATTTAAAAATATGCTGCTTTTCTCTTCTTCCTATCAAAGTGGATAATTTTATATTTAGCCCACATTCTATTGCATCTGCTGCTTTTTGCTTACTTAGACAATCTAAATTCCATTGAAGCTTCTGTGTTTCTTCCTCAGTTTACTTTCAATTTAGATTTGTAAAGTTGCAAACTTGGACCTCCATCCAAGCCACTAAAATAGTCAATGACATAGATCGTGGCCAAAGTTTTGATCTTTGCAACCTATTGAACTGAAAGTAACTCATTTATTCCAATTTCTTTTGTTTCTGTAATTGGTTTGAATAGAGCACGATTGCACACAGTTGGGTGAAATGAAAAAAGTTCTATCAAATAAAATGTATCGAATACTGTTGGGAGACATGGAATTAATTGCCATCAGTGTAATGGGATAATTAAAGTTTTCAAGGCTAAAACATTAAACTTTTGTTGGGTAAGGATATAAAGAAATATGGGCCAGAAACAAATAAAGTTGTTCAGATCAGCATGGTGTAAGAGAATAATGAAGGTGGCCAGAGTAATGTCTTACATCTTTTGCTTTGTTCATAAAGGTTTATTTTCAGGTATTTCTGAAAGTTAGTATGTTATCTGAACATTGGTCTTGCTGTTCATTATCAAGTTAATCCCTGATTTGTAATGATAAGCAAATAATTGCATATAAATCACCAATAACAATAAAGAACAGTGTTTAGTTCAAAAATTGATTTGCAAAATACAAGGCAGTTCGGGAGTCAACAATTATCCTCAAAGCTTTCTCCAAAGAACAGAATAAAAATCATCGAGCGTTTCAGTCTCAGATCACTCTCAGATAGATGAGCTTCATTGCATTCTAGGTGCAATCTCAACTGAACTGCTAGGATTACATTGCTAAGATTATTCAAGGAAAAGTATCCAGAGTAACTGACAGAAAGGCAGTGCATAAAAATTAGATTTGCGTAAAGAACATCTTGGTTCTTTGCACAATCTGTTGCTCGTGGGTTTGAATGGAAGCAGGTGGGTAAATCCCAATGCAAAAGCCTCACAGTACTTACTGAATCAATCAGCGTAGCTGGTCAAGTAGTTTATCAAATCACAATTACTTCTAAGCCCATCTCTAATTCAAGGCAGGCCAAATCAAAAAAATGCTCCTGCATCTTGTATGATAACATCTTAAATAGAACAAGCATTCCACTTTATTGCAGTAACAATGCTTCCATTGAACTGAGTAACAATGCATATGAAATTTCAACCAAGTGACCGTGCAGAGTATATAAAGGGTCACCAAGCTTAGAGTGATTATTTTTCAGTTCAATTATTCCATTTGGGCTTTCTAGTAAGTTGTTATTCAAACTTGTCAAGAGAAATCTTGTCAAAACTAACTTCCTCCATAGCCCTTTCCCACAATCTCTCTTCATGCTATTTAGAATGAGAGAAAGTGAGAATAGCCAAGCCAAGGCCCTCTTACATCATTCAGTTACCAATAATCAATTACTGGGGCTCTGGCTTATTTGCATACATTTAATGGTCTAATTCAGAGCTTATTCTCCAATCAAAATATCTGCCATTCAAAACATTAACAATGTACTATATTGTAAATGTTATGAGAAGAATAAACATTGACTTAAATTGGCCACAGTAATCAGTGAAATAGGTTGAGCCAAGAATTGTTGAAGTTTCACAAATTGGGATGAAAGACTTGCTTGAAGATTGCAGTTTGAAAGAAAAAGAAGCTGGACACAAGAACATACAAATGAGCCACATTTCAGGCAGCAGCTTTGGGAAGAGAAGAAAGAAGGATGATGGATTTGTAAAGCAGAATTGAAAGGTTTTATCTCTCTCTCTTTTTCTCTCAGCCTCTCTACCTGTCAGTGAGCTGAGGTACTTATGTTCACGAGCCTGGGTTAACCACCATTATGCTGTAGCGATCACAGCCAAAGAACCACCCTCAAATCACCCCTGCCTAGTAGGGAAAGAAGCAGCCAGACAGTCAAACAGAAACATGACAAAGGAAGGACCCTCTCGGTCTGAGTGCTGTCAACCAGTGCATTGAAAGGAAACAATGCAAAGGCATTCCAATTAACCTGAAAAGCCAAGAATTCAAGAATTGACTGCTTAATTATTGATGTCCATGGCCTTCTCTTCATAACCAATCCTGTACCTGGCCCAAATATCTTTTAAATTTTATCACATCTTTGAACTCACTTCTCATTTCCAATTTTCTTTTACATTACATTACATTACAGTGTGGAAACAGGCCCTTCGGCCCAACAAGTCCACACCGACCCGCCGAAGCGCAACCCACCCATACCCCTATATTTATCCATTACCTAACACTACGGGCAATTTAACATGGTCAATTCACCTGACCTGCACATCTTTGGATTGTGGGAGGAAACCGGAGCACCCGGAGGAAACCCACGCAGACACAGGGAGAATGTGCAAACTCCACATAGTCAGTCGCCTGAGGCGGGAATTGAACCCGGGTCTCAGGCGCTATGAGGCAGCAGTGCTAACCACTGTGCCACCGTGCTGCCCACAATTTGTCACTTTATATTATTTCTTCTTGTCCTTAGTAACTAATAAAATCAATCTTATGTTAAGTTAATAAAGGATTTTAAATTGGCTCACTTTAAAATTTAAATTCATTTGATTTGGAGAAAGGTATTCATAAGGGAAGGATCCTTTGTAAATTAAACTTGTTGCTACCAACCGAGGGTAGATGCTGAAAAAAGAAGGGGAGCCAATCCATCCCTGCTTCCCTGTGTCATATTTTGGAGTACTCTACCTGGAACATCAACCAAGTATAAGGAACAAGAAGTGGACACATTTCCCAATTTTTGAGCAGTTAGCAAAATAGTTAAAAAGGCCAATCCAACAAAGACAGTGTTATTGCAGGCTAAGTGGTAAAGCTCATGAAGTTTATTCTTTCTTGCCAAAGCAGTGTGAAATTGGCAATGAGACAGGGAAAGGGTCTAATCAGGGGGACAGTTTTAAGTTTCTCATTGACGTGTATACATCTTTAGTGAAAAACCGCTTACATTACAGAGAACAGGATTAAATTACAAACCAGGAGGTCTAAAAGGCCTCTCTCACCAAGTGATGGATTCGCATCACAAACTAGAAGCTGTTCTAGTCAATTGTCCAAGGACACTTACATCATTGATATGTAACTAACTATACATACCTCAACTCTATCAGTATTCTATCGACTTGACTTATATTACAACATTAAGTACATTTATACATTAATATCTATCTATCTTTCTTATACCTTAATTATGCCACCAACAACGACAGCCCCATGATGGTACCTGCATGGAGTGTCCTTGCAGAGTCCACTGCATTCTGGCACATAGGATCCGTGGTAGCCACCGACAGTAAAATGCCAAATACTTTATCTGCCATTGAAGATTTGTAAGATCCCTAAAGTCAGAGCAACTGTTAAGTGAGAAATATTCTGGGCACATGACTTGAAACATTGAATCCCAAGAAACTTTAGGAGACTGCTGTTTTGTTCATAACATTTCCCCCTTGCACCCATAACAAATCTAAAACAGGCAAGTTTGGACCCTCCGATATGTTCCTTGATTTCTTTGTTAAGATGTTTATATTTCTTGTTGGTTCTTCTTAAAGATTATGTTCAGTTTCCAAAGTTGTTCCTCCTTGACCTTAACACATGTCTTGCTATATGCTGTCCATCCATATATTCCTGCATTCTCTTGTAATTAAATTAAAAATCCACAGACTTGCCCCAAAAAGAGGGTCCAAGGAAGTTCCTGTGGAGTGAAGAGTGAGGCTTTAGCTCAGGAGTCTTTGACAAGGAAGTTGAGTGAAGTGATTACGCCACAGTTGAAGAGGGTGAAGACATGACTGCCAAGCTGGTTCAGTGTGCTACGTGCTTGATGTGGGAGGTCAACGACTCTGGTGTGTCTGGCTCGTATAAGTGTGGAAAGTGTGTGCACGTTCAGCTACTGATAGAGCATATTGCAGCACTGATGAAAGAACTCAAGGACCTTAGGCTCATCCAAGAGAACGAGATCTTTCTGGGCAAGACCTTCAGCGAGGTTATTACACCGACCATACCAGAAGAGAGCAGAAGAGAGCAGACGATGAGGAAGGCAGGGAGGAGACAGGTGCAAGAGACCCCGGGGGAAGTACCTGTCAGGAACAATTTAAATCTTTTGGAAACTGTAGAGACAGATGACACTACCAGTCCACGAGGCGGCCAGGTCTGTCAGTCAAAAGTTGGCGTGGAGGCAGAGTGGAAGAGTCGGACATCGCACAGAGCAGTGGTAATAGGGGACTGCATAGTGAGAGGAACTAACCGGGATTTTTGTGGCAGCAGGCAGGACTTAAGGATAGTGTGTTGCCTTCCTGGTGCCAGGGTTAAAGACATCACAGACAGAGTGCAGGAAATCCTCAAGGACGAAGGTGAAGAGCCAGAGGTGGTGGTACATGTCGGCACAAATGATGTCGGGAAGAAGAGGAGGAACATACTACAGTGGGACTTCGGAGAACTAGGAAGAAGGCTGAAAAGCAGGACGTCCAAGGTGGTTATCTCCGGTTTGCTTCCAGTTCCTCGGGCTGGTGAGGCCAGAAACAGGGAGATAATGGACTTTAACGTGTGGCTGGGGAACTGGTGCAGGAAGCAAGGATTTAACTTCTTGCATCACTGGGGTATGTTTTGTGGTAAGCATAAATTATACAAGAGAGACAGTTTGCACCTTAATAGGTTGGGGACCAGCATTCTGGCAGGCAGGTTTGCTACTGCAACACAGCTGCGTTTAAACTAAGTAACAGGGGGGAGGGGACAAACTGAATGTTTAAGAAGGAAATTGGAGGGAAAGTTAGAACAAGGGAAGTCAAGAAAGACAACTGTATCAATGAAGCAGAAAATTCATAAAGGGATCATGCTGTAAGGTTGAGTGAAATAGGAGTTGATGGGAAGGGTGAGGGCAGTAACAAATTAAAAATACTATACATGAATGCACGAAGCATTAGAAATAAGATGGATGAGCTTGAGGCTCTTTTGGAAATTGGCAGATACGATATTGTGGGAATAACTGAGACGTGCCTTCAAGTGGACAGGGCCTGGGAAATGAATATTCAAGACTACACGTGCAATCGTAAGGACAGACTGACGGGCAGAGGGGGTGGGGTGGCCCTGTTGGTAAGGGATGATATTCAGTCCCTTGCATGGGAGGACCTAGAATCAGGAGATGTAGAGTCAGTATGGATAGAGCTGAGAAATTCTAAGGGTAAAAAGACCCTCTTGGGAGTTATCTACAGGCCCCCAAACAGTAGTCTGGATGTCAGATGTAAGTTGAATCAGGAGCTGAAATTGGCCTGTCGCAAAGATGTTACTACAGTTATTATGGGGGATTTCAACCTGCAGGGAGACTGGGAGAATCAGGATGGTATAGGACCTCAAGAAAGAGACTTTGTGGAGTGCTTCAGAGATGGATTTTTAGAACAGCTGGTGCTGGAGCCGACCAGGGAGAAGGCAATTCTGGATCTGGTATTGTGCAATGAACCAGAATTGATCAGGGACCTCGAAGTGAAGGAGCCACTGGGAAGTAGTGACCATAATACAATAAGCTTCAATCTGCAATTTGAGAGGGAGAGGATACAATCGGAAGTGACAATATTTCAGTTGAATAAAGAGAACTATGGAGCTATGAGGGAGGAGCTGGCCAAAGTTCAGTGGTGCAATTCCCTTAGCAGGGATGACAGTGGAGGAACAATGGCAGATATTTCTGTGTATAATGCAGAAGATGTTTCGAGCATGAAGAAGATGCAGGATCAGTTCATTCCAAAAAGGAAGAAAGATCCTAGGAGGAGGCATGGGTGGCCGTGGCTGACAAGGGAAGTTAAGAAACATGGTGTACAAGAACAGAGCTGAAAATGTGTTGCTGGAAAAGCGCAGCAGATCAGGCAGCATCCAAGGAGCAGGAGATTCGATGTTTCGGGCATGAAGAAGATGCAGGATCAGTTCATTCCAAAAACGAAGAAAGATCCTAGGAGGAGGCATAGGTGGCCGTGGCTGAAGAAGGGCTCATGCCCAAAACGTTGATTCTCCTGCTCCTTGGATGCTGCCTGACCTGCTGTGCTTTTCCAGCAACATATTTTCAGCTCTGATCTCCAGCATCTGCAGTCCTCACTTTCTCCTGGTGTACAAGAACACCCAGATCTCTTTGTACTGCCCCTTTACCTAAATTGATTCCATTTAGGTAGTAATCTGCCTTCCTGTTCTTGCCACCAAAGTGGATAACCATACATTTATCCACATTAAACTGCATCTGCCATGCATCTGACCACTCACCTAACCTGTCCAGGTCACCCTGTTATCTCCTAACATCCTCCTCACATTTCACCCTGCCACCTAGCTTAGTATCATCAGCAAATTTGCTAATGTTATTACTAATACCATCTTCTATATCATTAATTGTAAAAAGCTGCGGTCCCAGCACTGATCCCTGCGGTACCCTACTGGTCACTGCCTGCAATTCCGAAATGGAGCCGTTTATCACTCCTCTTTGTTTCCTGTCAGCCAACCAACTTTCAATCCAAGTTAGTACTTTGCCCCCAATACCATGCACCCTAATTTTGCTCACTAACCTCCTATGTGGGACTTTATCAAAAGCTTTCTGAAAATCTAGGTACACTCCATCTACTGGATCTCCCTCATCCATCTTCAGAGTTACATCCTCAAAAAATTCCAGAAGATTAGTCAAGCATGATTTCCCCTTCATAAATCCATGCTGACTCTGACCTATCCTGTTACTACTATCCAGATGTATCGTAATTTCATCCTTTATAATAGACTCCAGCATCTTTCCCACCATTGAGGTCAGACTAACTGGTCTATAATTTCCTGCTTTCTCTCTCCCACCTTTCTTAAAAAGTGGTACAACATTAGCCACCCTCCAATCCGCAGGAACTGATCCCGAATCTATCGAACTCTGGAAAATAATCACCAACGCATCCACGATTTCTCGAGCCACCTCCTTCAGTACCCTGGGATGTAGACCATCAGGCCCCAGGGACTTATCAACCTTCAGACCTAACAGTCTCTCCAACACCAATTCCTGGCAAATATAAATTCCCTTCAGTTCAGGTCCTTCAGCCACTGTTACCTCAGGGAGATTGCTTGTGTCTTCCCCAGTGAACACAGATCTGAAGTACCAATTCAATTCTTCTGCCATTTCTTTGTTCCCTGTAATATATTCCCCTGTTTCTGTCTTCAAGGGCCCAATTTTAGTCTTAACCATTTTTTTGCCTTGCACATACCTAAAAAAACTTTTACTATCCTCCTTTATATTTTTGCCCAGTTTACCTTCGTACCTCATTTTTTCTCTGCATATTTCCTTCTTAGTAATCCTCTGTTGTTCTTTAAAAGCTTCCCAGTCCTCCATTTTCCCACTTATCTTTGCTATGTGATACTTTTTCTCTTTTAACTTTATATGTTTCTTAACTTCCCTTGTCAGCCACAGCCACCCATGCCCCCTCCTAGGATCTTTCTTCGTTTTTGGAATGAACTGATCCTACATCTTCTTCATGCCCGTAACATCGATTCTCCTGCTCCTTGGATGCTGCCTGATCTGCTGCGATTTTCCAGCAACATATTTTCAGCTCTGTTCTTGTACACCAGTCAATGAAGGTAAGCATGCAGGTACAGCAGGCAGTGAAGAAAGCTAATAGCATGCTGGCCTTCATAACAAGAGGAATTGAGTATAGAAGCAAAGAGGTTCTTCTACACCTGTACAGGGCCCTGGTGAGACCACACCTGGAGTATTGTGTGCAGTTCTGGTCTCCAAATTTGAGGAAAGACATTCTGGCTATTGAGGGAGTGCAGCGTAGGTTCACGAGGTCAATTCCTGGAATGGCGGGACTACCTTATGCTGAAAGACTGGAGCAACTGGGCTTGTATACCCTTGAGTTTAGAAGACTGAGAGGGGATCTGATTGAGACATTTAAGATTATTAAATGATTGGACACTCTGGAGACAGGAAACATGTTTCCGCTGATGGGTGAGTGCCGAACCAGAGGACACAGCTTAAAAATACGGGGTAGACCATTTAGGACAGAGATGAGGAGAAACTTCTTCACCCAGAGAGTGGTGGCTGTGTGGAATGCTCTGCCCCAGAGGGCAGTGGAGGCCCAGTCTCTGGATTCATTTACAAAAAGAGTTGCCTGAAATGTGTGCTAGCATTTCTATATCAGCTTCACAGCTTCAACACTCCTCCTCAGTGTACAGTCTACCTCTATTTACAGTAATCCTGGGGGATATAAGTTACTCTGTATGAACAATCCATTAATTAGTCTTGATGCCATAATATTGTACGAGGTGTTTGTGACAAAATCAGTTTTAAAATAACTAATCCCAGGTCCTTGACTTCTGAGTTCGAGCCATTTGGCCATTTCCAATCCTGTGTACTATCTCAGACATTATGTGTTCCACACCAGGGTGATTTAGGGACTCGCCAATTTTTACTGTCGGATTGGTATTTTTGTGCAAAAGCCTCAATTTCCTTCAGGATCTTCAGTTCTCCTAATATTTGCACAATATCTAAGTTATTCTAACCTGAGAACTGAAAAGTGACCCTAAAGACAGGGATGTTCTGAAACCTCACATTTCCTAATGATGGCAGCAAGGAGCTGCACTTCAAGGTTAGGTAGACCTAGTGTTCCGTCTTTATCTTTGGCGTGTAAACTGCCATCAGTTAAATGGGTGAGAGGTGGAGACATTGTTTAGTGCATTCCGAATTATTAAACTGAGTTTATGGAGGGTGTGTTGAGATACTTCTGTAAAGATCAGATGGTAATATATTCTGGAGATGATATATGCTCTGCTTTGTTCTTCAGGTGAAGTAAAATTGGCCCAATTATGATGGGCCTGCACTTTTTTGCATTTCTCAGGCATTCCTACTCTTCAATTTTAGAAATCAAGACAATTCAGCTCTTCTTGAGAGATTCTAGAATTGAGCACAATCTCAACCATAGGCAGATGTGTGGCATCTCTATTATGGATATCTTGAATGTCATCCAGCCTTATCCCATCTGGGCCTCCTGAACTCCTTAGGTCTGTCTCCATGATAGATAAATAACCTCTTCATCCTGTAGGCATTAATTGTCCATTATCCGTCTGACTTAGTACTTTGTAAATTTACTAATATTCACCTTATTGTTTGACTCTGGATGTTTAGATATGAAGTTGCTCTTTGGAGAGAGGACATAAATATATGACTGGTGCATTTATAATCTACTGGGGTATTTAATGTTTATCCCTTTTATAAAGCATTTGAGTTTCTGTGAACCTTTTGGGCCCATAGTTTCTTCTCACTTTTTTGTGTTCTCTCTGTCATGCCATTTAAGCTTTCTTAAGTTTTGATTGGGGTTAATTTTACTTAATGCTGAAAAGATTTTAAAATATTTGTTGTAGCCAACTAAGGGGGTTGAAAAGAAGGGGTGTAATTCACTCCTCCTCACATGGCCACAACGTTGGTATCAGGTTAACATAATTCATCTTGCAAAATCATCCATTTTTCAATGATTTTATCATTCCTTAAGAATAGGTATCCACACCTTTAATTAATTCTAGGTGCATGTTGTGAATGTGAGAGAAGTAAGTTTTCTCAGTGCTATTGCACAGTCAGAAATCCCTGTACAGGTGCAAAGTCTCAAATTCCGTTATCCAAAAATTAGCAATGTATGAAATCTAGACATTTTTAAGCTACCATACATGAATTTTAATTATCATTGGACAAGTAAAATAACATACAAACTTGTTTGGTTAGGTGCTACATTGGTATGGTGATGTGCAAACTAGTTATGCACTTGTCTATTCCCTGAGTTCAGATGATACTTGATTTCACCTGAACTGGTTCACCTGGGTCCACCCCATTCAAACCCCCGTGTCCGAGAATCGGCAAGTTCTGAAATCTACAGGAACTAGATCCAAAAATCACCAGATTTGACCCACTGTACCTATACTTCATTCTGCACATTTCCAAATGTGGAAGTATGATTCTGGCACATTTCAAAGTCAGGATGTTATCATTCTATAATATGAGAACCAATACTAGAAACAGATGTTGGTAAAACATTTAACTCAGCTATGCATAATACATCTGGTTAAATATCCTTCTGTTTCTTTATGCTCAGAATCTGTCAGTAAATCACCATTTCCTTAGATCTTAATACAACTGTGACATAACCAATATCTGTGACATAATCAAAAAACAGTTGTTAACGAGGTATTAAAAATACAAGCACATGAACAAGAAGTAGATGCTTAGTTGATCAGAGATATTTTTCATAATGTAATTTGTCATTTAGCCATTCAAAACCTCCAACAAAATAATCAGAATGGGAGACCTGAAGAGAATTTGGACTAATCTTACAAACCACATTGCAATTATGTTTGTGGAACTTGTTTCTGCATGATTGTGACACATCTGCCATTTTTTAAATACCCTGTGCAACAGAGCATTCACATGAAATTTAAAATGTAATTTGTTCATCATTGTTTGCTGTACAATGGCTTGCTGTGACTTCCCTGAGATGGAACTCTGAAATTACATCTTACTTTCTTACATAAATGTGTCAGTGAAACACCAGCAGCCTAATAGCAAATCATCTTGTGCTGCATTCTTCAATTCACCCATAGAAAAAAAATCATGTCAGGATTAAATTACATTTTTCGAAAAGTTCAAAGGTAGCAATATTTTTCGCTTTTATTGTTCCTTTATGAATAAATGCCTTTGAGCACTCACTTTCATTAAGTGCTAGCTAGACTTTAAATTACTTATTAGCGTCAGGATAACTTATCTGTTTATATACCTCCAAGTACAAAGGAATCATCAGACAGAAAAGCTAGTGCATTGTATAGCTTTTATTAAGTGGTAATTGTTAAATGTAAAGTATACCAATAGTGATTGTTGAATTCAAGAGACACATCATAAAATAACTCACTCTAGCTTCAGATTAGTCAAGGTGAAAAAATTTCATTTCAACAACTTGTATTTGCAAAGTGCCCACAGTGTGGAAAATGTCCCATGGCATTTTACAAAGGGGAGGAGGAGAAAAGTAAACTAATGAATAAAATAGAGAATACCATATTCAAAGAAGATCCATGAAGCATCTTTCAAGCTTGAAAGGTGAATTTACCATGTAGAAAGGTACAGAACCATGTAAACCAGGACGACTCTGATTTATTATCAGATTGCTAAGTAGCAAACATAAGTTAATTGAACTGGCTTGGGGCAGCAGTTATGATTCTACAATTAGCCTCATCATCCTTGGAATAGAAAGAAAAAAATTATAGTGTTGTATGTACACCTCAACCCAATCTGCACCTGTTCTCTATAGCTGCCACCATTATCTTTGGGTTAGAGTACACAGGGAGTGCATATTCTAGTGAGGCAGCGGAAAATCACTGAGTGTACCAGCTAGAAAATGCTCTTAAATTGAACAAGAAATAATTTGTTTCATGTTAGCAATGACCATTATGACCAAGTGAGGAGTGGTGAATTAGCACCCTGTATTTTAACCCCTTCTTGGTTGGTCACAACAAATGTTTTTAATACTCAGCTATCACACTGACATAGTACTAAAATTAAAGAAGCAATTGCAAAGTTTCCTTGCATGTAGAAAAAACTGAATTTTATTACTTACTAAACCCAAGAAAAATAATAAAATGTGTCATCAGACAAACAAACAAACACAGGTAATGAGTTCTTTTGAAATAAAATGGAGACAGTGTCTGATACAGACAGGAGAAACGAAGGTTACATAGTTTAAAATCCTTAGAGTCCTTGAGATCATAACTGTTGACCAATATCCATAACAGTGGCAACATTCGTAGACATCCTTGCATTATTGGGTAATGGTTGTTTTTGCAGTTCACTTTTTCAGTCAACATTGTCTTCTGAAGTTGAGAAAAATAGGGGAGATGGTGAAAGAGAGATTTCCGAATAAAAAGCGAAAGTGAAACTAATAGAATGTCATAATTTATGGTGAAAATTTAACATAACAGTAGGGAGGTTACACTTCACTTATACAGGGCATTAGTGAGATCACATCAGGAGTACTATATGCTGAATTGTTCACCTTATTTAAGGAAGAATGTAAATGCATCAGATAAGCTGAAAAAGGTTTATCAGAGTCTTACCAGGAATGAAGGAACTATCTTACAATGAATTGTTAGACAGGCTAGGCATGTATTTGCTGAAGTGTAAGAGAGGAAGTGGAGACTTGATTGAAAAATGTAAGATGCTGAGATGCCTTGACAATACAGGTGTGGAAAGGATGTTTCCTCTAATGGGAGAATCTAGAACTAGGGGCCACTGTTGAAAAATAAGTGTTAACTCATTTAAAACAGTGATTAAATGGTTTTATTTTCTCCCAGAGAATTGTGAGTCTTTGCAATGTCCTTCCTGAAAAGCTAGCGGAAGCAAAGTCTTTAGATATTTTTAAGACAAAGGTGGATGGTTATTGGTAAGCAAAGCACTGAAAAGTTGTCGGGGTAGCATAAGTATAGATTTAAGGTTACATTCAGATCAGCCATGATCTTATTACATGCTATTGCAAGCCTGAGCGGTTCAACAACTTACTCCTTCCTGGTCCATGTTTATATGTTTCAATTCTTGTCAGTACAAATTCCTCTTGCCTCCTTTCTGCTCTGATGTTCAAAAACAGGTACTGAAATATGGTTTATTTGTCTATTCCTAAGTCTGGTTACATGATCATTCCAAGCCAAACAATTGTAGGCAACTTTAGATGTCCCGTAAGGACAATTATCATACAAGTGTGAATCAAAACAGGACATGTGAATTTGTTGACACTGAATAAGTTCCCTGATCTTTATGTCTTTAGATAAAATGGTTTACTTTAGTCTCTATCAGTGGTCAGCTGATCACAGCAGACATTTATGTCAGTACTTTTCATTTCTTGTAAAGTCATTTTATTCCATGAAAGCCTCAGGTATAATAACCAGATGATAGAAGTTGAAATTTGATCATCCATAGTTAGGACAATGATAACACCTCTCCAGCATGACTGATATGCATCAACAATATTTCTCATTTCTGAAGAGGGCAACACACCATTACAAGTCAATATGAAATAATAAGATACAAATTTGAATGAGAACAGACACACATTTGTATTCACTTTCTTTATCCAAACCTGGGTTCAAAGAAAGCTTTGGGACTAGCAATTTGATTTGTTCCCTGAAATGTTTTAACCCTTTAGTACCCTGTTCTATAATCATATACTAGTTTCAGGCATTTTTACAAATGTATTTTCTAGGAGGTTGTTGAGTGGTAAGCTGAGGTTTGCTTTCTGTTGAGTGTTCAGACTTGCATCCTACATCTCAATCTCATTTAACCTTACATTGATCCAATTGGACTGGTTGAGAGTTGAAACTAAATGTGGAATTCTTCCCTCCTGGTGTTAAAAATACTGGTGATTGAGATGATTAATTAAAATAACAGTGCAAAAATCGGATGCTCAACATCAAGAAAAACTTGCCTCATTTAGTCCTCAAGCCTTAGACAGCAAATTCAGGATCTCACCCTGTAGTGGTGACAAGTTGATTTCCATTAATTTGAATCCCATCAGTAATCCAAGCTTGCCTTATTAGCATTGCACTTCCAATCTTCCTCACCACCAGTGAGAAACTTGTGAGCATAAAAATTTGACTGGAACCACAGAATGGGTGTCCGGCAAGATTTGTACATTGCAGCTCATGAAATCCTATGCCAGCAATGTAGCTTCCCTTTACATTGAACTGCTTCTTATGTATAGGGTCACTTTAAGGAGACAACAAACAGAGTTGGTAAATGAGAACCAGATAATGTAGCATGCTAGTATTTCCAGAAGGCATTCAATAAGGTTTCACATAACCAGATAGGAGCTCATGGCACTGGGAGTTATGTTTTTGCATAGTCTGAGGATTAACTAACACACATAAGCCCCGTGAGTCAGAACCAATGCGTCTTTTTTAAGTTGAAAAGTTATACCTAATGGAGTACCATAATGAGCAGTCCGAGGGCCTCAGTTATTTAATAACTATATTAATGACTGGGAAGATTGGGCAATATATCCAAGTCTGCTAATGATACAAAAGTAGTTCAGAGATCATGTTGTGATGATGATGTAAGATATTTGCAAAGTGATATAGATAGATCAAGTGAGATAGCAGATGGAATTTAATGCAGAAAAGTGTGAGGTCATGCAGCTTGGTCAGAAGAATCAAAAGATACACTTTTATTTAACTAGAAAGAGAGTCCAAAATAGTATAACACAGAGGGATCTGGGTGTTCTTGTGCATGAAACACATAAGTTAGCAAGTAGGTGTAAGAGGAAATTAAGAAGGTGAATTGAATTGATGCATTTACTGATACAGGGTTGGAGGTTTAAAAATGGAGATGTCTAGTTACAACTATATATGATGTTGTTCAAACTGAACCTGGAATATTATGAACAGTTTTGGTCTCCATATGCAAGAAAGGTGATATTAGCTTCGGGCGCCATTCAATAGATTCATTAAGCTGCTTCCTGACATGAAGGGGTTGACTTAATAAAAATGGCTGAACAAGTTAGATCTTTTTTCATTAGAATTTAAAAGAATGAAGGGTGATCTAATTGAAACATGACTTGACAGGGTACATGTTGAAAAGCAGTTTCCACTAATGGAAGAATTTCGATTGTGAGGACATGGATACAGAATAAGGGAAATCATTTAAAACTGAAATGTGAAGGAATTTCTTCTTGCAGACAGTAGTGAATGCCTCGAATCTTCTACCCCGGAAGATTACGGAGACTAGATCTCTAGAAGTATTTAAAGAAAAGGTTAACAAAATGTTGAAATATTGAGACGTTGAGGGCTACCATGAGCTGACACGAATTGATGATAAGGCCTGGGGCAGATAAGCATGATTTTATAAAGTGGAAGACAGGCTTGAAAGTCTGAATGGCTACTCCTTCTCCTGTTTGTTAGGTTCATTTGTATGTTCCTAGGTCTGGCTCCATTGACATTCAAAGCTGAACAGTTAAAGGTAACCTTTGCTATCCAATATGTGCACTTATCGTACATTACAAGTTTAAAAACTTGAATATTTCTTGATGGTGGCTGAGTTATCCAGTCTCCATGTCCTTTTCTAAAATGTCTGTTTTAGCATGGACAGCTTTGTTTATTCCGTACTGGACTTCTGATCTTGCTTCAATCTATGATCAAGTGATATTGGCAGCCATTTTAGATCAGTATTTGTCCTTTATTTAAAATATTTTTTGCATTTGAAAAATCTCAGCTATAACAATCAGATGTTGGAAGTTAAAGTTGATTGTCCTATTTGCCGCTATTGTAACACTGGTTACACATTACATTAATATTCTAGACATCATTACAGAGATGAGAATGAGAACCTTGATTGATAGGCCTCACTCTTTTAAGATCCTAAGCTTTTTCTTCCCACAATTCCATTTGACACCATCAAAGTACATGGTGGTTATGGCACAGTGGACACTTTCAGATCCATATACAACATCTCCCCTGAACATTTCACCATTAATAATATTAATCACTTGCGAACATAATTACATTTATCACAACCCCTTTCTCAAAGTCTCTAACTTTCCAAATACCACAGAACACTCTGGTTCCAGTCAAATTTTTATGCTCGTGCGTTTCTCAATAGTGGTGAGGAAGATTAAAAGTGCAATGTTAATAAGGCAAGCTTGGATTACTAATGGGATTCAAATGAATGGAAATCAACTTTTCACCACTGCAGGGTGAGATCCCGAATTTGTTGTCTAAGGCTTGAGGACTAAATGAGGCAAACTTTTCTTGATGTTGCAATTGGGAGGTTTCAGTACTTTTTCCTGGAAAATGGTCTCTACTGACTTGGAATACTGGTCATTCACTGGATGGAAGATCATTGTCTTTGATCCACTTTCTAACAGTGAGAAGTCCCTTTAATCTGTAGAACCTTTAATCTCTTGGATTCCTTCACAGAGGATGCCTTCTTGCTGAAACAAGCAATTTCTTCTTTGCAGTATCAACAATTATTGGTCATTGATTATCCCTTCTCAGTGGTAGCTTCCATTGGAGATGCATGTCTCAACATTTTCAATCTGTGTCAGCAGATTTTTATTCCCAATCTGCCAATAAATCTCTTTTGAAATATGTAAACTCTTTACTTCAATTTATTGATTGGTTCAGAGATTCTCCTTCATCTTCAGTGATTGCTGTATTGTTGAAATTAAGAGGCTCCCTTTCTCTGTTCTTCCATTTCAGAATAGCTTAAACTTAAAGAACTAAGAATTGAAAGTATGCATATTCACATTTAGCATCAATCTCCAATTGCACTTGAGGAAGTGATGCCTTCTAAAACTACTCTCATAATGTTGTAAGGTAGAGATCCTTCCTGAGCCAGTGAAGATGGTGCAACAATAACATATTTCCAAGGTGAGAATGTGTGTGACTTTGATGGGAACTTGCAGGTGATGGTATTCCCATGCATATGCTTCCTTTGTTCTTTCAGATATTAAGAGTCATGAGTTTGGGGTTTGCTGCCAAAGGAGCCTTAGTGTGTTTCTGCACAGTGCGTTTTGCAGAGAGAAACACTGCTGTATTTTGCATCAGTGTTGGAGGGAGTGAATGTTTAAAGTTAAAGAAGATATCCTAGAAAAGAATGTCAATTAATATGCTTAATCTTGGAAAACAAAGAAAAGATAATGAACTAGTAAGCACACACTATAACATAGGCTTTTCCTTTTTATTGTTTAGTTTGAGATTGGTGTTGGTCTACTGCTCTAATTGGGGATACTCTTTGGGATGTTTGAATCGGTTATCTAACTAATCTAAGTGACAGAATTGAAAAACTTTCCAAGCCTTTGAATGTATAAGTTTGTTTGTGGAGGCAAAATGTGTTGAAGAAGTCAATCATCAAAAGAATTTCGACTTAAGTGGATCAAGGCAAAATTCTGGATATGTTCATGCCAATCCTTCCATGTGCAATGAATGAATCATTTTATGAAAGTCTAGGGTAAAGGACTTGGAACTAGAATCAAACTTGTTCAACATTTCTAAGAAATAAGGCAGCAATTAGTAAGAAAGACTTTTACTCACATTGACACAAGCAGAGACCAAGCCTATTACAACATCTCTAGAATATATCATAAAATCTGTAACTGGAGTACTGCTGTCTTTCGGAAGCATGTCAACCTATTAGAAAACCATGTGAAAAGCAACACATGAATTTTTGTACTCAGTATTCAGAAAATATATTGGAATAGTATGAAGTTGATCTCTTTATAAAAACAGTTAATAGGAAGGCACTTGCTTTTTGTTTATTATTCTTTCATAATCAGTGATTCCATGTCAGATGGAAGGAACCTTGTCATTGTTTTGCACTGAGTTCAGAAATGGGTGATTGGAGGCCAGCATTGTAAAATGATCAAGCTGCACACTAAGTGAGAAATGGGAGAGAACTTTCACAAATGGATGTTGACTTGTGGAGAAAGTTGTCATCCAATACAATGAATCTGTGACTCTCACATAAACACATCTAATTGATTTCTGCCCCAGGCATAAATCAGCAATTAAACACAGATGATATTAACTAGTTCTCGGATTTTCTGAAATAATCGGCTGATTGTCAGACATAAATAAGGAGATTGCCTTATTCTCACTGAAAGCTTATTTGTGCTTGTTCATGAATGAACTATTTTTTCATTCCATGTAAAATATAGAGTGAAACTTTGAATTAAACAAACCTCTTTAAAGAAATGGTATTCTGGAAATGCAAAACAATCTTGAATCTGCTAAAAAGTAAGACAGATTACTGTTTATTTGTAAATTTTCCATCAAGACAATCAGGGATGTGAGTTTCCCATTCATTTATCAGATTCTAATAGATTTCTTCATTTATAGCTTGTTTGTTTTCATTTTCATTCATTTACATTATTTTCTCTTAATTACTTAGAAAAACAAAGATTGGAAAAGACCGTTAGACCTTTCTGTGGCCATCATATTCAATAATGGATTCAATCTTTTGCCATACCCTCTTGAACCTTTGTAAAAATGAGTTGGATGAGAATATATGAGAAATGGTTAATAAGTTTGCAGATGATCCCAAAATTGGAGGTGTAGTGGACAGCGAAGAAGGTTATCTCAGAGTAAACGAGACCTTGATCAGATGGGCCAATGGACCGAGGAGTGGCAGATGGAGTTTAATTTAGATAAATGTGAGGTGCTACATTTTGGAAAGGCAGATCAAGGCAGGACATGTGCACTTAATGAGTAGGATCCTGGGGACTGTTGCTGAATAAAGAGATGGTGGGGTACAGGTTCATTGTTCCTTGAAGGTGGAGTCACAAGTCAATAGGGTAATGAAGAAGACATTTGGTACACTGGCTTTTATTGATCACTGCACCAAGTATAGGAGTTGGGAGCTCATGTTGCGGCAGTACAGAACATTAGTTAGACCACTTTTGGAATACTGCATTCAATTATGGTCTCCCTACCATAGGAAAGATGTTGTTATACTTGAAATGGTACAGAAAAAAGTCACAAAGATGTTGTCAAAGTTAGAGGATTTGAGATATAGGGAGAGCCTGAATAGGCTGGGGCTATTTTCCCTGGAGCATTGAAGGCTGGGGAGTGACCTTGTAAAGGTTATAAAATCATGAAAGGCATGGATAGCGTAAATAGCCAACATCTTTTTCCCAAGGTAGGGAAGTCCAAACCTAAAGGGCATAGGTGTAAGGTGAGAGTGGAAAGATAAAAAAGGGCCCTAAAAGACAACTTTTTCCTGCAGAGGGTTATGTATGTGTGGAATGAGCTGCCAGAGGAAGTGGTAGAGGCAGGTACAATGACAACATTTAAAAGGCAAATGGAGAGTCCATGAATAGGAAAGGTTTAGAGGGAAGTGGGACTAGATTAATTTAGGATATCTGGTCAGTGTGGATGAGTTGAACCAAAGGGTCTGTTTCCGTGCTGTACATCTCTATGACTCTACTCCTCCAAATCCCTTGTGGAGTCATTAAAGCAGTGAAATCTTTTTCAGAAAAATTGCTGGAAAGTCTTCCTGATTCTCTAAGGCATGTGTGTTCCCTCCAAGAAAACATGACTATTAATAATGCATGAATGGACTTAGCAACTCCTCCCCAGATGTTTCAATCCTACTAAACTCCAGCAGATAAGATCTAACCAAATAAAATTACAAATTGAAGTCATGTGTAAAAAATGAAGAAATTTGTCTTTATAACCTTTATATGATGCATTTTACAATCACAACTTGAAGTAAGTGGCTCTCCACCAATGCCAAATGAGCAATGAATACGACCAAATGACTTAAGAGCAGGATTAAATCATTTAGCTCATTCAACATTACTGTACCATGGCTGATCTGATTGCGGTCTCAACTTCATTTTCCTATCTACGCAAAACCTTTTGACTTCCTTATTAGTTAAGAATTTTTCTCACTCTACCTTAAAATTATTCAATGACCATGTATCCATCATTCTTTGGGGATGCGTAACCGGACGTGAAATGTTAACTCTGATTTCTCTTCATACATGGTGCCAGACCTGCTGAGATTTTCCAACAACTTATGTTTTTATTATTCTCTGGGGAAGATTGTTCCAAAGACACTCAACCCCTGAGAGAAAATAAATTCTCCTCACATCTGTCTTACATGGACACACCATTTTTTAACCGCGGCCCGTCGTTCTAAGCTCTTCCCCCGATAGGAACATTCTTCAGCATCCACCCTGCAAGTTCCTTCAGGATCGTACTTTTCAACAAGATCACCACTCGTTCTCCTAAGTTCCAATGCATGCAAGCGCAACCTGTCTAACCTTCTCTTGTAAGACGACCCATCCCCATTCTAAATAAAAATATGGTAAACCACCTCTGAACTGCTTCTCATGCATTTTAATGATTCCTTAAATAAGGTGACTAATACCGTATATGATACCCCAGACGTGTTCTCACCATGGGCCTGTATAATTGAAGCTGTCTCACTACATTTTTGTTCAATGCTCCTCTCAACAAATTTTAACATTCTATTAGTTTTTCAAATAACTTGCTATACCTGCATACTAGTATTTTGCAGTTCATACATTCACACCCAGATGCTCCTGCATCTCAGAGTTCCAAAACCGCTCACCATTTAGGTAATATGCTTTTATTATTATTCTTCCTGAGAAAAATGGTAATTACACACGTGTTTGCTTTAAAACTTATTTATCAGAATCTTGTCCACTTGCTTACTCTATCTATATCTTTTTGTACATCTGGCAGTATCAGTGGAGAGAATTCAGATTTAACGTTCTGAGCCCAGTGACTCTTCTTCAAAAGTTCTTCAGATTTCTCTCCACAAATGCGACCAGATCTGCTGGATTTATCCAACAATTTCAATTGATTTTATTTCAGTTTCCAGCATCTGCTATTCTTTGTTTTATTATATATCCTTTTGAAGCTTCCTTGTGTCCTCTTTATAACTTATTCTCCTACCTAACTTTGTGTCATCAGAAAATTCGGCAACCATATCATCTATCCCTTCATCCAAGTTATTTCGATAAATTGTAAACGTTTAAGGTCCCTGCACCAATCCCTATTGCACTCCACTTGTCACATCTCACCAACCAGAAAACGATCCATTGATGTCAGTGAAGTATGAATGCTGGCCTTGCCAAAATACCATGTCCCCTAAGTGTTACACCAAAATGCTAACTTAAATTTTAGTTTCACATCTATAGACTGGGTCTTGAACCTGAAGCCTTCTGCAAAGAGACAAGTGTGCAACCCAACTGAACCGATGATGTCACTATGCCTGATAATAAGAAGCAGAGTGAAAATATTGTGTCAACAATTAAATTCTAATTTAAAAATTAAACAATTAAATTATTAGAAGTTATATCTTACGCAAAAGTAAAAATATACTCAGCAGTTTTAACATTATACTCAACATACTGAGAGATATAAGCAGTTAACTGGTCGGATTTTGGTTACCGAGGTATGCAATTTGAGCCAGATCTGTTTCATTGGGTGAGACAGTAGGGGTGGAGTTGGTGGGATGGGGGATAGGGGAGAGGATCAGGCCTGTCAGCAATCAAAATCCAGGAAACACACCATGGATGGCCACAGGGCCGGTGGCTGGTGCTGAGGAGACACAGTAGCTCTCACCCTCACATCACCCACACCTCAACTCAATGCCAACTTATGCTCCTTCGCTAGACACCCATGTCCCCTTATACGCCCATGCCAACATAATAAACAATCACTCATTATCTACAATGGGCAAACCTCAGGAACTATGTGGAAATGATAAAATGTAAATATTAACAGTCTGTGCTGAGTTCCAATGACCTTGCTGGGTTTGAGTTTCCCTATTATGTGATTCATGCCTCACTCTCTTTCAACCAATGGTTAAAATTGGATCTGTCTGAAATGGGATCTTAAACATTTAAATTCTGCCCTCCATGTTTTCTTGCCTGAACCTAACTAATAAAATTTGCATGGTAGTTGAAATTGCACTGTGCAAACCTAGTTCTTCCCCTAATTATTAATCCTTGAGGCTTGAGATCAATCCCTCGAGTTTTATATCCTAAGAACCAGTTTTCCTTTGTCATTAGTTTTGAACCATTAAAGTAAGGACGTTTTCCAGCTTCTTTAACATTCCCATTTTTTATTCCTTCTACACCTGGAAGATTGCATTTTCGTGGATTATCAGATCCTTGATCCAATCTCTGCACCCATCCAGATTCCTCCACAACTGATCTACCTGACCCAGACTATTCCTAACCTCTCAATGTGGTATCATTGGCAAACTTTGTTACTGTATCCTCTTCCATATCATTAATAAAAATTGAAAATGATAAGGGGTGCATCGCCCGTTTTTGCAATGATAGCAACTATCATTTTGATATTTGATTCAATCAGTTAATTGCTGACTTCCACAGCCTTCCTCTGCTCAATTCCATGCCTTTCTACCTTGTAAAATTACTCCAAATGTGCAGCATGCCAATTACTTATGATGTGTGAAAGCTTTTGTTACAATCCAGGTACATTAAACTGATTCAGTGTCTTGTTAACTAAACCAATTACATTGTCAAATAAAAGTGTCAATCAAGACCTATAGCCTGTACATTCTGTAGACAGTTTTTTTTTCATATTGTATCTGGTTTATCACGATGCAAGAGATGTTTACTATTACTTAGTCATTATCAATTTCTTTCTCCCAGCTAAATGCTTTCTGTGTTATCCTTGTATTGTGTTTTTTTATAAATTGGGACCACATTAACTTTTCATCATTTCGTTGACATGATGCCCATATTCCACAATTCATTTGACATTTAGAAAACAATTCCTTTAAAAAGTACTAACTGTACTCCATTTGACTAGCTCTCCAAACAGTGCTTTATCTTCTGTCATTCTCGGTATTCAATCCTCTGGCACTAGCTGAGTCCAGGGCTGACTAGGTTTACTGTGTTGCTTTCTTTCCATGAGTATCCAGCCAAGACATTGTGTGCATCCAACCAATGTGGCCAGACAATGATTACCACAGCATTGCAGCTCAAATAATATTGTCATTCTGATTGAAATTGACATTGTACGTTCTGTTCTCCAACAAGCAGCAAAAGCTGAGAGTTGCAAGTGTGAAAAATGGTCTGCATAAAGATAAAGGAAGGGCACATTATGGTGACCCCAAGGCATAGGTGTGATAGAGCAATATGTTGAAGAATAGTGTATGTGTGTGGTGGCTATCCAGGTGGACTGTGAGGTATCTCAGTACAGGAGCTGCAATGTGTATTGGTTAGAGGAATGCTTTAAGGACAATGCTGTCTTGGCTTGGCATCTGAAAATGTATTGGTATGCACCTTTCTCACTTTTTGAAGTGCTTGCTGCTCTTGGTGCACTGTCTCTAGATTGGAAAGATCAACCTCATACCGCTGACTGCCTTGGCCTCTTTCCCTGTTTGCCTCTTTATCTTGAGTATCTAGCTTCTTCCTTTGACTTTGAGAGAGATTATCGTAAAATGACCCCTCTGATCTTGCAGCAGGATCTCCACATAAGAGTTAGTGACCCAGGCCTCCTCTCCATTCCTATAGCTTCTGCAGATTCAGGAACACATGTTCATTTGGGTCTTTCTGAGCCAAACCATGTGCCTTTGAGTAGAAAATCTTCTTTTGATAAATCCTTTGTGAAACCTTGAAGCAGGAGGCTAATGCTGTGGCTCAGTTAAAATCTTAGACAAGCTTGCTCTAACTCTCTATGAAATCTCAACTTACTCCGCATTCAACATTTCAGAGGACTAAGTCTTGAAAATTTTGCTTGTGGCTTTAAAACTAGTAAGCATAAATTTGGAAATAAAAAGATAGGTTTCAAGCTTATACAGAAAGTAAAAACAAGATGGAATTAAGAGAGAGGGGAAAAAAAGTTAAAAAGAAAGTTTCTTCCACAGCTCTGACCCAAATTAACTCCTGAAGGAATGAGATTCTACAGGAATAAAATTAAATTTTCAGGGCCAGAGAGTTGTTGGACTGCAATTATCACATGCTGGGCTATTAAGTATTTATTTTTGTTCCTGAACTCCTCAGCCACAACTACTTTTGACATCTTGAATAAGCAATTTTTGGCTTTTCTGCTTCTAAATTTATCGTTGAAGGAAGTCTATCAGTGAAGACAATCACAGGAAAGCCTGGTTCAAGCTTTTTTTAAAAAGTATGTTCATGGGATGTTGACATCACTGAATAGGTCAGCATTTATTGCCCATCCCTTAAAAGTCATCCATATTTCAATGAGTCTAAGGTCACATGTAGGCCAGACCAAATAAGGATGGCAGATTCCCTTCTTTAAAGGGTATTATCAACTTATACTGTTTTTCTGACAATCAATAGTAGTCACAATTAGGTTAGTTTCTTTAGTCCAGATTTTTATTGAATTCTACTTGCACTATCTGCCACATGTGGGATACTGCCCCTTCTGTCTTCAATTGATGTAAAACTATGATGGTTTCTTTGCACTGGCCAGAGTTTAATTATAAATTGGGCCAAATGGATTATTTCTATATTTAAAGGACTGAATCATTTGGGTCTGTTTTATATCGTCTGCTCAGAACAGAATATGGTAGGATCTACGTGAGACAATGCCAGGAGGTCCCTTGGACAATTATGTCGGCAAAATCTATTCATTTTCCAATAGATGTGTAACGTTGAATTCATCCCAAGGGTAGCTGGCAAATGTGAAGTCAGCATATCTTCCCAGAAGTTTCTATTACTAAGAAAAGTTAATATAAGTGAGAAAGGTCATAGTTTAAATACGAAGGACAGAATCTTGTAAAGGGGTTAAAAATCAATGGTATTCTTTTTTGTGAGTCATTTTGCAGACAAATTCGGATGAAAGTAAATGTGAAAACATTGCTAAACATAACATGTAACAAAGTGAGTTCAGGGTAAAATTACAATAAGTTGGAAATTAACCAATGATTTAAATCAAAAATACTGTGGAACAACAAATGTTACAGATTAGGATAATACTCAATTAATGTTTTAAATTTCCCAGTTTCTACATACATGCCTTTCTAATATTTAATTTAGAATTATCCCTCAACTGAAAAGTGAGAGTCTTTCAACAATGAACTAGATCAAATAGATTGTTCAATATGAATCAAGGAGCCAATATAAATTAGCTTTAGACGAGTCTCGTTATTGTGCATGCGCTGAAATAACGTGCTGCATCCAGAAGAGATGCAGAATGAATTAAACTCTAAAGAGCTTGAAGTTAAAATACCGTGATCTAAAGAATCATTAATGTACAAATTCACAGCAGGAAATCCATTATTTTTGTGTAATGTAATGCTGAGATTGGTCTTCTCTTACATCCCTTCCACAGTCAGCCCTGATTACAAGTTCACATATAGTATCAATAACAATTTGTGAATCCATGCACACCTGCCAAGTAATATATGCATTTACAAGAAATCTGGCTTGCAAGTTACATGAAAGTCAAGTCCCTCGTAAATGTTGTATCACATTAAGCTTAATTGGGGTTTCTTCAAGCTTCAATCCTGACTATGTACAGGTCAGACCTGATTGATACTAAGTTTGGATGGTGCACTGGACACAACTGGATAACAAGCAGCTGAGACACATGAAAGCAGATCATCAATCAATACAGTTGGACACCATGCTGGAAACAATCTGGAAAACACACAGCACTTTTTCTGTTTTAGCAGGTTTCACTCCATACACAAACAAGCAAGACAGTTTCATCAAATATTACTCTGCTGCAGAAGAAACACAAGAGCCCAGAATTACATTTATCAAGTTTTTCCACAGTCTGTTGCTCAGGATCAGACCCAAACAATAGATGACAGAAAGCTGGAATAGTAAAACCTAGGATTCTGCACTAACCATGGTGGATTGGAAAAGAACACCGTCTCAAATCAAGACACCACAAACCAGCTGCCATTCATTTAGTCTTTTGGACAACTCTGCAAGTCTGTTTAAGTCCCATGGTTTTCCATTGGCTCCATCACTGTGACAACTAATCAGAAGTTTATATTTAAAATAACCTAAATTACTCAACCATATTTGCACTGAGAGTAGAAAATGTGTTGCTGGAAAAGCGCAGCAGGTCAGGCAGCATCCAGGGAACAGGAGAATCGACATTTCGGGCATAAGCCCTTCTTCAGGAATGAGGAAAGTGTGCCCAGCAGGCTAAGATAAAAGGTAGGGAGTAGGGACTTGGGGGAGGGGTGTTGGAAATGCGATAGGTGGAAGGAGGTCAAGGTGAGGGTGATAGGCCGGAGTGGGGTGGGGGCGGAGAGGTCAGGTAGAAGATTGCAGGTTAGGAAGGCGGTGCTGAGTTCGAGGGATTTGACTGAGACAAGGTGGGGGGAGGGGAAATGAGGAAACTGGAGAAATCTGAGTTCATCCCTTGTGGTTGGAGGGTTCCCAGGCAGAAGATGAGGCGCTCTTCCTCCAACCGTCGTGTTGCTAAGGTCTGGCGATGGAGGAGTCCAAGGACCTGCATGTCCTTGGTGGAGTGGGAGGGGGAGTTGAAGTGTTGAGCCACGGGGTGGTTGGGTTGGTTGGTCCGTGTGTCCCAGAGGTGTTCTCTGAACCGTTCTGCAAGTAGGCGGCCTGTCTCCCCAATATAGAGGAGGCCACATCGGGTGCAGCGGATGCAATAGATGATGTGTGTGGAGGTGCAGGTGAATTTGTGGCGGATATGGAAGTATCCCTTGGGGCCTTGGAGGGAAGTAAGAGGGGAGGTGTGGGCGCAAGTTTTGCATTTCTTGCGGTTGCAGGGGAAGGTGCCGGGAGTGGAGGTTGGGTTGGTGGGGGGTGTGGACCTGATGAGGGAATCACGGAGGGAGTGGTCTTTTCAGAACGCTGATAGGGGAGGGGAGGGAAATATATCCCTGGTGGTGGGGTCCGTTTGGAGGTGGCGGAAATGACAGCGGATAATCCGCTGTACATGGACGTTGGTGGGGTGGTAGGTGAGGACCAGTGAGGTTCTATCCTGGTGGCGGTTGGAGGGGCGGGGCTCAAGGGCAGAGGAGCGGGAAGTGGAAGAGATGCGGTGGAGGGCATCGTCGACTACATCTGGCGGGAAATTGCGGTCCTTGAAGAAGGAGGCCATCTGGGTTGTACGGATTTGGAACTGGTCCTCCTGGGAGCAGATGCGGCGGAGACGAAGGAATTGGGAATATGGGATGAACTCAGATTTCTCCAGTTTCCTCATTTCCCCTCCCCCCACCTTGTCTCAGTCAAATCCCTCGAACTCAGCACCGCCTTCCTAACCTGCAATCTTCTACCTGACCTCTCCGCCCCCACCCCACTCCGGCCTATCACCCTCACCTTGACCTCCTTCCACCTATCGCATTTCCAACGCCCCTCCCCCAAGTCCCTACTCCCTACCTTTTATCTTAGCCTGCTGGGCACACTTTCCTCATTCCTGAAGAAGGGCTTATGCCCGAAATGTCGATTCTCCTGCTCCTTTGATGCTGCCTGACCTGCTGCGCTTTTCCAGCAACACATTTTCAGCTCTGATCTCCAGCATCTGCAGTCCTCACTTTCTCCTCGAAGATTTTGCACTGAGAGTAGACAGATTCCTTCCATTGCCCTTAACTCCAAACCTTGTTGAAATCTTTAGGGACAGTTAAGCTTTATTCCGTCAGCTAATTTTATGACAATTTACATTCTGCCTTTCTTTTGAAAAATAAATTGCTTACAATCCAAGTTCAGAACTGAACTGTTATAACCAACATTTAATTTAATTTCTGCAATCAAAATTTGTGATTTACATTGCATCAGAAAGATTAAATTATTTACAATTCAAGTGTCTCTCTTATAGAAAGTCATACCTGAGTTGGGTGCTCCATAATAATGTCCAATAACAGAAAATAAATATTTAGCTGCCATTGTTTATTTTAACAAATCAAACATTTGTATTAGACAGTTCATGTACAATTCTGAATAAGTGTGTTTCAGTAGTTTTAATTGGAAATATCCTGTATAGCCCATATAGCCATTCATACAGTGTCCTTGGATGCCCAGATTCACGTGCAGGTCAATAGTCTTTTTTTCCCAGCTTGATTAAATTATTGATACCATTGTCTTCCTTTACACATTTATTTTAACAAATATTTATGTGACCTGGAGGAGACTCATGTGGAATTCCTAAAGCTTTGAAACTGGGCAAATGAAACGACCTTGAGAGGAAGGCTATTGCCAAAGTAAATAACTGAGAAACTGAGCTGTAAGAAGAGCATGTCCTCTGAAAAGAAAAATGACACCACATCCAAGACCAGTGCATTAAAATTCAATGATACTGAAGTCTGTCACTCAAAACCTTTCTTATAAACCTGAATTTATCAGAATAAATCTCCATCAAATACTGGATTAATCTTGACTCCTTTCACCTAACATGGGAGAATTTATTAAGTTCTGATTACGGTATGACACATAAACTCTGCTGACATTATGATTTCTGGTTTCCTTGGTGCTGGATTTCTTTCATAGCATGACAAAGAAAAAAACTATATTCTGCCTCCTCCTCATGGTTTATCATTTGGGTTAAATACAGAAGATAGTGTGAGAATGTCTAAATTGAGTTATTAAACTTTTATGATCCCTCATTCTTCTTTCCCACTTCTTGTGATGATGTTTCTTCCTCCTAGGCCATTGTCCCTTGAGTTGCATCTGCATCATATCATCAAAGACAGTTCCTCATTGGAGAGGGCATCATAAGCAAGAATTTTCCTGCACTGTATTGACAGTCATGCATGTACCTTTCTAATAAGAACCATTTTCATATCAAGAGATAAATGTAGGAGCAAGGAATATGTTGTCAGAGATACACAGGGAAAATTAGATAGCTATTAGAAAAAGAGGAAGACAGAGAGCTGTAAGACAAAGCAAAGTTTTTAAATAGTTATGGATTGCTCTGGCAAACAGCTGACAAAAACACCATTGTTATAGTGAATTTACTAAGATGTGAATAAATGTGAAATTATTCACTTTGGATTGAAAAACAGAAATGGTGAAATTGGAAAATGGAAGTGTCCAAAAGGACCTGACTATCTTTGTTCATGAGTCATTAAAAGTTAACATGCAGGTGCAGTGAGCAATTAGAATCATAGAATCCCTACATGTGGAAGCAGCCCATTCAGCTCATTAAGTCCACACCAACCTACCCTTTCACCCTGTTTCTTCGGGAATGGAGCTGGGTTTAGTCTGGTAGAAGCCAAATGGCTTCCTCATTGCTTCTAAAAGCTATTTTCTTTGTTGCTTGCATGTTAAATGTTCACACTCTGTATTAGACTTCATTTGCTATCAGTTACCCATGTATACATTTTGTTGAGCTCCTTAGTAGTTTCTGGGCAGCTTCCTTCAAATCCTCTATCCCTCCTAGAATGATACAAAAAGACCATTAGAAATTATGGATTTAAAAATCAAGGCAATGTGTGCAATGCTAACAAAGTAATGAAGACAATTTGCAAAATAGTGGTTAATCTACAAAAAGAAATACTGGAAACGATTTGGAACTTCTTATGGGTTGGGCATTAAACTAAAGAAAACATTCAATATTAATTTACTGGGATGATGCCAGGGACTAGTTATGAGGAGGGGCAAAGACTGAAAAATGTTGGTATAGTTAGAACAATGTGGTTATTTAAACCAAGTAAAATTTATAAATTTTAGATGGCATTGGCATGTGATGTGCCTAGAGCCAGGCTATTGATCAAGGCTTAATTTAAATTTTGAGGGATCACCCAGACTGGGTGTACTACTTGTTTGTGTGCTGTCACTAGAATTCCAGGTATCAGGAATCCTGTCAGTGTGGTTCCTGAACTGCGTGCCTCCTAGCTTGTGAATGTGTACTATGGGTTTCATAGTATTAACTAATCGAACTCTAGCAATGTAGCTGTAATCCAGTCTTAAAAAATGGCAAGGAAATGTACCAAGATATCAAAGGTATTATATACTGCAGCAGATGTGGCTAAGAGACAATTTCAAAGTGGATTCTTAAATCAGAATGTGCTTGATAGAATTAAGATTTTTATTTGGTTGTTTCGAAGCCAGTGACAAAGGGCAGTCAAATTAAAATTGCTACACAGAGTGAAGTAGTGACCATATTATATTTTGAAATAAAATTGGTAAATATTTGAAACAGGTGAGACAAGAGGGGAAGACTCCAACACTCTCCAACATGATTTGTCAAATGGTCTCCATCTTTATTGCAATATGTTACAGTTCTGAGGTACTTAACGTACAAAATAAGCTTTCAACCCAGGTTTTACGTGGGCTTTAAATTTGAAATAAGTGGTTTAAGTGCAATGATAGCTAGATTATAGCTAGAATTCACTGATTCTGGATCACTTGAGACATTAACTTCTGTTTTTCTCTCCACAGATACTACCAAACCTGCTGAGTTTCTGCAACACTTTGTTTCTGATTGAGGAATTAGGGCTTTCTGGCTTAACTGTCTTAATTCTTATAATAAAGTTGTGTTTTATACTGGTGAAAGTGATTGATTTTTGTTTTATTATAGTCACAAAATGTTGCCATGAGATTCTATTGTGTGAATTTTTGGTATGTTCCTCTAAAATTCCCCTTTTACAGTTTCAACAGCAATGTTCCTATTTGAAATGAAATAGTTAATGCTACTAATTTCAGTGAAAAGATATTTCACATGAATTATTCCAGTACTTATAGATTTGTATTCCTTTTGTGTGCTATAACTTCTTGCTCTGAGCTTTGACATGTTTGTAGGAAGGTATAATAGGCACATACAAGATATCCATTCATTAGCACAGCAAAATGAAATAGTCATGCACCGACGCAGGACATCCCATAGCATTATGAAAAAAAAACTCACAGTACTGCAAAGATTAGCTCAGGAAATATTTCTTGTACGTTAACATTTAAATCTGCACTATCTTCTAAAATTTGATATTTATAATGCCCATGCAGGATAACTCATACAATGACAAAATGTTCATTGAAACAATATCTGAGAAGATATTGTCTCCACATGTTATTGGCAAACCTAATATATCTGAAGAGAAAACACAGATATGGTATTATAGGGTAATTAGAGTCTAATTCTCTGGTAGGGATCTTGAGGAAACTTATTTGGTTCACGAAGCAAAAACATGCTGATTCAATATCTTTGATCACTTGCTGGTCCCTTTAATTGGGGAATGATGTGTTGTCTGAGAAATGGCATTCATTTTTTTCTGCTTGCTTTAGATATGTGGCTGATAAAATGAACACAGGAAATCAAGAATGCTGCTTTTACTATTGGGGAAAATGCATGCTCCTTATTTTCCAGTCAGCCCATCTGAGCACACTTGGATCCAGCAGTTGTTTAATAGTATAGGGTGTTTTTATTTTAAATATGGGTTAAGACTAAAATCTGTTTTGAAATAAATGGTCTTGTGGCAGATTCTATATTTGACAAATATTTTTGAAGTGAATATTAGACACAAGGCTTTGATGATTGTGTGAGAAGAGGTCAACAAAGGCTTTGTGGACAATAGAACTACTCCTGTGCTTCCTGCAGCTGCCATCTACCCATTGCTGATCCCAATTGTTTTCTGAGGATGTATTTGTTTTCTTGAAAGTATATAATATAATGGTTTATGTAAGCTAATACATTTGGGTCTAAAAATACAGCTCCATAGCATTACTCGAGCCAGCACTTTAGAAGCTGAAGGCCTCAAAATGCCTCACACTACAATTTCAGCTGCTTCTACCATGGCCAGAGTAATTCCCTACAAATCCTTACACAGATTTCTCCCAGTGTCTCCTGGAAAAATCCCAAGTGACTAGATTATAATAACAGATAATCGTTTTGGCTAAAGTTGACACAAATCCTTGAAACTTGAATTGCATAGATCCATTGATCAGGTGAATTATCTACTCAGAGAATATGTACCCAGCTGCAAGTATTGCTTCTTAACTAGAACTATTTTAAAGGATCAACCAACCAACTTGTGGCTGAGGTGGGAGGGGAAAGGATTTGGTGAGATATTTTTATGAAGGCTGCAACTGCAGTGCTGCTAGATCTGTAATAGATGAAAAAGAATAGGAGGCGGGGAGAAGGCATCAGGAATCCCTTCACTCTAGACAGGCTCTCCATGCATTCCCTCTCAAACAATATCCTTGCACAGCCATTACCCCACCTTCCATCCATCCAAGACATTCCATCGTAGTTTCTCTGGCCAAAATAATCCTGCAAGTATAGTCATTGACAAATGAACAATTTCCTTGTGCAGTCCTTGCGCCTGTCTTCTCACTGTCTGAATGAACCATTCCTGATGAAGGGGTCCTGCCCGAAATGTCGATTTTCCTGCTCCTCAAATGCTGCCTGACCTGCTGTGCATTTCCAGCACCATTCTAATCTTGACTTGTAACTGTCTTTGCCTGACTTAGTGCTACCCCAGTACCTAGCATCATGGTTGGTTGAAGGCTGCACTTTCACTGGAGTATTGGGTGGAGTTCTAGATGACATCCATGGTGCACAACTCTAAGATAGAGATGTAGTCGCACTCTCAGTTCTTTTTGAAAGCAGTTGCAGCATAATGACTATACATATTACATGGGGTCCAAGCTGTCCCTCCTTCTCCAGAGAGTTGTCATCATCCTGTGGTTCTGACTTTATCAATGCCATCATCTTATGTTGGCATCAGTGTTTAACTCTTCCTTCTACGTGGAAGACTAGACAGGCCTTGCAGGACAACCTCAAGCAGCTTGGAGTCTTGAATGCTCAGGCTCAGGCTGCACCATCTCACCATAAATGGGAACAGTCTGTGTTGGCTAACAGGCAGAGTTGTCTTTCTGACATTCATTTTCCTCTGTGCCACTACTATTCCCAGGAGCAACACTTTGGCAATCCTACTCAACTGTCAGGGAAGAAATTACTGGTCTGCTGTCACAGCTTGTCTGCTGCTTTGAATACTGAGAACTATGGCCACATTGTCAGCAGTACCAGCCTGCACAAGGAAAAGGATGGATCATCTGACGGGAGTCTGAGCTCCCATAACAATACTGGGACATTGTGCATCTGCCACAATGGAACCTGTGGATGTTGCTCAACAGATGCTGCATCACAAGCAAGTGATGGAGTTGTCCACCACATTCATGCTGGACATGATGGACTCTAAGTTCTGCCCAATGTCATGTATCACATTGGAGCCAAGCTCTTTAAACCTGGAAGCATTCTAAACTATGAGGACAATGTAGAACATCAAAAGGACATGAACAAATTAGTGAAGTGCACAGATAAGTAATTGATGCTGTTCAATGTGGCGAATTAATGAGGTGATTCATTTTGATCGAAAGAACATGGAGAGACAGTAGAAAATAAAGTTTACAACTCTAAAGCATGCATGGGTGCAGAGACACATGGGTGTATACATGCATACATTATTACAAATGGCTGGGCAAAAAGAGAGAGCAGTTAATTAAGCTTATAGTATTCAAGGCTTTATTAACAGAGCCATAGAATACACAGAAAAAGACAATATGCTGAACTCTATGACAGGAGAAAGTGAGGACTGCAGATGCTGGAGATCAGAGTCGCAAGGTGTGGCGCTGGAAAAGTACAGCAGGTCAGGCAGCATCCAAGGAGCAAGAGGATCAATGTTTTGGGCATAAGCCCTTCATCAGGAATGTTGGATGGGGAGGGAGGTGGTGCAGCAAGGGGGCTGAGAGATAAATGGGGCTGGGGTGAAGGTAGCTGAACTCTATGAGATACTGGCTAGATCTCAGTTCTGGGTGCCACACTTTAGAAAGGATGTGAATGCATTGGGAGAGTGCAGAAAAGTTTATAAAGGTTAGAGAAGTTGCACTATTGTTCTTGGAGAAAAGAAGTCTAACACAAGATGCGACTGAAGTTTATAAGATCATGAGATAAAGTAGATAGGTAGAAACTGTTTATATTACTAACAAGATTGTGAATGAGAAGGCAAAGATTTAAAGAAATTTACAAAAGAAGCAAATAGGATGTGACAAGATTTTTCACACAGTGAGTAGTTAGGGTCTGGAATGCACTGCCTGGATCTGTAATGAAAGCAGGTTCAACTGAGGCATTCAAGAGGCCATTATGTGAATGTTTCTGTGCAAGTTTGCAGAGAAAAAGCCATAGATTGGTATTTAATCATAATGTTCATTCAGAGACCTGATGGTGACATGATGGGTCCAATAGCCTCCTTCTACACCATAACTCTCATTCTGATTTTGTGATTCCAGACCCACAGGAATGTGCCTTGGCTCGTAACTGCCTTTTGAAATGGCCTAGCAAGCCACTAAATGCAAGGATAGTTAGGGATGTGCAGAAAGTACTGACCTTGCATTTGACTGTTCTTGAGATTAAGGTTGCATTTGAATAGGTATCAATCTTTTGAATGAAGATTTACCAAATTAATTCATGGGATGGCAGGACTGGTGTATGAGGAGAGATTGAGTTGATTAGGACTGTATTTACTGGAGTTTAGGAAAATGAGGGGTAACCTTATAGAAGCCTATAAAATTCTAACAGGACTAGACAGATTAGATGCAGGAAGGATGTTTTCAATGGTGGGGGAGTCCAGAACTAGGGATCACAGCTTAAGGATAAGTGATAAACCTTTGGGATTAAGAGAAATTTCTTCACCCAGACAGTGGTGAGACTGTGGAATTCAGTACTACAGAAAGTAATTGAGGTCAAAGCATTCTGTGTTTTGAAGAAGGAGATAGGTAAAACTCTTGTAGCTAAAGGGATCAAGGAATATGGGGGTGAAGGTGGGATTAGGATTTTAAACTCAATGATCAATTATTATCAGCTTGACTGACAGAGCAGGCTCGTGGGGTCAAATGGCCTACTCCTGCTTGTATCTTCTGCATGTCTATATTGTGATGTTAGGACCCTTAGCAAAAGTGGAGTCAAAGTAAATCAGGGGAGAAAATTTCCACTGGTTGGAGACATGATAGGTGTCAGTTAGCTGGACAAGTGGTTTGCGATGCAGAGTGATGCCAACAGTGTGAATTCAATTCCCACACTGGCTGAGGTTACCTTGAATGACTATCCTTCTCAACCTCTCTCCTCACCTGAGGCATGGTGACCGTCAGGTTAAATAACCAATTGTTTTCTCTCTCTAACAAGAGCAGTCCTATGATCTGGTAGGCCTATGGCGACTTTATCTTTACTTTGGGTGAGTGATGGAGATGTAGTGCCTTGATGATGTTGTAGCAAAGCATAGGATCTTTTGTATGAAGTTCATTCACTGACATTGCCCATGCACATCAGATCATTGGACTTCCTCTGAAACTGCTGCCCAGCATGCGTCAACAGACTCCAAATGATGACCTTGCTCGCCACTTGTTCCATATCCCTGTGTAGGATAATCATTGGCCAGCTTCCCAACCACCCATGGGAAAATGGTCTCACTTATTCCACTAACTAAGGCCTCTAATCGAGTACCTGTAAACCTAGGAGCTCTCTCATCACTGGTTCTCCACTGTGCAGCACCTGTAGCCAGTTCAACACAAGCAGTCAGCAGCAGCTTCCTTTCAAAGAACTTTGCTCTCCTTTAAGAGGGATAAGCTTGTTGGACCACATGCTGTTAGAGCAAATGTTTAGTCCTGAGCCTTTTCAAATCTGTCCTCTCTCAACATGCAGTGCTGTGCTAGTTTATTATCTTTTTTTCAATATGTTTAGTTTCTATGATTCTTTTTCACAATAGAAATACACCTAATTTATTGCTGTAAATCTTTACAGATGGGCCACTAGTTGGCTCAACCTCCCATTTGTGTTAACAATGTCAGCGCGATCTTTTTAATACAATTTCTCAACTCTTTTCCTATATTCTTGAATACTTTTATTTCTCAACATAATGTTTAAATTAGTCTAATTTAAGACTCATCTGTGGCATTTTGGACTCAAGTATTTCACATAAAAATCTTTTGTGTGACGTTTTCTTGGATTAATTTTTACACTTTCAATTCAAATCCTAAACTTATGACCCCTTCTTCTGGCCTGTCCAACTAGAGGAAAGAATCATTCCCTATCTACCCAGCTGATTCCATTATTATAAGATCCTCAATTATATTAATTTTTAACCTTCTCACCTCCAGGAAATATAACCCAAATTTACCCAATCCCTCATCAGATCCTTCAACCCAATTATCATTCTGCTGAATTGTTCAAGGGTCTCTCAAAGGTCTATATATCCTTCCTAAGTTGGGTGTCTAAAACCATGCATAATATTGCAAATGAGATCTGCTCAAACCTCTCTATACTTGTAGTGGTATTTATTTGCTTTTATAATCTAAATCCCTTGTGGATTAAGCTCAGCATCTTATTAGCTTTATTGGGCTCATTTTTACGTCTGTTAGCTAGCCTTCAATTATTTTTAATAATTAGACCCCTAAATCCCTTTGTGTATCCATGTCCCCATTCAGATTATACGCCATCTGCTACTCTTACACAACTACACTGTACTACCTCACAGTTTATCATGTTAAATTGCATCGACAATCATTCTGCCTGTTAGATAAATATATCCACATCTGTATGTAATTTTTTCCATTCTCTCCTTCCCAATTTATTAACACTTTAGTTTAGGTTTATCTTCAAATCAGGACATAGTCCACTTTATTTCCAATTGATATTTCACAACCAAAGAATTATAACTAAAGATACCAGTATGGCCTCTTTTGAAGTAATGCATGCAGTTTTGGTTCCTTGAAAAATGTGACTTTAAAAGAGGTGAAGACAATAGCAGCAAGGATGCTCCTCAACTTGAGAGCTTTGAACTATGAAGATGGCCTTACATTACTATTCATTAAAGAGATGGGGACTTATATGCTAGTTCCATTTTTTCCATTTGCTCATGCGTGTGAGCATCACTGGCTGGACCAGCATGTATTTTCCCGTCCTTAGTTATCCTAAGGAAGGTGGTGGTGAGCTGCCTTCTTGTGCTGCTGCAGTCCAGATGCCGTAGATTGTCCCACTGTGTCATTTTGGAGAGAATTCCAGGCTTTCAATCCAACGGAACAATGATATATTTCAAAGCTGGTGAGTGACTTCAAGGGGAACTTGTAGGTACTGGTGTTCCCATGTATCTATGTCCTTGTTCTTCTAGGTAGCAGTGCTAATGCATTTGGAAGGTGTTACCCTAAGAATCATTGGTGTATTTCTGCAGTGTGCCTTCTAAATGGTATACACTGCTGTTAGTGAGTGTTAGTGGTGGAGGGTGTAGATGCTTCTGGATGTGTTGGCTTGTCCTGGATGGTGTCAAGTTTCTTCAGTGTTGTTGAAACTGTGTTTGAAATTCCTTGATTGTTGCATTGATTCAACAAGGGGGAACTATTCCATCACACTCCTGACTTGTGGCTTGTAGATGGTGGACAAGCTTTGGAGAGTTAGGAGATGAATTACATTGCTTTAAGATATTGAAAGGCACAAACAGCATTTTAAGAAGAAAACAACTGTTTGAGTTGATGCAGAACGAAGTTTTCCCCAGACAGTTTTCCCAGGCAAATTAAGGACATTGGAGAGATCAAGATAGGGAGGATCAATTCTCTGAAAATTTGACTTTCCTTTGAATGAAGTTGAGTTGTTGAACAGGATGCTGGACTGAGAAGTTAGGAGTATTCAATTAAAAGTAAAGTTCATGGTGGGCTATTATTGTACTAATTTAACTGGCCTCACCCCACAATGTGTCATAATCATTGGGAATTTTCATGAATTGGACTCATTTGCTAGAGGCTCTAAAATTAATCTTATTCTTTTTAGGAAAGGATGTTCATAGGCAAATTCAAAAGCTGTTGAATATACTTTCTAGTAATGTACTAAGATATTGACTGCTCTTCAATATAAGTAACAAATGGTTCTGTATTTTTTGAAGTTATTTTCAGTCATTTAAAGTCAGGTAAGCACAGTGATTAAAATTCTTTTTTTGCAAGTAACCCATTTTCATCTGTATTCTTCAAATTTAATCAAGGAATAATTTTGAGGGAAGTTTGTTAAAAATTAAGGCCTGGTTTGTCTGATGGCCAGTCAGTTGTTATTTCAGTGTAGATGGGAGTTGCGTGTGGGGATCCCATGGAATCTCCATTATTGCAGATGCTGAAGGAATTACCCGAGAAACTGAAGTTTCTTGTGGGATTCCTCTAGCCCTGGAATCCCTTTAAATTATCCATTTAAATCAGAGAATTTAGAGAGTTCTGATGAAATTTCGTAAATAATTTTCTCAGGAAAAGTTATGTTGTTAAACACCTAGTTTAATTCCAAGTAATGAGCTGGCCTCATACATATCTCCTACATCCCTCAACTACAGCTCCTCCAACTACTGACATTCCCCAGATACTGACCTGGCATCTAGCTCTCTCCCCTCAGGACATGATATACCCATCCCACTTCAGACTATTACCTCATCGCCCACTCCAGTCCTAATCTGCCTCCCTCCACCGCGACACCTCCCACAGATCCATCCTTGCCTTCCTCCATTGTAGACCCAATTTGCCTCCTCCTCACCACCCCCGGGACTCTTCACCCAGCCACGAGATGTGACCCTTTGACAACCAACCTTCACCCCTCATCCCCATCCCACCCTGTGCCAAACCAGAAACCTCTGCCACCTCTGACTTCTCCTAAACAGTGCATCACCTACCTGGTGATTATACCTTGCCATCTTTCACCCTGGCAGACTTGGTATCCAACTCACCCCACACTTACCTCACTTACCTAGCATTTTACTGTCAACGTGGCTGTCAGGACCTTTACGTTTCAGAATACAGCAACTAGCTGCTATGAAAAAGGGGACATATTTAGCCTTCCTCCAACAGTTCTGCACGATGAGAGAATTGTCAGGTTGGAAGGACTGCTCTGCATTTTTAAGTGACTCCTGACTGGAATCTCCTTTCAGAAATATGGAGCTCTCTGGTTTTGTAAAAAGATGGTGGACTGGCAATTTGCATGAGATTACCACTCCTCATACAATGTGACCGTATATTTTGAAACATCACCTGTCTATACTCGTCCATGGAAATCTTGTGTTCAATGATTTCTAACTGATCTGAGAAGAAAAAAATAAATTATAAAACCCTATATAATTTGCTTCAAGATCATTGTTGCACCCAAACCTGGAACTGCTGGTTTTAAACATGAGCACTAAAGACCAGGTTCATACATAGTGAATCACTGGGGTCTTCACATCACACTTCTTAGAGGAAATCACTTGTTTCTGCATTCCACCCCCATGTCCCATTCCCATCTTGAATGACTCAGTGCTTCATTCCACATTCATGTCATGACATTATTTCCAATTCCATGCTCTTTTGGAAAGTTGAAGCATCATTCCACATGCAGAGACACATAGAATATCAGCAATTATTCAAGCGTAGCTTGGCGAGGCATCAAAACTTGAGTTTCTAATCTCGGTTTTAGAGCATGCATCTATAACCATTATTTGTAGCCAGTGAAGGAAACTGCAGTATGTCATTAGACAGCAAACACATTATGCCGAAGTCTCACACAAGTACATTTACAAGGACAACTACCACAGTTTCAGCCAATCTGAAAACCAAATAATCTTAACCCAATTAATGACCAAATGCCTTTTCAAACTTCTTACCTATGCTACTTCAGTCCTCCATTTGGCCCCTGGCCATACGAATAGCCCAGAGAGGCACTTCAAGAATGCTCTGCCAGAAGGTATCTCATGGGACACACACATGAGTTTTGTATTCTAAAATAGGCTGGCTTCTTATTCTCCATCCTGTTACCAATCTTAACAATCTTACATTTAATGGTAAGGTCCTAGGGAGTGTTGCTGAACAAAGAGACCTTGGAGTGCAGGTTCATAATTCCTTGAAAGTTGAGTCGCAGGTAGATAGGATAGTGAAGAAGGTGTTTGGTATGCTTTCTTTCATTGATCAGAGTATTGAGTACAGGAATGGGAGGTCATGTTATGGCTGTACAGGACATTGGTTAGGCCACTGTTGGAATATTGCGTGCAATTCTGGTCTCCTTCCTATCGGAAAGATGTTGTGAAACTTGAAAGGGTTCAGAAGAGATTTACAAGGATGTTGCCAAGGTTGGAGGATTTGAGCTATAGGGAGAGGCTGGACAGGTTGGGGCTGGTTTCCCTGGAGCGTCGGAGGCTGAGGGGCGACCTTATAGAGGTTTACAAAATTATGAGGTGCATGGATAGGGTTAATATACAAAGTCTTTTCCCTGGGGTCGAGGAGTCCAGAACTAAAGAGCATAAGTTTAGGGTGAGAGGGTAAAGATATAAAAGAGAGCTAAGGGGCAACCTTTTCACACAGAGGGTGGTACGTGTATGGAATGAGCTGCCAGAGGAAGTGGTGGAGGCTGGTACAATTACAACATTTAAGAGGCATTTGGATGGGTATATGAATAGGAAGGGTTTGGAGAGATATGGGCCAGATGCTGGCAGGTAGGACCAGATTGGGTTGGGATATCTGGTCGACATGGAGGGGTTGGACCGAAGGGTCTGTTTCCATGCTGTACATATCTATGACTCTATGACTCTATTGATAAATTGGTGTCTGCTCCTAACCTCCCTCTTTTCCCAATCATTAGATTATCTTTCAAACATAGAGAGTTTAAAAGAGCGGTCTGGTCTGGGCCATATTCCCTTGCTGACATTGGTACAGAATGCATAATCATTTCCTTTTTAGAACAACAAATAGAGATGCTGTTGATCAGAATAAGAATAGAGCCCTCTGCCACAGCTATACAGTTCATCTGCAGCCATGTGACAAGTGCTTTGCTGCTCTTCCACTGGTTGAACACTTTAGCCATTCTGGTGGGCCAGATACACCATAATTCTTCCATTGGTAGTTCCATGTTGACTATTGATTACAAAGTCCTGGGCAGCCAATAACCATTTCTTTATAGCCTTCAGCCAACTTTCTCTGGTGCACCATTGATATTCACTTCATGAGCTCACCAAGGCCTATGACCATGTCTGCCAAGGCTCTGCCCGCCAGACTGAATGAATATGAAATCTGGAGACACAGTGTTTTATTGTTTGTGCCACTGAATTCCGCATAGAGATTGTTCTTTCAGTCACTTAGAAAGCACCACTCATTTTGAGATGTCTAGAATGCTCAAAAGGCCCCTTTAGAGATTCCATCAAGATTGTTACAGTATCATAGAGCCTTAAAGTGATGCAGGTACACACAAATAATGTTGAGGTCCCCCATGGCATTCATCCATAGTAATAGGCCACAGTGGCTCAGTGGTTAGCCCTTCTACCTTACAGCGCTAGGGACCTGAGTTTGATTCCAGGCTTGGGCGACTGTCCGTGTGGAGATGGCACATTCTCCCTATGTCTGTGTGGGTTTCCTCCGAGTGCCCCAGTTTCCATCCACAATCCAAAAACTTGCAGGTTAGGTAAATCGGCCATGCTAAATTGCCCAAAGTGTTTGGGGATGTGCATGCTGATTGCATTAGTCAGGGGTAAATGTAGAGTAATAGAGTGGGAGAATGGGTCTGGGAGGGTTACTCTTCGGAGAGTCATTGTGGACTTGTTGGGCCAAATGGCCTGTTTCCACACTGTAGGGATTTTATGATGATAAACAACATGCCACCAATTCAATTTGTTATTTATCATGTGAACCTAGTTTATACTGACTCGCCATGAACCATTCCTAGGGGACTTACCTTTTAACCGTCTCTCTGAATGTCACCTTTATTTTCTTGGGGCATGGTTCACAAGAATTTGACTGTACCATTCACTTCTTCGCTGACCAGCTTTGTGAATAATAGTTTTCAGGATTTTGCTCCCAAGCTGATCATGCTCAAGTTGTCAATTTGAGTGTATGCATACTTGGGTGCTTTCCCAAATCTGATACGTCAATGTCAGCTGTAACATTGTCAACAAGATAGCTGACCAACATTGCACAGGCTTGAACCTTGGATCGTTAAACAATCAAGCCTATTATTGTTGTGCTGAACAGGCTTGTAAATCTATGCTGAAAGAGTATATTCAGCATTGGGCTGTAAACTGAAATCCTCCATTTGTCTCCAGCCCCACCCTTTTCAAGGAATAGTCATTTTTTAATGTAGGACTGAATTAGAATTGTGAAATCAGTCCCTGATATCCTCAAAGAAAACTGGCATTGGTGAGGAGGCTTGTTTGTTTTCTTTTCCTATTTCAAGTCTACCTCATTAGCCCTTACTAATGGTCCCAACGCTATTCCCAGTGAATATACCCAAACCAAAGAGTTTATGGAGTGCCAGCTCTAATCCTTCTTTCAAAACTTTAGGAACCAGATCATACCTGGTGGAATTTCGAGAACTCCTCATGTGCCATAAACCTTTGCTCTACATAATTTGTGAGTGATTCACTGGTTCATGGGGAAACGCTATTATGACTCAATTACTTTGTCCATTTACCAGACCATTTTTAGATTAGATTACTTACAGTGTGGAAACAGGCCCTTCGGCCCAACAAGTCCACACCGACCCGCCGAAGCGCAACCCACCCATACCCCTACATTTACCCCTTACCTAACACTACGGGCAATTTAGCATGGCCAATTCACCTGACCTGCACATCTTTGGACTGTGGGAGGAAACCGGAGCACCCGGAGGAAACCCACGCAGACACGGGGAGAACGTGCAAACTCCACACAGTCAGTCGCCTGAGGCGGGAATTGAACCCGGGTCTCTGGCGCTGCGAGGCAGCAGTGCTAACCACTGTGCCACCGTGCCGCCGCCTATTTTGTATTCATGCCTGATACTTCAACCTCAAGGTTGCCATGGTTTCATGGATTACCCCAGGTACAGAAACCAGACATACCACTTAGAACCATTGTGACACTTGCAGGAATTCCATCACATAAACTGGCAAAAAAACTTCAACAAAAACTGAAACATTGTATCAGCGGATCAAAACACTCCATATGATCATCACAGGAATTCCCAGACAACATCAAGAACATAAACATAGACAAGGATGAAACAAGTCTCATTCAATGTAACGGCATTGTTCACTTCAATTGACAAAACCCTAGCCAGAGAGACAGTAGCCAATCTCCTAGACAAACAGAACAGATGACACAGAAGGGAACCTATCAACAAGAATGGCATACTCAAATACTAGGCAAAAATGAGGACTGCAGATGCTGGCGATTCGAGTCAAGAGTGTGCTGCTGGAAAAGCACAGCAGTCAGGCAGCATCCGAGGTGCAGGAAAACCGACGCTTCGGGATGTTCCTGATGAAGGGTTTTTGCCTGAAACGTCGATTTTCCTGCTCCTCGGATGCTGCCTGACCTGCTGTGCTTTCCCAGCACCATACTCAAACTGTGGACCTGTGCTTGACAACACACTTCACATTCAACAACCAAATATATGAACAGATCAATGGGACACCTATGGGTTCACCCATCTCCGGTGCTCATAGCAGAAGCAGTGATGCAAAGATTAGAACAAACAGCCCTACCACAAATCCAACCAAAACTCTGGATCAGATACATGGACAATACTTTTGTAATTATTAAGAGAACAAAAATCGAGTACACACACCGGACTATCAACATCATGCTCCCAGGGATCAGATTTACGAGAGAGGAGGAAACCAACAACCAACTCCCATTCCTGGATATGATGGTCGAAAGAACACAGAATAGTGAATGCACCACAAAAGTGTACAGAAAAGCCACACAGATGGACCAGATCCTGAATTACAACATCAACCACCTGAACTCACACAAGAGGAGCTGCATTAAGACCCTGTTCAAAAGGACTACAACACATTGCTGCACTCCCGACCTGCAAAGCGAAGAAGAAAACCTCTACACTGACTTCACTAAGAACTGCTATCCCCACAATTTCATCCACAGATGCCTAGCAGACAAACAACGTGATAAGGACATGTCATGATCCAATGCGCTAGCCATGCTACCTTACATAAAAGATGTTTCGGAACTCACTGCCAGACTTCTCCACTCACTGGGATTCATGACAGCCCATAAATCGACAGGCATGCTCAGATACCAATTCACCAGGACAAAAGACTCTATACCCATCATGTTCAAGACTAAAGTGAATTACATGATTCCATGCAAAGACTGCACAGAACAATATATAGGGCAAACAGGCAGACAACTAACAATCCACATTCATTCAGTACCACAACCAGCTGTCCTTAGTGGCCACACACACAGATGACAAGGACCATAAATTTGACTGGGACAACACAATGATTATAGGACAAGCTAAACAAAGGACAGCCAGAGGATTTCTGAAAGCATGGCACTCATCCACGGATTCCACCACCAAGCACATTGACCTGGACCCAATATATTGGCCACTACAACGATCAACTAGAACCAGCAGCCGGAAGCAGCAGCTACAGAACCAAATAAATCCCAGAAGACACAGTTCAGCAGCACTTCACAAGAGGCTCAAAAGCAGTAAAGATGTCACCTAGACAGGGGATGAAACTTCCCAGTTCGGCGAACATACCCACAACTATAGCAAATTCAACCTCATTTATCTGACCTTTTCCTTCTGTCCAGAGTTCTCTCTTTATTTAATCTGACATCTCTTTGCAATTAATTCTTGTGTAATCTGCTGATATAAACATGTGGTTGATGTTAGAATGCACAGTTGTGTATCTATATCTTCACCACAAAAATCTGCATTGTTTTAATTAGATCTTAGGATGGAAGATCCATTATGTGTATTTATTGCTCGGCTGGAGTGAACAGTTTATATACCGCTGAGGTGTATCGCTCTAACTAAGTTGACCGTCTGATCTCCAGGTTGCTCAGATAAATGGGAGCAAATAGACATCACAGAGGTTGTCGAGTCCAATGGTTCATTCTTGGGAGGTTGATCTTTGACATACTGATCGCCATCGTATTGCCTGTACACAACTTGTTCATGGCACAGATCCTTTACACCACTTTACATCATATCTTTCCTAACGGTGGCCATTCATTATATTTGGGACCCATTTCACCAAACTTTAAACTTGAGATCTCAATTTGTTGTTCCCTTGTGTTTTTACCCATCTAACGAGGTTCAAATTAACAGGCACATGGCTTTGTATGGCCTTGTTCCCCTTCCCACCATTCCTTTTGTTCTGGGCTCACTTGGAATTCCAACCTTTTTTCATCCTTGTTAATGTTGGGTATTCTGTACCTGATCCCTCGTGTCACCATTCAGTGTCCCTTTCCATCATGACTCGATTCTCTCAGCCAGGTCCATTTGGCCCTTGCTGTTTGGATGTCCTTCTTTTCCTCACTGTTCAGTCAGTGATGTTTACAATTACCCAAGGAATAGGCATCCCTACATTTACCCAGGAATACTAGCTGCATCAACTTCGACATTCCAGATCTCACCTCCTTACTTTGTTTTGATTCCCATTAAATCGAAAGGGTGGTTCCCTCCAATAGTCCTATCTAAAGACTGGTATATGACATACTCACACATCTACTGTTAGTCCGTAGTGCCTCCCTTGTTCTGATCCCAAAGATCCTGCTAACTTTACTCAGAGTAGTGGGAATTTCAGACACTACTCCAGAGGCTGAGATATTGAAATTTATTGAAGTATGAAAAGGGAAATATTGAGCGACTGTCCTCAGTGTTACAGCAAAGAAGGCATGCATTTATAACTGCTATCTTCCCTTTGTTCACATATAGGAACCTGCAGCAGGTTATTCGACAGCAAACACATTGCACAATAACTCACACAAGCACTTTTCCAGGTACAGCTTCAGCCATCAACCTTAACCTAATTAATCTTGGCATAATTAATCAAAACCCAATTAATCACCAAATGTCTTTTCTAACTTATTACCTACATTACTTCAAATACACCTCAACCTGAGCTGACAATATCTTGCACAAATTCTTGTTAATTAACTTTTAAAAGACCACAGGCTTGATTTTAAATCTGGACATTCTTGTTTGGTAAATGACTGGTAGAAAGGATCAGAAATCTTGCAGTTATTCCTCAGAATAAGTCCTGGGCACCTTGGCTGCTCTAATGTGGGCTTTAATTCCCACTGGCTGATTTCTTTCCTACTTCAATCAGGTCGAAGCAGAGTAGCAGAAATTTACATAATTGAAATTCAGCAACTGAGTGCAGGTTGGGGACAGCATTAGTTGATGTGCTGTCCTGTGGGTGTTTTATGTTCAGGAAGAGACAAAGGCTTGGAAATCATGAGGATAAGAGAATTAGCATTAAGGCACTTTACCTGAATGCTCGTAGTATTCATAACAAAATAGATGAATTAGTGGCACAAAATCATTGTGAATGATTATGATGTGGTAGGCATCACAGAGATGTGGTTGCTAGGGGTTCAGGCCTGGCAGTTAAACATCCAAGGATTTACAACTTATCGAAAAGGCAGGGAGGTGGGCAGAGGAGGCGGTGTTGCCTTGTTAGTTAAGGACAAAATTAAATCTATGGCACTGAATGACAAAGTGTCAGAGGATGTGGAGTCTTGTGGGTGGATCTGAGGAACTACAAGGACAAAAGAAAACCCATAATGGGAGTTATGTACAGACCTCGTAACAGTGGTCAGGACCAGGGGCGCAAGATGTATGGGAAATGAATAGGGCATGTCAGAAAGGCAAGGTCACGGTGATAATGGAAGACTTCAGTATGCAGGTAGTCTGGGTGAATAATGTTGTTGGCAGATCCTAAGAAAGGGAATTCATGGAATGCTTACAGGATGGCTTTTTGGAACAGCTTGTGATGGAGCCCACCAGGGAGCAGGCTCTTCTGGACTTAGTGCTAGGTAATGAGCCAGACTTACTAAAAGATCTTAAAGTAAGGGAACACTTAGGAGGCAGCGACCATAACATGATAGAGTTCAGTCTACAGTTTGAAAGAGAGAAGGCAAAATCAGATGTAATGGTGTTACAGTTAAATAAAGGTAATTACAGAGGCATGAGAGAGGAATTGATGAGCATCGACTGGAAGCAGAGCCTAGTGGGGAAGACAGTAAAGCAACAATGGCAGGAGTTTCTGGATGTGATTGAGGACACAGTTTAGAGTTTCATCACAAAGAAAAGAAAGATTATTTGTTGGGGGTGGGGTGGGGGAGGGGGATGTAGGATAGACAGCCATGCTGACAAAGGAAGTCAGGAAATGCATCAAAGAAAGGGAGAGAGTCTTTCAAGTGGCCAAGAGCACTGGGAAATCAGGAGATTGGGAAGTCTACAAAAACAAACAGAGGATAACACAGAGAAAAATAAGATTAGATTAGATTACAGTGTGGAAACAGGCCCTTCGGCCCAACAAGTCCACACCGACGCGCCGAAGCGCAACCCACCCATACCCCTACATTTACCCCTTACCTAACACTACGGGCAATTTTTAGTATGGCCAATTCACCTGACCCTGCACATCTTTGGATTGTGGGAGGAAACCGGAGCACCCGGAGGAAACCCACGCAGACACGGGGAGAACGTGCAAACTCCACACAGTCAGTCGCCTGAGGCAGGAATTGAACCCAGGTCTCTGGCGCTGTGAGGCAGCAGTGCTAACCACTGTGCCACCGTGCCGCCCAGGAAGGAGAGGATCAAATATAAAGGTAGGCTAGCCAGTAATATTAGAAATGATAGTAAAACTTTCTTTCAATAAATAAGAAACAAACAACAGGCAAAAGTAGACATTGGGCCGCTCCAATTGATGCAGGAAGGCTAGTGCTCAGAGATAACGAAATAGTTGAAAAATTTAATAAGTACTTTGCATCAATCTTCACAGTGGAAGACATGAGTAATATCCCAACAAGGAGAGTAAGGAGGCAGAGTTGAGTATGGTAGCCATTACAAAAGAGAAAGTGCTAGAAAAGCTAAAAGGTCTAAAATATGATTGATATCTTGGCCCCGATGGGCTCCATCCTAGATTTCTGAGGGAGGTGGCTGAAGAAATAATGGAGGCATTGGTTGTGATCTTTCAAAAGTCACTGGAGTCAGGTAAAGTCCCAGATGATTGGAAAATCACTGCTGTAACTCCCTTGTTCAAGAAAGGATCGATACAAAAGATGGAAAATTATACACCAATAAGCCTAACCTTGGTTGTTAGTAAAATTCTAGAATCCATCATTAAGGATTCTAATAAGTGTAGGGTCGGATGAGAAAAAGTCAGCATGGATTTAGTAAGGGGAGATCGTGCCTGACAAACCTGTTAGAATTCTTTGAAGAGCTAACAAGTAGGTTAGACCAGGGAAACCCAGTGGATGTGGTCTATCTAGACTTCCATAAGGCCTTTGATAAGGTGCTTCATGGGAGGCTGCTGAGTAAGGTGTTCGAGGTGAGCTACTGGCATGGATTGAGGATTGGCTGTCTGACAGAAGACAGAGAGTTGGGATAAAAGGTTCTTTTTCAGAATGGCAGCCCGCAGGGTTCAGTGTTGGGGCTGCAGTTGTTTATATATTAATGATCTGGATGAAAAGACTGGGGGCATTCTGGCAAAGTTCACTGATGATACGGACAGGCAGGTAGTACTGAGGACGCGAGGAGGCTGCAGAAAAATTTAGACAGTTTAGGAGAGTGGCCCAGGAAATGGATGATGAAATTCAATGTGAGCAAATGTGAGGTCTTGCACTTTGGAAAAAAAGAATACAGGCATGGACTATTTTCTAATGGTGAGAAAATTCATAAAGCCAAAGTACAAGGGGATCTGAGAGTGCTAGTCCAGGATTCTGTCAAGGTTAACTTGCAGATTGAGTCCATGATTAAGAAAGTGAATGTAATGTTGTCATTTATCTCAAGAGTGGAATATAAAAGCAGTGATGTGCTTCTGAGACTTTATAAATCTCTAGTTAGGCCCCATTTAGAATACTGTGTCCTAGTTTGGGCCCCACATCTCAGGAAGGACATACTGGCACTGGACCATGTCCAGTGGAGATTCACACGGATGATCCCTGGAATGGTAGGCCTAACATCCAATAAACAGCTGAGAATCCAGGGATTGTACTCATTAGAGTTTAGAAGGTTGAGTGGAGATCTAATAGAAACTTACATGATAATGCATGGCTGAGAAAGGGTAGATGCTGGGAAGTTGTTTCCGTTAGGCAGGCAGACTAGGACCCATGGGCACAGCCTTAAAATTAGAGGGGGTCAATTTAGAATGGAAATGAGGAGACATTTCTTCAGCCAGAGAGTGATGGGCCTGTGGAATTCATTGCCTCAGAGCGCAGTGGAAGCCGGGATGTTAAATGTCTTCAAGGCAGAGACTGACAAATTCTTGCTCTCGCAAGGAATTAAGGGCTACGGGGAGGGTGGAGTTGAAATGCCCATCAGCCATGATTGAATGTTGGAGTGGACTCGATAGACCAGTTGGCCTTACTTCCACTCCAATGTCTTATGGTCTTATGGTCTTGAACTATCCTTGTGCGATACAATTTGGCCCAACAGGAATGTAAAAATGCCTGGGCAGAATCTTACAGGAACCTGAATAACAGGGTGAGATATATGAGAAAATGGCATGAGGAGTGCAATGATATCAGGAGGTAGCAGCTATATTTTCCAACTAATGTCAAGAAAAGATTCTTGCATGGGAACGGCGAGATATCTGTGAAGAGGAATTATTGCCTGGTGTCAGTGTAATTAATTGTACATCTGGCATCATTAATTTGCAGCCTCCTATCTTACACTGGCAGTAAGAAAACTAGATAATGAGAATTCTTGACATAGAATCTTGGCAACTCCAGCTCGCAGCTTGCTCTTCTGGACTGACACCCAGCAACGACATCTCAGTGCACGACCCAGAACGTGAGCTGCACTCACTCCAACATCCAACATCTGGTAGCCTGTCAGGACCCTCAGGTACCTCTCTGATCTATTTACAGGGTGCTTCAGCACTTCAAAGCCGGACTTCAGAGTGCACTAGCATCCAGCATTGCAATGCGGATGAGAGGAGACTTTGTGCACGGGGAGTGGAAACCCAGTTAATGTATTGGAACAAGATTGTACCTCAGGTTTCGTTTGCTCTCTTGAGCCTACCTGGATGTCACAACATTCCTTTTTGCACTTTGCCTTCATCTGCCAGCATTGTCAGACTCACAACACTGCTCTACTGCCATGTAATCTAGTGCAGGCACAAAGCCAAAGAAACTTGTCATGGTTCTCAGTCAAGGCAGACAATCTTCCATCATATCTTTCCACATGATCATCTCTTGACATGCATTTGTGAACAGTTTTTGAGTGGGTGTTTTTACCACCTGTTCAACAGAGCAGCTTAAAACCAGAAATAGTCAGCTCCTAGTGTATCCTGGGTCAGCAAGTAACCTGGTTAATGGTGTCTGTTCACTTACCCAGTTTTAGGTGTCCCCATGATAGTTTCTACTGATCCTCCTCTATCTGCCAATAGGTTTGTCAAAAGACTCTATTTGGTTAATTAGACAAAACCATTCTTTTTAATTGTCTCAAATATCCTGAACCTTTCCAAATGCCCTTTATAAAATCCAACATCCTAATTCTTCAGATAAATGCAGAGGTGGGTTTTTTCTTCCTACAACCATTGACCTTTAGTTTGTTAATGATGCTGCTTGTTCTCGTTGGATCACCTGTTGTTCATTTTCTACAGCTCTCAGCATATTTTTCACTATGCATTTGATAGCCTGTATCCTGTTATGCTGTACAATTTTAGCCCAGTGGATGCAAAATGAGATCTCTCAAATATTTGCAGTGCCTGACAGGTTAGTACGTTCTAACTTGCTCTTAATTGACATGTTGATTTCCTAATGCACTATGTTATGAAGACTTCCTATTAATATTTTCCTCAAAGAATTGTGAATAGATTAGATTCCCTGCAGTATGGAAACAGATCTTTTGACCCAGCAAGTCCACACTGATTCTCTGAAGTGTAACCCACCCAGACCCATTCCCCTACCCCACATTTACTCCTGACTAGCGCACCTAACACTATGGGCAATTTAGCATGGCCAATTCACCTAACCTGCATATCTTTGGATTGTGGGATGAAATCCACGCAGACACTGGGAGAATGTGCAAAGTCGATACAGACAGTCGCCCAAGGTGGGATTTGAACCTGGGTCCATGGCATTGTGAGGCAGCAGTGCTAGCCACTGAGCCACCACCCATTGGAACATTTCTTTTCACAAGGCATTTGTATGTCTTCTTGTTTACTGGAGAATACTTGCCTTGGGCTATTACAATCAAGTTCAGGTTTCTGCTTTGGATATTGTTTAAGAGGTAGGTGAGAAGCCTGTTTGAAAGAAAGAAGCTGCCCAGCTCAGTTCTCCTATTTCTGGAAAACAGCACTTAATGTAGGTCAATTGGTCTACCTGGAGCCCTGTCCAGCTGGTCTTGCATTGGGAATCGCTGAAAGGTTTTGACAATATTTCTTGAATGATTCCCCGACAACAATTGTGTGTGTTCAGCGACATTTGTCTTTGTGCACCAGAATGTCAGAGCAACGGCTATTCGAGCAACTCAAACCGTAACTTTTTGCCTCCAAAGTCTAAAGCTTATTAGTCAAAGGTGTTTTATTTTGTATCTCTATAGAGAGAAATCTATTTTCTTCTTTATTTTCCTTTGCCAGGTATGTGCATGTGAATTTTCAGATATATAGAAGCATAAACATTATGTTTTCATCTTACAGACTGAGCGCTGACCAGATTTGCATCTTCATGAAATAAGTTTTGTTTTACAACAATCAACAGTTTTGTTTGCATGGAAAAAAGTTGGTTCATGGATTTTTTTAATTCTAAGTTTAATGCACAGAAAATATCAACTAGCCACATGGAGAATTTGGTCAAACAATTGCATATATTTTCAGACCTGTGAAGTAATTACATTAGAGAAAGACAGTGCACTCCATTCACTTTGGTCACAGCTGTACTATAGCAATTATTTTTAAAGGTTAAGAACTTTTAAATATTTTTTGTTAACAAAGCTAGCCAGAAACACTTCATAAATAGTAATGTGATTCCTGTGATAATCACAGTTATTGATGTATACAAGGAATTTTTGTAAGTTATTGCCAAAAAGAAATCCTACCGTTTTGTGTAAATGTTGGAACATATTCTAGGGAACAAAAATATGACAAGATTACAAAAATACTGGGAACCAAAATACTCAGGTATGTGCTGTTCCCTGCAACTCCACTCTCTTCCCTTGACCTGCAAGCATGCTCAGCATGGGAGACAGCTAAGTTCCTTTTTGTATTCCACCATCCCCAGTTCCTCACTATCCTTCCCCATCCCAACTACCGAAAGGCTCACAACACTGGGTTGCCAATTTACTAGTGGCTTCGAAATTAGGCAAAATTTGGTGCACAGGCCAGGAAGGACTAGTACATGGAATCTCTGTTCTCAGTTGAATTTGCACCCTTTCTTTGGTTTAATATATCGACTAAGGTCATTTGACAGTTTCTTCAAATTGCCATGGAGCATCATCAGAAGTTATGGTGAACTTTTTCAGCAATATTTGTTACAAAGGAATTGCAACTACAACTCCACGTGCTCAGACTGTAATGGTGGTCACCAGTGTATAATGAGTCAAGATTCAGGACACACTTACTTCAGAAGATTTCAAAACTGCACAAGTTGCACTAATTGGTTCCTACAGGTCATCCTCTCACTTCTGATTTCTAATGAGTGTATGCTCCGGCCAGATGAAAACATTGAATGGATCAATATGTTACAATTGTAAAACTTTATTTTTACTGGAACATCTCAGATTTACCATGAAGCATAGTTATCCATTAAGCATGAGCTGTCATTTTGCTTCTATGGCTAGTTGATTCACACTGTGGCTAACAGACATTATATATTGACTTGCTTGAACCATGTCAATCCGGTAATTAGTAATTATGTATCAATTAACCTGCATATCATTTAAAATTTATTTTCAGTAATTTAATGATTTTGGAAAAATTACTGTTCTTCCTAGATTGTCCTGTGTAGATGTCAATCAGGAACTTTCTTAACCCATTGTGATGATGGTGCTCCTAAACTGGTCCCACTAACTATTGAACAATCTGATATCCTGTCTCATTCTCGTTATTGAGAAGGAATAGGCTTGAACTTTTTTGGAAGTTAGAAAAAGATAGTTCTTATCGTACTTCTGAGGAACACATTAGGGTTTCCCATTTTGCGGTGTAGGACACAAGTACCACAGGAAACCTCTTTAAATAAAGAACTAACAAATAAAGGTGGATTATTTTGAAACTTTAAAATTTCGATAGTTAATAAGTACTGATAAGCACTCTCAGAAACGTAAGAGCTTAAGATGTAAGTAGACTAGTGCATTGCCCAAATTTGAAGGGAGGGGATGAACAACATGTAAAGGTGGTTATTTTATATCTATTGAACTATAGAATAGCATCTAAAATACTCAGAATATCTAGTTACCCTTGTTTTCGCCTTGTATCAAATTTGCATTTCTTAAAATCGCAATTAATTGTATAATTTTCCAGAAGAAGGAGAGTGGAAACTTAATCACCTTATGACTGTCTGTTTAACATATTTTCATTCTTTTCAAGCAATTTAAAATGAAAGTTGCTCAACAAATCAACCTAAAGCGTATAATAAAATTTGGGAAAAAAAATCCTTTCACAGAAATTAGCTTCAGTTTAAAGATGCCCACTGTGCAGGCAAATTCCCAAAATGTTCTATATGTCAGGTTTATGGGCAAGCCTCTCACTATGGGTCACTACATCTTCATCTTAAGTCACATAATTATGGCCACAATTATTTTAAGCAGGATTACATCACTTTAACAAGACTGTGTGCACTCATCTCACAAGGATCTAAAGTCAAGGGTTGCGAAATGAGGAGAAAGCAAGATGAGGAATCCAACTTTACAAACTTTGGTGCCTGTGTTCAAGGCTCACAAAATGTACAGTCTAAATGTATGCTAAATTCAGAATCAGCACTTCAAGTTCTACTGGAGTTAAGGCAAGTGAGACTCTTGAGACTGTCAGAATACAGTCCACTTCATGCCAGTTTAATCTTTGGATTTCCATTGTGCAAATTTGGCATTATTATGAACGGAACCTGTTTCCAATGCTAAATTTATATAACTCCATATGAGAAAATTGTTATCTCTTCACGTGTCACTGAATTGCCTTACAAAATTCTGCAGGAAAGTTGATATGAGCTTAATTTAAAGTCGACTATAGTAAATGTGCCTGGGCATGAGATGTTAAGATTTGGAATTACTTTAATATTTTCAACCTTCAACAGTTTTATTTATGAAAGCTTTGATAATCACCAAAGCTAGTAGGGATGCAACTACAGAATCATCACAGAATCTTGACAGGACAGACAGAGGCCATTCAGCCCATCGAGTCTGCTGCACCAACTCTCTATCTCTACCCACTCTATCCTAGGTCCATAACCTCACATTTACCATGGGTAATCTACCTAACCCGCACACCTTTAGACTACATGAGGAAACCAGAGTACCTGGAGGAAACACATGCAGACTCAGGGAGGATGTGCAAACTCCACACAGACAATCAAAGCAGGAATTGAACCAGGTCCCTGCCACTGTGAGGCAGCAGAGCTAACCACTGAGCCACCGTGCCACCCTTTTTAGTTATAATAACCAGTTTTTTTTTAGTATAATACTTACTTATCAAGCAATTTGTCAACTTCTCATATATTCATTACATTCAGGATAGCATAACTTTGCAAATTATTTCTTATTATAGCACTTTGCTTCTATGGTGATTTGATTAAAAATAGAATGTACATTGAATCTCACCAATGGATCTCTGGTTCTCATGTAATGTTATTCACAAGATCGGTGAAGTGTCTTGTATTGATTACAGATAAGCTTGTTCTTCTAATTGGTGTATTTAAGATAGATACGAGATACGTTGCTGAGGCATCAGTGGAGGATCAAATTGCATTGACTGCGCCTGGGAGATTGTTAAATGTTTCTGAGCTAGTCGCATTTCAGTGTGTTTACTCAGTGCACTCAAGCGGGCATAATGGCCTTAAGAATAGTTAGAATCATTAAAAATGAACTTATTTGCTGCATTCCCCGTGTATTTGATGTAATTCATTAGTTAAACTTAGCTTTTAAAATGCTGCTGCTCGGCAAAACTCCAAGACGCATAACAAGGGAGTGAAATGGCCAACAGGTTGCAGCAGTTGTCACATAATAATAACTCGGGAGCTGATTACAGCCAGTAGTTAATAAAAGTAAAATGCAGCACCATAAATAGTCTGTAGTACTTCACTTGTTAGAGATTTCATTCCTTTTCATTGCTGCCGACAATTATAATAATAGATTGCATCTACTGATGTGATGTGCAGTTAGAGTGGATCAGCAGTTTTGAAGATTACAATGACATATTTCTACGAACGATTGTGTTGATTTAACAGTTACCAATTAAAATCACATAAAGCATTGCACTAAACTTCACTTCCAAATTCCGGAAGGACAATGCTAACTGTGATAAATGTAATAGTGCTTAATAAATCCACTTGCATTAACTTCTGCAGTCTATATAACAAGATAATGACCACAACCTTTAGCACTACATCCAAAGACTATTTCTTTATTCTTTCATGGGATATGGGCATTGCTGGCAAGATCAGTTTTTATTGACCACTTCTTATTGTGCATTGAGAAGGTGGATGTGAGCTGCCTTCTGAAACCATTGCAGTTCATCTGGTGACCTGAAATTAAAAACCAACACATCTTTAATCAGGCAGCATATTATTTGATACAATGAAGGACTTTAGGAGTAATATATTGTCTCCATGGTGGTGATAAATTATTTGGACAGCAGCTTGGTGCTCTGTATGAGTTTGGAATGGATAAAAATTGAGTGACATTTATTTTTAAAAATTACTTTCTCAAAGATAGCACATATTTGATAAAATATTTGCAAATCTTAAAAACGTCTTCATAATTAGTGATTTTTGAGAAGATTTGTAGCTCAGGTTGATGATAAGCCTGTAAGTTAGCTCACTGAGCTTGAAGGTTTGTTTTCAGATGTTTCATCACCATACTAAGTAACATCATCAGTGAGAGTCTCCAGTGAAGTGCTGGTGGTATGTCCTGCCTCTCTATTTATAGGTCTTGGTTTCTTAAGGTGGGTGATGTCATTTCCAGTTTGTTTTTTTCAAAGGGAGGTAGATACGATCTAAATCAATGTGTTTATTGATGGAGTTTGGGTTAGAATGCCACGTCGCTAAGAATTCTTGTGCGTGTCTTTGTTTCACCTGTCCGAGGATGTGTATGTTGCCCCAGCCAAAGTGGTGTCGCTCTTTGTCTTTATGCATATAGAAACTGGTGATTGTGGATCGCATCTTTTGGTGGCCAGTTGGTGTTCATGTATCCTGGTACAAAGACAAAGAAGAACACTGCTTTGACTGGGGCAATGTACACATCCTCGGACAAGTGAAACAAAGACACGCACAAGAGTTCTTAGAGGCATGGCATTCTAACCAGAACTCCATCAATAAACATTTCGATTTAGATATATCTACCATCCTTTGAAAAGAAGAACCAGAAATGACATCACTCACCTTAAGAAACCAAGACCTATAAATAGAGAGGCAGGACATACCACCAGCACTTCACCGGAGACTCTCACTGATGATGTTACTTAGTACAGTGACGAAACATCAGAAAACAAACCTTCAAGCTCAGCGAGCTAACTTCCAGACTTATTTCTTCACAATGTCTATCTTTTGATAAAATAGCCTTCATTTGCTAAAATGTTGCTTTTTTTATGACAGGAGCAGACATATCCATAACTCAACAATCTCTGGAAGACTGGGAAAGAATTAAACAGAGTGATAGGATTAAGTCATTTAGTTGTTGAGTGAACAGTGAAGAATGAGACACTGGAGGATGTGAGGTGACAATGTGAATTGGTAAAGGAGTGGCATACGGTAATTTTAAGGCCAAAAACAGATGAAAAAGTGATTTCTCATCAATTGAAAAGGGAAAGAGGGCATTAATGTGAGAATGGAATAGCAATAATCATAAGTGGAATAAATTAGTTTGGACTGAAAGAGTGATCGTTTGCTGATAACGCATTCTCAGGATTTTCTCACCTTAACCTAACAATGATACAAAGAATTACCCATGTGTTGGATTCTGAGGAAAGTTATGTTGCCTGGAATACAGATGTTAGAGTTGACTTGATTGAGATTTTCCAGATTTTTGAAAGGAATAGCTGAGGTAGAAAGAACAATTTTCCTCTGGTGGGAGACTGAAGCAAGGCGGCATAATTTTGACAAATGGTGAGACCATTCCAGAGAGAAGTGAAGAATTCTTCTTTAGTGTCCACTTCAAAATTGTACTTTATATTACCTCTCCTTCATTTTTTACTAAAACCAATTACTTCACACTTGCCTGTTAAATTCCAGGGAGTGCAGGAAAAGTTTAATGTTCTGAAAAGAGCTGACAAGATTAATCCATTGAATTTTTAAGTGACATTTCCTCTCACTTACATCACATGTCTCATCCACTGCTCAATCCACAGTCAGCTACCAATAATCTCTATTTTAAACCTTGCACCCAAAGTTCGAAGTGCACACTTGCAACTCACAGCCCATATACTTGCACTTAATCAGCTACATCAGTCAAACATATTTCAACAAATTCACCAACACCATTTCTCCAGTCACAATAAAAATGACAAATAACTGGTGGCAGCAACATCACCAAGGAGACTGCTGGCCAGCGTTGGAAAGGTGCATGACCAGTGACAGTGCTGGGGGATTGATATTGTGAGTCTCTGTATGTAATCTTCCTCTCTCCATACTTCTCCTCCATCGCAGAATCTCATCTAACTCACAATCTGCAGATAATATAAACACACACTTCTTACTTCCTCATCGCCACTCAATAGCCACCCAAACTTTATCCTTGTTTTTATTTCAGATACCCAAAAATTGTGACCCACAAATTCAGAGGAGGGAAATGAAGGCATAAGTGCTGATAAAGAGACATTGCGAATCAGTCTTAACACACACGACCCAATGACTGTCATTGCATGTTCTGTAAAAGTAAAAATAGAAGAGGGATACTGCATGTGCTGATTGTAAGGGTACCAGGGTGTGAGGGAAGGATATTGGAAATAGGAGTTTGCACCTTGAGGATTACGCTAGTTCTGCCATTGTGACGTCAATGAGGATGTTAATGGGACAGGTGATCGAGAATGTTGACGGCTGTACACGACCACATGTTTCACATACTAAAAAGCCTGTGAGAAGGCCTGTGTACAATGCCAAGGAATATAGAGGTGTCCAGCTGCAACCTTGCACAGAGTTTCATGCAAAGCTGGAGTCCATCCTTCTTAGTATAGAGCAGGCTAGCACACCACCCGCCATCAGCACATTCGTGAAACCCATCATGATCTAGTGTCTGATGGTTGATGCCTCAGCTTTCATTGCATTACACATAACAGCCAGTTAGGGTTTGAGTGCAACCGTGACAGCTTACACTGTAGCCATCATGACTGTGGAAGTTTTGTGTTCAAAGCAACTTACTACACATCACAGCAATCCAATTATCTGTTCGCCAGCAGCTCGCCAGCATTTCCTGGGCAGCACCATGGCCGACTGAGAAAATTGATCAAATAGATTTGAAATTGGATTTGGCGGTGTTTGTTACACTTGTGATGAACTGAGGAAGGAATCATTATGCCCTACCAGAAACAGGATGAGGTGAGAGTGTTGTGCTGTTGCTGTGACGCCTTAGTCTGACCAGACCATATGGGCTGCTGTCTCATTAGACAGAGTGGTGATTTAACCTGAGGGCCACCAGACCTCAGGCGATGGAAGAGGTTGAGAAGGAGAGTCCTTCATGGTAACCTCAAGCTAGTAATGGGAATTGAAGCCACGCTGTTGGCATCACACTGCTCTGTAAACCAACAATCCACCAGCTGAGCTAAACCAAATCCCCGGTGAGAGTGATAGAGGAATGACAACAGGTGAAAGATTGTTGGAGAACAGGGGGAGAAGGTGAGGTTACTCATATTTCTTGTAGAGTATCTGATCACATGGTGTTCTGACAGAAACAGTACATCCATATTGTAGTGCCCTTTCACCTTCTTCCACTTCCTCTTTCATTTGTTCCCCATTCTAGCAGCATATCCAAATTTGTGTGGCTTCTCTTCATTCTCACAGGCATGTTCTGTTCTGAGGGGAAAGCCAACCAAAGGGATAAAAGGCTTTCATGGGTAGGCAGGGATGTAGTTTGGAGGTTACAATCAGATCAGCGATGAACTTATTGAATGGCAGAATGGTTTCAATGGACCATATGTCTGTTCATTCTTCATGTCTGCACATTTGTATGATTCAGAAGTATGGCCTGAGCCAAAGATCTGTAAACACTGGGGTAAAAACATTGAAAACTATTAAGAATGACATAGACAGAGTTGTTAGAACTAAAGGGATCAAAGGATAGGGTAAGGGAAAGCTGGGAGTGGGGACTGAGTTAGATGAAGAGTCATATTGAATGGCAAAGCAGACTCAATGGGCCAAATGGCCTACTCCTGCTCCTATGTTCTATGGTTCCTTGCTTCTGGAACACAGTAGCAGTGGTGTCGATACCATTCAAAGGTAGAAGGTATTTTTCACAGAGGAATCTAAAGAAGCAAGAACCAAGCTTAATTGATCACAAAACAAGACTGAAAAATCACAACGAAAAAAATCTTCAGAAGCTTTCCCAAATACAGTGAGGGGAAGTAGACACAGACTTACTGAGGTGAGCTAATGCGAGATATATTCCAAAGTGGTGGCATGTCTGCACCAAATCCAAGATGGAGGACAGGAAACATTTTTGGCTGTAACAGGTTGCTCCTTTTTTGTGGTATTTTAGGTGTTGGAGGTGATTTCTTCGAATTCCAGGAGCAGCAATTACTGTTTTATATGCTGTAACATTGTTTTGGAACTTTGGAGAGAAAAAAAGTCAAGAAAATGTCACGTTTTAAAAGGGAGAGAAACAGACAAAGGCAGCGCATGGTGAAGTCAGTGCAGGACAGAGAGAGAGAGAGAAAGAAACCCACACTGCTAACTGACAGAGCAGCGAACCTGCATAGTTACTGCCTTTATTGTTGAATTCATGTATCACTGGACATTGGAGTGTATCTGGGAAACCTAATAAACAGTGAAATTCACAACTGATATTGGAGGAACCTGTTTGGGAGAGGTCACAGAGCAGAAACAGATAAGCGAATAGTTTTAATTGTGGCCTTACAGTAAGTCTGCAGTAATAAGTAGAATGGGTTCTTTCTTGGTTGTATGTTTTATTGAGATATGTCTCTTGACTAAACTTAAAAATATAAGCCATAAGTATTAAGTTAGCCTGGAGCAGTGTTTTATAGAGGAATAAGACAATGCTATTTTCTGGGTCTGCAGATTGAAAGAAGCAAAAATGGCCCTTAGTAGAGTGATATGCTCATCATGTTGGATATGGGCAGATAGGGAGAGCTTATGGGTTACTGAAGATTTTTTCTGCAATAAATATTCTGAATCCTCTCAGATTGAATGGATCGGGAGGAGCAACAATTCGAGGCAAAAAGGAATTTACAAGAGCAAGGGAATGTGATGAATGGCAGTTATAGGAAGGGAGAAAAGTCGCAGATACAGTCATAGAGATGGGTTAATTCCAGGAATAGTAAGAGATGTAGGCAGGTAGTACAGGAAAGTTCTGTGGCTAACCCCCTTTCAAACAAGTATGCTGTTTTGGAAAATTTAGGGGGTAACAGATTCTCAAGGGAATGTAGCACAAACAGCCAAGTTTCTGATGTGGAGACTGGCTGTAATATAAAGAGGGGTACATCGGGTTGTGTTAGGGGACTCTCTAGTCCGAGGCACAGACAGACGTTTCTGTGGCCAACAGCAAAAAATCAGAATGGTGTGTTGCTTCTCAGGATCAAGGATGTCTCAGAGACAGTGCAGAATGTTCTCAAGGGGGAGAGGGGCCAGCAGGGGGTCATTGTACACATTGGAACCAATGACATAGGAAGGGAAAAGGTTGAGATTCTGAAGGGAGATTAGAGAGTTAGGCAGGAATTTAAAAAGGAGGTCCTCGAGAGTAGTAATATCTGGATTACTACGAGCAGATGAGGGTAGGAATAGAAGGATAGAGAGATGAATGCATGGCTGAGGAGCTGGTGTATGGGAGAAGGATTCATATTTTTGGATCATTGGAATCTCTTCTGGGGTAGAAGTAACCTATACAAGAAGGACAGATTGCACCTGAATTGGAAAGAGACTAATATACTGGCAGGGAGATTTACTAGAGCTGCTTGGGAACATTTAAGCTAGTAAGGTGGGGGTATGGAACGCAGGGAGATAATGAGGAAAGACATCAACCTGAGACTGGTAAAGTTGAGGAAAGTAGTGAGTCAATAGTCAGGGCAGGCAGGGACAAAGCAGAGAACAAATAGGACTGATAAATTCTACTGCATTTATTTCAATGCAAGGGGCTTAACAGGGAAGGTAGATGAACTGAAGTCATGGTGAGGAACATGAAACTGAGATATCATAGCAATTACAGAAACATGGCTCAGGGATGGACAGGACTGGTAGCTTAATGGTTCCAGGATACAAATGTGACAGGACGGACAGAAAGGGAGGCAAGAGAGGAGGGGAGTGGCGTTTTTCATAAGGCATAGCATTACAGCTGTGCTGAGGGAGGATATTCCTGGAAATACATCCACAGAAGTTATTTGGGTGGAACTGAGAAGTAAGAAAAGGATGATCATCTTTATGGGATTGTACTATAGACCCCCTAATAGTCAGAGGGAAATTAAGAAACAAACTTGTAAGGAGATTTCAGTTATCTGTAAGAATAATAAGGTGGTTATAGTAGGGGATTTTAACTTTTCAAACAAAGACTGGGACTGCCATATAGTGTTATGGGTTTAGATGGAGAGAAATTTGTTAAGAGTGTACAAGAAAATTTTCTGATTCAGTTTGTGGATGTACCGACTAGAGAAGGTGCAAAACTTGACCTACTCTTGGGAAATAAGGCAGGGCAGGTGATTGAGATGTCCGTGGGGGCTAGCGACCATAATCCCATTAGTTTTATAATAGTGATAGAAAACGATAGACCAGATCTAAAAGTTAAAGTTCTAAATTGGAGAAAGGCTAATTTTGACGGTATTAGGCAAGAACTTTCAAACGCTGACTGGGAGCAGATGTTTGCAGGTAAAGGGACGGCTAGAAAATGGGAAGCCTTCAAAAATGAGATAACGAGAGTCCAGAGACAGTATATTCCTTTTCGGATGACAGGATAGGCTGGTAGCTAGAGAGAATACTGGATGATGAAGAAAATTGAGGGTTTGGTTAAGACAAAGAAGGAAGCATATGTTGGGTATAGACATGATAGATCAAGTGAATCCTTAGAAGAGTATAGAGGCAGCAGGAGTATACTTAAGAGGGAAGTCAGGAGGGCAAAAAGGGGACATGAGATAGCTTTGGCAAATAGAATTAAGGAGAATCCAAAGGGTTTTTACAAATACATTAAGGACAAAAGGGTAACTAGGGAGAGAATAGGACCCCTCAAAGATCAGCAAGGCAACCTTTGTGTGGAGCCACAGGAGATGGGGAGATACTAAATGAATATTTTGCATCAGTGTTTACTGTAGAAAAGGACATGGAAGATATAGAATATAGGGAAATAAATGTTGACATCTTGAAAAATGTCCGTATTACAGAAGAGGAAGTGTTGGACATCTTGAAATGCATAAAAGTGAATAAATCCCCAGGACCAGATCAGGTGTATCCTAGAACTTTGTGGGAAGCTAGAGAAGTGATTGCTGGGCCCTTTGTTGAGATGTTTGTATCATCAATAGTCACAGGTGAGGTGCCGGAAGACTGGAGGTTGGCTAACATGGCACCACTATTTAAGAAAGGTGATAAGGCCAAGCCAGGGAACTATAGACCAGTGAGCCTGAGGTCGGTGGTGGGTAAGTTGTTGGAGGGAATCCTGAGGGACAAGATGTACATGTATTTGGAAAGGCAAGGACTGATCAAGGATAGTCAACATGGCTTTCCGCATGGGAAATCATGTCTCACAAACTTGATTGAGTTTTTTGAAGAAGTAACAAAGAGGATTGATGATGGCAGAGCAGTAGATGTGACCTATATGGACTTCATTAAGAGATTTGAAAAGGTTCCCCATGGGAGACTGATTAGCAAGTTTAGATCTCATGGAATAGAGGGAGAACTAGCCATTTGGATACAGAACTGGCTCAAAGGTAGAAAACAGGGTAGTGATCGAGGGTTATTTTTCAGACTGGGGTGCCACAAAGATCGGTGCTGGGCCCACAACTTTTCGTCATTTATATAAACTATTAGATGTGAGCATAAGAGGTATAGGTAGTAAATTTGCAGATGACACCAAAATTGGAGGTGTAATGGACAGCGAAGAAGGTTACCTCAGATTACAATGGGATCTTGATTAGATGAGCTAATGGGGTGAGGAATGGCAGATGGAGTTTAATTTAGATAAATGTGAGGTGCTGCATTTTGGGAAAGCAAACCTTAGCAGGACTTATACACTTAATGGTAAAATCCTGGGGAGTGTAGCTGAACAAAGAGAACTTGGAGTGCAGGTACATAGCTCCTTGAAAGTAGAGTTGCAGGTAAATAGGATAGTGAAGAAGGTGTTTGGTATACTTTCCTTTAGTAGTCAGAGTATTGAGTATAGGAGTTGGGAGGTCATGTTGTGGCTGTACAGGACAATGGTGAGGTCCCTTTTGAAATATTGTGTGCAATACTGGTCTCCTTCCTATCAGAAGGATGTTGTGAAACTTGTAAGGGTTCAGGAAAGATTTACAAGGATGTTGCCAAGGTTGGAGGATTTGAACTAGGGAGAGGTTGAATAGGCCAGGGCTATTTTCCCTGGAGCATCAGAGGCTGAGGGGTGACCTTATAAAGGTTTAAAAATCACAAGGGGCATGGATAGTGTAAATAGACAAGGTCTTTTCCCTGGTGTGGGGAATCCAGAACTCGCGAGCATAGGTTTAGGGTGAGAGGGGAAAGATATAAAAGAGACCTAAGAGGCAACCTTTTCAAGCAGAGGGTGGTGCGTTTGTGGAATGAGCTGCCAGAGGAAGTGATGGAGGCTGGTACAATTGCAACATTTAAAAGGTATCTGGATGGGTATCTGAATAAGAAGGGCTTGGATGGATATGGGCCAACTGCTAACAGGTGGGACTAGATTGGTTTGGGGTATCTGGTCAGCACAGACGAGTTGGACCGAAGGGTCTGTTTCCAGGCTGTACATCTCTCTGACTCTATGACTCTATAACTCAACAAATCCTGCCCTTTCTGGAGACTTTAAGTGCATTTAGGTGGGAGTTGTGAAATATAGATTTCTGTGGAAACAGAACAGCCTTGGGTCTCCATTCGGTGATTGGCTCTTATATGCAGTGAACCCCATTAGCAAGTGCATACTTACCCAGTAAGGTGTTGAGTTTCAGTATTCCTAGCTGACTTTGATGTTCATTTTAGTTCCAAGAAACTTGCCTGGTTAAATGAAACCCCCTCGCGGCCTGTGATCTCAATGCATTCCACCGAGAATCTATAGAGTGTCCCCATTTCATCCGATGATGTGGGGTTGAGGGTTGAGCTCATCTGAATTTCTGATGGAATACTCACTGACCTACTGCAAGCTGAATGACCCCTGCCATTGGAGCAGATGATCCAGCACATAAAATAGGCCAGTGGAGAGTGTATTGTCAGGTGACAACTCAATGTAGGTCTGAGGCATCAGCCAAGCCTCCAATTTGGCTCAGCACAAAGCTGTCCACTTCACCCAACATGAACTGTCAAAAATGAGGAAAGCTAAGAACAGCCATTTTGAAGTGCTAGCACTGTAGAGGAAGAAGCTAGCAAAAGGGACAAGGTTGCTCAGCAACAGGCATTCAATGCTTTCAGTGTTGCAGGTTTGGTTATTAGATTAGATTACTTTACAGTGTGGAAACAGGGCCTTCGGCCCAACAAGTCCACACCGACCCGCCGAAGCGTAAACCACCCATACCCCTACATTTACCCCTTACCCAACACTACGGACAATTTAGCATGGCCAATTCACCTGACCTGCACATCTTTGGACTGTGGGAGGAAACCGGAGCACCCGGAGGAAACCCACGCAGACACGGGGAGAATGTGCAAACTCCACACAGTCAGTCGCCTGAGGCGGAATTGAACCCGGGTCTCTGGCGCTGTGAGGCAGCAGTGCTAACCACTGTGCCACCGTGCCGCCCACTATGTCCAGCCACTATGTCCAGCCATTTTGCAACAGGAGATCAACTCTTAAAAATTAACAATGAAGGAGGATCCAGCAAATTGAGCAAGAAGGAAAGAAGACATGAAGGTTATACTGCTGCTCAGCCAAGTGAATGGTGTTGACATTACAACAGCAGATAATTATCAAGACCAGAATTATTGGTCAGTCAAGTTAAAGGTCAGTAATTTTAATGCTCGTTTCTTGCTTGAATCATAATCAACTATTATTGTCCTGTGTAATAACTAAAAATGGCTTTACAGCCTATGCCTTTGCACATTAGAACTCAAGATCCAGGGGCTAAGAGGCTACGCTCTTCCCGACATAGGTCTATCGCCTTACCATCACGCACAGTCTGTTAAGTAAAGTTGTTCATAGGTAATTCAATGTGCGGTGTGAGCTTCTGTGAAGATCAGAAGAACCCATACAAGAAACGTAGAAACATAGAAAATGTTTGGCGGCACGGTGGCACAGTGGTTAGCACTGCTGCCTCGCAGCGCCAGAGACCCGGGTTCAATGCCCGACTCAGGCGACTGACTGTGTGGAGTTTGCACGTTCTCCCCGTGTCTGCGTGGGTTTCCTCCGGGTGCTCCGGTTTCCTCCCACAGTCCAAAGATGTGCAGGTCAGGTGAATTGGCCATGCTAAATTGCCCGTAGTGTTAGGTATAGGGGTAAATGTAGGGGTATGGGTGGGTTGCGCTTCGGCGGGTCGGTGTGGACTTGTTGGGCCGAAGGGCCTGTTTCCATACTGTAATGTAATCTAATGTAATCTAAAAATAGGAGCAAGTGTAGGCCTTTCTGCTTCAAGCCTGCTCCACCATTCAATATGTTCATGGCTGATCATCTAATTCAGATACGACTTTCTCTTCATACCCTTTGATCCCTTCAATCCTAAGAACCAGATCTAACCCCTTCTGGAAACTTGCAATGTTTTGGCCTCAATCACTTCTGTGGTAGGGAATTCTACAGGCTCACCACTCATTTGGTGAAGACATTTCTCCTCATCTCAGTCACTGTTACCCCTAGTTCTGGACTTTCTGGTCATCAAGAACATCCATCCTGTGTTTGAGAATCTATAGAGTGTCCCCATTTCATCTGATGATGTGGGGTTGAGGGTTGAGCTCATCTGAATTTCTGATGGAATACTCGCTGACCTACTGCAAGCTGAATGAGCCCTGCCATAACATCCTGTTAAAATGTTATAGCTTTCTATGAGATCCCTCTCATTTGTCTGAACTCCATTGAATATAGTCCTAACTAATCCAGTTTTTCTTCATATATCAGTTCTGTTGTCCCAGGCATTAGTGGTAAACCTGTGTTGCACTCTCTCCACAACCATGACATCCTTCCTCAGATAGAGACTAAAACTGCACACAATACTCCAGCTGTGGTCTCACCAAGGCCCTGTACAACTGCAAATGTGTTGTTGGAAAAGCGCAGCAGGTCAGGCAGCATCCAAGGAGCAGGAGAATAAACGTTTTGGGCATGAGCCCTTTTTCAGGCATGACATTAAGAAGGGCTCATGCCCGAAACGTGTATTCTCCTGCTCCTTGGATGCTGCCTGACCTGCTGCGCTTTTCCAGCAACACATTTTCAGCTCTGATCTCCAACATCTGCAGTCCTCACTTTCTCCTGTACAACTGCAGTCGAGAATGTGGTGCTGGAAAAGCACAGCAGGTCAGGCAGCATCCGAGGAGCAGGAAAAATCAACATTTTGGGCATAAGCCCTTCATAAGGACTGACGCTTGTGGGTTGGGGCTAAGAGATAAATGGAAGGGGGATGGGGTTGGGGGGAGGTAGCTGGGAAAGTGTAGGTGGATGAAGGTGAGGGAGAAAGTGATAAGTCAAAGGGGACAGTGATGGACGAGTCCGGAGGGTGGTGCCAAGTTTGAGGCTTGGGACTGGGATAATGTGGGGGGAGGGGAAATGAGGAAGCTGTTGAAATCCACATTTATCCCGTGTGGTTGCAGGGTTCCAAGGCAGAATATGAGGCATTCCTCCTCCATGCATCGGGTGCCAACGGTTTGGCAGTGGAGGAGGCCCAGGACCTGCGTATCCTTGACAGAGTGGGAGGGGGAGTTGAAGTGTTCAGCCGCGGGGTGGTGGGGGTTAGTGGGTGCGGGTGTCCCAGAGATTCTTGACTCTGATCTCTAGCATTGCAGTCTTCATTTTCTCCTGTACAATTGCAGCAAGATATCCTTGTTCCTGTACTCAAATCGTCTCACTACAAAAGCCGACATACCTTTTCACTTCTTCACTACCTGCTGCATATGCAAGTTGACTTTAAGCGACTGGCGTACAAGGACACCTAGGTCTTGTTACATTCCCCCCTTTCACCATTTAGATAATAATCTGCTTTCCTGTTGTTGCTACCAAAGGTGATAACCTCACATTTATCCTGATTCATATGTCATGCGTTGACCAGTTATACAATTCAAATGCAGTTTACACTTTAAAAACACTAGCTATCATTTAGTTGAAGAGATTCTGAGTGACCTGCTGTCACTTTCCAGGATATCTGCTTTTATTTTAGATTTCCAGTGTTTTGTTATGAATTTATTTTCAATTGTCGTCAAATCTAACCAGCAAATCTGCACTTGTTGATTTCATACAGTCAATGATCAGAGTTGCTATTAAAGATTATGTGCAAAGTATGATTTATTATAACTTATCGATTTTGGGAGGTCTGCACGTAAAATTATGTGTCAAGGGGGACTAAGATGCTTAGGCCCCTGTGGATGACAAAATTTACTTTTACAGTTCATTGAAATGATCTTATGTGGTCTCTGTATTCAGCAGAACAAATCTCATTTTCATTTAACAATCACAACTCTGAAGTGTGCAGCTTGAAAGATTTAAATGCAATGCAGCAGAGGGCAGTCTTTTCAGATTACTCGCTTATTCTCCAATGTCAAAGCAAATCCTATAGTTAACCACCATTTTGTCTGACTTGCACCACTCCTGATCTAGAAATACTTAATGAGACATGACATGTCAAAATAAAATGTATACTGATGCACTTAGACACAGTTGTGTTGTAAACACTCTTTTAAAGATCCTTAATAGTCTCCCCTTGCCAATATTGCCAAGTGGAAACTTTCATAAGAACTGTTTCAGCATCACCAGGGCTACACTATCATGTTTGACACTGCCTTACTGTGAAAGGCACTCAGTAACCAAAGACAAATTGTAGAGGGCAATGATTAATTATTGATGGCTCTGCATTTTTTTCACAATACAAATCATTGGTGCTATATCGTCGACTCGCAGATAAAATATGACATTGGGAAATGATGGAAAGACAGTTTTGTTATGGACTGACCTATTAATCGTCTCCTAGCGTGAAGGTCCTACTTGATTTATAAAGCTGAACTTGTGGTTTTTTAAAATGTTGAAACAGTTTGGAGACATTTAGCCGATAGTGTTGAAGCAGACGCATTGCGGGAGAGCAGTTTGTCATGGCCCTCCTACTCTTAATAGCAGAAAAATTGAGAGTTGATTCCTAAGGCACATGACACATAAATCATTGACATATAACGCTGTGAGCTAAATTGCTGTGATTCCTGCAGGTGGGCTCCGAACGGGTAGCATCAAGACTCCAACAATATTTTTAGCTGATGGATTTTGATTTAATTTAAGAGATTACAGTCCTACTGCGTACATTGGAAATTTTGTTGTTTCATTGATTCTGAAGTTTTTTAATATTCATGATTCAACTGATTTAACACAGAACTTTTAAGAATTATCTTTTAACTGAGGAAATACATGCAAGGCTCCAAGGTTTAACTATGCTTTTGGATGTACTTTTTTTCAGAGACTCCAGCTTATGTCAATGTGTAAAGAAGTGTGCATGAGATTGTTTTATTAAAACTTGCAGCATAAAGATATGTGTGCATCCACATCTAGGGAATTAGGCCGTTGGAAATAACATTTCTGTATGCATTGAACTTGGAGAAATTTTAACAAATAAGTGACTTTTGAAGAAATCTAATGTGGCTTATTATAAAGTTGAATAAATGTAATAATGTTTGTATTGTGATTTGATGCAGAAACACTATTATGTTCTCGCAAATGATTAAGTCAATCTTAGAGCCAAGATGATTAAATTAAAAGTAAATCATTAAACAGTATCCTGGTGGAACTGGAGACACTGATTTCATTTTCCCTTGGTTATTGGCTCAAGTGCCAATGGAGGATAGCATTTGGATTGCTGATCCATATTGACCCCAGTACCTAGGTCCATACATTTGGGGCCAACACAGTGGTTGGAATTCAGGCTGACTCAGATTGTAGAAAGAGTGACTTTGACCCATCTTTAAATTTGGGGAGAATCTTATAGGAGTCTCAGTGACGTCAGCTATGGCAGAAATGAATGAGAATTCCAGCAAGGCCCATCTCTACATCAGGAACATCTCACTGTATCTTTTACTACATCGTGCAGTGAGTTTCTCACTCTGTCATGGTAAGCTGCCAATTGAGGGGGAGTTATAGCTTGTCTTATTAACAGCTCAACTCTTCCTACCAAACGTGCCAAACAAGCTAGATGCCAAAGTCTTGACACGGAGGTCAGAGCAGGTACCTGGCAAATTCAGCTCACCACTTGCTCCAACGGACCTCCATTCTCGTTACAGACTTCTCAGGGCATGCTCCACAGTAACCAGCCAAATGCATCCCATGATCATGTACGTTGACATGTGCCAGTCTCTAAGAAATCTCGTGGCACATGTCCAATCCAGGACACTACTGTACTCCAATTCTCTTCCTTAAGCTGCAATGTAATGATGCAACAAGAACACTGAGCACTCAGGGACACATACCTAGCTCAGGTATTAGAACAGGCTACATCGCTGGGCTGTTTGTTTGTTGTTAAAGTGCTTATTCACTCTGAGCCGAGCTGGATGATAACGGCTTCTCTGCCTTGCATTGCCATGCCTCATCCGTGTGCACTTTGCCCAGGTACCAGCCTTATATTTACCACCAGTTCCAACGTGGCAGAACAAGAAACCGTAATGACCATTTCGGGAGACAGACACCAGCTGTAACCGACAGGGTACCCTTCGATGTCCAGTACTTCCCAGGAGCCGAAAAACTACGCCATGTTCTTCGCAGCCTGCAACATGTGATCAATGAGGATGAGCACCTCGCCAAGACCTTCCCCAAGCCTCCATTTTTCGCCTTTAAACAACTGCCAAACCTCAAACAGATCATTTTGCAGCAAACTGCCTGGCTTTCAAGACAACACCATACAACCTTGTTACGGCAGATGCGGCAAGATGTTTCAGAGTGTCGACGCGGATACCACCATTACGTGTGGGGACACTTCCCACCATGTATGTGGCAAGTACTCACGTGACTTGGCCAACATTGTCTATCGCATACACTGCATACACGGATGCCCCGAGGCATGGTACATTGGTGAGACCGAGCAGAGGCTACAACAACGGATGAATGGACACTGCACAACAATCAACAGGCAGGAGTGTTCCCTCCCAGTTGGAGAACACTTCAGCGGTCCAGGACATTTGATCCTCGGACCTTTGGGTGACCATCCTCCAAGGTGGAATTCGGGACAGACAACAGCGCAAAGTGGCCGAGCAGAGGCTAATAGCCAAGTTTGGTACCCATGAGGATGGCCTCAACTGGGACCTTGGGTTCATGTCACACTACAAGTGACTCCACTATATATAATATATATATCACACACACACACAGACACATATCTACAGACCTATACACTCACGCAGACTGTCTCTCACACACGAGCTCTCTCTCATACGCTCACACACACTCCCATGCTCACACATGCACCCTCTCACAGACTGATACCCCTTTGTACTCACACTCACACTCACACTCACACTCACACTCACACACATACACAACACAAACTGTCTCATAGACCATAGACACTCAACCCCCGCCTCCCCCCCCCCCCCCGATAAACACCCACCCACATGCATACACGCACTTGTAAGTTTGTGAGGTGAATCTGTACTTGCAGAATTACATTTTATTTTGCTCAAAAACTGCATGAATCCATGTAAGATTCTGTAAATTCCTTTTTTAGATTAGAATCAGTCCGACCATTGTGGCATAGACAGTCTCACACAGGACACCTCACACCTTCAATGCATTATTTGGGCCACCATGGCACCTATTGTTAAAGTTCACTTGAAAATGTAACTTTAATTTCTGGGATTTACATATGAAAGAACTGAAATCAACGTGCCCATTCTAAAAGATGAGAGACTTAACAAACAGTACAGATCTCTTCAATATATAATTTCAGCTACATCACACTGTAAACCTGTGCTATAAATTCTGTGTCCTATGATCTTATACTCCACAATCACCTGATGAAGGAGCAGCACTCTGAAAACTAGTGCTTTCAAATAAACCTATTTTTTATAACCTGGTGTTATGATTTTTAACTTTATATTTTTTTCTGTCTTGCTTTGCTGTAAGCTTGTCATGGTTATCAGCAGACCTTAGTCAAGTCAAAGGAGATAATTTTCAGTTGCCAGTATTGTAGGTCAAGAGATGCTCAATACAGTCAATCAGCTGCTCAAGGTTGTCAGGTTCAGGATGTTCTTCATATAAGGGATGAGGAGCCAAATGTTAGGCTGTTCACCACCTGCCTTGATTCATTTAGCATTTTTGTGAACTGCATTTCTCCTGGGATGACAGAAAAGCCAGGAGGTGAATGTGGGCGGCAAAGCTGTTACATTACAGGTGGCAAGGTGTCCTGAGTGAATGAGTAGGCAGCACAGAGGGCATGCAGTGGTGTTGGGGTTGGGGTGGAAGAATGAGTGAGAGAAAAATTTGCAGGCAGTAGTGAGAGTGGTAGACCATGAGCCATTGTGGGACCCAAGTGGGTGCAGTTGCAGAGATAGAGTGAATGTGAGATATTGGAGAGAAGATGGTGGCATTTACACTGGCATGGTGGAGAATGTCAATGACTCACTTCCTACGTCGCTTCATATTCCTCTAGGTTCTGACAGTGCACTGACCCGGATGACAACCTTGGACCAGGCTGGCACAGTCTGGTGCCATGACCTCCACAGTTGGTCCTGGGTTTATCCCACCCCATGCAGTGGAACCTGCCCACTCAGCAGGCAGGTAATTTCTACTTATCTGCAATGTCCTGGGAAAAAGTCAGGAAGCATGCAAAGCAGCCCCATACTGACAGGCACAGTTTCCTCTCAACCATGTGGTTGTGCCCTCCAAGGGTCCATACATGCCAATCGGCATGCCAACACGTTCTCTTCTGCTTTTTTCCAGACACTGCCATGCTCAGACATTGGAGGTCCATACATCAGCTGGAGAAATTAGATGGAACGTACCTGGCTGTGTTCATCCAGGAATGCAATAGCATAGGCGCAAGGGATGTCGATTTTTTACCAGACATAAGCTGAGTTGCGTGTGATAAGATGGAGATGGAATAAGATGAGAGGCACACCATAGAGGTGGGGTAGGTTGTTAATGAGACGCATTTGGTGAAATAAGGTGAGAAAACTCACTGAGGCCTTTAACGAGAATCCCTCCAAAAAAACTCAATATTACTCCAAGTTAGGATAGCAGGCAGAGCTCTGTGTCCATCAGGAAATATAGAGTAGCCTGTCAATCATGTTCACCCTCTAAAGGCCAATGTGTGGAAGGCAAATTGTTTAAGCTGTTTAAAGTGCAGCTCAATATCATGCATTCACCCAAAGCCGTATTTTTGTCAGAGCAGGCAAAATGCACACCCAACCTATGTGTGAGTCTAAGGGATTTTCATTTTTTCAGGTTCGTAGTAACATTGTGTAAACTGTGATGGGCAGTTTGACCAGTGACAGCAGAGCTGGGCCTGTCTTGGTTCCCAGCACAGCAGTGATTTTTATTGTGTTCATTCATTCACGGATTGTAAATATGACTGACTTGAACTGCCTTCTTGAACCATTATATCCATGTGCTGTATGGAGACTGAAATTGTTATTGGGAAGGGAGCACCAGGATTTTGATCCAGCAACAGTGAAAGAATAACAATATAGTTCCAATTCAGTATGATGTGTAACTTGAAGGGGAACCCATCAGTGACTATGCTCCAGTGCATCAGCTATCTTCAACTGAATTTGAATTGAATTGAATTTAGTTTATTGCCATGTGTACCAAGGCACAGTGAAAAGCTTTGTCTTGTGAGCAGTATAGACAGACTACAGAGTTAAATAGCATAGATAAGTAAATAATAGATAAACAGCAGCAAAAACAAAAACACAGGTACAGGCGAATGCTCAGAGTTTGTGAGTCCATTCAGTATTCTAACAACAGTAGGGTAGAAACTGTTTTGAACCTGGCTGGTGTGTGTGTTCAGGCTTCTGTATCTTCTCCCCGATGGTAGAGGTTGTAAAGAAGTATTACCGGGGTGAGATGGATCTTTGAGAATGCTGGCGGCCTTTCTTTGACAGCGGGCCTGGTAGATGGATTCTATAGATAGGACGTTGGCCTTTGTGATTGTCTGGGCCAAGTTCACCATCTCTGTAACTGTCCCTGATCTTGAATGATACAGTTACCATACCAGGTAGTGATACATCCAGACAGAATGCTCTCAATGGCGCACCTATAAAAGTTGACAAGTTGACAAAACTTTTGCAGTCATGCCAAATTCCTCAGCTGCCTGAGGAAGAAGAGATGTTATTGGGCCTTTGTAACCAGTGCATCCACATGAAGAGTCCAAGAAAGCTTGTTGCTGATTACTATTCCCAGGAGCTTGACACTCCCCACTTGTTCCACCTCTGTGCTGTTAATGTGTAGAGGGGTGCATGAGTAACATCCCGCCGAAACTTAATAACGCATTCCTTAGTTTTGCTGGTATTGGGAGCTAGGTTTTTCTCAGTGCACCATTTTTCCAGCTCTTCCACCTCCCGTCTGTCGTCTGTTTCGTCGCCATCTGAGATTTGACCAACTATGGTGGTGTCATCAGCGAACTTGTAAATGGCATTAGTCTAGTATTTGGCAACACAGTCATGGGTATACAGCGAGTACAGTAGGGGGCTGAGTATCCACCCCTGGGAGTCTCCAGTGTTGAGTGTTAGTGAGGATGAAATATTGTCCCCACTCTTCACTGATTGTGGCCTGTGGGTCAGGAAACTGAGGATCCAGTTACAGAGAGTGGGGCTTAGTCCGAGATCACTAAGTTTTGTAATCAGTCTCGAGGGGATAATAGTGTTGAAGACTAAACTGTAGTGAATTGAATTGAATTGGATTGAAAATTGGCTGACTGATAGGAAGCAAAGAAGCAAAAGGAAGCAACAGGTCCCTTTCGGAATGGCTGGCAGTGACCAGTAAGGTACCACAAGGTTAGGTGATGGAACCGCAGCTGTTTACAATATACATCAATGATATAGATGAAGGCATTAAAAGTAAGATTAGCAAATTTGCTGACGACACAAAGCTGGATGGCCGAGTGAAATGTGAGGAGGATGTCATGAGAATACAGGGTGACTTGGACAGGCTAGGTGAGTGGACGGATGCATGACAGATGCAGTTTAATGTGAATAAATGTGTGGTTATCCACTTTGGTGGCAAGAACAGGAAGGCAGATTACTATCTAAATGGAGTCAAGTTAGGTAAAGTGTAGGTACAACGAGATTTAGGTGTTCTTGTACATCAGTCAATGAAAGCAAGCATGCAGGTACAGCAGGCAGTGAACAAAGCTAATGGCATGCTGGCCTTCATAACAAAAGGAATGGGGTATAGCAGCAAACAGGTCCTTCTGCAGCTGTACAGGGCCCTGGTGAGACTGCACCTGGAACAGTGTGTGCAGTTTTGGTCTCCAAATTTGAGGAAGGACATTCTGGCTATTGAGGGAGTGCAGCACAGGTTCATGAGGTCAATTCCTGGAATGGCGGGACTATCATATGTTGAAAGATTGGAGCAACTGGGCTTGTATATGCTTGAATTTAAAAGGATGAGAGGGGATCTGATTGACACATATAAAATTATTAAAGGATTTGACATTCTGGACGCAGGAAGCATGTTTCCGCTGATGGGTGAATCCAGAAACAGAGCACACAGTTTAAAAATAAGATATAGGCCATTTAGAACAGAGTTGAGGAGAAACTTCTTCACCCAGAGATTAGTGGATACATAGAATGCTCTGTCCCAGAAGGCAGTGGAGGTCAAGTCTCTGGATACCTTTACGAAATAGATGGATAAAGCTCTTAGAGATAGTGGAATCAAGGGTTATGTGGATAGGGCAGGAACAGGATACTGATTGTGGATGATCAGCCATGATCATAATGAATGGTGGTGCTGACTCGAAGGGCCGAATGGCCTACTCCTGTACCTATTGTCTATTGTCAATGAGTAGGATTCTTATGTAGCTGTTCTTGTAGTCAAGATGTTCTAGGGAGAAGTGAAGGGCAAATGATATGGCATCTGTTGGTCTGATAGGCAAATTGGAGGGAGTCAAGAGTTATGGGGAGGCTGGAGTTGATTAAGGCCATGACCAGCCTTTCAAAGCACTTCATGACCACTGAAGTTAGGGCCACTGGGCGGTATTTATTGGGACATGCTGCATCTTTGTCTTTCTAAATGGTAATGATGGAAGGTTTCGGAATTGTTATTCAAGAAGTCTTAGTATGGTTTTGCAGTGAATCTTGTTGATGGTATACAGGCATAGAATTGCGTGTCAGTGATGGAGCAATGAATTTCAAAGGCTTCAGATGCACCACCCATCAAACAGGCTGTTTGGTCCTAGACGCCACCCTATGTCATCTCCCTTTCAATCTCACATTATGCCATGCTCTGATATGCCACCTTACATTCCAATGCTAGCCCATGTGACCTGTCTGCTGGCTGTCTCCATGTCACCCCATATTCCTCATGCCTCCTTTTATGTCCCCCATTAAAACTCCACAACCACCTACTGTACTTAATGTAATCAGTATAATGAAAGAGTATGTGAATTATTTTAAAATCATTAAACCTCAAGCAATCATTAAACCTCAAGCAAACTCACCAACATTGGTATTAGACCAAAAAGCCCAAGGGAAAGAAGTGTTTATTACGTTTGTGAATAACAAGAAACTATGTTAAAGACATAATCGAATCAGGTGTTTACACCAGTATCAATTGTTATATTATCAATGTTGGGCTTAAGTTTATGAAACCCAGCCAAGCATTCATAATTAAAGCTTCTAACGTCACTGACAGATCATATATTGATTTCTGTTTCATTACATTATGCCTGTCAATCAATGGAACGGAGCAGATGACGGCATTCTCTCTACCTTCAGAAGCAGTATTTTCACTTTAAAGCCAGATCTGATAGTCTAATTAAACCAGAGCACACAAACATGAAAGCAGACCTTTTGTTTTAAATTTTCAACACATTATGACATTTTTCATTGGGAAAATACTTCTCTGCCTGTGAACAACCGGACAGTGCTGGACAATATACGAAAGATCCCTATGGCGAATCACTAATAAAATACATCTATATTATAATATAGAAACAGTCATAGACTTTTACAGCACTGAAAGAGGACCTTTGGCTCACTGTGTCTGTGTTGGACATCAGACGCCTATCTATTCTAATCCTATTTCCCAGCCGTTGACCCACAGCTTTGTGTACTCTGGCATTTCAAGTGTTAGCTAAATACTTCTGAAATGTAATGGTTCACACCTTTATCACCATTTTAAGCACCAAGTTCCAGATACACCCCCATCTGCTGTGTGAAACAATTTATCCTTGAATCCCTTTGAAGGAACCTTCTAGCTCTTGGCTTAAATCTATGTCCCCTGGTAATTGACCCATCTACTAGGGGAAAGGTTTATTCCTTTATATCCTATATATGCCTCTCATAATTTTGTAGACCCCACTCAAGTCCACCCTCAGCCTTCTCTGCTTCAAGAGAAACAACCCTAGTCTATCTAGCCTCTCTTCCTAGCTGAAATGCTCCAACCCAGGAAACATTCTGGTAAATCTTCTTTCTAATCATTCCAATGCCATCACTTCCTTCCTGTAGTGTGACAACCAGAACTACACACATTCTCCAGCTGTGGCTGGACTGTTGTTCAATTCAGCTCCATCATAATCTCCCAACTCTAGGATTTGGTGCCTCAACAAAAAATGGCAAGTATCCCATTTGCTTCCTTAATCACCCTCTCCACCCATCCAGTTGAATTCAGGGATCTTAGTATATGCCAACCCAGATTCCACAGCTCCTCAGTATTACCCAGTGTCCCATCATTCGTTATGCATTCCCTTACCTTGTTAGTCCTCCTAAATTGTGTCTCTTCACACTTTTCAGCATTAAACTCCATCTGTTACTGCTCTGTCCATCTGACCAGCCTATCTCTATCTTCCTATAGTCTAAAGCTTTCTGCCTAGCTATTTACCAGACTAACAAAAGTTTATTTGCAATTTACTAATAATTCCTCTACATTCATATTTAAATCATTCATGTATACGACAAGCAGCAAGGTTCCCTACATCAAGCATCTAGGGAACAGGAGAATCGACGTTTCGGGCATTAGCCCTTCTTCAGGAATGAAGAAGGGCTAATGCCTGAAACGTCGATTCTCCTGTTCCCTAGATGCTGCCTGACCTGCTGCGCTTTTCCAGCAACACATTTCCATCTCTGATCTCCAGCATCTGCAGACCTCACTTTCTCCCTACATCAAGCACCTGCTTCCAGCACGTAAACCCACTTCCAATCACAAAAACAATCCTCAATCTGTACCTCAGTTTGCTAAATTGCCCCAGATCCCACTGGTTCTTACTTTCTCGAGCAGTTTCCCACGTGACAAAATGTCTAAAAGTCAACAAGTCATACTGAAGCTTATGTAGGTAACACTAACTCTACTACCCTCATCCACACATTTCATCACCTCCTCAAAAAATGTAATCAAATATCTTCAATATAATCGCACCCTAACAAAGTCATGCTGACTGTAGTGATTGTAATGAGATTATAGAATATGAGTTGAAACTTTATTGCTGGAACAGCACAGCAGGTCAGGCAGCATCCAGGGAACAGGAGATTTGACGTTTCGGGCACAGGCCCTTCTTCAGGCCTGAAGAAGGGCCTGTGCCCGAAACGTCGAATCTCCTGTTCCCTGGATGCTGCCTGACCTGCTGTGCTGTTCCAGCAATAAAGTTTCAACTTTGATCTCCAGCATCTGCATACCTCATTTTCTCCTCTATAGAATATGAGTTCCTTGATTGGGACTGTGAATTTGGTCCAATCAGGGAGCCCCGGCTGACAGATATAAACAGGAGTGTCAGGCATCCTGTTCATTCTGACAGCTGGCTCTGAAGAAGTGGGATCAGTGTCAAGGACGCTCCACATGTGAACAAAGGGTGATCTGGAGACTGAATATCAGCCTGTCTGGAGTTATTTCATTGACTATCCTTGATCAAGCATTCTTTTTTCAAGTGGAGATAAATTTTGTCCCTCAGAAGTTTTTTCCTGAAATCTCCCAAACACTCATGCTAGATTCTCTAGCTGTAGTACTTGGATTATCCCTACCATCATGAATAATGGTACATCCTCTCGCACTTTTCATGTGTCCAGAGGAGGTTTGAAAATTAATGCCATAGGCCCCTGTAATCTCCTTCTTTATTTCCAACAGCAATTTGGAATGAATCTCCTTTGGGCCTTGACATTTATTCACTTTAGGCCTGCTTAAACCATTAGTACTTCCTCCCTGTCAATGCAAACTTGTTCAGGTTCATTCCAGTCACCTTCCCTGATTTTTGCTTGGATGGTGAATATCGATCATTTACAGTAATCATTTATAATCTCACTACTGCAAAAAATACGGAGGTATGGCATTGAGGGTGAGTTGGAGGTTTGGATTAGGAGTTGGCTGGCTGGAAGAAGACAGAGGGTAGTAGTTGATGGCAAAGGTTCATCTTGGAGTGCCGTCACTAGTGGTGTTCCGCAAGGATCTGTTTTGGGACCATTGCTGTTTGTCATTTTTATAAATGACCTGGAGGAGGGGTTAGAAGGTTGGGTGAGCAAGTTTGCGGATGATGCGAAAGTCGGAGGAGTTGTAGACAGTGAGGAAGGATGTGGCAGGTTACAGCGGGATATAGATAAGCTGCAGAACTGGGCAGAAAGGTGGCAAATGGAGTTCAATGTAGCTAAGTGTGAGGTGATTCACTTTGGTAAGAGTAATAAAAAGATGGGGTACTGGGCTAATGGACGGATACTTGGTAGTGTGGATGAGCAGAGGGATCTTGGTGTCCATGTACACAGATCTTTGAAAGTTGCCACCCAGGTAAATAGTGCGGTGAAGAAGGCATATGGCGTACTGGCTTTTATTGGTAGAGGAATTGAGTTCCGGAGTACTGAGGTCATGTTGCAGTTGTATAAGACTCTGGTGCGGCCGCATCTGGAGTATTGTGTGCAGTTTTGGTCACCATACTATAGGAAGGATGTGGAGGCACTGGAACGGGTGCAGAGGAGGTTTACCAGGATGTTGCCTGGTATGGTAGAAAGATCGTATGAGGAAAGGCTGAGGCACTTTGGGGTTGTTTTCATTGGAGAAAAGAAGGTTTAGGGGTGACTTGATAGAGGTGTACAAGATGATTAGGGGTTTAGATAGGGTCGACAGTGAGAATCTTTTTCCACGTATGGAGTCAGCTATTACAAGGGGGCATAGCTTTAAATTAAGGGGGGGTAGGTATAGGACACATGTTAGGGGTAGGTTCTTTACTCAGCGAGTCATGAGTTCATGGAATGCCCTGCCAGTAGCAGTGGTGGGCTCTCCCTCATTATGGGCATTTAAGCGGGCATTGGATAGGCATATGGAGGATAGTGGGCTAATGGAGGTTAGGTGGGCTTGGATCGGCGCAACATCGAGGGCCGAAGGGCCTGTACTGCGCTGTATTCTTCTATGTTCTATGTTCTATGTTCTATGTTCTATGTTTTCTGGCTCCACACAGAGATTGCCATTTTGGTCCTGAATGGGATCTACTCTTTCCTCGATTATCTCATTGCCTCTAATACTTATAAAACACCTTTGGATTATCCGTTATTTTACCCATGAGTGTTTTTCCATGCCTCCCCTTCACTTTCCTATTTCCAGTTTGACATAATTCTTTGAAATTGCAATGGTCCTCTTGAGCTTCTGTCGTTTTAGCCCCAATATCTATCATAAGCTTTCCTTTTTCCTTACTATCCTGTACATATCCATGGTTCCCTGAACATTTTGCTTCCTCCATTACCTTTCCAGGAACGTGTTGACTCTGCACACTTGCTGTTCCTTTTCTGAAAGGCTCTCCATGTTCTGCTATACATTTTCCTCTAAGTAGTTGTTCCAATCCACTTCGAGCAAATCCTATCAAATCACATTAAAATCAATCTGCTACTAATTCAGAACCTTTATTCCCAGTCCAACTTCATCCTTTTCCATAAACAGCTTAAACCTTACAGACTTATGGTCACCAAAATGTTTCTTAACTAACAGTTTTACCATTTTGCCAGGTTTCATTCCACAAAATTAGGCCCACCACTGCCCTGTCTGTTCGAGGACATTTCATATGCTGGCTCTCTTGTCCACAATTTAAAGAACTCTGACCACACAACCCCCCAAGGCTGTCAGATTTTCCCTCTCCTATTTAATACTGGAGAAATTGAAATGCCTTGTATAACTATTACCCTATTAATGTTTCACATTTCTCTGAGACTTGCCTGTTTGTATGCCATTTGTTATCGTTCTGAACATTTAGAGAATCAATAGTACACTCCAACTGCCCTCACTTGAGGAACCTTCTAAGCAATCAGCCCTCCTTGTGTGACATTTGGAGTTGACAAACAATTTTACCTAAATTTCAGAAGCTTCCAAATTCTTCTTCAGACTTCCCATTTTCTTCATGGACTCTCAAACTTGGCAGGATTTTAAATGATTCCTTAAAACCCCGCATCACCAGGCACAAAGCCAATTTGCATCCCTTTTAAAAAGGGGAACCTAAAGTAAGCAAAATGACCATGCATTTTTTTCAAAACGAGCAAACCGAGTTGCAAATAAGGCAAAGAAAAATGACATGGGGTGAAGGAAGCAGACAAAAATCAGAATTTCTCCAAAAGAAATCAACTTGTGGTCATTCCCACATCAAAACCTTACAGACTAAGATAGAGATTAGATCCTTGGTGTTTATCAATCAAAATATTATTTGGATCACAACATCATATGTTATCGATTTGACTATTTTCTTCAGCATCATATAGTATTGTGATCATTCCCTGAGTGAAGTTTCTCAAAATCTTGAGATTTCAGATGGGAGACCTCCAAATCATTAGATTCCCAGGTGAGTAGGGCTAAACTGGCTCCCCTTTTTTAAAAAATTCACTTGCCCACTTAGGTTGTCGTAAAAAGGATCTCTTCCTTTGTGGTTATCTTTCTCCGAGATTAAAATGGACTTGTGCTTTAATAGACAATAGACAATAGACAATAGGTGCAGGAGTAGGCCATTCAGCCCTTCGAGCCTGCACCACCATTCAATATGATCATGGCTGATCATTCCTAATCAATATCCTGTTCCTGCCTTATCTCCATAACCCTTGATTCCACTATCTTTGAGAGCTCTATCCAACTCTTTCTTAAATGAATCAAGAGACTGGGCCTCCACTGCCCTCTGGGGCAGAGCATTCCACACAGCCACCACTCTCATGGGGGAAGAGGTTTCTCCTCATCTCTGTCCTAAATGGTCTACCCCGTATTTTTAAACTGTGTCCTCTGGTTCGGCACTCACCCATCAGCGGAACCATGTTTCCTGCTGCCAGAGTGTCCAATCCTTTCATAATCTTATACGTCTCAATCAGATCCCCTCTCAGTCTTCTAAACTCAAGGGTATACAAGCCCAGTCGCTTCAGTCTTTCAGTGTAAGGTAATCCCGCTATTCCAGGAATTGACCTCGTGAACCTACGCTGCACTCCCTCAATAGCCAGAATGTCTTTCCTCAAATTTGGAGACCAGAACTGCACACAATACTCCAGGTGTGGTCTCACCAGGGCCCTGTACAGCTGCAGAAGCACCTCTTTGTTTCTATACTCAATTCCTCTTGTTATGAAGGCCAGCATGCTATTAGCTTTCTTCACTACCTGCTGTACCTGCATGCTTGCCTTCATTGACTGGTGTACAAGAACACCCAGATCTCTCTGTACTGCCCCTTTACCTAAACTGAATCCATTGAGGTAGTAATCTGCCTTCCTGTTCTTGCCACCAAAGTGGATAACCATACATTTATCCACATTAAACTGCATCTGCCATGCATCTGACCAATCACCTAACGTGTCCAGGTCACCCTGTAATCTCCTAACATCCTCATCACATTTCACCCTGCCATCCAGCTTAGTATCATCAACATATTTGCTAATGTTATTGCTAATACCATCTTCTATATCATTAACATATATTGTAAAAAGCTGCCGTCCCAGCACGGATCCTTGCAGTACCCCACTGGTCACTGCCTGCCATTCCGAAATGGAGTCGTTTATCACTACCCTTTGTTTCCTATCAGCCAACCAACTTTCAATCCAATCTAGTACTTTGCCCCCAATACCATGCGCCCTAATTTTACTCACTAACCTCCTGTGTGGGACTTTATCAAAAGCTTTCTGAAAGTCTAGGTACACTACATCTACTGGATCTCCCTCGTCAATCTTCAGAGTTACATCCTCAAAAAATTCAAGAAGATTAGTCAAGCATGATTTCCCCTTCATAAATCCATGCTGACTCTGTCCTATCCTGTTACTACTATCCAGATGTGCCATAATTTCATCCTTTATAATAGACTCCAGCATCTTTCTCACCACTGAGGTCAGACTAACTGGTCTATAATTTCCTGCTTTCTCTCTCCCACCTTTCTTAAAAAGTGGTATAACATTAGCCACCCTCCAATCCTCAGGAACCGACCCCGAATCTATCGAACTCTGGAAAATAATCACCAACGCATTCACGATTTCCCGAGCCACCTCCTTCAGTACCCTGGGATGCAGACCATCAGGCCCCGGAGACTTATCAACCTTCAGACCTAACAGTCTCTCCAACACCAAATCCTGGCAAATATAAATTCCCTTAAGTTCAGGTCCTTCAGCCACTGTTACCTCAGGGAGATTGCTTGTGTCTTCCCCAGTGAACACAGGTCTAAAGTACCCATTTAATTCCTCTGCCATTTCTTTGTTCCCCATAATATTTAAGGAAAACAATTCAACCAGGCCATTTTGAATTAACGAAAAGTGTGTATATTAGTTATTAAAAACAAAAATAAATAATAACACAACATATACATGCAGATTACCAATAAGTAGTGACTCCAAATGGATCAAATTTAATAAAAAGGGATAGATAAGTCTCTGGGTTGTTTATGCAGAGTTGACAGTAAAACATTGAGGCCATTACATTTGATGGTACCAGTAGCATTGATGTTGCTAGTTGAGCAGTTGCTTTTGAGATTCTTGACTTCACAAGTTGATTGAAATTCTTTTGTCTTGGTTTCTTTTGATGGTGGCTGTCTGGCAGTATATAGGGTGAAAGGTTTCTTTACTTGTAGTGCAGGAGTATTTAATGGCTATTTTCAAGCTGAGACCTTCACAGCATTCCACTCCACACACAAGTACATCAGGGAACTAGTGCATACACACACACACACACACACACTGTTAGGTGTTACAGTCGGCTTTTAACCTTTTTTGCATAGAGAAAAAAAAATCATCGCATCTGCAGGAGATGGCTTCCTGCTGAAGGCACTGTAGTTAGTCAGCCTCATGTTATCTTTTCCTTTTTAGTCTTTCTGGTTGAGGTTTCCCTGATTCTGTACAGGTGTGACATTCAATCGGTCCACACAGGACTCTGCCAGACTCTGCATTCACATCCACAGTAATCTTTGTGTTGTGGCAATCCTCTTCTTAACACATGCTGGAGGTAAAAGTTTGCTATGTCCAAAAGTATTTTGGTTTTTTTTTAATCACAATCATGGCAATAGATATAAAATTGTTATGCGTTGGATTTAAAGATAACTACAGTTTTTTTAAAAAACCTAATATCACATACACTGCATATGAAAAAGTAATAAAGTGTAATGCCAAGCTTATCCATATGAATAAATTAAGAAAGAAAATTGCACTATAAGAAGATGGAGCACATCAGTATTTTCATGGCTCAAAGGTCTGATAAAATTTTAATAGCTCCAATGTGGTCCAGTCTGTTAAATTACACAAATCCATAACAATTCATGCTCAAATACATACTGGCTAATGAACTATGAACAGGGCTTTGATGCCAGTTTTGTATCCTGGAAGATAAAACAGTAAAAAAACTGCTGTAGAAGTATTTGTAATCTAAATTGTTCCCAGTAATTAACTATAAAAAGCATGTCAGTTTGAATGATCTATGGCTTCTTCACATTGTGTACCTGTAATGTGTAAGATATTACATTTGTAGGGGAAGGTAACATTAGATTATATGTGTTTGCTACGTGCAGAACAGAACATCCCAGAATGTTAAACAAACCCATCACACGACTTGAGTTAACTGATGAGTCATGAAAGTATGCCACCATGTCACAGGCGAACAGAAACTTGACAATTATGTGTTGTAAATCTTGTATAATCAAGTGAGGCTGTCGGACAACTGAATTCTGCTTCCTTCCATATGCTCAAATGAAATATTTGCTAAATTGATCCCTTTAGTTTGAGAGTTGAATTATGTAGTTAGCAGGATCCCCAGGGCTGACCAGGAAGGCTGATGTCCAGGACAGGAAACCAGCAGGCTGATTTGGGAATCTCAGCCAAGGGAACATCTACAGGTGAAATAACCAAAGGCAGCTCAGCATGTGGCTTGTAATTTCTTGGCTAAACAAGGGAGTAGTCTTGCTTCTTGGGTAAATCAAGGGAATTAAGGAATGATATTACAATAAAATGAGAGATTCAACTTCCAACTAGATACACGAATGATCGCAGCTTGATATGTGGAGATCCGCTCCCCAATAAAGTGTGGCAAAGGATAGACTGCAGCCTTCAAGAATGGGAGCCCAACAGGTCACTCTGAGTTTCCAGTGGACAAGAACAAGATGGTTTTCAGCAAAATTCATAAGGAGGTCTGGGACCTTTGTAGGACACTAGATAAGAAATGGTGAAAGAAATGGTGAAGAGGGAAAATCGAGAAGGCAATAAGAATCTTATTAGAATGTATTAATCAGAAAATTCTGAGATAACCAAATTAAAATAGAAAAGGGTAAAGCTGCTAAAGAAATAAGTACTATGGATCAGAGTCATCCACCTTCACTTAAAGGTGGCCATGAATTCCATTGGTTGCCTATTTCCGCAAGATGATTCAGGTTCAGGTGTAGTAGACTGAATGGAGCTAGGCAATAAGGCCACTAAGTGCAGACAATGGGACAGTTACAGCCCAGGATACAACTTGGTGGCTTCACCCCAGTACAAATCCCTGGCCCAATGACCATAGTAAAATCTATTTATTAGCTTCTTTGTGGTGCAATCGTGGCCTCCATGGAGACATGATGAAGACAGATACCTGACCCAAGCAATCCTGGACAAATCTTGACCCATGGTCATGACCACATTTACACTTCTCATTCTGAGCGAAAAGCAAATGATATTAAAACATCTCAGCATCCTCTAGTCTAAATAGGAGTTATAATGTTACTGAATATTGCACAATCATCACCAAATATCTCCATTTCTGACCTTACGACGAAGGCATTGTCATTGTTGAAGTAGCTGCCAATGGTTGGGTGTAGGACATTAACCTGAGGAGCACCTGCAATGGTGTTGTGGGGCTGAGATGATTAACCTTCAACAATCATAACCACCTTGCTTTGTGGTTAGTATGACTCCAACCTGTGGAGCATTTCCCCCAACCGATTCTCTTTCAATCCAGTTTTGCTCGGGCTCCTTGATGCCATATTTGGTTGAATGCAGCCTTGATGCCAAGGGCAGTCACTGTCACCTCACCTCTAGAATTCAGCTGTTTTGTCCATGCTTGGTCCAGGGCTATAATGAGGTCAGCCTTTGCAGAATCTGAATTAAGCATCAATGAACAGGTTATTGCTTTGGAAATGCTGCTTCATAGCACTATCAAATACCCCACACAACTCCTTGCTGCTGATAATTGAGACTTGATTACTAAATAACCTGGTTAGATTTGTCCTTTATTTTGTGCAAAGGACATACCAAAGCAGCTTTCCACATAAAGGAATGGTTAAACCTACCATCTTAGGCTATCGTTAAAACCCCCTCTCCCCCTGAGAGATGCCCTCTTGTTTATCACACAATACGAAGTGTTTTCATCTTAGAGTTAAAAAGCACACAACACCAGGTTATAGTCCAACAGATTTATTTGGAAGCACTAGCTTTCGGAGCGCTGCTCCTTCATCAGGTGGTTGTGAAGTGTAAGATTGTAAGACACAGAATTTATAGCAAAAGTTTACAGTGTGATGTAACTGAAATTATATCTTGAAAAAGACCTGGATTGTTTGTTAAGTCTCTCATCTTTTGGAATGACCATGTTGGTTTCGGTTCTTTCACATGTAAATCCCAGAGCTTTTTTAAAGTTACATTCTCAAGTGAACTTTAACAATTGGTGTCGTGTCAGCCCAGCTAATGCATTTATGGTGTGAGGTGCCCTGTGTGAGATTGTCTATGCCCCAATGGTCAGACTGATTCTAATCTAAAAATCAGATGTACAGAATTCTTGTTCCCTTTCAAATTGTCTTAAGAGGCATTTCCTTTTTCTTTTAGTCTTCTTTGTGCATATGGCATCTTAGAGCACTCCTATGGGCAAAGGTGAACTTTCATCCAATCTTCTGCTGATCACTACCTTCCCTCTAGCCTTTGCAGGTTCATAGAGCAGTTCAGCCCCACTCCCCTAATAGAGCAATCACTGATAGACTATTTCACTCCCCTCTCAGGCAACCTCCAATTTTATCTGTTCCTAGCCCGCACCCCCATGCCACCCCATCTTCAAATTCAGCCCCAATCTGCAGCTGCCTCATTCTGAAATGCTGAGTTGATCTCTGCGAGTCCCAATGTACAGTCTCGCATTTCTCCAACTTCAGTCAACTTCAGCTCCTCATAAATGTCAGTGTCCGAGTGCCAGAATCCAGTTATGTATGGTTATGCTAAGTATGTCAAGGTAGAATTGTTTTTGTAGAATTATTATATTTCCTATTCTTGTTCCCTTTCAAATTGTCTTAGGAGGTATTTCTTTTTGTCCTTTCACAGTCTTCTTTGTGCATATGGAATCCAAAAAAAAACAAGTCTGTACATGTGCAGTGTTCTGAAGCTACAGCACTTTTTTGACCTTTGGGAATTTCAATAGCTTTCTGCCTTCTGCCAGCAAAATCGAGAGCTAGCCCACTCAGGTTCAAATTTAGCAACCATTGAATTAAATGAACATAATCGACATTGAAACTATTCAATTTCCACTTGCAAACAAACCATTTGAAAAATGCTTAAATATTTCCTTTCACCAAAGTGTCTGAAAGCTGACTGTGCTTTCTTAGAACAACACGGACATCTCCGTACATTCTATTAGGAAAGGAGTACGTTGCTTCTACAAATCCTTCACCAATAAACAACAAGCAGAGTCCAAGAAAGCACACTGTGTGCTATTGGAAACATTATTTAGATCATTTATTCTTGTGTTGGTACATTCTGTGCACTTTATTTTTGCAACTATGCATCACCCACATCATTAGCAAACCAGAGGTTACAAGGCTCTGATCCCCTACATTCAGTAAGAAACTAAGCCAGTGCCATTCAAAGTGGATTTATGTGCATTTTTGAAAGCAAGGCAACATTGCAAATTAGACATCATGATTTTTAAAAAAAGTTGTTGATGTAGTTAAATCATGAATGTAGCTAGTTTTACCAACAACTTAGTGAGGGAGTTTTGTTTAGAAAATGTTTCAAAATTCTATATCAGTAAATGTCATTTGGCAGTGAACTGTTGCAAGCTAAATCCTGGAATGAAATGACAAACACTGGCAACAAAGAGTGTGGAGTGTCCCAAACAAAATCCATATGGTTCATTTTAGGCTTCATACTTAAATCACGTCAGTTGCTTCCCATACGTATTTTTCAACATTTCTGATTTTGAAGTTCAGGGACATACATTCAATAATTGCTTTCACAAAACAAAAATAGAAAAACAACATGTTTTGCATGAGTGGGCCTAAATGAATTTGCAACAGCACTTTGCAATGCATTACAAAAGATGTAACTTTATTCAAAAAGGTTATACGCTAATTCCAAATTTAATTTGGCCAAGTTTGAATCAACTCCCTGAAATTCAGATGAGCTCATATTTGGGTTATATTCACTCTTTCGAAAAATATATTTAATGTCCGTGACCAGATACTTTTCATTGGTCCAAGTACCCAGATCATAGGATTGCAACTCTGTTGTTTATTATTTTACATGTGGGGTAATGTTTCACTTCCAAGCACAGCATGATGCACTCCTTATAAACATTACTTATTAGAACATGAGTTTTTTGCAATGTTATAATCCCCAATTGCCACTCCATTAAGAAGTAATGCAGTGAACTTGCAAATGAAGATAGATAATGCTGCAAGTGCATTTTTTTCAAAATGGAGCACTAAATGGAGAAAACAACGCAACTCGACACACCAAAAAAAAGTTCCAATAAGTACACTTTGCTAACAATGCCCTCTGTTAAATAGTTGCATAAACTATCAAATCTTCACTGTTGCTCCACCAGGAGTTTAAGTGTTTTGGGTGGAACAACCCAGCTGCTTCTAATAGTAACTGCAGCTCTTTCAATAACAACTTGGAATAGTCTGTATTTTTGTCAGTGTTCAGTGGCGACATACATACCAACTATTGTGACCTTCTTGCTTACAAGCAAGAAAGTAAACCACTCTTGGATTTTTTATGTGTCTGATATCATATTAGATTAAGTTATTTACCAAAATGAGTATCTACGTCATGGTACCTTTTCTCCTTCAACAACCCTGTACATGAAAAACACTGAAAATTCTGATTGTATTATGTATTTTCTCAAATACAATTACTTTGCATGAATTTATTTAATTTCAGTCTGATCCTAATTTCTGTTCTCCAATAATAACTTCAAAGATCATAATCAGCAGTTGTGGCATCAAAGAGAAATTCTTACTAGTTTGAGAAATTAATGTGGCAGGAATTTTTATGTAATTTACAAATTGCAAGTACACAAAGTTTAAATGATGAGAATATAGTCCAAAATCTCCATTTGTGAAATATCCTATAATCCACCTAGAATACATCTGCATTGATCAATTGTTTTGTAAGCATCCCTATGTCTGTTATCATCTAATATGGTATGAAGGAATGCCTGCAATCTAATGGAATCAGAGAATAGTTGATGGATATATTAATAAAGAGGTAATTGGGTCAGAGTTGGTTGTATAACTGTGGAACCTAGTAATCAATGGGGTATGGCTAACTGCAATAAAGTGCATAACAATATATAACAAACATCTAAACTACTATAAGTGCATGCATTGGTAAGACTAAATAAACTTTTTTTTAAGAGTAGCTACAGCTGTGGCAGACCTTCCTCTGTCCCTCCGTCACATGGTCTCATCATTTAACAGGCATTGTCTTTTAGAATGTAATTGAATAGATAAAATCCAAAGGAAGCAGGCTACTTACTTTTGAATTTACTTTTTCCAAATTCTCTACCATATATCCAATTCAGAAGAAAATGCTGCCTATTTTTATGAGCTCTACAAGATGTTAATCAGTAATTTGTCAATACATCATAAAATGTAATCATGCTATTAAGTGGACTCAGTTTTGTGAATACAGTAAGAAATACTATAAACTGTTATCTATATATAAATTAGTTAAAAGTATTTTAACATCTATGTATATACTAACCATAATATAATGTAACTTACATACAGAAAAATAGGATTACAGAACCTTGTATGTTTAAAAGGGTGTTTTACATCTATATTTAGTATTGGCCACATTTTGTTTTTAAACTGAACATAGTCCTTTCAAAAGAGACCCATACATCATACTTTGATATAAATAGATTGCTACAAACCAAAATATATGGGTGGTTTCTTCTCTTTGGGGTTGACAAACCACAAGGGAAGAACTCATCCTATCAAGCAAAAGGAAAACAGGGATTTAATTATGTTTGAGTAGATGCCTGAGGTGAAAGAAGTACATTGCTAGATTGGGCCATTTAACCAATAAAATCTAAACAAGTTTTTTAAAAAGCCAATTTACAACCACATGTAGTGATAAAATAACTAAATTTAAGGTTGATTCGCTATCATCCTCTGTTTTGACAACTGTCATGATCATAATTCTGAAAGTGCATTGTCATTTTTTTCAATTTAAACTTTATAATAATATTACTTAAATAACATAAGTAGCATCATGTTACCTAAAAATGACTGTTTTTGCCTTTAAAAATGTCAGGAATTATTGTCATGAAATGAAGAAATTATGAGTTCTGCAACAGAAGAAACGAGTTTCTATTGCAAGGACTTGAAAATTATAGCTTTAAATATGACCAGAAAAACACAACCTTTGAGTAAGAAATTCAGGATATGAAGCATTTTTTAACTGGGTCTCTCGGAGTTGAAGTTCCCATTGGCACACAATTTTTTTTCCATCATGTCATTTTCTAAAATTATAGCCTTTGAAAGCAAAATCTTGAATGTTAATTAAATAACTAGGCACAAATGACAGGGTAGATGAAATATCGTTGCTTTTCCTAAACACTAACAAAACAAATCACAAAACTTGTTTGGGTAGTTGGAGTGTTTTATTTGGATCCCAGTGGGTTAATTTAATTTAAAATCAAGGGTAAATGTGAAATCTGTAGGCTTTAAGGCACAGCTTTCAAATTCTATCACAGATGCTAAGGTGTTAAATCTAACAAATAGGCAGATGTGGTTTCCAACAAAGTATCCATCAGCCCTAAGCTTTGAGTTATCTTTCAAAGAAATTCCTGCTGAGAGGGTTAGCAAATCTGAACTCCATCTTTAACCTTTCCTATAGTGTGTTTAGCCTTTAGGAACTACTGTTCCAGAGGTGATGGTGTTAAGCACTCCCTCTATATCTGCTGGCTCGCTATGATAACCTGGGGTTACAGCACAGCGTCTGACAAATATGTTTCTATTGAGGATATCACCTGACAGCTGTTTAGTGGGTTTATTCATCACCTCACATCATGTTTCTGTCTGTGATTTTACCTATTTGCCCTTCTTTTGTGTATAGTGCCTGTGCGTTTATCTCCAAAAGTGCAGAATGAACAGCTAAGCATAAAGAAGTGCTTAAGTCCTGTGTGTTTAAAAAAAAGCCTTATGCCTGTCAAACACCATTTTGTCACTTTTTGATAAGATAATGTGTCTTTCAAACTGAGGATTTATTTGTTTCATTGATGTTACATTTCATTTCATTTTTTGTAAGTTGTATTATGCAAAGTATATTTTAGTTTATTAACCTCTGGGCACTAGCTTATTTCAACTATTTAAAACATTTCATCCAGTCTAGCTTTTCAATTTGACCTGCAAATTGGTAAACAGTGATTATACAGTTAAGTGGAGATTGTTTTCTCTTTCTGGAAAGTAAAATGAATCTCATATAATGAAGGGTAACAGATCTTTAAATGTTGACATAACAGGTATAATTATCTTTTCTGTCATCAAGAAGCAACAAAAATGTTTCTCATTGCCATTATTGAACTTTGGAATACACAACCCCTTTTACTCGTCAGAAATGATGTATAAGACAAATTTCCATCTTTATGAGCAATTATGTAATCAAATAATGCTACTAGAAAATGCAGCAAATACTATTGGATCTGAGGTGAACAGAACAGACTTTGAGTGCCCCTCTGTCTTTCTCCAGTGTCAATTATTCAGTGCATGGTCAAAAGCCATACACTCTGTGATTTATAGTTATATTCTCAGGTTTATCTAGTCCTATTGTTTATCACTATCAACGTCATGGTGATTACCAGTGCCCACTAAAATCTGTCATAAATAGCTGTATTCTATTTTATTTTTGCTAAAGATTCCCACAGTAACCTCTCCAATATCTCAATTTCCATGAGATTTCACAAATGGCCTAGCTTTATCCTATTATTTCTTACTGAACTTTCCTCAGTTGTTTCTTTCCCAGGATTTATGAACAATGTTCCTTCACTCATCCTCCTTGTTCATCTTGTTTCTTGATGCTTGATCATTGCAGATTTACAGCTTTGGTGTTGGTTTAATCCTGAAGTTTCTCAGTAACACCTTGCTCTTATCATCCAGTTTCTCACTAAAGTTTGCTCTCTCATTAACATTGTTTCACAATTTTGATCTTCCTGCTTTGGGAATTTGTGTTGATAATTCTCTGCTAGCATTAGCTCCCAAATTGGCTTTAACCTTAGGGGGAAATGACAATAAAACCGACAACAACAAAAAAACATATAAAATCTTCTTTGGGTGAGAAATTGAAGGACTTCTCCTGAAGATAATTCAGCTTCAGTAACTTATTAACAAGGGCACCCTTGTGCATCTACATTTTACAGCCTCTTACCAATTAGGAAATATCCTGCATACTTGTTACTCTTAAAGTGGATAACCATACATTTGCAACATTGTACTTCATCTGCCATGTTCTTGCACACCCGCTAATTCTGTCCAAATTCTCTTGAAACTGCTTTGTATCTTCTTCACAGCAGATATTCCCACCTCACTCTGTGTTCTTTATGAACTTGTGAATACTGCAAATCCAAATCATTGAAACATTATTATGAACAGCTGAGCCCGAAGTACTAATCCCAGTGATGAATCCAGCAATGGTAATCCCATTGAATGTCAAGCAGCAATAGTTAGATTCTCTCTTGTTGGAGATAGACATTGCCTGGCACTTATGTAGTATAAGTGTTACTTGTCAATTGTCAGCCTAAACCTAGAAATGGTCTGGGTCTTGCTGCATATGGACAGGCTTCTTCTATATCTTAGGAGTTGGGGATGGTGCTGAATATTGTAAAATCATCAGCGGACATCCCCAGTTCTGACTTTATAATGGAAGGAAAATCATTGATAAAGCGACTGCTGATGGTAGAGCCTCAGACACTATCCTGAAGAACTCTTGCAGCGATGTCCTGGACCTGAGATGATCGACCTCTAACAACCATTGCCATCTTCCTTTGTGAATTCTTGAGTAAAAGAAAGAGCAATTATGTTAGCTGCTAACCTGAGAAAAATAATTAAGACATGATTTTGAGTGCATGGCCTCCGTGAAATCACGTGGGCCCTCACACATACATACATAGAAAGTTAAAAGGGTTTGTATCCAGTATGAAAGAAGATGAAGGAATTCACAATTCAAAGTGCTTAGCATGTCCTTGAAACATACAGTTTTAAGCTAAGACCACAGTTGTTTAGATGGTATTACAAACCATCAACAGTGGCAAACATTGCCTTTGTCCTTCGCTTTGTTCCCTCCATTTTTGAATTCATCTGCGTAGACCTCCAAGGTCTATACCCTGCAGTGACTTCCAAAATGGAAATCAACAGTGTTCACACAGTGACATATGCGGAATCTCAAAGCAGCCTTGTGGACCGTTGAGCTCTTGATGCTCTGATATTTTTTGACCAGCATTGTCAACAGATACTTTTTCCTGTGAGAGACAGAGTGTTCTTGGCCTGTGCTCAGTGCTGCATCCTTAGTTTCATCACCTTTGTCCTAAAAGCACCTCCTCAGGGGGGTTTTCTCACTGGATTTAATTGTCTTTGCATAACATGTTAATTTCAGCTCATTTTCTAATCCACATTGACTTCCTGAAACTTGTGTGTCAGCTGATGTCTGTGGCCATTTTACATCAGTCATTTTGGTTAATTTTTAAAACCATTGCAGTCTGTTCAAGTCCATGTTATTAATTTGGATGATGGAATTCAAATGTCAATAGTCCATATTTTATATAATTGTGACAGATGATACCCTGAGATTTAACTATTAATAGAAGGTGAGCCTAGGGTAGAGAAATAACTGAATATCAAATAGACCCCAATCATAGGAACTACATTTTAAAGTGGAAAAAGATGCAGACATATGAATGTCTCATGCAGGAAATGGAGAAGATTTGCTTGCAAGTCATGAATAGGCTAAATGTTTGCATCTACGAGTGCACAAAAGAGGTTTGTAAGGTTTTGTAAACAGCCTTGGAGCATGTGCCACCACCAAGAAAGATCTGCAATAAAAGATGTATGGGGAGGATCCATCTTAAGATACGGCTATGGCATTATGGATGGCAGCTGTGACTATTGCTTGTTCAGGTGAAGACAGCCGTAACAGTAAAATTTCCCAGGCTTTCCAAAATTTAGTTTGGAACAGGCAGTGTGTTCTGGAGCCAGGCAATTGCCAACAAGAATGAGAACTCATGATGTTGTTTTCTCCCAGAACAATGACCTCAGGTTCCAATCATAAAGTTATTTTCAGTTAGAGAACATTGGTTACAGCGATTGAACTGAAGTATTTAAAATTAAGAAATGAATGTGAAAGAATCAATAGAAGCAGACTATCTCCATTGATGAAGGGTCTGTAACAGTGAAACATAGATAGAAGATTAAATGTAGTAGAGCTAGGAAAGAGTATAGGGAAAACAACTAACACAGAGGATGTTGATTACCACTGTTGATAGAGCTGTCAGACATAATGATTGAAGGAGAGACTATGTTAACATTTAGGAATAGATTAGATGGGCTGCTGAAGTAGAAAATACAAAAATGATGGAACAACACACATGACATTAAAAACACCAACATGAATTGTATGGGTTGCTAGGGCTTTACTATGTGTGATTTCAATGTAACCCTCTGACCCGTTGTTGATGCAAGCATATTCAGCAACTTTTTGCTAGTAATCATAGAATCCCTACAGTGTGAAAAGAGGCCATCCGGCCCATCGAGCCTGTAAAGAACATCCCAGCCAGACCCAGACCCCAACCTATAAGCCCACATTATGGGGTGTGTATGTTCAAGTATGTGTAAGTTAGGTGGGTTAGCCATGAGAAATGCAGAGTTACTGCAATCGAGTAGGAGGATGGGTCTGGGTGGGGTGTTGTTCAGAGGGTTGGTGTAGACATGTTGGGCCGAATGGCCTGTTTCCACATCGTGGGGATTCTACAAAAAAAATTCTGTCATTTCCCTCAGCTAACCCACCTACCCTGCACTTCTCTCAACACAGTGGAGCAATTTAGTATGGCCAATCCACCTAACCTGCACATCTTCAGACTGTGGGAGGAAACAGGAGCACACAGCAGAAACCCAAGGAGACGCAGTGACAACATGTAAACTCCATACAGGCAATTGCCCAATCCTTGGTGCTGTGAGGTAGTAGTGCTAACCACTAAGCCATCACACCATCCAAATCCTTAAAAGCTGGAGTTAGTCATTTGGTTGAAAGCAGATCTTTCAGAGCCGTAAGTTTAACTGAACTGAACCTCACTTCAGACGTCAAAGCCTCTAGTGATCTGGTCATGGGCTCCAGAGTTTACCTTAAATGTTCCATCACGCACTACATCAAAAGAAACAAATTTCATCATCGCCTTCAGAACAAGAAGTAGACATGGTAAAGAGAGGCAGAAGTAATTAGCAATAATATTATATTTATTTTAACTGTTTCAAGGGTGAGTTATGGTTAAGGTTAAATGACCAGCATTTGTTGTTCATCATGTGGAAAGCAAAATGTACATTTGCCAGCCACAAGTGTTCATGAATTTTCCTCAACCAGTTTATTGCTGCCATCTGTTAGGTGTGACTGTACTGTGATAGAATAATGTCTTCCTGAAAAGGATAACGTTGAGAAGTTTTTGGGAATAAATGGAGGATGGATGATGGAGTAAGCTTTTCCAGAGGTCATTTGATGTGTTAGCTATAATGAAAGATGTTGAATACCTGCCATCTCATTCCAGTTATATACAATGCGTTATTGTGAACAACCCTCATGACTTTCCTAGAGACCTGGTTTCATTATTTGGTGATAGTGATCCTATCTCTGTTTTACCATTGGCATCTAAATCTGCATGTGGAAATGCTACATCATTTTATAACCCGTTATTATGCAGGCCACAATTATTCTTTATACATTGATGGGCTTACACTGCATTTTTAAGAATACCTGAAATGAGCCATTGCGAACAATTTAATTTGTTCCAATAACTTCCTCAGTAAGTATGGATACCATGAACTAGAGGTACTAGCTGTATCACCAGTTAATAATCAGCTATCCTGATATAAGATGTTGCAGGGAGAGAACATTGACAAAGTAAATGCCTGAGTAGCAGGGAATATTCTATAAAATTTAGTGATTGATATCACACAATAGTTGCACATTAAGTGAATGAACTGTTTCCGGTTTATACAATTGAAAAGGTTCTGAATGGGTCCTCGATGTTTTGAGTACAACGAATAGAATCCTAAATCTGAAGGAATCCAACTAATTGATAAAAGCTGACTGCTCACTCTGTTGTGTAGTCTTAATTGGGAATGCAGTCACTTGGGGTATCGCATGAACCGAGCATCTGACATTGCTTTGATAGAGTGGTGTAGTACATTTAATCTATCTAATCTGAATTTATTCAAGATGATTTAGTATTGTGAATTTGTAGGAATTACTCTCCTTATTATTGCCCTATCCCACATCACACTTTCTTCACTTTAATCTACTAAGGAGCACTGAGCATGCTTCTGAAGGAAAATCCTGGTTATCTGCCCACCAATTTTAGCCCCCACATCCCCTTAGATCAAGTGTTATTGAGTGCCCTATTGAACTGCTTAAGTGAGTGCTGCTGAAAGTTGCATTTAGAAGCATCAGTCAACTCTGGCATTGAATCTCATGGTCCTCAAGATTGAGAGACAGATGATAAGAGGTTTCAGCTATCACACTACCAATAATAACTTTGTTGAACATATACTTCTGGCACTGCTTTAATTTTTACTGTTCTTTAGCCTTTCACTACTTCAGCTGGGTTCATGGTTTTTTTTCTTCAGTGTTATCATTAGTCCTCTGCTCTGTTTCTCTTGTTTTTTTAATGGAGTTTGAGAGGTAGGATTAATCTATAACATTCCTGCTTACTATTAGCAAAACCCAATTTAAATCCAGTGACATGACTTTGGAATAGCTTTCAGCTTCAACAGTTGTTGCCTTTTGTAAGAATTCCACAAGGAAAGAACTAAAATGCTACTAATTGTTTTTTTCTTTGTACAATGCCTGGCAAACTAGTAGACCTCTATCTGCAAGAATAAATCCTTGTAAATGTAAAATAGCACATACCTGGATTAAAGGAAGCAAGAACTAGAAGAAAAATATAATCTTCCCAAAGTTCTCTTTATTTACTGCACTCATTCTGAAACTGTTTTCTCTATTGAGAAAATGTTTGCAGCTTCTTTTTTGGGTTTTACTGCAAGGACAGCCCCCTTAAAATCTTATCTAACTGAACTATAACTGCAAGATATCCGTATTTTTATTCTGTTGCTCCTGCACAATATTGCCTTTGATATGAATATGTGTTTCTTTTCCAGTGCGTCAAATACAGAATTGTCAATATAGATGTGTTAAATTTTAGTGAATGTGTTACACTTTTCACAAATGGTTCAAAACATTATTTCTGTATATCTGAGCTGCATCCAGTGTGGTTCAGCAGTAACACTTTATCCTCTGTCAGGGTCTTGAGTAGACAAGACAAATATTCCAACACAATACTGAGGGAATACTGAATCATTGGAGGTACCTTCCTTCATATGAGACATCAAACCACGCCCTGTGAGGTGAACGTAAAAATTCCAACAACAATATTTCAAAAAATATTATGTTCCTCCCACTGTTCTGTCCAATTTTCATTGTTCAACCAACTGCTTAGATCACACAATAATAATGTTACTATCTTTGAGATATCGTGTTTAAGTGAATCAGTTTGGTGCCATTTTAAGTTTTTAAAAAATAACTAAACTTGACAAATAAAATCATAACATGGAAATCCAAGCTGAACAAAACAAGTGTAATGTGCACTGTGACAATTTCCATGGTGATCAGTTCTAACAGTTTCAGAAAATTGCAGTTATTTCATATGATTTATCATCCTTGATTCTTTCTCCAAAAGCATTATTAAACATTTAATAAATGTTTAATAAATGATACTGAAATTACCTATTTATATAGTTTAATATAGTAGTTTACTAGTATTATGAAGAACATTTGCAACACATTGAAAGTGTTAAGTTTTTGCCACAAATTAAGGAACACAGAAGGAAGCAAAGAATAATAAAACCGTAGCTTGATAATTACAGAAAATGCTGTTGACTGAATTTGTTCCATTATTTAATAAATGCCTAATAATTATAATTTTGGTCACAAGCTATCTAACTCAGAGTAAAAGTCAACGTGAACCTTAAACCTGTTGTCAAAAATTCATGCAGTGTTTTCAAAACTTCGTTTTAGTTTATCAGTTTTTATTTCTTGCAGGTGCTGGTTTTCTAAGCGATTTGATCCTAGCGTGCTTGTGCTTTATATAAATCTTTTGTACTGTCACTGATGTTGACTTCCTCAGAAATACCGTCATATTTCAAAGACAGGACACTTGAAATAAGTCAAAATCTTTCTTCTCATTTCAGTGTACCGAACTCTAACCCAGACCGTGGCAACAGCTCTCAGAATGTTATCTTTGATGGACAGGATTAAGAAAAATCCCTGTTCCTTGGTGAATTTCAAACACTGGAGAACAATGATGCAAGCTATGACTGAATTAATGAGATATTGCCGACTGGCAGGCAAGAACTGGCTTTACATAAACCTGATTAGCCTCCTCTTGCACTCTTTCAGAACATAGGAAAGACATGGCTGCAAAGATCAGCAACAAAGCACATACTCTCACTTTTTATTAGTTTGATAGAAAAGGGGTCTGCTTTTCACTGGGTACTAATTAAAGGATTTAGAGTTCTTTCATCTGATTGGCTGCGTATGTCCCTTGTTTCAAGCTCTTACTATGGAATCATTTGGCACCTGGGAGCAAAAACAGTTATTCTAATGATGTTGACTTTTCAACGGCTCAAATTTTATTTCACTTCATTTTTTTTCCCAGACTGCCATGATCTATTTTAATGGACATGCAAATCTGAGTTTAAATTGCTTCTGCCATGCTTTCATTAGAAGTAATAATTTATCTGACTGATATTGACTTTTCAGTAACTGAATATATATTTCCCTTTTACTCCTTAAACAATCGTGCTTGACTTCAAAGGCCCATGCTAATGAGCAGTGCATGGTAGAGGGAATACTTTGACTTCCCTTATTTAATTAAAACATCATTGTGCTTTTAATTTTCACTTTAGGCATAGTTTTTGATTACTTTGTTCCTCAGCAATTCATTTCAAGGGGGAAAAACAGTGAATTACATCTGAAATATGTGAAATTGGAAAAAGTAAATCTCAGAATATTAGATAATTTCATCAATGTTATCATAGGTGATTTCTCTAGCTTGAAGGATAATTCAAAGCATGAATATAATGATATAATAGAATATAATTGCAAGTTGAATTTCAGCTAGAGTCTTTCAATTTTCCCATTGCAATTTTGATGGAAGAGCCCAGGAAACGGGCATAAGCACCATTACCCCACTAGAATTGAAGTTTCACTGGAAGAACACTCCCCCCAATCCTACCTCAGAATGTTGCTCCCATTTCATATCTATCCCTCACAGTTTTACGAAGTGTTTTGGTTGATTTATTAAAAATTAAACCTAAATCTAATTACTTTATTTAGCCTATCCAGTTCTTAACAGAGCATTTTAAAAAATATATTGTCATAAAAATTAACCCTTTGTTAATTAACTTATTAAAGGTTTGGATAAAGCAAATACAATAATCATGCTGCAACATTAAGGAATAATAGAATACAAAAATGAAAATTACAGTTTACATTTACACAATTTTTTCAACAGGTTCATTTTTCTTCCAGTATTCCCATATAATGTGTTTACATAGGCTCTGAGAATTCCAACTTCAGGTCTCATGATGGTACTATAAGATATTCATTGTCAATTTATACTTCAAAAATGGTTTAAAGTTTTTTTAACAAATTATTACTTTTGCAATAGAGGTCCTTTTGTTGAAATGTGCATGAGATATGTTAAATCAGTGAACTGAGTACAAAAATTATTTTGACACTTAGGTCACGGTTTTTTTTAAACTGGAGACGTGTACTTTTGTGTGATGATTCAATTTAAATATTTGAGGTACCTCTGCAATAACAGCATTCTTAAAACTCACTACATGTAGCAAATTCTCTTTGTGCCATTAACATGTGAAGTATTCAAAATAAGACATTTCTTCACCTTTTCTGTAAGCCAATGGATATTATAATTTCTTCAAGTATTTTAATTAGGTTCAAGATAGCTGAATAATATTACAACTCCATACAGATGGTGCTTAAAATCTGATTTTCATAACTATATATTTTATATCTCATGATCCAAATTGGAATATGTACTTTGGCAGATATGACAGCATTACTTAATGTACACAATGTAATTACTACCCTTAATGAATCAGCATGGATAATAAGCAATGCAGAGCAGACAAATTTGTTCATTTCTCCAATGTAATACAGCTTAGATTCCATACATATATATTTTTACAATACCTCACTTGGACAGCCACCTACAGATCACACCTATGTTATTACTTACTTATGCAACCAGCTTTAGAATCATTTGCTTTTTTTAACCATCCCCATTGGAGCCACGGCCTACGGCAAGAACTCCACTGCCTCTTACTTAATTGCTTCTTAAACCTAACAGTGAATTACATTAAGTGTAATTTCATTGCCGTCAGATCTCAGTGAGTTAGCAGCAGACAGAGGTGCCACGTTTGCCACAGGAGCTTTTTTTCCTCTCTGGTTCATTGGCTACATCCGGGTGGGATGTGTTTTTCCTAAAGTAATCCAGGAGAATCTCTCCTTTGAAGAGGAACAGATGTAGATTTACATATCTGGAGGACTCTTGGCCTCTGATGAGATTAACTTGAGTTTTAAAACCCTACTGGAAGGTGCATATTTAATAAACCCCCTAAAGCAAACCTCTGTGTGACAGCCAGCCCTGAGAGACTGGGGCAGAGAGGAGAAAGGGAGGAGATGTAATCATATGCATTGTGGCAGCATCATAATCAACACTGAAATTAGGCCAACAACAGTGACAACTAACAGACGCTGTGCATTTTCAATAAATCAATGAATATATAAAATACTGAGAGAAGATGGAACTTTTGTTCACTGGTACTAATAACCGTTATTTTTCTGATATGATGCAGGTTGTCGTAGTTATGTAAGTAATTGATAGCAGACTTAGTTTGAAATATTTGGATTATGCTTATGAATCTGGAGGAATATTAAAGCGCTTTCACATTCAATGAAAGGCAGAGGCGAACATTTTTAAAAGATTTATGGCATTAAGATATTTTAACCCTTTCAATAATGACCTTCTTTCTCAGTTTGGTAAAACCATTTCATAAGGCAAACAAAATAATTTAATTTATATTTATTAAGAGTGTTAGAGTTTTATTTAATTGAAGCTATTTTTAAATTCAATAATCTGGGATGGATTAGAAAAAAGTTGGCTTGCATTTATTGACGGTAGAGATAAATGTTAGCTCAGAAAAGCTGTCTTAGGCACGAAGTGGTTAAAATGTACTGCCAGCTCAACATAATGCTATACATCTGGAACACACAGTAAGTAGCCAAAACCTCAACTGCAAAACAATGGTATTTGGTAGTTGCAGATTAAAACAATGACATAAAGCAAAAGACTTCTCATTTTTAATATTATTCATTCAGGGGATATAGACTTTATGGGCAAGGCATTTATTAACTGTCCCTAGTTGCCTGAGAGGAAGTGGTGGTAGGCTGCCATCTTGAAATCATTTGGTGGACAGACATCCACCACGCTGTTAAGGAGGGAGCTTCAGGATTTGGGCACAGCAATATTGATGGAACAATGATATATTTCCAAGTCAGAATGGTGAGTGGATATTGACAACAGCCATATCAATTTTAAATTGTTGATCCTGGCACCTATGTCTCCAACTTGGTGTGGGCAATTCAGGAATCCCATTCTACTCCTCAATGAAGCTAGTTAAAACTGTGAAGGGATAGTTGGGTTACCACAGCTGGGAAACAGATCTTCTTGGGGGAGGTGGATACAGAGGTGGAAGTCAGCCACAGCTTCCTACAGCATCACACTAGCCCAATTAAAGAATCAGCAGGACAAAAGGGTCTGAACGCTTAATAATGGGATGCTGCTTTTGACACTGCACAGGTAGCAAGGAGACTGGCACTCCCTCAAGTTGACACTCAGTGCTCGGGCTTTGAACACCACTGGAATTCCCCTGGCATCGCGGGTAAACAAACAAGCAGTAAAAGTATCTAAAGCAATTGGGCAGCCTCATACCCTACAGCGGGGATATTTTGGTTCAACTTTTCACCCACTTGCAATAAGAGACTAAGCAATTCATAGGGAATTGAGATGATACAAGAAACAAAATATCAAGAAGACACCAGAGACCCTGCACACAGGATTAATCATTGGAGATGAAATTACCTGGTGATGACCAGGAACCAGTGTCACATGTGGCTAAGACTCTGTATTCAATTGTTCATAGTCATTTGTGACCTTATTACACAAGATCCTGTATCATGCAGTGCTTGTTGTTCTGCCCTTTTAGTGACTGTCAAGATCACTGTCATTTTGGCCTTGATGTGAACAGGCATCAGTCAGATCGAGTGTTACATCAGGTTTGCTGGCCTTATGCCTGCGCTGAACAGCTCAGCAATAGAGCAGTACTATAAGCCTGATATCCCTGGCTGAGATGCCAGACGCAAAAGGCAATCCGAGACAGGATGCTATGAGCGTCAAGGTAGGCTCAGAGTGAGTGTGTGCTATTGCGGTGAGCAAGCAGCCTGGAGATACAGCTTCATCCAGTCCAGGAGCTAGGTAAGTGTGTACCTGAGTACAAAGTATCCTCATTACAATGATAGTTATCATTGGGGTGGCATGGTAACTCAGTGGTTAGCATTGCTGCCTGACAGCACTAGGGACCCAGGTTCAATTCCGGCTTCAGGCGACTGTCTGTGTGGAGTTTGCACATTCTCCCAGTGTCTGCGTGGATTTCCACTGGGTGGTCTGGTTTCCTCCCACAGTCCAAAAGATGTGCAGGTCAGGTGAATTGGTCATGCTAAATTGCCCATAGTGTTGGATGTATTAGTCAGGGGTAAATAAGGGGAATGGGTCTGGGTGGGTTAGTCTTTGGTCAGGGAGTCTTGACACAGTAAGTCAAGGGCACCCTCCGATACCAATCCAGGGGCTTGGAAACGGTCAGTCAGCCACTCGGGGCAGTCAAAGTCAGGATACTCATTACATAAGGGCTGGGGATCCAAATATCAGACAGCCCATCACTCATCTTGACTCTTTCTGCTCTATTGCAGGGGCTGTCTTCTTCCCGGAATGAGACGGTGGAAGATGAAAGGGGGTGGCACAACTGTTAATTTTGGTGTGGGCGGGGAGGTGTCCTGAGTGAGTGAGCCAGCAGCTTGGAGGACTTGCAGAGCCAGTGGAGTTGGAGTTTGGAGTTTGGGTAAGATTGAGTGAAGGAAGGTGCTGCAAGCAAGAATGAGAGTGGGAGAGCATGAGCCTTGGTGAGGATTGGGTGTAGTAGCAGAGATAGAGTGAGTGTGAGGTATCAGAGAGAGAAGATCATGGCACTTTACAGCGGTGGAGTGGGGAAGTGATTGACTTATTTTCTACAATGCTGGACATTTCTCCAGACGGCAGAGTTTATACTAACCGGCAAGGGCTGACCTCTTCTGCTCGGCATGAGGGAGGGGAAGTATGTCTCTGCAACACCCCTCCCCACCCTCCCATACCCTACGCCCACCCACATCACCCCTTCCTGTCCAGCAGAATCTTCAAGTCCCTGCCTACAAAGAGAGCAGAAAAATCTCTTTTGTCTGTCATGTCCAGGATTAAGGTCGAGAACTGTAAAGGGCAGCTCTAGACTGACAGTGTCTGTCTGGGTGCATGGCGACCTTGTAAAGGCGGTGCCAGCACCAGGAATGATGGTCAATTTGGGATGTCACAGCAGTGGCGAGTTGTTCCAGTAACTCTGAAGATGGGCCTGGAAGTGAACAAGAGGGATGTCATGGGAAGGAGGTTGGTAGTAAACGATAAGGGTTTGTTAAGATACGGCAAGAAAACTCACAAAAACTCCACAGGGGAAACCCGTCAAAAAAAGTCAATGCAGCAGGCACTCAGCCAAAACAAAACATAAGATTCAGCCAGTTGTATCTATTTTAAAAATCAGCCAATATCCTCTAGGATGCCTTGATCGAACTTGCCTCCACCACCCTCCTAGGCAGTACATCCCAGACTCTAACTACTTGCTCTGTGCTAAAGGATTTTTCTGACCTCACATTTGGCTCTTTTGAAAACACTTTGAAATTGTGTCCTCTGGTTCTCAATCCATTTACATGGGAGAACAGTTTCTCTCCATCTTTGTTGTCCAAACCTCATATGATTCCGAAAACTTCTATCAAATCTCCTCTTAGCCTTTTCCTGTTGAAGGGAAAAAATCCTAAATTTGAGTGGCCGAATGACCTCCTTCTGTATTGTAACAATTCTGACATCTTTCCTCACAACTGAAGCATCTCTCGAATGTGTTCCCATCCATCCTATAACGTGGTACCCAAAACTGTACACAATATTCCAGCTGACATTTGACCAATGTTTTGCATACGTTAACCACCCTGCTTTTGTACTCTATTCCCCTTTTTATGAAGTCTTTAGAAAGTTAAGGAAGTGCTGTTGCAGACGTAAGTAAGTTTTTCTCATCTGATTCATTTTGATAGATTCAAAGACTCAATTTTGGCTGGAGAACGGTGATGCTGGATAGCCTCTTTGCCTTATATGGCCAGTTTTGCTGAGAAAAAAAAAATGGAATTAAGCATTAAAAATCTGAGGTGACTATTATTCACCACATCAGCCAAGCCACGATGGTCCCAATCAACTGATCATAGGGGTCCTGGCTGGTGTAGTGAATAATAGGTACCTCAGATTTCTAATGTTTAATTTCATTTTTTTTTTCAGTAAAACTGGCCAATCAAGGCAAAGAGGCTATCCAGCATCACTGTTCTCCAGCCAAAATTGAGTCATTGAATCTATCAATATGAATATCAAGGTCTCAGACAGGAATTAAATGAGCCTATTGACAACACTGTAACAGGACTGCAAAATGCAGTCCAAAAATATAAGTTTAAGCAGCCAGTTGAAAGGCTGATAGATCAACTGTTTTGGGTTGTGCACACCCTGAAATACAGAAGAGGTATATTGGAGAGGATCATTATCACAGACTGTGGGCACTACCAAAACACACAAAGCCACAAGCAAATGGGTGAAGATAGTGACTAGTGAGATGGATAGCCTTCAATTAAGTGGAGAGAAAGGCAGCAAATCTGATGCAATGAAACAGGAATAGTAACGAATAAGTACCAAAAGAAAGATATGCAGGAGTTGTGGACAGTTACATGAATTCACAATTAGAAGCTGAAGTCTCGCAAACGGACCATTCTGAAGAGCTTGTGGAAAAGCCAATCCTTGGGCAAAGGTGTGCAGAACAAGGGAAGAAGGTGATCGACAAACCACTAAAGTGAGGTCAACAGATAAATGGACAGGAAAAGAAACTAAAACATCCCTACTCTGGAAGATGGCAGTGATTGTGAACATGGTAGATACAGGAGCCAAACAACTGCACCAGCTTCCAGGGAAAAGAATTTCACACAGCGATTCAAGATCAGGAAGGGGGTGGGAAATAAACCATAATGATAAATCTAAAGGTGAAGATTGATCAGCATAACTCAGACTGTGCTTGATCTTTCCTAAAAATTTGGAAGAGATTGGAAATCTAAGGAAGGGTGTTCTGAAATGAAGCAATGTCATGTTAACAGCATGCAGGGAAACCAAGATATTATCAGTTAGGCTCCAAATCAGAGGAGGATACATAGGAAAAGATCTTAATTGTACATTCTGTATGCAGGGAGAAGGCATGAGAAAGGAATTGGGAAATGTATCAGTAATGATTGAATAGCAGAGCAGATTTGATGGACTAAATTGAGGTTGTATATCTCATGGTATACATCACTGAATTAGATAGTCCTGCTGTCCTTGAGATTGAGCAGTTGTGAAGAGCTGCAGGTTATCTCAGGAAACCATGAGGTGAAAGAAGCAACACTGAGGGTTGAGGTTGTACACTCAGTGAAAAGCACCTTTTGATAAGATGCAAAGAAAATCTGATGCAAATGTGCCTCAAGTTTACTCTTCTCTGTTCCAATGTGGCTTTCTTGTGTCTCCTGGCGAAGTTGTTTCTGCATGTTTTAAATGGGATTATTCTGGATCACGCTGGAAGAACACTGTCATCCAGTAAGATATCATTTCTGAGAAAATGCCATATTGCTGGCTGCATTTGCTGTACTCCATCAGGAATCCCTAGATCACTTGTTGAGAAAACATCTATAACTTTTTGACTTTGCTGGCCTCAATCTTAATTTGATTCAGTTTTGGTGGTATTAAATTCACTCAGTGATAAATCCTACAAGTGACCAGAAGGAGGCAGACAACAACACACTGAAGCACTGGGATGAGAAGGTCAGCACATCAGCAAGATATCCCAGCTATCTACCTAAGCTGCTGAAATGACAAGCTGGATATGTACAGGACCCAGTCATGAAAACCTGGAGCTCAACAAATTTCATGATTGAGAGTGAAAGAAATGAGAAGAAACAGGATTTATATTTGATCTACACTAGAGCTGGAAAAACCAAAAAGTGCATCATCGATCACTATCCAAGAGATAGCATCAGCAACTGCAAGTTCAGTTCCCACAACACCAGATATTATATCACCTGTGCATTGTGCCAACTCAACACCATGAGCAACAAATGCCAAATCCAGCAGATAGAGGACAACATCTTCCCATTTCCATGGTACTGTGGATAATATTCTTAGAAAAGAATATGCATTGTAAAAGGGGTGTTGTTTTGTTATAAAACTCCATTGATAATCTTCTTTCATTTAGAAAAGTTAATGGCTAGAATAATTACACTACATTTTAAAGGAAGTGAGAGATCATAGGTAGTATAAATCAACCTTTTGAGGGATGTTACAACACAGGGAGAAAGTGAGGACTTCAGATGCTGGAGATCAGAGTTGAGAGTGTGGTGCTGGAAAAGCACAGCAGGTCAGGCAGTGTCTGAGGAGTAGGACAATTGATGTTTCGGGCATAAGTCCATTATCAATGTTACAATACACCCTGGATCAGATAGGGTGCTTTCTGGTACAGAGGTAGAAACGCTACCATCACACAACAAGAGCCCATTGGTAGTTATATGTTGTTTCAATTCAAGTAATGGCCGAGGAAATAATTAGCTAGGAACTAATTTGTATGTCTAAGTGTTCCATGAGGGGACATTCATAGTGAGTCACAAAGAGTCATTGACATTTAACAAATAACAGCACTCTCCTGACTCAGTTCTTTTGTATAAGACAGCATGGCAAGTATCAAAGACAAAAACTTCTTGTCTTTCCAAGCTTAAAGTCTATACCAATTATTTAAAGTATGTGGGAACCAAAAGTCAATCAGAATTCACAGCAGGTATTTTGTTTATGTTTCTTGTGGTTTATATGACAAGAATTGGAGAATAGATAGAAATGAAAAATGCAAATGACTTTGGTAAGACAGAAATGGATCCAACCTGATTATTGGGAGGATTTGGGGGGTTGAATATTTATATTACATTTGTTGCTCTGTACAGGAATGGAACTGTTTCACGTTGTTTCATATGTATAACATTTTCTTTAATCTTAGTTTCAATAAAAGTGCAACAGTGAAGCATCTAGCCTCAGAATCAAATGTGATTGTGTTTCATGGAGAGAAATCTTCTGCTGCGCTGAGCTGCATGATCAATGGAGAGAAAATTTAAGAACATACAGTGAAAATGAAAATAGCAGCTTCCTAATGTTGAGCAAAAAAAGTTCTGATTATCACCTTTGGGATTAAACAGTGAGTTTTGAATCTCGTTAATGATCAGTGAATACCTTATTTCCATGCATTTGCATCTTATTAGTAATATGCAGCTCCCCATTCTTGTCACCTTCTCTGAGATACTAGATGCTGCCATTTGCCGATATGGAAGTTAGCATGATGACCTGGTGCCACCTGCGTCTCCGGACATTTGCCCAATTCCACCTTAACCACCATTTCTCAATGCTTCTTCCCCGTCCAGCCTTTGTTCATGTAACTGGGTATCATCAAACTCCCATCCTCACTACATAATCATGGCTGCTTTCCAAATATCTCACACTTGCTTCATCCCTTCCAGACTTCTCGTTGGAGCTTCTGGGCTGTTACCCTCTTCAGTCAACTCCAGTATCTTCTCCTTTTCCTATGGGGCAAGTAGTCTAATATCTGACATCTTGCTTCTGGCCCTGACCCTCCTGGGTGAATTATTTCCTGAAATGAGAAGAAAGGAGGATTGAATATTATGAAAATGGATGGGAGATGTATTAATTTGATGCAGAGTGGGGGGTGGGGTGTTAGAGAAGTGGTAAAATGTCCCCAGTGAGTGAGTAAGAAATGTTAGTAGCTTGTGAGGATGAGGTGGCTAAGAGCTATAGTCCATTAGCCTTGGTGGGAGGTGAGTGCAGTGGCTGAATTACTGAGTGTGTGAGTGTGCCATGGAAGAGAGAAAATAATGGCACCTACCTTCATGGAGAGCACAAGACCATCTTTCTGAATACTGGGTACTTCTATTATCCAAGGATACCACTCTGTCAGTGCTGGCCATGCGTGGTCACATAGCCTTCTTTAGCATTCTGACAGGAACAGCACTTCTCCTGTTTCAATCACCTTGTCCACAAGCACCTGCAGCTCTTGTTAGTAAAGCAAGGAGCTAATTTGCCTCTCCAGGCTATGTCGTTCAGCATAAGAGTCCATGACCACAGTGTGAACAGCAATTCCTGGTATGCATCATGTGAAGTTCTGTAGAGCTGAGGTTTAAATATGCTGCCAGTGGCATCAAATGTCACAAAAACCTGGCAACAAAGATCACTTTGACTTCTCCTGCCACATGATTTCATGAACCAGACACCAGAGATACTAATTAATGAGAAAAGTCAACACAGTGACCATACAATATGAGTATCACCAAAGACAATACTTTGCCAAAAGCTGAAGAAATTTAGCCCATGGTAACAACAATACATGACACCAACACTGAGAGTTCATCAGCGCGAGTTAATTATTTCTGTGGCTGAAAGGTACAATATTAAAATGGAGTTAGACAGGAAATTTAGGTCAAAATGCTTTAAACATTCAAATTGTTACTTGCTAAATGTTGACTTTTAGAGTTAAATGTATTCAGGACAAACTACAAACATACATAATTTATATCCATGTGATACTTTTGGTTTAATGCAAGATCTCTCTCCTCTTAACTGTTCTACCATATAAAGAATCAAATAAAGCTCCTGCTGCATTCTTGCAGTCAATTTTATTCACATTGTCGGATTTACTTTTGTTTTGGTTTGCTTATTGCATATAAGTAGGTGTAGGAGAGATCCAGTTGCTTAGAAACCATCTTTAAGAGAAAGGAAATTCATTTCTGGAAGTTTTTACTTAATCACCATCAGGCATGAATTCACAACATGGACTCGTCCTAAAAGTGGCATTGCGTCAACAATCTCATCTCGGTAACTTCATGAGTAGCAATATCATATTAATCCAGCTGGTCCTCCGAGGTTTGGGTTTATTCTGTATTCCTTGGGTGATAATGGAAAAAATAGAACATTTGCTGTAGTGTAGCATCAGTCCTAAGAGAGCAGTCAATCATGAAGAGATCAATATTTATGTATTCTGGTAATAACTAAGGATAGAGAGGAGGAATAAGTAAAATAGTACCTTCCATCCCACGCAGGTATATAGTTGTACATCTCATAACAACATACATAAGTGCTGAAATGAACGTTACATGTCAGTTCATTTTTGAAGAAAAAGGGAATAAATGAAAACATGTCTGTACTAGTATGGGAGTGCATTCATATCATAACCCACAGCATTCACAGAATAATATTCAATGTGGGGATTTGTTAGCTCAGTTAGCTGGTTGGCTGGTTTACAATGTAGAGTGATGGCACCAAGTGCAGGTTCAATTAATGAATTGACTGAGGTTACCGTATCCTCAACCTCCTCCCCTTATTTGAGGTGTGGTGACCTTTAAGTTAAACTGATCACCAGTGAACTCTCCCTAATGGGAAAGCAGTCTATAGTTCTCTGAGGTTGTGTTTACTTTCATGTTCAAATACCTAAAAATGTATTCTTTCACTGGACATGGGTGTCACTGGCAAGGCCAGCGTTTGTCACCCAATGTTCATCCCTGATTGTTTCTGAGTAGCTAGCCACCTTGCTGAAATCCATTGTGGAGATATATGTGATGCAGATATATCACACTACTGATCCAGTGACAGTGAAATCACACTGATGTTGTTCCAACTCAGGATGGTGTGGCAATTAGAGGACAACTTGCAAATAACTGTGTTCCAAAGCTTGTGCCGCCATTGTCCACTTCTTGGTTAGAGAAGTTGGGATGTGGAAGATGCTGAGGATGGAGGTTTCATGAGTTGCTGCAGTGATATGTACTGCTGCCACTGTGTGTCAGTGGTGGAGGGAGTGACTGGGTAGGTTAGTGAATGTGATGCTGATTAAGCAGGCAGTTGGTTCTGGATGGTGGTTGAGATTCTTGAGTGTTGTTGAAGCCACATCCATTCAGGCAAATGGAGAGTAGTTCTTCAAATTGCTGGCTTGTGCATTGTAAATGTTGGTCAAGCTCTGGGGAGTCAGGCGACGAGTTATTTGTCACATCATTTCCAAGCTCCAATCTGCATTTGTAGCCACAATATTTATATGGTTGATCCAGTTCTGCTTCTTTACTCAGCAAGTCATGAGTAATGCCCTGCCAGTAGCAGTGGTGGACTCTCCCTCTTTATGGGCATTTAAACGGGCATTGAATAGGCATATGGAGGATAGTGGGCTAGTGTAGGTTAGGTGGGCTTGGATCGGCGCAACATTGAGGGCCAAAGGGCCTCTACTGCACTGTATTTTTCTATGTTCTATGTTCTTTACAATGCTAAATCAGGATGTTGATATTCAGTGATGGGAGTCAGTGATGGTAATGCCATTGAATGGTTAATCAAGTGTTATATCTACATTCATTTTTATTTGCTTTATACATTTAATTATTTAAATAATTGGAAGAGTTTCAAAAGTTACTTTAAAATAAACTGATTCCATTTTTTTTAAATCTTACGTAATTTCTTATCAGTTTATCTAGAAACACCTCAAAATGATCTTCCATGAAATTATAAAAACCTTCTGAGATATTGTTAATGCAAGTAAGCATAACAGCCATAGTAGTGAGATGTATAGTCACCTCATTTCCAGTATTAGCATTTGTTTACAATTTATTCCTTTGTTTAAGGGCATTGTTGACTATCGTGTGTACATCTTGAATTTTTCTTGAGAAGGGACTAGTTTCTCCACCTGAAACTATAGTCTCATGGTATACCCAAAATGCCATCTGATAGCTTGGATTTTGACCCCGTGACAATGATGGAATCCATTTCCAAGTCAGGAGGGGAATTTTCAGATGACAGTGTTTCTATTTGCAGCCTTCCCTTGCTCTTCCAGGTTGTCTTTGCATTTCAATAGTGCTTTCAAAGGAGCATGGGTGGGCTGGGAGAAATATAGTATCCAGAATTATATGAGAGTTCATTTTCCTTCTTCAAATGAGACCAAGAACTCTTTAACATATGCCTAAGCAAGTCAGCAGCACCTCAGATTAATTTACTAAATAGGAGATGGAGTTTACCTCTAATAGTCCAGACCACATTCAATACTTCCTTGTATTGTCAGCCAAAATTTTGTGTTGAAGTTTTGAAGGCAGATCAAACTGTGACTTTCTCATTCAGAGGCAATAATGTTTGAAAATGAGATGGATTGAAATAAGTTATATGTAAGATATTAGACAGAAAATAGACATGCAATGTGCATACTCTAATCACCCATATATTGCATTGAGCTGAAGGCTACTCATTTAAATTAATCGAAGGCATTGTTCTCTATAAAAACTGTCAAGACCATTTATGGTTTTCTCCATTAAGAGCTAGAACTTTAGACCATATTGACAACCTAACATTCAGCCTAACACTTTCATGTTTTCACAGTGTGTCATCAGTGAGTTATCAACTCAAATTGACTGTATTATGCATAAAAGAACAATATAACAGAAAACCATCAAAGTAATACCATAGGAATTGTTATTCCTAGGATGCAATTTTGCATATGCTACGCCTTTTTACCAATTGTGAGACAGGTATAAAACATGCCACTTCAGTATTGGGACAGCTGACAACCATTCTATAGGCCAACCCTGCTGGATTGTTCCTCTCCATAAGCAATCTGAGGGATGCCAAAATTAAGTGTAATAAATATAAATATTAATATCTCTCAAGTACTCCCTTCTAGAAATTAGATGTATGTGATGGGCAACAATTGGGCTGATTCAGCCCAGACATTTTCAGCAACCCTGCTACAAAATGCAGTTTTTTTCAAAGTCTTGTTTTATAAAAAAAAATTATTCTGTAGATCAGGAGATGCAAAAGTACTCTCCAAATTCTATGGGAACCATGGTTTCACAGCCATCCCAGCCCATTTGCCTAATCAATCCTTCCATAATTTGCCTACGTCCTTTATGTTTTGATTCAGTTCGTCAAGAATCTGTTTAACTTTGCCTTAAAAAAATTTAACTATTCTGCCCCCATTGGTCTCTGGATGATGAGGATTCCACTGATTAATGACCCAAGGGAAAAACAATTTCTCCTCATCTGAAATGAAAGACCTTTTGTTTTTAAACTGCTTCCAAGTTCTTGCCTTTTCCATAAAAGTCTCACTATCCACTCTTGTCAAGTCTCCTCAGGATTTTGCATATTTCAATAAGACCACTTTTGTCTCTTCCAAACTCCAATGGATACAGACCTACCCTGTCCAACCTTTCTTCATAAGTTAGTCACTTTATCCCATGGGTTAGTCAAGTGAGCTTTCTCTGAATTGCTTCTTGTGTAATAATAGCCTTCCCTAAATAAGGAGTCCGAAACTACATGCAGTACTCCAGATGCGGTTTAACCATTGGGCTATAAAACTGTTGTGAAATATTCCTTCTATTATAAAAGCAAAATATTGCAGATGTTGGAAATCTGAAATAAAAATAGAAAATTCTGGAGAAACTCTGCAGGATTGGCAACTTCTGTGGAGAGAGAAACATAGTTCACACGTTAAATCCAATATGACTCTGAAGAAGAGTCACATTGGACTTGAAACATTTATTTTGTTTCTCTCTCCACATATGCTGCCAGACCTGCTGAGTATCCCTAGCATTTTCTGTTTTTATTCTGACTTTTTTTATTCCAGTCCTAGTGAAATTAACAAACTCATTCCATTAACAAACTTATTACCTGTTTACCTTTAATACTAACTTTATTTCAGATCCATGTACCAGAACACCAGATTTGTCTGTATCACAGAGTCTGGCAATCACACTCTATTTAATTGAGGTACTGCTGTGCTATTTTTCTGCCAAAATAGATAAGTTTATACTTTCCCACATTGTCCTCCATCTGGCTTTTTTTTCGCATGCTCAAATAACCTATTTATATCTGTGTTCAAATTCCTTATGTCCTGTTCACAGCCTACTTGTCTATGTATCTTTGACCGAAATTATCTGAGGGCCAATGAATTAGGTGGACCAGCACCATTTTTTTTTCTGAAGTACAGCCAGTACTAGCAGCTCACATTAAGTCTGATGAGGCCCAAGAGGTAATTTCCAACCATCCTCGGGCCTCTCAATTCATGTACCCACGAGCAACACAACACGAAATGTAGGCCCTAAAATAAGCCCAAACCAAAAATCAACTATTTCATTCTACTCCCAATGGTTGTGAGTTTTACAGCAGATAAACACCATCGTTGACTGAAGCATTTATGAATACCTCATTATACTGATGTCAAGATAGCTTATGAAAATTAAAATGGTGAGGTGCAGTGACATTTCTTTGAGGCTTGGTTACTGGAATAAAGTTCAAGTTGAAAGCTGTAGCAATCATATTGAATGATGAATCAAGTTATAACTCCTAACCCATGGATTTGTCGTGACAGTTATCTTTGTTAACCCTGCAACTGAGTTTGAAGGATGATATTGTTTCAGTCATAGATACAGATGGAATCTTCCCTGTTTTATACCACATGTTTACCTTTGTCACCAGATGATGACATATAGACATGTTTCCACAACAAAAATGAAAGCAAATTTTTATTACACCCCAAAAAGAAACCTTCATTCATATTCTGGTTCAACCTTCAATTCTCAGAATGATGCTGACTTTGATTTTACCACATACAGAATTAAGAATTTCAACAATTGTTAAGCCTGGAAAGCACATTATGAAGGATACAATAACAATGCTGAATTTAAAAATAGAGACATGGTGCTAAGTCAAGCATAAAGAAGACATCTGCAGATAACTCAACTCAAAATTCCCCATACCAACATACAGAATCATTTATCACAGTTGTTAGCAAGTGGGTCACGTTAAAAACATTTTTTTTACTTTTAAGATTTGTATTTTATTTGTTCCATTGAGAGCCTGCATTTTTTGAGTTTGCTGTCCATGTGCTTCTCTGTGAAACACATTGAAAATTAGGTTTCACTTCAAACAGTTCCATTAAGAATGATTGACTTACGAGGCTGTAAATTAGTTATTGCAGAGGGAGGCCATTGCTTATTCATCCAGCGACACCTCCATTTCAGCATTCAGTTGTCCTGAAATGATTTCAGGGTTTTCACCTCCACTGTTCTATTTAGAGGTCGGTTTGATGTGCCTGTTCCAGCCAATCAGAATTTTGAAATTTCCTCATGTGGATTTCACTCAGTGTTGCCATAATGGAGCTCTTCAACTAGTTAAATGCATGACCTTTCCCATAATCCCATGAGAGCATCTTATCATTCTTTAAACATATAAATTTATTCCTCCTTCTAGATAAATGGCCATAATGAGGAACAACTCATAATTTGCTGATTTAAGAACTGGGATAGGCAATAAAAGTGCTCTGAAATATTACAAAATAGCCGATCTGTATTCATTATGTTCGTACAAGGCCACTTAGGCTGTGCATCAGCATCCTTCAGACAAAAGAAGTGAATTATACATCTGCTGTGTAAAGGGAACAGATAAGAGCATCTTGTCAGGAAGAGCTACACAACTTCCTGTTCTGCTCCCAAATGTCAAAATTAATTACATTGAAACCATTTATGCCTAATGCACACCCAAACAAAATTTTCTGATGCTCACAGGCTTCGATTTCTCTTGACCATGCTTTATGCAGAGCCCTGCTGAGTTTTATACCTGAGTCATATGTGGCAGTATAAAACTCAAAAGGTGTTAATTGTAACAATGTGATGCATAGTAACTGTCTCTTCTGTTAAGTTAATGTAAAGCCTATACTTTTAATAAAAGTGAACTCAATATTTTCTTTCGTAATTTTTAATAGTCAGTATTATTTTTCAACCGCCCCTAACTGTATATTGTCTCCTCAAAAATGCACATTAGTAATTTTCAAACACAGCAACTGATAATCAACTGTGATGCATATAAAACTTTGTCACAGCTGTATATTTGGGCTCTGAAGATTGTTTTGGTTTTTCAGCATCATAAACAGTAATACAACCTTCTGTTTATTGACAGAATGCTGCAGAAATTGTCCACAGTATATATATTTATATAATTTAAAATACTCAAATTTAAATATCCATATTATCTGTGATTTTGTTTTGCATGTTTGAGAGGATAAACAACATTGGATATTAACATGTCTCCTACTCTATCCCCTACTGTATGTTGCACAAATGTCAGGTGTAGCATTCTGGTGAAACAGATGTACAACAGAGTAATTGAATAAAAGCATGTGGCCATAATCCAGGCTCCATTTTAAAGTCACACATTCTGTCTTCATTTTGATACAATATTTTCACAAAACACCATGCTAATCTTGACTCTGATCTCCAGCATCTGCAGTCCTCACTTTTGCCTGGGACACTACAGTAGCAACATTGACTAAAGAGTGCAATCACAGCAAGTTACAAGGACACTGATCAGATATGTGCTTACATAAGCTTTGTGAATGTAGACAGTATATAGGTCAGATCAAATTCAGGCAAGAATTGCACACAAATGTATGTTTCTTTTTTACATGCAAGTGTCTGAGATAGGGATAGATATCACAGAAAACTAAATTAGGATAGATTAGATTAGATTCCCTGATGAAGGGCTTTTGTCCAAAACGCTGATTTTCCTGCTCCTTGGATGCTGCCTGACCTGCTGTGCTTTTCCAGCACCACTCTAGTCCAGACTCGGGTTTCCAGCATCTGCAGTCCTCGTTTTTACCGAGATTAGATTCCCTCCAGTGTCATTTCCATGTTTCATACTAGATCTTCAAACCCTAACAATTTAGTTGCAGTATCTCAAAAGTGATGTTATTTGTACATTATTGTTCATTAAGATATATTGTTTCTCTACAAAATGCAATTTCATTTGAGTTATTCCACAAACTATATTCAGAGAACCTTATTAATGTTTTAGTATGGTGGGACCAGCCGTGTACCAAGTGAAATATACCAACTAACTGACAATATTTCTTTCTTAGAAGTGAAAAGTGATTATTTTTAAATGTAGCTGGATTAACTGTATTCTGTTTTTCAACAAGGCAAAATTATGAGCATTTTTGCACGGTGGACCTGGACTTTCCTAGTTCTAGACTAAGAGTGTTTTCATATCTACTTTCAGCAGTGACAGGGCTGGGTTGCAGAAAGAATGCACTAACCACTTGCACAATGCAGTCTTTTCCAATATTGAACCTTCCTTGCTGCCACAGTTCTTTTACTGTTGTTGGGTAATCCTTTCACAATTGATTTGCTGGAAGAAATGAGTTGGAGGGTTGGAGTTAGCCCCACCATCATGATACTGTCCAGTTGGCTCACTCCTTTGGCAATGAGATTCAGATCAACAGATTGAAGGATTCCCATAATTCACTACCTCTCCCTGTCCTCTGTATTCGCTTGGGATTCAAATCTGTGGCACTACTTTAGGGGATGATATTTTTCATGCATCAGTTGTATGTTGCACCTTTAATATAAATGCCCAGAAGTCCCAAAGAAGATTTAGACTCGAAAAGTTAACTCTGTTTCTCTCTCCTCAGATGTGGCCAGACCTGATGAGTTTCTCCAGTACTTTGTGTTTATCTAAATCTTCTTCTCCCCACATTAGCCCCCAGGCTTATCAAATCTACATGTCAGATAATGGTCAACTGTCCCCCTCCTCCCATGTGTGTTTGGCGAATGGTGCAGGATATTTTTTTTGAGTGAAAGCGTGCAGTTATATTACCTACTGCCCTGCAAAAAAATGCATGAGAACTAACACAAATACAGGTCATGAACTTGCAAAAGACAATGAGGTGGGCTGTCAAGTACAGAAAGAGAGGTGAAGGTAGCTTCCATTACAGATCTTAAGATCCTTTGGATTGCATTAGTGAATAGATGGGAGTCCAGCTGTTTAGCTGGAGTTCTCGGTGAAGAATTTTTGCAGCATGCCAGTGGTGTGCTTTATCATAGGTTGCATGGTAACATGGCTTTCACGTATGTGTGTGTGTGTGTCTGTAACTTCCATCATCTGTGCCGTTCACAGTTCATGTTGCTTTCTGTCACTTGTGTTATGCAAAGCAAGCTTCTGAAGCATACCTTGTAAATTCTAAGTTTAGTTCGTTGTCTTTTTCAAAAGGACACTACATGAGTAATCTTTTATCTCTGATATACATGTGTGAGTTAAATTAGGAAAGCGAATTTCTTGATGCCTCACTGAGTTTCAGTGATTAAAGTGGCAAATCTGAGGCAGCCAGTTTTCCATCTCCCATGTGGGTTGTCTGGGCTTGTCATGTGACAAAGGCAGCCACCAGAGATCAACATTGTACTTTTTAATGTCATTTTTAGTGCACAAAAATCTCACGCATTAAAGTGAAATTATGAGAATTGAATATTGATAGTCTATTTTCACTATGATTTTAACACAGACAACAAACTCATTTTCTCTTTTGGACCTCACTTGATCTCTCTCTACATTTCCTGCAGCATATCTTACAACCTTTTTCTTTTCTCTCCCACTACCTCCCACCCCCTAACATTTTTGCTCTTCCTGTCAAATCCCTATCAAAATCCATCACCACATCTCTGCCTTCTTACTCTCCTCCTGCTAATCCAGGCTTGAGTTCCCATTTGACAAATCCACACAAACCCACGTGCCTCTTTCAGCAGTTTCTAGAATAACATTTAGGTATCTACTCCTGACTCGTCACAAACAGAAAACTATCCGATCGCCCTCATCTGTCACTGACACTTCTATCCAGAGTGCATGACAGACATAAACCTGCCAATTCCCTCCTTGTCTCTGTACACTGACATGCCTTTTAGTCATATCAAACCATTGGTGTTTTCCTGGCCAGTATCTTGGTTACCATGCTATGCAATCTTCATTTGATCTAAATCTCTGCTATTTGTATGCTAGCCCATACCAAATCTTATTTATTGATACCTTGTGTTCTTGCTGACCTCCATTAGCTCTCAATGTTGCAGTCAAAAATTATAATCCTGTGTTTAACCCTTCACAACTTGGTACCTCCTTATCTCTGTATTCCTCCTCACCCCTACAATCCCCAGAATGCTTTTATCCTCTGTCTCCATTTGACTCTTCCTCCCTTTATACCCTCGTTGGTTGCTACATCTTCAACCATTTTACATTGTGCAATTTCTTCTCTAAACCTGTATCTTCCTATACCTCCTTCTTCATTAAGATTATCCTCAAACTTGCATCTTTGACTACGATTTTGGCCATCCTCCTAAAATTTCCTTCTTCAACTCAGCATTCATTTGTTTGTGCAGCTGTGCCTCTGAGAATAGCCTTGGTCTATTTTCTGTATTAATCCATAATATGTAAATTATACATTGTAAATTATTCACATTTCTAGATAATTACAAAACGTATTTTGTCACCTAAGATGTGAAAGAAATTGGCTCAAAAACATTTTTAATCATTACAAAAATATCTATTTATCTCTGTTGCTATTAGCACTGAACATGCTGAGAAAATGATTCCTGAGGTGCACTTTTGTATGCACACGTGCTGCTTCATATTGATGCAGTGATACCATCAAACAATTAAAAATAAGCTGAAGATATACGAGCAGTAGAGTGGGCTATTATGCAAAGGGCCACTAAAATTCAAAATTACATTGAGTGAAAAAGTTTAGATAATTGTAATACTCTGATAATATCACTATCATTTGAGAAGTAATCTGAAGATATATCAAAAGCACATGACAAAATATTGGTGATTAATGAAGCCAAATGCAGAACCAATTACCAACAACTCTATCGTTTCGATAAAATAAAGTCATAGAGTCATAGAGATGTACAGCACGGAAACAGACCCTCCGGTCCAACCCGTCCATGCCAACCAGATATCCCAACCCAATCTAGTCCCATCTGCCAGCACCCGGCCCATATCCATCCAAACCCTTCCTATTCATATACCCATCCAAATACCTTTTAAAGTTGCATTTGTACCAGCCTCAACCACTTCCTCTGGCAGCTCATTCCATACATGTACCACCCTCTGCATGAAAAAGTTGCCCTTTAGGTCTCTTTTATATCCTTCCACTCTCACCCTAAACCTATGCCTTCTAGTTCTGGACTCCCCGATCCCAGGGAAAAGACTTTGTCTATTTACCCTATCCAAGCCCCTCATAATTTTATAAACCTCTATAAGGCCATGCCTCAGCCTCCGACGCTCCAGGGAAAACAGCCCCAGCCTGTTCAGCCTCTCCCCATAGCCCAAATCCTCCAACCCTGGCAACATCCTTGTAAATCTTTTCTGAACCCTTTCAAGTTTCACAACATCTTTCCAATAGGAAGGAGACCAGAATTTATCAGTAATATGGAATCTACTTGAAGCAAATTTCTATCCATTATTAACAATGCACTGGGTATTGGTGATGCAGTTGAGTGTGATGTATTTCAAAGATTCTAAATGCTTTGAAAGTGAATATATCAATAGTACTTTGGCTCATCTCTATAAAACGCTTTTGGAATGTGCTAGAGTTTATATCTGTGGCTGTATTTAGGTATCCAAAAATGGGACAGCAAAAGTTAAAATGTGATTGGACTCCCACATCTCTAAAGATGATTCATAGTTAACAAATTCATTCCAACTCATTGCTTTGGATCTGCCTAATATGAAATTGTCTGAAGATGCTGACTCACGTAGGGCACGCATATTGTCCACCCTCAAAAATCTCAGAGTGTTGTTTCCTATTTGTAAACCTTGATGGTGAAAATCGTTAGGTTCTGAAAAAGAGATACTGGACCCGAAACATTAATTGTGCTTTCTTTTCTGCCAGACCTGCTGAGTTTTTCCAGTATTTGCTGCTTTTGGCTTAAAGCCATCAGGCTATTTGACTGTGCAGTATTATAGCTAAATCCGATCCTCTCCTTGCTTGAAGTAGAAGTTACCAGATAGAAATTGGAAACAGGAACCTAAGATGGGTTTTCATTTTGTCTGCAACTCCCTTCTGACAGCCTTTTTGGCACCCACATCACCTCACCACACACAAGTACCTTTCTAAGTTTTGATTATATACAAGTAAAATGCTTTGAAGTAACAAGTGAAAAGCTTTGACAAACAAATCCCTTTAGTGCCTCTAGAATTACAATGCTTGAATCAGACATAAATGTTTAACTTTGTGCATCTAAATAAAACACTTGTGTTGCAATTAGAATTAGTTTGTACTTTTGAGACATTAAATTAATATGGGAGGGGTTAGAATGTCTGTTTTGAGTGTCTTTGGGAAATTGTATCCCAAATGTGCTTAGAATTGTATTGGTTAGGTTGCAATTCTATCTTAAAAATTGCTTCATCACAAATGTGTACCTTTCATTGATCAGTTTAATCATGTCTTACACTGGAATTTATTTTTCCATTCAAAACTGATCCTTGATGTATTATTAAATTGTAAACTCACCTACCTTAAAGCTGCAAATGCATTTATTACAAAAACATTTTTATTGAGTGCTCCAGACCTCCATCTGTGAGTAATCTGATTTAAAATCACTGAAAATGCCTTTTAAAAATCCCTATTGGACCATTGTTGAAGAACAATTGATATCATAGTAAATGTATTTGACATAAAATGCAATATAACATGTTTATATAGTACCTGTCGATCCTAAGAAAATGAGTGCTTTTTGAAAAGCTGTCACCCGTACATATACATTCAGTGCAATATTGACCTTGAGGGTGGGGTGCCCAGTTTTGTGGCAGGAGCTGATCCAGTAAATGTAATCTGGTGTAAATGTTTGTGGTGAACAGAAAACAAAAGCAGCTCAGGATGTAACTCATTTGTAGTTGAAATTTCCACAATCTTTTTCACTACTTTGACCAATTCCACCTGAATTGCTTGATATTACTGAATAATTCTAACCTTTATCATGCTTTGAATTGTGCTGTGAGACCCCTGAGACGTTTTGACCAGGTTTTACTTTGTTTAGCGTCAAACACAAGTATTCTAATGACAACTTGGCTTAAACTCTCACATTTGTAAGCACCCAAATTAGATCATCCACCATCTCTGAAATTATATTACAATTTTAGCAGTTACAAAGTGGTACTGAACTCCAGTTATATTAAAGTTGTGTTATTATCCCTCCCTTGATCTGTGGCCTTCTGGCAAGTGTATTTCTTTTATGTTAGTGCACAACATGGCAATCTTCACTTTTTTTTAGTTTCCAACTAGTTAGAAAATCTAGTCTTTGGAGCCTGTTAGCCATTCAAAACCACAATTTATTGTGCAAACCCAGAAGAAAAATACAACTGTGACAAGTATTTTTAATTGTTTTCTTAATATAGTTTTAGAAAATATCAATTTGTTTAGCTAGAGTTCACAAATTGGTTAAACTTAATGTATACACAAAATGCAAGTATGATCACACTGAAGGGAAAGTCTTGGCTACTAAGAGAATAGACAATCTGTATTTTATCAGCTCGTAATGTTGCAGACCATTACAGTGGAAAAATAAATGGTTTAGTATGAAATAATATCTAGAATGCCTAAAGTATGTGCTCACTTCTAGGGCTTATTGAGCAAAAGTCAGAATTTCAGACTTTTCCTCTTTGAAGGTAGTGCTGATCAACTATGATTTGGAGATGCTGGTGTTGGACTGGGGTGTACAAAGTTAAAATTCACACAACACCAGGTTATTGTCCAATTAAACCAGGTTTAATTGGAAGCACACTAGCTTTCGGAGCGACGCTCCTTCACAATCACCTGATGAAGGAGCAACACTCCGAAAGCTAGTGTACTTCCAATTAAACCTGTTGGACTATAACCTGATGTTGTGTGATTTTTAACACTGATCAACTAGTCTTTGTAATAGACAGTTTTAGCATCCAGAAATTGTACTTTTTTTTTCATTGTCTTTCCACACACCTCATTTTTTAAAGTATTTGTTTGGTCCATTTTTGGCTGAGAGAAAGAACTTATGTAAGACGAGAAAAAAAATTAAGGTCATTGGAAGAGTCAGGGGTAAGATGAATTTTTTTTTAAATGCAGTATTATATGATGGTCAGCTCAACAACGGCTCAATTGCATTCATGTTTTCAAATTACCCCATGATCTTGCCCCTCCCTATCACAGTAACCTTCATCCCTCTAGTCTCTAAAATCTCTGTGCTCCTCCTATCCTGGTCTTTTGCACATTGTAACTGTTCCACCATTTGTGGACATGCTTTCAAATACCATGGCCCTCAGCTATATTACTCCTTTTTCTGCCTCTTTATCTCTATTTCTTTCCTCCTTATCTTACTAAAACATGTAGAATCATGAGGACAATAGGTAGGCTCTATACCAAGTGTATGTTTCCTGTTGTGGGATAAGAACCAAGAGACATTGTTTAAAAAATGAAGGCTTTCTTTTAGGACAAAGATGAAGATAATTTTCTTTTCTCTCAGGATCATGAATTTGTGGTTTCACTTCCACAGGAAACAAAGAGTTTGTTTTATTTAATATAAATTCATTGGATTATTCAGTGCAGACATGAATTTGAACCTGAGTCTACATCCAGAACAGTCTTGAATGGCAATGCAGACTCCAATAGCTTACTCCTGCTCCAATGCCCCACATTCATTTAAACGCTTCATAAGACCTCCGTCTTTTAATGAGATTTTGCTCACCAACCTCATAATACATTATGTGGCTTGCTGTGCAAATTTTATTGAATAACTTTCTCATAAAGGCAGTGTAATACAAGTTTTAGTGGAATGCTTTTTCTGAAAGTGGTGGAGGCAAATTCTACAGTAACCTTCAAAAGGGAATTCAATGAATATTTGTCCGCCAAAGTTAGAACAGCAGGGCAATGGATAAAAAGTAGGGGTGTGGAACTAATTTTTAAAGGGCATAGACACAGTGGACGAAGAGGTTTCTTTTGGTGTTGTAAGATGTGATGATTTGAAAACCATGATCTGAATATTGAATGGCTCCTTTGCATGTGTATTCAGCAGGGCAGCACATAATGTCAATCGAGTGGTTAGCTCGCAACCAACCCCAGTTTACCCAGATAATAGATGGTGAACGGGAACTGAAGTCAATTGCTAGCCAACCATTTGTAAGTAAATAATTGACAGTCAGTTCAGCATGTTTGAAGTTCAATTGACTCCCCAACATTATGCTAGCCATGCCATAAAAAGGTCAGTGTGGACAGGCAGATGGGAGTGAGTATCTTGTTTTTAAAAAAGAAGTATTTAAAATGGCGGGAAGAAGATGTGTACGATCTTTGGAAGTGTGTCCCTTGCCCATTTGGGGCACCCACTCAGAAGATAGATGGCCATTCCTTCCTCTATGCCTGTACTATAAAAATCTACCCCCCGCTCCCTCTTTTGAAGGATCAAGAAAACCAGAATCAATCAGGCCTCCTTGGTGGGCCTGTCTGCAGTCCTGGTGTACCCACTCTGGAGCTCTTCCACTTCCAGCACTGCAGGAAGAAGTCCCATTATCCATTGCAATAGCCTGCCTTCAGTACAATGTGGTTGCAGAGCAGGTATTTTTGTGAACCTGGACTGGTCGGTCGGTAACTTTTCATCCTGAGGCAAGGCATCCTCCACCACCACCACCACCACCACCCCTCCCCCCCCCCCCCCCCCCTGGTAATTCTCTGCCCCATATTTTAATCTTCCCAAGGAGGAATCTTGAAGAAAAGTGAATATATTTGCAATCATCCCTGTAATGTCTTGTTTGGAATTGCATCACCTTTACCTGTAATGAAATTAGCCTGTAACTTTTCGACATTAAATGGTTTGTAGATTTGACTTAGGTTGCAGTTGGTGACTGTGGTGCAAAGCTGATAATATGAGAGGTTTTTTACTTCTCAAGTGTTTGTCCAAATATATTTGCATATTGCAAGTTGTAAAATCAACTATGAATCAGCACAACAAATTGGACGCCGTTTTGGAATTTGTTTTTCAAAAGAAAATTTTGTAATTATTTGGTAGATTGGAGTAGTAACTTTATGCAGCTTGATTAATACCGATGAAAATGGGCTTTGTTTAGATTAGATTTTTAGATTTAGATTAGATTACATTACAGTGTGGAAACAGGCCCTTCGGCCCAACAAGTCCACACCGACCCGCCGAAGCGAAACCCACCCCATACCCCTACATTTACCCCTTACCTAACACTACGGGCAATTTAGCATGGCCAATTCACCTGACCCTGCACATCTTTTGGACTGTGGGAGGAAACCGGAGCACCCGGAGGAAACCCACGCAGACACGGGGAGAACGTGCAAACTCCACACAGTCAGTCGCCTTTTTTATCACAAAAAAAACATTTTAATAAGAGTGTAGTCTGCCACTTGCCTGTAACCTGATTTTAAAAAAAGTGAAACTGACTTTAAACAATTATACAGATTCATTTATTCCTCAGTGATTTAAATTAATATATTTCTTTGTAAATTAGAAAACTGTATCCCAACAAGTCTATTCTTATCTTTGTGCCTAAAAATGATTAATTTTAAGAGTCTCCTTGAAGGTCCCCTATAAGCATACTTAGTGACAATTCACAATAGTGATGAATTTAATTTGGAAATGTGTCCAGTTTTGTGGACAGAGTCAGTTTGAGCATAATACAACATGGAAAGTCAAGACACACCAAACAAAATGCGCATTTAAAATTTTACAATCTTTTGTGGTACTTCAGCTAATTTCACATTAATTGTGCTGAAGAAGCTAGGGTAACTAATCAGAAACGTAAGATTGAAATATTGCTTCACCTCAATTTTACCAGTTAAGCTAAGCAGGTAAAGAGTAACTTTGAAATGATACAACATGTTATATAATGAATGGAATGTTAACTGTACCTAAGGTACAGGACCTTGAATTGCAAAATCCCATGTGGTCCTGCAAGATCCTTAAAGGCTTTATAAAGAATTTTCCCAGGATACAACAGGATAGATTATATGATATTTAAATTTTAATGGCTTCCGCAAAATTACTTCAAAATTCTATAACATGTTTATTTAAAGTTGTGTCATTCAGAAGCATTTGCTGAACTCTGGATGAATATCAACAACAATAATGTGTCAAAAAAATCAGTTAATTAATGTGCAATCATTTTGAAATGACACTTTATCCCTGATCCAGAGATGGAACATTGTATTCTTTTCAGTTCTGACAGAAAGCAACGATGAAATATTAATGTAGACTTGCTTCTTTGCTCTCACCACGGAGAGGTGTTTGGAGACACTGCATTGCTGCAGCCAACTCTGCTTTAATTAATCAGGTCACTTTCTCTTTCAGTCTACCTCAGATGTTCTTCATCTCCACAGTGAACAACATACCTGAACATTCAATCGAAAGCTGTCCAACTAATTTTCTCCACCAATCTATTGTTCCCTGTGAAGATCAACTCCTTTTGGCATTTGCTTTGAGCTTTTGGGTGTTACACTATCAGTCTATTGATGCTGTGTTTGCTACCACTTATGCTTCAAACCTGAAAAATAAAACAATGAAAGCTATTCATACTGGGCAGACTTAAGCAGGCTATTCAGTTCAGATACCAGTTAAAGCCACTGTGAGGTAATTTATAAATCAGTTATTAGAGAGCCTGTATTTGCAAGCTGTTATGTGAATAATTTACATCATTTTGATTGCCTTGTTAGTGACAATCGAGAGACCCACTTGCACTGTCTGATCTTTATTTTTTTTATATTGTACATAATATATCAGCAACTTTGTGTGGTTTTCTGTTTTTAACAGAATTCTTTGTGTTTGTTTATTCTTTCAAAATATTGCATTGGATTTTTCACTGTAATAGTGATTTCTTAAAATTATTTTTCATCTCAGAAGAGGATTCCACCAATTAAAATATTTTAGCTTGTTAAATTCTGTCACCTTCAGAATTTCAATTTTTTCAGCAAAAAGTTTCAGCGTAAAACCATGATACGAAGTGTACATTGATGGAAAAGTATTGAAAGAAATTCAGCACAGAGGGCAGAGGATCAGAATAGAAGCTGTTCTCATTTGAAATGAAAATAAGCATTACCCTGATGTTATATCTGATAACTGTACAGTAAGGTGTTTATTATTAAATGATACCGTAATCTGGAGTTATTAGATTAGGGACATTATAAAATCACATATATTTATTTTATCAAATATTATATAAAGTGTTAGACCCTTGTTGAATGGCCACTTTCAAACACTCTCTATGTATGGGGAGGGATAGAGTATGGTGGGTTAGCACAGGACCATTTCTGATTCTTGATTTGGCTTTGAATCTAACCTGCACTGCAGTCACAAACCTCTTTAGCTACAGTGCCCTAATTGAATGATCATGAGCATTTTCCATTGAGGAAAAAGTAAATGAGTGTCCATATTGTAAAATTTAACTTAATTCAGGCCTAATTAATGCTAAATTAAAGGTCTTAATTAAAAAGGTCATCAAGCTGATTATTCTCAGAAATGGAAATACCACACTACTGTAGCAATGAGAGTTCCTTGAGATGAGTGTCACTGAAATTTTGTTTTGGTAATACCAATTTTCATGTACTGGCAAAATTCTTCTGAAGCATAAAATTCCCCTCCCCAGAAGAAGAAATAAGCAAATTTGCCATGTCTGGTGGTTTAGCAACAAATGTCTGTTGTGTTCAGTTGATTTATTCTTTTACTGCACATCTAATTCATTCAGAAATGTAGAAAGTAGCAGGAGTAGGTCACTCAGCCCTTCTAACCTTCTCTGCCATTCAGTATGATCATGGATGATCATTCAACTCAAAAGTCTGTTCCTGCTTTTCCTCCCATATCTTTTGATTCCTTCACCCCCAAATATAATATCCAACTCTTTTTTATAAATCATACAATGTTTTTGCCTTGATTGCTTTTTGTGTTAGCACAGACTCACCACTTTCTGGTTGAATAAATCGAATTCACCTCAGTCCTAAATGGTTCCCTCTATATTCTTAGTTCTGTACTCCCCACCATCAGGAACATCCTTCTTGCATCTACCATGTCTAGTCCCATTAGAATTTTATAGTTCTCATTCCAATCCCCACCCCCTCCACCTCATTCTTCTGAACTCCAGTGAATAATGCAACTTCTTCCCATCCATCAGTGCAACCATCCCAGGAATCAGTCTGCTAAACATTTGCTTTATAGCCAGAATATCCCTCCTCAGATACGGAAACCAGAACTGCGCACAATATTCCAGAGGGTAATTGAGAGTCATATTGTTGTGAGTAAGAATGACAGATTTCAGATGTTGTCTAATCAAGGTCCTGTATAACTGTAGCAAGACATCCCCACTCCTTTACCCTCATCCTCTTGCTTTGAAGGTCACCATACCATTTGCCATCTTTATCTCATACTGCAACTGCACGTATACTTTCAGCAACTTAGGTCTCATTGCGCATTCCTTTCTCGCAATGTTTAGCCATTCAGGTTAAGTATTAATTATATACCAAACATTTACATAGGAAGTGATACGTTTCTATGCGTGAAAATCAGAAGAGATTTTACTGTTGATACATAGGGACACCACAGCTTGTTGTTTTTATTGTTATGTTGTTGTGTTCCTGGCGTGTAAGACTTAGCTCAATGTGTTCTCTCCCACACAGACATACAGAAGCTAGGTAATAATTTGGTATAACCTGCCTTCCTGTTTTTGCTACCAAAACACATATTTATCCAATTATACTGCATTTGCTCATTCACTCAGCATGTACAAATCACACTGAAGCATATCTACATACTTCTCACAGCTCACCCTCCCACCCAGCTTCGTGTCATCTGAAAGTTTGGAGATATTACCTTTAGTTCCCTCATCCAAATCATTGGTGTGTATTAATAAATGTTGTGCAGAAGTGTTCTGATCAATGGGCTTGATGACTATACCAAATTATTACCCTAGCTTCTCTACATCTACGTAGGAGATAACACATTGAGCTAAGTCTTGCATGCCAGGAAAAAAACATTATGACAATAATAGAAAACAAACTGTGGTGTCCCTGTGTATCAAACAGCAAAAACTCTTCTGACTTACACGCATACAAAAATATCACTTCACATGTAATTGTTTGGTACGTAATTAATACTTAACCATCTATATCACTGTAATTCATAAGGTCCCTAGGTTGCATTAAAACAAAAGCAGGAGGAAAGAAAAGAGTTGCAATATTTATTCATCTTATGAGAAATAGCATATTGTAAATGTTGCAAGTTAGCAAAACATCTAAGATTTCAAAGAATGTTAAATTCATCGGATGATGTATTACTGGCTTGTAACACTTCATATAGGATACAGAACTTTGATAATAACACAACTCAGGTTATATTTAGCAGCAGATGGAGACTCAAAACACATACTTTAGTGTATTATAGTGGATTACAATATAGTGTATTTGCCTCATTATCACTGTCCTACTTGTGGGAGCTTGCTGTGTGCTTACTGGTTAATTCTTTCATGGAATTTGTTGCCTGAGTTTGATTGACCATTTTAAGGGCAATTGAGAGTCATATTGTTGTGGATAAGGATGACAGATTTTCTTCTCTGAGGGACATGAATGAAACAAATGGAGCTTTCATGACAATTGTTGGTATTTTCATGGTTACTATTACTGAGTCTAATTTCTAATTCCAGAACACATCAGTTGAGTTAAAATTGACGAGCTGCAATGGTAGGTTTTGAACCCTTAACCCCAGAGCATTGAGTTGGGTCTCCGGATTACTAGCTCAGTGGCATAACAAAACACCACCATCTTGCTACATTACAACTGTGATGACATTTCAAAAGTATTTTACTGACGTTAAAGTGCTTTGGGGTGTTCTGTGGTCATGAAAGGCTCTAAACTAGGGCCGTCCAATCCATTTTACATGCACGGCCATATTTCAATTTTACTTTTTCTCAAGGAAATGCCAAGTTAATTTCAGAGAGATTATGTTTGTCACTAGTGGCCTTTTAATAAAAGAAATATAGAATCCCTACAGTATGGAAGCAGGCCATTTGGCCCATCAGATCCACACTGACCGTCAAAAAAGTATCCCACACAAACCGCACCCCTGCTTCCACTGCTCCACAATGGGCAATTTTAGCATGGCCAATCCACCTAACCTGCAGACCTTTGGACAGTGGGTGGAAACCCACGCAGACATGGGGAGAATGTGGAGTTTGCACTAACAGTTGCCTGAAGGGAATTAGGACCAGAGCCGAGTTAAGGAGTTGAGTTTTACTGACACTGATCGTGGCTCCCCTCTGCTGGGGTACACACCAAACTGGTCTGGCTAGAATCCAAAAGGGTCAAATATAGGATACCTTTTAGCATGGGTTGTGTCTAGGCATTTTTGCAGTGGGGTTTTGAGGGGTGAGTGTGACCTGTTCACCCCCTCCAGTCACCCAGTCATTGACATCCCACTCTGAGTCATTTACTCACTCATTAAACCCACCACTCACTGACCACTCAACCAGCCAGCCCCCGAGCTGTTACTCAATCACTGCTCCATGTGATCTTCTTGTCTCCCCTATACAACTCCTGCCTCATCTATCATTCTACTGGCCTGCTGACAGCTTTTACCACCCTCAACCTTCACTGTTGGTCCATTAAATTCTCACTTTTCCTACCACCCCGTCGGCTTGATGATTGATCCAATTGTCATACATCCCTACTGACAGTCTGCCCAACTTCAAACAACCTCCCTCATCCACACCATTCCAGCCCCATCCGACTCTCACCAACTTTCCCCCCTCATACCCCAAGTGGGTAGAGTGTTGATTTCCTCCTCCTTATAGGTGAAAGTGAGGACTGCAGATGCTGGAGATCAGAATCAAGATTAGAGTGGTGCTGGAAAAGCACAGCAGGTCAGGCAGCATCTGAGGAGCAGAAAAATTGACATTTTGGGCAAAAGCCCTTCTTCCTGATGAAATGTCCCAAAATGTCAATTTTCCTGCTCCTCAGATGCTGCCTGACCTACTGTGCCTTTCCAACACCACTCTAATCTTTGTCCCCCTTATGTCAGTGTCTTCTTAAAAGTCATAGAGTCATAGAGATGTACAGCGTGGAAATAGACCCTTCAGTCCAACCCCTCCATGCCGACCAGATAACCCAACCCAATCTAGTCCCACCTGCCAGCACCTGGCCCATATCCCTCCAAACCCTTCCTATTCATATACCCATCCAAATGCCTTTTAAATGTTGCAATTGTACCAGCCTCCACCACTTCCTCTGGCAGCTCATTCCAAACACGTACCACCCTCTGTGTGAAAAAGTTGCCCCTTAGGTCCTGTTTATATCTTTCTCCTCTCACCCCAAATCTATGCCCTCTAGTTCTGGACTCCACTACCCCAGGGAAAAGACTTTGTCTATTTATCCTATCCATGCCCCTCATAATTTTGTAAACCTCTATAAGGTCACCCCTCAGCCTCCGACACTCCAGGGAAAACAGCCCCAGCCTGTTCAGCCTCTCCCCATGGCTCAAATCCTCCAAACCTGGCAACATCCTTGGAAATCTTTTCTGAACCCTCTCAAGTTCCACAACATCTTTCCAATAGGAAGGAAATCAGAATTGCACGCAATATTCCAACAGTGAAGTCTCAGACCTCGTCAAACCATTCAAATTGTACTGCTCATTGCTCTTTCAATCACAGACTATTTCCCCCAGTTTGGCAAGTTTGTCTATCAGAAACAAATGCAGAAAATAACCGGCCTCTGATTGGAGAAGTAGCTCATTTCAAATTCCTGTGTTCCTCTGAGCTATAGTTTGAACAAAAGCTTGTCAACTTTCATGGGATAATTTGGTGGATGGGCCAGTGCTTATTGGACAACCTTCTCTCACTGTCTCTCTAATATTTGAAGACTTTTAAATCAATTGTAGCAAGCTTTCCAAACCTGGCATAGGAATCAAAGGCACTTCAATTTCAAATTGATGATTCAAATTTATGCTCCTCAAATATGATTGAACTGAAGAAGCTGTGAAATATGTAACTCGCTTCTCCTTTTGACATGTGCAAACATGCAGATTTATTATTTACATTTTGGAAGCCTGCAGTATGGTGGGTCTACATTTTGTAGTAGCTGCAGTGGTGACACTTTGAGGGCTCATGATTATAGCATGTCAGAGATATTTCCACAAGCTATAGACTATGCACATTGTAGTTCCTATGTAACACAAAATGGAAGTACGTGGACAGTCTGAAAATTGTGAAGCATGGATTCTTTATTCCACTGCTGTCATAAGTTTACAAACATAAAAAGAAATTAAGGCTAAGCTAGTAAAACAACATTATATGGAATTATACCTGGAGTTCACATCTGGTTGAGGAAATATGTTGTTTAACTCTCCCTTTCTTCATGAGACTGTTTCCTGACAAAGACAACTTTTCCTCCAGAGAGAATCCGCTTAATTGCTTGAGCTCCCTGCTCTGCGCTCTTCCACACTGTCGTCAGCTGATGCCCGAAGCACTGGGATACTGTTTCCTGCTTGAGATGTGCCAACCTGGCAACCTGACAACAGACAGTGACCATTTACTCAGCAGTTCTGTGATCAGTAGGTATGATTGTACCATGGAGGCTGGATGTTCAGATCCAAGTTAGTCTCAACATTCGCATCACTGATCTGGACATATGGTAAGGGTTGAGGCGATATTTGCCATTTGCTCGTGAGGACATTCCCAGCTTGTAATCTATCCTGGTACTTGCTACAGGTTCCAGGCTTTATGGGAGTAATGGTCTGGTGTAGGTTGGTGAGGTGTCCAGGAATTGTATAATCAGCAGTATACAGTCGAATTTGGATGATGGGGGTGGGGTTGTAGCTTTTGTAAATACCATAGACTAATCAAAACATGGATGGAACAGACAGACTAATCAAATACTAGTACTTTGGCTACAGTTGAGGCCTTTGTGTCACGGTGTGAATGGCCTGTGTGAACTTGGGGAAGAGGTGGGGTGTCCCTGTCTGTTCTGCCATTGATGGCAATGGTTGTTGAGAACAGTGACACTTGAAGTGTCTGGTTCTGAAACAATTCCAACACCACTCTGGGGCTTGCCTTCAATGGGGTCAGCCACGAGGCTTATGCTGGAGATAGGACAACAAGGATCTTGTCACAGTCTACTCTCCTGCTTCTTCAGCTTGACGTCTACATCCTTATCCATACTGACAATCATCTCTCTTATGGTAGCCTCTTCCCTGCTCTTAGGAATCCATTTTTCTTCATTTTCCAGATGATGTGATCCTGCACATCAAAGAATGGACAATGAGGTTTGTCATTATTAAGCCTCCAAGTCCATCCAGATATTTCAATCTATCACTGCATTAGCTAAACAGTCCTTCACCCTCCTGTCCCTTGTTGATGTAAAAGATGGATCCAGGAAGATGAAGCATTTGAACTACTTCACCAGGTCCAGGGATATGGTTTACTTGTAGACATAAAACTGTTGCTGTAGCTGTGATAGGCCACTGCTGTCCCCCAAAATCCTCATCAGCACCTCCGTTGTGGACTCCATTGAACATCTGTACCTACTACCAGTACTTCCAAATGGGCTTTCCCATATTAATGTTCAATCATGAACACCAGATGTTTGTTCATGTTGGACCCCAGGATACTCTATCCAGTCCTCAATCACCAGATTGTCGGGTGGGTTTCCATTCCAAATCTGTCCAGCTTCCTATTCAACTGCAGTTGGAATACTCAAACAGGAATACCACTTCCTTCCTTAACAGTATGAAGAGAACTAAGATGGGGAACTTCTGCCTGGGTTTGGCCTTAAGATCTGATTTCTTTCTTCAGTGCCTGAGCTTCCTGTTATCCTGGAGCAGCTTCAGGCTCCTTTGTGGAGATTGCCAGTTTCAACTCTTGCACCATCCATTTCATCTCAGCCAGGGACCTTTCAACTTTGTTCACCATGACCTGATGTCTGTCTTCTGGAATCCTGCCAATCATGCCAGAAATGTCATGTTAACTTTAGACAATTAGATGGCCTGAATACCATGAAGAAGGAATTATTTATTCCACTGACATCAGGTCTTTAGAAACATGAAAGAACATGAATGTTAAAGTCAGAAAACTGTATACTCATTTGGAATAAAACCTGCAGTTCATATCTAGTTCAGGAAATCCTTTGTCTGTCCGTCCCTCTTGACATGAGACCTCTCTCTGATAAAGTCACCCTTTCCTCCAGTGAAGGTCTGCTTGACTGCATCTTCCTTTGTTGGTGTCCTCCCTCAACATTGCCACCGGCTGCTGGAGGCCCCGGTAGGACGAATTCAGAAGTTGTGGTGGGCCAACAAATACAACCCCTTAGCATTTGCTACTTCATAAAGCAGTATGGAACCAATGTAAATTTGGACTAATTGCCCATTAATTCCGAATTAATTATACTATAAAAATGCTACACCTGCAGTTCCAGCCACAAGGGGGCATTCTCTTAATTTGCAAATACTGAGAAGTCCCACACCATTTTAATATTTAAAATAGATTTCATTTTCAACATGAAACCTTTTAAAAATCTGAAAAATCTTGCAATTAATTGAAATCTCACTTTTAGCATGCATTATCGGACTCCTTATGATGTCAAGTTTTCAAATGATTTATCTGATAAAAGAAATATAAAAAAAATTGATGTTTTATTTTTAGCAAATTGTTAGATTTTTAGTTTTGTATAACTTATGTCTATAAAAATGTGATTTTTACAATGCCTTTTTGTGTTTGTGGGGCCGGGACTGTAAGCCACTCCCACAACTATCTGCCTTTGTCATCCACATCAGACAGTGCTATTGACCTTTGCTGGGACCCATGCCAAGAGGAGTCTTCCCTCAAGACAACCAAAATTCTCACTATCAGGCTTATGGTAGGCTCATGTGGAAATTTATTCAAAGTTAGCACTGATTGGTGCTGTCCACAAAATTCAGGTCATTCTGTTCTTATGTCCCTGATTGAGGGATAAGTATTGACCAGGACACCAGGAATGTAACCCTGCTATTCTCCAAAAGCAGTTCATGACAGCTTATATATTCTTCTCTCCAAACTACCCCACAAGCAGGGTGGAGTAGAGAATCTTGGCTGAATATGCCATTCCTATATATTCCTGTATAACACCGTATTCCTCCTACTGCATTTAAGAATCAGCTTAGATGTTTGTGCTTAAGTCCTGAGGTGCCATTTGAACCCCACAACCTTCGTATTCAGAATTGAAAATGCTACAAAGTGAACTATGGAAAACAAGTTGCCGCTTCGCCAGCTATAAAGGTTTAAACAAAATGAACTTCTGGTTTAATCAACCTTGCTGAAGGTGATGCAATTCAAACGCTGTTTATAATTTGGTGCAAATTCAACCTCAGACAAAGCTTAAATATTAAGGGACAAACACTGATCTGAGCAGTAGGACTGCTGCTCTGAGGCCAATACACAAAGATGAAACTTGTCCTGGCTATAATGTGTACTGAGTGATACCAAATGTGGAGCCTGAATTACAATCCGCCTGATTTTCCCTTCCATCCGTCTTTTGTTACCACCCCAGTCAATCATTGCCAGGGGAAAGTAAATGTACCTTTCCCAAAAAACGTAGCTGGGAGCATTTGACATTGGATATGGAAAACAGTAGTATTCCATTGATGACCTTCACATTGATCAGCATAAACAAATCCAGTTCAAATAATTATTTGGGGTGCACTGAAAGGGGCTAATACAGTACTAAAATAAATTCATTGCTGTTATCCCTCTCTGGAGTGTGACCATGTTTTGTTTAGATCTACTATTTTCTGTCTTCCTCAAAAAAAGTCATTAAATGTGACAGACAGGTTGGGTTTTGCAGCATTAATCTACAACAAGAAGCTGAAACCATTAATGGTCTTTCATACAATACCTCCAAACGATAATTTTACAATTTTTTTTGAACAGCACTGATTAATTGGATTCTTTGTATCTGCAAATTGAAAGCTCACTATTACCTGGTTGTTCTTCAGAACAGCAAACCTCTTGGGACATTGAAGTTTGAACAGGAGTCTGGGACATGACACGCTAGAACTATTGTGTGTAGTGAACTGTGAAAAGTCATTCAGAGGAAAAACGCCACACATCCTTTATTTATTTGCAGTGAAATATTTATCCATGACACAAGGCTGTGGTAATAGCTCATCCCTCTTTTCATCTTTCCAATGAATATAGACATCTTTAGAATGTGTGCTTAATATATCTCCCAAGTGAATAATTCAATTGTGCACACTTAGGAATGATGCTTTATTGACCTGAAAGCCAAACTGCAGTGGATCTACTTGAAAAAAAAACAACCCATCTTTTTTGTTATACTTGGACAATTATTGCTGAGTGAAATTGTTAACATTTGGACTCAGAAATGCAAAGCCAATCAATCCATAAATGCTTGTAGCTTTACACCTCTGTGGCAGTTTAAGGTGATGTGCTGCCTGTTTGTTTTCATTCTTTTCTGTCTGATATAAATAAATAGCAATCAAGTAAATATATTTTCTCATTCTAAGCAGACTGTTCCAACATACAGTCTTAAGATCCTATGCCATATGACACAAATTGTCTTAAAATGAGCATTTCATTCATTGTATTTGAATTGCAGATACTTCATAATCTTGTATTACTTTTTCCAAAAAGTACAAAGTTTGTCAATTCAAGTGTTTGTTTTCAGACTAAATGCAGAGCTCTCTGTTTCATATATTCAAATATTTACTTCAAATTATTGGAACTATTTATATCAAGGATTGGCCACTGCATAAATGAATTCCTGCCAAGCTGACTGTTTCTCTACTATAATTTTCCTCCCACTTATATTCAAGACATTCAGCACATTGTGTCTTCACAGCGCAGGTGACATCTGGCATCTGTTTATTACTTGTAATTGAAAATTTTTGCAAGCTCATAGCAGATTCGCAAAAGGGGAATTAATAAAAGAAACATCAGTGAAAATGGCAAATTTTACTCAGCTAATGGCAAGAAGGCCTGAGGTTTCGTTGAGACAGAAAACTGTCCTGACATTACGAATATAGCAATAGAGGGGCGAATCCAGAAGCCCAGTACTTGAACCTACTGGGTGGAGTGCATAGGTTGTTGTGTTCGCTATAATTGGCTGGACATGTAGATGTAGTTTTCAATGGATGGTATGAGAGAACCTAGAGTGCAGAGGGATACAAGTTAGCAAGAGAGTTTTGAGGAGCCATGCAGGTGGTTGTGGGGGCTGGGGATGGGTGGGCTCAGCAGGTTGGCCTGGGCTAGTATGGATGTGGAATGGGGAGCATAAGGGCTGAAAAACTTGTTCCCACCCCACTCTGAAATTAAATTTGAAAGCTCCAGAGCGCTTTATCTCAGTTCGGATTTACGCAAACTAAAACCTTAAAACCCTGTTTAATTTGATTTGATTTGCTTTGATTTATTATTCTCACATGTACCTAGGTACAGTGAAAAGTATTGTTTTGCCTGGAGTACAGGCAGGTCATATCATACAAAGTGAATAAGGGACCAGCCATGGTTCACAACCTACACTCATCATCAACTGTGATGTCAGTTGTACAGGCTCATGCAGAGCACAGAATTATTGGCCTTCAATTGTAGCTTTACACCTGTGATAGTAAATCCCATCAGAAAAATACTTCAGTACCTTTTTGTAAAATAAAATAGACATTTGTGATCAGATCACAACATATTGAGTCTGTTATCATCCAGCAAAATTATTTAGTAAATCAGCAATCACTAATGCATATCTTTCACATTCACATCTTCTTCCTTACTGATTCTTTAACATTTTATTTTGATCTTGCAATTTATAATTTTTTTCATTGGCTGGAGGGAACTAATAGGTTTAATTGTGTTTCCACGTGCCCAAAATAATATCTTCACAGGAGACAATTAGCTTTTAAGAACTGGAGAATTATAAACTTTGAAGTAGACAGCATGGCACAGTTGGATAAAACCCTTATACTCATACTGCACATTGATTCAAACCAACTAAGGTTGATGGGATTAGAATCTTCTTTTCTTTTCTGGCTACAGTTCTTTGGGATATGAACAGTCTCCATTTAGTTCCTAGTCCTGCAACCTCAAAAATATCTGTGGTTCAGCCACTGTATTCAAAATAGCTGTGGTACAAAATTGGCATTTGCAATATTGCTGTAAATCTTGCTCTTGCAAGACTCGTTTAATATATAATGTTGGGGCATATTCAGTAAAGAGAGCTTCACTCTACAGCTGGCCACGCTGTACCTGATTGCAGAATGGCAGAACCTGAATCTTATGCCCTAAGTGTGAAGATATTCTCTTTACCCACATGGCAAACATCAACAATAGCAAGCACAAAATCTCACACATGGAATAAACCTTCATAAAATGCAAATTTTCAAGAAAACTCTTATACTTTTCCATCTTAACATTATTCCCAAAATTAATTCTTAACATCACTACAGAAAAAATGTATGAATTTAAAACTATACGAAAGAGCTTATTTTCTAATGAACAGTAACTTACATTTAACTACTTTCTTTTAATATAGTAAAATTTCCTGGGGTGCTCCAATTATGTGGCCTCAACATTTTCACAACGCGTGTTGTGATTTTGTAAGATATGCAATCAGAAATAAATATGATCTGTGGAAGGGTCACTGGACCTGAATCATTAACTCAGCTGTCTTTCCACGGATGCTGCCCAACCTGCTGAGCTTTTTCCAGCAATTTCTGTTTTTGTTTTGGATTTCCAGCATCTGCAGTTCTTTTGGGCTTCTTCCTCTTAAAAAAAGAATCCTTCTGGCTGATCTCCAATCTAATGTATTTGTGACTAATTTATCAGAATTTGAATGTGTTTTCTTGGGGTTTACATAAAATGTAAACATTGAAATAGAGGTAAGGGTGGCCATTCTTCAATAAAATGCATTGAGTTACTTAATAATAAAAAATATGAACATGTTGAAATGTATCATCCTACCAAACTGCATGATTTTGAAAACTGCCAACATCTATCTGAAACAAACAGGCCATCGTATTATTAGTAATCTTGGAAAACATATATTTTACCAGGACTTATGTGACAATGAACATGTACTTTAATTTATTCTGGCTTAGAGCAAAGTGTTAATGTAATGAAATGCTTGATGGTATACTGTTTGTGTATTTGTGATTACAGTGTCACTAATCTCACTGTAGAGCAATGAGAACTTTATTTATATTAAAATAATTTAAAACTCAATAATGTGAAGGTATAAGGTGCTAAGTAACTTTGGTGCTACTAGCCTGACTTCAACGCACTGCCTTTATTGCTTTGTAGATTGGAAATCTGTGAAATCTGATCGAAATTGGCAAGATCAGCAGTAGAAGGTAAACATTTTTTAAACAGCCATTTGTTTCAATTTTTTAAAAAAATTCTAAAATGTCAATGAAGGAGAAAAATTCTAGTAGAACTGCTTGCGTTATTTTGAACATTGGGTTCTTGGCTGGTCCCTGAACATCTTCTTCATGGGGGTGGCTTATTGTGGTTTCTAAACATGAATCAGTAACTCTTTATTTTGCCATAACAGCAGCCCAAGCATCAGCAGAGTTGGTCTGTGGTAGTATGCTGTGTTTTTGTAGAAAATCAATAACTCCTTCTGTTTGGAGAGAGAAGCATAAAGGACAGCTAACTGTACCATATTGTAAGTGTTCTGCAACCAGTCACAGCACTCGCCTTATAACAGCAAATCCCTGCAAATTATTAAATAATAAATCACAAAGTAGAGCAAGTCTTGGTGGACAGAACATATTTCCCAGCAAAGCAGACAGAGACAAATAAATTATTTAGTCCTCAAGCAAAGATAAAACAACAAAGGGAAAGAAATGAGAAGTTCTGATTTTTTTTATTATCCGCTTTTCAAAATGGAATATGCGCTGTGTTTTATTGACAGGTGGTTGGAAACTGCACTGGTCAATGACATGGCTTAACCAAGAGATGAATCTTTGACATCTAGGTTCAGCCCTGATCAGTAAGGATAAAAATATAATTGGAGAGAGCTTAGCAAAAGATTCCAAAGAACAACATGTTTGCCAAATTATATAATTTAATGCCAAATTGAAGAAAGATAATCAGCATTAAAGACTAAGCATAATTTGGAGATCTAAAAGGAACATAATTTTACACCCAGTTTTTTTTAAATAAAGCATACGAAAAGTGGTTAATTAATGACTTCCTATACCATATGCTTGCAAACTAGCACTTACAGTTTGGCTTCATCGTTGCATATGTAGAATATTGATCTATGTTTAAATGCTCACCTTTCACTTAACCATGTGCCTGCCACTAAAACATTATATATAAATGATCCTGAAATAGCTAAAACTGGCATAACAAAAACAATTTTATTTTTCATTTCATTATCTATTCATTGGTCAAATTTTGCAGCTTTGCACCCGAATGGAATTGAATTCCATGGTATAAGAATCTATGTTCATGTCAAAGTAGTCTACTTATATTTTAGTGGGAAAGCAGAAATGCAAACTCATAATCATTATAAGCTTCAGACTCTGATCCTTGCACATCAAAAATAATGGATTCCAACCCGTTCCATTTAATTTTCTCTTTTTTTAAAAAAACTGTTTTAAATATTCAGAAAATATTCACTTTGCGGTATTTTTAATGTAAATGTAATAAATTTTGCAAAAGAATTCTGCACCTTTGCCACCTAAAGCTTCTTTCTGTGGAGGAAACAGCAGGGGAAATGTTCTTTTTTAGCATCAAATATAAATAACCTCAGGCTTACTTAAATAAACTTGAGAGTATATTCTATTAAATGTCTATTTCAAATGGTTTTTAAAATATTTAAAATTCTAAGATAGCAAGTGAACAAAAAGGCTGCGCATCCTTCAAAAGCTGATGGCTGATTAAGGCAGTAATGTCAATAAAATTATGCATTTTTCTGTGATGCAGACTTCAAGAAATAATCACTTTCTGCTCAAATAAATGTTGCTAGCATTATTTAAGTTGTCGGCTTTTTATATTCTTCAACAGTAATTTGCAAAGCAAGATCTTAATACCACCTGAAAGTGGTCATTTGCAACAGACATATATCTAGCTGCTTCCTCACCAATTGACGAAATCCACACAAAGAAATCTGCTATGCATGTGTTGAGTCCCTGAGGCTGGTGTTTGAAAGTGTTTTCTCAGATTATTTAACAGAACAGCAGCCAATTATCTAACTGCAGTACATCTTATTGATTACTCTGTTAGCTATGATTGAATAGTCATTACATTTTCAGCAGAAGCATTTTTAACAGCAAAGTAACTGAGAAATTATACTTAGTAAGTAATGCAGAGTTAATGATTGTTTTACACTTTTAACAAAGGCACAGTCATTCTGTACTTTTATAACTGGTTCACCAAATTGAACATTAACAAATGAATGGGACTATAATCGTTGAATCCTTTTTTGTCTATCTACTTGGCAATCTGTCTCAGTTTCAGTTAAGTTCAATCATTTATGGACTGTAGTACATTTACTCTCTAACAAGTTAGACTGTTCCTTCAAGGCAACAGCGTAGCTCATCTAATAAAGTGTGTATCAGACATTAATGCTGTAACTCACCTAGTCCATAAGTTTCATCAAGAATAAATTGTAGTTCAATATGACTTAATTTATGGGAATAATTTATTTTAAGGTACCAAATACAGAACAACCAATCCAATGTCTCCTCGCAATGCCATCACAAAATATATACTTGATTTATCCATCAAATTTCTTTACATTTCTGTTGCCTAGCTTTAGTTGGTTGCTGGGGTGCATGGTCTTTACATTTATACTTGATGGACAGATCATGTGTGGAATCTGCAGCAGATAATCAGAATGTGGCCAGTGCAATGCAGTAGATCAGACACCTTACAGATGGCTTTGAATTCAGTCATGACTGATAGGGAAAAAAAGTCCCCTATGTCTGTTGTCTGTAAGTATTCTACATGTATTGAATCTGGATATTCTGAATTCTGTTCTTAACAGTAATTATTAGTCAATCCTGTGTACACTATATCCCATTTAGCATGGTGAATCTTTAAACAGACCTGGCAACTGAAAACTAGGCATCCATGTGGTGCAGTGGGTCATCAACAGCAGCAGGATTGAATTCAATGAGTGACCTTCTAGCCCTGGCATATCCTCCACTCTATCATTATCATCAAGCTGGGAAATTGACCTTGGTTCAATGAAAAGTGCAGGAAAAGAAGCAGACATAGCCAAAAATGAAAAGTCCACCTGGAGAAGCTCGCCAAAGGACTACTTGCATGCTGAACAGATGCTGTGGAATGTAATAGACAACCCATGGATCAGATCTCCCTGTCTATTTTATGAATGGGGATGGATAGTCCTCCCATTCAGACAAGTTGCTGGATAGATACGTCAAAGGCTATGGGCCCTGACAACATTCTAGCAATTGCAGGAAAGATCAGTGCTCCAAAGTAGCCCTGCCCGGAGCAAGGCTATTCTAGTTCAGCTACAACACTGGCATCTACCTCAGAATATGGAAGATTGTCCAGGTATGTCCTGTTCACAAAAGGCAATTCAATCCAGCATAAACAGTTATCCCAGTTTATCCTCAACCATCAAGAAAGTGATGGAAGGGATCGTTGACAAGCGATCCAGAAACTGGATTGCAAAGGAATAACTTACTCACTGATGTTCAGTTTGGATTCTGCCAGGGATTTTCAGTACCTAACCTTATTGCAGCCTCAGGTCCAAACATATACAAAAGAGCTAAACTCCAGTGATTGCTCTTGACATCAAAGCAGCATTTGACTGATTAGGGCCTTGAAGAGCCCTACTGCAACTACAGCCAATGGGAATCAGTGGAAAATTCTCCGTGGTTTGAATTCATACCTAGCACAAAAGGAAAGTGGTTGTAGTTGTGGAGGTCAGTCATCCGAGCTGCAGGACCTTTCTGCAGGAGTTCTTTAGGCAGTGTCCAAGGCCTAATCATCTTCAGCTGCTTCATTGATGAGCTTTCCTCAAACATGAGGTCAGAAGGGGGAATATTTGTGATGACTGCACAATTTTCAGCACCATTTACAACTCCACAGATATAAAAGCTCTCTATATTCATGTGCAGCACAATCAGAACAATATTCATGCTTACACTGCTAAGTGGCAAGTACCATTCATGCCACTCAAGTACCAAGCAATGACCATCCCCATCAAGAGAGAATCTAACCATTGTCCAATGATATTCAGCGGCATTAAAATTGCTGAATTCCCCTACTGTCAAGGTCTCAGGGGTCATTATTATGCATAAACTGAAATGGACTAGTCATGTAAGTGCTATGGTAGATCAGAGGCTAGGAATTCTGCAACAAATAACTTGCCTTCTGTCTCCCCAGAGGCAAGTACTAAGCACAAATTTAGATTGTAATGGAATACTCTGTATTTACTTGGATAAGTGCAGCTCCAACAAAAATCAAGAAGTTCAACACCATTCAAGAGAAAGCAGTCAACTTTATTGACACCTCATCCATCACATTTAATATTCACTCCCTTCACCATGGACACACATTGGCAATGCCATGTATCAGCTACAAGACGCACTACAGTAAGTTAGCTAGTCTCCTTTGACAGTACCTTCCAATCCAGTGACCTCCACTGTCTAGAAAGGCAACAGAAGCTGATGCATGGGAACACCATCACTTACAAGGTCCTCTCCAACTCCCATAAAGCCTTGACGTGGAATGATATCACTGTTTCTTCAGTAACCTTTGGTCCAAATCCTGGAACTCCCTTCCAAACAGGTCAGCAGGTGTACCTACACACCAAGGACTTCATTTCAAAAAAACAGCAAACCTTCCTAGCCCAGTTAGGATGGACAATAAATGCTGGCCTGGCCAGTGATGAACACATCCCATGAATGATTTTTTAAAAATTAGTGCCCCCATTCGAACAGGTTGTTGGATAGTTGGTGCGAAAGGTGGAGACTGTTACTATGGTGCAGGCAGAAATGTTCTCCTAAACTTAGAAAGATATACCTTATTCAAGCTTGGTAGAGAGAACTTGAGGCTGACTTGAGAAGTATTCCAGACAACCTTTTCTAATTATTTTCTAACATGCAAACATGCATTGTGGTAATGATCCCCTTAAAACACAGTAGTGTTCCACCTAACCTCTATAAATCATTCATAAAGGTAAGACTGGTGAAAATATGATTTATTTTATTATGCATACCTTATTCTTCACGGTTCTCACTAAATTGGAACAGAGGTACTAGTGTATACACTGTACTCCCAGGGTGTGATTTACTTGCATTGAAACAATAGACAGATTTACAGATAAAGGCAGTCCCTAGGTTTCAAATGGGTTCTGTTCTTGAGTCCGTTCACAAGCTCATTTGATTAAACTCCCTACAGTGTGGAAACATGCCCTTCATCCCAACAAGTCCACACTAACCCTCCAAAGAGTAAGCCATCCAGACCAATTTCCCTCTGATTAATGCACCTAATACTATGGGCAATTTAGCGCGGCCAAGTCACCTGACCTGCACATCTTTTGGACTGTGGGAGGAAACTGGAGCACCCAGAGGAAACCCACTTAGACACAGGGAGAACATGCAAACTCCACACAGACAGTCGCCCAAGGCTGGAATCGACCCCAATTCCCTGGCACTGCGCGGCAGCAGTGCTAACCACTGAGCCACCATGCCGTTGCATTTGTATGCAATTATAACACAATGCAGGATAATATAAAATAGTTGTTCATACATATGTAGAAGCTTTTGTATGTTGGATCTTTAAAATTACATCCCTGTACAGGATTGCACTCATACATACGAGTGTTTGTAAAGGAGACATTTATAAATCAGAGACTGACTTATCTATAAGAGCAAAGTGATTATTTTCTTATAACATATTCTGTTATGAGCAATTGATATGTGTATTGATGCTCACAAGGCCTTGAAATATTGGTGAGACTAGGGATAAAGGATATTTTATTGAAAATGTTATGAGCATTATTCCACATTACAAGTTCTAAACATAATCTTCTATTAGATATTCTTGACATAAAGTGTTCAATAAGATGATTGCATTATCTTTGATTTTCTAATTTTGACTTTACATGAATAAGCTTGATAATGCTCTTCAGTTTCCAATGTTGCATAATATTTTGGATATGTTTCCTTACCACCGTTACTCAGTTGGATTCCAAATATTTGCTTCTGGGTCAGGAGTGCAGAGTTGGCCACTTCTGGGTTCTGCAAACCTGACCCGAAAACACGTCTCCCAGAAAAGTTTGGACTTTTGTTTCAGAGTGGGGTTGCAAGTTTTACTAGAGTTCTGCCCTCCATCTCCAGAAAGAGTTGGTAGGCAACTGCTGTCTAATTTCTTCCAGCTGATAAAAAAACAAAAACAAACAATAGTTTTCCAGCCCTCATCCCCAACATAGTTTCACCATCAACATACTCCGCTCATAATACTCCTCACATCACCATATGCTCCCCTCCAACCCATACCCTCTTGCTCATGCCTGCACCCATTCCATGACCCTTCACATCCCCTGTCCAGCCTATGCCCCTCTACAATATCACATGCTCCATTTTACTCTAATGCTCTCTCCCTATCTCATGGCCCCTTATAACCCTTTTGCCAACATTGTATCAATTCATACCCATCTCTAATCCCTATAGACTTTTATAGATCCTGTTGAGCTTAGTCAATTTCATATCAAGTCATGCCCACCACCTTCTACTCTTTTTCTTTACACTCTCTATGCCAATTTGTCAAAGTTTTACCATGATCAAACCTCAGGACCTATGCTGAGATTTAAAATGTTCTTAGCATCTATTGATGAATTCACTATTCACGAAAATAAAAATCTTCATAATCCCACATTAAAGTCTTTCTAAGACATGGAGCTATCAACGTAACAATGGATAGGTTATGAAATTAGTAAACAGACAGAGTACAAGCACTTTTTCGTTTGCACTTGCAGAGAGTTTTTTCAAATCGTTAAAGCGAATGTAAATGCATTGATAGCTTGAACGTTCGTTTTAACAGTTTCAACAAGTTAATCTAATTTTATGAAGTCTATCTTAACTCTCCCAAAGGGCACTTGAGCTGTCTTCGAGAGCTTACAAGCCTTGTTTTGCACATCCCACTTGCAAAAAAATTGGATCAGTCTGAAGGTGACTACAGATTAAACATGCAGCTTCCTCAATGAAGGACCAGTGTGCAAGGTGCAACCTCCTCACATTTACCCCTTACACCCTCCTGTGGAAATGTGGAAGCCGGGTTTAAGGATGGGAATTATGAATTTGGGCCTGGAGCTTATACACCTGTGCAGTAACTCAGGATAAAGAAGTTGAAAATCAACCATTTGTAAATGTTACAAAGCACTGTAAAGTGGATAGAGTATATCTTACAATGTTTACACTACCACCTATGTGTGTTTCATTGTTTTGGCATGTTTTCGTTTGACTAAATTATTATTTTTGCTATTTAGCTTTGGAATGGAGATATGTCAAAGCTAACAGCTCAATACTGAAAACCTAGCTAATCCTTTGCTCTGTGCATTAGTTAAATTGCTAGCCTACTCTAACCTACTATAATCTTTGTCTGGTATATCATGTGTGCCTTCATCCCAAGATTCGTTCTGTTGTCACAGCTGCTTTAAGTAGGGTACCATCACCTTGTCATTCTCTTAGTTCTTCCTGTGTGGTATGTGTTTCCTATAATTTAGTCATCTTTCTGTTATTCTGCTACCACCTAGTACAAAACAATCATTCGTTATTCCTGAATGGAGAACAAAAAATAAAGCCTCTGAAACCTGTTATTTTGGAATCTCAACAGTTCGTCAGACAATGTTGAGCCTTAGCGATTTCCCACAGTGCTCTATATTTCTACATTTCATCAGGAAGCTCTCTCTCATGGGACCCTATCATCTCAAGGCACTCAGAATGCCATGAAAACATAAAACCCCATCTGCTCCATTTAATGATTTCTATTTGATGAATTTTTTCTATTCATGAAGGAAGATGTTACCACAGGGGATGGCCTGCAGCGCACTCTATCCTATTGCTTCTTCTAAGCCACGACTGATGATCGTCCAGCCGCTACCATCAAACCAACAGAAAAAAACATACAAAGTCATCAGTCATAAAAAGTCGACCACTGACTTCTGATTTTCTTTTCTCAACATTTTTGCATGTTGAGTGATTGAATCACACTTAATCAGACATTAGCTAATCAATCATTGCCAACAAGGACTTCTGTGTGGTATTACATCAGAGAGAGCAAAGAAAACATAAGGGAGCACCTTGGAAACTTAAACTGTACAACACTTGTAAAATTAAAAGAAATATGTCAGATAAAACAAAGGAAGACTGTTTGCTTGTGGCTGTACATTGGCAGCTATGTTAACAAGTCCTAACAGATGACATGAATTACCTAATCAGTGCATGACTATTCAAAAGCTAATACTTCTAGCAACCTTCAGGAGAGGCTCACAATCAAATATGTGCAAAGGTTAGTTCAGGGCTCATGGCCTCTAGCTTTATGCTACTGTCACCTTTCTTGGCATGTCAGGATCAATTTTCCCTAATAGATATCACTTAAGCTACATGATAATTGGCCCATCGCTCTGTGCTGATTAAATAGCAGCCAGAGATTAGTCTATGCTCAACAGATGATGAACAAGACAAGGCATCAGAAACAGGAATGCAATTTTATTTCCACAATCCGAATGCTTGAAGTGAAGTGGAATATTATTTGAGTGGGAATCTATTCTCAGGGGAAAAGTAAGTTAAGCTTGACAGTGACAATTCCTACATGATTTTCATTTTGAGTTTGGTCTACTAGTCACACTAATTTGATTGTAATAAGCAGTTGTATACTGTATACTTGCAGATTAGTGTATTTATTTGGAAATTTGATATATTTATTTACTCAGTATTGATCCTCTCTCCTATCTCAATCATAGAATCAAAACAATGCAAAAGGAGCTCATTCAGCCCATCATGGCTGTGTCAGCTCTTTCAAAGAGCTAAACATTATGTTGCTGTTTCCCCCTACAAACAAAGTTGCCTGGGGAGTGCTTGTGCATGAAACAGAAAGCTAACCCACAGGTGTAGCAGATAATCAGGAAGGCTAATGCAATGTTATTCAAGGGGGTTGGAGTACAAGAGCAGGAAAGTCCTACTGCAACTGTACAAAGTGATGGTGAGACCACACCAGTGAACAGTTTTAGTCTTTTTATTCAAGGAAAGATATTATTTCATTGGAGGCAGTTCAGAGAACGTTCACTCTCATAGGTCCTGGTATGTAGGGATTGTCTCATGAGAGGTAATCTCATTAAATCATATAGGAATTTTAAGGGGCTTAACAGGGTAAATGCTGAGAGGACATTTCTCCTTGGGAGAGTCTAGGCCAGACGGCATAAACTCAGAATTAAGGAGCACCAATTTAATACTGAGATGAGGAGGAATTTCTTCACTCAGAGGGTTGTGAGTCTTTGGAACTCCTTGCCACAGAGAGCTGTGTGGGCAGAGTCCTTGTGTATATTTAAGGCTGAGATGGATGGATTCTTGATCGGTTTGGGAATCAAGGGGTAGGGGGAAAAGGCAGGAAAGTGGGTGTGAGGAATAGTTATAATCCAATGAATGGTGGTGCAGGCTCGAAGGGCCGAATGGCTGACTTCTATTCCTACTTCTGACAGTTTTAAAATATTTCCTCATCAATTGTTTATCCAATTCCCTTTTGATAGGCGATTCAGAACGGATAACCAGTGTGGAGTTACATGGCTTAAAACTTGGATTTCTTCAAAACATATAATAAATATTGAAACATGTTACATAGTTTGGACAAGGTTACTAACCTGTAGAAACTGTGTCAAGACAGCATGCACTTGGACTGTTGATATTTCTTAAAGTGAATTAGATATAATATTTTGTTAAAAATGTATGTTTAGCATAATAATGTTACACAATCCTTTGAGGATAGTGCTTGGTTAGCTGAGGTAAGCAGTGATTCTCCATAAGGAGCGTAGATTGTAAGTTTGAATTTTACCAAATCTATATCAGAATGTAATCTCTCTTTATTATTTTGACCATTTTCTGCCTTATATGTCACTATGTGTTGATGTGACTGTATTTAGTAGGGCACTGGTATTTAAAAGAGTTATTAAAACCCCTACACTTAATGTTAAAGCTGCACCCTCACACCTCCATCACTAGTTCATATTTTAAGTGCCAGAGAACCAAGATCTTTGCATGAAAGATTCAACTGTGCTAGTAAGACATAATTATTGTTTTCACAGATGGACTAAAATAGCTGTGGAGTCTGTACGCCAAGAATTCTGTGACAGCTGCAACATCCTGGTGGATATTAAATTGGCCAGTTCACTTGTCTGTTTCAATTATTAAGTGCTGTATTCATATTACAGCAATCACTGGGCTGACAGAAGCAGCGTCAGTCCTCATTTGATATGTGGCATCCTCAAAGTTATTTAGCAGTTTTTCCAGGTGCCCCCAGGTTTGACCATTCTGCAGAAGTTTTATTTCCACAAGTGTTACCAATTGTCCTGACATGTAACAATTGTGTCTCTCCCACTTCCTAAAATAAGGTGTAACTTTACATCTCTGTAAGATCTAAACTGAGATAATGTTTAAATCATTCTCTTGATCTTTCGCCTTTATAGCAGGTTCAGCAATCTGAATTTGGCAAAAAGACTTCAGCACAAGGGTATAGGATGGTTAGCTGAAGACTGTAATGAACATTCTGTCTATACAGGAGGTAACGTATTGTTGTTATTCTCCATATGCAGAAAACATCGCAGGTTAATAACTAATTACTCTGTTTGTGCTTTACCATGTTCGCGTTATTGCTTTTCACAGTGGGCCTGCTCATAGCAAAGGCCCAGCAAAAAGGCTGAGTATATTTGTCCCTGTCATTACTTTCTAATTGTGTAACATTTAGAAGAATTTATCTGCTGGAAGAGATTTAACTGTTTATTGTCCAATGCATACTGAGAATTGTTCAATGTGGTGTATAAACAACAACAAATTACAACTGCAAATGGCAGCTCAAGTGGAAAATATATTTAATTACACTGAAGTTGAAGGGACAAGACAGTAGTGAACAAAATCAGCAATTTCACTTAAATGACACTGAAAAGGAAACATTAATAAAGTAATTTTTAACCAAATGGTGAAGAGGAGGAAACATTAATGCCGTGTTGCTCATCAAATGTTTGAGTTGGCAATGATTAGAGGAACTAAGAATGTAATATGCCTTAGAAGCAGCTTGTATAGGAAGAGAATCATGACTCCCAATGACTCCATTAGACACATTGATTTTGTGTAATTATAACATATAATTTGAACATTTTACTTTGTTTAGTGATGATTGTGACAAGATTACCAGTCACTTAATTGCAGCATCTATAAGACAATTTTCATTGGCTTGTTTTGTTGTTTGTGTGTAGCCTGCTGAATTTTCAATATACACAGAGGGATTTGCACAAATCAGTCGGCCCACCTGGATTACTTTCATGCCAGTAGAGAACACTATAGACGACTATACACCTTCACCATTTCTGACACTGCTAGAACTAGCTTACTACTGCTGTAGCACTCATTACAAAATGTTAGCCTCGGGCATTAAGAGAATATAACAATAAAAATAAAGAAAGCATGATTATCACAACAATTTTGTCACACATACGGAATACATATTTTGAGCAAAAACTGTGTTTGACAAGGAAAGGTACTGTTTACAGCTTGAGCAGAGTATATATGGTGGACAATGTGCTATAAGTCTATTAATGTTCTTCTGTAGTGGAAATTCTTATGTTGTTGTTCTCCAGGCAATATGTTCAGGCCAATACAACCATGCAGATTAATAATTTATTGTTATAAATAAACACAGGTTATCTAGGTGTTCTACTGCATGTGTCACAGAAAGTTAGTATATAAGTACAGCAGAGAATTAAAAAGGGTAATGGGATGCTATCCTTTATGATGAGAGAAAGTGAACATAAAAATAGGGATTTTAAGTTTCAGTTACACTGGCCATTGGTGAGACCACATCTCAAATACTGTGTGCAATTTTGGTCTCCTTATTTCAGAAAGATGTTAATGTGCCGTTAGAGGAGGTTTACTAGATTGACAGTTGGAATGAGCAGGTTATCTTGCAAGAAAAACTTGGACAGACTAGCCCTGTTTCCACTAGGTTCAGAATAGTGAAGGATGACTTGATCAACATATATATGATCTTGAACACCGTCAAAAGGATGTTTCCTCCTGTAGGTGAATCCAAGAAGCAATATTTTAAAATTGGACGTTGAGACAAAAATGAGTGTCAATATTTTCTATGGGAGTTGTGCATATTTCAAAATGTCTGCCTTAGAAAGATGGTGGATGCAGGATCATTGAATAGTTTTAAGATGGAGCGAGATTTTTGTTTGGCAAGGATTGCCTGTGGTCGGGAGGGGGGCGCAAATGGGAATGTAGAATTGTCAATATAAACAGATCCGCCATGATCTTATTAAATGGCAGAGCACACTCAAAGGGCTGAATAATCTGTTTCCGCTCATAATTTGTATGTTCATATGTTTGTAAAATTCTGTGGTGGTATTCCTGCCACCCTCTCTGCAACCCTAATTTTACATGGACCAGTTGAGGCCTAGGGTGACCTGGATACCTGGCCTTCATTGAAACTCTTAAGAGAGGATTTCAGGTGCAAGGGAAGAAGCCCTGCTCACCATCCTGTTCAGCCCTTAAGGAGTAAGGGAGGGCATGCCTCCCTCATGGGTCCTATTTCTACATATGGCCACCTGTCAGTGTTCCCTACCCTTGGCCTCTCACCACCCTGGACTTCACATTCCCTTCCTCCCTCCTATGAAATTCTGTCAGCGCACAGATACACTCACATGCAAACAATCCTGGACTCTGGGACTTTAAATCTGGTGGCTGCTTGCAGTCCTAGCCTTGGCCACTGCTGTTAATGGTGCTGCAGGGTTTACAGAGCAGCTGGCCATCAGCTTGGGTCTTCCAGCCAAGTCAAGAGGAGAAGACCAGCCTCCAGCTAAATGACACTCCACAAAATGTGAAACAGCCATGGGTCTGCTATGATCTGACTCATCAGGAACCCTGCCATTTTTAAAACAAAACCTGCCTACCATGTATTGATAAGTTCAAGTAAGGAGTCTTGAGATGAAAGACCAGACATGAAGTAGACTTTGAAATTGTTACCCCAAAGAGAGTGTGCAACATGACATTTGTTAGCATGTCTAATAACCAATAGGCATTGAACAGCCATTTAGTTGGAAGGTCCCTGGTGCTTTGATTTTTTACTGTTGTCTGGCATGGAATTTCACCTTGGATTCTTATCACAGGGGAATATATTACAGAATCTAAAGCAACAGCAGGTATATAAATAGAAAGCGGAAAAAGCAAATTTTGCTTGACTGAAACTTTAAAATACTGGATAGTATATAGGGGGTGAATCTTACCAAAAATCAGAAATATGTCACTTTTGTTGAGTTTCATACAATAGAAGTCATGATAATTGAATTAAGTGAATCTATTGATTGCTAATGTTCAGTGTGTTCTACTGGCATGATATAAAGCAACTTAATATTGAATTAATTGGTTTCAACTTCCCAACAGTCAAGCTGGAGGCCCAATCAGAGGAGCCACAGCATTAGACAGCCAGATAGTTGGCCCCATCGGATGTAGGTGCTGCTGAGGCAGAGAGGGGAGTACACGGACACCTCATAATGGAGGGACATGCCGTCAAATACCTGGAGAACATTTAAAAATAAAGAAAGCTGGCTGTTGTTCAGGCCGCCTATGCAGAGGTGGAACTCCACAGGATTGATGCTCTGTGGCCCCTTCTTTGAGGCAGAATACATCGGTGGTGCTGCTTCCTGTTGGCGAGTCGTTACTAATGACTGGCCCTATGGAGGGCTGGTCTGATCCTGAAAAATGATGCGGATGAGAGGTTAGTTAGTGGAGTTAGGTAGGAATGTGGCTTCGGGGTTACAAACAGATTGGCCATAACCTTATTGAATGGTGGATCAAGCTCGATGGGCTGAATGGCCTACTTCTTTTCCTATTCCTTATTTTCACACACACATGTAGCACAAGAAAAACACTTAGCCAGAACATTGTATACCTATATCAATAATCCTTAGTTTTGCATGTTCGCTTGTATTAACAAGACTATATTTGGCTAACTGTCTTAAATATGCCATAACATATCTTTTCATGGAAAGGGACAAAATAATTATATTATGTTCTGCTTCCTGATATCACTGGTTCTTTTGGAAATAAAGTTTGACAGATGTGGGAATGATCTGCGCAGAAGTCTTACAAACTGTCATTAGCACTGGTCCCTTTAAGATACTGTTCATAGCAAGGGAACCTTTAAGAGACATTGATGAGCACTCTTGCGACCATCCAGATATTTAAGGCAAGAGCCTAAACTTGCAGGGCATGTATTTACTGTGAGAAAAATAGTATATCAAATGTTGTTCATTTGTTTATTTACAAATATCCACAAATATAAAACTGGAAATGGTGAACCAATTTGACGATTTTTCATGGGTTCTGCACTGCATCACAAAACTGCCCACAGAGTGTCCACTGTTTGACACCAAATCAAGTTCGATAGCTCATTAAAGTAGCAAGTGTTCCTGTTGTTGTAGTAGTGAGTATTTTTCTGAAGTTTGGATTAAAATAAATAAGGAGAAGCTGTTCCTGCTCATAAAAGGAACAAGAATGAGAGCATAAAGTTTAAAAGTGATGTGAGCAATCAGTTTCCCCATATTGAGTAGTTAGGGTATGGAATGCACTGCCTGGTAATGTGGTGGATGCAAGTTCAGTTGAAGCATTCCAATGGATGATTATTTGGGTAGAAATAACATGTGACAACATAGGGAAAAAGCAAGAGATTTACACTAGTAAATAATGCTCATTTGAAGAGCCAATGTAAGCGCATTAGGCCAAATGGCCTCTTTCTTCACTGTTATAATTGTATGACTGGGATTCTGAAGGCACAATAGTAAAGAATTTCTCCATGTCATAGGATTGAAGCATATTGTAAATTGTGGTATGACGTTGATGCACATTATAACTAAAAAAATGCTTCACTTGTGTTAGCAAATACAGACAGAGCTTTACTCACTTTCTGTACTATATACCTGAGTGCAAAAGCCAAAAAATGTTCATCACTCTAACAATGAAATCATTACCATGATGAACATGAGAAAGTTCCAACTTTGTAAGTTTAATTTTTGGTATTTTCCTCAATATTCTCAGCAGAAACATGTACTTAGAGCTGTCATGCTGAAAGTTCTATACAAGCAAACCAAACTGGAAGCTGAGTGAGTTTAATTAAATCACTGCCAATCTTTCAACACACAGCTCTGATACACTGGAATAGTCCTCGAAAAGAGTTTATAATGATTCTCAGCAGCAGTGTCACCAACATTGCATTGAAAAGATTAAATTCTACTTTGGAAGATCTGCTGAATTTCATCTTTGTCAGCGGGCCCACCCCATTCCCAGAATGCTACTGATGTCTCTCTACATAGAGACAGCAAACTTGAGTGCCTGCCAGTCGTGCTAATTTATTACTGCCACCAAGCTGAAATTTTATTTTTTGCCAGCAATCCCACCACACCCATAAACCACAGATGGGAAAATTCAACTTTTATGGTTTTGTGCCTCACATATCATGGTCAAACACTTACAGATGGGAAAGCACAGCAAATGTTCTTCTGAAAGGATGTCAGTTTCGTCACACAAGCACAAGGTCATATTTTATTGCATCATAACAATCCAGTGTCACAGAAAAGACACGTGAACAGGCAGAGAATAGAGAGATACAGATGGTGTGCAGGAAGATGGGATTAGGTTTGGAATAGCATCGTGGTTTGCATTGACAAGGTGGGCCAAAGGACCTGTTCCTGTGCTGTATTGTTCTATGTTCTAACTGGTTAGTGCAATAAAAGAGTTACTAACTTTTCAAGTTTGGGAAATGAGTTCAAGTTAAGTTGTTCTTTTCTGCTGCTTCCATGCAAAACTAATTAAACCAATTTCAGTTCAATTCTCAATAAGCGTGACATTTATCATAAGAATATTCCAACTTTGCACAAGTTGGCAATCCCATTGAAGTCACAGGATACTGATGGTAATAACTGGAATGAAAGTGTGAGCCAAGCAGTATGGAGTACTCTGAAGTATATTACTGGAGCAGAGTAGAAAGCACACTAATTTGCATAAGGGTGGGTTATATTTGAATAGAGATGTTGAAATTGAGTGCTTGAAAGAGAAGTAGATCTATTTCCTGGCATGAACATGTCTAATTTGAAGAATGCAAAAAGAGAAGAAAAATAAATTTGGTTTGAATGGCCCATTTTCCAAATAAAGATCCACAGCATTTGAGGACTTAATGATGAAGATGTAAAACCAAATTGGAGTGATATCAAAAATAATGGGTCATCTAATATTATGGACCAAATCTTATATTTTTTTTGGTTATGTGTTAGTTGTTTTGAGTCTTTTTGAATGATTTTAGCTGTGAGGTCGAGCGAGATTACTGACATGCGCAGTTCTGGCCCCATTTTACCATGCAGCAATCTCAGAATTCTAGGTATCCCTCACACCCACATCATCTTCAAAAGCATGTTGCACACCCAGCCAAGCACTGTCAATTCAAAGCTGCATGGACATTTGCCCTGGACATGGCAGACAGGGAGAAGTTGATGGCACACTAAGATGGAGGTCTTGCTGGTCAGGGTGTATCACAGGAGGGTCTTTTTCCCCAGCACCAGGAGTGGAGGCCATAACACCAGACCATACCAATCTTGTCGAAGGTTACCACCCAGGTTAAAACAGTCCCAGCCATCTAGAAGAATGCCCAGCACTAATGAAAGAAGGTCAATGTCCTTCTCCACTCTGCTAGTGTAAATGCTACCACCTTCTCTCTGAAACCTTACTATCTCTGCTGTACCCACCTTCCCACTGAAACTTGTGCTCCACCACTCTGACTGTTACCCACAATATTTTCCCCACTCACCCCACCCACCCTAACTTGTGAAACCACTCACCTTGAATACAGTCTGCATGGCCACTCACACACTCAAGACACCAATGGTAATAAGTGTGCCACTCCCCACCACCCCCTTTCACCTACCTTACATACCTCTCCCTCATTCCATGAAGAAAGCATCCTCCAGTCAATATAGGTGGTGGTTTACCCAATATTCAGCTCCTCACCCCTTATGTGGAGACCATCTTGACTCTAACCACCCTGTGTGTCTGACTGACTGACTGGTGTCTGAGGCTGAACCTGATCTACTGTGCTAGGACCCTTTAAGTAAAGGCTGTCTCCCTTGACTGAGGTCTGCTAACAGCCAACAAAAGCCTTGTTCCTTTGTATCTGCAGTAAACAACATGGCTAGACAGAAGTAATATGAGCCTGGTATCGCTGGCTGATGAGGCAAGGAAGCAAGGAACAAATAGACAAGGCAAGACAGGGATTTATGAGCATCCAGACAGGCTCAAAGTGAGTGAGTGCTATTGCAGCAAGCGAAGAGGCCAGAGATGCAGCCGATCCAGACAATAAGCTGAGTGCATGTCCCTGAGTGCAGTGTCCTTGTTGCAGTTTTAAACTGATAATTGCCAGCATAGCCAAAGGTGCAGCTTTGAAATGTAGAAGCATCCTGGAAGTGGATCAAAGATGTGGCATAATGGTACTTAGAGGCTGGCACATATTAGATACCAATACCCATTGTGGTGAAGTTTGTTTGGCCTGTATCCATGGAGTGTGTCCTGAAACATTAGCGCCTAGGACACATTGAGGTCAATTGAAGCAAGTAATGAACTGATGTTGCAAGGTATTTGCTCCGGTTTTCATGTTGGGTTTGTCAACATGCTGCTTGTTCGATAAGTTTTTTTGAGAGAGAGAGCTGAGTATTAATGAGGTGAATGGGGCCATCAATAAGGCATTTTCAAAGCAATAAGTCCTTCTTAATTGGTGAGTCACTGCTGCCTTGCCAGACACTTGCTATGTCACTTGCATAACAGATTAAGTCAAGATCGGATTCACTGGATTTCTCATCTGAGTCTGCCAGGCATCTCACCATAGTCCACATCATTCAGACCTTTATAAGATTCCACCCTATGCATCCAGTTATAATTTGCAACATACTTCTTTTCTTGTGGAAAGTGAGATTTAAACCACCAAGTTGAAAGTTAATCCACAGTGCACATGCGATGGGCTAAAAATATACCTATGCTGTAAAATAATGTTTCTGAAGCACTCATGTAGTATTGTCCATTTATAATCAATGAGAATTGATGCCTGATGCTTTTGAAATATTGCTCCAACATATTTCTAATGACTTGATGCAAATTTCTAGAATTCTGCATTTCATTTTTATGCTGAATGATAATGTTTTTGCTGTCTTTATTCACTTTCTAAAATCATCCAAATACATTACGAAAACACATTTAGCTACAAAGATTGCATATTATGGGAGTAGATAAGGTATATAACACAGAAAGAGGACATTTGGCCCAATTGATCCATGTTAATATTAGGTCCACTTGATTCTCCTTTGATCTTTTCCCATCTGAATCTATCTTCATAACCATCCATTCCCTCCTCCTGCTTATCTAATATTGCCATTCTTCTTTCTTATTTACTTCAATCACTAACTGTTGTAATGAGTTCCATGTGCTTGCTACTCTTTGGGTGAAGAGGTTTCTTCTCAGTTCTCAATTGGCTTACTTTGTGTTTGTCTAATATCGATAATTCTTAGCTATGGTTTTCACCTTAAGAGAAAATATTCCCTCTCTTATCAAAGTCTTTCATAATTTTAAAGACCTCTACTAGGTCACCTTTCATCTTAGTTCAATGTGGAAGAGAATCTGCATGTCAGTCCTTTCTTGATACTTATGGTGTACCTTATTGAGAGTCTTTAGAAAATAAAGATAAATTAAATCTACTGCATTAACAATGCTACCTCCTCCAAATTCATTAATGTTGGTCAAGCAAGATTTTCCCTTTTGAAACTATCATATTTTGAGTCTTTATCTTTGTAATAAAACATTTACAAATATCTCACAGAGTAGTGCACTATTGACTCACATTAGCGATGCTGGGCATGTTTTGAATTCTTACAATCTATTTTCTTCAATTTAAAAATCAGAAGTTTCATTTTATGCTGGATTAAGTAAGAATATACATAATCAATATCTGTATTTTAATTCATTCACTGACATAGATTATCATGCAGTTGCAATAAGTACTGAGGATTAAATTTACTGCTGCATTGCAGCAGAATTGCAATTTATTACAAGTTGCAAATATGACTATTACATGCCTTCATAATAATCTCTGGCTCGAGCAGCATTGTTACTGCGATTGATCCTGCATCATATTTTGGCCATGAAATTTGGCTCTGCAAGCACCCATGTTTCAGTGTTATGAGTGTCAATTTGGCTTCAAAAAAGCATCCATGGTGCTAGTCATGGAGGAGACTGTTTTTGTTGAAAGCATTAGCATGTGCAGAATGAACATCCACTTGAAATATGCAGACAAGCTCAGCCTGCCACTTTGACCAGATGGTAGCCATATAACTGGTTGTGCCTCATGGTGATGTGAATAGAATGCAGCAAACCTATGACTCTACTTTCAAGGAGCTATGAACCTGCATTCCAAGGTCTCTTTGTTCAGCAACACTCCCGAGGACCTTGCCATTAAATGTATATGTCCTGCGAAGATTTGCTTTCCCAAAATGCAGCACCTCACATTTATCTAAATTAAACTCCATCTACCACTTCTCAGCCCATTGGCCCATCTGGTCAAGGTCCCATTGTAATCTGAGGTAACCTTCTTCACTGTCCACTACACCTCCAATTTTGCTGTCATCTGTAAACTTACTAACTATACCTCCTATGTTCATATCCAATCATTTATATAAATGATGAAAAGTAGTGGACCCAGCACCGATCCTTGTGGCACTCCACTGGTCACAGGCCTCCAGTCTGAAAAACAACCCTCCACCACCATCCACTGTCTTCTACCATTGAGCCAGTTCTGTATCCAAATGGCTAGTTCTCCCTGTATTCCATGAGATCTAACCTTGCTAATCAGTCTCCCATGAGGAGTCTTGTCAAATGCCTTACTGAAGTCCATATAGATATATATAGATTCCATATATATTGGAAGTCATAAGATGTCCTAAGTTTAAATCTGTGTGCAGGCGGATTTAAACTTGAGGCAGACTGGGAATGCAGCAAAAAGGAAGGATAACTTAGGACAGCTTATGACTTCCAATATCTCTAATGATAAGAAAGTTAGCATTAAGGCACTTTACCTGAATGCTCGTAGCATTCGTAACAAAGCAAATGAATTAATGGCACAGATCATCGTGAATGATTATGATGTGGTAGGCATCACAGAGACGTGGTTGCAGCGGGGTCAGGACTGGCAGTTAAACATCCAAGGATTTTCAACTTATCAAAAAGACAGGGAGGCGGGCAGAGGGGGGAGCGGGGCTGCCTTGTTAGTTAAGAACAAAATTAAATCTATGGCACTGAATGACATAGCGTCGGATGGTGTGGAGTCTGTGTGGGTGGAATTGAGGAACCACAAAGGCAAAAAAACCATAATGGGAGTTATGTACAGACCTCCTGACAGTGGTCAGGACCAGGGGCGCAACATGTACCGGGAAATAGAGAAGGCATGTCAGAAAGGCAAGGTCACGGTGATCATGGGAGACTTCAATATGCAGGTGGAATGGGTAAATAATGTTGCCAGTGGATCCAAAGAAAGGGAATTCATGGAATGCTTACAGGATGGCTTTTTGGAACAGCTTGTCATGGAGCCCACAACGGAGCAGGCTATTCTGGACCTAGTGCTATGTAATGAACCAGACTTTATAAAATATCTTAAAGTAAGGGAACACTTAGGAAGCAGTGATCATAATATGGTAGAGATCAGTCTGCAGTTTGAAAGAGAGAAGGCAAAATCAGATGTAATGGTGTTACAGTTAAATAAAGGTAATTATGAGGGCATGAGAGACGAACTGACGAAAATAGACTAGAAGCAGAGCCTAGCGGGGAAGACAGTAGAGCAAAAATGGCAGGAGTTTGTGGGTATAATTGAGGACACTGTATAGAGGCTCATCCCCAAGAAAAGAAAGATTATCTGGGGAGGGATTAGACAGCCATGGCTGACAAAGGAAGTCTGGAAATGTATTAAAAAAAAAGGGAGATCCTATAAAGTGGCCAAGTGCACTGGGAAATCAGAAGATTGGGAAGGCTACAAAGACAAACAGAGGATAACAAAGAGAGAAATAAGGAAGGAGAGGATCAAATATGAAGGTCGGCTAGCCAGTAATATTAGAAATGAAAGTAAATGTTTCTTTCAATAAATAAGAAACAAACAACAGGCAAGAGTAGACATTGGGCCACTTCAAACTGATGCTGGAAGCCTAGTGATGGGAGATAAGGAAATAGCTGGAGAACTTAATAAGTACTTTGCGTCAGTCTTCACAGTGGAAGACATGAGTAATATTCCAACAATTAAAGGGAATCATGGGGCTGAGTTGAGTATGGTTGCCATTACAAAAGAGAAAGTGCTAGAAAAGCGAAAAGCTAAAATTGATAAATCTCCTGGCCCCGATGGGCTACATCTTAGAGTTCTGAGGGAGGTGGCTGAGGAAATAGAGGAGGCGTTGGTTGAGATCTTTCAAAAGTCACTGGAGTAAGGGAAAGTCCCGGATGATTATAAGATCGCTGATATAACCCCCTTGTTCAAGAAAGGATCAAGGCAAAAGATGGAAAATTATAGGCCAATTAGCCTAACCTCAGTTGTTGGTAAAATTCTAGAATCCATCATTAAGGATGAGGTTTCTAAATTCTTGGAAGAGCAGGGTCGGAGTAGAACAAGTCAACATGGATTTAGTAAGGGGAGGTCGTGCCTGACAAACCTGTTGGAATTCTTTAAAGAGGTGACAAGTAGGTTAGACCAGGGAAACCCAGTGGATATGGTCTATCTAGACTTCCAAAAGACCTTTGATAAGGTGCCACACGGGAGGCTGCTGAGGAAGGTGAGGGCCCATGGTGTTCGAGGTGAGCTACTGGTATGGATTGAGGATTGGCTGTTTGACAGAAGGCAGAGAGTTGGGATAAGAGGTTCTTTTTTGGAATGGCAGCCGGTGACAAGCAGTGTCCCACAGGGTTCAGTGTTGGGGCCGCAGCTGTTCACGTTATATATTAATGATCTGGATGAAGGGACTGGGGGCATTCTAGCGAAGTTTGCCGATGATACGAAGTTAGGTGGACAGGCAGGTAGTACTGAGAAAGTGGGGAGGCAGCAGAAGGATCTAGACAGTTTGGGAGAGTGGTCCAGGAAATGGCTGATGGAATTCAATGTGAGTAAATGCGAGGTCTTGCATTTGGAAAAATAAATACAAGCATGGACTACTTTCTAAACGGTGAGAAAATTCATAAAGCCAAAGTACAAAGGGATCTGGGAGTGCTAGTCGAGGATTCTCTAAAGGTAAACATGCAGGTTGAGTCCGTGATTAAGAAAGCGAATGCAATGTTGTCATTTATCTCAAGAGGGTTGGAATATAAAAGCACCGTTGTGCTACTGAGACTTCATAAAGCTCTATTTAGGCCCCATTTGGAGTACTGTGTCCAGTTTTGGTCCCTAAACCTCAGGAAGGACATACTGGCACTGAAGCGTGTCCAGCGGAGATTCACACGGATGATCCCTGGAATGGTAGGTCTAACATACGAGGAACGGCTGAGGATCCTGGGATTGTATTCATTGGAGTTTAGAAGATTAAAGGGAGATCGAGTAGAAACTTACAAGATAATACATGGCTTGGAAAGGGTGGACGGTAGGAAAATGTTCCCATTAGGCGAGGAGATCGCCTTAGAATTAGAGGGGGTAAATTCAGAACAGAAATGCGGAAACATTTCTTCAGCCAGAGAATGGTGGGCCTGTGGAATTCATTGCCGCAGAGTGCAGTGGAGGCTGGGACATAAATGTCTTCAAGGCAGAGATTGATAAATTCTTGATGTCACAAGGAATTAAGGGCTACGGGGAGAATGTGGGTAAGTGGAGTTGAAATGCCCATCAGCCATGATTGAATGGTGGAGTGGACTCGATGGGCCGAATGGCCTTACTTCCACTCCTATGTCTTATGGTCTTATGGTCTTAACATCCACTGCTATGCCCTCATCACTCCTCTTTAATACTTCTTCAAAAAATTCAATCAAGTTTGTGAGACATGACTTCCCATGCACAAAGCCATGTTGACTATCCTTGATCAGTCCTTGCCTTTCCAAACACGTGTAAATCCTGTCCCTTAGGATTCCCTCCAGCAACTTGCCCACCACTGACCTCAGGCTTATTGGTCTACAGTTCCCTGGCTTGTCCTTACCACCTTTCTGAAATAATGGTACCACTTTAACCAACCTCCAATCTTCTGGCACCTCGCCTGTGACTATCGACGATACAAATATCTCAGCAAGGGACCCAGCAATCACTTCTTTAGCTTCCTACAGTGTTGTAGGGTACACCTGATCAGGTCCTGGGGACTTACCCACCTTTATGTGTTTCAAGATATCCAGCACATCCCCCTCTGTAATATGGACAATTTTCCAAGATGTTTCCATCTATTTCCCCACATTCTCTACCTTCCATATCCTTCTCCACAGTAAACACTGTTGCAAAATACTCATTTAGTATCTCCCCATCTCCTGTGGCTCCACACAAAGGCTGCTTTGTTGATCTTAGAGGGGCCCTATTCTCTCCCTAGTTTCCCTTTTGTCCTTAATGTATTTGTAAAATCCCGTTGGATTTTTCTTAACCCTACTTGCCAAAGCCATCTCATGTCTGCTTTTTGCCCTCCTGATTTCCCTCATGTATATTCCTCCTGCCTTTATATTCTTTTATGCATTCACTCGATCTACCCCATCTGTGCCTGACATATGCTTGCTTCTTTTTTCTTATCCAAGCCCTCAATTTCTCTAGTCATCCATCATTCCCTGCACATACCAGCCTTTCCTTTCACCCTAATAGGAATATTCTGACTCTGGACTCTTGTTATCTCATTTTTGAAGGCTTCCCATTTTCCAGCCTTCACTTTACCTGTGAACATCTGCCCCCAAACAGCTTTTGAAATACTGTCAAAATTAGCCTTCCTCCAATTTATAATTTAAACTGTTAGATCTGGTCTATCCTTTTGCATCACTAGTTTAAAACTAATAGAATTATGGTTGCTGGCCCCAAAGTGCTCCCCCACTGATGTCTCAGTCACCTGCCCTGCCTTATTTCCCAAGAGTAGGTCAAGTTTTGCACCTTCTCTAGTAAGTACATCCACATACTGAATCAGAAAATTTTCTTGTACACTCTTAACAAATTCCTCTCCATCTGAACCTTTAACACAATGGCTGTCCCAGTCTATGTTTGAAAAGTTTAAATCGCCGACCAGAACCACCCTATTATTCTTAAAGATAACTGAAATCTCCTTACAAATTTGTTTCTCAATTTCTTGCTGACTATTAGGGGGTCTATAATAAAATTCCAATAAGGTGATCATCCCTTTCTTATTTCTCAGTTCCACCCAAATAACTTCCCTGCAGGTATTTCCAGGAATACCCTCCCTAAGTACAGCTGTAATGCTATCCTTTATCAGAAATGCCACTGCACCTCCTCTCTTGCCTCCCTTTCTATCCTTCCTATAGCATTTGTATCCTGGAACATTAAGCTGTCAGTCCTGCCCATCCCTGAGCCACGTTTCCGTAATTGCTATGATATCCCAGTCCCAGTTCCTAACCATGCTCTGAGTTCATCTGCCTCTTGCATTGAAATAATGCAGTTCAATTTATCAGTCCTACCTTGTTCTCTACTTTGTCCCTGCCTGCCCTGACTATATGACTCATTTATTTCCTCAACTGTACCAGTCTCAGAATGATCTCTTTCCTCACTATTTTTCTTGGTCCCACCCCCACCCACCTTACTAGTTTAAATCCCCCCAAGTAGCTCTAGTAAATCTCCTTGCCAGTATATTAATCACTTGCCAATTCAGGTGCAATCCATCCTTCTTGAACAGGTCACTTCTACCCCAGAAGAGATTTCAATGATCCAAAAATGTGAATCTTTCTCCATGTACTAGCTCCTCAGCCATGCATTCATCTGTTCTATCCTCCTATCCTACCCTGACTAGTTCATAGCACTGGGAGTAACCCAGCTGTTACTACCCTCGAGGACCTCCTTTTTAAATTCCTGCCGAACTTTCTATATTCTCCCTTCAGCATCTCATCCTGTTCCCTTCCTATGTCATTGATTTCAATGTGTACAATAACCTCCTGCTGGTCCTTCTCCCCTTTCAGAACATTTTGCATCCTCTCTGAGACATCCTTGATTCCGGCACCAATGAAGCAACACACCATTCTGATTTTTCACTGCTGGCTGCAGAAACGTCTGTCTCCATTCCTGACAAGACAGTCCGCTAACACAATTGATCGCTTGGAACCGAATGTACCCCTCCTTACATTAGAGGCAGTCTGAATACCAGAAACTTGGCTGTTTGTCTACATTCCCCTGAAAGTCCATCGGTCCCTACATTTTCCAAAACAGCATACTTGCTTGAAATGGGGATAGCCACAGAAGCCACCTGTACTACCTACCTACCTCTCCTACCTTTCTTGGAGTTAACCCATCTATCTGACTGTATCTGCAGCTTTTCTCCCTTCCTATAACTGCCATCAATCACATCCCCTAGCTCTTGTAAATTCCTCATTGCTTCTAACTGGCAGTCCAACTGATCCATTATATCTGATAGGATTCAGAACCAATGATATTTATTGCAGATATAATCCTCAGTAACCGTTAAATTCTCTGTAAACTCCCACACCCGACAAAAAGAGCATATTAATCTACTAAGGGCCATTTTTGCTTCTTCCAATCTGTAGACTCAGAAAATAGCACCATCTTATTGTTCTCCAAAACACTGCTCCAGGCTAACTTTACACTAAAAGCATAAGCCATAAGTATTATCAAGAGACATATCTTAATAAAACATACAATCAAGAGAGATGTGTGTGTGGGTGTGTGTGTGTGTGTGGTGTGTGTTTGGGGTGTGTGGGTGTGTAGGTGTGGGTGTGTGGGTGTGAGTGTGTGTGAGTGTGTGTGTGTGGGTGTGTATGGGTATGTGTGGGGGTGTGTGTGGGTCTGTGTGTGTGTGAGGGGTGTGTGTGTGGGTTGTGTGTGTGTGTGTGTGTGTGGGTGTGTGGGTATGGGTGTGTGTGTGTGCGGGTAGTCACTACTGCAGACTTACAGCAAGGCCACACTTAAAACTATTCACTTATCTGTTTCTGTGCTGTCACCTCTCCCAAACAGGTTCTTCCAAGATCAATTGTGAATTTCACCGTTTGTTAAGTTTTCTTAGACACACTCTGATATCCAGCAATATATGAATTCTAACAGCAAAGGCGGTAACTGCACAGATTCACTGCTGTGTTAATTAATAGTGTGGGTTTCTTTCTCTCTCTCCCATGTGCTTGCTGCCTTTGTCTGTCTGTCTCCCTTTTAAAAGTGCTGTTTACTTGAATTTATTTTCAAAGTTCCAAAACAATTGCAGCAGCACATAAAACAATAATTTCTGCTCCTGGAATTCGAGGAAATCACATCCAACACCTAAAATATCTCAAAAAAGGAACAGCCTGTTACAGCAAGAAATTATTCCCATCCTCCATCTTGGATTCCCCAGATGAGCCATGTCATTGAAGAATAGCCCCAGTTGGCCAGTAGCTGCCCACAGGCTTGTTAAAGCAACTCAAATGCAGATGGTAAAGCATGGTGGGTACCAGGCATTGATCTGCTTGAATTACCAGTTTGATGTTGAAGATATGGAATTCCATTTTGTTCTGGTATTGGGCAGAATTGGCATGCAGTGCCCATAACATGATACATGAACAGTCAGTGGCATCCTGTACCGGGGAAAGCGTGCAGTTCTTACAAAGCCATGAGCATGGAGCACAAATATAAATGTGATATCAACCCATCTTGGTCTAAATAATGCCAACTATACGTTTAAATATTTTGTGAGGTTACAGATGTCTGCTGTGTTCTCTTCAGCCAATAAGTTGGAGTTCCAACCAAGTACATTACTGTAAATATGATATGAAACCATGCTGTGTTCCAGACATGCATCTTACATATGAATAAATCATAAAGAGCAAAAAGCACCAATCAAATTCATCATTAATTTTTCAAGATAGACCTTATGAAGCAGAAAATGCCTTAAAAACAACCAAATTGCTTAAACAATTTTAATAATTTCTGTTCATTACTTTCAATGGCCATGTTCCTTCCAAAGGCACGTCAACTGTGTGATTTTAAAGTTGAGGAATGTATAGAACTGAAATAATGCACAAATAAAAACTTTCTGCACCATGAAGTGTCTAATGAGATTTACCTTTAGATACTCACCTGATATCTATCTATCTTACCTTTATATCCTGCTATTCACTGGACTCCAAATATGGGGAAATATCCTCAGAGTATTTCATGGCCTCTGAGTGTGAGTCATTAGGATTTGATTCCTGTGGAGATCCACTTCGTATTATCAAACAAAGCCAACATTTAGAGGGAACCTTTTAGCAATTCGATCATAGCTATATCCTGACACAACTATTTCATAAAATTATTTCTCACTTAGCAAAGGGACACGTTTGGCATACTAAGTTCACTAGATAAGAGGTTTTTTAAAAAATTTTCATTTGTAAGGCTTCCTCTCAAGTAATTTATGCTTAGTTTTTAAGTAATATGCAAACACTTAAATTCCTATTAAATTATGCAAAAATGTTTGTCAAATGAGAAAGATGATTAGGATATCAAGGAGGCAGTAACAGTGCTTCATAGATCACATTTGAAGTTCTGTATCTAGTTTTGTTTGTACTGTTTACTGACACAGAGAGCTCCCAGCACTCACTGTGTTATGCAACAAGTCAAATCAGCAATTTTTGGTGACTCGATTTGCACAGGATGCAGAAATGGGAAAACTTCGGTCTGAATTCCTCTGTTTTTTCTGGAGTTTTGCAATACTTTTTTATCTTGCCCCTGTATTAAGCAATCAAACCCATGGAAACATTATGATTTAGTGACATGTACATGATAGACACTAACAAAACACACCAGGAGAAGTTAGGCCACACTTATTCAAATACAGATGAATTCCAAGTGCAATAATTTGTTTTACTGCTAAACAAGCTCAGGCACTGAAATTTTAATTTTGACAGTGTTGAAGTTTCACATTACAATTATTGTTGGAGTCTATGAAACAGTTCACTTCTCTCTACTCTTTTCCTTTTCAGTCCCATTTATTTGTTTTAATTATACCTTTATTTTGCACTCTTTATTTTGGTTTCTACATATGGTTTAACTTCAAATTAATGTTCTAACTTGAACTTCCTAATTTAAACTCTGAACGGAATCAAAGAAAAAAGAACAGTAAAAACAGGAAGAGGCCCTTTGGCCCAGCAGCACTGCGCTGATATGCAATGCTTTTCTAAATTAAAAGCCCTTTTGCCTCTACACAGTCTATGTAACCCTATTTGCTTCCTATTCATATATCTGCCAAGATGACTCTGAAATGTTGCTATTGTATCAGTGTCTGCTACCTCCTTTGACAGCGCATTCTGGGCACTTACCACCCTCTGTGTAAATACTTGTCTCTTACATTTCCCTTAAACTTATCCCGCTATACCTTAACCCTATGTTCCCTAAGTTAAAAATCACACAACACCAGGTTATAGTCCAACAGGTTTATTTGTAAGTACAAGCTTTCAGAGCACTGCTCCTTCATCAGGGTAGCTAGTGAGCAGGATCATAGGACACAGAGTTTATAGCAAAAGATCATCGTATCATACAACTGATGCGATATATTGAACAAACGTAGATTGCTGTTAAGTCTTTCATCTTTTAGAATGGGTTGCAGGTTTCAAGTCATTAATATCCCAGAACTTACATAGAACATAGAACAATACAGCACAGAACAGGCCCTTCGGCCCATGATGTTGTGCCGAATATTTGTCCTAGCTTCAGCACCCATCCATGTACCTATCCAATTGCCGCTTAAAGGTCACCAATGATTCTGACTCTGCCACTCCCACAGGCAGCGCATTCAATGCCCCCACCACTCTCTGGGTAAAGAACCTACCCCTGACATCCCACCTATACATTCCACCCTTCACCTTAAATTTATGTCCCGTTGTAACACTCTGTTGTACCCGGGGAAAAAGTCTCTGACTGTCTACTCTATCTATTCCCCTGATCATCTTTTAAACCTCTATCAAGTCACCCCTCATCCTTCGCCGTTCCAATGAGAAAAGGCCTAGCACTCTCAACCTATCCTCGTACGACATATTCTCCATTCCAGGCAACATCCTGGTAAATCTCCTCTGCACCCTCTCCAAAGCCTCCACATCTTTCCTAAAATGAGGTGACCAGAACTGCACACAGTACTCCAAATGTGGCCTTACCAAGGTCCTGTACAGTTGCAACATCACCTCACAACTCTTAAATTCAATCCCTCTGCTAATGAACGCTAATACACCATAGGCCTTCTTACAAGCTCTATCCACCTGAATGGCAACTTTCAAAGAGGTATGAACATAGACCCCAAGATCCCTCTGCTCCTCCACCTTACTAAGAACCCTACCGTTAACACTGTATTCCGCATTCTTATTTGTCCTTCCAAAGTGGACAACCTCAGAGTTGACAGGGTTGAACTCCATCTGCCACTCCTCAGCCCAGCTCTGCATCATATCTAAGTCCCTTTGCAGCCGACAACAGCCCTCCTTACAATCCACAACTCCACCAATCTTTGTATCGTCTGCAAATTTACTGACCCACCCTTCGACTCCCCCTTCCAAGTCATTAATAAACATTACAAACAGCAGAGGACCCAGAACTGATCCCTGCGGAACTCCACTTGTAACTGGGCTCCAGGCTGAATATTTACCATCTACCACCACTCTCTGACTTCGATCGGTTAGCCAGTTCTCTATCCAACTGGCCAAATTTCCCACTATCCCATGCCTCCTGACTTTCCGCATAAGCCTACCATAGGGAACCTTATCAAATGGAGGAGAAAGTGAGGTCTGCAGATGCTGGAGATCAGAGATGGAAATTTGTTGCTGGAAAAGCGCAGCAGGTCAGGCAGCATCTAGGGATGCTGCCTAGATGCTGCCTGACCTGCTCCGAACCTTATCAAATGCCTTACTAAAATCCATGTACACTACATCCACTGCTCTACCCTCATCCACACGCTTGGTCACCTCCTCAAAGAATTCAATAAGACTTGTAAGGCAAGACCTACACCTCACAAATCCGTGCTGACTGTCCCTAATCAAGCAGTGTCTTTCCAGATACTCATAAATCCTATCCCTCAGTACCCTTTCCATTACTTTGCCTACCACTGAAGTAAGACTAACTGGCCTGTAATTCTCAGGGTTATCCCTATTCCCTTTTTTGAACAGGGGCACAACATTCGCCACTCTCCAGTCCCCTGGTACCATCCCCATTGATAGTGAAGACGAAAAGATCATTGCCAATGGCTCTGCAATTTCCTCTCATAATCCTAGGGTATATCCCGTCAGGCCCGGGGGACTTGTCTATCCTCAAGTTTTTCAAAATGCCCAACACATCTTCCTTACTAACAAGTATCTCCTCTAGCTTACCAGTCTGTTTCATACTATCCTCTTCAACAATACGGTCCCTCTCATTTGTAAATACTGAAGAAAAGTACTCATTCAAGACCTCTCCTATCTCTTCAGACTCAATACGCAGTCTCCCACTACTGTCCTTGATCGGACCTACCCTCGTTCTCGTCATTCTCATGTTTTTCACATACGCATAAAAGGCCTTGGGGTTATCCTTGATCCTAACCGCCAAAGATTTTTCATGCCCTCTCTTAGCTCTTCTAATCCTTTTCTTCAGCTCCCTCCTGGCTATCCTGTATCCCTCCAACGCTCTGTCTGAACCTTGTTTCCTCAACCTTATGTAAGCCTCCTTCTTCCTCTTTACAAGACATTCAACCTCCCTCATCAACCAAGGTTCCCTCACACAACCATCTCTTTCCTGCCTGACAGGTACATACATATCAAGGACACATCGTATCTGTTCCTTGAAAACGTTCCACATTTCAACGACATCCTTCCCTGACAGCCTATGCTCCCAACTTATGCTCCTCAGATCTTGTCTTGCAGCATCGTATTTACCCTTCCCACAATTGTAAAACCTACCCTGTTGCACGCACCTATCTCTCTCCATAACCAAGGTGAAAGTCACAGAATTGTGGTCACCATCACCAAAATGTTCACCCACTAACGAGCCCATCACTTGTCCCGGTTTGTTACCAAGTACCAAGTCCAATATGGCCTCCCCTCTGGTCGGACAATCTACATACTGTGTTAGAAAAGCTTCCTGGACACACTGCACAAACACCGCCCCGTCCAATCTACTTGATCTAAAGAGTTTCCAATCAATATTTGGGAAGTTGAAATCGCCCACGACTACTACCCTGTGGCTTCTGCACCTTTCCAAAATCTGTTTCCCAATCTGTTTCTCCACATCTCTGCTGCTATTGGGGGGCCTATAGTAAACACCCAACAAGGTGACTGCTCCTTTCCTATTTCTGACTTCAGCCCATACTACCTCCAAAGGCAGATCCCTCTCGAACTGCCTTTCTGCAGCCATTATACCATTTTTAATTAGCAACTCCACCTCCCCTCCTTTTTTACCTTTTTTACCTTTTTGAACTTCTTTCAAGTCACATTGGTACCTCCACACTGTGTTCCTCAGTAATTGACATTTCTATCCTGGAAAAAGACTCTGACTATCCATTCTATCCATGGCTCTCATAATATTGTAAACATCTACCAACCTTATCTTTTGATGTTCGTAAAGCTTCTGAAATGATTATGCTTTCAGGACCACAGAACTGTTACAGTGCAAAAGAAGGCCATCCAGTCCATTGTGCCCACACAAGTTCTATTACCTACTGCCAATCTCCTGCTTCTTTCCCTGCACTATCCCTGGACACCATTTCTATCCAGATAACCATCCAATGCCCTCTTGAATGCCTCAATTGAACCTGCCTCCACCATATTTCCAGGCAGTCATTCCATACCTTGACTACTCGCTGTGTAAGAGTTCTATTTCTCACATCACCTCAAGAGGAATAACAGGCCCTGAGCCTGCTGGGGTTGGGAAGCTGCAAGCCACTGAGATCTTTTGACTGGTAGCTGAGTAAGAGACTGCTTCCCTTATTTGTATTGTAATTAAGGATGCTGAGTCGGTGGGTGAGTTCTGGAGGAGAGAAGTCCTCAAAATGGAGGTGTTCCCTGCAGCATTTTTGAACATTTAAAAGTCATTCATGGCCATATCTGTCAGGCCATCTTTGTGGAGGGAAACCTTCCACGGGACTGCTTATGCCTGTGGCTCTCTGATTCTCACAACTCCTTACTGGAGGAATTGATAGGAGATCAGAGTCTACATTAGAGTTGTGCTGGAAAAGCACAGCCTGTCAGACAGCATCCGAGGAACCCCCCCCCCACCTTACTCCAGTTCCAATCTTCCAGCTCAGCACCATCCTCATGACCTGTCCTACCTGCCAATTTTCCTTCCCACCAATCTGCTCCACCCTTCTTTCTGACCTATCACCTTCATCCCTACCCCCATCCACCTATTGTACTCTTTGCTACCTTCTCCTTAGCCTCAACCCCCCTCCCATTTATCTCTCTACCCTGGAGGCTCCCTGCCTTCATTCCTGATTAAGGGCTTTTGGCCGAAACGTTGATTTTCCTGCTTCTCGGATGCTGCCTGACCGGCTGTGCTTTTCCAGCACCACTGTAATGTAGACTCCAATTTCCAGCATCTGCAGTCCTCACTTTTGCCAAATTGATAGGAGATGTCAAAAGCCTTTCACTGATCTGTCGAGAGGCTATCTGTACTAATATCCAACCTCAGCCTCAACAGGGTCCAACATTAGGAAAATCTCGCTGTTGATAGTGTGGTTCTCCTAGTTAGTCCTTAAAATGGCTTAATTGGCTACCACTTGTGTAGGTAACCATTGCCACATTAAGACCAGCAAGATCGCTCCAAACCTGGAACACACTGGGGATCTGATCCAAGACAATATCTGCAAATCTTGCTTTCATTGCCACCACCAGCTTTGCCTGAGTGGGACTGGGAAAACTCTGAACAAGAGTTCTTCGATCTGATTGTTTAAAGAATTTGGCTATTGTCCTGTTTATGCATGCATTAGATCCCTTGGAAAGAATACCATGTTGTTTCAGATAGGGCAGAAAAGGTCCTTTTGGCCCCATTGAGTCTGTATCCATCGTAACTACCATGCAAGGTGTGCAAATCCCAATTTCCTGCACATGTCCCACATCCTTGAATGTTACGCTATTTCAATTGGTCATTTTTAAAAGTTGTAAGGTTTCCACCTCCACTACCTTTCCAGGCAGTGCATTCCAGACTCCCACCATCCTTTGAGTGAAAATGTTGTTTTAAAATCACATCTGATTCTCCTGCCCCTTACGCTAAAAGTAGGCCTCCTCATAATTGACCCTTCAACCAAAGGGAATAGCTGCTCTCTATTCACCCTGTGCATACCCCTCATAATCTTATACATCTCAAACATGTACCCCCTTCAGTCTTCTCTGCTCTAGAAAAAATAATCCAAGCCTGAATGAATGTCGTGATGAAGGGCTGGCTTATGCCCAAAACATTGATTCTTCTGCTCCTTGGCTGCCTGACCTGCTGTATTTTTCCAGCACCACACTCTTGACTCTGATCTCCAGCATCTGCAGCCCACACACTCTTCTAACATCCTTGTAAACCTCCTCTATACCTATTGCAGTGCTATCGCATCCTTCCTGTGGTGAGGTGACTAGAACTGCACACCGTACTCCAGTTGTGGCCTGACCGATGCTCTGTAGCACTCCAACATTACACCCTACTTTTATACTCTCTGACACGACTGACGAAAGCAAGTATCCCATAAGGCTTCTTAACTATCCTATTCACGTGCTCTGCTGACTTCAGGGATCTGGGAATAATTACCCCAAAATTCCACTGTTACCCAATGTCCTGCCATTCCTTGAATACTCTCTGATCTTGTTGTTTCTTCCAAAGTGCATCACCTCACACTTATCAGAATTAAATACCATCTGCCATAGATCTGCTCATCTGATCAACCCATTTAATCTACAATCATCTTCTTCACTATTAAGCACTCTTCCAATCTTGGTCTCATCTGCAAACTTGCTTAACAATCCCCCCACATTTTCATCTATTTCATCTATTTCATTTATGTATATAACAAACAATAAAGGTCGCAATACTGATCCTTGTGGTGCACCGCTGGACACCGACCTCCATTCACTTGAACAGCCTTCTACCACTACCCCTTGTTTCTTATTCCTAAGTCAGTTTCTCATCCATCTTGCTAACTTTCCCACAATTCCATGTGCTTCAACCTTCTCAAATCAGTCTCCCACGTGGGACCTTGTCAAAAGTGTTGCCAAATTCCAAATAAATTACATCAACTGAACTTCCCTCATCCACACTGTTTGATCTCATTTTTGAAAAATTCCAAAAAATTTGTTGCAGATTTCTAGCAGATGTTTGACTTCAATAGATTACCGCTCAAGGTACATTTGTGGGCAGCAGTGAGGGGCAAAATCTGTCTGTTCACACAGACTACAGAATCCAGGCTATAGTCATTGGACTGAATTCAAAAAGTAACTGCATGGATAATTAGTGATCTTAAATGAGCATAGAAAGCTTAATTAAGTTACATTCATCTTAATTGTAAAAGGATTATGGAGCCATACTGAATTATAATTCACATTTATAAAAGTCATTTTGAAAAGTGGAAGGAATGCATAAATGGGCTGAATAATTGGAAGGCGCCTGGATCAAACTGCAATCCATCAATGTGCATGCTGTCTCAGCATAATGAGGTCAACAACAAGATTACAGCAAATTTGGTCTCACTTGTTTATTCCAGGTGACAGTCACAACCCTTCAGGCAGTTTGCCAGCCCCAGGTGACCATGATTGACCAGTTTGTAAATCTACATTTCCATGTAGGGATAGGCGGTTTACTAATATTTATTACAAATACATTGGCCCGCACAGCTATCCCAACTACACTTCCTCACACCTAAATGATTCCATTCCATCCTCCCGGTTTCTCCATCTTTGTCATTTGTTCCAGTGATGCTACCTTCCACAACAGAACTTCTAGCATGTCTTTCGCTTTCCTCTGCTGGGTATTCACCTCCACTTTGTGGACATGGCCTCAACTCTGTCTGAAATATTTTCTGCACTTCTTCCCTCATCACTTCCCCTGCTCATGACTGAGTTCCCATTGTCCTCTCTTTCCAACCACTAACACTGAGATTCAATGGATCATCCTCTACTATTTCCACCACCTCCAACACTGTACCCTAATATATCTTGCCCTCCCTTCCCTGTAGGAATTTTGAAGGATTTATTCTGTCCATTACACACTGGTCCATTCCTCTAATGCCCCAACATTTCATTCCCTTTCCACATCACCTTGCCAAGCAATTGTAGAACCTACAACATCCCCTTTTACCTCTGCCCTCCTCACTGTTCAAGGCACCTTACAGGTGAAGCAGTAAAGTACTAATACTTATTTTAATCTAGTCTGCATTATCAGAATTTAGCCTCCCCTATACTAAGGAAAGCAACGCACAATGGGTGACCACTTAGCAGAACACTTCCATTCAGTCCACAAGCATGGCCCTGATCTGTTGGTTGTTTACCATTTCAGATGCAACATCTTCCTCCAGTGCTCATATTTCTGATGGAAGCCTGTGTGTGTGTGTTCCAATAAAGGCAAACACATATTGCAGGAAGGGTACCTCACTCTTCACTTCATCAATTTACAGCCTTCTGGACTCAATATTAAGTTCAACGGCTTTGGACCATGAACCCTCTGTTCCACTTTGATTACACCACCCTGATCCATGCCTCCCCTCCCACACCTCCATTTGCCTTTTGTCTATGACTGTCCCTTCTGTTCCATTGTCTCTTTTCCATCTTTTTCTACAGAAAGAAATTCATCATTTTTTCATGACCTTCCGGGTCTGTAGGAGAGGTATTTTGGATTTGAAACATTGACTCTATTTCTGTGGCCAAAGATGCTGCCAGACTTGCTGAGTTTCTCCAGCATGCTCTGGTTTTTAATTTAGATCTCCAGGAGGAGGAACTCCATCATTGGATAAGTACAATATTTCAAACATATCTTGCCAATAGCAATTGTGAGCATGTAAATTTTCAAAAGACGTGTTACAAATTAATGCTAACACCTTATCTGCATGTGAAAAGAATCTCATGCTTATTTCAGGTAAGCCATAAACCTATGTTTACCAAAATAGTGGGTGACACACCTTCGGCACATACCTACCATTTTGGATCCTTAGGGTGCCATTTCATGAAATGAGCACAGCGAAATCCAATTTGTTGCAGGATTACATTTTTTTGAATGTTAAAAAGCATAAATGAAATTATTGAAGTGAACACAAAATATTATTTGCTGAGCCAAAAAAATAGAGAATATTCAAAGTGCTGGCCAACCTAACAGAGAAAGTAACTGTTTTGCATATAAAGTTGGCAACTTGACAAATAAAACACCAAGCTGTTAAAAAAAGAAAGAGAAATGGAAAGTACCATTGTAGCTTAAGGTGAAAAGGTGATGTACCTGTTAGTGATCATGGCCTTAGTGGAAGCAGTAGTGAGACCAAGTCAGATTGTTCATGTTTTTGAAAAAGTTCATGTGGGAGGATTTGATTGAGGGGGAATCAAAGAGGAGCTAGCGAGAGGTTTTTAGTAATATCCCTGATTTGTGCTAAGTTAACTAATCAAAGAAGTTCAATGCCTACAATTGGCAAAGTGTGGTATTTTGCTCTGAAGAACTGGAAAGTTTATATTCTGATGTCCTTACTCAGCAGCAAGTAAAGAGATGTATAAAGGAACAGAGTCAAGCAAACAGAAAAAAATGAAAATTGGATCCTGGCTAGGATATTTACATTGTAAAATATGACAGATCTTCAAGGAAATAATGGCACTAAAGAATGTCATGTCAATCCATAAAAAGCAAAATATTCTATTTAAATTATGATGCACTATATAAAGCTTGATGTGAAGATGTCCCTGAAACTTGTACAGGTCTGCCACCTTGGAACTGAAACAATTGAGAACAATCCCTGTTATCTATTTCTGTCTCTCCTCTGCTGACCTGGCAGCCTGATCCCATTTTTGCAACAGCACATTATACAAAGGCTGCTGTGATAAATCTGATACCCAATTTGTCATTGCACCTTGAGCAGAAACAGCAGAGTTGGGCCAGCTAGTTGAGTGTGCACGGCTTTAACTATTTTAGAATAACTTCACAGCTTAAAATAATTTAGAATATAAACCATTCTCAGGGCATGCAAAGTTTTAAGAAAATAAATAAGGTATACAAAACTAGCAAAGTTTGGAATGATGACAATTGGTGTTCAGATTTAAATTCAGAACCGTACCCTGGGGAGATGAATATACTTATTATAAGTTCATTTCTTAGCCTTCCCGTGACTTCAGGTATTACTATCTTCTGTGCAATTTTGAAATGCAAGTGGATACAGAATCGCACAGCCTACACTTGATCATTACCATTATTAAATAAGCTGAGGATGTAAAAATTTTGAAGATCCAATACCAGCCAGAAGAGAATGGAAAATAAACAAGCATGGTTGACATCATATCATCTAATGAGCTAATGCACAGTGTCAAGCCTAGTACAGACATGAAGATTTTACAAATTTTAAAGCTAGGTTTTAGAAAGTGAAAATAAAAACAGAGCACATTAGAATCACTACATATCATGTGATATTTGACAGGATCAGTCCCAGATAACCCTGAAAAGCAATAAAATTTTAAATTAAATATGAACATCATAAATATGTGTGAAATTCACACATCTCTCTGATTAGGGATGGAGTCAACAGAAGAATGATAACATACCATCTGATTCACCTTGGACAAAGGAGACGTTGAAACTTAACTTATGTTAGATGAATGTGAAATGGATCTGATCTATCTTTCATTGTATTATTCTGAACCCACATCCAAAAGCAAAGACCTTGGCTATCTCAAACTTTCAAGGTGTGAAAAGCCACAACATGGCCCAACAGAGTATCTCATTTGGAAAAAGACTTCAAACTAGTAATATGTTACATTAGCAGACAACCATGTTTGTTGCCTGCTTTTAAAGTAACAGCAGAAACTGATCGGAGAGAGAAGCCTTCTGAAAGCCATTTAACCACCAGCAAGACATCTACAGAATCAAGGTTGTAAATAGCTGTGACTTGAAAGTGAGAGGACTCTTTCCCAACCTGTTCTATCTTCTGGTTCACCCAAAAGCCAACCTCCACCAATTCAAATGCAAATAGCGCCACAGTTTACTAAGAATATCTGGCTTTCAAGACCTTCACTCCAGTGAAAGCATCACCTCGTCTAAGAAACAACATGCCTGCTTCAAAAGACCAACTGAGACAATTACACCTTGTAATCTCATTGGGCTGAATCTTAATTTTTTTTGGCTTTGTAAATTTTTTCACTGCAAGGCTGAGCAGGTTTTTGCCTCATACAGTCAACTCAAACTCACCATTCCTGATTTTAAGGTGCTCCTTCATATAAGGGAAGCAGATTTCCTAATAGGCATAGGGAAATCAGATCAGTTGTACAACAACTGACACCATTGGGAAATATTTTGAATTCCAGTTTCATTACCTTCTATGAACCCATGTCCCCGGAACATTAGCCTAGCGTTCTGAATGATTAACCCAGTGACATTAACACTATACCACCACCTCCACCTAGATGTGGAGCTCAGCAGATCTTGGACACTTCTTCAAAAACAGAGAGAAGACAAATGCAATCAATTCCCATCTACTGCCTTGTGCATCTTAACAGCAAAAATAATACTTGTGCCAGACTTTAATCAGGAAACTTAAAAACCAATTTATAACAAAAGCATAAAGACACAGGTTTGGTTTTATATATTGCAGAGTATGCTTTAAATTATTTGTTTATGGAAATTCCCCTTATTCAGGATCTGTGATTATTTATTTTAATTATATTGTTTGTAAGTTTTGCTATGATGTGTGAAGAGCTAGCATAGTGACTGATATTTCAGTCTGCTAATTGGTAAATGATACCTCCTCACTTGTTGAAATTATGCTTGACCCTTTTTAAATTTCACTGAAAGAAGTATCAAAACTGTCTATTCCTCATTATAAGCATTGTGGGTCGATGTTCATCTGGCCTACACATCTGATAATAATTCAAATTTAGAATCTTCCCTGTTTTTTTTTCACAGCTACCACATGCCTACACAAGAATAATGTATTTAAACGGGTGAACCAGTAAATTATTTGAATACCACGGGGCAAAACTTTGGATTCCTTAAACATGTACCTCATGTGGTAAGATTCTGTTGTATCTTTAAAATCATTTGAAACATTTGGGCTGATTTCTGTCAATTGAAGCATTGAAAGTCGTGGTTTTATGTTGGGTTCCCACAGCATTACAAAATCTTTGTTTATGAACAAGAAAATTCTAGCTTGCTTCATATTTGTAACCACATTGTCATTACCACTGATACTATATCAGCTATGATAATTACCACTGTGACTTCAAGTTAAATAGACCAGACATTTGTCTGGTCTAAGGGGAAGATTGCCAAGTTGGCTCAGGCTGCTTGATGAAATTAGGTTCACTGTATTCAGCTTGGCTTGATTTGGCTCACTTTCATGTTAAATGTGAAAGAATTTGTGTGGTGAGGACAGAATGTGTTTTGGTGCTGAAGCAGATAAAAGTCCACTGCCATACATTTGCTCAAACAGCAAAAACATGAAAATTATTTACATCGGTTACTATGAAAACAGAGGCATCTGTTGAAATTTTTAAGATGTGAAATACGCTGGTTAAATTAGGGTGTGAATGGAAGCAGAAGTAACAAGCCAAGATTTGAAAAAGTAGGTCACTTTGGGTAAACTGCTAATTTGCCAGTGATTCATAGAACCCTGTCAATTTCACTGACATCCTAAACAATGGCTTAGTACATTTCTTGCTGAATTCTACTCCTATCATATAGAAGTTAGATTTACCACTTCTGACTGCAACATTAATTGCCAATCAACTAATTCTTGTTCTGCCAAGTATCCCCTTATTTAAAAACGAGCACCAATATTTATGTGCTATACCAAAATGAAAACTATTCAATGCTTTGAGTTATCTATGATACAGATTAAATGTGTGGAAACAATGTTTTTTCACTGTTGGTATCCAGTGGGCTACTAAATTATGAGTACACTTGTGCTGCGAAATAATTTCCACTGAAAATTAGATGGAAGAAGCCCAAACTCATTTCACTCACAGTTGTCAGAGAGGGACAATTAACAATCAATCAAAATGGGCTTCACAATAACCTAGTCTTTGGGAAAAAAAAATGTTAAATCATTAGGCACCATTTCTTTAGTGTGTCCAAATTGTATCATTCTCAAGGGGCTGAATTCTTGATGCTCCACCAACTTTAAAATTAATCGGATACTTAATGGCTTCATTAGCCTTGAGGGCATTTTTGTTAGTGGGTGCCTTGCCTCTGATTCAGAAATACAAATAGAAGATGTTTGATAATGATGCAAGAATAGAAAATGAGCCATGGAAATATATACAAAGCAGTGGCATCTTCGATGTAGGAATGTCATTCGTAATGAGCTGTTACCAAGGCTGGATTCATGAAACCTCATCATCGTACTAGAAACCAACAATTTGCATTTACACATTTGCACTTGCATTTATTGTCTCTAGGGTATTAAAATGATCCAAAGTGCTTGAGCAGAGCATTCTTAAGCACAAGTTGGCATCAAGAAGCTATTAGGATAGGTGTGCAAAGGCTTGATCAAAGAAGTAGATTTTAAGAACACCTAATCATGAGAGAGAGGTAGAGGGTTAGAAAGTTTTAGAAAGGGAGTACCGTAGGTTAGGAAGATTGAAGGTAGTGCCTCCAATGAGGGGGACAGTAGTATAGCGGTTAATGACAGAGCTGCAAACTATGTTCTGAGGACATGAGTGCAAATCACTTCATGGCAACTGGTGGAATTTAAATTTACCTAATAGTAAGTCTGGAATCGAAAGCTTGTTTCAGAAATAATGACCATGAAAAGCTCATCTGGTTCACTAATATCTTCCAAGGAAGAACATTTGCCATTCTTTTTGAGTCTGGTCAAACTTGACTCCAGACTCAAAGTAATGTAGTTGGCTCTTAATTGCCATCTGCTACTCCGATTCAAGGACACTTGGTGATGGGCAACAAATGCAGACCTTCCCAGCGAAGTCCACACACCAGGGAAGATTAAAGGAAAAGCAGAGTTGTGACTGTTTATATAACTCTGAGTTGTAGGTCTGAAAGGGATTGGACAGTTTGAAGGAATGAAGATATCAGAGATTTTCAATTATGAGTGTGTTAGCATGTGGGCAACTATGAACTTTTGATGAAATCAAATTGATGGAGGATGAAACAATGGGGAATTACAATTATTGAATCTTGAGTTAACAAAGGCATAACAGGGTATACCCATCACTATTTGTAATGTAATAACAGACCTAAAAGGCAGTATACAGCAGGTAGAACTGTTGCATACTAATATGTTTAATTTAGGTTTATTTAACTCTGCATGTTTTGTCCATCATCATAATATCACTGTTCGTCTCCTCAATAAATAAAAGAAGATTTCAGTTGAAGAATTGGACGGATCTGTCTTTATAAAGGTACAAGCCTTTATCAAAGTTCTTTTCAATTATGCCCTATCTATGTATATGCAAGAACTCATAATAATGTTTAACTTATCTACAGTTGGTCTAGGGTAATTTTTACCAGACAACTAAGACAAATGGAAACATCAACATTATCCATAAACAAATATATAAACATTCATTTGTACAGCCCATTACCATATTGAAAAGAGCTCAAAGTGTTTCATACAGTAAATTATAATTGTACGAACAATTACCATGATGATAAACATAGCAGCCATTCTGTGCTGATTTCTTACATACTGCCAGGGAATAAATTACAGACTAATCGGTGTTTAGTTACTGTAATGAAGGGAGGAACACAGACGAACACTGTCAAGACAGCTGTTTACCTTTTTTTTTGAAGCTATCACAGAGTCCTTAATGTCTAACAGAAACACCTGAGCTAGGAGCTGGGACTTCAGTTTATCACCTCAGTTGATGCAACATGAGACCCGAGTGCTGTAGACCAGTATCAACATAGGCTGCACCAACTTTAAAGTGACTCCAGAAAGACATACCTTTAAAGCTTCAAACAGTAACTATCTGGTGCTAGTGTCATCTTTAATATCTTCAGGAGGACCACACATGTTGTCAAAAATAAAACCACATCATTGGCCCGGGCAGAGGACGCTACGCAATTCAAGAGCTCAGCTTGATGATGGTCATGTGTTTAGCTGTCTCCAATTCTAGCAACAAGTCACTTGACATTGATTCTATTGCCATAGGTGAAAAACATTAACTAAGAGATGCACACTACTTCTAAAGTCAGTAAGTAACTGTGCCTTAACATTTCGTGTTGCTTTCCTGAAATGCTGGCAGTGGAACATGCCAAATGCAAAGTGGGTATAGGTGGCTAATGGTCACGTAAAAGTTTGTTACCGAGCAGGAGACCATGGCTGTGATAGCTGTGACAATTAAAGGAATCTTCCTGTATTCCAAGATCTTCAGTAAATTCCTAAGAATTGTGACAATACTATGGCTTCAAGAGATGTATTTTGTCCTTTTTCTAATGAATAAGTGTTGAGATAAGCGTAGTGCATGGTCTACCCAAAGCCAATAAAGTGAACAGCCTGGGATTTTTAAAAAATTGGAACAGTAGAAGCAGCCTGAATGAGTGGGGTCAAGCTTCCACAGAACCAGGATTTTTAGTTTTAACTTTCTACAGTTGCTGTGGTCTTGAAACTGGATGTGGAAGCTTTTATTCCTCTCTCTATTACATCTAAATGTTGGGGTTCTCTTCCTGCTGTTAGAATTGCACGTGAGACAATTTGTTTTACTGAATTTACCCTTGCCAAGTGTGTAGTTATGGCATGTTATTATATTGGAATAATTAATTAGTACTGCTTAGTATGTTAAGCAGTTTGATAGAGTTACAGTTAAGCTAATTCTTTTATTTTTATTTTGTCCATATTTTAACGGTCGTATAAAAATAAAATGTGTTCTGCTTAACGTCGATTCTGTATTCTGTTGAAAAGTCACCGGGCTTGAAACGTTAATTCTGTTTTCTTCCCACAAATGCTGCCAAACCTGCCGAGTTTCACCAGCAATATCTGTTTGTGTTTCTGAAACTGGCATATCTAAGCACTAATCTAATTTATGGCACTTTCAATGCTTTTCTGATGCAGTTCTGCTGGGAACTTGTTGGAGTAGCTGTGCACTTGATTTACCAGCCCCATTCCTTCAAATGTCCTCTGGTGTCCTTAAAATGTGAAATTCACTAAAATGAAGAACAGCATTAAAAAGAAGGAATTCCTGTTTGCCATGTATGTTGTACCTTTTGCTAAATCTTATTTGACCATTAATTTCTAGAGGCTGTATTTCAATGTGTATAGCTTTTGGCATCCAAATCTATGGCCTTCAATAACTACTTTATCAAATAATCAAGTTTACTTTAAGCTATGTGTAAAATTAAATGTTTAATTAAATTGCATGAATAAATGATGTCCATTAAAATACATTACTTGTTTTAGCACTCCACCCTTCCCCCATTTCCACTGCCCTCTGTTACTCAAAGAATACCAGGTTGCATTAGGGTTACATTGGGGTTGCAGTATGTGAATACAATCTATTAATCAAGGCTTCACTAGCTCCACAACTGGATTCTTATTATTCTCAAAGAAATGTTAACTGACAATTATGTTGTTTACATGCATAAGATGACCTCAAGGCCAGACCTCTTCCTGCCTCTAATGGCAAATGTTACATGAAAGCCTCTTTTTAAGCACTGTATGTCTGGCCAAGTTGGGTTTCGGTCCCACTAATTTGGTCCTATGCTGGAAACAGTGTGATAATTAAACATAACCAGTTTAGCCTGGCCACCAGCAAATATAATATGCTAACTCTTCATTTAGCTTAAAAAATGGGATCCATGCCAATAGCATTGTTTGGATAAATTACCCAAGAACTAACCATTGACGTTGAGTAATGAGGTCCAGCATATATACTTTTTTGTGCTGATTTGTGTGTCTCCCCCACAATATACAGAATCTGAAGCACTGGAGGCCAAATTTCAGCATTTTCTTTCATATTTGTTTTTGCACAACTATCAGCCATGCTTTCAACTAAAGAAAGACAAATGCCATGAGACACAGGATGGCTTTGAAGAACATTATTTCTGCAGACTATTCCCCAGCCACTTTAATAATCTGCCTTCCACATGTGAAGTCGGAGGTGGTTCTAAGGTATTTGGATAGGAAGGAAATATATATATACATACATATTAGTCTTAAGTTGCCTGCACTTGGTCCCCGGGGAGGCATGGCACAGAATATATGTTGTTGGAGGATCATGACAACATTATGAGCATAGCTAAGTATTGATATTGCCTTGGCAAAATACAAGGCAGTTACAAAGTCAATCTTCAACCATAGTGTAGATAAGTTCTTATCTTTGTTAACATTGATAATATATAGGCATACACATTAATAATTGAGCATTAGATGCAATGATCATACCTATTTTTAATAGTTCATTTAGTTCTGTTGTGTAATTTTCATGAGTAATAATATTGCAGAATCTGCCAAAATTTTCTACAGTTTCATGAAATGATTTGAAATGAATGTGTCAGTGAATAAAGTGAAGTGGTCACTGGGATAAAACTGTGTTTCAGTTTAGTCTTACAGAAATGTAAAATAGGAATATTTAGATTGATTCTCTTAAGCACATCAGCATGTGATTACTACCTCAGTCGGAGTCTGAAATCTATGTTACTTGCAATGTGAAACTATAGCTTCAGCCACCAATGGACAATTCTATTGAGTAACTGTTTTTGAGGCAGAAATTTGCCCCTCATTGGTGTGGTAAGAGTAATGGAGAGTATGGTGGAAATGAGAAAATTCTGGTTCTCAATTTTAAAAAAGTTTCCCAATTTCCCTATAAATGGTGACTTCAGAATCTCCACCTTGAATACTGACTACCTGATTTCCATGCATTTGCAATTCATTAAAGTTGGACTTTGCCCTACTTGTATCCCACTTCCCATACTTCTGTCCTTCATTGAGAAACTTGACAGCATCAATTCCTGACTAGTTTAAGCAGAGTGGGTTCCTAGTGATAGTAGTTTGCCTGTCATGACCATCATGTAATTGATTCTTCTGCACAACATCCATGGTCATCATCGACCTCAGCCCTCCAACCGCACAACTCTGCATCAACAAACCGCCAGCATCACCATATCAGTGTTTCTGCTCTCAGACTGACTCAGACTTCAGTCCTTCAATGCTGTACTTTGAAGCTGACAGACACCTGCTAATTGTATGCTTCTTTCAGGTTGCTTTACACACAGGGACAGCCATGCATACATCTGCACAGGATGTCAGCACATGGGCACATGCTTCTTCTGGCTTTTAGCTTGCTTTCATAGTCCGCACTCATTTTAATTCTTACTTGCTCCTAGGCTCTGTCTGCTTCACATGGGTTTCTTAACATACACTGAATTTAACACTGAGTTACAGTCTGCCAACTTCCGTTATTTAGTTTGCTCAACTAACAATTGAGACTCTTACAACATGTTTGCTTCAACATGGAGACCATGTGTTCACATCCCAGTATTATTGTTTTTTATTTTCCTTGGTTTATCCCTCTGGGTACTGCAGACTGAGAGACAGCCAGTCTGTGACAGTGAGGAGCAGTGAACAGTCAATTTATCAGTCAGATTTGGGTTGTGCCTGTCACTGCAGGGCACTTTATACATCGATGTCAAAACTTTAGCATGTTCCAGCAATTGATGCAGTAAACACATTGCATGTGCTTTGAGCAAATGCAACATGTGAAAATCAAAGGAGCAAAGTGAAAGGGACTACATTCAATCAGGGATACAGCCACAGTTAGTTAAGAGATTGGCTGGGTGTGTTGCCCATGCCCTCTTTTGGTCAGCTGGAAAATGCACTGCCCAACTCTGCCCAGTCCTTCCACAACTACCTCCTATCCTTGAAGCAGAGAACTAGCTTGCCTTGCCTCTGTGACATTTTCGTACACCGCAGTTTGAGAGGTAGGTGGTTTGTAGCGTGGCTTCAGAAAATGGCATCAGAGCTGTGTAAGCTGAAAGGCCTCACCAGTGACAAGCACTTCTGTCAATTCTTTGGAAACCGAGCTGGGTTTTGAGCCAGATATTTAATTTTATTTCAGTAAAACAAGAACAGTGGCCTTTATACAAAATAAGAAATAATAACTGGGTTGAAATGATGCCTTCTTTATGCAAAAATGCTTGCATCATCAGGTTCAAGAAGACATTATAAATCCCCACCTTCTGAGACTCCCTTTTTAATCTTGACCAATCACCTTTATAAACTCCCGTCCAGCCTATGTTTCAGTTTCAAAATAGTAGAGCTCATTAACTTTCTTGTTTCTAACATTGATGTCCTCCTAATAACTGCTTTTATTGTTTTCTTCATTTTCAGGCACTTATTCCCACCGATCTTCCACCATCTCTCACCAGAATTCTCACCTTATTGGAATATTTTATTTATCTTTCTTCCTTTAGCCTTTCCACACTCAGTTTGTCAGAAAGCTCTTGTATTAATTAGGCCTCTATCTGGCCACCAACATATCCTGATTCCTGTTGAAGGGCTTATGCCTGAAACATCGATTCTCCTACTCCTCGGATGTTGCCTGACCTGCTGCGCTTTTCCGGCACCATACTCTCGATATCAACATATCCGCCTACCAGATAACCTCAACGTTACCAAATAATCTCAATGTTACCAGATAACCTCAATGTTACCAGATAACCTCAATACTCTCTCAAAATTGCAGCATCTGCCTCAAATCCAACAATATGTCCTGGATTTCTACATAGATGTGACGGTCAAGAAGGCACAATTATGCCACTTCATCCTCAGGCTGCTTATGAAATTCAACATATCCATAAGGACCCTCACCAACTTTTACAGATGCACCATAGAAAGCATTCTATCAGGGTACATAATGGCCTGCTACAGCAACTGCTCTGCTCAAGACCATACAAAACTACAGAAGGTTGTGTGCACAGCTCAGACCATTACAGAAGCCAACCTCCCATCTATGGTGTCTATTTACACTTCTCTCTATTTACACTTCTCTGTTGGCAGCTAACATCATGAAAGATCCCTCTAACCCTAGTAATGCTCACTTCCAACCTGTTCTGTCAGGCAGAAGATACAGACGCTTGAGCACACGCCTCAAAGGTTCAAGAACAGCTTTTTCTCTGCTGTTATTAGACTGCTGAATGGACCTCTCTAACTTCAAAAATGTGGAACTTGCTAATGTTGATCTTGCTTTGCACACCTCCTGTGCAGCTGTAACTCGTATGCCTCACTCTGTCTAAGTACCCTATGATCTGTATGTCCTTGTTTGCTATGATCTGCCTGCACTGCTTGCAATACTAAGCTTTTCATTGTACTTAGGTACACATGACTACAATGAATCAAATCAAATCAAAATAATAGCCCTCAATGACTTATCTTTTCAGTTACCATTTTATTTTCAACCTTGTGTTTTCTGCGGTCCATCCAGCAACATAATTGTCTCCCCCAAAATTCTGACAAATTTTTCTATCTGGTCTTTATCTTCTTCTGACTATAGTCTTTCACTGAAGCTTTCTCCACATTTATCTCCTATAAACCCTCCCCCAATCCCATTACTGGTGATAGATATTTCAGATGCTTTCACCCATTTCTCAAAACTCCTTTCCTAATACCGTTCAGCGAATATAGTTTGCTACTGGTCATCAATCCCATAATAAAAAGAAACAGAAGACACAGATAACCTCCTAGAAATGTGAGAATCTATTGGAAAGGGAATTGAAGGAGATTAGAATGACCAAAAAGATAGTGCTAGAAGAATCAATTTACTGAAAGCTTATAAAAGCACTGGGATGAATGATCCACCTTCTGGAATATTAAAAGGAGAGACAGTGGAATTAGTGGATGTGTTTGTTGTCTTCTTCCTAAATGCTGCATATTCTGAAACAAATTGGATGATGACATATGTAACTCCAATTTTTAAAAGAGGAGAGAGAAAAACCAGTCAGTATAGATCAATGCACCTAACATCAATAGTGAAAAAAAAACACTGGAGTCTAAGATAAAGGATGTGATGACAGGAAACTTTGAGAATACCAATGGGATTGCACAAAGTCAACATTAGTTTACAAAAGGGAAATCAAATTTGACAAACCTACTGGAGCTTTTTGAGGGCATAACTAGGAGAACACATGAAGGAGAACCAATGAATGTGATGACTAACAGGAAACATTTGATAATGTCCCGATTGGTGGTAATATACTGGCATGGATTTAGAATTGGTTAGCAGATGAACAGTCAGAATAAAATGGTCATTTTGGAATGGAAAACAGTGACAAGTGGAGTATCACAAGGATCAGTGTTTAAGATCCAACACTGCACATTGCACGTCAATGATTTGGACGATGTAATATTACCAAGTTTGCCAACAGCACAAAATGAGATGAGAGTGTAAATAATGAGGGTGATATAAAGAGATTCCAGAATGATTTCAACAAGTTCTGTGAATGGCAAATACATGGCAGATGTAGGATAGTGTGAATAAATGAAGTAAAGTTGTCCACTTTGGTAGGAAAAACAGAATGCGGATGTTATTTAAATGGTGATAGATTGGGAACATTGATATACAAAAGTACTGTGGTGCTGGAAAAGCAAAAGCTCCTTGGATGCTGCCTGACCTGCTGTGCTTTTCCAGCACCACACTCTCAACTCTGATCTCCAGCATCTGCAGTTCTCATTTTCTCCCAAAGGTACCTAAGGGCCTTGGATAGCAGTCACTAAAAGCAATCATGCAGGTGCAGCCAGCAATTAAGAAGGCCAATGTTATGCTGGCAAGCATGTTTCAGTAAAAAAGCAAGGAAGTCTTACTGCAACTGTACAGGGCCTTGGTGAGACCATGCCTTGGAGTACTGTCTGCAATTTGTTTCCTTACCTAAGAACAGAAATAGTTATGGTCGAGAGATTATAGCGAAATTTCACCAGACTGATACCTGGGATGGCAGGTTTGTTGTGATGCGAGGTTGCATTGATGGGCATCTATTTACTGGAGTTTAAAGGAATGAGAGGAAATCTCATTAAAACCTATAAAATTCTGACATGGTGGAATAAACTGGAAGTGGACAACTTCATATCAATCCACGTTTAATGTGGATGGAGGATTTAAAACAGAGGGACATAGTCTCAGGATACGTAACAGGCCATATCATACTGGGATGAGGAGGAATGTCTTCACTCGAAGGAGGTGAACCTGTGGAATTCTCTACCACAGAAAGCGATGGAGACGAAGTCACAGAATACATTTAAGAAAAAAATAATTTTCTACAAGCTAAAGATGACAAGGGATATGGGAAGAGAGCAGAAGTATGAAGTTGAAATAGAGGATCAGCTATGATTATGTTGAATGGCAAGGCAGGCTTGATGGGCCAAATGGCCTACTTCTGCTCCTGTTTTCCCTATTTCTATGTAAATAGCTATATCTAAGAAAATATCTCATTCTTTGAAAATACTGTAAGGAAATGTCACACCAAAGAAATTGGACATGAATTGGAATTTCCTGCATAAGTTGAAATTCTGATGTGTGTAAAAAATCTGTGGTTTGTTTTTTTACTAAAATTATTTGAACTGTTTGCACATAATAACAAGTGGATAATGGAGTGTTGGGAGAGAGTGGGAGAGGGCTGTAGTTTAGCAATCTGGACCAGACTGAAAAACCCTTTTCATCTTTCGAATATTAGTTTTACTGTTGGCCTGATAACAACGACAAACTGAATTCATGGAACTATTTGAAAAAGAAAATTCTTATATTCTGAGTGAAAGTGACCCCAGTATAAGGCTGCATAAGACAGCAGTAAATTAGCACTTAACTTAATAACTTAATAACTTAATAGGAAATCCCTTATGAATGTTCATTTTGACAAACAGAAAAAAAATGTGGTGTTCTGCAGGGAAACTGATAATCATATTGATTCATAATTCTGTTCTACCCTCTCTGCCTTATATCTCCATTTGTTCCATTTGTTATTGATCCTCTGCTTTGTTTCATACCATCCCGGCCCCTCAGGTGCTCCTTTATCCCTCTGATAACACTTGTGTGACTTCTCACATCTCTGGCACAACCCTCTGTGGTCGTTTTCATATCTTCTTTCTAACGCTTTTTACATCAACCTTGTCTTCCCAGAACCACAACATGCTTCTTTATGTTTGTGTTCAATGACCCTCATACATCCATGAGTATAGTTTTCATATTCTTAACTCTGTTACTAAAGTGCCTCTAAGTTCCCGTCCCTGATTTGCAATAAAAGTACAAATTCACTGTCTATTTCAACATAAGTTCCAAGTCATGTCCTAACTTCATCTAAATCCCAGTTTCATGCAATGCCATTTTAAGTATCTCTGCTAATTCCTGCAGAAAACGAAATGAAAACCTGCTGCTTCAAGATGAGCTATACCAGTATCCTTCATAAAATGCATCTAGCTGATTCCATATTGTAAGACTGGATAACTAATCAAGAAGTCATGGGGATGTCAAAAATACTTTTCATACGGATGCCAGACAATGACTTGAGATTAGTATAACCATGAAGATTCATGCTGGTGTGAGGATTGGACACATGTAAAAGATTGAAGATCTGTATGTTGCCTGAGAGATAAATGAAGAATAAATTGTTAATAAAAGCTGCATTTTACTACTGTAATTTAATAATACAAACATCATTTTTGTTTCTTCCACTGGTTGCACTGTGGAATTTAAGCAGCTTTCCCCATAGCAATAAGCGGGGAAGCACCAGCAATTTAAATTCATCCTTCAAGTGATACATAAGCTTTCAAATCACATGAAGGTTATTGTCACCTTGAGAGAGCTACCATTGGTGTTACATTTCCATTATCAGAAAATGTTTAATTCTTTTAAATTATGAACTTTCACACCCCTGAGTCTCATGGGGCTGGAGTTTTCATTGGGCTTAGTACCATTTTGATGGCTTTTAGATTTTTCAGGTCCTAAAATTTTCATGTATAGTGTAATGCCATTTGCTCGATGACATTTGGTGATAATTCCAATACACCGATATGACATTGCACTGAAAATAGTCTTAGATTAATGTATGTTGATAAATTTGGTTTTGTTAGGCTATGCATTATGGTCAATGAGTACAATTTCATGTTTGTGCCATGACGCATAGAACAGTGGTTACAATGTCAAGGAAAACACAAGGAAAATTTAGTCCTTATCCTGGTAAATGTGACATCCTGTTATTGAATCAGTGCTGATGTAATGTTTATGCTTACCAAATTGAAGGTTCTTAGTAAGAATGAAACATTTTTCATTTCAGGCAAACAATGTCAGCATTAAGTACTCTCAGGGAAATATAGCTCAATTGGATGCAAATTAAAACTTGTTCTTCTCTTTCCCAACAGTTTTACCAACCCCTACAAAATATCCACTTCATCAATGTGACCTTCTCTCAGTTTCTACTCTCGGCATCCTGTGGTCTGTTTGAGTAGAAATTGCCAATTTAATTCTAAATTAGGAACAATTTTGTACTGTGTACCTAAGCCAGTAAATGAAAATGGATTGGGACTTCCCAAATTCATATAATGCAAACATAACATGTGGGACAGGAAGATTGGGTTTGGTAACGATTACTGGTTTTATAAACACAAGTTATGTGTGCACCACTGATCTTTTTGATGATGAGAAGATTTTCTTGAAGATAAGTAATTTGTTTAAAAAGGAGGGACTATGTTTTGTAATCCACAAACTTAAGGTTTGAAGTAGAGCAGCTAGGGTAACTGGAAACTAATTCCACTGAGTGGGCAGTCTAGATCAAGGTACATAGTCTAAATCTTAGACATGGTTCTTTCAGGAACTAAATTGGGAAACACTTCTGCACTCAAAAGGTAATAAAAGTTTGGAACTTGCTTCTGCAAATGTTAATGACTCAATGAACTGTCAACTATCAGCGACTGTCATAAAAACCAATCTGGTTCACTGATGTTGTTTAGTAAAGAATATCTGCCAACATTACCTGGTATGGTTTATCCCAATTCCAAACACAGCCTAAAGGGTTGACTCTTAACTGCCCTCTAAAAATAGCAGAGCAATCCACTCCATTCACAGGCATTTAGGAATAGGAACAAATGCTGGTCTTGTCAGCAAAGTCACATACTACAAAAGAATAAAGAAAAGGAAACAAGTATTAGGAATTAGGTTGAAAGTGAGGTCTGCAGATGCTGCAGATCAGAGCTGAAAATGTGTTGCTGGAAAAGCGCAGCAGGTCAGGCAGCATCCAGGGAACAGGAGAATCCTGAAGAAGGGCTTATGCCCGAAACGTCGATTCTCCTGTTCCCTGGATGCTGCCTGACCTGCTGCGCTTTTCCAGCAACACATTTTCAGCTTAGGAATTAGGTTGCAGATCAGCAATAACCACTTTTGATGTTGGAACAGACTTGAGGGACCTGGAGTAGGCCAGTTATTGGGGAGGAACACTTTGTCAGAAATTATGAAATAATTTTAGAGGATCTATATCTGAGAAGAAAATATTATTAAAAAGGCAATAAATAAATGAAGGTCTAATTGAGCTATGCTGTTAATTCAACAGTGATGTTAAAAAATCACATTTTTGTGAATGATAATGATTGCACACAGTTTGACAAATGGATATTACAGAGAAGATTATTTCCCACCATAATAAAAATGGCCCAAAAATTTCATAGGAACTACCAGAGAAATGGTCTTGGAAGTTTCCAATGGACTCCACTGGAATTATGATTCGGCACTTAGAGAAATATTGCCAAATCATAGGGCTTATTTAATTATTGATAATGCTTTTGGCGAAACCTGTCAGTTCAGCCACTTGCCATCTATGTGGAGAATACTATCATTTGTAGGATCATTCACTGAATTCTGGGAAATGATGTGCCACTAAATCAAGCATCACTGCTGCTTGGTCTTAATATTGTTTCCTATTTAACTGGTGAGAAAGTATATTTGTTAAAAATTAAGAGATACTAACATCTCAGATTTTTCCTTGAGGTGTCCATAATTTCTAATCTTAATAAAATTGCAGTTGTTTAACAGATAACCTGACTAAAGCCCCACAGACGTGTCCAGGAATGTAAGTATAATTCCCTAATTTTATCAGGTTTTATACAAAACTGCATTCTGATAAACTGCATTGCTTATAAAGCAGTTACCAGAAGTTAAACTTCAACAGCCTTACAAAAGTGTTACTGTAATTATACCAGAATAATTATCTTTTGTTAAGAAAGACTCATTATTCAGTGCCAAATCACATGTCCAAAATGACACAATATTGTTTACAGTGAATTATTTAAAGTGCAGTGGATGATGTTAACCAATGTAAAATCTCACAAACTATTGAGATAAAAACAACTAGTTAATGATGGCTGGTGATGTTCAAGAAAGAGCATTGGCAAAGGTACTGAGAGTTCTCAATATCTTTGCCAATGCTCTTTCTTCTGAGTAATGCAGTGAATCAACAGTATCTACTTGAGTCAACAAAGTACACAAAATCTTTGTATATTGGTTATTCTGAAAAACAGCCCATTCTAATTTTTGCATATGTCAAATAAGAGATTAACATGACTTTGTGAATGGAAAATCATGTCTCACTAATTTGACTGAGTTTTTTTGAAGACGTAACAAACAAGATTGATGAGGGCAGAGTATTAGATGTTTATGCGGACTTCAGCCAAGTGTTCAACAAGGTGATTGGCTGGTTAGCAAGGTTAGATCACACAGAATCCTGGGGCAGACTAGCCAATAGAATACAAAATTGACTTAAAGGTAGGAAACAGAATGTAGTGGTAGAAGAGTGAAGGTTCGTGACCAGTGATGTGCTGCAAGGACTGGAGCTGGGCCCAATGCTTTTCTTCATTTATATAAATGATTTGGATGTGAATATAGGGGGTATATTTGGTAAGTTTGTAGATGAGACCAAAATTGGTGTCATGGACAATCAAGAAAGTTATCTCAGAGTAAAACAGGATCTTGATCAGATGGGCCAAGGAGTGTCAGTCAAGTTTAATTTAGATAAATGTGAGGTGTTACATTTTGGTAAAGCAAACCAGGGCAGGACTTGTGCAGTTAAAGATAGGACTCTGGAGTGTTGCCGAACATAGGGACATTGGAGTGCAGATGAATAGTTCTTTGAAAGTGGAGTTGCAGGTTGACCACATGGTGAAGAAGGCTTTTGGCATGCTTGCCTTCATTGGTCAGTGAATTGAGGAGACGGGATGTCAACTTGTGGCTGTACAGGACTTTGGTGGGTCACTTTTTCAAATACTGTGTATAGGTTTAAGGTGAAGAGGGAAAGATTTCAAGGGAACTTAGGGGCAACTTTTTCACGCAGAGAGTGGTGCATGTATAGAATGAGCTGTCAGAGCAAGTGCTCAAGGTGGGTACAATTCCAACATTTATAAGGCATCTGGATGGGTAGAAAATAGGAAGGGTTTAGAGGAATATAGGCCAAATGCTGGCAGTGGCAATAAAGCTAACAAAGCTAAATCGATTTAATTCAAAGAGGACTAGATCAGATTGGGATGTCTGATAGGTCGTGAATGAGTTATACCGAAAGGTCTGTTTACCTGCTGTATGTCTCTATGACTCTATCAGACTTCTGAGATAAGTATACTTTTTTAAAATCAAATGTTTTAACTCATTTTTCATCCAAGCGGCTGTGGATTTGTTTGCTTTACCTTTCCCTTTTGTGAGAATGCACATTGACTGTATCTGAACCATCGTCTCTCTAAAGGTAGCCATTGTTCTGTGGTGTTTTTTCATAGAAACATAGGAATAGGAGTGGGCTATTCAGCAGTTCAAGCCTGCTATTCCATTCAATGTTTTCATGGTTACTCATCCTACTCAGTCCCTTGTTCCCACTTTTGCACCATACCCTTTAATCCCTTCAGCCCTAACAACTATTTCTTTCTTGAAAACATTCAAGTTTTGGCCTCAAGTTCTTTCTGTGGCAGAGAATTCCAAAGGCTCGCCACTGTCTGGGTGAAGAAATTTCTCCTTATGTCAGTCCTAAATGACCTACCCTATATCCTTAGATGTGACCCTGGTTCTGAATTCCCCAGTCCCTGGGGATATCCTCCCTGCATTTACCAAGTCTGGTCCTGTTAGAATTTAAAAAGACTTTCATAAAATCTCTTCATTCTTCTCATTGCCAGTGAAGATAGCCCTAACCAATCCAATCCCTCTTCAAATACCTGCCATTTCAGGAATCAGTCTGGTAAACCTTGTTGCACATCCTCCATAGATAGAACATCCTCAGTTAAGGAGACTATAACTGTACACAAACTCCAGGTGTGGTCTTACCAAGGCCCTGTACAACTACAGCAAGACATCCCTGTTCCTGTATCCGAACCCCGTCTCCCTGAAGGCCAACATACCATTTGTTTTCTTCATGCCTGCTGCACCTGCACACTAACTTTCAGTGACTGGTATATAAGAACGTCCAGTTCTTATTGAACCTCCCCCTTTCCTAACCTGTCACCATTCAGGTAATAATCTGCCTTCTTGTTTTTGCTCCCACAGTTGATATCGTACCTCACATTTATACACATTCTACTTCATCAACCATAAATTTGCCCACCCACTCAACCTGCCTGAATCACGCTGTATCCTCCTTACAGTTCATTCTCCCACCCCACTTTCTGTCATCTGCAAACCTAGAGATGTCACATTTAGTTAATATGTTGTAAATAAGTGGGGTCCAAGCATTGATCCCTGCTATATCCCACTGGGCACTGGCGCCCACTCAGAAAATGATTTGTTGCTTCCTTCTCTTTGTTTCTAGTCCGTCTGGCAGTTCTTTATTCCTGTCCAAACACTTCTCCCAATCCCATGCACTTTCCCACCAAATCATCTCTCTCGCCCAGTTCTGTTGTTCCCCCAATGAAGTTGGCTTTGTTTTTACTTTGCTCAAATGCTGCATTTCAAGTAAGATTCTGTGAATCCATTTTTTTTAGATTAGAATCAGTCTGACCATTGTGGCACAGACAGTCTCACACAGGGCAGCTCACATGTTAACTGCATTATCTGGGCTAACATGACACCAATTGTTAAAGTTCACTTGAGAATGTAACTTCCAAAAAGTTTTGCAATTTACATATGGAAGAACTGAAACCAACATGGTCATTCTAAAAGATGATAGACTTAACAAACAATCCAGGTCTTTTTCAATATATAATTTCAGTTACATCACATTGTAAATGTTTGCTATAAATAATGTGTCTTACGATCTTATATTCCACAACCATCTGATGAAGGTGCAGCGTGCCGAAAGCTAGTGTTTCCAAGTAAACCTGTTGGACCATAACCTGATGTTGTGTGATTTTTAACTTTGTACAGCTCAGTCCAACACCGACATCACCAAGTCATTCCCCCAGTTTATTATTCTTACTCTGGATTATTCATTGTTCTTTTCCACTGTCATCCTAAACCTATGAAACAATGATCACTGGTTCCTAAATGTTTCCCCACTGATACTTGAGTTACTTGGCCCACCTCATTCTCAAAAAGCAAGTTTAGCAATGCCTCCTTTCTCATTGGACTGGACACACTTTAGAAAATTCTCCTAAACACAATCTAGCAACCAATACTCCACAATCACCTAATGAAGGAGTAGCATCCCGAAAGCTAGTGCTTCCAAATAAACCTGTTGGACTATAACCTGGTGTTGTATGATTTTTAACTGGGAACATCTGCTCACCTCTGCTGTTTACACTACTGTAGTCCCTGTGCAAATTTGGATAATTAAAATCAACCCTTATAACAAAGTTAATACTGATTGCACTTCTCTACTTTTTCTTTATAGATTGTTCTTCTAATATTTTCCACTAACTGTTGGCCTACAGACTACACAAACATTTTAATTGCATTTATTTTTGCTGTTCCTTAACTCTAGCCAAATTGATTTTTGTCCAGGAACCTTCCTGGACAGTCTCTGCAATGCTTTCCCAAACCAATATCACCACACCTCACCATTTTTGTCCTTCCCTATTTTTGATTAATACCTTGTATTCAGGAATGTTTAACAGTCTATCCTGTTCTGCCTTTAGCCAGGTCTTGATCATCAGCACAAGGTTATAATTTCACATGGTAATCTGCATCTGCATCTCACCAATTGTATTTACTACATTCTATGCATACATATTCCACTATGATTTAGAATGTTTTAATTTCTCCTTATTCTGACTCCACCAATTAGCTTATTATTTTCTATTCTAATGTCACCTATGTTTCTCAGTACTTTGTCTACTCTGGTACACCTCTCTGATATTCTTTCCTGGTTCTCACACCTGTATGAATTAAGTTTAAACACTCCCCAATAGCACAATCAAAACACTCTGTAAACAATTCATTCCAACTTTGATCAGATGTGAGCCTTCAAGCTTATACAGGAGCTCTCTCCCCAAGAGGCACTCTCAGTGTCCCAGGAATTAAAAGCCTTCTATTATGATTTCTGGGCCTCTTGCTGAGATATTTGTGTCATTGATAGTCACAGGTGAGGTGCCGGAAGACTGGAAGTTGGCTAACGTGGTGCCACTGCTTAAGAAGGGTATTAAGGACATGCCAGGGAACTATAGGCCAATGAGCCTGATGTCGGTCGTGGGCAAGTTGTTGGAGGGAACCCTGAGGGACGGGATGTACATGAATTTGGAAGGACAAGGACTGATTCAGGATAGTCAACATGGCTTTGTGCGTGGGAAATCATGTCTTACAAACTTGATTGAGTTTTTTGAAGAAGTAATAAAGAGGATTGATGAGGGCAGAGTGGTAGATGTGATTTATGTGGACTTCAGTAAGGCGTTCGACAAGGTTCTCCATGGGAGACTGATTAGCAAGGTTAGATCTCACGGAATACAGGGAGAACTAGCCATTTGGATACAGAACTGGCTCAGAGATAGAAGACAGAGGGTGATGGTGGAGGGTTGTTTTTCAGACTGAAGGCCTGTGACCAGTGGTGTGCCACAAGGATCGATGCTGGGTCCACTACTTTTTGACATTTACATAAATGATTTGGATGCGAGCATAAGAGGTACAGTTAGTAAGTTTGCAGATGACACCAAAATTGGAGGTGTAGTGGACAGCGAAGAAGATTATCTCAGATTACAACAGGATCTTGACCAGATGGGCCAATAAGCTGAGAAGTGGCAGATGGAGTTTACTTCAGATAACTGCGAGGTGCTGCATTTTGGGAAAGTAAATCTTAACAGGACTTATACACTTAATGGTAAGGTCTGAGGGAGTGTTGCTAAGCAAAGAACCTTGGAGTGCAGGTTCATTGCTCCAAAGAAGTGGAGTTGCAGGTAGATAGGATAGTGAAGAAGGCGTTTGGTATGCTTTCCTTTATTGGTCAGAGTATTGAGTACAGGAGTTGGGAGGTCATGTTGTGGCTATACAGGACATTTGTTAGGCCACTGTTGGAATATTGTGTGCAATTCTGGTCTCCTGTGTATCGGAAAGATGTTGTGAAACTTGAAAGGGTTCAGAAAAGATTTACAAGGATGTTGCCAGGGTTGGAGGTTTTGAGCTTTTGGGAGAGGCTGGACAGGCTGGGGCTTTTTTCCCTGGATGGTTGGAGGTTGAGAGGTGACCATATAAAGGTTTACAACATCATGAGGGGCATGGATAGGGTAAATAGACAAAGTCTTTTCCCTGGGGTCAGGGAGTCCAGAACTAGAGGGCATAGGTTTTGGGTGAGAGGAGAAAGATATAAAAGAGACCTAAGGGGCAACTTTTTAACACAGAGGGTGATACGTGTATAAAATGAGTTGCCAGAGGAAGTGGTGGAGTCTGGTACAATTGCAACATTTAAGAGGCATTTGGATGGGTATATGAATAGGAAGAGTTTGGAATGATATGGGCCGGGTGCTGGTAGGTGGGACTAGATTGGGTTGGGATATCTGGTCGGCATGGACAGGTTGGACCGAAGGGTCTGTTTCCATGCTGTACATCTCTATGACTCTATGACTCTATGTACCATGTGACAGCCATGCATGTATCTGTAATATTCCTATTTCAATAAAAACTAGTGCGTGGCATAGAAGAATTCGGAGATTACTACTCCGAGATCCTGTTCACTAATAAACCACCTAGCTCCCTACATTTGAAAATCAGAATATTCAGAAAGGTCCAGGGTGAGGATAAAAACACACACCAAAAGACACACGGTCAGCAAAAACACGCAGCAAGACTCCTGGCAGAGGTCTGTACGGCAACCCAAGAAGACTCAGGAGACGATCCTCCCTGACTTGGTCAGAGACAGCCCTGCATCAGAGAGGAAGGAGATTGGTCCAGCTCAAACATGCTGATCAATGTAGATAATGTCCTTTCTAAGATGGATACAACTGGATAGAATGTAAATATTGCGGGAATTTGGGAAATGCTCAGTTATCTCATTGTATTCGAGAGTTTGGTGCTGGAAAAGCACAGCAAGTCAGGCAGCATCCAAGGAGCAGGAGAACCTGATCTCCAGCATCTGCAGTCCTCACTTTCTCCGAGTTGATTTCAACCTTACTTCGAAGCCTCTTCCAAGGATGCCTACCTTGAAGAAGTTCTCCTCCTCTCTCTACAAGCATCTCAGTGAGTATCTCTCTCTCTCTCTCACACGCACACTGCACCTCCCTGGTCATCTCCTCTGCCCTGAAGCTTTTCTAATACCTCATCCTGATGAAGGGCATATGCCGGAAATGTCGATTCTCCTGCTCCTCGGATGCTGCCAGACCTGCTGTGCTTTTCCAGCACCACACTCTCGACTCTGATCTCCAGCATCTGCAGTCCCCACTTTCTCCTACTTAGCTCATTATAACGTGGAATACTTTATAATAAAATCGATTTGATCCACAAACCGAATTCTGCGTCCCTTTGTCTGCCTCTCTGACAAGAGCACTTAAAGTGTTTTTAATCCATAAACTAGTCCAAATGCCCAAAGTACGGACAACTGTACCAACATGAAGAACAACTTTTGGCTGCTCCCTCTTCTCCAGCAAGATATTCTGCATTCTTGATCTTGCACTAGGGAGGTAACAAACCATCCTGACTCATGTCTGCAGCTGCAGAAATGATTGTTTGTTCTCCTACTGCTCTTCCAACAGCCAAAAGAAAATTGAAGAATGAGGTACAACTGATTACATTAAGTTGTTTTCTAACAACCCTTTACTAATAAGGAACTATTTTCAAATGTTTTCTCAAAAAAATCCACACACAATCCTACCTTTACTCTAAAATGCTGACTTTTGAAATAAGGTCTTCACAATGCATGAATGACTAGCCTTTTTGCTTGTTTCTATCACTACACAATTTCTAAGTTCTGTCTACTGTACTATTAGTGGAATAGACATATGCTGTAAACAGAAGGTCAATCTAAGTTTGAGTCAATTGAATTCAGTTCCATTATTAATCTAGGTGAAAGCTGCAGTTTTCGACAAATGTTCCACATTGTGTAAAAGCTCAACATTGAGTGCATTCAAATATTGAATATTGTATCTTAAAGATATTTGTTACAAAAGGAATTGTAGTTGTTTTCATTGCATTGATTGAATACTGGTTCTTAGATTAGCTCAGTGTACTTTATAAAAATTACTTTTGTTCTGAGGTCATGACCTGTGAAACACTTTGTAAATTTCTTCAAAATCTAGAAACGGTAAAGTACAATTTCCAATGAAGGACTGTATTTCAGGTTCTGTTGAACTGATAGGGTATTGAAGGAACTTGGAAGGAATTTTGTTAGGAAGACAGGTAGTGTTTCTGTAAGCGATAGTACAATGTTATTATGTAGCTTAGTGGCTGAATCTATCATATGGTCCAATTGTTTTATTCAATCTTAACATGCAAATTTGTAAATTTCCTAGAGACAGCAGCTGGGCTTAAACAATTGGCCTTTTTGTTTTTAAATGTGTCCATGGCCCTGACCCTCCCTATCCGTGTAACCTCCCCTACTACTCTCTCAGATATCTATGTACTTCTAATTCTGGCTTTTCGAATATCCCTGTTTAATTGCTCTACCATTGGCGGATGGGCCTTTAGTTATCCAGTCCACAAGCTCTGGAATTCCCTACCTACACCTTTCCACTGTCTACCTTTAATTCATGTCTTAAAACAGATGTTTTGACCAAATGTTTGGTCACCTTTTTTAAATATTTCCTTATGTGGGCCATACTTTGCTTTGTAGTGGTCCTGTAAAGTGTATTGGGGTGTTTTATCATGTTAAAGGCATGATATGAGTATCAGTTATTTTTGTTCTAATCATTCTTAAAGCTGAGAATAAAAGTTCACTCAAGGTTCCTGCTGCCAACAATTAATGATTGATCTCGGCTGGGAATTACATGATTTGGTAAGGGCAAGTTTAGCTTCATTTGCTGATTCCATACACTTTTGTCTAAGTTGAACACTGTCTAGGTTACAGAAGAAGAATGAACACTGGGATTAGGAACTGGTTTCATAGACCAACTCAAAAATGTTGCAATGTGGAAATTGCTTAAGCACTGAAATCCAATGCTGAACTCTTGACTAATGAGATTTACTATGGAAACAAAATACTCTTGGTTCAGAATGTGCACTCCAGGCATCTCTGTATATTGAAATATCTTCTAAGGTCAGGAAATTGGACTCCTGAATGGCTGGGCCTCCTTTAATGATTTGAAACATAATCATTGCAGATATACAATGTATGATACTACACCATCTCAACTCTCCATATTTACAAGTTAACTAAGTAATTTCATCTGATAGCAAAAATCTTAAGAAGAACGGTTATCTAAGAAGGTCAAAAATTTTAAATTCCTTCTTTTATACATTTCCAGATATTTCCATTTTATCTTTATATTACCTCTCTAATGCTACGACTGGCTGCATGGCTTAGAAATTACATTAGAAGTCACTCACTTTGAAATCCTTAGTGTTTCTTTGAGGGAAATGTCAGCTAATTAGCATACTCCGGATCCCTATCAGTACAGGAATTTTATATATGGACTGCAGAATAGCCATGTCATCTAAATATTTTTTAAGGGCTAGGCATCATAGAACCATAGACCAGTTAATTCAACATTTCTAGTGAAGGAAATGCTTAAGGGGGCATTTTCCAGGCTGCTATCAATATTCAGGTATAAAGAAGAGTTCCCACAACAGGTAATTAGCATGGTTTTAAAAGCAGTCAGTCATGCCATGAATTCTGTAAAACTGTTTTAAGCAAGTGACTCAATTAATGAATAAAGGATATCCATTGGATATAATATACTCACATTTAGCACATGCATCTGACAATATTCTACATCAGAGGCTTCTGAGTAACATAATGGTGCATCAAAGAAATTTTGCATGAATGAAATAGATTGATAAATGTATATGGCTGGTATTGTGAACAGTGACTTGTCAGGTTTTAGGATCTCAGCTGTTCTGCTATTCATGGCTAATGTTGAAACGGACAAATGGATACTGAAAGAATGTTTCTCTTTGGATTCGAGGTTAAAACTATGGGATAATGTTTAAAAATAAGATCTCTCATTTACAACAGAGAAAGTCTTTTTCTCTAAGAGAGTCATTACCTTATGGAATTATCTTCCTCAGAGAGCAATGGAGGCTGGGTGAAAGAAAAATATAGATGTAGAGATTAATAACCAGGTATCCCAAAGGAGTGACAAATGGCTACAAGTATTGGAAGGAGGTGAGGTAGACCTAATTCAAAACTGAGAAATGTCTATAAATTACAAAGGAGGTCAGGACCACTATAATATATGCAAAGTCATTTTGTCTTATCAAGAGATGATTCAGATAAACAAACAGAGTGGGAACCTGTTTAAAAGCACAAAGGGGACTTTACCAATTTAACACAAGCAATATGGAAACTCAAGTGATGTTGCAAAGAAATCATCACTATAAACATTAGAGTGGAGAATTGTTTTGAAACATAAAGAGTCACAATAATAGTGGATTGTGTGCCATGGAGAAACTGATAAGCCTTACAAACAATGTCCTTCAAGGAATATTTTGCTTAATGTTCTGTTGGTTACCTATGTAAAATCAGGTCAAGTAAACAAGGTTTTACTTCCAGCATACGTTTCCCACTTGCCTAGATTTTTGCCACAGTGTGTCTTTACAAAATCATGAATCCCTGAACATGGCAATTCTCTTCCTCTTGCATTTCTTACATGTGTTACAGAAGCAGTTGGTCAATTCAATCATTTAAATCAAAATTGTCTTGGAGAGTGTGAAACCCAAAGTTTGTGTATTAAGTAAGAACAGAAAAAGTTTTTATTTCAATTGCAAAGCTAGGGTACCTCTTTGGAGAGTTAAGGTACCACTTTCAATCTGGTCCAAAGCCACCTTTGGCAGAGGTAATGTGTCTTCTGGTGGAGATCAGATGCCCATTAGGGTAGGCCAGATGTTCGTTGGTATTTTAAAATTAAGTGTAAATGTACATTAAAAACTCATTACTGTCAAGATATTTGGAACTGTCAACAGACCATACAAGATTAGTTGTCAAAATTGTCAGAAATGTTGACAGTATCTTTCAAATGGACCTGTCAAGAGGAGCTGCCTGAAATATCAAAAGTATCTATCAAAAAGTATCTGTCAAAGGCAGATGACAAGCTGTCAAGGCACTTAAAAGTCTTACCTTTTAAATCATTTAAAAAGCTGTTTAAAAAATCTTTGCTATTTCTCTGTATCTGCTGAGATAAGTCTGAGAGTTTCCGTTACTGGATTTGTGTTGTATGAATGATTTCACAACCATTTATTATCACAGTTGAGTGCCTGAAACTTATGTTTGATTGACAGTGTTGCAGAAACAATAGATCACTAAGTAGTTATGAACTTTTTGATGTGGAAATGTGAATTGTCAGACTTGTTTTTTGTGATTGTGCACTGTAATGAAGTGTTTGTTGTTATAAAGTTTTATTTGATTGAAAGACTGCAACTGTAATGAATACTTTTAAATCAATGAGTGATCTTTTTTCTAGATATTGAAGACTGCAAAAGGTACTTATGACTCAATTTTACAGAATTTTATTTTTTTTCTCATCTCTGCATGGGTCTTGAGGTCTGCCCCTGGTGGATTCTCAATGAGTTTGCATGGTTGGTGTAAATGTGCAGGGTAGCATATGGATCCATAAATGAGTATGGGGTTAAACAGAGAAGCATAGGTTGGCATGGAGAGCACAAGGATCATGGATTGAGATGGATGGGGCATGAGGAGGTTTGATGGGTGAATGTTTCTTTTGTTCTTTCTATTTATTAAATTTCACAGAGGCAAGCCTTCCATACAATCCAACTCTGCACCCAGCAGTCCTTGCTCTTATTTAGGGTTTGTCTGGTTCATCTCCCAGCAAACCGATCACTGTGAACAGAACTCTGACCTTTCATGCTATTTTCTGCCACTTAGGGAAAACAAAGCTAGGAATCTGCACTCATGAGGTAAAAACAATGACTGCAGATGCTGGAAACCAGATTCTGGATTAGTGTTGCTGGAAGAGCACAGCAGTTCAGGCAGCATCCAAGGAGCTTCGAAATCGACGTTTCGGTCAAAAGCCCTTCATCAGGAATAAAGGCAGTGAGCCTGGAGCATGGAGAGATAAGCTAGAGGACGGTGGGAGTGGGGAGAAAGTAGCATAGAGTACAATGGGAGAGTGGGGGAGGGGATGAAGGTGATAGGTCAGGGAGGAGAGGGTGGAGTGGATAGGTGGAAAAGGAGATAGGTAGGTAGGACAAGTCCGGACAAGTCATGGGGACAGTGCTGAGCTGGAAGTTTAGAACTAGGGTGAGGTGGGGGAAGGGGAAATGAGGAAACTGTTGAAGTCCACATTGATGCCCTGGGGTTGAAGTGTTCCGAGGCGGAAGATGAGGCGTTCTTCCTCCAGGCGTCTGGTGGTGAGGGAGTGGCAGTGAAGGAGGCCCAGGACCTCCATGTCCTCGGCAGAGTGGGAGGGGGAGTTGAAATGTTGGGCCACGGGGCGGTTGGTTGATTGGTGCTGGTGTCCCGGAGATGTTCCCTAAAGCGCTCTGCTAGGAGGCGCCCAGTCTCCCCAATGTAGAGGAGACCGCATCGGGAGCAACGGATACAATAAATGATATTAGTGGATGTGCAAGTAAAACTTTGATGGATGTGGAAGGCTCCTTTAGGGCCTTGGATAGAGGTGAGGGAGGAGGTGTGGGCACAGGTTTTACAGTTCCTGCGGTAGCAGGGGAAAGTGCCAGGATGGGAGGGTGGGTTGTAGGGGGGCGTGGACCTGACCAGGTAGTCACGGAGGGAACGGTCTTTGCGGAAGGCGGAAAGGGGTGGGGAGGGAAATATATCCCTGATGGTGGGGTCTGTTTGGAGGTGGCGGAAATGTCGGCGGATGATTTGGTTTATGCGAAGGTTGGTAGGGTGGAAGGTGAGCACCAGGGGCGTTCTGTCCTTGTTACAGTTGGAGGGGTGGGGTCTGAGGGCGGAGGTGCGAGATGTAGACGAGATGCGTTGGATGGCATCTTTAACCACGTGGGAAGGAAAATTGCGGTCTCTAAAGAAGGAGGCCATCTGGTGTGTTCTGTGGTGGAACTGGTCCTCCTGGGAGCAGATCCGGCGGAGGCGGAGGAGTTGGGAATACGGGATGGCATTTTTGCAAGAGGTAGCGTGGGAAGAGGTGTAATCCAGGTAGCTGTGGGTGTCGGTGGGTTTGTAAAAAATATCAGTGTCAAGTTGGTCGTCATTAATGGAGATGGAGAGGTCCAGGAAGGGGAGGGAAGTGTCAGAGATGGTCCAGGTAAATTTAAGGTCAGGGTGGAATGTGTTGGTGAAGTTGATGAATTGCTCAACCTCCTCGCGGTAGCACGAGGTGGCGCCAATGCAGTCATCAATGTAGCGGAGGAAGAGGTGGGGAGTGGTGCCAGTGTAATTACGGAAGATCAGCTGCTCTACGTAGCCAACAAAGAGACAGGCATAGCTGGGGCCCATACAGGTGCCCATGGCTAATCCTTTGGTATGGAGGAAGTGGGAGGATTCAAAGGAGAAATTGTTAACGGTGAGGACCAGTTCGGCCAAACGAATGAGAGTGTCGGTGGAAGGGTACTGTCTGGAGAGGAAAAAACGGAGGCCGTGGTCATGGCGGATGGAGGTGTAGAGGGATTGGATATCCATGGTGAAAATGAGGCGTTGGGGACCGGGGAAACGGAAGTCTTGGAGGAGGTGCAGGGCATGGGTGGTGTCTCGAACATATGTGGGGAGTTCCTGGACTAGGGGGGATAGGACAGTGTCGAGGTAGGTAGAGATGAGTTCAGTGGGGAGGAGCATGCTGAGACAATGGGTCGGCCAGGGTGGTCAGGCTTGTGGATCTTGGGAAGGAGGTAGAACCAGGCAGTGCAGGGTTCCCGGACTATGAGGTTGGAAGCTGTGGGTGGGAGATCTCCTGAGGTGATGAGGTTCTGTATGGTCTGGGAGATGATGGTTTGGTGATGGGGGATGGGGTCATGGCCAAGGGGGCAGTAGGAAGAGGTGTCCTCAAGTTGACGTTTGGCTTCCGCGGTGTAGAGGTCAGTGCGCCAGACTACCACTGCGCCCCCTTTAACCGCTGGCTTGATGGTGAGGTTGGGATTGGAGCAGAGGGATTGGAGGACTGCGCGTTGTGAGGGTGAGAGGTTGGATGGGGGAGGGAGGTAGACAGGTTGAGGCGGTTAATGTCCCGGCGGCAGTTGGAAATGAAGAGGTCGAGGGCAGGTAAAAGGCCAGCGCGGGGTGTCCAGGTGGATGCGGTGCGTTGGAGGTGGGCAAAGGGGTCCTCAGAAGGTGGGCGGGAGTCCTGATTGTGAAAGTAAGCTCGGAGGCGGAGGCGACGGAAGAATTGTTCGACGTCACGGCGTGTATTAAATTCATTGATGCGTGGACGGAGGGAGATGAAGATGAGTCCTTTGCTGAGGACTGATCATTCGTCCTCAGTGAGGGGGAGGTCTGCGGGGATGGTGAAAACTCGGCAGGGCTGGAAGCTGGGATCTGGTGTGGGTGTAGAGCTGGGAGTGGAGGCGGAACCTGTAATTGGAGTGATGATGGGGGGAATGGGGGTGGATTCATGAGCAGGGATAGTGTTCCCCTCGGGGTTCTGGAGGGTAGGGATAGTGACAGTGGGGTCTGTGAGGGGCATGTCAGCAGAATGCAGGTGAATGGTGCTGGTGGGGGTGGAAGTGGTGGTGACAACGGCAGTAGGGGTAGCGGAAGTCATTGAGCATGTGGCATCAACGATGATGTGAGGGGCGGAAGTGATGTCACATGTGATGCATGAGGAATTGTGAGGAGTGGAAGTGGTTGTGGAAGTGGCCATGATGGGGGCGGAAGTGACATCATCAATCGGCGTGGGCGTGGCAGCTGCATCAGCCACATGGCTAATGGCGGAATCGATTCCGAGGCCAGGGGAATCTTCTGGAATGTTTGAGAGCCTTCCACATCCATCAAAGTTTTACTTACACATCCACTAATATCATTTATTGTATCCGTTGCTCCCAATGAGGTCTCCTCTACATTGGGGAGACTGGGCGCCTCCTAGCAGAGCGCTTTAGGGAACATCTCCGGGACACCCGCACCAATCAACCACACCGCCCCGTGGCCCAACATTTCAACTCCCCCTCCCACTCTGCCGAGGACATGGAGGTCCTGGGCCTCCTTCACCGCTGCTCCCTCACCACCAGACGCCTGGAGGAAGAACGCCTCATCTTCCGCCTCAGAACACTTCAACCCCAGAGCATCAATGTGGACTTCAACAGTTTCCTCATTTCCCCTTCCCCCACCTCACCCTAGTTCTAAACTTCCAGCTCAGCACTGTCCCCATGACTTGTCCGGACTTGTCCTACCTGCCTATCTCCTTTTCCACCTATCCACTCCACCCTCTCCTCCCTGACCTATCACCTTCATCCCCTCCCCCACTCTCCCATTGTACTCTATGCTACTTTCTCCCCACTCCCACCGTCCTCTAGCTTATCTCTCCATGCTCCAGGCTCACTGCCTTTATTCCTGATGAAGGGCTTTTGCCCGAAACGTCGATTTCGAAGCTCCTTGGATGCTGCCTGAACTGCTGTGCTCTTCCAGCACCACTAATCCAGAATCTGTACTCATGAACCAGGAATGAAAATTCAGGTCAAAGTCTGTAAACACCAGACAATGAGTGTTTTGGAAGATTAATATGTTAACCCAGATGAAAATCAATTGACATTAAAACTTTCCTTTCTTTCTCAGTGAAATATATTGGTATAAAATTAATGGAAATCCACTGAGTACATTTGAAAGTGTTTAGAATCTTATTGTTAGACTGAATCTTCATTCAGTTTGGGTGAAAGTGGATGATGTGGTGGTCGAGGGCTCCATGTAACTAACAATTGTTTCAGGTATGATGTGAAAAATAGGTACCTCACTCAGAAGTGGTGTTATATTCATCCTTATAATTCATGTAAATAAATTAATGTTTATGGCACCAATGCCAACTTGTTGCCAAGTCATACCTCCACATGTTACCCTGCGCAATTACACCAACCATGCAAACTCATCGAGAATCTATCATAGGCAGACCTCAAGCCCCATGCAGAGATGAGAGAAAATAAAATTCTGTAAAAATAATGTATTTCATGTTATATTCATTCATATATTTCATGCAAACAACCAGTTTATTATCAAAATTATCTCATTCAAGTGATTCTCCCCTTCTGAAAATAATATAGTGTACATGATCCTAGCATTCTGTACATGTATTGAGAGGTGTTCTGTTTAAGAATCTTAGGTCCATCTATCATACAGGGTACTCAGCAGTGAATGTTTCTCCAGACCATAGAGAATGCAAGGAATGGGTAGCCAGTGATAATGAATCTAATAGAGTGTCAGCTGAAGCTTTCTGAAATTGTAATAATTGCCCCTCTCAAGGTTTCTGATTCAAATCAAAGGCAGATAGAGTCATAGAGTCATTGAGTCCTACAGCACAGGCCTAAACTGGTCCATGTTGACCAAAATATCCATCCACGCTCACTCCATTTCCCTGCACTTGGCCCATATCCTTCTATACCTTTCCTATCGATGTGTTTTTTGAAATGCCTTTAAATTTTATTAATATACCCACCCCAACCACTTCAGCTGGCAGTTCATTCCATATATGTGTAAAACAGTTGCCCCTCAGGTTCCCTTTTATTTTTTCCCATTTAACCTTAAACTGATGCCTTATAGTCCTTGATTCCCCAACCCTGGAAAAAGACTGAGCGTATTCACCCTATCCATGCCTCTCATGATTTTATACACTTCTATAAAATCCCCTGTTAGTCTCCTATACTCTAAAGAAAAGAGTCTTAGCTTGTCCTACCTCTCCCTATAACTCACACCATTGAGTCTTGGCAACATCCTTGTAAATTTCTTCTGCAATCTCCAGGTTAATAACATCCTTCCGATAGCAAGGTGACCAAAACTGAACACAATACTCCAAATGCAGTCTCACCAACATCCTGCACAATTGCAACATAACTTCTCAACTTCGATACTCAATGCTCTGACTGATGAAGGACAGTGTGCCAAAAGCCTTCTTCACTGTCCTGTTTACCTGTGACTCCACTTCCAGAGAAGAATGCACATGAACTCCAAGATCCCTTTGTTCCACTACACTTCTTAAGGCCCTACCATTTAGGATGAAATTCCTACCTTGATTTGACTTTCCAAAATGCAAGACCTCATACTTATCTAAATTAAACTCTATTTGCCATTTCTCGGCCCATTTTCCGAGCTGATCAAGGTCCTGCTGCAGTTTTTGAGAACCTTCCTCACTGTCCAAAATACCACTTACTTTGCAAACTTGCCTTGTACATTCTCATCCAAATCATTGATATAGATAACAGCAGTAATGGGCCCAGCACCGACCCCTGAGGCACTCCACTTGTCACAGGCCTCCAGTCTGACAAGCATCCTTCCACTGTTCTGCTCTGATTCCTAGCATTCCGAATCAAACCCTGTCTTTCCAAATATGCTCTATAGTCTTGAAATCCTAGGGAAAAGGTAACCACCATTCATCCTATCTATACCCATCATGATTTTATAAACCTCTTCAAAGTCACCTCTCAACTTCCCACGCTCCAGTGAAAAATGTGCCAGCCTATCCAGCCTCTCTTTATAATTCAAACCTTCCATATCGAACAACAGCCTAGTGAATCTCTATTGAACCCTCTCTGGTTTAATAATATACTTCATATAACAGAGCAACTAGAACTGGACACAATACTGCAAAAGAGGCCTCACAATGTTCTGTACAACCTCATCGTGACTTCTCAACTCCTGTACACAAATGACTGAGAAATGAAAGCAAGTGTGCTAAATGCCCTTTTAACCATCCTGTCTATATTTTAAACATTTTACACAAGTTTGAGCACATTCACTTTGGAAGTGCATTAATACATTTGAAGAGGCTTTGTGAAAAGACAGATAATTCCAGGTACCAAGACCAGAAATTTAAAGAATGTATTGGCAGAATTGATCTCTGTCTTATAGGCTGGAATATAAAGGGCATAAATTAAATATTAAACCCATGGGAATAATAGGCTAATGTAAGGATAAGCAGTTATTAAATACAAAAGGTTCAAGTTAGAAAATCTCAAGCAAGCATTACACATTCATATAGAGCCAAATAACTTAAATTCTCTCGAGAAACACAAAACAATCTCCTGTGGCATTACCTGTGATAAATCAGGGGATACAATGTTTTGCAAGACAAGAACATTCCAGCATATGTAAAGTGTTATAGTCTAGAAAGACAGTTGACGAAGGAAATATGGTAAGTATCTTTATTCAGTCTTATATTTATATGTGGAAATAAATATTACAAGCATATACCTCCTAATTCATCCACACACAGTTTCAGTGGACAGAATGTAATGTTTTGATGGGGTTCCCAATCCCCCATGTCACTGTTGCGATATCCCCAACATTTCAGACGAGTTGCCCTGCTGCTGCTAAACTCTTGGAGGGGCAAGATATGATGTGCACTGCCATCCATGTAAGAGGCCCCACCTCTAATAGCTGCCAGCTAATCAGATAGCCCATAAAAGAGGAACCTCCTCTTTCCACCAATAAGAACACAAAAATCTGACATAGAAGGAGGAAAATGTCATTCACTGCTTCGAGACTGCTTTGACTTTCAGTGAGATCATGGCTGATCTTTTGCTTCAACATCATTTGTTGGCACCATCCTTGCATCCCTTGAAGTTTATAGCATTAAAAAATCTATCAGTCTCAGTGTTAGTCTTGAGTATGAGCCCACACAAACCTCTGAAGTAGACAATTCCAAAGAGAGGAAAGTTTCTACCTGAACTCTTATCCTAAATGGCCTGATCTTTTATTCTGAGATTGTGTCCTCTGGCTCTCCATCCCAAACATCTGAATGTTTGAAGATAATCACCTCTCATTCTTTTAAACTCTGGAGAGTAAAGACTCTGTCTCTTCAGCTTTCTTCATAGGACAGCCAGAGTACCCAAGGAATCAGTTTGCTGAATCTTTGTTGCACTCCTTCTGTCAATAGCTCAACTTGTTCAGTTCCTAGGTGAGGAGGGAAAAAACTGGCTGCACTTCTTTATTCACCCACCCCCTCAGTTGGATGCAAGAAATTCAATTAAAATGGACACCCTCACTTGTGGTAATTTTCTCCCAATCCAAATTAATTTATGACTTAAAAAGAATCAGTTAAACCAGACTTTCTTGAGTTAAAGTAAGAGTGAGTTTATTGGTACTAATACGCCAGAAATAATAATATCAAAACACATACAGATTAGAAATTAGGAATCAATTCGAAACAAAAAGTCCAAAGAAACATAAGACTTAAAAGATATATAGATCTGAGTTGTTCCTGAAGAGTGGATTTCAGAATTACATTGTGTGATGCCTATAGTGGTGACATTGTTGGGTCACAGTCAATTTCAAAGTCCCTGAGTTTTCAGGTTGGCTAATATTATTTTACTGTGTTTCCTTTTTGATGGCTTGTTAACTGGCTTCCTGTACCCAGGGCAAGATGGTATACTTTCTTTTCAACTTGAAGTGATTGGGTGATGAAGGCCATCCTCAAGTTGTACTTTCACAGCATGCAAGTTCATCTATCCATTGGCACCCACAGATCAGGTTTCTCACCCCTTTTTGTGTATTCTTGGGAGGGTAAAACATATCTATGTCTTTCAACTCATGTCCACAGCCTGATGTATGAACCACAGAGATGTGTCTTGCTGAGAGGAGTTAGTTAGAATGATTTATGAGGAAAGCTCGCTCGACCTGAAATGTTAACTCTGATTTCTCTCCATAGGTGCTGCCAGATCTGCTAACCTTCTTCAGCAGTTTCTATTTTTGTCTTTGACTTACAGCATTCGAAGTTGTTTTGGTTTTTATTAATTTGACATTTTGTGATCTCTCTCTTTGCAGTTGCTTTGGCACCATACAAAGTGTGACATTCCAGGGGTTCTCGCAGGGAATCTTTCAGTAATCAGTGAATTCCATTCTTAGTAGGTACATTTTTAGTAAAGTTTGGCTAATGTTCTTTGTTATAAAAAACATATGTATTGTCCAAACATCCAATATATGTGTAACTACTTCAGTTTTCTGCTTAGTTATCACAGTAGGAGGCATCAACAAACATGCTCAGCATTGCTCCAAATTTGACAGACCTTGTCAATTTACACCCAGGGGAGGCTAAAGTCCTTCTTATCAAGTGTTTTATTTTAATTAATCTGTTACGACAAACTTCCAGGGCAGGTGGGACTTGAATGCCTGGGTATATGCACAGTAGTATTGGCCTCAGGTTAGTAACAATACCACTGGCACAAGAGTAGGAACAATACCATTAGCAGAAAGTGAAGACTGCAGACGCTGGAGATCAGAGTCGAGAGTGTGGTGCTGGAAAAGCACAGCAGGTGAGACAGCATCCGAGGAGCAGGGGAATCGACATTTCGGGCAAGAACCCTTCATCAGTAATGCGGCTTGTGGGCCGAGGAGGTGGAGAGATAAATGAGAGGGAGAGGTGACTGGGGTAAGATAGCTGAGAATGCAATAGGTAGATGGAGCTGGGGATAATGGTTATAGGTTGAACAAGAGGATGGAGCAGAGAGGTGGGAAGGAAGATGGACTGGTAGGACAGGTTGGACCGGTGCCACGTTGGAAGGTTGGAACTGGGATAGGGTGAGGGAAGGGGAAATGAGGAAACTGGTGAAATCCACATTGATGCCAGAAACAGCATCAATGTGGATTTCACCAGTTTCCTTATTTCCCCTCCCCCCACCCTATCCCAGTTCCAATCTTTCAACACGGCACGGCCCTCATGACCTGTCATTTTCCAGCAATACCCCTGGCCTCAGGGTAGGAACAATACCACTGGCCTCAGAGTAGTAACAATACCACTGGCATAGGAACAATATCACTGGCCTCAGGGTAGGAACAATACCACTATCATAGGAACAATACCACTAGCCTCAGAGTAGTAACAATACCACTGGCATAGGAACAATATCACTGGCCTCAGGGTAGTAACAATACTATCGGCATGGGAGTAGGAACAATACCACTGGCCTCAGGGTAGTAACAATACTATCGGCATGGGAGTAGGAACAATACCACTGGCCTCAGGGTAGGGAACAATACCACTGGCGAGGGAGTAGCAATAATACCACAGGCATGGGAACAATATCACTGGCCTCAGGGCAGTAACAATACCACTGGCATGGGAACAATACCAATGTGCCCTCTACTCTAGGGAGAAAAGGAAAAATTGCTTTTGGTGGCTCTATCTCCTATTATCTTGGCTGGATATTGGAAAAAGTTTCCAATCAACAAGAATCTTATCTTGGTTAAATCTCATTGGCTATGATGAGATTTGCCATTGCGCAAAGCTAAATTCTTTTTGAATCAACCTATTTTAAAATATTTTGACAGAGCTGTGTAGCAGGTGGGACTTTGAGCCCTGTCATTTGATTCACTGCACCACAAAAGATCTGACGTGTTTCTTGTTGTGCTGAAGTAAAACCCCAATTGATGCCCTCCACCTGTACATGTATATTGAAAGATAATTAATATAAAACTAACAGAATGAATGATATGTTGGTGTATTGCTAAGGGCAGTGCTGTCAGAGGCTTTTGAAAAATATGTTCTTTGATAATTGATAGTTACATTCCTGTTTGCTGTTTATCTGTGCATTCCTGACTTACATGGCTACTGTCTTATGAATATAACTTCTTATACAAACTGGTGCATGAAAAGCAATGACATTTTCAGTGATGTATCTGATATAAGTAGTGCTATAAATAAACTATATGCCAGGAATTTTTATTTTCACTGCTTTTAATTGGTTCAACTTGCTCTTTGGATTGGATGAAATAAAGAAATAACCTGTTGAATGTAATGATTCAATCTTATTGGAATGATGCACATTAATATGAGGAATCCAAGTAGTCGGTGGAATGATGTCACGATGGTTAGCACTGCTACTTCACAGCACCAGAGACCTGGGTTCGATTCCTCCCTCAGACAACTGTCTGTGTGGAGTTTGCACATTCTCCCCGTGTCTGTGTGGGTTTGCTCTGGTTTCCTCCCCAGTCCAAAAATGTGCAGGTTAGGTGAATTGGTCACGCTAAATTGCCCATTAGGTGTAGGGGAATAGGTTGCTCTTTGGAGGGTTGGTGTGGACTTGTTGGGCCAAAGGGCCTGTTTCCACATTGTAAGTAATCTGACCTAGCCATAGTTTTAAAGAGAAGTTTGTGCTATTGTATGAATTTGTTGCCTGGAACTTCACATGGAGTCCAGGGGGATTCAAGAAGAAACTTTGTTGACTTCTCTTTAAAAACTTTAATGCGTAATAATTCAATTCTCACTGAAAATTATGAGTCAGAAAGTCTTAAACTTCCATAGTAAACAATGAACTCAAAAGATCTAACTTTCCTCCACCCTCCAGGATTTCTCTTTTTTGCACGAGTTGATGCAAGAACATATTACAGCCAGTGGCAACTGTAAGTAAGAATAGGTGTCCTACTGAATGGAGAATATAAAGCCTATAGAATGGGTGCCAGTTGGCTGTCTTGGAGCTTTGCTTGTTTCTATTGCATGTTTGGTTCTACATATAATAACTATCCTTGTGCGGAAACTTCTTCAATTTATTGGGCTTTTTATGTTCATTATGATCATCTGTTGCCAGTCAGTAGATGGCACTGAAGCGCAGCCCAATGTAGAACCCCCCACACTCCCCCCTCCAACCCTTGCTAATTATTCATTCCCTCCATCAGCCAGATACCTTGCCTGTACAGGTCCTATCTGTACCAACCTAACAGAAATCAGCATATTGTCATATGAAAGAAACTTGATTGGGAATATCATTTGAAGCTGGATCTTTCATTACATCTAAAAGTATTCCCACTGATTTTAAGTTATCTTCAGTAAGAAATTATATAAAATTACATCCTTTATGTTTTGATCAGTCAGAGTTTTCTTTTTGACCTTGTTTAGTCTTTGATAAAAATTCTTGGCAAAATAAAACTGTTTAGCTATCAAAGCAATGTTGAAATACGGAAACATTGTATACATCAAAGGGATGACTGAGGAAGAAAAAGCTGGCTGGCATGATTAAATTTCAAAAACATCGGTACATGTTGTCAATTCATTAATTTCATGCTGTTTGTCATTAAATGAATATTTGCAGCCTTTACTGCCTAAGGATATGTTTGATTTAAACCCCACCAAACAGGGCCATAAGCAGTAGATAGAATGTTATTCATCTATATTATTATTCAATACAGCTAAATACTGATAACCCCTGTATTCGCAACTTGGTATAGCAACTGCTCTGCCCAAGATTGCAAGACATTACAGAGTTATGAAGGCAGCCCAGTCGATCTCAAAAACAAGCATTCCATCCATTGATTCCATCTATATGTCTTGCTGCTTTCTGAAAGCAGCCAACATAATCAAAGACCCATCCCATTCAGTTGCATTCTCTTCCACACTCTTCCATCGGGCAGAAGATATAAAAATTTGAAAACACGTACCAACAAATTTAAGAACAGCTTCTTCCCAACTATCATCAGACTTATGAATGGACCTCTCATATATTAGAGTTGATTTTTCTCTGCACCTTCTCTGTAGCTGTAACACTATATTCTGCATTCTGTTCTTAATGTACTTGTATAAGATCTGAAAGGTCTCATACAATATAATATTTTTCACTGTATCTTGGTACATGACAAAAATAAATCAAATCAAATATATTTTTAAAAACTTGCATTTCTATAATGTTATGTTTTGATCACTGGACATCTCAAAGCTTTTTGAAACCAATGAAGTAGATATTGAAATGTGCTGACTGTTGTAAATTGATTTGTGCACTAAGCTTGGTTCCATTTTTCAAACTAATTTTACTTAGTAGTTTTAAGGTAGCTAATAAACAGAATACTTTCAAAAGTGAAGAAGGTTTGAATTTAAGGCCAAGAAATAAAGGAACAATTGTGACATGTGACTCTACTATGCTGTTAGATCTTTGGGGATGTAGATTGCTGGTAAAGTGAACAGAACATCAAACATAGAACTGTATAGCAAAGGAACAGGCCTTTTGGCCCACAATGCTGAGCTGAACAGGATGCCAAATTAAAATAATCCCTTTTGCCTGCCTTTATTCCATATCACTCCATTCCTTGCATATAATCATGAGCTTATCTAAAAGACTCTTAAAAGCCCCTATTGTATCTGCCTCCACCACTCCCTGGCAGCACATTCCAGACTCCTACCACACTCTGTTAAAAGACTTACACCTCACATCTCCTTTCAACTTTCCCCCTCTCACTTTAAATGCATACCTCCTAGTTTTAAACATTTCAACTCTGGGAAAAAGATTCTGACCATCAACCCTATCTAAGCATCTCATTACTTTAAAGACTTCTATCAAGTCTCCCCTCAGTTTCCACCACTCCAGAGAAAACACCCTGAATTTTTCTGGCCTCTCCTTATAGCTCATACCTTCTAATTCAGGCAGTATCCTGGTAAATCTCTTCTGCACCTTCTCCAAAGCCTGCACACCCTTCGTGTAATGTGGCAACCAGAACTGTATGCATTTATATATATATCACAAACTGAAGAGGTCCTAGTATGGATCCCTGCAGAACACCACTAATCATGGATCTCCAGCCTTAACACTACCCTTCCACCACTACCCTCTGCTTTCTATGGGCAAGCCAATTCTGAATCCACCCAGCCAAGTCACCATGGATGTCACGCATCTTAATCTTCTGAATGTCTCTAAATGTGAAATGCTGCCCCTTCATTAATGCAATAATGTTTCAAGTATAATTTAATGTTCTCTTATCTAACAGTAAGATTAGACAATAATGACAATTTAGCTTTGAAACAAGTTTCTGAAAAATCAATGATTTGACTCTTCATAATAAGATAATGTAAATAATGTAATAAAATAATATATGATCAGCATGGAGAAACAAAGTTATAGACAGAATATAGTATGGTCAATTTTGATTCTTGATCAATGAGCAATGAACAAGGTTCTATGAGGAAAATAAATTGACAAGATCTTGAATAGATTATTTGAAAAAAGCTGCATGAAATTTCTATCTATCTTCTTATTAATAAGAGCCTAGAAAACCTACATATCGTAAAATTTAATGGTCATAAAATGCAGTGGAGACAGTGTTGAAAGTGCGTTGCTGGAAAAGCACAGCAGGGCAGGCAGCATCCGAAGAGCAGGAAAATTGACGTTTTGAGCCACAGCCCTTCATCATGAATGCAGTGGTCTAGCAGTTGTCTGGTCGATGCTAGGGTGGATTCTGTTTTAGACCATAAGACCGTAAGACGTAAAGCAGAAATTAGGCCATTCGGCCCATCGGGTCTGCTCCACCATTCAACCCATTTTCCTAAAATCCTTTGATCCCTTTGGCAAACAAGAACTTATCTATGCCTGTTTTAAATATACTGAATGACCTGGCCTCCACAGCCTTCTGTGGCAATGAATTCCACAGATTCACCACTCTCTGGCTGAAGAAGTTTCTCCTTATCTTCTAAAAGGTCTTCTCATTACTCAAAGGTTGTGCCCTCGGGTCCTCACCTCTCTTGCAAACGGAAGCAACTTCCCAATGTCCACGCTGTCCAGATCATTCAGTATTCTGTAAGTTTCAAGCAGATACCCTGTCAGCCTTCTAAACTCCATCGAGTTCCAAAATATTACAGGGCTTCCAATGTGTGATACTGACCATGCTGGGTTTAAGTACAGGCTTCAAACGTGAACAATAGACAGTGCCTCATGTCGGTTAGCGTTTCACATTGATTTGATATGAACCAGCTTGCTTCTTTTGACCTGACACTCGAGCTAACACCTTCCATAAATTCCACAAATACATGTGTTTTCAGTGCAGGACAGATCCCCACTCAGGTTACTTAAAGCGACCATCAACTACTTTCAGGTTAGTTGCTGAGTGACTAATTTCTGATGTATCTGGCTGAGTTTATAGACATTCAATGGTTTTTCTGCCACTACTACAAGTTAATGAAATGAACAGGGAGTGCTGACCAACATGTTGAAGGCCAAGGTTCTGACTCAAGGATTCTGGTCAGACCATTTGCTTCTGTTCATGGGCACTGCATTTCCCAACCCACCCCTTTGATCTACAACCTGATAAAGAACAAGGCCAACACAGAACTGCTTGAGGAGGAAGAAGAAGGGGGAGAAGGGGTTTCAGCAAGGCACCTCATCCACTCAGAGGTCATTTCTCTTACCTTAACACCTTTGAGGAAAAGTGAACGTAATATCTCCATTGGACAAATGATGTGTTAACGGAAACTTGCAAGCTGTTTCAGGGAGACCTGTAACATCTCAGCAGGGTGAGGACAGCATTGCTAGTAGATATTCAGGTAACCTTTGCTGTGAATGTCTTCAAGTTGGAACAGGTGACATTTCCAACATCTCCCAGCTTGCAGTCCACTGCTGTTTTGTTTTCTTTTTTGGCCGGGGCGGGGGAGGGTGAAGTGAACGAATGCTCTCTATACCAAGAAAAGGGAGTACACAGCTAGAAAGCATAGATTCTGCTTGACCTTGCAAGGATAGAGCCCCATCCCACAGCAGTTACTTGATGCCATTGCTTGCATACATGCATCGTCATATCTAAATGCAGAATCATCCACTCCAGGAATGTGTGACCATGTGTGTGACCATGTTCAGCAAATTATGCAGATGCATTCCCTGTATCCTGGCTGCAGTCATGATGCCTTTACACTGCACCAGTTTGCTTATGATCAAAGAGGAGCCTAATAACATGTGGGCAGCAGCCATAGAATGGGTAATGCCAAGGTAAACATCATTAAGCAGACCAATCTGCCATTCTGCTGCCTGGCCCACAATGGAAGGACATACAGATTCACTAGACCATGTGCCATTATTCACCATTGTCTACTTCATCAAGCAGTAGCTGATCACCCTGAAGATACAGACTTTACTGCCAGGTAATAGATGAGAAGCTACTAAAAAAAAGGAGGAAGAGAGGAGACAAAAAAAAATCCCTTTTTCAGGCAGGCTGCCCATTGTCATCTTATTTAATTTTGATCAAAGAAACATCGCCATAATGAGCAACAATCTCGCACATTACCTTAATCTGTCCCTTACACACAGCATACCCTTGGTGACAGTGCTATAAAACACTACCAGCAGAGCCAGGGAGCTGGGTTCAATTCCAGCCTGAAGTAACTGTCTGTGCAGAGTCTGCACATTCTCCTCATGTCTGTGTGGGTTTCCATTGGGTCCAATGGCTTCCTCCCACAGTCCATGTTGTGTAGGTTACGTGAATTGGCCATAGGAAATGTGGGATTAAGCATAGGGTAGAGGGGTGAGTCTAAGTGGAGATGCTCTTCAGAGGGTCGATGAGGACCCATTGGGCTGAATGGCTTGCCTCCACAGTGTAGGGACTCTATTAAAACCAACGTTCTACCTGCCTTCTCTAGCATCCACTAAACTTCGGATGCTAGCTTTTTGTGATTGTACAAGGACTCCCAAATCTTTTGCTTTCTGTGGTCTTTCTCCATTTATATAATTTTTAGATCCTCTATTCTTCCTGCCAAAGTGCATAACCCTACATTTTCCCAAGTTATATTCTGCATGCCCACTCACTGAACCTGCCTATATGCTTTGCAGACTCTTGGTGACAATGTCACCACTTGCCTTTCACTTCTTTTTGTGTCATCTGCAAACTTGGTTCTAGTTCATTCATTTTGATCATCCAGGTCACGAGAATTCTAAATAATTGTGGTCACAGCATTGTTTCCTGTTGTACACCACTGGTTACAGAATGGCATCCTGAATTTGTCCCCTCTTATTCAAACTCTCTGTCTTCTATTGGTTAACCAATTCTCTACCCATGCTAATATATCACCTCCAATACCTTATCTTATGAAATAGCCTAAAATGCCTTATCAAACACCTTCTGAAAATTCAAATGTTTTGTATCCACTGCTTCTCCTTTATTTATCCTGCTTGTTACCTCCTAATAGAATTTTAGTAACTTTGTCAGGCATGATTTCCCCTTCATTCGGCCAAGCTGGCTCTGCTGGATCATGGCATATATTTCTAAATACTCTGTTATTACATCTTTTACAATAGACTCTAATATTTTCCCATCAGAAGGCATTAAGCTTAACTGGCCTATAGTTACATGTTTCTCGCATCCTTACCATCTGACATAAAACTGTTACATTAAACTTGAATAGGCTGGGATATGCCATCATTTACAAAGTTCTCAGCTGCATTACTAAACATGGTCTCAGTTATAAGCACTGTAATGATAGTCTTCATCACCTCCATGATTAGGGTGAGCATGTGTAGTCATGCCTATACCCTGATGGCTGTATATTGCTCCCTGTGTTTATGTGTCATCCCATCCTGCAAGAGAGAGGGAGGCCTAAATCAGTGAGGGTGCTGCAATCTCTTTGCCTGTAATGAATGAATAGTTGACAGAGTGTGAAAGCAGTGGTAAACATTTGACGGTGTGTGGAAGCTCTGTTTGTGAAATCTGAGTGGTGGTTTATAGAGATTGGAGTGGGTGAGAGTGAAGGATGAGGTGTGGTGAATTAAGAAGTGTGTGAAGCTTATTGTTCAGTCGTAAGAATATGATATTTGAAGATGCATTCACTGAACTTAACCAGTCACACGAAAGCAACTGATTACTTTCAAGACTGCATTCACCTCCTGTGGAGTTACATGCAATGGATCCATTGACCATCTGGGAAGATAAAAGTTTAATATTACAGAGGCTGAAGCTTTGAAATGTAAACAGTAGGTGCTGGAGAAGCTTAGCTGATCTGGCAGTATCTGCGAAGAGGAAAACAGAGGTAACATTTTGAGTCTAATGTGTATGAGATGCTGCCAGAGCAGATGACCATCTGCAAAGGCTTTTAATAGGTACCCTAGGACAAGGATTTATATTAGCATTCATTGCAGAATCACCCAGACTGCATTAAATTATCTGAATAAGTACTATGTATAGTTTTATTTTATCACTAACTGTAATGCAATTGAACTTCACTGCTTTCTGCTTCCAATGTCTTTGTTGTAACTGTATGGCAGGTCTCCTCATTCTTGATGGATAAAGAATCTTGCTCTGCCAACTTCATGTACCAGGTCTTTCCGTCCTACACCTGAAGATCTTGGAGCTGTCACGGCTCCGTTTGCCATTTGCTAGATTTTTGGCTGTTCAGAGTAGAGCCTTTAGGTACCCTCAGCATAAGCTTGCAGTGAGAATTCGTGCTCCCTTTAAGAGAAGAGAGATTCCTCTTAAGTGGTCTAACCTGACGGGAACCTTGGCCTCCTGCTGAGGTTTGCAGCCATTCAATAATGCATGGGACACAAGCTAGCCGACCTCAGGAAGTGTTGTGCTATCTGCATCAGAAGGTGTGAATGTGGGTTAATCACACACTGCAATCCATGCCCACCCCTCCCCACCTCGTTGCCACACCTATTCCAATTTCGCCTCTCATATGTGTTGAACGTGACCAACTTCAGATGTTGCACTTCAAACAGCACACTTGAAAGCTCAAAAACGTTTTTCAAAAAGGGTGGTGGTGATGTTATCTTAATCTCTGATGTAGAATCGGAAATTTACAAGCACCTGTCAGTCGGCAAACTTTCCCTATCATCAGTGATTAACCTCTAGTTAACCTTAGAATTTACAGCAATTAGCCTTTTTGGCCTTAAAAGGACAGATTAGCCTCATCACAGCTTCATCTTCGCAGTACATTAATGCATTAGACGTTACATTGCATAATGATCCTGTCCCTATAAAACAATGCATCATCTGCTTTACCATGAGCAATGACACAGGTGCTTTGCTAATTTCTACAAATATAAAAGCAATAATGACCAGAAAATGACATAGTCAGGTTGAGATATTTATTACTGTTTGAAAATTATAAGTGCTGGGAATTTTATGCAACATCTGCAAGTGTTAGAAATGTGAAAGAGGTCCATTGACTATCTGCAAAGGCAGGTTAATGTTTCAGATCGGTACCCTTCATTAGAACAAGACTTACATTAAGTATTCAATGCAGATTCATCTAAACGCATTACATTTACTGAACACGTACTCCCTATAGTGGCATTTTATCACTGATGGTAATGCAACACTTAAGGTAATTACCACAAATCTGCATTTTCTACATGTAATTTAACTCAGCAATAATGGATTGGCTAATGATAACTAAACACCAATTAAGGCAATTATTTAGGTGATAGATCTGAATAAACTAAATGACACACCTTCCTCACATTTTGAGAGAGAAGGGTGATGCAGATTGTTTTAGTACTAAAGTAAGTGAAAAGCAAGGAACTGTAAATGGAAAATTAGACCAGTTGGTCAACATCTATAGAGAGAATAAATGAGTTATGGTTTAAGATTTAATCCTTTAGTAAACATTCAAAATAATTGTTATTATGACGCCTCTGCTATCAATGATTTACATGAGAGGTTGCTAATTTTAGTCTGGACCAAGCATTTTTGGTCAACATCAGTGCTCAATTTTTTTCTTGGATTGCATAGATGATTTATTTCAAAGCAACAGACCTTTTAAACTATGCTGCACAGGCATGACCATGCAGTAAATTTAAGGGACTGACTTGTGTAAAGTCTGCAGTTGAACCTTCAGGTTGCTGCATGAATGTAAAGCTTATAGGGAACGTTGGTCTTCATTGAGAAAGGGGAAATGGCACAGCCTTTATCTCTCTGCCATCTGAGCAAAACCTAAATGTTGATTGAACTTACTACATGTGGGAAGATTCAGAGATCCTGAGCTTACAATGGAAGGGCTTCACTTGGATTATGGGCATGACCCAGAACCAAGCTGTAAGTAAGATTTATGACAAAATGGAGAAGCTGTTGCATATGAAGAGGATTTAGTTTCACATCAACCTGTGCACTGTAGCGTAGAAGAACTCGCTGCTTTCTAATGAACACCGATCTTTGTCAGTCATTTACATGAGAGCCTAGATTAAGCATTTGGTAACAAATCAGAAACTCGTACTGGATTTCAAAACCTTCAGAGTAGCTGACACATTACAACGAAATCACATCACATCAGAGCTGTCCACTGACTGAAGTTAAATGTCCTTTAAAGAAACACAGAAACTAATAGCAGGAGTAGGCTATTTGGCCCTTTGAGCCTTTCAAAATGATCATGGCTGATTCTCTATCTCGAAGCTATGTTCCCATTTATCTCTATACCTCTTAAACCTTTAAGATTTAAACAATTATCAATCTCATACTTAAATATACTCAGTGACCCAGCCTCCACAGCCTTCTGTGGTGGTAGATTCCATAAATTGACCATCCTTTGTGTGAAGAAATGTTTCCATGATGTCGACATGCTGGTGTTGGACTTGGGTGGACAAAGTCAGAAGTCACACAACACCTAATGAAGAAAACACTGCACCGGAAGAAGGAACAGTGCTCCAAAATCTTGTGATTTCTAAGAAATGTTTCCTCAACTCAATGCGAATTGGCCTGCCCCATGTGCTGAGACTATGACGCCTTGTTCTAGACTCCCAACCATGAGAAACATAATCCTTGGAACTAGCTTGTCAACTCTGTTGGAATTTTATACGTTTCAATCAGCATCATCTAAATTCTAGTAAATACAGGCCTAGTCCCATACAGGCCTTAGGATATACCTGTCAGTTGTGGTATCAGATAATGCAAAATTTCTGACTTTGGTTGAGTTATTGAAAGGACCACCCCTAGGCTGCATTTGCATTTGATATCAAAAGGATAGCATTTACATTTGCAGTTCCACAACAGGTAACCAAATTGCTCTCATTTCCACATGATTTCCACTGTTTTTTAACCCAAAAGTGAGACTCCAGTTCATTTTGGCTAAGTACGTTTTAAAATGACCCATAAGACTAGTTAGAGAATGGGTGAGAAGACAAAGTTAAAAATAATTTCATGTTATATTGTGCCTTTAACAGCTACTGACAATCCAAAGTGCTTCTTGGTAAATGAAGTACAGGGTATATTTGAAGTGGACACACTGTTCTGAAGAGGAAAACATGGCAGTCAATTTACACACAAAAAGTCACCGAAGGTGGTGGTGGAGAAGATAACAGTAAGGGCAAATAACTGGGTGAGAGATCAAGGTGATCTGCCTGCCTGGCTGTGAGGGAAGGCCACTGGGGGTGGCTGCTGAAAGCCACTTTCCTGCCCTTGTCTCTGACCCTTCTAACCACACCCCCGATCAGAAGACACAAATTTCACCATCTCTCCAAAGACTGAAGTGCTTGCAGTTGCAAGGCTTTTGGTTATGTAGGAGGAGAAAGTGAGGTCTGCAGATGCTGGAGATCAGAGCTGAAAATGTGTTGCTGGAAAAGCGCAGCACATCATGCAGCATCCAGGGAACAGGAGAATCGACATTTCGGGCATAAGCCTGAAGAAGGGCTTATGCCCGAAACGTCGATTCTCCTGTTCCCTGGATGCTGCCTGACCTGCTGCACTTTTCCAGCAACATATTTTTAGCTCAGTTTTGGTTATGTAGCCTGGACCTCCAGTGATGATTTCTAGGTACCAGTAGCTGCAGCCTCAAGCAGGGTGTAAATTCTTTGGTGAGGCTCCTGACTGGATGGGAAACTTGCCAGTTCGAACTTCGAGTATTACAGCTCGATCCTGCAAGTTCTCTCACTGACAGAGGTAGGGAGTTAGTTACACCTGAATGTGCCCACCCCCACACTAGTGAACCAAGCACCAAATCCTGGTTCCACAAACAACAGTGTAATTATGACCAGTAATCTGTTTTTGTGGTGCTGATTCAGGAGTAAAGTATTGACCAAGTAATGTCCTTGCTTTTCTTCAACTATGTGTCATGGAAAATTTTGCATTCAATTGAAAGAGCCCTCAAGAGCCTCAATTTAACACCTCATCTCAAAGACAATGCCTTCAATAGCATAGCACTCCATAGGCACTGCATTTGATTGCTTAAGGTCGAGTTCTTTCTGAAATTCACCCATGGGCCAGCATTTATTACGCATACCAAACGTCTTTGAACTGAGTGACTTGTTGTGCCATTTCAGCAGAGAGTTCAAAGTCAACAAGATTGATGTGAATCCAGAGTCTGGTGTAGACTAGAACAGGTAGGAGGGCAGATTTCCTTTTTAAAGTGTATTAATGAACCAGATAGGTCTTTACGACAACAGACGGTGATTACATAGTCATGATTTGGCCAGTTCTTTATTGAGTTCAAATTTCACTCTCTGCCATGGTGGCATTCAAACTTACATCCCCAGGATGTTGTGGTCTGGGGTACTGGGTTAGAGATTCAGTTACATTACCACAAATGGCACTGCCTCACCATGACCTGAGCTTCTCCTGACCTGAGACTGCTACCAGCTCAACCATGCAGGCTTCATACTGGGCCAAAATTCTGCAAGAATGGTTTCCGAAATACTGATTGTCTATTGTACTCAAATCCCATGATCTTTCAGAACACAGCCTTGTTAAACCTAATGCATGTGGTCTCTGGCCTCCACTTGTTTCAGCATGATGACTCCATATTGTTCAAAATTATTGTGTTCTTTAGGAATTTATTTTTATCAGGGCTTGTAAGGTGAGCTATTCCATGATCACCTCAGAAAGCAAGAATGGAAAAACATAATTTTCTCTGACATTCTTCTTATATCTACAATTCAAGTAAAGTTCACAAAAAACGAAGATTAATCATAGAATTGTAGAATCCCTCCAGTGCAGAAATGGGCCATTTGGCCCATTGAGTCCCGACAACCCTCTGAAGAGCATACCATCCAGACCCACCACCCTGTAAACCCGGCATTTAGTATAGCAAATCCTCCTAACCTGCACATCTTTGTACTGTGGGACGAAACCGTAACACCCAGAAGAAACCCACGCAGACATGGGGAGAATGTGCCAACTCTGTACAGACAGTTGTCTGAGACTGGAACCAAGTCCCTGGCAAAGGATTTTGGAGCTATGACTCCAAAATGGATTAATGTGTAATTTTTTTTAAAAATAGCCTTCAAATAATGGAGTCTGTTTCTCTTCAATAAGTGCCTTCCTGTTTCTTGTTTTCAGTGTCTGTGTACTTGGATGCCACTGGATTTATTTGCCGCAGATCCTCTAAAAAAGTATTCACCCTGACTGATAGAAATCTTTCTAAAGAACGGTATAGTAGGACACCAATGTAATGTTCAGTTTGTGCTGAAAACAATCTGGTAAAAAAAATCCCTAGGGAAAAGTAACTGTAACAGACCACTATCCCGTTCTCTTCAAGGGTTTGAAGACTTCCCATTTGGTTGTCTGACTTTCAATTACAGAAATATCCTAACACCATTTCAGCCTCTGATACATTTCAATTGATTGATAGTCCTTCCCTTTATGCCTTTGGAAAAATATATACAGTTTCAAAGTCTATACTTGCACTTGGATCATCAGAGATTGCTGAGAGTTTGACAAGAGTAACTCCAAGAACTGCATGTCCTTTAAACACCCAAACTACCGTGCAAATATAAGCCTGATCTTGACTACATTTCTTTGCTTCTGTGTTGTTTTTCACTTGTACATAAGTCTGGTCATGTTGCATAAATTGTACACAGTCAGTAGATTGAAATAGAGACAACTTTAATTGATTAAAGTCAAAGATGACAGACGTAATCAGTTTACTTAATCTGAACTGCAAACTCAGAACTAGAGAGTGAAAGTTTAGAATTACCAAATGCTTCAGCCAGAATAGAGTTAAGCAAAATTGTTTGTACCAACAGCCCATTAGACACTCCATCCCTGGGTGCTCACCTGCTGGATTGCATGAGCCTGCTGTCTCAGAGATGTCAGGCGAGGCCCAGGCCTTTGTAACCTGCTCGAATGGACACAGCAAGTTAACTGTCCAAGTAGCCATTCAAAGCAGCTCTCAAAGTTTGGACTGCAGATTATTGCACACGCAGTAAGTCATCCTTAGTTTTGAGCGCAGTTGTGGGCTGACGACAGGGAGGGTCTTTTTTTGCGAGCTGAGAACTGGGGGAGAGATTGGTGGCCCAGAACGACAGTGGTCAAAACCTATTCCCTGGTGCCCATAACATATCAGTTCAAGAAGAAAGACAACCACAACAAGGGATCCATTCTTTTAAGGTCAGTTGTGCACAACCTCTCATAATCCCTAATTCAAGATAAAATTAACTCAGATTTTGAAATGCATTATCTAAGCTGTTTGAATTTGTGTATCGCTGGACATCAGAATGCATCTGGAAAAATTAACAAACAGTGAAATTCACAACTAATCTTAGAGGAACTGTTGAGCGAAGTTCACAGCACAGAATCAGATAAGTTAATTGTTGTTTTAAGTCTGTCCAAGAGAAAGGTTGCAGTAGTGAGTACAGTGGGTTCCTTCTTGATTATATGATTTTGGAGATAAGTCTCTTGAATAAACTTAAAATATAAGCCATAACTATTAATTTAACCTGGGGCAGTGTTTGTAGAGGTATAAGACGGTGTTATTTTCTGGGTCTGCAGATTGTGAAGGAGCAAAAATGGCCTTTGCAGTGATATGTACTTCTTGTCAGATGTGGAAGTTTAAAGAGAGTTTAAGGGTTACTGCAGATTATATCTGCTATAAATGCTGTTGGATGTGAATCTTATCAGATCGAGTGGATCGGTTGGAGAGACAGATAGAAACGATGAGGAATTTGCAACAGCAACATTATGTGATGGGTGGCAGTTATAGGAAGGGGGAAAAGTCTCAGATACAGTCACATAGATGGGTTAACTCCAGGAAGGGTGAGAGAGGTAGGCACCTAGGGCAGGAGTCTTTTGTGGATTTACCCATTTCAAACAGGTATGCTGTTGTGGAAAATGTAGGGGGTGTTGGATTCTCAGGGGAACGTAGCACGAACAGCCAAGTTTCTGGTATTGAGACTGGCTCTAATGCAACGAGGGGTACGTCGGCTTCCAAGAGATCAATTGTGTTGGGGATTCTGTAGTCAGAGGTACAGACAGACGTTTCTATGGCCAGCAGAGAAAAAGCAGAATGGTGTGTTGTTTCTCTGGTGCCAGGATCAAGGATGTCTCAGAGAGGGTGCAGAATGTTCTCACTGGGGAGAGGGGCCAGCAGGAGGTCATTGTCCACATTGGAACCAATGACGTTGGAAGGGAAAAGGTTGAGACTCTGAAGGGAGATTACAGAGAGTTAGGCAGAAATTTAAAAAGGAGGTCCTCAAGAGTAGTAATATCTGGATTACTCCCAGTGCTATGAGCTAGTGAGGGCAGGAATAGGAGGATGGAGCAGCTGAATGCATGGCTGAGGAGCTGGTGTATAGGAGAAGGATTCACATTTTTGGATCATTGGAATCTCTTTTGGGGTAGAAGTGACCTGTACAAGAAGGACGGATTGCACCTAAATTGAAAGGGGACTAATATACTGACAGGGAAATTTGCTAGAACTGCTTAGGAGGATTTAAACTAGTAAGGTGGGGGGGCGGGGGGGACCCAGGGAGATAGTGAGGAAAGAGATCAATCTGAGACGGGTACAGCTGAGAACAGAAGAGAGTCAAACAGTCAGGGCAGGCAGGGACAAGGTAGGACTAATAAATTAAACTGCATTTATTTCAATGCAAGGGGCCTAACAGGGAAGGCAGATGAACTCAGGGCATGGTTAGAAACATGGGGCTGGGATATCATAGCAATTATGGAAACATGGCTCAGGGATGGGTAGGACTGGCAGCTTAATGTTTCAGGGCAAATGCTACAGGAAGGATAGAAAGGGAGGCAAGAGAGGAGGGGGTGTGGCATTTTTGATAAGGGATAGCATTACAGCTGTGCTGAGGGAGGATATTCCCGGAAATACATCCAGGGAAGTTATTTGGGTGGAACTGAGAAATAAGAAAGGGATGATCACCTTACTGGGATTGTATTATAGACCCCCCAATAGTCAGAGGGAAATTGAGAAACAAACTTGTAAGGAGATCTCAGCTATCTGTAAGAATAATAGGGTAGTTATGGTAGAGGATTTTAGATTTCCAAACATCGACTGGGACTGCCATAGTGTTAAAGGTTTAGATGGAGAGGAATTTCTGAAGTGTGTACAAGACAATTTTCTGATTCAGTATGTGGATATACCTACTAGAGAAGGTGCAAAACTTGACCTACTCTTGGGAAATAAGGCAGGGCAGGTGACTGAGGTGTCAGTGGGAGAGCACTTTGGGTACAGCGACCATAATTCTATTCGTTTTAAAATAGTGATGGAAAAGGATAGACCAGATCTAAAAGTTGAAGTTCTAAATTGGAGAAAGGTCAATTTTGACGGTATTAGGCAAGAACATTCAAAAGCTAATTGAAGCATACTGAAGCCCTTCTTCCTGAAGAAGGGCTTATGCCCAAAATGTCGATTCTCCTGCTCCTTGAATGCTGCCTGACCTGCTGCACTTTTCCAGCAACACAGTTTTCAGCTCTGATCTCCAGCATCTGCAGTCCTCCCTTTCTCCCCCTCAAAGATCAACAAGGCGGCCTTTGTGTGGAGCCACAGAAAATGGGGGAGATACTAAATGAATATTTTGCATCAGTATTTACTGTGGAAAAGATATGGAAGATATAGACTGTAGGGAAGATGGTGACATCTTGCAAAATGTCCACATTACAGAGGAGGAAGTGCTGGATGTCTTGAAACTGTTAAAAGTGGATAAATCCCCAGGACCTGATCAGGTGTACCCAAGAACTCTGTGGGAAGCTAGAGAAATGATTCCTGGGCCTCTTGCTGAGATATTTGTATCATTGATGGTTACAGGTGAGATGCCGGAAGACTGGAGGTTGACAAACATGGTGCCACTGTTTAAAAAGGGCGGTGAAGAAAAGCCAAGGAACTACAGACCAATGAGCCTGACCTCGGTGGTGGGCAAGCTGTATAATGAATTGTTTCATAGCTTGTACTTCTTTTGTTCTCTACCAGTATTTGAAAGTATTCCTTTGAATATACTTGCTCCTTTTTTAGTTTTCAGATGTCGGACATCCTTTGACCAACATTTTGAGTTTATTTAATTATTTAATTTTGAAATTTGAAGGAGTTTGTCAGGCCTACATTGGTACAAAGACCATGAATTAAAAATAAAGTTAATTGCTAAGTATATGGTTTGTCCATATGTTGTTTCAAATGAGGCTAATGTAAGTGCATAGTAAAATATCTTTTGTATTATATTTGTAATGAAATAGACACCAATTCATCTCTGTCCTAGATCTTTTGATTCAGAAATGTGAACCTAGCCTTTTGGAATAATCTCCGATGTTCTCAAGTGTAGCGATGCGTCAATCAAAATATTCACTTAGGTTGGGGAATGCTAACATCATTTTATAAACGAGTTTATTGTTGTTTTTTTATATTTCATTGTTTAACGGACTGTTAATGTTAAAATCTGGCAAATATTTGGATTTAGTTTCCAAATGGTACATTACATTTGAGTCATAGCTATACAGCATGGAAACAGACCCTTTGGTCCAACTGACCATGTCGGCCAGATATCCTAAACTAATCTAGTCCCTTTTGCCAATATTTGTCCCATATCTCTTTAAAGACATTCTATTAAGATACCCATCCAGCTGCCTTTTAAATGTTGTTATTGTACCCATCTCCACCACTTCCTCTGTCAGCTCGTTCCATACACACATCATCCTCTGTGTGAAAAAGTTGGCCCTCAGGTCCCTTTTCTTGTCTTTTTGTTCACTTTTTTTATGTCTTGGGGTGAAGATAATTCACAGTTGATTAAAATCATTCATTCATAGTTCTGCTAATAGCTCTGTGGCGTTAACCACTGACTAGCAAAGTCATACAGGCCAGGAATGTCCCAGGTTTGATCTACAGTCTGTGCTGTGTTAGTTACTCTCAGCTGGGGCAGTGGCAGGGGCACTAACATTGACCTCAAATGCTGTTGAATAGAGGGAAGCTGTCAGACTTCCTGCTCCTGATCACTACTCAGGATCCCTGCTGAATGTGCACTGGTGGGTATCAGATGAAAACCAGGTCAGCTTCTGTTGTAATTTGTCCACCACCCCCACCAGCCATTTATTTTTGAGTGAGTTTGATCCCTTCCTCAGATCAAATGACCTGTCAAAACTCACTGTTGATCCCCATTCATTGGCTTCTTTAGCAAAGTTCAAACCCATGAAAATACACCCCAGGAAAGAATGCAGATAATTGTCAAAGGGAATAGAAAGAAACAGTACTTGCACAATGTAAAGTAAGGTATTGCTTTTTTTGGGGAATTGTTGGTACAATCAACCTGTACTTAATACATGCATGCTGATCTTTGGATACTGTTACACGTTTTGAGCTTGTGGTTGTATTGATAGCCAATCTTTCAATTGTCCTAAGAAGGTAACGTTGGGACATTTTCTTGGGGGATTGTTTTCATAACTAAATGAATCAGTAGACCATTTCAAATGACAGCAAAAATCAACTATGTAGTATAGGATTGGATCATATGCAGCCTGGAGTGAGTAAACGTACCAAGACGCATGTCAAAAGTGTGATGGAATACACGACACTTAGCCGGCCTACTGCAACTTCAACAACACTCAAGTTTGACACATCCAAAACAAAGCAGCTACTGATTTGCATCCTATTGAGCACCTTCAACATCACTCCCTCCCCAATTGTGCATAGTGGCATCAGTGTCTATCATCTACAAGATACACTGTAGCAAGTCATCAAGATGCCTGCAAAATCCACAACCTCGATCATCTAGAAAAGCAAGGGCAGACGTTGCACTGGAACACCACCATTCATCATCCAGACTTGAAAATATATTGCCGTTCCTTCACTGTCACTAGGTTCACATCCTGAAACTCCTTTCCTAATAACATTGTGGGTCTACTTTCCCCACCAGGGACTGCAGCAGTTTAAGAAGGCAGCTGACCATTATCCTTCTCAAGTGCAACTAGAAATGGTAATAAATGCAGACCCAGCCAGCATCACCCTCATCCTGTGAATGAATAGAATAAAAATTCTCTTCCCTGAAAAATATTAATTATCTAATTGGGTTTTGAGCAACAATGCAGCAGCTTTCATAACTAATCTTTAATAGATTTATGGAATTCAATTTGTCATTGTGAGATTTGAACTCAAGTCCTCTATATTGCACATCCAATACCACAAGCATGTTGTGCTACAATAAGCAGATATGCTTTTTCATCAGATTATCTCCTCTCCCAAAAATATACGAAGGACATTGAAATATATAGCAATCATTCACATCTCAAATGAACTCTGAGTGCTCCTCAGTTGTAAGTAATTGCCATCTATAGATTTTGTTGAAAAGCAGAATACTTGTGAATGCAAAGTGCTACAGTGAGTCCTTCAATTAGTGACAACAATCAGCAATAGACCTGATGCTTCAGAGTTAACAGTAACAAATTAATTTGTGCCGAAGGAAACTTCCACATCTTGCAGTTGCTGAAGTTGGTCAAATTCCAAATTGTTTTACTACCGTTGAGCTTCCTTGGCACAGAAGACTGCTTTTCGAAAGGTTGGTTTGTCAAATCCTTGCCCTTCGTATTCTTCCAGAAAGTGTTAACATTTCAGCATTGAAATAAAGAAGAATCAGGCATTGATAAATGCATGTAGGCTTCCGAGGCATCAAGAGCAAACACTGCTGTATTTAATACTGCCCTTTTTTTTCCAGCTATCACTTACAACAGTGTATTCTACTCTACTGAATTGATAATGTTTGGCTAAACGATTCTGTCTGACATTAGATTTCATTAAGTGTAAATTATACTCCAAGGCCTGAGGCTTTGAAGTGGCATTTGAAACTATCATTGGGGACGTTTTTCTTTCTACCTGTCTACTGGCCAATAGCCCAGAAGTTTTAACTAATGGAGAGTTGGCATTCATGTTGTAATACAAATGTGAGGTCTGTGCAGCTTTTTTCTCCTTTGTGACAGTCATTAAATTTAAATGGAGATAGGAAATTGATCTGTTTTTAAGGGGGTTAAAGACCCTCAGCTAACTTAGGAGCTTTATGACCTGCTCATTATAGTTATTATATGCTAACAGAAGCACTAATGAGGAGCTCTAAAACTGTCTGTATGTGACGTCCATCATTTTAGCCACGAGAGCAGCAAGAGCAATCTAGATGAGTTAAAAAAAGGAGAAAATAATAATCAGTTTGAGAAAAATACTTAGTATTTTTCAACAAATTTTCCTTCAGATGATTTATCAAATCTGTTATTTGTACTTAATGTTTTTAGTCTTTAAAACAAATGTTTTTGACACAGTGATGGAGCCTGATATAAAAAAAAGTTTCCCTGCTCTGTTGAGGTTATGGGTTTGTGACCCAGTAGTGTTAAACACTTGAACTCAGCTACCTCATGTGCAGTGAGTTAAATTACTTCTCTGGAAACATTGACAAACTCTTCACCTCAGTCCAGGAGCGTGTGTGCTTTTGCTAGTTATAATATTGTAGTGCTTAAAGCCTAAATATGTATAGAAGCTTGAAAGAAGGCTTTAAAAATGACAGTAGGGATGCTTTTTCCTGTTTGTTAAAAATAACTGGGTGAGAAACTGTACCCAAGATGCAAGTTTTACCTTTAATAATAAATGACTCCTTTCTCTAATATTAGTACTGAATGAATCTTTTCACAATTCCTCATGGTGTCATTGTTTTCAAAATATGCTAACTATTGCTGTACCTATTGATAAAAATTGTATGTATCACCTTACATTTTTGTAATTAATTTAAACACGAGCTGGCTTATTTGAATGGTTGTTCAATTCAATCCGACGACTTGAACTTAAATCTCTTGAACTTAAATTTATTTTTAAATGATAATTCTGGCATTCTGTGTACTGCAGAAAATCAACTGTTGGCTAACTATGTCAGGTTAGCACTGCTGCCTTACAGTCCTAGAGACCCAGGTTCTATTCCACCCTTGGATGACTGTTTTTGTGGAGTTTGCACATTCTCCCAGTGTCTGTGTGGGTTTCCTCTGGGTGCTCCGGTTTTCTCCCACAGTTCAAAGAAGTTCAGGTTAGGCAGATTGCCATGTTAAATTGCCCATAGTGTCCAGGAATGTGCAGGCTAGGTGGATTAGCTATGGGGAATGCAGGGATAGGGTAGGGGTCTGGGTCTGGGTGGGGTCATCTTCAGAGGGTCGGTGTGTACTTGATGGCCTACTTCCACACTGTAGGGATTCTATGATAAATAATAAGTTATAAAATGAATAGCCTGTTTGTCCACATAAATTCAGAGTTGAGTGACCCTTGAAAGAATTTTCATTTTTAATCAAAAGTTCACAGTAACTTAGCAACAAAAAAGAAATCAACACAACTGCAAACATAACTGCATCACCTTTCTGAAATGATGTTACCACATAGAAGTTTTGTGGAAAAATTCCATGTCAACAAAACTGTGTCCCACAATGGAATATCTTTTCTTACATGATTTCTGCAAAATTTACTGAAACATTGTCATTCATTGCATTTTATTTCTCTGGTGTTATTCATCTATAGGGAGTCAGATGGTGCTTAAGAGCTAATTTCTTCGTTGATGACAAATGATGCTGTACTTCGCCTGTTTAGATTTCTTTAGCCTTTCTGACTTGGGTTACAGAGGTGTGTCATCTCCGATTACAGCATAGCTATCAATCTTAGAGAGTTCAAATAATTCTCCATTATCTAGCACAGCATAAGCCTATAAAGAAGACCACTGGAAGTTGATTGAATGTGTCTGCCTTCGATTACATATCAAGATATTTGAAACTCTTTTGCCATTACAACTTACACAAAATAGCAACTTTCACACAATATCATAGAACTAAAACATAGACATTTTTAAAAAGTATTGAAAGCAATACATTTTCATTGTTGTTGCTATCTGACATTCATTTTATTTGCCTGGTTGTGTACTTTAGCGGTTAGTGACTACATAGATATAAATGTAAGTAAATCAGGATGATGGCTTAATTGCATTAGATTCAGAGGTCTTTACACTGAACCAGAACGAAACATGTTAGGTTGCAGGGCAGCTGGACTTAGAGCTATAAACTCATCTTGTGGAAATAAATGGTGAAACTGATTGGTGAGATCTTGTGCAGGATATAGCAACTAAATATGTGCCCCTTCAAACATCAGTCTAGAGGTACACTGGTGATTGTTGGAAATATACAGGCCTTATTTGTTACCTTGTAGAGAATAAATCATTATAGAAGAGGGATGAACTGGTATTACATTTGAGTTTAATGCTGATGTAGCTATGCAAATAACAGTACAAAATTAGGATTTCTGACTCATGAGCACGTGATCATCGCGGTTATTGCATAACTGTTATTAGACAAGCTACAGACAGTCAAATTGTCTGGGTGGAGTTTAACCATTGCAATTTAATCATTAAGTTCCAGTTTATACTGGTTTAGAAAGAAATGCTACTTTTGTCCTTCAAACAAGCCTATTTTAACCAAAGGATTGTTATTTAGTGAAGAACATTTGGTGAAGGCATGGAGTTCAGCAGAGTGTAAAGTTTGTTTTAAGCAGTAACATATACACTTATTATCAACCACATGGTGTTACTATGTACAAATACAACAAAAATATACATTAAACCACTTTAAGTCACTTGTGTCAATAAGTGAATCCAAATGAGTGGAAAACAGATTTCTTAGATCCTGCGCTGTAGATGGCTAAATCTGCATGTGCATGCAACATGCAGCTAAATCAGGAAAGACTCTTAGTGATATTTTTCTTTTCCAGCAAAACTGGTTAGAAATGACCTATATTTTCCTTTGTAGCTTCTTAACATATATTGGAATAAACAAAAAGAACATATGTTTTGTATTTTGTAACTTTTATTATAAATGTCAGATAGCTGAAGGGAATAAAGTTAAAGTTAACTTCAAAATATTTCATGTCATAAAACCAATAGAGGGTAGAAAGCATGTAAGTAGTTAATCTGAGAATCCACAACTGTAAGGAAATCATATTCCTTATGTCAAATCTGCAGAAGTTGGGATTGTAATCCATGCTTCCAAAAGACTGTTTTTTAACCAAAACCAGTTATTTGAATTGGAAAGTTTTCAGATGTGGCTGAACAGTTAAACCTATTCACAGTCAGACATTTCTTTTTACATGTTTCATCTTGATATAACTTTATAACAAAAATACCTCAAATTAAAGAATTATGGTTTTGGTGAATAGAATTGTTTCCTATTTTATACACAAGAATACTGATTCCTACCAGATCTAATGCAATATGAATCAGTGCATTGCACTGATTGTCCCAACAATATCATTAAAATCCTAGCTTCAGAAGATTTAAACTCAATGTATTAGCAGAGCATTTAGTTTCAACCGATTTTCCTTTATAGTTCAATCATTACACACATACCGGCTGCTCAGTTTTCAGGAACATTAGGCTTTGGATTCAAATCAGTTTGAAGCTAGCCCAGTTCACTTAGGATCCTCAACAGGTGCCAGAAAACAAAAGTTTCATAATGTGCTCCTGAGTTGATTCATTTCTGAGTCTCAAAAGATTAAAAGTAAAAGCTAAAGGCAAGAGATCAAACTCATTTTCACCATGGTTAGTGCCAGTACAGCACCCGAGGCATCTGGCTGCACACACATACATTTGAGGTGAACTGCAGACATTTTGAATTCCAAGGTTGTACAAAACAGGTCACTGAGCCTCTCCACTCAATTACACCCGATAAGATAATGTTCTCTCAATTATCTTAGCAACAGCCAATTTTATACATTCTCTATCAGACTGTTGTGCCAGCCCTACTTGAGCAACTACTGACTTCCAAAGGATGGATTCTAGGTGACAAGATTACCCTCTGGTAACATGGCTGATATCTTTGGTGCACAACCTATGCACAACATGTGCAGCGTGCAGAGAATGAAAACTCTGCTTCCACATGAACTGGGATAGACTAAAACAATGGTGCCACCCTTTGTGTGGAGTTTGCACATTTTCCCCCTGTCTATGTGGGATTTCTCTGGGTGCTCATGTTTCCTCCCACAGTCCAAAGATGTGCAGTTTAGGTCGATTGACCATGTTAAATTTCCTATAGTATCTGGGGATACGCAGGCTAGGTGGATTGGCCATGGGAAAAGCAGGATTAGAGGGATAGAGTAGGGAGGTAGGTCTGGGTTGGATGCTCTTAGGAAGGTCAGTGTTGACTTGGTGGACTGAATAGCCTGCTTCCACACTGAAGGGATTCAATGATTCTATGATTCTATGGTACAATAACACTTCCATTACCTGGGCCACTCAGGAGGCTGGCCTTGATAGAACAGGTGTTAGGATCATAGTGGTCTGCTGGATGTACCCAATCTTGGTACCTGGATGGAACTACTCTTGCCAACAGTCATATGATGAACTCTTTATTTTAGTGCTGGCTGAATCTGGAAATTGCACTGTGTAATTGAAAATTTTTAAAAAATGATCAAGTGTCTTCCACAACTTGTCAAATTTTAATCCCCCCTCTTTCAGTCATTCAAGAGATAACAAAGTACTTTTTAAAGTATATTTACTGTTTTAATGCAGGAATTGTGACAGTTTGCAAAACAAAAATGCCCTACAACAATAATAGAATAAAAAGCAGATCATATATATATATTTATATATATATATATATATATAAAATACAGTAAGTGCTGGTTCAGCAGTTTTGCCCAATGCAATGTGATCATATGAATTATTATGACTGTGGTAATTGTGGACTATCAATTTTCAAATTCAATCTATGGATTCTTGTCCGGAGACCTTTCTTGGATTAAAATGATTTTAAAAAGTTATGAAATTCTGACCTATGTTTAGCTGCTGTGACCACCAGGTCACAGATTGAGATAGACACAGGAAATCAATGTCAAATAGATGAAATGATCTTAACCTAGTCAATCTCTCCTCATTCAGCCCTGCCATCTCTGGAATCAGCTGGTAATTAAAAAAATGCTTTTGACATTCAATGGAGATCAAGCGTTCCAGTGGAAAAACATTTTTAAAACTGTTTTACTGTATCTAAACAGTGACATCTAATCAGATTGCTTTGTGAAATATTTAGTATCTACAAGTCACTGACACACCCAAGAATTGAGTTGAGAAGTATGAAACCAAAAATTGTGAATAATTGTTATTAGAGCATTTTCCTAATGTCATTGTTCTTCAATTAAAGATCCTTTAAGCAATAATGAGCAGGATTTTTAAACTGGTGCTGCTTGTTAATTGATCAAAGCAATAGTAAATTGAAAAGGCTTGACATCATAGTTTCTGCCTCTCTCCTTGAAAGATCCATTGAAGACAACTGCTCAATGGCCAATATTTTGTCATTTTACAAATATTTCAGTATGTCTCATTTTTACCTTGTAAACTTAGTAGAGTATTTACTCCTTATGTTCTTTATGGAGTATTAATATTTGAACTTTGATCATATGAATGGCATAAAAACAGCTACAAATGAAAGAAGAAATTCATAATTTGCAGGTTTGAAATTGCATAATTTGAAATGTGATAAGATCAACTTCTGCTGCATATGATTTCTGATATGAAGGCTATACCTGTGTTAGAGAGAAGAAGGTTGAGAGGTGACTTAATTGAGACATATAAGATAATCAAAGGGTTAGATAGGGTGGACAGTGAGAGCCTTTTCCTCAGACGGTGATAGCTAGCATGAGGGGACACAGCTTTAAATTGAGGGGCAACAAATGTAGGACAGATGTCAGAGGTAGCTTTTCTTTACTCAGAGAATAGTAGGGGTGTGGAATGGTCTGTCTGCAACAATCATAGACTCGCCAACTTTAAGGGCATTTCGATGGTCATTGGATAGATAATATGGATGATAATGGAATAGTGTAGGTTAGATGGGCTTCAGATTGGTTTCACAGGTTGGCGCAACATCGAGGGCTGAAAGGCTGAGCTGTAATGTTTTGTGTTCCATAAATGTTTAAGATCATAGCTGTGTATAAAATGCAAATCATTGTCCACTAATTTAATTGAATATTATGGGAGAAATTAAATATACTATGAAAACTGATTGAATTAGAAAACAGGTGTTATATCTTTGTGTCCTTCAAAAGGTGCTTCATTTGTATTTGATGCATTTTTAGCATTCTCTGCCATTTATTAATTTACACAAAATAATGTTTGTTACCTTCTTGTCACATTTGTTCAAAATCTCTACCAGAAATAAGCTTATTTTCACTGTTTTGTTCTTCTAGCTCAGGAAGCTAGACCAATGATTATAACCTTCCATTTAGGATCAACATGGCAACACAAATCAGCAATGGTGCTTCAAATTCAAAGTCCTTTAGAAATAGAAATGTAGGACAAGAGTATCCCACCCTGGACATGGCAAGGAAGGTGATGAAAAGGCACATAATTGGGCAAATTGGGCCTGGAAGCATAAAGGTGTATGAAAGATGATGTGTCCATTTTACGTGAGCAGGAAGTGCAAAAGACAGGAGTTAGGGAAGATGAGGTGACTGAGAGTTGTTGAGTGGAGATGCTGCATGTAATAGTGGAAGTTGTACTACATAAGCCTTGATGAGAGATGTGTGCAGAGTTAGGGTGAAGAGTGGTGGCCCTGTGACATTGATATTGTAAAGAGAAATTAGGGGCCCTTACCCTGTGGAGCACAGAAGATCATTTACCTTCTTCCTGTACTGCTTGGTATTGTGTTTGACTCTGGACACCTTACTGATCCAGGCTGCTCTCTCTGTCCTGGCAGTGTGACCTCATTTGGTGGTCTGGAGGAAACTTCTCTTGAGTATCCCATTCATGAGTATCTCTGTCTATGAAATAAGTTACTAGCTTTCCTTCCTAGGCGATGTCCTCAGGTTGGAGACTCCCAACATCACTCTGAGAGACAATTTCTACTTGTAGTGTCTGAAATGCTGTGGATCTGGTGTTTAAAGCACCAGCAGTGTGAAAGTCTCAAAGCGTTGGCAAGGGCAAGCATTTCAGTTTCTCCTGATGTACAAGTGCACAGGACTGGCACCGTAGAGATCAGATGAATGAGTTGAAGAGTAGATAGTTGCATGAGGCACCATGAGGCATGCCAGACCTCTCACTCAGAAACTTCACCAAAAACAGGGAAAATTGAGCCCAATGAGTTCCAGACTGTCACCATCTTCTGACTGGACAAGATTACTCCTCAACTCACTTCTAATCCTTCCACAAGTTCTTTGTATCTATGCCTATTTGTTATTGTCCTCTCTGTGTGTAGAAGCAGCTCCTTCTTATCCGCTTTATCCAAGGCCCTCAAATGTTTATATGCTTCAATTAAATCCTCCCCCAGCCTCCACTGTTGCAAAAAAAAAAACTCCAAACGCTGCAATCTTTCTTCGTAGTTTCTTATTGTCCAGCCTGGCCACATTCTTCTACATCTCCCTCTACTTGGTACTGCTGCCCATGGAGCTCCACTGGAAGACAGCCTCCTAGTTACAAAAATGCCAGCTGACCATTATCTTTAGCCTCCTTTCACTAAGCAAATTCTTAATTGAACTTACTACTCTCCATTGGATTCCTAGCTTAAAATTTTGATTCCTTCTGTGCAGCACTCTTGTTAACAATAGAGAATAATCTTCCTTTAATATGATTTGATCCATTGAATAAACTCTCATTGCTTCTATAGAGAGATATTTGCATTGCCGGTGACATCATAAATCATGAGCCCAACTCACATGAAAGGGTAAATCTTATCTCCAAGTACTTGCTGTTTCTTTCTTCTGCAAAGCTGAGGCATTTGTATTTCTCAATTCTGGGTCTAAATGTATGAACATGAGGGAAATCGACTTCCTCATGCAAGAGATAGCAATGTCACAGTATAGCTGGTAGAAAATGAACCAAAATAATTTTTTGAAGTAGACAGTGGGACATTTTGTCAACATTCCTCCATTGTCTACATCACCATGTGACGTGCCATATGACAATGACCATGACAGTGTGGTAACTTTTCTATTTCAATTCATCTCTTTCATGCTGGCTTTAACTGATCTTGCATTTGCACAGTTTAGATGAAACCCAAGCCCATATTAAGCCGATCATTGGAAGTTTATCAGAGAGGACCAAGTATTAAGAGTGAAGCTTCATTCTATTGCTTGTTTGATGACTGGAGAAATGGAGATGCTGCTGAATATGATGGTGGCAAAAGATGGCTTTTCTTGCCATTTCAGGCCATGACATTGTGTAAAATGCTTGGAAAGAGGCATCCCTGCATGCATTTATATTACACATACATGTAAATGCTATTGAGGTGCAACTAAAAGACTGCATTGTAGTCTTATATTAAGATCCCTATTTAATATGATGAATTGCAAACTTAGGAGCAATGGAAGATTTAACCAAATGTTTGGTAATATATGGCACTTAGCTGACCAAAAGTGCCCAATTTTTGCACATCAATTAACCATAATCACCTTCAAAATCTATTCCAAGATTGAAAGGAGAAACATAATGTTAGCCTTATTTTCTATTTTCTCAAAACTACAACCACTTTCACATTGCAAACATTAGACTCATTGATACAATGCAGAAGAATCCAAATTGGCTTGACATTGTCACAAACAATGGTGCTCACTCTATATGGATAGAATATAGGGAATTGGTTTGGCAGGCTCAGAACAAAAAAAACTAGCTATTCATGTTTCATTCTAAAGCCATTGGGATAACTAAACTGATGACTATAGCTCGGTCAATGTAAGAGTTCAGCATTTCTAACCTCAGTGGTATGCTCAAGATATGATGAAAGTAACAATACAAGAGTCAGCAGTGCTTAAGCCAGCCCAGAAGCAGGCAAAATTCATGCAATTTCATCCTACTCTTTGTTCTTAATCCAAAAAACCACAAAATTACAGCAGCTTTCCACACATCATTTCCATTGCATGCAATCTCCCAAGGCCACAGCTTGTAATACTGTCCTCAGCAGGTAAAATATTTTCAGTGCATAGGTAACAAGCACTTCAGGGTTGCTGGACAATACATTGGTTTGTGAAAAGCTTGTTGTACTGCAACCCAAATTCTTACAAGTGTTTCTCAGCTCTTACCAATCATTTGAGCTGATTTGCCTTGTACAGAGTTGTTCCAGCTGCATTCTGTTATGCTGCTTGATGTACCAAAAATATGTCAACAAACAAGTGATTTACTTAACCTGTGATGCACTATGGCTTTTTATGTGCATCAGATTTATTAACCAAAACCACAAAATAAATTCTAGTACTGAGTTTATCAGCGAAATTATTTTATTTGTAAAGATGCTAGAATAAATTTGCTTTTACAACGACTGGTGTATGAAAGAAAATGAATTTAAATATCAATTGAAATTTAGTTTTCTAACTGAGTCTTGCCATTAAAAGTACCAGACCACAACTACTATCTGCTTGTAACCATGCTGAATCACAAGCATCAACCTTATTAAAATCTTGTGTTCTTCCTTGCTGTGATATTGTGCTGTTCATTGATTGAATACAGCGCCAGAGTGGATAAGGGTCATACTTGAGATGGCAGGTCTAAAGTTGTGAAACCTGTCGACAGGACATGAGCAGCGATGCCTCTGGCAAATGTTTTCAAGGCAGAGCTGTTTGGAATGCCTCAGGTTTTAATAAGCACAGATATGTCTGAAAACTATGTGAACTACATTGGATGTGACAAGCTTGCCTCCTTGCTTTGATTAATTGGCATCACATCACTTTTCTGCACCTGGCTACAATTTGCATGCATTCTTTATTTGGCCTGTTTACATATTCTCAAACCAGTGCCTCATTAAGATAGAGGATAGAACCAAAGTACATGTTTTTTTTAAAAATGACCAGAGCAAAGGAAAACCTGAGACAACAAACATCACAATAAAAATAATGAAAATGTGTAAAGTACAAATATATTCAACATTTTTGTAATGTGTTTATGCAATATAATCTCGAGTGCATCTTTAATTATTTGAAGCATACATTTGAAGGTTAATCTTACTTCTATTGATAAATCATTTTTTTCAGTTCTGCAGTATTTCTGTTTACCGAGCAGACAACAGTGTTCTAATAGGTTTTTATTAATTTGTATTAGCCTTTTTTAAAGAAAACAAACAATGCAAAACATCACTTTTACTTTTATCAAGGCTGTAGAATTAAAGGATTTACAATGAATGACTGTGCAGTTGAAACAATTTTTATACAAGCGAATCTCATTAAATCACTATTTTGTTTTTAGCTTTCGGTAATCACCCACATATACGTTGCATTGTGTAAGTATTCATGTTTACACATGTCAACACATTGTACACAATACAATCATATTTTTCTCAAAGGTAGAGCATTCTGTGCTTTGAATTTTGGAATCAAAATGTTTCTGTTTTTAAAAGCGAAACTGTTAATTATGAAATTCCACAAAACAAACTTAATGATGGCAAAGACCAAACATAATTATGATCTCAGTAAAATGCATCTTTCTAGGACAAGTCAGGGTCATGTTAAGTCACCTAACACTACTTACATAACTTAGTTAGAGACTCATAGTCAGCTTTTCTTCTCTATTGCATGCTATTTTTTGTGTTGAATTTCTCACTTGCAATTTCCTCCTGCAGCCATTTTGGTAAGCAAACCCATCATTTCATCAAAATCCTTCTGTGAACTTATCCAATAGCTTCAAGTACATTGAGATTTAAGTGATCTGCTAATACATAATCTGATGACCCTCATCAAAGCATTCTAGTAAGGGTTGACTGTGAACAGCAGGACCCAGCTTAAGACTATAATTTTTTACCACTATAGCAAAACAGAATCTACAGATCAGCTAAGGGGATTAGTACTAATTCTTCAAAGCTGTAACTTATATTCCTGTAAACTAAAGAGGTTAACATGTAAAGCTTTGAGAAAAGTGACCTGGAACAAAATGTTACAGTTAAGTGCCATCTGTCCCATTCTATAATAAAAATCATATCAAAGCAAGTTGTAATGTACAAGACAAGTATCTTCCAGTTATTCAATTTAAGCTGATAAACAATATTGCAAGAATAGCCGAGAGAAGCTATGCGAGATGGAAGATCATAAAGTGCTCCATACAAAAGAGAGCGATGTGGAGATTTGTAACGTAGGACCCCATCACTGAAAAGGCTAAAGGAAAAGATAAGAAATCAGGAAAGTAGTTGAGGTGACTTGAAACTTAGACTCTAAGAAATTCTAAAAGATCCTAGAGAAGAAAGGGATGAAGTGGGGATGGAATTCGTCAAAAACAGTGAAAAATTACAGTGATTGAGTGTGTTTAACATAAAAATATGTTCCAGAACACTTCACAAGAAATAGGACAACAAGCCAGCAAGTGCTATTATAGAAGGAAGACAGAAAGTTTAGTTTGGGAGATGTAAAGAAAAGCAGTGGACTTAGGATAGGAGATCCTCTGGGCAGTATCATTGGCCCAACCAACTTCTGCTGCTTCATCAATTGCCTTCCTTCCATCAAAAGATCAGAAGTGAGGATGTTTGCTGATGATTGCAAAGTGTTTTGATTTGGTTTGATCTGATCTAATTTGATTTATTTACTGTCGCATAAAGTTTGTTACAAATGCAGAAAAATGTGTTGTATAATATCAACATGCTCCAGCTCCCTCTTGAAACACAGAAAAATAAACCATGACGTAGAATGTAAAAGCAGAAAATAAAGCAATGTTCAATGTTACAGTTCTTCTTGTAAAGTGCTTAGCCATGAACCAGATCCAGGTTCTTCCACCCCGACACTGAGACCAACACCAACACGAAGTATTCGGCCAACCTCGAGTCCCTTCACTGTGCCATCACCACTGGAACAGAGTTGGCTATCTTGCCTCCACTGCCACCATGAGTCCTTACAAGTTGGACCTCACCACTCTCTTCGCCACCAAACCGGCCCCCGCCATGACTTGAGTCCACACTGTGATCCAACCTCGCCAAAACAACCGCTGCCGATGCTACCTGGACCCCAACTGGGCCCAAGCCTGCCTCCGGCACAGCCACCAGGAACCGAAGGTCACCTCCACCACTGCCAGGAGCCCAAAATCTTGCCACCACCGCCACCATCACCTGTCCACGCTGGATATACCTTGCTGCGGTCTATATTGTCACCACTGATGCCATAGCACTTCATAAGAAGGTAAGTAAAATAAAAAAGTAAAAAGAAAATAAACCAAAGAAAAGTTAAAAGGAAAGCTGAAAAGCAGACAGAGTGGATGGATCTCTGATTCAGGAGCCCTATTCCGCTGTTGCCATCTTGGACCGACATTTGGTATCACTTTTGACTCCACAGGTAGTGAAGCAGTTTGTGTCCGTATCCAGTATGACCTGGATAATATTTAGACTGGTCTAAATATGTTGCAAGAACATTCGCTCCACACAAATCTCATCGCGACATGATATTCACCATTACTATTGCTGAATCCTTAACATCCTGGGGCTACATTGACCAGAAATTGAACTGGATTAGCCATATAAGTCCATGGCTATAACAATATAAGAACAAAGAGCAGAAGTAGGCAATTAAACCCCTTGAGCCTGCCTTACCCTTAAAAAAAATCAGATCTGATCTCGTTTCAGCCTCAACTTCATTTTCCTACCCATTCTCCATAACTCTTTAACTCAATTCTAATTAAAAATCTGTCTGTCACTTCCTTAAGTTTACTCAATTTCCCAGCACTTTAGTATAGTGAATTCCACAGATTTATGATGCTTTGAGAGAAGTCCAGATGTTAAGGAATTGAGCATTTGGCCATGGATGTAAGGCTAGAAATGTTGGCAGAGCTAGGATTGAAAAAAGCAATGGAGTTTAAAGTCAAAGAAAAGTATATTGAACTTCAGGCATTGGAATTCAGGAAAACAATATAAGTCAGTGAAAATGATGAGTGAAGGCACAAGTTGCAGATAGAATGCATATTACATTATCTTGTCAAATAGATGTTTATATGTCTTGCAGAATGGGAGATTGGCATGAAAGCATTAGAATAGTCTTCTCTACTTTGAACTGAGTCATATTGGACTCAAAGGTCAACCCTGTTTTGACGCTGCCAAGCCTATTGAGTTTCTTCAGCACTTTCGGTTTTAGTTTCAGATCTCCCTCATCCACAGTATTTTGCTTTTCTTTGAGGGAGTGCTGAAGGTCGGGCATGGAGAAAGCGATAACACAGAGTTCTTCATATTCAGCAAGAATAAACATGAGGTCTTTGGATTTATGGAAAGCATGACAGGAAAGAGAAAGAATACAATGAATAAAATACATCAATAAGCCATTCAGCTCCTCAAGTAAGTAGTACTTTACTCTTAGATCATGTGTCATTTGTCGCTCAACTCCATTTATCCATCTTTGCTCCATATCTCATGGTACCTCTACCTAACAAAAATTATTGCTCAGTCATGATATTTGAAGCTGCAGCAACTGCAGCTTTTTGGATAATCGAAGATTTGTACTAACCTTTGTGTGAGAAGACTGCTTCTATGTTACGCACTTCAGTGACAATACTTTCATTTTAAGATTTTGCAGCCTTTACCTGCATATGTAATAGCCAATTCTATCAAATCCAGCCAACATTTTAAGCACTGATGGCTCAGTGATCAGCACTGCTGCCTCACAGCGCAAGGGACCTCGATTCAGTTTTACCCTTTGGCGAGTGTGGTGGAATTTCCACACTCTCCCCGTGTCTGCATGGGTTTCCTTCCACAGTCCAACAACGTGCATGTTAGGTGGATTGGCCATGCTAAATTGTTCCAGAGTGTCCAGGGATGTACAGGCTAGGTAGATTAGCCATGGGGAAGGCAGGGTTACAGGGAGAGGGTCAGGGGTTGTTTCTGGTGGAATGCTCTTCAGGAGGCCGGTGTTGTCTCGATGGCGAGTGGCCTGCTTCCACACTGTACAAACTGAAGTGAATAAAAGCAAGATCTGTACAACTTGTCCTCATGAGTTAAGACTTTAACCCATGTTTATTTCTATTGAATTGGTATTGTAGACTCTCCAAGGATAAGATGTATTTTTTCTGACATTTGTTTTTTGAACTGAACCCAGTACTCCAAATAGAATCTGGCTGGAGCTATGTACAACTGTAGGATCACTTCCTTGCTTTAATGTTCTAATTTTGTTGAATTCCTGCTCAGAAATTAATTGTGACACAGTTTAGTTATGCTCCCACCCTGTCTGTTGAGGTGCTTTTTCTGCCTCCAAGTTGAGCACCATTTAAAGCAGAAAGTTCCATCCTTTGAGTTAAAGCCTATTGTAATAAGTTCACCATCTGTGCATATTTAATAAGTGACCAAGTGACTGCTGTTCTTTTCTGACCTTGAAATCAAAACGCCGAGTCATGTTATCCTCCTTCTAATTATCTGCTCATTTCTTTGTGAAGGTCTCAATCTGTTATAAGTTAAAGAGAGCTGATTTTTATGGCAGCCCTTATTTGCCTGGTTCCCTGGGCTGGTCACAAGAGAAATGAATGGATTTTTGTGTTGGGTCTGCTTGGATTACCCGTTTCACTGGTACCTCTGAGAAAGCAAGTGACACCAATCTGACTCAGTCCTCCTTTGCCTATAGCTCCTCACCCACAGAATAACAGTCATGGGACATGCCATTAAAATAGTCATGGAGCAATATTTTGTTACAAAAACAAGGCAAAGTTGGTGAAATCTACATTGGACATGTAAATATTGAAAAGTTTTGACAGAAATTCTTCTGGGAAGCATGCACCATGGACAGAAAGAACAGTAGTGAAAATTATCACAGTGGCCTGCAACCACAGTGTTTATCCAGATAAGAAAACCAGTCCCTTTCACTGTATCTGTGAGGTGGACTGTGTAGAAGCTAGGTAGTCATTTATTCAGTTGCATAGCTCATTTACAGCTAAATCAGCCTGTAGGTATTTGAGCTTTAGCTTAATATATAAATCCACAATGTTGATAAACTTAAAGGATACAGCCAAACTAATGTGTTAGCTGGTTCTGGAAAGAATGATCTTGAAATCAAATAATGATCGTGAACACCATAAGAATTTCTGGTCAATAAAATGTGGCCTTAAAAATGGAATAACTTTCAGTCCATCAATCTGCCCATTTGTTAGAATTTTTATGAAAGTTAATTTGTGCAGTTTCATTTGTTAGTAATGGGTTGAAAATTTATTGTACTTCAATGTCATCACATTTTCAAGAGTATGCAGGGTCTCAAACGTGCCACTATAAAATATTGCAGTTTTTAACTGTGTGCATATATTTGTAGGTGTAGGTTTAGATAGATTGTGGATGATGCTTTATAATAATCAGATGATTAGACAAAGTCAAGCAGAAATTGTAATCAGATGTAACTCTCATACCTTCTTACATTGTTGTGGCATTATCAGCGCTCTTTTTTTGTCATTTGTACATGAGATATGTGCATCATTGCTATCCTTCATTGTCCTTGTGAAAGCAGTTCAAACAGATCAAGCCAGATCCAGATTTTGACTCTTAGTGGGGAAAGATGTAAGGATGGAGATGGACAATAAGTGCATGCCTAGTCAACAACACCCACAATTCAAAATGAATAAAATCAATCCAGGCTGCTGTGTGACTTGGAAGGAAATTTGCAGGTTGTGGTGTTCCCATACCCATGTTCCCCTGGTTTTACTAGGTTACAGAGGATCCAAATTAAAAATGTGCAATCAAAGAAGTCTTGGCAAATTGATATACTGCAGTTTGATTATAATGTACACTGCTATTGTGTACCAGTGGTGAAGGATGAATAAGGGGTCAACCAAGTGGATTGCTTTTAATGTTATCAAGCTTCTTGAGAGTTATTGGAGGTGTGCCCATCCAGACAAGTGGAAAGTACTCTGTTGCAATTCTGATTTGTGTCATATAGATGTTGGATACGCTTTGGGGAGTAAGGAGCTGAATTGTTCATTGAGAATACCTCCCCTCTCGACTTGCTCTTGCAGCCACAGTATTTAAGTAGCTGGTCGATTTAAGATTTGAATTAGTGCTGACTCCAGGATGTTGATGGTGCAGGATGTATGATACTATTGCCATTGAATGTTGCAGGGTAGTTATTAGACTCCTTTGGTTATTATCTGGCACTTGTGTCTTTTGAATGCTAGTTGCCAAAATTCAAACAATAATTATGTACCAATGGAATCCTTAAAATCTTTTTCACAGGTTAGTAACCAAATGTCATTCCAGTCCTGACACCAATAGAAAAGTAAGACTTACATTGATATATTACCTTTCACAACCTCAGGATATCTCAAAACACTTTGTGGCCAGGAATGCAAACTGGTCATTGTAGAATTGTAGAAAATGTGACATTCAAACTCAACACAATATGCTCCCATAAATATCAAAGAGATAATGACCAAATAGTCTTTTATCATAATGTCGATTGAAGGATACACATTGGCCAGAGTACTAGGAATAATTCTACTGCTTTTCATCAAAATATGAGATCATTTCCCCTTCCATCTGAAATGGGCTGTACTGTTCTCAGTTTAATGTGATGATTTGATAAAAGGTTGCATTCCAATAGTACTGCAGTGGAGTGTCAGCTTGATCTAGTGCTGTCAAGTAGCACATGAACCCACAAATGTCTAATTAAACGATGTGCAGCTAATTTAGCTACATCGAACATAGGCCAAAAATGAAGTGACTGAAGTTAAAACAAGATGTTATGAATGATGAAAGAGGTCATTGGGTTTTGATGATATGTTCCTGAATGCGACCTAATATTCTGAGGAAAGCTCCTCTTATGGAAGAAATGTAATACCAATCCTTGAAATCAGAATAACTGCAATTACGGTGAGCAATTAAACTTCACTGATTTAAGCAGAGGGCAGAAACCAAGTTACTTGAGGCAACACTTTGGAAAATGAACATTTTTAACATTAATGTGAGTTGGAACAGACTATTCCAGAATCCATAATTTATGGACACTGGTAACATTGAAGGTGCACAGGCCTGAAAAAATATCTGGCCTAGCTGAATAAAGCAGATTTCAACCGGGCTAGACTGAGTAGAAATGTACTGCTAAGGCTGTAAAAGGCTCTGGTCAGACCACATTGTGAGCAGTTCAGGATCCTATATCTAAGGAAGATGTGCAGGGGAGGGGGTCCAGAGGAGGTTTATAAGAATGATCCCAGAATGAAGGATTCTGGGTCTGTGTTCAATGGAATTTAGATGGCTGTGTGCATATGTATGTAGGTACAGGTTTAGATAGATTGTGGATTAATTATCTGTCTTGATAATTTATAATAATCAGATGATTAGACAAAGGCATATTGGCCCCATTGCTATAGCTTTCCGGATTTCTTTGTCAACTGAACAAAGAATAATATGCAGCTCACAATCTGTATTTCTGATACAACCATTCGGTTCTTTGTAACGCCTGTGCTATGCACACCACTTAGAAATCCATTTGTTTTAGTTTGCTTGGACATACCTTCCATAAAACCTTATCGAATTCTATTTTCCTTCTTACTGAGCAAAGTACACCTCACCATTCTTTTGTAAAGTTGGCTTCTCACATAAACTCTGTGCTTTGTTTTGTTTGTTGTTTGCTTTCTTTTTTTGTTTCTGCATCTATTTACTGCTCACTTTTGCCCTCTGGTTCTCCTATTTTGCAGCTATCCTTTGTGTCTAGCCCTATGGCTTCCATTTCATAACTTACTTCCTATTGGTACAGCTTCCCGATTATGGATCACCAACTCACATGGACCAGAATCCTTTACTATCCAAGTAAATTACAATTGATCCATTTACATTTCATGCAAACTCTTAGAATTTCAGACATTTTCCAAACTATTAAAGATTTCACAAAACAGTTTGAAAGAATCATAAATTTTCCAATTGCTTTCAGGTCAAAGGTTCTCACACATGGCAGAAACTCCAGATCTTGAACAGATGTCATTAGATTAGATTCTGTACAGTAAGGAAACAGGCCCTAAGGCCCAACAAGTCCACACCGACCGTCCAAAGAGTAATCCACCCAGACACATTCTCCTACCCTATATTTACCCCTGACTAATGCATCTAACACTATGGGCAATTTAGCATGGCCAATTCACCTGACCTGCACATTTTTGGATCGTAGAAGGAAACTGGAAATGGAGGAAACCCACACAGACGTGCAAATTCCACACAGATAGTCATCCAAGGTGGGAATCGAGCCTGGGTCTCTGGTGCTGTGAGGCAGCAGTGCTAACCACTGAGCCACTGTGCCGCTGTAATCCTGAAATAAAGTGACAACTAACAATATGTTGGGGCAGCAAGTAGTGTTCTTCCATTAATCGAGTTTCTCTCTCACAGCTAATGGTAAAATTGAAAGCTCTAATGTATAATGCTCTGTACCTTACTCAAGTGTGTTCATTATCATAACTATAAAATTAAACTCCCATTTTAACATCTGCTTCATTGAAATGTTACTTTTTGCAAAGTTTCATCATACACAAAAAGTGAACAAGACTCGTTCTGGGTTGCAACCCTTCCCACTTTCATCTCACACAATCTAATTAACATATTGCCCAAAAACCCTACTTTGCTTTGTGTGACCTTTGTTTTGTGCATAAAATTTAGCTTGCACAAACAAAGAAACAAATTTTCTGTTTGCACAGTTTTTGTACAGTTTGTGTAATCTGCCCTAAATATCTTGAGGGTAATGGAAAACATTTGGTGAGAAAGCTACAATAGCAAATGTAGTATAATCATATACGCTGACCAGTTGACTATTGATGCAGTCTCATTATAATTGCCATAGAGTGTGGCCTATTTTAGTGCATCTAATGATATCAGATTTGACTTTATTGACAATATGCTTTAGATGCATTCTGTGTTGCTTTGGAAAGTAACAGTTTGATTTGTACATATGATTCTACTGTAAGCAGTTGTGTACATCTTCCAAATTTCCTAACAGTCAATGTCCCATGGAGCGGACTCTCAAATGTAATGATTAAGAGCTATGACATTTCCCTACTGCTTTTGCTTTGGTTCCACTGTGCACTGTTGATCTATCACAAACTACCAACTTGGAGCCTTCAGCAGTCATAAATGTGGCATTAATACTGATGCTACTTGCAGATGAATAGCTCAAGTGAAGAACACGCATCCAGGTGACATGATGATAGGAAGAGCATTGTCCTTATGTTGAAATATTTGCTTAAATTCTCGCTCATTGACGATGCTCTTTCTAAAGCAATGTCCATTATCCAGCGGAAGCTCTAAGGAAATATGCTGAGAATGTTGCATCCTTTGATGGTAATTTTGCCTCAGGCATTTGTCATCTAACCTACAGGGATAACAACATGTAATGGTGGTGTTTCTTTAGTGCACAACGTAAGTATGCATATTGTACCGAGATTGTTATTACAATTAGAATGGAGAAATAAATCATAAACATGCCATGAGGTTTGGTATCAAATATGTGTCACTTCAACATTTATTTTGAATGCAATGATTAAATTCATGCAAACAATAATTATTCCTTTCATTTGTCATCCATTCCTTTTTTGTTTGTTCCAGTTCAGCTATAATGATACTTCAGGTTCTGTCTGGGTATATTTAGTAGCAAGTCTGCTTGATGAACATCTTCTCAATGATCTATGGCCTTTTGAATGAATATAAAATCTTACATTGTTGCTACTTCCTATTTAAACCAGTGCCATCACTGCTATTTTAATAATTTAAATAAGTCACAATAATATTTACTTCAAGAATATCCTTTCCAACTACCTCAGGAGAATAGTGCCAGTTGTTAAAATGTTTGCAAATTGAGTCCCTGGTGACTTCCATGGTAATTATTTTTTGTTGCCTGACAATGGAACAGGGTATGGTCAGTCATAACAGTGATGCTTATTGTCACTGGTAAGTACAAAGGGCCAATAAGGGGTGCCTGGATGTGAAATGACACACATAGATCTTTAGTATTTTTAATTTTATATTTAATGTGGAAAGAATCCAGATAGAAATGATGTTATTTGGTAAAGTGGAAATGATACTTGTTCCACCTTACAAAAATGGTGCCTTATTAAGAAAGGGTCTAAAAGTGCCTGATACTAAGTTTGAGAGCATGAGGACTTGACTGATCAATGGCAGCAGAAGTAGAAAGTGATGAAAAAAACTCATTTTTGAGATGTAGATGCACCACCAAAAAGGGGCAGGTAAACCATGAATGAACCTGCCACACATTGTATGCCATGCAAACTTGAAAAATGTAGAAAGGTAATTATTTACATTTCAACTTATTCAGTCAATGTAGGGCATTTATAGAATTGGTGAATGACTTTTCCTAGGGTAGGGGAGTCCAACCCTAGAGGGCAGAGAGATAGGGTGGGAGGGGGAAAGATTTAAATGGGACCTAAGGGACAATGTTTTCATACAGAGGATGATGTGTGTATGGAATGAGCTGCCAGAGGAAGTGATAGAGGCTGATACAATTACAACATTTAAAAGGCATCTGGCAGGTTACATGGATAGGAGGATTTAGAGGGATATTGGCCAAATGCTAGCAAATGTAGGACATCTGGTCAGCATGGACAAGTTGGACCAAAAGGTCTGTTTCTGTGCTGTACAGCTCCGTGACTTTGTCATCAAATCTTGAGAAATGTGTTGGAATAGTCTGTCAGCCCTTTGAGATAGTTTTAGTTGTGTCAAATTATATTGTACACAGAACTGGTAAGAAAATCTTTTCAGATCAATGTCTCATTGACTATAGAATGAGACAGTATGGGGTCGGTTTTGATTTTTGGGCTATCAGATACTGCAGTGGCCTGTGCCGTTGGAATGCACAGGCCACTGTCATTTTGAGGCTCAAATCTCATGAATGCGAACTATAAAATGCAGATGGCAAGGGAGGATGCTGAGTCAATAAAGTATTGGCTTTTAGCCCATCAGTGGCTATGGTGAAGGTGGGAAGGGGAGCAAAGGACAAGTGTGGCCAACCTGAGTTGACTACTGTTTTTGTATTTTCCTGCTCCTGCTGGCCTATTAGTAATAAATTCTGTGAAGTATTACCTTTTGTTGGATTGCAAGCTAATACTGTTCAGATGCACTGTACGGAGATTTGTCTAGACAACAGTGTAGTGTTAACACCACTGGACTGGTAATCTGAATGCTTAGGCTAATATTCTGGGGATACAGGCTCAAGTTCCACAAAGGCAGCTGATTGAATTCAAATTCTGTGAATAAAACCTAGCATTGAAACCTAGAATCAGGAATTGTGTCCAAGAAAATATCCTTGATCATCATTAAAAGCCAACTCATCAACTTCACTAATGTTCTTGAGGAAGAATATCTGCCAGTGTTTGCTGATTCTGTCTACGATTCAGTCCAGACCCACAGCAGTGTGGTTGACACTAAACTTCCCTATGAAATAGTCTAGCAAGCCATTCAGTTCAAGGGCAATTGGACAAGGGCAACAAGGTTTGACCTTGCCAGCAACACCTACATCCCATGAAAGAATAACAAAACCAATGACTGGCTGTACTCTAACAGAACTGTAAGTTGACTGTTAATACTTAATAAGCTGTTTAAATAAGGTGTATTAATACAAAAATTCATATCAGGTAGTGACACAATACAAGTGATATCAGCATGATGTCTTATTATTGGAAAGGCCTGACATTCAGCTCCATTGTAGTCAACAGAATTAAATTATCGAGTGCTGTATGGAACAGGCAGCTAGTGAGATTTGGCCTGTTTTTCATCACTGCCCAAGACTGACATCCGGTCCACTGTTTCATGGATAGACTGATGCTGCATAATGTAATAGGCTGCGAATGAATGAGGGTTGGCAGAGAGAAGAGGTTGATGCTTACTCTGGTGCAGCGAAGAAAGTAATTGAACTTCTTTTAGCAGGGCTGGCTGTTTCTTGCTCCATGATGCAACCCTGACATGGGTGGCAAGCTTGTACCAGGCTGTCAGAGTCTGATGGCATGGCCACTTCTGCTGGACCTCCAGGAAGTAACTTTTCTCCTTTACATCACTCCCCTCAATCAGAACCTTCAGGTCCATGTCAGAGGATCGTAGTGCCATCTTCCCTTTCTCAGACATCTTCATAAAATGAGGAGAAAAGTTTAGGAATGCCTGAATTAATCTGTATGCTCACCACTTTTATGGATGGTGTGAGGCAAAAGAGATGCCAGTCTTTCAGTGGATATCTACTGAGTGGTAAGTTGTTCTGGGAGTGGCATGTGATAAGATGGGATAGAATTGGGATATGACAAATGCAGAAGGGACAGGGTTGGTAGTCAATGAGGCAGATTTAGTAAGATATGGAAATGCACAAGGCCTTATAGTGGGAATCCCTTCAAAAAACTCAACTCAACTCACACATAGCCACAAAAATGTAGGGGTCAGTGCTAGGAAAGAGTATAGATTCCTTCGTAGGTCATCAGTTTTGATACGTGGTTAATTAGAAACATTGAGCAGTGAAAGATGACTTGATTAGATATTGTATGACTTCAGAGTCTCAGAAGAGAAGATATCTGATTTTTTACACTCAAAGGAAGATTTGACATCAGTAAAAGTGTTGTAATTAGCAAGACAGAAGAAGTGTGAAGAAACACAACTAAATATTTATTTGAGACGACAGGGTGCCTTCCTGGAGAACACTGATTAAGGCAGTAAATTATCTGAGGCTCAGATCTGAATACACTTCTCAGCCAAAGCCAGGAACTGGTGAAGACAATACAGTGGCTGGCATAATGTAGTGCTCTCACTCGGGTGAGAAAACATTGCATTAGTACAAAGAATGTCCTGCCTGAAATGTGGAATGCTGTTTGTGCAAGAAAGCAGGATTCATTCTCAATCAAAAATGTGAGTTCTCATGATCTACCATTACATTTTTGACATACATTGTTCAAACAACAGATATTGAGACCAATCTGCAATACTCTGAAGCCATTCAAGGTTACCCACCCCCATCTCACCAAAGATTACTCACCACATCACCAGACTTCAGAGAGTGATAAGAATGGCTAACCAAGTAGGGAAGTTATTTTTATCAAATCTGACACAGGAAAACATATCACTACAACTACTCAGACAGGATCTAGCATGTTATTGGCTTGCAAGTCAATTGAGAAAATACAGGAACTGCTTAGTTCAACAAATGCATTAGCTTGTTACAATCCAGAACTACCAGTAGTAGTAACAGGTGCTTCATCAACTGAACTATGGGGCAATCTTGAAATACAGAAAAATTAAAAATATAGTTTAGTCAGATCAATCAGATCAATCCAGATCTCTGTCTGAAATGGAGCAAAGATATACAGTGATTGAGCCTGTAGGTCTGAAGCTTACCATTGAAATGGACCAAAAAAAATTGGCAACATTGTGAACTGACAAAGTATTGGCAAAGATGCCTCCAAAAGTACAAAACATTTTGCTTAAGATTCATGAGGTATGATGCTACAATTGAGAATGTCCAAGGAAAACATCATGGCAGCATACACATTGTCACATGCTCCTGTTGAACAACCCAGCATGAGGATAAGAATTTTAACAAACAAGTGAAGCCATATACTTCATTGATGACCAGATATTTAACTGCAGCAACGAAGAGATTAGAAGAAATTCAGAAAGCAGAAAGAATGTTTGAAGAATGTTTGAGGACCATACAGTGTCCTCAGGTAAGACAAAGGGTAGAGGGGTTTGCTTTTTAATCAACAACTTGTGGCACATGGACATTGCAACCCTGAGTAACTATTACTCCCTAAACCTTGAATTCCTCACCATCAAATATCGCCACTTGTATCTACTACAGGAATTTACTGTTGCTATTCTAACCGCTATGTACATACCACCACAAGCAAAGGCTTAGGAAACTCTGGGTGTGCTGTACTCTAACACCAACACCCTGGAGATAGAACACCCCGAGGCCCTGTTTATTGTAACTGGCTACTTCAATCAAGCCAATCTAAGGAAGGTGTTGCCCAAGTAGCACCAGAACATTACCTGCCCCACGAGGGGCTCAAACATTTTAGACCACTGCTACAGCACTATGAAAGATGCCTACCACTCCAACCCCTGCCCTCAGAAACTCCGACTACAATGCCACGTTTCTTCCCCTGGCTTACAGGCAAAAGCTCAAGCAGGAGACCCCCCCTCGCAGATACAGGTCCAGTGCTGGTCGGAGGAGGCAGAGGATCAACTCCGGTGCTGTCTGGAATTGGCTGATTAGGCCATGTCAAATAGTCCCCAGGTACCTTGGACAAGTACGCCACTACTGTTACAGACTTTATCAACAAGTGTGTTGTGGACTGCATACCGAGGAAGTCAATCCAGGTGTTCCCCAACAGGAAACCCTGGATGAATCAGGACATACAGAACCTGCTAAAAACCAGGTGTGAGGCCTTCAGATCAGGAGACCCACTCAAATATAAGGAATCCCAAGTATGAACTTCGCAGAGCCATTAAGACGGCCAAGGACCAATACCAATCCAAACTAGACACCCAGACAAACACCTGGCGACTATGGCAAGGGCTGAATGACATCACAGGTTCTAAAAAGAGACAGTGCAAGATAGCAGATGATGACACATTCCTCCCAGATTGTCTCAACCACTTTTATGCCCACTTTGAGCAGAATTTTGATGGAGAGGTAACACCTATTCCAATAAGTCCTGATGAACCTATCCCAACAATCACTGCATCAGAGGTCAGATCAGTTTTCCTTCAAGTAAATCTAAGGAAAGCAATGGAACCAGATTGGGTACCAGGCCGTGCACTCATAGCATGTGCAGATTACTGGCAGAGATCTTCTCAGACATCTTCAACCTCTCTCTGCAGCACGCCACTGTCCCTGCCTGTTTCAAGAGGGCCAACATCATCCCTGTGCCTAAGAAGGCTCATGCAGCATGTCTCAATGAAGTCCTTTGAAAGGCTGGTCATGGCATTAATCAACTCCAGCCTCCCTACTACTCTTTACATACTCCAATTTGCCTATCGAACCAACAGATCCACATCAGATGCCACATCACTTGCCCTTCACTCGTCCCTGGAACATCTTGATGCCAAGAACAACTACACAAGAAACCTACTCATTGACTACAGTTCACTATTATCCCCTCGAGACTGATTACTAAACTTAGTGATCTCGGACTAAGCCCCACTCCCTGCAACTGGATCCTCAGTTTCCTGACCCACAGGCCACAATCAGTGAAGACTGGGGACAATATTCGACACTGGAGACCCCCAGGGGTGCATACTCAGCCCCCTACTGTACTCGCTGTATACCCATGACTGTGTCGCCAAATACCAGACTAATGCCATTTACAAGTTCGCTGATGACACCACCATAGTCGGTCGAATCTCAGAAGGCAACGAAACAGACTACAGGCAGGAACTGGAAGACCTAGAAAAATGGTGCACTGAGAACAACATAGCTCACAATGCTGGAAAAACCAAGGAATTCATTATTGACTTTCGGTGGGATGTTACTCATGCCCCCCTCCACATAAACAGCACAGAGGTGGAATGAGTGGAGAGTGTCAAGCTCTTGGGAGTGGTCATCAACAAGCTTTCTGGGACTCTTCATGTGAATGAACTAGTTCCAAAGGTCCAACAACATCTCTTCTTCCTCAGGCAGCTGAGAAAATTTGGCATGACAGCAAATACCCTTGTCAACTTTTATAGGACGCCATCGAGACCATTCTGTCTGGATGTATCACTACCTGGTATGGCAAATGTACCATTCAAGATCAGAGACGTTTACAAGGAGTGGTGAACTCAGCCCGGACAAGCACAAAGGCCAACCTTCCATCTATAGAATCCATCTACCATCGCTGACAATGGCTGCCAGCATTCTCAAAGATCCATCCCACCCTGGCAATGCTTTTTTACAAAAATCATGGCAAGAAGGTACAGAAGCCTGGACGCACACACCAGTCGCTTTCAAAACAGTTTCTACGCTATTGTTGTTAGAATATTGAATGGACTCACAAACTCTTAGCATTTGCCTGTACCTGTGTTTTTGTTTTGCCGCTGTTTATCTATTATTTACTCATCTATGCTACTGTGATCTACCTGTTTTGTTTGCAAGACAAAGCCTTTCACTGTACCTAGATACACGTGACAATAAATTCAATTCAATTCAATTCAAGAATGTATGTAAATTTGTCAATTCTGAAAGAAAGGATGACTAGAATAATTCAAATAGCAAAGACATCGTCATTTCATTGATGATTTATTGACACAATGGAAGATTAGCTATTCCAGGTGTACTCAGAGTCAATATCCTTCAGAGGGTATACCAAAGTCATTTATGAGTATTGTAAGATCTTAGGCAAGAGCACAAAATTCCATATGGCAGGTAGGAATTTCAAGATTCAATCTGCATCACCTGTATGATCCATTCAGGACTTCCCATTTGTGGAAATAAAGGAATGGGAATGTGTCAAAGATCCTGAATTGAAATATCCAGGAAACCAAGCTAAATAAAGAACTAGCATTCTCTGATGACTCAGGCACTAATTTATTTGAGTATAAAAGAAAACCTGGAGAACAGAGATCCTCAACTTTATTTGGTTTTTCCAGCGTTGAAAGCTATGTTGTTCTCAGTGCACCATTTTTCCAGGTCTTCCACTTCCTGTCTGTAGTCTGTTTCATCGCCATCTGAGGTTCGACCGACTATGGTGGTGTCATCAGCAAACTTGTAAATGGTGAAACCATGCTTGTCTTCATCTCTGACTCACAGAGATAACGACTGAGACTTGGAAGACATGAGGATAGTTGGTGTGAGGGGAGTGGGTTGGGGTTTAGATGGGGGAGGGGGTGGAACGATGTAGGTTACAATAAATATATAGAATCAGACATTTGAGGGAAGATGCAGAGAAAAGGGACCAATACACAAATACGGAAATTGTCAGTCTCCATCATTTGAGATGTGGGATATCACATGACAGCAGACTCTGAAAAGAACTGTTTCTCTATATGATCCCATACTAAGATTCATACGATAAATAAATAGCAGAGTGTTAAATAAAAAGTTAATATCACCAACAGCTTAAACTCAAGTACACTCGCTATTTCAACCTCTTCCACGACCCATCACAATGATAAGGCAGTTCCATTCCTATTCCTTTCTTCCATTATTTTACAAGGTCTCCTGCTTCTCAGTCTTTCTCTGGGAGGGTGGTAAAATCCTACCTGGCATCCTGTGACAAGTAACCAAATAGTTTTTCATGATAAAGTAAATCCCAATTTGGCATCGGTATCCTCTGATTATATTTTAACACAGGTGAGCTCATGTCAGAAAAAATGAGTTGAATTCAGGGAAGATTTCATTTGTCTGTAGTGACCAGTGAAGAAATTGTATGATTCCTATATTCCCAGAACCTTATTTTTTAGAAGATTCAAACCATGAAAATTTTCCAAAAGGATAAGAACACCCAGGCTGATCATCAGCATGAAAACTGCATCGACTTCCATTTGAATAAAAAAGGATAGAAAAAAAACTTGCATTTATATAATGTTTTCATGACCTCTGGACTTTTTAAAGCACCTTACAACCAAAACAGAACATTTTGATTTTATTCACTGTTGTAATGACTGCAATGTTAGTGTGCACAGAGATCTTCCACAACCAGGAATTAAATAAAAGACAGATTATCAATTTTAGGTGTTGGTTAGAGCATACAGGGATAAGATACCAGAAGAACTTCTGTGCCCTTCTTTGCATAATCCTTTGGGATCGTTTCTGTTCATTTATGAGGCCTCTTCTCGAATATTGTGTTCAGTTCTCGTTGTGTAGTTACAGGAAGGATATTATCAAGCTGGAGAGGGTTCAGAAGAGATTTACCAAGATGTTGCCGGGTACGGAGGGTATGAGGTATAAAGAAAGGCTAGATAGGCTGGTTTGATTTTCACTGGAGCATAGGAGATTGAGAGGCAATCTGATAGAAGTTCATAAAACAATGAGGGGTATAGATAGAGTTAATGGTAGTTGTATTTTCCCTATGAAGAGGGATTTGAAGACTAGGGATCTCATTTTAAGGAGAGAAGGGAGAGACTTAAAAAATACAAAAAATTTTTACATAAATGGTGGTTTGCATGTTGAATGAACTTCCCAAGAAAGTGGGGGATCCGGGTACAATTACAACCTTTAAAAGACATTTGGAGGTACGTGAATAGGAAAGGTTTGGAGGGATACAGGCCAGCAGGAGGCAGGTGGGATTAGTTTAGTTTGGGATTATGTTTGGCATGGACGGGTTGGACCGAAGGATCTGTTTCTGTGCTGTCTGACTCTATGAGATGAGACCTTGGTTTAACACTGTGCTGCTGATTTAGCTACCAAACCAGCCAAAGACAAATGGATAGTTGTGATTTTGAAACGTGGTGGAGAATATCTTAATTACCTTAATGTCCTTTTTGGCATGGAAACACAAAAGGGAGCTCCCTTGAATCAAAATCACTTTCTTTTTATCATAAGGAGGAGACATACTCTACTTTAAATAGAGATTTCTCAGTATGCTGTTAGTGTTCCTGATGCTAATGTACAATAATTCAAATAAGTGAGTCTTTCTAATAATCATCATCCTAAAATATACAGCAGCTACATCCTATGAGTTACGTTGAAATTCCAGGTTTGAGCTATCTCAGAGTATATTCATTATGGTGAATGTTTCCTATATCATTTGGAAAAAGACTGGATTAGTTTTGATTTGTGAAGTCACATTTTAGCAGGTAAAGCTTACAATGTAATTCCATTAATAGAATTTGCGTATATAGGCAATGCATCTTTGTTGTTCAGTTTAAGTTGCCATAAGTAGGAATTATTTACATGTTGCATCTAAAAACAAGTAGAAAGCATCAGCATGAGAATATTGGATAGTTTGGGAATGATCATTAAAGAAAGGAAATTCTGTAACAATCCTCAGAGACTGAACTGTAGATGTACAGCTGTTCCCACATATGGGGACAAAGAGAAGGAGGATGTCAGACATTAAGGCAAACCCAGCAACTCCAATAATGTCAAACATAAAGAGAGAGTGAGAGGACATTAAATCATTGCAAGTACCACCTTATATGATGCATAGGATCGCAAAATTGCACAGCTGACAAGGAGGCCATTTGACCCATTGTTCCTGTGCCAGCTCTTTGAAAGAACTATTTAGTTAGTCTCCCTTCCCTATACCTTGCAAATCTTTCCTTTTTGAATATATGTATATGTAGGAATATGCACGCACTTCTGTTTGGAAACTGTGATTAAATTTGCTTCTACTCTGACTTATTTGCCATTTATCTTAAATTAGTATCTTCTTGTTATTGGCTCTTCTGATGGTTGACATATTTTGTCCTAATATTCAAGCAAACATTGCTACAGATAGTGTTTTATAGTTGATAACTAAACTTATGCATCATAAAGTTCAATATTAAGATAACTTCACATCAATCCTTTTTTGACTGTCATGTAAATTTAATAATGTCTTTCAGTCTGAATTGTAAAGTATGATATTGATCTTGTTTCCTACCATCTCTCTCTGATATATCTCAAAAGTAGGTTCTTTATTCCTTGAACCATTAGAAGAGACAAATTAGCTTCACATCCTACATGAAGGAAGATATCACTAGCAAGGCAGTACTTATTTTGTATTGCATATAAATGACAGTGTTGACTATATGTTCAAGTCCCAAGCGTAGGCCTTATGGTCAAAAGGTCCAAATTTCAAGATAAGAATTCCATAAGCTGAACCAATTTGACACATCCATGCTTAAGGAGTCATAATCTAATAGTACATTCTGATTCACTAACAGGGCATTTTAAGAGCAGTGTGCAGATCCAATTAGTCATGTATGAAATGATCTATTTATGGAGTAATTCTGGCTACTTCAATGGACTAATTGATCTTTCCAGTATAACCAGCTGCTAAGGCATATTCAACATGCCCTCATAAAAGAAAAGAAAGTGGTCAATTTTGGTCATTTCAGTACCTAAGAAGAACAAGATTAAAATTTCCACCAAATTGGAGAAATTAGTAACTGTCATTTGAACCTCAAAATTACTGTTCAGTGATGAACTCCTAATGTTTTTGGCTAGATTAATTTTCAGCTATTTTAATATAATTATTGACATCTTAATTTTGAATAGGCTAATGAATGTTATAATAGACAGAGGCATATTGTAGAAATGTATTGGCATTCACCTAATAATATTGGCACCAGCATTTTTTAATGAGACCTTGTTCCAGTGTTTATGGTATGTTTGCATTCTATCACACAGCAAGCTTTTTCTATCAGTGCATTAAGCTCTTTTGTGAAACATGCCTTTGCTACACACCTGAATGGTCCACCCTATGCAACTTTCCTGATAAGGTTTCTGGTTGCTTCAAAGCAATATTCACAAGAACTACAACCATCACCAAAGCAGATTCTTTCTCAATTTGAGGAACTGGGATCAGTCAGTTGTTAATTACTGTTCATCCCCAGACACAAACACAAACAAGACACAGTAGGATTTTTAGGACAGCTTTCACAGTTCTCCAGCTACTGGCAATTCATCAAACATTGAAAACTGGCAAATCTTCAGAAATACAGATGACATTGCTCTGCGCAAGTATCGAGTTCCCTCGTGTTTTCACTTGATTGACTTAAAATGTTGTACTACTTCCCAACAAAAATCTTGACATGGATACTTTAATCCCTAATATATCTATCATTTTTTACTTAAATATTCCTCTTTATTTTTATTCACTTTAAATGAAGTCTTTATTGGATGTCGTTTCTTTTTCACAATTTAGGTCTGTTTTATTTTCCACATACAATTTTGATTTCAATATGCATTCTCGTTGACTATATTTTCCTTTATCATTGCCAAGTCATTCTCCATTATTCCTACATGCTTTCCTTTCATTCTCTCTGCTAATTACTCTCTCTCTGTGAATCCCTCCAGTACCTCTGTGTTATCAGACTGCTTGTCCAACATGCAGTTTTGGATGAGGTACAATTTCCTCCAGCTAAACATTAGGAGAATCAAAGTCGTAATCACTGGGTACTGCTGTAAGGTCCATCCTCCTGCTTTATGCTGAAACAGACTCTTGGTAACCTCAGCATTCTATTCAATCTTAAACTGAAATTCAGACTCCATATCTACTTTGTCATAAAAACTGCTTCTTTCTTTGTAGCAGGTGGCTACATCTCCTCCATCTATAGTTGGGTCCCCTCCAGGTTCTAAAAAATCTAGAAATTCAAGACCTACATCATGTATACAAACTGTGTATGAATGATACCATTCAGAAAGCTCTGTTGTTGCACCTTAGATCTCATTAACATAGGAACAGTATTGCCAAAGGATATTAAGAGCATGAGTGTCTAAACCCACAGACAAATGATAGCCTCAGTGGAGGATCAGGGTTGTGGGAGTGTTGAGGGATTAGGATTGGTAATCACATACGGAAGTTCCGGGCTTCAAACTAACTTCACATTCCCAGAACCTTCTTCAATACATCCAATATGCTACATCAGCCCCTCCTGTCCTCACTGACCTTTATCAGTTTGGGATCTCCTAATACTTCAAGTTTAAAAGCCTCATCAGTGTGTTAAAGTATATCCCCATAATCTCACCTCTTCCAATCTCAGTAACCTTGTCCAACACTTCAATCCATACGGCACTCTCTGTTTCCCAGACATCAGCCTGTTATATTTCCCCACTTGCTTCTTCCCAGCATTGATGAGTGGTTTTTGCCCACCTGAATAAAATAATCTTAACTGTTTTTCCTAATTAACCTCTTTGTCACTTGTCCATTTTCCCTTAAGACTCACATTAATACCCATTTATTTCACCAAGGTTTTGGATGCTTCCGAGACTTTTGTGACATAACACAACAATTTGAATTTCGCACAGCAAATTGATCCAAGGCACTTTACAGATTTATAGCCAGACATGAATATCCAAGGCTGAGATAGATTTCTAATCATTATGGGAATTTAGGGTAATGTGGATAAAACAGCAAAGTGGAGTTGAGAATTATTAGATCAGCCATTATCTCACTGAATGATAGAGCATACTCGATGGGTCTACTTCTGCTATGTTTTATGATCTAAAATTTGACAGAAAACCAAAGAAGGAAATAATAGTAGTAATTAAACCTTGGAGGAATGTATGATTCTCAAAAGATTGTAAGGTTGGAGGAGGAACCACAAATAGGAAGGCCATGAAAATTTTTGAACACAAGAATGAGACTTTCAAATTAGTATCAGCGAATCCATGGTTGATCAGTGACCATGAGTTAAAACAGAGTAAGATCCAGCAGTGGCGTTTTGGATGAGATGGTCAGAAAAGTATTGGAATGGTTCTGATTGCTTGCAACAAAGATGCAGATAATCATTTCAGCAGTAGAAGGGATTAAACAGAAACAAAGCTAGGCAATAATATGAAATCCAAAGTCAATCAACTTGTTGGGAGAATGTGGAGTTCATAGCTCAATTTGGAGTCAGTGCAAAGCCAAGGTTTCAAAAAATTGACAATAATCTGAGACAACAGCAATGAATGGGGATGAGATAGAGATGACAGAGGAGTCAAAATCGATAGTCAGAAATTCAAATTGTTGTGTTATGTCACAAAAGTCTCGGAAGCATGCAAAACCTTGGTGAGAAATGGTGGTCCCATACCCATAACACCTGACACTGTTTGTACAGATATTATTGTTAAGAGCAACATGTAGATATGGAATTGAAAGGAACCAAGGATAAATCCTTGAGGTACACCAGATGTGATAGTGATAGAGCAAGACAAAATATATTGCTGGACGTTCTCTACTTCGAATTGGATAGGTAAACATGGAATTAAGTGAGTCCCCCTATTATGCTAGACAATTGAAAGGCAATATTAGAGGAAGATGTCTTATTCAACTGTGTCCACAGTTACTAGTATATTCAGAACAATGGGGGAAGACAACAAATTACAGTTACAGAGGATGTCTTTCGTGATTATGAATAGGGCCATTCCAATGCTACATCAGGTTCTAAGTACGTTTTGCACTGTGGGAATGATTGACACAGATTTGAAAGGTTAGACGTTGCTTAAGGACCTTGGAAAATGAAGTAAGTTTAAAAATCATGTCACAGATATGAGCATAAGGGAGTCCAGGATGGGACTTTGGATGAGCATGATGATAGAAATAAGAAAAGGTGATGGACAGTACCTAAGAAAAGGGAACCATTTACAATGTCAACTAACTTAATGGTCTTGAGTAATGTTGAGTGGTCAGCAGTTTAAAGAGAGTAGGGTCAAGAGGGTAGATGGGGAACCTATGAATATATACTCTGAGAGGACAGAAACCTGCATTTTTATTTGTAAGTATGGACAGCAATGATGGTTATGCATCTTGTTGCGAAATGGGCAATTAAATATTGATAACTAATGGGTTTTCAGGTCTCCAGAGTGTTTGAGTTTCAGCTGACAGAAATCATTCAACCCCATATTTGTGTTTGCAGTTTATGTCCCTGGAGTGTATAATTTGCCATCCATTCATACATTGCTGCCAGCTTCAGGCCAACCCATTTCCATCATAACACAGATGGATGTACCATATGCTCAGAATGTTTTCCACCCAAATTTTGGCTTCAGTTTATGAGGAGTTTCCATGGTATTCACATTAGCGCAGATAATTTTGATGATAAGCTTTGGACACAATAGCTCCCTAAACCCTTGCTGTATCCACAGCGGTATTCTCATTTTTTATTTTCCCTGCTGATCATTATGATAAATAGTATCATTCACTGTTGGGCTTTTAAAAGAAAACAAAAATCATGATTCCTGAATGGTGCAATATGTTTTGTCACTTATTTGTGTTGCCTGTCCAATGGTAGTTCTGTTGTATTACAATCTCCTTGTTTTTTGTTTTCTGTCCTTCCAATTATTATTACTAGCACCGGTTCTCCTTTCAGTAATATGTTAAACTCATGGCATTAGAAGTTACAAGGTGTTCACATAATAATGGGAACAGCACTGATTAACTAGAACAGTTTAACATTTTGTTTATCATCATTTTATATGGGCCCTGTTATGCTTAAAATTAAAAAGAGCATCTTTCAGAAGAAATTAGCATTTTAGCCCTGACAAGGCCTAATGTAATTCTAATAAAAGCAACGTACTGCAGATGCTGCAGATCTAAAATGAAAGCTGAAAGTTCTGGAAAAACTCAGCAGGTCTGGCAGCATCTGTAGAGAGAGAAAAAACAGAGTTCATTCAGCGGAAGTGTCATACCAGACTTAAACCATGTTTCTCTTTCCACAGATGCAAGCAGATCTGCTGAGTTTCTCCAGCACTTTCTGATATGATTCTATTTCTGCATCTAATAAAATCTTACCTCAGCCAAGACTTCTGGATAATAGACAAACAAATTGAGCAGGACTTCCCCCAAGGGTTTCTAAACCTGCTGTCAGACTGAATGCATGTCAGAAACCTGCGCTGTGTGGGAAAGCAATTCCCTGGAGCAGCTGATAAATGGAGAGAGAATGGGTTTGCCTCCACGTAAGCATGGGTGGGCTGTCAGAACTAGAGAGCCAATCAGAGACCACCCAATTTTAAAGCATAAACAGGCTGCAACAGAAGGTAAGTTGGGAAGAGGATACTTCAAAATGGAAGCACTCACTTCAAATCTGTTTAAATTTACAGTGTGAAAAGATAGTTTGGAAGCGGTTTTGTGTTCTTTACCATTACTTTGTCTATTTATTTGCTTAAAAGATCTTGTGCAGCATTCCTTTCAGCACTGTGGTATCTTGCTTGCATCTTAGCATAATGAAAGAATGCTAAGTCACACTAATGGAGGGTTGTTCCATGAACAATTAAAATCAAAAATGGATTTTCCATCCATCTATTGTGGGAGCATGGGCATTGCTGAGGTAAGGGGCTCTTCTACAGGAAAGGCCATGGCTTCTGCAACCCCAAAGCAGGTAAAGAGTATCTCTAGGACTATGTTCCAGCCTAGCCTAGGAGACAGCCTCCAATTAGTTAAACCGATCCCTGCTGTCTCCCCTTCCAGCTGGATGGCTTTAGTAATGTTCAAAAAAACTATTTGCCATGCTCAGGTAGGTAGCCTTGCAATGCCCTCATTGTACCTCTCTGTGAAAATGGCCTGTGACAAACTAGTGCTGGGAAACAGGCACACAGGCGTGGTACTACTTCTTAGCACCTGCCTGCCTCCAATCCTGGCCCCAGTAATCAAGTCCCTAGTGATTGAAATTCCTCTTTTAATGAAGTATGGGCTCACTGCCCATTCTTCTTGTAGTCACCAGCTGCCAACAACATCATAGGAATGGGTGGTTTTGAAATATGTCATCTTTGTGAAGGCAATTTCATTAATAGCAATAAAATAACAGCAGCCAATCACTTTACACCTGTGATAATGATCCTTGCATGCTATTAAAATAGCTACAAGTCAATTAATTGGTAGAAATCTCAAAGTCTCTTAATCCACCCATGAAGTTCGTTATTTTGTAAAAATGGCCAAATGATAAGCACAAAAATCCTCAATGAATGACAAGGAGCTGCAAACACTAATAATTTCTGATGAACTAAGTTACATGTCCTTTCAAATATGCAGAACACTGACAAAATTGATGACAGATCCCTTGCAGAAAGTTAATTAAAGCAGCACCAACTTGTTTTCTATCATGCTTTCATTGCAGTAACACGTTGCGAAACATCTAAAAGAGACAACAGCAAAAAGAAATGTGGCACTTGGAAGAGTTTTTGGGAGGTAACTACAGTGCTGGTGCTGAAGGTGTGTTTCAAGGCTGTGCAAAGAAGGGAGAGATGTAGCAAGGTGTAGGTATCAGTGGAGAGAACGCCAGAGTGGAAAATGTAGGTTGGCGCACAGCACCTGGGGTGGCTGCTGAAGGAGAGGTGCAGACAAGGGTTTTAAAATGATTCTGTTGGAGAAAGGAGGACTTATAATGTTTGGCAGTGGATAGGGATAATACAGGAATAGATTACATTCAAGTTTTTGGCCAACCATATTCTGGATTTTTTTTCTAATTCACAAGCATTTATTATCTATCCCTAATTACCCAGAAGGTAGTTAAGTGTCAACCAGGTTATTGTGGTCTGGAGAAAGTGAGGATTGCAGATGCTGGAGATCAGAGTCAAGAGTGTCGTGCTGGAAAAGCACAGCCAGTCAGGTGGCATCTAAGGAGCAGGAGAATGACATTTTGGGCATAAGCCCTTCGTCAGGAGTGAGGCTTGTGGGCTGAGAGATAAATGGGAGGGAAGATAGATGGGAATGTGATAGGTAGATGAAGGTGGAGAAGAAAGGTGATAGGTAGGAGAGGAGGGTGGAGCAGATAGGTGGGATGAATGATGGACTAATTTACATGGCAAGAGGCTGGTGCTGAGTTGGAGGCTTGGGACTGGGATAAGGTGGGGGGAGGGGAAATGAGAAAACTGGGGATATCCACATTGATCTCGTGTGGTTGCAGAGTCCCAAGGTGGAAGATGAAGCGTTCTTCCTCCAGGCATTCAGTAGTTAGGGATTGGTGATGGAGGAGGCCCAGGACCTGGATGTCTTTGATGGAGTGGGAGGGGAGTTAAAGTGTTTGGCCACAGGTTGGTTGGTGTGGGTGAAGTGAAATGATCCACAAGTAGAGGAGACCACATCAGGTGCAATTGATACAGGAGATGATGTGTGCGGAAGTGCAGGGAAATTTCTGTCAGATGTGGAAGGATCTTTTGGGACCTTGGACGGAGGTGAGGAGCAAGGTGTGGGTGCAGGTTTTGCACTTCTTGTGTTGGTAGCAGAAGGTGCCAGGAGAGGGGTGTGAGCTGGTTGGGGGGAATGCGTGCATCTGACAAGGGAGTCACAGAGGGAATGGTCTCTCCACAATGCAGATAGGGGTTGGCATGGAAATATATCCCCAGTGGTGGCATCTGTTTGTAAGTGGCAAAAATGGTGGCAGTATCCAGAGGCGAATGAGGTGGAAGGGGAGTCAATGTAGGCCAGACCAGGTAAGGACAGCAGTTTCCTCCCCTAAAGGGCATTAATGAACCAATTTTTTTTTCCTAACAATCGACAATGCATTTGATTTCATACTCCACCATTTGCCATGGCAGGATTTGAACCCAAGCCCACAGAAGATGACCTGGATCTCTGGATTAATAGTCTAGCAATAATACAACTAGGCCATTACCTCCCCTGATTGCCCTTTATGTACAGTGCTTGGGAATCTGGAGTGATCAGGTTATATGGATATTCTTCAGTTTCTCACCATTTATGTCAAATCTTGTAAAAGATTAGATCTTCTGATACATGTGAGTACTGCAGACCTGAATGGCTGACTGGTAGGTGGCTGTACAATACGGAAATGAAGGTTTAAATGGCCTGGGAAAATCAAATTTACACTGTGAAAAGCTAGGGTGGAAGTGGTTTTGTGTTATTTACCATTATTTTGTCTATTTATTTGCTTAAAAGAACTTGTGCAGCATTTCTTTTTGCACTGTGGTATCTTGCTTGCATCTTAGCAAATGAAAGAATGCTAAGTCGCGCCAATGGAGGGCTGTCCCAGGACAATTACTCTGCTACCCACAAGAAACGATGATAAGGTGCCAGTGTTGGATTGGGGTGTCCTTGGTTAAAAATCACACAACACCAGTTTAAAGTCCAACAGGTTTATTTGGAAGTACTAGCTTTTGGAGCACTGTTCCTTCGTCAGGTAGGTAGTGGGGCAGGATCATAAGACATGGAATTTATAGTAAAAGATCATAGTGTCATGCAACTAATACGATATATTGAACCAACCTAGATCGCTGTTAAGCCTTTCATTTTTTAGAATGGGTTGCAGGTTTTGATTCATCAAGTCACATTCCTGAGATAACTTAAGGTTTTGTTTAAAAAAGTGACATCTCAGCACAGAGAATGCATTAAAGGTGTGACATTAGAGTCTGTGTGTATCCCAATCTTGAGTCAGACTGATTCTATTTCCAAAGTAGGAATTTATAAAATATCACATAGATTGACTGCCTGCATTGATTGCCTGCAGATTGTATGCTTTTGAACAAAATAGAATGTATCTGCAAATACAATTCTGCAAATGCAAATTCACCCCATAGACTTATGTATGTGTGTGCTTGCATGTGAGGGAGAGAGAGAGAGAGTATGAGTCTGTGTGTGTGTGCGCATGTGCTTAGTAGAGTGTGTGTGAGTGTGACAGAGTATAAGCCTGTGAGAGGGTGTGTGCGGGAGTGTGAATGTGGGAGTGGTGTAAGTGTGTGTGCCTGTGAGAGAGAGTCTGTGTAAGTGTGTGTGTATAGTGTATTGGGGTCACCTGTAGTGTGACATGAACCCCACTTCCCGGTTGAGGCCATCCTCATGGGTACTGAACTTAGCTAACAGCCCTTGCTTGGTCACTCTGCGTTGTTGCCTGTACCAATGTCCACCTTGGAGGATGGTCACCTGAAGATCCGAGGCCGAATGTCCATGACCGCCGAAGCGTTCCCTGACTGGAAGGCAACACCCCTATCTGGTGATTGTTGTGCGGTGTCCATTCATCCATTGTCACAGCGTCTGCTTGATTTTGCCAATGTACCTTGCCTTGGGGCATCCTTGCCTGCAGCGTATGAGATAGACAACATTGGTTGAATCACGAGTACCTGCTGCATACATGCTGGGTGGTGTCCCCACGTGTAATTGGGGTATCCATGTCGACACTCAGACACATTTTGCAGTGGTTGCCATGACAAGGTTGTTCGGTGTTGTGGTCGATGATGGCCTGAAGGCTGGGCAATTTGCTGTGAACAAATGGTCTGTTTCAGGTTTGGCGGTTGTTTAAAGATGAGAAGTGGAGGTGTGGGGAAGGTCTTGGTGAGGTGCTCATCCTCATCAATAATGTGTTGCAGGCTGCAAAGAACATGGCGTAGTTTCTCTACTCCCAGGAAGTACTGGACAATGAAGGGTTTCCTATCAGTTGCATCCAATGTCTGTCTCCTGAGGAGGTCATTACATGTCGGAACTGTGCAATCAATGAGTTGAGCAACATTTCCTGTTCTTATGAGGGTGTCCATGTGACATTTTATAAATTCCTACTTCGGAAATAGAATCAGTCTGACTCAAGATGGGGATACAGACAGACTCTAACCTCACACCTTTAATGCATTGTGTGAGCTCAGGTGTCACCTTTTTATAATAAAACTTTAAGTTACCTCAGGAATGTGACTTGAAAGAAGTTCTGGAATTTACATATTAATGAATCGAAACCTGCAACCCATTCCAAAAGATGAAAGACTTAACAGCAATTTAGGTTTTTTCAATATACAGAGTGTGGTACGTGTGTGGAATGAGCTGCCAGAGAAAGTGGTGGAGGCTGTTACAATTGCAACATTTAAAAGGCATTTGGATGGGTATATGAATAGGAAGGGTTTGGAGGGATATGGGCCGGGTCCTGGCAGGTGAGACTAGATTGGATTGGGATATCTGGTCAGCATGGACGGGTTGGACCATAGGGTCTGTTTCCATGCTGTATATCTCTATGGCTCTATATCATATCAGTTGCATGACACTATGATCTTGTGCTATAAATTCTGTGTCTTATGATCCTGTTCCATTAGCTAGCTGACAAAGGAGCATCGCTCCGAGAGCTAGTAAACCTGTTGGACTAAAACCTGGTGTCATGTGATTTGTAACTTTGTCCACCCACGAGGAAAGCAGAGGTTTGACCTAGGGTTGCATAGGCTCCCATTCATCAGTCAGGTGCAAAATTCTTCATGTGTTAAAATCTGATCTTCAGCCAAACTCCATCTGGAGCAAGGCACCGATATGCTAATGTCCATTAAAATCTTCTCTTCAATGCCTCAGGTTTATTGCAGGCATCCCACACCACTGTCTTCTGGAGAAGATATCCTTTTGGATGTAGGCTTGCTCACTGAGCTGAAAGGTTCATTTCCAGACGTTTTGTTACCTTACTAGGTAACATCTTCAGTGGACCTTATGCGAAGTAATGCTGAAAATTCCTGCTTTCTATTTATATGTTTGGGTTTCTTTGGGTTGGTGATGTCATTTCCTGTGGTGATGTTACTTCCTGTGGTGAAGTCACTTCCTGTTCCTTTTCTCAGGGGGTGGTAGATGGGGTCTAACTCGATGTGCTGTTGATAGAGTTCCGGTTGGAATGCCATGCTTCTAGGAATTCCTGTGCGTGTCTTTGTTTGGTTTGTCCTAGGATGGATGTATTGTCCCAGTCGAAGTGGTGTCCTTCCTCATCTGTATATAAGGACACTAATGAGAGAGGGTCATGCCTTTTTGTGACTAGTTGGTGTTCATGTATCCTGGAGGCTAGTTTTCTGCTTGTTTGTCCAATGTACTATTTGTTACAGTCCTTGCACGGTATTTTGTAAATGACATTAGTTTTGCTCATTGTCTGTATAGGGTCTTTCAACTTCATTAGCTGCTTTTTAGTGTGTTGGCGGGTTTGTAGGCTACCATGATGCCAAAGGGGCCTGAGAAGATATCCTGGAATATCAGAGGAAAACATTCTGTCACCTGCCTCATGCAATGTCTATTTTACCAGCCAGCCAGGAAATGGTACAAGCAGTGCTCCACAACTAGGTATCTCAGACCTTTCCACCACCTTGACTTGTTTTACACTTCCTTTCATTTTTTATACAATATTAAAAATCACACAACACCAGGTTATAGTCCAACCTGGTGTTGTGTGATTTTTAACTTTGTTTACCCCAGTCAAACACTGGCACCTCCAAATCATTTTGTATATGTATGTAAATATTGGACTCTCTCCCTGCTTCAGTCTTAGTCAAAATAAACTGCTAAATAGTTTGAAATGCTTTTTAGGATTTCTAAAATTGTCATAGAGAAATATGCTCCCCAAGCTCCAGTTTTCTTTAAATGGACACATCTCTTTAACTTTTAGCTGCACAGTAATTTTCTGGAATCTCCCTCTCCACCCTCCAATTAGGATGGCTCCTATACAACCCTGCAGAAGTGACTACTCAGAATAATTATGAAGCTGAGATGATAGAAAATTACATGCAACTGGCGCACTTGTTTCTGACTCAATTTACACTAGTTCCCAGTCGCACTGCTTAAACTTTGCCAGAACAATGACTTTGCAGTTTAAAAAATGTGTAAGTTTATTATCACTGACTTTGAACAGAAATTTGGAGAGTAAGAATCAGTAAGACTGTTCTTGTCATTTACTCCAAACTTTTCAAACACAAGGAACACTTGACACCATGTGATTCATTTCAGAAGCTAATGTATGGGTCATTTCTTTTCTTGATATCTGGCAGAGACAGTTGAATACCTGATCATATAGGGCAGAGAGGTCCACTTACTAGAGTGACTTGGAATGCAAAGTGTAGGAAAAAAATCAAATGCAAAACATGAAAAGGTGACTGTTAGCCATCATGCCTTTCATTATGTTCCAGCATGAAAGCAAAAGACTCCATCTACAATGAATGTTGTGACTGGAGGTGAAGACTTCTGCACTTTAGTACAATTTGTGCGCAATGTAAAAATTAATGCTCTGTAATGCAACATTAAGTGTTGCATAACAGAAGAAGAAATAAGGCCTTACAAGGCTGATAATAAAATTACAGTATCCTGCATAGCAACATCTGTGCTGGGAATTGTTGGCTACCAGTGCAGAGATAGTCCACAGTTCATTGACGACTGCATCCAATTTTGTGGGGTGAAGTAGTTTGAATAAATAATATGAACTCTCGGTAAGATTTGATCTTGTGCCAGCAGTTGGCATAGTGTGGAGGTGTGCAAGACTCACTGTAGGCAAGTGCTGAAATAACTTCTATTTGAGATAATAAAACAGAAAGTCCTGGACTGGCAAGATCTGCAGAGAAGGAGGCAGAGCTAATGGCCTGGAGATTTGTGAAGTCAGGACAACCCAAGAACTGTCTTAAAATAGCATGAGGAGCTGATTCCAGGATTCCTGACCCCCATTCTTGGTTCCTCATTTTTCACCAGTGCAGGATAAGGCTGTAGGTGGATAAGGCTCCCTGCATATCTGACCTGGCTGGTTCTATTATATAAGTAAGCATTGACAAACCCCTCTGAGTCTTTTTAGAGTCACACAAGCTTCTACATGGGCAGAATTTTACAGTCTTCTGTTTTCCTTCCTGCTGCCCTCCCACCCACTGAGCCTCAATTTTGACATTTGCGTGAAGAGCTTCGGGTGGTGAAGGTGGAAGAATTGATTAAATGCAGCATGTCCTCTGTCTGACCTATGCCTGTTGACCCTGGCTTCTCCATCAGGAAATGTAGTCTCTGTCTCCACATCGTGTCTTGTACTTCACTTTCCTTCCTCACCATGAGACATCCTGTGCTCACCTGGTCCTCGACTCTGCAACTCAGAATCTGAAGATTGTTTCTCCTTCAAATCTTGGCTCTGGGACTACAGAGCTATGGACCAATCAGGTTGGCCAACAACTCCCTGTGGTGAAAGGGTTAAAATTGTGTCCCAATACATGTGTGAATCTAACCGAAAATGGAAGGTGTCGCTTAGTCCCGTGTGAATCTTATTACACACCTTCCCGTGTGAATCTTCTTATCTGTATGTGACCAGAATGGAATGTGTTTTTCAGCCTTGCTCTGCTGTTCACATGAATGTTTAGATCTCGAAAAGAGTATATCAGCTGGAAAAGTCTCCAGTTCGGTAGAGTCTGCTCCGGGGTTGCGTTTAACCGCCGAGCGTGGGTTGTTGGCAACCGCTCTACGAGAACTGACGGCTCCCAGTTCCGGTAACACGTAGAGTGAGTATAAACCAGACCCGTTGTAAGTACGAGACCTGGTTGTGGCGACGCTGCGGGGAATAAAACACTTATATTCTAGCAGACTCGCCTCTTGGCTGTTTGTTCTGTGTCAGACTACTTTCCTGCGAGCCTGGTCCTTGACCTTGAGAATTTTTTAAAACATTTTGGCGTAGTCGGCAGGATCAATCGCAATTGAGGAAAGATTTTGATACAGAGCAATGTTTTGGAAAAAGGCTAAGAAACCAGAGGAACAAACTGTGGAGGTCCCGACCGTCCCGGGATGGCATGGACCATGGCATGGCGTGGCAGTTTGTTTGAGAAATGGTGGGGGGCGACCGGAGAACTGGGAGGCCGAGGGCGTAGGAACCCCAGGGTCGCTGCTGTCCACCCTTGAGAGGATCCCAGTCCTGCCGAAGAACCCCTTGCCTGGGGTACAGCGGAGGATGTGGGCCTGTGCGGCGGCTTGTAGACAACAGTCAGACAAGTGCCAAAAAGCTGAAGCAGAATTAGCCCTCCTGAAACATGAGCAGGGACTCAGTTCGGGAGATGCCTCTATGTTGAGGCAGGAAATTATGAAGTTAAAAGCTGAATTGACAGCATTAACTGAACTAGCAGGACGAACTATTATGTATCTGTCTGCTAAGAAACGGAAAGAGAAAAGGAAGGTCCCTCGAACCCCGGACCCAGTACAAGTACGGGCGTTTGTAGCCCAGTTAAATAACGGGGATCGGTGGGATATCGATCATTGGGATGGGAACATTTGGGGAGATTCAGATGATCAGTACGAAGAGGACCTACCCGTACTCCAAGCTAAACCAGTGGTTAGGAGAAAGCAGGTTCAGAGACGTCTCCCAGTGCAACGGGAGGTAATGTTAGTTGAGGAAGGAAACCCTATACGGAATGAACAAGGGGAGGCAATTATGCATGAATTACCGCGGGCTCAGCCTCCTGCAGAATTCTCTGAATTAACGGAAGATTTCACTACCGATGAGGTGCTGTTTATCACCCAGAAAACCCGACGTAATCCTGGGGAGCCGTTAGAGCTATGGCTAATTCGGCTCCTCGAGGAAGGGGGGCAACAAGTGCAGGTAGACTATCAGGATGCTCCCAAGTTTGGTGGATTAGCAAAGGATGCTGCCATAGACCTGGGGTACCGCAGACAAGCCAAGGATATGGTAATAGATCGCAGTATGGGGACCTTATTTGGGATGTATGCCAGGGCAGTGGCCGAACAGTATCCCTTCCCGTCCGATTGGCCCCCCTTGGAAGGAACTTGGACAACAATTAAGGAAGGGGTTCAGAGGCTAACCCGTTTGTGTGTGCGGGATGCCCTGTTGCTGGGAGTGCTGGACGAGGTAGATAACACAAATGTTAGTAGACAGACTAGAGACCACCTAGTGAAGACTGCCCCCCCCCCCATTATAAACCACTGTTATTAACCATAATGTTGAGTGGACGGGGAGAAACCCTAGGAGATGCCCGTAGTATGATGAGGGAGATGGGTGGTTTGGGGGATTGGGGACCCACAACCCGTGCTTCTCAGGGGGGCACGGAGGGGCGTCGCCCTGAGGCTCGGGCAGGGGGAAAAGTAAACCCTAATCAAGGAAGTAACCAAGGCCCCTCACGGCGTGCTTTGTGGCAAGCTTTGATACGGGCGCAGGTCCCAGCATCGGAGATTGATGGCCTACCTACACCGGAATTAAAAGACTTATGCAGACGAAAGGGACTGAAGGTGTCCCGGGTAGAGACGGAGTCCCGACCCACTATGGAAGACCTAGTGGAATTACTAACACAAAAATGTCAGACACGGGGTCCGGTTGTTAATGAGCCTCGAAGGGGTAGAACTTCCACTTCCCAGCGGTGGGAATCCTCGGAGGACGAGGAGGAGGAGGAGGTACGGCCTCCCCTCCGAGAGTGTTATAAAGTGGATAGGCGTGGCCGGAAACCTAGTAAGAAAGGCAAGAACAAAGAAGGGCGAGGCAAACGTCTTTACCCAGTGCTGTCTGGGGAAGATGAATGGGAGGAACAATAGGAATCGGGCCAAGCCCCAAGGGTTTGCCCACGAACGAGCCAATGGTCAGCAGACGACATTCGACCTCATGTATCATTGACTATCTATTGGCGCAAATCCGTCCAAACCGTTATGGCTCTAGTGGACACAGGGGCGGAGGCCACCTTAATCTATGGGACGCCCCATAAGTTTAAAGGAACCCCAGTCACGCTGGTTGGGCTGGGAGGTAATCTGATTGAAGGAAAAACAGTACAATTGCCCCTAAAGATAGGTACAATGCCCATTAAAACTTATTCAATTATCATTACACCAGTTAGAGAATGGATCCTGGGAATGGACATTCTGGCCGGTTTAACACTTCACCTCCAACAAGGGAAGTTTGAATTTGGAATCACGAAAATGGCTTTGCGCTGTAGGACGGTGTTAGTGGGAAAGGTTAAAATAGACCCCTTCCCCATCCCGATCGCCGATCGCGTAATAAGTCTTAGACAGTATAGGATTCCCGGCGGACATAAAGAAATATCCGCCACAATTAAGGATTATTTGGAAGCGGGAGTGCTTAGGACATGCACCACGGTGTGGAATAACCCCTTATGGCCCGTACATAAAGCCGATGGGTCATGGCGGATGACGGTAGATTATCGGCAACTAAACCGTCACACTCCGGCCTTGACGGCAGCGGTCCCGGATGCCGTCACTATTATAGGACGAATCCAACATCATCCAGGGGTGTGGTACGGAGTAATTGATTTGGCTAATGCCTTCTTCACAATTCCTATTCCCGAAGATAGGCAGGAACAGTTCGCATTCACTTGGGAGGGTAGACAATTCACGTTCACGCGATTGCCCCAAGGATATCTGCATAGCCCTACTATCTGCCACCGGATAGTTGCAGAACACTTGGCTGCCTTTAAAGTGCCTGATGAAGTGATGATCTCGCACTATATTGACGATATGATGATACAGGGGACAAGTCAGAAGCAGGTTCAGGAATTGCTGGACCAACTGGTTCAACATATGCGAGGATATGGGTGGGAGATCAACCCAGCCAAAATCCAGGGTCCCTCACAAACGGTAAAATTCTTAGGAATCGTGTGGAACAAGGGGGAAAGGGAAATCACTGCGAAAGCTAAAAATAAGATTCAGGTCTTTGCCGTCCCTCACACCCAGAAGGACGTGCAGCAATTTATTGGGTTATTCGGATTCTGGAGACAGCATATTCCCCATTTAGGACAAATTTTAAAACCTTTGTATCGAGTTACGAGGAAAAAGGCAGCGTTCGAATGGACGGAGGTCCATCAAACTGCATTTGAAATGGCCAAGCAAGCGATACAGCAAGCTGTATCCTTGGGAAAGATACAGTCAGGACCTGTAGAACTGCAAGTCTCAGCACAGGGGGATTATGCCAATTGGAGCTTATGGCAAAAACAGGGAAGAACCCGTAAGCCATTGGGATTTTGGTCCCGAAAATTACCCCCGGCAGGGGAACGGTATACCCCCTTTGAGAAACAGTTATTAGCATGCTACTGGGGCTTGGTGGAAACCGAAGCCCTGACCATTGGACATGAAGTGATCATGAGAACAGCTATCCCTATTCTTCCGTGGGTACTTAGTGACCCCACTACCCACCGAATAGGAACTGCCCAAGAGAGCAGCATCATTAAATGGAAATGGTATGTGTCGGAGAGAGTGCGGACTGGACAGAAAGGAGTGTCAGTCCTACATGAGCAAGTGGCGGAGGCCCCTGAGGAAGGGGAAAAACGGTTTGAGGTGATTGAATACAAGGAATCACCCGTTAAGATGGGAAAACGGTATGATGAACTGACCCCGGATGAACAAGCCACGGCTTGGTTCGTAGATGGGTCAGCCCAATGGAAAGCGGGACAGCGTAGATGGAAAGCTGCCGCCTTTAACCCAAAACAAGGCACTACCCTAGAAGAATTAGGGGAGGGAAAAAGTAGTCAGTGGGCAGAATTAAAAGCAGTGCATATGGTAGTCATGCAAGCAGGGGTCATGGGAGTTTGTTTGTTCTCTGACTCGTGGTCAGTGGTTAACGGCATGACACAATGGATGCCAACTTGGCAGGCCAATCAGTGGATGATCCAGAATAGGGAAGTATGGGGTAAACAGTTATGGGAAGATATATGGGAGAAAGCTCAATACCTGGTCATATACATCACCCACGTAGATGCCCATACATCTCGAAATGATGTGGAAGCTCTACATAACCGATATGTGGATGGTATCGTCCGAACCATGATTGTGCAAAGGGGCACCTCAGTGGACCTAGCTAGATGGGCACACCTTAAGGCTGGGCACTGGGGAGTGCAAGGAACCTTGCAATGGGCTCAAGACCGAGGAATAGATCTTATGGTAGATGATGTTAAGACTGCAGTAAACCAGTGTGAGCAGTGTCAACATCAGCGGCAGGGAGTGCCCCAACACATGATGGGACATATCCATCGGGGGGATGGTCCGGGACAGAGCTGGCAAATGGACTTTGTGGGTCCCTTACCCTCCTCACAAGGATGTAACCACATATGTACAGCTGTGGACACTATGTCTGGGGTTTTGGTAGCCCATCCCTGTCGTCACAACAATCAACAGGCTACCTTGCGATGTTTAGATTTGATTGAACAATTTTATGGATTGCCCATACAGGTCCAGAGTGACAATGGCTCCCATTTCACAGGAAGGGTGGTAAAGCAGTGGTGTCACGATAACCACGTGGAATGGGTTTATCATGTACCCTATCACCCACAAGCTGCGGGACTTATAGAACGAATGAATGGGCTTCTGAAGTCCTCACTACGAAAAGCAGGAGGTTGCAATGACTTAACAGGTTGGAAGAAGCAACTAATTCGGGTGGTGAAACAAATTAATAACCGCCCATTAGGAAATGGGGTAACACCCTTGAATAGGATGATACGAGTATGTGATACCCCAAAGACTCAGCCTATTAAAATGTGGAAATTCGCTGAGGAAGCTGATATTCCCGTAAGGGCCACGCCGGCTTCGGCTGGACTGGACCTACGAGCACTAACTGCCCAGACTTTGATCCAACAGAAACCTACGGTGATTAAGACCGGATTAGGATTGATTTGTCCCCCTGGAACCTATGGGCATATCCTCCCGCGGTCGGGACTGTCACTAAAGGGGATTGATGTGATGGCAGGCGTAATTGACGCGGACTACCAAGGGGAGTTGGGGGTGGTCCTGGTCAACATCACTGCTGAACCTTACGTGATACAGAAGGGGGACAGAATAGCGCAATTGGTCATTAAGCCATGTAACCTTACAACGGTGGAAGAGACGGGAGCTCCCGTTACGGTTACTGAGCGTGGGACGGGGGGATTTGGGTCTACTGACACTAAGGGGGCCAAGGTATGGGTGCGCCAGACGACCGGCCCCCCCAGGCTGGCCGAAATCATAGCACAGGGGAAGGACAGTCTGGTCACCATTATGTACCCCGGGGACCCGACCTGGGCAAACGTCCCGGCGAACCAGTGCTACTTACGTGAGACCTAAATAATGTTGTAATTGCTATGCACCCGCAGGCTGGCCCTCCGCCTTGAACATGGGGTGGTCATGGGGATTGCGACTCCTATTGGCGATGTTCGCGATCGGATGGCCACTCCAGGGCATCGGTATCACGGCCTGGACGCTGGTACCGGTCGCCCGCCATGAGGTGCGGTGGGAGGCCAGTAGCCAGCGACGGACGCAGGACGACTTTACATGTGAACCCGGTCAGCAGTGCGTTGTTCTGACTCTCACCAGCGACTGTCAATTGTACACGTGTGCACAGTGCTACATGCGCCGGGATGGGGAAAAATATGACATATCGTTCATACCGCCTAATTGCACCCTGGTGGTAAATGCCCAAGTCAAGACGTGTTTGTGGGACCGACGCACCCAGACATGCGGGACAACGGGGACTCATTGGAGCGTCACAGCTCGGGGGGAAGATCTGTGGCTGCGCAATGCCACCGATATTCGGAATCGTCATCGATTCATGTGGTTAATAATGGTACTGCCCTCGACGAACGCCCCGTCTGAGGCGTTATTAAACCCCACGCGGGGCGGGCCAGCACCGAAGAGGGGTGCCACGGGGGGCGTGCGGTCGCATCGAACACAGTTGGCCCCTATTATGTCAACTTGTCAACAGATGGCCCGGGCGGTACTGCACACTGATGTTCATTGGCGGGTACAGTTGCCCCTCATACCCGAGTGTCATACCAAGAGGCGGCGACGAGCGTGGTACGACACCCTGCTGGGAGGCGCAGGAACTGTTATGGGTATCTCGAATGCCATTGACTCTGAGGTAACCCGTACTAAATTATCTAACACGGGACAGGCCACCTCACAAGGACTACATACTATTGGAAGGTGGATGCCATCCGTAATGATGACTCAAGGAGAGACAGCTGAAATAATGATACGATCTCTGCAATGGGAACTGGATGTCTGGGGTGCCACTCAGGAACTGTTTGAGAACATTACGGCTCAGTTAAATTGGACTGCCTGTCATATTCAAATGTTGCATGCTCAAATACAGAAAGAACGCTTTTTGCGTGTGGTAACATCCCCCAATGTACAAACGTGGAGGGGAATATGGAATGTATCTGAGAAATTGTGGATGATAACCCATCCAGAACGAACATGGTGTAACGCAACTATGTGTAACGGATACTTTGTTACCATGAATGTAACCCACACTGTTACAGTCTGTCGATATTATGTATTACCAGTGATTACATCTTCTGGATATTATTTTCTGAAGACAAGGGGACAGTGGTTTAGCCCAGATACCAATATTACCTATGATCTGTCCGCTTGTGAACAGACTGATCAGGGGAAAACTTGCCTACTGATGGACAGGTATCGGGACCCTTGCTTGACTAAGGGAACGGCCCTGTGCGAATGGACTGTTGAAACTCCAAGGGACATGATGTGGCAGATTGGGCCACACACGCTCTGTGTGGCTACCAATAATCCACATCCTATGCTTCCCTCAGCACCGTTCTCGGGATGCCTCTCAAATGTCTATCAGTGGCACTGGCAGAATCAGACCTATCTGTTGACCACTTATAGCAGTGCTCGCCACTTTACCAAGGTGCAGTGGAAAGTGCTGATGAATCCTTGGAACATTTCCCTGGATCGGTTTAAGCAAGCATTGGACCGATCCGAGGAGCTTAAGCAGATATTACGAAAGCATCAAACCAATGTCACCAAGGTTACGGTGTCTACCTTTATACATGGACAGGAGGTAGTACATGCTGCCCGTGTAGTGGACGTGGAGTCAGCTCATCATTGGTGGGACATATTGAGTGGTATGTCCTCCACTGCGGGGACATTCCTGTTCCCACCCTTGTCGATCCTGGTAGCGGTCCTGGTGATTTTAACATGCTGTAATGTCCTGACTTGCTTGTATATTTGGCGTGTACGTAGGCGCTTGTTAGAAAGAATACATATGGGCATAATGTAACACATGTATTGGGCCAAGCAGTGGAATGTGGTGTGTCCCAATACATGTGTGCTCATAATGTAACACATGTATTGGGCCAAGCAGTGGAATGTGGTGTAAAATTATGTCCCAATACATGTGTGATGGGCCAAGCAGTGGAATGTGGTGAAAGGGTTAAAATTGTGTCCCAATACATGTGTGAATCTAACCGAAAATGGAAGGTGTCGCTTAGTCCTGTGTGAATCTTATTACACACCTTCCCGTGTGAATCTTCTTATCTGTATGTGACCAGAATGGAATGTGTTTTTCAGCCTTGCTCTGCTGTTCACATGAATGTTTAGATCTCGAAAAGAGTATATCAGCTGGAAAAGTCTCCAGTTCGGTAGAGTCTGCTCCGGGGTTGCGTTTAACCGCCGAGCGTGGGTTGTTGGCAACCGCTCTACGAGAACTGACGGCTCCCAGTTCCGGTAACACGTAGAGTGAGTATAAACCAGACCCGTTGTAAGTACGAGACCTGGTTGTGGCGACGCTGCGGGGAATAAAACACTTATATTCTAGCAGACTCGCCTCTTGGCTGTTTGTTCTGTGTCAGACTACTTTCCTGCGAGCCTGGTCCTTGACCTTGAGAATTTTTTAAAACACTCCCCAAGACTGGACTTCCGCCCTAGTGAGAGACACATGTCTTGTCTCTGGCTCCAGCCAATGAACACACCTTGAAGTTTGAACTGGCTGTTGGGCTGCTGTGATTGGCAGAGATGCATTCCCCACTGATTCTTTGAGTGCTGGAATACACAACTCCACCTTCCAAAAAACCCTGCTCTGTGATTTGCAGTTTGTGGCCTTCAGAGGAGTTGTAAACCATTATCCAGATTTGGGAATCTTTTAACAGGTCATTTCAAATATCTTACTCATGCCACCAATGCTCCATGCCCCCACACCTCTCCCCCTGTCTCCTTATGCTGTCTACGTTAATTCATTGAAATCCTTGCCTTCATCTCTCCTCATGATACCTTCTCTTGTCCATGTTAACTCAAAGCTGTCAATGTAAGTGCTGATTAATCACACCATTAAAGTATCAATAAAAGACTTCAATATTTTCATAATTTTCATAGTTTGTTCCACATAAAAACTTAACATCACTACTTAAAGGTGCCAATCAAACCAAAAATTAATTTCCATTGTTTTCTTGGTTTGAGATCACAGCCAAGCTATTTTAGTCATTTTCTTCTTGTCCACAAAAGAATCTTCTCTAGACATTAAAATCTTAAAAACAATTTCTATCCTGTCAATTTACATTTTGGAAAATAAAATAATTGATGGATGACCACATAGCTTTAAGAAAACTACCTGTACAGTAATCTGAATGTATACTGCCATTTGTACTTGTAATCAGCATCACGTCTGTAATGCCAGCGTTCTTCTTTGCCACATGATACGTAGAGTTCAGATAATTTACTGCATTAATCTAGACATTGAATTTCAGTGCTACACTAACCCATTTGTGAATGGAGCTTCATGAATTCAGAGTTTTTAACCAAGATCTGAATGGTGAGGTTTTTAAAGACTGTCTTTTTTATGTTATATTGGTGAGGGATGTTCACGTTACAGTTACAACATCACAAACTGCTTTTAATCTGAATGTGTGCAGTAGATATATAATAAGTCCATAATGTGGCCATTGCCAGCAGTATGTTGGATTAATATGCAAGTTAGCTTGCTGAGCTGGAAGGTTTGTTTTCAGATGTTTCGTCACCATACTAGGTCACATCATCAGTGAGTCTCCGGTGAAGTACTAATGGTATGTCCCACCTCTCTATTTACAGGTCTTGGTTTCTAAAGGTAGGTGATGTCATTTCCGGTTCTTCTTTTCAAGGGAAGGTAGATGGGGTCTAAATTGATATATTTATTGATGGAGTTCTGGTTAGAATGTCATGCCTCTAAGAATTCTCATGTGTGTCTTTCTTTCACCTGTCTTAGGATTTGTGTGTTGTCCCAGTAAAATGTTGGTTTATATGGAATGCTAATTCTTAATAAGTATATTGGCAGTCCATTTTACAATACATTCCATTGAACTTAGCAGGAGCCAAACATGTGGCACAGTGTAAAACTATGGAAGACCAAATTCACTCCCTGACTCTCATTTATAGGATCTGATTGTTATGCTGGAATCCATTTCCTCTTTATCTAATTGTACCAGGGCAGCAAACATTCTCTGTGAAATTGTAACATTTACTTCTGCCCAATAATAGGGATGGTCTTATTTCAAGGCTTTTAATAGGTTACTTGGGCCAGTTTGAGGATCACCAGAGAAGATTTCAAAGAAGACAAAGAGGTACTGAAAGTCAGAAGGTGTGGAAAGGAGACAGAGATTGGTCTCTATGTTGATATTTAGCTATGTTCCTGGGAAGATAACAGAACTGCACAGATTCTACATTGGGGACAGTGAATTAACTTCCAAAAGCCGTTGGATATCTCTGTGCTGTTTGACCTCAGACCAACTTGCAGGAGTGATTAGGCAAGAGGTTTATCTGTCAGGGCTTAGGAAAAGTCCTGCAAGTTGTGGTGGTTCACAACAAGCTGGCTGCAAATAATAGATCAGTACAGCTAAGAGTTAGACTTTAAAGCACAAACAATGTCCGAGCACAATGGGATCACAGGGAAAAACGCAAAGTAAGATCTAGCATGGTGAACCTAGTTGTCAGCAAAAAGCTGGAGTCATGCCAATGAATAAGTACTGGAATGCAGTTCTTTTTTGTCCTTTTATGGGATGAAGGCATTTCTTGTCCATCCATAGAAACAGAAGATAGGAGCAGGATTAGGCCATTCAATCCCTCATGCCTGCTGGACCATTCATGACAATCAGGCTGATCGTTGAACTCAGTCCTCTCTTCCTGCTGTCCCCCATATTGCTTGATCCTTTTAGCCCTGGGCCAAATATATCTCCTTCTCAAAAACTAGTTATGTCTGGCTAAACATCCCTCATTATAATTGAAGTGATTGGCTGTCTAGGCCAGCTTAGAGGACAGTTGAGTCAACCATATTGTTTTGGGTTGGTGTCACATGTAGGCCAGACCAGGTAGAAAAGAGCAGATTTCCTTCCATAAAGAATATTAGAGAGCCAAGTGAGTTTTTACAACAATCACCAATGGTCACATGGTCACCATGAGGCTAGCTTACATTCTAGAGTTCAGTGAATTTAAAATTCAACACCTACCTTGGTGAGATTCAAACCCATGTTGGCAGAATATAAACCTAAGTCTCTTGATTACTCAACAACTGACATTAAGGAACAGCTCCTGTGAGGCAATTTCAAGACCACATCAGCAATAGTGAAGAATTGTAATTCCTTTGAAATTTAGTGAGATTTGACCTACTGTGTCTTTAACATCCAGGGGCAGTTGCTAATAAAGCTGTAGGATCTGTCTTGATTACTATTTGATATATGTTGTGGGATGTTTGATTACAGTTTATTATCAATGTTGACTTCACAAGTTAATTATGTCTGTTAACAATAAACTGTACAGATACTGTCATGATTGTGGGTATGTTCACCGAGCTGGGAAGTTGATCTGCAGATGTTTCATTCCATCTAGGTGACATCTTCAGTGCTTTGGAGGATCTGTGAAGCGCTGCTGTACTGTGTCTTCTGGAGTTTATTTGGGTTCTGTTTCTGCTGCTTCTGGTTGTCAGTTCCGATTGTTCATTGTAGTAGCAGGTATATGTGTTTGTTGATTCAGTCCATAGATGAGTGCCATGCTTCGAGGAATTCTCTTGCTGTCCTCTGTTTAGCTTGTCCTATGATCACACTGTTCACTTCAATTGATGAAACTCTAGGCAGCGAGACAGGAGCCAACCTCCTGGACAGGCAGAACAGATGACACGACAGGGAACCTATCAACAAGAATGGCATACTCAAACTGTGGACCTGTGCTTGACAACACACTTCACATTCACAACAAAATATATGAACAGATCAATGGAACACCTATGGGCTCACCCGGCTCATAGCAGAAGCAGTGATGCAAAGATTAGACCAAACAGCCCTACCACAAATCCAACCCAAACTCTGGATCAGACACATAGACGACACTTTTGTTTTATTAAGAGAACAAAAATCGAGAACACACACTGCATTATCAACACCATGCTCACAGGGATCATATTCACGAGAGAAGAGGAAGTCAATAACAACATCCATTCCTGGATGTGATGATACAAAGAACACAGAACAGTGAAGGCACCACAAAAGTGTACAGGAAAGCCACACACACTGACCAGGTCCTGAAATACAACAGCATTCACCCAAACACACACAGTAGAAGTTATTTTAGGACCCTGCTGAAAAAGGCTACAACAAACTGCAGCACTCCCAACCTACGAAGGGAAGAAGAAGAACACCTCTACAGAGTTTTCACCAAGAACGGATATCCCCGCAACTTCATCTACAGATGCCTAACAGACAAACAACGTGATGAGGACATGCCACGACCTAACTCACTAGCAACACTACCTTCCATAAAAAAGTCCCAGAACTGACAGCCAGACTTCTCCACCCACTGGGATTCATGACAGCCCATAAACTGACAGGCAAACTCAGACAACAACTCACCAGGACTAAAGACCCAATACCCATCATGTGCAAGACTAATGTAATTTACAGTATTCCATGCAAAGACTGCATGAAACACTACATAGGACAAACAGGCAGACAACTAGCAATCCACATCCATGAACGCCAACCATCCACTAAATGCCACGACCAGCTGTCTCTAGTAGCTGGTGACAAGGACCACAAATTTGACTTGGATAACACAATGATTGTAGGACAATCTAAACATATGACAGACACAGAATTCCTAGAAGCATGGTGCTCATCCACGGACTCTATCAAGAAGCACATTGACTTAGACCCAATATATGGACCACTACAATGAACAACCCGAACCGACAACCAGAAGCAGCAGAAACGGAAACAAATAAATTCCAGAAAACAGTACAGCAGCACTTCACAGGAGGCTCCAAAACAGTGAAGATGTCACCTAAACAGAGGACGAAACGTCTGAAAACAGCTCGGCGAACATACTCATAAGCACGACAACCAGCAATCGAGCTGCAGATCTTCACACAAACCTTGTACAGATACTACAAATTGTATTTACTGTTCTAACATATAAAGTTTATTCAAAACCATGAAATCTTGTGGCTTTATTCATTTAGCAAGTCCCCTGGATTTTATATTTTGTCTACTTTAAAAGTAAAAGATTGCAGGTCCTGAACCCGATCATAACATTAATTTGACAATCTGGTTTGGGATCATAATATTGTTCAGTAATACACTAGTACATCTAGAGTTCAGGAATCTCCTCGAGCACCATGCTCCTCCAGTTCCAATCAATAATGTATTAAAAGTCTTGCATCTAATGTGTTCTCCTATAAATGTCACACTTTCCCTGTTGCACGTTTCCAATAACATTTCTGTTGCTGCAAAAAAAAGCCCATTTTCTCACTCACTGAGAGCCACACTACAATGGGTTAATTCATATTTTAAAAAGAATGCCAAGGATGTATAACTTCATAACTTGGACTGCACTCTTATTTCGTGGAATATGGGCTTCACTGGCAGTGCTACCGATCCTAAAACCTGAAATGAGTGGCTATAAGGAGTCAACCAAATTGCTGTGGCTTTGGAGCATACCAGACCAGTTCCTTCCCTCCCAAAAAAATCAATGCATGTGATGGGTTTTCCAACAGTCAACGATGTTACCATTATCATTGCTACCATTTGATTCCTGATTTTGTTCATTAGATTTAAATTCCACCAGATTCCATGTTGGGATTTGAAACCTGATTAGAATCAGTCATAGAGCATGGAAACAGATCCTTCAGTCCAACTGGTCCATGCCGACCGGATATCCTAACCTAATCTGGTCCCATTTGGCCCATATCCCTCTAAACCCTTCCTATTCATATTCCCATACAGATGCCTATTAAATGTTGTAAGTGTAACAGCCTCCACAACCCTCTGTGTGAAAAAGTTGCCCTTTAGGTCCGTTTTATATCTTTCCCCTTTTCATGTTAAACCTATGCCCTCTAGTTCTGGACTCTCCTGGGGAAAAGACCTTGTTTATTCACCCTATCCATGCCCCTCATGATTTTGTAAATCTCTATAAGGTTACCCCTCAGCCTCCGACACTCCAGGGAAAACAGCCCCAGCCTATTCAGCCTCTCCCTATAGCTCAAATCCTCCAACCATGGCAACATCCTTGTAAATCTTTTCTGAACCCTTTCAGGTTTTACAGGAGAGCAGAATTGCATGCAATATTCCAAAAGTGGCCTAACCAATGTCCGGTACAGCCGCAACATGACCTCCCAACTTCCAATACTCAATTCTCTATCCAATAAAGGAAAGCATACCAAACACATTCTTCACTATCCTATCTACCTACAACTCCACTTTCAAGGAACTATAAACCTGCACTTCAAGGTCTCTTTGTTAACCAACATTTCCCAAGACCTTCCCGTTAAGTGTATAAGTCCTGCTCTGATTTCCCTTTCCAAAGTTCAGCACCTCACATTTATCTAAATTAAACTCCATACGGCAGTCCTCAGCCCATTGGTCTATCTGATCAAGATCCCATTGTACTCTGCGGTAGCCTTCTTCGCTGTCCACTATACCTCCAATTTTGGTGTCATCTGCAAACTTACTAACTATACCTCCTATGTTCACATCCAAACCATTTTCTAAATGATGAAAAGCAGTGGATCCAGGACCAATCCTCATAGCACACCACTGGTAACAAGCCTCCAGTCTGAAAAGCAACCCTCCACCACCACCCTCTGCCTTCTACCTTCAAGCCAGTTCTGTATCCAAATGAGTTCTCCCTGTATTCCATGAGATCTTACCTTGCTAACCAGTCTACCATGAGGTGAACACCTTACTGAAGTCCATATAGATTACATCATCCTGATCAATCCACTTTGTTTTTTCTTCAAAGCACTCGATCAACTTCGTGAGACATGATTTCCCATGCACAAAGCCATGTTGACTATTCCTAATCAGTCCTTGCCTTTCCAAATGCATGTACACCTTGTCCCTCAGGATTCCCTCCAATAACTTGCCCATCACCGATGGATTAAGGTGGGACTTCTAGATTACTCTCCAGTGACATGTCCAACGACATTACCACTATACCCTACCACCTTCTCAGGTGTCTACTGAAGTGTATTGAAATAACAGGCCTTCCAATTACAATTTACATGGCATTAAAAAAATGCATCCAGATCAAATGGAATGAACATAAGGCAAAGCTGCAAAATTCTAAGTGTGAAGGTCGGGAAATAATATGGGGGTAAGACAGTTTAATACAACTGAATAAATAGTGGTAGACAGCTTCTGCCAATCTACAGCTGAGGATATTTTTGAGAATAATGCAATAAGGATGACCCACAAATCAGCACAATCATAATTATCCCTTGAATGGTAAGCAGGAATATATAATGAGCATGTTTTGCTTCTATGGATATAATTTAAGTAATGGTTATCTCACATTCTAACACTGTCCTTTTGGGTCAATCATATAATTACAGGAATGAATTCGTTCCCATATGAGTGCTTTTGACTGGATTCCGATATGCTGACACATTCGGCAAATGTTTACAATCAGCAAATGCCAGTTTTTCAGCTAAGAGATTCGATAAAATAATTCAGTGCTTCACGAAATGCTGAAGATCTTCAAAGATATTCAAAGACAATTAAAGAGCGGTGATTTAAAACACTAGCCTTTCACCTTTTACTTCTCGGACCAGATTGCTAGAATTGTCCTTTGTTTTGTAACTTTTATTGAAATTGCAATTTTGGGCAGTCTGACCAGTTCCTATAAATGTAGACCCAGAGCACAAAATTAATCCAACATAAAACAGGCAATTTAACTCAGAGAGAGCATAGGCTGCTATAAAAAGCAAAAGGTAGCACTTACAGATGAAAAACAAATCCTATTCTGAACTTGCCTTTCAAAAGAAATGGAAGAAATGTTTTACATTTCATCTGAATGCTGCAAATAACCTGTGCTTTTTATGCTGACGCTGGCTAACTGAATTGGAGTTGTTCCACTTCCCTACTCAAACATCTGTCACTTAGATGATGTGATGAATGCAATAAGGGACTCAAATAGAAATGTCGATGTAGTGGTTTAACATTGCTTCCCATTCTGATGATCATAGACTTCAATGTTGGAACCCTTCCATTATCATTCACCTGAAACTGTTGAGTTGAACGTCACCAGATCTAATGTCAGTCCCTCAGTAAATTGTCTGGAACATCCCAAATAGTGCCAAAGTACAAAGTGTTTCACAAGTAAATATTTAATTACATAGGTAATTAAATAACTACACTATAGTAGATTTGTTCCTGGCAAAACAACATTGGTTTTATGTTGTAAGATCATCTCCATGAGTCTGTTCATTAGCTGTAATATCTAGGTGGCTATATTCTCTACTTGGCTGGAATTATATGTTGCTGCATTGTTTTTAATGGTCTTAGAACACACCTTGATTTTTCATTATTTTTATTCTTTAGCTATTTTGACTTATGAGCTGAAAATGACTGATGGATTTGGGGATAGCTTGTGTTAAAACAAGCTTTTGTAGTTTGGGAGAGACGAAAAAACTGCAGTTGCTGGAATCCAAGTTAGAGAAGCAGGAGTCTAGAAAAAGACAGCAAGCCAGGCAGGGTCAGGAAGTGGGGAAGTTGACATTTTGGGTGTAACCCTTAGTTTGTGAGGCCAGGCCTGGAGGATAATTGTAGATTAGACTTTGATTCAAGGTTCCAACAGGCACAGCAACCCAAGGATGAGCATTGACTTTAATCTGATACCAGAATTTGGCTATTAAAAATATCAGTATCTGGGAATTGGTTCTGGCAAGTCTAAAGGAGACCCCATTTTTAAGTAGATGGCAGTTGTTGAATGGTAATTGAGGCCTCAGTAGGAGTTGATCAGTCTGTCATGATGGATCCAGAATTTTAAAGTTGATTTTTTGAACTATGTTTCTGAGAGATGGTTCTGGGATGTTGTTAAGACAGCATGAAGATTTGAAACGTCCTGCTTAATCTGATACACCAACTTCCAGAAGCCCAAAGAGAGGAAAACTGAGTCAGAAGTATTGGTGCCTTTAGCTGAGTAAACAGAGAAGATGACCCTGATGAATATTTCAGAAAAACTGCCAAGGAATCCACACGGATGGCCTGTGAATCAACACATTCTGAAAGCCATTTCAGCTATCAACCAGTTTGGTTACTTTCTTTTATTCACCTGTTAACTGTGTTTGTTTGTCTGTCTGTCTTTTGTGTCAATGGGGGATGAAAACAAATGTTTCAGGTTTAAAGTGCAAATATGAATCAGCTTACCATGCTGTTTAATCATATCTCCGCTAATATTTGTTTGTATTTAATAAATTGTTAAGTCGTTTGGTTAAGATGCAAAACCAGTGTCAGGAAATTAACTATTCACAAAGTCTGGTTAAAAACCAATGGACCGACTACCTCGCAGTCTTTGATGGTTTAATTTTACTTTGTTGTGAATGCAAAGGTAGAAAGGCTGCTTTGGTTCTGTCTCTGTGTGGTAATACGGAGTAGGATTAGAGAGTGTTGGTGCTTTTGTTTTACTTTGAGGTGGTGTTCCCGTGCATGTGCCCGTGTTCTTTTACTTGGTAGATGCCCTTTGTTTGGAAGGCGTTCCAAACGTATGACCTCTACCATCTGAAAGCACTAACGTCAATAGAAACATCAGAACTCCAGAATGTCCAGGTTCTTCTCTAAGCCAAACATCATCGAAACTTGGAATGATATCCTTCACTGCCATGGGATCAAAATCAACAGCATTATGGATATGGCTGTACCAGATGGACTGCAACATTTCAGCAAGGCAGCCCACCATCATATTCTCAAAGACAATTAGGAATAAACAACAAATGTTAGACATGTCAACAATACCAACAGACCATGGAAAAATGTTTAAAAATCATTAAAGCACTCCATAATTCACGTATTGTAAATAATAAAACTATCAACAATTCCAACTGAGTGCAGAAAGTAGCATTTGGATTTGATAGCCAATAAGTAGTCTGGTAGAAATAAAACAAAATTATAACACAGAACCAATTATAGGACCTAACAAGGCCATTATTCTCACAACTGGTTGAGTCTACAAGTAAATAATTGTCTCACATTATATTAATATGTCAAATGTTTACATTGAATGCAATGCGAAAACAGAATCTGCAGTAAAATATTTAAAACTACGCAATCTAGATGATGTGTAAATTGAAATGCTAAACCTCACAAAGCATAACTGTTGGCACCTCGAAAGTAAAACAGTCACTTTATTTGTATAACTTCATACTCAGTTCAGATTTCTGGCTTGACCTGACTCAACAGCATCACAATAATTTTCAACTCAGATTTTGCCAGAAGGATCTGATTTCTTGGTAAAAAGAAAAATTGGCTAGTTTACAAGAGGTTGCAAGTAATTCTCAGCCAGTTGCACATTAGCCTGGTTAGAAGGTCCACTGAATGATGGATTGAATTTTGTGGCTAGGAACATGTCTAACAAAGATTAAAATGCCTCCCCACTTCATGGACGAAAAAGAATAGGTAAACTCATTATATTGTCTCAGAATATAAAGAAGCCCAACTAAACATAAATAACAATATTCATGAAATATGAATATGAGAAACAAACAGGTAAGGAAAGATTGGAAAGGAAATTGGATAGGACTATACTTTACAACAAAACATCTGGCAATAGATCAATCATATCCCTGAAACTGTAAACTGTAGCAATTGCTTATGAATGTTTTACAGCATTAATTAATAAACCAGATGTACTCTTTGTTAAACCTATATCTACACATTACAATGCATATTAACATTTCAGTAACATAAACTAGGCCATGAAATTACCATGCTATAAAAATCTGGCATAAACACTAAGCATTACTCTTAAAAAATTGAGTTATGGGAAACAACAGGTAATAATGCCCTACACTCTGTGATAAATTTTGCATGTGGTTTTAATGAACTTAATAAAAAATAGATGATTGGATGATATGTTGTAGTTAGGGTTGATAAAAAAGAGACATCTGTATTGAAGCCTGATGTGTTGTAATAAGGGCTGATAAAAAAGATTCCTGCATTGAAAATTACAACCATCTAACCAAAACCAATGCCCTCTAATTTTGAAATTGATTTATATTTTGTATAATTTCTTTTCCATATGCTTGTGAAGTTTAATCCCTATCATGAGGTGTATGAATATACATATTTTATCCATAAAACCCATATGCAGTGGTTAATAATAAATCACTTTCTAAAAAAAACAAAAAAAACAGAGGTTACTAAAGTATTCACACTGCAAACAGAAGCCAAGGGAATAACTATGTGTATTTCTTTGCCCCTTTTGTCTTCCTTGGTTAAAATTCCTTCTGTTTCCAATGCATTCATGGTGAATTCTTTTTTTTACATTTTAGGTACGCTAGGTCTAGCTGTAACTAGCCACGGCACTGCTACTGTATATCAGAATGTAGGATTTTGATCATTAATTTATCACAGTTCTAGCAGTTTGTTTGACAGGTACGGATTCTTTCATCTAATGGCTACACAGCAAGTGTGCAGTACACTAAAGTGTGGATGCCACTGACTCAGGTAGGGAAGCAGCCGACAACAGCCACCTTCCTACCTTTAGCCAATTTACTCTATTTTTCAAAGACAAAACCAAAAGTACATATAATAATTGATGAGAATTCAGTTCTGCTTGTTATACGGCACTGATTTTTATGGATTTTTATGAGAACTTCACTGTACATGAACAAAAGATTTAGTATGTGTCACTATATTCAGTTATGTGAACTCAGTGAATGTTATAAAACAATTCCCGATTTCTTTATATTATATCGCTGGAAGGTTTTTGTATTGTTGGAGGAAAATTCTTTTATCTGTGTTTTAACAGTGAGTGAAATGTATTATTTCTTGGATTGTCAACTAATTTCTGAAATTAAAACATCACTTTTCACTCAGACACATAATTGGTAGGATAATTACATAAATTATACAACTCTTTTGTCCGTATAATCTACTTTTAGTACGTTTTTAAAAAAAACACCAGGCATTCCACAGGATTAGGCAAAAGTGAGGACTGCAGATGCTGGAGATCAGAGTCTAGATTAGAGTGGTGCTGAAAAAGCACAGCATGTCAGGCAGCATCCAAGGAGCAGGAAAATCGACATTTCGGGCAAAAGCACTTCATCAGGAATGAGGCCTCATTCCTGATGAAGGGCTTTTGCCCGAAATGTCGATTTCTCTGCTGTTCAGATGCTGCCTGACCTGGTCTCATTTTCACAGGAGTAGTGTAAAGTAAGACATGACATCTGGCCACTAAGCAGAGCTTAAGTCAAATGACCAAAAACTTGATAGGCGAGTATATTACAGGGGGAATCTGAGTAAGCGTGGTTTTGAGAGAAACTGCAGCGCTTAGGGTCTAGCTAACAGCCACCAGTGTTGGAGCAATGGAAATCAAGGTTTCTGAAGAGGTCAGAATGAGAGGAGTGCAGTGAGTTTGGAAGATTGTGGAGTTGAAGGCAATTGAGGGCTTTGAAAACATGGATGATGGTTTTAAAGTTGGAGTATTACTGAGCTGGCAGCCCAGTTAGCTCAGTGAGAATGCGGGTGTGGAGTGAATGGCACATGGTTCCAGTCTGGACAGGGACAGCAGAATTTTGGATGGTCTGAAGTGCACACATGGTAAAATGTATGAGACCAGCAGGTGTGCAGTGGAATAGTCAAGTCTAGAGGTAACAAAGGCATGAATAAGGGTTTCAGCAGTAAATGAGCTGAGGCATGGAGATGGATGATGTCACAGTAGTAGTTGGTTTGAACAATGGGGATGGTATCTGGTTGGAAGATAGACTTGGGGTCAAATTTACAATTGAGGAACAAGAGTAGGTCACTCAGCCTTTTGGACCTGCTCCCCTGCCCCCTCCAATCAACAAGATCACAACTGATCTAATTTTAACCTAAACTGTGCTTTCCTGCATATCCCCAACGATGTTTCACCCCTTTGTTAATGAAGATTCTATCCACTTCTCCCTTAAAACTATTTGAAGGTGTATTAACCACTGCTTTTTGAGGAAGGGAAATCCAAAGAATGTCAACCCTCTGAGAGAAAGCTGTTTCCTCACCTTATTTTAAATGGGTAATCCCTTATTGTTAAACTATGATCCCTAGTCCTAGATTCTCCAACACTAAGAAACATCCTTTCAGCATCCACCTGGTCAACTCCAACTACATATTCCAATTAAGTCACTTCTGAATCTTCTAAACTCCAGAGGATACAGGCCTAGTCTATCTAATCTTTCCTCATTAGGCAATCTGCTCATTCTCAATATTGGTAAACTTTCTCTGAACTGCTTCCAATGCACTAACATTCTTACATATGTACAGTAACCTGTGCTGAGACAGCATCAGGAGAACAATGTTCAGTAATGCCCTGTATAACTGAAGCATAACCTTCCTACTCTTGCATCCAATACCACCTTGCAATAAAACCTAACAGTTTATTTGTCTTCCTGGTTATTTGCTGCATCTGCAAATTAACCTCCTGTGATTCATTCACTACATCTTAGAGCTCTGCAAATTTTCACCATTTAGCTAATAAGCTTTTTTTATTCTTTCTGCCTAAATGGACAATTTCAAACTGACCCATATTGTACATCATTTGCCAGATCTTTGCCATTCACTTAGCCTTTTTAGGCTCCTTATGTCCTCTTTAGAAATTATCTTCCTATCTACCTTTGTGTTATCAGCAAATTTAACTACCATATCTGCGATTCCTTCATCCAAATTATTTATATGAATTATTATGAGGTGAGGACTGAATACCAATCTCTGTGGCACACCATACATTATTTGTGCCAGTCTGAAAAGGACTAAATTTTCCTGTGCTATGCTTCCTGTTAGTGAGCCTAACTTCTACCCATGCCAATTTGTTACTCGCTACACCATGAGTGTTTATTTTCCCCAATATTTGTTGCTGTGCCACCTGATCAAATGCCTTCTGGAAATCTAAATAAAATACATTCAACAGTTTGCATTTATTTACAGCACAAGTTACCTCTTCAAAGAACTCTAAAAAACCTAGTTAAACATGATTTCCCTTTGACAAGACCATGTTGGCACTGCCTAATTATCTTACCTTATCTCAGTGCACTGTTATATAACATTTTTAATAATTGCTTCTAGTATTTTCCCTGTGACAAATATAGGCTCCTGCTTAATAAAGGAGTTACATTAGCTATTTCCCAATCTAAAGGAACCTTCCTTGAATCTGATGAGTATTTGAAAATTATAACTAACACATCAACTATTTCACTGGTTACCTATTTTGAAACCCTCGGATAAAATCCATCTGGACCTAGGAACTTATCAACTTTCAGTTACAAAAGTTTACTCAAAATTACTCCACTGGGAATTGTAATTTTCTTGAGTTCTTCCCTTTCTTTCAATTCCCAATTTACAGCAATTAGTATCAGAAAACAAAGTTGAGAACATTCTGATGTAGCCTCAGACAGGTACCAAGGAAGGCGATGAAGTCCATGTCCTCAGAATAGAGTTTGTAACTGCAAATGAAAACAATGGCTTCTGTCCTCCCAATACTTATCTGAATGTAATTTCCACTCATTCAATCCTGAATGCTGGACAAACAGTTTGACAAATTAGAGAATGGAAAGATGGGGTAATGAATTAGAATAGGGTGCACACACGGGCAAACTGATGCTGTGTTTCAAGTTGATGTTGCTGAGGGGCAGCATGTAGACATGATGTTGGAAGGGACTGAGTATTGAATCGTGGGGGTCACCAGAGGTAAGAGCACAGGAGCAGGAAGCAGAGCCTTTGTGCATGATTCACTAGCTATGATCAGATAGATAAGAGTAGAATCAAGCAAGGGCAGTCTCACCCAGCTAGAATAGAGTGGAGAGGTGTTGAAGGAGAATGGTATGACAATTGTGTCAAAGTCTAAAGACAGATTAAGAAGGAGGAGGAGTAATTTATGATCATCACAGTCACAAAAGGTATACTTTCTGACTTTAAATAAAGCTGTTTCAACTTGGCAAGGGCATAAACCTGATTGGAGGGATTGGAACATGGAGTTCTGGAAAGGATGGGCACAGGATTGTGGGGTGTCAATAGGATTCTTTGAGAAAGAAAGGGAGGTCAGAAAATGGACAGTAGGATGGTGGGGTTACAGATTGTTTTCCCATGAAGTGGTGGTGATGATAATAAATTTGAAGGGAACAAGGATCAAGTCTTCAATGAGCATGGTCCTGAACAGAGGGGTACATTCGAGCAAAATAACCAGGGCCTGGTGCTGTTGAGTGCCCAGTGTGCTGGGGGCAGGGCCACTTTGCTCAGGTCAGAGTGGAGCCTTGGCCCAGGAACACTGCTGCAGCTGTGATTTCTGTCATTGGCCCTGTTAAAAAGAGAACCGTCAACAATGTATAGAGTGCAGGAAGGAGAGTTGGGGAATACGCAGAGAAATAGTCAGCATGTCTGGCAACATCTGTGGATTGAGAAACAGATAAACAGGTAAGGTTTTAGGTCTTGCTAGGCCAAATGCAGAATCAGGTAGTCACTAAAAATCAGATTGCTGGATTGCAAGCCTGTTACCAGCATCCATTGTGCCCAAGACAAGATAGATATAAAACAGATATATAAGCTCTTACAAAGGCAGAATGAGTTAGTGATAGGGCCCTTTATCCACATGCAAAAGGTAGTCAAACAATCAGGTTGTTAACATCTAGAAAGGACAACCATAAAAAAGCTGGCGAACAAGGCACAGTGATCTAACTTTTCTTGGACACTTTAAAACTCCAATGTTCATTTCCAAATATTACTTTTTTTTTAAACTGTTAACTTTCCTCTGGGCAGCCACAGAAAACTAATAAAAGGGGGTTGGGCTGGAGCCGTCAAGTCAACCTCCAAGAGATATTTCATTTCTGCAAATCCCCCTTCAACAGCTAAAGGAATTAATTTTCCCAGAATTAGTGGCAATGAGTATAAATCAAAACTTGAATTTATCTGGATTTTCTCAAATGCAAGAGGACAAATAAGAATGGTTCACAACAAGACCATAATATGTGTGTGAAAGATTGTAAATAACATGAGTTAAACATAGCAGTCCATGTCCTGATGGAGTTTGGGAGTGTAGTCTCTTCATCTGAAATTTTTTATCTTGCTCAAACTGAAACTAAATAGGACAATTTCCTCTGTTTCTTCATCACAATATTATAACAATCGTTTTCATTGAATTAACAATCTTCTCCAAATTGCATAAATGATCCACATTAACTCTAGTTTCAGCTCTCTTATTGTTTCCAATGTTTATTTGCCATATTATTTTCATATCATAGAAACTCTTCCCACAATGTATACATGAGAAAACTAGACAATAAGAATCACTGAAAGAACCTTCCTTTTTTATGTATTAGAGCAAAGATGCTGGCAAACTTGCAGAAAAGTCTTAAATTTATAAAGGATCTGGATTCTCCACAGAATTTCCTACCAATTGATTAGTTTTGAAGTATAGTCACTGTTTTTAAAGTAGGTAAATCCATCAGTTAATTTGCTTGCAGCCAGATCCCACAAGCCAAATGAGATAATTGCTAGTTAAACCATTGTTAGAGCATCAGCTGAGGAAAGAATGATAACTAGAATTCTCCTCCTCTTCTTCAAGTAACGCCATGGGATTTTTTTTTGTTATTATTCATCTGAACACATGACACTTTGTCTTTCAGATTAGACATTAGTCCAATATGAGAAAAGTTCAGGGTGGTTTCAGTCATCGTCTTCTGATTCAAAATGTTGGCTTTTTCAGAATCTGTCTCTCATGGCTTGGTCTTTTCAGCCATCAGCAAAAGTGTATGATCTAAAACTGTCTCAACAGCAATAGATTTGCTGCATTTCCATCATCTAATGTAGGCATAAAAATGCCAATGGTTTTATTACCTTGAAAACCAAAGAAATTGTTCATTGATAAAGTATAAAACATGATCATAAATCGATAACTTGGGGCATAGTCTGTCCACATGTGATCAGCTTAACAGCAACCCATTTGTGCATCCTGTACTATTAATGTAGATTCCATTGGTGCTTTGCAAACATCTGGATCTTGTTAACAGGTAAAATAATGTTGCCTTTGAATTGTGCCTTTCACGCTCGCTGTCTCGATTGAGGTAACAAGATGAAACGTAGAAGTTGAAGACTATAGACTACTTACAGCACAGAAAGAGGTCATACAGAATGTTGATTCCTTGCTGGTTATTAACAAGTGCATTTTAGCTTATCTTACACCCCAGCTCTTTCCCTGTAGCCCTGTTTTCTATCTTTTTTCTCTTCAAGTACTTATCCAATTCCCTTTGAAAAGAGTGAATCTGCCTCCATTTTCTCAGGCAGTGCATTCTGGATCCTGTTCAGGGCAGATGAAAGCATTTCCTCATGTCACCTTTTACCAATCACTTTAAATTTGCAACCTTTGGTGCTCGATCCATCTGCCAATGGGAGAATTTTTTTCTCTATTTACTTTGCGCAGATCTCTCAAGACTTTGATATTTGATCAAATCTCCTCTCAATCTTCTTTTCAACAAAAAGAATAATCCCAGCTTTTCCAGTCTACCTACATAACTAACTGCCTTCATCCCAGAAACCATTCTCTTCAAGCTTTGCAGCATCCTCTCTAAAGCCTTGACAACCTTCTTATAGTTTGCTGTCCAGAATTTGATGCAATAATCCAGTTGTCAAAGTAATATTTAATAAATATTAATTGTAATTTTTTTTTACCTTTGAGTTTCGCACCTCTAGAAAACCAAAAACAGAATTAATTCGATTTGTCTTGTTGAACAAGTCAGATTTGTCCTTTGGACCTATCACCACTTCAAACCTGTTTGAGGTGGCCAAAACAGTAATTCAGAACAGGCCATTTAGACTTTGGGTTGAATTTCACTGGGATCATATTGTTCTCCTTCACACGTGGCAGGAATTGGCTGACCGCTGACTGACTCATGCTGTGGGTGGGCAAAACAAACTGAGAGTGGGATTCTGCCCCACAGTGTGAGGAATTGCTGGCCAGTCTAATTGACGTGTACCTTCAGCAGTACCAACTGGAGCACTACTGGTATTCCAGTCATCCCCACAAAGAAGATGGATGCCAGCACCAGGTAGGTCAAACCTCTTCACCTTGGGAGGGATCGATAGCCTTAAGAGGCTGGGAGGTCAAGAAGGGCAGGATGATGGGTTTTGAACGGCCAAGCATGGAAGAAGAAAGGAGGGTAGCATATTGATGGAGTTTCCCTGATATGCAAAGCACCCTGCTCCCCATTGCTATACCCACTTCCTTCCCATGCTTACAAAATCATTTTTTTCCAAAAATAGAATCTTCACTCCCACCCACCTGACCATCTTATGTTGTGACCAATGTAAAGTAAAGGGGAAATTAGCTTGATAATGAGCCCTATTGCCTCTTAATCATCTAGAAATAATGCTTATGCCACTTTTAGGGGGTGTGAACATTGAACATAGAATAGTACAGCACAGTACAGGCCCTTTGGCCCTCAATGTTGTGCCAACCTTTTGTCCTACTCTAAGATCATACTAAGTTACATACCCTTTGTTGTACTATTATACATGTGCCTATACAAGGATCGCTTAAATGTCCATAATGTATCTGACTCTACTACCACTGCTGGCAGTGTATTCCATGCACCCAGCACTCTCAGTGTAAAGAACCTACCTCTAACATCTCCCCATAAACTTTCCTCCAATCACCTTAAAATTATGCCACCCTGGGAAAAAGTCTCTGGCTAAATATGATGGGGAGTGGCCACAGCTAACTTTACTTACAGCTCTGCACCCTCTCCCTGGTCATTGAAAACATAGTTAGTGGGGGCTAAAGCTGTAAACTCCAGCCCATACATTCAGAAACAGCATTGTTAGCTGCTGGGAAAACAATACTCAATAACAGTAACATTCACAATTTCCAATTGAGAACTTCACAGTTATTCAGTGTTTTGTGAGTAATAATCTGTCATATTCATCCTGAGTGCTTCAAGTAGGTTAGCATTAGCTTTGAAGAGTATTGTAAGACCAGGAAAGGGTTCTCATCTCTAGAAACATTCCCTCAACATCTACATACCTAAATATTCTCCAGCATTCACTGACTGACATCTGAAGACAAGCAGACAAAGTAACTAGAAAAAGTATTTGTGCATTATTTAGATTTTCTTCCCTTGTGATCAATAACAATAATCATTGTGTCATATTCCTCCAGGAGCCACATAAAAGCATATTACAGTTTTATGCAAACATTTGCCATCAAATGTATGTATCTATCTCAACACAGATAAAGACAATCATGGAGTGCCAGACACTGAGTTTGAGTGAGTGGCTTAATTCCTTTGGATAATGAATAATATTTGGCAAAATATTATTTGGATTGTATCGATATAGAATGTTACCAATTTTTTCTCAAGATGAAATTAAAGCACTATTAGTAGATAATTAGCTTACCCTGCTTATGAACAGTGATGTACAGGCCATAATTGGTTTGACATCTACATATCTCTTATAACTGTCCAGGAACTGTCTGATATAAAGTAAGACGGCTGTTTAATGATTTGGGATTGTTTAAACTTCTCCTGTGCAAAACTTGACCACAAACATTTACAGAATATTCCATAACAAGAGCTTTACAAGGACATTGTGGTTATGAGGACAGTAATTCATTAACAGAAAAATCAAAACACACCAGTCAAAGAAATGCAGAACACTTTACCTCTCTTGGGTATTGCCCTTCCCCTGAGTTTGGCTTCATTCCACTTTTACTTGTCATATGCACTTTTCAACCTTGGAGATGTTCTGCATTACTGACCCTTTATTGCATTCTCAACGTTGATTGCAAAGCTGTGTCGACGGAAAGGCATTATGGAGAATCACTCATCTGGTAAAGCGATGTTAACCGTTCAAAATCAAAATTTTAGACTTTTGACATTGCCATTAATTTACAGTGGCAATTAATGCTATTTAATTATACCTGGACCTTGACTGTTGATTCATCCAAGTCAAGCTCCAACCAATGCATTTGGCAACTAAATAGTATATCTGTGAAATATGACCTCTTTCTGTTCCCTATTTTTACTTTGACCCTGACTCAATAAAAGACAGTGGGAAAGAAAATAGAATTGACTTATCTTGAAATCTTATTCTTAGCATTAAAAATATCATGTCAAATGATCCCAGAATTGCAACAACTACTAGCATTTCTTCCAGTCTAAAGTGCATTGAGGCTGAGTTTAATGGGAGATGACTTGGTTATCTCTGCTACCGTGTTTCCAAATGCGTCAGCAAGATAGTGAGACTAAAGCGACAACTAGAAACTAATGGTTTCCCTTATAGGACCAATGCCCTTGCACTTTCAAATGGGAAAAAAATCACTCCTCCAAGGCATGCACACTCCAAAGTATGAATGCTTTTCACTGTATTCAAGCAGAAAATAGTTAAAATAGTGTTCCTTTAAAAGATTGCTGGCAACCACGATAAACAAAGTTCAAAATTATATGATTTGAAGAAGAATGTTTGACAGCAATAAAGGCATATTGCTCTTCCTGTATTCCTCGAGAAAGCCTCCAAAATGTAATTTATTTGTCCACCCTTGTTATGTAGGTAAACATAGCAAGTATTTTGTACAAAACATAATACCCAAAACAGCAATAACATGAATAAACAATTAGCATGCTTTTGTGACGTTGGTTTGAATAGGATCATTGCCCAAGCTATAAAGAGAGCTATTCCTCTTGAAAGAGTGCAACTCGATTTTTAATATCCACATGAACCAACCAAACTAGCAAACAAAGCCTTGGATTTGTGTTTTATCCAAAAAACAGCATCTTGGATTCCACTCACACTCACACTCCATCAATATTGCTGCCATTTGTCAGCTCAGATCATGTGCTGGAATTCTGGTGGAGTGAACTTACTAGGCCTGAGCACGGCCAACTGGGCTGAGCCAAGAATGTAGGCAAAAGAAGCACAGAGTGATTTATGTTACAATTCCATTCCCTCTGCCTCAGCCTTGCCTCCCCAGTGTACCCATCAGCTCCAGCCATAACGTTCACAACTACGGAGCATCTCAACTGCAATGGGATTTTGCTTAATTGAAGTCAACAGAGTATTTTAAAAATCACAAGGATCAACAAACATCTTAGCTACTAAAGAACCACTTAAGAATCCTTACAAAATGACATGCATGGCTTAACTAATAAATGTACATTGTGATTGAAAAATATTGTTTTTAAAAAAACTACTTAAAATAAAGGTAATCTCAACATTCAACATAAGTACACTGTTTTATGTAGTGTCCAACAAATCCTTCTGTTTCTTTGTTTTAATGTAGCTCAGCAGCTGGAAAGTGTAAGGCATCATGTAGATTTTAGGGTCCAAATTAGGCACCGCAAAGTTGAATTCAGGAGCACAGTTTCTTAGCCTGAATTGTGGGAGTTGACCACTGATGCTGCCAGATGAGGAGGAAGAGGAGCAGCAGCAAAAACACAGGCAGCAAGTGGGTGAAGAAAGTACATGAGATAACAACATGTAAATATTGAAGAAACAGATTATCATAACTTGATCTTACAGAAAGGTAGCATTTAAGACAGCTGCATTTTAACAGCTAGAGGAAGCAGAAGAAGAGCTTGAGCCTGCAAGCACTATAGGTTGCCAGAGCTAGGTGTTAGAACATTACAAAGAAATGCATTTCCTGGCCATTTCCTGACTGGCACTCAACCCTGACACTCTCCCTATTAATCTTATATCATGAGATGTAGCTAATACAAAATCTTTATCTGCAGATGTACTATCTTACCCCCATCCACAATAATCATCAACTCACATGAAATATTCATTAACTGTACTGCTTGTACAAAGTTTGGTTTTAAGACCTTAAGACCTTAAGATAGAAGAGCTAGATTAGGCCATTTTGTCATGGCTGATTTGTTTCTCAATTCCATTCTCTCACTCATCATCCCCTCACCAATCATAACCATCTCTGTATTAATTACACTCAATAACTTGGCCTCCACAGCCCTCTGCAGCAATGAGCTCCACAGATTCATAACCCACTGACTGAAGAAATTCCAATTCAACTCAGTTCTAAAGGTTCATTCCTTCACTCTGAGGCAGTCCCTTGAGTCATCGTCTCTTATGCTAGTAGAAATGTCTTCTCCATGTCCACTCTATCCAGGCATCTCCATATTCTGCAAGTTTCAATCAGATCCCCCTCATCCTTTTAAAATCCATTGAGTATAGATCCAGTGCTCTCAAACCACTCCTCATATGACAAGGTCTTCATCCCCTCAATCATTCTCATAAGCCTCCTCTGGACCCCCTCCTATGTCAGCACATCCTTTCTTTTACATGTGAAAGTGTACTATGTTCCTTAGCAAACTGCGATATATATTAGCATTTACATTTTTTACATTCTGCCCTCAGACTGCAAAGTCTGCAAAATGAATTTTTATGATCTGAACTTTCTGTAATTCAGTATTTGCAATGTAAAACATCATGTTTTAGCCTCGAGGTGTTGTACAGTTTTCCTGTAACTAATATCCAGATGCATATTTGAATTGATTAGATCTATAAGCTCCCCATAGGCATGCACGCATCAAAAGAGCCTTATACCACCTTTCCAACTGCAGACTATGAATCCAAAATATCACAAACAACGAACAATGTTTGGACACTGCAATAATTCAATGATACAATGATGTAGTACAAAAAGGATGACTCTTACTTTTTCTTCTGTGTGCTTTACTCTCCCTTTATGATGAGAGATTTTGCTGGGCTTTTTTTCACAAGTATAATTAGCTTGTAATTTTTGCACTTTGCGTTTGGGAATCATAATCACGTGTCTGATTACTAGAGATACTGATGGACATCAATTTTCTGGGGGTTTTATTTTGTGAGGTTGATTTCAAAACTTAAGCAGGGCAAAGTTGGAAAGGACTCAAACATTAATCTCCTCATAATGGGAAAAAAGACTGCAACTTTCCATTTACTCTTCATGATTATGTTGTTGAACCACTTACCTATACATTTGAATGCATATAACATGGCATCAAACATTTGTAAATGATCACCACTGTGATTTTTTCTCACGAAACCATGGAGTGTTTTTTTCTGTGGAAACTTCTTTGGAATGAAGCGGGAGATCTCAGACTACTTTACAGGCTTAACTGGAAGCAGTAGTGCAGTTATGAGTAAGTGGCACTGACAGCAAAACATGAGCAATCAACCTAAACCAAGGCTATTTGAGGGAATTGCTTCACCCACTATTTTGGGAGATGAAGTTGAAAATTTTATTTGCAATGATCCTGACTATGCACAGATGGTATTAGTTCAACTTGAATCAGGGTTTTATTAATGAGTTGGAGCTCATTTAGTTCATCAGATAGGCGCTCAAATTAAAGACTATGAAACAACTTGCAGAACATGTCAGATTTCATTTGAAACCTGTTTCAAATTATCCTGAAGAATAACATTTGTTGGAGAGTAACCTGAGATGGGGATAGAGCCTCGCAGTTGATTTCAGAACAGCTGTTGTGTGGTGCACTAAGTAAAACACACATGCTCAGCTGCAGGCCGCCATTTTTGAACTAACTTTATTTACACCTCCCCAACAGAGACAACAGCAGTGAGGCAGCTGTAATTTACTATACTGCCTCCCCACTTAAGAAAACTTTTTTATTACATACAAGATGATACATACACTTAAGTTCCAAGAATAAAATATGATTACATCAACATCAGCAAATTCCAAATGTTTAAAGGGTTTGATTGCATATTTCTTTTTATCTTAATCAAAACCACAGCGTATGTGACTAATACTGCCTGAGTAATTACTTATCAAATATACTTTTCCTTGACATCACCATATGTTCAACAAAACATCATTTTTTGACAAAATAATCAAATGGCCATTTTTTTTTCTTTTTCCTTCCTATATAGTTTCAATTAATCTAACTGGTTCATTTGCCTTTCTGTCTGGGTATCTTCTTCTATATCTGTTAGCTTGATTCTGCCCACTCAACATCTCTGGCAGTGATAACTCTGAACACTGACTTTGATACCCAGCTCCACTTGATGGTTGGGATCATGGGCATTGATAAGTTTGCTTCAATCAAAGACTCTGACCCATTTTGCTCTGCAGGTGGATTCTATAATACCAGAAAGCTTTCACTTTATTTCTTATTTTCACTTTAAGCTGTAAGAAGAGTTTGGACTATAGGAGATCTATCCTTCTTCCCCTTTGTTAAATTTCCTCATTCAAGAAAATTATCCACATAATGCAGATACTCTCCAAATATTACTAAATATTATCACTGACCTATGGCACTCTGGAACACTGTGGGAGCAGTTGACACCCCAAATGGTAATCTTTCAGTGTGGTACACCCTTGGTTTATACAAATGGTAAGCAGTCCTTTGCATTTGTCAGTTAATTCTAAGTGCAAATATCCATCCAACACATCCATCTTACCCTTTTAATTGGTAAATTAGAAAACATAAACATTTTTTAAAAGAGGCACTAAGCTTTTTTGACCACAGTCTCTCTTTTTAGCAAAGTTTATATTCTATACCACCAAATAACTAAATTAAAAAAAACAAGTCTTCAGTAGTGGGCAGATGTTTCTTGTTTGCTTATAATCTCCTCATATCCAATCATACTTTGGAATTACCACAAAGCATGTGCCATTCATTGCCCTTCACTTTAATTGTCCTACCTCTCTAATCTATTCAGCTCTTTACTAACTGCTTCTAGTTTTTCATAAGTCAATTATACATTGTCCTTTATCTTGACTTCAGCCTTGCAATGCTCAATTTTATCATCTCCTTGTTGCTTAAAGACCACTTTCTGCTATATTAGCACTTACTCAATGAAGCTATGTTGTTATGGATCCCTAATATGTTAACACAGTTTAACCAAATTTATTTAATAATCTACTTCCCATCAGGGAGCTTTTGTTCTCTTTTATAAAGTTTATATTATTGCCAATAGCAAGGTAGCATATATTACTGCATCCCACTCTAATACTAATTTCAGTTAATTCTGGAATACTGGCATTTTAAATTGAATCATTGTCAGTCCAGCCACATGAAGGAATGGAACTTTGGGATTTCGTGAATATACTTGAGATGACAGGCACTGTTGCAGTTGTCGTAAGCTGTGGCACTCCAACTTTCATTTTTACTGTGGACAAGACCAACATTTGCTTCCCATTCACAGTGGCACAGTGGTTAGCACTGCTGCCTCACAGCGCCAGAGACCCAGGTTCAATTCGCGCCTCAGGCGACTGACTGTGTGGAGTTTGCACATTCTCCCGTGTCTGCATGGGTTTCCTCCGGGTGCTCCGGTTTCCTCCCACAGTCCAAAGATGTGCAGGTCAGGTGAATTGGCCATACTAAATTGCCCGTAGTGTTAGGTAAAGGGGTAAATGTAGGGGAATGGGTGGGTTACGCTTCGGCGGGTCGGTGTGGACTTGTTGGGCCGAAGGGCCAGTTTCCACACTGTAAGTAATCTAATCTAATCTAAATGTATGGCTTGCTATGCCACCTCAGCGGGCAGATAAGAGTCAGCTCCTTTGCTGTAAGTCTAGAATCACATGTAAGACAAGGTAAGGACAGCATACTTCCTTCCCTGAAGACATCAGTGAACCAGATGGGTTCTTCCAACAATTATTTAAAGTTTCATGGTCACCATCACTGAAACAAGTTTTTAACTGATATTAAATCCCACCAGCTTTTATGGTGGGTGTTATGGACCAAACCAATCCCCCTAAAATTATATTGAAAAGATAGCCCAGACCCTAATGTTTTCTTACTTTAAAAGTAAGAGCAAGGCATTGCATTCCAGATGCAATTCAATTGGTCAAACTACTTGACTTTAAGCACAACACACTTTATTTTTACACTACAGTTAAAATACAGATGAAATAAAAGAATTGACTTAACTGTAACACTATTAAAGCGCCTAACAAATAATATATATATTAACTACCGTCTGTTCCAATATAGTAATATCCCATAAACTTGCCCTTGGCAAAGACAAATTCCATTGAATCGATTGTCTCATATGCAGTTCTAACAACAGGAAGAAAACCCCAGCCTTTTAGGCTGTAACAAAGAGAGGAATAACAGCTGCCATGTACATTCAAGATCCCAGAAACTGCAGAAAGCTAAAATTAAAAATCCTGGGTCTGTGGGAGCTTGAACCCAGCCATTGAAGCTGCTTCTAATGTTCCAATAATGTTTTTAAAAACCCAAGATCCCACATTGGCTTTGAGCAGAGCATTGGTTACCTCTGTTTCAATGTTTCTTCATTAAAAAAAAAGGACAAGATATAATGCCTAAAGCCATTGTATCGTCACAGTGGGATTTGAACCCAATCCCCACGAGCTTTGCCTGAGCATCTGGGTTACTAGTCCAGCTAGACTCCCACAATCTCTTAATCTTGACTTTACTGCTCACAAAATGAAAATCTTTTTCCATTTCCATCACATGCACAGATGAGAATTTCCAAACTCCTGAACTATGTTTAGGTTAACCTTGACATGGTGCATGGCTGAAACCTGAAGCTTTACCATGACATCGAACATTACTGTTTCCTGCTCCTGCATGTTTCCTGGATAGACATGACTTTCCAACAGGCTGTAACACTTTGACTAGAAATGGGGACAACTTATTGGCGGATACCATGGTAATTGATTCTGGGATAATTATCTTAGCTACCATGGCTGGATCTTGCTAAAATCCAAATCCCCTGCTGTCTCAGGAAAAGAAGCCCCTTACAATTTTCTACTATCTCCAAGGCTGTGACCTCATTGCAGGTTTCCTGCCATGATAGCTCAATGACTTTGTTTGAAAGCTTGACCTGGATTTTATTGTTCTTTTGGCCTCCCACAAATCTATCTCTAAAATTGATTTCCAAGTTCATGTCAAACCAATTGTACTGAAAGAGTTATTTCATTTCAAGAATGTACTCTGCAACAGTCTCACATAGCAGCTGCTTCCTTTCACAGAATGAAATTCTCAGTGCAATCTCATTCTTAGTCTTGTCAGAATGAGTCCAGCATCTCATTATTCTCATTCTTCTCAGAATAGTCCATATTATTGAAGTCATGCAGGCAACATTGATGAGACACCATCTTAAAGCATCTGGTCCTACCATGGTGAGGAACAATGTATTTCATCTCCTGTTTTAATCGTATTCAGCCAAATGTGTAACCTTCATTCAGAATTACACCAATCTTTTTGGTTAGAATTAATTTCCTCATTATTTCCAAATATGCCTTCAGGGCTATTTTGTTCGATTATATACTGCACCAACTCATTTATACCTGAATACAATGTAGCAATCTTTCAAATTACCCAAACCCCTAAAATCAACCTTAGGAATTCCAAAAAAGAGTCTTATGTTAACACTTCATTAGAGAAATTTCATTCTATCAATATCACCATCTTCCAGTTGTGTATTGTACTGAATAAAACTAACACGATTGCATTTTTAAGAGTCATGTTTAACATTTCTGAAATACCTGTGCTATTGTCTCTTTAGTATTGGTTTGTTTTTATTTGAATAAACAGAGCTTGGAAATTTCACTTAAGGATTGTGGATCATGTAGAATTGTTAGAATTCTATCTTTGCATCTAATTAATGCCCTGTAAATTAATTTTTGGCCACTGACTCTGCACTGCATTCTAATATGTATTCACATTCAGCCCCAACAAATATTATTTATAAATCTGAAGAACCTGTCTTGCTACAGCACCATCCTTGAGACTAGCTGCTGCTTTCAGTCACTTATCAATGGCATTAACCTTCTCTTTGTGCATGAGTGTTCCTTGCACTCTTAGGATTCTGGGTAATCCAAGATGAAGGATAGGAAAAAGTTGTGGCTGTAACAGACTGCTCCTTTTTTTGAGGTATTTTAGGTATTGGAGATTTCCTCAAATTCCAGGAGCAGCAATTACTGCTTTATAAATGGCTGCATTGTTTGGAACTTTGAGATAAAAAATTCTAAACAGCGGCACTTTAAAAAGGAGGAAGACAGACAAAGGCAGAGACGACTTGGTCAGAGAAGGAAACCAACACTGCTGTCTGACACAAGGGTGAATCTGCACAGTTAGGGCCTTTGGTGTTCGACTTCAAATATCTTTGGACATCGGAACGCGTCTAAGAAACATGAACAAACAGTGAAATTCACAGCTGACCTTGGAGGAACCTGTGTGGGAGAGCTCACAGCACAGAAGTTAGGTGCATGGTTTTTGAATGTAACCTTGCTGTAAATCAGCAATAGTAAGTAGAATAGGTTCTTTTTTTAAATTACGTTTTACTGAGATCTATTTCTTGATTAATTTTTTTAAAATATATAACATAGGTACTATGTTGGCCTGGAACAGTGTTTTTTAGAGCAGTAAGACTGTTATTTTCTCGGTCTGTAGATTGTTAAGGAACAAAGGTGGCTTTTAGTAGAGTGATATACTCCTTCTGTCAGATGTGAGAGATTAGGGAGAGTTTTATGTCTGCAGTAAGTGTGTTTGGCTGTGAATCCTATCAGATTGTCTATTGATTGTGGTTGAAGTGGCAGTTAGAGGTAATGAAGAATTTACAGCAGCTAGTGGGTGTGATGGATGGCAGTTGTAGGAAGGGATAAAAAAACCGCAGATACAGTCAGAATAGTAGGTTAACTCCAGGAAAGGTAGGAGAGATAGGCAGGTAGTACAGGAGTCTCCTATGGCTATCGCTATCTCAAACAAGAATGCTGTTTTGGAAACATGGGAATTGATGGACTCTCAGAGAAATGTAGCACAACCAGCCAAGTTTCTGGTACCAAGACTGGATCTAATGTAACAAAAGGTATGTCAAGTTCCAAGCAGTCGATTGTGATAAAGGACTCTCTAGTCAGAGGCACGGACAGACATTTGTGTTGCCTGCACCGAGAAATCAGAATGTGTGTTGCCTCCCTGGTGTCAGGATCAAGTATATCTTGGAGAAGATGCAGAATATGCTCAAAGGAGAGAGAGACCAGCAGGAGGTGTTGTACACATTGCGACTAATTGCATAGGAAGGGAAAGGGATGAGATTCTCAAGGGACAATATAGAAAGTTAAGCTGGAATTTAAAAAGGAGGTCTCGGAAGGTAATAATATCTGGACTACTCCTGGTGCTACGAGCTAGTGAGGGTATGAATAGGAGGATAGAGCAGATGAAGCAGAGGAGCGGGTGTATGGGAGAATGATTCACATTTCTGGATCATTGGAATCTCTTCTGGGGTAGAAGTGACCTGTACAAAAAGGACAGATTGCACCTGAATTGGAAGGGGACTAATATACTGGCAGGGAATTTTGTTAGAGCTGCTCAGGAGGATTTAAACCAGTAAGGTGCAGGGTGAGACTCAGCGGCTTTGCGAGGAAAGCGATCAACCTGAGACTGGTACAACTGGGAAAAGGAGTGAGTCAAACAGCCAGGGCAGGCAGGAGCAAAGCAGAAAATATGGTCAGACTGATAAATTAAACTACTTTTATTTGAATGCAAGAGGTCTAACAGGGAAGGCAGATGAATTCAGTACATGGTCAGGAACCTGGGGCTGGAATATCATAGCAATTACAGAAATGTGGCTCAGGAATGTACAGGACTGGCAGTTTAACGTTCCAGGATACCAATGCTATAAGAATGTTAGAAAGGGGTGGGGGGGGGGTGTAACAAGAGAGAAAGGGGAGTGGCATTTTTGATAAGGGATAGCATTACGGAGGATATTTCTGGGAATACATCCAGGGACATTATTTGGGTGGAACTGAGACATAAAATGGGGATGATCACTTCATTGGGATTGTATTATAGACCCCCTAATAATCAGTGGGAAATTAAGAAACAAAATTGTAAGGAGTTTTCAGTTATCTGTAAGAATAATAGGGTGGTTATAGTAGGGGATTTTAACTTTCCAAACACAGATTAGTTTGCATGGAGAGGAATTTACAAAAACTTTCTGATTCAGTATGTAGATGTACCTACTAGAGAAGGTGCAAAACTTAACCTACTCTTGAGAAATAAAGCAGGCCAAGTGACTGAGGAGTCCGTGGGGAAGCACTTTGGGGCTGGGGACCATAATTCTATTAGTTTTTAAATAATAATGGAAAAGGATAAACCGGACCTAAAAGTTGAAGTTCTAAATTGGAGGAAGGCCAATTTTGATAGTATTAGGCAAGAATTTTCAAAAGCTGATTGGGAGCAGAAGTTTGAAGGTAAAGGCTGAAAAATTGGAAGCTCTCAAAAATTAGATAATGAGAATTCAGAGACAGAATATTCCTGTTAGGGTGAAAGGCAAGGTTGGTAGGTGTCGGAAAGTTGGAAGACTAGAGAAATTGAGGTTTTTAAGAAAAAGAAGGAAGTATATATCAGGTATATATATCAGCAGAGATCAAGTAAATCCTTAGAGTATAAAGGCAGTAGGAGTATATTTAAGAGGAAATCAAGAGGGCAAAAAGGGGACATGAGATAGCTTTGGCAAATAAGGTTGAGGAGAATCCAAAGGAATTCTACAAATACATTAAGGACAAAAGAGTAACTCTGGAGCAAACAGGGCCCTCAAAGATCAGCAAGGCGCCTTTGTGTGGAAACGCAGGAGATGGCAGGGATACTAAATGAGTATGTTGCATCGGTGTTTACTGTGGAGAAGGACAACGAAGGTATAGAAGTAGGGAAATAGATAGTGACAACATGAAAAATGTCCATATGACAGAGAAATAAGTGCTGGATATCTTAAAATGGATAAAAGTGGATAAATCCCCAGGACCTGATCAGGTGTACTTTAGAACTCAGTGAGAAGCTAGGGAAGTGATTGCTGAGCCTCTTGCTGAGATATTTTGTATTATCGATAGTCACAGGTGAGGTGCCGGAAGACTGGAGGTTGGCTAACGTGGTGCCACTATTTAAAGAAGATGGTAAGGAAAAGCTAGAGAACTATAGAATAGTGAGTCTAATATTGGTGGTGGGCAAGGTTTTGGAGGGAATCATTAGGAACAGGATTTATATGTATTTAGAAACTCAGGACTGATTAAGGATAGTCAGCATGGCTTTGTGCGTAGGAAATCATGTCTCACAAACTTGATTGAGTTTTCTGAAGAGGTAACAAAGAGAATTGATGAGGACAGAGCGGTGGACGTGATTCTGATGGACTTCAGTAAGGTGTTTGACAAGATTCCTCATGCCATACTAGTTAGCAAGGTTAGATCACAGAATACAGGGACAGCCATTTGGATACAGAACTGGCTCCAAGGTAAAAGATAGAGAGTGGTGGTGGAGAGCTGTCTTTCAGACTGGAGTCCCATGACCAGTGGAGTGCCACAAGGATCCAGCTGAAACTCAAAAAACACTGCTTTTCATCATTTACCTAAATGATTTGGATGTGAGGATAACTGGAATAGTTAGTAAGTTTGCTGATTTCGCCAAAACTGGAGGTATAGTGGACAGCGAAGAAGGTTACCTCAGAGTACAAAGGATCTTGATCAGATGGGCCAATGGGCTGAGGAGTAGCAGCTGGAGTTTAATTTAGATAAATGTGAGGTGCTGCATTTTGGAAAGGCAAATCAGAGCAGGACTTATACACTTAATGGTGAGGTGCTGGGGAATGTTGCTGAACAAAGAGACCTTAGAGTTCACAGTTCCTTGAAAGTGGAATCACAGGTAGATAGGATAGTGAAGAAGGCGTTGGGTATGCTTTCCTTTATTGAACAAAGCATTGCGTATAGGAGTTGGGAGGTTATGTTACAGTTACATAGGACATAGGTGAGGCCAGTTTTGGAATATTGTGTGCAATTCTGGTCTCCCTCCTATCAGAAGGATATTGTTAAACTTGAAAGTGTTCACAAAAGATTGACAAGGATGTTGCCAGGGTTGCAGGATTTGAGCTATTGGGAGAGGCTAAATAGGCTGGGGCTGTTTTTTCCTGGAGCATCGGAGGTTGAAGGGTAACCTAATAGAGGTTTTTAAAATCATGAAGGGCATGGATAGAATAAATAGATAAGCATTTTATTCTTATATAAGAAGCAAGCGGGTAACTAGAGAAAAGATTGGTCTACTAAAGGATAATGAAGGAAGGCTGTGTGTCAAACCTGGGTGAATGGGTGAAATTCTGAATGATTACTTTGCATCAGTGTTCATTGAGGAGAGGAACATGATGAATCTTGAGATTAGAGATAGAAGTTTGATTAGTCTGGATCACGTTGACATAAGTAGGGAAGATGTGTTGGGTAGGCTACAGGTTATTAAGATGGACAAATCCCCAGGACCGGAGGGATCTATCCCAGGTTGCTGAGAGAGGCGAAAGAGGAAATAGCTGGGGCCCTGACAGATATCTTTGTGGCATCCTTAAATGCAGGTGAGGTGCTGGAGGACTGAAGGGTTGCTCGTGTTGTCCCCATGCACAAGAAGGGTAGTGGGGATATTCTGGGCAGCACGGTGGCACAGTGGGCGGCACGGTGGCACAGTGGTTAGCACTGTTGCCTCACAGCGCCGGAGACCCGGGTTCAATTCCCGCCTCAAGCGACTGACTGTGTGGAGTTTGCACGTTCTCCCCGTGTCTGCGTGGGTTTCCTCCGGATGCTCCGGTTTCCTCCCACAGTCCAAAGATGTGCAGGTCAGGTGAATTGGCCATGCTAAATTGCCCATAGTGTTAGGTAAGGGGTATGGGTGGGTTGCGCTTCAGCGGGTCGGTGTGGACTTGTTGGGCCGAAGGGCCTGTTTCCACACTGTAATGTAATGTAATCTAATAGACCAGTGAGCTTGATATCAGTAGTGGGAAAGTTGCTGGAGAAGGTACTGAGGGATAGGATCTATTTATATTTAGAAAAGAATGGGCTTATCAGTGATAGGCAACATGGTTTTGTGCAGGGGAAATGGTGCCTTACCAACTTAATAGACTTCTTTGAGGAACTGACTAAGTTGATAGATGAAGGAAGGGCTGTTGATGTTATATACATGTACTTTAGTAAGGCGTTTGATAAGGTTCTTCATGGTAAACTAATGGAGAAAGTGAAGTCACATAGTATGCAGGGTGTTCTGGCTCGGTGGATAAAGAACTGGTTGAGCAACAGGAGACAGAGAGGAGTAGTTGAAGGGAGTTTCTCAAAATGGAGAAAGGTGACCAGTGGTGTTCCACAGGGATCAGTGCTGGGGCCACTGTTGTTTGTGATATACATAAATGACCTGGAAAAGGGCACTGTTGGCAGATAACATGAAGATTGGTGGAGTAGCAGAAAGCATAAGGGACTGTCAAAGAATACAGGAGAATATAGATAGACTGGAGAGTTGGGCGGAAATGTGGTAGGATTTCAATCCAGACGAATGTGAGGTGATGCATTTAATCTATTCTAATTCTAATAATGCACTAATTCTAGAGTGAATTATACAATGAACGGAAGAGCCTTGGGAAAAGTTGATGGGCAGAGAGATCTGGGATTGCGGGTCCATTGTAAACTGAAGGTTGCTACACAGGCAGATAGACTGATCAAGAAAGCATATAGTGTGCTTGCCTTCATTGGACGGGATATTGAGTATAAGAGCTGGCAGGTCATGTTAAAATTGTACAAGACATTGGTTCAGCCACATTTAGAATACTGTGTACAGTTCTGGTCGCCACATTACCAAAAGGATGTGGACGCTTTGGAGAGGGCTCAGAGAAGGTTTACAAAGATGTTGCCTGGTATGGAAAGTGCTAGCTATGAAGAGAGGTTGAGCAGATTAGTTTTGTTTTCATTAGAAAAAAGGAGATTGAGGGGGGACCTGATTGAGGTTTACAAAATCATGAAGGGTATAGACAGGGTGGATAGAGACCAGCTTTTTGGGGGTGAAGGATTCAATTACAAGAGGTCACGATTTCAAGGTGAGAGTTGGAATGTTTAAGGGGGATACACGCAGCAAGTACTTCACATAGAGGGTGGTGGGCATCTGGAACATGTTGCCAGCAGAGGTGGTGGAGGCAGGTATGGTAGATTCATTTAAGATGCATCTGGACAGATGCATGAGTAGGTGGGGAGTAGAGGAATACAGATGCTTAGGAAATTTAGACAGTAGATTTGGATCGGCTCAGGCTTGGAAGGCTAAATGGCCTGTTCCTGGGCTGTAAATTTTCTTTGTTCTTTGTTCTTTGTCTTTTCCCTGGGGGCAGGGGAGTCCAGAACTTGAGAGCATAGGTTTATGGTAGGAGGGGAAAAATTTAAAAGAGACCTAAGGGGCAACATTTTCATGGAAAGTGTGGTGAGTGTATGGAATGAGCTGCCTGGCATCTGGATGGGTATGTGAATAGGAGGTGTCAGAAGGATGTGGGCCAAGAGCTGGAAAATGGGACTAGATTATGTTAGGATATCTGGTCTGCATGGACGAGTTGGACCGAAGGGTTAGTTTCCATTCTGTATATCTCTATGACTTTGTGATGTTTAAATGAATCATGGCCAATAAACATTTTCTCAACCACAGGTAGCCATTATTTACACCAACTAAACAGAGAGGACAGCAGAGATTTCACTTCTTCTGAATGAAGAATGTCAGTCCTGCGGATCATACACTTTTCTATTTGGCACTCCAAGGTCATGTGCAGAACAGCCAGTGAGAATACAACTCCCTCAAATTTGTTCCAGTAGATTTTCTGATTTCAGCAACTATTCTGGGAGGCTCTCCAGACCCAATATTCTGATAAACCTCTCTTCCTTTATGGATAGACACCCATTGCATGGGGAATGTAGCCCTGTGGTTATGCTGCCATCAGTTTGGGAGCAAATCATAAATAGGGCTAAAAGGGAAGTAGGCTGACTAAATAGGCAGTGCAGATGGTGCCAACAAACTTGCAGACTCCCATCATAAGGCTAAGCTCTAAAAATGCTTCAAAGAATTGAGGCCCAGTTTGATGCTGAAGGGCATTTATCTGTCAAATCCCTGTGTTAATATTGCTGTTTCTTATATTTCTATCTCTGTGACCTCTGGTCAATATTCTGCTGTTGACTCATAACAAGAGATAGCTATAATCTATTTCACAAGAAAATTTTGCACTGACTAGAACCATCAGCTTTTATTTTATTTGTTTCGGCTGGATTCAAACTCAAGTCTAAAATATGCCTGGCAGTCATGCATCTACATTGAAAGTTACAGCTGAAAACACATACATATGAAGCCCTGTTTGGAATGTCAACATATTTGTGAAAATTGTCATATCTTTCAATCACTAAGGAAGCACTTATCACATTCGCATTGCATGCTGCACAAACTCTATTCATTTTGATGTCATATATTCTTTGTAGAATATTAAATATGTCTTTATATGAATTGTGGGTATGCCCTGCTATCAATTAGTAATTGTGATTTCATCAGTGGAATAACAAATTTCTGTACATTGAAATTACACATCTTGATCTTCAAGTAAATGTTAAAGATTTATTTGAAAGCAATGGGGAAAGCCATACACAGTCGGTTCTGACATAACAGGATAGTCCCATTCTCATGCAATCTTGCGTTATAAGACAATCACGCAATAGCCAGGCCATTTAAACTAATGGGGCCAGAATTGCATTATGGCTAACACATGTAAGGAAAGTTTGCATTCTACAAATAATGTTCTAAATTCTTCAATTGCATTAAAACCAATTCACATGGAATAAACATGTATTGTAGCAGAACTGACTGTAACCACCTGTGAATGCCATGTGAAAACATTTATAAAACTGACAAATCTGATGCACATTCCATCTTATATTAATCTTAAAGAACAAGAGAGGCAGTACAACAAGATACTCATACAGAAAAGAGGAACTTAAGGGAATATAATATTTAGGTCTGACCTTCACTAAAGCTCTCGCATTGAGCACTTAAAATAAATTGGTTACAAACTAATATTTTGTGTAGTTTTACAGAAATTATTCATCCGAAGGGAAAGGAATTGGCTGCAGGAATGTATATAACTGGTGTGTGTAATACACAGGAATGGAAAGTTTGAGATAACAATATTTTTCCCTCATGTCTAGATTAAACAACACTCTGTCCTCAATGTTTTCTCCTCTAACAAAAAGCAAAAAAAAAATCTAAAAATTGTACTTCAATTAATTTTCATGTTGAACAACGAGAATCCTGATTTCCGATATTAACAAATATAAAATCAGCTCAAAGACAGAAGGGCTGTTTGAAATATATCAGTGAAATTTATTTTCTTTATTATTTACTGTCAATAACACTGTGTGGGTGCATCATTTTTATTGATATTTGTTGATAATGAGTCACTTCATCTGAATTGGTGAGAAGTTAATCAGGTTTTATGAAAAAGATTGTTATTTGTACAGAGAGACCTTCTTTCTTTCTCTGTAGCAACTGGATGAATGCTAAGCAAAATTGACAACAGTTGGGTGATCTACGCCACCACATTATCACATTGAGGGTGAAGTTGAAAATTAGTGTATGTGTGAGCTTGTTGTGTGCAAATTAGCTGTATGCTTTCTATAGCTATGACTATACTTTAAAAAATACCTCTTTTGCCAAGCTGGCTTCTATTCTGTTAATTTCAATGATTCCAAAATCAGTAGGTTCTGTACTATGTGGGCAACCTGAGTTAAGAATGAAATGTTTGGTTAGACAGAGTTCAGGCATATGCTTTTCTGATTAGGGTTTAATTCCTATTCACGCACCAACTCTAATTACTTGTTCATCTTGACACTCAGTCACATTCTTACCCAATTATACTCAACTAATATAAAACCATGTGGACTCAGGCAGCCCTGCCAGACCCTGCTAAATAATAACAATCTGCTCCCGTGGATCTTCAATGAAGGAGTTTACTTTTTCTTCACAGTTTTATAACATGAAATGGAATAGAGTTTGAAGATATGTGATCTAGTATGTTTTTTGGAGTAGAGTTAAACACTTGATCTTTCCTGAAAAGGCAGTAAAGCACCAACACAGTATATCAGTTGAGAAATGAATTGAGTGGTTGCAATTGCACTATTATTTAATGTTATCTATTGTTGAAAGCCTTATCAGTAACTTAATTGCTTCCAATTGATCCATTAGTTGTGGCTTAATTGTTTTCTCAGTGAAGAATTCAGATTACAGTTCAGCACATTTGATACAGAAAGTTTATCCAAGGTGAAATTCCAGTGAGACATGGAATTCCCAGCTAGGAGCTGAAGTGGGAGCCATTTTAATGGCTCAACTTCAACAGCACTGTTTTGGTCAGTGGCTGTACAAAGGCACTGGCTGGTTTCGACCTGCAAAGTTTGGGCAGTTTGTCATCTCCATGGAAGGATTCTTTTTGTCTGATCATGGGAAACATGGGGAAGGGCTGGGTGATTGTAAATCTCCTGCCCTCATTGTCCCAGAAGGTATATTTTAAACTTAGCTGATGGGACCTCCACTGGGTTTCCATAGGTTTGCGAGCAGAACCTGCAGAAAAATCTATGCTCCTTAGATCGTTAAAATTGTATCGGGATCCTGTTGACATCTTAGAACCCTAATTTTAATATATTCCTGAGTCTCCCACTGAAGTCAGGCAGTTGCCTCAATAAACCAGAAAACAACACCAGCATTAAAATAGATGCAGGTCAAAAAAGATCAATAAATCCACTGCTCAGATTTTAACTCTTCTCCAATGCGATTACCACAGGGGACTGAGCTAGAATTTCTCCTCCTACATCAACAATTGAAAACAGTATTGATTCCAGTGTTCCAAGGAACTGCAAATTTACTGTTTCTTATGAGATTTCGACTTTTTTTCTGTTTTTATATCTCTCATATTTTCTTTAATGTGTAAAATATCAAAGCAATCAGGCAAGAAAATTGCATATTTTCAGTAGCAGCCTGGATATGAAGCTGGTTGAGTGACAGGAAATGAAAAGTAGTGGTGAACCACTTGTTTATCCGACTGGAAGATGGTATATAATTGGGTTTGAAATATGTTAGTACTAGGGCCACTGTTCCTCTTGATATATATTGATGACCAAAACGTGGGTGTGCAGAGCACAATTTCAAAGTTTTCAGATCACACAAATCTTAGAAGTGTTGTGAACTATGGAAACAGTAAGTGATGCACTTCAAGAGGCCACAGAGAAGCTGGTGGAATTGGCAGACAAGTAGCAAGTGAAATTTAATGGTGGAGAAGTGTGATGCATTTCATTTTGGTAAGAAGAGTCAAGAGAGGAAACATAAAATAAAGGATATAATCCTAAAAGGAATGCAGGAACTGGGGGTATATATACATAAAATATTGAAGGTGGTGGAGCATGCTGAGAAAGAGATTAAAAAGACACATGGGTTCCTCTGCTTTATATTATAGGCATAAAGTGTAAAAATAAACAAAAATTATGATGAATTTTTATTAACAATAAAGTAGTATTATGTACAATTCTGGACACCACTTAAGGAAAGATGTGGCTTTAAAGAGGGTGCAGAAAGGATTTTAGAGAATGGTTGCAGGGTTTAGTTCTAGTTATATGCATAGATTATAGCAGTTAGAAATGGCTTTCTTAAACAGAAAAATGAGAGAGGATTTTATTGAGGCATTCAAAATTGTAAGGGATCTAGATAGAGTGGAGGAGCTAAAACCATTCCTATTGATGAAACGGTTAAGAGCCAGTGGACACCAATAAAGGTGAGTGGTGAAAGAACCAATGGTAAGATGAAAAGGTTTTTTTTATACAATGGGTGGTTTGTTTCTGGAATGCACTGACTATGGTGAGAGCAGGTGTAATTGTGACTTTCAAGAAGGAAACATTTAAGCACCTGAAGAGAAACAATTTGCTTTTAGAAAAGGATGAGGGAGTGGTTTCCATTTTGCTGTTAATACAGAAAGTCAGCATGGACTCAAAGGGCAGAACGTCCCCAGCCTCTGAACAATGTGGGCAATGGAGAGTCAATTGCGACCATGTGGTGAAAATGGAAAACTGAGATTCTCCACACCGACAGAAAAAGTGATTTTTGTATGTAAGTTTTTAATGGTTGGATGAGAAACACACTAGCGAGCAGTGAGAGGCCTATTCGTATTCATTAACATTTTATTATTACAAAGTTTGTGAGAAAATTTGTAGCTCGGGTGCTCATTGCTGTGGTTCTGTTCGCCGAGCTGGAAGTTCTTGTTGCAAACGTTTCGTCCCCTGTCCAGGTGACATCCTCAGTGCTTGGGAGCCTCCTGTGAAGCGCTTCTGTGGTGTTTCCTCCGGCATTTATAGTGGCCTGTCCCTGCCGCTTCCAGTTGTCAGTTTCAGCTGTCCGCTATAGTGGCCGGTATATTGGGTCCAGGTCGATGTGTTTGTTGATGGAGTTTGTGGATGAGTGCCATGCTTCTAGGAATTCCCTGGCTGTTCTTTGTTTGGCTTGCCCTATAATGGTAGTGTTGTCCCAGTCGAATTCGTGTTGCTTGTCGTCTACTAGGGATAGCTGGTCGTGTCGTTTCATGGCTAGTTGATGTTCGTGGATGCGGATCGTTAGCTGTCTTCCTGTTTGTCTTGTATAGTGTTTTGTGCAGTCCTTGCATGGGATTTTGTACACTACATTAGTTTTGCTCATGCTGGGTATTGGGTCCTTCATTCCGGTGAGTTGTTGTCTGAGTGTGGCTGTTGGCTTGTGTGCTGTTATAAGTCCTAGTGGTCGCAGTAGTCTGGCTGTCAGTTCAGAGATGTTCTTGATGTATGGTAGTGTGGCTAGCCCTTTGGGTTGCGGCATGTCCTCGTTCCGTTGTCTTTCCCTTAGGCATCTGTTGATGAAATTGTGAGGATATCCGTTTTTGGTGAATACCTTGTGTAGGTGTTCCTCTTCCTCTTTTTGCAGTTCTGGTGTGCTGCAGTGTGTTGTGGCCCTTTTGAATAGTGTCTTGATGCAACTTCTTTTGTGTGTATTGGGGTGGTTGCTTTCATAGTTCAGGACTTGGTCTGTGTGTGTGGCTTTCCTGTGTACACACTTCACATCCAACAACCAGATATACGAACAAATCAACGGAACACCCATGGGCTCACTGATCTCGGGACTCATAGCAGAAGCAGTAATGCAAAGGTTAGAACAAATAGTCTTACCACAAATTCAACCCAAACTCTGGGTCAGATACGTTGATGACACCTTTGTAATCATTAAAAACACGGAAATAGAGAAAACACACCGGATCATCAACTCCACACTCACAGGAATCCGATTCACGAGAGAGGAAGAAAAGGACAACCAACTCCCATTCCTAGACGTGAGGGTACAGAGAACACCTAACGGAGAATGCACCACAAATATACACAGGAAAGCCACACACACAGTCAGGGCTGTCTATCCAAGTTGGTGAGGGGAGTGAGCCACTGGCACTCCTGGGAGTCTGTTCACTGAAAGTTCAGGGGACTTATCTGGGAGTAGTATGGGAGGTGAAGAAGTAAGCCATAGGGATCGGAGGCAGCATGCTGAGATGCAGAGGGAATAGCGTTTATGAAGAGATGTAATTCAATATCTTAAAGGGTGATGATACAGCCTGAGAGACGCAGGGAAATACGAGAAGGGGTTCATCAATGGTCATCATGTCCCCAGCTTTAATACTGGACAGTGCATAACAATGTTTGACATAACTAAGCTTATGCCTGGGGGGCAGCAGATAAAGTATGGTTTACGATTTTTGACAAGATTGGTAGCTCAGGTTAAGGTTCAGGTTGTGAGTTTGTTTGCTGAGCCGGTATGTTTGTTTTCAGACATTTCATCACCATGTGAGATAACATCACTAATGAACCTCCCGTGTAGCGCTGGTCTTCTGTCCCGCTTTCTATTTATGTGTCTTGGTCTGTTGTGCTGGGTGATATCATTTCCACAGAGATTGGCAAATGGGGTCCAAATTGATGTGTTTATAGATGGAGGTCTGGATTGAATGGCAGGCCTCTATGAATTCCCGTGTGTGTCTCTGTTTAACCTCTCCTAGGTTGGAGGTGTTGTCCCAGTTGAAGTGGTGTCCTTCTTCGTCTGTGTGTAAGGATACTAGTGGTAGGGGATCATGTCTTTTGGTGGCTAGCTGATGTTCGTGCATCCTGGTGGCTAGTTTTCTGCCTGTATGACCGATGTAGTGTTTGTTACAGTCCTTGCAGGGTATTTTGTACATGATATTCATTTTGCTAGATGTTGGTATAGGGTTCTTTAGGTTCATCAGTAGCCTGTTTGTGTGTTGGTAGGTTTGTGGGCTACCATGATGAGTCTGGTAGTCATCTCCGGGATGTCTTTGATGTATGGCAGTGTGGCTAGAGTTTCTGGGTGTGTTGTGTTTACTTGTTTGGGTTTGTTATTTAAGAATTGGTGTACTGTGTTTATTAGGTATCCGTTGTTCTTGAATTCGCTGTATAAATGTTTTTCTTCTGCCGCTCATAGTTCCTGGGTGCTGCAAAGTGTTGTGGCCCATTTAAATAATGTCCTGTTGCAGCTCCGTTTGTGGGGGTTGGGATGATTGCTCCTGTCGGTGAGTATTTGGTCTGTGTGTGTTGCTTTTCTGTAGACACTGCTGGTCTGTGGTTCTCCATTAACTGTTCGCTCCACTGTGATATCTGGGAAGGGGAGTCTTGTTGTTCTCCTCCCCTTTGGTGAAATTTATGCTAGTAAGGATATTGTTGATGATATTGTCCATTTCCTCTAATTTATTCCATTTCGCAATGACAAAGATGTCATCCATGTAGCAGACCCAAAGTTTGGGTTGGATCGTGGGGAAGGCTGTTCGTTCAAGTCTCTGCATCACTGCTTCTGCTAAGAATCCTGATATCGGTAATCCCATGGGTGTTCCATTGATTTGTTTGTCAGTCTTTTCATTGTAGGTGAGGTGGGTAGTGAGGCACAGGTCTATGAGTTGAGGATGTTGCCCTTGCTGATGGAAATGATGCTGTCTGGTATTTGTGTCCTTGGTTCATCTAGTAGTGAGGTCAGTGTTTCTTTGGCCAGGCTGATGTTAGTTGATGTGAATAGGGCCATTACATCAAAGGAAACCATGACTTTGTCATCTTCTAAATTGGTGTCTTTGATGATGTTCAGGAATTCTTGAGTGTTGTGGATGGAATGGCATGAGTCTTCTACTAGGTATTTCAGTTTATGGTGAAGTTCCTTTGCTAGCCTGTATGTCAATGTGCCAAGGAGTGAGACTATGATCTGAAGTGGGCTCTTGGTTTGTGTACCTTAGGTAATCAACTTCTGTGGACCCTCTGCTGTATTTCATCTTCATCTGAATCACAACAGTGCAATGGAAATGAAAGCTGTTACAACCACATTCACCCCAAGCAGAGTCAGAGTTTACTTTTATCTGAGAGGTTGCAAGTTCTACTTACAGCCAATGTGAGGCCCTTCAAATGGCTTTAGCAATGAACAGATACTCAGATAGTACAGATTAACGATATCTCAGAATCTTGGATGCAAATTGCATGCATTGAACTATCCTGTTGACCACAAGCAATCTCAACAATGTTATTGAAGATGACAAATGAATCCAAGTAATGGCTATGAAGTAGCAGTAATGGCAAGTGAACTGTAATGTTACATCTAACTTCTTCAATTCACAAACACATTCCATGATCTTACAGCCTGCACAAGGCCCAGGAGCTGCTCAGCTTATATCCTGCACAATAAAATGTCCATGTCTTTATCTTAAATGAATGCTGCCTTTCTTGAATTGGGATTGTGAGGTTCTCATTTTCCTACCACACGTAGTCTCATACTATACATTTGTCAAAATAGCTGTGAGCAGAATATATCTGAATCTGGTTAAGAATGTGGAAGATCCACATAGAAGCATCCCATTGCCCTCCTTGTCTGAGATATCCAACATTTTCAATGTTTAAGTGTTAATTGTGTGTGACTATTGAATGATCATGTCACAGAGGAGCTGCTTTGTTTCTGATATTGCCCCATCTCGGCTAATTGGTACCATCCCTGGTGGATCCAGGCTCAAAGGCTGTGGCTGTCTTTGTGCCCACTGCACTAAGAGTGTCCACAGGAACAGATGAAGTACACCTGCATCTGAAAGCCCACGGTCAGCAGTGACCTCCTGCAGATGTAGAACAGCCTCCTAAATGCAGAGATCCCAGCCTGAGGTGCCCACATGATGCAGTGGAAATGCAGAAAACCCAAAGTCAATCAGCTCCCATGAAATGCTGTGCAACTAAAAGAAGAGTGAGCCACACTCGGCTAAATTATGCGTCAAAGTGCTATATCAGGATGCCTAGCCTATCTGCAATATAACACATACTTCCACTGGGACCAACAAGAGCAATAAGTTGTCTCGCTGATTTCAGATTTCTCAGCTTGTCGGGGTAAGGGTTCATTGCAGTACAGTAGAGTACAGAGTGAGATCGCTACCTTACTATTGCTCCAGACTCAACAAGGGTACATGACAACCAGGGAGGATCTATGAGAGCTGCCATATTGGCCTGAGTAGGAAAGTGAGGACGTTCATCAGAAAGAATGTTACCACTACCACCCATTATTCACCAGCACAATTATTGGCTTTGTCAATCCTGACAGGACTTGTTTAGAAACCGTTATCAATGAAACTGGAAAAGATATAATCTCTTACTCACTGTGAATGTTTTCATGCCAGAGAGGCAAGCAACTCTGTTTATTCCAATGTAAATGTGCAGGTGACTAGTCTACTGTTTCTTTATGTTCCTTCTTGTTTAGAAATATTAAGGTTATAGACTTGTGGAAGTCTTCCCAAAATCTGATACTCCGTCATTCAATCCTGACAAAGTTTGATGCTTGTTTGGGTGTTGTGGACAGGACAGCTATCATTCAGATAAGGTTAGAATACTGCGTGGCACTAAAGCTGGCTAGCCTCTCTACCTTCATTCCTGTAGCTGCAACTAAAATGACATTAACACAAACACACAGCTGATGATGAAAAGTGAACATATATTTACAACTCTGTTATTCTAGTGGCAAACAAGTTTCACTGCATCTCCTATTTGTGCTCTCAGAAGATTTTGTTTTTCCTTTCCCTCTCACTATATCTAGATGTAGTCCCAGCTGCAGGGTGGACACTATGTTGGAGGGGATCTGCCCTATAGTGGAGCGTAATGCCCTTGAGATGTTTGGACTGACAACCTCTGTGGTGTTTTTGGCTTCAGGGCTCAGATGTGCCGAGGGTGTCCTGACCAGATGCAGGTACATCCCTATCACTTTGGACCTCAGTAGGGTTGATGGTCATGTGTAGGGTGGAGGTGGAGAGACCAAGTACCTTGGGAGGGGCCTGAAAGGGTGCAGCATCTGGGAATGGCTTATATATGGCTCTGCCTCCAGGAGGGTGCCTATTGTCTCCTTGTGAGGGAGGAGCATCTGCAATGAGGTGAAGATTCCATGCTGCCCTGGCACCTTTATTGTTGTTGGTTGGAGAGGAATAGAGTGCAGCTCTGTGTGTATAGTGATAGCAATGAGTGTGCCGAACTGGGCTTACCATGGCAGCCATCAACATAACCATGGTGACAGCCAGACATACGTGCTGGAAGGAGAACATAACCAGTGGCATGGGTGGACTCTACCAAACTGATCCACTTTGCCAAGAATTTCCAACAAACCCGTCGCTCCTATGTTTATTCTTGCCTTTGAATGTAGTTTTTATTGGCCAACACCCTGAGGTTCACTCCTGCCTGGGGCTGAGAAGAAACCTGCTCTCTAGGAGCTATTTGAGTGACATGCTCACTAGCATGGCTCCCAACTCAAATCTAGCTAAAGTACCCACTGAGGTGTCAGTGACCTGAGCTGATAGAGGGTGCAGATGGAGCCTGACAGGTGTATCTTCTGAGAGATCCCTGCCTCCTGCCACAGAGATGGAGGAGGAGGCTGATGGTCTGCACTCTTTGGGACAGATGTTTTGGGGGTGTCACTGGTTCTTGTGCAAAGGTAATAGTGGGGAATGACTTGCAAGATAGAGGTGCAAGTTTGAGCTTGTTAGGAATATGTTCACAGTACTAGTAATGGGAGAACAGCGCTTGACAATGAATCTTATTGGTTGCCGGGATGTGGAGATTTCGGCATCATGATGTGAGCAATGTCTGTCCTTTCCTGTGAGTCCAAGGATTCCCTGCTTGTGTAGAGTGAAGAGGCAGACTTTGGCCACTCCCCGACTCGTCTAACTTCCTTTCTGCCCCATTGTGGGCTGCTTACTCTTAGAATGAGATGAAGGGAGGAATTGAGTGAGGTGAAAGTATCTGGCACAGTTGTTAGTCTTGGGGCAGGTGGAGGAATGGTGGTGAGATGTCCCGATGAGTCAGTGAGAAGCAAAGGGATGGGATGGGATGGGTGAGAGCAATTGAGGAAAACATAATGCAGGAAATAATGAAAGTTATAAACCATATTCCTTTGGGAAAGTGCGTGTCATAGCTGAGTTAGACTGAGTGTGAGATATCAGAAAGAAGAAAGTGGCATTGACCTACTTGAGGTATTCCTTCAGACTGTAGACACTGTACTGACCCAGATGGCAACTTGGACCAGCTGGCAGGGTCTGATGTTGTAGTCTCTTCTGTGGTCCGGAGGAAAGAGGACAGGTCTCTGTCAGCAAATTGGAATGCCAATTTGTCTTTATCGGAATTGCCGAGTCAATACTTCACTCCCTAGAACTGTGATCAGTAAATCCTGGTTTGCAGTGTTTGAACTGGCACACATCTGGAATTTAAATAGAGTGTTGATGACAGAAAGTCCTAGTAATAGTGAGTATGTCTGCCAGTAATGAGCGCAAGTTATCTCCAGTGTCTCACTGTGGGGACGTGGTGCATAGGTGAACAGTGCAAAGTTGCATGAGAAAACTCACTCGAGCTTACAGAGAGAATATTTCCATGACTTAGCCAAATCTTGGGGAAATTCAGCCCAAATAGTCAAATGCTCTCCCTCTGTACTGCAACTATTCAATGATTTTAATAATTGGCATACAGTTATTTTGAACACGACTCTCAACTTTAGATTATTCACAATTCCAAATAACGAGTTAAAGATGTTGTCATATTTCCAGGGCTATCTTCTCACAGTCCTGGGTTTTTATAATGTTGACATTTATGAAAATATTTGTTCTGCTTATGAGTAATTCAGGCAATGTTCCTTCTTGCATAATATTGAGAAACAATATAAAAGTGAGGGGTTCATGAATAGTGCATCACCATTATAATCCAATAGAGCTCTAGTTTTCTGCCAATTTTGGGACATTTCAAGGTTCATGAGCTGGTGTCATAGAATGATAGAGTCATAGAGCTGTACTATATAGAAACAGGCTCTTTATTCCAACTCGTCCATGCAAACCAAATATCCTAATTAATCTAGTCCCATTTGCCAGCATTTGGCCCATATCCCTCTAAACACTTCCTATTTGTGTACTTGTCCAGATGCCTTTTAAATGTTGCAATTGAAACAGCCTCCACCACTTCACAATGAGGAACAAAAACAAAGGTATTATTACAGCGAAAGAAAAGTACTACTTTTGATATAGCACCTTTTTCATTTTCAGGATGAATGACTTACCTTTGGGTTGTTAGATTGACAAATGCAAAACCCAATGTGGCATTGAAGATTATCATAAAGTCCATTAAGATAAAATATCAGTTGAGCAGTTTTAAAGGGTAAATTTTGATCAAACTCCAGTTGTTGGAGGGTTAGTTAGCTCAGTTGGCTGGACAGCTGGTTTGTAGTGTACAATAATGCCTACAGCATGCGTTCATTTCCTCCATTGGCTGAGTTTGCCATGAAGGACTCTCCTTCTTAACTTCTTTGCTCACCTGAGACATGGTGACCTTCATGTTACTACCACAAGTTATGTCTGTCTCATGAGAGAGCTGCCCTATGGTGGCTTTACTTTTATAGATGTATTTTACACTTGGATAGAGAAGGTTTTGTTTTACTTCATTCATAGGATGAGAGCATTGCTGGCCAAGCCAGCATTTATTGCCCATCTCAAATTTTTCAGAGGGCAGTTAAGAGCCAACCACATCGCTGTAGGTCTGGAGTCACATGTAGGCCAGATAGGGTAAGGATGGCAGATTCCTTTCCTAAAGGACATGAGGGAGGCAGATGGGTTTTTCCAACAATTGACAATGGGTTCACGGTCATCATTAGACCCTTACTTACAGATTTTACTGAGTTCAAATTATGCCATCTGTTGCAGTAGGACTGAAACCCAGGTCCCCAGAATATTACCTGGGTCTCGGGATTGACAGTCTAGCAATAATACCATTTGGCCATTGCCTCCTCTTAACAACAACAATGAAACATTTAAATTAATTATTACCATAAATAATCTTGTTGTGGAACAAGAGCCCCCCAACAAATTATGATAATAAAACAATTTTGCTTCTACACAATTGGGTAAGCTGAACCCACAAAGAAAGAGGAGTGGTCTGAACATCAGGTCAAAAAGTGTTTAAAATTGTAATTAGAGAGATAAAACTCTGCTAAGATTTCCAGAGAATGGAAGCAAGATGGTTGAAGACTGTTTTATTAATATGTGATTGTCATCTGTTGAACATTAATAAAAGTATGAAAGAAAATAAATGTTGTTTATTTGAGTCAAAGAATATACAATGTGATTGGTTTGTCAATTTATTATGAATGAGCCCTTCATCAAGTCTTTTTAATAACACTCTAATTCTGAATCAACTGTTTTCTTGATTTGCAAAAAAACATGAGAATACTGTGATACAGCAAATAAAGCTTTCATAGCTGTCATAGATAGTGATTGTAAACAAAACCTCGCACAATATGTCAAGTTTGACATGATGGGATTACTAAAAATGATCTGTAAAAGACAGCAGTGATAATTTGTATAAATTAGTATGGAAAGCTGACAGACTAGTAGAAGATGCACAAGAGACAAAGTAGTCACTTTATTTGCACTCCATTGTTTTTCCTGTTGTGCTAATATGCTTCATGGGTCTAATCAGATGATCATTGAAACAAGTCAGTTTGATTTGAAAGTACTTCCCAACAGACATTAGACCTTTGCCCTCACTAGAAAATAGTTTCCTATTTTAGTCAAACCAATGGATGGTTAGCAACATTCTTTAAAGCGTTTGTTATAATAACTGAAACTACATCTAGATCTGAGGCTACATCAGACACTCCATAAAGTGACTGCGGTGAAAACTATCCATAATGACTACCTTTGGGATTGACTTCAGGCGATCCTTTAGACAGGTTAGGCCTTAATACATATTCAACACTCAGTCATGAATCTTTTGACGGAGCTGGCATTAGATAGATGCCATGTACAGGTTTGGTGTGATTGTACTCAAACAGGGAAACACAAGGAAATCTTGCTTATTTGCTTTTGTCTGATGTACTTTAGAATGAATTGTTGCTGTACTTTTTTTTACAAAGTAAGCTCAATAACAAGTCACATCTTCCTATAATGAATTAATATTTCCCTAACCATTGCAAATGCTGCAGTCAGGTTGTAGCACAAGAATGATAAAACCGTTCACACAAAGAAACATTTACTTGAATTTTTTAATGTTTTCATTGCTTTTCCTCACTAAATAATTCATGATACAGTATTCACCACTGTGCATCATTACAAACAGCTGTGGTCTCTACACATGTCTGCTTCACAATGATCAAAACAGCATGCTCAAAAAACCACTGTTTTCAAATTGAGAATTAGTTCTGTACTCGTAAGTACAAATCTATTGAGGAATCAATTAATGCATAAATGATGCTCAAAGAATACTAGTAATAAATCAGCATGGTCAACACACCAGGAATATTGCACATTATATTCTACTGATCTGTAGCGGATTCTGCTTTTATCTAAAACTCAGCACCTTAAACCATTCTGTACTGGGACTTTGCCATTGTCTATCTTCCTGACCTCAATGAATGAGATTGCTCAACATGCTGTATCTTTTGGGAGATTTTGTTTTTGGTTAGAGATGGATTGATGTCAACTATAGACTGGATTAGTGATTCCCAAGCTCATTTCACCTCTCAGCTGTCAGACAGGAGTCTTTCATTCTCCCTGTCAGAGATAGTTTTGAACTCTGGCCCAGAGGTGCAACAATATTTTAACCTACTGCATTACCTCTTCCTTAATCAAAGTGTATCTTTAGAAACTGAAGATGAGATTGCTGTATGAAAGTATCACATTAAAACATTGTCTACTTTGCTGCATTGTCTCCTCTATTGCAAAAATTATTAAGACATTTTTTTGCCAAAAGACAAGCTCCAAAAGTAATCTGTCTGCATGGTACAGGTTGTTCTGCTATAACTCAAGCTTTGTTAACACTAATTCATGATAACACGATTGACGAATTGGGGACACTTTCTAAAGCACAAACTTTTAAAGTGTATATCGCTTATAATGCTATTCCGGCCCCATTAGTTTAAATGGTGCTTTATTACGAGATTGTCTTATAACATGGGGTTGCACAAGAACCGAACTATCATGTTATATCAGAACCAACTATATGTCTTTCACATCCAAAAAAAATGATATAAAGAAAATCTATTGCTCTCGATTTAGGTGCAACAAAATCCATGGGTTAATGTACTTGCATTTTGCTGTATTTCTAAGTTGTAGAAATATTGTAGACTTGTTGCATTTTCTTCAATTTTAGAAACACATTCTTTGGGAATTAAGACTCTTAACAATTATCTTGAAGCAATTTCAGCCTTTGATGTTTAATCAATGAAATTTAGAAAATACATCAAAAGACAATTTTATTTGTCATGTAATCTACCAACACACCTAATATTTAGGAGGATATGTTAAAATTTCTTCAGCAGAATTAATAGCTCATACCTGAGGCCATTTGAAGCAAAGTCTTGCATGTGCTTACCAAGGGTGTGCCTGTACGTTAACAGGACACAGCATTATGTAATGAAATGGATCTTACTGCTTTTCAATATCATTTTATAATCTCTCAAGTAAATAAATGATTCCATACTTTTGCAAATATGATTGATAAAAAATGCTTTCTCTGAACACTTAGTTATTTTACATTCATTAAGTGATGGTGATGTATGTTTTCATACATTGTGAATTTATGTGACCTTTCATTATTTTAAACTACACATAACCATTTTTATAGCTCCAGGTGCCCGCACCACTTTATGACAATTAGGCTATTACTATACTGAAAGTTTGGACTGCAGCTCTCAATTTCATAAAATGGGTCTGGGTGGGTTGTTCAGAGGGTCAGCGCAGACTTGTTGGGCCAAATGGCCTCTTTCCATACTGTAGGGATTCTATGATTCTATGATAAATAAGACATAAGTGCCTGGTGATACCCACTGAAAATACGAGAATTGTATTTGTACATTGGAAGACATTCTTATCAGAAACAAGTGTATTCTCTCACTCATACTCCCACCCTTTGTTAATGGGAGTTTATATAGTGATGTAACTATACTGCTGCCCACAGCCTAACTTCCATAGGCCTTATTTGTTTTCAAATGGTTTTCTGCCCTTGCTATTTTCATCCTGAGCAACGAACTCAGCAGTAATTAATCTCTCTCCAAGTTCTGAGTTGCAAGTCTTCACAATTAGATACAATCACTTTATTTGATCTGGAGCTTGTTGACTTTGTTTATTTACCTTTTTTAACTCTGAAAAGAATCACACAAAGGACCTGACTGCCTTACTTCGTGCCTGTCTCTTTCCTTATCCCTTGTCACCCATTTAAATGTGTCAAACATCAGGCATTTTATCTAATCAAAAATGTGCAAACATTGATCGATGTCCTCCTCAGGCCACAACAAAAGCTTCCCTCAATCTGGCCATGTTTGGAACAGGGCTGTGCTATTCACTGGTAAGGCAACCACAATGTGTCTGCTTGTGGTGCCCTGAGAGACACATACTGTAGAACTGCTTTGAAATATTTAAACTGGTGAAAATACAAAGTTGGGAATTGCAACACTTCCACAACAGCAGTTATACACAAAATGACACCCAAGTCGACACCACTGAAGTGACTGATTTTTATGCCAGATGCTGTTGTAACCAACAATAACAGAACACAGCCCTAAAATGCATTAAAGGAAATGTTAAAACTAATCAAATTATCAAATGTCAGTTGTAAAATTGTGTCTCATTTCAGGCAACTAAATTGTATGTAACATTTGTTTAAATTGCATTCACGCATTTTAACTCCACCTTTGTTCGTCACTGTATGATTTCACTGAAGTATTGACAAATGCATCTCTCAAATGTGTGAGTCAACGCATTCATACATGACATGTTCATTCAATAAAAAAGTATGTATTGTTTATTTTGTATTTTCAAATGCTTGACTTTTATCTGTGCATATTGTTTTGTATTATATTAAGATACTTATCGAGGTACATTTAGATCTACATGATTATAAATCAAAGAAAATGCATTAGGGGTTGGTTTGCAATGACTTTGGCAGTTAATTAAGTAGTTCATCTGACAAGCAAATTAACAAAAAATCAACTAAATTTTGTTCATTGGAATACTATCATTATAAAGATCTTCTAAATTGGATATCCATTGTAAAGCGTACACGAAATGTTCTAGGCATTGTGGAATGTTTTGAAGTTCAGCCTAATATCAAAAACATGTAACGTAAGCAAATAGTTATCATGGATGGTAGGGTGCATGTTATGGCAGTGATAGCTGACTTTAGTTCATTTTCACAACTTGCCCAACCAGATCAATTACCCTGGCATTGTATTGTAGGGATCTACCCACTCCTCTATCGAAATTTGGCCTATACTGTGCTCCAAGTGTCCTTTATGTATTACATCCCTCATGCCAAGAACATTAATGGACACATCAAAAAAAAAGTTACTCCTACCACCAATTTTGTCTATAATAGTCACTGGTAGTTCACTAATCGGTTATTGTAGAAGAACAAATGAACTTTGTCTTTCATCCTGCTTTTGTAGATTAATTTCAAATATCCTATTATTGCAACAGCCAGGCAGGTACATTGAATTTTCATGAATCCATTGTTTGCAATCAGAATGAAGAACAATATTCCACAAAAATTAATTTACTCCAATGTTTTGTGTCAGGTTGCTTTTAAACTCTTCATTAAAATATTCAGATATGGCACGTGTGAATCTAATACTATAGACCATGTATCAAATATTGAGATACTGGCCAGGATATATTTGGTTTTGAATTGCAGCTCATTGTAAATGCTGTCGGGGGTCTGATTTTGATCAGCTATTGCAGATCTAATAACAAACTGTACACCTAATCTCACAGCCCTAGAGAGGAGATTACTACCAAAGGTTAGGTTCCATCTGCAGCTAGAAACTTGTTAGGTGGTCAGTCTTTCCAACGCACATCTCAGAGAACAACTTGACACATTTGAACTGTTTCTAGGACAAGAAAGCTGACTGAAATAAGAGAAGGGAACAAGTCAAAAACAATACCTTGTACATAGTCAGGCAAAGGTACTTACATCAAGCATCAACTACTGGTAACAAGATTCCTTTGTCCATCTAAAACCAATAATTAACAAATTATCATAAACATTATTGGATATATGAACGGAAAGCACAACAAGATCCAAAAGTCCAACAATTATCCACAATCAATATATATATAACAGCACAACAAAAGATCCATGTATTTACAAAGAAGATGTATAGAACATAGAATCTAGAACCTAGAACACCTTGACACCAAGAACAGCTACATAAGAATCCTACTCATTGACTACAGTTCAGCCTTCAAAACTATTATCCCATTGAGACTGATTACTAAGCTTAGTGATCTCAGACTAAGCCCCACTCTTTGCAACTGGATCCTCAGTTTCCTGACTCAAAGACCACAATCAGTGAAGATTGGAGACAATATTTTATCCTCACTAACACCCAACACTGGAACCCCCCAGGGATGCGTACTCAGCCCCCCCTACTGTACTCACTGTATACCCATGACTGCGTCACCAAATACCAGATTAGTACCATTTACAAGTTTGCTGACGACACCACCATAGTCAGTCAAATCGCAGATGGTAACGAAACACACTACAGACGGGAGATGGAAGACCTGGAAAAATGGTGCACTGAGAACAACCCAGCTCTCAATGCCAGCAAAACCAAGGAACTCTTTATTGACTCTTGGCAGGATGTTACTCATGCCCCCCTACATGTTAACAACACAGAGGTGGAACAAGCTTTCTTGGACACTTCATGTGGACGCACAGGTTACAAAGGCCCAGCAATGTCTCTTTTTCCTCAGGCAGCTGAGGAAATTTGGCATGATGGCGAATACACTTGCCAACTTTTATTGGTGCGCCATCAAGGGTATTCTATCTGGATGTATCACAACCTGGTATGGCAACTGTATCATTCAAGATCGGAGACGGTTACAGAGAGTGGTGAACTCAGCCTGGACAATCACAAAGGCCAACCTACCATCTATAGAATCCATCTATCAGACCCACTGTGAAGGAAAGGCTGCCAGCATTCTCAGAGATCCATCCCACCCTGGCAATGTTTTTCTACAATCTCTACCATCAAGGAGAAGATACAGAAGCCTGAACACATGTGCCAGCTGGTTTTGAAACAGGTTCTACCCTACTGTTGTTAGAATATTAAACGGACTCACAAACTTTTAACATTCGCCTGTACCTGTGTTTTTGATTTGCTGCTCTTCACTTATTATTTACTTATCTGCTGTGCCTCGGTACACGTGACAATAAATTCAATTCAATTCATTATAGCACAGTACAGGCCCTTTGGCCCTGAATGTTGCGCTGATCAGTGGAACCAATCTGAAGCCTGTCTATTTGACACTATTCCATTCTCATAGAAATGCATATCCAATGACCATTTAAATGCTCTTCACATTGATGAGTCTACTACTGTTGCAGGCAGTGCATTCCACGCTACTACTACTCTCTGAGCAAAGAAACTACCTCTGGCATCTGTCCTATATCTATCACCCCTCAATTTAAAGCTATATCTCCTCAGGCTAGCCATCACCATCCAAGGAAAATGGCTCTCACTGTCCAACCTATCTAACCCTCTGACTATCTTATATGTCTCAATTAAGTCGCCTCTCAACCTTCTTCTATCTAACAAAAACAGCCTCAAGTCCCTCAGCCTTTCCTCATAAGACCTTCCCTCCATACCAGGCAATATCTCCGAGTAAATCTCCACTGAACCCTTTCCAAAGCTTCCACATCCTTGTGGTGACCAGAACTGTACGCAATACTTCAAATGTGGCCACACCAGAGTTGTGTATAGCTGCAGCATGATCTTATGGTTTTGAAACTCAATCGCTCTACAATAAAAGCTAACACAACATAGACCTTCTTAACAACCCTATCAACCTGGATGGCAACTTTCAAGGATCTATGTACCTGGACACTGAGGTCTCTCTGATCATCTACACTACCAAAAATCTTACCATTGCCCAGTACTCTGCACCCCTTCCAAAATGAATCACCTCACACTTTTCTGCATTAAACTGCAGTTGTCACCTAGCAGCCCAGCTTTGCAGCTTATCTATATCTCTCTGTAACCTACAACATTCCTCGTCACTATCCACAACTCGACCAACCTTTGTGTCATCTGCAAATTTACTAATCCAGGCTTCTACACCCTCATCCCATTCATTTATATAAATGACAAGCAACAGTGAACGCAAAATAGATGCTTGTGGTACCCCACTAGTAACTGAACTTCAGCATGAATATTCCCCATCAACCACCACCCTCTGTCTTCTTTCAGTTGGTCAATTTCTGATCTAAACCACAAAATCACCCTCAATCTCATGCCTCCGTATTACGTGCAATAGCCTACCATGGAGAACCTTATTAAATGCCTTACTGAAATCCATTTACACCACATCAATGACTTTATCCTCATCCACCTGTTTGGTCACCTTCTCAAAGAACTCAATAAGGTTTGTGACGTACAACATACCCTTCACAAAACTGTATTGACTATCCCTGACCAACTTATTCATTTCTAGATAATTATAAATCCTATCTCTTGTAACCCATTCCAACAATTTACCCACAACCAAAGTCAGGCACACAGGTCTATAATTTCCAGGGTTGTTTCTACTCTCCTTCTTGAACAAAGGAACAATATTTACTATCCTCAAGTCTTCTGGTATTATTCCTATAGACAATGATGACATAAAGATCAAAGCCAAAGGATCAGCAATCTCCTCCCTAGCTTCCCAGAGAATCCTAGATTAAATCCCATCCTGCCCAGGGGACTTATCTATTTTTACACTTTACGGAATTGCTAACACTTCCTCCTTACGCACCCCAATCCCATAATGGTTAATCCCATGATGGTATAATGATTAGTCATCTCCAAAACAATAATATACAATAATATATAATTTCATTACTTGGAAATGGTAAATTGGCAATTCATGATCTCTCTTAGCTATCTCTGCTGTCCTCCTATTGATTATTTCTCCCTCTTCAGCTTCAATCTTTCTCTTTCTTTACATCTTTCTTCTTCAGCTTGATCTTCAGATGGGAGGTATTGGGTAGACTAGCATCTTACAGGAGAAAATGAGCTTTCAAGACCTGCATTTCTACTGGACACTGCGGAACAATGTAGTCTGCAATGATCAGCAACTTCCCCACCACTTGCACTTAACAAGAGCAACATTCATTTATATGGTATTTTTAGTTTAGAAAAATGCCTCAACTAACATGGCAGATACATAGGGGTAACTTTTGATATGCAGGAGTGCATAGCTTTGGGAGCAAGTCAGAGTTTAAAACCTGGTAAAATCAACAGTGCATCAGGAAACCAGCTCTAACCCACTGATTTCATTAGTTAAATGCAACACACTGCTGTAAGATATCACCAAGGTTGTATAGAGTGGCAGGCTTTTTTTTCCTCATTCCAGTGAACAAGAATCTTTATTAACTATTTACATGATATCCATAGGCAGGCAGGGGAGAGCATTTATATCTTTCTTCTTCAGCTTGATCTTCAGATGGGAGGTATTGGGTGGACTAGCATCTTACAGGAGAAAATGAGCTTTTAAGACCTGCATTTCTACTGGACACTGCGGAACAATGTAATCTGCAATCTCTTCACCCTGGAGGCTCCCTGCCTCATTCCCGATGAAGAGTGTTTGCCCAAAACGTCGATTGTCCTGCTCCTCAAATGTTGCCTGACCTGCTGTGCTTTTCCAGCACCACTCTAATCTTGACTCTGATCTCCAGCATCTGCAGTCCTCATTTTCACCCAGGAGAGAGCATTTGTCAAACCAATTCCTAATTCCAAATGTTTCGCATCAGGAGGCATCAACTGATGACATACACCATGCATTTAACATAGGGGAATTACCTATTATCTTGCATCTCCTTCAACTCTTTTGTTCTAGCTCTCACAATTATTGTCATTTAACCACGATCATATCTCTTAATTTTTAGCCATTAATGTTTTCCTCATAAAACTCCCACCCCAAGGTGTCTACTGTTCTCAGGCCAACATGAGGAAAGATGAGATGTTGGTGCTTTGCTTTTATAGACATGGGAGGTCAAACACATGGAAAGTCTCCATGTTGGTTTGACTAATTTTCCAAATGGCACGTGGAGTTTCATAGCAGGTTACAACGGATCGGTAAATGTCGAAATGCAGCCCTGAGAGTGACAGCCCTTGGCCTAGTCACTTTTAGCGGAGTTAACACAGCATCCTCCTGGGAATGTGAGTTTGGAAACCACCAGTATGTCCTTTAATAAATGCTTGTCCTATTATATGCTTGCAGGAGGCAAATCTGAGGCGAAGTACAGTTCTAACAGCATGCAGTAATATAGACCACATTTATTTAATCTGTAAGTAGTTACAGTGGTGCAGTAAATCTCTTACTGTTAACACAAAATTCTTCTAATTAGGTCAAAAAGGTGGCTATCCTCATCCATGCATATTGTTTCAGATTTGAAGGAACCAACACACACCACATGGTGAGTTGTGATGTCGTGAGCAGCAGTATACTGGAAATGGTTGGGCCCTACTGGAATGACTGAGAAGCAGTGGACTATTGCAAAATGATTCCATGCAAGTAAAATTAGATATCTGGTCTTCAAGGAAAGAAAACAGGATAAACATTGTAATCACCTAGAATACTTCAACACAAACAGAGACTATTTACTGCTGATGACAGAGAACCCCACAAATTTTGTGATAACACTCAACACAGAAGAACACCAGACAACAACACGGAATATGTTCACACCTCATACAATATTCAGAAGATGAAATGGAAAGAAACTTGGAGCTTAAAGACAGATGTGCAGGCTATATCATGACACAGTGGACTATGGGAGTGGTGCTCAGTCTAGGTTGAGCCAGTTGAGCTGACCAGATATCAGAGATTAAAGCCAAAAATCTCTCGTAAAAAAGGGGGAGCATCAAACAATGCAGTAATTCAAGCTGGAAGTGGAGTAATTCCAAGGAGGCATTTTTGTCATAGCGCAAAGATGCCATGAGGAATGGTCGGAGAAATGAAACTATGAGAGTGATGAGAGAAAAATTACATATCGTAGGAGCAGACAGCCACTTAACAAAGCCAATTAAAGCATCGAGCAATTTAACAATGATGCGAGAAGCAGATGTTCAGAAGCTACACATACCAAATTCTAAGAGGAAACAGTAAATCGTGCACAGGGGATCAGTGGAATCTATTCATTTCCTAAGGTACTAAACCACAGAAGAAGCACCAAGTAAGTCAATGTTGCCAGTAGGACAGACACCAGCCACTAAAAGTCCTTGTTAATGCTGTGAAGCAAAGAAACCTCACAAGCATGAACAGTATCCAATTTTAAGGACTGAATGTTTTTCTTGTAAGCAACTGGATCACTTACAGAAAATTTGCCAATGCAGGATGCACAGAAAAGCAAAAGCAAATGAGCCAAATAAAGACAAAAATGCAGAACAGTTAGTATGAGCCAATGGCTCCGTCATTGTTCCTGGTGAAAGTGTGTACTGCAGATGCTGGAGAGTAGTGTCAAGATTAGAGTGGTGCTGGAAAAGCACAGCCGGTCAGGCAGCGTCTGAGGAGCAGGAAAATCGATGTTTAGGGCAATTCCTGATGAAGGGCTTATGCCTGAAACGTCGATTTTCCTGCTCCTCAGAGGCTGCCTGACCTGCTGTGCTTTTCCAGCAGCACACTAATCTTGACTGTCATTGTTCCTGCTAGCTGAACAAGATGGATCTAAACTTTGGTCAGTTCCTTGGAGAAATTGCACGTGTTGTCAAGTGTCAAGCCACCACTTTATAACTTATTCAATAGTCTCTGTAATGTATCATTGAGCTTTAGGGAGCCATGGGTGAGAACGTCATCCATGTGACAAACATGGCTTTCCATCCGTTCTTTAGGCGGCACCGTGGCTCAGTGGTTAGCACTGCTGCCTCACAGCGCCAGAGACCCGGGTTCAATTCCTGCCTCGGGCAACTGTCTGTGTGGAGCTTGCACATTCTTCCCACGTCTGCGTGGGTTTCCTCCAGTGCTGCGGTTTCCTCCCACAGTACAAAGATGTGCAGGTTAGGTGAATTGGCCATGCTAAATTGCCCGTAGTGTTAGGTGGATTAGTCAGAGGTAAATATAGGAGGGTGGCTTTCTCTTCAGAGGGTTGGTGTGGACTTGTTGGGCCGAAGGGCCTGTTTCCACCCTGTAGGTAACCGAATCTAATATGTTGGACATTGACTGTTGAAAATGGGATGCCAAAGGGCAGGTAATTTCTGACCTGGAAGAATTTGCCAGAAGCTGCTCTTTGCATTTAACTTAGTGAAAATTATGCTGTTTGTGAGCTTGGCAAGACTTTTATCCATAGATCCTGCTGGATTGATCTCACTGCTTAGTTGGAATGTGATAAGTTGACACAGATCCTAACCATTTGATTTGGGAACAGGCACCATAGCTGAGCTCCACATAATCAGCTACATAACTTTTTAAACTAACCACTCTTTTTAAGCATCATCCCAATCTCCTCTTTTACCTTGATTCTAAGTGGATGTGGAGCCTTGCTAGGTGTGAAAAACCAGATGGGTTTGGTATTGATTTGATGATGGTGTGATTGGCAGTAATGAGCCTACCTTGGCCTGTAAAGTGTCAGAGGAACTGTGACCTAAACTCACTTCCAGGTGTCTGGCTGACAACTGCCTCTAACTTAAAGACAAGGCTGAGAGCTGTACTAGTAATGATCATGCCTGGTCATTGAGAACAAAATGGGTTTCCTCAATTTGCCCTTCTTTGTGTTGGAACATTGACTGAAGCTGAACTTTTCCTGTTAAATCCTTCTGGCTGAATAGTTTGGCAGATGAAATTTGCAGGGTAACCATTCTTAGCCATGTAAGGCTGTCTGACAAAAGAGTGACTGTTCCCTCTGTGCCGACTTACTGTGTGTAGTGTGGCCATTCTATCCTTGCCAATTAACTATTCTGGTTTATGTCTTCTCTAAGAGCCAGATTTGTTCCACATGTATGCCTTTCAAATTGTGTCTTGTGTGTTCCTAACACAAGCATGGGTGCTACTGATCGCTGTTGTTTAAATATTCATGGTAACGGCAATCCCATTGCTTTGAGAAAGGTCTCTTCAGTTTTCTCACTGCTGCCATTTTGTGAGATCATATCAAGGAATGTAGAGAGAGAGTCTGACCTCATAATGGCGAATGATGACTTTTATTAACTGTTTACTCAAGTGGGTCAAGAAAGCATTCATAGATCTGCAAGGTCTGCCTGAGTTTCAAGTGTATCTCATGTCAGCAGTTGGTTCAGTAGGCTGGATGGTGGGTTTGTGATGCCAACAGCAAGAGGTTCAATTCCTGGATGAGCTGAGGTTACAATGAAGGACTTCTCAACTTCTCCCCTCAACTGAGGCACAGTGACCCTCAAGTAAAACCACTAACAGTTGTTAGTGAGTGAGCAGGATTATGGTGACTTTACCTTTTATGCGCATTAAAGCTCTGACCCACCAGATCAGCGAGGATATCATTTATGCGGTATTACTTTGGAATGCAAGATGACCAGCAGTGGAGCACAAGCAATGCTAGGAACAGGAGGCACAGCAGCATGAACAGGCTGCTGCTCAAAGAGCTTCACTGAGGGAAGGATATCATCAGAGAGGTGAGTCTCACAGGAAGCCATACCGAGCACAAAATGAAACGCTTTCACAATAATCAGAATATCAGTGTCTCAGGAGGCTCATGGTGTTGTGTCAAATAGTAGTAGACCTTTGCAATCCACTGGAAGCTTATCTGCTGTCAGGTGGACCTGAAGACCATGTTCCACCAGTACCTATCAAAATCACCATTGTTTTCATCCTCGAAGCCTCTGGATCCTTCCAAATGCTATGACCCCAGCTGATGGTGCCTCTGGTCCAAACAGATTCCAGAATGAAACCTAGCTTGATATTTTTTTTTAAGCTACTTCACATGATAGTCAGTCAATGAATATATTCATATCAGGCTGTAGATTTTCTTTTAACAGATCAGAGGTTTATTGCACAAAAGATGAAAAACATAAAAGAGAAAATGTTCTCTAAACATAGAAGGCAGTTAGCAAAACCTAAAACACATATTGAAGCTAGGTTTCAACCTACTTCCTGGCATTACTCATTACAGGGACTCTCAAATCCAGAAATATTTCATTCCTATCGCAACTCTTTAGCTTCCTGCTTAATTGACACCTTCCAAGTTCTTTTCCCTGGAGTGTGGTGATACCTCAATAAGTCCTTTTCCAAATGTGTTGACGTAAACATTTTTTTTCACAAATCTGAGAGCCTGAATATTCCCAGTTCTAATAAGCAGCAGATTTCTAACCAAACTCTTCTGGTTTGGAAGTTTCAGAAACTAAACCCTTCTGCTGAAGTGACTCATTCTCTAACTTGCCTTAAATCCTTCACGAAGAGAAATTAAAATTACTTCTAACCTCAACACTGATGTTTTCTGAGCAGAGTTTATGTCTTCAACTGTTTACTGTGCTGGTCATAAATGCAACAATATAAACAACCTTCCATTAATATTAGTGCAGTTGCCTCTTCTCTGACAAATTGTTGGATTTCAATCACTATTCCAAAAGGACTCATTTATTTTGAAAAAGAAAACCTTTCATATGAGTAGCCCAGACTTGCTCTCTTTTAAAATCCAGATTCTAAATTTGATACTAATATTTCAAAACCAGACTTCCTTCATCACACAAGGCTCGATTGAAATCAATCGAAGGACCTCATAGTGCCCAGCCCAATAACGCATCAGATAGCTGATTGATGGCATGGTTGCCAAGTACTACAATTCTGTCAGTTTTGCCTGTGATGACACGAGTCAGAATGGGGGGAATTCAGGACTGCTAGCTGTTACTGGCTTCAATGCATAATCACTTTCCATAAGGCACCCCAAGATCACCCAGGATATTGATTTTCAGCAAAAAGCTTCCGTACCATTCATGTATTGGTAGTGCATAAACAACACAAAAAACATTATGCAGATGCACATACAATTCCTGAAAAATTGCCATGATTCTTATGCCACACAGTAATCCACCGTCTCTGAACTCTTCACACATCATAAGTGATGATGTCCATGAGGACTTCAACCAATAAGGCTCAGGAATGATGCAATGAAAATGAAAAAAATGAACTGAGTGTTTTATTGTTGATGGGGCATGCTAGTTGCCTGGACAAATCTTCAGTATTTTAGTCAGGATCTCCAAAGCTGAGCCAATGTGCTGTGTCTCCACGACATTGCACAAAGGTAAGGTTTGGCCCCACAGAAGGAACAAGGTACAAGTTTCTTCAGACAATTCTAAGGAGTAGGAGAAAGACGATGTGAAAGCAGAATGTGATGTGGCCGAGGCACCAGTAGCAGTGCACAATAATCCCTATGATTCCCTCATTATTTTGAAGCTTAGTAAGACAATAGACCATAAGACCATAAGATCATGAGATATGGAAGCGGAATTTCGTTATTCAGACCATTGAGTCTGTTCTGCCATTTGATCATGGCTGATATGTTTCTCTATCCCATTCTCCTGCTTTCTCCTTGTGATCTTTGATCCCCTTACTAATCAAGAACCTATCAACCTCTATCTTAATTACACTCAATGACATGGCATTCACAGCCTTCTGTGGCAATGAGTTCCACAGATTCACCATTCTTCTGGCTGAAGAAATTCCCCCTAATCTCAGTTGTAAATAGCCGTCCCTTCACTCTGACCTGTCCCCTTGGGTCTGAGTCTCTCCTACTCATCGTAACATCTTTACTATATTTACTGTATCCAGGCTTCTCAATATTCTGTAAGTTTCAATGTAATCCTCCATCATGCTTCTAAACTCCAATGAATGCAGACACAGAGTCCTCAACTGCTCCTCATATGACAAGTCATTCATCTCTGGGATTATTATTATAAACCTCTTCTGGACACCCTCCAAGGCCAGCATATTTTCCCTTAGATACAGGGTCCAAAACTACTCACAATATTTCAAATGTGATATAACCAGAACCTTATACAGCCTCAGCAATACATTTCTGCTCTTGTATTCTTGCCCATTTGAAATGAATGCTAATGTTGCATTTGCCTTCATAACTGCCAAATGAAGCTGAATGCTAACCTTAAGGGAATCCTGAATAGGACTCCCAAGTCCCATTGTGCTTCAGAGTTCCAAAGCCTTTCAACATTTCAAAGATAGTCTACGCTTGTTATTTCTATCAAATTGCATGACCGAATAATTTTCCACATTGTATTCCATCTGCCACTTCTTTGCCCACTCTCCTAGCCTGTCCAAGTCCTTCTGCAGACTCTCCCCTTCCTCCACATTACCTGTCCCTCCACCTAACTTCATGTCATCTGCCCTCAGTTCCTTCATCCAGATCGTTAATGTAAAACGTGAACAGTTCTGGTCCACAATGGTTAGGTTCCTCTAGTTCCCTCAAGCTGACAACCACATCTATAAACCACGTCCCCACCACACCTCCACTGTATCTTAAAAGAAGGCAAACCTGCCAGTAATAAGCCATCCCTTTCACAGCCCTTCATTGCTCGGCATGAGTTCACATTTTTCTGTTAATCTCTCCTTGAAAAGGCCTTTTGCCAACCCAGCAACCAAAAACAGACGTCATGGGCAAGTGGTGAACAGAAATTATATTTATGTGGCTCAAAAATTAAATAGAAGCCATCTGTCTAACATTGCGTAAAACACCCATGTGTAAACTTGTGCAGCTTTAAATTGTTACTTTTCCTTGCACTTCTGCTTGGCATGATCCCTATGACTTCACCAGAGAGAAGCAGCCTGTTCAGATCACTGCACTGACTGCTCAGATGCTCTTTGACGATGTCTCATGTGCTGAACAGAGCTCAGAGCACCCTGCACTTTCCAGTAAAGACTTGCCACTGCTGGTCCTGCCTCCACCATCTACTCTTGCTCACTTGTGACCTGTGAGTCATTATGTGAAAACCCAATTATCTTCCTTAGCCACCCCACTGAAGTGTGAGAATCTGAGATAGTGCATGATCTGCTTGTGTGATGGTGCATTCTCAAGGTGCTTTTGTCAAAGGAATCAGCTTTATTCTCCTGGACTGCGTCATGCAGGATGCTTGACAGCCCAGTAGGAGATTATTAATATGAATTAGAACTGTTGAGTTAGTGTATTTTAAACGATAATTATGCACATGAACATATTGCATTCAAAATGAGTGACCATATTGCTGGTTCTCGGAAATTTAATTCAGCCTCCAAGTAGGTTAGTGACCAATGTCACTGCATCTCCAACTTTCAAGTACCACCAAGACATGACTGTCAGTCCCATGACCTCTGCAACTGAGAGAGAGTTGGAGGTTTCCATCCAAATGTTTGCCTCGACTTCACGCTCTATCTTTTATTTTACTGCAAGGAGAAGAGGGGACCTGTGAGTAAGAATAATTGCATGTCTTGAATGAATGAATGGATGGAATGAGTATATTTGTCAAAAGTGACAATGAAAAAGAGGAATGAAAGATGAAGATGATAACCAATTGTGAATGTGGGAAAATGCATAGGCAGAGGATGATGGATGTACTGCAAGCCAAGTTGGAGTCAAGAATGATAAACTGGTGTTTTCTTGAGAAGACAAAATGAGAGAGATGGAGTGATTGTCGTCTGAGGATATAGCTGATTGCACAACTGTACTAACTTTCTCTGTCCTGCTTATACATGTCTTTGAGCTGCTTCCAGCATTGAATCCCGTAAGGATGGCTCCAGTCATTCTTTCTTGCTTTCACCTGTAGACTTCTTTGTGCTGTTTTACTGTAGATCCAAACACCTAACATCACAGCCTTTGAGGTATCACTCAAAGGAGAAACACTTAACCTGTCCTTTAGCAATAATGTGAGGCAAAAGGCTGGCAAACTAACCTGATATGGCTTTGGTAATACACCTGACTGTTTCCCTTGCTGTGCCATTTATTCAGCATTGGGAAAGCTGTCAGATCAGCAGCCCACTGGGAGTGACTTAACTGCCCACTTAAGGGCCAGTTTCTGCCTCTGTGTGCATTTTTCCCACATTGAGATGACCTGCCATTTCGCTGGAAGACTGAGCAATAAGACTAGCCAAAAAGACAAAGAGCACACCTAAGGAAGACTGGAAAATATGAGGAGTACATCTGAGAGTGAGAGCATGCTGAGACCAGAAGGTGTGAGAGTTAGAGTGAGATCACAGTGAGACTGCAGGACTGAGAGTGAGACTACAGTGAAACTGCGGGAGTGAGAGTGAGATTACAGTAAATTGCATGAATGAGAGTTAGAGTGAGACTACACTGAGACTGATGGGGTGAGAGTGACTGAGACTACAGTGAAACTGCGGGAATGAGAGTGAGACTACAGTGAAACTGTGGGAGTGAGAGTTAGAGTGAGACTGCGGGAGTGAGTGTTAGAATGAGATTACAGTGAAACTGTGGGAGTGAGAGTGAGATGACAGTAATACTGCATGAGTGAGAGTTAGACTACAGTGAGACCGTGGGAGTGAGTGTTAGAGTGAGACTACAATGATACTGCAGGAGTGACAGTGAGACTACAGTGAGAATGTGTGAGTGAGACTGCGTGAGTGAGCGTGGGAATGAGACTTTAGTAATACTGTGTGAGTGTGAGTTAGAGTGAGACTACAGGAGTGAGAGAGACTGCGGAGTTTGAATTAGAGTGAGACTACAGTGAGACTGCGAGAGTGAGTGTGAGGCTACAGTGAGACTGCGAGAGTGAATGTGAGACTACAGTGAGACTGCGAGAGTGAGTGTGAGACTACAGTGAGACTGCTGGAGTGACAATTAGAGTGAGACTGCGTGAGTGAGTGTGAGAGAGAGACGACAGTGAAACTGCAGGAGTGAAAGTCACAGTCAGAGCATGGGAAGACCAGAGGGAGTGAATGTGTGAGTATATTGGGAATGGTGAGAGTGAGTAAGGACATAATGACAATAAGATGGAGCAGATTAAATCTGCTCTGCCATTCAATGTGATCAATCATGGCTAATCTTATCATCCTCAACTCCAATTGCCTACTTTATCCCCACACAGCAAGAATTCTGGGAAAGAGAGTGAGAGCATAATGAGACAGGTTGGAGTCAGTGTGGGAACACAGTAAGATTCACAGGAATGACAATGAGAACATAGTGAGAATGTGGCAGTTAAAGCAGCATGATATTGGTGAGAGAGGATGAGAGCACAGGAAGACCTGTGAGAGTAAACGTGACTGCAGGGGGGAGAACAGCAGAAGTGAGAGTAGGAGCAGTGGAGGTGACAGTGAGTGGACGGTGAGGCCAATGGGACTGAGAGTGTCAGCCAGCAGGGGGTGACAGTAAGCAAAACTGCAGAAGAAAATTAGCAATAAGTTTGATTGGAAAAAATGGCAGAAAAATCCCCACTGAGCAATATAAAGAAGCAGTATCTTTTTTTTTCATTTAAAATTTAATAAAAGTAAAGTAACAGTATCACCATAATGAACAATTTAAAGCTTTAATAGAGAGTTATATAATGAAACTGCCAAAATAGAGTTTGAAGCTTGCGTGCAAATGAAAATTGCAACATTGCTCAAATTTAAAATTTGAAAAGATTTTAAGTTGAGAGCATTAAAACATCATTGAATGCAAGTTTACAAAATTTAAGACTTGCAGTATTTATTGATTCAGAATCATAAAATGTTTCAGGTAAGTAAAATAAACAGCATTGAGATCCCACAGATTTAAAACAGAATTTGTGCAACAAGAATAAAAAGATATTATAAGAAATGGCAGGAGAAATAATATTACCACCGAGATTGAATGTCAGTGATTGCCAGTCAGAAAACAAGTTTGAACAGCTTGGAGAAAACAGTTTTTTGATGCAGAATTTCTTCAAAATTAAAGGCTAAATCTCATGATGCACAAGTAAATATAATATTGTTTTTACCAAAGTGGATGGTATTACAAGTCGTTCTGCTATAACACATGTTTCGTCAATGCGAATTCACTGCAATGCAATTGATGAATTGGGGACACTGTTTCTAAAGCACAAACTTTTAAAACATATGTTAGCTGTAACATGATTACATCGCCAACATGTTAAACGCTGTTTCTGTAATGTGAGGTTGCACAAAAACTGACTGTATGCATCATCAAGTTATAAAAAAAGGGACAAATACATGATGTCATGATTGTAACGTGGTCAACCAGCTGGATGTCATAGAATAGGTGTTCCCTGATTAGAGCTGTTAACCTAGTCCAGTCAGGGAGCCCTGGCTGACAGATAAGAACAGGGATGTTAGACATGCTGTTCACTCTGACAGCTGGCTCTGAGGGAACTATAAATAAAGGGTGACTTGGTGACAGGCTACTGGCCTCTGTGGAGTTAGTTTACTGGCATAATTGTTTTTAATTAAATAATAATGGCTGTTATAAAGTTGAAACTCACGTATTTTCTGTCCAGCCATATTTCCTGTCAACCTGATCTTGCTGCATGAAATGAAAACATATTATCAGTTTAATTGAAGAAATGGGCCTCTTTATCAGTATTAGCAGCTAAGTCAATAACAACTCATTGCAGTTGTCTATTTATTATTGCCTCCATTTAAAATTGCAACATTTAAAAGACATCTGGATGAGTATATGAATAGGAAGGGCTTGGAGGGATATGGGCTGGCAGGTGGGACTACATTGGGTTGGGATATCTGGGAAACAAAAGAAAAAAGAACAGGACTGTCAGACAAGCTGTTCACCTTGACAACTGCCTCTGAGGAAGCTGGATCAGTGTCAATGACTCTGCATGTGTAAGTAAAGGGTAACTTGGTGATGGAATACCAGTCTCTACTGAGTTATTTCAGTGGTGATAAGAGTGGGATATGAACTTGCAAACTTCTGACTCAAAAGCAAAGGCACTGACATTGAACCACAGCGGGTATTTAAATTACATTAAGCACTAAATTGTAACTCTTACAAGTTGTATAATATTTAAAGTTTTCATGAAACAGTTCTACATTTCACCTCTTTTTTTTAATTCGTGAACTTTCACTCCTAACAACCAAGTGACTGCTGGCTTTGACATTCTGCATTCTATCTGCTTGCCCCTGTACATTTTTGGCACCTGCTAAAGTATATGATGAGTAGCAGCAAATGACTTTGAGATCAGATCATGCTGGATAGATCAGTCTTGGGCAGCTACGTTTGCATAAAGGGTGGTGAATTATTACGGAAAATTCATACATAATCTGGCCTCCATCCTTTGCATCAACTCTTTAAAAAGGGTCAGCCTTGGAAATGGTCACATATCCAAGCCACAGCTTTTACGGAAGTGAGGAAACAGCTGTCATCCTCAAAGGCGTTGGCACACTATGATCCCAAGCAAGATCTGGTATTGACATGCGATGCTTCCCTATACTGCATAAGGGGAGCATTAGCTCATAGGTAGCCCAATGCAGAGGAATACCCAATAGCAGATAGAGGAAGAAGGTTTTGTAGTCATATTCAGAGTCAGGTTGTTCCACCAATACTTTTACAGACATAAATTTGTAATAATAAATTTACAATAAAATTGTAACAAACCCCTGCTAGGTCTACTTAGAGAGGACAAGGCAATGCTGCCCGTAGCTTCAGGCTGAATTCAGCAGGGGTCTTTAATACTAACTACGTGTAATTACATGTTTGAACACAGACTGGGAGGCCAAATAGCAAATGAGGATGCATTGAACCGTCTCCTGCTGGCAGATCTACCACTGGTGTTGCTGCCACTGGAAGATCCATGATGGTTTTACATTTTCTGGGCACATTTCCAGTCACAGCTTACAATGTCAGACTTTGGACGCAAAAAGATCCTCTTATTCCCAAATCCTCCACCTCAGCTGCATCTGCTCCCAGGAGGACCAGTTCCACCACAGAATGCACCCGATGGCCTCCTTCTTTAAAAACTGCAATTACTCCTCCCACATAGTTGATGATACCCTCCATCCTCAACTTCACTCCATGAAGTGCTGACATCCACTTCCCACACCTCCGCCCTCGAAACCCACCCTTCAACCACAAGGACAGAACCCCCTTTGTCCTCATCTTCCACTCCACTAACCTCTGTATATATCACATCATCCTCCACCATTTTCTCCACCTACAAATGGACCCCACCTTCAGAGATGTATTTCCCTCCCCATCCCTATCTGCTTTCTGTAAAGATCATTCCCTCCGCAACTCCCTCGTCAGGTCATGCCCCCCACCAACTCACCCTCCCCTCCTGGCACCTTCCCCTGCCACTGGAGGAAGTGCAAAACCTTTGCCCACACCTCCCCATTAACCTCTGTCCAAGGCCCCAAAGGAGCCTTTCACATCCATCAGATTTTCACCTGCATTTCCACACATATAATTTCCTGTATCTGTTGCTCCCAATGCAGTCTCCTCTACATTGGGGAGACAGGACGAATACTCACAGAGTGCTCCAGAGAACATCTCTGGGACACCCGCAGCAATCAATCCCACCGCTCCGTGGCTGAACACTTCAACTCCACTCCCACTCCGCCAAGGGCATGCAGGTCCTGGGCCTCCTCCATCACCACTCCCTAACCACCCGACACCTGGAGGAAAAATGCCTCATCTTCTGCCCCAGGTCCCTCCAATCCCCGGCATCAATGCGGATTTCACCAGGTTCCTCATTTCCCCTCCCCCCCACCTTACCCCGGTTCCAACCTTCCAACTCGGTACTGCCCTCATGACCTGTCCTACCTGTCCATCTTCCTTCCCACCTATCAGCTCCACCCTCCTCTCCGACCTATCACCAATATCCTCACCTCCATCTACCTATTGCACTTTCCGCTACCTTCCCACCAGCCCAACCACCCTCCCATTTATCTCTCTACCCACTTAGCTCACAAGTCTCATTCCTGATGAAGAGCTTTTGCCTGAAACATCGATTCTCAAGCTCCTTGGATGCTGCCTGACCTGCTGTACCCCACTCTCGACTCTGATCTCCAGCATCTGCAGTCCTCACTTTCGCCCCTTTCTTTCATTTTCACTCTCTTTTGCATAAAGATCCCGTCCCAGCAAAACTGAAACAGCTGGTGGAGATGGGGGACACCAAAGGGCTGCCACAACCAGAACTGAAATCTTTTCAAACCTCAAGAGACAAGATCCCAGCAGAGGATTATTGCGGGGAGCAATATTATTATGGGGAGCAAGAGTGATTGTCCTGAGCAAAGGTCACTGCCAGATAGTGGCTGAACCCCATCAGGATGATCTAGAGGTTTCCAAAATGAAGATGTTAGCGCGAAGTAATGTCTGGAGTCCAGGACTGGATGCAGACACAGCCGCATTAGTGGGGCAGTGCCCAGAGTGCCAACGAGGACAAAAATTACTGCTAGCAACTTCCCCACATTTGTGGGAATGGGTGGGCAAACCATTGACTTGATTCCACATTGACTATGCAGGTCCTTTCATGGGCTCAATGTTCTTAGTCATTGTGGACGACCACTTAAAGCAGTTTGACGTGCATGGAGTTTAGTCGTCAAACACAGGGACAACAATAGAAAACCTGTGAGTATCTTTCACAACATGTGGACTCCTGGAAGTGTTGGTCACAGATAATAGATCTTCATCTACCAGCAGGGAATTTCAGTACTTTCTAAAGTTGAATGACAGTCAACACATAAGGACAGCTCCATACTTAAATAAGCAGCCTACACCTTCACTAGATACCAAACTGTCCCGATTCCTATTTGATTATAGGATCACCCCTCATGTAACTACATGAACAGCTTCAGCAGAATTGCTAATAGGGAGAAGACTCTGCACCAGGTTAAATCTAATCTTCCTGAACTTGGGGGGATGTGTTAAATGGCAACAGGAATGTCAATTCCGGACACAAGACTCCAATAAGTGAGCAAGGTAGCTTACTTCAGGGGATGAAGTTTGCTGCGGGAACCATGGGAATGGCCCTGAATGGGTAAGAGGCATGGTCGATATGAGGTCAAATCCAATGATGCATAAAGCTCGGGTAGGTTCTGATCTTCCTGAACCTGGACCATGTGAAAGCTGCAAATGGTGTGGGACTGAAGCTTGCCTTGGTTCTGAACAGCATTTCTGACCTCTCTGGCGCCCATGAGTTCCGCCTCTCTATCAAGAAAGGATTGGGAAGGTGATTCAGGAGATGAGTGACAGTAATAGGGTGGTTGTTATGGGGGACTTTAACTTTCCTGATATTGATTGGGAAAGCTATAGCTCAAGTTCGTTAGATGGGTCAGTGTTTGTTCAATGTGTGCAGGAGAGTTTCCTGACACAATATGTAGACAGGCCAACAAGAGGTGAGGCCATACTGGATTTGGTTCTGGGTAACGAACCAGGCCAGGTGTTAGAATTAGAGGTAGGTGAGCACTTTGGGGATAGTGACCATAATTCGGTGATTTTTACACTCGTGATGGAGAGGGATAAGTGTGTACTACAGGGCAAGAATTATAGCTGGGGTAAGGGAAATTATGATGCGGTGCGGCATGACTTAGGATGTGTGGCTTGGAAAAGTAGACTCCAAGGCAAGAGTGTAAATGATATGTGGAACTTGTTCAAGGGGCAACTATTGAGTGTCCTTGATAATTATGTACCTGTCAGGCAGGAAGGAAAGGGTCGTGCGAGGGAGCCGTGGTTTAATAAGGAATTGGAATCCCTTGTTAAATGGAAGAGGGCGGCCTATCTCAAGATGAGACGTGAAGGTTCAATTGGGGCGATTGAGAGTTATAGGGTAGCCAGGAAGGACCTGAAGAGAGAGCTAAAAGCAGCAAGGAGGGGACATGAAAGGTCCTTAGTAGATAGGATTAGGGAAAACCCTAAGGCTTTCTATAGGTATGTTAGGAATAAAAGAATGACTAGGGTAGGAATAGGTCCAGTCAAGGATAGTAGGGGGAAGTTGCGTGTGGAGGCGGAAGAGATTGGGGAGACACTGAATGAATACTTTTCTTCAGTATTCACTCAGGAACAGGGCATTGTTGTCGATGAGAATACTGAGGCACAAATAAGTAGAATGGATGGCTTTGAGGTATGTAGAGAAGAGGTGTTGGAAATCCTGGAAAAGGTGAAAATAGATAAGTCCCCTGGGCCTGATGGCATTTATCCTAGGATTCTCTGGGAAGCAAGGGAGGAGATTGCAGAGCCATTGGCCTTGATTTTTATGTCCTCTTTGTCTACAGGAGTAGTCCCAGAAGACTGGAGGATAGCAAATGTGGTTCCCTTGTTCAAAAAGGGGAGTAGGGATAGCCCTAGTAACTATAGGCCGGTGAGTCTCACTTCTGTTGTGGGCAAAGTCTTAGAGAGAATTGTAAGGGATAGGATTTATGCACATCTGGATAGGAATAATGTGATCAAGGATAGTCAGCATGGTTTTGTGAAGGGCAAGTCGTGCCTCACAAACCTTATTGAATTCTTTGAAAAGGTGACGAAGGAGGTTGATGAGGGGAAAGCGGTAGATGTGGTATATATGGATTTTAGTAAGGCGTTTGATAAGGTTCCCCATGGTAGGCTACTGCAGAAAATACGGAGATATGGCATTGAGGGTGAGTTGGAGGTTTGGATTAGGAATTGGCTGGATGGAAGAAGACAGAGGGTAGTAGTTGATGGCAAAGTTTCTTCATGGAGTGCCGTCACTAGCGGTGTTCCGCAAGGATCTGTTTTGGGACCATTGCTGTTTGTCATTTTTATAAATGACCTGGAAGAGGGGTTAGAAGGTTGGGTGAGCAAGTTTGCGGATGATACGAAAGTCGGAGGAGTTGTTGACAGTGAGGAAGCATGTGGCAGGTTACAGCAGGATATAGAGAAGCTGCAGAGCTGGGCAGAAAGGTGGCAGATGGAATTCAATGTAGCTAAGTGCGAGGTGATTCACTTTGGGAAGAATAACAAAAAGATGGGGTACTGGGCTAATGGTCGGATACTTGGTAGTGTGGATGAGCAGAGGGATCTTGGTGTCCATGTACACAGATCTCTGAAAGTTGCCACCCAGGTAAATAGTGCGGTGAGGAAGGCATATGGCGTACTGGCTTTTATTGGTAGAGGAATTGAGTTCCGGAGTCCTGAGGTCATGATGCAGTTGTATAAGACTCTGGTACGGCCGCATCTGGAATATTGTGTGCAGTTTTGGTCGCCATACTATAGGAAGGATGTGGAGGCATTGGAACGGGTGCAGAGGAGGTTTACCAGGATGTTGCCTGGTATGGAAGGAAAATCGTATGAGGAAAGACTGAGGCACTTGGGGCTGTTTTCACTAGAGAAAAGAAGGTTTAGGGGTGACTTGATCGAGGTGTACAAGATGATTAGGGGGTTAGATAGGGTCGACAGTATGAACCTTTTCCCGCGTATTGAGTCGGGTATTACAAGGGGGCATAGCTTTAAATTAAGGGGGGGTAGATATAGGACTGATGTTAGGGGTAGGTTCTTCACTCAGCGAGTCGTTAGTTCATGGAATGCCCTGCCAGTAACAGTGGTGGACTCTCCCTCTTTATGGGCATTTAAGAGGGCATTGGATAGGTATATGGAGGATAGTGGGTTAGTGTAGTTTAGGTGGGCTTGGATCGGCGCAACATCGAGGGCCCAAGGGCCTGTACTGCGCTGTATTGTTCTATGTTCTATGTTCTATGTTCTATGTTCTATGTAAGTATTGAAGATATCCCAGAATCTGAGTTGGGCACAGCGAATGTCACTGCTGTAATGCCTTTGCCACCTGAAAAAGAGAATGAATTTCTTCCAAAACACTCTGGAGCAAGAGGCAAGCTAATGTGCCTTATGCACTGTCCACATCAGTGGCAGAGTCAGAGGAACCTGACCCGGTGGTTAAACACGCCAGAGGTATCTACAAAAAAAGGATGCAGCTATGTCCTCAGAATCAGAGAGGGAGAGATGTAGTGATTGTAATAAGGTCAGCCAGGTGGACCTTATCAAATACGAGTTCCCCGATTCGGGCTGTTAACCTGGCCAGATCAGGGAGCCCTGGCTGACAGAAGAACAAGGGTGTCAGAGATCCTGTTCACTCTGATAGCTGGTTTTGAGGGAGCTGGTACAGTGTGAAGGACTCTCCATCTGTAAATAAGGGGTGACTTGGTGACAGGATACTAGCCTCTGTGGAGTTATTTCAGTTTCAAAGAATTTCTAACAATGTTTGGAACTGCTTGAATCTGACAACAAACAGAATCTTTGAAAGAACAAGATTTAACAGAAGAGTACAACAACCAGGGGAATCTGTACATAATTTTATTAATAATTTCCACAGGTTTGTGGAAAACTATGACAGGGAGCTTTTGAAATCAGAATTCATTAGAGACAGATTTTTTGTTACAATCATTGATGATTCTTTATGAAATTTATTACAGTGCAAGAAATGTTGAGTTTGGAGAAAACTATTCAAATTGTGCTAGATACAGAAATCAGAAAACTTTTAAGACAGATCCTAAGACGGGAATGACAACTTTGTCATAGGAGATCAATTGCACCAATCCAGTTTGTAAGGTATAAATACTCTATACACATGTGACAAGACAAAACAAAAAGTAGACCAAACAGCAGACATTAAGTCCGTGACAATGCTCTGGAACAATAAAGCCTCCCAAGCACAAATAGTGCCCAGGTACAATGAAAGAATGCTACATATTAGGTCACTTTTAGAAATGTTTACCAGAACATAGAACATATGGGAAGTTTGGAGGTGTGTACAATTCTGAAACTGGTACTCATCATAAGGAACTACTAGGAGTGATAACACTTTGATGGAGTACAGTGAATGGACAAGTGATTATACAGAACAGAACATCAAGTATGAATAATGCAGCCATTATTAGGGTTGCAGTTTAAGGTTAGAAATAATCCCAAATTTACAATAAATTTGATTCAGCTTGAGAAAGAGAATTGAATTATTGGGAGGGGTACCCAGTTTATGGCAGGGTCCAAACAAAATGGTTTAGTTCTTCTCAGTGTCAACTCAATGTATGTATGAACAAAGGTGTACAATTTTATTTAAAAGCAAAATTGTGTTTTGAAAGAAAATTCTGAATAAAAATTACCATAATATACTGTGCCTTATGTTTGCCTGCTTTGATTATTATAATGTTCGTCTAATTTAGCATTGTCATGTGGAATTTTCCCTGGCTGGGGGTGACAGAGGCAGATGGTGGGAGCAGGTTTCAGGTCAAAGGGAAAATGGTCCTGGAACAGAATCCTAATGCATTCCATGTCTTTCCATGGTTCCAGGATTGTGTTAGTAGTGAAGTCAGAAACCCCCACTGCTGAGGCCAGAAGCCAAGTGAAGTACTTCAGAAGATAATGAAGAAAAATTTTGTGTCTCCTACCTACAGCTTGGATAAGGCAAGTGCACAGCAAGAAGAATTTTCTCAGTGAAACTGACAAGCTGTGAAAGCTTTGATCATTTACACAGAAGAACTCCAGCTATGTCCAGGTGAGAGACTGCTGTTCAATATATCCCTTCTTCCAGGGAGTGCTATTCATGCTTGAAAGATGATTGCTTACAAGGTACTTCAGCTATCTAAAAGTTTACCTACCTCAGCCTTCACAGAAGCACAAAAAGAGTGCATGCAGCCTCATTTATCCCCTCGACTGAGGGTTCAGGTCAGAGAGCTTCCCACTACCAAACGGTCTGTCTCAGCAGCAGCACCTGTTACTCTCTCCTCCGCTGAATGCCCGCCCTCAGGACAAATGGAGTAGACATCAAGGTCCAGCTGGAAGAAGTCAAAAACCACCAATATAGACTAAGCACGGTGAGGATCAATTTTCCCAACATGTCTGATTACCAGTGCTTTAGGGACCCCAGACTATCACTATAGGTTGGTGTAGCCTCCATGACATGGACCTCACTCTCAATTGTTACAACAGTGGTGATTATTTCTGTTAATTAAACCAAAAACACAGAAAAGCTCACCTCACCTCATATTCTGTTACAGTATGAGTGACAGAGAATTCCCAAATTCCACTATTTAAAGAAAAATCAACTTATTCTTTAACTCTAAAAATAAACAACAACTACTCACAACTCTAAGCCCTCCCCCTTTCCTCTTAACTGCTTATTACCTGCCTCCAACAGGATATGCTGTTCCAACAAACATTTATTAAAATTACCTCAACTTAATTTCAAAGCTATACAGCGGCTGTCATCGCTGGTGTCTTTCTTCTTTCAACTGAAAATCTCCTTGGGTCATCTTTTGTCATTTACTGCAAAGATGTTTCACATGAAAAGATACCTTGGATAGAAAATGTTTTGATGGCAGTTACACTCTCAATGGCAGTTACTCTGTCTGACTTTCAAACTGCCTGCCTTTTTTTTATCCCCCCAACATCGGATCGTGTCATTGGTTTGATGCTGGCAAAATGATAAATTCAAACTGGATTATATTTTAGTATCCTGGGGCATAATTTAAACTGATTGGTTAAATTTGAATTGTTGTCAAAACAGCAACCAACTCAGGTATCTACTTCACAGCCAATTGTTATATATTTTCAATTTTCCAGGACATTCTGAAACTGCTAGTTAGTCATATGACAGGTGTTTGTAAGCTGTCAGTGCAAAACAGCATTCACTCTGTCTTAAAGGTACAGTACATGCCTTCAACTTCATAACATAATGGAGAAGATGGGAATGGATTTTCAGTGATTATCGAGGTTCTTGTCACTACAGGAGTATCCCTTGTTACCCCCTGAACCCTATCTTCACCTGTCACCAAGGTATGTGTCCTTCCCTTCAAGGAGAGACATCAGCAAGGTATGAGAGCTCATTATGGATTAGGTGTGAGAGTGGGAAGAATACCATTTGTGCCTTCTGACAGGCACGCATTGATGTGCAATAGGCTTATTGTGATTGAATGTTGGCTGCTCGGTGAAGATGAGAGAGAATCATTGATAGAGGAAAGTGAGATGCTGAAGGATGAATTGGCAGTGTGCAGGAGAATGCCAGGCATGACAGAGTATGCAATTGGCATTTGACAGTGATGCAGCTTTCATCTGCCCTCCTGAAGTGATGGATCCTTGGCTTTCTTGACTATTTCCAGCAATGTCCTTTCCTTACTCATTCATGGAATTGCTAGCTGAGCAATTTATTGATCATCCTCATTGCCCTTGACAAGGTAAGGCTGAGCTGCCTTCTTAAACTGTTGCAGATCATGTAGTGTTGGCGCACCCACAGTGCTGTTTGGAAGGGAGTTCAAGGATTTTGACAATGAAGAAATGGCAATAACATTCGAATTTAGCATGGTGTGTGCCTTGAAGGGGAACTTGCAGGTGGTGATGTTCACATGAATCCATTGCCCTTCTCCTTTTAGATCAGAAGTCACATGACACCAGGTTATACTCCAACAGGTTTATTTGAAATCACAAGTTTTCGGAGTGATGCTCCTTTGTCTTGTTGGTGACTTGTTGGACTATAACCTGGTGTGTGACCTCTCACCTTGTGCACCCCAGTCCAACACTAGCACCTCCACATCACTTCTCTTTTTAGGTGGTTGAGACTACAGCTTAGGAATGTGACTATTGCTGTTTTGCATCTTGTACGTGATACACCATTGTCTTTGTTTGTCAGTGGTGGAAGAACAAAATGTTGAAAGTTCTGGATGGAATGCCAATCAAGCAGCTATTTTGTCCTGGCTGGTGTTAAGCTTCTTTATTATTGTTGGAGTTAAATTTGTCCAGGTATATGGAAGGTGTTCCATCACCATCCTGTTCTGAAGAAGGGTCATCATAGCCAAAACATTAACTCTGATTTCTCTTCACAGATGCTTCCAAACCTGCTGAGCTTTTCCAGCAACTTCTGTTTTTGTTTCTGTGCACCATCCTGGCAAGGTTTAGCCTGTAAGGTGGTGGAAAAGCTTTGGGGAGTTAGGAGGTGAGTTACTCACTGAGGAATATTTAACCCCTGGCCTGCTCTTGTAGCTACAGTATATTATTGGCTGGTCTAGTTGGTTTCTGGTAATTAGTAAGCTCCAGTCAATAATGGGAGATTCATCAATAGTATGCCATTGATTGTCAAGGGCAATGGTTAGATTGTCTCTTGGTGAAGATGATTGCCTGGCCCCGGTAGCACAAATATTCCTTGGCACTTGTCAGGCCAAAACTCAATGTTTTTCAAGTCTTGCTACATAGAGATTTGGACTGCTTCAGTACCTGAGTTGTAAATGTGCTTAATACTGAGCAAACATCAATGAACAACTTTATTTCGAAGCGTATGGTGGAAGGAAGGTCATTGGTGAAGCAGCTAAAGATGGTTAAACCTGACACATTAACCTGCCAAAATTCTACAATGACGCCCAGGGTCTGACTTTTTGATCCCAACAACCACAACCATCTTTCTTTGTGTTCCGTATGATTCAAACCAGTGGAGAGGTTTCCCCTTGATTTCAGTTTTGCTAGGGCTCCTTTATACTAACCTTGGTCAAATGCCCCTTGATAACAGATGCAGTCACTCTCCCTTCACATCTGAGTTTAGCTCTTTCTGTTTATCCTTAGACCAATGCTGGAATGTGGCCAGGAACTGAATGGCCCTGACAGAACCCAAACTGAACATCAATGAGCACAATATCATTGAGTAAGTGCTGCTTGACAGCACTGTTAGTGATCCCTTCCATCACTTTGCTAATGATTGAGAGGAGTAATATGGACATTAATTGATTTAAATTTGTCCTGCTTTTAATCAGCATGACATTGCCAAGTCCATGTCATTGTTGTAGTTGTACTGGAATAGCTTGGCTAGATTCTGGAGTACGTCTTCAGTATTATTGTTAGGACTCACAATCTTTGTATTATACAGTGCTTTCAGCATTCCTTTATATCACATGGAATAGATATTTTTAACCAACCTGTTCAGATGTGTTATGGCACACATCTGGAGCAGGTCGGACTTGAACTTGAACCCAAGTCTTCTGGCTCAAAGGTAAGCTATGACAGCCCTCATCACTGGGTATAAATATTTTCTCATAAAACTTTTCAGAGATATTATTTTTTACATTTTCTAATCAACCTGATCAAAGATGTTATATATCCCTGAAGCCAAATCCCCTGGCTCAGAGGTAATGGACACTGCCACTGTACCACAGGAGCCCCATCACATGGCTTAAATCAAATTGGCTGAAAACTGACATCCGTGATGCTAGAGACCAAAATGGATTGTTTATTTGGTACTTGGCATTTGGCTAAAGACAGCTACAAATGCATGAGCCATAGTGTCATCGAGTCTTGATTTGCTGGGCTTTCCCATCTCAGTCAGGTTGGGGATATGTGTGGAGTCTTCTGTTGCATATGCTGCAGAAATAACCAATACCAGCAAATGGTTAGCTCAAGGTTTAACAGCTTATTTGGTTAACAATGGTAGAAGATGAATGACTATTGAGTCTTAATTAGATGGGGCAATTGTCTTAACAAGATGAAGTTTATTGTTCAATAACAATAAATTCAGATTACATTGACTAATTAGACATAATGACTAAGACAATCAGGAGGCAATGAGGCACATCTATTTCCACGGGGATCTCAAGCCATTTTTGTCTATTAAGACGCTATGACAATCTCTTTTCTAAATTATTGCCATATACAATATTACCTACTACTATCAACTCTTAGCTTTTTCTCCTTATTGTTAATTGTTTTTTTAAACATTACCTCATCTCCAGTCTGGGAGTTTCACAACTCTTCCAGAACCCAGTCTCTTCAGGCGAGAAGACTGATAGCATTTTGCCTTGAGGACTTTTCACCTTGGTTCTGCTTTGACCTTGATAGATCTAGGAATAATTTATCTGTTGAAGGATCTTTTACCTATTGGATATTCTTTGTGGAGGATGTTGTTCTGTCTAAAGCTGGTAGTTAATCCATTCCCTTATCTAGAGATCAGTTAATTTCCTGAAATTCTTTCACAGAAGAACTTTTTAAAGGGGGAACACTTTAATACCCTGGAAGTCCATCATAAAAGATGGAAACAAAAGCTTTATCTTTTGCAGTATCATGGATTTCTGAACCAGGTATTTTCTTACCTATTGTGTGCTAAATCTATTGACATCGATCTGGCTTCCATGAAGTCATTTGCAGTTCATCTGCAGCATATGCAAATCAATTTTCATTTCTAGTCTGCTAAAATTCTTCCTAGTAATCTGGACATTTTCATATCCTCAGTAGGTTACTGGATGATATCTTCTCTGTCACTGGTACTGATTTTTTTTGGAACACAAAGGATTGAAATGTTACTCTTGAATTTGTGACATGCATTCATCTGACATCAACGTATCAATATGTTCACTGTGCTGCTTTGCTATGTGAATAATTTCAGTTATTGATTCCTCAATAACTTTAAGTGGGTGATACTGACCGTTCTGTTGTTCACTAGTTCCATATTCGCATAAACTTTGTTGGTTTCTATCATGTAAATTTTCTTCGGTGACAATGTGTGTTATCCAGATATGACAAACCCCTAGAATCAAACTCTCCTGAGACCTTTAGCCACCACACCACTGACTGAGCCCTGGCTGTATACCTGGTGATGTGCAAGTGCCCATAGTGTGTCCTTTCCAAGACACCTTCTTGATGGGAAACTGCAAAAACTAAACACCAGTCTATAAAAGTAAGTGGTCTGTAATTTTAAACTTTGTCAGTGTTCAAAATAACTGTTTCGCAAACTCACTGGACCTTAGATCAGATAATTCCTCAACTCTATAGCAAGAAATGGTCACACATTCTTGGTCACCTGTCTGTTCTTGTTGAGTGTGATTGAACTTCTTTTGGTTTGTTGGTCATTTTTCTTTGGTGGTATGAACATCTCTTTTATGCCACTGTAGGCAGTCTCAATAAATTCTTAGTCTCTTTGGAGTCCATCAATTTTCTAGGAAGCCCATTGAGGTCTCTTACTGACTGTCTCTTGATGAGTTGATCAGCAATGGTTTGTTCCTGGATCAGGTGTTCCAGTGGAACTAGTTGAACCACAGGATCTTGACCCAGTATCACTGAAGGAATGATGATATCTTTCCAAGTCAGTGTGGTGAGTGGAAGTGGGGGGGAGGAGATGTAGCAGGTGGTGGTGCTTCTGTATATTTACTGCCTCATCCTTGTAGATGGCAATGGTCATAAGCTTGCAAGATGCTGTCGAAGGAACCTTTGTGAATGACCTCTAATTTTACAAATATGATATTTTTTTATCATGGCAGGGTCATGCTTGTACCTTTGAAGCTTTCATTGTTCCATGATGGTGACACTGACTCTTCTGTTTGCTATTTACTTATTCTGTGTTGGTTTTTCATATGCCTTTAGAGCATTGCAGACTTGTACAATGGAAGGATTAGCTTGATTCGTTTCTTCAAACTCAAATTGTATTTAGACAGCAGTAGATCTGAAAATTCTAACAACAATTGTTACCTTGTAGTTTTTAAGAAAAATGCCCATATCTGATTACCATGTTGTATTTGCAGCAGAACTAAGCACTACCAGAATCTTAATGAGCAGAGACATTTGGTTTAATAAGATATGCTTATTGCTTTAAACTACAAGTTAAATAATATTAGCTTTTTCTAGCTAGCTAATCAGGAGACAATGATGACACCTCTGTCTCCATTAAGACCTTAAACTAGACTCCTCTTTCCCCAACCAAGACATCATCAGATTGTGTGGAGCTTAATGCAGTCTCCAACATTAACACTTCTGGAACAATTACCACATATATTATCTCCTCCTCCTCCTCCTCTAGCATATTGTACTCCTCCAGCCCTTGAGGTAAGTCAGCCCACTGCAGCCCCTCAGATTCCACTCGATGGTCGATAGGGAAGACCGGGAGACCAAGGTCAATCTTTTCCATTTACGTGAGTGCTGCAGTCTGAAAAATCAAAGTGTAACTGTGCTTCTCTGAAACTTGCCATGATCCCTTTAATTAGAAATTCTCAATCTCCAAATAAAAAGGTGCATCATTTCTCCCACCCCGATCTTCCCCCAGTTTCAAAACAAATCAACTCTAATTAATTTTGAACCTGTGTTTATCTAGTAAACGTTCATTTACCAAAGAAAAGGGTAGGAGCTGATATGGCTTACGCATAGGTTTATTCTGAACACTGAGCACAGCATAAATGAAGAGTGCCTTTCCCTTGATATTGATATCTTATTGATATTTTCAATCAACTTGCTCACAACACACCTCTGCGGCAGTTGGGACTTAAACCCTGGCCTTTGAACTCTTCTGAGTACCAAAGAAACAAAAATAACATAGCTGCCCCATGGTCCACTTTCTAAAGGGGCAATATAATGAAAATCAAAACTTTAAAGGAACCTTAAATAATGAAACTAAAATGCCATTATGAAGGAGGTAATGTCCTCTAGACCCTTGGGAGCCTACCGGTCACTGAAGATTTCATACATTATGATGGACATGATGTGCTCTCTCTTCAATGACATCAGGCATGAAAGAGGGGTAGGTGAGCTTACAAGTAATTCCCTTAACCAAGGGATATCTAAGGGTTAATTTGAGCATATTTTAGTATGTTGATTTAGTAAAATCACACTCATTTAATTGCAAACATGCCATTTTACAGTTGCAGTATGATAACTTAGGACTGCATAGAGTTTGACAATTATATGTCTAGACTCTAACAGGTAATTGAACTCTTAGCATTTAAATAAGGGGTATAAAATGCAACACTATGCATTTGGAAGAAAATTACTGTAAATATGTAGTTAACAAATAAGGCTTCATGTTAATGAATGGTGAATGTTTTAGCTTTAAGTGTACAACTGCTAAAGGTATTGAAGTGGAGAAGACTGCCATAAAATATTTTTGGGATTTTTTAGTAAATGGTCTATCCATCGTAGTTACAGTTCCACATTGATAGACCTTTGAGTGATAAATGCATTGATTGTGTAATTTTAAAAGGTAAAAACATAATCCATGCATTACATCTGATCCAGCTAACACAGAAATAATTATTTCTCCATTGTTACCAACTGTTCTAATAGGCATCTTTCTCATCGATAAAATATAGCAGAAATGTTCAACATTCACCTCCTGTAACAAATTGTCAAGGTGAGCGCATTGGCTTAAACAAGCCCTTTAACTACAGCCCTAATTTATGGTGGACAAAAGTGTTCTTTCTAAACATATTACTGTTGTCCATTATTGGCCCAGACTTCCAGCCACCTCATGTCATTACTCTCCCTAGTGCATTGTTATTGATCACTGTCTTAGTGCTACCTTTGTTGAGTGACAATACTTTGCAATTGTAAAAAAATCCCAAGTTAAAAGATGTCCAAAATTATTGTACAGAAAATGTTTTCAAAAAATGCAAATCATATGTATTTTAAAAACCCTGTTGTTATCAAACCGAAACACAACACTTAAGTCATTATAAAAAAATTCTAAAAACTGTCTTAGTTTACAATGCCAAGTTAAAATATATGCTTTCATGATCCACTTTCTTAAATAAACTTTTCAGTTCCTTGTGTCTTCAGACCTGGTGATCCTCATCTACGCATAGCCTTAAATAGTGAATGCTGGCGTCTATCTATTTCAGGATAGATATGCTAATGTATGTTCTATATTTCACTGTCTCAATATCAGAATACCTTCCTTTTACACTTCTGCTTTCTATCCACTGCTTGCTATCTTTCATTTTTTCTTGTCCTTATTGAGTTAATGTTTCAAACCAGTGGGATTATGCATGGCCATATTCTTATTCTATTATTTGTCCTCTAACACTGGATGAAAAAAACAGTTTTGTTTCATTTTAATCAGCTGACTATTTCAATATAAACAGAATATAAGAGAATTTTTGCTTGTAACTTGTCAAGCATGCCTTAGTTATGAAAATTAAGTTACTATACGCAATCAGGGCACCTTCTGTGTATAATTCAAGGTGATACAGATGTGTTAAAAATAGAAATCATTGTTGGTGCATCAACAGAACATTAGGCCAGAACATAAAATACATTGGCATCATGTGACCTTGTCCTTTACATATAATTAGCTTTGGTATATTAAAAGAAAGCATTAAGGGACAATAGAATGAGCTGTATTGTTATGGGTCTGCAATAAATTGATTTGCCATTTCTAAATGAAACACTGTTCACAGATTTTATCAGACCCCTGTCAAGACCTGTAGATTTCCATTTCATTGGATTTAACGACTGTTGGAGGAGGTGTGCGTTACAGCAAGATACTATCACATTTGTCAGCATGATCCTTTTATCTGTAATTCAATTAAAGTGTTATTCTCTAATTTCATTACAAACTAAGCTGAGTGCTAATGCAAGTGACTACTTCTGCTACAGGTAGATAATGGTGCACAATTTGATTTATCCAATTAGAGTTTAGTGGTCTAACATGCTTTTCATATCTTAATTCCCTGAATATTCTATAACTTTGCATCCGGAACAATTCTTTTAATGGAAAATGTCAAGATAGTACAAGTGTTACTTTTTAGAGACCAACGTTATCCCATTAGAATATGCATCCAATAGTATTGAAAGGATTCCATTAAATGCTGAGTATAAATTTTTGTCCTTACGTGTTTCAATATCTGCCTTTTGTATCCATTGTATGTTTAATGCCAGTAACCATTGTTCTCCATTATAAAATATCTGAGACTAACATATTTTGAGAGTATTTCTTTCTTCAGCTTCAAGAACAATGCAATTCAAGGCTAAAACTTCCAAAAACACATTTCAGTGAAATGTCCAGTGTAAATTGCTATGATTGACTAATGTTAGTCCCTTTTTGTTCACTCAATTAGAAAATCATTTTAGTTTCAATTTTCACAGGGTAGCTAAAAATGAGCTCTATTGAATATAAAGTCCTTTTAAATGTCCTTTATTGAAAGTTCCTATGTACTGAGATAAATTGAATAAAATCATGTGAAAGGACATAGTTTAAAAATTTTCAGAAATGAAAATAAAATAAATTATATCATGTGGAAATTCTATCTGTTGCATCAAATTAGTTAAATATGTTTCTTCTGAAAGTAAATGCTTGTACTCTTTATGTCCTGGAACAATGAAATAGAAATATAGTATTGAAATCTGTTCTCAGTCTCTGACCTTTACTGAGAAGGGACACAGACACATGCCTAGCAATGACACCCTTAGTCCCCAGTCCTTACCGTTGTGCTATTATCTGGAATGTGTGATTATTACTGCTCTTTCTACAGGAAAATATGCCTTGATTTCCATCGACCCGACTTAAATCAATGCTTTTAAAAATCTTGGAACCTTTTACTTAAGAGCAAAAGCATGCATTTTATGTTTTGACATGGTTTTATTGATTGGGACCAGTATGAGAGAGCAGTGCTCTATTCCTAACTGTCTACTGCACTTCCAAGCTACCAGTGTCTGATAGCACACTATTCATAATGATTTCATTTCTTTTTTTCCCTTTTCCTCTCTCTCACTTGCCCTATCTCTCCCACTTGGTCACTATATCCTCCCAGCCGACAGCATGATGCCTTTCTCGGTTTTTTAGAGTAATCAATACCTCCTGCTGTGCCTCTGTCACTCATATTTGTTCCAGCCATAAATTATATATGGGCTGACCTCATCTGATATAAAATTTCTATTGCAGTTGTCAATTGTTGATCAATAGTTTTAAATTTTCATCCTCAAAGGCTCATCATTTCTGAACATCTGATGCAAATATTTCCTTGAACTTAAGATAAAAGAATGTCCTATTACAAAAGAATAAAGGTGTAAGCTTTAGGTGCTGGTCACTCCTTTAAATTTCTATATGTCATATGCTAGCCAAAGACATGATACAAAGCTTTAATCTTTGCATTTGGCCATTTATATCACTCATAGTTATGTATTCAGTCAATGCCCTTTTCAAAGATAGAGCTCACCTTTTTCAACCTGAGTCACACAAGCTGCTTTTCTGCCTGAGGTCATGTTTGAACTTCTTTTCTCAGCTAACAGTGGCTGGCAAAAAAAAGTGGCTAGTGTTTTCCTCAATCCAGCTGAAAGACATAAACTGTTTTGTTAGTCTATGTGTGGAATTTGTGAAATTATCCTCTTTAGTTAAAGGCATGTAGTCCTTTAATGGATATTTAGTGCTAGTGTATTCTGTGTATTTCACCTGTTTTCTTTGCTAAGTTGTTTATCTTGGTCATAGTGGGTAAAGTAGGAAGTTCAATTCGATAGCATCCACGAAAGGGTGGGTGGACTGGGATGGCCAATTTAACTGGACTTGTTAATGACTGTGCAGGCAAGTGCTGGTGGTCATGGGGAAGAGATCTTGATCTAGGAAACATTGAAGAATGATGCAACATGGGAGAGAGTGCACTCCATGGTTTCCAAGTGCTGCACTGCAGGTCTTGATGAAAGGGAGGAGAGATGGCCTGTATCTACAAAAGACTAAGAAGCACTCCAGATAGACACATTCAGAAGCCCGAAGAAATCAGCAGCAGTCAGTGTCCTGGCAGTCCAGTAATCTGCCTGTTCTTTGGATTGTTTCCTAGGATTGCTGATGTACCATTCTAGGAAGTTGTAATGATTCCATGAAGCAGGTGTCCGTTGATCCATCCTCAGGCAGTCAGCTTTCATGCTCCTGCCCATCCTACGCCAGTACAGAACAACCTTGATTATTCAAACAAGAACAAGATGGGGCTCAGTGGTTAGCACTGCTGCTTCACAGCACCAAGGTCCCAGGTTCCATTCCAGCCTTGGGTAGCTGTCTGTGTGGAGTTTGCACATTCTCCCCGTGTCTGTGTGGGTTTCCTCCGGGTGCTCTGTTTTCCTCCCACAGTCCAAAGATGGGCAGGTCAGGTGAATTGGCCATTCTAAATTGCCCATAGTGTTAAGTGCATTAGTCAGAGGGAAATGGGTCTGGGTCGGTTACTCTTCGGAGGGTCGGTGTGGATTTGTTGGCCCAAAGGGCCTATTTCCACACTGTAAGGATTCTAATCTAAATATGGGCAGAGAGTATTTTGTTCAGATAACTGATTGTTCAGATGTCTGATTGTTCGGATAATAGACAATGTTTTTACAGGACCTTGAAATCTTGTTCAGATAATCCAAAATTCGGATAATTGACATTCAGATTATCAAGATTGTTCTGTAGTTGCTGTTGTCTGTTAGCCAGTCAACCAGCCTGGAATACTGCCTCCCATGTCAAGATTGCGTCATCTCAAACTGGATCTTAGAGTCATAGAGATGTACAGCAGGGAAACAGACCCTTCAATCCAACTCGTCCATGCTAACCAGATATCCCAACCCAACCTAAACCCACCTGCCAGCACCCGGCCCAAACCCTTCCTATTCATATACTCATCCAGATGCCCTTTAAATATTGCAATTGTACTAGCCTCCACCGTTTCTTCTGGCAGCTCATTCCATGTACATACCAGCCTCTGTGTGAAACAGTTGCCCCTTAGGTCTCTTTTATATCTTTCCCCTCTCACCCTAAACCTATGCCCTCTGGTTCTGGACTCCCCTACTCCAGGGAAGAGACTTTGTCTATTTAGCCTATCCATGCTCCTCATGATTTTATAAACTCTTTAAGGTCATCTCTCAGCCTCCGACACTCCAGGGTAAATGTCCCTAGTCTATTCAACCTCTCCCTAAAGCTCAAATCCTCCAACCCTGGCAACATTCCTGTAAATCTTTTCTGAACCCATACATGTTTCACAACATTCTTCCGATAAGAAGGAAACCAGAATTGCACGCAATATTCCAACAGTGGCCTAACTAATGATCAGTACAGCTGCAACATGACCTCCCAACTCCTGTACTCAATACTCTGACCAATAAAGCAAAGCATCCCAAATGCTTTCTTCACTATCCTATTTACCTGCGACTCCACTTTCAAGGAGTTATGAACCTGCACTCCAATGTCTCTTTGTTCAGCAACACTCCCCAGGACCTTACCATTAAGTGTATAAATCCTTCTAAGATTTGCTTTCCCAAAATGCAGCACCACTCATTTATCTGAATTAAACTCCATCTGCCACTTCTCAGTCCATTGGCCCATCTGATCAAGATCCCATTGTAATTTGAGGTAACCTTCTTTGCTGTCCACTATACCTCCAATTTTGGTGTCATCTGCAAACTTACTAACTATACCTCTTATGATCCAAATTATTTATATAAATTATGAAAAATAGTGGACCCAGCACCAATCCTTATGGTACTCCACTGGTCACAGGCCTCCAGTCTGAAAAGCAACCCTCAACCACCACCCTCCATCTTCTAACTTTGAGCCAGTTCTCTATCCAAATGGCTGGTTCTCCCTGTATTCCATGAGCTCTAACCTTGCTAACCAGTTTCTCATGGGGAAATTTGTCAAACACCTTACTGAAGTCCATATAGATCATGTCCATCGCTCTGCCCTCATCAATCCTCTTTGTTACTACTTCAAAAAATTCAATCAAGTTTATGAGACATGATTTCCCATGCACAAGGCATGGTGACTATTCCTAATCAGGCCTTGCCTTTCCAAATACATTACAGACATAGAGGTCCAAAATTACCTAAAAGGTAAAGGTAAAGTTGCCATAGTATTACCAGATCAGAGGGATGCTCCCTCATTAGAGTGAGATATCTGGTGCTGATTTAATCTGCAGGTCATCACGCCTCAGGTGAGAGAGAGGTTGAGAAGGAGAGTCCTCCATGGTAACCTCAGCTGGACAACCACTTATAGTCCTGCTAAATAGAAAGCCTCAGTGATCTCTTTCATGCAACAATGAATTGCAAATTGTGAGATGTTGCAAGTATAATAATCGTGGATAAATCCATTAAGCCAATTGTCTGATTTCCATGAAGAAAATACATGGGTGGAACAAGGAGAGGACTAGAGTGTATGCAGGGGGAAGTTCTGTTGACTCCACACAGTGCCAGACAGAGTGGCATCACTGAGAAGCTTTCTGAAGAAGCTTACCAAAGAAGGTCGTAATGCCTTCCAGATTAAATCTCTTCAAAGTTAGGTTAGATATGCATATATAAACATATTTTATAAGAGCTGCTGGGAATATCAGGAAAACAAACAAGGTGGATCTATTTTGTTTTTTCCAAATGGGACTTTCTGTATTCTGTGATTCTTGGATATCATAAGCTAAGCTGTTTTCTATGAGATAATCTAATTTTCAACCCTGTGTACACAATGGCAGAAAGGAAGAAGCTAATAATATGACAGTATTTTGTTCAATTATGTATTTCAGTCACATCACGCTCTGTCCTTTCCCATCACATCCAGTACTCATAAATGCAGCTGGAAAACTGCTTGTAAAGATCAAAGCTGCACTTATTCCTGACCTGATAACACCTCACCATTTCTGTTCTATGAACCATGACAATGTTGGTGACCTTGCAGAACAACGCTCTTTTGCAACAGACAGACCATATAGTCATGAATTATCTGTCTCTTTCCTTGCCCAGATCATTAAGTTCACCATCTTCTCCTACACTTAGGTCTTGAGCCTGGTCACCACCTTCTAACAGGCAATGAACCAGCATCAAATGGGTAAAGTGCCCAGAAATGCCAATCACAGCAGATCCTCAATGCACCATTTCATGTCACAGCTTCACCAGTTGCAGGCAAGGGGGAAGTATTGCACCACTATCACTTGCCCAATCACTATAATTTTAATCTTAAAATAGGTTTTGTTGGGAAGGGAGAGGAGGGTTGTTAAAATTTCTGGAATCCCACAATATCAAACCAACCTACGTCTGATTTTTATGGAGAACAGAAGCAAGATATTACAGAAGAGCCAGAGATCTCATACCTGCTTCATTGGTGCCAAACTGGATCAAGTGCAGGAGGCAGTTAGGAAGACGAAGGAGGACCTTCTTTCTGGAAGGTCGCAAGAGGAGGCCACATCGTCATGAAGCAAGGGCATTTCTCTGATTAGCATTAGCTCCCTCCACCCCTTCTTTCTTCACCTCTCTTATCTCATTCCCCTTCTCGACCGAAAAGCTATCTGCTTTCAGGGTATAACTGTCCTCTGGAAGGCTATGTAATAGAAGGTGCAGCAGTGCACCACAATCAGCAAGATCCTTGCAGGAGTACTCTTCAGGATGCTATCCAGGCACTGAAATCTCAAACTTCCAACACTTAACTGTCTGCTCAATGATTAACCTTCTAAGTTGGTGACACTGTTTAGAATCCTGCTATGCCTCAGGCTTCAAGGAAATTCAGGCCCTTATATCTGAATTAGAATCGAAGCTATAAGTGTGAAATACATAATTGGTCAATTTAAAAATCCAGGTTTTAAAGAACATTTATTTATTGCAACGATCAATGAAACAATGCTATCAATTGATTAAATTACCAAATTTATTTTAATCCATTAGCAAACTTCTGAGCAGTTCCTTTTAAATGTTCAGTTTGCATGTATTATTAACACTGCCTTTATAGACCTTATAATAGATTATTTTATAGTGAGTTAAGAAATGCCACATGCTGAGTAATGCCCGAGAGAACAGAGTGTTATTAAACTTTACATTACTTATCAATATAAGAATGTTGTAGCTAATCTCTAATTAAGATATATTTCTGGAGCTCACATTAACTTTAAAATAAGTTTTGGAAATTCTGCAACTTTGTAACAATCTTTCAATATCTGCAATATCTGCAGAAAATGAAATCAAGAATGGCTAGCATATAAATAGACAGTTATTTCTATTCTCTACATTGGATTTGTTTCAAAGCTATCCATGATAAGGTTCTGGCAGTATTTCACTTAAACTCATGTTATTGCTATGTGATCGTACATGCACAACATATGTGAAATTCTGAGCTGAAAATGTGTTGCTGGAAAAGCGCAGCAGGTCAGGCAGCATCCAAGGAGCAGGAGAATCGACGTTTCGGGCATGAGCCCTTCTTCAGGAATGAGGAGAGTGTGCTAAGCAGGCTAAGATAAAAGGTAGGGAGGAGGGACTTGGGGGAGGGGCGTTAGAAATGTGATAGGTGGAAGGAGGTTAAGGTGAGGGTGATAGGCCAGAGTGGGGATGGGGGTGGAGAGGTCAGGAAGAAGATTGCAGGTTAGGAAGGTGGTGCTGAGTTCGAGGGTTGGGACTGAGACAAGGTGGGGGGAGGGGAAATGAGGAAACTGGAGAAATCTGAGTTCATCCCTTGTGGTTGGAGGGTTCCTAGGCGGAAGATGAGGCACTCTTCCTCCAGCCGTCGTGTTGCTATGGTCTGGCGATGGAGGAGTCCAAGGACCTGCATGTCCTTGGTGGAGTGGGAAGGGGAGTTGAAGTGTTGAGCCATGGGATGGTTGGGTTGATTGGTCCGGGTGTCCCAGAGATGTTCTCTGAAACGTTCCGCAAGTTGGTGGCCTGTCTCCCCAATATAGAGGAGGCCACATCGCGTGCAGCACCCCCAGTGACATCACTCACCTGCACAAGGACCACGCCGCATGCGTCTCCGCCCCCACGCCGATCTCCATCACCACACCTAAACCCACCCCCAAACCGATCTCCGTCCGCATGCCTAACCCCGCCCCCACGCCGATCTCCGTTCGCACGCCCCAAACCGAACCCCATCTTGCCCTGATCTCCATCCCCGCCCCCAGGCCTAACCCCGCTCCCAACTCCAGCCCCACACCAGGTCCTAGCTCCCATGCCTGCCGTGTTTTCACCATCCCTCCAGAACTACCCCTCTCTGAGGATGAAAGATCAGTCCTCGGCAGAGGCCTCACCTTCATTCCCCTATGCTTTTGGATTAACGAGTTCAACACGCGGCGAGACATCAAACAATTCTTCCGCCGCCTTCGCCTCCGCGCTTACTTCTTCAACCAGGATTCTCAACCACACTCTGACGACCCCTTCTCCTGTCTCCAACACACACCATCCACCTGAACACCCCGTGCTGGCCTCTTACCTGCCCTCGATCTCTTCATAGCCAACTGCTGCCGCGACATTAACCGCCTCAACCTCTCCACCCCTCTCACCCACTCCAACCTCTCACCCTCCGAACGTGCAGCCCTCCACTTCCTCCGTTCCAACCCCAACCTCACTATCAAACTGGTAGACAAGGAAGGCGCGGTAGTAGTTTGGCACACCGACCTTTACACCGCTGAGGCTAAACGCCAGCTTGCAGACACCTCCTCCTACTGCCCCCTTGACCATGACCCCACTTCCCACCACCAAACCATCATCTCCCAGACCATCCATAACCTCATCATCTCAGGGGATCTCCCATCCACCGCTTCCAACCTCATAGTCCCACTACCCCGCACCACCCGTTTCTACCTCCTGCCCAAAATCCACAAACCTGACTGCCTCGGCCGACCCATTGTAACAGCCTGCGCCTGCCCCACCGAACTCATCTCTGCATACCTCGACACGGTCCTGTCCCCCTTAGTCCAAGAACTCCCCACCTACATTCGGGACACCACCCACGCCCTCCACTTCCTCCATGATTTTCGCTTCCCCGGTCCCCAACGCTTTATCTTCAGCATGGACATCCAGTCCCTGTACACCTCCATCCCCCATCACAAAGGACTCAAAGCCCTCCGCTTCTTCCTTTCCCGCCATACCAACCAGTACCCTTCCACTGACACCCTCCTTCGACTGACTGAACTGGTCCTCACTCTGAACAACTTCTCTTTCCAATCCTCCCACTTCCTCCAAACCAAAGGAGTAGCCATGGGCACCCGCATGGGCCCCAGCTATGCCTGCCTCTTCGTAGGATATGTGGAACAGTCCATCTTCCGCAGCTACACTGGCACCACGCCCCACCTTTTCCTCTGCTACATCGATGACTGTATCGGCGCTACCTCATGCTCCCACGAGGAGGTTGAACAGTTCATCCACTTTACCAACACCTTCCACCCTGACATCAAATTTATCTGGACTATCTCAGACACCTCCATCCCCTTCCTAGACCTCTCCATTTCTATCTCAGGTGACCGAATCAACACGGACATTTACTATAAACCGACTGACTCCGACAGCTACCTAGACTACACCATCCACCCTGCCCCCTGTAAAAACACCATCCCATTTTCCCAATTCCTTTGTCTCCGCCGCATCTGCTCCCAGGAGGACCAGTTCCAATACCGAACAATCCAGATGGCCTCCTTCTTCAAAGACCGCAATCTTCCCACCAGACTTGATCGACGATGCTCTCCACCGCATCTCCTCCACTTCCTGCCCCTCCGCCCTTGAGCCCCACCCCTCCAATCGCTACCAGGACAGAACCCCACTGGTCCTCACCTACCACCCCACCAACCTCCATATACATCGTATCATCCGTCGTCATTTCCGCCACCTCCAAACGGACCCCACCACCAGGGATATATTTCCCTCCCCTCCCCTATCAGCATTCCGAAAAGACCACTCCCCCCGTGACTCCCTTGTCAGGTCCACACCCTCCACCGACCCAACCTCCACTCCTAGCACCTTTCGCTGCAACTGCAAGAAATGCAAAACTTGCGCCCACACCGCCCCCCCTTACTTCCCTCCAAGGCCCCGGGGATCCTTCCATATCCGCCACTAATTCACCTGCACCTCCACATACATCATTTACTGCATCCGCTGCACCCGATGTGGCCTCCTCTATATTCGGGAGACAGGCCGCCAACTTGCAGAACGTTTCAGAGAACACCTCTGGGACACCCGGACCAATCAACCCAACCACCCCGTGGCTCAACACTTCAACTCCCCTTCCCACTCCACCAAGGACATGCAGGTCCTTGGACTCCTCCATCGCCAGACCATAGCAACACGACGGCTGGAGGAAGAGCACCTCATCTTCTGTCTAGGAACCCTCCAACCACAAGGGATGAACTCAGATTTCTCCAGTTTCCTCATTTCCCCTCCCCCCACCTTGTCTCAGCACCACCTTCTTAACCTGCAATCTTCTTCCTGACCTCTCAGCACCACCTTCTTAACCTGCAATCTTCTTCCTGACCTCTCCACCCCCATCCCCACTCTGGCCTATCACCCTCACCTTAACCTCCTTCCACCTATCACATTTCTAACGCCCCTCCCCCAAGTCCTTCCTCCCTACCTTTTATCTTAGCCTGCTTGGCACACTCTCCTCATTCCTGAAGAAGGGCTCATGCCCGAAACGTCGATTCTCCTGCTCCTTGGATGCTGCCTGACCTGCTGCGCTTTTCCAGCAACACATTTTCAGCTCTGATCTCCAGCATCTGCAGCCCTCACTTTCTCCCATATTTGAAATTCTGGTCATTTTTAAAAAATGAACACAAACCAGCATTAAAATGGCTGCCACAAATCAAGTGATTTTTTTTGGCAATTAGACTATACACAGTATCAAGTCTCCAGCAAATATCTAGTTAAATATGGATGTAGATGAGTGTATCTCACAGCATTGATAGAATTCCCACATCTTGAGAGAAGAATGATTTAAAAGAGACCTAACAGGCAACGTTTTCACTCAGAGGCTGAATGTATGTGTCAAATGAACCAGCAAAGTGATGGCAACTAGGGCAATTACAGAATTAAAAAGGCATCTAGGCATATGAATAGGAAGGGTATAGGCGAAATGCTGGAAAACGGAACTAGATTAATTTAGGATATCTGGGTCGGCATGGACAAGTTGGACCAAATGGTCTGTTTCCATGCTATACAGCTCTATGACTCTATCTCATTGTTTAGAGATGATCCAAACACTATGAAAAGAAACCACAGAGTTTCCAAACAGCCTGTCTCCATGTTTCGTATTGTAATGAAAAGGAAGATCAAGTCTTAGTGGCCAATGAATCACTATGGTCTCCCCATTCAAACCAGGTAGTTAACCCAGCGGTCATTTGACTGAAACTGGGTTCAGGGACTGTACCTTTATTATTCCTGGATCCAGCAGATTCTTCTGAAATATCAGTCATCAGCCAGTCAAGCCAAAATATTTAACTTGTTTTGATTTCAAAGATCGACTGAGGATCAACTCCTAGATATTCAACTACAGGAAATCTCCGAATCTGTTGGGGGCCCTTTGCTTTTCACGATCCACTTCAACTTTAAATCACAGAAGAAATCACAAGTCTGCCACATCGGAACCAGAAATTGTACATCAGAAACTGAAGTCACTGTAATCTGAAAAAACCTAATCTTTGTCTGTGTACAATCTGTGTGTATATCTGAATCTGCATGCAAGAAACAGTGTATGCGACATTTGGGAGAATAAATAACCTTTATTTTAAGCTCATCAGACCTTACTGCTATATGATACAGTTGGAATACATATTCCAATTATCAGAAAATTTTCTTTTACACACTTAACAAATTCCTCTCCATCCAAACCCTTAACACTATGGCAGTCCCAATCTATGTTTGAAAAGTTAAAATCCCCTACCATGACTACCCTATTATTCTCATAGATAACTGAGATCTCCTTACAAATTTTTTTCTCAATTTTCCGCTGACTATTTGGGGGTCAATCTCAATAAAGTGATCATCCCTTTCTTATTCCTCAGTTCCATCCAAATAGCTTCCTTGGAGTACTCCCAGGAATATCCTGCCGAAATTCCTTCCCAAATAAATGTGTGACCATGTACCGTTTCAAAATCTTTCCAACTTGGCCTCCGTTATGTATGGTCTTTCACTTCCCATTCTATAATTTCAGCTCTTGCAGCATACAGCAGTAATCAATTTCTACGTGAGACGCCAGAGAGGGTGGCCAACGGTGAAGCACATATCCATAAACATTCTCTTACTTGGGTTGTGACAACCTTGATGGCACAGAATCCTGAGGGACTCCCTTCCTTGACCCCTCTAAATGGTCTGGTTCTACGCTGGTAATATCGCTGAAGTGGGTCTTGATCAATCATCAAAATTTTGCCTTCCAGTCTTTAGTTCTCTACTCTCTCCAATCGTATAATAGAAACAGTTACACAATTCCTGCTCTTTCCAGATATTCCCAAGCACACTATGGCCTTAAAGAAACATCCTACAGAAAGAAAATACATGCTTCAAAAACACATGGGTCATTACATATGTAAAATCATTTTCTATAATAGAATAAGAATTCACAATGCAAATCAGATTACAAAACTAAACTGATTCATGATGTTCAGAAAGTCAGCAAGTTTTTGAATCTGTAATTAACTGTGGAAATATTCTGCACTCTGCAAGGTCAGATTAATTCTGGGGAATCTTGATTACAAACAGTAGGAAGTCACTGCCTTAAGGTACAAAGGTACTCGCTGTTCCCTTCTGAAGATTCAAGATTAAACTTAACATTTTTCACTTTGTAAACATTCATTTACACCAAATATAATCTGTGTTATTTGGACCCTCTTAACTAAAATAATTTTCTTTTTCATTAGAAGTAAAATGTAAAAATGAACTACAGTAATGTATTGATATTTTGTCTTGAACATCAACCACGTCAAATTTTATATCAATCTTTAGTTGATGTGAAATTGTTTTAAACTTGAATTATATTGCTCAAATAGTGCTAGTTTTGGATAGTGATGCCTTATAACTTCTAACGTTCAGCATTGCAAATTGTAATGCCTTTTGAAAAAGATTTTGTTAGAAATGGAGATTTTGTCCCTGATGTGAAGGTGACTGCAACTGAGAAATACGTAACAAATGGGAATGTGAATGTTCTGCTGAATTTATTGGCAGGGTCTCATTAGGATTCTATTTACTGCATTTCAAGCCCGTCAGTAAACCAAATTGAGAAATCAGAGAAAATAGGGTGCTGTTTCTGGGTCTCACGGCCTGCCAGAGAGGATTCAGGAAAGGAAGAGGTAATCACAAGTGGTGAGTTATCGGAGAAATCGTAAACATCATCAGAGACCTGATGATGTTAGTTAGTCTGGTAGTTGGGATGGAAGGGTGGTGAAGTTCCGGGAGACAGCACTGTTTCTCCTCTGAACCCACAGCCAGTACTAAAAAAGTACTTATTTACGACTCTATCAACTCCCATATCTTCCCAGCAGTGAGGTTTCCTCAAGCCCTGGGAACGTCATTTTATTTGTTTAAAAAATGCAAGTACCTTCGGAAATCTGAGGAATGGAGCCTTGTTTAAAAGGTTATTTGCCCCAAAGCCAGACATACATTCATGGTGTCAGTGAGGTCTGCAGATGCTGGAGATCAGAGTTGAGAGTGTGTTGCTGGAAAAGCGCAGCATTTGAGGAGCAGGAAAATCAATGTTTCGAGCTGAAGCTCTTCTTCAGGAATGAGGCTGGGAACCTTGGGGGCTGGAGAGATAAATGGGAGAGGGCTGAGGCTGGGAGATGGGAGCTGAGAGTGCAATAAGTGGATGGAAGTGGGGCTAAATACATTCATGGTGAGTTGAGGTCTGGCTTTGCTTATTTACAAATAATTGCTTAATAGTACATAACCTAAATATTGTTAAAAAGCAATATGAATTTAAAGCTTTTTGTGTTGGAGGTAGGGCACTAATTTATTCCAGCTTATCTGAGACAAGAGGATGCTGAGGCTACCAATCAGCATCCTTCTTTCATGCTGCCATCAGCACCCTCTTCTCATACTCTATAAATTGGTGTTCCCTTTCCAAGTTTGGTTTCTTTCCTGTCAGTCCTCCTGAATGCAAGATGAAAAATTCCAACTTCATATCCCTTTTTCGCAATATTTATAGTTACCCCCTCAACACTCTGCCAGTTGTGAAAGGGTAATAATGACTGCCTTGATCTCTTGCCTGTGCCTCTTCTGTTTGGCTATTTTTTTTCCAGGTTCATTTGCCATGGTTTTCATTTCAGGAAAGTTATTATGTTTTTTTCCCCTTTTTAAGTTACTATCAATATTTAGTCACCTAACTCTGCTCTTTTGGTTTGGCTGCCGACTTCTATTATTTATAAGTCCATTTCTTTTTTACAATATAAGGAAAAGCATATTGTCAGAATATGGCACCATGGGACTGATTCCAGAGCTGGAGTGGAATGGAGGGTCAAATTGGTCAGAAAATCAAAGAATACACCAAAAGGCATGGTGAATTACACTAAACTCTTACAGGGCTCGACAGGGTTGATAAAGAAAGAATATCTCCCTTTGCTCAGCCGTCTGAAGTTGGAGGACATAGTCTCAAAATAAGAGATAAGCCATTTAGAACTGAAAATAGAGAGAATCTATTCATTCTGGAGAGGTGTAGAGGCTCAGAGATTGACAGAGATCGATAGATTTCTGGATATTAAAGATATCAAGGGATATGGGATCGTGCAGAAAAATGGCATCAGGTAGAAAACCATCCATGATCTAGTTGAAAGGCAGAGCAGGCTCAATGGGCTGAAAGGCCTTCTTCTTTTATTTCCTATGACATGGAACATGGCAGTGAAAAGAAAAGTGGGCATTAATTTGATTAGGGTTTGTGCCTGCGCTAATTATACATTCAAACTAAGGGAAGAATCACTTTATGAAACAAGATTATAAATCCATTTGAAAAGAACATATTCACATAGTAAGGGAGCAATGCCTCCCAGTTAGTATTAATAGAATTGTGCAAATTTCTGTGTAAGTTCAATTCATTGTTTCCTGATCAGAATGTGTATTAACATATTGTTTCCTTTTGCTTACTAGGTAATTATTAAGCAAAAATTGATGCAAATTTACTCAGGATTCACTGGATTTGCATTTTACATTAATTTTGCACAGGAGGTTTACCAGCATGTGAGAAGGACCATCAGGAATCAAAACTATCCAATGCTCTGTCAATGCTATCAAACCTGCCCTTCAGTTGGGCCTGAGTATGGAACAGTGCTTAAAGGGCCTGCTCTTTAGCAGAGACTCAATCTCCTGATAGTGGCTGTACATTTCAAGTACAACAAGCAGCCAGCACTCAGTAAAACTGAAAGTCATCATTGTACTGAAGTTCTGCACTATGAGATCTTTCAAAACACCAGCAAGGGACATCAGTCAAATCAGTCAGTGTATGATTTACAGGTGCATTACAAAGGTAACAATTCTTTCTCTCACCCCATGTCTCCATCCATCACATTACCATTGGCCCATAGCAGAAGCTGGAAAGACAGGCTGCCAAGGTAGCACTCCTCAATACTGTTCTAAGATCTATGAAGGGGGAACTTCAACCCATCAGAGACATGAATGCTCCCAGCTGATCCAAAGTTGACACATCCTGTATTTTGCACAGCGAAAACATACTTCACAACATTGGTCAGCTGGGTTGCGAAATCCAAGACTTTGTTCAGACTGACTATCAGCGTAGAGTCATAGAGATTTACAGCATGGGAATAGACACTTCAATCCAACTTGTCCTTACCAACACAGATATCCTAGCCTAATCTAGTCCCATTTACCAGCACTTGGCCCATATCCTTCTACACTCTTCCTATTCATATACCCATCCAGATGCCTTTTAAATGCTGTAATTGTACCAGCCTCTACTACTTCCTCTGGCAACTCATTCCATATATCACTATCCTCTGTGTGAAACAGTTGCCCCTCAGGTCCCCTTTATATCTTTCCCTCTCACCCTGAGCCTATGTTCTCACCCCAGGATAAAGACTTTGTCTATTTACCCTATCCATGCTCCTCATGATTTTATAAACCTCCATAAGGTCACCCCTCAGCCTCCAACGCTCCAGGGAAAACACCCCCAGCCTATTCAACCTCTCCCTATAGCTCAAATCCTGCAACTCTGGCAACATCCTTGTAAATCTTTTCTGAACCCTTTCAAGTTCACAACATCCTTCTGATAGGAAGGAGACCAGGATTGCATGCAATATTCCAAAAGTGACCTGACCCATGTCCTGTACAACTTCAACACGACCTCCCAACTCCTATACTCATTGTTCTGACCAATAAAGAAAAGCATACCAAACACCTTCTTCACTATCCTATCTACCTGCGACTCCACTTTCAAGGAATTATGAACCTGCACTCCAAGGTCTCTTTGTTCAGCAACACTCCCCAGGACCTGTCCATTAAGTGAATAAGTTCTGCTCTGAATTGCTTTTCCAAAATACAGCACCTCACATTTATTTAAATTAAACTCCATCTGCCACTCCTCGGCCCATTGGCCCATCTGATCAAGGTCTCATTGTACTCTGAGATAACTTTCTTCGCTGTCCTCTACACCCCACTTTTGGTGTCATCTGCAATCTTACTAACAGTACCTCCTATGTTCACATCCAAATCATTTCTATAAATGACAAAAAGCAGTGGACCCAGCACCGATTCTTGTGACACACCACTGGTCACAGGCCTCCAGTCTGAAAAGCAACTCTCGACCACCATCTTCTGTCTTCTACCTTCAAGCCCAGTGCTGTATCCAAATGGCTAGTTCTCCCTGTATTCCATGAGATCTAACCATGCTAACCAGTCTCCTGTGTCTCCAAAAAATATTTTCCATTTTGCTGAAACTCCCATGAAGCTAAAATCACAATGTGACACCTAAGGGCCCACAAAATGGGTTCCTCCACACAGAAACAAACAGCCTTTTTTAAGCACCACTTGTGTTGGTTTTTCACCTTTTGCTCACCATGAATTTATCTCTCAAATTCAGAGACATCGTCTGAAATCACAGAGACTTACAGCACAGAAGGTGTCCATTTGGTTCAATGTGCCTGTGCCTGTGCTTTGAAAGAGCTGTCTAATTAGTCCCACGTCCCAGCTCTTCCCCCATCACTCAGCAAATCTTTATTTTCCACATGTATATTCAATTCCCTTTGAAAGTTACTATTGAATCCTGCTGCTACCACCTTTACAGGCAGTGCATGTGAATTATGGCTGATTGCCTATTAACTATGCCAGACTAACATGTAAAAAAGACTCTTCCCTCCTCTCCTCTCTCAATCTTTTGCTGAATATCATAAGATCTGTGTCCTCTGGTTACGGATCCTCATTATATTGGAAATAGTTTCTTATTTTTTAAGTTTTCTGGCTCTGCTGTGGCTCAATGAAATCGCTCTTGCTTCAGAGTCTCACTCCAAGACTCCAGCACAAAAATCAGGGCTGATGCTCCCATGCAGTTCTGAGGGATGCTGCATCATGTAAGGTGCTAACTTTTGGATGAGATGTAAACTGAAGCCCTGGCCCTCTCCCAGGGATGTGTGAAGATCCATTGGAGAAATATAATAGAGCCTACAATTTTAGAAAGTGTAGTGTGCAGGTTAATTTACTGAAATGGGCTGCAAGATTTTGACTTCCCAATAGTGGTTTGAAATTTAGAGATAAAATCAGCAGCCTGTCAAGCTTTATGCTAACCTGGGACGGGTTCATATTTCTAATACGTTTACATGCCGTGAATATTCTTTAATGTGAAACAGTTCTTTAGAATGTCCAACTTTCAAAATAAAGTCAGTATCACCAAGAATCCCGTGGCACCCAGTATAATGATCATAGAGTCATAGAGATGTACAGCACTGAAATAAACTCATCCATGCTGACCAGGTCTCCTGATACACCTGGTTCCATTTGCCAGTATTTGGCCCATATCACTCTGAACCCTTCCTATCCATGTACCCATCCTGACGCTTTTTAAATGTTGTAATTGTACCAACTTCCACCACCTTCTCTAACAGTTCATTCCATATGTAATGCCCCATTTGTGAGAAAGTTGTCCGTTAGGTCCCTTTTAAATTTTTCCCTTTCACCTTAAACCTATGCAGTCTCGTTTTGGACTCGCCTATCCCAGGGAAACAACCTCAATATGATTTTATAAACTTCTATAAGGTTAACCCTCAGCCTACAATGTTCCCGGGAAAATAACCCCAGTCTATTCAGCCTCTCCCTATAGCTCATTATCTATTGTTTAAAGGTGGGGTACACCTATCAGCTTCATGAGGTAATCAGTGGCATTCTCATTTAGTTTTACAAGACAAGTGAGGGAAACAGGAGAGTGGACTCTTGCACAGAGGCAGAGTGAGTCAGTTGGTGCTGGAGTCATGGGGAGTTGAAGAATGATTCAAGGGAGCAGAGAAGGTAAGGTCAGGGGCATGGAATAGTGAAGATGGAAGGGCCTAGCGTTGGACAGTCAATTAAAGTAAGAAAGGTAGGGGCCGAAAGGACTGTGTCAGTGCTGTCCAAATGTGTGGCCCGTTCAGAAACAAAAACAGAGATTGCTGCAGAAACTCAGCATGTCTAGCAGCATCTGTGGAGAGGAAACAGAGTTACATTTCGGGTCCAGTGACCCTTCTCAGAGCTGACTGAAGCTCAGCAAAGATCGGCATATATGCTGAAGGTGGGGTGGAAGGAGGGCAGAGGAGTAAACAAATAGTTGGGGGTAGAGCCCAGAGGCAGAGAGCAAGGATTGGGCAGATAAAGGAATGCATAAAGGTCAGCCTGGGAGAATCAATAGCTGCTAATGGGGACCATTAATAGTTGACAATTGATTGTTTGTGGTAGCAGTCCATGTGGTGACAAGGCCTGGTGTGGGAGCTGGGGTAAGGACATGGGCAAAAGTGCTCAGGTCCTAAAATTATTGAACTCGATATTGAGTCCTGAAGGCTGCAGAGTCCCCAAGTGGAAAACGAGATGTTGTTCTTCCTGCTTGCACTGGCGCACTGCAACAAGCCTGAGACAGAAATGTTGGCCAGGGAACACAGTGGTATTAAAGTGGCAGGCAACTGGAAGTTCAGGATCATTTTTCGCAGAGCGGGCACCCACTCTCATCTCCTTAATTTTGAGGAGAGCACATTGTGAGCAGTGAATACAGTAGACGATATTGACTGCAATGCAAATAAAACACCTCTTCTCCTGGAAGGTGTATCTCATGCTCTTGGATAGTAAAGATGGAGGAAGTAAATGGACACGTGTTCCACCTTCTGCAATTGTTTGGGAAGGTGCCGTGGAGATGAGGGAAGGTGTTGGGAGTGGTGAAAGAGTGGATTAGGGTGTCCCAGAGGAAATGGTTACTGTGGAAGACTGACAAGGGAAGGGAGGGGTATGTGTGTCTGGTGGTAGCACCCCACTGGAGGCATCACAAATGGCAGTTGATGCTCTCTCGGATGTGGATGCTGGTGAGAAGGTAGGTGAAGGGAGGCTCTCTTGCTGGTATAGGAGGGAAGAGAAGGGGTGAGGGCCGAAGTTCGGAAGATGGGTTAGACCCAACTAAGGGTCCTGTTACCCACTGTGGTGGGAATCCTTGGTTGGGAAAGAAGGTGGACATTTCAGAGTCCCCGGATGAACCTAACATCACCAGAACAGATGCATCGAAGACAGAGAAGCTGATAGATTAGAATAGACCCTTTACAAGAAGCATGAATTGAGTGTGTATAGTTGAGCAAACTGTAGAAGTCAGCGGGTGTGTAGTAGATATTAGTGGTCAACCTATCCCCAGAAATAGAAACAGAGATGTCACAGAAGGGAAGGGACAAGTCAGACATGGACCAGGTGAAGTTGAGAGCGGTGTAGAAATTCGTAACTTTTTCCAACTTCAGACAAAAGAGGGAAGCAGCACCAAAGATGTAATTGATGTACCGGAGAAAGATTTATGGGTGAGGGCCAAAGTAGGACTGGAACAAGAATGTTCCACATACCCCATGAAGGGACAGGCATCATGGAGCCCATTTGGGTACCCCTTTGACCGGAAGAAAGTGAAAGGAGTTAAAGGGAAAGTTGTTGAGGGTGAGGACAAGCTCAGCCAAACAGAGGAGGGTGGTAGTGGATGGGGACAGTTCATGCCTTTTTTCCAGGAAGAAGCAGAGAGCACTAAGACCATCCTGTTGGGGGATGGATGTGCAAAGGGATTGCATGTCCATGGTGAAGAAAAGGAGACTGGAGCCTGCAAACTGGAAATTCTGAAAGTGGCATCAGCGGAATCGCGGATGTAAGTAAGAAGGAAAGAGAAGAGAAAAACATTGAGTTGAGGTAGGAAGAAATTAGTTCCGTGGGGCAGGAGCAGGCAGAAACCATCAATCATAGAATCATAGTATCCCTACAGTGTGGAAGCAGGCCATGCAGCCTACTGAGTCTACACTGAACCCACTGAAGAGCATCTCACCTCAACCCACCCCTCTAGCCAATCTCTATACCCCTGTATATCCCATGGCTAGCCCACCTAGCCTTCACATCCCTGGACACTATAGGCAATTTAGCATGGCCAATCTGCAAACTTTGACTGTGGGAGGAAATTGGAGCATCCCTGGAGGAAACCTATGCAGACACAGAGGGAGTATGCAAACCCCACACAGACTGTTGCCCAAGGATGGAATCAAACCCAAGCCCCTGGCACTGTGAGGCAGCAGTACTAACCACTGAGCTACCATGCCACCCTGGTCTGCCTAGGGAGTTTTGTTTGTGGATTTTGGGATAAGGTAGAAGTGAACTGCGTAGGGTTGGGGGACTTTGAATTTGGAGGCAGTGGCGGGGGGGATCACCAGATGAAATAAGTTTAGTGACCATTGTGGACAGAACTGGCCTGATGTTCAATTGTGAGGTCAAGTTCCAAGCAGAGATGGGAGGGGTTATCTGAGGGCTAGTGTTCAGCCTACACAATGTAGCAATCAGAACACCAGACAACAACAGCACTACCCATCTCAGCAGGCTTGATTCCAAAGTTAAGGTTGGATCTGAGAGCATGGAGTTCAGTCAGTTCAGAGAGAGATAGGATTCAAATGGATAGAGGACACAGAGAAATTGAGGCGATCAGTGCCACGTTTCTTGGTGTCCAATTTTGGCTGGCAGTCTTTGCAAAGCTTTGAGTTCACCTACGACATTTCCATTACCCCTGCTGACATTTGACTTGAACAATATTCACTATCGTGCTCAGAAGGGAAAGCCCCCTGTGGTTGTAGCAGAGAACAGTGAGCAAACTATTGGGTGCTCATATGAACATTGTTACGCTAGTGGGAAAATATGGACAATCCAATTTTAACTTCTTTCATCTGATTACTTGAGACCTTTCTTGAACTGAAAGGATTTTAATAAAGAAAGAAATATAGATCTAAATTAGCTGCAGTGCTTTCCTGATCATGGCATTTCAGGCTGGAGCAAACTTTGGGAGACCCAAGTGAAATAAATAAAACCATTTGCAGTGAAATTGCTGTTTCTATCTAGAAATGTTTTAAATGAAATGTGATAGCTGCATTCCAAAAATACGGTTGAAATATTTTTGTGACTGATCCAGAGGTCTAAAAAGAGGGAAGCTGATACCCCCTCCTCACCTAGTCATAATGATGAGTGAATGGAAAATGACACCAATAATCTTTTTCTCCCCCCAAGAAAGAAAATGTCTCTGACACCCAGGCAATCATCAAGTGTGCAAACTACGAGATGTGTCTGTACACTTAACTCTCTGCTGAAATTAATCGCGACAAATAACTATAATGAATGAAATGAATTTTAAAAATTTACAAGTGAAATTTACTTGTATGCCATATTTGTTCCTTCAAGGTTTATATTAATGGCAATGGAGCTGAGCAGAAAAGTTGTGGCCAAATTACAGATCATGCCACTTTGACCAGGAGACTGTTCTAAAGACCGCTGGTAACTACTATTGTTGGCTAATACCAGATTTCACTGACAAAATATTTTACCAACTATTACATCGAACATGCCTTTCATGTACACTGCTAGCACTTAGAATTTAAATTTTACTCGTGTGGGATAAGGCAATAAGTTATGGTGCACAATTCTGGTTATGACATTAGGAATAGCTTACCACTGGTAAAAGCCAGTCTCATAGCATGGTTTCCAAGAAGCATAATGGGGGTATACTTGGGGGCCTTCCATCTTTATCACAGAAAATACATTATCAAGGTATCACATTGCTGTTTGTGGAATCCTGCTGTACAATTCCTGCAATAGTGATGAAATCAGAAATATTTCATTGACTATAAATCTTTAGGATATATATACATTTCTAGATCTGCTATATAAATTGAAGTATTTCTTCCTTTCCATCAAAAATGCTGAAATGCTTCTATCATGTCTCCCCTTAATTTTCTCTGCTATAAGGAGACCAGTTCCAGGTTTTTGAGAGTCTCAATGTAGCTGAAATTCATTCTGTCTGATATAATACAGTAAATTTCTTCTGCTCGTCTCCATGGGTATTCTTCCAAAAACACTCCAACTGAGGCCTAACTAGTGAACTATAAAAGCTGAACATATCCCTGATGCATGCTCCTGGATGTTGTATCCTTCAACTAAGGTAGGTGAAGTGACAGTCCCACAGATCTGTATTCCTCTTCCGTGACTTTCTGCAGCGAAAGGCAGATACAGGATGAACGTGTGGAAACTGTTATGCACAGTCATCTTTCAGTGACACTGCATGCTGTGTTTAATGCCAGAACACAAATCGTCTTTGAACTTGATCTCGTCACATGCTGCTGAACCCTCTGCTTAATGAAAGCTTTGCCTTTATGACTCACAGAAAATAACTTTGCCATTTCCTTGCACCTTCACAATGATCTATGGGCTTCTCCAGTGATAGCTTTCCACATCTTTGTCCAAATTTATATACTCCAAAGTTGGATCAAAATACTGATCATTAGTTGTTGCATTTGTATGTGACGTAAGGCAGTTTCCGGGTCATTCAGTTACATTATTTGAATCAAAATATCCTGAACAATTTGGTTGTTTCTGACAATGCAGTAAAAAAGGGCAAGAACAACTCATACAGTGCATAAACAGTGCCAATCACACAAACAGGTGACTCCTCCAGTGAAAACAATTTTAAGCACAGTGTTTTAACCAACACACAGAAAAAGAACATGCAAGAGAAAAGATAATAAATCTTATGTTCTGTCACTAATTGATTTTTATCTTCTAGTTTGAAGTATAACCTGTTGATACATTACTAATTGAAAACACAATAAACTTTATTGAAAGCTGATATTTAAACAATGCATTCTGAAAATCCTGCAGCAATTATACTGGATTCTATGACTGCCGTAAATTAGCAAATCCTCTCATTACGAACCAAGAAATGTTTTAAGTATCGGCATAGATGGTTAATTATTTTCAGTGAAATATGCTGTAAGTCACTGAATATAAAGTCAACTCACAACACTGAGTCTCAGAATAATGGATGACAATCTAGAACTGAAATAAATAAAAATTTGTTCATTCATAGGTTTATGAATTGTTCAAATTCTGTACCCCAAAGATCACAGATACTGAGTCATTGAATATTTCAAGACAGATACTTTGATTTTTGGATCCTAAATGAATCAGGGTTATGGCAGAAATGCAGGATCACAGAGTTGCAGCAGAAGATCAGCCGTGACTGTGCTAAATGGTGGAGCAGATTCGAAGGGCTAAATGACCGATTCCTCATCCTTTTTCTTCTGTTCTTGCTGAATCAGCGTTCCATCAAGATCTCGCTGTCATAGAAATCAAAAAGTCAATTAATAAAAATATATTTTATTCTTCCACAGGTTGTGGTTGGCACTGGCAAGACCAGCATTTGTTGTCCATCCCTAATTGCCCCTGAAATGAGTAATTTACTCACCCATTGTGAAAGGCAATTAATATCTAATCATGTTGCTGTGAGCCTGGAGTCACATATATGCCACATCAGGTAAGAATGGCAGATTTCCTTCCTTAAAGCACATGAGAGACATTTTTTATATGAAAACGGTTGTTCCATGATATTGTTACAGAGATCTTTCAATGTTTTATTTCAGCAGCTGCTATGGGTGGGATTTGAGTCTACGCCCCTAGAGCATTAAACTGGGCCTCTGGATTACCCACTCAGTGATATTTACCACTTTACCACCATCTCCCCATCACCAATAAAGGTGCAGTTTTAAAAATTACAATGTTTCCACTCCCGATCTTAAGAACAAAACTTTAACCTTCCTTTCAACAAAATATTTCAACCACCCCCCCCCCCCCCCAAACACCATCCTTTAGCAGCTCTTTCAGTTCCACACTGGAATACCCGAAATGGGAATTTTGGCCCAGATCATTGCTACTACTCGCAAAGTTTATTTTTTGACCTGAAAATACAATCCATTTCTCCCAGAAATTCCGGATCCCAGTTGAAGCAGAATGGGCAGTGCGGAGACATCAGGATAAATCCAATCAGCATGGTAAATGGAGGACAAATCCCCTTTGTGCAGCAATGGCTGCTGAATTTGGGTACCCTTTTAAAGGGGTTAAATATTTGAATGAATGAGTGTAGATTAGTTTGTGGGTGAGAGAGTTAAATTACTGTGGATAGTTGTGGGAGATTGTTGAATTGGGCAGGTGGGCTGGGGTAATTGGATCTGATGGGGTTCGAGGTATAGTTGGGTGTTGTGGTAGAGAAGTGGTTGGGGATGTTGGTCATTCTGGTCAGGAGCTAATCAATTTGGTGGGAGTATTTGGGTGTGCGGAACTTATTCAATTAGTGTTAGGGGTGGGGGAGTAATCAGGGAATTGGGAATAGATTGTGGGGAATCCATTGTTATGCTGAGTTGAGTTATCTCATTAATAGAACAGATATTAATCTCTCCAACATTCCCTGGTGAAGTGTCCAGGTTAGCTCTGTTTCACTAGCCCTGGTCCTTGCTCTGAACTTAATGTGAGAGATATTTGTGGAGGATCCTTGACAGTAGAGATTCAAGCCATTAGAAATTTAAACCTTCTGTGTAATTTTCTCCTTTATCAGGACTTCTACAGGTTCCTGACACCCATTTCCCATTTTCCCTATTTCTGACAATCCAGAGGCCCAGATAAATTGAACCTTTGTCTTTCAAACCCCAAATAGTTTCATCTTTGGTCTCAGGTCATCTGTAAACCTTTAGCTCTCATACACCTGTTTTCAAACAGTTTTAATGGATAAACAAAACATTTGGTATAGTGTTGAATTATATAAACCAGGAAAGTCCTAAATTCAATTCAAAATCTGTCCAAAACTAACTAATCTCAACCTCCAGAAAGTTGCCCAAATTAGTCTCTGTATTCTTTGAAGTGGGAAGTGGGGTTAGGCGAGAGCTGGATGAATTTCAGTCATTTATTCTACTCCAGGTGACATTCAATGACTAGTATTTTAATATTGAGCAGACGTTTGAAGCATAGATTGGGCTTAGATTGAATGTCCTTCAATGAAAGAAACCACCAAGATTCACGGGAATAATAATCACTTGGACAAGGTGTAAACAGCAGTCTGTGGATGTATCAATACACCAGCTCTGCAAGAAGACAAATTGAGAAAATTGTAAATAAGAATATGTAAAATTCTTATTCTAGAGTGCAATCAGACAATAGCTATTATTTTACGTCTAACATGTTTTAGTTTTTTGTTGAAAACCAGATAATCTGTGCATGTCACAGGAAGATTTTTAATTGTAAATTATAACAATTATCAAAATAACCATTCAGACAAGGGTTCTTTAAAATCATCTCATCAGTACCAACATAAGTAATTCCAACAGTACAAATTTAATTAAGTCATGCTATTTTCATATAAGTCAACTCCTTGGACATTGAGGTGCACCAATTACAATTCCCAGAATTCACTGCACCACTTTGCTCATGCAATTTTGTCACAGTAAATGGAAAGTAGAATGTTTATTAAGTTTTATTCCCATAGCATGCATGCTTTTCCTTGAAAATGCAATCACTAATCAGTTCCAGTTGAACGTGAAACTAGTTGTTTTTCTCTCTCTGCAGCCAAAATTTCAACCATGAGGCAGGATAAGTTAAAATGTATAAAGTGACAGACAACAGCATCTGAACTGGTGACAGCAACCTCCTGTGGAAAATTAACAAAGGATCAGAGCAAGCAGTTGCCACCTAATCAAAGGGTCTTTGGGGAAGATTGTATCAAATTCTAACAAAAGCGTAGATAAGGTGGAAATACCCTTGAGCTACCTTCAGTGTTCCAGATGTTAAACAAGAGGGAAAGAGTTTGTAAAACTGATTCAGCTTAAAGGATCCTGGCAGACAGATGAGGGTTCAAATTTCTTTACATTTTTCAAAATTAACAGTAAAAGGGATTGCCAATCTGATTACGCAAATCTTCATTTAAGGTGACCGATATATAAGGATTCACTTGTCCTACAATAAAGTCAAGCTGCCACATTTACATTATCTAACTACATGTGATACACATAGATAGCTTTTTTCTAATGTTGCAGAAAGTGAGTTGGTCATGTCAAAAACAGGTTACATTGTAAAAGTTTTGAAATACAACTGCTGGACAGCAAAAAGGCAAGTGTATATCTCCTTTACAAAATAACACTGCCCTGAGCCGTCTTTTCTGGGCCAGCAAATACAGCCATTGCCAAATTAACAGGAATTACAGTTTGTATCTGGTTCCATAAAATTATAGTTCTTCTTTGTTTAAAAAGAAGTAAGGCAAAGTAACTGAAAGAGTACACTGTTGATCAAGACTATTCTTTGACTACACGTGGCTATATTTAGCAGATCATAAACTTTTAAAAAATGAGCAATGTACCGCACCAGCATTGTTTGTCAGCAATTTGAGACACTGAATGGGGTCCATTTTTGTCTTCATTGCTGATTTAGTCATCTGGCAGAAATCAATGCAATGAAGATCGGGTGGGTTCTAATAGCAGTGGGTGATCCACTCAAGCAGTGCAGGGAAAAATACACTCCCATGAGTTTCAAAGCAACAGAAAATATCCAAGGTATAATCACAAAATGATCAAGATCAAGTGATCAGTAAGCAGAGAAAATATTAGGCACTCACTTGCATGCAGCTGTAGGATATTCCAGAGCTTGAACGTAGCCCTTCCTGTTGAACTCAATAGTCACTCTTCTACAAGTAGTGTGATGTGGCTGTAATATACATCTGTGGGACTCCAACACCACTGCCATCAGGTCAGACACCATCCTGAATTGGATGTGTACAGTTATGCTCAAAGCTTACGTTCAGCACCATCACCACAAAGACGGAGCCTTTTCAAGGTGGAGACTTAAACTCAAATTCTGAGTCTTTTTAAAAATTCATTCATGGTATGTGAACATGAATGGTAAGGCTAACACTTACTGCCCATGTCTAACAATCCTTAAGAAGGTGGTGCTGAGCTGCTGTCTTGAACTGTGACAGGTCACATAGTGAAGATACTCTCATAGCACTGTGAGGAAGGGACTTCCAGGATTTTGACCCATTGGTGATGAATGAAAGGCACTTTATCTTCAAGTCATGACTTTAGGAGCAGATCTGCTGCCCTTGCCCTTCTCTTGGCAGAAGCTATAAGATTGGCTCTCTTTAGTCTCTCAGCAATTAGAGATGGGCATCAAATTTTGACTTAGCCAGAGTCACCCAGATCACACAAACAACTTTGTATTAACTTATACAAAAACAATAGCTTATTGCATATTTGGTGCAAAGGTGAACCTCACTACTTACTTCATAAACGTGTTGCAGCAGCATCTTTTTCTGTCTATCTCATTAATTATCTTTCAGTTCTGAATTGAATGCTGTTCCTCCAACGAAAATACAATGGAAAATCACAGAGATATGAGTCTTGTGTGATATGCCAGGCTTTATAAATTAAATTGAAGAGCACTGGTGGCAATTTACAGATAATTATCCCTTCCAGCTGTATGTATTAATCTTCTTGGTATTTGCTACTGATCGCTGTAACAGCTAATCTCCTTATGCTTAAGGTGTCAGTTTTCTTTTGATGTTGTAAGACATGTTGACTCTTGTTTCGGTTGGACCCACATTCAAGGTAATACAATTATACTGTTACATTTTTGAAAACTCCTTTCCCACAATTTATCATTTTTATTTCTGCCACATTCATTAATTAGGCTGGATTTTCCCAGCCTCTGAATGATGTGAACAATGGTGAAACAATTGGGAAAATATGGCAAGATCAGAAAAATGAGATTCTCAACAGTGAGAAAATAAAGTTGAAACTTTATTGCTGGAACAGCACAGCAGGTCAGGCAGCATCCAGGGAACAGGAGATTCGACGTTTCGGGCACAGGCCCTTCTTCAGGAATGAGCAGAGAGTGTTCAGCAGGAGAAGATAAAAGGTAGGGAGGAGGGACTTGGAGGAGGGGAGTTAGAAATGTGATAGGTGGAAAGAGGTCAAGGTGAGGGTGATAGGTCGGAGTAGGATGGAGGCGGAGAGGTCAAGAAGAAGACTGCAGGTCAGGAAGGCGGTGCCGGGCTGGAAGGATCTGGCTGAGACAAGGTGGGGGGAGGGGGGATGAAGAAACTGGTGAAGTCCAAGTTCATCCCCTGCGGTTGGAGGGTTCCCAGTCGGAAGATAAGACGCTCCTCCTCCGACCGTCGGGTTGTTGTGGTTTGGCGGTGGATGAGTCCAATGACCTGCATATCCTCGGTGGAGTGGGAGGGGGAGTTGAAATGCTGTGCCACAGGTTGGTTGGGTTGGTTCATCCGGGTGGCCCAGAGGTGCTCTCTGAATCGCTCCGCAAGTAGGCGGCCTGTCTCCCCAATATAGAGGAGGCCACACCGGCTGCAGCGGATGCAGTAGATGATGTGGGTGGAGGTGCAGGTGAATCTGTGGCGGATATGGAAGTTTCCCTTGGGGCCTTGGAGAGAAGTGAGGGGGGAGGTGTGGGCGCAAGTGTTGCACCTCCTGCGGTTGCAAGGGAAGGTGCCGGGAGTGGTGGTTGAGTCGGTGGGGGGTGTGGATCTGACAAGGGAGTCGCGGAGGGAGTGGTCTCTACGGAAAGCTGATAGGGGAGGGGAGGGAAATATATCCTTGGTGCTGGGGTCTGTTTGGAGGTGGCGGAAGTGACGGCGGATGATGCGCTGTACATGGAGATTGGTGGGGTGGTAGGTGAGGACCAGTGGGGTTCTGTCCTGGTGGCGGTTGGAGGGGCGGGGCTCAAGGGCGGAGGAGCGGGAAGTGGAGGAGATGCGGTGGATGGTCCTCCTGGGAGCAGATGCGGCGGAGACGAAGGAATTGGGAGAATGGGATGGCGTTTTTACAGGGGGCAGGATGGGAGGAGGTGTAGTCCAGGTAGCTGTGGGAGTCGGTTGGTTTGTAGTAGATGTCCGTGTTGATTCGGTCGTCTGAGATAGAAACAGAAAGGTCTAGGAAGGGGAGGGAGGAGTCCGAGACTGTCCAGGTGAATTTGAGGTCGGGGTGGAAGGTGTTAGTGTAGTGGATGAACTGTTCAACCTCCTCGTGGGAGCACGAGGTAGCGCCGATACAGTCATCAATGTAGCGAAGAAAAAGATGGGGGGTCCCCATCTTTTTCTTCGCTACATTGATCCCCCATCTTTTTCTTCGCTACATTGATCCCCCATCTTTTTCTTCGCTACATTGATCCCCCATCTTTTTCTTCGCTACATTGATGACTGTATCGGCGCTACCTCGTGCTCCCACGAGGAGGTTGAACAGTTCATCCACTACACTAACACCTTCCACCCCGACCTCAAATTCACCTGGACAGTCTCGGACTCCTCCCTCCCCTTCCTAGACCTTTCTGTTTCTATCTCAGACGACCGAATCAACACGGACATCTACTACAAACCAACCGACTCCCACAGCTACCTGGACTACACCTCCTCCCATCCTGCCCCCTGTAAAAATGCCATCCCATTCTCCCAATTCCTTCGTCTCCGCCGCATCTGCTCCCAGGAGGACCAGTTCAAAATACGTACAACACAGATGGCCTCCTTCTTCAAGGACCGCAATTTCCCCCCCGACGTGGTCGACGGTGCCCTCCACCGCATCTCCTCCACTTCCCGCTCCTCCGCCCTTGAGCCCCGCCCCTTCAACCGCCACCAGGACAGAACCCCACTGGTCCTCACCTACCACCCCACCAATCTCCATGTACAGCGCATCATCCGCCGTCACTTCCGCCACCTCCAAACAGACCCCAGAACCAAGGATATATTTCCCTCCCCTCCCCTATCAGCTTTCCGTAGAGACCACTCCCTCCGCGACTCCCTTGTCAGATCCACACCCCCCACCGACCCAACCACCACTCCCGGCACCTTCCCTTGCAACCGCAGGAGGTGCAACACTTGCGCCCACACCTCCCCCCTCACTTCTCTCCAAGGCCCCAAGGGAAACTTCCATATCCGCCACAGATTCACCTGCACCTCCACCCACATCATCTACTGCATCCGCTGCAGCCGGTGTGGCCTCCTCTATATTGGGGAGACAGGCCGCCTACTTGCGGAGCGATTCAGAGAGCACCTCTGGGCCACCCGGACGAACCAACCCAACCAACCTGTGGCACAGCATTTCAACTCCCCCTCCCACTCCACCGAGGATATGCAGGTCATTGGACTCATCCACCGCCAAACCACAACAACCCGACGGTCGGAGGAGGAGCGTCTTATCTTCCGACTGGGAACCCTCCAACCGCAGGGGATGAACTTGGACTTCACCAGTTTCTTCATCCCCCCTCCCCCCACCTTGTCTCAGCCGGATCCTTCCAGCCCGGCACCGCCTTCCTGACCTGCAGTCTTCTTCTTGACCTCTCCGCCTCCATCCTACTCCGACCTATCACCCTCACCTTGACCTCTTTCCACCTATCACATTTCCAACTCCCCTCCTCCAAGTCCCTCCTCCCTACCTTTTATCTTCTCCTGCTGAACACTCTCTGCTCATTCCTGAAGAAGGGCCTGTGCCCGAAACGTCGAATCTCCTGTTCCCTGGATGCTGCCTGACCTGCTGTGCTGTTCCAGCAATAAAGTTTCAACTTTGATCTCCAGCATCTGCAGACCTCACTTTCTCCTCCAGTGAGAAAATAAAACCTAATTTTTCCCATTTGGTTTGAACGATCAGATGAGAATCTTGCCATTGAGTAGTGAGAGGCCTATTTGCATGCATTTAAATCCTATTGGTTACTAAACTCACCTCAATTATATGCAATTTCCTATTCTCCCATGTAACAGATAGAAATTAGACTACAACAATTCCTGATATGGAAAGCAGAGCAAAAACCTTATGACTCCTGCTCACTTCATGCTTCTCCAGGACTCCAGCTTGAATAGCAGCTCCTAACATTTCAGGGTACCGTCCATGAGTAGTGACCGTTTGTATCTCCCATGCATGAAGGGTGGCATCAAACATGCACCAAATCATCATGGCATATCTCTGACCTATTTACAATACAATTCTGCGTATAATATTGGACTTTGGAGTACACTGGCACCTTGAACTGTAATGCTGCATCGGGTCACTTTGCATACAGGGACAGGCAACTACCTCATGGATCAGAGAGCCTGCCATTGGCTCTCTTGGCACTTACTCATTTTGTTACTTACTTGGGCACTCAAAGTATCTCTGCATTGGTTTGTTTTGCCTTTTCACACTTTGCTGCATTATTTATGGAATAAAGTCGTCCCAAAGTCATGGCTTGAAAATATAGTACCTTTCCTTCATCACCACACAGTCAAAATCCTGAAAGTCCTTTCCAAACAATGCTGCAAGTGTACATTCACTACATAAGCCGCTGCATGACCTACTCACCAGACTTCTGCCCTGCCTTGTTTTTGCGCAGACACAAAGTCAGGCAGCTTGTCATGTTTGTTGGCAGGGATCAGTCAAGGGACCAGATATGTAGCTGAAAGGCACCGTGATGCATCAATGACATACATGGTGCATGTGCTAGCAGCTTATAAGGCCATCACACTGAATGAACGGCAAATAACAGTCCGTCTCTATGTCATTCAAGAATCCACTCACACATATGTCTCAGCATTTTGAACAGCATTCTTAGGGCTTTGAGAACAGAACCCCAACCTAAATCTGATCTGCAGATGATGCAAAAAGAAAATACTTTTCAAGAAATAAATGAGAATGTAATCGTGTGTTAGTTGTTTAATTAATCTTCCCATACTGTGAATTAATTAAGATGCAGGGTTATGCTGGAGACAACATGTAAATTTTAGTTACGACCTCCCCAATCCATGAAGACATGTTTATTATGATGGCATTTTGTATAAACAGGATTTTTTTTTAATCTTTGTTTCTAACTTATACCTGTTGTCTTGTGCCAGTTTAAATACTGCGGTGTCTAGGAAATTAATGCTTTGCTTGTTTATATTGTGACTTTAAGTTGCATGCAGTGGTAATGATTATTGAAGATGTTGTTGAATTATTCCAATCCTGCTGCTGTGAGAGCTCAAATATGCTACATATGTCCGCACAGTTTCAAAAGATAACATTAGGACTACACCACCTGATAAAGGAGGTACTTTAAGAATAGAAAAGATGCCACTGACAACCAAAACGTTGTTCCCAGGGTCAAGAAATAGAACTTAAGAAAATCTCAAGAGGAGTCCTCACAAATGACTTCTGCTTCAGCACAGTTGTAAAAATGATATAACATATTTGATCCACTTCTATTTATCCTTTTTGTGCATGGGAGAAATGGGACAACACAAACGATATAGTTTCCTGCAAAGGGTCTTAAACCGTTTATCTTCTGTGAGGTCAAAATATTCAGATGGGAGTTATACCATCTTTACCTGAAAGTTGTTTGCATTGCTGTAAGAGATAACATAGCTTTCCCTAATTATTCAAATCAATTTTGGTGGGGCAGGTGATGGTGGTGTCCATTGGCTTAGTTCATACTAGCTTATGGTTGAATTCAGTTTTTACATTAGATTCCCTACAGTATGGAAACAGACCATTCGGCCCAACAAGTCCACACCAACCCTCCGAAGAGCAACCCACCCCGACCTATACCCCTACCCGCTATTTACCCGACTAATGCACCTAAAACTATGGGCAATTTAGCATGGCCAATTCACTTGCCCTGCTCATGTTTGGATTGTGGGAGGAAACCAGAGCACCCAGAGGAAACTCACGCAGACACAGGGAGAATGCAAACTCCATGCAGTCACCCAACGGTGGAATCGAACCTGGGTCCCTGGCACTGTGAGACAGCAGTGCTAACCACTGAGCTACTGTACTGCCCTTATTTTCCTTTATTTATATTCTGAAGTAAAGCTTCAAACCTTTGCTGCTTCTATAAATCAATAATCTGAACCAATGAATTCCTGTAATTCCTCTTGATCTCATAGTCTTTGCACAAATTTTGAACATTTCATGCTGAGAACTGAAACCCAAACCCAACATGGGACAGTGTAGTGTGGTGGCAGCATATTTCAGACTAATAGAAAAGTTGTGAATATAGTCAAACTGGAGATGTACTTTATAATAAAGTAACACTGCAAGTACTTAGCAAACTTCTAATTCTACAAATCATTCTAGTAACTTGTTTCAACTGCACAAACCTGTCATTTAACATCCTAACTCTAAGGAATTTGTGTTGTTACGTTGAGAACCACAAGATTTATTGAAGTTGTCACTGGTTATCTATTTTAATATCCACTGCTATCCTGTAACTAGAGTACATAAGGCCAACTGATTAAAAAAATGTTTGCCTAATTATTTTCATTGAATTCCAATTCTAATTTTGATTTTTTTAAACTTTTCATGCAGACCATTCCTGCTATGTTTGGAATGGACAACATGGGATGGACACTATCCCTTGAGACAGGAAAGTCATTCTGAGGTTTTAAAACACCTTCACATGTAAGTTATGGTGCATTTTATAGCTACTATTTTCTCTTTGGCATTCTCCTAAATATTTATTAGCCACATTCAACCTTGTCAGCCAAAGGGACTGGGCAAAGTTCATTTGCAATTATTTCCAAGGAAGGAAGACAAATGGCAGAAACAGGCAGTGTTTCTAAAGATTGTGAATTGATTTTGGGAATTTAAGAAAAAAAAGATTGTACTGTTCATTGTTCAGATACTGTCTTCTACTAGCCATAGGGATCTTCACAAAATCAATTATACTACTTACCCCTAACACAAGTAGCAGGTCCCACTTTAATATCATTAAGTTATTACAAGGGATTTCTAGGCATCTGTGTTTTAGGAAATGCACTGCATCATAATAAATCAGCGATTCAAGAAATGACATTATATTTTTATGATTCAAAGATTGATACTAATGCTAGGAAAACAGACTATTTGAGGTAATAACAGAGACCTTGCTCAAACCAAGAAGGAATGGTGAAACAAACATAGAGTATGCTGGAGGAAGTCTGGCAACACCTGTGGAGAGAAAACCAGAGTTAACATTTCAAGTCTGGGATGATATTTCTCAAGAACTGGAAAGCAGTATCAGAAAGTATCAATTTATTTTAATGCAAAACGGTATTTGGTTAACTTGATTGAAATTTTGCATGCAGTAACAGAGGGGTCTAATCAGGGTAATGCAGTTTACATGTATGTGGGCATTCAAAAGCTGTTTGACTGAATATCACATATTAGACCTCTCAGTAAAATTAAAACCCATCAGACCAAAGGAACAGCATGGATACAAGATTAGTTGAGGGACAGAAAGCAAAGTGTAGTGATTCGCAATGGTTCTTCATTAGAAGGAACAGTACAATGAATTTTGCTTCTGGTTTCCAATATCCACAGTTATTCAGCTTTTTTTTTGTTTTGTACAATGGTGTTCCATTGGGCTCCAAATTAGGATAACTGCTTTTATCAATGTGCATTAATGACCTGGACTTGTATGTGCAGTGCATAATTGGAACAGTTTTAGATAATACAAAACCCAAAACAATAATGAAGATTGTAACATAGGTTTATGAAATGGGCAGAAGAAATATAATACAGACAAAAATGAATGCAATATTTCATTTTGATAGGAAGAATGAGGGTAGGTAATGTGAAACTGGTAGAACAATTTTAAAGGCAGTCCAGAAACAGACCAGATAAGTCTACACAAATCTTTAAACATGGCAAGATCATATTATCAAGTTGTTAAAAAAAGCAACAGGGATCCTTGACTTTATGAATGTAGCATAGTGTACAAAAGTAAGGAAGATACAACATACCTTTACAAAATCATAGTCAGGGTTCAACTAAGATACTAGTTGTGTGCCAGTTCTAAGCACCACAATTCAGGAAGGATTTCAAAACTTTGAGGAAGTTGAAGAAGAGATTTACTGGATGGTAACAGGGAACAAGACTTCCATTCTGTGGAGACACTGAAGAAGTTGGAATTGTTCTCCTTAGAATACAGAATGTCCAGAAAAGATTTGCTAAACCTGATCAGAACTATGATAGAGTAACCAAAGAGTAAGATTTGCAGGGAGAAAGATTAGTATCTAGACGGCATGTGTTTAAACCAACAGGCAAAAGAACTAGAGGAAATATGAGCAATCTTTTTTTACGTAATGAGTTATGATGACTAGGAATATTGATGGGGTGGTTGAAGCAGATTCAATACCAACATTTGGAGGAGCACTAGATAAACTCTTCAAGTGAAAGACATTATAGAACTATGAGACAAGATCAGAGGAATGTAATTAGTTAAACAGGTCTACTGAAAAGCAGGCATAGTCCTTATTTGTCCTGTAAGGGATATGATTCTGTTATTCTAGGACAATACATTACATGTAAAAAAAATCTAATTTGTTTATATAAATTTTTAGTACCCATTCCGTCATATTACAAACACAAGAGTTCGATTTACATATAAAGTCATACCATTTGCTTGTTTGAAAAAAAAGTAAATGGTGTTCTCTCAAGATCAAGCCTTAGATGCCAAGATAAATCATCGGTGCTATTTGATCTTCACAACCCTTCCTCTGTTTTAACTGTAATCATTAAAATATAAAAGAAAAAACCCTTGAAGGAAGTTTTCTACTTAGGGAGTCAAAATCTTTTTTCCATAATTTCAGCAAAAACAATTAATGCTACAAATTGGGAAATTTGGTTTGGTACTAAAATTATCAAAGGAATATTTTTTACCCTGTGGGTGTCATTAGTTCGTTTTGTTAAAATTGTATTCCAGAGACATCTAGTGGCATATTTTGGGCACTGCACCAATTACAGCCTGTTACAGGTGCAGGTGGATTTTTCATATCCATTACCGTTGCCAGTCAAATGCTTACATCTTTATTAAGAAATTAGTATTCATGCTATTCACTCTATACCTTAGCGGTCCAAAAGATGCTGAATAAAAGTTTTGTTATATTGATTATATATGTGCAATTACGATTAGAAAGAGTATAGATTACGCTTAATTTTTTTTCCTGAACATATTAACTATTTAGAAATCTTATGGATTTATTTGAAGAACACACTCATGCAGCTCTCTTCATGAATTCATTGAAATAATACATTATTGTGGTGCAGAAAGCAGAGAAAAGAACTGAGTTTCAAATGTGTCTAAAAATGCTGTTGCCCATTGAATACATAAGATTAAATATGATGGAACTTGATTGTTTATGTACATGTAACATATAAATAAAGTTCAGTAAACACTTAATATTTACAAACAGAATTTTACTTGTATGCTATCTGTACTTTCATTTTCTATTTCACAACAATAGAGTATTTTACTTCAATTTGAAGCTGCAGCTGACCTTAAGATAGTCACCTTACAAAAAATGTTGTCATACTGAAATGTTTTGGGGCAGCCATGATCCTATAATTATTTTCCAGCAGATACTACTGTATTATTCCACAGTAGTTTTGGGAGATAATTTTCATTGTCCAAACCGTTCTTTGTAACAGTTTGATATTTAACTAGCAACCAAGTACTAGCGGTAAATGCGTCCTTCAAACAGATATGTATTTTATTTTAGCTTCACTGAAATACCTCAATCTTATTCTTCTGTTCAGAACACCCTGTTCTTGTGTATTTAGGGTGTGTAGGTTGCCACTGACATCTATTCTTCCTGCAATGGGAAAACAAAGTCACCTTGGACATACAGTTCTCATGTAATGTCAGCCCTTATTACGTCATTCTTGTTTAAATAATGAAATTGTTAAGTAGACTTCAGACACAACTGTCACATTATGATTATTCTCATGACCTCCAGTCCTCCTATTTTCAAGAGCTTGACTCTATTTAAAAGGGCAAGACTAATACTCTGGAGCTAAGCCGCACTCATTCAGTCATCATATTTTATCGCCTGATATGCTGCAGATGCAGTTACCCCAACTATTGGCTCTAAACTGCTACAATTTTATGATCTACCCAAGATAGCAGTCACAATATTGCCAATTTGCATAATCCCAAATTGGGGAAAATATAGATATGTATCTGTCTTTAAGTGACAGTTTAGATCTGTGTGCACTGGTTGGTAGAATTCTTTCAAGTTAGTGAATAGCTGACATTCCTGTCAATTTTGCTTTTAAAAGTAGAAAAATCATCTATATTTTCCTCTTCACTGTGTTTAGCAGAAAAACAGAGCTGAAAATGTGTTGCTGGAAAAGCGCAGCAGGTCAGGCAGCATCCAGGGAACAGGAGAATCGACGCTTCGGGCATAAGCCCTTCTTCAGCAGAAAAACAGACAAGTGGAAGACAGTCCCTCTACTTTATGCAGACCTATCTTTGCTTTAGTTAGTGAACAAATTAAAATAAACACTTTAAAAAACTGTTTTTGAAAGTATACTACATTCATTTTCATGACAGTCAAGCTGAAGACATGAGACTACATGACTATTAAGGTTTTAATGGTCAACCTTAAAGGTCTCCGTGGAAGTTTTGAATGTTAGAGGTTAGCAGATGAGGTAGAAATTTGTGTTGGTGTTAGGGACCTTACATAAAATGTTTCATCAGCTCAAGACCTCCTAGTGCCTTAGAACAAATTAAGTACTTGTGACGTGTAATTACTATTGGAATGTAGAAAAATATCACAATCTTATCCAAGTGTAATGGAAGAAAATGAATCTGCATCTAGCATATGTCATTTAATCCAAATAAATGGTGTATTGTGTGTGCAGCTGAACAAACATGATTATATGCCATGTTTAGTACAGAATTGAAGTCTGTTGACTAAGAGAAGAACCATGGCACATCACTACATGAGTCTCTGAAGCTGGATGAGCAGTGCTATTGCAGAGGTAAACAGAGCACTGGAATGAACAGCCTAACAATACAACATTTAGCAATTCAGTATGAACCTAAAAGAACCACAGTAACATTGTACAATATATTAATTAGGCCTCATCTAGAATACTTTTTTCAGTTTGGCCCCATCACACAGATAAGATTTAAAGGTGAGTCATTTGAATGATTCCCAGTTTAAACATCTCTAGTTGTAACAATAGCTTTAGATAGCTGGGTCAATGTAAGGTAGAAGAGTGTAGACTTTTGGAATAATTAATTGATTTGTTTAAAATATTAAATGGACTAGACAGTCGACTGACAATTGAACAAAATAGTTTAAGAAAAACGAGTGGTCATATTTATTTTTATAAGCAATTGTTTAAGTTTGATATCAATAAATGTTTCATGACACAGAGGGTTGTTTACACTTGGAAGAAGTTACTAGTTCAGAGGCAAGCATGGATTCAATGCAACAAAAACAAAAATAGCTGGACATGTTCATTTCTGTGGATGATAAGACTAACAGTACATGTTTCATGTCCAATTTGATCCCTAGAATTCCTGTGGACTGCCTTCTGGGTGGTGGGGCTGGCAGGGGGTGAGATGTCAAAGAGAGATTTCTACTGTGTTTGCTTTATTCTGAATTGCCACAATACTTTATTAATCTGGATATTTGCCTCTCCGAGGACAAATAAGACCATAGGTAGGAAGATGCACTTGGAATCACAAAGTCCATGAATCAAATATCTTGTCTTGCAACATCTAAACTTTGCATTATTGTGTGCTAGGTTCAATGGCATAAAACATATAATGTATACTGAAATTGATATTATTGAGAAGCAACATTACCTCCTTCAACACTGTTCATCTATGACATATGTAAACAAGAATCTACCTTGTATTTAAATCATATTATTAAGGTCAAATTCAAGCTTGTCAGTTCTGTCTTTAGATATATTGGTATTCTGTCCCTTCAACAGAGATTTTCTATTAAAAAGGTAAATCAAAATCAATTTATTTTTAATCAATCAAAAGGCCCTCTTCCTCTCATCTCCACTGGAGATTAAATCATTTTAAAAATGCAACATCATTTTAATAGTTATATAGAAAAATGTTGTGTTCTTCAATTATTTCTTCCTATGTATTTTCTTATTTTGTTTCAAATTAAAATCAGTAACATTTTATTCTTGAAGATAGAAGTCCAGTTTTTCATCAAATGAAGCACAACTAAATTTACCCTATTTAGTCCCACATATGAGATATGAAATAAAGTTATTTGTCCATTTCTCTTCCATGTAGAAAAAGGATGCAAATTGAAATAATACTGATTTTAAAACACTCAAAGACTCAAAGGTCTTCATTGCTTAAAATAGATTTTCTGAAATTTTAAATAGTCTTAAAGATATGCTCCAATTCATAGGGACCATGAAATTTTGCAAAGAGAGAAGTAATTTTTATCTGTGCATCATTGTATTATTTCAGGCTTTCAAATTGAATAAACTACAATTAGTGGTGTTCCAGTGCTATATACTTTACTGAATCATTGTAACCCATTATAATTAACAGTATCATTAAAATCTTTGACTCACTACAATGTTGCAATTATAATTGCGACTTGTCTAATGTTTTTGTATGTTTCTGAATTCATGATCATTTTCTACAATTCCTCCAGGCAGATAGGACACTGAATATGATTTGGAATTTTGATTTGCTTGTAATGAATTAAATTATTAAAAATAGATAAAATAGTTCAATGCAACTCCTTGAGTTTACAGGATTGTACTATACTGCTGAATAATTACAATAATTAGGTTAAGATAAAAAATGGTTTCCAAAAACATAATCAGATAGGATTTGCTGCAGGATTTAGATTTTACCTGAGATTCTTGATTTGATTACATTCTGATTTTGGGTTTATCTTGAAGGAGGTGAAGAGATGAAGTTGTTTCTCCACAGAGACAGTGTGGTAATCTCAATTGTTGGCCATACCCATAATCTCATATCAGTGAGTATCCAGTTCTGAAAATCCATTGTCGATATCAAATTTTCATAAAAATGATAGCTGGCACTTCGGACTCAATTAGTAGGAAAAAAATAAGTTTTAACAAATCACAAATACAGTAAAGAAATCTGCAAATATTAGTGACAAAATATTTGAAAGAAAATATTCCTTTTTGAGGTGATTTAATTCATTGACTGTGCACTGATCCTACAAAGAGCATCCCATCAGACCCACCCCATCAACCTAACCCCACATTTCCTGTGGCTAATCCACCTAGCCTGCACATTCCTCAACACTACAGGGCAATTCAGCATGGCCAATCCACATAATCTGCATATCTTTGGACTGTAGGAGGAAACCATAGTAACCAGCTGAAGCCTATGCAGACATGGGGTGAATGTAGACACTCCACACAGAAAGTGACTCAAGGCTAGAATCAAATCCAAGTCCCAGGATTTCATAATCTAATTGAAATTTGCATTTTTATATGTTTTACTTGTAGGACATGACTGTTGCTTACCCATTCCTAGCTCCCCTTGAACTGAATGGCTTGCTCGGCCATTTCAGAGGTCAGTGATAATCAATCCATTGCCATGGGTCTGGAGTCATATGTAGGCCAGACCAAGTGAGGGGGCAGACTTCCTTCCCTAAGAATAATAGCTAGCCAAGTGGATTTTTCCAATAATTGGCAATGGTTTCACATGGTTATCAGTAATTTCTTAATCCTAAATATTTTGTCGTATTGAATTCAAATTCCACTGTATTCAAACCCAGATCCCCATAACATTAGCTGACTTTCTGGATTAATAATGTAGTGATAATGCCACAAGGCCATCAATTGTTCAATTATATATTGTCCTATAATATCTTTTCTGGGGAGGCAGCCTCGTCAATATCCTCTTCCCCAGAATACTATGTACAAAACAACAAATGCTCACCTTTTCACTCTGCAGACACCAAGACTAAACAATTCGCCATTCTCCAGGGAATATGTCAAGACCCATCTGTTGGATTGCCAAGTAAAATTGATTCATACTGTGCCACTCGAGCATTAGCAAAGAAGTAATCTTCAGTAACCATATCATCAGGAATGGTTTCCAGCATCTGCAGTCATTGTTTTTACCCCTTTTATATCATCAGGAATAAGATGCTCTAGATTAGATTAACAAACATGTGAAAAATATTCCATGTTACCATGTACCTTCTAATCAAATGACTAAACCTCAAAAATGACATCGCCATTCATTGCTCAGTATGCAGCAACCTTACATTACTCAAATTGAGCAACTTTGGGTTCATGCCAAATGCAGCTGACATGGCAAAATTTAGGTCTTATATATTTCTTGCAATAAATATCAATTCCTTGCAACTAACCTCATATGCCCAATGCAATTTAGTGCTATTCAAGACCACATCAGTACTTTTTCTGGTTAAACCTGACTAACAATTTCCCTTAGTTACTGCTTTAGCCAATTACCTGTGAATCTGAAAGCGTAGATAAGCAATTATTCCTTGGCTATGCTGTGGAAATGGACATTTGTCTACAATTAGGTTTGAGGAGCAGATAGTGGCCCAGGTTTTGCAATAGGAATGATGGATTAACTGGCAGTTTCACTGACACTACTCTTTTGAAACTGACAGCAACTTGGCAAGAACATCTATGTTCAAGAAATTCCAAAGTCAAAACAGGGATTCAATTTTTTTCCATGGGTTGTGATTTTGAAATCCCTCTGTCAAAAGATCATAATTGCATAGGAATCATTAAACTGACAAAATAAAAACTGTCCTTTTAGACTGTGCATCTGAATGTAATGATTTGGAGGTCCTGGTTTTGGACTGGGATGGACAAAGTTAAAAATCACACAACACCAGGTTATAGTCCAACACGTTTAGTTGGAAGCACTAGCTTTAGGGTGCTGCTCCTTCATCAGGTGGTTGTCCACCTAATGAAGGAGCGGTGCTCTCAAAGCTAGGCTTTCCAAAGAAATCTGTTGGACTATAACCTGGTGTTGTGTGATTTTTAACTTCATCTGAATGCAAAAAATGTTTGAACAAGTTGCACATTCTTGAATGAGATGTAACTGAGTTTTTAACAGTGCACTGTTACTGAAAAATTTCCTTTGCACACTAATTTTAGATTTGTGGAATATCAAAGTTTTCCATTATTTTCAAAACAATTCACATTTAAATTATTTTAATTTTTTAAGTGATATTTCAGGTCCAATCATGTGTATCCCATGATGATCCAATTTATATATCTAATCATTTATTTCACGCTGGTACATTTTAATTGCAAGTGAGAAACTCACTGTGTGTTACAGCTTTGTTTGCTATCTGTGAGAATACTTCCCTTTGATTGGCTGCCTATCTTGCCTAGTGACAAGATTGTGGATGGGCATTAGAGATGTTCTTTAATTGGCACAAGACAAAGAACAATATATCTTGGTGATCAGTTTTCTTCGAGATCAGTGGCAAGCACTATCACCTTCCAATTAATCATGAAATCTAGGCCAATAAATGATCTCTTGATCAGTACATTTTTGTATCAAAGAATGACATGTTTGAGTCTTGAATGTAAATTTATTAACCTTCAGATTTTTTACTTTCATTTGGCACACATATTGTGGTTATGTTGTTCCCAATCGAATACTATATTCTCATAAATTGATCCCAACATTGATCTACGATGTAGCAGCAGGAAGAGACAATGAAATAAAAGATGTTCTTAGAGGACCAGCAATGGTCAAATTAAATCAACTGGGCTCCGTTTGATTTTTTAAGGGTTAAATTAAAATTTAAATAGCAAAGGAGAAATGGATTTTCGGAAGGATGCTAGAACTTTGAGAGAGGAAGATACTTGTGTAGCATGCTTGTGGTGAGATCAGCTACACCTACTTTAAACATCCCATGGGCTGCAGACAGCTACTAGTGTGACCTGCACAGTGTTCCTCATTGATATTTTTTAAGCATAATGTGCTGATAATTACACATGATGCTCTTTGCCCCAATAAATCAAGCAAGTCTGCCTTGTGCCACGAGAAATGGAGCTATGTGAACAGGTTTCTCCAGTTTAATGTTTAAATCAGATTGCCAAAAAGTACTGTTAAATGTATATATTTGCATGTTGCTGTTTAATTTATGATTACAATTCCTTTATCACTGGAATATTAAGGTGCATAACTTATAAGTTGAAAACTGAAACTAATTTGATGCATTGGGTAGTCTCACTCTCTTATAGCAAACATCAATGTAAATATTATGAACTGCTCAGATTATGCTTATGTTATTAAACAAAGATTAAGTATTAGAAAGACCACAATTGTACTCTGGCTATACATAACCTATTTCACCATATGTGAGGATAAGCATGTCAAATGGGGAATTTTCTTAGAGCTTTGGGGTGAATCCACACTGATCAGTGTTATCACTTTCATAAAGTTGCGTACTTGAACCTTGAAGTAGTGGGGAATGGTTGTTCTTCATGTGGATCTGAACTTGGGTGCAATGCAAAACTTGAAGCTGACACACAAATTCATGAGAGAAAGTGAGCGCTGCAGATGATGGAGATCAGAGTCGATGAGTGTGATGCTGGAAAAGCACAGCCAGTTAGGCAGCATCCAAGCAGCAGGATGCCTACCTTGAAGAAGTTCTTCTCCTCCCTTTTCAAGACTTCCTGCTCCTCAGATGCTGCCTGACTGGCTGTGCTTTTCCAGCACCACACACTTCAACTCTGATCTCCAGCATTGGCAGTGCTGACTTTATCCCATATGATTATAATCTTACTGTGAGGCCTCTTCCAAGGACTTGAAGAAGTTCTCCTTCTCCCTGTACAAGTCTATCTATCACATTCTCAACTACCTTCCCCTCAGCACACATACCCCCCATTTATCTTTCAGCCCCCTTGGGCCACCCCATCATTCCTGATGAGGAGCTTATGCTCGAAACATCAATTTTCCTGCTCCTCGGATGCTGCCTGACCATCTGTGCTTTTCCAGCACCACACTCTTTGAAACAAGCTCATGAACAGTGAAATGAGTGGTACTTCAAGAGGATGTACATAACTTGGTGATGTGACAGATTAGATTTACTGTGATACATTTCAGCAAAAGGGAAAGCAATATAAGCTAAAGGATTGAATTCCAACGGGAGATCAGGGACAGAGTCACTTGAAGATATTAGTACATAAACTAATGAAAGTGGTGCGGCAGGTTGAGGAAGTGGTGAAAGATGCATAAGGATTCTTGGTCTTATAACTAGAGTAAAAGAGCACAGTCATTCTATAAAACCCTCTATAAAACAAAGACTTGGCCACAGCTGGGATATTCTGCATAATTCTGGGAAGCAAACTTCAGAACAATGTCAAAACTTTAGAGAAGGTGCAGAAAAGAATTACTCGAATTGTTTTAAGAATAAGTTCATTAATTACATGGATAGATCATCGAAGCTGGGGTTGTTCCCCTCAGGGCAGAGATGCTTGAGAGGATATTTGATAGTGTTTGAGGGATCTCAAAGTAGATATCCTTATTTATTCTTGGGGTACACGCATCTCTACCAAGGCCAGCCTTCATCAGCTATCCCTAATTGTTCTTGAGCAGATGATAATGAAGTGTAACAACTGTGCAACTATATCATTTCAGATGGCAGTTAATAGTCAACTACATTGATGCAGGTCTGGAGTCACACATAGGCCAGACCAGGTAAGGATGGCAGATTTCTTCCCCCAAAGAACATTAATGAGCCAGATGGACTTCTACTGAGAACCCAATATATTCATAGTGACTATAATTTCATCCCAGTTTTTTCTTAAGTTAAAGTCTTGAACATGAATTCTGCCAGCTACCATGGTCTCCAGACTAGATTGCTAGTCCACTATCAACACTTCTGTGTTATCCTTAGCAAGATGCTGTTGGGATTAGCAGGAGCTAGAACCAGAGGTTACAGACACAAGGGGATTGGCAAGAAAATAGCGAAAGACAGCATGAGGGTAAACCGTTTAATACAGTGAGTAGTTAAAATTTGGAATGCATTACCTGAAAGAATGGTGGAAACAGATTTAATCACAGCTTTTAAAATCATAAATACTTGAAGTAGACAGTTTGCAGGATGACAGGGGAAGTTTGGGGGAGTGAGACAAGTTGAGTTGCTCTTGCAGACAGCTGGTACAGACTCATTGGTAGAGATGACAGCCTCCTGTGTTATAACTGTTCTAATATTCTATGATCCTTTGAAGAATGCCTTGCTTGGCAAATTTGCTTTTATTGCTGTATGGGAAAATATTTGCTCAACATGAGACATTAGATTTGTGATTTCATTGCTTCACTTAGACACAAAGAAATTCTTAATCACTGCTAGTAATTTAAGCACATTTAATAATAAATAATGTAGCTTTAATAAAATATTTATAAGTAAGTAAATCCCTAACCTAACAGCCTTTTTTAAAAATCTGATAGTTAATGGATCCTCATTAAAATCTAATATTCAAATGTTCCATATCTTGAATCTAAACTATTCCTCTTTTTGTGTGAACTGTTCTATTGGTAACTCAAGGGAGATGATTGAGATTCATTGCATTGCATTACATTACCAGTAGATTGACCGTACAGTGAACATATATTTGACAATAAAATTGAAGGGAAAATGCATGCAGTATTTAGAATTTCAAATATTCTAAGAAAACATTTCAAATGGGGATGCATACTTATCAGAGTGTAAACAAAAAGATGGATAAAGGGTTGAATAGTGATTATGCTGCAGGAATACTAAGGTTCAACTCTGGAATAAAAGACCTTCAGTTAATTATGATACTAACAATTATTTCCTTATTTCCCACCACAGCAGAGAACTTTGCGCTTTTATCTATTGCATAGACATAAAAAGGAACTTACATTCATATCATAATTTTTCCATCTAAAGCACTTTGCAACCAATGAAATCTGGTATTGAAATCTAACAGGCTTTTGAGAACTAAGAAACATACTAGCCACTTTGTAACCAGCAAGGTCGCAAAACGACAGTGAAATAAATAACCAGATTAGGTGTTGCTTAAGAAATATAGAAACTTCTCATATGGCTAAGAAGTTATATGTCTTGGTCAATGCAGTATTGAATCATATTTATTACGTATTGAATCATATTTATTACATATTAAACCTGTGAGTGAGTCAAAACATCCCATTCCAGAATATAATGAATAATCAGTTTTGAAATGCAGTCAATACGCAGTGGTTTAATGAACAATCCCATTAATCCATAGGCAATTCCCACCCATTGGGAATCAGGAAAGGAATGGGGGAGCACCATAGTCAGGGATACCACAAACTGGAAAGTGTAGAGATGAGAAGATCCTGCTGATAATCATTATAGTTTTCTTCTGCTGCCTCCGGCCTGTAAACCAGCCAGATTAACAGCCTGGCTGGCTGCCAGCTGGACAAGTGAGCAGAAGAAGGCTGCAGTTGGGAGTAAATGTAGGCAGTGCCTGGCAATCAGCGATGGGGATGGTGGGTGGGTGAAACCAAGCTCAACAACTGGGAGGATGGAACTGGTTGGGGAGTGGGGGGTTGCTGATCATGACAGCAAGGAGAAGCTACATTCGGGAAAAGAGAAAATCAAAGACTTCTTTGATCAGCCAAGAGGAGTACTTCCTTCCCAGTGGCTCTAAACTGTCCTAACCTGTCAGAAATGGTGTCTATAACCTGCCTGTCAGGTTTCCTGAGCCCTGAGAAATCAGCATGTCAGCAATCACCACAATTTAAATCAGGTTTCAAACTACTGTGAAAGCCTGACTTAAATATGATATAAAGGCGTTTCTCCAAGCAGTGACACATGCACACTACACAACACGCCATTAGTAAATGGCATGTTCATAATGATTTGAAGATGCACTCCCCAATTATTAATATTTAAGTCCTCTCCAAACTCTCTCCCATATACTATGGGAATTTTAATATCAAAGCCATTTTAAACCAGTCTGATTTTACCTGTTGCAACAGGCATTGGTCACATGGTAGGGTTTTTTTTTTCTTTTAATATTACATATCACATAACGCTGGCAGTCAACCAGCAGTAGCTTAATTGATAATTAATATCAAAATAACTGATGATATTCTGTTAGGTTCTGGACATTAAGTATAGCAATCTAAGCTTGTATTTGCCAGTAAGCTTGATTAATATAGGCAAGCAAACAAAGTACATTTTCAAGATCACGAGTAAAATGCAAACTTTTCATTAAAAAGTTTGTTCCCTGATTATTTGTCTGGAATTCCTTAAACCTGAGCCCCATATTTCCAATCTCTACCTTAGAATCAGTCATTTTTAAAAACTTCTTTCCTGGTTGCCAATGCCAATTGAATGGCTCACCAGGTCATTTCAGAGGGCAATTATGAGTCAACCCCATTACTGTGGATCTGGAATCATTTTAAGGCAGGACTAAGGAAGGATGGCTGATATCATTCCCCATAGAGGATTAGTAAACCAGATGGGTTTTATGATAATGAATGATTATTTCATGGGCACCATAAATGAAATTTGCTTTCAATTCCAGATTTTATTAAGTAAATTTAAGTTCCACCACTTAGCACTGTGGGATTTGAAGCTGTGTCTTCAGAGCTGGCTCTCTGCGAGAACAACATAACTAGCTTCAATTGTTTACCTTTTCCTGCGGGTATATGAACCGTTTTCTTCATTCAGGTAATTTTCCACTTCTCTTCTGAGGTCTGGATTGAACCTGTCTAGCAGTGAATTTCTGACCAGAACCCTACCCTGTATTGAAAAGGTCTTCACATCACCGTTACTTCTTTTGCTAATCATTATATCCCAGCATCCTCTAGTTCTCAATCTTTCCAGCAACAGGAATTGCTTTTCCCTCAATACTCCATCTAGACTCCTTGTGATTTTGAATACCTTTTTCAAATCTTCTGTTAATGTTCTCTTCTCCAAGGGGAACAATGCCAGTTTCTCAACTCTATCCTTGCAATTGAAACTCCTTATCCCTGGAAATATTCTCATGTACTTTTTTTTGCACCCTCTGTGTAATGCCTTCACATGCAATCAAGGGCAAGTCAACACAGAGGATTTCCTTGCAGAAGCAACTTTGCAGGCTGCTGTCACCACACCTTAGTTGCTATAAATCAGATTTTCTTATGAATGCTCATGCATTTAAAGCATTGAATCTGCTCTACATCGTCACTGTGACATGCCCAAATATGCCCCTCCTTATATTGCTAGTTACTGCATCTAAACTACCATAGATTACATTCCTTCATTATATTACCCAAAACAGCTCCAAAAAGCTGAACTGAAGTGAAATGAAATGGTAATATTCTAAAAGTGGTGTGTATGCAGCGAATAGGCTTCCTTTTGCTGTGTAACAGGCATTGATCAGTCCTTCTAAATTAAACGTAATGATTAGAATTCTGATTATTGTTTCAAAAAAACCTTCTGTGGTATGACATCATCCATTTTAAGTCATCAGCTTGACAAAGTACGAAACAGACAACCTTTCACACTCTTAATGGTCAGCAGTTTCCTTTGTGGCAAAGATGTCAATTCATTTCATGCTTTGCTATCTATGGATTCAAATTCCTCACCAAAAGATGACACCTGATATTTCACAATTTTAAAGTTTAGATAATGATGTGCTCACATTAATACTTTTAAAAAGAACAAAAAGATGTTGTCCTATTTCTATTGGTATTTTGGCATGTGAAGCTTGTAGTAGCACCAAACAGATGCTCACACATCAACAGCCAATTTAATCCTCCTCATACAGTTATAGTGTCATAGAGATGTACAGTATTGACACAGACCCTCATCCCACAAGCTCATCCATACCAACCAGGTATCCTAAATTAATCCAGTTCTACCTGCTAGCATTTGGCCCATATCCCTCTAAACCTCTTCATATAGCCATCCAGATGCCTTTTAAATGTTGTATTTGTACCAACCTCCACCACTTCCTTTGGCAGTTCATTCCATACACACACCACCTTCTGTGTGAAAATGTTGCCCCTTAAGTCTCTCTTAAATTTTTTCCCTCCTACCTTAAAGCTATGCCCTCTAGTTTTGGACTTCCTTACCCTGGGGAAAAGACTTTGATTATTCACTCTATTCATTCCTGTCGTGAATTTATAAACTTCTAAAAGGTCACCCCTCACACTCCTACGCTCCAGGTAAAATAACCCCAGCCTATTCAACATCTCCCTATACCTCAAACCCTCCAACCCTAGCAAACTTGTAAATCTTTTCTGAACACTAAGTTTCACAACATAATTCGGAGATGCCGGTGTTGGACTGGGGTGTACAAAGTTAAAAATCACACAACACCAGGTTATAGTCCGACAGGTTTAATTGGAAGCACAATAGCTTTCGGAGTGACACTCCTTCATCAGGTGATTTTGGAGGGCTCGATCGTAACACAGAATTTATAGCAAAAATTTGCAGTATGATGTAACTGATATTATACATTGAAGAATTGATTGTCTGTTAAGCCTTTCATCTGTTAGAATACAGTGATAGTTTCACTTCTTTCATGTGTAAATCACAAAACCCTTTTTTTTAAAGTTGCATTCTCGGGTTAGCTGTTAACAATGGTGATAGCTAGACAATATGTTGAAGGTGTTAGCCCCCTGTGTTCTCTGTCTATGACCTGATGTTTAGATAGATTCCAATCCATGGGCGGCACAGTGGCACAGTGGTTAGTACTGCTGCCTCACAGCGCCAGAGACCTGGGTTCAATTCCCGCCTCAGGCGACTGACTGTGTGGAGTTTGCACATTCTCCCCATGTCTGTGTGGGTTTCCTCTGGGTGCTCCGGTTTCCTCCCACAGGCTAAAGATGTGCAGGTCAGGTGAATTGGCTATGCTAAATTGCCTGTAGTGTTAGGTAAGGGGTAGATGTAGGGGGTGGGTGGGTTGCGCTTCGGCGGGGCGGTGTGGACTTGTTGGGTCGAAGGGCCTGTTTCCACACTGTAAGTAGTCTAATCTAATCAAATCAATCTAAAAAGTGAGATAACAGAGTTTTACATAAATTCATGCAGTTTCTGAGCTCAGAGTTCTACATGAATGTATGTGGTTTTTGAGCAAAGTGCAATGTAACTCTGAAAGTACCAAAAAAATTCACCACACAAAATATATGTGTGCATGTGGGTCTTTGTCTGTGTGTGTGTGTGTGTGTGTGTCTGTCTGTCTGGGGTGGGGGTTGTAAGTGTGAGAAAGTATGCGTGTGTGTATGTGTGTAGTGAGTGCAGAGTGTCTTAAGTCTGTGAGGGGGTGCGTGTGTGGGAGTCTGTGTGTCGAGAAGGGTGTGTGTGGGTGTCTGTGTGCGCGTCTGTGTGTATCTGTGTCTGTGTGTATGTGAGAGTGTGTGTGTGTAGGAATATCTGTGTGTGTGTGTGTGTGTGTGTGTGTAGTGCAATGGTGATCACCTGTAATGTGACATGAACCCAAGGTTGAGGCCCCGTTTTACACATGAAAGAAGTGAAACTATCACTGTATTCTAACAGATGAAAGGCTTAACAGACAATCAATTCTTCAATGTATAATTTCAGTTACATCACACTGTAAATTTTTGCTATAAATTCTGTGTTACGATCGAGCCCTCCACAATCACCTGATGAAGGAGCGTTGCTCCGAAAGCTAGTGTGCTTCCAATTAAACCTGTTGGACTATAACCTGGTGTTAACTTTTCACAACATAGAGTCACAGAATCATAGAGATGTACAGCAAGGAAAGAGACCCTTCGGTCCAACCCATCCATGCCGACCAGATATCCCAACCCAATCTAGTCCCACCTGCCAGCACCCAGCCCATATCCCTCCAAACCCTTCCTATTCATATACACATCCAAATGCCTCTTAAATGTTGCAATTGTACCAGCCTCCACCACTTCCTCTGGCAGCTCATTCCATACATGTACCACCTTCTGTGTGAAAACATTGCCCCTTAGCTCTCTTTTATATCTTTCCCCTCTCACCCTAAACCTATGTACTCTAGTTCTAGACTCCCTGACCCCAGGGAAAAGACTTTGTCTCTTTATCCTATCCATGCCCCTCATGATTTTGGATACCTCTATAAGGTCACCCCTCAGCCTTCAACGCTCCAGGGAAAACAGCCCCAGCCTGTTCAGCCTCTCCCTATAGCTCAAATCCTCCAACCCTGGCAACATCCTTGTAAGCCTTTTCTGAACTTTTTCAAGTTTCACAACATCTTTCCAATAGGAAGGAGACCAGAATTGCACGCAATATTCCAACAGTGGCCTAACCAATGTCCTGTACAGCCGCAACATGACCTCCCAACTCCTGTACTCAATACTCTGACCAATAAAAGAAAGCATACCAAACGCCGTCTTCACTACCTATCTACTTTCAACTCCACTTTCATGGAGCTATGAACCTGCACTCCAAGGTCTCTTTGTTCAGCAACACTCCCTAGGACCTTAACATTAAGTGTATAAATCCTGCTAAGATTTGCTTTCCCAAAATGCAGCACCTCGCATTTATCTGAATTAAACTCCATCTACCACTTCTCAGCCCACTGGCCCATCTGGTCAAGATCCTGTTGTAATCTGAGGTAACCTTCTTCACTGTCCACTACACCTCCAATTTTGCTGTCATCTGCAAACTTACTAACTGTACCTTTTATGTTCACACCCAAATCATTTATGTAAATGACAAAAAGTAGAGGACCCAGCACCGATCCTTGTGGCACTCCACTGGTCACAGGCCTCCAGTCAGAAAAACAACCCTCCACCACTACCCTCTGTATTCTACCTTTGAGCCAGTTCTGTATCCAAATGGCTAGTTCTCCCTGTATTCTGTGAGATCTAACCTTGCTAACCAGTCTCCTATGGGGAACCTTATCGAATGCCTTACTGAAGACCATATAGATCACATCTACCGCTTTGCCCTCATCAAGCATCTTTGTTACTTCTTCAAAAAACTCAATCAAATTTGTGAGACATGATTTCCAACACACAAAACCATGTTGACTATCCTTAATCAGTCCTTGCCTTTATGTGTTTCAAAACATCCAGCACTTCCTCCTCTGTAATATGGACATTTTGCAAGGTGTCACCATCTATTTCCCTACATTCTATATCTTCCATATCCTTTTCCACAGTAAATACTGATCTTTCCTATAGCAGGGAGACCAGACTTGAATGCAATATTCCAATAGCAGCCAAACCAATGTGCTGTACAGCTGCAACATGGCATCCTAACTCTTATACTGAATGCACTGACCAATAAAGGCAAGTGTACCAAATGCCTTCTTCACTACCCTGTCTACCTGTGACTCCATCTTCAAGGAGCTATGAACCTGCACCCACAGGTTCATTGTTTGGCAACTCTCCCCAGGACCCTACCATTAAACATATAAGTCCTGCCCTGATTTGCCTTTCCAAAATGCAATACTTCACAGTTATCAAAATTAAACTCCATCTGCCCCTCCTTGGCCCATCTGCCTATCTGATCAAGGTCACTTTGTACTCAGAGTTAACCTTCTTCTCTGTCCACTACACCTCCAATTTTGGTGTCACCTGCAAACCTACTAACCATAATTCCTATATTCACATCCAAATCATTTATCTAAATGACAAAAGCAGTGCACCCAGCACCAATCCTGCAGTACACCACTGGGCACTGGCTTGCAGTCCGAAAAGCAATCGTCCACCACCATCCGCTGTCTCCTACCTTTGAGCCAGTTTTGTATCCCAATGGCTAGTTCTCCCTGTATTCCAAGTGATCCAAACTTGCTAACATGCAGAACCTTGTTGAAGGTCTTACTGAAATCCATATAGACAACGTCCACTGGTCTGCCTTCAATCTTATTTGTCACTTCTTCAAAAACCTCAATCAAGTTAGTGAGACACGATCTCCCATGCACAGAGCTATGTTTGCTATGCCTAAGTCCTTGCCTTTGCAAATACATGTAAATCTTGTACTTCAGAATCCCCTGCAACAATTAACCCATCACTGATGTCAGGCTCACTGGTCTATAGTTTCCTGTTAACATGAGTTAACACTTGCTTGGTTCCAGTGTTCTGAAGAAACCTCCATGCCAGGCCCAGATATTTTGTTCAGGATCAGAAACCCTATGTTCATCCTAATTGGATGGAATCATTGACACGTCTTTAAATTAGCTCTTGCCCTGATTTTCCTGGCCAGGAACCTTCTATTTCAAAGCACCTTACAAAAATTCAGAAACTGGCGCAGAATTTATTAATGCTAAAGCTAATGACACTACGTAATTGTGCCAGATAAGTGTGAGCATAGCCTGTCAGGAAGAGTGCAGGGGACAGGGTGCCACCAAGTGGGTGAGGGGTGAGGGTGTCAAATAGATGGATGGGTACATGGGATAGGTTAAGGGTACGGGTCGGGGGAGAATGGTGTTGGGTCCAGGGTGAGATTCTGTTGGTGATAGGGGACATGTTGGGTCAGGGTTGTTGGGTCCAAAGGGATTGATGGGGAGCTGGGGCATTTGGAAGATGGATGTTCGGTCCAACAGAGTCAGGTCAGTGTCAGAATTGAAGATTTGGTGGGGCATTGGGAATTATCAGGTCTCACAGGGTCAGGAGGTCGTAATCAGATGACTAACTTTTAATAGTTACAGATATTGTAAGTTTTAATCCCTTAACCTTTCATGGCTAACTACTAAATTAAGTGAATCAGGAGCTTCCAAATTCTTTAACTCTCCCTTAAACTTTGGGACATTTTTGGAAGGTTTGAGATGCCGGATAATTGCTCTCAGGGAATTCCCTGTGCAATTCCTGCAGAGTTACCTGAGTCAGAATTTCCAATTGTTCCCAATGGTAACTCCAGTCCAGATGCTGTCCATGACTGTCTCTCTCTTGGAATGTCTCTGCCATTGTCTATCCTCAGAGATCTGGGTGCCTAAACTGCACCACCATTTGAGGCAAAATTAAGCATGCCTCGAAGCAAAGATATTTTTATTTGTGGGAGAAAGTGAGGACTGCGGATGCTGGAGATCACTGTCGAGAGTGTAGTGCTGGAAAAGCACAGTAGGTCAGGCAGCATCTGAGGAGCAGGAGAATTGGTGTTTTGGGCATAAGCTCTTCTTCAGAAATTTGTAAAAACTGAAAGAACTGCATCTACTGTAAATCAGAAACAAAACCAGAAATTGCTGGAAAAGCTCAGCAGGTCTGGCAGCACCTGTGAGGCAAAATCAGAATTAACATTTCGGGTGTGGTCACCCTTCCTTATTTGTCCCTGGGTCAGACAATGCATGTCCTGACAATCGTATGGATCCAACTTTCAACAGCAGTTTATACCCTTAGAGGCAGTTGTTGCTGTGGAGGATCCTCTGAGAGCCACAGAATGACCATGAAAGAGGATCTGCTCTGGGATCACAAGGGAACACTGGCAGTGCTCACCTAGCAGTCTCCACACACATCGGCAGTGTCACCCAACACTAGTAATACAGCTGCACAGACAGGAGCCGGTCGCTATTGACCACATTGTTAATATAATTGGGCACAACAGTACTACTCTGACTTCCATCACTGGTATTATCCAGTGGCAGCAGTGAAATATCAGGCTTCCGTCCCTTGTGTTCACCAGCCTTCCAACCTCTCAGTCTGTTGACAAAGGGTCGTAAAATTCAACTCTATCTTGGTTAAGCACAGGAAAATTGTTTAAGTGGTTTTTCAGTTTTAATTCCTTTATTGTTGAAGTTCTCTGTTGCATAAAGCATGGCATTTATCATCTTGGTGCAGTTATGAAGAGGAATAAGGGGGTAAGCATATCTTTATTAATAGAACTCTCTGAATAAACTGAGTATCACAGATATGCTGCTGAAGGCAATATTGCGTTCATTCATTCATATGCAAATGTTACACTTTTCACATTCTTTGCAATAAAAGCACATTCATTTGAAATGCTTGTAGTATTGCTTATCCACTCATGGCTTAATCAACTACATTAGACAACCCCTCTACCATAACTTAAACTCAATTAAGGTTTTATACCAGGCTGCATCATTCTCATTTGGCCTCTAAAGGCTCTTTCATAAAATAAGACTATCCACTGGTGTCTGGTTTAACATGCTAATCTTAGAAAATACATTCATTTTTCTTTAGAATTCACTTTTTCAACATCTACATATTTTTCTATAGAAACTGGACAAAGGCATACGCTACGTAGCCAAGAGCTGCTCTACATCTGTGTCAGCTTCACTGATAACAGTCGTCTGCAGAAATGAACATCGTGCAATTTCTTTTATGGATAGTTGATTCACAGCAGTTTTGGAGCTGGACAGTAGATTACGATTCTACCTTGAGCATGTCTCTTCACATAATGTTGCTTCAGTTTTCCAAAAACACCAAATGAAATCTGAAGCCAGCTAGCTGTTTCACCTGTGTTTTGCTGACAGTTACAAAATGTCAGTGCTGAAGGCTTACACAGGTAAGACAGAAATTCTAATTTCACACACTTATGATGCTGAAGGGAGACAACAGGTCGAGAAATGGAGAAAGAAAGAGAGAGAAAAGGAGAGGCAGGCAATGGAGTGGGGGGACATGAGGTAGGAAAAGGGTTTCTAAGAAATATGTTTTGCCTTCAATTCTTCACAAAATGCCGTCTGCTGTGAATGGTGGCTCTTTATTCTACCCACCTTACCTACCAAATTAAAATAAGAGAATAAAGATCAGAAAGACAAACATATAAAAAGAGAATTTGCCAAAAAACATAATTCTCATCCATGTGGAGTCTTTTACATCATTGGGATATCGTGAAATACTTTGCAGCCAAGACCTCTTTCTGAAGTGTAGTCACTGTAGTAATGCAGAGAAACAGTAATCACAAGCAGTAATGAGATAGAAGACTGGGTCATTTGCATTCAATATGCAAACTGTTATATGTTCCAAAGGTTTGACACAACATCATTCCTTTTCTTTGATTATTGCCTATGTCTTGATTGGAGTAAAGCAATTATCTAATGCAAATAATTTCAATAATCAGTTCTAAAACAAAGCAATGCAGATGCTGGTAATTTAAAGCAAAAACAGAAAATGCTGAAAATACTCAGCAAGCTACACAGCATCTGTGGAGTAAGAAACAAACCTCAGGAAGATGGCTTGATGGAAGGTTTTTCTTTCATATTCAATATCATTGTGGGGTAATAACAGAAACATCACTTAATGAAAAATCTTAATATTCTTTAATATTTAACAACTTAATTTGTCTGCAATCCCACAAAAATAATAAAGTTTTTTTGCTTAATTGTACGACCCAATATTGAATTCTCAATTGTTATTTGCTGGTGAGGTTGGAATCATTATTTCAGTTGCAGAACATCAGTGTGTTTACCACTATTCATCTGTACCATCATAACTCAGAACATTGAATTGGAATCAAAGTATATGAGTTGAAAATGATCCAACAAGGATATCCTGTTCATGTCTTGCCTTTATGACTAACTTTATAAACCTTCCATCAAGCCATCAACCTGATGTTTGTTTCTCACTCCACAGATGCTGCGTAGCTTGCTGCATATTTTCAATATATTCTGTTTTTACTTTAGATTACCAGTGTCTGCATTGTTTTGTTTTGGAACTGATTATTGAAATATTTAATTGCTCATTTGCATTACCTAATTGCTTTACACCAACCAAGAAGTAGGCAATAATCAAATAAAAGAAATGATGTGTGATGAGCCTTTGGAAAGTATCACAGTTTGCATATTGAATGCAAATGACACAGTCATCAACGTTACTTTACACTTACTATTCTTTTATAGAGAGAAATTGTAAATGTAAATTGTGGGCAGCACGGTGGCTCAGTGGTTAGCACTACTGCCTCACAACACCAGGGAACCAAATTTGATTTCCGCCTCAGACAACTGTCTGTGTGAAATTTGCACATTATCCCAGTGTCTGTGTGGGTTTCATTCAGGTGCTCCGGTTTCCTCCCGCAATCCAAAGATGTGCAGGTTAAGTGAATTGGTCATGCTAAATTGCCCATCATGTTGGGTGGATTAGTCAGGGCTGAAAATGTGTTGCTGGAAAAGCGCAGCAGGTCAGGCAGCAGCCAAGGAGCAGGAGAATCGACGTTTCGGGCATGAGCCCTTCCTCATGCCTGAAACGTCGATTCTCCTGCTCCTTGGATGCTGCTGCGCTTTTCCAGCAACACATTTTCAGCTCTGATGTCCAGCATCTGCAGTCCTCACTTTCTCCTGGATTAGTCAGGGGTAAATATAAGGTAAGGGAATGGGTCTGGGTGGGTTACTCTTCAGAGGGTCAGTGTGGACTTGTTTCCATACTGTAGGGAATCTAGTCATTGTTGTATTTTGTATCTAGAACGGATAATAACCTAATGAGCATTATAAAATATCTCAGATCAAGGAAATTTTGAAGCAAATGTGAGAACCTGCAGCATTATAGGGAAGAGTGAAGTGACTCAAAAAGTAACTAATCAATCAGAAGCATAGCAATTACAAAAGGGTATTGTTGGAGTAGGAGAAATGTGAATAGTACAGTTCTATAGGAATCAATCGGGGATGAATAGTTTTCATTATTTACATAAATAATTCAAAAGAGAGAATTCCAAAAGAAAATTCATAAATGTCTTTGTGACCTAAAATAGTGTGTGATTACAAAAGTATGCTCCTGTTCAAATGGGCGAATGACTGACAGGGAATGGGTGGAATCCAAATATATGTAAAATGATACATATAGATAAGAAAATATTAGTTTTATATTACAAGATGAAGATAGAGCGGCCTTTGCTAATAGTACAGAGGACTATTTGAAAACAACAACAAAACAGAAAGTGTTGATAAACATGCCTCACAAACATTGAGACACGCCGAGTAAACTCGAATCTAAAACCAGCAGGAATGGAATCATCTTTCTTTTGTTTGAAAGGTGAAGTTTTTATGCTAAATCTAGTTTCAGCTGAAAACACCTCCAACTGGGCACTGATAAATAAGAAATGAAATAATATCTACTGATTCTTTCAAAAGGGAATCTAACTAATTAAGAAGCCAAGAATGAAAGAAACCTAACTTTAAAGGCAAATTTGTATTGGAATCCAGTTTCAGGTGAGCAAGTCTGTGCAGTACTCTTAAAGTTTCACATTTCAAGATGGGGGCCACCCTTCATAAGCTAGGTTTTGGTGACAGCACACGCGAGGTAAGTTTAAATTAATCCCTCCTTAGGCTAGCGACAGAAGTATTGACCCATATTTCCAAAAGCCTACAATATTTTCAGAATAAAGAAGCTTGAATTGTTTACACAATAAGGTGCTGCCAAAGGAAGCACTTTGAGTTGCAGTCTGCTAGACATATTCATATAAAGGAACCAGGAATCAGCACTCAATTGGAGAGTGAATTGGAGGATTGGCATTATAGTGTAGCAGCCATGTCAAAAAAAACCCACAGTCTGCATAAATGTTCCCTGTTGGAAACACAGATATAATACATGTTCTTTTTCTCTGAATTCATTTTGAGGATGTGGGTGTCATTGATACATAGGGCATTTATTGTCCATCCAAACTGTCATTAGAAAGTACTGCTGTAATCCTGAGAAATTAGAATCTAACAATATTGTTGGGTGGAGATTTCCAGGATTTTGGTCCAGGAACAATAAATAAAACAATAAAGAAACAATATCTCCACATAATAACAGAGTGTGGTTTGTAGAACTGCTTCCCATGCACTTGTTGCTCTTGTTTCTCGAGGAAGTCTGTCAATGAATCCTCATAACTTTGCATTCAGACATCTCACACACAGCACAACGATGGTGAAAAAGGTTAGTGGATGAGGTACTAATCAAATTTATAGATCTGTTCTAAATACTGTTGAGCTTCTGTTGTTGCAATTGCATCTACTCAAGCATGCAGAACATGTGCCATTGTACACCAGACTTGTGCCTTGTGTGTGGTAGAGAGCTAGGAATGAGTCACCCTCCAGTGAGTCTCGAGCCTCAAACTTGTTCTAGTAGCCACAGCATTTACGTGGATGATCTAGTTAAGTTCCTGATTAATGGCAATCCACATACATTAATGATGGGAACCAAGGCATCAGTAATGCCAATGAATGTCCTGGCAAGATAGACGGCTTCTATCTCCCTCCCTGACTGGAGATGCTGGTTATCGGGTACTGGTGTAGTGAAAATGTTACTTGCAATCAAACCTGGATTTTGTCCTGGGTCTTGCTGCGCGTGGGCATATATAATAACCATCTCATTCAGAATTAATAATACCCAGCCACTTTTAATGATCAACTTTGAGGTTCCCATTACTCTCAGAGAACCATTAAGTGTCAACCAGGACAACCTGAGACTGTTACACATAGAATAGAACAGATAAGAATGACAGGTTTCTTTCCTTAAAGAGCCTTGGTGATGATTGTGAAAACCAAATTCAGCCTGATAGCTGTAGGGTCACGTTTACTGATGAACATTACTTGATTTTCCAGGCTTTTAAACTAAATTCAAATTCTCAAACTGCAGTGGTTGATTGAACATATATTCTCTGGATTATATGTGCAGGCCTCCAGATCATGATTCCAATATGACAGCCATTAGACTATCATATTTCTACACGGTAAAAACATCTCACACAGACCATGAGAAGAGCTCATCTGGGAATAGCAATGGATGGGTCTTAGACTGCTTTCCAATGGACTAACAAGGCTGATGTGCTGAAGGATACATTCTAGCATTCTTTTTATTATGATTCAATGGGACTCTGGAGCAAGTCCATATTTTTCAAATGAGGAACAGATGGAACAGAGAGAAGTAAGTTGCTGTTAACTGTACCAGAATCAAATGATTTGATATGTTTTCTGCAAATAGCTCCACTTTATTTCTATTCGTGCACATATATGTTAATTTAGGAGGGGGAACATAACAGTTCCTGCCTACTTTTCATTCTCTGCCAAGTATAATTTATGCATTGACTAAATGAGCTGCACAAAGCACATCTGCAAACATTTAAATTTGTTCAGAACTGACATTTGTTATCAGTTAAAGTAGCCCTAGCATATTTATTAACAAAGTCTAAAATGCTTCACTATGAAGAGGATGCAAAGCTTTATGTGATTTCTAGATTTGTTTTAAAGCTTTGAGGAAAATTAGTGACAATAATACAAAATACTGTCCTGATGCTCTTCAGTCATTTTCAATATATTCAGAACTGAATATTGCTGGAAAAGACAAATTTTTGTCTTGTACTCATCAGGACAATTCACAAGAAATACCCATGTAAAGGAAAACAACATTTATATTGTATGAAAGGACAGTTTGCATGGTTGGCAATTGAACTCTACCATCGTTGTCTTTGTCAGTTAAATCTTTGGTGGTAGCTATAATGCCTTCATGTTAGTTTAAAACATTTCTGTAGTAACTGTACTTGCCTCAGTCACTAGCACTGTGCAGCTATTATTGAATCATATGCTATTTTATTAACATAGCTCTTTGTTGTCAATGCTGAGTTGGTTTTAATTACCCATAATAATTTGGAAAAATGGCTGAAGATTTGAAGGTCTGTAGCAAAGTAATTGTAAGGTTTTTTTCCAGATTGTTGGTCAATTTTTGCTCACTTTTGGGGCTGTCTCAATGCTTTGCCTAACTGGTTGTGAATTATGTATGGTCCCAACATATGGACTCATGCCTCAGGCTAGTGATTTGTTATCAATCAGATGCCGATATTATCACTGCATGTAAATGTTCTAAGAAAACATTGTTGCAATCAAACAGGCATCATATTCATATATTAAATGCCAAAAATTGCAATATTTCTTTTGGATATCACACCAACATTCTTTCTGAAACTCAACGGCAATTAGGTGTGTCTGTCAAATTTTAATGTTGTGTATTTTTTTAATGTTCAGCTTTCCCAAAAGGAACAGTGTCACTGGCAGAAAGGATGTATAATGTTCAACATTCATTGAATCCAGATATCTGTTCACATCACAATCAGAAGATAGGTTGGAAGGTAAAGTACTTGAATAATATTTCCATTCAATGATTTTCTGTCTTCAAGTTTTCTACTTGCATGAATCAGCAACTTGTGTTCAAATTCTTAACTTAGAATAATTCCCTTTTGAATCTTTAAAAACAATTGTTAATACAAGTTTTCTTATATGGTTTAATATCACTTAAATCATTCAAATGCTGCATTTTACATGTAGTTTTTTTGGTAAAAAGGAAGAGAATTACCAATAGGACAATAATAAAATGCACTGTAAATCAATTTCCCCTGTTTGATATCTTGATTTTTAAAAATCTTAGCAGTTATTTTTGTGACATGAAGCTTTACAATATGTTGATAAAAGCTACATTAGTAACTGAAGTAGCTGAAGCTCTTTCAACATTCATGTAAAAAATGTTAAGACAGAATCATTTTGTTTCAGAGTTGACAAACTGCCTTGATGTCTGATTTATTTACTGCACCAATTAACACCATATAGAACCATTGTCTGTTTTTTCAAGCCAGTCTCTTCCCACTTTATACACTGTCACTCCCTATTTTTACACTTATTGACGACCATGAGTGTTGGCATCTGAGTTGGTGAGCTGCCTTAGGACTCCACATGAGAGAGATAGCATGAGAAAATAGAACTGGACAGAAATTATGCAGATGGAGTCAAAGGAGGGAGAACAAAATAGAAATCAAATTTCTAGGATAGAAGAATAATAACCAGAAATAGTAAGCATCATAGGCAGGAGATGCCAGAGATAGAGATAAAATAAATAGTGCATGAGGAGATACCAAATCAGGAGAAAAAAATACATGTACATTGATAATGGAGCACTAAAAATGGATGGTCAGGAGCATAAAAGTGATGAAGAAAAGGAGTCAGATAATCTGTAGCAAAGAAAAAATGGAGAACAAGATGGTAAATATTTATGAATAATGAGAATAAATTTTATTTCAATAAGGAACAGACTAGAAATAAAAACCTTTTTAGAAACCTTATATCATTTCATCACAGAATCAAACACCGATTTAACCTCAACACCTTATCAGTAGTTACACATCATATACAATTGCCATATTGATCAGGAATATACAGGCTGCTGAATAATATATGTTTTGAAAATTTTTACATCCAAAAAGTATATTTCCAGGACACTTACCAGAGCCTTAGGGTGATGAATCATTATTCAAACGAAAGCATAAAATGTATTGAATATTTACACCAATTGTGTGTCATGCAAGCATGATAAAGTAGCTTGCTCATTTTTTCCAAAAAAGTTAACAAAGGAACATAAGAACTTAAGAAACAAAAGAAACATTAAGCTATTTGACACCTCAAGCCTGCTCACCATTCAATACAATTGTGGTTAATGTGATCATGGCCCCAAGTTAACTTCTCTGTTTGCTTCACATAACCCTTGACTCCAGCGTAGATCAGAGTTTTTCTAACTCAAATAATATAACTTAAATATAAGCAACACCCCAATCTCTATTGAAAGAAAGAATTCTAAAGAGATCCTTTTAAGAAAATCCCTCATTGTCTCCTTCTTAAACAACAGGCACCTTATTTTGAAACTGCCCATTAGATCAAGATTTCTATGCAATAAACATCCACTCTTGTCACGTACCTTCAGAATCTGTGTGATCGAATAAGATCGCCTTTCATCCTTCCAAAGTCCAATATGTACAAGTCCAACCTGCTCAACCTTCCTTCATAAGATAATATCTTAATCACAGGAATCAGTCTAATTAATCTTTGTTGAACAACCTCCAAAGCAAGTTTGTCCAGGTATAAATAAGGAGATCAAAGCTGTGTAAGTAGTCCAGGTATGGTGTCACCAGTGTCTTGAACAGATGTAGCAAGTCTTCCCCATATTTATATACAAATTGCATGGTAATAAAGGTTAACATTCCATATGTCTTCCCAACTAATTGTTGTATCTGCATGCTAAATTTTTGTGATTCATGTCAGAGCTCATCCAGAGCAATCTTTACTAATATTCTACCATCCTGAAGGCTCTGTCAGATTAAATAGTATTCTTCTGAAATGGTTAACTTCACATTTTCCCACATTATACTCCACTTGCTTTTTTTTTAATCCACTCACTTTATTCATCTATTTCCTCCTGCATATTATTTGTATCTTCTTCACAATTTGCTTTCTAACCCAATTTGGCACAACTGCAAATCTAGCTACAATAGATTGTCCCTTCATCCAAGTCCTTATTTTATAAATAGTTGAAGCCCCAGCACTAATGCCTGTGACAGGCCACTAGCTACATTTTGCCAACCTGAAATTGATCTATTAATCCCAACTCTTTTTTGCCTGTTAGATAGCCAATCCTCCATCCATGCGAATATATTGTCCAACACAATGAGGTTACATTGTTTATTAAGTTTTCATGTGGCACGTTTTGTAAATCCAAATGCATTTCATCTACTGGTACTTCTTTATCTAAATTGCTTACTATATCCTCGAAGGAGAGGATTCCTGATGAAGGGCTCCTGCCCGAAACATCGATTTTCCTGCTCCTCGGATGCTGCCTGGCCTGCTGTGCTTTTCCAGCACCACTCTAATCTTGACTCTGATCTCCAGCATCTGCAATCCTCACTTTCACCTATGTCCTCAAAGAACTCTAATAAATTTATAAAATACAATTCACATTCTTTAAAGACCATTTTTGATGCTGCTTTATAGTGTTATGATTTTCCAAATATTCTGCATTTTCTTTCTTAATAATGAATTCCAGCATTTTCCCAATGCCAAGCATTAAGCTATAATTTCCTGAATACTGTCTCTTCCATTTCTTAAACAGGTATGCTACATTTTTGGTTTTCCAATCCACTGTGACCTTTCCAGATCTTAGTGAATTTTGGAAGATTACAAAAACAAGGCATCCATTATCTCTGCAATCACTTCCCAGAAGGCCCTAAGATACAGGCCATCTCATTCAAGGAGCTCAGTACTCTTTAGTCTCACTTGTTTTCTTCATACTTTTTCTCTCATGATCATGTGATTGTTTTGAGTTCTTCCCTCCTTCTTATCCTTGATTTTCTATTATTCATTAGATGGTTTTAGTGTTTTCCACTATGAAGACAAATACATAATATTTGTTCAAATTTCTTTGCCATTAAGTGCATATTAAGTCTCCAGGCTCATCTTCTATGGCACTGATGTTTCCTATCACTTTTTTCTTCATATACTTTTAGAAGGTCTCATTTTTGATTTTTGCATTTCTTGCTAGTTTATCCTCAATCTTATTTCATTTTTGTTTTAGTCATACTTCGCTCATTTTTAAAATATTCACAACTTTCTAGCATACCACTAATCTTTATTTTGTGCATTGTATGCCTTTTCTGTAAGCTGATACCATCACTAACTCTTTTAGTTAGTGAGGGACAGTTCATTCTCCTTATAGTTTTTCCTCCTCAACAGAACATATCTTTGGGCGTTATGAAATATCTCCTTAAATGTCTGCCTCTGCTTATCTACTATTTTAACTTTTAATATATTCTCTGCTTACATTAAAATATTAATCCAATTTTATGGAAATATAAATAAAATACATCTGGAAACCATTCTGGGGTGAAAACTTTACATCCATCAAAAAACAGATAATCAGTATAGAAATAAATACAACTCGATAGCATAAAAGGATATTACATTTTGTGTCTTAGCAAATGGCTTCTTCAAGGTTGAATGTTCTACTGCTTGATCAATATGAAGCTACTTACAAATCACATGCATTGATCACTGTAATCATCCACAGGAATGTAGGGCAGTCACTAAAACCACATGCACTTAGTCTTAATTGCCCACATTAAAGCAATTATGTCTGCAAACTATCACTGTCTAACATTATGCTTATTATTAATACCATCTCTTTACTTATATTGACATAAACTGTATTTACTGGAAATCAATCAAACCCTGCTCTCTGCCACACATTCAAACTGCTGATGTTCTGAAATATTACCACAGTAATAGCAAAAATGTCTTCTTCCTCTGAATGTCAAAACATTTTTGGCAGTTGCAGTGATAACTCCGTTAACTGATAATGCATAAGCATTTTTATGAGCTTCTCCTATAACTCTTGCTTTCCATGATAATAGCACTACCAGAAACATATGACCTTTTAATGAACAGACTGTAAAATCATTTAAAATTTAGAGAACCATTTAGTAAATGAACTTGTCTGTATTCATTCTAAAAAGAATTATCCAAAACTTAGTAAGTGCTTCCTTTTGTCTATATGTGAGTGTGATTCCACACGGGACTAGACTTGTCGAACGTGGCTGAAAGCTACCAGCGATGCCATGTTTTTGATGTTCTGCATTCATTATAAACATCAACCACTCTCTATGTGGCAAACCATGACTGTCTTCTATACATTGTGACAAAATCTGCCTTAATCCCAATATCAGAGGAGTACCGCCCTATTGAATCAATGTACTTCTCACAGTTATCACCATTTTGATCTGTTAAATGGCTTTATTACATTACAAAAAAATGAATTAGAAGCAGGAGTTGGCCGTTTGGCTCCTCAAACATTTTCAACCATTTAATAAGAGAATTGCTGATCTGATTATGGCCTTGACTTCACATTCCTACTCCTGATAACATTTGACTGATAATTATTAAGAATCTATCTACCTCTGCCTTAAAAGTAATAAATGACCACCACTCTCTGGGGAAGAGAGTCTCACAACGCTGTGAAAGATTTTTAAAAGTTTCATTTCATTTTTAAACAAGAGATGACTGTTTTTTGAACTGTGTTTCTGAGTTCTCCAACGAAGATTGTTTAGAATTCAATTCAAAATTATGGAGTTTATGCTTCAATTATACAGAAATTTGATGAGATCACATCAGGAGTACACTAATGGTTTCTTTATTTAAGAAATAATTACATTAGATTACACTACATTACAGTGTGGAAACAGGCCCTTCGGCCCAACAAGTCCACACCAACCCGCCGAAGCGCAACCCACCCATACCCCTACATTTACCCCTTACCTAACACTATGGGCAATTTAGCATGGCCAATTCACCTGACCTACACATCTTTGGACTGTGGGAGGAAATCGGAGCACCCGGAGGAAACCCATGCAGACATGGGAGAACGTGCAAACTCCACACAGTCAGTCGCCTGAGGCGGGAATTGAACCCGGATCTCTGGCACTGTGAGGCAGCAGTGCTAACCACTGTGCCACCGTGCCGCCCTTTGTCAATAATGTCAATGCATTGAAAGCAGTTTAGGGAGATTTATTCAACTAATAAATGGAATGGGTGGGTTTTCGCATGAGAAAATGTTGTACATACTGGCTTGCATCCACTGGAGTTTAAACGGGTAAGAAGTGACTTAAGTGAAAATTGTAAGATCCTGAGAGTCTTGACAATGTGCATATGGAAAAGATATTTATTTTGCATGAAGCTAGAATTAGGGGTCATGATTTTAACATAAGGGGTGACTTATTTAAGACAGGATTAGGAAAAACATTTCACAGAGGGCTGTGTGTCTTTGGAACTCTGTTCCTCAACCAATAGTTGAAGCAGAATTTTTGAATTTTTTTCATGTAGAGACAGATAGTTGCTTGATAAGCATGGGGATGAAAGGTTATTGGGGGCAGGCAGAAATGTGGGATAATCAGATCAGTCAGGATCTTTTTGAATGACAGAGCATACTTGACTCCTAATTCATGTGCTCTTATGTTCAGCATCCACTCTGTCAAGTCCTCTCAGGATTTTAATGTCTCAAAAAGATCACCTCTGATTCTTCTAACTTCCAATGAATATAGGTCCAGCATGTCCAAGCTTTCTTTATACGATAACCATCATCTCATCCCGGGTATCAGCCAAGTGGACCTTCTCTGAACTGGTTCATTAACATACTTTCCTAAATAAAGAGATCAAACTTCACATATACTCGAGATGTGGTCATAATAAAACTCTGTATAGCCATAGCAAAACATCTTTACTTTTATATTCCATTCCACTTGCAATAAACAACAATATTCAATCTATCTTCTTAATCATTATTGTAATTATATATTAGCTTTACCTGATTCATGTACCAGGATATCCAGATCCCTCTGCACCTCAGAATTCTGCAATTTCTCCATATTTAAATCATGTGATGTTGTTCAATTCTTCCTGCTAAAGGACACACATTCTGATCTTCCTATGCTTTATGCCATTTGCTGTTTTTTTTTGCCCACTCACTAAGATGTCAGTGACAGCAGTCCAAGCTCGAATGTGGTGTTGTTGGGCAATGGAGCACTTGCTCCTGAAAGTACTTAGTTCTTAAGCATTTGCTCCTAAAAGTACGAAGCACTTAAGAACTTTTTTTATTGCTGACAGTATTCCTGGCAGGCAAATTGACAATATTTAAATGGTCCATGTAGCTAACAGTTTTGACAAATGCCACAGATCACAATGGTCAAATAGAAATATTGGATTGATGTTACTATCACTGGAGACTGGTTAGCTCTGATGGTTAGATAGCTCTTGTATGGTTTCAGAATGATGTCAAGAGTGTGGGTTTGATTTCCAAGTGAGTGGTAGACTTTGGACCTACCTCCTTGCCTGCTTGATGTTTGAACTGCCTAACAAATAATCTCTCTCTCTTTATTAGAGATAGATACTTAAGGTCCCTACGGACTGATTAAGCTAATTACCTGCATACCTACTACTGGTCTGTCCCCAGTCTGCTGGCAGTCACAGCACTGGACATTCAGATTTTTACATTGAGCCACAGCGGGAGCAGGTGGTAAAACAGTCTCTTCCAAATTTCCTGGTCAATAAAGTTCAGAGAGATAAACTAACAATTCAGTACAGGTAAATAGAATGGAGTTCCTTGTGCTTTGAAGGCAACACTCCAGGTGGCTACAGCAATGCTTGTTGGACAAACTGCACTAATACATGCTCATCAAACTTTTCATGCCATACAATTCATGCATCACAATTGAGTGTAGTTCTTCTTTACTTTAATGTGCTACTATTTATGCTAAGCTTCATGAGTCAGAGAAGCACTTATAATTTCTGAAATCTAAAGAACAGTTGCTTTTGATAAATGACATAAGATGTATATATGTCTTGTGAAAATAGTACACAAATCCTTTACACCGAAAAGAAGCTCTCATACTTCTCCCTTTATTTAAGCAATAAAAGCTGTTTTGTGATAGTTGAAGTGCAGCATAAGTGTGAATTTACTCAAAGTTCTTCCGTTGCAATTAAGTACCCTCACAGTCACACTGAAGTTTCGCTAGCAAATCGAATTGATCTGGAAACCTTCCTCTCTGTTTCCAATACATGACAGTTTCGAACATGAACTGCACATCTCAGACTGCAGTGTAATTGAAAAGTTTCTGCATTTTCAATTCAGCAGAAATAGGGGAAAGAATTAAACTAGAAAGAATCCAAAATAGTTATCATTCCCCCACTCCAAAGATTAATCACCCAATAGCAACATTTGAAAACAACTGAGCTGCTTGGCACATAAACATAATGGCATGATAGCATCACCATCAAGGGAATGTCTAATGGAGCTGATGTACTGGTGGAGAGAATTTAGTGAATATATCTGATTCCTACAGATGAAATATAAATGCACTCATGGTGTGTTCTAGGTCACACACAAAATAAGCAGCTATCACAATGATAGGAACAGTAAAAGCAAAGCTCAAGTAGTTTGTTAATTCATCTGATATACTGGAATACATTGTGTATGTTATTATCTGTAATGCAATGAATCAATTATTTCCAACCACCTTCAGTCTTTTTTTTAATCTATTTTTGCGAGCAGAAGTGTCATACCAGACTCAATGGTTGCTAGGTGCCATGAATTAATTAAATGATTGGGTTAAAAATTAAGTTATATCATCTAATCCAATACAAGGTGATCTTGGTATTTAGTTTATAGCCTTAAACAAACAAATTATCATAACTCCACATTATAGAATATGTGTAACATGTCTCCATTTCCAAAACTATGCTGCACAGTAAGTAACACATTAAGTTCTAATTACTATGAAATTGAAATGTACTTATTTAACTATTTTTGCCTTGCTGAAAATAAATAGTCGTGCTCGCAGAAAAAAATCAGTTTTTTTTATCCATTTGACATGTCATCTGTTGTCACTTTAATCAATATTTAATTTATCACTGTTGTGCCTTTTTTATTTTAAAGCAAAGAGTTTTTGTGTCAGTTTGTCTTGCACCTTATCCTATTACTTCATTTAACCACTTCAGTAGTCAAAGAGGCTGGGGGCCGAAAACTGAGCAGATATCTCCCTGCAGCACCTTTCCTCACATTTCTCATTTAACCTCCTATCAAATCATCCTTTGTCTCACTAGTCCCCTCATGTTGCCTCTGTTACATATAGAAATTTAACAGGTCAAATGGGTCAGAAAGAATATTAGAACTGTTGAACTGAGTTTTTAACATCTATGAATAGACCTATGCCATCATTTGTCATTACCTTAGATATCACATACTCTACTTAGACCAATTATACCAGACAAGCTTCCATTTAAAATAGAACATATTTATTTTTCTGATATTACTTTCTATATATTTTTTCTTTTGCTTTTATTTTTAAAATGTCCTTTTTTCTTTGAATCTTGCACTTTTCCTTTTTGAATTCTTTGTCTATAACTTTATCTTCTAAATTTTGTATATTTTCATTATATTATACCATTTTATATTATATGCAGCACTTGCCTTTTGAATCATACTGATGCCATAATTCAGCTGGAGTCTCTTGGTAGTTATTGCTCATATGCAGTGGACATCACAGCATCTTGTATTTTCTTTTGGCTTTAATTAGATTCTAATCTGACCTAACCAGCAAAGTGAATGGGGAGATTTAAAAAGGGACTTTAAAGTGATTTAAAGAGAAAGGGTCTGAGGAAAGTGGATTTGAACAGAGAATATTCAGATCAGCCACAAACATCTTCAATCAGTAGGAGGAAAGGGGTTATGACACATCGTGGAAAGGACTTGACAGGACAGAGCAGGGACAAAAGTGCTGAAAAAAATCAGTGAGCAGCAAGGAAGTAGACAATGAATTCAGAAGTAGAAACAGTTGTGAGTTCTGGCTCTGGAGCTAAGAATGGATGCAGGTGGTAAAATTACCCAGCGAGCTGGAGAAGTAGAGGTGAATTCAGAATTCAATAGAGAAGCCAAAAATTATAAAGGAAACGTAAAACTCAAGGGCATCTGGCATATGCCTATATATGTGTTATAATGTATTTTATCAATACTTGATTAATCCAATACCAAACTGCCACTCAGATGCTGAAAGTCATGTTTCTGGCTATTCTCTATATACAACAGACACTACACCAGGAGAACAAATCACACTCCTATTTGATGAGCACTAGGGCAATAAATTCATTAATCATCATTTTATGCCTCATCAAACCTTTTCCAAGCTGCTCCATGGGAGTTATACAAATTAGCCAGTGAAAAGCCAGTAATTTTAGTTTAGCTAGGTAAGTGCTTTTTGATTGCCTTCTTGAACAATGCTTCCCTTGACAAGCTAATAAATCAGTTCTTTCTAAACCAGAAGCGCAGCAAGTGTGAACAATAAGTTCACATAGTTTTGCCACTGATTTCAGCCGAAATAAAGACATAAGTGAATGGTCTAAGATCAAAGTCCCAAAGTTTATTGCAGAGTAAGGTTTTCTCCATCAAGGACAGCTAGTGAAGAGAAAGATTTTGTTTTATTATTAATGAACAGGGCAAAAAAGTCTGGTGACAAAAGGAACAACTGTATGTAGCTGAAATTGCAGCATTTGACCCCTGTGCTTTGTGGGCCACCATTCAGACTTATTGTCTTGCTATTTGTAAGGGTAGAAAACAGAAGCAATATTGCAACTGTTGTATTAGGTGCCCTGCTGTGGTCCTGAAATATCTCCATTCTCACGCAGTTGGACAGGTGAGGAGGGGTGGTTTCATACAGCTAGGAGATACTATTGTCAGTGTAACAAATTACCAGAGAAACTGGTAATAGAGATTGCATTTAATCTGCAGCCAATTGATTGCTTGACTGTCTCAGGTATTTGTGGTGTAGCACTTGATTTGTTGGGTGGTTTACGTTAACATGAACGAAACCTTGTGGGTGTGCTATCTTGTCTTTTTGAATTGCTGCCTTGACAGTTTCATCCTTTCTGTTAGGTTGTAAATCATCTCACTAATCAGCTTGCACCAAGCCAACATGCATACATTGGCACTCAGCCGGAGAATTTGTTTTGGAAGGCCTTTAGCAACAAAAACTGTGTTTATATCAATAACTGTCTGTTAATGGCTCATGCATATGGATGTAAACCACACAGAAAAAAACAAGTCAATAAAGTGATATAGGCTTTTTGGTAATAATTGCGTTTGTAGTTCATGCTTGATTACACACTATGAGGTGAAGTGATTGCTTGAAGCTGTGATCAAACAGCAAAAAAGTGCAAACTGATGAAAATTAAAGCAGCATTTTAATTCGTCAGGTATCACCAGTGCATCACCAAAGCAAAAACTGATCTCTCCATGGTCGTGTGGGATTTTCTGTTATTTCAGTAATGTTTAGCAGATATCCTCCACAAACCACCACCTGTTCCACTGAAGGGCATGTCAATGCGTCTCTCAAATTCTCCTACATGTAAAAAAAACTCTAGGCTTCCTTTCAACAAGTCTAGACCCAAGGTATTTTAAGTACAGTTTGTCTCTTTGCTTCTTCATTAACTTTCACTACACACATCACTGCATGCCTCTGAAAATAACTTGGCAAACTGGGAGCCGTTTATCTCTTTTATCTTGGGACCTGATCCAATTAAATAAGTGCACATTTACATTTGCATCCATCAAGCTTAAGCAAAGAGCCTATGGTTTGGTTTCAGTGAATAAAAAACCGAATTCTTTTAGGAAAGGGGATGTCTGGGAAAATTGTGCTATTTTACTACTAAATGAAAATGGTGACTTTTACCTCTAAAACCTCTGAAATTATACCTTGAAGCATGTGTCAAGAGAAGGTTAGAAAGCTGCATAACCTGATGTTGTGTGATTTTTAGCATAGTTATAAAATCACCAAAATTAAATGTGGTCCTTTATTTAAGCAATAGGCAGATCTGCTATCAAATCTTTTTCAGCACTGCAGAAGTGTGCAAGCATACACACTGTATATAAGATACACACAGATACATAACTTTTGGCTCTGCCATGGATTACTCTAGAGTTTGTCTTTGCAGCGTAAGTAAAACACATATATGCACAGGCAAGCACTAATTCCTCACTATAACTGTAGCTTAGCCCATGGGACAGTAAATGTTACTTATGGTTCCATTCCCTAACCAACTACGTGCAACAGACTTTCAACGATATCCCCTTTGCAATGTGACACGTTTTATGCAGCTCCCTTAACAACTTTATAGAAGGAATCTAGCTTGTGTATTTATACTCCATGTATAATCTTCAGGCACATTGGCTTGCTGATAGTTTATGAGACTCATAACTATTGTTGACACTATTTACAATGTTTGATTACTGCTCCCTTAAAAAGAATTGGCCCTTTTAGATTCATGTACAGCTAAACTATCGTTCCCCATGACAAATTAAAATGGAACCATTAAAATCAATGAGAGATAGATGAAGGAAATTACTAATAATTAATTGACACACAGGCAATCCACTTACTCTTGCCTTATCAAACTTAGTTCCTGGTTTCCTGCATGTAATTTTCTTTCCTTCACTGTCTGCATCTTTCTTTATCATGGCCAACTCACTATCAGAGTGTTTTCATTTTTCTCTAATCTCATTGATCGCAATTTGCCTCTCCATCATCCTATCTCTGCCCTGATGAATCTGTGCATCTATCCATCTCTAAGCTTGGCATTCTTCTTATAAAAGCTTTTGGTTTTCCCGTTATATTTTTGTGATTTTTGTTGCTTTTTCAAAAGCCACTCACTGATAAATGTTATCATATTTGTTGCTATTTCTTTAATGCTCTATCTCCCTCTTCTTTTTTTGTGAATTAAAATATTTAGATTATTTCATGTAAGATGCTCGTTAATGGGGGTTTACATATATATCGTTCTGTTCATCAGAACATATAATCAATAGTAAAGTTTTTCAATGTAAATATTCCAAGATCAGAAACAAAAATAGAAATTACTGGAAAAACTCAGCAATTCTGGCAGCATCTTGGAGAGAAAGTAGAGTTAACATTTCAGGTCCAATGACCCTTCTGAACCTTTTCAGAAGTATTCCAAGTTGTTGAATATAGTTTTGTAGCAAATTGTTATGTTTTTTTTAAGACTTCCATTATTACACAATTGTTTTCATTGCATTAATTCAATGGACAGAGCAGCACCTGCAAATAAGTTAAAAGGACCAAAGTTTGAAGATCATCTGATTTGATTATTACCAACATTGGAGCAGTGGAATCCTATTTGTCCTATATTCAACTCCAAGAGCAGGACCCAAGGTCAACTTCATCACAGAAGTAAGTGGGACTTTGATTGAGCTACCCCCTGATAAATATACTTAACATGACATGTTACATCTGTACTATCTTATAACTTGAATATATGTAAGACCTATATTATATTAAGGTGTTTCAAGGTACTTCATGGGAGTATTATCATACTATGTTTGACACAGAATACAAGTTCAGAACATTTGTCATAGTATTGGTCAAAGAAATAGGTCTAAGCAATGGCTGAAAAGAAATGGGCAGAAAAGTGGGCGGTCTAAGGAGGGAGATCCAGTGGTGTACTAGAGGCTAGAGGTGATAGATCAGAGATCTGAGTGCTGGAAGGAATTTACAGATATAGCAAATGAGTGAGGCCACGGAGGCATTTGAAAACAAGGGTAAGAACTTTAAGGTTGAGTTTTTGACCAACTGGTAGCCCAGGTTATTCAACAAGCACTGGAGTGATGGGTGAGTGAAATTCAGTGACAGGGAGGACATGGAAGCAAGTGTTATTTTTAAAATGTCCTTTAAATTCAAGTTGTAACATTTTTTACATGATGAGAATTATTTAAGTTAAAATATAAAGATAGTATTTTTGTCCTATTTAATCTAGTCCCAGGTGAAGACTGTATGAAGTAGTTGCCTTTCAAATTGCATAATCGCGCTTGCATCCACTATCAGCATCCTGTGCATTCATTTTTAATGTTAAAAAATATAAAGCGAACGTGTGAACTGATCACTTAATCAAGTGGTGACATTTCAAAGTTGGCTGATGAGGTTTTACCTTACCAAAGGGGGTGCCGCGTGGGTGAATGTGGTTGAGGTAATTTCACACCTACACCACATTAGGCCTCTGTACCAAACCGAAAGCAGTTCACTCTGACATAAAACCTATAATACAACCGATCTATAAATGCACATATCTCCCAAACAAGCCCTCCATAATCTATAATGTGGGATGCATTTACCGCTTTCAGTTGTGTGTTCCTGATATATCTATGAGCATTTACAATACTGTGTTGAGTTCTTTCTAGTGTGATCGACTGCGGTTAAATAGTGCGAGGAGCTTAACGTTAACTTGGGGGAGGGGGACATCGAGAGATCTTTTAATTTTTTTACCACGCTATGTTCATTGCCAGGATCTGACTGGATCAGCATTCTAAGGACTGTTGCAGAGTGTTATCAAACAGCTGCAAGTATCACAAGCGCACGTTTTCCCCCAGAGACTTCAGTTAGAACTGGCGAAACAAGGGACAGGTCTATTTGTCTTAGTTACTTTTTCGTTGGTTTTCAAACCTCCTTCCTTAAGAAATGTGGACTGTTGCTTCACTAACCTTGTCCGTTATCTATAATATTTTCTACTTTGGAGAGGTTTGTACACAGTTTTAAATCATATCGTGACAATCCACATCTAGGTCAGTTTACAATTTGATCATAAATATTTAAAGGCTTTTAACATGTAGAAGTGCAAAATCGTTAATAGTCCAACTCGGCTGGACTGTGCTATACTGTACAGGGTATAGAAATCTAGAGGACAATAAACCATCCGTCATTAGCAGGTTCATTTTCACTAAGGAGTATCATTAGGAAGTGATTTATGCTGAATATGCTCTAGCAGTTCTCAGCCCGAGTTTGTCTTTCTCCACTCGAGCCAGCGCCAAGCTAAAGAAACAGCTGGGCTGAATTTTTAGCGCCCATAATTAATTAAGAGCTTCATTCCCGGGATTTGATGATTAAATAAAGCAAGACCCTTATCCCCTCTGCGATTCCACTGAAAAGTATACTCCAGTCCAACTCTCCTGATCCCACGCCGGTGGCGCTTTATAATCCCTTTTTGTGAGTAAAATGCCACAAGATTGCTTATAGACGCGCACAATAGGTAAATTCAAAAACAGCCACTTGCTTTGCAATCGCTTCTGTTTTCTCTCGATTGCAGCATTTCTACCAATTGTTTTGTGACTCTAGAATGATAGGGGAGGGGGAAGCGGCTCGTAGGAATTAACATATTGCTGTTTTATTGGTGGTGGGAATAACCGGGTATGTTTCTGGTAATATTTGGTAAGCTGCCAGTCACAGATGTCCTTACTAATAATCTAACCAGGTCAAATAATAGGATTCCCTTTACACATTTTAACTGAATTTGACGTTGTTCTGAAGTGGCAGCCTGACTCTTGTCAGTGCCTCTAGTGGTTTGTTTGTGCAAGCCGGTATAGTAGAACTTGACTCGTACATCTGGATAATAACAATAATTAACAACGTATCACCTCGTTTGTCAATAGATTCCTATTACATAATGAATTGGCAGCCTGTTTTATTTCTTTTTAACCTGGAAACCATTTACATTTCTTCTCCTTTAGAGTATAGGCGAGAACAGAACGAGCAACAACAAAAAAAATCTACAAAGCCTGGATAAGGCAGAAGGAAATGATGAAAGACGCCAAGCCCAGATAAAATCAGCAACTTGGTATGTAATTTTGGAATATTTCTTTAACAGTAAAGCATAAAAGGAGCTTAGCAAATTCACTCCTGATCCCTTAGAGATTGAAGCTCCTGGAAGCTTGCATTCAGCATGATCTTCCAACAGCTCCAGCCTCACCATTTCAAACAGCGTGGATAATGAGGCAATAACATTTTTTTTTAAAGTTTCACTAAATCCATGTACAGCACTAGGAGCAGAGCCTTCAGCCCATCGACTCCATTTCCCCATGCAATTAGATCGTGGCTGATCTGTGCCTCAACACCATTTGTCTGTTTTTGCTGTGACAGTTTAAGCCGATAAAGTACCCTTGTGGTGAAGTTAAACCCCTCCAAAGTCGCTTTACTTGTATAGCAACCTACGTAGATGCAATGTTATACATGTGTGGTCGACACGCCTTAATACTCACCCATATAAACCATTAGAAGTTGTTGTGTAGCGCCATAATGAGCTCCACAGCCCTTATCTGTTTCCCCCTAATCCAACAGTCAAGACACGCGAGGTTAAAAATATCATCTTAGATTATTTTTTTCCATACAACAGTAAGAGGATACGCACAACTAGTCACATAACGTTCACAGCTTAATGATTCCAGCAAAAATATTATTCTCCAACAAACTACTTACTATAAAAAAGTCAAACTTTCGTGTTACTCTGTGACTTAAAACTTGACGCTTGAACAACGGATTCATTGCGGTCGCATTATACACAGCTATCAATTACGGAATTAACGTGGAAGTATTGCATTGTTGGTTGGTTTTCATTTTAAAGAAATAATGTACAATAAAAAAAATTGCAACCCTATTAATTCCCCACCAGGATTCTATTTGCAGTGCATATCATTTTCAATTGAACTAGAGAGACCAATACATAATGCACATAAAATGAGTTTTTAAAATTAAAATCCATTGGTTTTCCAAGGAGCCTGGGGTCTCTGAGTTATGTGTACTTGCACGTGGCATTTTAAAGCAATTAGGAAAACAGTTGAAGAAGTTATTAACTCTCCGCTATGTAATTTGATTTACTTACGTTAGTGATGACCATCCATTCATTACCACACTAACAGGACTGTACTGACATACGCAGTGCAGAGGTTTGCAATTCATTAGCAGTCAGCACAATGTTCCCATCCGCGGCGCCAGCCAACACTTCAAACAAAGTTGGCATTTGTTTACAAAAAAGGTCTCGTTCGCCATCCCATTTTTTTCCCCTGCAAATGTGTTTTGTATGCTTTCTTAAAGTGGTCTCCCTGTTGGGTTCATGTCAAGGGTTGGGATCAGTGGAGTATTTTCTCTCTCTCTCTCTGGTTACAGAAACGAGTTTCCTAAATATGCTCGCAGGACACAGACAGGCTCACATTTTAGCCCAAGCAAACCATGGCCTTTGATCATCTCGATCAGCTCCAGATGGACTCGATTTGTAGAATTTTTTTTAGGTTTTTCTCCAAATGATTATTTATGTAGTGTGCAAACGGCACCTTTTGCTCCCTGGCGCAGCCAAGAGTGTACAAGAGCTATCGGCTCTCACCTTGTCCGGATACAGAAGTTTATTTGGAGACGGCGGCGGTAGATTAAATAGGCAACTAAAACGTTAACACTGTGGGGAGAGGGGCTGTATGGTCAAATAAAAAACAGCTTCACGAAAAATCTCTTGTACCAAGTTTGTATAACAACTTCAACTGCACTTTTTGTACTGTTTTGAAAAACGCAACAACAAAATGTCAAAGGGTTTTCACGCGCTGATTGGGTTTCGTCTTCAAGTTTTAAGTCGGCTTATTTTTGCACGTTTAGTGCAAGACTACATGTAGAATAAGAGGGCACTTTTATAACAGATTTTCGCTGTCATTTTCACATTGCGCTGATAATTAAGCAGCCCATCGTGTCCTGTAATTATTATGCACATTAACAGTAAATCACGAATCCCTTGACAATGAGTTGAACTGCTTCGAACATCAATTTTATTCTTTAGCAAAAAAACTATAAGTATATGCAGCATCACGTAAGAGCGGATAGAATGTATTGGTGGAACTCAGTCATTCTGTTTCAAGACGCTGGACAGTAAGATAGGAAAGTACAATTGAAGATCAAGAATTTTCAATTTTTAGGAAGATTGGTAAGGGATGTGGTAACCACTGGTTAAGGGTTCAGCTCATTTAAAAAATAATACCATGAAAAGCATGTTGTTTTTAAACATGTAAGGTTGTGTTAAACAAAATGAATAGGTTAATATGTCCAAAAATGTGTTCCTTCGCCTGCCCCCCATCCCGATTGCAAATAAACTCCCTCTTTGTTTCATTAACAATGATGTTGGAATTATCCCGCAGAAGTCGGATGGAAAATGTCAGTGGCCCATTATTTTCGGCAATATATGATTGGCCGAGGTGGGTAAGGGAACCCAAGCTTTCAGTGCCATCCTTACTCTTGACAGTATTACCTGTCAGGCGCGAAGAAATGAACTGCAATAGTTGATGTTTCTTTCTCTCTTTCTCTTTCTCTCTGCATGGCTGGGACTGAATGTGATTGCTGTCCGCTTGCTGTTACTCCACAGATTTGTTTTTGACCATGCAAAGGGGAGGAATGTCAGGAATTCACGGCTGGTTAGAGGACACAGACTTTTCACCTCTTGCCAGTCAATGGGGCGAGTTAAGGACGTACTGCGGCGTGTGGAAACATCCTTAGGACAGAAGGGAATCATTTGGACGCGGAAATCACCGTCCCAGTTTAGTTCCAGAAGTTTTAGCAACATGTCGATGTTCTGCTGTTCCTTTGGTCCCTTCCCGCTTTGCTCTTGTGTTAAAAGAGACATCCAGAGCTTTGTTTCTGTTTTCAGTCCGCGTTGTATTAATACAAACAGTGACTTACTGGTACTCATCTTGCCTGCCTCTTGCATTGCAACTTTAAATGGAAATATAATGACATGCGCCTTCTTGTCCATACATTAACAAATGTGCCCCCCATCCCCACCCCCACAAACAGGCTACTTCTTTTTATCTGTATATTCATATATCTACATATATCAATGTGTTTCTAACAAATGTGTCCGTTCAACACATTGCACGTTTCCTTAGACGCCAGGCTCATTCTTTTCCTCGCTTTCCATTTCTCAGAGAAGACCCTCCAATTTTGTAGCAGTGACCACAAAAACTTAGCTTTTCAACTTTACCTTTTCGGTTGAATTCAGGTTAAATTGCCTGAAGATCCATTTCGCCGTTTGGTACGGTTGGTACAATAAGCATCTTTACATAATTGCAATGAACACCGGTATGGGTATCCATACTCCCAGAAGTATGCAAAGTGCTTCAAAGTCACAGTTGTTCCTGGCAAATCTCTCACATTCATTTGTGTAAAAAGAATTGAGTCTTTTGCTTTGGGGAGAAGGGGTGTGCAAACGATGATATTGCATTATTTACAGTACAGCCAAACTATGTTTAAGAACTTTAAATTGTGTTCATTAAAAAAAAAAGACCGCCACAAAAGTTGTTTAGTTTTGATCTTCCTGAAAGGGAACAGACAAAATACTGGTGAGTATTAGCCATACTTATAAAATAGGAACGGCAGGCGATGGGAGCTTATGTACAGGTGTACATGTGTGTATGTACATCTGAAGGCAGTTATGTGTGAAAATATGCATAGTGAACCTGAGAACACGCATGCCTGTTCATGACTATGTACTGTGCAAGGTCTGAAAGCTGCCGTCAAACAATCCACATTCTGAAGTTAGAGTAAGAAGTTTGTTGAACCCAATAACTGTTATAACATTAATTATTTTCATTTCTAAATTAAGTAGAAAGGATCAGCAATAAAAGGATAGTGAAATTATGTGCAATAAATATTAATACTTTCGGCTATCAGTCTTCTTTAATATGAAGGCCGCCTTGGGGCAAGATTAGTGTGTGTGATTATATAACAGCAAATTCCACGCTGGTCACCAACCCCTAAAGCCCATATAATTCAGTGAAAACCATAAGGTAACTGCAACTAGTATCTGATGCGCTTGGCACCGATATATTCCGATACTGTGCAGAACATTGGATATAGGATTTGTAAATCTGTGCTAATGCACTTGAGTAACTTATAAAAGATCATTTCTTTATGAAAAAATATAAAAATCAGCTTAAGACTAATACCGTCTGTAAATCACTAATCCTTTAAAATTAAGTAAAGATTAATTTAATTCCTAAAATAGACACCATATCCACACTACTAATTTGCATAGATTCTGCGAAATAAAGTAATTTGCCATTAATTCCTTGTTTGAAACTGATCACAACTTCAAGCTGCATGTTATTTTTGTATTTATTTTTTAAAAATTGAGAAAACCCAGGTGGGGAAAGAGGCGAGGGGAAACTAATAATTATGGTGCTGCCTGATGATATATTGCAATCACGCCAATGCAGCTAACACTTTAGCACCAGATAAAAATAGAAGTTCTGATTTGAATGTCCGAGTGACTCTGAATATTTTAGTATCGTTTCGAGGAGTATTTGTGCTCGTCCTCTGAGACACTTAGCGACAATTTACTGAAATACCAGAAAGGTGGAAATAAATCTAATCAAAGGCAACCCATCGTTTATCAGTCTTAGAGAACCCGAGTTTAATGAGCATTGGGAAATAAAACCGCCTTTCTTAAATGTTTTCAAATGTACTTTCTATTTTACGTTTAATAAAGTCTGAAGGATTGTTTCAGGGGCGTCTAACCACAGTCATAACATCACAAAAATACCTCATTTTGGAATAACATTCTGTCCAATGTAAGTGTGTGTTTTTTTTTAAAGAAACACAGCGAGTGCTGAGAAGTACCTGAAATGTAGGTTCAGAGTGAATCATAGGACGCTGGCAAGTAGCAGTCTAAATGTGTGGTGCATTATAATGAGAAGCAAACGGAAAGTTCAATCCCTATTCACTGAGACAACTTCTTTTAAAAGGCTTTTTTATTCAGTTATTAATTGTGAAAACATCCAAATTGTGATGTTTCATAATTGCAGTTGGTTGGAAAATTCGTTAAATATGTGAAACACGTGTACCGGCGTTCGATTGAGCCTGACAACCAAGTGTTTCCTGTATTCTCTGTGCTAAAAGACCATTGTAAATACAAATAGTATGAGTAATTTTACAGTAACAAAATATATACGTATCGAGTACAAAATTTACATCAATTCGTTTCCACAGCTAACTTTAAATTACCCGTAGATTAGGTCGAAATGTGGAGTTGTTATACAATATTTAATGGGCTCGCTGATTAAATTCAATTGAGGGAAAGGGGGTTGACATCTTCAATTTAATTGCCTCTATAAATGAGCTCGTTTTTTCGTTTTCCTTTTTTCCTGTAGCGAAAGAATTGGAGGGGTCTGTCATTAATATTTAATTTCTCAATCTGTTGATCTTGTAATTAGGATAGTCGGTCTGAATCAGTTCTTCAAAAACATAAACAAGAAGCATCACGTTGCATTTGGAAAAAATCAGGCTGAGGTTTTATTTACAAACATTTCCGATTCCATTGTTTTGCGAAAAAAAACAGCCGCATAAATTAGTAAAGGCTCTGTGTATAGTTCTTACAAAAATACAATTCATTTTTTTAAAATCTCCTACGTACAGCAGACTCCATACACAGACGACAATATTCCACGAAAAAAATTAATTTCTGGTTTTCGTCCTATCACACTTTGAGGTATGGCGACATGTTCAGGGCATTGACTGGAGTGAAATGATTCACATCAAATAAATGGGGGTCGTTTTACTTCCCTTTTGTAAAGTTTGGTGTTAAGTTGACAGTCAGTAGTATGTGAATTGGAAGGGTAATGTTGCTAGGAGTGCTATTCCTTTTTTTAATTTTTTTTTAAAAAAAGATATTTTGGCACTTAGTTGAAAGTCCGATGGGTTTCTATTCGGAACAAGTGTGACACCTACCTGCGAATATGGGAAAAGTTCAAGCCAACACTTAACTGAATGGGTTCCAGTATCGTAACATTGAAGGTGGAAGAAATATGAGCAGCGAAAAAAAAGTCTAAGGAAAGCTTGCGGTCAATACCGGAGAATGAAGCGAATTTACATGGTAAACGAGCACAACTTGTGGGGGTGGGGTGAGAAGATCTCGGCGAGGTTATCTTGTATGGATGTCAGCATGCATTCAGTTCTCTGCCTCAGATATAGCACTGCTGTGTTTTTTTGCGATAGTAATGAGGACTAAATTTGGCATAAAATCGAACTCATTAGCAAAGTTCACCAGATGATTGCTTTGCATAAAACACGACACTGATTGGATGTAATTAGGTTAAAGGATGGCACTTTAGTTTTAGCCTTATTATTCTAGCCAGTTCCTGCACTCCCCGAACTGCACACGGAAAGTGCTACACTCTCTGGAATTAATTCTCTTTGAAAATAAAAGTTCTTCACATTTTGACAACAAAACAAACCAAGCCAAACAGCAATGCCCGCCTGGATATGGAAAACCGAAACTGTGTTTTAATTGATATTTACATTTTGCTCAGCAGCGGCCCTTGGATTTATTTTTTCTCTCTCTAATTGAGTCTAATTTGTATATTGTTAAAACCTCTCCCTCCTAGACACACATTTAGAGAAAACAACTTTCGTCTTAAATTAAATTGCCAGCATCTTAACTAGGAAACATTTCAAAAACACAGATTTATATTAGATATGTTTATATATTATACGAAAGAACAACAATAATATCTGTACAGGACACTCGTTTCATAATTTACTTCAAAGAGGGTGTATTATCCTTTCTTAAATACAAAAAAACGCTACATTAAATATACAGAATTAGTCTCAATACAAATTAATCCGTAGTTGGTTAAGACATTCATTTCAGATGTTACATTTTGAACAGTTTGCATCAACCGTTTTGAACATATGAGAAACTAAAAATCTGTGTCACTTAATACCATCTTCACGGAAAATACTTTGCCATGGCCAAATAATAAATAGTGTCCAGAAATTCGGCGAAGAACCAGTATTAAATATTGGACATACCTTTCTTCAAATCATAAGACGACGTGTCCTTGCAATGATCTATTTGTGCCGGGCTCTTTGTTTTAGCTTCCGGACAGAGTTTTGCTAGAGCCTCTGCTCTGCTTAAGACAGTCTGGCTTAATCCATTGGAACTGAAGTGTGTTGTGCTGCTACCTCCATGGTGGCTGTGAAGGTGCCCGAAGCTACCATAGTTCGTGTAGCCCGTGTAGAAGGGCGAGGTGTAGTAGAGAGGCCGACCCAGCACGGCGCTGTTCGGGTAAGGACAAGGGGAACGGGATGGAGACGAGGCGCTGGCCGACACGGCGCAGCCCTGACCCGGGCACGCACTCTGCAGTGGCTCGCTCTGTTCCTTGGACTTGTCCGAGGTAGCGATTTCCGCCAGAGACCAGAGTTTGGGCTTGGAGCTTGTAGCCGGGGGGGAATGGATGACTGAAGTCACATTGCAGTTCGCGGTGTTACTCGGAAGAGTGTGAGTTCGGTTTGTATGTGCATTTTCCAGTTCGGAGTCGTTGCTTTCGTGTAAGAGCTCAGCTCCAGGAGGCACAACCAGGGAAGAAGTAGTGGCTTTGGGCGAGTGAATGGTTTCTCTTTCCTCTCCGTCTTTTAACTCCGAATCGCAAAGGATCTGCCCACTTTCTTTGCTGGGATCTTGTTCCTCAAATCTTTCACAGGCGATTTCTACTATCTTCGTTTTCTGATTCCCTGTTTGATTCAATGTAAAAAGAGAGAGAGAAAACAAACTAATTCTGAGCGAAAACGGGGTTTTAAAAAGAAAATGGTTATGATATAATTAACTACAATACATTTGCTTCAAAGGAAGTCAAAATTATTTGATATTTAATTTCTGGGTTCCGCTTAAATGTTGCTGCTTCGAGGCAGTATCTAAAACATTTCAGTGTTGCATTTTTAAAAGGGTCTTGCAACTGCATGTGTGGTGACAACTATAATTCAAACGAAAATCAGTCTGTTATTTGCATTTGTGTGCGTTATAAATAATAAACTCAAGTCAACCCCGCGCCCTTATTGGAAATGATTTCTCTAAAATATTTATTAATATCTTACCTGACTCTGATTCCGACGAGTTTCCCTTCTCTAAAGATTTTGGTGGCTCGTCATCGTCGTTTTTCTCCAGGTCTATGTTCTCTTCTTCCTCCTCGTCTTCGCTCCTGTTTCTCGGAGTCCAGGTCATCTTGTTCTCCTTCTTCAGCCTCCTCCTGGCGTTCGCGAACCAAGTGGAGACTTGAGTCAGAGTCATCTTGGTGATGATGGCCAACATGATCTTCTCGCCTTTGGTGGGATAAGGGTTCTTCCTGTGCTCGCTGAGCCAGGCTTTCAGAGTGGCAGTGGCATCTCTGGTGGCATTTTTTCGGTAGGCTGGGTCACCATAGGGATAAGAGCCTAAAGGAGCAGCGTACGGGTGATATCCTATAGATCCAGCCATTCCCGTCGAGTGATCATAGGGAGAGCCCTAAGACACAACAAACTCGTCAAAATCGCATTTTGTACCAAACGCAGCCGGCTGTAAATCCTGTTATCTGATATATTTTTAAAAAACAAAGGTAAAGCTGCGAGCTTTTCAAGACTGCAATAAAATCAAGCATTTTTTTAAAAATAAAAAATCAATTTCGCCAAATTTATTCTGAACGGGAATCAAATTGCATTAAGTAACAAACTGTGGCGACTGAAAAGTTTGTAAAGACAGAGCTGAGATCTTTTCGGAAATGCTCTGAAAGAGGCACCATTGTACTCCGCAATAGTTACGAATGCATTCTAATGGTGTCCAGAAAGCAGAACTTACCACGTAGGAAGTGAAAGCAGCGGTCGGATCTGTGCCGTACTGGAGGTGACTGTTATAGCCTGGGGAAGGAGCTGTAAACGCTGTCGATCCGGCGTACGGACTGAACGCAGATCCCGAGGAAGATCTCCCAAGTTCATCCGTCCTGGGTCCCGATATTACGCTCGTGCTGTACGCTGGACACGAGTAAAGAGCTAAAGAAGCTGACGGTTGGTACAAGTAGCCCTGAGGATACGACATGGCTAAGATTATGGTTTTGTGTATGTGCGTGAATCAACCCCCGACTTCCACAGTTCTGATGTGAGTTTATGAGCTGGAGTCATGCACCGGCAGATTGCCTGGCTCTGCGCTCTCAGCAGCTGACTCTGCCAGTGTTTACTTGCAGAAGTTTTCCTTTCGATAGGGCTGCTTGGAAAAGGTCCTGCCAGCTGCAAGTTAGAAATTCAGGGTTTCTGACGCCTTCTACGCACTCGCAGCTCCTCCTATCAGGGTGTTGTCAATAGAAGAAAGGCAGCAGCCTGATGGGGTGCCACAACCAACCTAATGAGAGGCTGTTTTTTTTCTCTCTCTCTTTCGACACAAGCCTCACTTCAAGGCTCAAGTGCGCCGGCCCCTGGATGGCAATCTTTTACCAGGCTCTAGCAACTTCACTTAAAGTTTGCTAATATTATACGTGACAGAAGCCTAGCGAATCATAGCACATATAATCAGGAACAAATGTTGATCTTACTGGAAATGTCTGCCAATCAAACACTCCCACAGCACATTTTCTAACCTTCCATTCGACTCTCGACTTACTGCTTGCCAGTAATTTTAATTCTATCGTGTCCGATGTTACATGTTTGCCATGTTACAGGTGTGTGGCCATCATATATGCAAGCGTAAGTCTTTTCCGAATCATTTACTGGGCCATGTCATATGGAGAGAATATATTACATTTCTGACTTCTTAATCTAAGATTCAGCTAAATTCAAATATGCTAGCAACTCCACAGTAGTCTAGTCAATAGCGAAATCAGAGTGGATTGCAGGGAACAGGCGAAGGGGTAACATTAAGGCGAGTTGCGCTGTCACAGAGCCGGTGCAAGACGTGATGGGCCAAATGGCCTCCTTCTGTGCTGTAACCTTTCTGTGATTCTAGGTCAAGGATTCCCTTCCCACTTAATGTCGGTGGCACTGGCTTCACCAACCCGAATTAGGGAAGAGGTGAGGGACGTAGGTCATCTTCTCTCTCCTGCTGCATTGGAGTTGTGTGTGTGTGTGTGTGTGAAAATCTTGGATCAAACCAGGATGGACCTGGGCTGTGAAATCACTTGCCATCACTCACTGTAGTATTTGAGTACGTGACCGTTTAGGGGAGGTGTTGGAGGATGGTTGGGTCTCCTGAAGCCTTGCCCAGCTTGGAGAAGGGGGCGAGGAGACACAAGAAAATAAAATGTTAACGATCGCCTGAACCCTATTTTATTTTCCTGAAGTCACTCAAGGCTATGAGTTATTTGTATATTTCTGAAATCTGTTCGGATGATTTGATTCAATTCTGAATTTGTTTACTTTTGTGGATAGCAACTGCCAGTCAAGTCCATGACACTAACACAAAAAGAGGAGGATCAAAATTATCTGATATAATTACTGAAAACGTACAGAGAAATAATTTGCAGTTTGTACATTGATACTCTATTTGTTTACACACAAGTACCTCTTTCTCCTTAAATACAAATCTTGATAATAAATGTAGTGCACAGCGGTTGTAGGGGAGGAGAAGCTAATTTTCACTATTGGCAACTAATTCACACGAGAGAGCAATACTCATTAGTAAGGAATGCCAGGAGATGATAAAGCACAATGTGCAGACTGTGTGCATAAAATGTGTGGATAGAATTACTGTTGTAAAAATAGACACAAGTTCAAGTGTATAATAAAATAAAATCCCTGACATGCAGTTTTTGGACTATTAAAATGAAATCTATTCATCTTGGGTTACATAAGTACTCTTGAGATTATAGAAAAATATTTATGCCAATCATCTAATTATTTTATAAACTGAGAAATAGATTGAGTTATTGGTAATTAACAATGTTTAGATTGTGAAAAAAGTGATTTTCAGAAAACTGTCTCATTAGTGAAAACAAAACTTTCTTGGAGGTCCTTATGAAGACAAAGTTTGTCTGAGAATATGTCATTTTATAGTTGTTGACATTTTTGTTGATATCAATTCAGTTAAGAGTATGTTGATTTGGCTTCATATAATTTATATGATAATCTGTAATAAAGTACAAAATATACAGATTATACAATATACAAATATGAAGGAGCATTAAAGTGCAATCCATCAACATGGGCTGATTTGCTGAATATTTGTGAATTTTGTTTGGAGCTTCTGGGTTGTACTCTGCCTAACCCAATGTTTAGATTTCCTGCATGCCCTTTGCACATGTCCATTACCATCAGTCTGATCTTCCAATTGTTTTCTGTGCTGTCACATTGGTTGTTATCTAAGAGGTTGCCAGCTGGAACTAGAGCCTCAATAAATTCTTTCTAACTGAATTTTTTTAAAAAATTCCTACCGTTAAGAGATCATTCACCGTTTCTTTGCATCACATCCTTTTAATTACTTGTGCAAAATTCACAAAAGTGATGAAGGCAACTACTCTAGGAAATAGTGTCTGTTATATGTGTTAAGTTTCTATTCTAGGAAAAAAACATGTTTGCTTTATAAATCTGTATAATCCAAAGTAGACTCTACAACTATCATGCATGGATGAGAGCAAAGTTGAGATTAGTCTTGATTAGTCTTGAACCCAAAATATTATTTTATGGGTGTAGGTTTGCTCGCTGAGCTGTAGGTTTGATATCCAGACGTTTCATTACCTGGCTAGGTAACATCATCAGTGGGGACCTCCAAGTGAAGCGAAGCTGTTGTCTCCTGCTTTCTATTTATATCTTTCTCCTGGATGGGGTTCCTGGGGTTTGTGGTGATGTCATTTCCTGTTCGTTTTCTGAGGGGTTGATAGATGGCATCTAGATCTACACCCTAAATCTCAACCTGCGCTACAAACCTTCACAAACCTTGCAAAAAATATTATTTTATGTCTGTAAAGGAAAATAAACTCCTTTGTGTGAAGATATATGTGAAATAACATTGTGACTTACATATTACAACTTTAACAATTAAAATTCAGAAGGTCAGAACATTGGGACCACCTGAGAAGATCTGAACATTATTCTAAAATTTAATGCATTGTATATTATTATTTAAAACTTCCTGCTCACACCCACCTTTATGCTAAGATTTTGATTATGTTTTCTGCCAACATTAATAATTGTAAATTGCAATGTCAACATCTTCCAATCAGTTTCACTATTTTGTGCTACCTGTCATAATAATAGTTGCAGTTTCTGGCCAATAGGTGGCTTGGTGAAACAAATTTCTGAAGTGTCGCAATGTGTAATGAACTTAGAATCATCAACTGACTACAGACAACATGAACAACAATTTGCTCGCAAAATAAACTGCTAACTTAAAGCTGCAGTAGTATGCAGAAATGACTGATTACTTGTTAGAATCACTGAACTGAAGGCTAAGGACATTGTACATTTAGAATTGCTCTATAATCTGAGGAGCAATATTTTATCTTGAATACACATATCAGAAAGAATCAGTACAGTGACAATTCTGCAAGTGGAATGAAGCTATAGAGCTTCACAATGGCTGTAGAATATAGAGAGGCTCATGGAGCAGGTAGGTGTAGCAGATAGGTTTCAATACAAATGAATGTAAGGGAATGTGTTTCAGTAGGAACAATATTGACAGACAACATAAAACAGGGACACACATATAAAGGGGGTGCAGGAGCAGAAGGACGTGGGTATATATTTTCACTGATCACTGAAGGTGGCAGGACAAGGTAAAACAGCAATTAATAAGCATGCAATATCTTGGACTTTATTAATAGGGATATAGAGCACATGATGAAGGAAGTGATATTGAGCTTTTATAAGATCTTTGTGAGGTCCCTGGTAAACTATTGTGTACAATTCTGGATGCCACATTGTAGGAAGGATGTGAATGCATAGGAAAGAGTACAAAATCAATTTACAAGATTCCTTCTGGGGTAAGAAATTTTAGTTATGGGGATACATTTAAGAAATTAAGGCTGATTTCTTTGGAGAAAAGTAGACTAAGAGGACAGTTAATAGAGTTTCCCAAAATCATGAGTGGGCTGGACAGAGTGGATCAGGAGAAACATTTCCAACATGTAAAATGAACAAGAATGAGAAGTCATAGATCTAACATGAGTTGCAAAAGAAACAAATGCAAGGTAAAAAAAAAAGCTTTTTCACAAGTGTGATTTGAGTCTAGAATGCACTGTCTGGAAGTATGGTGGAGTCAGGATCAATTGAGGCATTTAAGAGGGTATTGGATGACTGTTTGGATAGAAATAGTGTGTAAGGGTATAGGGAAAATGGAGCAGACTGACATGGGGTAAAGATGCTCATTTGATGAACCAGTGTGGATGCAATGATCTCAATGGCCTCCTTCTGCACTGTAACATTTCTGCGATGCTGTGATTCACGCAGTCATCAGCAAGGATGTTATGAGGCATAGGAGAAAGTGAGGTCTGCAGATGCTGGAGATCAAAGTTGAAACTTTATTGCTGGAACAGCACAGCAGGTCAGGCAGCATCCAGGGAACAGGAGATTCGACGTTTCGGGCACAGGCCCTTCTGTGCCCGAAACGTCGAATCTCCTGTTCCCTGGATGCTGCCTGACCTGCTGTGCTGTTCCAGCAATAAAGTTTCAACTGTTATGAGGCATACTTTGCTATAAATGAAAATTATACCTTGAGAAGCCATAATAACCCAAGTTTTATGATGTTAAGTTTTATAGTTTCTAATGTAAGCCCCTGGAGTTTGTTGTTGATGTGAGATTAGTTTTCTTTTAACAAGAACTGTTTTCTCACAATCTTCTGTGTTTAAAACACAATATTCACAAGCATATATAAAACCTCATGTTCTCAAGAGAAGGTTAGAGAGGGGCAAGTAAGTTTGCTCCAGGCATTGATTTTCCACTTACAATCATTCATGTTTACCTATTTTTTCAACAACATTGAACTTACACTGATCACCTTTTGTGTCAAATTTATATTCTGTTATCCAAATTATATCTTTTTTCTACTTTACTGCACTGTCCACCATTCTATATATTTCACTCCTTGAAAACAAGTAGGCAATTAACATAGAAATATAAAATAAATAAACAGGAGTAGGCCATTTGGCCCTTCAGCTCTACTCTGATTTAATATGATTACGTCTGATTTTCCAGCTCAGTACCCTTTTCCCACTTTCACTCCATACTCTTTGATCTCTCTAGCCCTAAGAACTTTAGCTATCTTGAACAATTTTGAACAAAAGCAATGGGTTTGAATCCACGCTCAGGTGACTGTGTGGAGTTTACACATTCTCCCCATGTCTGATTGGGATTCCTCTGGGTGCTCCAGTTTCTTCCCTCAGTCGATTGGCCATAGTAAATTGAGGGTTACGGGAACAGGATGGTGGGGCAGTGTATGGGTGGTTGGAACTGGGTGAAATGCCATTCAGAGGGTTGATGTGGACCTGATGGGCCAAATGGCACACTTCTACACTATATGGATTATATAATTCTATGAACAACAGAAGCCAAGTTTTCGGCAGTGTGTGAATTTCAGATGACAGTTGTTCCTGGTCAAACTATATTTTATTGGAAAATCTGAAAGCACTTCATTGCAGTTCTTCCTTCTAACTGTTGTAAAGTCATGTAGCACATCTGTTGACTATATCCTGGAATACCAAATTAGCTGATGCATTTTGGTTTTGCTGGCTGTGGATTTTGATGACCATGATTGTTGTTTTATTTCCTCTTACTGTCTCAGCAAGATTTATGTTATTGCAGGCTTAAATGTAATTTGTGTCTCTGTATGTGGCATGCTTAGTGCTCGGGATTCTTATTGCTGCAGAATGAGAGTTAGAAGAGGACATACTGGATCAAAACCTGGTTTAAGGTTTTATGTTACTAATAGATTTGAAAACAGTCTGCTAACAGTTCCTATAACAGTAAGTCTGCTTTTTGTATTAAATGAAAAAAAAACAGGAACAATGTCATAGCATTCAAACTTGGTACTTCTATTCCAGTAGTTGGAACAGAAATCTCGGATGAGACTCAAGTCAGGATCTCTGCGCATATAATAAGTCTAGAAATTGCTTTGTTGATATTAATGAAAGGACATTTTTATAATTGACTAGTCCAGGTCTAAATTTATTTAAGTTATTATAGATTGGTTAACAACCCTTCTATCATCACAGTGGAATCTCATAACCAATGCATTAGGGGCTAACACTATCAAAACATATTTTTGATTGTACTGTATATTAGCATAATTCTCTCATATGTATTTAGAATACATATGCTAAGTGTTCATATCCATCTCATACACTAATATGAAAAGCAAATTTGGGGTCAGGGCCTTTTGATTAGAATTTTATCAAGATTCTAATCACATCTAGAAAGAGTTAACTAATGTGACAGTAAGGTGGGAAAGTAGTATTTTGTTTATGGCATATACTATCAAATATAAATAAAATAAATCATACAAAGACCCTCACTCTTTTAATGTGGTATATCCAGCTTGATGTGATTTTGGAGCGAGAATCTTACATTGACAATTCCGATCATGACCTTTCTTACGACCCGAAATGTTCATTTGGTTTCACTCTCTGCAGATGCTGTCAGACCTACTGAGTACAGTATTTACAACATTTTCTGTTTTTTTTTGTTTTGACTGCAGATTTCTGACTTTAACGGTTTGCTGCGTTTGTGTTCTTCGCTTTCTGATGGAAATCCCGATACTTTGCTGATTGGTAGGGGAATCGATATTTTGAAAGGATTAATTCTGCATTGATTTCTCAGGCTCTCGGTCGTAGAGCGAATAGAGCGCCTTTCTTGCCTTTTTATCATATCTGGTATAAACTTCAAGCAGCTTTGTGTTAACTTGAATTTTTATTGAAATAAAGATTACCACTAATTCATTTTCCCCCTGTTGCCATCAACCTCCAATTGTAACCGCAGAGCCATGTGAAGATTATGTTTCAAACATTAATATGTGTGGGAAATGTAACAGCTATCCGTCTCGACAGAGGTAAACGCCTTATTGAGGCTGGTCTGCTGCCTCAGTCTAGGTGTGAAAGCGCTGATCTTATAATAGAAGAGGTCGTTGGGGGGAAGGGGTTGAAGTATGGACCGATTCAACTGTACACATAGCGCAAAGTTTTATGGTATTTTATATATCACTCTTAAGTAATACCAATTACTTGGACCATTCGTAATCGATAGAGGAATGTCACTTTCCGCTGTAGTGTACACCAGCTGATTCGCTGTCTCTCGCACTTTAAGCTCTAAGTGTTTGTTTACTGGTGGATATAAGCGAATAAACGAACCAGGTATCCCCTCTCCAAAACTCATAAAAGGGTAGAAGCAAAAGCAGATTAAAACCATATGAACTAGGATAAATCCCTGCCGATCAACGGATGTAATCTCCTTTGATTCCACCAGATATATTTCCCAACACGAACATATCCCGGTTTATTTAATTCTCTTTGTCTGTTTAGAGCAGCTATCCTGCTCAAGCCCATATCTCAGCGGGCTATCTCGTAAATCGATAGTTTCTAAAGTCTTTGCCCTGCAAAATTAATCAGCGAATTGAATGTCGTATTTGGCCCCTCAATATAATAACGTCTTTTTTACTGTACAATGCGTGCTTTGATAATATTATTCCATGTTAATGGTTGATTGAGATGTTTGTTCTTGCTTTCATCTGTTCATAATCCGTTTTTGTTACTTTCAATTACTTTTTTTCGCGTGGATTAAAGGCTTAATTCTACATCTTTCTGAAATCATCTTTGGTAAAGCTGTATTTACACAGGCGAATGACCAATACTATTACCGAACAGAGAAACATGTCAAAATGTGGACGATACAAAAGTGTACATATGACGTAGCGTTTTTGTCGACAATGGACACTTGTTTTTGTCCATATGCTCGGTTTAATGAATTTCCCTTTAACTAAGAAGAGTTTTTAATGAAATCATGACGCACCTACTTTACTGGACTTTACAAAATGCAAGGAACAACTGTTTTAAAATTATTCACGATCAATCTCCAAATTCTGCGAAGAGGTATCCATTCTCCTGCACTTCGCAAAGCAAATATGATTTAGGAGCACTGGATCTTGGACATAGCAATTGCGCATCATGCCACCTTAAATAACGTTCGATGTCAGTATCTATTTTGTTATACGACCATGTTTTATATTTCCATGCCTTAAACGTCCTGCATCTGCATTATACATACAGCAAAGCGAAAGGAGCCGCTCTTACCACTGTGCAGGTAGCGTTGCTCTCGAAACACTTTAGGGAAACTTGAGTGACAGGCGTACCTGTGAAGCGCGATGCATTCTGGGAATTGTAGTTCTCTCACCACTGGAAAACTTGCAAAACCCAAAATGCAATGCGAGGTCCACGGGCTTGCAGTGGGCGGACGCAATGATTGACCCGCTTCTTGATTGGTTTGTAGGCTCGCCTATTTGCATCGGCTTTCAGCCAGTCGCGGAGAGGAGGACACTCTATTCCCCACCCCAGCATCAGCATCGACATCACATCCGTTTCGCCCGCAGCGGTTGTCAAGGCAGCGGGCTGGGCGACCGGAAGCACGGTACGGGCCGTGCACCGTCCTGTCACCCTTGGAGACGTGAGTGCTGACCTCGGCGGCGAAGGAGTGGGTTTTTAAACCTGCTCTCCTTCGCCGCCGTGGGGCAAGATGAACTCTTCAGAACTAGTTAACGTCTTTGAAGCGGACATTCAGCACCGGACCAGAGAGGTGAGTCACATGCTGCGTTTATATTCGGTCCCGGCGAATTTAAAACCTCCACTTCTAGTTATTAATTTTTCTTTCCCCTGTGCATGTTTGCAACTAAACGTTTGTTTCATGTTGGAAAATGCAGAGGCATACAGAGAAATCGAAACTGACGGCGTTATTTATCGCATCGTATTATTAACGATTTGTTTTTTTTTACAAGAAAAGTTACATGCGTGAACGTTCTCACTGGGGCATTTGAAGTTTTATTCAGCTGGGTATGTTAGCTAACATGAACATTCCTGGGCTCCTCTTCTCGATAATAGGGGAGCCAACAGTCATGTTCAATCTTGGAAATAAGGTGCAATTTTCACTTGCCACACTGTTACCTTTAGAAAGAGTGCGGTACGCGAGGTGGTTGTAAGCGAATGCTCAGGACTCTCTGCTCCTTTCGCCAGCCCTGGGGTTCAGCGTCAGAAGAAACTTGCACCTTGATGTGAAATTCGTGACCCGAAATGGATCGCGTTTATGTTTCGAATCGTCAGTACTTAAAAAAAAAGCTGATATCCACCAACCGAACGGAAGATGCGGTGTTAAGTTTTTAAATGCTGGGAAGCCTGGTTTGTGTAGCCCTCGTAAAACAAAGCGAAGATTAGAAGAACCCTGCTCGGCGATCAGATTGGCTGACAGCATATTTTCCGAATAAAATGAATTGTTTTCAGAAAATCTGTACACCAAAAGTAACTCTGCTTGATTAATTTATTGTTGTTGTTTTTATATTGGAACATATTTATTGAACGGAATGACTGAATCAGCATTCATTTTAACCAAAGCGTCATATCGCTTTGATTCTTTTTGTTACATTGGTTTTGTCATGTAACAATTGAATACATCGTCAACAACAAACATACTACGTTATATAATTTCTATCTTGGCGACGCAATAGTTATATGAAGTAATCTTCCAAATATGTGGTAATCAAATGCCATTTTGATTAAATGAGAATCAAATGACATTGTCTATTAATTATAAATATTACGATTTTGCCTTTGAACATAAAAACGGGTAGTAAGATACATATATTCGCTTGTTAATTTATGTCAGTCCTGAAACAAATGTTAGTTTTACCAGTATTCTATAGGTGCTTAACATACATAGATTTTTACTGAAAATCTTTAATGTGATTTTAGCATGGTTATCATACAGGTTCTTAGTAATCGTGGGTTTCAAACAGCAATGACAACATAAATAAAACTGAGTGTAATCAACAGTCATATACCACATTTTATCTGTTTTGTGACACAGTTTTAATTATTGAGGTGTTTAATTTATTTGCATTTGTATGTAAATATATGGAATTCCTAAACCAAATTGATGTTCTTTCTATATGTTCTCAGTTGCAATCTGTGTAATGAGTCATTAATTACTGTAGAAGTACACACAGTTTCTTAGCAGGCTGGAAATGGCATTGTTATGCAAATTAGGGATCCAGTGCAATATCTAGACAGTGTTCCCTTGTATTGAAATTTCACTCATTTTGACAGCATCTTTCACTTTCAAGTTGATACAGGGAGAAGAAATTATTACAAATAACACAATGCATTAGATATTTGAGTCAATTTTGTATCGCTTAATACTTATTTTAGAAAGTCATTATGAGAAGCAAATATCAATGTTACAACAATTGCTATTAAGAAATGTAAAATTTCCCTTGTGTTTTTTTGTGAGTATGCTTTGTAAATAGCTATATATCAGTTATTATTCAAAAATCCCTCCAATAAGACACCTGGATGTATGGAAATGTTTATTGATTCCAACTATTCACAATTATTTGCACCTAATTGTGGAAATTACTATTTAAATTTAGAACTCTGTACGTCTTTGTTAAAAAATTCAATGAGCAGGCATCTCTGGGTAACAGACATGTCAATTAACCCACCACAGGTAGTAGACATGATTTGGAGGAGTTTGTGTTGGACTCTTGTATACAAAGTTAAAAGTCGCACAACACCAGGTTATAGCCCAACAGGTTTATTTGGAAGCACTAGCTTTCGGAGTACTGCTCCTTCATCGGGTGGTTGTGGAGCATATGCTGGTCTCAAAAATAGTTTGCAGATCTGAACAATTTGTTTAGAGAAAAAGGTTTAAATGGAAGTTATGCCTGTCTGTCACTTTGGCTTGCCATTGCTTGAGCTTCATCAGATCACAGCTGGGAATGACAGTCTTGTATATAAAGATGAGAAGCTCTCTCTTAAAAATTGTTCACTAAAATAATCTAATACCTCTCATCTTCTGCTTTTGTCCACTAAAATGTTCTAGATAACATCCAGACTCTGACCAGAAATACTTAAGTACAAAACATTTAACCTAGACTATGTTTAATAAAAATGAATGACAAGAATTGTTAAAATATTTTCACAAAAATGTGGTATAGACATGCTTGTTTGAATGATTATTTTTTATCTTTTTAGACTGAAAACATTTCTAAGATGTGCTTGCAAAAGTTGATTTTATCATAGAAGAGGAGGTAAGGCTGTTTGTCTACTTTTGCAAATTTACAAAAGAAAGAAAATCGTAAGTATTGCCAATGTAATATATGTACTTTCCTTTAAAATGTAGGGGGTTATTATGTGCTCTGCATGTCTAATATTTACTGTATTAATTTTGATTTCTTATTATTCTAATTCATTTGACATTTTATTTAGATTCTATTTATTTTTAGTTGGTTATTTTAGTTAGTTTATTCTAGGTTACTTCACATCTTATTCATGAACCTTTGAGATGGATCATATTCTTATGCCAGAAGAGTAGTCTGAACAGTTTTAAATTTATTTATTCTTCTGTGCATAAAGTTAAGTTGGGTTGGGTTTCACAGCTTTTGAATAGCACTGCTTGATTACTCAATACTACAGAAACTTTGTACTTTAAGATATATTGGATAAATAAACAGCATGTTTAAAGTTTAATATGCTTGCCTTTATTGGTCAGTGCACTGAGTATAGGAGTTGGGAGGTCACTTTGCAGCTGCATAGAACAGTTATTAGGCCACTTTTAGAATACTGCATATAATTCTGGTCTCCCTGCTATTGGAAGGATTTGTGAAACTTGAAAGGGTTCAGAAAAGATTCACAAGAATGTTGCCAAGGTTGGAGGATTTGAGCTATAGGCAGAGGCTGAATAGGCTGGGGATATGGGGTGACCTCATAAAGATTTATCAAATCATGAGCGGCATGGACAAGATAAATAGAGAAGGTCTTTTCCCCTGGGGCGGGAAGTTCAAAATTAGAAGGCATAGGTTTAGGGTGAGAGGGGAAAAATTTAAAATAAATCTAAGGGACAAATTTTTCATGCAGCGGGTGGTGCTTGTATGGAAGTAGTGCAGGCTGGTTCAGTTACAACATTTAAAAAGCATCTGAATAAGAAGGATTTAGAGGAATATGAGCCAAATGCTGACGAATGTGACTAGATTTATTTCGGACATCTGGTCGGCATGGACGAGTTGGACCGAAGGGTCTGTTTACATTCTATACATCTCTATGACTAAGTGTCAAGTTGTAGCCTTAAAATGAATGCTGCCGCAAAGTTATAGATGACTTTTATTGTTACCAATTTCAGTACATCTATTAAATCTGAATAATGGTGGCCAGATGATCTAATGTAATAAAAGTCAGACTTCTACAAAAACCTTTCCAAGTACAATATGAAGAACAAAGTACATTTTAAGCACAAATGTTTCTTTCCTGATATTAAATTGTAATGCTGTTTTTCAAGGATCTCTTAAAATCTCAAAACAATAGTTTGTATGTATGTGTAAATATATATATTATATTTATAATAGATATAGCAGGCTGTAATGAAAGATTATCAGATTCTGACACTTCTTTCTTCGAAGAATGTACATTAGTATGTATAATTTACAACATATAATTACAAAGCTGAATGCCAGACTTGGTGTATTTTATAACTACATGAGGAAGCTGAAGGTAGAAGTGCAGTGATACACTTCACGCAAGTGTACTTCTTTGACTTGCTTTAGAATCCATATGTGATTTGTTCTGTAGAATGCTAACCCTTTGCCATTTATAAGTACATGCTTTTTCAAAAAGTCTGGATTATAATCATTGGTAAATTTGTGTATCTTAGTGAAAACATGTTTTGTTTAATTTACACTCCAGTATGTGTAATTTTACAGTTTTAGTGCTTATTTGGAATTCTCAAAGCAATTCAGTTAGTTTAACAATATTGGAAAAGTTAGAGATGAAAGAAAGGACATTGCATCATTATCTCACTCCTCTCATTTTAATCTGCTTATCATATTTATGTTAATTGTGTACTGAATAACACAACTGTTCTGGACCTCTATTCCCTTTATTTGACACAATAATCAAAATGTTTTCACTCTTTAAATTTCTCATTTTATTTAAATTCTTTTGTTCACTCATGAAGCAGCATTTATTGCCTGTCCCTAGTTGCTCTTGAGAAGGCAGCCTTCTTGAACTACAGCAGTTCATGTGCTGTAGATAAACCCACAAAGTTGTTAGGGAGGGAATTCAGGATTTTGAACCAACAACACTGAAGGCAGTGCAATTTATTTCCAAATCAGAATGGTAAGTAGCTCGGAGGGGATCTTGCAGTTGGTGGCGGTTCCCATGCGTCTGCTGCCCTTGTCTTACCAAGTGGTATGGGTCATGGGTTTCAAAGGTGCTGCTTGAGCATCTTTGGTGAATTTCTGCAGTGCACCTTGTTGATTGTACACACTGCTGCTACTGAATGTTGGTGGTGAAGGGAGTGAATGTGGTGCCAATCAAGTGGGCTGCTTTGTTCTGGATGATGCCAAGCTCCTGTGTGTTGATGGAGCTGTGATCAATGAGACAAGTAGGGTGTATTCCATCACACTCCTCATTTGATCCTAATAGATGGTGGACAAGCTTTGGGAGTCAGGTTACTTAATGCAGTTGTCCTAGCCTCTGACATGCTATTTAAGCCATTGTATTTACATTACTATTCCAGATCAACTTCTAGTCAATTGTAGCCCCAGGGTGTTGATAGCAGAGGATTCAGTGTCGACAATGCCATTGTGAATATCAAGGGATATTGGTGAGATGGTCATTTTCTGGCATTTGTGTGGTGTGAGTGTTACTTCCCACTTTTCAGCCTAATCCTGGAGCTTGTTCAGACCTTACTGCCTTTGGACATGGACTGCTTTACTCATGGAGGAGTCCAGAATGGTGTTGAATATTATGTTGTTATCAGCGAATGTCCCCACTTCTGACCTTCTGATGGAGGGAAGATTGTTGGTGAAGCAGCTGAAAATACTTTGGGCTAAGGAATGCTCATAGATGTCCTGGAACTGAGATGACTGACCATCAACAACCACCACCATCTTCCTACATGCCAGGTATAACTCCGACAAGTGGAGAGTTTTTTTTTCCGAATTCCCATGAACTCCAGTTTTACTAAGGAACTTTGATGTCACGTGCTGTCACATGTGGCGTTGATGTCAAGGGCAATCACTGTCACTTCACCTCTGGAAGTCAGCTCTTTTGTCCTTGTTTGAACCAAGGTTGTAATGAAATCAGGAGCTGAGTGGCCCTGGTGGAGTGTCACTGAGCAGGTTATTGCTGAGCAGGTGTTGCTTGATAATACTGTTGACAACATTTTCCATCTCTTTTCTGATGTTCGAGTAGACTAATCGGGTGGTAATTGGCCAATTGGGGTTTGTTCTGCTTTATGTGTACAGGACAAACCTGGGGAATTTTCCATATTGTTGGGTAAAGGCTAGTGTTGTAACTGTACTCTACTCTAACAGCTTGGCTAGGGGCATGGCAATGTCTGGAGCAAAAGTCTTCACTACTATTTCAGAAATGTTGTCAGGGCCCATAGATGTTACAGCATCCAGTTCCTCCTACCATTTTTTTTTTTGATATCACGTGGGGTGAATTGAAGTGGTTAAAGACTGGCAGCAGTGATGCTGGGGTCGTTTAGGAGGAGACTAAGACAGAGGTCAATTGGCCCATCGAGTCTGCACCAGCCTTCCAATTAGCATCCGACTCTATCTCTATGTTAGGTTATTTCCCCGAGGTGAGATGCAATTCGTGCACACCAACTTCTGCAAACAGTTAAAGTTTTTCAAAGCCTGTACAAGCTAGGCGACTCCATTGACACTCTTCGTAGACATGTGAAGTTGATTCAAAGAGGCCCCGAACAAAGAAAACACATCCCCTTTATATAGGGCAGTTGGTAATGCTTACAGGTACTCTGGCCACTCCCCACCACCACTACCCCAACCTCCCAGGTACTGTGGTGGGATGAGGTCATCCTCGGATATAATGTAAATGCCCTAATCCTGGGGAATCGTTATGGAAATGATTTCCTGACTCCATGATTCCCCAAGACAATATAGGTGTGATATGTCCTAGCTTCAGTATCAGGGGACGATCACGTAAACTAATTTGATTGGCTGTGGGATGGCTATGAAAGCATTTCTGAATGGAAGGGACTGAATGAGAGTTAAATTTGATAATAGCAGGAGAGTAGTAGTAAATGGCTACCCAAGTGAAGTATGAGTCATCCACATTCATGCACGAATGTCGTCCCCACTCACTTCCAGAATGTTCAGCTTCTGGAGAAAGTCCATACAGTTTAACCCTTTAATATTACATTAATATCCAGATAGTGCAATTTAATCTTTTAACATTGCACCTGTAACCCCATTTACCATGGACGCTATAGGGCAATTTAGCATATCCAAACTGCCTAACCATGGACTATGGAAGGAAACTTGAGCATCTGGTGGAAACCCACACAGATGTGGGGAGAACGTGCAAACGCCACACAGACAGTCTCCCAAGACTGGAATCAAACCTGGATAATGTACTGGGTTCTTCTGGTTGCAGGCTATTCCAAATGCTTCGGTCTTGTCTTTTGCACTGATGTGCTGAGCATCCCCATTGCTGAGGATGGAGATATTTGTGGAGCCACCTCCCATAGCGAACCACTTATTAACCACCATTCATAACAGGATATTGTATGACTTCAGGGCTTCGATTTGGTCTGTTTATTTTTACTTATGTCCTGTTGTGCCAACATTTATACCATTTAATGTTTGTATTTTCATCTGGTCTTCCTGTTAACTGGCAGTTTTCTGTTATTATTATTTAAAGTTTGCTGATATTTCTTTCAATCACTCTTGCATTCCCGAACCTCTCAAACATCTACATACCTTTTGAGACAGAATTGTATAGATCACATTAATGTGTTTCAGGAGTTCAGGATCCTAAAATTCCTTGCTAACCTTTCTGTCGCCCCCTTGTCTATAATCTGGAGTGGGTGGAGTGGGACAGAGGAAGCGTACAATGGTCTGCTTGCCCTCATCTCAATTGAGAGCCTTAAGAGGGCAATGGTTGTCCAATTGAGGGTTGCTCTTCATTTTGTGACTGCTTTGAAAGGTTTCAGGGCACAAGCAAAGCCAACTTCTGATCTCTGTCATGAAGGTTAGGGGGTGCGGTAGTGGCTTCACCTCCCTCCTCACTGGTCCTAACTTAGAATCTGGGGACTGTTTGTAAAGTCAGGCTTATCCACTGTTGCTGCTGGGACTGCAGAGCTGTCAGTCAATTCAGTTGGCCAGCTGTTCCCTGGATGCAAACCTTTGCAAAAGTGAAGGGCAGAGGTCTGTTTCCAGCAAGTTGATGTTCTGTGGAATGTTAAATAGCTGTGGGGCTGTTGCGATCAGCAGGGGTACATTTACACTGACTCTTTGGGTAGCAGACAGGAAACCCCATTAAATGATAAGTGTGAGGTAATGCATTTTTAGGAGGTCTAATATGGGAAGGATTTATGCAATGATTGGAAGGTCACTAGGGTATCCTGAGAAATGCAGGAACCTTGATGTTCAAGTTCATAGATCCCTGTAGATGTCAGCATATAGAGTTAGAAGAAGGCACATGGGATGTTTGTTTTCATTAGCTAATGCATAGAATTTAGGAGAAGTGAAGTCTTGTTGCAACTATAGTAAGCATTAGTTATATCTCAGAATAATGTGTGTACTTCTGGTTGGAGGATGGTGATTGCATTGGAGAGAGTGCAGAGGAGATTATCAGGATGTTGCTTAAGATGGAAATTCTATATGAGGGCAGAGTGCATAGCTGCGTTTGTTTCTTCAGAAGTAGAGGAGCCTTAGGGGGAATTCTGATTTGAAGTATGCAAAATTATGAGAGACTGTGTTAGGGTAGACCATGAAAATCGTTTCCCTATGGCAGATGTGTCTGAGACCAAAGGGCATGCGTTTTAAGGTGAGGAGTAAGTAGAGTGGATCTGAGGAAAAGATTTTTTACTCAGAAGGTCGTAGGAAGATGGAATGTACTGCCTGAGAGAGTGGTGGAGGCAGGTACTCTCACAACATTTTAAGAAGCATCTGGGTGAGCACTTAAAACACCCAGGGCATAGTAAGCTAAGGACAGGGTGCAGGTAAATGGGATTAGTATAGTTTAGTGTTTGTAGGTCGACTTAGACATGGTAGGCCGAAGGGCCTGGTTCTGTGCTGTATGACTCGATGAGTGAGTCACGGTGATAACCTAGTACTCTATCAGTGAATGACAAAGAGTTGACATAACTTTGATGGATTTATTGTGCTGTTTTTAGTTACATTGCACTTGCTTTTCACCTTGTGTTCACTCATTCCTATTCCTTGCATAATTTAAAATTTAGACAACTAAATGAGTATGAGGAGCTATGCACGATGGAGTTTAATAATAAAGGTAAGACTTTGCACTTTGCATCTGACTAAAAACAAAGAATATTTTCTTAATGATGAGCAATGGTATGCTGTGGAAGAGTAAAGGAATTAGGGAGTCCATGTACCCAAATTACTAACAAGCTCATGTATGGGTAAAAATAAAATGTAATCAGCAAGGTTAAGGAAATGTTGGCCTTCATCTCTGGTGGATTGGAATACAAAAAATAGGGAATTTATGGTTTGGTAATACAAAGCTTTGGCTAGACCCCAGCTGGGGAAACTGTGTTTAGATATGTTAATTAAACTACAGGAAAGATATGTTGACTTTAGAAAGAGTGCAGATTCGCTAAAATCACATCAGGGTTAACACATCAGGGTTAAAGGGTGATCAGTATAAACTTTTAGAATTGGATCTTGTAGTATACGATATCATCTAATGCCATATGGGATTACTGTTGTGTACTTATTATGAACCGACCATTGTTTTGAATTTAAGGAAAAAGGCAAAATTTACAAATGAGAAAAGGCTCAGTGGACCATTGCAGGTAATTCCAGGCTCAACCAGCATTGCACACATTTCATCTTGAACGCTCCACATCTTGTTGCTATTACCTTCCTGGTTTATTATTCTGACAATGAAAAAACATTTCTAATATGTTGTATTTCTATTTAATTAAATCTAAATATGTGCCTTTTGGTCTTATCTGCATTTGTTCTTTAAAAGTCAACTTATCTGTATTAATACTATGTGTACCTTGATTAGGTTAATGAACAACTCACTATAAGTTTAAATGGAAATGGATTCTGCCAAATATTTCTTTGAAACGGGTTTTTAAAAAGATGTATCTATTAACTTAAGTTGGATTTTCCTTTCTACAACAACATTCAAGTAATAAGGTGTACCTGGATTTACTCCATTGAATACACAGGGCAATTAATGGAATGCACAACTTAGAAAACACTACTTCAGCTTGATGCATTTACTTGTAAGTATCATCATATTAATTTTTTAAAAATCACCCAACAATAACAAAAAACTTTTAAAACTACTTATTTGATAGCAAGATTATTGAATTATATATGACAGATCATTGGTTGTATACTATTGGAAGTCTGGGCATCAGTACCATGGTTCCTCAGCATTGCAAATGTTTTTGTTTGAATATGTGCACGTTTTCTTGGATTTTGGAGTACTCAAATCGCATGAAAATGAATCTATTAAGTACATTTATTTGGACATTGAAGATTAGTTCAATTACTGGAGTATACAATGTGCTACTATTGTTAATATTAATCATTTCAATGACAATACCAGGTATTCATGACTTGTTATTAAGAGTGTACATTGCCTTTCTGTAGGAGCTATAAAGACAGGAATATAATGAATCTGCTTCAACTTTTAAAAGAAAACTGTTCTTCCAATAGAGTTTACAAACTGAATAATAGTTGAATCAGTTTCTCCCCTACTGTTGTTAGAATACAGAATGGACTCACAAACTTTTGGCATTCACCTGTACCTGTGTTTTTGTTTTGCCGCTGTTTACCTATCGTTTGTTTATCTATGCTATTTAACTATGTGATCTGCCTGTATTGCTCGCAAGACAAAGCTTTTCACTTTACCTCAGTACACGTGACAATAAATTCCATTCAATTCTTTCAATTCAAATTTTAAAATTTATTATGTACTGGTGTCCACCCATTAACTTATGAAGAATAATTAGACATCTCAATATTTCAGCAAATGTTTAAAAAAAGTTTGTGTTTCACAATATTGATACATGACCCTTAATAAACTCAGCTTCTAAAGAAAAATGAATGTGACAGAAACTTTTTTCCCTGTTTCATTAAAATGCTAAACTGTCAACTCCAGTAATTCAAAATTCCTTTGTATGCTTACAATTCATTGGCTTTAATGGATACAGTTGTTGTGGGATAGTTTGCTCTGCGTTTCTATTCCAAAAGTAATTTTTTAACTTGTTTCAATTGTTTTGAATTTTCTTTCACTGTACACATTGCAACACAAAAATTTTTGCAACTCTTAAAAAGTCAATAACTAAAAATAAAGCTCTTATCTATAAAGTTTTGTGCATTTCTGTGCTCTATCCCATTGTCATATTCTGTTGCTTTTTTGATATTCCATGTGTTTTTATTGTCAACCATTATATAAATTTAGAAACTCTGTATGACAAATTTAAGTTCTGCAAAACAGCATGCACTTCATGATGTGCACCAGGTTTGAAATATTACATGTAGTTGTGAAGTTTTGCGTTATTTTCACTCTTCTTACCTCCTCTCCTGAAAAAAACCTTTCCCAGATGTAGGAGCTATAAAGACAGGAATATAATGAATCTGTCAAATTTAATATTACAGTATATTTGAATTGTCTAGAATGGTGGATATCACTTGCATGAAAAATTACTATTCTAGAAAAAAAAGAGTTCAAAATTATTTAGCTCATTACCCTGTTCAGAATTTTACAAAACGTTCATTGGCTATCTGTTATTTTGGCAACATGGTCATTGTTTTGTGTTTACAGCAAGAATGGGTCAGACACTGGAATTTTGCCTCGAGAACCAAGTGCAGCTTAGATTAGTCAGATGAAAATTTGGTGTCAAGGAATGTTGCAGCAGATTGGAGAAATTTATTTCTGTATTGACTGCTATTTTTGATGTATGGGTATTGGGAATCATATAACCAGCATTAACATCCCTCATTTGATGAGTCCAAAAGCAAATGAACAATTTGTCTTCCTTAAGACTTGTCCAAACACTGAAAGGTGCAGTAGACCTGAAATCTGTTGTGTATGTCTAAGCAAAATTACGATTTGAAGTTAATGGATAGATCATGTCCTCAGGCCTTGTGTGAATGTTTACCTTGAAAAGCTTATCAAAATAACAGAAAAAATTGTCACAGAGGAAATTATTTACGCTGTTTTCTATAGTCAAAGGCAGGTCAGCCTATTTATAACAAACTAATAATGTGCAGTTATTTTAAATATTTTATGTTTGCATGTAAACATTTAAAAGCAGTGAATATGTTTCATTGTATAGTGGTAGAAGTCATGTGTGATTGACTAAAGATAATACGTATATCATTATCAGTAATGTAACACAATAGCATGGGACCAGAATTGCAAGAACCATCATCAATTATATTATAATACCTATTTAGATAGCTTATTTTAATTGGATCAAATTCCATGTACCTTAGTACAGCTTGGCAACCTAAATTATCCAGGTAAGCATCAATATTATCTTTGGCACTATTTTTGTCTGCTCCATTCCAGTTATGTTCCATTATTTAAATATAATTTTATTTTCAACTGTGCTTTCTTGTTACAGTTTGTAACATATATGTACACATTTTAAGTAGTCAGTATATTACACTAAACATCTGTTACAAATTTCTTGTTTTTATGTGCAATAACCTCACCTGTGGTCTGACTGATACTTTTTGATGAATTCTTAAAGAAAATTATCCTTTTTCAACAGCTGAGTGAGTCTGGCCATTATTGCAAAAATTTAAGTTTATACATGGAAAGCCAGGTGCCAATTAATAATTAGCACATTGTATAAAAAGCACAGAACCCTTGCCTTTAGAATATTTTACAGGCTGAATACAAATTTCCTAATGATTTTTTTTAATTAAGTAAAGCACTTTTCTGACTGGATTGACTCATGAGATTATACTCAGGTTTTTATTGGTTTAAGTGAAAGAAAAGTAGCTATTGGAAAAGTGCCATTTTGATATGTTAACTGCTGGAAAACATTTAGACTTTTAGAGATGATCATTGATTTCAATGCAAAATTTACAAATACATAGAATAGTCTAAAAGTGAGAGTAAAATGCTGCTGTTGTAAAACTATTTTCTGACTACAGATATGTTTATAGAATTCTCAAAGTGTGAGCTGCACAGAAAACCATAGAATAATGGAAACATTACAGCACAGAACAAGGCTATTCAGTCCATATGCCTGCATCAGCTAAATTTAAAACAAACTTTCCCACTTTCCAGCACTTGGTCTTTTGTGTGTTACACTGCTTCTAGTGCAGGTCCTGGTTCCATTTAAATGTTTTGTGGATTTCTGCCTCAGCCACTAAATTGGGCATCAATTTCCAGATACCCACCACCCTTTGGGTGAGAAAGGTTTTTCCTCATGACCCCTCTAATCCTTAACTAATCAGTTTAAAGATGTGCTCCTTGGTAATTGACCTTTCTATTAGGAAAACTGTTTTTCTGTCCACTCTCCAAGCCCCTCCTTATTTTGGTCATCTCAATTATGTCACCTCCTTGACCTCCTCCTGATTTAAAGAAAATAACTGTAGCCCATCAAATCTGCCTTCATAGCTACAGTTTTCAAGCCATGGCAACATTCTTCTAAAATTCTCTGTACTCTCACTATTGACCAATTATGTCTTTAAAATGGTGACCTGAACAGTCCACTGTAGGTATAGCCTAACCAGTGTCTTGTGTATATCCAGTGTTACACCCTGATTTTTAAAAATTCAATATCTTGCTCAATGAAGGAAAGCATACCATATGCCTTCTTTGCCACTTTACCCACCTGTCCTGTCACTTCCAAAGACCTATGGACATGTTCTGCAAGGTATCTCACTTCATCGACTCCTCTTTATTATGCTTCCATTTATGTATTCTCATGCTTTGTTTGCTGACCCAAATGCATAACCTCACACTTTTTTTTCCAGATTGAATTCCATTTGTCATTTTCTGCACACACATCAAACCATTGATACCATCCTGCTGTTGACAATCATCAAAATCAACTGCATTAACAATTTTTGTGCTACCTGCAAAATTCTCAATTTCGTCTCACACATTTGAGTCTAAATCATTAACATATATCTCAAACATCAAAGGACCCAACACTTTGCCCTGAGAAACACTACTGGAAACAATTTTCCATTTGCAAAAACACCCATCAATATTTACACTTTATCTCCTGTTATTGAACCAATTTTGGATCTGATTCTGGTTTAAGTATTTCTGGGTTAAATATTTCTGAAAGTTATGTCAACAACATCCACTGCTTTATCCTCATCAATCCTCCTGGTTACATACCCAAACATTTCAATTTAGTTAGTAATAAATGAACATTCCTAAATTTATAAACAATGCTGACTATCCTAATTAATCTGTACCTCTCCAAATATCAATTTGTCCTCTTTTTCATTATTAGAATCAATACTTTTCCCCCCACCAGGCTCAGACTGATCAGCCTTTAATTATTCAACCTATCCTTCACAACCTTTCTGAGTAATGGTTCAATGTTTGCAAGCTTTCAGTTCTCTCTTACCTCCCTTGAATCTCATGAAAATTTTAATATGATCCTCAAAGCACTTACTTTTCCTTCTCTGACTCCTTTAACAACTAATTCATAAGATTCATCTCGTCCTGATGATTTATTCATCTTTAAGAAGGACAGCATCTCTCTCAACATTATACTTATTTTGAATAACATTTCTTGCTCCTCCTTTACCTAAGAAGTCTGTTTTATCCATTTCCTTTGTGAAGACTGAGATAAGGTAATGATTAGAATGTTATCTCCTGACTTCCTCAGAGCTTGCCCACCATCTGCAAAGAACAAGTCTGACATTTGTTGGAATGTGACCCACTTGCTTGGATGATTGCAGCTCTAACAACACTCAGATGCTTGACAATATCCAAAACAAAGCAGCCCGTTTGATTGGTGCCACATTCACGCATATTCACTCCCTGCACCACTGATGCACTGTAGCAGCAGTATGTACCATCTACAAGAGGTACTGCAGCACCAATCTGTTGTAGCAATAATATGCTGCCCTGGTGTCTATCTGTGCCCTTGACTCATTGGTTTATTTGTTATTCTCCTTGCATTTACATATATCCTTGGAGATTTTTGGAGAAGATTTGTAGCTCAGGTTGTGGATCAGATTGTAAATTTGCTCACTGAGCTGGTAGATTTGTTCTCTGACATTTCATCACCATGCTCAGTAACATCATCAGTGAGCCTCCAGTGAAGCGTTGGTGTTCTGAAGCTTGCTATTTATCTGTCTTGGTTTGTTGTGGTGGGTGATTTCACTTTCGGTTCTGTTTTTGAGAGGTTGGTAAATAGGGTCCAAATCTGTATGTTTGTTAAGGAATTCTGGTTTGAATGCCAGGTCTCTAGGAATTCCTGTGTGTGCCTTTGTTTAGCCTGTCCCAGGATGGATGTGTTGTCCCAGCCAAATTAGTGTCCCTCTTTGTTCCTAGAGGCCTAGTATTCAAACCAGAACTCCATTAACAAATATACAGATTTGGACCCCATTTACCAACCTCCCAGAAACAGAACAGGAAATTATATCACCCACCACAACAAACCAAGACCGATAAATAGCCGGCAGGGCAGAACACCAACACTTCATCAGAGGCTCACTGACGATGTCACCTAGCATGATGACAAAACATCTGAGAACAAATCTACCAGCTCAGCGAGCAAATTTATAACCTGATATATCCTCTTTAATACTGCCAAATCCTGTGCTGTATGTATTTTAACCTCCGCTTCCTCAGTCTTGCAAATTATTCTTAATTTGTTTGTTGGTTTCCACCCCTCTGCCAATCTAGTTTAAACCCTCTGAACAGCATTAGGAAAACTCCCTGCAAGAATCTTTATCCTGGTCCTGGTTAGGTCCAGGTCCAGGTCCAGGTCCAGGTCCTACCTCCCTCAGAACTGATCTTAATATCTTAGAATTTTAATGTCCACTGTCTCACACTAGCTTTCCAGCAAGTGTTCAGTCACTCAGTTCTCCTATTTCCATGTTCTCTGGCAGGTGGCACTGGAAGTAATCATGAGACCATTGCCTTAGATTTCCTGACTTGCAGTCAGTATCAACTGCACAACTGTACTTCAACTGTTCACTTTTTAAAAAAAATTGATTAAAGTGAGCAAATTATTACATCTAGAGTTGCTTATTAAGCTGTTAAATATTTGTAGTATGTTTAGATACCCAATACATGCTATTTTAATTCTGTGATTAGAGCTGTTTGTTTTCTGTATATTGGCACCAATCGTTCCCAAATCAGTTGTCGCACAGCCAACTAGAAAATAAGGATCCGTCTTCTAAGCAGCTCCTCTGGACCAAAATAATTCAATTTTCTGCAGTAGTCATGTCTGCTTGGAATCTTGGGTTTCAGGGCCAATATTTCATCATGGTTCCTTACTCACTAGAAATGGGCAGCAACAATCCAAGTTCAATTCATGCAAGATGTCTCTCTTTTTCCTCCTATGCATCCTATGGGTTTGAGCCTATATTCTGTAAGAATCACAACAGCGTGCCTACAGTTTTCATTAAGATACCAGCAATTCCTTTTTTTTGACGTTAAAATATGCAATATTATTTTGCAGTCAATTTATACAGTCATTTTATAGATAGTATGATCTCTTGTGTGTGGAAATAACCTTATTTTAGTAGTCTCAATATTGACACTAACCTTTTGTAGCAACTATTTCATATCATTGCCTATTATATCTCCCTCCTTGAGACTTCCATGCTTGCACAAATTGCTGTTTTCCTCCCAAAGAATGCCTCGACTGCTGGTTCAGTCCTAGATGCTCTCCAGATTGCTCATTCTATCTCTGATGAAAGCTCTAAGATCTCCTCTTACCATTGGAAATGACTTTCTCAATGGCTGCAGCTAATAAGAATGGAAAATTTCCAAACTTAATGTTCTAGATTTTGTGGTCAGTGAGCAATTTGAAGGGGCTCACTGTTCACATCGAAGAAAGCTGCTCACAAAGATTCAGTGATATTAAAGTTGTGTAAATTTCCCCTTTTCCAACATTAGTGTAAATGTGATGCCAAGTCAATGAGACCTCAAAACATCCAGCAACATTGATTTCATTAAGCAGGGTAAGCAGCCAATAGAATTGAAGTATTCTTACAGGCAGCAAACCAGTAAATAAAATGCATTCAAGTTTTCATTTTTAATTGAGAGTGAAATATAATTAGAAAGTACATGGAATTGAAATAGAACTGAAATGTCACATATTTAAAAAAACAGAAGTTTGTCATTCTACAATCATAAAATTAGTTTTCCAGGGCCCATGAGGCAGTTCCAAAGTAATTATTAGCTTAACATGTCAATAAAAGTTAAATTACCCCTCATTCAATAAGGTGCAGCATTCTTGAGGGTTTTTACATTATGTTGTGAGCATCAAAGGACATATTCTCATAAATTCAGTGATTTATACATAATTGCAGTTTGGGGGGTCCTTAAGAGAAGCATAGAATTGCAGACAGGAGGTTCTGGATTTCCATGTTTAACTGTGCATGTATGCAGTTGTTGTCAGTTTCAGAGCAATAATGAAAATGCACTCTGACAGTTTAGCCATCGTTACAGTAGCACGTTGGGGCCATTGTATCCACTTAGCAAATGAGTGAACGCTATCATTATAAAATTTTTTTTAGTCTGGTTTGAAAGAAAATATGAACAAGTCAGACACGATTAATTTTTTTATTTCCATTTCTTAGGTTGATGGATTGGCAGTTTTATGTTCCTGAGAGAGTATGATCAACAACTCATGGCAATTATACTATTTCAGTTTGCTATGGCTTAACTTCTCCTTTCTCTGCACACACATATTGGCAGTATCTTTATTACAAATTAGCAATTATGCATCTTTTTGCAGTTATGATCTAAAATATGTTTACAGTGATGAAGATTTTTACAGGAAAATGTTTTTTTAACCTACTAGGAAATATGTAACACTATTGTTTATTGATTATATACTGGATTGTCTCCAATTCTTGGAAATATTAGGTTGGTGAAACTACAGCTTATTGTAGTTTGTTTGGGTTTTTGTTTTAATTCCGTGACTACAGTTTTACTTCAGAATTTCAAACAGTGAGGAAAACTGGGAGATTTGGAAGAAATAAAATCTCAATGGGGGAAAACAAACTCAGCTGTGAAACCCCTTAATCCATGTCAGAGGAGACTGTGTGCACTATAGCGTATCTATCATAATATTCTGTACCATGCTGTACACATAACCTTTAGTACTTTAGGTGGCTGGATAATAGTCAGCAGTCCAATACATTTGCCCCAAGGCAAAAGACAGAAGCTTTTTCATCATTTTCCTCCTTTGGGTATTGAAACTTGTGACTCGAGGTGAAAGACAGTCATCTGTGTTCTGTTCACAGTGCACTGGATTATTATACAATGCATAGATACATGCAACCATGTATTGAGTGCTATTTTGAATTCATATATTCATTACTTATCAGATTAAATTGATGTGTCACATATGCAGTACAGACTTTTTTATTTTGTAAGGAATAATATGAAAATAGTTGCATTCATAGTACCCAAGTAAAATATTTGAGTAGAATTCTTACTTTTATAGAACCAATGCATAACAAAGGCGTTAAGTTCCTGCAGGAGTTAATTTACAGTGAAATTGCTCATGTGCTTCATGTGAGGCATGCATAATTGATTAAGCAGGAAAAAGACCTGCTATGTACTATTGACAGGTAGTTGGCCTCACTTATACAACTGGCAAATGCAAAAACCATTTAAATTAAATATTTGTTTATATAACAGTGATGGTTTTTCTCCTTCTCATGGTTCTCACATTCAAAGCTAAGAGCTGTAGTTGCAGTGACTGCTAAGTGTTTAAATGATGACACCATTATGTGAAGTGATTTTGAAATGAGAGATTTCACTGGAAGATTGCATCTGCTCCTTTCCCTCCCTATATCACACTCCCTGGCTGCGTAGATTATGATTGATTTGTTTGTGACAGATTGCAGGAAACAGTCATTGATTTTTCAATATTTTACCAAAAAATTATTTACAGTTGTAACCATGGGGAGGTATTTCCATGGGCTGTCAGCCCTTGAAAGACTGGGATAATATTCCCTGCTCCCTGACAAGACAAATTACCTGTAATGAGTGCAATAGCTGAAGGGTATACTTTTATTTTAAAATATGTCAATAACCCCAGTGACTAAACGAATATTGATTCAGCATAATGAAGCCTGAGTAATGCGAAAATGAGCTCTTCAAGGAGCCTACTAAAGGGTTCCATTCAGCTCCTAGTAGGAGGTTTTCCATTCTTCACTGCTGGGTCACGAAAAGCTGCTGCTTATGAACAAATCATTAGAAAATTCAGTGCCCTACCTCAATGTGAAGACTGCAAGTAGGCCTACTGGAAGTGATAGATAGCCAGGCTCTCCTATGTTTTTATTCCTACATTTATTTTATGCACATACAAAACAGATTTAATAATAATGTAAGGACTGTTTGTTCTATGAGCTGTTGCCAAGAGTTGTTCCGCGATCAATGCATACCTTTTAATCATTGACATTTTCAAAATTAAGTTTTTTTTTCTACTCCAAATCATTTAGAAACACTACTTGTCAGAAAAGAAGAGGTGAAGCACAGGAAAGGTGACATAAAATTTAAATATTTAGTTTACCTTTATTTTGAGAAGTGCAAAAATGCTGTACTGACTTTTAAGAACATGCATACTATTTTTTATCTTGTTTACTGGCAATCCAACACCTTAGTAGTCACTGTTAACTGATCGTGTGCTAGCGTTCTACACCATATTTTTCTCTTAAACTTATTTCTCAAACTGCCATGGTGATGATTGACCTCATTCAGTGGGTTATTCAAGTAGGCCTTTGGATGACCTGACCAAAAAAAAATAACTATTACACTGGTGCATGGTCATTTCTATGGAAACCTGGCACATTGTAGGATTTGGCAAAAGAAGGACTCATAGTTACTAGAAGTTTTACTTGTGCTCGATTTGTATATTATTTCTATGATGATAAATATAGTTTAATAAGTTAAATGTAATAGAACCATGGTAATTTTATTACCTCCTGCATGATAAAAGCAATCTTTAATTTAGAAATGATAGACACATTTAAAATATTCCCTGCATCATCTGAAACTCAGTTTTACTGCTTTTTTTTCAGTACTGTGTTTCAACGGTACAGACAATAAGGAATTTAATACTCACCAAGCTACCAGTATTGCTGGCTGCCTGCCATAGAGTCACCAGAATAATTCTCATACATATTACTCTCTTCTACTAATAGCTTCCATGTAATCGATGCAATAAAACGTGAGTGGTTGACACAACTCCCTTACAAAGCATGGACTATTCAGCCCATCAAGTCCACACTGAACCTGTAAAAAGCATTCCACCCAGAGTGTTCCCACCCCCCCCCCCCCCCCCCCACCAAAATCTTGTCACTGTAACACTGCATCTCCCATGACTAATCCACCTCACTTGTACATCCTTAGATATATCAGACGAAACTAGAGCACTCAGGGGACCCTCATGCAGACACTCTGAGAATGTGCACAGTCCATATAGTCACCAGAGGGTGGAATTGAACCCAGGTCTCTGGTGCTGAGACATCTTGTTAACATCAGGAACAATATGATTTATTCTTTCGATGTTCAAAGGAACTTTCTGCATACAATTTGATCACTGCATCTGCCTATGAAACAGTATTTGTGAAACTTTACACCTTGAAGAGCAATTGGTTTATGATACTTTGATGAGAACATCAATCTTATGATTTTATCATATCTGATTCCCTTTTATTTGTTTAAAAATTAGATGCCATTTTTCAATGAGTGTCAGCCTTTAAAATAGGTAATTCAGGGTAAACACTCTTCGTTCTACTGTTGCCCTCTTCACTCCTTAACTGCTTCTCCCATGAAGAGGCGGTGAGTAGATTTGTCAACACCAGATGTATTCTAACTGGGTTATTGTATCTAACTGCTCTGCTTGCACCATTGGTTTCCTGACATGTCTATTTCCAAATAGCATTGCCTTTCTACACCAATCATGAAGCGAACAATTAAAAATCATTCAGAACTGAATAACCTATCAATAACTGTCCTTCCCTTCCATCTTTCTTATCTGCCTTCTTCTCTTCTATCCATCCTGTCTACTTTCCACCCTGCTTCTCTCTCTTCTACTTTTCAGCTCTCTCTTGTGCTTTCTTGCTTCCTCTTCCCACCTCCCATCCAAGACTGAGCTAGATTTCTTGGCACTGAAAGATGTGGACTTGTTGTCTGCCTTATTAAAAGTTTTCCTATCTTATCACTTGCTGTGAGGAAACTCGATGCCAACAAATCTCAATATAAAAGTCAGAGTGGATACCTGGCAACTTCAGCTAACTGCTTGCCCCGGTCAGCTGCCATCTTTGTCACCCAACAACAATGGCTCAGGGAACCAGTCACCACACTGCGCACCCAAAGATGCTGTCATCCTACACATGCAGGTTCTCATGACCATCATGATACCTCTTCAATTCCTTTTCAGGACGCTTCTGTACCTTAAAGTTGCACTTCAGGGTGCACCAGCAACTAATATTTCAATGCTGTTATGAGGACACTGGAGAGCAAGAATAGGCACACAGCTCTTGGATTGGACTAGACTGTAAGCATCTCAGGGATGTTCATACTATCTTATTGTGCAATCTTCTTGATCCTCACAGCACCCCTATTTGCCTTGTTGCCCTTTGTGTCCCCATCCAAAGGTAGCAGATTCATTTCTGTCTTGCTTTGCTATTAACTGCAGACACAAAGCCAGGATACTCTTCATGATTGTAACAGTCCTCAGGTAAGGCCAAGGAGTCTTCAGTCAGTGGGTCCTGGTACAGTCAGTAAAGGGCAGTCTCTAATGCCAGTCCAGAACCTTGGGCATGATTGGTCTGCCATTCGAATAGTCAGGATCAGAATCCTTCCCTCAGTGAGGAGCCAAGTGTCAGACAGCCCACCGCCTGTCTTTTTCTCTTTCTGCCCTGTTCCTGGAATGAGGTATTGAGTGAGATGAAAGTGGATGACCAGCTTTCACTGCTGATGGGGGAAAAGGTTCTGGATATCAGTTTTCTCACTGAGCTGGAACGTTCATTTCCAGACATTTTGTCATGCTACTAGGGAACATCTTCAGTGGGCCTCCGGGTGAAGCACTGTTGATAAGTCCTGTTTTTATATGTTTGGGTGTCTTTGCATTGGTGACATCATTTCCTGTGGTGATATCATTTCTTGTTCATTTTCTCAGGGGGTGGTAGATGGGGTCTAACTCGATGTGTTTGTTGATGGAATTCCAGTTGGAATGCCATGCTTCTAGGAATTCTCGTGCGTGTCTGTTTGGCTTGTCCTAGGATGGATGTGTTGTCCCAATCGAAGTGGTGTCCTTCCTCATCTGTATGTAAGGATACTAGTGAGAGAGGGTCATGATGTTTTGTGGCTAGTTGATGTTCATGTATCCTGGTGGCTAGTTTTCTGCCTGTTTGTCCAATATGGTGTTTGTTACAGACCTTGCATGATATTTTGTAAATAACATTAGCGTTGCTTGTTGTCTGTATAAAGTCTTTCAAGTTCATTAGCTGCTGTTTTAGTGTGTTGGTGGGTTTGTGAGCTACCATGATGCCAAGGGTCTGAGTAGTCCTGCAGTCATTTAAGAGATGTCTTTGATGTAGTGGGGAGTGGCTATGGTTTCTGGACACGATTTGTCTGCTTGTTTGGGTTTTTTGCTGAGAAATCTGCGGAGTGTGTTCTTCTCAAATCTTCTGAAAACTTGCTGAGGGAAAAAGTGTTTGTGTCCCAAGTGAGTAATGAGGCAACAGAAATACCATGCAGGTTTAGAAGGAATGAGAATTGCGACCTGTGAAAGCTAACAAGGGAAGAAGTTGTATATAATAATGAGCTGTGGTTGGTGCAATAGCAGAATGAAGTGAGTGTGTGGTAGCAGAGAGAAGATGGTGTCACTTACCATGGTTGAGCAAAGAAAGTCATTAACCTTCCTTCTTCACTGGTAAGTTTTCCACCAAATGACTGAGACAACATTGGCATGGGTGGCAACTATGGACCAGGCTAGTGGGTTCTGAGGACATTGCATTCTCTGCTGGTCTTGAAGTAAGAGGTTCTTCTTCTGCATCAGCCATGGACCCAAATTCTGTTTGTCTGTCTGCAAAGCAGCAGTTTCTCTGTATCTTCCATGTCATGAACTGGGCAGGGTAGATTTGAGCAGTCTGTGCTCGTCCAGGTGATAAACTACCTTTTAACTATTCCACCGGCTTGAGCGATGTTGATCTACTCTGGGACATCCCAGCCATCATGAGTTCTTCTAAGTTTGGTGAGATGGTAGAATCAGAGATTCCAGAACCTCAATAATGCCTTCTGTTCTAAATTCATACAGAATGGTGGATAGTTTAAGGGAGTGTCCACCAGCAGTGACACTCACAGAGCAGTATAGGTACTTCCAACTTACACTCACATGTGTAAACACTTTGCATCATTATACTGTCTTTTAGTAGCCTTGTCTTTATTAGAACCGAGTCCAGCAACAATAACATCAGAGACTCCTAGCCAGATGGGGCAAAATTAGTTATAAAATCAGATAATGGGACCTATGAATTGCTGCAGCTCTATACTTGAATGTGCCTTCACCACCGACACATTGACAACAGCATAAAATGCAAAATATACAAAGGTAACTGTGAACACATTAATCAGATTATGCTACTGGTATAAGAAAATTTGACGAAATGATTTACCTTTTAATATATTTTACAATTTTTCCACTATGCAGAAAGTGAAATGTGAATTATTCAAAACCAAAGCATTTACGGTATGCAACAAAAACTGAGCAGGGGTTGTAAATAACAACAATATGTAATGTGTCAGAAACTAATACAAAAGAAAAAAATAGTGCCCAATTATACAGTTCACGAGAAGAGTTTAGCACCATGATCATAGAGTCATAGAGATGTACAGCATAGAAACGGACATTGTCGTTCTGTTCGCCAAGCTGGGAATTTGTGTTGCAGACGTTTCGTCCCCTGTCTAGGTGACATCCTCAGTGCTTGGGAGCCTCCTGTGAAGCGCCTCTGTGATCTTTCCTCCGGCATTTGTAGTGTTTTGAATCTGCCGCTTCCGGTTGTCAGTTCCAGCTGTCCGTTGCAGTAGTCGGTATATTGGGTCCAGATCGATGTGCTTATTGATTGAATCTTTGGATGAGTGCCATGCCTCTAGGAATTCCCTGGCTGTTCTCTGTTTGGCTTGTCCTATAATAGTAGTGTTGCCCCAGTCGAATTCATGTTGCTTGTCATCTGCGTGTGTGGCTACTAAGGATAGCTGGTCATGTCGTTTCGTGGCTAGTTGGTGTTCATGGACGCGGATCGTTAGCTGTCTTCCTGTTTGTCCTATGTAGTGTTTTGTACAGTCCTTGCATGGGATTTTGTACACTACATTGGTTTTGCTCATGTTTGCTCACAAACATAGAAACGGACTCTTTGGTCCAACTCATCCATACCGACCAGATATCCTAACCTAATCTAGTCCCATTTGCCAGCACTTGGCTCATATCCCTCTAAAACCTTCCTATTCCTGTACCCAGCCAGATGCCTTTTAAATGTTGTACCAGCCTCCACCACTTCCTCTGGCAGGCCATTCCAAACACGCACTACCCTTTGTGTGAAAAAGTTGCCCCTTAGGTCCCTTTTAAATCCTTTTCCCCTCTCACCTTAAACCTATGCTGTTTAGTTCTGGACTCCCGTGCTCCAGGGAACAAACCATGTCTATCTCCTCTATCCATGCCCCCATAATTTTATAAACCTCTATTAGGTCATTCCTCAGCTTCCAATGCTCGAGGGAAAACAACCTATTCAGATTCTCCTGCTAGCTCAAGCCAAGCAATATTCTTATAAAACTTTTTTGAACCCTTTGAAATTTGGCGACATCCTTCTGATTGGAGGGAGATCAGAATTGCACACAATATTCCAAAAGTGGCCTAACCAATATTCTGTACAGCTGCAACATGACGTTCCAATTCCTATACTCAACACTCTGACCAGTAAAGGCAAGCATACTAAATGGGTTCTTCACTATCCTATCTACCTATGACTCCACTTTCAAGGAACTATAAACCTGCAATCCAAGGTCTTTGTTCAGCAACACTCCCCAGGGCCTTACCATTTAAGTGTATAAGTCCTACCCTGATTTGCCTTTCCACATTTGTCTCATTTTAAAATCCATGTGCCACTCCTTGGCCCATTCACCCATCTGATCAAGATCCTGTTGTGCTCTGAGATAACCTTCTTCGTTGTCCACTACATCTCCAGTTTTTTAGTGACATCACAAAGTTACTAAGTATACCTCCTCTATTCACATCCAAATCATTTAGGTAAATGACAAAAAGCAGTGGACCCAGTACTGACCCTTGTGGCACACCACTTCTCACAGGCCTCCAGTCTGAAAGACAACCCTGCATCACCACCCTCTGTCTTCTACCATGTCAGCCAAATCTGTATCCAAATGGCTAGTTCTGCCTGTATTCCATGTGATTTAAACCTCGCTATCTAGTCTGCCATGAAGAGTCTTGTCAAACACATTACTGAAGTCCACATAGATCACGTCCACCACTCTGCCATCATCAATCTCTTTGTTACTTCTTCAGAAAACTCAATCAGCACAACAGTTGTAAATTTGTCTTCATGGAAGGTTTCTGTCTCTAATATCTAATGAGTTATCTCACACAATTTTCTCTGCTTACATCACATGTGTGAACCACGTGTCTATGGCATGGTGCTAGCACTATTCAGTGTTCTCCAGTAACAGTTACTTTCCACTGTTGGGTCCTTTTCACACCATATCTAAGCCCCAACTTTCCACGAAGTCTATCCTGAACTCACAGGATTCACAGCATTCACAGTTGCAGTGTGGGAGGAATTGCCTTGGATATGGTCAGCAGAGGCTAATTGGCACACTGATTTGCTGATCTGAAGGTCCTGATGTATGGGGTGGTGGAGAGGAGTGCTGTCTGCTTTCCTCAAGACTGCCAGAGTAGTCAACAGCACTAGACCATGCCACTGTAGGAATTGCAAAACCTGCGTCCACACCTCCCCCCTCAACTCTGTCCAAGGCCCCAGAGGAGCCTTCCACATCCATCACAGTTTCACCTGCACTTACACAAGTCATTTACTGTATCCGTTGCTGCCAATGTTGTCTCCTCTACATTGTGTGGAGACAGGACGCCTACTCACAGAGTGCTTCAGAGAACATCTCTGGGACACCCGCATCAACCAACCCCACTGCCCCATGGCCGAGCACTTCAACACCCCCTCCCACTCTGCTGAGGATATGCTGGTCCTGGGTCGCCTCCATTGCCACTCCTTTACCACCCGATGCCTGGAGAAAGAACGTCTCGTCTTCCACCTCTGGACTCTCCAACCCCATGACATCAATGTGGATTTCACCAGTTTCCTCATTTCCCCTGTCCCCACCTTCATCCTAGTTCTAACCTTCCAGCTCAGCACTGCCCTCATGACCTGTCCCACCTGTACATCTTCCTTCCCACCTATCCACTCCACCCTTCCCTCTGACCTATTTATTACCTTTAACCCCACCTCCATCCACCTATTGCACTCTCAGCTACCTTCTACCTAGATCTACCTGCCTTCCATTTACCACCCACAAGGCTCCCAGCCTCATTTCTGATGAAAGGCTTTTGCCCAAAACATCGATTTTCCTGCTTCTCAGATGCTGCCTGACCTGCTGTGCTTTTCCAGGACCACACTCTTGAATCTAATCTCCAGTATTTGCAGCCCTCACTTTCGAGGACTAGCTGATGTTCCATCAGTGTTTGTGTTGTATCCATAGTCCCGAAGAACACTGAATAGATGAGGAAGAGGTTTAATGACTGTTTGTTTGCATTCCACAAAGAGCCACCACCTTCTCTCTACCACCTTACATTCACTCTGACTTTGCTATTGTACCTATCTTCCACAAAGCTCATGGTATACCACTCTCTCAAATGCACTTGGCATATTCCCTATTTCACTCTCAACACCCATCTTAGACTATTGACTTTGTGTCTGTGTGCTCTTTGTGCTTCATGCAAACTCATTTGGGACACCTTGCCATATTCTCCTCACCTAACTTGCACTAATAACCATGTTTGTTACTTCATTTCATTCAGTTCCTTTCTTTGTTCCGTTTCAGGTGAACATAATAGAGCAGAGAGCAGCAAAATCGGTGGTGGGTGCCCAATATCCAGATCCTCAACCCTATGAAAACAGAAGCCTTGCCTTAGTGGCAGAGAACTGTGACAACTTATGTGGTGATGCCATGACTTCTGTGATCAGGCAACCAAATAAGAATCATTGTCAAGTGCTGCACTGGTCTCGCATTACCAGCAGTAGGCATTACTTCTTAACATGCTCTAACTGTTCCTATTTCAGAACTAATTCCCTCTTGTCTCCTGCAGGCACCAGCTACATCCTGTCTCTGCCATGAAGAGACCAACCCCACAAGATATTGTCTGCTTCTCCACCTCTGATGAAGAAACCACAGAAGAAACCAAAGGAATCACTAGCAAGGCTCTCTTGCACCCTCCTCTACCTCAGATGATATTTTAGCTAGCTTAGAGTTGGCAGCAGGTTTTGAGAAGCACATGACTGGCACATCTCTACAGCTGGCTGAGAAGAAAGTGTCCCAAGTTGGTGGCATTCACCTGTTCAGTTGGGGCAGAAAAGGACTCTGTCATATTGGCCATTAATAATTTCATTTAAATGCACAAGCAGACACAAGAACAGCAGGCACATTTGTCAGAGGTACACATTTGTCGGAGGAGTCCACCAACACTATCTATGTCATGCTGTGTGACAAATGGGTTTCTACCTGATTCCATGACCAGTTTGATGGCTGCCTCAGAGACCCAATTCCAGCACATCGTGTTGGCTGTATATTCGCACAGATCTGCACTCCATCACTCCAGCCACTGAAATGCCAGTGGTAAAGTGACAGGGATCCTTGATCTCACTTCCTCTCAAGGAGGTAGTGGTGCCAGTAGGTACCCAAGCAGAAGAGGAACTATAAGTAGGCACCCCGGCAGCCTTCCCTCAGAAGGTTGTCTGCCTGGCATCTCCATCTCCACCCTGCCTGCAGACCCCCTACCATGTGGGGGTTCAAGCTGAGAAGACTGAACCTGCATGTCAGCAGACATTCTCACATTTAGCATGTCAGGGTTCCTGGGCCACAAGTGCGCTCAGGCTTGCCTGCGTGAAATCCAAGGCTAACAAGCTCAATTAAAGATAGACTCCGGGACTGAACTTAGACATAATGGGAGTGAAAAGAATAAAAGACCCATGCACATAGGTGGCATGGATTAAAGTTAATTGTAAATACATCAACATATACTTTGTAAGTATATGTTCATTTTTCATCATTACTTGAGTGAACAACTTTCATTTTTGCTGTAGCTATGAGAATGAAGGCAGAACAATTCACCATCCTTTGTGCAATGTGATGTTCTAACCCTGTCTAAATATTAGTTATCCTTTTAGCATGGAAGTTTTTTCTTGATTAAATTAGTGATCATCAGAAGATACAAAGACCTCCATCAGTTTGTTGCCTGAAATGTTTATTAATAAATAGACAAAGTATAAAAAAGTCAGTGATAAGATGCATCTGCATTTGAGATTACACAGGGGATGCTGGCATCTGCAGCATCTTAAGATTTCCAGTCTGTCAAAGATGACTTCATGCAACTCCCTTCCAAAGAACAAAATTCACAAAGACATCATTTGCTGCTGTGCTGTTTCTTCTGAAGAATGTCCCATTGTCTTTCTTGTTGCAATGCTGTGGCTCTCATGGATTCTTATTATCCAGCAGAAACCCTGCAGTAGTCTGGAGCAGATTATCCAAGGATTAAGTAGTATTCTCCATCTGAACTGCAGCAAACCTCCAAACTGCATGAGAACTAATGTGGAGGAGTCGTCTTTTGACCAGTGTTAACCCCAGTGTAAGAATCTGTTACATTCCAGGTAGGCTGGATGTCATGACATGGCATTCTGGTTGCAACCTTTAAACAGAGTATAATGCAACTGGTTGCAATGGACATGCAGTACTGACTGTTACCCACTACCTAAACTGTAAGCATATGGATGCCTTGACCCTGATCAGCACAAGCAGTCAAGTGACTGTGTTCAATCTCCTGACCATATTTGGATGATGCTGTTGAATCACTCTGCAAGTACCTTCTGACTGAAGATGATCCTCCTTGACTAAGGACTCCTTCTGTTAGTCCTTGCCATGTGGTCATTTGGTTGTAGCACATTCAATGCATTTGTCATGTATGCAGCTAGCACAGTTGTAACATTGACATAGCAATTGACATAGCCATAGAACAACATCTGCACGCCCTTGACTGACCTTTGCTAGCGAATATGACAAGCAGTGTGACTGTGTCTGGTTTGAAAGGCAAGGCAATGCAGAAATACTGTTGGCCTGTAAGTTATGCATATGGCAGTAAAACACAAAAGGCGAAAGTAAGACAAATACAGATGCTTTGAGCATTCTAGAAGGTGCAAAATGAGTGCTAACAAAATAAGTGAAGTGCACTGAACTGCACCCTGCTGCAGTTTGTGAGATGGGTACGACAGTAACCTAGCAGCAGCATTATGGTCCAGGTGCATTCAAAGTGCAGTACAGAAGTGGATAGCTAAACTTTAAGGGTGTGGGAAATGAGCCATGATAATGTGATGAGGTTGATGCATGTCCAATGTCAATCTCTGTGGGCAAGAGATGTTGGGGATAGTTAGTCAAAGTGAAGTTCCAGATGAACAAGTAGTGAACAGGAGCCACCAAGAACTTGCTCAGACTCCTATTGTTGCCATATAGCTTTTCCCTGTCATGTAAGGAAAATAACAAACTGTATAGAAATAACGTAAGAATAGATAATAATTAGTTACAAATGCTTGCCGATAAGCCTCTTGCTGTTCACCAGCAAGATTCTCGTCTCACCGTTCAGATTTAGATGGAAAATTGGGCTTTTTTTTTTATTGTGGATCTCATTTCACCCAGTCTCATCATATTTTCCTGACTGATTCCTCACTGCCCATACTGTTCAGAAGCTAGGAGAATTCTGCCCCTAGTTCATGCTTCATTGTGTTTGTATATAATTTTTAGTTTAGGAATTGAGGTTTTACTGGAGAAATTGGAGAGGAAGCCTAATTAAAAACTGGCAAACATCTGATGAAAATGCAAAATAAATAAGCAGGTAGATTGTTACGTTTAAAAGCTCAGAGGGAGCTACAAAACAGCAGATAAACCTAAATGATGTATAACCTAACTGAAAATGAGAATTAAAAAAAAAGCATTGAAACAAAACTGACCTTCCCAATTTCTAAGGAAACGAAAGCTCAACCTAAGTTTTGGAAACACTAAACTTTGGGCAGACTAAAATTGATTGAAACCATATAAAAGTGTTGCATAGCTTTATAAGCTCAGTTAGTTGCATTTTGGATCTGGTTTACAGCTCAGTAAGGGCCAAAATAAACAATGGTTAGTTAGACCTGTGCTATCAACTGAGCAAAATCGAGCAACTTCATTCACCATGTGAAATGCTGATGAGGCTACTGTTAGCTTGAATTTAATGAGGGAACAAAATTTGGAAGTTTTCTTATTTTAGAGCTGGTGTAAGAATATGCTGTAGTTGGCAGATGTTCTTAGAAATATTGGAAAGGTAATCAGAGTAAGGTCTGGAGGCATTCACAGTCAGAAGATGGTAGTTGTAAGATTTACTTCTGGGAAGAATGGTGTTGAAGTACTGTGGCATACTAGTGGATGCTCTCTACAGAAATAAATTACATTTAAGATTGATGTGTCTTATAAGAGATTTCTTAGGGGAAGTAAGAAGTCAACTTATTGCATAAAATAGGAGAAAATGAGGACTGCAGATGCTGGAGTGCAGAGCTTAAAATGTGTTGCTGGAAAAGCGCAGCAGGTCAGGCAGCATCCAAGGAGCAGGAGAATCGACATTTCGGGCATAAGCCCTTCTTTTATTGCATAAAATATCTAATTGTAGAACATTGTTATGGCAATGATGCTTGTACAAACAAAACAATGATGGTTGTTTTTGTTTAGAGGTGAAATCTTGTGGTGTAATTTGATTGAAACATGGTGTTCAGATATCTCTTTAATTGTTAACAGTCCCTAACAGGATCATAATACAACCAACTGATGCATAGTGTGGCTGATGACTGCTACATACTGTTCCACTCTGCTCATGTTTGTAACTCTGCATCAAATCAGAGGCCAGCAGCTCCTGCATGGAAAAGGCCATGGCAGATGTCTTCGGCAATCCTGGGTACTCTTCTGACAAAAGACTAAGATAAGTGATTTGTAGGTAGGGATTTTTTGGGTTAAAAGTTCCAGAGAAGAGGGGGTTCAGGGCAGTGGCACCTTTTTTGTGTCATGTCTTGGAGTTAGTATGAAGTACATCTTTGAGAGACATTATTCACACTATCACCATGTCATGGCATGTGACCTGATGGCATAAAAATCTCAAATTCCAATTTAACTGATGCGCTTGAACATAAAAAATAGGTTAAAAATTACACAGCACTATGTTGTAGTCCAACAGGTTGATTTGGAAGTGGTGGCTTTCAGAGCAGTGCTCCTTCATGAAGGAGCAGTGCTCTGAAAGCTAGTACTTCCAAATAACTTTGTCCACCCCAGTCCAACATGAGCACCTCCACATTGTAAGAAATAGGTGCAGCAGTAGATTGTTTGGCTCCTCAAGGCTCCCCTGCCATGCATCAAGATCATCGACGTTTTGGGCATAAGCCCTTCTTCAGGAATGAGGAAAGTTTGTCCAGCAGGCTAAGATAAAAGGTAGGGAGGAGGGACTTGGGGGAGGGGCGTCGGAAATGTGATAGGTGGAAAGAGGTCAAGGTGAGGGTGATAGGTCAGACTGGGGTGGGGGCGGAGAGGTCGGGAAGAAGATTGCAGGTTAGGAAAGCGGTGCTAAATTCAATGGATTTGACGGAGACAAGGTGGGGGGAGGGGAAATGAGGAAACTGGTGAAATCCGAGTTCATCCCTTGTGGTTGGAGGGTTCCTAGGCGGAAGATGAGGCGCTCTTCCTCCAACCGTCGTTTTGTTGTGGTCTGGCGATGGAGGAGTCCAAAGACCTGCATATCCTTGGTGGAGTGGGAGGGGGAGTTGAAACGTTGAGCCACAGGGTGGTTGGGTTGGTTGGTCCGGGTGTCCCAGAGGTGTTCTCTGAAACGCTCCGCAAGTAGCCGGCCTGTCTCCCCAATATAGAGGAGGCCACATCGGGTGCAGAGGATGCAATAGATGATGTGTGTGGAGGTGCAGGTGAACCCCACTGGTCCTCACCTACCACCCCACCAATCTCCATGTTACAGCGCATCATCCGCCGTCATTTCCGCCACCTCCAAACGGACCCCACCACCAAGGATATACTTCCCTCCCCTCCCCTATCAGCATTCCGTAAAGACCACTCCCTCCGTGACTCCCTCGTCAGATCCACACCCCCCACCAACCCAACCTCCACTCCCGGCACCTTCCCCTGCAACCGCAGGAGGTGCAAGACTTGCGCCCACACTTCCCCCCTCACCTCCCTTCAAGGCCCCAAAGGAAACTTCCATATCCGCCACAGATTCACCTGCACCTCCACACACATCATCTATTGCATCCTCTGCACCCGATGTGGCCTCCTCTATATTGGGGAGACAGGCCGGCTACTTGCGGAGCATTTCAGAGAACACCTCTGGGACACCCGGACCAACCAACCCAACCACCCTGTGGCTCTACATTTCAACTCCCCCTCCCACTCCACCAAGGATATGCAGGTCTTTGGACTCCTCCATCGCCAGACCACAACAAAACGACGGTTGGAGGAAGAGCGCCTCATCTTCCGCCTAGGAACCCTCCAACCACAAGGGATGAACTCGGATTTCACCAGTTTCCTCATTTCCCCTCCCCCCACCTTGTCTCAGTCAAATCCATCGAATTCAGCACCGCCTTCCTAACCTGCAATCTTCTTCCTGACCTCTCCGCCCCCACCCCAGTCTGACCTATCACCCTCACCTTGACCTCTTTCCACCTATCACATTTCCAACGCCCCTCCCCCAAGTCCCTCCTCCCTACCTTTTATCTTAGCCTGCTGGACAAACTTTCCTCATTCCTGAAGAAGGGCTTATGCCCGAAACGTCGATTCTCCTGTTCCCTGGATGCTGCCTGACCTGCTGCGCTTTTCCAGCAACACATTTTCAGCTCTGATCTCCAGCATGTGCAGACCTCACTTTCTCCTCATGCATAAAGATCATGGCTGATCTAACCCAGGTGCCAATCTCTCTTTCATGCCAGCCCAGTATAGCTATCAACTCCCTGAAATTTCAAAAATCGTCTCATTAATACTTTCAGGAATCTAACCTCTATAATTCTCTGGGGTACAGACTTCCAGATATTCACTACACTTTAGGAGAAGAAATTCCTTCACATCTCAGTTTCAGTGTTCCCTTATTCTGCAAATTCCAAATGCCCTCACTAGTGGAAGCACTCGACATCTACCCTGTTAAATCCCCTCAGAATTTTATGTTCCAATAAAGTTGCACCCCATTCTTATAAACTCTAATGAATAAACTCTCAGTTGTTTAATATTCTTGATAATTCAACCTCTTCATCCCAGGAATTAGCCTCGTCCATCTCCTGTGAATTGCCTCCAGTGAGAGAACTCTGAAAATCTTGCTTGCCACTGTTAAAGAATCTACTGGTGAATTGTTAGAAGATGGTCATAGGTATCAATTCTCCAGAGAGAGGCCAATTGATTTGGAAGTCACCTCTAAACCAATTAGTCCTCTAGAATGATCCCAGCAAGAAGAAGGGCTTCATTATTGACATCTTCTTCTTTGAAGGTGAATGTAAGCATGAAGACAGCACTAGATAGGCAAAACTTATATGCTTTTTATGCAGCCAAATCTATCTACAGAGCCAACAAATAACAACAAACCAACAAGGTCTGTAATAGATATGATTTGATGCAACTGTATTTAAAAAAAAATGTCCAGTGTTTCTTCAAAGTGTGTGTCATCAGAGGTCATTGGGTATGCATGTGCAGGCTCAGTCAGATTCCAGATAAAGCACAAGTGACCAGGAAGATGGTATAACACAACATTACTGGCAACAAAGAACATGTAAAGAACAAACTCAAACACACCTGTGAAGTGCACCAGTGGTAAGGCAAGTGGTAAGGTAAGCTTTTTATATTAAACAAAAACAGAAATTTTTGGAAAAACTCAGCAGGACTGACAGTATTTGTGGAGAGTAAATAGAGTTACTGTTTCGAGTTCTGACGAACAGTCGCTGAACTCTTTTTTTTAATGTTGTTTTTCATAATATTTACCTCTAACACCATGTTGATGGTAGAAGGCTCAGAGTTTTACAGAGCATATGGTAGATTCAATCAAATCAATGATTTTCAAGTGTGAAGTAACAATACAAGAATTTCTCATCGCCTTACTGCATTTTTGTGCAATGCCAGTGGAGAAGGAATTGCTATCCAACTTGAGTTCAGAATGCAAGTATGAATGACCTTTCTCAGCAATCAATTATCTTAACTGTCCTGAGATAGCAGAGATTCTTTTTCAAGAACAGAAGACATTGGAAGAGATACATGATCAGTGAGTGAGTAGAGAGCAATCACAATTGTACACTGCACAAGTGAGAAATACAAATATTTCAATATTAGCAAACTTTCTGGAATATGCAACCATCAGAGACCATACAGAGTTTTTACTGATCATGGTGTCATATTGTAAAGGAACAGTAACCACCTCAGATCAATGTACAACATGCCAATTATGCAGAAGGAGTTTGAGTGATAGTATTGGGTCACAGTAACCAGCAGTAACACTGCTGAATGGTCAACCAGTAGCAACTGAGTGGAATACCTATGTCTCTGAATAGGGATCCGATCAAGACTCCAAAGCATTACATTGAAGTTTGATTGTTAATTTTGTAAACTCTGTTTCTACCTGTTTGACTGCAAATGCCTATGTAATAATTATATTCTGGATTAGTGGTGCTGGAAGAGCACAGCAGTTCAGGCAGCATCCAAGGAGCTTCGAAATCGACGTTTCGGGCAAAAGCCCTTCATCAGGAATAAAGGCAGTGAGTCTGAAGCGTGTGATTATACAATGTTCTTTTTGGGATATGTTTTGATTTTTGTAAAGATTGCTGTGTTATGTCTCAGCTAATATGCAGTATACTATTAAATGATATGCTAATTGTATCATGGAATGTACCCACTGATATACAAGACTCCAGAATCCATCTTATTTAAGCCCACTTGAAACATGACATACTGATGAAACCATCCTATTTATAACAAAATAGTTTATTATCCGTGCAGACACAAGAATTTGTAACTGTATATGTCCATTTTGTAACACTGATGAGTGTGTTATCTGAATTTTAATGTCATAGAGTCATAGAGATGTACAGCATGGAAACAGACCCTTTGGTCCAACCTGTCCACGCTGACCCCTATCTTTCCAAACCTTCCTATTCATATACCCATCCAAATGCCTCCAAATACCCATCCAAATGTTGCAATTGTACCAGCCTCCACCACATCCTCTGGCAGCTCATTCCATGCATGTACCACCCTCTGCATGAAAAAATTGCCCCTTAGATCTTTTTCTATCTTTCCCCTCTCACCCTAAACCTATGCCCTCTAGTTCTGGACTCCCCGATCCCAGGGAAAAGACTTTGTTTATCCTATCAATGCCCCCCATAATTTTGTAAACCTCTATAAGGCCACCCCTCAGCCTCTGAAGATCCAAGGAAAACAGCCCCAGCCTGTTCAGCCTCTCCCTGTAGCTCAAATCCTCCAACCCTGGCAACATCCTTGTAAATCTTTTCTGAACCCTTTCAAGTTTCACAACATCTTTCCGATAGGAAAGAGACCAGAATTGCACGCAATATTCCAACAGTGGCCTAACCAATGTCCTGTACAGCCGCAACATGACCTCCCAACTCCTGTACTCAATACTCTGACCAATAAATGAAAGCATACCAAATGCCTTCCTCACTATCCTATCTACTTGCGACTCCACTTTAAGGAGCTACGAACCTGCACTCCAAGGTCTCTTTGTTCAGCAACACTCCCCAGGACCTTACCATTAAGTGTATAAGTCCTGATAGGATTTGCTTTCCCAAAATGCAGCACCTCGCATTTATCTGAATTAAACGCCATCTGCCACTTCTCAGCCCATTGGCCCATCTGGTCCAGATCCTGTTGTAATCTGAGGTCACCCTCTTCGCTGTCTACTATACCTCCAATTTTGGTGACATCTGCAAACTTACTAACTGTACCTCTTATGCTCACATCCAAAACGTTTACGTAAAATGACAAAAACAGAGGACCCAGCACCAATCCTTGTGGCACTCCACTGGTCACAGGCCTCCAGTCTGAAAAACAACCCTCCACCACCACACTCTGTCTTCTACCTTTGAGCCAGTTCTGTATCCAATGTTAGGCACCTCTAGCAATGAACCACTGATCTAAAGAGGAAAGGCTAATTGTCATACCTAAAAGGCTAAAGGGCCCATTTACCAATAGATTTAAAAAGATTCTCCACTGTGTGAGACTTGGAACTGGGAGCCATTCTAGTTAGCTGTCAGAGGACGAATGCATCATATGATGTGTTTAAGTTTAAGATTTTAGCAATATTAATAAATTATTACACATAAAATACTACACAATTTCATTTTTTTTAAAGACAACTATGACTATCGTTCGGTGTTGCACTATATATTGGCTCCTTTGGGTAAGTGTTCATCTCGGCCAGTGCCAGATTAGATCATTCATTTATTTGTCATAAAATATTTGCAAACGTTCAAGCATCAGTGAGGTGATTAGCATCGACACGTCCTGGGGAAAGATCACTATTCCCTAGCAGTTGTGTGAGGTCGTCAACCATTATCCATATGCTGCCATAGCAAAACCGAAGTACTCTGGCTCAGAGCCCCCTGTCAGGTCCATAATCTCCTGTGTAAGATGTCTATGTTTATTTGCCTTCTCAATTCAAGGTTTTTCCAATGCATTCTCATCATCCTCGACCAAATGGTTACATTCACAATGCGATTGGAATCATACAGATGTACAGCACAGAAACAGACCCTTTAGTCCAACCTGTCCATGCTGACCAGATATCCTAAATTAATCTAATCCTGTTTGCCAGCACTAGCCCATATCCTTCTAAACCTTTCCTGTTCATATATCCATCCACATGCCTTTTAAATGCTATAATTGTACCAGCTTCCACCACTTCCTCTGGTAGCTCATTCCATGCATACACCACCTTCTGCATGAAAAGGTTGCCCGTTAGATCCTTTTTAAATCTTTCTCTCCTTACCATAAACCTATGCAATCTAGTGCTGGACTCCCCCAGTCCAGGGAACAGATCTATTTATCCTATCCATGCCCCCATGATTTTATAAACCTCCACATGGTCACCCCTTACCCTCTGACACTCCGGGGAAAACAGCCCCATCTTCCTACAGCTCAAACCCTCCAACCCTGGCATCGTTCTTGTAAATCTTTTCTGAATCCTTTCAAGTTTCACAACATCCTTCTGATAGGAGGGAAACCAGAATTGCACACTATATTCCAAATGTGGCCTAACCAATGTCCTGTACAACCACAACACGACCTCCCAACTCCTATACTCAATACTCTGACCAATAAAGGAAAGCATACCAAACACCTTCATTATCCTAACTACCTGCTACTCCAATTTCAAGAAACTATGAACCTGCACTCCAAGATCTCTGTTCAGCAACACTCCCCAGGGCCTTACCATTAAGTGTATATGTCCTGCCCTGATTTGCCTTTCCAAAATGCAGCACCTCACATTTATCTAAGTTAAGCTCCATCTGCCACTCCTTGACCCAGTGGCCCACCTGTTCAAGTTGTAGTCTGAGGTAACCTTCTTCGCTGTCCACTACCCCTCCAATCTTGGTGACATCTGCAAACGTACTAACTGTACCTCAATGTTCACATCCAAATCATTTATATAATTGACAAAAATCAGTGGATCCTGCATTGATCTTTGTCACACACCACTGATCACAGGCCTCCAGTCTGAAAAGCATCCCTCCACCACCCTCTGTCTTCTGCCTGTCAGCTAGTTCTGTATCCAAATGGCTAGTTCTCCCTGTATTCCATGTCATGTAACCTTGCTAACCAGTCTACCGTGAGGAACCTTGTCAGACGCCTTACTGAAGCCCATCGAGATCTTGTCCAGCATTCTGCCCTTGTCAATCTCTTCATTACTTCTTCAAAAAATTCAATCAAGTTAGTGAGACATGATTTCCCATGCTCAAGGCCATGTTGACTATCTGTAATCAGTCCTTGCCTTTCCAAATACACACACATTCTGTCCCTCAGGATTCCCTTTACCACCAATGTCAGGCTCACCAGTCTACAGTTCCCTGGCTTTTCCTTACCATTTTTATTAAATAGCGGCAGCACGTTAACCAACCTCCAGTCTTTCGGCACCTCACCTGTGACTATCGATAATATAAAATCTCAGCAAGGGGCCCAGCAATCACTTTCCTAGCTTCCCAAAGAGTTCTAGGATACACCAGATGAGGTCCTGGGGATTTATCTACCTTTCTGCATTTTAAGACCTCCAGCACCACTTCCTCTCTAATAATGGACACTTCTCAAGCTGCCACAATCTATTTCCCCACATTCTCTATCTTCCATGACCTTCTTCATAGTAAATACTGATGCAAAATATTCATTTAATATCTTCCCCATCTCCTGCAGTTTGACATAGGGTGCCTTGATGATCTTGAAGGGGCCCCTAGTTACTCCATTGTCCTTAACGTATTTGTAAAATCCCTTTGGATTCTCTTTAACCCTATTTGCCAAAGCTATCTCATGTCTTCTCTTTGCCCTCCTGATTTCCCTCTTAAGTATACTCTTCTAAGGTTTCACTCAATCTCTGCTCTTTATACCTGACACGTGATTCCTGGTGTTTCTTGACTAAAATCTGAATTTCTCTAATCATCCAGCATTCCCTAGACCTACCAGCCTTGCCTTTCACCCTAACAGAAACATACTATCTCTGAACTCTCATTATCTAATTACCTAATTTTTGTCTATCTTTTCTTAAAAATGATAAGTACGGCTTCCAAAGCAATCAGTGTTTCTCATTCGGATCGATGAATCTTGTCAAAGTATATTTGCCAACATAATTCTGTAGTTTTGACACGATCTTGTTGTGTCACTTAGTTCTTGAGTTTTTAAAGAATTGACAGTAACGTTTCAAATGGGGTCTCACATCTTTGACAGTTTCTATGTATGCATGTATGGTCTACCTCTTGTTAGGATAGTCCTTATGGGATTTATTTTGCTTGACAATAGCAACCTGTTGATTAATCTTGATGATTTGATGTTACTATGAAGATTTAGTCCAATAATTTGAATTTTTTTAACATGGTATTTGATCTCAGACCCATGGCTGTTTAATTTCAATCATTCTGCCAATTCCCACTCTCTCCATGCTTTATAATTGATCTGTAGCCTTGTCTTGGGTGATATTTTTATAGGATCAGTTTGACTTCCAAGCTCAAACATTTCCATCATGGGGTTATGCTTCTCCTTAGTTAGGAAAGCCTCGATTTCTTGTAGGACCTTGAGTCTATGCAGACCATTCAGTGTCTAAGTTTTCCTTTCCACGAAATTGGAATTAGACTTCTGTTACCGAGCCTTTGGAAGGCTCCCATTTTTGAATTATTGCAGCTGGGTTCTCATCCCCCATCTCTGTCCTTAGCATTTCAAAGGCATATGGAGGGAGATGTAGAATTTGGTTGTCTTACGGATTACTTGATCGAGCTTACAAAATGTGTTTTGCAATATTTCAGTAAGAATCAAGTGTTAGTACAACCTTGGGATGGTGTGCACTCAGAATGTTTTGATTTTCTGCATCAGTCTCAGTGCAGCGGCTTCCAGGTTGGATTCCCAATTTTTGAACTTCACTTACCAGTATTACTAAGTTGAACGATTGTATGGTCACTTTTTAAGAGAGAGGTGCCTTTTCTGAGCTAAGACATTGTGATAGTGCATGTGTCTGTGACTAACTGACAGGTGCAGAGAATGTTGAGAATTGATAACATATAACAGTCAGCTTGGGATTGTGTTTTGATGTCAAGGTAACCGGATTTGAAAAAAAACAATTGTATTGACAACATTGGCCCAATGAGAGGATACGAGTTTGGTGGTTTAAAATCTTTGAAAATTAGTCAGAGCTAACTGCCCATTGGATAAGAGAGAACATGTCATGTGAAAGGGCCCTTAAATAAATCTCTCAAAAGGCACTACCTATTAAAAGTACCAAGAAATTTTATGCAAAAACACTCACAGTAAAAAAGAAAAATCATAGAAGATGACCCCAGGGAAAAGACAGCACAATCAGAAAGATGGAAGGAAGCAGCAGATTCAGAAGACCAGAAGGAAGGCAGCATAAGAGACTGTTTGGACTTTGAGAGATTAAGTAAATTTAATGTTTATTAATTGTGTTATTGGAGCAGCATTTTAATATAGTTGGTATCAGTGATTAGTTAAGAAAAGGGACTCGGGTTTGTTAATAGTTTTTGTTTAGTGTTCACTGTTAGAGTTAAGAAAATAAGTTGTTATTTTTTCTTTAAACAGTGGAAATCAGGGGTTTTCTTTCACTAACTCACATTTTTAACAGGTTACGAGGCAAGGCGAACTTACCTGAGTGTTTTAGTTTTAATGAGCAGAGAGGTTCGACCTCAGTGTCTTTTATGTAGAATCCCACTGTGTGGAAACAGGTATTCGGACTAACAAGTTCACACCATGCAAAGACCATCCCACCCAGGCCCTATCCCTGAAACCCTGCATTTCCCATGGCTAATGCACCTAATCTACACATCCCTGAACACGATGGATAATTTATCATGGCCAATCCACCTAACTTGTAACCTTTAGAGTTTGGGAGGAAACCAGAACACCCGGAGTAAACCCATGCTGACAAGGGGAGAATGTGCAAACTCCACACAGATGCCTGTCCATGGCTTAATCAGGGCATCCAGGTATTTCTCCATTTCTCTTTGAATGTATTCAATCGTATTTCCCTTAAGCATCCAGTTCTTTTCATTGGTATATAAGAAGGTCTTCCCTTTATAAATAAAATGGAAGCCTTTGGTTTTGGAGATGTCGATTATGAAACAGGTATTATCACAGTATGTCTGACCAAATTTGAGTTTTCTCTCCATCATCCCAGCATGCAAATTACTCAGGAGGGCAGTATTGTCCGTGAAGTCCAAAGCAGAGTGGTTTATCCTTTTGCAGTTAATTGTCATGGCCACTCCTGACTTTGCTTACTTGAGGGTGCACATCATTGGTTCCAGTGTGATGTTAAAAAATATTAGTAGCAGGGAGTCCCCCTGCTTGACTCCCCTTCCAATTTTGATCAAGTTGGTTTTTATTCAGTTGTATCTCGGTATAGAAATCTTCACCGAGATGTCTGACTTTTTTGTAGATAGACTTCTTGAGGTGTTATAATGAGTAGTTTGTGACTAACAGAATTGAAAACCTTCTCAAAATCAATAAATATAACTGCAAGATCCCTCCTGTTTTGCTTAGCACCTTTCATAACATTCTCCAAGACAGTGATATTTTCAACCTGGGTTGCTACCAGAAAGCCCTTCTTGCCTTGCTTAATGTCTTAGTGAAGATCTTAAATACATGAAGTAACATGGGACTAATGGTGATGGGCCTCCAGTTATCAATGTTATTCAAGCGTTCTTCATGTTCTGTTTTTGGAATGAGGGCAATTCAATCCTTTTTTAAAGGAGTCCGGAATTAAGTCTGTTTTCAGATATAGGGAAAAGTGTCTCTGATGACGAGTCATGTCGACTCGATGTTAGCTTGTTGTGTCTCCATGGATGCTGTCTGACCCACTGTGATCTCCAGTATTTGTCGTTAGTACAGATTCCAGCATCTATAATAATTTGCTTCTACATTGGGAAAAGAGTCTTGATAGACATGTGGTATCTCCATTGTGGATATCCTGGATATCTTTCAATTTCATTTATCCTAGTTCTGCTGTGGTCTTGGGGTCTATTCCTGTGTTAACTACTTCTTTCTGTATCGGTCGTGTCAATTGACTGTTGTTTCTTAGCCTGGAATATTTTGCAAATTTGTTCAGATTTGCCTTGTTGTTTGGCATTGATAATTTTGCATGGAATATTTGTTCCAGCTCTTCTTTTGACAGGGGAAGTTGAGTTATAGCTGGCGCCTCCATGATTTAAATGGCCAGCTGGTGTCTATTGTCTCAGTAATGTAATTGAGTCTCTAAAACGTGATGTTTTGGCTGCCCATTGTTTCTTTGCACTGGTGTTTTTTGTACCTCTCTCTTCCCTGCATCTCCCTATGTTTCCTACTTAGGGCTTGGGGCCTTTCTTCAAGGGTTTATCTGCATTGGCAAGAAAGTCAGTGATGTTTTCCATAAGGCCTGATCCTAATGCGCTGATGTAATAATTCTTCAGTTTGAGTTAGTTGGTCGTCAATGTTCATATGTTTGGGATTATTGGTCAGGGGTTGAATAATCATCTTGGTTTGCTAGGTGACCTCCATTTGGAAGTCATCTTGCAGAACATCCTCAGGAATATTGTCCTCTAGAATATCAGTCACTGGGAGCTGAGCTACCACTTGGGTGTTGCTCAGTTTTCTATGTTCATCTGAAGTCTATTTAGTAGTAAGGACAGTGCTTTTTTCAAATTGATGAATGATAACCTGTGAACCACAGCTGTAGCTGCTGGAGAATATTTTTCTTCTTCTGTCCACTTATGACTTTTCCTCTGTGGCTTTGAGCTGGCAGTAGTGATTCCAGGCGTCTTTCATTTCTTCGCTCTGCATGCCTATGTCTCTCATGTTAACAGAGGCTAATTTTTAATGTAAATTTAAGCTCACAATTACTGCACGCATAGGGTCCGAGTTGTTTGGCCAGCCCTCCGCCACTGCATTTTGCTATAATATGATATTCCCCACCTTTCCTGGCTCCTGCAACATCTAGTTTGAAATTTCTTTATCTGATGTTTCTTAGCCAAGTGGATATGGAAATAACCCACTGTTGAGAAGAGTGAATTACAGAACATGCAAAATAGCCCGTCCATGGTATAGCAGATCACACCTTAATTCACAGTAACTCTGTCACATGTCAGATCCATAATGATTGGTTCTACGTACACCGTCTTTCTTCACCAGCAGTAATATCAACTTCATTGTTCAGGATTTCTGTTCCCTTCTTTCTAGAACTTGCATAATAGAAAATTTCTGTCGTAATAATGGTATTAATATCCATTGCGAAGGTAGCCCTAACAGTTTCTTCAATAATAAGTTCATCTATTAGTTTTCATGGTCCTCTTGACCCAATTGTTGGAATCAGGTCTCTCTAGGGAAAGTATACTAGTCTCTTGGGGCTCCCTTCCATCTCCTCTTCTTAAGGAGATGGACCGTTTGTCAGTGCTAACAATTAAACTGGCTTATGTGTGGCACCGGCTGCCACTAACACACCTGCAAGGTGATTGCTTACCCAAGGCGGATTCCAACTGAACTGACACAATTAATCCCTCCACCTTCTTCTGTCTTTTTGTCAAGTGAATGCTCTGCAATGCTAAGTGCACTCATCTGCATGGATCTACATTTTACAATTTTTGAGTGGTTTAGCCAGCCAGTAGCAGCGCTGTTGCTCTTTACGGTGAGGCTCACAGGGAGGCACAACCATCATTGTGGCAGGCAAAATCACGTCAAAACTGCCACAGAGATCATCAACGTGGACAGATCTCCCGTCATAGTTCTCCACAAGAATTATAGTTATTCCCATCAGGAGTTGTAATTGGTATCTGTAGAATCTCTCATTAACACCTTATCCACGTTTAGCTCTTATGTAAGGAGAGTTAAACCAAGCATTGGCACTTTAGGTACAAAAACTCTGCTGAAGGCAAAGTCAACATTATGATGGCAGTTCAACTCTCAGCAGACCACCCTGGCTGGTGTCCAATCTCTTGATCAGAGACTGATCACTTTTGATGATGGGATTTCTGTACCCTTGCATACGCACCTCTGCCCACTGCACTCCCCCCACCAACTCCAATCTACACCACTTCAACTCCGATGTGACAAACAGTCCCCAAGGTGTGGCTTCTGACAGTACCACATAATAGCATGCCTAATGCTGCTGGATTAATTTCAGTGGCATTTGGCTAAGGCCTTTAAGTGGATTTTATTTGGCTACATAAAGGCCTCAATTGATGATAGGATGGGAAGTTTGAATATGGACGTTTTGCTTTTAGGACTTAACTTTGATGGCAATGAGTAGGTAGCAAGTTTGGTACACCACTTATCCACTTAACTTGGTGCCCTTACCACCTTTTGAAAATCTTTTCAATGAGAGCCCTGATTTTCCCTTATGTATTGTTGTAACTCTTTCCTCTTGGGGTATGGACTGCTACAGTGTGGTTTTCCCAACTTCACTTTTTATTTTGTTTTAGAAAATGTAGTCTTTCATGAATAGAAGGTTTGCATCTTGGGCTGGGTCTAGTAATGGACCAATACATTTTTAAATTGCCCACCAGAGAATACGTTCTCCAAATGGATTTAATGAATTTTAATCTTAGATACTTCATTCTGTTTAAAATAAGATAGCTATTTATAAATTTTGCCAAATGGGATTGTAGACAAATACCATTCATAGTTCTTTAATTTTCAGAGTGCTAAGTGAGAGTTTACTAATCATTTATTAAAAAGCCTCAGTCCTCTCAGCTGTGCATTAAGGTACAGAATTTTAATTTGGTTATTTGCATTCTATTTATGTTATGACAGAATAGTCGTACTTTTTAAAAATGAAATAGCATTTGTGATTGTTGCAAAATTGCTAAAACAACCAGTACTCCTGAACTGAAGTGCATGATAATGTTCCTGTTACCACTGCAATGGAATAGTGCTGAGTGAACTAACTGTTAACAGCAGTGTTTCTGATGGAAGCCCTGAAAGGTCTGAAGGTCCATGTTACATATGTATTGAAGCCAACAGGGACACTTCGTAACAATGCAGGACAGGTGATAACTGTCCCTACATGAATCAGGTGTTGTCATATTCATGGCTCCCTATAGCTTCCTCCCACTCCAAACTAGGTGTCATCCTTTGCTTAGTGGTAACATTTCCACCACAAAGAGAGAAATTCATGGCTTTGATTCCAATTCCAGACTCAGCACATAATACGGTGTTTCTTCAATGTACCATCAGTGGACTGCTGCCAGATGAGACTTAAAACAGAGGTCTTATCTGCTCTGTCAGGTGGACATTCAAGATCCCATGGCACTATTCAGAGAAGAGCAAGGGAGTTCATTTGATGATGTGGCCAACATTTACCCCTCCACTGGCATCATGAAACAAATTATTGAATTATTTATTTAATAGTTGTTTGTGAGATAACGCTTAGCACAGATTTGTTGCTTTCTTTGTTTACATTATAACAATTATTGCACTTCATCTGTATTTCATGGGCCACAAAATTCCTACCATCCCTCCAGGCCATGTGCTTGTCAGTGTGCCTCCTTGCCTGTTTTTTTGACTGGCCAAAATAAGTTACTTTGCCTTTAAATATTCAGTTATGATTTTTTTTTGAGAGCATTAATGCTCAGAATGGTTCTAGCTGCAGAAAATCCAGCTGTCAGCACTTTTTCAAGTGTCCCCTCTTTATAAACTTCTATTCTATTGCCAAAATTCATTTATAGAGGGACACCAGGGCTGATGACTTTTGATGAGTTGACATCAAATGGCCAAATAATTTCAGGCTGAAAAATAAAGTTTTGGGTTCGTACTATATAAGTCATAGGCTGCTGACCAATAGACATTCTGACTCCTCTATGATTACTGTACAACTTGTCCGTAATGTGTTTCTGAGTTAGAACTTGAGTTTAAAATATGGTTCAAGTTAAATTACTGTTTTAGCTATACATGATTCAGTAAATGGTGCTATACACTTCCTGCATTATATTACAGTGATATAATTTATGTTGCTCTTTCTAGAGTTTGATCACATATATTCCACACAACAAATGATAAAGTGCAAAATTATACTATAAGTAGTTATTTGTACATCCTAATTGACATTGCTGATTATTCTGCACAAATCATCACTGTAATTTTATGTGTTCACATTTCTTTTTAAACAGTCATTTGAATGGTTAAAAAGTAAATGAATATTTGGGGAATACACTTAGATTGCTGTTGGTTTTGAATTTCAAAGATGTCAAAGAAATTCCTGTGTCTGATAACTGAAAAAATATCTGTGATTAATTTATTTTAAAAACTACAAGGAGAATGCTTTGTTTTGTCATTTAACTGCACTATTAAAACTATAATACAGGTCCATGTTTTCCGCTAGGAAATTGATGGGGATGGCTTTGGGTGGTTAATGACACAAAACATACAGTTCTAATTGCATACAGTCAACCTTTATAAATCAAAACTCTGATATTATTAATTGTGATACAGTTTATTAAGAGCAGTGTTGGTGAATTTTTGTTAGCATAGTTAATATAGTTGTTAACTGTAACATCAAATTTGATAAACCATGTGAAATGGGAAAGAGGCAATCAATGGATGCCAAGTTCATCAGCGCATACCAAATTCCCCATTTTGATATTTTTGTAGTGCATTGGGTAGATGGTCAAAATGCAACCAGGGGAAAAAAAAGGAAGATTGATGCCACATAGATTAATGCAGCAAAATACAGCAGATGCTGACAATCTGAAATAAATGCTAGAGGTACTTCACAGCCTGACAGCATTTCTGAAGAAAGACACAATTAATGTTTCAGTTTGATGATCTTTCTGTATGATGTTTTACTCCAACAAAGCTTAATTCCATAGGTAATAATGCTGACACCGAAGAGATAGATTCCGAGAATTTGCAGTGCAGTTCCGAACAGCATGTCGGATAACTTCTGATGAGAACTTTGTGCTGCAATGAACTTGAATCACTTTATGCTATCCTTCCAGCCTTAAGACCCCATTCCTTAGCACTAAAAACTGGTTTGATGCCATTAGTTATGTGCCAGCCATGGCTCAGTTGTTAGCTTTCTCACTTCTGAATCAGAAAGCCATTTGGATGAAGTCTGTCTGCAAGATATGAATATAAAGATCAAAGTTGATACTCGACTGAAGTACTAACGGAATGGTTAGCACTATCAGTGATTTAAGATTTTACTGTCATATGTACTCAAGTACAGGAGTACAGTGAAAAGTGTGTAATGTCACCACACATGGCACCATCTTAGGTACTAAGGTACCTTGGATTAAAAAAAGCCTGGCTTAAATACTAAGAGAAATGAGAATTGAAAGTTAAGCATTCCTTCATAGAATAATAGAAAAACAAGTAGATAATAGTTAACATTAAAGTCTTTTGTAGTTTAACCTATGAATTTGAAGGAATAAGTTAAAAGTTTGAGGTACTGTCTATTGGCTGAGATGCTAATTGAGAAGTCTGTTTGCCCTTCAAGTAAAGATAAAAAAATTCTATGGTACTGTTTTTAATAAGGCAAGGAGGTTAACTCTAGCATCCTTGGTGTTAATCATTCCTCGATGAACATTAGATTATCTGGTCATTTGATGTAATGCAATTTGTAGTACTTTGCTCTGTTCAGTTTTGTCAGACTTCCTACATTATAATAGTTGGGGGAGATGGTGGCATAATGGTAGTGTCAGTGACTTTGTAATCCAAAGACCTAGGTTAGTGTTCCAGGAACATAGGTTCAACCCCCCAGCAGCCCCACCTTGGTAGAATTTAAATTGAATTAATAGATCTTAACAGTGGTGCAAATTATGAATAAAAACCATCTGGTTGACTAATGTCCTTCATTCAATGAAGGAAATTTGATGGTTTGATCTACATGTGACTTGAGCCGCACAACAATTTGGTCAAGTCTTAATTGGGCCCAGAAATGGCCTAGCAAGCAATTTAATTTGAGTGCAACGCATATTAATGACAAATTGGCTTTGCCAATCACACACCGATCCCATAAAAGGAAAAAGCAAAAATACATTTTAGCTTCAAAAGTACTAAATTAGCTGTAAAGCAGTTTGAGACTTCCAGTGGCCATTATCTGTGCTATTTAAATGCAAGTCTGCCTTTCTTCGGGCACAAAACATATTGACATTTTTCCAAATTATTGCAAAGTTCCTGTGTTCACTATGTAAAATATACCAGTTTACAAATTAAAATATTTAAAGGAATACTGTTTGTTTCACTAAAGGCTGAATGTTCCTTAGATGTGCTTCATTTCAATTTCAAGCCTGCATTCAGTCACCTTCCTTGGTTAGAGAAAGACACCTTTCCCACTAAGTGCAGAGAAGGAAATAAAAGGGTCAGTTTTCCCACTCTTGATTGCATTGCAGTGTTCCATGCAGGAAAATATGAATGTGTGGCTATCCGGACAGGATTGAGTTTGGTTTTCCTATGATGGTTGATAAATGTTTGGCAATACAGATAAGGAATTTGAGGACTGACGTGCAGGAACTGCTGATGTTTGCAGCTGCATTCCAACGTACATTGCTACCTTCAGTTAAAGACATCAGAAAGGCCTATTCTTGATTGGAGGAGAGATTGCTGGCTGCTCCACATAATTTCTGTGTTAATAACAGGCAGAACATGTGACAAAATAATGAAGAACTCTTCAAAACATGCAAAACATGAAATGTTTACATGAAATAGGACAGCACAGTGGCTCAAGGGTGGTAGGGTTGCTCAGTGGATAGCACTGCTGCCTTACAGCGCCAGGGACCAGGGTTCCATTCCCACCTTGGGCAACTGTCTATTTGAAGTTTGCACGTCCTCCCCGTGTCTGCATGGGTTTCCTCCGGGTGCTCCCGTTTCCTCCCACAATACAGCGATGTGTAGGTCAGGTGAATTGGCCTTCTCAGTTGCCCATAGTGTTAGGTTCATTAGACAGGGGTAAATGTAGGGAATGGGTTAGGTGGGTTACTCCAGAGGGTCAGTGTGGACTTGCTGGGCCAAAGGACCTGTTTCCATATGGTAGGGAATCTAATCTAAAGAAATGCTTATTTCAAAATATTATGGAAAATCTTAAGTAAAATATACTAAAGTACCAACGTCTATTTCCTGCATGACCTCTGACTTATTGTTTATGTATATTTAGTGTGGAATATAGGAGTAAATGTTAAAAGCTGCTGCAATTATTGAGTTAGCTTGATTCTAAGAATGCAGTACTTTAGAAATCCTGAGGGAGACATTATGATGCAACAACTACTTAACAGATTGCCACGTGAAATACACAGAGGTCTCATTGTGATGTCATGCTCATTTAGTGCTGTACAGTCAAATCATAGTGGAATAAAGTCACATGACCCAATATAGTAATTTTAGTTGATGTCCCATTAATTCCAATAGCTGGTGTATGGCAACAAATCAATCATGTAAATTAGTATTTGTTCTGGATGCTGACAAAAAAAAATGTAAATGTGTGGATTATTTCATATTTTGCTCAATACCTCACAATGTGATTTTAATATTGCCTTATTTACCATATCTCTTGAATAAACACATTAAAAATTATAATAGTGCAGATTTTGTGCAATTATTTCTCTGTTATATTAATATGATTACACTTTAGACAAGAAGAAAGTACTGAAATTGAACTGAATTCAGAACTGTTTTGAAAGAAGCAGAATTATGAGCATTGTCCATTACTTAGCAGAACAATGTAATCTAATGAAGAAACAAGAAAATATTGAATTAAAGTGAATTGTTGCAATGCTGACATTTTACTTATTAAGTTAAAGCTTATGTGATTTGGTTAAGTGAAACTTTTACAATTATATATTCATGCCATTAACTAAATGAAATTTAAAACCAGTATGTTGAGGTCATGCTACAGAGGGCAGTGAGATATTTTTGCTTCCATAAATGAGGCAGACTCGATCACTTATGACTATCAACAGTTCAAATAAATTATTACCTGTCTCAAGAGTGGAAATAAAAATCATAATTCACTGACCTTTGCTGCATATTCTATTTATAACACTCATAATTAAATGTTTTTTTCATTAATTTAAGTTTGATTTCATTTTAATGAGGAGTAATACAAGCACAATGGTGCTTCTGTTTTCACACCAGCCAGTAAGTTATGTGATCTGCCTCTCTGCTCTTTCAGGAGGTGATTGACCCTCACTATTCCGCTAGCCAGTTTTAGTATAATATGAATTTTTAGCTCCATGGATTGTTTGTGAGACAAAAAGTTCTCTGTATATCTTCAAATACTGATCACTCAGGGAAGATCATTTGCAGACAATGGTGAAAATAGTGTGGTACCATTGTCAAAAGCCATAAAATGTGGCAGGAAAGTAATTCCACACATTATATGTCATTATATGTGATCTCTGGTTTTAAACAAAATACTATCTGATGATACCAATTTTGTTGAATAGAATTTAAATTTGGTTTAAGTGTTATGTTTCATCCCACTTTTTGTTTACTAAATTTTTTTTGGCTTGTTCCATGCTTTCTGACCATATTTTCTAGCAAATCCTTTATGAATGTATGCTGCAGTGATGTAAGTTAATTATTTCTTTCTTTCTTTGTTTAGAATGCTTTTTACTTGCTCCAAGCACATCTTTCACGTGGCGCCTTGAAATCAGCAATTTTCATCTGCTATATTTTTCAGAAACCACTGGACTAAAAAGACACATTTTTGACTTTGACATATTTTGAAAGATTTTTTTTAGAACTGTTCATCCATGAGTAGTTGAGTGAGTAATATATGTAAAAAAACTCAGGTGTAACGGATTATGGTACTTTCAGCTCCAGAATCAATCAGCTAAGGAAAAGTGTTAATAGATGAGGGAAATACACTTCAAAAGTTAGTGGTTAGGTCTTTTGGAGTTAGAATTTTAATACAAAAGGTACAAAGTTAGATGGACTCTACTGCATTTGGAAGATGTGAAAAAATCTGTTGGCTGAGGTTTGATATGAATAAATGATTAGTACATTTGTTAGTCTTGAAAATTTCTGTCAAAGATTGTTCCTTTATCAAAAAGATACCACTATGATTTAAGTGTTTAGAGATTGGAACAAGTATTGATTTTTGTTTGCAAATGGGACCCTTTGTTCTTTCTTTTAAAGAAAATGACACGTTAGGACTGGGGAATAGGTGCTTCATTTTTCAAGCACATATTTCAGCATCTCCAATTCAGGATTTGGGTATAGAAGAAAGCTGTAGCCAATCAAAATACTTTGATTTGAAATTCTTATTTCACAGGTTTGATGTTTTTCTATTTCCCAAATTCAGTCCTTGGGCTTGTTAGAGAAAAATCATTAATTAACACTTAATTAGAGCAGTTTTATTCTGCAGGCCAACAGGAACTTAATTTGTATCAATGGGATTTACAATCAATCCATTCTATGCATCCAAGGAAAATGAAGGAAGTAAAAGCTTTTTTTCTGGACTTGGGTAGTAACAGAGGACGGGAGAATTGCAAATAATACACCCGGTTCAAAAAGATTGTAAGGATAAGCCCAGCAATTACAGACCGGTCATTTTAACTTAAGTCATAGAAATTTCTAGGATTAGTCATTTGGGACTGAATTAATAGTTACATGAACACATTTGGGTTATTTTGGAAGGTCCAGCCTGGGTTTCTTAAGGAAATATCCTGTTTAGCTAACTTGCTGGAGTTCTTTGAAGAATAAACTGGGAGGTTGATGAGAGTAATGCTGCTGATGTGGTGTTTATGGCATTCACAAGGCTTTGAATACCATGCCATATAGATTGGTGAGAAAAGTTAAAGTTTATTGAATAATAGACTGCTGCAAAGTGAATGCAAATTTGGTTGAGTGACAGGAAACAGGGAGTATTGGTTCATGGACACTTTCCAGGTTGAATGAAGGTTTGTAGTGGAGTTCTCCAGGGATTGGTATGAGGACTTATGCTTTTCGTGATTTTTATATTAATCTAAATCTTGGAGTGCAGGAGGCAATTTCAAAGTTTGTGGATGACGCAGCATTTTAAACTGAGAACAACAATGCAGAATTTCTAAGTGACATTGACAAGTTACTGGAGTGGAATGCACAGGTGGCTGAAGAGAGGTATGAGGTGATACATATTGTTAGAAAAAATTTGGAGAGACAGTATAAAATGAAAGGTACTACTTTAAAGATGTACAGTAGCAAAGAGACCATATGTGTATATATATGGATAAGTGATTAAAGCTAGCAGAAGAGGTGGACAGAATTGTTAATGAGGCATGCAGAGTCCTAGGCTTTATTAATGGGGTCGTAGCGTGCAAGAACAGGGACGTTAACACACTAGTTCGACCTCAGCTGGAGTGTACAGTTCTGGACCATGTGAACACATTGCCGATAATGTAGATGTTGTTTATGATAAAGTTCTAAAAATGAGCAACTTCAGTTATGAAGATAAATTAGAGAAAATGATATAGTTTTCCTTGGAGAAGAGAAGATTAAGATTTTATCACGTTTGTAAAATCATGAGCAGTCTGTACAAAGTAGAGAGAGAAACTATTCCTCCTTGTAAAACGATCAAATTGAGTGAGCACATCTTTGACCTGATGCCATGAGACCTCATGTGTTCCAATGTCAATACTGAAGCTTCCTGACCTGCTAGTGAAATAGTGGAATGGTGATGTTTGGGCCATGATCTCTGAGTCTTCTGTAATTCTGTACACATCTCAGTAAGAAAATTCTTGTTGAAGCATTTAACAAAACTATAATCACTAATTTAGAAGAAAACCTTGTCTGTTTACTGGACAATAAGGGTTGATAGTTAAGAACGACTAGTCGAAGAATGGTGTGACACACAAAGTAAGCATATATTAGTCTGTCTTTCACTTTGATCCCGTGATATTTGGCACAGTCTCTTGGTTTCTTGAACTTAATCTCTTGACTCATTATATCTTTTGATATTTTAGTTTAAGCAATTGAATTTTTAATATTTTTTGCAGCTTTAAGATTTTAACTTTGGTTTCGCAACCTATAGATTCTAATTCATTTGAAGTTGCAAGAGTAAATAATCTGCCACCATCTGTGTGATCTGAGAATTGATTTCCTGATTGTGGGAAAGCATGGAAGGCTAAGATAAGGCTTAGGAGCTGTTTGTGAATTCACAGCCAACACCAGCATTTCATTTCTACCTGTTATTTCAGTTCTTTAGCAGAGTTAACTCTGTTTCACTCTCCACAGATGCTGTCTGACCTACTGAGTTTCTTTATCATGTGTGTTTCAATTCCATCCAACTATCTGCAAAAACCAATCATCCTTGACTCAAAAGATTACCATTAGATATTTCAAATAACTTAAGTTAGACTTGCCATCTTTTGAGGAGAAATCGTTACTACAACATACCTCTGGAACTTTTATATTGTTTCATTCATGAAAGAGTCTAAATCTTCTTAAGTTCTATATTGTACTAGATTTCATGTCCATCTTCTAAATCGACATATATAGAAAAACTATTGATGTTGAAACTTGTGATTGAGTTCTAGTAGATATGATAAATTGCTGAAACTGTATATGGTTACAACATCTTAATCTTTTTATTTGCAAATTTGTATGAAATACATAAAGGCTTGCATTTATTTTATTTCCATGATCTCAGGTAGGTCATCTCGAGGCAATTTATATTCTAATGAAATAAATACTTTATGAAATAGAGTATTTGTTGAAATGAAATACAGGAAGCATGACAGTCAATTTGTGAGCAATAAACGTCCACAAGTGAATGGTTTACTGATGTTGATCGAGGATTTAACTGAAATTCTGTGTGTGGGGTGTGTTGGTTTCCCTTCTGCTCTTCTTCATAATAGTGCCATGGGATATTTTATGTCCGCCTTAAAACAATTATATGACCTCAGTTTAATGTTTCATCCACAAAGTAGCATGCTTTTAGCTTTCCATATTTTGAGCTCAGATCTCTGGAGAAGTACTTGAATCCATAATCTTGTGTCTCTAACGAATGTGTCTTTCTCACTATACTTCCAAATATGTATCCTTTTGTATTAAATTTCTTCAGTAAAATACTGCTACCTTTCATTTCAGTCTGCTATGATGTTCCTGTTCCATACTTCATATTCTTTTTGGTCCATCAGTCCATGGTTTTACAGACTATCCACAATCGATCTGGACCTGGAACATGGGGAAGCATCAGAGTTCAATGGGGGTTTGGAGCTCCATGAGGCTCTACTGTGCTTGATTAGGGTTAGAGAGTGAGATCTGAGGCAGGAGTGATGGAGCTGTGATTTCTGTCTGTACCCCTGCAATTAGGTGAACTCTATTCATTTTTAATAATTTTATGAAAAACACCACGGAAACAAAAATTGTTTCCCAAATGTGCAGCATGTGAAAATTAAGAGTTTTTGATTAGTGTTGTATATGATTTTATATAATACACTTTGTGTTCTGGTTGATTTTGTTACTCTGTGTTTGAGTTCATAACACCCATTTCTGTTTTGCACAGAATATTAATGCTACTTTTCTTTAAGGTGTTAACTTTTCATTAATTTCTTTATCTGCAAGTCTGCTCAACACATGCTTAACTTTGTGGGAAGATAAGGATTGGCCCAAATTTTATGGTCAGCTGTGCAGTAACTGACCAAAAGAAAGCTGCCAGCAAAGATTTAAATTTACTGCCAATTTCAATTCTGTGCCAGCAATAGTAACATTAAACAGGGTTAGCATTCTAATCATATTGAAGAATTCTCTGTAGGCAGAAACTAGGAAGTAAATTGCACTTAATTTTTCATTTTTAGATTAAAATTGGAAAATGAAAGATTGAAGCAAACAGAATTAGCACGGGAAACTAATCTTTTAATTTTTTAAAAAATTGAAATTGTCTTTATTGTAATTTTTTTTTAAATTAAGATTTTTCAGGGACAGTGAGGCTGTAGATTTGGAATTATGAAGTTAATATCTTTACTAACCCAGTTGCACCTCATTCAAGAAGGTGTAACATTTTCAAGCATTTTACAGCAAGGATAATTTGTGGCACAGTGGTTAGCACTGCTGCCTCACAGCGCCAGAGACCCGGGTTCAATTCCCGACTCGGGCGACTGACTGTGTGGAGTTTGCACATTCTCCCCGTGTCTGCGTGGGTTTCCTCTGGGTGCTCCGGTTTCCTCCCACAGTTCAAAAATGTGCAGGTTAGGTGAATTGGCCGTGCTAAATTGCCCGTAGTGTTAGGTGAAGGGGTCAATGTAGGGGAATGGGTCAGGGTTGGTTGCTCTTCGGAGGGTCGGTGTGGACTTGATGGGCCGAAGGGCCTGTTTCCACACTGTAAGTAATCTAAATCTAAGTAATCTAATCTAATTGCATAAAAGGGCAGATTTTTGTCATTTTAGTACTTGCCACTTTATTACAATCTTAGGGGACTTTATCAGAGCATGCCATTGGGGAGTATAGAATCACATTTGGCAACTTCTAGATTCCAATGGTCAAATGCGCATGCACACGCTGTGGAAATGTCTGTTAGTTTGTGGAATAATGAGATACAATGTCATCATTCCATCAGCAAAATCTGCACCATTATTCCAATGTGTAGCATGCTTGACTTACCTTCTTTGTTAGAGCTCAAGAGTATAATGAGGAAACCTGAATTGTACTTTTTTTAAAATATACAGGTTGATTTAGTAGGTATAAGTAGTTCTGGGATAATGTTCATTTCAGCAACGCAATTTGGCTACAATGTGGCTGAAGAATTAGGATTGGTATTTTTGAGAATGCTTACCTCTCATTGGCAATAGCGCAATTGCAGCGAGGATCAGTTCACATGCTTTGTTCTGATGTCCAAGCTGAAGTCTCCAAGCCATTCTGCACATGTGCGAGGTCAGTGCCAGTCTTTGTGCCATTCTGCGAATGTGCTGATGTCAGCTGCTGACAGAGCAGTTTTTTTGTGAGAGATACTGGATAGAGGGAAGCTTTCTTACATTTTTTAAATGTACAATGTTAAATTTAGTTTCGTTTATTAATAAATATGATTTCAACCTTCATTCAGGCTATTCTGTACTTTCTGTTAGACTTTTGGGTGATGTTTGAGTGATTGTGAGTGATATTTTTTGCTGGTCTGCCCCAATCCCACTTTTCCCATAGGCCCCATTATTTCTATTAAGCGATTTTCTACTAAACGAGGTTTCGCTGGAATGCAACTACGGTGTTATGGGAGAACTACCTGTATCAGACTATCATAGTAGATCCATGAAATTTGATTTGGTACTTGGATTTGTCTGTCTAACATTCTCATTTCAATTTTCTAAAGAAATTTTCAATCAAATTCTTTCCATTAATTTCTTTTAGCACTATTTCCTCAGCCTTTGCATGTATACTGTTTGAATATCTTTCAAGCTGTCTCATCATCAGGTGCTGGAGATACTAAGCAGGTCTGGCAGCACCTATATAGAGAAGCAAAATTCATGTTTGTCATCCAGTGACCCTTTAAAGTTTCTCCAGCACTTTGTTTTGTATTTCAGATTTTCAGCATTCGCAGTTGTTTGTTTTTATATTACTTGCAGTTGGGTTAAGCAATGTATAACATTATTTTCATAAACAGAAGATTAATATCTATGACAGAAATTGAGAATTCAGTCAGACCAAATTATGACCATATTATGAGTAAATAACAGAATATTTTTGTAAAAATCTGTTTATAAGTTGCTGTTAAGAGCATTTATGTTTTAGTACACTGGAAAATCAGGTCAAAGGCTGCCCATATTTAAGTTCAACATCTGAATCCTCGGGTATTTAGGTCATAACAAGCAAGGTTTAACAAATAAAAATTAAGTCTTACTTATCTTTGGCATGATCTTTCTGATAAATTGACTATTCATGACGTATTCCTGGTTCCACATTGGGCAAATCAGAGACAGAAACATTGTTTATTTAATACTGACAGACTGCCTCTAATACTTGTAAGTATAGCAAACACAGCTGGCCACTTTTCTTTTTAGTTCAGTAGGTGGTTTTGGGCAGGACTGTTATCCAGTGTGAGATGGTCAATCGTTCTCCGTTCTCTATAAGAGATTATAAAACCTCTGATGGAACTGTGTCCAAGGTTTCCTACTGATATTGCAATCTCTGACTACAGTAAAAGGATCCAAAATGTGTCAAAGAATATTGATCAGATAGGTGTAAATGTTAAACTATTATATGTAACGATGAATAATCTATATCTCTTACGTATAATTTTACCTAAAAGACAGTGGATTTGGATCAACTTTGACCTCTAGTTTTGTAACTATTTTATTTTTTCCTTCTCCGATCTCCAAAACTTTGCACCTGTTTGCCCCAGTCCCCAGCTCTGAGGCTGATCAGTTTTCCCAGCTTCTGATAGCATTGTTATTTAACTGACCTTTTAAGATCATAGTTTATGCCAATAGCAACTAAACAACCTGAAAATAGGTAACACACATACTGCTAACCTGAAAAATCAGCACTATAATACACAGAGCAGAATGATTCAACAACAATGCTTTAGGCCACATCCAGTCATGAAAGTTGATAAACAGTTAAGCAGGTAAGTACGACACCATGAACATTCCTGCACATATTGATGATGGTACCCAGTGCATGAGTATAAAAGAGAAGATTGACTAAATGATCTTTCTAAAACTTATCCTGGCATTGCCATCAGCACTGATGCCAGTCTTCAACAAAATGAGTCACTCAATGTGGCATCAAAAACCAGTTGAGTGTGCTGCAGACAAAAAATAGATTTAGGATCTGACAACATTCTGGCTGAAGACCTGTTCTCTATAACGACTGTGCCTAGCTGAGATGTTCTTGTGCAGTTAAAATACTAGTATCTAAACCAACAGTGTAAAGTTGCATAGGTAAATGTCCACAAAAAAAATCCCAACCAGATAATTAATGTGACATAAGCTTATTTCCAATGATCAGTAAAGTCATGGAAGGAGTAATCAACAGTTATATTGTGTGGCACTTACCAATATTTTACTCTCTAATGCATCCATTTTGGGTTCTGCCAGAACCAGTCTGGTCTTCATTGCAATCCTATTTGTACACTATCTCCAGAAGTAATCTGGGCATGAATATTCTTGACATTGTGATGGCATTTAACCTACCTGGAAACTGAAATGTAATTTTTATTCATTCATGGGATGTTTTTAATCATCCTCGAGAAGGTGGTGATGAGCTGCCTTCTTGAACTGGTGCAGTCCGCCTCCTGTAGGTTGATTCCCAATGCCACTGGGGAGGGAATTCCAGGATTTTGATCCAGTGGCAATGAAGGAATGGTGATGAATTTGCAAGTGAGGATGACTTGGAGGGGAACTTGCAGTTGGTGGTGTTGCCCTTGTCCTTCTATATGTAAGTGGCTGAGAGTTTGGAAGATGCTGTCTGAGAACCTTTGGTGAATTTCTGTAGTGCCACTTGTACATAGTACACACTGTTGCTACTGAGTGTCAGTGGTGGAGTGAGTGGATGTTTGTGCGTGTGGTGCCAATCAAGCAGACTATGTTGGCCTGAAGGTGTCAAGTTGGAGCTGCACCCATCCAGGCAAGTAAGGAGTATCCCATCACTCTCATCTCCATGCCTTGTAGATGAATAGGCTTTGGGGAGTAAGAAGTGAGTTGCTTGCTGTAGTATTTGTAGCCTCTAACCTGCTGTTGTAGCCACTGTGTTTAAGTGATGAGTCCAGTGGAGTTTCTGATCAATGGTAACTCCCTGCATCCCCACCTCCTGAATGTTGATATTGGGGGATTCAGAGATCGTAACACTAATGAATGTCAAAGGTTAGATTATCTCTGGTGATAGTCATAGCCTGGTATTTGTGTGGTATGTTACTTGCCACTTGACAGCCCAAGTCTGGATATTGTCCAAATCTTGTTGCATTTGAATATGGACTGCTTCAGTATCAAGAGTTGTGAATTGTGCTGAACGTTATGCAGTCATCAGTGAACATCCCCAATTCTGATCTTATAATGCAGGAAAGGTCATGAATGAAGCAGCTAAAGATGGTTGGGCCTCAGATGCTACCCTGAGGAAATACTGCAGAGATGTCCTGGATTTGAGATGACTGATTTCTAACAAACATCATGTCATATGACAGGCATGACTCCAACCAGTGAAGAGTTGCTCTCTGACAATCATTGATGCTAGTTTTGCTAGGGATTCTTGATATCACACTTGGTTGAGTGCAGCCTTGATGTCAAGGCCTGCCACTCTCACTTCACGTCTGGAATTCAGCTCTTTTGTTCATGTTTGAACCAAGGCTGTAATGAGGTTTGGAGCTAAGCGGCCCTGACAGAAGCTAAACTGGGCAGCATTAAGCAGGTTTTTGCTGAGCAGGTGCTGTTTAATAGCATTGTTGATAACACCTCCTATTACTTTACTGATAATGGGGAGTAGACTGTTGGAGTGTCAATTAGCCGGGTTGGATCTGTTCTGTCCTGCTTTTTATGTACAGGATGTACCTGGGCAATTTTCCACATTATTGTGTAGGAGCCAGTGTTTACTGAAAGAGCTTGCCTCAGGGAACCACAAATTCACAACCACAATAGCACTATTGCAGGAATGTTGTCAGGGCCCGAGGCTTTTGCAGTGTCCACTGTCTCTAATGTTTCTTGATACCACATGGAGTGAATCAAATTAGCTGAAAACTGATGTCTATAAAGCTGGGGCCACTGGAGCAGGCCGTGATGGATTATGCACTGGGCACTTTTGGCTGAAGATTGATGCGAATCCTTCAGCCTCAGGTATTGCACTGATGTGCTAGGCTTATCTGTCATTGAGGATGGGGATATTATGGAGCCTCCTCCTTGTAATTTGTCTAATTTTCCACCAGCATTCACGATTGCATGTTGCAGGACTGCAGAGCTTAAATATGATCTGTTGCTTGTGGGATCACATGGGTTGTCAATCACTTGTTGGTCATGCTTTGACATGCAAGTAGTCCTGTTTGGTAACTTCACCAGGTTGACACTTTGTTTTAGGTATGCCTGGTGCTGCTCCTGGCAAGCCCACTTGCAGTTTCCACTGAATTAGTGTTGATCTCCTGGCATGGTGGTAATGGTCTTGGGCAGAATGCTGGACCATTAAATTCAGTAGGGAATGGGGCCAAGACTGAACATTGAACTTCGGGAGTTTCAAAATATTTGAATGGTGTTGATTTTTAAAAGCCCTGAGGCAAAGTTTGTTTTTGACCTAGTTCAACCAAATTGCCTATAGTTTGATCACTCGCAAATTTTCAATAGCTGTAAACATCCTTTATCTAAGAAATTAAATGTCCATTAATATCACAGGAAATTTGTTTATTTGGTTTACACTCACATGTGTATGCATGTCTGATGCAATGTAATTTACTCATTTCATTGTTTTTCCAATTAAATTACTTCCTTCATATTTGTCCTGTGAAGTATAGTTAAATAGCATACAATTGTGTAGGTTTGCAATGGGTTTAATGTTTTGGTTTTTTTGACTTGAATGGTTGATGTAATTAGACTTCATGGTATCATGATCAGATTTATTTGTAATTGCTTGCTGTTCATGTATCAAAACATCTGTGTTCAAAAACGTAGTGTAGTTTAACGTATGTCATTGAAGGCAAGGTTCGCTGAGAACATGAAGGGGAAATTGATGTAGTTTTAGTGGCACTTGTCGACATATATTTATAGGCATATTAAGGAAATCATCGAATAACTGCAATCATTTACAGGTTGATGGCTAATGCAAATGATTTCAACTAAGAGAGGGAAAAAAAACAAGTAACAGGCACCCACCATCCACCTCCCCCTAACAAAAGTGGAATTATGAAGTATTCTTACAAATTGTGTTGAGTTTAAACATATTTACGTAAGTTTTAACAGGCAATTCTGACAAATCAGTTGTGGAGCAGTGTTGCGTGTAATTACTTTACCAAGAGTTTGCTTTTCATGGCTTAGCATTAGGTGACTTAGCTTCTATTTCCTTGTCTTTCAGCAGTGCTACAAGAATTCACAGACATGAGAATCTAAGCTATTTCTCAATATTTTGGAAAGAGCCAGTTGAGAAAACATGAGCAACTTCACTCAAGAAAAGATTTGTCAGATTCCTGATTAGTTTTAAACCTGACCAGCCATGAAAAGGAGTGTTAGAACTGTAAAGAACAATATTTTATATTGACATACAAAGCCAGATTAGAATAGTTTTTTGACCTGGGGAAAATGTTGATTTCTAAGTATTTCTAGCAGATATGATTTTGTATTTTTTTTCTAAAGTATTAATAGGGAGGTGAACAGTTGGATAGATCTAATAGGTTAAATCAGCAGTGTAGAAAATCTAATTATAGATGTTTATTCTGAGTTAAAATAGTCATTATCAATTTTTTCTTGTCTGGAAAAAGTTTGAACTATGTGTTTCTCATCCTTCATAGCAGAGAATTCCTAAAGGACGTTATGTCAAAACCTTCTGATCTGTACTTGCAATGATTGTATACTGTCAACCAATCAGCCAGCTGTGATTTCTTCACCCAAGAAAGTCGTGTTTGGATAAATGTGTAGGTCCAGTAATTATTCTATTGAGCACATTTGCATTTGAAACCTTTCAAATGTTAATGAGAAAAGTAATATGGACTCTACTAACTAGATCATTTAAAGCATATGAAGGAAGTGTTATCAGGAAGAAAGTCATCTAATTATTTATCCAATTATGGTACCTTTTTATTAGTTACAGACAGATCATTTCTATTTAAAGGAATGTGACACTTTTAGTTAAATTAACTCTGTCCTTACCATAACACCTTCCTTTCTAATTAATAATTTTATGGTGAAAAGAGGTTGTTTGTTGAAAATAGAAGATTAGAATTGTGATAGTATTGCAGGGTATTACTTGATATTTCAATGGAAGGAACAAGTTTCAAAAGCCAAAATCATGACATTCAAATGTAAAAATAACCTCCACACTATACTGTGTGTTTTGCATCTGTTGTTTTAGAGATGATAATTTTATTGATTTCCATCAAGAAATATATAGGTAGCTTTTTTTTTTGCTGTGTTTTACAGTATTGTGGATAGACAACAAAAGAAACACTTTGAAAATTGTTCAGTTGACCTAAAAGAAACCCTTACTATGGATCACAAACACAAAATGCTGGAAAAACTCAAATTTGGCAGCATCTGTGGAGAGACAAGCGGAGTTAATTTCTCAAGTTCAGTATGACTTCTTAAGAGCTGTCACTGTGAAAGTGACTTTTGGCAAACACTTTATTTAACACTAGAAGGGAGATAGAAAGCAATGAAATTAAATAAGCTGAAATGTTCAAATGAAAATCATGCCTGAGAGAAGAGCAGAACTTTTTCTATGTTGGCATACCTGGAAGAGAAGCAGTAGTGAATTAAAAATTCAAATAAAAATAAAATACTGTGAATTCTGAAAATCTGAAACAAATACAGAGAACACTGAAGAAACTCAGCAGGTCTGTGGAAAGAGTAACAGAGTTAAAATTTTGAGTCCAGTATGACCTTTAGAACATTCCTTTGTTTGAAGATTTGCCCTGGAGGTGATGGAAAGAGGCAAGTGGCAACTTGACTTACAGAGACCTGGAGGTCCTGGTGCATGGGACGATGCAGACGATGGCCATTCTCTTCTCTCAGTACAGTTATTGGAGACTATGCTGTTAGGACCTCCCAGTCTGATCCAAGCTTGCCTTCCATGCCAGTCCATTTCTATGGTCCAGTGAAAAGATCAGCAATGCTGCAAGAAGGTCAATGTCTGCTCTGTCATAATAAAGGAGAAAGTGAGGACTGCAGATGCTGGAGATCAGAGCTGAAAAATGTGTTGCTGAAATTCCTGAAGAAGGGCTCATGCCCGAAACATCGATTCTCCTGCTCCTTGGATGCTGCCTGACCTGCTGCGTTTTTCCAGCAACACATTTTCAGCTCTGACATAATAAATGCCACCATTTTCACACTGCTACCTCACACTCAATTTACCCCTATCTGCATGTTCCCATTGTCAAGTGGATGATTCTGCAAGACCTCTCCACTTCTGACAAAAAAGTCAGATGCTTCAGTAGATATTTTTTTCTATATTAGAGTCAGGAGCCCATGCTGATGAGCACAGGACTGCCATGTCTCCAGAGCTGGTCGAGGTGAAATGCTCCAGGTTGCTAACACTCAGGGGCACCTGCTCAGCTCCAGGCATGAGTGGACCCCCATGGTATCAGCAAACAACAACTTCATGCAAGTGGGCAAGCAGAAGTAGGAGTAGGCAGTTTTGTCAGAGGCACTGAGCAACCTGTCTTAATGGTTGGAGGGCTTCACCAGTACTGGTTCAACAGTACTGCCTCCCGCATACAAACATCCAGTTGTCTTCATTACAGGTTGGCAGCTGCTATGGAGTACTTGGTGTCTGCTGGATATATGCTCAGATATGCACTCCATAATTTTAACCGTTTGTGCTTAGCACCAATAGCAAGGAGACAGTGAGATGATGGACCTTGACCTCTCCAAATCCCCCTTAAGCAGACTGAAAAATACTAATTAATAGGCAGCGTTGAAAATGTGTTGCTGGAAAAGTGCAGCAGGTCAGGCAGCATCCAAGGAACAGGAGAATCGACGTTTCGGGCATAAGCCCTTCTTCAGGAAGGGCTACCCAATTAATAGGCACCCAACTGGAGGAGGAACAACATACAGACCCCCTGAGAAGCTTCCTGTCAGGATACTCAGGAGGTAGCCAGCTTTTTTCTTCAGTCTGCCTGATATCCTCACTCCTGTGGGAGTTAAGTTGAGGCGGGTGATCCTGCATCTGGCAGGACACCCTAAGTACGTCTGAGCCCTCTAGACACAAACACCCCTGCAGTTGCCTGACCAAAACACCAGGTCAGCAAGGCTCCATTTTGGGGCAGAATTCCTCCACAATAGTTGGATTCATTGAGAGGAATAAGGAGTAGAAGATCTCGGAGGGCAGAAAAGTGGCATGGATGATATTACATTGTAAATGCATTATCTCAGCTATTAAGATATGTTCACTTTTCAATATAAGGCTGTGTGAATGTCAGTTTTGTTTCCAACGACACAAATGAATGTGCAGAACCTAGTCATCCTTGGTGAGTAGCTCTTACTTTATGTGTGGGCTGTGGACCTTGGAAGGTGATTGCTACTTTTGCTGCTGGGGTGAATCTTTCCAGGTCATAATCTGCTGCCTGTGCCACATACCTTTAGTAGGACTGATTTGTGCTGTTGTGAGACATGCGCAAGAATGTTTGAGGCCAGGATTTTTGATTTTGAGACCAGGTCAGTGTGTAAGGTTACATAGAGTATTTTGTGGTCTTGTGTCTTTCGCCTGGACTATGTGGGGGTCTGTTTAATGCTATTGCCCTTTGAAGATCCTTCCATGACATAAAAGCAAGGTCCTCTTACAAAGTGAATACTCTGCTTAGTATGGGTATTGTGGTAGCAGTTTTAGTATCCTTTGTGGAGAAAGTGAGGTCTGCAGATGCTGGAGATCAAAGTTGAAACTTTATTGCTGGAACAGCACAGCAGGTCAGGCAGCATCCAGGGAACAGGAGATTTGACGTTTCGGGCACAGGCCGAAGAAGGGCCTGTGCCCGAAACGTCGAATCTCCTGTTCCCTGGATGCTGCCTGACCTGCTGTGCTGTTCCAGCAATAAAGTTTCAACTAGTATCCTTTGTGCCCTTGCTGTTTGGATGAGGATGGAGGGATACTGCAGTCACACTTTACAGAAACCCAGCCTCTTAGTCTAAGTGACCCTTCCAAATTACACTTTTCTCTCCCAGGGTGCATTGACTCTTTCCCCCCCCCACCACCACTCCTCTGTCTTCCCAATTATTATTCTCTCTGCATCCCACAACCAGAAATATTCCAGACCAGTATCTTGTTGTGCAGGTAATAGTATTGGCTTAAAGCACAAGATTAAGCATGGTTTCATGGTGGGGAGAAAAACTTTGATAATAGGGATACAGAGCATTCTGCTGTAATGCACATTTTGTCAGCTTGAATTGACTATAACGCGATTGACTAACTGTGGATGTTGTTTGGATAACGTGAACTTTCCACTGAACAGGTATAACAAATTTCTATTCGCAAGCTTCTACAGTGCAATTTTCTATTGCAGTTTTCTATAGCACGAGGTCATAGAGGAACACAGCTGTCACGTTATGGTAGAACGACCTGTACAGAGTGGAAGATATTGGAGGATAAAAGAATCTTTGAAACCTTTGAAGACTTTGAAGACTTTGAAGATGAGCTACGAAGTAATAATACCGTGGCGAGGACAGATACTGAATTAGAATACTTCAACAGTAAGAAAGAAAAAGCCAAGTATTTAGTGAGGCCAGTCAGACACAAGTCCATAGGGATGGCAGTGAATTCTTTGTCATTACTTCAACTACTTGATAATGTTGACAACTCAAACTGAGGCCAGGAATGGGAGAGCTGGAAGTAGCAAATGTAGCACTGCAGAATGGATTCAGACTTGGATCCAAAGGAATCGTGCCATAAAGTTAGCACATTTTTCTGTGCATTAGGTGTAGGAACTGATGATGTAAGCCAAAGCTTGGAAGAAAGTACTTAAAGCATTTGATGAGTACTTAACCCCTCACCCCCACCCCCACACAATTTACTTAATAGAATGGGCAAGGCATAATCTGTGCTTTCAGCATTTACATGTAGGTTCGGGCAGATTATTTAGACCAATAGTCTAGATTGGTGACTGCATTCATGATATCATTTGGGTGGTCCTGCTTCACCTCTGAACCATTTGGGTCTCTGCACAAAATCATTTCCAAAGAGCAATACTTCGAATCCTGGCAGGGAAACAGGGAACTACTTGTTATATGGATTTAAAAGAAAGGAAACATGACCAGAGAGTCAGGGAATTGTTAAGGCTATTACAGAACATATGCTTTTGGAAATGACAATACTCAAACAGTAAAAAAGAAGACAGGAGCCATTAGTGAATTGTGAACACCAATTGTGTAAAGGATGTACAGTATTTCTTGCACAAAATGTTTATCCCTACTGAGCCAGTCTTACTGAACCCATAAAAGAACTTTTGAACAAGGCCAATAACAGACCTGCATTCACAAACAGTCAGAAGCATAACCTCACAAGAAAGTGAGAAAGTAAAAAAAATGAGAAAAATTTCACAGCAAAAATCAGCAGAGGTTGTCCAATTCTAGGCAGGAAGTGAGACTGAGTAAATTTCACAGAATATGGGGAGCCATACGTACAATAAATCAGATAGTGTACAGAGTGGAACAACATTTCCAGACATGGTGAAACAACATCATCCTCATGTTGAACTCAAACAAGCCAGATTGGGATGTCTAGTCAGAGTTCCAGATCATGCTGACCTTTTTTGGACTTCAGTGGCTGGAAGATGCTGCAAATGGTGATCACAATGAAATGGGTAATAGTGATGTTAATGATTATAAAGACTACGTAAATCAGTAAAAGTAACTGTAGACCAGTTGAGAAGAACCTGGGAAGATAGTAAAAAGTCACTATAGGGCTGCTCTCATAATTAGAGAGAGATGACTGGTGGTGGTTTTTTAACCAGAGGGTCACCAGGTCTCAGGTGAGGGGAGAGGTTGAAAAGGAAAGTCCATTATGGTAACTTCAGCTCGTGCAAGAATTGAACTCACACTGTTTGCATCACTGTGCAGCCATCCGGCTTCCTGAGCTAACTAACGCTTAAAGTAATGTTGCTATTGTCCTACTGGACCATTGTGCTATTTTCTACAAGATTTGTGTAAATCATGATGTAGCAGATCATATGATTCCCAACACCAGTAAACAAGAAGAACAGTCTAGAATGAGCATGTGATGAAGGTGATCTTAGACACTGCACTAGAGAGCTGTATTTGATGACATACATGTATAGATGTAAATAAAGCGTGTGACAGGACATAAATAGTTGAAGAGACTTACTTTGTGACAAGGAACCAGCTATCTCATGGTCAGTCGATGTGCAAGCGCCCAAAGTCCAGACAATATCCAACCTGCATGTTGCAAAAAACAGAAAAGCTCAGCAGGTCATAGAGTCCTAGAGATATACAGCATGGAAACAAAATTAGGTTAGGATATCTGATCGGCATGGACGAGTTGGATCGAAGGGTCTAGTTCATATGCTCATCCAGATGTTTTAAATGCTGCAATTGTACCAGCCTCCACCAATTTCCATACAGGCACCACCCTCTACATGAAAAGGTTGCCCCTTAGGTCCCTTTTATTTCTTTCCCCTCTCACTCTGAACCTATGCCCTCTAGTTCTGGATTCCCCCACCCCAGGAAAAAGACTTTGTGTATTTATCCTATCCATGCCCCTCATGATTTCATTATTCCTCTATACGGTCATTACTCAGCATCCGATGCACCAGGGAAAACAGCCCCAGTCCATTCAGCCTCTCCTATAGCTCAAACCCTCCAACCCTGGCAACATCCTTGTAAATCTTTTCTGAACCCTTTCAAGTTTCACAACATCCTTCTGATAGGAAGGAGATCAGAATTGCACGTAATATTCCAAAAGCGGCTTAACCAATGTCCTGCATAGCCGCAACATGACCTCCCAACTCCTATACTCAATGCTCTGAACAATAAAAGAAAGCATACCAAACGCTTTCTTCACTTTCCAATCTACCTGCAACTTACTTTTAAGGAACTATGAACCTACTTTCCAAGGTCTCTTTATTCAGCAACACTCCCTAGGACCTTACCATTAAAACTGGCAGCATCTGTCAAGAGAAATCAGAGTTAACGTTTCAGATCCTGTGATCCTTCCTCAGAACTGCATGTTGCAATTTTAGTTTAAAGCTCAAGATAAAACAACCATAAAGAGTGAAGCATACGCTGGATCTTGAGGTTAAAATTGTGGGTGAATACAATTCCACTCCTAATGGCTCATGTTAGAGACAAAAAAAAATTGCAGATGCTGGAATCCAAAGTGGACAGGCAGGAGGCTGGAAGAACACAGCAAGCCAGGTAGCATCAGAATGTAGCGAAGTCGAAGTTTCGGGTGTACCCCTTCAGGACTGTAACAAGCCCTGAAGAAGGGTTACATCCGAAGCGTGACTTCTATAACTCCTGATCCTGCCTGTCTTGCTGTGTTCTTCCAACCTCCTGCCTGTCTACTTTGGACTCCAGCATCTACAATTTTTTGTCTCTAACAAATTTATTCCACTGCGAAGTTTCTTCAAATGGTGCCCACTTTGAAGAAGTTCTCTGCCAGTCCTGAAGCAGGTTTACACCTGAAACATTGACTTCTCTACCTCTTAATGCTGCCTGGCTTGCTGTGTTCTTTCAGCTTCCTGCCTAATGGCTCACGGCAGATCATGAATGCTTAGTTTTGAGCTGCTAGGTAAGTTCTAGCACTATGCCATTTATCAAGACGCTAATGTCACACCACTTGATGAAGTGTGCCTTTAATGTGATGAAGGGACTTTGCAATAGTTGTGATATCTCATGCATTCGTACTAATCACCACAGACTCCATTTAACATACTGGTATGTTGCAATGCTTTATAGGGTACAAGCTGATGCAGTGGCTGTTTGAATATTGAGTGCATGTTGTAATTTAATACGATTAATGTTAAGAACGTTTTTTTTAAAGTATCTATCAAAATTGTGTTGAAAGGTAGCATTTCAAAACTGTACTGCAGGTTGGCCTTCACAGGTGTTTATTATGATTAAACCAAACACCTGGTTTGCCCCTTACTGATTTCAAATTTATACAAGTTGATTATTATTTCACTACTAAGATCTGTGCAACTGGTTGATTTTTTTCCTGATAATTCAAATGGAACTACTTATGTTGTAATATTTTCACAATTACATTTTTATTTGGATTTTATTGACATTTAATTTGGAAAGAATTTTATTTTTAATTCTTTTGTGTGGTAATCAGAACAAGGAAAGTTGCAAATATGCAAATTAATTTTTGGTCGTGCTTTTCTGAAATGTCCTTTCTCTACTTTTGTTTCTACTTCAAAACAAATGTACTTAAATACAAGAGAGTGCAATATAGTAACGGTTGATTTGAAACTGTTTTATCCAGCATAAATTAGTAGGGTCCTGAAGGCCAAAATGACGACAGGTTACTCGTACACAGTTTAATTAATTGAAAATGGTCATATTGCAGTAAATTGTTATTAAAAGCTCGAATCAGTGTTGCCAGTACTCGACCATAATTGGTACTCTGGGGAATTAAATATTTAGCATTAGTAATGTAGCAGCACTAAGACACAAATTTCTATTTCAGTAATGAAAGGGATTTACTGTAAATGCAAATGGCTGTAATGACAGCTGTGACAAGGGAAACAGTCTAGGCTATTTCAATAAAAGATTTCATTGGATAGCAAGCTTTACTACATTATTTGTTGGTAAGAGATCTGCATGTTTAATTCCCAAATGTAATGCATTACCAAAAGTACTGAGATTTCTAATTGCAAATAGGATGAACAGTTGGCCAAATGTCTTGCCTTAAGTGGCCGAAACATGAAGCTCTCACCAACTAACATGACATCAGTTCATGCTGTTGTCAGTAAAAACATAGACGTCAAAAAGATCTTGTTTGTTTTAAGTTTAATTACATTTTGAGCATAAGTGCTTCCACTGATACAACATGAAAAGTCGGATATTGGGCTCTAATGAGCTGTAGTGGTGGATGGCTGAACACCCTGAGGGATTCCTTCACTAAATTAACTATGGATCAGTATTTGGTTTGGACACAATATGTCTTTTAGATGCAGTTAAAGCACAATTACAGAACTATCTCAGTTTTCTGTTTTCCATCCTACCAAACTGAATTGAGTTGTTTTATCTAAAAATATCACCATACTTAACTGTTTGATATGAACAACAGAGCGTCTGGGGCATCATTCGCCACAAAGCTTGAACTAAACAGAGAAATCCAACTGATATAAAATATAGTATTACAAATATATTCTCTTCTGTGTGGTAGCATTTGAACAGGTTTCTCTAAGTTATTCAAATCATTTTAATTCAATTTTAATTTACAAAAGCAACCATTACAAAATCAGAACAGACATTGAACTTGAATATATTTGTACAGTAATGAGAAATCAACTAGAAGACATGATATATTTTTGAGGAGTTTCACTCCAAATAAGATTTAATCGAATGCTTTGATATCAAATTTGCAAATATTCTATTTCTGAGTAGTGAAAACATGGCAAATTAAGCTAGAGCATGGTGATATATTTTATAAATGTATAAATAAATTTAGCAATATTCTCATCATGGTTTGCATGGGTTTAATCTTGATTGCAAAATTTGATATATCATTTTATTTCATGAAAATCTGCCCCTTTTGGTCTACTGTGACAAATATTGGGACATAATCTGGATTCCAAGTGTGTATAAATACAGATATTAAATAAACCACAGATTTATCATCTTTTCATTTTGTTTGATCTAAAGTGAATTTCTTGTGCAGATTTTGGGAGAAAATACAATGACTTTAATATTGGTTTGAAAAAAAACTTAGGTAAGCTGATTTCCCCCAAGGTAATTTTATAGATAGTTATAATTACATTCTTGTGAGATATCTGAAAACTGCATGAATAGTGAATTTTTTTAGAAAAATTCCAATCTAAGAAACTGTCACAAAGTGCTTTCAGTTGTCATGGCAGCATATATTTTCTCAAATTACCAATGCTGTTTGTTTTGCTTTTATCAGTCATCAACCCATCAGCTGGTCCATTCATAATGATTTCTGGCAGCTCATCAGGGGAATTCAGAACCATTGAATACAGTTCTATCAGTCTTCACACCTCATTGTGTGAAACTGTTTACCATGTCAGCCTTCTCTGTAAATTGTACACAGTTCAGTGAGAGGATAAATGCATGGAAATGAAACCATATAACCTTGTAGCAGTCAGCTGAGATTGAAAGTTTGTGTTGACTGATAATTCACAGGCTTTTACTTAAGTTGGTCACAAAGCAGCATCAAAATATTTGGCTTTGAAGTCTTGTATATGTTAGTTAATTAGACAACGTTTCATTTGACCTAACATTTGTCAGGTTTTTTTTTTGAAGGCGATTCCCCATAATTGGGGCGTATGGTTCAGCTTTCTGACATCAGCCTAATCTTTCACTCTCATTTATGCTAACTTCTTCTAAAGCATTGTCACATTCAGTACATCAGACTTTTTACAATGTCTGCATTGAATTATAACACTGTTGCCCTTTGATACTCTGCTGACTGTAAATGAAATCACTATTACAAATGTAAGGCCATGTAATGTGGTGGCATTTAATTAAAAAATTGTATAAGATTATAAACATTAGTTTGAGGCACAGTACTGTTGTGCTACTTCTTTACAGAAAATGCTTTTTTCACATTTTTATTTGGATTTCTGTCAATTTTTTTTCTGAGGATACGAAATCATACTTTTCAAGGGGTCATGATTCATTTTTAGGACACGGCAGTATATGTCAGTGAACTATTTAGAGTCATAGAAATGTACAGCACGGAAACAGACCCTTCACTCCAACTCGTCCATGCTGACCAGATATCCCAACCCAATCTAGTCCCACTTGCCAGCACTGGGCCCAAATCCCTCCAAACCCTTTCTATTCATATACCCATCAAGATGCCTTTTAAATGTTGCAATTGTACCAGCCTCCACCATTTCCACTGGCAGCTCATTCCACGTACCACACTCTGCATGAAAATGTTGTCCGTTAGGTTTCTTTTTTATCTTTCCCATGTCACCCTAAATCTATGCCCTCTAGTTCTGGACTCCTCCTTCCCCTATTATATTCATGGCCCTCATGATTTTATAAACCTCTGTAGGATCACCTCTCAGCCTCTGATGCTCTAGGGAAAACTGCCCCAGCCTATTCAACCTGTCCCTATTTTTCAAATCCTCCAACCCTGGCAACATCCTTGTAAATCGTTTCTAACTCTGTCAAGTTTCACAGTATCTTTCCAATAGGAAGGAGACCAGAATTGCACAAAATATTCCAAAAGCGGCCAAACAAATGTCCTGTACAACTGCAACACGACCTCAAAACTCCTGTACTCAATACTCTGACCAATAAAGGAAAGCATACCAAATGCCTTCTTCACTATCCTATCTACCTGCAACTCTACTTTCAAGTAACTGTGAACCTGTACTCCAAGAACTTTTTGTTCAGCAACATTCCCTAGGACCTTCCCAATAAGTATATAAGTCCTGCTAAGATTTGCTTTCCCAAAATGCAGCACCTCACATTTATCTAAATTAAATTCCATCTGCCACTCCTCAGCCCATTGGCCCATCTGATCAAGATCCCATTGTAATGTGAGGTAACTTTCTTCGCTGTCCACTACGCCTCCAATTTTGGTGTCATCTGCAACCTTACTAACTGTACCTCTTATGCACACATCCAAATCATTTATATAAATGATGAAAAGTAGTGGACCTAGCACCGATCCTTGTGGCACTCCACTGGTCACAGACCTCCAATCTGAAAAACAACTCTCCATCACCACTATCTGTCTTCTGTCTTTGAGCCAGTTCTGCATCCAAATGGCTAGTTCCCCTAGTATTCCATGAGACCTCACCTTGCTAACCAGTCTCCCTTGGGAACCTTACTGCTTACTGAAGTCCATATAGACCACTTCTACCACTCTGCCCTTATCAAGCATCTTTGTTACTTCTTCAAAATACTCAATCAAGTTTGTGAGACATGATTTCCCATGCAAAAAGCCATGTTGACTATCCCTAATCAGTCCTTGCCTTTCCAAATACATGTACATCCTGCCCCTCAGGATTCCCAACAACAACTTGCCCACGACTGACGTCAGGCTAACTGGTCTGTAGTTCCCTGGCTTGTCCTTACCACCTTTCTGAAATAGTGGCACCACATTAGCCAACCTCCAGTCTTCCGGCACTTCACTTGTGACTATCGATGACACAACTATCTCAGCAAGGGGATCAGCAATCACTTCCCTAACTTTCCATCGGAGTTCTCGGGTACACCTGATCAAGTCCTGGCAATTTATCTGCTTTTATGTATTTCAAGACATCCAACACTTCCTCCCCTGTAATGTGGACATTTTTTAAGATGTCACCATCTATATCCCTACATTCTAGAACTTCCATGACCTTTTCACAGTAAATACTGATGTAAAATACTCAAAATGATCAAAAGTTGAAACCTTAGATAAGTTTCTTGTTTCCACCTCTGGGCCAATGAATCCAGCTGCAGCATACCTTGTGTTCACTTGGGTGCTGAGATCAGTGGAACCTTCTGGTTTATACAGGGTATGACTTAGTAATACAAAAGCAGTATCTTTCTTCACTTAACCTGTGAGGGAGTTGTTATTTTTAACAATTGATAATTAAAATATTGTTGAATGATGCTTTTATTGCTTTTTAAAACTGATACCTATGATATGATAAGCTGAAAGCATTTTAATAAAAATAATACATAATGGGTTGGTTGTTCATTGTAAACAGCTAAACCAGCACATTGTGAGAAGATGCAGTTATTCTGGATGTATGGTTGCTCACTGAGCTGCAAGGTTCATTTTCAGATGTTTTGTCACCATACTAGGTAACATTATCATTGAGCCTCCAGTGAAGCACTGGTGTAAGTGGCCCACTTTCTGTTTGTGTTTAGGTTTTCTTGGGTTAGTTTGCTGTGGTGATGTCATTTCCTGTTCTTTTTTTCAGATGCAGTTATTCTTAAGCAAATCTTGGAATGGTAAATTTCTGTTCCTCTCCTGAACTTCCAAAACCTAACATCTACTGTCCTTACAGAGAAGTAGAAAATGTTGAAGGCAGGTTGACCTTTTTGTGCTCGTGGCCATTTTAAAAGTGATTTTGCCAATTGACTGGGAATATTTGCTTAGCTACGAAGGGTCTGTTTCCGTGTTTTACATCTCTGACTCTACTGATTTTCACAAATTATACATGTCAGTGAAGAAAGGAACTGTCACAAACTGATGTTGTAAAATCTGAATCTTTGATTTTAATTTTTTTGTAGCATTGGAGGTGATTCTGAGTTATGGAAACTTGAGTTTTGGCTCTGAGGTTTGACTGCATTAGTTATCACAGCTATGTGGGACATTCAAATGGAACTTTGGATCTTCCGTGTTCGTTTACAATTTTTGTATGTTCAAACCCCAAGAATATCATCTCCCTCTATTCTCCCAATCACAATATTGATAAACGAAAAAATAAATCACTCTTCCCCACCAAAAAGACCCCTACTCCAGTTTTGCTAATCCAAAATGTTGGTGATCATAACTCACACAGATGGCTGATATCCTTGATACGATTGTTCACAACAACAAAAACAAAGAAGCAAAGGCAAGATTCTAAGCTCAGTCTCCTACAGACTGTCCTAGAAATGTGAGTGAAACAATTAAAATGTGTGACATTCCCTTAAAATATGGGAATAAGTGGCAATCCTGATATTTTAAACGTTTTAATATAGATTCCTTTGCTTCATGCTTTTCAAAAGTATAACAATTCAGAATATCAAAAGAAGGGACTAAAGTTGGTGATTGGATGAAATATAGACATACATAGCTTTTAAGAAAATAACCTCTTTTGTTCAAATTCTGTCAATGAGCATAAAGTAGCCCGCAGAAAATCAAGCAATCAAACCTTTCAATGTATTTGTAATTACTAGTCACCAGTAAGTACCAAAAACTGACCAAATTGTTCAAGTAAGTTATTCACATTACTTTCAAGCACTGTTTTTCTTCCTGAGTATTTTCTGAAAGCTATTGCTATTGCGATACTACCCTCTGTGCTGCCCATCTGTTCAGAAGGAGTAAGTAAAAGTGTTCACATGGCTGCTTAGAGTCAAGTCTTTTTCTTTACCCAATGTGCAAGAAAGATGACTGCAAGGGGAGGATTGAATTTTTTTGGAACTCTTAAAGATGTTTGACTATTTGAGAGATTATTTTATGTATATGTTCAAGAGGCAAAAATGACACAGCTGGGGAAGAGGGGTGGTAGGGGGATGTGAATCAACCCTGACAAAAAGAACTGGTTTAATTACAAACGAAGGTTACATATTTAGTGAAAGAAGAGTAAACATAATCCTGGTAAAGTCAATTACTTTGTCACCACAATAAGATCAGAATGCTTTTGACTTAATGTTAAACTAGTCTTGCTTGAGAAATCCTAGTACTATGGAATACACTGAGATTAATGAGAGTGTGGATTCCTATTGCAACACAATTAAGTTAGAAATTAAACTGAAAGTTGCATTCTGTAAAAAGGAAACAGTTATCAAGTGAGACTAACAGATTATATTCTTGAGCTCAAAAGATATCTCTTACCACAGTGTGTATGGCAGGAACTTCCAAATCAACCAGAAGATACTTTTGTTCCAAGAATTAAAGGGGAAGCCAGATGGCAAATAAATTGACATGGAATAAATTTAGCAATGAGACCATGGCCATAGAAATGACAGAGTTTTAAGCTAAAAGACTGTTGTTTACTTGGGGGTAAATCCACTGAATTTAGCAAACAACCTGGCCACCACAGCCAAGTTTGCCACCTCAGAATCAGAACTTTAGCTATTATCATTATACCTACCAATCCTCTAAATGTTTCCACTTTCAATCAAAATGTTATGCCTTTGGGAATGTTGGTCACAAACAGATGGCATCAGGAGTAGAGGGAACAGTAATGCTTCAGGTCTCAGTCAAGCACCAGATATGGGTCACAACAGATCTCGAGCTCATTCAGGAGCTTGCAAGTCCTCAAATATGAATATAGAAACAGTGGATTCTATCAAACAGGAAGATCAGAAGTTATACTCCATCAGAGAATGTGAAAAATAACACATGCAAGAAGAGAGTAATAGGGCTAAAGATATACTTCCAGAGCCAACAGTAAAAATGGAAGTCAATGATATAGTTGCAATAGTGTTAAATATCCCAGAAGCAAAGTACACCTAATCCTCCTTGTCCGCAGGGATGGGGCACACACTTCCTGCCAACAACAAAACTTGTAGATATAGCTCTTGTGTACTGCATAATCGGACCGGACAAATCAATAAGAAAAAAGGAACCTGAGACTAATCTCACAAGTATGCGAATCTGTGGATAATAAGGAGAAATCTCGAAACAACATTCCTTTAAGCAAAACTGTTTTGAAACTGACTAGTTATTCTAATAATAATATATTTGGACAAATTGTGTTAGCGTGAAATATGATGATACATTCAACTCTTGCTATTGCCCCTCTCCAAATTAAATAAGAGAACCGTTGAATGAATGCTAGTATTCTTAGAGCCGGCTCCATGAGCATCCAGAGCAAAAATACTCTATCACTATGTCATCAAGTATAACCAATATCACTCAACATTGAATAGTGATGCTGAGGGAAGTATCGTGAGTATGAAGAGATCTTTGCCTAAGCATTTGCTAAATGTGAAGCTGAGAAGTAATTCTCATATTTCTCTTCTACACAAGCTTGACAATTTTCTGTTTGCTCACAGGAAAACCCAACAGGCTACATTAGGTTGCCACTCTTCTGAATTAATGTTTAAAAATGCTACTCTGATAAGGTTTAGTTTGCTTGACATTGATGGTAAAGTAAAAGAAATGCAACACAAAATGAAGGTGAGTCATGGTACACGAGGCATGTAACTTTGAGAGTTTAGTGCTGGTCAGAAGGTCAAGGTGAAAAGACTGAGGGATTTAGGAAATAAGCTGTCTGTGGTGTGTTTATATATTTTATATATATATATTATAAATTACTTAGATGAAAATGTAGATTAATGTGTTAGTAAGTTTGCAGACAATACAAAGATTGGTGGAGTTGTGGATAGTACAGAAGGTTGTCAAAGGATACAGCGGGATATAGATCAGTTGCAAATATGGACGGAGAAATGGCAGGTGGATTTAATGCGGATAAGTGTGAGGTGCTGAACTTTAGAAAATCAAATGTTAAGGAAAAGTCTACAGTTGATGGCAGGACTCTGAACAGCATTGATTACAGAAAGATCTTGGGGTTCAAGTCCATAGCTCCCTGAAAGCACCCACACAAGTAGATGGGGTGGTAAAGAAGGCACATGACATGCTTACTTTTATTGATTGGGTACTGCTTGCCAGAGTCAGCATATCATGTTGTAGATTTATAAGACTTTGCTTCGGTCACACTTGGAGTATTGCATTCAACTCTGGTCACCACATTACAGGAAGGACGTAATGTCTTTGGAAAGGGTACAGAAGATATTTACCAGGATGCTGCCTGGATTAGAGGGTATGAGCGACAAGGAGAGGCTAGAAAAACTCAGGTTGTTTTCTCTTGAGTGGGAGAGGCTGAGTGGAGACTTGATAGAAGTCTATGAAATTATGAGATGCATAGATAGGGTCGATGATCAGAATCTTTTTTCTAGAGTTGAAGTGTCTAATACAAGGGTACGTGCATTTCAGGTGAGAGGAGGAAAGTTCAAAGGAGACCTGAGGGGCAAGCTTTTTTACACAGAGTGGTAGGAGTTTGGAATGCACTACCTGGGGTGGCAGTGGAGGCAGTTACAATTAGAGCATTTAGGGACTTTTAGATAAGCACACGAATATGCAAGGAATGGAGGGATATGGACCAAGGACAGGCAGACTGGTTTAGTTTCATTTATTCCTGTATTCCTGATGAAGGGCTTTTGCCCGAAACGTCGATTTTACTGCTCCTCAGATGCTGCCTGAACTGCTGTGCTTTTCCAGCACCACTCATCCAGACTCTGACTGGAGATGCTGGAAACCATTGTTTTTACTTAGTTTCATTTAGCACAACATCATATCTGTGTTGTGCTATTCTATGTTCTATGTGATCCATGTTTTAGTTGCATTCACTTACCTAGTGGAGATTTAAGGGAGAGTGTCAGTGTCATCGAGATCATTTGCTTGAAAGAAGAAATCTGATAAAGAGAGTACAATAATCTAGCTATAGTCCAAACACCTCCTGTATTCCAAAGTAAAAGTCAAACCTGTAGTGAAAATTACAAAGAAAGAAAGTTTACCAATACAGGTAGCTCTCGGATAGCATGCAGCATTCGGCAGTTCCGGCAGCATTCTTGAAAAAAAAACTACTCTTACCATATGCCTGACCTAGCAACATAATTTGTGGTAAGAGTAGTTACTTGCAGTCAATCCCTGACATTGCCCGAAATGTCAATTCTCCTGTTGAGAATGCACCAAAACTTGCACTTATGTTGCTCCATTTTCGTTTTTTGAAATTATATGTCAGTTATGCCAAGTTCTTATTTTGGTCTTCCATACAGATGCTAGATGCAACAAGGATAACTACAAGTGCTACTACTGAAAGCACTAAACTGTGGTCCTGCCATAAATGTCATTTGATGTTGAAGATGGAGCTGAATTTAATATTTTTCCATGTGAATGTTGTTTATAAAGATTAAGGTACATAGGAGAATATAGTAGGTATTTTTATTAGAAGATAAATAAAAATGGTGACACCACAAGTGGAGAAAATGAATGGAAAACATCAGAAAAAGAACAAGTGCTCCTTGGTTTTCAGCTGTCATCAAATCAGTAGCATAATCACTGAAAAAAATCTTTTAAGGGGTTGAATGGCCTATTCCTGCTTCCTGTAAGCTCAAGAGACAGAAACCCCACTAATTTCCTGTATTTTTATGTAACTTTAGCACCCAAGGAGACAATATGAACGTACAAATTAGAGCAGGAGAAAATCACAAGCACCTTAAGCCTGCTCTGCCATTCAGTAGCATCATGGCTGACCTGATTACTTCACATTCCTGGCTGCCCACAATAATCTTGCACACCCTCATTTCACAAGAATCTATTTACCTCTGCTTTAAAAATATTCAGAGACTGCTGCCATTCCCTTTTGAAGAAGAGTTGTAAAGATTTTCACAACCATCTTCAAAAACAAATTCTCCTCATCACTGTTGTAAATGCGTGATCCTTTAGTTTTAAACAGTGACATCTGATTCTAGAATTTCCACAATGGAAAACCTTCTTTTCACATGCATTCTGTAAATACCTCTTAGGATCTGATATATTTCAATCAAGTCACCTACTCTTCTGAACTTCAGATGTGTTCCTAAACTGTACAACTTTTTTTCATAGGACAACCTGCCCATTTTAGGCATTTGTCTAATACATCTTCTCTGGTTTTCACCCAATACACTTCCATCCAGTAGCGAGACTGATATAGTACACAGTACATCAGATGTGGTCTCATGGACTCACCAATGTCCTGTATGATTGAAGCATAACTTTTGTATTCCATTCTCTTTTTAAAAACTGATAACATTCTGTTAGGTTTACTAATTCTTTCCTGTACTGCATATTAATCTTCTGTGATTCATATACTCAGGTACCTAGATGCTTCTATATTTCAGTATTCTGCAACCTCTCACCACTTAGAAATTGTTTCTTTTCATATTCAGTCATGTAGACACAATCAACATGGGTGATGTCGTCAGGAACTCTAGAATTAACAGAATGGGAATCTAGGGGGAGGTGATCACAGCGACATCATAATGCTGAGGCTGAAAGCCAATGGCAGAGGACTGCTCACAGTTATTTTCTTCTTGAGCACTAAGACATTGATGGTTGTGATTGCACTCAGTGGGAGGGGTAGGTGAGCTGATGTGTGAGTGAGGGTTCTGCATCTACAACTGGTCACAATATTTGCAGGGAACGAATGCTGATGTTGCACAACTGAGATGTTGATGGTTGAGGTATACAGGCTGTGTACTCCTTGGCTATCAAGTAACGTTAACACTCGCTGTATGTTGCATCTCCTTGGCACTCCACTGCGGAGGAACTGCCTGAGATTGGCTGTGTTCTGAGAGTCTCTGTTGGAAAGCCAGAGCCAAAATCAGAGACAGCCATTGCCATGTACATACATTGCTAACCCTACCCACATGATGCCACTGGCGGTTGTTGTATGCACCCCATCATATTTCATCCTTAAGGACAAATGAGTGATGGTGCAGAGCATAATGAATGACCTAGGCCCAACACAAAGACACAGACAGCCATATGAACAGCAAAAACAAACATTTTACCACAAATTCAAACCATGTACACAAATGTCAGTTGTGGGCTCCACAAGCTATCACAAGACCTTTCGTCTCTTCTCCCTCTCCGCCTGACTGAGCTCCCCTGTTGTATATCTGATGGAGAGCGCCAGTTGTGTAGTATAGCATGTTGTCCCTGAAGATTTGATGGGTGACCTCAGGGGTGTTTTTGGCTGGCTAGGCCAAGGTGAGAAAAGGTTACCTTCCTGGTCTAAACTTCCAGGGATTGAGGAAGGGAGAAGGCAAGTTGGAAGGACCAGATACATTTACAGTCTCCTGAATGCATCCTGCCAAGACACCTGTGTGTGGCCGCTTTGGCTTTGGTGAGGACCAATTCCTGGGCTGATGGGTTACAGGTACGTACAACACTCCAGCAGACTCTGAGAGTGTTGACCCTGTCTCTGCATTGTCACTGCCAACCTGTCAATGGTGACAGTTAAATGGTCTCTGGATTGGCTGCATTGTTCCAGCTTCTCAGCACTGACAGTCATTGTGTTCTGAATGTCTTTCTGCCTATCATGTGCAACTTCGAACATTCAAGGTTTGTATACATATGAAAATCAGAGTTGAACAAAAGGTCAGACAGCTTCTGAGAAGCAAGAGTATCGACGTTTCAGGCATAAGCCCTTCATCAGGAATATGGTGGGGGAATAAGGGGCTGAGAGATAAATAGGAAGGTGGTGTTGGCGGGGAAGATAACTGGGAAGGTGATATGTGGATGTGGGTGGGGAATGATAGTGACAGTTGAAGGGAGGTTAGAGAAAATAGGTGGGAAGGAAGAGGGACAGGTAGAATAGTTCAAGGGAAGTGTGCCAAATTGGAGTGTTGGATCTGGGATGCTGAAAACATTTGAACATCTCTATGAAGTCCTTCACCACTGACACCAGAATCTGTGGGCTAAGGAGGCGCCTGTTCGGCAGACCTCCTTCAAGTGCCACAGGCCTAGGCATTCCTCCTTCACCCATCTGCACAATTATGGGTGTGAGGTCCTCAGTTTTCATACATCCCATACTCCCATCACCTATTGAGCCAACTGATGATTTGCCGCTGGTGGGAGTCCAGTGGGCAGCCTGGCCTGAACTATCTTTTCCTGTGTAATCCAGAGGAGATGGTTGCATCTTGGCTGATGTGCTTGGCTTACTGGTTGCAGCTGTAAGACACAAATAGCAGAGGTGTCATAGATGATGTTAGAGGTAGTGCCTGATTCAGCACACTGCCTGGTGAATGTTGCAACTTCAGCATTCAAATAGTATTCACTCAGTTGCCAGGACATAGATGTGTCTCCATCCGCCTGGGAACCTGTCGTGGTTCAGCTAGAATGAGTATTCTCTCCTTGTGAGTGGTAAGGCCTCTGACATCCGGAACTCTGGTGCGCCCTCAATCATTGCTTCACCTTCATTCTGCTCAGTGGTGGGATGTCTTCTAAATGTAATGACAAAAGGGACCTAATGGTTTAACCACAGATAGATGGCATGGCTTTTAGTACTGGTGCATGCAGGAAACTGTGAGAATGCATTCTGAGAGACTGAGAAGACATTGTGGAGGGGATGTAGGGTTAGTGTTGTGGGAGGATCATGATAAGGGTAACAAGTAAGGGTAGATGTTGCATGCAAAAGAGCAGGTGTCCAGAACAGAAGCCTTGCTGTGAGAGGTGAGTGCAGTATCAGAGCTGGAGTGAGTGTGAGGTGGCAGAAAGCAGAAAAGGTACTTACACTAGCAGCATGGAGAAGATGTTTGACCTTTTTTCAGTACTACTGCCCAGTCCTCCAAAACCTGGACAGGGCCACGATCCAGATAGAAATCTCTGACCAGACAGCCACCTTCATCTACTTTCTAGGTGAGATGGTTCCACTGTGCACCATCCCATCATGCAGGGCGTCCATATCCCTGTCAGAGTAGCCAGTTGCCAATTTGCACATGGTAGCCATCACCATCCAGGGTAGATGCTTGCACTCCTCCAGGTGCACTGCAGGCTGTTAAAGATGACACACCTACAAGGGATGTTGGTCTTACAGCATTTGCCTGATTGAGTAAACTGTTATTCCGTAACTGGTGCCTGTTAAGATTATATGGAAATATAATGTGATACTCACCATTGGGTTGATCATGACAACGAAAGTGGCAAATTTGCTAAGATATGGAGAGAACAAATCATCTATTCTCACCCTCCAACAAACTCATTGCAACTTGCCCTCAGCCAAAAAAAAAGACATTCTACCCAGAAAGAGAAAATGGTGATGAAACTCAGTGGTGACCTTACAGAGGTATATAAAATCATAGGGTCTTTTGATATAAAATCAAGGTCTTTTCCCTGTGGTGGGAGAGTCAAAAACTAGAGGCATAGGTTTAAAATGAGACGGGAAAGATTTAAAAGGGACAAGAGGCAACGTTTTCACTCAGAGGGTGGTGTGTCTATGGAATGAGTTGATGGAGGAAGTGATGGAGGTTGGTGCAATTGCAACTTTTAAAAGATATCTGGATGAGTACATGAGTAGGTAGGGATTAGAGGAATATGGGCCAAGTACTGGCAAATGGGGATAGATTAATTTAGGATATCTAGCCAGTATGGACAAGTTGGACTGAAGGGTCTGTTTCTGTGCTGTACATCTCCATGATTGTAAGCTGGTAGCATCTGTTGAGAGAGTAACAGAGTTATTGTTATGAATGCAATATGACTTTTTTTAGAAGCAATATGGCATGTGACAGAAAATGGAGGACTAGATGTTGACAGACGAGCAAAGCTATCAAGATATGGGTCATAGGCAACAGTGTGAAAAGTGAATTTTAAGTCAGACAGGTATATCCTCGAACTAGGAAGCTAGGGAGGTGACTCTTGGGTCCCTTGTTTGAGACATGGTGAAGATGATTGTTGAAAGCAGAGCGGTGGATGTTGTCTTAATGGACTTCAGGCAGGAGAAAATGAGTGCAACAGATGTTGGAGATCAGAGTCGAGAGTGTGGTGCAGGACAAACACCTGTAGGTCAGGCAGTATCTGAGGATCAGAAGAATCGATGTTTCGGGCATAAGCCCTTCATCAGGAATGAGGCTTGTGGTCCAAGCTGCTGCGAGATAAATGGGAGGAGGGTGGGCCTGGGGGAAAGGTAGCTGAGAATGCGATAGGTAGATGAAGGTGGGGGAGAAGGTTGGAGAGGAGGGTGGAGGGATAGATGGGAAAGATGATGACAGGTCAAGGTGGTGCTGAGTTGGAGGCTTGGGATTGGGATAAGGTGGGGGAATGGGGAAATGAGGAAACTGGTGAAATCCACATTAATCCCTTGTGGTTGCAGGGTCCCAAGGCGGAAGATGAGGCATTCGTCTTCCAGGTGTCGGGTGGTTAGGGTTTGGCGATGGAGGAGACCCAGGACCTGCATATCTTTGGTGGAGTGGAAGGGAAAGTTGAAGTGTTCAGCCACCGGACAGTGAGGTTGGTTAGTGCGGGTGTCCCGGAGACATTCTGTAAAACGATCTGCAAGTTGGTGACCTGTCTCTCCGATATAGAGGAGACCACATCGCGTGTGATGGATACAGTGGATGACATTCGTGGAAGGACAGGTGAATTTCTGTCGAAAGTTGAAGGATCCTTAGGGGCCTTGGATGGAGATTAGGGGGATGTTTGGGTGCAAGGTTTGCACTTTTTGCCTTGTGCAAACCCACCTTCATCTACCTATTGCATTCTCAACGATCTTCTGCCCCCAGCTTCCCCCTCCTCCCAAATTTATCTTTCAGTCCCCTGGCCCACAAGCCTCATTCCTGATTAAGTGTTTATGCCCAAAATGTCATTTCTTCTTCTTCTCGGATGCTGCCTGACCTTAATGGACTTCAGTAAGGCATTCGACAAGGTTAGACTGGTTAACAAGGTTAGATCACATGGAATACTGGGAGAACTAGCCATTTGGATTCAAAGATCGGAAGGTAGGAGACAAGCTGGTGTTGGTGGTGGCAGCTTTTCAAACTGGAGGCTTGTGACCAGGTGTGCCGCAGGGATTGGTGTTGGATCCATTGCTTCTTGTCATTTTTATAAATGATATGGATATGAATATAGGAGGTATGGTTAGTAAATTTGCAGATGATACCAAAATTAGACAGCAATGAAGGTTATCTCATGATCAGATGGGCCGATGGGCCCATGAGCCGATGAGTGGCAGATGGAGTTTAATCTAGATAAATGTGAGGTGCTGTATTTTGGTAGGTAACTCAGGCAGTTAAATGATGCCTAGTTGGGAAGATAGAAATATTAAAAGTGTAGCAACAATATCTTAGTGGCAGAAACACATCAGGAAAATATCTAAAATGGGATTCATTAGTAATAATTGTTGAATGCTACATGATAATAAGGTATGGGACAATTTATATTCAACAAAATACATGAATGAGAAAAGGCTGAGGATCAATATTGCTGTTTAAAACAAGTGCTGGAAAATTGAGAAATTTCCAAATTGGAATGGATGCGTTGCAGCAATTAGCTATATGGTTACAAAGAAAGGAGCAAGCTCTAAGAAATGATTAGAAATGTGGGAAAACTGTTTGGAATTTGAATGTATATTTCTAAAAGATTTGAATATATGTTGTAATTTAGCACATTACTTTTTTTGTTTTATGTTTAATTATTATTGTATGATGTTTTAAAAAGAAATAAAGGGAATCTGTTATCATTTGGATGGTTCTGTCAGAGATGCCTGAGACCAAATGGAGCTAGGGAACAGGTGATGGTTATATGCTATTTAAGCGATAATTCGGTGAGAACGGAGTACATACATATGGAGAACAAGTCATCAATGTGTTGAAGTTTTGTGATGTATAAGTTGAAATAAAATTTTGACTAGAGAAACAGGTATCTGAATTCTGTCTTAGTCTACCTTTTAACTTCAGATGTTTAACAAGGGCGACTTTAAGTTTGCCACAACGCACAAATTTCACCAAGCATTAATGGATTAAATTGCTCAGTCTTCGATGCAAGATTTTTACTCAAAGGTTCTCACCCACCTCATCTTCTCGAACTACTAAGCCTTCTTGGCCTCTGCATGTCCTTCTCACTCACTGGGGACACCTCAGCAGACGTCCTGCTAATGCATCACTACTGATGTCTCTTCCATCTGCTTAGTTCCTCTCTCTATTTCAATGCTTGAGTAGTTAGTCCATAACCTGATCAAGAAACCTAAGGCCAGTGAATGGGTGGTGGACGTCAGGTTCCTCATTCTGTATGAGAGGAAATTATAGAATTAACAGGAGAGCAGCATAATTATTCATGGGGACAGGGAGGCCTCAATAGTCAGCCAGTCTAGTAAGCTTCATTGTGTTGTGCTTGCTGCAGTCCCATTACCACCAGTGCTGACTCATTCTTAATCTGCACTTATATTCCTCTTGCAAAACAAATACTCTGTTTTATGCAGGTAAAAGCAGCACCAAATGAACCTCCACTTGGAAGAAGCTAGTGCCAGAGACTCTCAGTGGCACTTCTACCTCTGGGGCAATTAACCCTCAGTTAACCAGCAAGCCTTCAGCTGACCCGTCTACCAGCTCATAGATTTTTACCGTGGTGAGTACTCTGGTTTAGATTTAGGAGTACAATTTGATGAGCATATTCTCTGATATATCTTCAGAGCTGGTTGAGAAAGACACACTGGTCAGGCAGCATCCGAGGAGCAGGAGAATCGATGTTTTGGGCAAAAGTCCTTCATCAGGAATGATTAAGGGCTTTTGCCCGAAACATCGATTTTCCTGCTTCTCAGATGCTGCCTGACCTGCTGTGCTTTTCCAGCACTCTCCACTCTAATCTCCACTTTCGCCTCACTTTCGCCAAGAAAGACACGCCCCTGATCTCTGGCATTCGGAGGACTACTGGAGACCTGGTAGCAGCTCATGACCCAGGCAGAAGGTGATCCCATGTTCTCAGCCATGAATGAATTTGTCAAAATGCACAAATAAGTATTGAAACACCTGACAGGCAGGTTTGTCAGAGGTACTTGATAAACTGGATTAAAGGATGGTGAAGTGACCATAAGACGGAAGAGCAGAAATTAGCCCATTCAGCCCATACTCCGGCATTCAATCATGGTTGATGTTTCTCAACCTCATTCTCCCGTAACCCCTAATCCCCTTGATACTTGAGAATCTATCTATCTCTGTCTTAAATGTACTCAATGACCTAGCTTCTACAGACGTCTGTGACAATGAATTCCATAGATTCACCACACTCTCTGGCTGAAGAAGTTTCTCATTATCTCCATTCTAAAAGGTCTTCGCTTTACACGAAGGCTGTGCTCTCAGGTCCTAGTCTCTCCTGCCAAAGGAAGCATTTTCCCAACATCTATTCTGTCCAGGCCATTCAGTGTGTTTCAATTAGATCCCCTCTCACCCCTCTAAACTCCATCAGATATAGATTCAGAGTCCTCAAACATTCCTCATATGTTAAACATTTCATTCCTGGGACTATTCTCATGAACATCCTCTGAACATGCTCCAAGGCTTGTACATCCTTCCTGAGATTTGGGGCCCAAAGCTGGGCACAATACTCCAAATGTGGTTTGACCACAGCATTAGAGAGCCTCAGAAGTACATCCCTGTTTTTATATGTGAGTCCTGTCAAAATAAATGCTATAATTGCATTTGCCTTCCTAACTACGTACCCAACCTGCAAGATTACCTTGAGAGAATCCAGGACGAGAACTCTCAAGTCTCTTTGCACTTCAGACTTCTGAACCTTTTCCTTTTAGAAAATAGTCCATGCCTCTATTCTTCCTACCAAATGTGTATGACCTCACACTTTGCCATGTTGTACTCTATCTTTCACTTCTTTATCCACTCTCCTGACCCGTCCAAATCTTTCTGCAGGCTCCCACCTCCTCAATGCTACCTGTGTCTCCACCTATCTTTGTATCATCTGCAAACTTACCCAGAATGCCCTCAGTTCATCGTGAATGTATAAAGTGAAAAGCTGTGGTCCCAACACTGACCCTTGCGGAACACCCCTAGTCACTGGCTGCCATCCCGAGAAGGACCCTTTAATCCCTACTCTCTGCTTCCTGACAGACAGACAAGCTTCTATCCATGCTAGAACCTTGGCTCTAACACTATGTGCCCTTTATATTACTCAGTAGCCTCCTGTGTGGTACTTTGTCAAAGGCCTTCTTGAAGCTCATGTAGATAACATCCATTGGCTCTCTTTCATCTAACCTGCTCAATACTTAAAGAATTCTAGCAGATTTGTCAGGCATGACATCCCATTGATGAAACCATGCTGACTTTGCCTTATTTTACCATACACTTCCAAGTATTCAGAAATCTCTTCTTTCACAATGGATTCCGGGATCTTACCCATGACTAAGATTAGGCTGACTGGTCTGTAATTTCCCTCTCTTGCCTACTCCCTTTTTTAAACAGAAGTGTCATGTTAATGATTTTCTAGTCCTCTCAGACCCTTCCTGATTCTAGCGATTCCTGAAAGATCACCACTAATGCCTCCACTATCTCTTCAGCTCTTTCTCTGAGAACTCTGGGGTTTAGTTCATCTGGTTGAAGTGGCTTATCCACCTTCAGGCCATTCATTTTATCTAGCAACTTCACCTTGGTGATGGCCACCATACTATACTCTGCTCCTTCACTCTCTTGAATGTTTGGGATATTTTACTCATGTCTTCCACTGTGAAGACTGATGTGAAGTAATTATTCAGTTTCCTTGTTACACACTACAAAACCTCCAGTGTTATTTTCCACTCTCTTTTGCCTCTCTTTTCCTCTTTGTATATCTAAAGAAACTCTTAAAATCTTCCTTTATATTACTAGCTAACTTACCCTCACACTTAATCTTCTCTCTCATTTTGTTTTTTGTTGCCCTCTATTGGTCTTTATAAGCTTCCCAACCTTCTGATTTCCCATTATACTTTGCCACATTATATACTTTCTATTGCTTTTATGGTATTCCTGACTTCCTAGTCAGCCAAGGTTGTGACATTCTCCCTATACCCTGCTTCTTTGTCCTCGGGATGAATATCTGCTTTGCCTTCTGAATTACTCCCAGAAACTCCTGCCATTGCTGTTCCACTGTCTTTCCTGCTTGGCTCCTCTCCCAGTCAGTTCTTCCCAGCTTCTCCCTCATGCCTCTGTAGTTGCCTTTATTCAGCTGGAATACCATTATCTCTGATTCTATCTTCTCCTCCTCAAATTGCAGAGTAAATTCAACCATATTATGATCACTGCCTTCTAAGTGTTCCTTCACCTTAAGCTCCCTTATCAAGTCTGTCTTATTGCACAACACTAAATCCAGTACTGCCCGTTCCCTAGTGGGCTCCAACACAAACTGCTCCAAAAGGCCGTCTTGTAGACATTCCACAAATTTCTTTTCTTGCAATCCACTACCAACTTATATATTGAAATCCCCCATGATCACTCTAACTTTGCCTTTCTTAAGCATCTTTTCTGTCTCCTGGTGTATCTTGTGCCCCAGCTCCTGACTACTGTTTGGGGGTCTGTACATAATTCCAACTATGTTTCTTTTACCTTTGCAGTTCCTCAATTCTACTGCACTGATTCTACACTATCTGACCCTCTGTATTGATTTAACTTCATTTCTTCCTAAGGAGACAACCTCACCTCCTCTGCCCACCCGTCTATCTCTTTGATACGATGTATATCCTTGAATATTCAGTTCCTAACCTGATCCTCTTGCAGCCACGTCTCCGTGATGCCCACCATATCATAACTGCCACTTTTGATCTATGCCACAAGCTCGTTTACCTTTTTTCCTTATACCACATGCTTTCAGAAATAAAACTTTCAGTGCTACATTAGCTGTTCCTCCTCTTATTATCATTCATTTGTCCAGTGTGCTTGAAGTTTGATTGCTTACCCTTTCCATACACTGTCCTATTTGTACCTGTGCTGGAGATTTTAATGAGTTCTCTTGTGTCCTGTACTCTTACCTCCTCCTTTAATTTGGGTTTTCTGATTTCTCCTATTACTGACCACACCCCTGACCTCCATCATCTCCCCCCCACCCCCCACTTTGCCGCTCAACCTCGATTTAGTTTAAAGCCCTGTCTACAGCCCTAGTTAGGTGATTCACTAGGAATCTGGTCCCAGCATGGTTCAGATGAAGACTGTCCAATCGGAAAAGGTCCCTTCTTCCTCAGTACTGGTGTCATTGTCCCATGAATTCAAACCTATTTCTCTCACACCAATCTTTGAGCCACGCATATACCTGCTTACTCTTATTGATCCTGTGCCATTTAGCTTGTGGCTCAGGTAGTATTCCAGAAATGATTACCTTTTCAATTTCTGCTTTTTCATTTGGCTCCTAGCTGTTCATACTCCCTTAGCAGCCCTAGCTTTACCTGTGTCATTAGTACCTATGTGGACCATGACCACTGGATCTTTACCTTCCCACTCCAAGTTCCTCTGCAGCCCAGATGAGATATCCTGAACCTGTAGACAGACTCCAATTTTCAGTATCCTGCTGGCTCCATGATCAGCTAACAGCTCATTGAATGCAGCGCAATCTCAATTGATCTACTTCTGATCCTTTGTCTTATGGCCTTGTGATCTATTCTTCCTCTCCTTCCCTGGAGAATTAGCCAGTACAACTTCCCTTTGCATCAAATCAGAGTTGGTACCTGGCAGCTGTAGCTTGACAATTTCTTGTCCCAGACATAATTCAATTATGTCTGTGCCACAATGCCCAGGATGCTTCATGGCTGCCAGCCTCCTTGACCTTTTGTGCATGCAAGTCAACAGCGGTAAACCATCTCATCATATTGTCAAGGCTTCTTGGGAATCAACACACAGACCACTTCAGCCCTTCAACACTCCACTTTGGAGCTTAGGAACACGTACGGCTTGCATGCCTTTGCCAAGACATATTACGTGCAGGGGCATATGAGCATCTCATAAGTTGCTTTCTGTGCACATGTATGTCTCTGAGCTCACTTTCTTTGCAGGAACTCACATTGTACTTATTGGAAGCTGGTAACTTCTGCATAATTTCTGTTAACCCTCTATAATGATCTTACAGTCTAAGTGCTTTCTATTGCTGGAACCATCTAGTTTTCATACTGTTGACACCATATTTCAAGGCCATCTACACAGCACTTCAGATACTGCAAGCCAGGAACAATCCCCACACTGTTGTTTGAGTGTCTAGATTCAGAACATAGCCCAGAAGAAAGGAAAACTCACACCCTGCATTGTCAACAAGGTGGGTGGTGAAGAGGCTAACAAAGAACAAAGAAATGTAACAGCCCACGAACAGGCCCTTCGGCCCTCCAAGCCTGAGCTGATATAAATGTACTGTCTAAATCTGTCGCTCAAGTCCTAAGCATCTGTATCCCTCCGTTCCCCACCTACTCATGCGTCTGTCCATATGCATCTTTAATGAATCTACCATGCCTGCGTCTACCACCTCTGCTGGCCAGTGTTCCAAACGCCCACCACCCTCTGTGTGAAGTACTTGCTAGTTCTTTTTCCAGCTGATTGATACTGGAGACTACATTACATTACCTACAAGCAAACCTGGGTGCACATCGCAATAAGGCTCAGGCACTACAACTCTCACTACTGCATGCACCATTTCCACTCAACAACTCTCATCTACCTCATCCTCCTGAACTACGAAATGTTCCTGCCCTCTGCACTTCCTACTCAGTCAGTTGAGATACTTGGATTCTTGTCGGACTAAATGCCTGATTAACTATAGTCAACACCATGGAATCAGATGAACCCATTGACTATATGTGATAATACCTTGTGACTGACTCGAGTCCCCTTCATTCCACTAAATAATGCTCACTTTTAAGTGTGGCAGACTGGCTGCCCTGGTCTGTGCTAAGAAGTGATGCAAGCCTCCAAGATTGGCCACCTCTAAAAGATTCTGACCCTGTGCACTAGAAAATAATGTGATCCACACATATACTGCCAGCCTGTAAATCATTATTGCAATCAATGCATAAGAAGAAAGCTAAGAGGCATAAGATGCTGCCAGTGCAGATGTATAAAATGTGTGTGAGTCCCTATGTGCAAAGAGGTCTGGCAGAAGCATGCGCCATCATAGATATTGCTAAGCTATAAAGTACTGGGGAAGGGGTTAAATAATTTGCAAGTTGGTCTGAGAACAGTTATGGTGATATGGTGAAGCTTGTAGTTTGTTGATCTGACTGACATTGATGAAAGGTTTAGGCTGCTGGCAGTCATAGGGCATGAGGGACATTATTTTGAATAAGAAGTTGGACAACAGTTGTAGCAAGTGTTCTATGAGCTACAGCCATCAGGTATCTGCTCTGATTTGCACGTCAGAAATTTGTGCCATCTAGTTTTTCAGAGAAGGCAAGAAGAGAATTGACAGTGTCATATAAATGAGTTGGAACTTGAATGAAATGTAAGTGCTTAGAAGTAAGGGAGCCACTGCTCAATTGAGGGTAAAATCAGAAAAAGTTTTTTTCAAGGTTGAGATATTTGATCTTAAAAAAAAAACTCTGTATTTTTCCACCTTTCTTGACATTGTTTATACCACACCAGAGAGGGGAAATGCCTTGGTGCATTGCATTTACAGCAAACCAGTACACCTGTGAAAGGCCAACTGCTCTCCTTCCAAGGTATAACCATTCTGTTTTTGTTTCCTCCCTCCACAATATGTGTATACATCAAGAAAGGAATTCAGAGAGCAGTGAATGCTGGAGATTCTTGAGCTGTGCAGGTTTCAATCTATTTGGATTCAGTGGAGAAATGTAAGCTTGGTAAGGTCATTTCTTGTTTGGTCACAGATTCTGGGCATTGCTGGCTAGGCTCGCATTTGCTGCCCATTCATAATTGCACATGTGCCATGGTGGGAATTGAACTTATGTCCCTCGAACATTTACTTACGATTCTGCCTTCAAGTCCAATAACATTGCCACTATGCCACCATCTTTAAAATTGTTAAAGAAGTCGATAGTTTTTTTTAGTCAAGCTGGTTCAGCAAGTGAATACGTGAGAACTTGGGACCGCCAATTTAAAATGTGAAAGCTGAATGAAGGCAAATATTTAGAAGTTTAGTTTTGTCAAAACGGGTTAGCTGTGAACAATGGAGATGTTTGTGAGTGCTGACTTAATGTAATTCTTTGTTGTGTTGCCATAGTCTTACCAGACCGTTGGGTTGGTTTTCATTAGAGAGTAGCGACCGGTGGTGATTTAACCTGAGGACCACTAGACCTTAGGTGATGGATGAGTTTCAGAAGGAGATAACCTCAAACCGGTGATGGGAATTGAACCCACGCTGTTGGCATCACACTGCTCTGTAAACCAACAATCCAGCCAGTTAAGTTGTTGGCAATATTTTTAGAAGACGGAAGGTTTAAAAGATTTTTCTCACAATTAATATAAGTATAAGTGGAAATCTCCAGCAATTGTTTTACAAGACAAATCCCCATTGTTGTTATAAACCATCACATTATTCTGTTTATCTATGATTAATAGAACAAGATAAAAGAATTTCAAAATTTGCAAGTTTTAACTTTTAATTGTCAAGAGGATCAGTTCCTTGTTGATGAAATATAATTTTGTCTTTCTTACTGAGGGTGATAAAGATTAACAACGATCAATGCTGGTTTTAAAAAAAACAGCAATTTTCTGTGTTTTCCTCTTATGTGCATCATAATTAAATTTTTGTCCAATAAATTGAAAACAACAATAAAATGAATGATAAGATAGAATCCACTGTAAATGAATACATTTTAAAATTTGATTTTTCCTTGAAGTCAGTTCTTAATTCTAATGAATAAACTTAATTTCTATAGAATATTTTGTGTTATATTTGAGATTATTTCTTTCGGAATTTTAGTCACTTTCACTTCATTTAATCAAATAAAAAATATGCAGAATCTCATTTTAATTAGAAAGAAAATCAAAGTGAAACAAACTAATACAATTCATAACATGTGAATGGGGCAGTAGCCCTTGAGTAGATCTGAGAAATTTAAAGCCTGATAAGTGAACCCCAAATTGGATTCTTGTACACTACAAATGACACCTAACAAACATCGCTACAGACTTGTAAGAGTCCAGAACTGGGAAGGATTATAGTTGTTGTGTGAGAAGTGACTGTTTATACAGTGCTTTTCATGTTTTTATTTTCTCTTTTCAAATAGGAAACAAAATATGTCATTCATAAACCTGCCTGGGATGGTGCATTTGGATTTTAAAAAATTGTCAGCTTTTGTAGATGATTCAAAAGGATCCTTTGACACCAACGTCCCTGACAAAGATCCAGCAATGTACCGGAGTGGTGGTTTTTGGACCCATCAACTAAAGTAGTAACAGCGGAAGCACTGCTTGAAGATGAAAAAGATGACAGAAGTAGCTATAGCAGCCAGGGTGATCACACAAGCAGATGGGGTATGTGATAGACAATATCTTATGTAAAATTCACTGTCATCTGGCTATTTGTATGCAAGGCAGTAGTCAATGTACTGCACACATGTTATTTCTCACAGTTTTGGCTTTACGTGCCTTTTTTAAATTTAGCTGGCACATATGTAAAACATATGTCTTTCCATATTATCTTTTTGAATTGTATCTTTAGACTGAGGCAATTAAAAGCAGAAGCAAATTTGTTGTATTTGCCTTAAATTTTCTTGTGGATTGTTTTTCGAAAGTAACCATAAATCCATTACTAAATCCATATTTCCCACTTGGTCTTCTGAAGGCCTGTCTACCACTTAGCAAGGTCAATTCCCGACATTTAATTTTCAAAAATTGGATTTCCATCCTTGAGGAACAAGACTGGATGAATGATGGGACATGAGAGCTGATTGGGAAAATTGCAAGGAGCCAGTAGATTTTCTAACTGTGGGCAGCTATGTGGTGCTTTAGGCAACTACTGGTACTATGTTAAAGAGGTGGCCTAATGTATCTGTATCTATTGAAATCTGTTCAGGAGTCCACAAGTTTGCATAATCTGTGGAATGCAGCCAACAAAGTTTTATTTTGGCTAGAATGTTTTTTCTTTCTATTCTTCAATCAAATTGAGATATTGTATTCCAATATTGTAATAAACAATACAGGGAGATTGTGAGGGCTGCAGATGCTGGAGAAGTCAGAGTTGATAAAGTGTGGCACTGGAAAAAGCACGGCAGGTCAGGCAACATCTGAGCAGCAAGTGAGTCAACGTTTTGGACTTGACCCTTCATCAGGTCCTGATGAAGGGTCAAACCTAAAACATTGATTCTCTTGCTCCTCAGATGCTATCTGACCTGCTATGCTTTTTCCAGCAACAAACAACACAGGCAATTTTTCTCAAGTAATGCTGATTTAATACAGCTATGAGTCTTTGTGTTCTGTGTCAGCATGATGTTAGGACTAGCATGAAGTATTAAGATTCCAAAAATGAATATGATCAAAAATTTTAAGTTTGTCTAAAGACTCTGACCTAGATTTTGTTCTCAATAGAGAAGAAACTGCTTTTGGCCTTTAATTTAAGAATATTTGCCCAGAATCGGTTAGCAGATTTGTCATCAGGAATTTCTGCTAGTCCCGTGTGTCTTTCAGAGCAATGCCTTCTAGAGGAAATCCTTTGCACCTTTTGAATACTGCAAACACTACTGAAGTGCTTGAACCAATCAAATTCAAATATCATACTGAGATACGCACTGTAAATCAGGAAGTAAAAAGTTAGAAATGTTAATTACATTTTGATCATGCAGCAGAAGTGAAATGTATATTTTAAAAATACAAATGGGATGAGGGAACATACAGAAGAAATTAAATTGTGCATTTATTTATATCTACATTGTATTTTACCCAGGGATTGAGTCCCCACACTTGTAAAATTAATTCTTCAGGTCCTGAAAGACCATTCAGTAATAATTTATTACTTACATGCCATTAGAAATGCCCTACATCTAAATATTAGTATGAACATTTCCAGCTGCATTTAGTATGGAAGTATCTCAACATCATGCCATGGTGCTGAAATTTTTGAAGTCTATCAGCACAGACTGGAACAGTGTACCATATGGAGAAGCAGATATCTCTGAAAACAGCATCAGATCTTTCATGTTTAGTTGTGCATGTGTACCTGCCAGAGGTTGCTGTTTGATTTTCCCTGTAATAACAATGGAGCACTGATAATTTTATCTTTATTATTACAGCAAAAGCTGAATTGTTAATTTTCTTATTAATTTCTAATGTGTTGCGAATTTATTTCAATAAACCTTTCATATCACTGCTTTCACTTTCTAAAGCATGTTGAATGTAGGTCTCAAGTGGTCTTATCCATGAAGAATAAAGACTTTAACTGTATGTTCATTACATCTCCCTATTGTTCACAAATGCTATTTCTGTTGGAAACCTTGAAGCAACTAGGAATATTATCTGTTTATCTTTAGCACAAAGATTTGTGTCAATTTATTTCTGACCATAAATATTGCCTAAACTGAGCTGTCACCATGTTTTTCATCACCGTAAGTTTTAAAAACTTCCCTATTCACAGAAAAAACCTCCCCACAAGAAAAATATCTCCAAAATAGAATTCTCATCAATCTTCAATGAATTCACCAGTTAACTCTAACAATAAACTTTAACACCTATTTTAAATACAACTTTGCATTTAAAAACACATACTTTACATCTTTAGGAAATCCAAAGCCTTGCATCCTTTAATCTCTCTTTTACATGTTGTGTAGATAAAGTGGAGAGCTAATTTTCACTCAGGTTCCCCAAACAAATGTGAGACAAATGACTAGTAACCTGCTTTTGATGGTATTGTTTGATGGACTAACATTGGTTGGCAAACTGGAAAACTGTTGTTCTTTGATAGGCTTTTGCAATATTTTATATCCACTTTAACAGGCAACTATGCCCTTGGTTTAACATCTCATCCAAAGGTCAACTTTTTAAATAAAGAAGTACTTTTTGAATATTGTGCTGCATGTCTAAGTCCAGGAGCCCCACATTATAGATAGTAGGTGACCTCATCAATGTTGGTGACTCTCCATCACCGACAATTCATACTTCATAGAAACATAAAAATATGAACCCGGATAGGTCATTTACCCCATTGAGCCTGTTTTGCCATTCAATTTGATCAAGACTGAATGTTTTTCTCTATTCTATACACCTGCTTTCTCCCCATACCCTTTGACACATTTAACTTTTCGAAGTTTACCGATATTCAGTGATTTTGGGGTATTCTGGGGTGGAGAATTCTGCAGGTTTACTACTTTCTGCATGAAGAAGTTTCTCTTCTCAGTCAGAAAAGGTCTATTGCATATCATGAGACCATGGACTATTGTTGTGGGCACATGTAATGTTAACTTCAGCTTCTCTCTTGCGTAGTCCATCCTCTTGTTTTCTATGTCTCAAGTCTGTGGTCTGAGTATAAGAATCGTAAAGTATTAGAACCTTTGAGCCCACACCTCAATCCACCCCTCTGCCCTATTCCTGCAACCTACATTTCTGCTGGCTAATCCACCTATCGTGTACATCACTGGACAGTATGGGCAATTTACACCTAACCTGCAGATCTTTGGACTATGAGAGGAAACTGAAGTATCTGGAGGAAACCCAAGCCGACACAGGGAGAATATTCAAACTCCACACAGACAGTCACCCGACGGTGGAATTGAACCGAAGTCCCTGGACCTGTGAAGTAGCAGTGCTAACCACTGAGCCCCTGTGACACCCATTAAGACTGTGATCCCTTTGCTAGTAACATTTGGACAAAATGGTAACTGCCAAAAATGAAAAGAAAGATGCATTAATCAGATGGAGAAAGAAAGGCATGAATTCATATTGAGCCTTTCATGACCTGTGGACCTCACAATAATTTACAGCCAGCAAAATAGTTGTTGAAGTTTAGTTCCTGTTATAATATAGCAAGTTCACTGTAATAAAAGCACCAAGGCAGCTATGAACCTAAACCAGGAGGAGAAAGTGAGGTCTGCAGATGCTGGAGATCAAAGTTGAAACTTTATTGCTGGAACAGCACAGCAGGTCAGGCAGCATCCAGGGAACAGGAGATTCGACGTTTCGGGCACAGGCCCTTCTTCAGGAATGAACCTAAACCAGGCAACAGAGAGAAAGTGGATGGTAGCAAAATAAAAATGTAATTTAAGAATAAGATAAAAAGAAAATAGAAATCATACAAGTGTCAGGGACACAGTAAGACTTTTTAAAGATGAGGAAAATAACATTGAGGTGCTGGTACAATGAAGGCAGGCAAATGAAAGAGCAACTCTCCCAGAAGACACCAAATCTTTTTGACATATTGGCAACAGCAACTTAAATAATGCCTTTAAAATGTTGCTTCAAGATGCTTCACAGGAACATTACAAAACAAAAAGGATTGCTTGCTCACACCAACTATTTGGACGATCCAATGACTGTGCAAGCTCACTGCTGATTATTTCTGACTGTGTATACAATATTTTGCCAGTTTTCAAAAAAATTAACATCTTACTTTGTTTAAAACTTTATTTTTACTACAGCATGTACCCTTTCAATTAATGTTTTCATGTTTGGACTTTTGTTAGGTTTTTGTCACTTTTTAAAAAAATACATTTACAAGAGATATTGCTGCCAATGTGCATGCTCCTGTCAGAAGTACAGCCAAAACAAAATATGCCATTGAACTGCACAAAGAAATATTGTGTTTAGATGACCAAAAGCTTGATCTATAAAGTAAATTAGGAAGTGCCTGAAAGAGGAAGGTGAAGGAGAGAGATAGAAAAGTTTAGTAAGGGAATTAGAGAGCTTAGACAACTTAAGGTTCAAACCAAGCCAGTGGTGGATTGATTAAAATTGGGAGTGACAAGAGCCCAGAGTTAGATGAACATAGATATCTCAGAGTATTGTGGGACTGGAGATTAGAGAGATCAGGAGCCACAAGATCATGGAGGGGTTTGAATTCAAGGGTAAAAATTTAAAAATCAAGATGCTGTTTGAGTGGGAGCCAGTGTAGGCCAGCAGGAGTATGGGGGTAGGGATTGTTGGGTGGCTGGGTAGGGTAGGTGGGGAGGTGAGGGAGTTTGTATTAACTCAATATTTCTCAGAATGTTCAAAATCATTAAGAACATATTTTCAGACATAATAGGTCTCAATTTATTTCGTAGACTTCTGTCCAGCTGTTTAGATGTACTATCTATTGGACCTAAATGGGGATGAGATGGTTGCCTGAGGGGGATTTAATTATTCATTTCAGATTTCTTTTTATAGTTGAAATACTAAACAAAAATTACAGTTAAAACACTTATAATTAATCATATTCATATCTTGAATTTCTCAGTGATAACATCTAATTTTAATTGAAGATTTAAAATATTTTCCTTAAGCAAATACTGTAATTCTGAAGTTTCTTTCAATAAAAACTTTGAAAAGGTGTCCACAAAATTGACAAGGCTAAGTAATATTATGTGACTGATTTCTTGGCAAGTGAAAATTTTTTGCTTCATTTTCGTGAAGATGTAGTGTGCCTCAGTTTATTTACTTTAGCAATGTATTGGGCCTTGCTTTTGTTTTAATTGGTATGACATATATTCAAGCAATTGATATTATCAATATAATACTGGAATGCAGTTCAGTGACTGAAATAATTCTTGCTCTGGCAGTTGAGTTGTTTTAGCAGTACCTAGGCTGTAATCTCACAGCAATCACTGAGCCATTAATTTAATACTTTCCACATTCTTACATGGTATCTTACCATGGATGATGAATTAAGTCTTCCAGTCCAATCAGAAGTAACATAGAACATGTAAATTAAATAACTGGAGAAGTGAAAATTAACTACCTGACCTCTATTAACAAATAATGAATTGGTTTTGCTGAGAATGAATGTAAAACAAAATGCACAAACCTACCATATAGCGTAAAACATGTCTTGGAAAAGTGGATCACGTTTTAAACACTACAATTTGTCGAAAAATAAAATCATGCAGATATAATTTCTGCAAGGCCTACCAAACTCTGCCATAACTGGCAGATAATTGGTTGAAGCCCTGAAAAAATTGTGCCAGTGGTCATTTATGCACTTTTCTCATCCTTGCATTGATCATCCACAAGTTCTCGTGAGAGGTCAAAACAACAAAAGGCAGTGACTGGAGTCAGAATCAAAATGTATTAACCTGACACTAGTGAAATACCTGGGTGAGAGGAGCCCAAAATGTGCATTAACATTTTCAAATGAAGGTAACTGGTATCAGAATCGAAAACGTAAAGTCACAGGAAAAGTACATCTAATTATCTAAAATGATGTACAAGTACTCGATGTTCATATACAGGCACTAACATCCCTCATCACAAAAAATACATTGTTTTGTATTAATTAAGACAAACATTCTGCTCATAAAACACAATGGCTAGAAAATTCTTTGAAATCTGAATCTGTCCCAATGATGTCTGACACTTCCAATTGAGGCAGCATGCAAACCTGCTCACTTAAATTACATTTTAAAAGAGAAGTACATTCTAGATGGAGGGAGATGGCAAAAATTGGAAGAGAATACAAGATAGGAAGATGCGGAATGATGGGAGCCACAGGCAGGCTTATGGCTTTTCTGATGCTGCACTGGAGGCCTTAGTTGAGGATGTGCAGAAGGGGAATTATTTAATTGACTTTCAGGGCCCAGGAAACCCTCAACTGTCTGAAGGCATTGGGAGCCATAACCATGGCAGTACCTGGCATGATTGTTACCTCACTTTGATCTCCATGTGACCATGTCTCCGTAATGACTATAAAATCATAGCAATTAACCTCTATTTGTGTTGTTAATTAGTTTATTTTGATCTGAATACTGTGTACATTTGTAAAGACCAATTAATGTTGTCTTTTACCACTTTCCCTCCCTCGACTCTATTTGCTATCTTTTGTTTATGTTTATTCACTCTATCTCTTCCTGCCCTACTCTGGGTATCATTACCCAAGAAATGGTGTAGAAATTAGGAAAGGTGGACTAATAATGAGCTGCAACACATGAAAATAATGTTAATACCACTTAATAGTAAGATTCTGAGCTCATCATTTAAAGCCTAACAGCAAAGTTGAAAAACGTTCTCAATGTCAAGATGCTGATCCTTTGATTCTTGCCATAGTTTCCCAACTATCTCACTATTACTCATGCCACATCAGGGAGAGACATTGCTTTATTCTTGTCAATAGAAGACATTTTTAAAAAAAAATTCTGAAATAATGGAAACCAAAGGTGGTGAAGTGGAGAGTTTGGGAAAATTATTATTCATAGACAAATAGTACAGTAATAATAAATGGTATTTCAAGGTTGACAAATCCCCTAGACCTGTTGACCTGTATCTTAGGGTTTTAAGAGAGAGAGTGAGATTTTAATTTGCAGAATTCCCTAGGTTTTAATCTTCCCCATGGATTCTTAAAATGTAAATATAACCCAACCATTCAAGGAAGGAGGGAGGAATACAATAAGGAACTAATTAGCCTGATATAAGAGATAGGGAAAATACTAGAATCTGTTAGGAACATTAAAGCAGAGAATTTGGAAAAGTATGTTATGGTCTCGAGTTAATATGGATTTATGAAAGAGAAATTGTTTTTCACAAACCTTTTGGCAGATTTTTTGAGATTGGAACAAGTCGTATAGTGATTTCGGATTTTCAAAAAGCATTTGATAAGGTGCCATGCAAAATTAGAGTTCATATGGTTGAAGATAAAACATTATCTGCATGTATTGATAATTGACTAATGAACAGAAAACACAGGATAGGAAGAATTGAATTAGTTTTGGTTTGGCAAGTTGTAACTCATGAAATGCGATGAGGATACATGCCTGGGGCTTGGATATTTACAGGGTATAATCAATGACTTGGATAAGGGGGTGTATCCAAGTTTGCTGAAGAAATATTAGATTCCCTGCAGTGCAGAAACAAGACTTTTGGCCCATCAAGTCCACACCAACCCTTCGAAGAGTAACCCACCCAGATCCATTTTCCTCTGAATGATGCACCTAACACTATGGGCAATTTAGCATGGCCAATTCACCTGACCTGCACATCTTTGGATTGTGGGAGGAAACCCATGCAGTTACAGAGAAATGTGCAAACTCCACACAGACAGTCATGCGAGGCTGGAATCAAACCTGGGTCCCTGATCCTGTGAGGCAGTAGTGCTAACCACTGAGCCACCATGCCACTCCATTTGGGGTAGTTATCACGGAATAAAAGTTGAGCATGGAGGCAAAGGGGGTTTGGAAGAGTAATTAAAAACAGGAATGTTCAAGAACTAAACATTACTCAACGTTTTAAAAAATCTTGAACGGGGAGAAAAGGGTTGGTTGTTTGGACTACATCCATCTCTTATCTGTTGAAGTGAATTCTGCTTGAACTATACAAGTCAAAACTAAAGAATGATATGGTGTTCAATTTAAATTGAAGAACGTGAGATAGGACAGACCTTACATCAGACTCAAAAACAGGTGGAATTTAGTTTACAATAGTAGCATGGTTTTTTTTACAACAGAAGCTTACTAAAATTTGCAAAGTTTCTAAATAGACAATTTGTTCAGCTCAGCTCAGTTATATTTTAAACATGTTCATTGGGAGGAAGCAAGAATTTGTAAACCAATTTAGCAACACATATTTGTCCTATTTGATATCCCAATTTAAAAACATCAGCTGTGTGGTATATATTGAAATATAGTTAACATGACATATATGAACAGTTCTAACTACACAATGGCACTTAAATACAGTTTGTACATTTGATAGCACACTAGATCTACTTAGAGTACTACACAAATAATCTTGAAAAAAATCCTATTAAAACAAATACAACACAAACAGTAAATTCGGGAAAAATGTCTACATATCCGCAACCTAAGGTACATTTGAATTTGGATTCTTTGTCCCTTCTCGTGTAAGAGAAGTTCTATAGTACTTACAAGGTGAACTCTTAACCATTACAAACGAAGACCAATAATCTATATTAAGGGACACCATCATCACTTCTAAAGACAAACAAAGACAGTGCAAAACAGATATAAATTAAGGTTTTATGTTTCATGTTTTATGTGCCTTTTCATAAACATCAATACAACATGAGACATTCAAAATTTCTTGCATTCCTTTGCAACACTTATTCTGTTTCCCCAAGGCACCAAATCATGTTAGAAATTGACAAAATATTTGCCACACTACTGCAATGGGAAGAGGAGTTCACCATGTCACAACTTCAGGGAATCTGATATGTCAAGAGAGGATGGCATTAAATTGGAAAAGAAGTCCACTGTGGCCGGGTGGGTCCCTTATCCCTAGGCTGCAAGTCGGTAGTTACCCTGTTGGATAGTTGGCGAGTCTCTGTTATTTCCTTGTTAGGTCGGAGAGTAAACTCTATGAAAGATACAAAAAGGTTTCAAAAGAATGGAGACAGGTAAAATTAGTGGACAAGAAGCTCACAAAAACCACAGTATAATGTGGGGAATTAAGTTATCCACTTTAGTAGGAGGAATGGACAAGTGGAATTCTTTTTTTAAATGGTCAGATTAGAAAATGTTGGTACTCTCAGGAACCTATGTGTCCTTGTTAATGTGCAGGTATAAAGCACTATTAGGAAAGTGTATATGTTAGCTTTTATTACAAAAAGAGTGAATATAAGTGTGAAAAAATATAACTACAGTTGCATAGGGCTTGATCAGGCCAGAATCTGAATACTGGACACCGATTATGGCCTCCTTGCCCAAGGAAGGATGTATTTGCCTTCCAGAGAGTGCAACAGTGGCTTACTAGATTATTCCTGGAAGGAGCAAATTACCTTTTGAGAAAGATTGCTAAGATGTGGCCTGTATTGCCTAGAATTTAGAAAAATGACTTGTGATCTCATAGACACAGCTTGGGGCATTTAAAAAAGGGAAAGCTAAGTGATGACCTAAGCCAAGCCTTTAAAATTATGAAAATTTTGATGAGATAGAGGTAGAGATGGTCTAACTGTTGGGAACCCGACAGTAGGGGCTATTAATATAAAGGAATAGAATATACAGACAGGATAGATCAGTATGGTGCCTTGTATAGGGCATAAACATTAGCATATTAGGTTGAATAGTCTATTTTTTAGTTGTAAATTCTACAAAACAAAGTATTCCTAAGGGCTTGATTAAGTAGATACTGAGAGAATGTTTATCCTCACTCTGAAGTCTTGAACTAGAGTTCATGGTTGCTCGTTAGTGTGAGAATTTTGTTCACTTAGAGGTTTATAATCTTTGGAATTTTCTATCTCAGAAAACTATGGATGCTCTGTTATTAATTATATTCAATATATCTGACTGTCTAGTAGATCTCATAAAAGTGGATGACTGTTGTACTAGATTCGCATTTTTGCAATGAAAATATTTAATTATAATTTAAAAACCACTTCAGTCTTGTTTCTAGAAATTCTGTATATGATAATGCTGTGTGAGTTCAAAGATATTCTGCTGCACATGTATATTACAGTTTGATTATATGCGGTTTAATTGTTTATCTAGCTTCATTCATACTTTAAGCCTTTTTGATTAATGGTTTAAACTTTGAGTGAGAGTCGATGTGATGTTCTACTGTTTTTGTAGACTAGAAGTGAGATTTTATGGAAGCAGAAGATTAGTTCAATAGTTGTACAAGTTAGAGAAAAGGTTTTCTATGTGCTTGTCCAGATATACTGCTGAAAAAATGTGTGAAGTATCAAGCACCAGCAGACAGACTTTAAGAAATCATAAGTTAAAACTCACTACTCAAAGCACCCCAAGCTATGAGAGTCAAAATAAGCTTTAATACAAAGGTTGGAAAAGACCTAAAAGTGTACAATTATCATTGTCATCACAGAAGACGGTCAGTTTCCCTAATTTCCCAGGTATTAAATAATTGCTACTGAGTGCAATCAGGAAAAGAGAAAGCTGAGATCATAACTTATTTGCAGGTTTCTCCTTGACCTCACCACTGAGTTGAATTATTCTTGGTACCAAGAATATACTGTGAACTGGTCTGCATAGTATTAGGTGCATTTTCACTACCATATGCCAGTACTGCAAACTGTTTTGTATGGGAGAATAAATTTTCTGCAAAGGCAAGGATTGGATGTATCATCAGCAAATTGATGATAAAGGCATCTGCCGAGGACGTGAGGGTCTTGAGCCTCCTCCATTGCTACTCCCTCACCACCTGACGCCTATAGGAAGAATGCCTTATCTTCCGCCTCGGGAACCTTCAACCCCAGGGCATTAATGTGGACTTCACCAGATTCCTCATTTCCCCTCCCCCACCTTACCCCAGTTCCACCCTTCCAGTTCAGCACCGCCCTCATGACCTGTCCAACCTATCAATCTTCCTTCCCACCCATCCGCTCCACCCTCCTCTCCAACCTATCACCTTTACCCCCACTTCCATCCACCTTCAGCTACCTTCTCCCCAGCCCCAACCCCTCCCATTTATCTCTCCACCCCCGAGGCTCTCAGCCTCATTCCTGATGAAGGGCTCCAGCCCAAAACGTTGATTTGCCTGCTCCTCGGATGCTGCCTGACCTGCTGTACTTTTCCAGGAACACACTCTCAACACTGATGATAAAGGCATTCTAGCCAAATTTATTAAATGAAACTGTATTTCATTGCATTCAATCTTGCAGCCATATTTTCTGGTTGTGACCCAGGAAGGCCTTATCTTAAACAGGGCACTTCTATGGAGGTTTATTTTATTGGGCCAAGACTTATCCTTTTGACTGTCTAGCTACAAGATTATGGATGTTATTGAGACTTGAGCCCACAGAGCTTTGACGTTTTTCAAAATACTATGCAACAACTGTGTAATGAGGTTATATCCTTGATTCACATTATGGAAGTTGAAAGACATAGTTAATTGAGCATATTGGCTTTGTCGTTATTCAGCTGATAAGATTGATCTGCAGCATGACACTTTCCTCTGCACACTGTCCCCAGAGTCATGTGTGAGATTCTCGCAAAATTGTCAAGAAGTACCAATGAAAGTGATGTTGCAAATTTCATGCTGTTTTAAAACAATCTGTATTTCTATCCTTGCTATCAAAATCAATAACCTACATTATACTCAATCTGGCACCTTCTTGCTTACTCGAATAATCCATCTGTATCTTTTTTCAGCTTCATTGTGTTCTTCTCACAGCTCATGTTCCCACCTAGCTTTGCATGGTCATCAAATTTAGATATATTAATAACTTAGTTGTAAGGTAATCCAGTGCTGAGACTTCAGTGCTGACCATTGCAGCAGTCCATCAGCTATAGCCTTCTAATTTGATAATGCCCTATTTATTCCAAGGAGAGCCGGTGGCACCAAGTTGCTTGTCTACCCATTCACCTTCACTCCCAACCCTGACCTGTTTTAAAATTGTGGTCCAGATCTTTATAATAGCAATTTGCTCTGAAGCAGTTTTCTCTGTTTGCATCACTAATTCATCTATTGTATTCTGAATGCTTCACACATTCAGATAAAGAACCTTTAAATGTTTTTACAATTATTTACATGGTCCTTATTCATTGATGCATCATTACCGTTAAACTGTTTGACCTCACTGGTCCCAACTGTTAAACTAAATCGCTGTGCCATTCCATTGTTAATACATTGATCTTCAGGTTTCTAAATATCCCCTCTTTTTTAGAGCTCTATCTATAACCCTAGTTATTTAGTTCATCAACATAGCCCATTTTAAGTGGAATCCTTTGCAATTGGAACAATTTCAACTTTCCCAGTACTGATGCCAGTGCCCATAATTGCCCTTCCATTCCATATCATTCTTTGAGACACATACTTAATTCTCTAATCTTCTTAACCTTATGCCAATTGACATATAGCTCATGTAATATCCAGAGACTAAGATGGAAAATAAAAGCTTAGATTATGAAATTGCACAATGCTCACGTGAGTGTCAAGGATTAGCTTGATTCAGTATGTATATTTGTTTGTGTTGAGTGCTATTCAAAGCCTTTTTGTAGTGCTGTCTTAATGATGAAATATTAACTTCAGCTCTCTCTTCCTTTAGCTTGGATGGAAAACATGGGTACCTAGAAGTTAATCAAAGAAGATGAAAGAATTGGCTTAATGTCCTAGTCAACATTCTTGTCTCTCCTTTGCTACCAAAAAAGATTTATGATTTAGAGGTGCCGGTGTTGGACTGGGGTGGACAAAGTTAAAAATCACATAAACACCAGGTTACAGTCCAACAGGTTTATTTGGAAGCACTAGCTCTCGAAGTGCTGCTCCTTCATCAGGTAGTTGTGTAGCAGAATCATACGACACAGAATTTGTAGCAACAGGATTGCAGTGTCATGGAATGTAATATTAAACAAATTTAGCTTGAGTCTTTCGTCTTTTAGAATGATCATGCTGGAACTGAAACTAAGATGATCACTTGGCAGCACAGTGGCTAAATGGGTGACATGGTGACTTGGTGGTTAGCACTGCTGCCTCACAGCACCAGGGACCCAGGTTCGATTCCAGCCTTGGGTGACTGTCTATGGGGAGTTTGCACATTCTTCCCATGTCTGCGTGGCTTTCCTCTGGGTGCTCCAGTTTCCTCCCACAGTCCAGAGATGTGCAGGGTAGGTGAATTGGCCATGCTAGATTGCCCATAGTGTTCAGGGATGTGTAGGTTAGGTGCATTATTCAGGGGAAATGTAGAGTAATAGGATACAGGAATGGGTCTGGCTGAGATATCCTTCGGAGGATTATTGTGGACTTGGGCCAAATGGCCTGTTTCCACATTGTAGGGATTCTAAAAGATGAAAGACTCAAGCTAAATTTGTTCATTATTGCATTCCATGACACTGCAATCCTGTGTATGATTCAACCCCACAACCATCTGATGAAGAAGCAGAGCTTCAAAAGCTAATGCATCCAAATAAATCTATTGGACTATAATCTGGTGTTGTGTGATTTTTAAAAAAGATTTAGTAAATCAGCTGCTTTATGTTGAATTTTACTGCATATACAATTGCTGTCACACTCACTTACATGGAAATAGTACTTTATTATTTCTATGTGTAGCACTTTGAACATTGCTAAGAAAGAACATCAATGCAAGTATCTCTTCCTTTCTCAATTTGTGTCCAGCGGAAGTAATTTTGAAATTTTGCAAATTAAGTGCTATTCAGCAACGTATGGCAAATACTAATGTTCAGTTTTGAGCTTGGATTGATAATCATCAGTTCACAGGGAATGCTTCCTCTTTATATCCATATTATTCTTATTTTTCAAACATGCTGAACATATGAATTAAAAGGTTTAACAGGATATGCAAATTTGTGGTAAACTGTATAATAGAACTTTTTGATGTGCAACAGATGATTTGGGAATAAGATGCATTTGCTTTCATGCTTCTTGCTGTGTCTGTTCCTGTTCGAACTGTACTGCTGTGTTTCTGTTATAATCTATTTCAGAATCCACTGTCCAAACTATCCTGAAGGAAATCTCTTGTATAAACTGAACAAAGAAGAGACTTCTTGTTTCACAACCCAATTAAATAGCTTGCATTTGAAATGTTTGTCTGAACTAACTGATGTAGTCAATATGTCAAGTAGGAACTGGCAAGCCACATGCAAGGTAACTGTCCAAGGAGAGGATTTGGAACAATCTGATTTGCTTTGAAGTTTGTTAGAGGAAGTAAATGGAAATGTCCACTTAAATTATTTATGTAAGTTAATACAATAACTTTCTTAGTGTAGCCACTTCTTTATTCCCTGCAGGTCATCTGTCCATTTTGGTGCAGTGTAAAGGGCTTTGCATTCTCTTTAGTCACTGTGATTTCATTCATGTTGGAAATATGAAACTATCAAAATAAGTCAAATAAGTCATATGTTTGAACAGCTGCTGTACTCTAACTTGATTAAGCTGCTAGTGACTATAATGAGAGCATGTGCCAAATAATACAGGATGTATACACTTTGCGACCATTGTATTTTGTAAGATGTAATCAGATGTTTATTCTGACAATTTCAACTATCTGTTAAAATGACTACCTATTAGTGGGAAACCCTGGCTGTTTAATATGGTTTGAACATATTTGATAGTTGGCTTGGAGAAAGTGATGTATAAGGCCAGAGAAGAAAGATTTAAAAAGGACATGACGGGCAACTTTTTTACACAGAGAGTGGGTAGTGTGTGGAATTAACTGCCAGAGGAAATGGTAGATGAGATGTAGTTACAACATTTAAAAGACCTTTGGATAAGTACATGAATAGGAAAACTTTGGAGGGATATGGGGCAAACACAGGCAGGTGGGAGTAGTTTAGTTTGGGAACGTGGTCAGCATAGACTAGTTGGTCTGAAGGGTTTGTTTCCATGCTGCATGACCTTATGGTAAGCTACCTCTTGAACCACTGCAGTTCATAAGAGGTAGGTACACCTATCTTTGAGGAAGGATTTCCAGGATCTTGATCCAACAACAGGGCAGCAGGAGTGAGGTAGTCCCAAGTCCAGATGGTGTGTAGCTTAGAAGAGAACTAGCAGCTGGTGGTTTTCCCCTGAAAATGATGCTGTAGAAATTGTGTTTGAAAAGTGCTAACCTTGGAGTCTTGATTAAGTTTTTGCATCATGTCTTGTAGATGGTGCTCACTACCACACTGAATTATAGTGGATGAAGTGAATGTTGAAGATTTAGAAGGGATGTCCATCAAGCAGACTATTTTATCCTGGATGGTGTCAAGGCTCTTGAGTATTATTACAGCAGCATTCACAGGCAAAAATGGACTATTCATCACATTCCTTACTTGTGCCTTAGAGATGATGGACAGGCTTTGATGAGTCAAGAGGAGAGTTCATGCAGTATTCTGACTTGTTCTTTTAACTACAGTATTTATATGGCTGATCCAGTTCAATTTCTGATCAATGGTAACTTCTGTGATGTTGATAGTAGGTGATTAGTAATGGTAAAGCCATTGAATCTGAAGATACATAAATGTTATGTGCATCGTGTCAGCCCGAATCCAAATGTTGTCCAAGTCTTGCTGCTTTTAAGCTTCAATATCTGAGGAGTCACAAATGGTACTGAGCATTATGCAATCATCAGTCGAGGGCAGTCACCCTCTTGTCCCCTCTTGAATTCAACTCTTTTTTCCATGTTTGACCAAAACTGTAATGGATTCAGGAGCTATGTACACCTGGTGGAACTTAAGCTGATTACCAGTGAGTAGGCGATTGTTGATTTAGTGCAGCATGATAGTACTGTTGAAGACTATCACTCTAATTATTCAGAGCAGACCAAAGGGCAGTAATTGACCGGGTTGAATTTGTTATGCTTTTTGTGGTTAGGTCAAACATGAATAGTTTTTCAGATTGTCAGGTAGATGCCAGTGTTGTAACTGGAACAGATTGGTTAGAAGCAGTTTTGGAACATAAATAATCAGTACTGTTACTGGAATGTTGTCGGGGCATAGCCGTTGCAGTATCCAATGCCTCAGCCACTTTTTAGTAGCATGTTGAGTGAATCAAATTGACTGACAACTGACATCTGATAATGGGTACCTCAGGAGGAAACCAAGATGGGTCATCCACTTGGCTCTTCTGGCTGAATGTTGTCCAGCATTGAGGATGGGGTTTTTGTACAACCTCCTCCTCCAGTGAGTTATTTTATTGTACATTACCATTCATGGTTGCTTGTGGCAGGATCTGATGTGGTGGTTCTTGTATTGCTAACTGTATGTCACAAACTCATTAAAATGATGTACAGAATGTTTTGTGGGACATTTATTGGATTGTAAACAAAGACATTCGTTCATGTTGATTGTGTTTATCAACTACAGAGTTGGAATGCAATGTTATTTTATAGTATTATTTGTTTTCTTAATTTCAGTGTAATTATTACAATAATTTAGTAGAATTTATAATTTAAAAATTGGAAGCATATGCAGTGTGCTGTTTAATAGATTGAGAAAAGTTCATTTTAATAGTTAATTGATCATCTACAATAATGAAAATTCTTTTCAACCATTTTCCTTGTCCGCCTCTAAAAGTTATATTAGCAAACCAATCCTTCCATAGTTCAATGAATTAGACACTCTTTGCAAGTGACTCTAGACTGATTAGTAGCAGAGTATTAACATAATTGAACAGGAAGGCTAGCTGAACCTTACTCTTCTTGACTGAAGGGCATTCATTGCTTGTTGTCCTTGCTTGAGCCTGTTGGAACTCGTTTCTGCATTTAAGGCTTCTTGTAAGTCAGGTAATAACTGAAATGCTGCTATAAACAACTATTCAATTCACTTAATCCTGATTGAAGAATGATTAGCTCAGAACTGAAACAAATTGAATGTCAGCTTTTAGGATACAATACACTGACCAACAAAAATGCCAGATTTTGTTATCCAAGGTCAGTTAGTTAGTTAGACTTGGTTTTGTACCCTTCAGCTGATATAATATGTGTCTTCTAAAAATGTGAGCTGGTTCCGGATTTCAATTTGAATCATTAGAATGTGTTAATTAACAATAGAGGATTGAAAACATTTCAAAACAATCTGGTGTTTGGAGGTTGTCTACTTGAGAAGATTTAGAAAGATCTTTAAAAAAATCTTTCCAGATCATTATTCACAGGGAGGGAAACAGATATTTTTGATCAGTGTTAATAGAACACCCTATAGGGCATCTCCTTAACCAATGAGATTTAACGATTGTAAATTAAACATAGGATGGACTGAGAAAAGAGTATGAATTAGAGTGGGTGAATTCAGTGGCAAATCAAGTACAGAAAGGGAGGGAAATTGTGAGACAAAGAGATGAAAAGGACAAGTAAGAACAATGAATGTAAACTATAAAAATTGACATTTCTGAAGCCCCTTTCAAACATTCAAAACCTAAAGATTGAGTCTCCACATTTGTAATATTTAATTTTCTGTTCCAGAGTTTTATTGAAAGTAATTAATAGTCATTATATTGATAAAAATGGGATTACACTATGCATTGGTTTAGTTTATATCTGCCATGCAAATAAAGCAAGTTCATACATTCAACACCTGTCACTGGGGAGGCAGGTGACAAAATATACTATCCATGATACTAATGATTGATACGAATGCAACTGGAACAACTCTTTTAAGAATTTGCATTTACCTTCATTATTTTTTCTAATCATCATTTATACATAAGTAAAGGTGGCCGCTGTTTGCTTTAGTGTTAACAGCAAAATCTGGGCCCTTAAAGGTTGTGCTCACCTTAAGTCATTTCAATGTTTTAAAAATTCCAAATGATGCAAAAAGATTTGCAGTAATGCTAATATTTTTGGTTTTATAACCTGCTTTACTTTGATTAGTGCTGAAAATGTGTTGCTGGAAAAGCGCAGCAGGTCAGGCAGCATCCAAGGAACAGGAGAATCGACGTTTCGGGCATAAGCCCTTCTTCAGGAATGAGGAAAGTGTGTCCAGCAGGCTAAGATAAAAGGTAGGGAGGAGGGACTTGGGGGAGGGGCTTTGGAAATGCAATAGTTGGAGGGAGGTCAAGGTGAGGGTGATAGGCCGGAGTGGGGTGGGGGCGGAGAGGTCAGGAAGATGATTGCAGGTTAGGAAGGCGGTGCTGTGTTCGAGGGATTTGACTGAGACAAGGTGGGGAGAGGGGAAATGAGGAAACTGGAGAAATCTGAGTTCATCCCTTGTGGTTGGAGGGTTCCCAGGCAGAAGATGAGGCGCTCTTCCTCCAACCGTTGTGTTGCCATGGTCTGGCGATGGAGGAGTCCAAGGATCTGCATGTCCTTGGTGGAGTGGGAGGGGGAGTTAAAGTGTTGGGCTACGGGGTGGTTGGGTTGGTTGGTCCGGGTGTCCCAGAGGTGTTCTCTGAAACGTTCCGCAAGTAGGCGGCCTGTCTCCCCAATATAGAGGAGGCCACATCGGGTGCAGCGGATGCAATAGATGATTTGTGTGGAGGTGCAGGTGAATTTGTGGCGGATATGGAAGTGTCCCTTGGGGCCTTGGAGGGAAGTAAGGAGGGAGATTATCTTAGATTAGATTACAGTGTGGAAACAGGCCCTTCGGCCCAACAAGTCCACACCGACCCGCCGAAGCGAAACCCACCCATACCCCTACATTTACCCCTTACCTAACACTACAGGCAATTTAGTATGGCCAATTCACCTGACCCTGCACATCTTTGGATGGTGGGAGGAAACCGGAGCACCCAGAGGAAACCCACGCAGACACGGGGAGAACGTGCAAACTCCACACAGTCAGTCGCCTGAGGCGGGAATTGAACCCGGGTCTCTGGCGCTGTGAGGCAGCAGTGCTAACCACTGTGCCACCGTGCCGCCCACACTCACCCTCTGAACGCGCAGCCCTCCACTGTGGGCGCAAGTTTTGCATTTCTTGCGGTTGCAGGGGAAGGTGCCGGGAGTGGAGGTTGGGTTGGTGGGGGGTGTGGACCTGACGAGGGAGTCACGGAGGAAGTGGTCTTTTCGGAACGCTGATAGGGGAGGGGAGGGAAATATATCACTGGTGGTGGGATCCGTTTGGAGGTGGCGGAAATGACGGCGGATGATACGTTGTACATGGAGGTTGGTGGGGTGGTAGGTGAGGACCAGTGGGGTTCTGTCCTGGTGGCGGTTGGAGGGGCGGGGCTCAAGGGCGGAGGAGCGGGAAGTGGAGGGCATCGTCGACTACGTCTGGCGGGAAATTGCGGTCCTTGAAGAAGGAGGCCATCTGGGTTGTACGTTTTGGAACTGGTCCTCCTGGGAGCAGAAGCGGCGGAGACGAAGGAATTGGGAATATGCGATGGCGTTTTTACAGGGGGCAGGGTGGGAGGAGGTGTAGTCTAGGTAGCTGTGGGAGTCGGTTGGTTTATAATAGATGTCCGTGTCAATTCGGTCACCTGAGATAGAAATGGAAAGGTCTAGGAAGGGGAGGGAGGAGTCTGAGACTGTCCAGGTGAATTTGAGGTCGGGGTGGAAGGTGTTGGTAAAGTGGATGAACTGTTCAACCTCCTCGTTGGAGCACGAGGCAGCGCCGATACAGTCATCGATGTAGCGGAGGAAAAGGTGGTGGGTGGTGTCAGTGTAGCTGCGGAAGATGGACTGTTCCACATATCCTATGAAGAGGCAGGCATAGCTGGGGCCCATGCGGGTGCCCATAGCTACTCCTTTGGTTTGGAGGAAGTGGGAGGATTGGAAAGAGAAGTTGTTCAGGGTGAGGACCAGTTCAGTCAGTGGAAGGAGGGTGTCAGTAGAAGGGTACTGGTTGGTACGGCGGGAAAGGAAGAAGCGGAGGGCTTTAAGTCCTTTGTGATGGGGGATGGAGGTGTACAGGGATTGGATGTCCATGGTGAAGATAAGGCGTTGGGGACCGGGGAAGCGAAAATCATGGAGGAGGTGGAGGGCGTGGGTGGTGTCCCGAACGTAGGTGAAGAGTTCTTGGACTAAGGGGGACAGGACCGTGTCGAGGTATGCAGAGATGAGTTCGGTGGGGCAGGAGCAGGCTGAGACTGTCTGTTTGGACAGTCAGGTTTGTGGATTTTGGGCAGGAGGTAGAAACGGGTGGTGCGGGGTAGTGGGACTATGAGGTTGGAGGCGGTGGATGGGAGATCCCCTGAGGTGATGAGGTTCTGGATGGTCTAGGAGATGATGGTTTGGTGGTGGGAGGTGGGGTCATGGTCAAGGGGGCAGTAGGAGGAGGTGTCCGTGAGCTGGCATTTAGCCTCAGCGGTGTAAAGGTCGTTGCTCCAAACTACTACCGCGCCTCCCTTGTCTGCTGGTTTGATAGTGAGTTTGGGGTTGGAACGGAGGGAGTGGAGGGCTGCGCGTTCCGAGGGTGAGAGTTTGGAGTGGGTGAGAGGGGTGGAGAAGTTGAGGCGGTTAATGTCGCGGCGGCAGTTGGCTATGAAGAGATCGAGGGCGGGTAAGAGGCCAGGTGGATGGGGTGTGTTGGAGGCGGGAGAAGGGGTCGTCAGAAGGTGGGCGAGAATCTTGGTGGAAGAAGTAGGCGCGGAGGCGAAGGCGGCGGAAGAATTGTTCGATGTCACGCCGCATGTTGAACTCGTTGATCCGAGAGCGTAGGGGAATGAAGGTGAGATCTTGGTTGAAGAAGTAGGTTACTTTGATTAGTGTCTGCTTCATCAGCTTAAAAAAGCTGCAGATTCCAATGCCATCACCAAATAAATAGAAATAGAGAAGTTGATACATATTAACAAACTGTTAGCAAAGTTTGCTAACAGTTGCCCCCTTGACCATGACCCCACCTCCCACCACCAAACCATCATCTCCTAGACCATCCAGAACCTCATCACCTCAGGGGATCTCCCATCCACCCCCTCCAACCTCATAGTCCCACTCCCCCGCACCACCCGTTTCTACCTCCTGCCCAAAATCCACAAATGTGGTGGGCGGCACGGTGGCACAGTGGTTAGCACTGCTGCCTCGCAGCGCCAGAGACCCGGGTTCAATTCCCGACTCAGGCGACTGACTGTGTGGAGTTTGCACGTTCTCCCCGTGTCTGCGTGGGTTTCCTCCGGGTGCTCCGGTTTCCTCCCACAGTCCAAAGATGTGCAGGTTAGGTGAATTGGCCATACTAAATTGCCCGTAGTGTTAGGTAAGGGGTAAATGTAGGGGTATGGGTGGGTTTCGCTTTGGCGGGTCGGTGTGGACTTGTTGGGCCGAAGGGCCTGTTTCCACACTGTAATCTAATCTAATCTAATCTAATCAAAGGCTGAGCAAAGTTGCCAAGTGATCACAAATGATGTAAACTGAAGAAATTAATTAAGCCAAAAAACAAGTTGTTCTCAGTTAAAGAAGTTTGTCAATAAAGCTAAGATGGTTATCCTGAGGATATTGGTGATGAACGTCTTGGCGTGATATTTATGGATAGAATGCTTCGCCTCCAATAGCAACCATCCTGCTTGATGTCAGGAATTGTACTGTTTTTATTAATATTCCTTTACTCTAGCTAGATAGATTCTGCCTTCACTCAAGCTCTGAACACAGTGTTCCCCAAATTATTTTCCAGCATTACCCCATTTTATCTTTTGAAAGTTGACATGATCCCAGACACAAGCAAAACCAAAATATCAATAACGTAGCACAGTAACATTCAGTATGCAGGAATTAAAGTTCAAAGTCTTTTTTTTCAAGCACTTTATAAAATTGTTATTGTATTTGCTTCATGTCGCTTTGAGCCAAGTAATCCATATTCTCAGGTGACAGATCACAGAATATAGGAACAAGAGTAGGCCATTTCGCCCCTCAGTCTGCTCTGCCCTTCAGTATGGTCTTGGCTGATCATCCCACTCAGTATTGTGTTCCTGCTTTCTCCTCATGCAGTTTGATGCTTTTAGTCTTAAGAACGATATCTAACTCCTTGAAAATGTGATCTTAACCGTTCCAGTCCTGTCATCCCAGAAAGCAGTCTGGTAAACCTTCATTACATTTGCTCCATAGCCAGAACATCTTTCTGCAGATAATGAGATTAAAATTTTGATCTTACCAAGGCCCTTACAATTGCAGCAAGACATTCCTGCTCCTGTACTTGAATTGTCTCACCGTGAAGATCTACATAATATTTGCCTTCTTCATTGACTGTTGCACTAGCATGCTTACTTTCAGCAACTGACTAGGTCACATTGCAGCTCCCTCTTTCCAAACCTAGTGCCATTCAGATAATAATCTGCCTTCCTGCTTTTACAAACAAAGTTTTTACCACAAACCTCATATTTATTGACATCTTATGTCATCTACCTTGCATTTGCCCACTCACTCAGCTTGTCCAATCACATCTCTGCATCCTCCTCACAGTTCACCCTGTCTACCAGCTTTGTGTCAACTGCAAACTTGGAGATACTACATTTAGTTCCCCCATCTAAATAATGTATATGGAGAATAACTAGGATCCAAGCTCTGATCCCTGTGGTACCACAATAATTACAGCCTGTCACTCTTTGTTTCCTGTCTGCCAACAAGTTCTCTATCCATTTTAGTACACCTCAATCCCATGTGCTTTAATCTTACATGTAAATTTTTATGTGGGACCTTCTCAAAAGTCTTCTGAAAGTCGAAGTAAACAACATCCAATGGCTCCCCCTTATCAACTCTGCTGGTTACATCTCCAAATTTCCAGTAGATTTTCTCTTAACATGTTATCTTTTTTGCTTTTTCCATCTAGAAATACCTCTTGGAGAGCATAATCCTGAAATCCTTCATTCTTTCTGTTGCTACGGGATATGGTTCATTACTCTTTGAATAAAAGTTTATTTTGGTGTTGACGGCTTAGATTCAAATTATATTCATGCCTGCTTTTATGTGAACGTTGTAAAGCAATCACATTATCAAAGGAAAATTTTGTTAATGATGGAAATCTGAAATAAAAACAGAAATTGCTAGAAATATGCAGCAGGGTCAAATCTTTGGAGAGGAATTAAATCAAGGTTTTACATTGATGGCATTTTTCATCCGAACTTGTTAGATTGTTTGTTCTTCAATCTAGTAATTTTAAAAATTTAACTTTCTTAATGTTCATGTGATAGAAGAACATGAGGAAAAAATGACAGGTTGATGTTAGAGAAAAATGGGAATATTGAAAAGAGTCAGCTGGTGAGGTTATTTTGATAAAAAAGGAGGTGAAAGTGAGGAATGCAGATGCTGGAGATTAGAGTTGAGATTGTGGTGCTGGGAAAGGACTTGCAGCACCCTTTCTGATAAAGGGCCTTTGCCCAAAACGTCACCTCTCCTGCTCCTTGGATGCTGCCTGACCTGCTGTGCTTTTCCAGCACCTTACTCTTGAGTTTATTTTGGATATATGGAAGAAGAATTGTGAGAATTTTGCAGTGTATTTGGAAAGGTCTTGGGAGGTATATTTAGTAATTTTGCAGATGATACCAAAATTGAAGGTGTAGATGGCAGTGAAGAAAGTTACCTCAGGGTACAATGGGATCTTGATCAGATGGGCCAGTGGGCTGAGGAGAGGCAGATGGAGTTTAATTTAGATAAATGCGAGGTGCTGCATTTTGGAAAAGCAAAGCACAGCAGGACTTATACACTTAATGGTAAGGTCCTGGGGAGTATTGCTGAACAAAGAGATCTTGGAATGAGGGTTCATAGTTCCTTGAAAGTAGAGTCGCAGATAGATAGAATAGTGAAGAAGGTGTTTGGTGTGCTTTCCTTTATTGTTCAGAGCATTGAATATAAGAGTTGGGACGTCATGTTACAGCTGTACAGGACATTGGTTAGACCACTGTTGGAATATTGCGTGCAATTCTGGTCTCCTTCCGTTTGGAAGGATGTTGTGAAACTTGAAAAGGTTCAGAAAAGATTTAAAAGGATGTTGCCAGGTTTGGAGGATTTAAACTATAGGGAGAAGCTGAATTGGCTGGGACTGTTTTCCCTGGAGTGTCAGAGGCTGAGGAGTGATGTTCTAAAGGTTTATAAAATCATGAGGGTCATGAATAGGATAAACAGACAAGGTCTTTCGCCTGGGGTGAGGGGGTCCAGAACTAGAGGGCATAGGTTTAGGGTGAGAGGGGAAAGATATAAAAGGAACCTAAGGGGCAATTTTTTCACACAAGAAGGTGGTGCGTGTATAGAATGAGCTGGCAGAGAACGTGGTGGAGGCTGGTACAATTACAGAATTTAAAAGGCATCTGGGTGGGTATATGAGTAGAAAGGGTTTGGAGGGATGTGGGCCAAGTGCTGGCAAATGGGACTAGATTAGATTTGGTTAGGATATCTGGTCGGCATGGATGAGTTGGACTGAAGGGTCTGTTTCCAAGCTGTATATCTCTTTGAGTCTGTGCAGAGTTATGGAAAGAAGTTTACAGATGTGAGACTGGAAACTAGTTTCCAAGAATAAGGGTTATGTGAAAATTGTATGTGTGGTGTTTGCTAGATATTTAGCGAAAGTATTACTTAATGTGGGAGTATGGAAGGGGGTCTCTGGTAAACAAGGGGAGGTGTGTTTGGAGGAAAGGGAAGTTTATCCCAGTAGGTAGGAGGAGATGGCTGTGACTTGTACTTCCTATAAGTTCTTTGGAGCACTAAGCATTCAGTACAGAGATGAGAAGTGGGAAAGATGAAAGGTGCCAAGAGCTGGAACAGGATCAAGAAATTGTAGTGAAAGAGATTGTGGTGAAGACAGAGCAGATAAGGAGAATGAGGGTTGTGACACCTTATCAATTTTCTACACACCTTGCTCTGCCAAAGTTTTATGTGGATCTCCTCAGGACTGAGCTTTGTTTCTGTTAAAGTGCAAATTTTCATGAATTGTAATTGATTTAATGATAAAGCATAAACTAGAATTACACTCAATATAAATATACAATACAGTTAATGCTAATGTCATATCAATCAATTCTGAATATCAGCTGATAGCGAACGTAGGCAAGTCATTCAGAAGATTTCTTCAAATATTATTTGTAAATTTATCTGCTTTTAGTTCACACATTTAATGAGAACTATATACTTAAGTGACACAGGAATATGGTTATTTGAAGTTACATATTATTAATGTATCAAATATTATCTAAATGATCTATCATTAATGAAATATTAAATTGATTTTAAATACTTAAATTATGTGGGAATATCATTAATACAAATAAAATAACAAATGCATTCTAATTTCAGCAAAGATGGTTATATTAAAAAGTTAGAAAATAATTCTCTACAATGTGGATACTATTTATTGAAGACCAAATGGTAGTGGATGTACATTTATGGATTATTAAACTGTACTGTACAAAGTAGAGAAATATTTAAAATTACTTACACTAGCTATCATTTTTAAATCAGTGGAGGTATGTTTAATAGAAATCTGACATCTACTTAAGTTTTACTGAAACTGGAATGCAATTTAGGTTTGAGGTAGTTATATGTTACTCATTGTTCAGAATCAGGACCAAATGCTGCCTTCAGATCAAGTAGGATTAGAGGGGCATAAGTTAACTGAACCCAAGATGAGGGAATGAAGAAGGTTCAGTGGTACAGATGGATAAAGAAGGGGGGAAAAGAAAGAAAAGAGAAATAAAAGAACAAAAGGAGGGGAGCAGCATTGATGGGAGATGTGAATAGGGAAGAAAGAAAAAAGGAAGAGAGGGTTGGGCATGGCATGATAAGGAAGGTTAGGGTTTGGAGAACAAGAGGGAGGAAAACAGATGGTTAATGTGAATGGAGACATTAAAGGAGAAAATATTTAAGCGTGGAGATGAATAAAAATAGTGGAGGAACAAGGAGTTGATAGTGATCAAATAGTTAATGGTGATGAAACCATTTTCCAGAGCCGGTTTTAATGCTTTGAGGAGGAGGATTAGATGGCTGTGGAAGTGAAATTTGCATGAGCTAAGGGCTATTTCTGTTGCATTGATGGGCATGTTATTTATCACTATTTGGAAGAAGATCAAAGTTCTGTGCAGTTATGAGGAGGCAAAGGAAATTTCAGCATTTGTGTGTTAAGGTAGGTAGCTAGGATCTCCATTGTTACTCTCTAGCAGTGTGTTGGAGTAGCTAGAGGTATGGCAGGGCAGAGGTATTGGTTGGTATGGTGGCAATGAGTTAATGTTATACTAACAGTGATATGGACACACGTACACGTCCTCTGCTAGCATGATACATTACAGGAAAAGGATAGACGTTCAGTGGGTGATTCACAAGGTTGATTAGAATGGGAAGGAGGTAGGATTTGGGGCAAAAATGGTCAACGTGACAGTCTTTTGCTGGCCAAGTGCACAAGTGAAAATGATTAAATAGAAGGATTACTGAGGTAGCTTGTTAATATTTCCTACACTGCAAGGGAGTATGGATGTGGGAGTGCCACTCAGGGCAATTCCAATTCTCATTTGTTGTCCATCTTCTATCAATACTTTGCATGTTGCCTCATGTCCCAATTATCGACAGTGACTCTGACTCTATACAAAGTTCCTCTGGCAGCTCATTTCATACACGCATCACCCTCTGTGTGAAAATGTTGCCCCTAAAGTCCCCTTTAAATCTTTTCCCCCTCACCTTAAACCTATGCCCTCTAATTTTGGACTCCTCAACCTAGGAAAAGGCCTCGTTTAATTATCCCATCCATGTGCGTCATGATTTTATAAATCTCTGTAAGGTCACCCATCAAGCTTTGATGCTCCAGGGAAAATAACCCAAGTTTATTCAGCCTCTCCCAATAGCTCAAACCTTCCAACCCTGGCAACATCCTTTTCTTAATCCTTAAAATTTCACAATGACCTTCCGATTGCAGGGAGACAAGAATTGTACACAGTATTCCAAAGTCTTGTACAACCACAACATGACCTCTCAACTTCTATATTCAATGCACTGACCAATAAAGGCAGGCATACCATATACCTTCTTTAAGGAATATGAACCTGTACTCTGAGTTCTCTTTGTTCAGCAACACTCCCCACGACCTTACCATAAGTCCTGCCCTGATTTGCCTTTCCAAAATGCAGCACCTCACACTTAACTAACTTAAACTCCATGTGCCACTCCTCAGCCCATTGGCCCACCTGATCAAGATCCTATTGTACTTTCAGGTAACCTTCTTCACTGCCCACTACACCTCCAATTTTGGTGTCACTTGCAAACTTACTAACCATACCTCTTATGTTCACAAGCAGGTCATTTATATAAATAATGAAAAGCAGTGGACCTAGCACCAATCCTTGTGGCACACTGCTAGTCATAAGCCTCCAGTCTGAAAAGTAGCCCTCCACCACCACCCTCTGTCTTCTACCTTTGAGCCAGTTTTGTGTCCAAATAGCTAGTTCTCCCTCTATTCCATGTGATCTAATCTTGCTAACCAGTCCACCATGAGGATCCTTGTCAAACGTCTTACTGAAGTCTATGTAGATCGTGTCCTCTGCTGTGCCCTCATCTATCCTCTTTGCTACTTCTTCAAAAAACTCAATCAAGTTCATGAGATACAATTTCTCATGTGCAACATTTAAAAGGCATCTGGATAGGTATATGAATAGGAAAGGTTTAAAGGGATAGGGGCCAAATGCTGGCAAATGAGACTAGATTAATTTATATATCTAGTGGGCTTGGATGAGTTGGACCAGGGGATCTGTTTCCATGCTGTATATCTGTATAACTCTAGATATAGGCAATACCATTATGAGCTTCAGAACCCAGAAGGCATCAGCCAAGAGCATCTCGGCAGTCAATAGAGGGAACCTGCCTCTATCACTGCTGAAGGTGGAGGAATTTTTGCCTCGAGAAGCAGTTAAAAAGTTTAAGGAACTGTAATGCTTCTGCACTTTAGCACATAAGTATTATACTTTTGCAGCTGCTGCTTACTTATTTGGTATGTGATGATTGGGAAAATGTAATTTGATGAGGACCAATTAAAGAATGTCCAAAGTGTGGTCAGTTGGCTCTAGGACTGCTTGAAGTCCGTGATATTGCAGAAGGATGGTTGCAGAGATGAGCTGTGATTGTTGCATGTACTTCTAACATCCGTCCGCTGATGCAATCTAAGTGAACCTTTTATTAATAAAGGCAGCCCTGACATCTGCGCAATAATGTGGATAGCTAGTAATCCATGTGTCTCACTATCTTCCTTAATCCACATCTCTATCCTGCTTTTCCTTAGAATGGTCTGAAGAGATCTAAGTTCAGCCTTGTGCTTCTCACAGGTCCAAACCTTGCTGGAAGCCATACAAATTTGTACAGAATGCAGCACATTGTAACAATTTGGGAGACCTGACTGTGGCATGCTGCAGAATGACTCTAGATTTGTTTGAACACCTGAAGGACATATCCAAAATGCCATTACTTATTTGATCATACATCTGTAGTCATATGGCTTTCATTTTAGCACTGTTGGGTGTCATTAGTCAACTTTCTGACTGGCATCATCTTCTGAATTTGGCATGTGCACCTGTTGTCTCAGAGCAACCAAACAACCCAATCCTGTGTGTGCTTACCATCCAATGATGACAGGGAACGTGGAGGGCTACAGGATTAAAATGTCATGGTCGATCCCTGGGAATCTTGTGTGCATTTAGAGGAAATCTATTCGTGGCTCCAAGTTGGAGCAGGAGTTCTTGTGGTTCATGAATGCTCCTGGCTTATCTAGGGTGTGGAGATTGCCAAGTTCTTGTATTCACTGACACCCTGTACTTGTAGGAAGCCAGCCAGTGACTCAGACCTAAGCTCATTATTACTGACACCATCACAGAAAACGTTCACATAATCTTCAGCAATGGAAAGCAGCCCATCAGTCACTGAGAAATTATTATATTTGTTTCTGCAGGAGCTGTGAAAGGATCTGAAAGCAAAAATGTTGAGGGTAGTGGTGATTTTGACAACATCTGACAAAGACTGTGGAATCAAGCTAGAACATTGAAACAAGTTGTTCTCAGTCATCATGAATCTCAGAAGGTGAAATTGGGCATTCAAGTGTTTAAAGATGAGTGAGTTCAAGTGTAGATCCAGGGATTTCAATGGCAAGGCATGTATAGTCATAATGGATGTAAACTGGTGACTTATTGTTCTAAAGTGTGATGTGAGTTGTATGTAGAACTTTATATATAATAGATAAGTGTAACCGAAAATAGAATAGATATTAAAGGGCAAATTCAGTGATCCACAACCTCAATGGGGAATCGTGCATCAAAGAAGAATGATTTGATAATCAGTGGTGCAAAAATGTCTGGACATGCTCCTTTTGAATGCAGTTTTTCACTGGTCACTTAATTTAGTCTCAAAATTGGGAGCCCATTTGTTGTACCCATCCCAGGAAAATTAGGAAAATATTTTAAAATATGGAACAAATACCTTTACCAACTGGAAGATGACACTGATAAATGTTGAGCCATTCCAGTAGCCGAAGTCTCACTAAACAAATAAAAGAGCTTTTGCAATTTTTACAAGAAATTTTTTTTTAATTCTAAGGGCTTTTCTGCTGTATTGTTTGAAGTACCCTTTTAATAGAGTACTTTATTTATCTGCCTCAGTGATACATGATAACAACCATACTGCACTAGCACTGTAATTTCTATCATAAAAAGAACCCTACTGTATCCAATTTACTGTTTAGAGAACCTATGTACAATAGTTACTTTATATAGAAATCTTGTTTGGCATGACGGAATGTCACTTTGTCAGGACTTCTACTGTATCAAGAATCACTCTATTAAGTGGTACTGGCTGAGAGTTTGACGAAATGAACTCAGTAGCACCAGCTTCAGTTACAGTAAACAGTCACATCAACTTGAAATTGCCACAATCTCCACACTCATTTAAGGTAGGATTGAAAAACCAGTCCCAAAGCAGCTTCACATTGTGTTTCTTTCTCAGAACAAACGTTGCTTAAAATTGGCCACATTCAAAATTGTGAAAGGAATATGTATCTCTGTGTCTAATCTTAGATGCATGTTGTAACTTATATCTCACTTTCATGATTTAATTATTATGCTGAGAATAGTGCTAATGGGGCAAACTTGGATTCAAACCCAACATGAATGAGACAGATGCAGTTAAAATTGAGATTTCCTGTTTGTGCCATGATCCTGGCATATTCTGTGCTCAATGCCATTTTTCTGTCGCATGAAACTTGTTCAGGCTGACAGCTGTCCGAGGATAATCAGTCAAAAGTCTCAGCTTGTGTAATTGACAGCGCATGATTATTTTGAGTGATTAAAAATGTTTGAAGCTGGTGGGTATCATGTCGCTGCTGTTGTGTTAAAAAAGAATATAGTTTCAGTTTAGTAGATCATTGGATCATCACAATATGGTTAACCAAAGACTCTAGCATCCAGTCACTTCAATCTTCTTTGCCTTACATTACCTCAGAAAGTTTCTCTTACCATCCATGAGTTCTGTAATTACTGTTTTTTTTCTTCTGGATTGTGGAACTGTTGGAAGAAAAGCAAGAGCCTGAGGGAGCTGTGCCTCTCAGAAGACACAAGGTGAGACTGGTGGGTTTGGGATATTAGGTGGGAATGTGATCATAAGCCATATCCACTACTCAGGATGTACAGGGTCACTGTAACTTTCCTGGACCTAAAAGCAGAGGAGTGTATCAGGCAAGCTATCTTGGACATCTGCACCTTCCTACTAGGATACCTGCTGTTGGTACTACTAGGCACTGTATTTGGCCAGAGGTTCTAAGTCACTGTAGCTGTCGACTTCTTTGCCACTAACTCTTTTGATGTTTTGGAAGTAGCCACCTCCCCCCATATGCCAGGCATCCACCACTATTAGGACAGGGCATCATATGATCAGTTGAAAATGGTACCCTGGTCCATTAATGTGCAATTGATGGTTGCTCATAGAAATTGGATCATGGACATCGTTGCAAAGTACCCAGATGGTCATCGCAGTATGTATGTCCTTAGACATTGTGCTAATCCATCATATGTTAATCCTGAGGAACATGACAGGATATTTAGTGGGGGTGAGGGGGGCGGATTTGATGCTCTCTTCAGACTTGGCTCATAACACCCATCCATAACTCTAGTATTCTGGAGCAACATACAGTGGAAGCTGTGAAACCACTGTGACAATACTGCCCATTTAATACGGGTATGTTGTCCTATGTTTGTTTCAAGAGGGGTTGTAAAGGCAGTGGTGCCAAAATGGCTAATGGAAACTACCTAAGTCAATAATCAGAGGAGGTCTTTAGGTATTTTTTTCATGTACAATGAAAGGGGGAAGGGGGTGGGGGAGATGGTGGCCAGTTCAGATTTTTTCTAGTTTGGTTTAGTTTCTGCAGGTAGTCAAAAAAACTGCTGGGAAAAGAGGTACCATGCTTCAACAGAGGTATTACCTGAACTTTCTGTCTGAAATCTCTCCTGCCTGTAAGAATCTGTGTTTTAATTTACCTTTTGCCAAGGGGTGTGTTTATGGGATATTGCAGGCATTGGAATAGGTTTCTTAAGTTGCGATAGAGTCTGTTGGGTTTTCAAATAGTTAAGTTATTCTAAATTTTGTTTTCTTTTGTTTGCATTTCAATGGTATTGTTTAAATAAATTCTGTTCTGTTTAAAGTTGAGTGGTTTGACCAGCTGCATCCCTCCACTTTACATCTGCCTTTAGATTAGATTCCCTGCAGTGTGGAAACAGGACCTTCGGCCCAACAAGTCCACACCAACCCTCCGAAGAATAACCTACCCAGGCCCATTTCCTCTCTGACTAATACACCTAATACTGGGCAATTTAGCGTGGCCAATTCACCTGACCTGCACATCTTTGGACTGTGGAAGGAAACCAGAGCAGCCAGAGGAAACCCATGCAGACACAGGGAGAATGTGCAAACTCCACACAGACATTCGCCCGAGACTGGAATCGAACCTGGGTCCCTGGCGCTGTGAGGCAGCAGTACTAACCACTGAGAAAATGAGAAAAAAATTAAAATCTGGGCTACCTTCTTAAAACTTTTTGGGGGGTTCTGGCCTGGTCCATAACAGCCGCCCAAGATCATAATTAAAGATGTTATAGGAATTCCAACATTGAAGTGTAGATATTGTGCGAGGAATGTCCATGAAAATTCTTCCATATTGTTGTATGTTAACAGAGCCCTTCAGAGCGTCCTGCCTTTGCAGGATCTAGAGAAGAAGTAGACAAGATTGGTAAGTAAGTAGTAATATTGAAATAGGAATAGGCCATTTAGCCTACTGAATCTGCCCCACCATGCAATACCATCATGGCTGGTGAACATTCCAATCCCTTTTACCTACCCCATCCACATAACCTTGTGTGCCATTGTTAATCAGAAGTCTACCAGTCTCTAAACATACTCAAAGACTGACCTTTCACAACCCTCTGTGATAGAGAACTCCAAAGGTTCTCAAGAATCTGAATAAATTTTTAAAAAAATCATCTTTGATGTAAGTCCTTACTTTTAAAATCCTTCTTCTAGACTCCACAACCAGGGGGAACATCCATGCATTTACCGTGTCTATCCCTTCAAGTATTTTGCAAGTTTCAATGAGATCACCTTATTCTTAAAAACTCTAGAGATTATAGACCCAATTTGTCCAATCTCTCTTCATAGAACAGATCCACCATCCCAAAAACAAGGCTGGTGAGCTTTCATTGCACTCCATCTATGGGAATATTATCCCCCCTGTGATAAGGAGTCCAAAACTGCACAAAGTACTTTAGGAACAGTGTAACTAAGTTTCTGTAAAATTAAAGCAAGACTTCACTCCTCTTGCACTTAAATCCTCCTGCAAAAAAGGCTAAGATTCCAGTGATTTATCAGCAAGACCACCAAGATCCCTTTATACATCTACACTTGCCAGTCTCTTATCATTTTAAGGCAGACTCTGCACATCTGTTTCTCCGACCAAAACAAACAAACTAATTTTTCCCATTATGTTCCATCTACCATGTTCTTGTCCATTCACTAAGCATGTTCAACTCCTCTTGAAATCGCTTTACAAATATGCTAGTAAATAAGAGAGAGGTGCTCTGATATAACCTTTTGACTCAAGGATAGCAATTGTTGAAAATTGGGAGGTGTACCTCAAGAGCTTTGTGAGGTACTGTTGTGGGTTGAGCCAAATAAGGTGCACTCATCCCTGTTGCTCTTGGGAATTTATGAAATCTTCCTAATCTGAACCTCAGTGATTCCACTATATTATAATGAGACTCAGAAGTTAAAATAGCCTGAGAGTTATGTTCAGCTGTCAGCAGGGTGTTCCCCTCTCACCTTGGATGTACTGTGTTAACATTGATGCTTTTGTATCATCTGTTCCATTCCAAGGATTTCAATTATGTTGTATGAATTTATTGGTGATGCTGCTTCAATGTTGGTTTTTAAGATTACAATGTAAGTTTATTCAAAATAAATTCTCAGCAATAATAGCTTAATTTAATAAAATATGAGACATTAGACAATCAAAATGTGTGATTCAGTATTTGGAAACATCAGACCCATTATAGTTTTGTTTTGCAAAAGATATAGACTAAAGTAAATATAAGGAACCAGCATGATATGCAATTACTTAACCACTTTATAAAATTCTTTGCTCGTGAAATAGTTGATTATAGTTAAAATGTTAGTTATTGTTTTCTTAGAGAAGAATACTGGTTGACAGTTCCTTCATATGATTCTTTGCTTTCCATGACCTTGAATTTGAGATCTTTAAAAATATTCCACTTGTTGTGACACATTTTGCTGTTAAAATAATTGTGAAACTGATGGCAACATTTGGTGAGTGGACATATGCAATTAAAATTGGAAATTTGGAAGTCACTGTTTTGAGCTACAGCCACTCCTTCATAAACTGTATGAACATAACCTCTTTCAATCTGACTATCCATACAAATGTGTTGAACAGTATGAGGTTCTTGCATTGACATAATGGATAAGAACTACACTCAACATAAGTGTCAGAGTTTATCCTTTCCCATCTAAGAACCTTTTTCACACATTGATAAATCCTAATTACTGCTAATAACCTCTCTAGCATTGAATGTTACCTTTATCAAGCATTAATTCTAGGTTTTAATTATTGTTATTGATTTAAACCAACATGTGACTTTTTCCTGCTTTTGATTTATTTTTAATCTCTTCATCCTGTGTTTCTTTACCCCTCATTTCACTATGCCAACTTCAGTCATGGTGCCGTTTTTTTAACAGTTCTTCAATTTGCTTGGTTAATGTTATACTAAATTGTTTGCCCTATTTGTAAAGATCTCAAAACCTCTGTAGAGAATGCCACGTTGTTTGGATGTCCTACTAATGGCAATTTTTGTTTTCATTTTTTGGCAAATATATGGACAAGTATAGATCCAGTAAGCAAAAGCTCATTGCTCAAAGCAAAATATGGTCCATTAAATATGACAAATGTGCACATCACACAGTTTACCAGTTACTATGTTGATCTGAAATAATCTAAATATAACTGTGCTAATCAAAGTCATTGTGAGAATTACTTTGTCCAGTAGTGGGTAGAAACAGTAATCATATAAAATAAGAACAGAGAGAAAACAGCATTGTTGAAATGATAAGATGAGAAATAAACTTGCAACAATTATTGTTGCAGTCTCGAATAGTTCAATTGATGGGCAACAAAATGCAATTGAATGGCTTAAGTGAACATTACTTGAGAAATGTAATGCTTCGAAATTAGTAAAATATTTTTCTACTTATTTCCAAACCTTGTCTAAAGATTCTCTTCTGTCACTTTACAAAATGGAGCTTTTTTGGTGGATATGATAGCATTCACTTTCATAATTGTTTGATTATGTTTAAGACTCGGTCATGTGGGCCATAGCAACTTTTTTGTCATTAATTTGTATTCAAGAGTATTCTAACTTGAAAATTTGAGCAATTGTTGATTTTTTTATCGTCTGCAATGATCATTGATTGTAAAGTTAATTCGCATATATTGTGATAAGTAACAGTTTCTTCAGTGAAATATGAAGACAGAAACATTTAGAGCCGGTATATTATGTAGTTTTCAGTAACAATTAACCTTAGTTAATATATGCAAAATGTGGCTAAGAAGCACTAATTATGATTTTCACTTTAACATGCATGTACAATGTCTAATTTTTATAAAATTTGACTAGTGAGGAAATTTATTTGCCACAGTGACCCTGTGGCACAAGGTAATAACCCATTTTAATTGACATGTGCATATTAATTAGAATTTAGACAAAGGTTTTTTTTCAGCGTTATCATTCTCTGGAAATGTTCAGTGCTGTTAAGGTGATGAATCACTTTAGCTGTAATGGTTCACTGTCTGTATTTTTAACCAACCACTGTTATAATTACTGTACTGATACTGTAAGTTAATACAACTCATTAGCACAAAATGTTTGAGTTGGTAATCCATTACTGATTTCAAAGATATTAAGTCATATGTCCTCCTAAAAGTTTCAAGATGAATGAATTGGTATATTTAGACCCTGGAGCCATTGTCCAATGTTGTATGAATATTATTAAAGTTTTCAGTATTAGTGTCATTTGAAAGTGTATTGGTTAAAAACTTAGTGAAATAATAAACACTCTGGATCAGAGCCTTAAAAACTAAGATATGTTGCCTATTGCAAATTCTGATGGCATGTTTTGTTAATCTTATCATAATGTTGGTTTCAGTATTTAATTTGAGGATTTGCAACCAATTACTGCAAGCATTTTCAGAAGAATTGTCCTATATTTGTATTTTTGGTAGATTTAGGAATGGATTATGGCTTATATAGGTCACATAGTGCAAATGTCACAAAATTTGATTAAACATGATAGCTATTATTTTCAAATAAAGCAACTTTATTAACACAGTACGCTGAAAAGATACATCAGTTTATGTGTGTGCTGAAGAGAGGCAACACTTAAGTTTAAAAGATAAAACTAGAATTTTCTGAATTACGAAATCTTGGGCTGTAAGAAATATGTGCAGGATAGTGCGCAGTAAATCCTACAGTCCTATATTTCGTGGCCTCATGCTGTTATCAGTTAAGAATATCCTTTATCAATACACTAGCTGCCACTAATCACTGAAGTATAGATTACAAATAAGAGGACTTTGCTGAGTCACTTTGATGGCTTGTAGACGTTTAGACTTTTTTTTAGCTGTGTTACATGCTTTAGTTAATTTTACAAAAAATAAGCAGAGTTAATTTGTGTAGCTGGAAGACTATTTCTGCCTACGCACCAAATTGCTCTTGCCTGGATTTTCCCATTTGCAGTTAAAAAGTGGTGGTGAAAGAGTTTCATGAAATTATGTCCATCATGGCCTAGGGTGAGTTATCTTTCACGATCAAGAGCTTCTCACCTTATTAATTATACAAGCAGTGTATCGCATAGCCAGTGAGACAGAAGTTTTCACTACTGCTGGGACCTTTCTGCTCCCAAGGCTTTGCAGCCATATTTCAAGCACAGCTAGACACCACTTCAGATGCTGCAAGCTAGGAACTGCTCCTTTTACTGCAATACTTGCCTCTGAGGTCTCATCACATGTCACAGAAGAAAGACACGCCTTCTCCTTGCTTCCCAGAGAAAACTCTTGAGGCACTGGTGGACAGTCCACTTCTTAACTGATTGCAAAATGAGGCTACCTAGTCTGATTAATCCAGCCTGGGCAGAAGTAGTAACACAGGTCAATATTGTCTCCATCATCTATAGCGATCACCAGCAGTGCCACAAGACGGTTGATCTCTGCTCCACAATGGTAGATGGCACCATCTCTCTCTACCTCATATTCACAGGTCTATCTATCACTGTAACTCTGCTAATACACATGCATCTCACTTTGCTGCCTCTCCTGCTCAAGCATGACAACTAACTGCTCTTGCAACATCTTCCATCATACTCTGTCTTTCCCATTGTCTGTTTGGAGGAACGGTAAGCTCACAGCTGGGCTGAGAGTCCTAAGATAGGTGGGGAAGCAGGATATGGCAGACATTGGGCTTCTCAATCTGTGGTTGAGAAGATAGTTAAACTGGCTGTGGAAGAGCAAGACTATCCCAGGATGAGTGGGAGACCATGCTGGACCACCAATGTGATAAGCTGATTTTTGCTGTGCTCTTCTCTAGTAGCCATTAGTGCAAACTCATTCTTATTCTGCACAAGCTTTCATCCATCTTCTCCAACTGATTTCCATACTTCTCTTTAGAAATGCTAGTAATACCCAAGGAACCTCCGGAAGGAAGAGGCAACAGCCTGAACCTCTCAATCACAGTTCCACCTCTGAAGTAAAAGCCTGTGAACCCTTGAAGAATGCAGGCATTCATCTGCACCCTCCAGTTACACAAGCGACTTTTATCTCATGCATAGATTAGATGCAGGAGCATGATCAGGCATGTACATCAGCCACACATCTCCCCAGCTGGTCAAGGAAGAATTGCCTAAGGTCTCTGGTACTCAGAGCACTGCTAGAGACTGGGCATTTGCTCAGTCACATGCAGAAAATGTTCCTTGTTTCTTAGCCAGAAGTGATGTGGTCAAGCTGCAGAGACAAGCATGGAAACAACAGCCAGGTGTGCCAGACATCCTTAGTAGCCTGGAATGAAAGATGGCGGAGCCCTCCAATATCTCCTGTGGTGGCTCTGGCACACAACTGCCTAGCTGTGTCCATGGAAAGAGTGACAGCTGCCTTGAAGACCCAAGTCTTGCAGAATGTTCAGTGGTTGCCTGGACTGTGTTTGGTCTTGTATGCCACCATTTAGCTAAAAGTGCTCAGAATCATTGTCAAGTTGAGGGAGGGAGAAGGCATATCAGCCGGTCCCTGTAGGTGTCTATTTCCCTCAGGGAGACAGGACTGTGACAGCAGGCACCTACATGGAAGAGGAATAACAAATAGACATACTGGAAGTTTCTTCTTAGAATATTCCTGAGGGGCCTGGCCATCAGACACCCCCCTGCCTGTAATCTCAAAGTCCTTAGCAGTTCAAAGCCGAGAAGAGTGAGCTTGCTTCTGGGCAGGAGGCTGACACAGGCCTGGGTTTTCTATCCCAAAAGGCACCAGGGGATGACTGTCCAAGACTTCCAAATCAAGAAAGTCAACCACAGACCAACTCTTTCCACCTGAGCTGTGGATGTTGGGGCTGTATCTTGCCATAAAGGGAGGGAGAGGAAAAAGGAAATATATTAAGGGCACATGTGTGGCATGAGTGCTACATCGTTATAAATAAGCCACCATATTTGACAATATATTTTCGCTTGCATTATTACACTGTAGGACCTGGTTCAGCCATGTCCATGGTGAGAGATACGAAGCCTTTTCATACATCCCAAGGATATAAGGAGTTGCAATCAACAAACATTGTTCATATAAAATTCGCTTTTGACTGCAGATATTTTCATAGATCAGGAATACTTAAACATTAACTTTGAGAATTGGAGTCAAGATGTTCCGTGTTAGTGTAGAGGACACTAAGGCTAGAGGCAATGTGCAGGAATGTGCCAGGCCATGGCCTACATACATCCTTTGATGCTTACACCCAACTCATGGGTGAGTGTACAAATCATCGATTATTCCACACATCTCAGTAGAGAAATATTGTTCCTTTTGTAGAGCTATTCCAGGGAACATAGTAACATTTGAAAATGTTCAGAGAACAGCTGCATAAGCCTAGACTCTCTATGACAAAAGACACCAGGGGGTGACTTTCCAAGACTACGAAATCAGGAAAGTCAATCATAGACCAAATCTCTCCACCTCAGCTATGGATGTTGGGACTGCATCTAGACATAATGGGAGGGAGAGGAAGAAGGAAACATATTGAGGATGCATGTGTGGTATGGCTGCTACATCTTTACAAATAAGCCATCATATTTGACTATATATTTCCACTTGCCTCTTCAGGTTGAGCTCTTAAGGCACTTAAGACTGTCTGTTCACTCTGGAGCGTTGAAAAGATGCACATAAAGAAATAATCAAAATGAGCTTTTTGAGAATTTGTTGCAGTGTAATAACTCTCATGACAGACTGGACCACACATGACTCATATCACATCCTCTGGGATGCTTTCAGAGCTACCTACTTTTAGCATTATTCAATGTAAGTGCACTGTCTCACTGCTTTTCACTGATACAGGGCGTCTTGGTTCAACTCAAGATATCATTCCTACATTAACAAAGATAACATAAGCTTTAATCTTCAAGACAAAAAATGAAGAACAGAAAGCCAAGAGTTAGACACGTCCTTTACATGAAGCAATGGGCTACCTGATTGTTTGCACATCAAAGTTGCTCATCTAAGAAAATTTGAATTCACCCAGTCATCCTAGAAGCAGGAGATCATATAATGGTTTCTGGCCTCTTGGGCCATCCAAAGCATTGCTCTTCCCTCCTGTCATGGATGGCTTCTCTGGATATTCTCCTAATTCTCAGCTTCATTTTCATTGTTAGAGAATTTTATTTGCTCCTCACCTTGTCTGCATCCAGGACATCACCCTTTGATGTAAAAGTTTTGAGGGGCACAGCATACCACAATGATGTAGGACAATCTGCCTGTGTTACACTATAAGCCCTGTCAGAGAGATCCAGTTATTAAAACCTGATCTTCAGGAGGCCCATAGTTTGTTTCAGAACTACCTAATAAAGAAGTAGACATGTAGGAGTAGGAGGAACAACTGATAAACAGAAGTGCCACCTGTCCTGCCAGCTGTTAGAGCTTTAAGTGAAAATGTGAGGTGTTTTGGATTTTTGTTCTGATCCATCTGTGAATTTCCTGCAGGTGGCATGAGTTGGAAGGGGTATACCTTGACTCCTTAGACGAGCTGAGACATTTGGAAAGAGGAGGGCATTGGTGAGTGTTCAGTATATTCAAATCCTAGCAGTTCCCAGAATATCTGGCACCAACCTCCAAAATGGTAACAGTTTAGTTGAACATTAAGGGTGGGATCACAATCTGTTCACAAAAATCAGTGGTTGGTGATAGGACACTTTCACAGCAGCAATTAATAATACAGAGCTCTGGAGCTTTGCAAGACGAGCAGATTTACCATGCAGCGTTGTGTAATTCACACAAAAGAACTCTGACTTATGCATCAACGAGGATGGATTTAATTGTTTCTCTGATGGTATGGGATATTATGTCATCATACCTTGCAAGACTATTCTTGGTCTCTTAGCAGTCTCTGATTTCTTTATTCTGTTACACTTCTCTATCCTCCATCTTTTCAAAAAATCAGGTTTGAGACTTATTGTAGGCAACACAATTATAGGTGCAGAGATGTGCTAAATCATATCTACATGTCTCAAGGAACTTTGATTGAACGACTCAACCCAGTGGCTCAAATTGATGTTCCAAAAGGTGGGGTTCTGCTGTGTGCATCGGTCTGTAGACAGCATGCAATATGGCCTTCAATGTTTTTGCACTGTAATCATAGAATATGCCATTTATTCCCTCAAGCTTGCTCCAACTTTTGATGACATCCTATCTGATCTGCAACCTACCTTTGATCTGTAACTGTGTTCAAATTCATTGTTCCATTCTGCATTCTTTAGAACTGTTTTTCAAAGGAAGAAACCCTCAGAACTACCTAATAAAGAAGTAGACATGTAGGAGTAGGAGGAACAACTGATAAACAGAAGTGCCACCTGTCCTGCCAGCTGTTAGAGCTTTAAGGCAGCAAAACACAAAGGTACAAGATAGCACAAGTCTAAGCTTCCATCACAGCTGTCAGAGCTGTTACTCAAGGCTCCATTGCACAGAACCTTATAGCAGTATGCATATATGTGATCACAAGCCAGTGGTTGACTGCATTGTTTCCATGACTTCCATGTTGACATGTTATAGGTAGATGTTTTCATGCTGTTTGACATTGTTTGCCAGCAAGCCTGCACACAGCCAAGGACACTGAGAAACCCATATGTCCGGTAGCATCTGTGGAGTGAGAAATGTAGTTCATGCTTTAGGTCGATGAAAGGTCATTGACTTTAAATATTAAATCTACTTCCCTCTATGCAGATGATATCAGCGTATTACTGAGTATTTCCAGCATTTTCTGTTTTTATTTTGGATTTTCTACACGCACAGAATCTTATTCTTTGTGTGTGAAGAACTGAATTCTGCAGCCTTCTATCCCTGTACACTTCTTGTTCTACCTTATGCTCAGTACATCTCCCAGTACAGACCCTGTAACTGATCCTTTAAATATGCGAGTATATCTGAAAGTAAAGCGATGTGTAACACCAAGCTTATCTTTATATGGTTGCTCCTGAGATCAACTTGGTCCAGGAAAAAGAGATTTGAATATTTGTGATGAATGGCAATCCAAAGCATCACCATGTTGTTGCGCAGTGTATATGTAAAAGAAAGTCAAGTAGGGACATAAAGGAGCATGAAATGGACAAAATCTTCAATATCCTCCAGCTTTGTGATGCTCCTGATACACGGCTGCTCATGAATTCTAATATAGCCTCTTTAAGTGAACACAGGACTGGTATTGATTAGTCCTTTTTCTGTCCTTATCTACTCTGAGTTCATCTCCCACAAGAAAAGTATGAGCGTTAATATATTGCTCTCTACAACGTTGTAAGCAATATTCCATCCAAACAGCATAACCACAGTGAGCAAACAGGCCCTGTTTAAGCAATTTTCCCTTTAAGATGCACAACTATGTGACTGCATTTCAATCTTAAAGGAACCAGGCAGTGCAGCAAGCCAGCCATGCATCACAACAGAGGTTGGAACTTGCATTGGTTTTAAGATGTGTGTGTCAGGATAGAATAGTGTACATGATGCATGAAAGATGCCTAGGTCTGGGTAAGTGTAGAAAGTAATTGCGGGGACAGCAGGTGCAGAGCCTGCAACAGAAGCTAAAGGAGGCTCAGTGAAGCGTGATGCTGTGTTTGTGCCTGTTTTCAGCACAAGCTGAATTTCCCCCCAATGTTTCTCTTTTCTTATGCCTTTCTTTGCTTCTTCTTTCTTTCATTCAGCATATCTGGAACCTAAAAGTGCAGACATTCAGCTGTGTAGGTGTCAAGACAGTAACCAATGAATAAAGTAAAACTGCATTTTACATTTTGCAAACACTTTTGATGCAGCTATGGCAAAAGAGTTGCAACATTTTTGATTAAAGGAAAATGTTTTTGCTAACAAACCAAGAAATAGTTTCACAAAATAGAACTTAAGGCAGAATTTTTTAAAAAAATTATTATTCACTAATACTTTTTTTTAAATTTAGTTTTATGATGTCTTTCTGTTAATTTATAAAATTTAATTATTTGAACATGAGAACAATTTATATACAGACATTTAAAACATCTATTCAGGAAAGATTGACATAGTAAATTCAGGATATTACAGGCAGTTGATTTTTAATTTCGCAGACTAAATTTATTCCAGCTGCATAAAGTGTTGTATAATAACTTCAATGCTTTTCTAAAATGGTGAAACCCAATGATCGGTGAAGTCTGTCACACACAGAATACAGAAAAAAAAATGTTTGCATCAAAATCAGATATGGTTGTCTAACTGATGGACATTTTCCTCATGACCTCAGACAATCTGCATGTGACCTGTACTGTCAAAAGGAGCAGACTTTTTATTGATGCATTAATTTTATATTTCCCAGTTTTATTTTCTATTAGAAAGAGTATGGTACCAACTCCATGAATTTCAAATGCATGCCTTTAACTGATGTTCTGATATCAGAACAAAATATATAGAACTATAGCATTTTAAATTGCTTTGCCACTGGCAATGGAGTTACCGTAAGTACTCTGACAGTTTTTAGTTAAGTTTTATATGAAAATTGACCATGTTTAAAGTTTTTATTGGCCAAGGAGGTGCTGGAATTTATGTTGGTGCTCGCCTATTAAAATGAAAATTTTCATTTAAGTGAAAAATCCTCAAGGTATTCACATCCAGTTAATTCCTCACAGTTCTCTCTCTGTCATGCAAACTACATCTAATCTTCTTGCTAGTTGCTTCTGGAATTTGTGTTGTTTATCACTACTCTAACACCAAAATGGTCATGGCCAAAATCTAACAATTGCTTCTGCAGATTTGGTAACTTCTGAGATTATTGCAAGTGCAAAACCATAAATTGTTCATTTTCCACACAGATATATTCAGGCCAAAAGCCACCATGTTTAGTAATCAATAATGTTAGAGTGAAATGTATTTGTGTGCAAATACCTAACCTAGACTGCTCTAGTTATGTGGTCTTTATCACAAGAAACACACCCGGTAGACAGATATCTTAGTTTTCACTTCAATATTATCCTCATATTGAACACACTGCATGTTGTACTTTGTAAACACGGTGTCAGAAGAGGCACTGAGATGAGTGTTCAAGCTGAAATAAAAAGTACATCTACAGATGTGGGCTGCCACTGAAAAAGGAAAATGAGAATCACAATGAAAACGTTGCTTAAGAGAAAATGGCTGCAGCTTTTTCTCTACCAGATCCTATTCAAATTACTGCAGAAATGAAGCATAACTGAGAATTCTCCCATGAACAGTAGTGGAATGTATAGCTGTGGACTTGTTGAGCAAACCAGAACAAATTGCTATGTTTTTATTACTGTTGGGAAAAGACTGTTTCAAAATATATTCCAAAATTCTCAGAATAGCAGATAAAACACATGGCAGAAATTTTAAAGCTTTGAAGGCGCAATATTTTATGTAAGTAAATTTTATGTGTGAACAATCTGTATTCAATACTCGAGAACAAAATGAGGAAGTCAGTTGTTCAATGTGTAATATCATTAATTCAGCTTAAAGAAACTTCTGAATTTGCACAATTAAAGCATGGGCTAATTAGACACATGATTGTATTAGGAATAAGGGATTCGAAAGTGAAAGTATGCCTACTGAGAGAAGACAGATTTACACTCAAGAGAATAATTGACCTGTGCAGCAGTGCAAATGATGTGAATCAACAGCTATGGCATATTCATAGCAGGACAGACCAGGGCTTGCATTATATTGACAGATCTTTCAGGCAAATGGAGCAGGATAATCACAAAGAGTAGAATGCAAATACTGTGGAAGAAATTGTACTGAAGAGAAGAAAGCTTGTTCAGCGTGTCATTTTGCACACAAGTATATGACAAAAAAGAAGCACAACAAGTAGGTACAGCTGAACACTGGAGAGGCAGCAATTGAAGACTCTGTTGAATCACAGTACAACAGCTTTTATTGTGAATAGGAGAAACATAGTTTATGAATGTTGGAATAAGGACTGTTAGCAGGAGAACATCAGGTCAACATAAAATTTCTGATAGATGCTGATGTATTGTGCAACATCATTACCTTAACATGCAAAGTGATCAACAGGGCAATCCAAAACTGAAGAAATGGAAAGTTAGGCTAAGATTTTATGATGGCATTATATTGGTGCTAGAAGACAGATTACTGTACTTTGCAAGTGTATTGCAATAACATGAATGAGGATCTGGAGCTCCAACTCCACTGCAAGCAAATGATACTCATCTCAGATGGAGCTTTTTATTGTAAACTTCAATGTGCCAAAAGCAATTTGCAAAGTGTTGCAGTACACAAAATAATTGACTGTGGACCACATTGTAGATGGTTAGGATATCTTCCAGCCGAATATCGTTGCCATAAGTAACAATGGTCTCATACATCACTTGTCATGTCCGCACTATCCCAATTCAAATGGAAATGCTCAGACGGCAGTGAAAATTGCCAGAAGAATCATAAAGTAATTGGATAAATCCTGCACAGATATATACAAAGCATTCCTTGACTGGAGAAATACACCAACTGAACAAAGAACAAAGGCATGAACAGTATGGAAAATAGTCTAATATGAAGACTAAAATGACACTACACACAAACAACTCCAATAGCGAGAAAGCTATGAATTCTGAAGTAGTGAAAGGTGTGGTTAAAAAAGAAATTCCAGATGAAATAACAAGAACAAATTTAATTTCAACATGACTGCTAAATCATTGACAGAATTGATATTGCAGTGTCATTAAGTCTGCAAACAATCTCAACAAAAACTAGACCAAGTGGCAATTTAGGACCTGCTTGGAGTGGTTGTCATCTGATCTTCCGCAGTGAAAGTGTATGACCAGATCATCACAACCACAAACACACATGTCCAACTGCAGAATTCATTCTTCAACTGCAGGTGGCTGATCAGGAAAAGGTGAACATACAACCTGCAAGGAACAGACCTCAACGATCAGTCTCAGAGGTCCACAGCAACCTGGCAACAGAGAAAGAATAACAAGTGACACAAGAATATGTCACTTAATGAAATGATATCACCCAGATGACAGTCAATGATAACACGTGCCATTCGGAGGTCACAATTTCAGGAATAAAAGAATGACTAGGGTAGGAATAGATCCAGTCAAGGATAGTAGTGGAAAGTTGCGTGTGGAGGCTGAAGAGATTGGGGAGACACTGAATGAATACTTTTCGTCAGTATTCAATCAGGAACAGGACATTATTGTCAATGTGAATACTGAGTCACAATTAAGTAGAATGGATGGCTTTGAGGTATGTAGAGAAGGGGTGTTGGAAATTCTGGAAAGGGTGAAAATAGATAAGTCCCCTGGGCCTGATGGCATTTATCCTAGGATTCTCTGGGAAGCAAGGGAGGAGATTGCAGAGCCATTGGCCTTGATTTTTATGTCCTCGTTGTCTACAGGAGTAGTGCCAGAAGATTGGAGGCTAGCAAATGTGGTTCCCTTGTTCAAGAAGGGGAGTAGGGATAACCCTAGTAACTATAGGCCGGTGAGTCTCACTTCTGTTGTGGGAAAAATCTTAGAGAGAATTGTAAGGGATAGGATTTATGAACATCTGGATAGGAATAATGTGATCAAGGATAGTCAGCATGGTTTTGTGAAGGGCAGGTCGTGCCTCACAAACCTTATTGAATTCTTTGAGAAGGTGACTAAGGAGGTGGACGAGGGGAAAGCGGTAGATGTGGTGTATATGGATTTTAGTAAGGCGTTTGATAAGGTTCCCCATGGTAGACTACTGCAAAAGATACGGAGGTATGGCATTGAGGGTGAGTTGGAGGTTTGGATTAGGAGTTGGCTGGCCGGAAGAAGACAGAGGGTAGTAGTTGATGGCAAAGGTTCATCTTGGAGTGCCGTCACTAGCGGTGTTCCGCAAGGATCTGTTTTGGGACCATTGCTGTTTGTCATTTTTATAAATGACCTGGAGGAGGGGTTAGAAGGTTGGGTGAGCAAGTTTGCAGATGATACGAAAGTCGGAGGAGTTGTAGACAGTGAGGAAGGACGTGGCAGGTTACAGCGGGATATAGATAAGCTGCAGAACTGGGCAGAAAGGTGGCAAATGGAGTTCAATGTAGCTAAGTGTGAGGTGATTCACTTTGGTGAGAGTAACAAAAAGATGGGGTACTGGGCTAATGGTCGGATACTTGGTAGTGTGGATGAGCAGAGGGATCTTGGTGTCCATGTACACAGATCTTTGAAAGTTGCCACCCAGGTAAATAGTGCGGTGAAGAAGGCATATGGCGTACTGGCTTTTATTGGTAGAGGAATTGAGTTCCGGAGTACTGAGGTCATGTTGCAGTTGTATAAGACTCTGGTGCGGCCGCATCTGGAGTATTGTGTGCAGTTTTGGTCGCCATACTATAGGAAGGATGTGGAGGCACTGGAACGGGTGCAGAGGAGGTTTACCAGGATGTTGCCTGGTATGGTAGAAAGATCGTATGAGGAAAGGCTGAGGCACTTGGGGTTGTTTTCATTGGAGAAAAGAAGGTTTAGGGGTGACTTGATAGAGGTGTACAAGATGATTAGGGGTTTAGATAGGGTCGACAGTGAGAATCTTTTTCCACGTATGGAGTCAGCTATTACAAGGGGGCATGGCTTTAAATTAAGGGGGGGTAGGTATAGGACAGATGTTAGGGTAGGTTCTTTACTCAGCGAGTCGTGAGTTCATGGAATGCCCTGCCAGTAGCAGTGGTGGACTCTCCCTCATTATGGGCATTTAAGCGGGCATTGGATAGGCATATGGAGGATAGTGGGCTAGTGTAGGTTAGGTGGGCTTGGATCGGCGCAACATCGAGGGCCGAAGGGCCTGTACTGCGCTGTATTCTTCTATGTTCTATGTTCTATGACTGTGCAATGCAAATGTAAAAATTGATGGAAATAACAAACTGATAGAGAATAGCAATACTCCCTCTATTTTTATTTTAGTACATGGACCTTCGAGGTCCATTCGTGGCATTGAATGCATTGGCATACTGGATCACTGTACTCAGAACCTTATGTGGAGGTGCAGGGTTGGACTCGGGTGGACATGGTCAGACATCACACGACATGAGGTTATAGTCCAACAGGTTTATTTGAAATCACAAGGTTCGAAGTGCTGCTCCTTCAGGTGGGATGAAGAGAAGCACACAAGCATATAATTTATAGGCAGAACAATCAAAAATTGTACAAATGGTGTGAGTGAAGTGTCAACAAGCTGAACAATAAGTATCTGCAGGTGATCAAAAGTGTTCGACGGTGTGAGTAAAGTGTCAACTGCTGAATAGCAAGGAAAGGGATGACCTATAATCTGATTAATTGAGCCAGAGAGATTATTACAAAAAATAAGGTGGTGCTGGACAGAAACCAAATAGCTGGAATAACATAGAGTCATACAATCATAGAGATGTACAGCATGGAAACAGACTCTTCAGTCCAACCCATCCATGTCGACCAGATATCCCAACCCAACCTAGTCCCACCTGCCAGCACTCGCCCCATAACCCTCCAAACCCTTCCTATTCATATACCCATCCAAATGCCTTTTAAATGTTGCAATTGTACCAGCCTCCACCACTTCCTCTGGTAGCTCATTCCATACACATAGCACCCTCTGTGTGAAAAAGTTGCCCCGTAGGTCACTTTTATATCATTTCCCTCTCACCCTAAACCAATGCCCTCTAGGTCTGGACTCCCCCATCCCAGGGAAAAGACCTAGTCTATTTATCCTACTCATGCCCCTCATAATTTTGTAAACTTCTATGAGGTCACCACTCAGCCTCCGATGCTCCAGGGAAAACAGCCCCAGCCTGTTCAGCCTCTCCCTATAGCTCAAATCCTCCAACCCTGGCAATATCCTTGTAAGTCTTTTCTGAACCCTTTCAAGTTTCACAACATCTTTCTGATAGGAAGGAGACCAGAATTGCATGCAATATTCCAACAGTGGCCTAACCAATGTCCTGTACAGCCGCAGCATGGCCTCCCAACTCCTGTACTCAATACTCTGACCAATAAGGGAAAGCATACCAAATGCCTTCTTCACTATTCTATCTACCTGTGACTCCACTTTCAAGGAGCTATGAACCTGCATTCCAAGGTCTCTTTGTTCAGCAACACTCCCTAGGACCTTACCATTAAGTATATAAGTCCTGCTACATGATAGGTATACAAGCTGCATTCCGAGGGTCTAACCAAAGTAACAAGTAATCCAAAACTGTACAAACTAATGAAGGTAGAGAGATCATAACAAGTTATCAAGGTGATGGTATCGAAACAGGACAGTAAGATTTTACAAATACAGAACAGTATGATGGGGTTACATGTAGCGTGACATGAATCGAAGATCACTGTTGAGGTAGTCTTCATGGGTTCGTGTCATGCTACCTGTAACCATACCTTACTGTCTGTATCTGTAAAATCTTCCTAACTGTCCTGTTTTGACACCATCACCAAGATAACTTGTTGTAATTTCTCTATCTTAATTAGTTTAGAATTACTTGTCGACACTCCACTTGCACCATTTGTGCGATCTTTTGATCTCTCTACCTATAAATTTTGCGCCTGTGTGCTTCTCTTCACTTCACCTGACAAAAGAGCAGCTCTTGGAAAGCTTATGATTTCAAATAAACCTGTTGGACTATAACCTGGTGTCATGTGACTTCTGACCTCAGAACCTTAGCATGATGCTGCAGCCACACAGCTTAGATGGAACATTGGTATATAGAGTTGGGAACTAAAATTGATGAAGCAAACCTTTCAACAGGGGGCATTTGGATTGAAATGAAATCATCTACAAATGCCCACTCTAGTCTGGTGGAGAGATGTGACCTCTACCATGAGGCACACACCCTGTAGACAGGCATCTTAAGATCATTTCAGTAAAATCCTCTGTTGAACACACTGCTTTGTTTCACACTCAAAACAGGCAGCATCTCACATTCATATTTGGATGCACCAGACAGTACATTGAAGTGTTCCCTCTAATTTATCTTTGCTGTACATGGCTTGCTTGTTGCTGCAAGACCCATGCATCTTAAAGGGCATATTGACTCTGTGCAGTCTGTTTGTTCCTTATGTGCACAGTTAGTTCCAAACAGCTATGTACCCGCTCTCAGACAGAACATTGGTACAATGTCATGAATTGAGAAACCATTATCTTCGAAAAAAAATCTTCTAGATTTTAGATGTGGAATTTATTAATTATAGTTAAAGTTATAGTTAAACTAAAATTTATTAATTTTAGTTAAAGCACATACTGTAAAAGATGGTACATCAGAAATTCTCCATCAGTTATTAGTGGTGTACAGAAATTCTGTAAAAAAAAAAAAAAATTATTGAGTTTACTGGTTCTTGCAACACTAAATTTCTGTATGGCAGTCATCAATGATGGATGTCTCAATGTGCAATGTTCACGTTTACTGATGTGTAGTGCAAATTCTGAGTGAACTAAGTTTTTTTTTCCATCTTGAGCTTACATTTTAATTTTTAAAAAAATGACTTTTTATAGGTTATTTAATGTCATTGATTTTTATCCAACTCAAGCTATTTGTTCAACAATAACACAAATCACCGAGTTCCACATTCTTTTAAAAGAAACTAAAAGTGACAAACTCAATGCACAATCTGTGCAACTTTTTGCATACAGCTGTTGTTTTGTTCTAATTTTTATATTTGCACTGTACTGTTAATCATGCATTTTGTGGAGCCTCCAGTTTTAAATTGCTCACCTAACAACTTGAATACCCTACATATCTGATTTGCCAATGACAAATAGTAATGCTCAGTCATTTACTGTGTCAATGAAGTTAGTTTCTGAGTCCTCTACAGACTGAACAAACAACAGTTTTAACAGACACTCAAATAATAGTTCATTATATTTATTATTCCAACTGTTTGGTTATGAACCACAATGTTGTGATAGAATGTTCAAAAATATCTTGGAATGGAATAAATGCATAAATAAGCACAGCAAGGAAAGTGAGAAAACAGTAGTAGTAGTAGTTCAACATGACAGTTAATGCTGAAAATTGGATCATCACCACAAGAAACTGTACAAAGTCACTGACCAGGGACAAAGCACAATCGAATTGGCCTAGCTGGATGATTGCATGGATGCCTTAATAGGGCAGTAGTTATTCAGTGGAACCCTTACTTACACATATACAGCTAGATTGGTCTGTGAAGATCACATTAGAACCACCTCCTTTGCTGATTTTGGTAGCACTTGTATAAAATATTATCATCTGTCCAAAAGCAATTTGAACAGCTTTCGCAATCATGGTACGAAGTTAATTTACAACTTGTCTTCTTTTGATTGTGTTAGTGGTAAGAATGACTTCTTAAATATTCCTTTGTTGTTATTGTACAGAACATAACCGCTCCTATTCCACTTGTTTTTCAGTGCATGAGTGCACTCATTATTCAAAGTCAGAAAAGTAACTGATCCACTTAGGTATATGGCACTCTACATTTTCTTGCTGTATTAACATTTTATGTTTATTTGATAGAAAGGCAATGTTGAAACTACTCTTGAAGGTAATGCATAATCAACCAAATAGCACAGCACAACCTACAATAAATGTTTTGTTTATACCTGATTTATTGTACTACAGGCAATGTTATTCTTCAAATTATTATAGAAATGGATATTGTGCTCACTGCTAGCTGCTTACCATTTATTAGACATAACAGTGTCTTTCATTTGAAATATTGGTCAAGTAGAATTCAAACATTTTTAAGAGAACTTGTCCCAAAGATAAAAATATATTCCTGGAATAGATAAACACCATTGTAATCCAACTGGATTACACTAAACATTATGAAAATTCTCTATGTGCTTTTGGGGTAGCAAAACCATTTTGGAGGTGAGTTGTTTTTAAGGTCCACCCACTTTACATCTGTTATTTTGGCAGAATAATGAAAACAAACCTGAGAAAAACGGAATAAACAAAGTTAATACCATACTTTGGAAATTCAATGGCCCTACAAGAGTAAATGAATTACAAAATCCCTCAGAATTTTATCCTCTATAGTTTGATGTTATTGACAGCTACAGCTAACGCCACTGCTATAAATGGGTAGTGAAATTGAAATCAGCCACATCTATACTAAATTTCAAGAAAGTAAATATGAATTTTGGCATCTATAAAACTCAGTGGGACTGAAATTGTAAAATATTGCTGATTATTGTTCAATAATTTGGAAAAGTAGAAATCTCAGTAGTTTAGTTCAGTCTGGCACCACTGGTAATAAAACATTTGGATCACAGTGTGTGAATTCTTGGATGGAAAGGTTATATCACCAATTGTACACTTCTTTCAGACTGTCTCATGTAGTTAATGTTTATAGAAAGCCTGGAAGCTGTGACTACTGTTAAAACTTATTGAATTGAATGCCTTTTGCAGCCTCAGAAACCAAGCAGTCATCTTTAATGTATCTTTAAACCATCCTTCTGGAAGGCCAGCCCATCCAATAGATTGGCAATGCAGCAACTGAGGCCCACTGATAGCTGCAGCTTAATTAAGGGATTTAGAAGAGGAGGCTTCATACACACACAAGTCTCCAAGCATTTTTAGACTGGACCATCAAGTGGGGCTTTCCTAACACAGTGGGGAACATCACAGTAGTATTCCTGGTCAACCCACAAATGGGCAGTTAATTTGGCAGACTTACTACCTGCTGATAGATTACCCAGCTCCAGGAACATGTTGCATTGCTGACCCAAATGCCAGGTTTCGTGATTATTTTTTCCAGTCCTGCCTTCATGTCTGTCTCCATGGGACCAAGAAAATTCTTTCTGTGCGCCAGGAAACTTTGGCAGTTGGCAAATTTCCCATAATATCTTTCATAAGGCTTTGTTAAAGAATGCAATTTTGAAATCTATGGCACCCAACTAAGACCTAAATTGCGTAGACTTCTTTACTGCATAACTTGTGTGGTTAGGATACATGCCATATGTGCCACAGTTAAAACCATTAAAAGTATAGTGGTCAGAAGATATTTGGATAGAAGTTATTAGATATGCAAAAATGAGGGCAAATATTACCGTCTTGGTGTTTACACCAACAACCTATGCTTGTACAGGGATAATTACCTGCATGGTTTGTCAAAATGGGATATGATTGAGCTCACAAGCTTTGAATGTCCACAAGCTTTGTCTGAAGCATCAACTTTGACTGATACATTTATGAAAAAAATGTTTCTCAGCTATATAACTAAAAAAGCATTCTGTATTTCCTACAGGGAATTCATTTGTTTCCCATCCTCCAATCATGAACTATTTACCATGGAGTTCAAAATGGACAGTCCTTCATGTGCTGTTGCCATCATGAAAAGACAGGCACAGCAAAATGTGAAAATGATTAATGCTACAGCAAATGAGAAGAGGACCAGGAACACTCACCATTGTCTGCAGTCTGTGTCATTCTCTTGCTGATTGCTTAGAATTAGTCTGCCGAAGAAAACAGTACTTCAGAGGAAACATTGAAGGCACAATTCCAGCTATCTTTTGACGAGCTAATGTGTTTTTCTGCAGATGTTTTGTCATCTCACTAGGTGACATTATCCGTTTACCTCTGGTAAAGCGTTGGTGGTCCAGCCCGGCTGATATTTGTGTCTCTGTTTTCTGCTACCTCTGGTTCTGTATCTGAGTGGATTGTATATGGGGTCCAGTTCAATATGTTTGTTGGTTGAGTTTCGGTGGAGTGCCAGGCCACAAGGAATTCTGTCACGTGTCTCTGTTTTGCCTGTGCTAGGATGGTTACATTGTCCCAGTTGAATTCATGTTCTTCATTGTCTGTGTGGGTGGAAATGAGAGTACTGGTCATGTCTGACAGTGGAAAACTGATGTTCATGCAGTCATTTAGTCAGTTTTCTTCCTATTTGTCCTATGTAATGTTTTTCACAATCCTCACAGGATATCTTGTAGATTATGTTTGTCCTGTTGGATGTATCTTTTGGGTCTTTAACTTCTGGTGCTGGTGAGAGGTGTTTATTGGTTTGTGGGCCACTAAGATTCCGTGGGGTCTGAGTAGTTGGGTAGTCATTTCTGACATGTCCTTGATGTAGGTATGGTCACTATCATGTCTGGTTGAGTAACATTTTCTTCTTTAGGTTTGTTGCGTAAGTACCAGAGGATAATGCTCTTAGGATACTCGCTCCGTTTAAATCCCTTGAATAAGCATTCCATTCTGCTCTCTGAAGTTCTGGGTTGCTGCAGAGTGTCCTTGCCTGTTTAAATACAGTTTCATTTGTGGGGGCTGGAGTGGTTGCTGTTACAGTTCAGTATCTGGTCTGTATGGGTGTTCTTCCTGTACACACTGGTCAGGAGCTCACCGGTAGGTGTGTATTCCACTAATACGTCCAAGAAGAGGAGTCTGCTGCTATTCTCCTTTAGCGAACTTTATTCCAGTGAGGATGTTATGGATATGATGGTGAGTTTCTTCCAGTTGTGTATGTTTAATGATGACAAAATTATTATCTATATACCGGCCTGCTCTTCTATCTTGATAATTAGGTGAGGTATATGAGCTAAGTAGAAAGCTACATAGGCTGTCACCAAGAGAGAGGACACATCCAGAAGATGAATTCTAAACATTCCACTTATGCTGGGTCCTGAGTGGCTGACCATAGATTTAATTGTATCTGTTCAGAAGCCCCAAAACATTATGAGCTGATTTCAAGATATTAGTTGCTATTATTCACTTCAAATGGTTCATCAATCTCTGTGGTCGAAACATCCTATTTGGATCTACTGACGTTTCTACCATAGAAGATGAATATAAATATTCATGATAGAATCACTTGCTCCAGATTGAAGTACATTATGTTGAATCCTTGTTATATATAAATGTTGAATTTGGCACTGAACTTTGCTGTGACCCATGCTATCTGATTCAGATCATCTAAGGTGATCTTCAGTGACTCTGTGAGGTGTCATCCAGCATCCTTTTTATAACCAAACCTCAGAGATCTGAATCTGAAAGCTCTGAGGCAAGGGAATAATTTTTGCAAAGTCTTTGTTCTGCTCTGCTGACTCCACATTATATTTTGGAGTCCTCTGGCACTGAGAATAAAGGATGAAGTTGTACTGCATATATGCAGGGATTAAGTCTTTTTTAAAATTTTTCTGTATTTTTTATTGAGGACTGAAATAGGGAGAAAAAAAGTTTTTAAAACCAAGGATTGGTGGAGCTTCCATCACCTTTTGGAAAGCAAGTAACCTAACACTTATTATAAGCACAGCTACTTGTCTGAGTAGTGTTTTAAGTGTAATTTGAAGCCTAGCTAGAGCCAAGGGCTGTGGACAAATGGACATTCAACCTGCAACAATTAGCTGATTGGTCCATGGACTAGTGACCAGTTACTGATGACAAAGGTCTTCAGTCTGTCAGATTGGCTCCCAGGTAGTTGAATCATGTGGAGCTGTCAACAAGAAAGGGAGAAGTCATCAATCTTCACAAACATAGGAACTGCCTCTTCTCTGCAAAAAAGCCATTTTAAGCCTGAAGAAAATCAATTTGCTTTTCCTTTAGTAGTTGCTGTAAGCTGTGACTTTTAATTAATAAATCAAAGATCTTTACAACTATGAACTGTTCATCCTGTGCTTTCTGCAAATGAGTAAAAGCATCCAGAGATAAAGACTAAGAAGCAATATCTGATCTGCACAAGAATCATCTCACTGAATATTTTCCCAGTCATTGCTTTTGCCTAAAAAACCTTATTTTGTTTCCTGTTTATGTCTGTCTGTGTATGTGTGTAGAGTGTGAATTCATAAGGGGGTTAGAATATTAACTAGGGGAGTTAAATGCTAATGCTTCATAATTGTTTACCTGTAGCTAGAGTCTATTTATTTGAAATAAATAATAATTCTGCTTACATGCAGAAACCTGGTTCATGCTTTCTGACAACCTGGATCTAAAAGTTAGGTAAATGCGGAATTCTGTGTACTTTTAAAATCTTTGACTTTTGTGACAGAGGAGTAATTTCAGTATGCTATCCCAGTGAGACTCAAAGGAAGCAGCTAACTGACATAGAACATAGAACATAGAAGAATACAGCACAGTACAGGCCCTTCGGCCCTCGATGTTGCGCCGATCCAAGCCCACCTAACCTACACTAGCCCACTATCCTCCATATGCCTATCCAATGCCCGCTTAAATGCCCATAATGAGGGAGAGTCCACCACTGCTACTGGCAGGGCATTCCATGAACTCACGACTCGCTGAGTAAAGAACCTACCCCTAACATCTGTCCTATACCTACCCCCCCTTAATTTAAAGCTATACCCCCTTGTAATAGCTGACTCCATACGTGGAAAAAGATTCTCACTGTCGACCCTATCTAAACCCCTAATCATCTTGTACACCTCTATCAAGTCACCCCTAAACCTTCTTTTCTCCAATGAAAACAACCCCAAGTGCTTCAGCCTTTCTTCATAACGGTCTTTCTACCATACCAGGCAACATCCTGGTAAACCTCCTCTGTACCCGTTCCAGTGCCTCCACATCCTTCCTATAATATGGCGACCAAAACTGCACACAATACTCCAGATGCGGCCGCGCCAGAGTCTTATACAACTGCAACATGACCTCAGTACTTCGGAACTCAATTCCTCTACCAATAAAAGCCAGTACGCCATATGCCTTCTTCACCGCACTATTTACCTGGGTGGCAACTTTCAAACATCTGTGTACATGGACACCAAGATCCCTCTGCTCATCCACACTACCAAGTATCCGACCATTAGCCCAGTACCCCAACTTTTTATTACTCTTACCAAAGTGAATCACCTCACACTTAGCTACATTGAACTCTATTTGCCACCTTTCTGCCCAGTTCTGCAGCTTATCTATATCCCGCTGTAACCTGCCACATCCTTCCTCACTGTCTACAACTCCACCGACTTTCGTATCATCTGCAAACTTGCTCACCCAACCTTCTAACCCCTCCTCCAGGTCATTTATAAAAATGACAAACAGCAATGGTCCCAAAACAGATCCTTGCGGAACACCGCTAGTGACGGCACTCCAAGATGAACCTTTGCCATCAACTACTACCCTCTGTCTTCTTCCAGTCAGCCAACTCCTAATCCAAACCTCCAACTCACCCTCAATGCCATACCTCCGTATCTTTTGCAGTAGTCTACCATGGGGAACCTTATCAAACGCCTTACTAAAATCCATATACACCACATCTACTGCTTTCCCCTCGTCCAGCTCCTTAGTCACCTTCTCAAAGAATTCAATAAGGTTTGTGAGGCACGACCTGCCCTTCACAAAACCATGCTGACTATCCTTGATCACATTATTCCTATCCAGATGTTCATAAATCCTATCCCTTACAATTCTCTCTAAGATTTTGCCCACAACAGAAGTGAGACTCACCGGCCTATAGTTACTAGGGTTATCCCTACTCCCCTTCTTGAACATGGGAACCACATTTGCTAGCCTCCAATCTTCTGGCACTACTCCTGTAGACAACGAGGACATAAAAATCAAGGCCAATGGCTCTGCAATCTCCTCCCTTGCTTCCCAGAGAATCCTAGGATAAATGCCATCAGGCCCAGGGGACTTATCTATTTTCACCCTTTCCAGAAATTACCAACACCTCTTCTCTACATACCTCAAAGCCATCCATTCTACTTAATTGTGACTCAGTACTCACATTGACAACAATGTCCTGTTCCTGATTGAATACTGACGAAAAGTATTCATTCAGTGTCTCCCCAATCTCTTCAGCCTCCACACGCAACTTCCCACTACTATCCTTGACTGGACCTATTCCTACCCTAGTCATTCTTTTATTCCTGACATACCTATAGAAAGCCTTAGGGTTTTCCCTAATCCTACCAACTAAGGACCTTTCATGTCCCCTCCTTGCTGCTCTTAGCTCTCTCTTCAGGTCCTTCCTGGCTACCTTATAACTCTCAATCGCCCCAATTGAACCTTCACGCCTCATCTTTACATAGGCTGCCCTCTTCCCTTTAACAAGGGATTTCAATTCCTTATTAAACCACGGCTCCCTCACACGACCCTTTCCTCCCTGCCTGACGGGTACATACTTATCAAGGACACTCAATAGTTGCTCCTTGAACAAGCTCCACATAACCTTGGGAATTCAGGTAACTATAATTCTTCCAGCATATATTTGGTCCATGACACCTAGCAAACTGCCTCCTTCTGTTCTATGTCAATGTTCAGCTACCTGGAACTTGCTGTGAGCTCCTTGAATTTGTTGTCTCTTTTGTTACTTCGATTGCCTACTTCTTCAACTGCCTTTGCCTCAAGTAAGACACATATCTTGATGCTGGGTCATAACCCTGTCCTTTCCATAGCTTTTCTTCGAGTCTCCATTTCTTCATTCTTTCTCTCATCCATTTCTACCTTCAATTCAGTCTTCCCATCCCATCTCATCCTTCAAATCCTCCATCAACTCCCCTTGTAATATTCTTTTCACTCAGCCCATAATACATTTAGGTACAAACTTCCATCTGTACTGTCATTGTCTGCCATGCACCTCAGCATATCTGTGTGTGGCCCTGTATCTTATCACAGGTTGTCCTGGTTCTAAACTTTTAAATCTGAGTTTAGATGCCATTCTCATTCACTGGACTGATATGTAAAACAGGCATTTTTAACTTTAAATTTGTCCTTGTTTTGTTAGATTACTTCCTAGCCTTCCCAGATATGGCACTTCAAGTGTCTTTCAAAGACCTTATTCTAAATGTTATAAGTTTCTCCTTTGCCATTCTTTTGGGCAGTGAGTTCCAGATTCCCACCACTATCTGAAAGAAAATAATTTCCTTCAAATTTCCTCTAAACCCCTTAACCAAAATCTATATCCCCTTGCTATGAACCCTATAACCAAAATTACTGTGCTTATCTTTCTCTTCCTTTTGTGTTCTCTGTCCAAGGGAAGTACAATATACAGTCTAGCGACCTCCATTGATCATAAGTGGGGCAGTTTATGCCAGCTTTAATAATGGGGATTGGACCCCCACGCTATTGCATCAATCTGTTCAGGCACTGAGTCAACAGATTCAACTTGAACATTATTCATCATTCAAGATAATACTATTATTTAGGGAATTTTGATTTCTTCAGTGAACTTTATGTTAACTAAATTATGATCTGCTATTAAAAACATCACTCAATTCATCTGATTTGCTTTTTGTTTTGGTACATGAGGTATATTCTTTCCAATTAGCTCGGGTGAGAAAGAGGGATTATCAACTGTGATCTGCTATTTCTGTCATAATTAAGAGTTTGCAGCTGTACTGGAGATTATATTCAATATTTCGGGTTATGGTAAAAATATCTTTATTGATGGTCTTCTATCATGAGGAAAATAAATCATAATCAATGAATCGGAATACCAATAATATCTGTGTTGTAGTGTGAAGTTGCAAATATCTTTTGTGATTAGTTTGTAGAACACAAGTATTCAGTGAATTCCACAGATACAATATTCCAAATTTTTGGAAGTAATAAAATGTAATTAAATGTTTATTTAAATCTTTGAAATTTAATGCTGTAAAACATTTAATAGTGAGTTGATTTACTATTGTAGATGTTCAAGATCTACGTGATTGACAGTATATTGAAACAGCTATTGTAGGATGGTCAGTTACAGTAAATGCTGAGCCAAAGTGGGACTGTTGCATTCAAAATATTGATTCAGGAAATGATTCCATGACTAATCTAATGAAGATTCCATGCACTTTGTTTCTTAAGTTTGTGAACCAACTTGAAACTGCGTATTTCACCAAAAAAAATGATTCAGAGACTGATCGTTTTAGTCGGCGAAATGGAATGAACACTTTTGAAAGTGTATTACTGTAAAAGGTTCAGTCAATGTAGTGAGATTAAGTGAGTTTCCATTGATTTGTGAGGTGCATTTCCATGCTCTTTATTGGCTAGATAATAAATCAACTCTCAGATTTTCTCTAAGAGGACAAAAAGTTCGATACAATTGTAATATTATTCAGTTCAGTTTGTAGTAACTGATTTCTCAACATTAACTATTCAAGTCTAAGGCACTTGGGTTGATGACTAAAATTGGGTTTCATGGTAATGCAAAATTTTTGTTTTTAACACATGTAATGAGCTGTTCTGTTAATATTATCAGTATTTTGTTTTCAACTGTTCCAGCAATTTCAGTGTGGTGGAGGAGTGCTGCTAAATATGGTTTACGTAGGGTGCCTGCTGGTGGCTGACACAGTGCTACTGATAAAGTTAATTGACTAAATCCAGTGAACCTCAATTTGGCAAACTCATCAGTGTCTGTTTCAAATTTTGGACTTTTTTTTTAATCATCGGTTGAAACACTAACTGAAATAATGTTAATTGATTCCATGTTAAGGTTGTTATGGTTTTGATTGTAATTGGAATGATAGCATGATGTCATCAGCAAGAAAAAAAACCTTCACAATGGTCATTTTTGTCTTGTTTCTTTCTACATCTGGGTGCACGATATTGTGGTTTAGTCTGTATGTGCTGCATGGTTTATGGTCAAACTAAAAATAACATTTTCTTCAAAAAAGGTTCTATGGATAGCCAGGAAGTACTTTGATTATGCTAGAGTTTATGAGAATATGGAGTCCAGGTGGTGTTTTCCCATTGTCTTTCTGCAAGAAGAAAGCACAACGATATTTTATCCCATGTGTTTACAGGATTATTAATCTGTTAATAATTTTATATAAAATGATAGCGTTAAAATTCTTGGAAACATTTACTCATAAATTGGCTTTGGTTCTGGAATATGATATTTTAGCAGAACATTACAGATTTGCCAACTTCTAAAAATATGTTTTAAACAATGACTGGTTGAAAGAACGTATGTTGAGGTCAGAAGAAACCTTTTCTTATTGAACATGGGGTCAAACTTGAAAATGTGCCAGCTTCCAATTCAGGCTTTTAAAATATAGATGAAATTACTATGGTATGCAATGCAAATCACATTCCAACAGGCTAATTATAAGAAAAATGCATCCACTTAACTAGGTAGCATAGATGTCAGCTCATTGAGAACTATCATAACCATTTGCTGTCTCAGGTGCAATTAAAAGAATGGAATTGTTTGCTGCTTAAAGTGCCATAAGGATATTAGCACATCATTAATGTAATTGGCTTCTTCAGTTTCATGTGTGAATAGCAATATTACAAAAGAACTTGTAAGACATACCAAGGTATCCCTCATTTAGTCCTTCAAATTTATAAGTGCACTTTCACAAATTCCTGAACACTATTCGTAACATTTGCATTGCAGCCTGCATTGCATTAAATAGCCCATACTATTACTGCTTTTTTTCTGTAAAAATGTTCAAATGTTAAAAATTGTTGAATTTTCCTGCATAAAGGAGGTTATTTTATAGAGTTCCAGTTGCAATCATTTCCTAATGAATCTCAGTATATAAGTTTCCCTTTAAAAACTATAATGTAGTATGCTTCTGCTACTTGTTTCAGAAGTTGAGTGCTGTAATACTTCAAAATGGGAGTATAATTAAATGACATAGATTTTGAAATAATTAATAGTGAAGTTATCACCATTTTCATGGAGTAAATTGAACAGCAACTTCCAGCATCCACATATTATGCAGTTAAATACAGTCTTCCAGAAGTTGCTCTCCAGTTTTCTCTGCTTCTTGCCAAGCTCCGCTGCAAATAGCTCACTAGGATTCAGCATTGAAATAGGTGAACAATATGACATTTGGTGTGTACCCACCAGTTACTCACTAAATATAGCAGAAAACAGTAGTGTAATGAATTCTGGTATATTTGAGTTTTTAACAGCATAATAAAACTTCCTATAAATTAATCATTTTGATTGCTGTGTCAACTGTGGCCGAATTGGTAGCACTCTCACTCACCTCTGTACTCCTCTGACCCTCAAGCATGTTTCATACATTCCTTCCTCCCCAGTCACCACTTCAAATCTTTATCTCAACAGGCAATACCGACACTCATTCTCATCCTATTGCCTTTCACACCCTTTCCTTGCCCCTCTCCCCCCTCAACTGTATATTTTAAGCCCCAGGGTGCAGGAGAAAGGCACACTCATTGGGACTGGGTCATCTGATTTGGTCAGTGCAGTGGTCAGGAACTGAGTGAGGCAGGCAATGGGATCAAAATGTGGAGGAGCTTCAGCATTTGCAATTCGCCAATACATTTGCAAGTTCTTGGGTGAAAGTGGGGTCTGCAAGGTGTGAATTGACCATGGCACATGGTACAGAAAGCCATTCAAGTAGGTTTGCAAATAGACATGTAGTAGCACAAGTGAAAATATAATCAGATGAAAAAACATAATTTTCTGCAGCCAAGAGCAAGTGTGCAGAAAGCTGTGTTGTCTGCCTGATTCCAGGTTTCAAAGCATCTGCTCAGAGCTGGAGGGAACTTGCAATGAGAAGGGGAGGACTCAGTTGTCTTTGTACACATGGGTAACAATGACGTTGGGCCACGAAAGAATATTTGTTTGGGGATTATAAACAGATGAGGGCTAAATTAAGAACCAAAGCCACTGGATCTCTGAATTAGTACCTGAGCCAGGAGTAGATGGAAAAGGATAAATAAGATGTGAGAAAAGAATGTATGGCCCAAAAACTGGTAAGGGAGAAATGAGTTTCAATTCATGGGGCACTTGTACCATTACTAAGGAAAGGGGGGGAGCTGTAATATTTGAATGATCTTCAGCCGAACAGTACTGGTAAATTGTATAACCCAGGACAGTGGAGAGGATTTTAAAACAAATAATGAGGGTGGAGAAGGGATATTTTGTGAGGAAATATGGTAAATTGTGCTGCAATAGCAAAATGATAGATCAAGATAGTAATTTGAAAAATGGTAACCAGCATGTGACAGAAGGGACCAAGTGTACAAACTTGACTGCATCAGCAAATGACTAAATAAAGAAAGTAAGGATAGGATTAAATTGAAATAAACACTGTACAAATCTATGAAGACTACTGGTATGTCAGGAGATTGGGAAGATTTTAAGAACCCGAAGAGAATGACAAAAAAAAGGACAGTATGAGAGAACATTAGCTAGTAATACATATACAGATTGTAAGAATTTCTGCATGTATTTAAATTGACAGAAAGCAATTAAAGTGAGGATTGGGCTCCAGACTATGAATCTGGGGAATTAATAATGGAAGACAAGGAAATGACCTCAGTAATGAACAGGGATTTCATATGTTGTTACGCCTCACTGGGTTGGCCTTCTGGAAATCATGCTCTGCAATTCCCAGTCTCAAAATTTGATCAAAGTATGCAATGTACACAATTTACCTGTTTTTTGTTAGACCCAGGCTAAAAGGAAACATGGAGCAGATTTGTGTATTTAACATTTAACTGCTATTTATTACAAACAAGTAGATTCTAACTACACATAAACAACTATCAACTGTCAATATATAATTCTACCAGTTGAATCCTTCACCCACTTTTAAAAACACACATATACAGGCAGACACTAACAGACAAAATAACGCTGGTGTTATGAGTGGAGGGAAGAAAAATCTGGGGAAGCAGTTAATTGGCCCCATTCCACAGGGTCTGCTGAGATAATCATTTTGTTTGCTAAGATTTTCTATTTTTCACTCTCTTCTCAGGTTCTTTTCACTTTTTCATAGGAGTCATAAAGTCATACAGCACAGAAACAGACCCTTCAGTCCAACCAGTCCATGCCAAATATAATCCCAAACTAAATTAGTCCCACCTGCCTGCTCCTGGTCCACATCCTTCCAAATCTTTCCTATTCATGTATCTATCAAAATGTCTTTTAAGTGTTGTATTTGTACCTGCAACCACCACTTTCTCAGGAAGACGGGCAATTGGTCGTCTCGCTGAAAAATGTCTTAGTTACTGGTTAAATGCCACAGCTTCCAGTGATTGGTGATGGTAGTAAACAGGCTTTCTTTAGGTTTGAGGGATTTTACTGGAGAGAAAGACACCCCTTTCTGCCCTTATGGCAGTCCAAAGGCTTCTGCCAGTATTACATAACCCACAAGCTGTTCACTAGTTAGGGCCCAATCAGATATTTATTATCAGATTTATGGCCTTTGTCATCCAAAACTAGTCACAACTCGACAAACCAATCACCAACCTTTTGCCAGATGTATTTCTTCCTGTTGTTGACCTGTCTACAAATGGCTACCCCCACTGCTGGAATAAAGCAGCAGTGTAACCATAACTTACAATAATTGCAGTTACTTACTTTTTAGAAGTGCATCAACTTCTTCCGCAATTTTTGGCTTTAAAACTGTCCTTTCCCATTTTAGTCCACAATCAAAATATAGAAAATTACAGAGTTATCTTCTTCACGCTGTCTTCACTAGAGAACACTTAGAATGTTTCCAAAGGTAATTGCAGATCAGGTGATGGAAGGGAGGGCATAACTTTAAAACAATCACCATCCACAGGGAAAATGTACTGGGAAACTGTTCAACCAAATTCCCAAGACCTGTAGCTTCCTTACTAAGGTTCTGAAAGAAATGGCTGCATAGATATTAGAGGCATTGGTTATAATCTTCCAAAATTGCTTAGATTCTACAAGGGACCCAGCAGATTTGAAAACAGCAAATGTAACATCATTATTCAAGAGAGGAGAGAAACAGAAAGCAGGAAACAATAGGCTGGTAAGCTTAACATCTGTCAAAGGAAAATTGCTGGGATACATTAACGAATAAATTCAGAAAGTCATAATTGGATCAGGCAGACACAACATGTTTTTCTGAAAGGGAAATTATGTTTAGCTGATTGGATTTCTTTTAGAAAGTAACAAGCAAGGTATGTTCAGAGGCATCTGTAGATAGAATATGTTAATATTTCTGAAAAACAATTTGATTAAGTGTCACATGAAAAATTATTACACAAGTTAAGAGCTCATAGTATATGCTTCACGGAGTCATGTAGTATTACAGCACAGAATGAGGCCTTTGGCCCATTGTCTGCATGCCAGTCTCAGGCACCTATCTGTCTAATCATTTTCCCAGCACTTAGTCTGTATAGCCTTGTATATTATGGATTTTAGGAGTTCAAAAAATACTTTTTAAATGTAATTGTTCCTGCCTCTTTCACCACTCCAGCTGTGACCTAACCAATGCCTGATACAGCTCCATCATAACCTCCAGCTCATGTATTCAGTGCCTCGTCTAATAAAAGCAAGTATCCCATATGACCTCTTAATCACCCTATGCAACTTCACCCTGATGCCTTCAAAAATATTTGTATATGTACACCAAGGTCCTGCTGATTCTCAGTACTACCTCAGGTCCTACCTTTCATCATGCACTGCTTTACATTGCTCGTCCTCCCCAAAGTACATCAGCTCACACTTCTCAGGATTAAACTCCATCTGCCAACCTGACCAACGCATCGATATCTTGTTGTCGTCTAAGATTTCCTTCTCACTACCATAGGCAACAATGATTGTGCGTCTGTGAATGTGCTGATAAAATCTCCTACGCTGATGCCTAAATCATTAATGTATGCTAAAAAGCAGCAAGGGACCCAGCACCGAATCCTAAGGTACACGACTGAACAAAGGCTCCCATCACAAAAGCAAACTTTGATCATCACCCTCTACTTCCTGCCACAAAACTAATCTTGGCTCCAATTTCCTAAATTGCTCAGGATCCCATGGCCATTTAGCTTCATGACCAGTGTCCCATATGACACCTCGTTTAAAGTCCATAAGGACTCCCATCAATGCAGTACCTTTATCTGCATACCTAGTCACCTCCCCAAAACATTCAGTGAAATTTCTTAGACATCATCTCCCCCTGACAAAGCCATGTTTGACCCTTCTTGATTAAGTCTTGCCTGTCCAAGTGTTCCTCAGAATTTTTCAAAAAGCTTCCCAATCTCAACCCTTTTTTCCCACATCATAAATCTTATCTGGACCTGAGGATTTATTTAAACTTAAGCTTACCAAAACTGCTAAAGGGGGGAACAAAGTAGCATAAATGTATAGGATTGGTGGCTAACAGGAAGCAGAGAATATGATGCTTTTCAATTTGGCAAGTTGTGACGAGCAGAGTTCCCGATGGGGATCAGAGCTGAGACCTGAACTATTTACAGTCGACATAATTGACTTGGATGAAGGGACTGAATATATTGTTGCTAAATTTGCCAATGACACCAAGCTAAATAGAAAAGTAAGTTATCATGAGGAGGTAAAGAGTTATAAAGGATACAGATAGGTTCTGGATGTAAGTTTGCTCACTGAGCTGGAAGGTCTGAAACATCTGAAAACTAACCTTCCAGCTCAGCGAGCAAACCTACATCCAGAACCTCAACCTGAGCTACAAATCTTCTCAAAACTCACTGATACAGATAAGTTAAGGGAATAGGTTAAAAAAAAAAATTGCCAGATGGATTATAACGTAGGAAATGTGGAATTAATTACTTTGAAAACAGCAGTAGAAACATATAAAATCCTTAGGGGGCTTGATAGGAAGGATACAGGATAGATGTTTGTTCAGGTGGGGAGTGAATAGAACTAGTAGGCGGGGTTTAAGAATAAGAGGTCTCCCTTGTAAGATGGAGATGAGGAGAAATAATTTCTCTGAGGACAGTTATTCTGTTCAATTATCTTCCGCAGAAAGTGGTGGAGGATGGGTAATTGAATTTATTCAGATAGATAGAGTTTTGATAAGCAAAACAGTTGAGGGTCATGGGGACCAGACAGAAGAGTGGTGTTGAGGCCACAATTGCATCAACCACAATCCTATTGAATGGCAGAGCAGACTCAAACGGCCAAATGCTTCTGAGTCTGATGAATGTTCTCATTTCATCATCACCACTCATTTTCCTTCTCATGCTCACAGCTCACTGCTTTTTCTCATTATAGAAGAGAACCAATGACTCCAGGAAGGGGCAGAGAACTGGAGGTAGAGCTTCGCGTGTGACCAATGGAGGAGAAGGCACTTGAGATTGATAAGGTGGCAAATGTATTGGCTACTAACAATGGAGTGGTGGATGTGTGCTGGTGACAGCATTAGATTATGCACCGTCACTTTTTTATATTTGTTCATGGGATGTGGGAGTCACTGACTAGTCCAGCATTTATTGCCCAATACTAGATGCTTTTGAAAAGTTGGTGAACTTCCATCTTTAAGCACTGCAGACCATATGGTATAGGTACACCCACAAAGTAATTTGGAAAGGGGTTCCAGGACTTTGACCCAGTGACACCGAAGAATGGTAATATATTTCCAAGTCAGGACAGAGAGTGGCTTGAACGGAAACCTGCAGGTGGTGGTGTTTGTACATACCTGCTTCCGCTATCTTCCTAGTGGTCATTAATTGGAAGGTGGTGTCCTAGGAGACTTGGTGAATTTTTTCAGTGCATGTTGTTGATGTACACATTGCTACCACAGATTGAATGTTTGTGGATGAGATGCTATCAAGGAGGTTGCTTTATTCTGGACGCTGTTAGGATTCTTGAGTGTTGTTGGCACTGCACGCATCCAGACCAATGGGAGTATTTAATCACACTCTTGACTTATGCTTAGTAGATGTTGGACAGGCTTTGGGGAGTCAGGAGTTGCAAGATTCCTGCTTTTGTAACCACTATATTTATATTGCTAGTCCAGTTCATATTCTAGTGAAGGGCTTTTGCCCAAAATGTCGATTTTCCTGCTCCTCGGATGCTGTCTGAACTGCTGTGCTTTTCCAGCACCACTCTAATCCAGAATCTGGTTTCCAGCATCTGCAGTCATTGTTTTTACCCAGTTCATACTCTAGCCATTTGTAGCCCTCAGGATGTTACTCGTGAGGGATTCAGTGTCAGCAGTGTCATTGAATGTAAAGGTGCAATGCTTAGGTTCTTTCTTGTTGGAATTGGCAATTGACTGACACAGTTGCAGTATGAGTGCTACTTGCCTGTCATCAGTTCAAGCCTGGATATTGTCCAATTCTTGCTGCATTTGCACATGGACTGCTGCACTGTCTGAGGAGTCACAATTGAACACTGTGCAATCATCAGGAAATATGCCCATTTTTGTCCTTGTGATGGAAGGAAGGTCATTGAAGCAGCTGAAGATGTTTGGGCCAAGGACATTGCCCTGAGGAATTCCTGCAGTGATGTCCCAGAGCTGAGATAGCTGATTTCCAACAACCATAACCATAATTTTTTGTGTCAGTTATGACTCCAAATTCTGGCAAGTTTGCCCCCGATTCCCTTTGAGCCTAGCTTTGCTAAGAAGCTTTGTTGCTACACTTGTTCAAATGCATCTTTGGCATCAAAGGCAGTCCACTCCCACCTGGAATTCAGTTCTTTTGATTATATTTGCTAAAAGGCTGTAATGAGGTCCGGAGCTGAGTGACCCTGATTGAACACTAACTAAGCTTCAGTGAGCAGGCTATTGCAGCTTGATAGCACTGTTGATGACCAATTTCATCACTTTACTGATGTTCAAGAGGAGACTGATGTGGCAATAATTGGTTGAATTGGATTTGAGCTTCTTTTTTGTGTACAGGACATACCTAGGCAAATACCAGTATTGTACCTGCAATGGTACAGCTTGACTAGGGGTTTGGCAAGATCTTCAGTACTATTGCTGAAATGTTAATGGGCCCAATAGCCTTTCAGCATGAAGGCAAGACTTAATCTTCACAAGGACTGTGTGGTAGTCACTCTTGCCAATATTGTCATGGATAGATGCTTCTGCAACTCGCAAATTGATGACCATGAGATCAAATATATTTTCCGCTCTTACTGTTTCTCTCACTGTCTGCTGCAGACCCAGTTTAGTAGCTATATTCCTTTAAAATTGACCAGCTGAGTCAATAGTGGTGCTGCTGAAGCACTTTTGAGGGTGGGAATTGAAATCTCCTAGCCAGAGTACATTCTGCAGTCGTGCCAGTCTCAGTGCTTCTCCTAAGTAGTGTTAACATGGAGGTGCACTAATTCATCAAATGAGGAGGGCAGTATGTGATAATCAGTGGGTGATTTCCTTACCAATGTTTAAGTCGATGCCAGTTGACTACTTGAGATATGGAGTCAAAGATAAGGAATTCCCAGGACAATTCCTTCGCAACTGTATGGTACTGTAGCACCACTTCTACTCGGTCTATTCTGCCGGTGGGACAGGACATACCAAGGGATTATAATGGTATTGTTTGGGACTTAGGGTGTCAGAATGATTCATGAATATGATGACATCTGTTGACTGTTACTTGACTGGCCTGCGAGACATCTGTCCCAACATCGTCAGCTCACCCACTCCACCCGATGTTAGTGAGGAGGACTTTGCAGGGTTGACAGGGCTGTGTTTGCTGTTATCATATCTGGTGCCTTAATTGATGCCAGGTGGTCAGTATGGTTTCATTTTTTTCAGATGTTCTAGCGCTTAATACAACTGAATGATGTTTTAGGCCATTTCAGAGGGCAGTTAAGAATCAACCACATTGTTTGTCTGGAGTCAGGGACAACAGTTTTTCTTTCCTTCTGTAGAGGACATTAATGAACCAGATGGATCTTTTTGATAATCGATAACGGTTTCATGACCATCATTCGACTTTTTAATTCTACATTTTTTAAATTGCATTAACGTTTCACCATCTACCTGGGTGACTAGATTACTAATCCAGTGACAATAGCGCTACATTACCACTTCCCAACAATTCACTTAACGCAATTACTCATGTAGAATTAGTACACATCAATATATGAGCTATCATGTTTTGCAAGTCTTTCATCTCCCACAGACCCTTTGTAGATTGCAATGAAGACAATGTGAAATCAGGCCAAGGTTCCTCAAAGGAGGATGTGCACACTGAGGCTGCACTGACTGCTGTATACCCTTGACCATTTTGGTAGGTTCTGCTTCACAAATAGAGAGAGTTAACATTGATGTGAGGAGGAAGAGGTTCTGGGGGCACCTGTTGAAAGCTGTCTTTGGAGTGTGAAAGACACACCAAGATCATCTCAACTGGACTTCAGTTTTGAGCCTTTGGTATCGCCCCTGAGAAAGAAACTGTGGAGGACCAATGGGATATCTGTATACTGGTGTCAGCATTGCAATAAGTATAGCACATTATAGAAAAGGAGACGTGTGAATTATTGATGGTTAAAACATAATGAAAGAGTAAATGTGAAGGGTTTTTGCATTTTGCTGGAACAGAGAAAGGGAAATTTATAAAATTATGAGAAAACTAGAGTGGATGAGAAGGACCAATTTCCCTAAGCAGAGAGGTCAATAACCAGGGGATATTATTATGATCTAATGCCCCCAGTTATTATGGAGTATTGCCTAGCTAATGTTATTACTGGACAATTCACAGTCACTCATACAGTAAGATTTGTAAAGTGAACATATATTTACAAATGTGATTGTATATTTACGATTAAGTTTTATGGGAAGTTTCACCCATCCCACCTATGCACCCTGATAAGATATTAATTCTTCCCTCTACCCTTAGGTGCAGTTGCTTAGTCTTCAACTGGGGTGGAGGGAGCCTGCCACTATAATAGAATCTGTTGGCTTCAGAGTTTTGGATATTTGAATACATTTATGGCTTGAGGCACCAGGTATGCTGGTTCCCCCTCTTCAGTTTGAACTTGCATAGGGTTACGGATTGCTGGCAGGGTGGAGAGACCACGCACCTCTTGGATGAACTGAGGGAAGGCTTCTGAGTGCATTGTTTGTGGTTGTTGCTCCTGCTGAATGCCTACTTGCACCACACTGTCTCCTAGTGAGGAAGGGTCACCTGGAGTGAGGTCAAATCAAGGTCCCTTGTCCTCCTGTCACCCAGAACGATTGAGTCCAGCTGTGAGCTCTTCTCTAGCACATCTGAACATGCTGGACCTAAGTGTCTCTGGCAGCCACCAACCTGTCCATGAAGGCAGACAGATGCTCACATGCCAGAGGCAGCACAATACAGATGATATTGGTGGACACCTCATGTAGTGTCTGAATGCCTCCAACAATCTTACCTGTTTCTCCCATGTCTGTTTGTGCATTTGAATCAAGTTATTAATGGCTGACACCATGGGGTCCCCTCCTGCTTTGGCTGAGCAGGTGCCTATTCTCTGGCAGTCCTCTGAGTGCTGTTGACATTGCATGTTCTTAGCCAGCTCAGCAATGTCGTTGTGACGTGCTTACCGAAATGTGCTTCCAATGCTAATCTTCCTAATGTACTCACCAAGGTGTCAGTATCTGAGCTGGTGGAGGGTGTAGGAAGCAGCCTTGCCAGTGCCTCCTCTGTGGGAACTGTGGCTTCTTCTTCAGATGTGAAGAAGAAAATGATATCCTGAAGGGCTGCTGTCTTCGTGGTGGAGGTCATGCAGATACTGCTGATGCCTGCAGGAGACAAGGGCAAATAAGTTGTGAAATAGGGGTGGATGGTTGTGCATGTCAAGGGTGCACGCTCAATGCTGGTGCTGGGAGAGTAACACAGCATTGATAATTAATCTTCCTTGCTGTCACTGCATCACCACAAAGAGCAGTCATGATTCTTTCACAGTATGCATAGAGAGCAGCTGACTGGTAGCAAACCTCACGTGATAATGTGAGTCCGAATTGTGAGATTTTACAACCAGGAATGTTGATAACAAACATTGCTTTTGGTTCAGAAGATCAAGAATTGAGTTGCTTTTTAACTTATGAAATATCCATAGATTGGAACATATTTTGAGGCTGTTCACAAGACACCAAGCTGTTCTCCTGGACAAAGCAAGTTGATCAGAACAGTTAGGAAATAGTTTATCTCAGTGTTAGGGTTTTTATTCCCTGTCATCAAATTGAGGTGCCAACTCGTCCCTGTTGACCACCTCTGAGGCATTTCTTCCCACACGGCAACTGTGGCACTTCCAAACTTGCAGCAATTGACCAAGCGTAAAGCTGGGTTTAAACATCGGGCTGGCAGTAGAAATCCCAGCAAGTACACCTGCTGTTGAGCCAAGATAACACAACAGCAATGCCATGGAGGCATACTTAATGAGGTGATCAGCAGAGAATAGCACACCAAAACCCATTAGAACTCTCAGAGAGAAACCCTCCATAAAACGCTGAAAATACAGGTACACAATCCTTTATCTGAAATGATCAGGACCAGCTGGTTTTCAGTTTTCAAAATTTTTTGGATTCGGAATGAGTGACAGTTTGACGGTGAAATTTTTTAAAAACTCTTACCGAACAGCAGACTCACAGTGAGTACTATGGCCCCTGAGACAGAACTGAGGCTTGCCAGTGCTGGGCCACACCCCCCTCCCCCACGTTCCATTTGAGTGACATGTATCTAGTGTGTGTGGAATTGAGTTAACTGTTTGCATGCCAAACAACCTTGTTAATGAGACAAAAACTTCATGAGAAAACCCTTCAGATTTCAAAGCTTTTCAGATTTCGGGATTTCGCATAAAGGGTTGTCTACCTGTATTATGTTCTCTTCTGTTTGAGCCTTACATGTTGCTCACTATTATAACTATTCCCTGAAGGTTTCTGTCAGAGTCTGACTACTTTTATTGGTCTTTCCATTGAGTACCCTTGTGTGCAAAGCATCCAGCCTTGGGATGTAACTTCTTTCACATCTTTAGCATTTCCATCACTTCCTTATCCATAATTAGTATGATTTTTTAGGTTTCCGTTCATTTCTTGAAAAATTAATCTTTACTTCTAGGAAGGGTCAGTGGCTCCCTATGTGAGAGTGATACAAAGAAATTATTCAGGGTATCCTCATTACTCAATATTATGGAGTCGTGAAATTTACCAGAAAAAATGTCATTTGGTCCATTGTCTTTCTTTGCACTTTGCTACAGAATTTAAAAACTAATCCTATTGCCCCATTTCCCTTCAGTCTTTCACTGATCGTATCCAAAATATTGTTTTTTTTTTAAAATGCAATGGTCTCTCCCTCTTAAATGCCCCCAAAGCCCACTCCTCCAACAAGTCTTTCTGTCGAGGATCTGCATCAAAATTTCTCCTAATGTTTAATGATAATTTTAAATTTATGTTCCTTTATCCACACTAGTCAACCAGGGAAGATGATCTATTTATTCTGTCAAAATGCCTCAATATTAGAAGAAAAATTGTTATTAACTCCCTCACCTTTCTCCACTTGAGTGGAAATATTGCCACGCTTCCATTGGTAATTTTCAAAGACCTGATAATTGGTACTTCTGAACTTAAAGAAACATTTTGTATTGTTGTGTTAGTATTTGAAAAACTCTTTTGTTTAATATACTCAAAATTATGTTTTTAAGTTAATTTGTTGTGAATATATACTTCTTAAAATAGCATGATAACAAAAGTACTTCAATAATATTACATTAAATACTCCCAGAGGAGTCTATTTTTAATGGTTAGTAGTACTTGATTAATGTATCTGTCAAATGTTTTGTTTATTCATACAGTCTTATGGATGTATTGCACAAAGAAAAGGAACACAAAATTAAGTATAAATTAAGAAGCAATTTGTGCAACATATTAATGTACTAATTTTCAATAAGGCTCAATATTTTGGATATTCTGTTTATCGTCTCCTTTTGAAATATTTAAGTGGAATGACACAGTCACAGTATTCCTTTGTAAAGTTTTGAAAGCAACATTGTTATTTGTACAGAAGGTGCTAAAGTATCTTAATAATATTTATAAAAATTATAACTGGCAGTGACAGCAAATATTACTTCAAGTGCATAAAAAAACCTTTGCCCTATGGCAAAGCCATTTATTTGTTTGAATTTTGGAGTAGCATGCTAAAATTCTGATCTGCTGCAGGAAAAACACAATAGATAGTCTCTTGGCTATTATATTTCAAGAAAAAAAATTGATGACTTGAATGCATAGCACAGTCTGGTATATACTATTTGCACTAATACATTGCAGTATCACAACTGAATGCTTTCATAGCACATCTAGGTCTTTGCACTATTAGGTGTGCAGGGGCATATCTAAATCTTAAAAAAGAATTACTGTGGTCAGTGCTTGAGGCAGGGATTTTTACATCTATCAACACACCCAGACAATTGTCTAATGCAGTGCTTCAGCCCATTCTCCTTTGCATACCAGTTTGATTCAGTAAAAAAGAATGAGGTTGCCTTACTTTTATGGCAATGGCAGAATGTGTAGCTGATAAATGTGAATTATAGAAAAGATTACACGATGATCCAATTATGTAGATATATCAATTTTTCATCACTTTCAATGAATGATCACAGTAATATTATGACAATGGGAATTTGACAGAAAATGAATGGTGGCATTTTGTGATTTAAGCCTTATCCCCTTACCTTTATAAAGCATTATTTTTCAGATTTTGTTCTTATTCATTTATTTTTATATACAGCATGCTGCCTGAGTTAACAAAGTAAGATGTTTCAGATAATTTTCCAGAAATTCTAAGATGTACAACAGCAATTAACCAATTAATTGTTTTAGATTGGTTAATTGGAAATCAATTTTCTGAACCTGCCTTCCCAGGATTTCATGTAAAACTAATGGATGAAACTAATGACATTATTGATGATGCAGAATAGATAGATATCACACAAAGTTAAAGCTTTGACTTTTTGTGAGATTTACTTCGGCAATAGCCTTCCAATGAAAGTGTAAATATTGGATAGTTGCTACAATAACCTATGTGCATAAAGGAGCTTTGGTGTTATTTTAAACTCTCTGTGGAGAGCTCTGGTTGCATTGTGATAGTGCCCCTATCTCAAAGTCAGAAGACCCAGGTTCAAGTTCCACCTGCCCCAGATGCATTTTGGACTGTCAAATTAGGTTGATTGGATGGCAGTTTGAATATTTTCAATCAGAGGGAAGAAATAGCTTGCTGTTACATAATGTTTCACAACTCTTCCAGCCTAACTAACACTTTTAAAGTGTAATTGCTTTAGTAATGGGAAATATGACAACAAACTTGCAAGCAATTTAGTTGTCCTACAAGCAACAAGGTTATAATGTGAAAGCAAAATCCTGTGGATGCTGGAAGATCTGAGCTAAAATGAGAAGTCATTCTGATGTAGGTCATTAAACTTGAATAGTATGTTTTTTTCTCCACAGATTCTGCCAGACCTGCTATGTATTTCCACCATCTTCAGTTCTTAATAAGGCATGTTGGTGATGACCAGGTAATTTGTTTTAATGTTTTGACGATATATTAAACAAGAATTAGGAAGAATTCCCTTGCTGCTGCTCAACAACAATGCCATGAGACATTTTACTCCCACCTGATAGGGTAGGATTGAAAGTCTCATCTGAAAGACAGCAGCCTTGACAGTCTCCCTCTCCGTTATTACTGCATTGGAGTGTCAACCTAGATTGTATGCTCTGTTAGCAAGGAGTTATGCTGCATATGAGGCATTACAAGAATTATATTTTGTTAATTACTCATTCTGCAAATCAATTCTAACAGTCCACTGGATACCTCATCCCTGTGTATAGAAGCTTATTGAAACAAGCAAAACTTTGTAGCCAAATCTAATTCTGATTTCACTTGAGGTCCATGTGATTGTACTTTTTAAAAAGTGTCATTGCATAGCAATTTGAACCCTTAAAGATAATGGGTACAATTTTGTGAAAGAGTGAAATCAGGTGCTGTGTGCTCTTGTGGAAAAGTGGGAATGGTAGCGATATATGGAATGGGTTGACTTAAAAATATCTGAAAACAGGTGCCAAATGAATACAGTGCTAATTCAAAAGCTTTAGCATGCAGCTTAGATCTTAATTGTTTATTACCATGATTTGAACAATCAAAAACAAAGCTTAAATTTGCAAAGAAGTGTGACTTTGAACAGAGTGATGGCAATTGGTTAAAGTATGGAGCACAATTTCTTTCAAAAAATCTAATTTTGTTTATATTTCACACTTCAGAAAATCATAGAATCTCTACAGTGCAGATACAGGCCATTCAGCCCATCAAGGCCACCCTGACCCTCTGAAGAGCATCCCACTTATCCCCTGTCTCCCCACTCCCATTCCTGTGACCCTGCATTCACCATGGCTACATCCATCTAGCCTACACATCCCTGGATACTATGGGCAATTTAGCATGGCCAGTCCACCTAACGTGGTCTTTGGTCTTTGGGAGGAAACTGGAGCACCTGGCACAGACCCGGAGAGAATGTGTAACCTCCATATACACAGTTCTCTGAGGTTAGAATCAATGCAGTTCATTCCAGATCCTAATGAATTTGTGTGTCAAAAACTATTTGCTTCATGTTGTGATTTCTTCTTTTGCCAATCATCTTAAATCAATGCCCTTCAGTTTTCAATCCTTTCACCCGTGCGAACATTTTATCCATATTTACTTTATTCAGACCCCTCATGATGTTTGAATGCCTCTAATAAATCTCTTCTCAATATACATAAATCTGCAATTGAATTGAATAACTGACATGCTCTCACTATCATTTAATATAGCATTGTGTAAATGTGTTAAATTAATCCTCCAGTTTTCTTTTTTTGCTGTTGAGGATATAATTCCCCAGAAGAACCAGCTGAAATTATGGAGTCCCCCTACAGGGGATTTTAGGAACAGCTCCCTTCCTACTGATTGAATATATTTCTATATGCTTGTCTGCCAAGCCGTCTCACAGTTTTCCAACAGGGCATGTGAAGGCATAGTGGAATTATCACTAGACTGTTAATCCAGATACCAAGGAATGTTCTGGGTACCCTGGTTTGAATCCCACTGTGGCAGATGATGGAATTTGAATTCAGTTTTAAAAGATCATCTGAAATTAAGAGTCAAACAATGACCATGACACCATTTTCCCATCTAGGTCACTAATCATTTTTAGGGAAGGAAATATGCTGACCTTATCTGGCCTGTCCATGTAGGCAACATGGTTGACTTGTAACTACCCTCCAGACAAGTAGAGTCAAAGAGACACAAAGTCATTCAGCATGGAAGTAGACCTTTCAGTCCAATATACCCGCAAAAACCAGACCTCCCAATCTGGTCCTTAACAGTTGCTAGCATTTGGCCCACCTCGCTCTAAACCCTTCCGATTCACATACCCATCTGGATGCCTTTCAAATGTTGTAATTGCATTCGCCCCCACCACTTTTTCTGGCAGCTTGTTCCATACATGCAAAACCCTCTGTGTGAAAAAGCTACCTCTCAGGTTCTTTTTAAATCTTTCCCAGCGATTGGTAATAAATGCTAGCCTCGCCCATAGATAGTTTTTAAAAAGCAGTTTACTGTGGTTATTCATGCCTTAATTAGTTTGCTTTATTTCTGATAATTCAGTGGCAAAGTAAATAAAGAGCTCCAGTATTAAAAGAATTAGAAACTTGTTGAATTACATAAACTGCCAGAAATCAAATTTTTTAATTTTTAAACTTTAAATATTTACGATTTTTGTTTGTCACTGACACTGGAGAAGAAATGTTCCAACATTTGTTGGAACAGGGTTTGTTGTGGCATGACTGTTAGGTTTTGAACCTTAACATTCATTATGAAAATTTATGGTAGAGCAGATTACTGGAAGTACAAGCAGATAATACTGTCCTGGTGTGGCCAGAGCAAAAGAGCATCTACAACCTTGGTGATGATGAGACTATTAGTTTTTGCATAATTTTTTTAATCATCTAGGAGCCATTTACTATCTGCAAGAATGATAGACTAATTATTTCATTTCTGGACCAGAGAGATTGAGTGGCATTACAGAAAGATAAAGTAAATCCAGGGAACAATTGGAAAGCACATAGTTAGTGGCTCAGTGGTTAGCACTGTTGCCTGACAGTGCCAGGCACGTGGGTTAAATTTTAGCCTGGGACGACTGTCTGTATTGAGTTTACATGTTCTCTCTGTGTCTGTGTGGGTTACCTCCTACAGTCCAAAGATGAGGAGGGTAGGTGACTTGGCCATGCTAAATTATCCATAGTGTCCAGGAATGTACAGGCTAGGTACATTAGCCATGGGTCACAGAGATGGGTGGGTCTAGGTAGGATGTTATTCAGAGGGTCAGTGTGAACTTGATAAGCCAAATGGCCTGCTTCCATGCTGTGAGTTTTCTATGATCTAGTACATAAGTTTTTAATGTAAGGAGTATGGAATAGACGAGGGAGAAAATGTTGCATTTATTAAAGTACAAGACAGCTTTGGTGAGACCACTCATGATAACAATCTTCTTGGTATTACATTGTGATCAACCTATAAGTGATTTCATCATCTTCTGTGCATCCCCTCATGACAGAAGAGTATAATGTGAGATGGGCATAGGTTTCCACAAAACTGACAGTTCTTGATAATGTTAGTACTTAAGGGTATTGTAAAGCTGATTGGCCCTTGTGGAGGTAAGCACAGAAATTTGGTTCAGCATGCTTCATTCCCCAAGGACAATCTACACCAAACTCACAATATATAACATGCCCAGAGGAAGGCCAGATACAGGCTACACTATTTTCCCAATGCATAAGTTTGTAAGGCTTTTAAGAAAAAATCTGTCTTTGTATAGTTTGTTCCCATCACATTATTGAAGTTTGCCAAGAGATAATTTCCCCATAGAATATTTGCCTGGGGCTCTTCCATGACCTGTTGGGTTTGCTGGAGGATGGCTTCCATGCTGTTGATTGGAGCACCAATAAAGTTCTTCACTGTGTTTGATCTGTCACTGGATTCTCATGATGGGCCTAAGGTGTCTTTGGTGGAAACACCTCAGAGCTTTGACATGATCGATAGCATATTCAGGATTCAACACTAGGACCACACATGAAACACTGTGTATAGTTTTGGGTTCCTCACTGAAGGAAGATAATATTTGAATGAGTGCAAAATGGTTTCACTAGATTGATTTCTGGGGTGAGAGTGTTAAGGAGTGATTGAATAGTACAGGCTTATTTTTACTGGAAATTAGCAAATTGAGAGGTTATACTGGGATGAATAGCTCACATCTCACTCCCTGGGAGGAGAGGCAAAGGAAATTCACCAGGATGTTGCCTGGGATGGAATATTTCAGCTATGAAGAGAAGCTGGATAAGCTTGGTTTGTTTTCTAGGGAGCAGAGAAGGTTGAGGGGGACTAGATAGAGGTGTATAGATTGTGAAGGGCGTGGACAAAGTGAATCAAAAGCAATTGTTCCCCTTTGTCCAAGTAAAATGCAGGAGGTTTGCAGGGGTTTTGAGGAAAACCTTTTTGATCCTGACTGTGGTGTGGCTCTGGAATGCACTGCCTGGGAGGGTAATTGAGGTGGGAATTCTCACAACTTTTAAAAATTATTGTGATGGGCACTTGAAGTGTCATAACGTTAGTGCTGGGAAGTGGAACTAGTGTAGCTGGTTGTTTATTTTGACTTTACAGACTTGATGGGTGAAAAGCCTCTTCTGTACTGTATGATTCATGGACATCTGCTCACCATATACAAGGTAACAAGTAAAGAATGTCTTCCGCTTGGCTGAATGAGTGCAGCTTCAAGAAGCTTGGCTATTTTACTGGCTAAGCAGCCAATATGATATCTGTCAGCTTAACATGATATTCACTTCATCCACCACCAGCTTGTAATGACAGCACTGCATACCATCTATAAGATACACTACAGCAATTCAGAAAGACTTCTTTGACAGCACTTCCCAAATCCACAACTATGACCATCTGGAAGGACAAGGGCAGTAGACGTATTGGAACACCACCACCTGCAAGTTCCCTCCAAACCCTCCTGACTTAAAACAATATTGTCATTTGTCCATTGTCACTAGGTCAAAATCCTGGAACTGTATCCGTACCAGCACTGTGTGTGTATGTACATCACATGGACTGCAACATTTCAAGAAGCCAGCACATCACCAGCTTCCCAAGGCAATAACACTGACATTGGCAGTGACATTTGCATCCCAAGTAGAAGCTTTTAGAACAAAAACTAAAACTCTAATTGAAACACATTAAATTCTTGATGGTGCTTAACAGTTTAGAGTCGTGGGGGTGGGGGGGGGGGGGGGGGGGGGGGGGGGGGGGAAGCTGAACCCCTGGCTAGAGAGTCCAGAACCAGCTGTCTAAGTCTCAGCATAAGTGAATAACCATTGTAAGATACAGATTAGACAAAACTAATTAATTGATTTAGAGGGTTGTGAATCTTTGGAATTCTCTAACACATAGGACTGTGGATGCTTAGCCACTAAGTGAATTCAAGACTGAAATTGACACATCTTTGAAAACAGAGAAACAAGACATATTGGAGAAATGGCAGGAAGATGAAATTGAAGCAGCAAACCATCCACGCTGTCAAATGGAAGAGGTTGCTCCTGTTTTTATGATCTTGTGTGTCATTAAAAGGTAAACAATCAATAAAACTTTCTATGGCAAAACAATTTGCTTTAATAGCACAAATACAGCAATTTCTTGAAACTCTCAAAGAGATTAATAATGAACTAAAACCTTTTCAGTGTTCAAGGGAAAATCATCCAATAATTTATGATGATTCATAACTTGTGAAATATCTCTTCCTTATCTCAAATTGCTTGATACTTGTACACTTGCAATGGCATGCTTCAGTGCAAATTCTGGGCCAATGTAGCTGGCCACGTCAGCTCGAAATCAACTTCTCTGCTTTGTTATCTGTTGTTGGATTATTTATGATAGAGTTTTGTATCATTATTCTCAAGTCCTGTCATAGCAGTCTCACCTCTGAATCAAAAGGTTGTGAATAGCATGTGCTGTACCATTGCCATCGTTTAGATGAGATATTGAAACAAAATCCTGTTTTTCTTTATCGTGGTGGATATAAATGATTTTATGGCATTATTTAAAGAAAAGCAATGGAGTTCTCCTGGTACTCTGATCAACATCTATTCCTTAATAAATACCATAAAAGACTCTTAATTGGTCACTATTGAATTTGGGGCCTTGCTATGCACAAATTGACTGTTGCATTCATTTATGTTGTAACAGTGAATGCACTTTGAAAGAAATTTGTTGCCTGTGGAATCCTCTGAAATGTGCTGAGAGCATGAAAGGTGCTATATAAATGTGAATTAATTCTTTTATTGCAGTTGGTGCTGAAAACACTGTTGGAAATGGTGTACTGGATAAAATCATTGTTCTAAAATCTAAGCATGAAGTGGGAACGGAAGGACTGAGCCCAGGCTTTAGTTAAACCAACAATAATGAAATGTTCTTCTTTGAATTGCATGTATAGTTATGGGTTGGGTTTGAGAGATAACCTTTCAGGACCAGTTGTCAAAACAATGTTTGTAACTGTGTTTTTTTCCCTTTAGGTTCTTGCTGCCGAGGCATGGAATATTAATGACATTGTTTATTCTCTTTGATTTTTCAGCTGATGTTGTGCAGTCTATTGATGAGAGACTTTTTTTTTGCAGCTACTGTACCATGTTTTGTATTTATTTGCATGTTTTTCGTTGATGTTAGGACATCTTGATGCATCTTCAGTGCAGGTACAAAGGAAAACATTGATGAAACGTGTTTTCGACAGTCAGTCACCTATTAAAAAAGTAGGACTGCGATACTGTTGTCAAGTGTGTCACTATCTTTTCCTGGAAGAGTATCCATATTCAGCAAATTTCCTCTTGGAATAACAGATCAAAACCCATAAAGTGGATCATTTATATGCCACTCCCCATTATAGAACAGCATGGAGACAGTTAATGAGAGGCATGGCAAAAGGAATATTTCCATGACTTTGTTCCTGTGCAGTCAGTGGCTGAAAGTGCTGTCTTGAGGGAATTATTTGAAAGAACAAAAGTGCTGTCTGAAATTTTTGTGCCACTGGTACTTCAGTCAACACAACAGCTTGCTGCAAAAAGTGTGTGCTACACATAGAGAGGCTTTTTATTGCTCTTTTTTAATCTTAGAAACCCAGCAGTGATGATAAAGGTATCTGTGACATTTGCAATTTTCTATGCACCAGCCCACTCCATTTTCTTCCTTAGTGCCACTTACATGGTACAGTAAGTCTGTACCATTGAGAATAATTACAGTCTGCATAAAATGAACAGTGTAATACGAACACAGCTTCCTGTAATTGCCTTTTCATTATTTGCTAACAGTGAGCTACTCAGTCATAAGGAAATAAAATTGCATAGTAATTGACTGACGATAGGAAGCTGAAACAAATTCCACAAATATGATAATTTTCACGTAGCCATAACTCTTACCCCCCTCCCCATTTTGAAGGAGTTTAAACCATTTATTCTGTAAAGTAAAACTACCATTGCCTGGATTGAAAGAAAATTGTAGTATTAACATTTGCATCTGTTTAGACTGGAACATCCCATTAGCTGTATTAGGGGTAGACCAAGGTTATTTTCCATTTTGTAACTGTAGCCTCTGACCTGAATTGGATTTTGAGCTTTGTTTGTTGCAGAAGCTATGTCATGGAAACCTGTTAGCTGTGGGCTAATTATTTTAACCTCTGTTTAGTTAACCTTAGGAAATGTAAGATACTTACATAGGGGAAGCTATGCTTTTAGCACAAACAGATTTTCTAAATTAAGTACACTGTCTTTGCCAGAAGCTTTATCATTTAGATTTGTAACAAACCCTACTTTTGTTCTTGGCTTGAGCTTTGCTAGATTACTGATCTGCTGATTAATAGATCATTATTTATATAGCTTGCAGCCTTCCTTTTTTATAATTATGATTGTGTATCACAATTATCTAATATAGCAAAACCCAAATCAAATTAGTATTTCACGAACCAGACTAACCTGATTGGTATGAATACCTGCGATACAACCCTACTAACATTTAACAGTAGAAGTCACTTATACTGCTTGAAGGATTTGTTTGTATTTTCTCGGTATGATGATTGCTATTCTGTAATTAGTTCCATAGGGACAGTACATGCTAACAGTTAAAGAATAATTACAGCCCATGAAATATTAAACTGCCTAATACAACCTTTTGTTGAGAATTCGCTGAGGATAATTTCATGCAACAAGTAATCCACAGTTTTCATTCTGTACCATGGGCATGCTTTTCACTCACAAAGAAGAGAATTTTGGACAGAGGTAAGTAGCGTCTAAAATGATAATATTTCAAAACATCAAAGTGTATTCAAGGCCAACAGCTTTGTTTAAATCTATCCTCCTTTATTTTCATATGCAGTACATCTTGAAAGTCTATACAATGCATGTTGAGAATGAGCTGGAATGTAATTTTCTAATTTCACTTAACAAAATATAAATGAACCACTTCTGAGACTCTATTTCTAGAGTATTGTATTTTTGTGCACTGTGTGTTTTGATTATAATTTGGAATGTTTAACATCAAATCATTTTCAGAAAAAGATAGACCAAACCACATAAGGCAAATTATTGTTGACAGGGCATTTCATAACCTGCTACAATTGAGAGATTCTAAAATGGTTACATTTTAAAATATCTTAGAGTGTTAACAATAGCTTACTTTTGGTGAACATACGAACAATTAATACCATCATGTTTCAATTCTCCTGATCCTTATGGTTAGAATAATATTTTGAGTTGTTCACTTCCTGGGAAACTGAGTGCTGAGAGTAAACCACTGATTTAAATATTTGTTTTGGCAATTATATTTGGTAACATATTTCAACACAGAAGAAGATAATTTATAATCCAGGTAGTCAATCATAAATCAGAGGTAATGGCAATCACTATGAATCAAAAGCCTCAGGAACTAAGAGACAGATCTAGTGCTGTTAATATAATCATTGCGTTTTCTATAGCCAATTTATTCTTTTCTTTTCAGCAGAAGGTTCCCAATCTCAAAGATAAAGAATAATGAATTGAAAACTATGGTAAAGACTTTATTCAATGTGAGGAGGATTTGATAACTTTAATTAACAAATTATGAAGGTCATCTACACTCTGAGGATAAAATCTTTACGGTTTGCCATTGAGAGATTTTTTTGTATCCTGACTGTGTAATTGCCAATTGGAACTTTTTAAACATAATAATGGGAATAGTTATTATACAGTAAATGCATTTAAACTCTGCAATAGATTAAATCAGTTTCCTGTTCACATAGAATTCCTATGATCCTTTAAATATAAAAATGTAAGACCAAGAACAGCCAAAATGGCATGAATGGGCTCCTTCACCACTTAATTGTTCTAGAATTCATATAGAGATTATAGCTATCTCTAAGGTCTCTCTAGCAGCCATATCATTTAACTCCAAAGTCAGTTATGATCTACAATAAAACATGCTGCATTTTTTAACTGAATTTATTGTGATATTCAAAATTTTAAAATATGAACTACAATCTAAGATCCCATATTGCTTTTAATTTAATTCATTATTTCACTAACTGCATTTACCATTTGAAATAAATACAATTAATGCCTGTGTTAAAGCACCAAGCAGAGAAATACCATATCAATGTGTGAAGTATTTGTTCATTAATATCATCAGTTGTAACTTTTAGGCTTCAGTTACATGAGAATAGGGGTGGTGATACAGTGCATTTTCTCCATGAAGAAGAGTTGCATCTTTAAAACAATTTTAAAACTTATCTATTTTTCGATGTAAATAAAAGGAAAATACAGAGTAAAACTGATTTCATACCCACTAAACACCAAGAGGGAGCATTAATTCCTCTTTTTGTCACTACTAAAAACAAATCAAACCATGAAACAGAGCAAGAGAAGTAGACAGAGATAGAGTGACTAGGGGCAGGAACAGAAGCAAGCAGTGTGGAATTTCATGTCACTGTCAGCACACTGGTTTTGCAGCTTTATCCCTCTGCCAGGTCATTTTCACAGAAGGAAAAAGTGGTTGATGAGGTAGTGCAATAGAAATTAAGCCTCACTATTCCCAGAGTCATTACAAAAAGAAGACAGAGGGTGGTGGTTGATGGGAAATGTTCATCCTGGAGTTCAGTTACAAGGATCTGTTTTGGGTCCATTGCTATTTGTCATTTTTATAAATGACCTAGATGAGGGCATAGAAGGATGAGTTAGTAATTTTGTGGATGACACTAAGGTTGGTACAGTTGTGAACAGTGCTGAAGGATGTTGTAGGTGGCAGAGAGACATAGATAACCTGCAGAGCTGGGCTGAGAGGTGACAAATGGAGCTTAATGCAGAAAAGTGTGAGGTGATTCACTTTGGAAGGAGTAAGAGGAATGCAGAATACTGGGCGAATGAAGATTCTTGGTAATGTAGATGAGCAGAGAGATCTCAGTGTCCATGTACCTAGATTCCTCAAAGTTGCCACCCAGGTTGATAGGGCAGTTAAGAAGGCATACAGTGTGTTAGCTTTTATTATCAGAGGGATCGAGTATTGGAACCATGAGGTAATGCTGCAGCTGTACATAACTCTGGTGCACCCACATTTGGCGTATTGTGTGCAATTCCAGTCACTGCATTATAGGAAGGATGTGGAAGCTTTGGAAAGGGTTCAGAGGAGCTTTATTAGGATGTTGCCTGATATGGAGGGAAAGTCTTACGAGCAAAGGTTGAAGGACTTGAGGCTGTTTTCGTTAGGAAGAATTAGGTTGAGAGGTGACTTAATTGAGACACTTAGGATAATCAGAGGGTTAGATCAGGTGGACAGTGAGAGCCTTTTTACTAGGATGGTGATGGCTAGCACAAGGGGGCATAGCTGCAAATTAAGGGGTGATAGATATAGGGCAGATGTCAAAGGAGTTACTTTACTCAGAGTATTAGGGGCATCGAATGCACTGCCTGCAACAGTTGGGACTTGATGGGCCAAATGGCCTGTTTCCACACGGTAAGGATTCTATGATGTTCAAATGGTTTTAGTTAATCAGAAGAATGGCTTTTTATAGCACATTGTGCTGCAAGACTAACCCTTCTTCCAATAATTTTGCCAAATCTGCAAGAACTACTCATAAAATATTGCTACTTGAGAACAAAAATAATTTGATTAAAGTAAGCATATAAAGAATAAATAAGAAATTGTTATCTATGCGGAGAACCGCACCTGGTATCTATATGGTCTAAAGTGATTTACTTTGAAGCTTTACTTTTAATTGTATTCACAGTTATAAATGTATGAGTTTATAATTCCAGCAATAAATATATATTGGGAAAACAGATCTTTATGGCAGAAACTAATTATCAAGCTGTTCAATGTTTGCAGATGGCCAATTGAAACATCCAAATTGGTGCCAAATATGGAGACTTCTCCATCTTCCTTACTTCCTTTGATAATCTCCCAGAATCCATCGTTGAGCCAATTCCCACATTCCAACCCAAGTTCTAGCAAATCCAGGTTCTCTCTCATTGCTGCTGCTGAATCAAAGGATGACCTTTATCCCTCTACTGCCAGGTTTTAGAATTTGCATCTCAATGCTACCAATTCTCAGAACTGTTATAACGGAAATAAATTGATCCAAACTGCACTGAAGCACAGCTAAATGCCTTGCTTGACTATGCCTATCCCAATCTAGTAATAGTCAAGACCCTAAGTTTACAGTTTACATCAGAAAATGAACAATCAGAGACTTGAATTCCTAAAACACAGTTAGATTGCACAAAATACCTAAATTAGTTCTTTTTATTTGTTCTTCGGATGTGAGCAGTGCTGTCCTTGAGAAGAAACTAATGAGTGCATTCACAGGCTCATACAGTCCATGTGACATGGATAGGAAGGGAGGATGGAGTTCTAGGACTTTTACACAGTGATAGTGAAGTTAAAAATTCTAAAACATAGTTTCAAGTGAGGAAAATGTGCATATATATTTCTTGTACACACTACTCCCACAGTGTGCTGATGATCATGCAACTGAAAGTTGAAGATGGCAGATGGGGTGTTAGTCAAGCAGGTTGTTTTGTCCTAAAAGGAGTTGAAGTTGTTCAAGCTGCATTCTTCCAGACAAGAATTTCGTCAGGTTCTTGACGTGTGCCTTGTAGAAATTGGGCAGGCTTTGGGAAGACAGATGGTGAGTTATGTGCAGCAACTTCTGACTTATGATTATAGCCACAGTATTTTCATGGCTGGTTCAATTAAGTTTCTGGTCAATGGTAACCTTATGGATGTTGATAAAAGGGGATACCAAAGATGATAATGCCATTGAATGGACTTACCAGGTACAGACATAGAGGAGCCACATCCTTTAGCTGAGGATGATGGGAGGATACGCCAGAATGGAAAGATCTGCATGTTGGAGTTTCAGTATAAGATGGAGAGATGCATGAGGAAGGATCATAAAATACTCTGAATAGGCTTCAACAAGCACAATACCCTTTATAACCAATCAACACACCCAGATAATCCCTTCATTTCCACCTGAAATCAAATACCAATGAATGCAGCCAAGTCTGTCCATCTTTGTTATCGTAATCACTGAGATGAGGGGCAAGGATAGAGCAGACAAGAAGGAACTTTTCTACTTGCTGGATCAATGCAAGGGGCATAAGTTTTAAGGTAAGGCGCAGGAGATTTAGAGCAGCTGTAAGGAAACGATTTTTCACTCAGAGCATTCTGGGAATCTAGAACTCACTGCCTGAACAGGTGATAGAAGTAGAAACTCTCATAATGTTTAAGAAATATTTAAACATAAACTAGCAATGCCATGGCGAAAGTGAGGACTGCAGATGTTGGAAATCAGAGTCGAGTGTGTAGTGCTGGAAAAACACAGTAGATCAGACAGTATCCAAGGAGCAGGAGAATCAACGTTTTGGGCATAAGCCCTTCATCAGTACTAACAATGCCATGGCATACAAGGCTATGGGCCAAGTGCTGAAACATAGGATTAGTATGGTTGAGTACTCATTTTTTTACTGATGCAGAATCAGTGGGACAATGGGTGCTGGAGACCTCTGATTCTATGAGTCGATATTGATACAGTGTACTTGCTGGAGTATCATTGATCAGGCAAATGATTACTTTGCATACCACATGAATAATGTAAACAAGGCAATTTAATCAAAAAAAAATACAATCTAACATTGGAGCATACCAGCTTTGTGCAACCACCACTGGTCACAGTGATGTGGCATGATCCTATCTTTTCATGTTCTTTCTATGAAAAAATGAGACACAACTCTAAACACAAAGGCAGAACATTTTTCAACTGGATAGACATGTAATCTCTGTGTCATGCATTATTCCTCTGACTGACAATGAGATTTCCTAGGTTACATCAGCACTCCCACTTTTTTGCCACTTGTACCACAATGGAAGTATGAGCCTGCAAGTTCTGTCCATGGGCATCCAGGCCTCATGACGTATCTGCTACTGAGCCTTGAACTGGATTCCACTGCTTGCCAGCTCTATCACCTCACTGAAAAACACTGGTTGTTATTCAATTAAAACTATGATCTGTCACCACCATTCAACTGGTATGTAATAAATAATTAAGCCTTTCCATACATTGTGCCTTAATGGACCCCGCAACTGCTAACTTTCACTACAGTCTTTATCCAGTTTCTTTGGTCAGATGGGAAAATCTCCTGATGTCATTGATGGGGAAGTAAACCTTCTGCTTCCCCAGACACCTCGAGAGAACCTGCAGGAAGGCAATATGAATGACAAGACTATGCATTTTCTCCTTGAATAGGAAGATCAGAGTGATGCCCTGGGGGGGGTCGCTGGTAAAGAGAAAGGCTGTGAGTTCCTTCTGATGTCGTTGGCCTCAGGAATGTGAGCTTAGTGATTTCCTGGAGTTCATATCAGTCTCTGCCACAACAATGCTTCTGACTTGTAGGCACTGCAGGCATGTCCAGGTGCTGCTTAACAATGGTACCTGGATCTCCAAAGCTGTCTAGGAGAAAGTGAGGACTGCAGATGCTGGAGTACCAGAGTTGAAAAATGTGGTGCTAGAAAAACACAGCAGGCCACGCAGCATCCGAGGAGCAGGAGAATCGATGTTTCAGGCAAAAGCTGAAGAAGGGCTTATGCCCGAAACGTCGATTCTCCTGCTCTCCAAAGCTGTCACCTAACAACATGTTCAGCAACTTCTTGCTGGCCACTGTTGCATCATTGATCGGTTCACACATCTCCACATGTATTTTATTGCTACCGTTTGAAATTCTGAAATGGGCCCGAAAGTGGCTGGGGCCAAGCCAGGCCAACCAAGTCACAGTGGTTTTTCTCTCCAGATGCAGCGTGACCTGCTGAATATTTCCAACATTTTCTGTCAGAGGAATGCTGCTTGATACATCTTCCAATGTTAGATTGCATTATTTGTTTGATTAAATTGCCTTGTTTACATTGTTTATGTGGTATGCAAAGTAATCATTTGCATGATCAATGATACTCCAGCAACTCTTGTCATATCTCAAGCAACTGCACTTTTGCTCTTGTAAGACCAAGCTCTTGTTTCCTGGCACTCTGCAAATGTGCATCAAACTCAAACAGAGTGCACACAGAGTGTTCTGAATTCCCAAAAGTTCATGTAGAATTAATCATATATGCAATATTTCAATGTGGAAACTTTATCTATACTGTCCTTTGCAAATGGAACTTATGCCAAAAAAGGCAATCAAAATACATTTGGACAGTTTGAATTGAATTATTTGTGTGCATAATTCCGCAGTAAAACTTCTCATATAACAGCATTAATTGATAATTTACAGTAGAATGGCTGGTGTGGAAAATAAAGTGCCATTTTAGTACATTAAGGGGTGTTCTTTAGGAGTTGTGATGAAGCATCAATAATTTGAAAAAGCACAGAGAGTGTTTTTTGCTTGAACGTATGACATATCTCACCAGAACTTCATTCTGATGCTGAGCATGGGAACATAATTGTTCCTCTCTAGTACTTTCTCAGGATGATGAACACAATATTCATTATTCAAGATGATAATTACAAAGTATGTGGAAGGAGAGGTGTAGGCTTTAGGATTTACGGAACAAAAATAGGCCATTTTGTCCCTCTGCACTTTTCTTTCCTCCACGTGAACCATTTAGTTGAGTACCACACTTCTGCTCCTACTTTGCAATCCCACTAATATACCTCTTTTTCAAGAAATAGTGTACTACATTTTAAATTATTTATGGAATGCTTCATTAGTTTACACTTTAAGAATAAAATTGTCTTCAAAATACTTATTATGATCACTTTAATGCATGTTTTGTAGTTATATTGTTTGATATTAACAGTAATGTTGAAGGATGCTTGATTTGATTTTAACTGAACAATCCAGACTTATCACAGGCATGCAAATAATAAGAAGATATCAGAACCACTTGTCTATGTATAGTGCAGAAAAATGTTAATACCTTTTCATTGCGATTGGTGATGTTATGCTACATTTCATTATAAAAGATACTTCATTTTAATAATGTCATGTCATTGAGGTATGAATACTCAATGAACACTATTGTAAGTTTGCTATGTAAATTCTTTATTTGATTTAGAATGACTACAAAACAAATGTTAAATTAGTTTATAGTTTAATCTATATGGAGACATTCTGGCCATGTGTGAATATTGCACAAGTTTAAATCAACTCTTCTTCAGTTAGGTTTTTATTAATGGTAACAAAGCAAGGATTTTGTGAACCTTATCTGATCACTATCTTAGCAAACCTTGTTGTAAGTGCATGTGTCAGATGAAAACAGGATTAAACTTTATCATGAAGGCCCCTGTGGTAAAATAGCCTGCCAACATTCACTGTTCAGGCTCTCACATGAATAAATGGCAGTATTTACAAAAGGATGATGACTACCTGTGGAACTGCATCCCAGCAGGGTATCAGTACTTTCAGGAGAGGAGGAGAAGGGAGAGAATTAGCAAGAGATAAAAAGAACTTTGTTGAACTTTGTTCTTTTTAAGGGAAAAAAGGTGTTCATATCTATTTGAATAAAATGGCATTGAACTTAAAGCATTTCTTTGATTATCTGCAGAACAACCACAAAACAGAATTGAAAAAGTATGACACCTGGTGGGATCTGAACTGTGATGCACAATTGCTGAGAAATGAAATGAGATCGCTTGTGAATTCAGTTGTTGCAGCTGTGTCTTTAAAGGTAACTGTTCCAAACTTTTCTGATTAATGTTTACAATAATTGCATAAATGCTAGAATTAAAAGCAAAAATACACAATTCTGATTAGGAATGTTTTGGAAAATGCAGTATGTGCAGAGACTATGCAAATCATATTACACTGCCTCTGAAATATCTTAGGTCACAATCCTGACTGTTATCCTGATGGCATTCTCCAAAAGTAGAATCTCTACCAGACTTTGGGGATCAGTGGGAGGATACTTCATTGTATAGGGTAGGGAGCAATTTGGATTATTCCTGCCCATAACCTAGAAATGCAAACCAATACATGCCTAGGGGTAGTTGACTGCCAGAATTGCTCATGTTTTCCCCTTATCAGTGGTATATTTTCCTACTAGGCATGGTGACCACTAAGATGTTTGAAGAAAAAAAAATTGAAATTCATTTTGGTGAAGAGCATGTGGCATCCGGATCTTGCTCGCTCCAGCAGCACATATACTAAAATTGGAACGATACAGAGAAGATTAGCATGGCCCCTGCGCAAGGATGACACGCAAATTTGTGAAACGTTTCATATTTTTAAAGCCCGGCTAGCTCAGTCAGTAGAGCATGAGACTCTTAATCTAAGGGTTGTGGGTTCGAGCCCCACGTTGGGCGCTGTGTTCCACTTTGAAGTTCTAAATTGGAGAAAGGCCAATTTTGACAGTATTAGGCAAGAAGTTTCGAAAGCTGATTGGAGGCAGATGTTTGCAGGTAAAGGGACGGCTGGAAAATGGGAAGCCTTCAGAAATCCAGAGAAAGTATATTCCTGTCAGGGTGAAAGGGAAGGTTGGTAGGTATAGGGAATGCTGGATGACTAAAGAAATTGAGGATTTGATTAAGAAAAAGAAGGAAGCATATGTCAGGTATAGACAGGATAGATTGAGTGAATCCTTAGAAGAGTATAAAGAAAGTAGGAATATACTTAAGAGGGAAATCAGGAGGGCAAAATGGGGACATGAGATAGCATTGACAAATAGAATTAAGGAGAATCCAAAGAATTTTTACAAATATATTAAGGACAAAAGGGTAACTAGGGAGAGAATAGGGCCCCTCAAAGATCAGCAAGGTGGCCTTTGTGTGGAGCCACAGAAAATGGGGGAGATACTAAATGAATACTTTGCATCAGTATTTACTGTGGAAAAGGATATGGAAGATGTAGACTGTAGGGAAATAGATGGTGACATTTTGCAAAATGTCCAGATTACAGAGGAGGAAGCGCTGGGTGCCTTGAAATGGTTAAGAGTGGATAAGTCCCCAGGACCTGATCAGGGCCTCTTGCTGAGATATTTGTATCATCGATAGTCACAGGTGAGGTGCCGGAAGAAGGGCGGTAAAGACAAGCCAGGGAACTATAGACCGGTGAGCTTGACATCGCTGGTGGGCAAGTTGTTGGAGGGAATCCTGAGGGACAGGATGTACATGTATTTGGAAAGGCAAGGACTGATTCGGGATAGTCAACATGGTTTTGTGTGTGGGAAATCATGTCTCACAAACTTGATTGAATTTTTTGAAGAAGTAACAAAGAAGATTGATGAGGGCAGAGCAGTAAATGTGATCTATATGGACTTCAGTAAGGCGTTCGACAAGATTCCCCATGGGAGACTGATTAGCAAGGTTAGATCTCATCGAACATAGAACTAGCCATTTGGATACAGAACTGGCTCAAAGGTAGAAGACAGAGGGTGGTGGTGGAGGGTTGTTTTTCATACTGGAGGGCTGTGACTAGTGGAGTGCCACAAAGATCGGTGCTGGGCCCTCTACTTTTTGTCATTTAAATAAATGATTTGAATGTGAGCATCAGAGGTATAGTTAGTAAGTTTGCAGATGACACCAATATTGGAGGTGTAGTGGACAGCGAAGAGGGTTACCTCAGATTACAGCAGGATCTGGACCAGATGGGCCAATGGGCTGAGTAGTGGCAGATGGAGTTTAATTCAGATAAATGCGAGGTGCTGCATTTTGGGAAAGCAAATCTTAGCAGGACTTATACACTTAATGGTAAGGTCCTCGGGAGTGTTGCTGAACAAAGAGACCTTGGAGTGCAGGATCATAGCTCCTTGAAAGTGGCGTCGCAGGTAGATAGGATAATGAAGAAGGCGTTTAGTATGCTCTCCTTTATTGGTCAGAGTATTGAGTACAGGAGTTGGGAGGTCATGTTGCGGCTGTACAGGGCATTGGTTATTGCATGCAATTCTGGTCTCCTTCCTATCGGAAAGATGTTGTGAAACTTGAAAGGGTTCAGAAAAGATTTACAAGGATGTTGCCAGGGTTGGAGGATCTGAGTTACAGGGAGAGGCTGAACAGGCTGGGGCTGTTTTCCCTGGAGTGTCGGAGGTTGAGGGGTGACCTTATAGAGGTTTACAAAATTATGAGGGGCATAGATAGGATAAGTAGACAAAGTCTTTTCCCTGGGGTCAGAGAGTCCAGAACTAGAGGGCATAGGTTTAGGGTGAGAGGGGAAATATATAAAAGAGACCTATGGGGCAACCTTTTCACGCAGAGGGTGGTACATGTATGGAATGAGCTGCCAGAGGATGTGGTGGAGGCTGATACAATTGCAACATTTAAGAGGCATTTGGATGGGTACATGAATAGGAGGGGTTTGGATGTATATGGGCTGGGTGCTGGCAGGTGGGACTAGATTGGGTTGGGATATCTGGTCGGCATGGACGGGTTGGATCGAAGGGTCTGTTTCCATGCTGTACATCTCTATGACTTTATGTTCATTATGAGCCAATGTTTCTCAATCAGTGTATTAGCTGCCACACAGACATCAGGTCCTCCAAGAGTCTGAGGATGGAGCTTCTGAATTAAGAAGTCTCAGCCTCTACTCTGTCCCTTATACAAAGTCATTAGGCACCTAATGGACATTGCAGAGACCTGATACATCCAAATGTAATTGTCAAAAATGTGAATTCAAACAACTGAGCACCAAGTTGTTTGTTTTGTCCCATGTAGTTTTCAGTTTTTATTGGATGTATGCAGGACACTTCACATTTCTCCATTTTTACATCACTTGTGGGTAGTTTTATTGCTCAAATTTATTTCTCTGAATATTTATTTCTGTGTTAATGCATTGATTATACATAAGTGTAATTGCAGTTGTGTCATCATATCATTTAAACTTTAGAAAACCTTATTTGTAATTTCTTTCTACCTCCAATATCAGCTGCTAAGACTCTTCAGGCAGAAAGGCGATTCAGACATAAGCCACTGCTTATCATTGTTACAAGGGTTTAAGTGACGTTCTATAATAATTTGCCTTTGCAACAATGAAGTAAGAAATTGCAGTGATGATTTTGCAATTAGTTGATTGATATCAAAACCCAATCATCTTCAAAACTTGTGTCAACGATGATAAATGATTTGTGGTATTCTATTGCTTGATTTAACTTATTTCCTGGTTATTTAGTCAATTCCTTCCAAGCAACCTACTTAACTTATATAGTGTATATATATAATATATGCACACACACATATCTAATATATATATATATATATATATATATATATAAATAACATGCAAGTGACATTTAATGCAAAACTCTCATTTCGTGCAGCTGGTGGTACAATTTGCTTTGGAATTGAACTGGAATAAACCAGTCATCTAAATCACTGCCCATCACCTAGAAATATATTTGAATTAATTTCACGGATGGTTGCTGAATACTGGCACCAAATGTTCCATTCCCCAGCCCCTACGAAAAGGAGTAGAAAAAAATGAAAGCTTCTTTCTCACCTTGCCACTGCTGCAGTTTTTCTGAGTTTTTCTCCTTTGTGTGCTTGACATGCAACTCTGCCTCATTTAGTCTCTTTTTCCATGTCACTGAACTTCCATATTGGTTCTACTACATTTTATTTTTTATTTGTCTCTCTTTACTGGGCATCTCATTTACCTAAGTTGTCACATTAGATTGCTAGGTCCCTATTTCAGACATCTATCCTATTGAGCTCATCAGCTCAATACCTCCAAAATATAATCAAGGGGCCAGGGAAGAGTTTTAAAAAGAGGCTGCTTAAACACTCAGAAGAAACTCCAGTCAGGAATTTCTAATTTTTCTTCCATCTAACGTGGAATGAATTTCTTACAAGTTAGACTCCCATAGCACTGTTAACGTATAAAAATAAAATGTGCCACTTTCTCTTCGTGTTATCTCTGTTCTCATCAGTAGTGCTTGTTTGTAATTTCACCTGTTACTTAATTTGCTATTAAAGTCCTCAATTCTGGTTTAATGTGCTGCAGCCTACATCATTGTCTGAAAGTTTACTGGGCACCAACGTAGTGTATCAAGGTAAAAGAGTCTGAAATGATTAATAGTGAGGAGTGGTGTCATCAGGGTCTTCCTCACAGTCTCTGTAACAATGTTTATTACATCAGCGTAACTCGTATGAAGCTACTATGTTTAAGACTGGATTGTCTTCTCATTCAACTACCAAAGCTCATTCATTATGATGAGCATTGGTGATAATTCATTTTACATTACAAGACATGTTACTCCCAGTGTTGGCTGAATACTTTTGTCCCAGTGTGGGAAGTATGAAGCGACAAGGTCATTCTTGATCTCACATACAGTGTCAAGACAAATTTGAAAAGGAGCAGTTAACAATAAGCATTCATGAAAATAAGTGAATGTTAGATTAAAAGAGTGTAATGAAGGACAGAAAAAAAATGATAGATTTTTTTGAAAAATACAAGATCAATAGTTGAACTCTTGCAGAGAATAGGGTCCCATATGCAAGGGCTGACTGCAAGATTTGAAAATACAACGGAATCTGTGCACAAGAGAAAAACACAGATCAGATTAGATCTCAGAAAAGTAAGAGTAATTTGAATGGGCAACACCATACAGACAATTACATAAGTTTGATGATTTTAGGGCAATTCATTAATTTTTATAATTTTGCTGTGGATGCCTGGAAGTTGAGTGTTCAACATATAGTTATTGTGGACTTCTTAGAGATTTACCAAGGAATAGCATTGATGAAAGTTTGACAACAGGTTCCTACTGTCTGAACTATAATTTCATGTTGCAAATGAAATTCACAAATGATTCTGAGTTGGTTGGACTCTTGCCTCTGTAATAGAAGATGGCGGGTTCAAGTTTCCACCTCGGAGTTGAGCACAAAATCAAGGCTGACTCTACTCTGCAGTGCTGAGAGATTGCTGCACTATCAAAGGTATCATCTTTCAAATGAGATCTTAAACTGAAGTCCCATCTTCCCTCTCAGGTGGATTTAGAAGATGTCATAGAGTTATGTGAACAGGAGCATGGCACTTCTCCCTGTCAACCTGGCCTATCTCTCAATCAACAACATGAATGCTGATTGTCTTTTGTTGCATATCACATTGCCATTGTGTAAGCTTGTTATGCACAACTGGATGCTGCATTTCATAAATTACCACTATAATTACACTTCAGAAGTACTTCATTGATTGCAAAGTAGCTCGGGAAGTCCAGTGTTCATGCAAGACACAATATGAATGCAAATCTTTCTTTCTAAAACAAAAATTGAAACCAGTTTTGAAAATTAAATGAGCTCAGTGATGAAATTGCAGTCATTAAAATTTCACTTTACTGTGCAATCTTGGTAATCTATCTTCGAATTAATGTAGGCAAATTATTTACTTTGAGTCATTGACAATATATGATGTGTTTCCTTTTTCTTGCACAGAAAGATTCATTGTGCTTCCCTACATAGTTAAAGTGTGGCGTGTTATATGCAAGAGCTTTCATCATGCGTGGAATTTTCATACAAATAAACAAAAATCCTGCATTCTCCATCAAGAAGATTGTAGGGTTGGAGAAACTCGCACAAAATTCCACAACTGGAGTCTCATAAAAATGTGAGATTTAGCGTACATGACATGGAAATTGTGAAGTATCACATTGGCCACGAACATGTTGAATGCTGCAGAGATTTTCTTTTGCCTCAAAACATGGGTGCAGTAGCCATAAGTGAATATATTCTGATGGAACTGAAGGATAATAATCAGGCACCCTGAATCACATTAGTCATACAAGTATGACTAATAACAGATTTTAGTGCAGATTGTCAGCAGTGCGTGATAACGTCCAAGCTCACCTGGAAGATAGTAATTGAGATATTTTGCCTGATATAACCACAAGTATAAACACAATTGTCCCTGAAGTGGCAGGGACCATGAAAGCCATTCAACTGCTCTGAATTTTATGACATAGCATTAACAAACATGTCAAAAATTTATGCAGTTAAATTGTCTTTTTAGCTAATTTTAAAAAAAGACAGCTATTACAAAACCAATGTGAATGATTGATTGCTCTTTTTGTTGCTTCTAGCCAAATTTCATTCTCCTAACTTGCCTGTGTGAAATCCAAGTATCCCTATGGTTTCAGTATTATTTTGTTAAAATAGTCAAAAAATGCTTAATTCCCTTGGTATTGTAATCCTTATGCATCCTTTTTTATTTATAACCCCTTGTTAACTTCTTGTTTTTCACCTGATTTTATTTCTAATCTTCTATACTTGGCATCTCATCCTGTAATCCCATTGTAAAATTGAATTGGCCACCACATTTATGGAAAATCTATGTAACTTCACCTGAATTCCTATCTTTCAACTCTAGCAGTTCAACCTCCTATGTCATGTGCGGCAATTCTTCATATTCTTTTAATCAGTGTTGCAGTAAGTGGTTGTAAGCTGAGATGTACTTTGCCAGGGAATTTAGTATTCCCTAGTTTGCCCTTTTTGTTTAGCTGATAGGTCATTCATAATAAAGTTTCTGGAAATCATAGATCAGAAAGGGATTTACACTATATTTAAGCTGTTCTGATGCCTGAATTTCCTTCAAGAATTCTTTGGTTATCCATACATCTAATTTTTCTACAATGTTTCCACACAGTATTAATAGCACAACTGAAGATTGCTACTTAAAAGTAAATGGAATGCTACCAGGAATCTGGCTTCCTGAACCATAACTTGCATTTGAAGAAAAGAAAGAATTTGGCAGCTACTCTTTTTAAGTCAAGTGGATCTTGCTTTTAGATGATCAAAAGAAATTTTTTGTCCTGGCATACTTAAGTCTGTCCATGAGAAATGGAAGTCAGGGGTTCTTGAAATTCCAGCCTTAGACTGTAACTAGTTACAGGGCAATTAGCCAACTATCAGTAACTGGCTTAAACACCTTTAGGTGATTTTTTTCATTTGATACTTCAATTTAGCTAAGAGGAACTGAACCATTCTTTGAGATTTCTAAATTAGTGTTTCATTTGCTTTCTTTAGGTCTTGAAAATAAGCTTTGTTTTTGCAGGCTTTTAGGTGGGATACTTACCTTAATCCTCTTATGTTTGTGTGCCTGGAAGTCACACTGTTTGTATGGCTTAGGATTTAATGATTCTGACATTGCTGGAATTTTAAGGTCAAACTAACTTCTTTTTGTTGAATCTATATACATTGTATATTTTTACATATTGTATTGGCAGACTTAGGCTTTTCAGTTTAAGTCTAAAATAATAAATTATAAATAATACATACAATGCTGTGACTCGTTTATTCTTCCAATATTTATTTTGGTAAACTAAATTGTTCAGATTAAAATAGTGAGAATTATAGGAACAAAAGCCATTCATCCAATTTCATTTTCCTCCCTCTTTCACATCAACCCAACATAAAACATTGATGAGATTGGGAAGATGGTTCATGTGGATAAGTAGATGTATGTGTACGATCATTGGAAGATGGAACCTTTGTTCTACTTTGCATTCAAGGATGTCTCATCAAAGAGATAATAGGAAGAAGTGGGAGGGGCTGTGCCCCACTTCAGCAACTGGGGATCTCCAGATTCTAGACAAGGAAGGGCATTGATGGCTTTCCATTTTATATGGAAGATAATGTTTCCTAAAACCTGCCAGTAGAAACCAATGCAGAGGAGAGCCTGCCCCATGAATATAGCAGGGAACAGTGTAATGCAGAAAGAGATTCCATTCTGGATCAGTGGTGCTGGAAGAGCACAGCAATTCAGGCAGCATCCGAGGACAGGCAAAATCGACGTTTCGGGCAAAAGCCCTTCATCAGGAATAAAGGCAGAGAGCCTGAAGCGTGGAGAGATAAGCTAGAGAAGGGTGGGGGTGGGGAGAGATACCGAGTTTGTTTCAGGACATGGTTGAAGAGCTTCAGGGCTGAGGAAATGACCTGGGAGTTGCAGTGAGAGAGAGACTCCCTGAGATTCTTGTAGAGAGAGGAGGAAAACTTCTTCAAGGCAGGCATCCTTGCAAGAGGATTCGCAGTAGGGTTAAAATCAACGAGGTAAAAACAATGACTGCAGATGCTGGAAACCTACTGCACTCCAGCATAGTAAGTTTTTCAGCACAAGCACATGGAGAGGTCCAAGTGCCGGTTCACAAGTGGATTCTACATCTATTGTGGGTGACCTGGCACATTAGATCCTCTGTGTCATAAGAGAGGAATGTAGAATACAGTCAGGTTTATTGTCACATATGCTCAAGCACAAGGATACATGAGTACAGTGAAAAGTGTAAAAAGCTGCAATTTCTGATACCATCTTAGGTACAAAGATACCTAGGTATAAAATCTTAGGTATAAATTAGAAAAATAAACAAATAAAAATAAAACTTCAGCATTACAGTCTTTCTAAAGCATGGAGTCCACAGTGGATTTCACCTCGAGGAGACCGGGAGTCCGTGCCGGCTTCCTCGAGCCCAGGAGGCCGCGCTGTACTTCCTCAAGACTGGGAATTTGTCAAGGATGGAGAATATTGTCTATAGCAAGTGCTAAAGGTATCTTTCTAATCGTGATAATGATGGTTATAGTTCTGTTAGTTCACTGAGTAGAATTTGTTGATTTGAGACGGTGTGTAAAGATTGGCTTGGATAACAAAGGCTCTGGCATTATAATTAAGTGTGAGGGCATGTATCAAAACGTGCTTCACAGTATGAAAGGTTACATCTCATTCTCATTTCTCTTTAATGTCTCACAAGGCTCCAGCACTGCTCACTCAAACTCACCTTCCTATTGCTCACTACACCCTTACCCCAGGCCAACTCGTCCCTTGGGCATGAGGAGACTCATTTGTGATCTGCTGATATTCGACCAGCACAAATACAAGCACATCAGAGGACGTGGTACACATTTAAAATCAGGGGTGTGTAGTGAACAGCACCACAACAGAGTATGCAAGAGAGACATCTTTTCACAGTTCCCTTTCAAGGATGTGGAAATTCACCATGATGCTCAAGTGGGTAAGGAGGGAGAGTTTCAGGAATCAGCTTCTGGGAGCACAGTAATTAAGCCACCAGTAGTAAGTATGTGGATGTCAGAGAGGGTTAGTATGATCGCTTCTTGGCCTTTTGGCTCGGAATGTGTGTAGTTCCTGAGGACCAGAGGAAGAGATTCTGCTCGAGTGCTGCAGGTTCGACGCAGCGGACGTGTGCTGGCGAGGGAGAAACCACGAGGATCGTGTTGCGAGTCGTCGGATGCTGGAGACCATCGCTGGATTGTGATTGGACATTGGAGGATCGTTTGGTTGTGCTGACCTGCTCTTGGTGGATCTTTATGCTGGCTTCGGCCTAACGCCAATTCAGGTACCAGCCAACCTCAGAGCTATGGCCTCAGCAGCCGCTCGCGGCCCAGGCCAGGGCATTCGCAACATAGTCAGGGTGACTGTGAAGAAGGTGGAGGAGCACATACCAGTCGATCGGATGGTGCGCATGAAGATTTTGCTGGAGAGTTGCGGGTTCAAAACAGTGGACGTGTACTGCCTGCAGGATTTCCCTGCGGCAGGCTATTTTGACGTGACCTTCAGGAGTGTGAAGAATTGTGAGCTGCTCATGAAGATCTTCAAGGAGAAGGAAGGGGAACCTCTGTTCTCCATCTTGTCGGTGGTCCCGTTGCATGTGCTTCCTGCGCACAGGAGTCGGGTTGTAACAATCCACATGTAAAACCCCCCACGTCCCAGCAGCAGATGTCCTGACCTTTCTGAGAAGATACGTCCAGGTCGAGGGAGAGAGTACCGATGTGGTCGATCCGTTCGGGATCTGGACCAGCGAACGACAGGTCAGGGTAACCCTGAGGGTTGATGCCGGTGGGAACATCCTCCACACACCCTCCAGCTTTGCCATCAGAGGAAGCAGAGGTTACCTGACCTACGCAGGGCAGCTGAAAGTGTGCCGAACCTGCGGGAGGTCAGGCCACATGGTGGCGGATTGTAAGGTGACCGTCTGTTAAAACTGCAAGCAGGAAGGCCACCCGACCAAGGAATGTAAGGAGTCCAAGAACTGTAATCTGTGCGGAGAGGCGGGCCACATGTACAAGGCCTGCCCAAGACGAGGGGCCGCCACCTATGCACAGATGGCCGGAGGTGGCAAAACGAGACGTGGACCGCCTAAGACCAGCAAGGTACCACAAAACAGCACGGGAACGGTGTCTGGAGGCACCCAGAAGGAAGGGCAAGCTGTAGCGGAGCAGACGGCAGACAGTGGGGAGGTGCAGCAGCCGATCCAAGCTCCTTCAAGACAGATGGAGGAAATGGAAGAGGAGGGGACAAAGGAGGCAGAGGATTGGATTACTGTCAAAAGCAGGAAGAGGAAACCTCACAAGGCCCCCAAAACCACTCAGCAAAAGGGGGAAGCGACACCTACACGACGAGGATACAGGCAGCTCCTCTGACGGTGAGGACGGGCGCAAGGAGGGTCGTCACCAGAGGAAGAGACAGAGCGCCGTGGGGAAAAAGGAGGGCAGCACCGCCCAAACAGGAAAAGACTATCCCTCTGAGGCGATGGATAAAGGCCTCCCCCCACCTGGTGAGAACCAAGAGGTACCCACCGGCCCACAGCTCCAGGTAACTGGGAGCAGCAGTCCTGTGACAGCCCCACTGTCAGATGGAGAACCGGACTGTGCGGACCCTGGGCCTGACCCAAAGACACCAGAGCAGGGAAATCGCCCCAACGTGGAGCCAGACAGCTACCTCAGCCCTGGGAGGGTCCAGCAGTTTGCCATCACCACGGGGATGCACACAGAGAGGCAAGAGCAGCAGCAAATGGACACTTGTAACCTCGTAAGCTGTTAAAATGGGGATAAGAATTGCCAGCATCAATGTGTGTAGCATCAAATCGGCTACGCGATGTGTATCTACGATGGCCTTCCTGGCCAATGTTAAAGCCAACGTCCTGTTTCTGCAGCAGTGTGGGATACCTTAGCAGCTACAGGAGATGGTCGAGCTTGTGGGCCCATGGGCCAACAGTTTGGTCGGGGGATAACGATAGCCTCGCCTCCGGCCTGGGTATCCTGTTGCGAGGAGGCAACGTCACTATCTCCGAGGTTAAGGAGGTGGTGGGCGGGCGCCTCCTCGTCACCGATGTCATGTACATGAATGCTCCCCCTGAGACTAATTAATGTGTACGCCCCAGTGGGTAAGAGTGAACGGTTGGCCGTCCTGCAGCAGCTTCCACTGTTGCTGGCTATGTCCAGGCCGATCATTCCAGCCGGAGACTTCAACTGTATCATTGATGCAGATGGACGATCTGGTGGGGTGGACAGTAAACTGGACGCCATGTCCAGAGCCCTGATGGACATGGTAAAAGATGCCAAGCTGCATGACGTCGCTCAGCGTAGATACACCTGGTCACGGGCAAACGGGTCTATCCGCTCAAGGATAGATTACCTGTATGACCCGAATGCTTTCGGTCAGATCCACCGACGTCAAGCCGGTGTTCTTCTCTGACCACTGCCTCCTGCTGGCTGACTGTCACCTACAGGATGAACAGCGGGCTGGTAAGGGAACGTGGAAGCTGAACACAAAGCTGTTGACCCCAGGAAACATTGAGGAGCTCAAGAGGGACTACACAGGTTGGAGAACCATGAAGCCCCTCTTTGAGTCCCCAGTGGACTGGTGGGAAACAGTAAAAGGGAACATCAAGAGGCTCTTGATCCTCAAAGGTGTTCAGGAGGTGCGAGAGAGGCAGGGAAAACTGTCCCAGCTCCAGGAAAGTATGCAGAATCTGCTCCTGCTGCAGACGATGGGGGTCGATGTCACGGAGGAACTCAAGGAGGTGAAGGGCCAGCAAATCTTGCTCTTTGCCTCGGAGGCCTCCAAGATAATCTTCCGATCCAGCATCTGCTCCGTGGAGCAGGACGAGACGTGCTCACGTTTCTTCTTCCAGAAGGTGCACAAAGAGAGCTCCGTGCTCAGCAGCCTGAAGGAAGAAGATGGCTCGATAACGACATCTCAGGCTGACGTCATGAGGATCAGCAAATCCTTCTATGCCAGTCTGACGCAAAGCCAGCCGACAGCGCGGCCTCCCAGTCGTTCCTGTCCTCTATCACAGAAGTCTTAGAGGACAGAACACAGGAGAGACTGGACCAGCCACTATCTCTGGACGAGCTGACCAAGGCCCTCGAGTCCTTCGAAAAGAATAGAACTCCTGGAAGCAACGGCTTACTGGTCAAGCTCTATTCCGCTCTGTGGGACTTGATTGGCCAGGACCTGCTGGAGGTGTATGTCAGTATGCTTCTGGCAGGTACCATGAGTGAATCCATGAGGAAAGGCATCATCACCCTCATCTACAAGCAGAAGGGGGAGAGGGAGGAACTCAAAAATTGGAGACCAATCTCACTGTTGAATGCGGATTACAAAATTCTGTCAAAGGTAATCGCCAACCAGGTCAGGTCTGCTCTGGGGTCGGTGAGTCACCCTGACCAAACCTGTGCTGTACTGGGCAGGAAGATCGCTGAGAGTCTCGCACTCCTCAGGGATACGATCGCCTACATGCAGGACAGAGGGTTGGACACCTGCCTGATCAGCCTGCACCAGGAGAAAGCCTTTGACAGGATATCACACAGTATATGAGAGATGTTCTCTCCAAAATGGGCTTTGGGGAGGGAATCTGCAATTGGATCAGACTGCTCTACACCAACATTGTCTCGAACTCAGCACCGCCTTCCTAACCTGCAATCTTCTTCCTGACCTCTCCGCCCCACCCCACTCTGACCTATCACCCTCACCTTGACCTCTTTCCACCTATCGCATTTCCAACGTCCCTCCCCCAGGTCCCTCCTCCCTACCTTTTATCTTAGCCTGCTGGACACACTTTCCTCATTCCTGAAGAAGGGCTTATGCCCGAAACGTCGATTCTCCTGTTCCCTGGATGCTGCCTGACCTGCTGCGCTGTTCCAGCAACACATTTTCAGCTCTGATCTCCAGCATCTGCAGACCTCACTTTCTCCACCAACATTGTCAGTGCAGTCTCAATCAATGGGTGAGAATCAGATAGCTTCCCAGTCAGATCAGGAGTCAGGCAGGGCTGCCCTCTCTCTCCTGCCTTGTTTGTGTGCTGCATAGAGCCATTGCCGAGTCCATCAGGAAGGATGCGAGCCTGAGAGGGGTGACTATTCCTGGCAGCGGGGGCCTGCAGGTCAAGGCCTCCCTGTACATGGATGACGTCGCCGTTTTCGGCTCAGATCCGCTGTCCGTGCGCAGACTCATGTGCATATGTGACCAGTTCAAACGGGCCTCGGGGGCCGAGGCAAGAGCGAGTCCATGCTCTTCGGGATCTGGGCCGACTAATCCTCAATCCCCTTCACCGTCAGGACCGACCACCTGAAGGTGCTGGGTATTTGGTTCGGGGGGGGGCTGGGGCGTGCGCCAAGTCTTGGGAGGAGCGTATCAGCAAAGTGAGGCAGAAACTGGGCAGATGGAAGCTACGGTCGCTCTCCATCGCAGGAAAAAACCTGGTCATCAGGTGTGAGGCACTGTCATTGCTGTTATACGTGGTACAGGTTTGGCCTATTCCCAGAACCAGTGCCACTGCAGTCACCCGGGCCATCTTCCAATTTATATGGAGGTCAAAGATGGACCGGTTCCGAAGGGACTCGCTGTACAAAGATCTGGGCAACGGGGTAAAAAATACACCCAATGCCACCCTCACCCTGCATCAAGCTGTGCGTGGATCCCCGGTACGCAAACACCCAGTGTCACTACGTACTGAGGTTCTATCTGTCCCCGGTGTTGGGGAGGATGGACTTGGCCTCGCTGCCGCGGAACGCTCCGAGTAATTGGACCGTTCCGTATCACCTGTCCTTCGTGGAGAAGTTTATGAAGAAAAACACCTTTGACCACAAGTCCATCAGGACGTGGTCAGCACGTAGTGTCCTTCAGACCCTTCGGGAAAAGGAGAGGGCGGATCCTATCGAGCGGTTCCCTGAGCAGATTGTCAAAGCCATTTGGCAGAATGCCTCATCGCCAGAACTTTCCAACAAGCACCAAGACATGGCTTGGCTGGTGGTGAGAAAGGCTCTGCCTGTGAGATCCTTTATACACACCCGGATTCTCAGCCGCACCGCACGCTGCCCTTGAAATGGCTTGGGGGGGGGGGAAACGAGACTATCACACACCTCCTTCTGGAATGTGCCTTTGCAGACGAAGTCTGGAGAGGATTGCAGTGGTGTTTGTCGAGGTTCGTCCTGAGCAGCGCCGTGACGCGGGACTCCTGCTCTATGGTCTGTTCCCCGGGACGCACACCGAGACGAACATCAACTGTGCCTGGAGGATCATCAACTCGGTGAAGGACGCTCTCTGGCTGGTCCGAAACCTGCTGATCATCCAGCTGAAGGAGTTGACCCCGACTGAGTGTTGCAGACTGGCACATTCCAAGGTCCAGGACTATGTGGTGAGGGACGAGCTGAAGCTTGGGGCAACTGCTGCCAAGGCGCGGTGGGGAAAGACCACCGTATAACATCTGCCTGCCTAAGAAGAACAGGGGGCCCACGCAGTCATTTGGGCTCTGCTGACGCCTCAGCTAAATATATGGACATATGATTGATAAACGTACAGACTGTGTATACAAATGATAAATTCTGATCTCTGTATGTAAATGTTTACATATGTATGGCATGACCAACTGTACAGACCATCAAATTCTTTTATGAATAAAGTATATTTTTGAAATTTAAAAAAATGATCTCATTCATGCAGTTGAGGAGTCCATTGCAGTGAATTACATCTTGTCTTAGAGGCATGACCATATGGCTTCAACAAGACAGTGGCCAATCTCTTGGAGTGACACATGCTGCATCACTTGAAGTACATGCAAGAGCAATATATGTGTCTGCAAAAAGGTTAGAGCTCAATCAGTAGCCTGGATTGTCCATTCTGAGGATGAGCACAGACAGCCATGGAAAACATGGCGAGTTACATTTCTTTCACAGGATGTTTGCAGGGTGGGATAATGTTGCTGAAATAGATGACTGCCCAGTAGCTAGCCCCACTAAATCCACTCAAGAGCCAACTTAGGACTGTGAATTCATGAATGAGCAGAGTAAAGGAACTGAGATAATCTCATCTTCTGCCAGCTCCCAATCCTTCTGCCAGAGCTCTAATCTGTGCCAGAAATATAGAAGTTTAGACTGGATTGGGATACCTACGCAATGATGCTCCACAATGCCATACAATATAACAGTTGAGCAGCTTGTCTCCATCTTCTCTGAGATCAAATGTGAGGGCAGTTGGAAAGAGGGTTCTTGAGCACAGGGTGCCATTTTATCTTCATGTGTTCACAATGGTAATGCTTCATTTCACCCTGTAAATATCACAGTTAAGCACTTCATAAATATATACCCAAAATTGTGTTGTGTCTGCTTTTTTGCCATCAATAGTAAAATCTGCAGGATGAAGGTAGTTCTTATCTGTGGCATTGAAGACTGCATGCTAAAGTCCATCTCTCATTGTCATTATCAAGAGCAATGATGTACCCAAGCATTTCTAGCAGTGAAAGGCTGTTTCCTTGTTGAGACCCACAGGTAAGGTTTGCAGATTGAGATGCTCTTTGCAACATTTCGTGTCCATCAATGATTGTCTTTTCAGAGAGGATCAGTGATCATATTGAAGTATCATCTTCCAGTTTAGCAAGTGCACTTCAAGATATTGTAGCTATTGTTATTATGAGATATGATGCCTGGGTACCAACCACTAGTAATTTGTGGTTGGAGTAGAACGCTGCTACCAATCCTCCTTTATATGCTAATGTAAGGGCGCTCAGTGGTCTGTGCTTGAGGATTGACCATCATTTGGTATCAGTAGAAGAGCTCTTATTTTTCTTAATAAGATTTGTTTATTACATTAGAGTAACTATTTACACATTACATTAATTCCTGGAATGTTATTAGACTCTAGCTGATCCTCCACCCAGAGGCTGTGTGACAGCACCAAACTAGACAGAGCTTAGCATATCACAAACATTAATTCTTTCAGTACCACTATTTTGTATAACATCTTCCTGCAAGCTGTTTTTCCCTTAGTTTTAACCCAAAATACATTACTATATATAAGTGTACTACATTTCTCCCTACCAATACACTCCGAAATCTCTGATCTCACAAATTCAAACTCAAATTCAAATTCGGAGCAATCTTGACATCTCACAATCCTTCTGGAAAGTGTTTTTTTAACTTGAAAGATCTTTGGAGTAATGATTGTTGATCTTGATTCTAATCTTCATCTTAAGTGGCCTCTTAACAATGACCGTCATGATGTTCCTCGTTAGTTTCATCTCAATGAAGTATTAATGACCTGGTTTCAAGTCCCACCTGCTCCAGGGGTGTATAATGATATCTCCAAACCCCCTCAACATGAGATGTTAATGGCTGATTATTATGGAGTGAGACCTGTGGTTTCTCTGTACAAAATTCCCCACTATATGGACAATGTACAGTTATTGTTAGTCCATCAACTCTTGCACACCATACCACTTCTAATGACATCCCTTCTCCACAGCCATCATCATTGTTCCAAGTCTGGCAACCACTATATATGGTGACATCTATCATAGTGAGTAGCCATCGATGGGACTGTTCATAGAGTCATAGAGATACACAGCATGGAAACAGATCCAACTTTTCCACGTAAACCAGACAACCCAATTTGACCTAGTCTCATTTGCCAGCATTTGGCCCATATCTCTCTGAACCCTTCCTATTCATATACCCATCCAGATGCTTTTCAAATGTTGTAATTGTATCTAACTCCACCACTTCCTCTAGCAGCATGTTCCATATATGCACCACCCTCTGCGTGAAAAAGTTACTCATTAGGTTCTTTTTTTAAATATTTCCCTTCTCACCTTAATCCTATGTCCTCTAGTTTTGGACTTCTTCAAAACATTTTTATAGTCTTTTGGACTTGGTTATAAATTCAGCCTCTTTGATATGTTGTGAAATTAAGTCTTCAGTTTTCACCCCATGTTGGAATTGGGTGACCCAGTAATGTAGTAATGCTGTATAAATGTTGGTAATTTTTTTTCCAAAGGGATTTGATCATCTGTATCCCTTCCTCAGCTTTCCCATTTGATTGTGGATATCTTGGGAAGCTGTTCACTTGTTGAAATCCAGAAGTGGCTGTATACTGACTAAAAAAACCCATTGAATTGTGTCATTGTCAGATATGACTACATCAGGAATCCCATGGGTAGCAAACATTTCATAAAGGGCCCTGATAACTGCATTCATAGTGCTTGTACAAAATCTTTTTAACTTCCAGTGGGGAAAAAAATATTCAACCCCACCAGGATATGGACTGTCCGTCAAACATAAATAGGTAAGTTCCCATTCATTCGCATGGCCTGGTGTGGGAAGTATTGGGATCAGTGGTTATGCACGTTCAGGACTATAAATAGCACAAGTTTCCCAATCAGCAATGAGGTCCTCAAAACAAAGCAAAATACTGCGGGATGCTGGAAATCTGAAACAAATACAGAATATGTTAAAGAAACTCAGCAGGTCTAGAAACATCTGTCGAGCCAAACAGAATTAATATTTCGAGACAAGTACAGCTTCTTCAGAATGAATGAGGTCTTTTGGGAATTCCTGACCACTACATCGATGCCTGGTTCTGTACTTGGTACACTGAAGTATTTCTGGTGCAATTTGCCAAGAATATTATCTTTGAGTGAAGCTGTAACAAATTGTCTGTCATCCAGTACCAACAAGCCATCTGCAATGGTGAAATTATTCAGATAAGTCTTCATACTAACCGACTGGGCCTTTTGTCTGGCCAACCTTTGACTCAATACCAATAAATAACAACACATTCCAAGTCATTTTTTTTTGTTCTTTCAGATTTGATTGAGCTTGTTTTAGATTATTACACACTAGTGTTGTGACCTGAGAATATAATTCACTAGCGATCTCCTCCTCAGACGTTGTAAGGCCGTCAATGATCAGTCTGAAGAGGACGTCCACTTTCTTTTGCAGTCTCTCCTGCAAATATTTGGTCTCATGAGCAAACCTTATTGGGTGGAGATGAAACCCCTTTCAACACTGGTACTTGTTAGTTGAGAAAGTGAAGAAGGCTGAGGACAAACACACCTTTTTGCTCAAGAGTAAAGCTTGCAGATTCTGAATGGCATATCCATTCTCGATTATCTGACATTCTTAATTTTGTTTTATTGTAACTTATGGCATTCAAAGGAAGGTAAAGATGGATACAGGAGGAGTAGGACTGATGGCAAGGTCAGCCTTCCTGCTGTCCAAGCTTCAACCAGGGCTATGGTGGAGCAGATAATGGAGCTGCTGAAGTTGTGATTCTGCTGACTGGACCAGGATTGTGGTGGAGTAGCCTCCTGCAATTTTTAAAAAAATATTCACTCATGCAACTTGAGTATCGCTGGCTGGTCCAATCCTGAGTTGCTCAAGAAAGAGGTGGAGAGCTGTCTGCTTGAACCGCTGCAGTCCATGACCAATCCAGACATGGAAATGACACACAGTGAGATGGGGCAAAAGTTGAATCAAAGACATGCCATAGGGGTGTAGTAGATAATTAATACAGTTTGTTAAGATACGACGAGAGAACTCACTCATCTCATGATGTCCAAACATCCAAAAATTCAATTCAACTTGGGCTTAACTATAAAAACATAAAATTCAGCCGTAGGTAATTTTTATAGCTTGTGCAGAGATATTGGGATACTGTCTCAGATTCTTTCCACTATGGAAGAGTGCAGCTGCCATTAATTGTAGGAAACCTCTAATTTCCAAACAGATGATTATTATTTCAAAATGACAAATTTGCTGGTAAATGTGAAAAATGCGAACATCTATTTTTAACACTGCACCTTGCAGTAATATGGAAAATCCCTTCATGGTGAGGACTGTTACCTGACATAATGTTTATAAATATAGATCACTTTAAAACTTCTGCGTTATTCCAGACCAAAGTTCACTTATGGCAATAGTGATACGAATCTCCCTCTCTCCTTCCCCTCCACATTCATTCACATGCATTAATATATTCAGATGACATTCCTTTAACTACAGTTTTAACTAAATTGTGTTAGTGCATTATCCATTAACATCATTAATGGCAATCTCTGTGTGTTAATGATTAAGTAATGTTTGAAGTGCATTTTCAAACACTGTGTTAATGGTTCCCAACAGACATCAAGGGGTGAGTTTTATTTTTCTCTGTTCAGAGGAAATTGGGTGGCGGCATTTAAAATATAGTAGGCAACATACCTGCTGGCTTCTCACTCTGAACACACAGACTGCAACTTTAAATTGCAGGCAACAAAACACAGGCAAAGTCAGTAGGGTTTTCTTTAAATATAGCACCACTGGGACTTGACTGCCTTCTTACCATTGGCCTGAATAGGACCAAATGGAGCAGAAGATTATTGGAAATTTAGCCAGCAGCATGTTACTGAAATTCAGCTGATAAAATTGTATGGCCTCCTGCTACTGCTTCCAGATGGGCTCACCCTACACTAGGCTACTTTTCTGTCTGCGTTAAAATTCCCCAACCATCTTCCACTTCTACATTTGTGTTGACCTCCTAAACAGATCAAATTAGAATTTTATTTGAAATGTTTACATGTAAAGAGAAGATTTAAAACAAGTTAGTTTTGCAATGAAATTAAGCTAATAAATTATTGTCTACTCTGATACTGAACAAAAATAATAAGCCTTTACCTGAAACATGTATTCTAAGGCAACACTGAAGCTGCTAAAGGTTATTAATCTAAATGTAATGAGCAAATGCTTTTACTAAAACATCAGAAAACTGAACCAATTTGATGGAAATAGTTTAAAATCAATTCTCTGAAAAGAACAGCAGACTAAGGTCACAACCTTCTATAACTTTGGCTAAATGTTGACTGATTCATGGCTAGTAAGCAGAAAATTTATTCAGTTACATTTTATATTTTGAATTATCCACTACTCCCTTGGAAACATTTTAGCATGTCTCTACATTTTACAAAAATTCCACAGAAAAGAAAGATCCCATTAAAATACTTGATACCATTTCAAGCATAATAACAAATTACTTATTGCATCGAATATTTTATTTATGTTTCAAAGAAATAATTTATCAGAACACATTTGTAACCTTTGATCAAAGAGTAAGTGAGCTTTTTACTGCTACTGCATTAAATAGTTGCATCTATTGCTTTCATGAAGATGATTAATTTGAATCTTAAACTAAATTAAACTTTTGCTGTTTTTTTAAAAGTTGTGTACACAAAATGTTTTGAAATTGCCATGTGAAATATTTGAGCAAGGTAAATCCTTTTGCGTTCGTAGCAACCAGAAGAAAGTTTTTGCCTGTCCTATTCTGATTGTCCAGCTGCTTAGATCAAGAGATACGTCTATCGTTTTTGTTATGTGTGTCAAATATGGGAGGATTAAATGTCTCTCAGGTGACCTGCTGAAAAGAAGGGGTGTAGTATTTGTCTGGCAAATATGTCCTCCGTTTTATATCTGTGAGCAATCCTCATCATTTCCCTGACATGACAACCTTTGTGTATTCAACAGGGGGCAATGCTTGGAGCACAGGGGCAAGGTGTGGCTGATGAGGCCCAGATAAATATACAAAAAGGCCACTGTGTTGCTGAACAGGTTTTCAGTGTTGTTTTTTAATTTCACTTGGTGAAAATGTTTCGCCCTTTTCATCCTGCTGCTTTATCTTTACTTTTGATCTAAGTGAAGCAGCAGCCTTTCAAATTGAACAAACCTTGTTTCAAATAGCCTCTTCAGCTTCTGACAAGATGTACCTCATTTTCACTCAGAGCCCTCAGCAAGGTCACACCTTTTTAATTTATTTTCTGTAAGGAAATCTACCAGGTTGATAGAACAACTGCCAAAGCTAGCTGGAGGTCAGTCCTGTGGCTAGTCATACAGTGAAAGGATAAAAAGCAGTTAAATACTATAGATCACGAAATGGAATGTTATTAACTATAGCAGGTTTCATTTATTGAAGGCATTGTTTATCGTAACTATTTTTAGTATTTTGTGAGAAAAATGCATTGAAAAATTCTATAAAGTTGATTTTAGTTAATGCTGTTCAGGTCAGCTTGTGAGATTAGGTGCAAATTCATATAAGCTGTAGATACAGAAAAAAACCATGATAGTAGAAATTTATTGAAACCATTTTTAAAAATTCAAGTTATAGGAAATGATATGCTCATGGTTAGCTAATTGTTTTACAAAGAACTGACTGATGGGAAAAGCCAGCTAAATAGGTTTGGTTTGTATTGTAGATTTTTTAAACATTTTATTTATTTTCTATGTTTCTATACTTGAACAGCTTAGGCCTTTATTAATTGGAGTTTGGAAAAATGGGAGGTGGTCTTATTAAGACATACAAATTCGTGAAGGAACTTGACAGAGTAGGTAGTAGGAGATTTCTTTTCTCTTACAGGGTAGTCTTGAACTAGGGGATATAGTGCAAAAATAAGAGATTTCCCATTTAGTATGGAGATGAAGAATTATTTTCTTCTCTCAGATGGTCATTAATCTGAGAAATTAGCTCAGTCAAGAAATCAACGTAAGAGGAGTTAGATAGATTCTTGATTGACAAGGAGTTGCATGTTATTGGGGCAAAAAGAAAAGTACAGGTAAGGCCACATTCAGATCAGCTATGATCATATCCTTCATCTAAACCCAAAATGAAGATGAGGTTCTGATTCGAAATTGCTTTGGGGGGACCTTGCAATACACTCCAGTCAGAGTGTAATGCATCATGCAAACTTGAAGCAGGTAAAGCGGAGATGAGATAAGCTGAAGAGCTGAGAGAGCAGTAACAATCTTCCATTGAGGCAGCGAAGACATTGATCAATTCCTTACGCATTGTAGAGTTCTTTGGCATTGGTCATAATATGCCAGACAGGATTTAATTGACATCCAATCCTGGTAGATGAGAGCTGGGTGAATTGAAAGTGAATTTGTTGGTGCCTGAAAAGCAAGCAATCTATTTCTACTCTGAGAGGCAAATGAAGTTTCGTTTTGCTTATTATTCACTTCTGTTGGTGCTGAATAAAAGTGAGTACCTTTCATCTGTTTGAAGGCTTCCCTGGACAAGATGGTCCCAAATTGAATGATGGGAAGTTTTGGATAACACTTAGTATTGAGGAAACAGTAACACTCCCTCAGACGGTGTTGTAAGATGGGATGAGGCTAAGATCAGGTAAGCTGTGTGGCTTGGATCCTAAACAGCAATATATTTAAGACCGTGACACATAAATGTGCAACGAAGTGTCACCCATGCCACCTATATTCCTCGGGAAGCATTGATTTGTGGTTGCTCTCCCACGATGTGTATGATGAAGGGCAAATCCAAATGACCAGCACTTGACCAGGTGCATTTGGCTGGACTTGAAAAATGATGCTGGCGTCAGAAAGCTGGGATGTCAGAGTCGAGGCAAATATTTATAACGGTGACAAGTGGGAAAATATGATGAACAGAGCAGCCTCAAGTTTTGTAATAATGTAAATTTTGGATAATAGCACAATAAAATTTGCTAGGCCTTGCAGAAAGAACCCCTCCATGAAACTCATCAAAAATGGCATTTCACGATTTTTGATAAGACTCAGTCCTATGTCAACACCGTAACATGATTTTTTTTTAGTTAATGGACAGGTTATTAGACTCAAATTCCCCACTTAGATATGATTTAATTAAGTTGAAGTATGAAGTGGTAAAATGTGATATTATAATGAGCACAACAGATCATTTACAATGTGGATGTCTTTATGTACTTAAAAATGATTCTATGGACATAACAAAAGATTAAAGAAGTTTAACATGCTCGACTCTCAAAGAAACTCCTGTTATCTCCAAAATCTTATCTGAACAATATAGCAGCCTTGTGGGGGTGAGGGACACTTTATCCATTTTGGCTTTTGCTCGTAAACTATGCTGTTACAACCATGAAGTTGTCGATAACGTTTGCATGCATTAAGAGTGCATGTGGTCTCCTTTAATTTTACTTTTTCACATATTTGATACAGTGTTTGTAAAATTTGTGTTCGTGGTTAATGTTACATAAGTCAGATAAAAATCAATATGGACTATGAGTTTATGGTTAAGATTATGGGTCTTAATAGCTAAGTAGTACTCCCAATGTTTCTACGCTTTGAACAAGAAATATTCTACAGCCTTTGGGTTCTTGCTAGTTACAGTTCCACAGAAAGATTCTGGGAAATATCTTTTGAAGTTCATGGTTAAAGGATGATTACTGTTGTTTGACAGAATGAGGCATGGTGTTAATTGCATTTCATTCTGCTTTTGCAACCATGTATGTACAATATAAGTTTGGGATTGTAAAGTATAGCTATGCACCAGAAGTGAGCTCTTAGGTATGATTAGGACTGGTTCATAGATTCTATGAAATTTTATGTTCCTTATTAAAGGATCAAATTTCACAAAACTGACATAAAATCCTTATTTCCTTTGTAAAAGCTGCTAGTTTAGGCGATAAGTTAACTTGCGGATAATCAAATTGTCATCTGTTCTTTTCATGGATATTGGCTGAAGAATTGCTAAGTCTCTAAAATCATTTTTTAAATTAGAGACAGCTCATTTTTGCCTCTTGACACAGGTTAAGGTATCACAGTCTGGAAGTGGAAAGTATTCTGAATAATATCAGAGCTCACAGCTATCCGTGCTTGATTTCACTTCTACCTGGCCCAATGTTGCTGGCAGATCTTCCTGCCACTTGTGTAGTTATCTAAGAAATGCTTCCTTGCTTTATCCTTCACCCTCCTTTCAATGGTAAGCAACTAAAATTGGGATGCACAAGAGGCCAGAATTGGAGGAGCACGGGTATCTCAAAGGGTTTTGGGGTTAAGAGTTTACAGAATTTGGCAGAATCAAAACCATGGAGAAATTTGAAAATAAACATTAAGATTTTAAAATGGAGACTTTGGACTGGAGGCCTGTGTAAATCAGCCATCACAGGCTGATTGATGGTTGAATGGGACTTCTGGTTGAATGGGACTTGAAGCAAATTAACAGGTAGGGAACAAAGTTTGTATGAGCTCTAGATTTCATTGGGAAGAAGATGGGAAGCTGGTCCGAAGTGCATAGGAATAGAGTCAAGTTTAAATGTGACAAAGGCATGGATGAGAGATTCAGCTGCAGATGAGCTAAAGTAGGACAGTACCAGATAACCTTACATAGGAAGTAGGTAATCCCAATGCCAAATATGACTTCAAAGTTGCAAGTAGACATTTTCAGGTTCAAAAAGTCTTCAAGGAAAGGATTAGGATCAATGCTTCATGAATGTAGTTTGTCGCAGGAACCATAGACAATGGCTTTGATCTTCCCAACATTTAGTAATAGAAGTCATACAAGCATTGACTCCTTGTTTATTAACGTGCTAAAACTTTCATCCATTCTTTAACCTATACTGTATTTTTCATCATCACGTCTTAGTCTGTACCTGTTCAGTCCATCATTAAGAGAGCTTTTAAAAGTCTCAGCAGCAGTTTCTGAAACTCAAGGTTTGTGTAAAGGTTTGTACTTCAGGTGCCAGTTTACAATTGCTGTAGGTATGTTCACTGAGTTGGGAAACTCTAAATCTCTGAAACTGACATTTCTCTTAAAAAACCTGTTCATTGTACTATTTCATTACTTTTAAAAATTCATCCATGGTTTTGGCTGTCATTCCTATCTTTATGGAAATAGGGCATCAATTTCTCTTTTGTACCATACAGTATAATACCTGTGGCTTCAAAGGCACAGTACACATGTAATTTGTAGCTCCTGACAGTATTCTTTAATCAGACATTCCCTTAAATGTTTGCCTTTTATATAAAATGGACTAATATTTACATGCAAAGGAATTTATATCTTCTGTGTAGGTATTCTGCATTATTACCTACATTATCAGCCATGGCTCAGTTGTGATTACTGTTGTTTCGAATCAGAATGTTATGAGTTCAAGTCCCATTCCAGTGCATTACTGAGAGAGTACTACACTACCAGAGTTTCTGCTTTCAGATGATATGACAAACAAGAGCATGTCCACCTTCTTCAGGTGAATGTTAAAGATCTCATGGCATTGTTCAAAGAGGAGCAGAGGGGTTTCTCACCTCAACCAAAATTGCTTATGCAGATTATCTGGTCCATATTTCATATATGTTCATGGCATTTATGAAAGTTTGCTGCTGTGTTTCTAAAACTACAACAGTGATTGCACTTGCGTCTAAAGCACTGCAGTTTTGAGAGTTTAGGAAGTGTGCTGTTTCAGTATAGGCCTCTCTTGTCTTTTCCCTTCCATTCAGAAATTGTGTATTTTGGCTGAAATTTACATTGAAGAGAGCACCTGAATAAGAATTGTTTGGTCACCTTCTTAAAATGTAAGACAACAAGACTATTGAGTGTGAAATGATGCACTTTTATCTCTGCTGTAATGGTTGCTTGCACTTGTTTAATTTCCTGGTCTGGTTATGATTTTGATACATTGCAGACTCTGATTTGCAAGCTACTGATCATTTTTAAATGTTCATTGTTTAAATTTTGTGTGCTTTCTTTCTTGACTTGTCCCTTCTGAAGAGAGCTTAGAATATGTAGGTAATAAAAGAAGTCCAAAAATAATCAATTATTTTACAATTTATGCCCATTTAAATTTCCAATTACTAGGTAATTTTATTCCTCTATTCAAATATTTTTCAAAATTACATGTTCTCAAATTATATGTTTTATTATACGTGCAATCTGAATTACTTAGCATGGTTTTCTGTGTCAATCTCTATTGGGAGTTACCTACTTCCGTAAATAGTTTCTGAAGAAGTAACTAGTAATATTTCTTACGACGGTAGGTCCAATTAAAATAATATCATAAGCCAGTTTGTTTTTGTCTCTTTTACATTGCATTTCAAAGTTAAACAGACATTTTCCAATTAGACCCACTTTTCATAATTTGCGTGAAATGCTTTCAGTTGAATATTCCTGAAAATCAAACAGAATTTCTGCTAAACAGGTTATTCCTACAGATAGAATTGCCCTCAAAATGAAGGTAGTGATACCAGTTTATGATTAAAGAAGGTATTTTCCATGAACGTTTTAACAAAACAATGAAACGGAAACAACTGTTTTACTGTCTACTGTAAGTTCTTTGATTCAAAAAGACTTTTGAGCCTAATAACAAGTTGAAGCTAGTCAACTAATGAAGTCTTGGCAAAGTCTATTTTCTTGTTGCTTCAAAAGAATTTCGATCCAGTTGCTAAATTAACTGATTTATTTTAAAATAGCATGACAATAAAATTGAGGTGCTTTTATCATTCCATTCTAAATATCAATCTCTGTAATTTTATAGTTTCAACATAACTAGTGTGTATCATATTACATGGCTGGAGATTTAAATAATGATTAATAGCAATAGTCTTCAGTCAAGAATTTCTGGTCTGGTCATGAAATTACATTAGAAAATGCATACAATACAATGAAAAAAATTTGAAGTGTTAAAACAATGAAGGCCTTGGATAAATTGACAGGAAAGACCTATTTCCCCTCATAGGTAGGTCAAATACCAAGAGGCACAGTTTGAAGATAATTCCAGAAAGATTCGAGTGAACATGATGCAAAGGTTTTTACCCTGAGGGTGACTGAGTATCTGAAATTTTCTACCCGGTTTGCTGGTTGAAATGACTCCTTTAAAGGAATTAATTCCTTAACTCCTTTAAAAGGAAAACTGGATCTGCTTTAACCTGCAAGACTATGGACCAATGCTGGAAAGGGGGATTAGAATGAGTGGCTGGTTTATTTCAACCAAAGCAGACAGGATGGGCTGAATGGTTCACTTACAAAAAGTACTTGATTTGCATCTATTGTCAAAACAGTAACTTTCAGAAAGAAAAATGGGACAGACTCCTCAGGGGTACTTTCAGATAGGTAGACTCATTCCTCCCATTATAATTCAAGTGTGTCTGAGAGCTGGAAAATCAGGTGAGGATACATTTCACTGGATCTCCACTTAGAGTGTGCTGGAACACTACTTAAGTGGAAAGGTTGGCATTGTTTTCCTTGGAAAACAGAATGTTGAGAGGAGATTTTATGGATGTTTTCAAAATCAGTGAATTGGGCAAAAATAGATAATGAGAAACTGTCCTCATTAATGGAAGGATTGAAAATCAGAGAGGACAGACTGAAGGTAATTAGCAAAAGAAGCAACAGTGACATGAGGAGAAATCTTCTCATGTAGCAAGTGATTAAGATCTAGAATGCACTGACTGAAAGTGTGGAGAAGGTGGGTTTAGTCAAAACATTGAAGAGGAAATTCAATTGTTATGTGAAAAGAAAGAATCTATGGGGCTGTTGGGAGAAAGCAGGGGACTGACACTAGGTGAATTGCCCCTTCAGAGAGCCAGTCCAGACACAACAGGTTACATGGTCTCATGTGCTGTCAGCATTCAGGAATTCTGTGATTCTGAGAGTACTGTTGGTGCCAAAATGCATCAGGAGGTAATTAACGTAAAAGCCCTACCCGTTTCCGATGATCATTGTTCACTACCTGTCATAATCCAGAGCAGCCTGTTCAGTCAGTGGAGGAGGAGACCTCTGCATATCAGTAGCATCTTGCTTATTACCCTCAAGGTATGTTTGCTGATGAATTGCAACAATCCAGAAGAGTTGTACATCAGACTTTCACTGACAAAACCTTAAGCTAAACACCTGAGCTACCAAATAATCCTGTACCTATATGCATGCACCAGCGCCACAGTGCTTTGTTTTTTGAGCTCATTTATTATGTACGTACAGCCTTTAATTTCCTGCTCACTTTAATCTGCGCAATCAAAAGTAAATTCTTATGACAACATTCAAATGAATTTAAAAAGTTGAACTAAATTGTAACTGATTCCCTCATTAGTTATGTGGTGATCATATGGTAGGTTTCTTCCTGAATTTGAATTGCTATGTTTTGCAGTAGCAAAAGGGAATGTTATTAATTTCAGTGTCAACAAGAAGGCTGAACTTTCCTATTTTTATGGCAATGTGGTTCTTGTTGTGTGAAATTCCTGACAATCAGTCCACCATGGTCTATACTGACTTTTTGCACACAATCTTCCTCTTTTCAGCTCATTAATTATGCAACTGGCCCCCCCACTGCCAGTTTGGGGGAACTGTGTGGCAGGAGAGACAGATGTGCTTGTCATTGTGGGATTTGTAACATTCATGCCATATTTAAATCCCTACTCCAAAGCGTTTCAACTTTGCAAACCAGGACTGCCATCCTACTGTAGTCCAGCACTTTTATCTCAAAGGGAATGGTTCAGAGAGGCAAGTTAGCTCCTTCGATCATCAACTGGATCTGGAGGCATTTGGTAGAAAGGAGGGCAGTGCTTTTTCTGCTGACCAGCAAAGAATGCCAGGCCACCAGACTCAGCCAGCCTGGAATGAGATAGCAGCCTGGGTCAGTGCAACAACCCAGGTGAATTTAGCATTAGTCAGTACAGAGAGAAAGTTAATCATTTTCAATGCTCTGCAAAGGTAAGTGCCTCCATCTTCTACCACTGGAGACTGGTAAATGTATCCAACTGTTTAAAAAGGGAGGGCAAGAAAAATCAGAGAATTACTGACCAGTTCACCTGATCTCAGTAGCAGTAAAAATACTAAAGTTTATTATAAAAGACATGTTAACAGAATACTTAGAAAACATTAAAGGCATTAAACAAATTCAGAACGTGTTTATGAAAGATAAAGCATGCTGAACAAATCTACTGGAGTCTTTTGAAGTTGTAACTTACAGAATAAATAAGGGAGAACCAATGGATATAATGTTTTTAGATTTTCTTAAGGCTTTTGATAAGGTCCCACAAGAGTTTAATGAGCAAAGTTAAAGTACATGGGAGAGGGGATAAAATATTGATATGGATTGAGAATTGGGTGACAGATAGGAAACAGAGAGTGAAAATAAATGGGTCATTTTCCAACTGGCATGCAGTGACTAGTGGAATACCACAAGGAACAGTGTTTGGGGCCCCAGTTATTCACAATGTTGGTAAATGACCTGGATGAGGGGACCAAATGCAACATTTCCAAGCTAGCTGGTGACTCAAAACTAGTTGGGATTGAAAGTTGTGAGGAAGATGGAAGGAGGCTTCACAGTGATTTAGACTACTTGAGTGAGTAGGCAAACAAACGGCAGGTCCAGTCCAACAAGGCTAAATGTCAAATGAAACACTTCTGAGTGAAATACAGAAATGGTGATATATTGATAAATGGGGACTTACATTGTCAAATTCCCTTCTTGAGATGCTTACATGCTTGATGCAACTCCAATACACCAACTTCTGTGAACAGCTACGATTTATTTCAGCATGTACCAACTTTTAGAGGATCACTAAACACTCCTCGTGATGCTTGTGGGGCATGTCAAACGAGGCTCTCCGAACAAGGGAACCATCCTCCCCCTATACAGGGCTATGCATCACAATCAGTCATGCATACAAGACACAACTCCTTGCCATTCCCCCATAGTTACATGCCACCCAAAATCAATACAAAGTGACCAGACCATTTCCAGAAACAATGTATGACCACATAACTCCCCAAAACAGCATGTGACTAGACCATTCCATAAAACAACGTGTGACCAGGCCACTCCCTAAAACAGCATGTGACCAGGCCACTCCCTGAAACAGTGTGTGGCTGGGCCACTCCACAAAACAGCATGTGACCAGGCCATTCTGCAAAACAGCATGTGACCAGGCCACTCCGCAAAACAACGGGTGACCAGGCCACTCCCCAAAACAGCGTGTGACCAGGCCGTTCCCCAAAACAGCGTGTGACCAGGCCACTCCCCAAAACAACATGTGACCAGGCCACTCCCCAAAACAACATGTGACCACGCCATTCCATAAAACAGTGTGTGACCAGGCCATTCCTAAAATAGTATGTGACCAGGCCATTCCCTGAAACAGTGTGTGGCCGGGCCACTCCGCAAAACAACATGTGACCAGGCCACTCTGCAAAACAGTGTGTGACCAGGCCACTCCCCAAAACAGCATGTGACCAGGCCACTCCCCAAAACAGCATGTGACCAGGCCACTCCCCAAAACAACGTGTGACCAGGCCATTCCCCAAAACAACGTGTGACCACGCCATTCCCCAAAACAACGTGTGACCAGGCCATTCCCCAAAACAACGTGTGACCAGGCCATTCCCCAAAACAATGTGTGACCAGGCCATTCCCCAAAACAGCGTGTGACCAGGCCATTCCCCAAAACAGCGTGTGACCAGGCCATTCCCCAAAAACAGCGTGTGACCAGGCCATTCCCCAAAACAGCACATGAACAGGCCATACCTTAAACTACAGCATTTACAGAGTATGATTAGATTGTCACATCCTGCCTGCTAGACAGAAAAACGTACACCCAGGACATCCAATTTCTCACATGTCAGCAGAACAAATTAACCCTTTAACATCTCAACATAGCCATCTGGGTGTCCCTGTATCATCAATAAAAGTTGACAGGCAGCAAGGAATTATGAAGGTAAATGATATATCCGCTTTCAATGCAAGAGGATTTTAGTTCGGAAGTAGGGATGCCTTACTACAGTTAAATAGGGCATTGGTGAGACCACATCTGGAATATTGTATATATTTTTGCTCCCTCTGAGAAAGGATGTAATTGCCAAAATGGGAGTGTGGTGGAGGTTCATTAGGCTGAAACAAGGAATGGCAGGACTGTCGTATGACGAATGAACTGTTTGAAATTGTGTTCACGAGAGTTTAGAAGGATGAAAGCGTATTTGTTTAGATTAGATTCCCTACAATGTGGAAACAGGCCCTTCAACCCAACCAGTCCACACCGTCGCTCCAAAGAGCGACCCAGACCCATTTCCCTCTGACTAATGCACCTAACACTATGGGCAATGTAGCATGGCCAATTCACCTGAACTGCACATCTTTGGACTCATAGAACATAGAAGAATACAGCGCAGTACAGGCCCTTTGGCCCTCGATGTTGCGCCGATCCAAGCCCACCTAATCTATACCAGCCCACTATCCTCCATATGCCTATCCAATACCCGCTTAAATGCCCATAAAGAGGGAGAGTCCACCACTGCTACTGGCAGGGCATTCCATGAACTCACGACTCGCTGAGTAAAGAACCTACTCCTAACATCTGTCCTATACCTACCACCCCTTAATTTAAAGCTATGCCCCCTCGTAATAGCTGACTCAAAACCGGAGCACCCGGAGGAAACCCACAGAGACACTGGGAGAATGTACAAACTCCACAGAGACAGTCACCCAAGGCTGGAATCAAAGCTGGGACCCTGGTGCTGTGAGGCAGCAGTGCTAACCACTGAGCCACCGTGCTGCCCACTTGAAGCATGTAAAATTCTAACTGGACTGGATAGATTAGATGCAGGGAGAATATTTTCTCTCGCTGGAGAGTCTCAAACCAAGGATCACAGTCTCAGTAGATTATTTGGAACTGAGATGAGGAAAATTTCTTCAGTTCAAGGGTGGTGAACAAATGGAATTCTCTACTACCAAAGGAGGGCAAGGTATTGAATATATTCAAGAAAGAGATAGATAAAGTTTTGGATATTAAAGGCATCAAGGGGTGTGGAGAGAAAGCAGGAATATGACTTTGAGATTGAGGATCAGCTATGATAATGTTGAACTGCGAAGCAGTTTGAAGGGCCAAATGGCCTTCTCCTATACCTAGTTTCTATATTTCTCTCTGCAACCCCAAACTTACACAGCCATCATTTACTCTAGCTCTGCCATTGCACTCCAAGGCTCATGTACTGCAATTCTGAAAATTCCATACATCATGCCCACTCAAAAACTCCTACACGTCTCACCCTCCCAAACTATCAATCCTTCCTGCTGTCTGTGCTACCTATTCACTCACTAGAATTGCCTTAGCTCCTCTCTGCTCTTGCATTATGATTAACTGTTCTACCAATCACTTTCATCATACTAAATCCCTCCCTTTGTCTCATTTTAGGAAACATTGACCCCCCACCCCCCAAGACCATACTCAATGAGCCCCCTGACTGACTGTGGCAGTTCTGGACTAATCATAGTCCCCCTTGAAGCCACTATGGACTAATCCAGTTTAACTTTCAGACATGGCCCATTGGTTGAAATATATGCAGTGTTTTTGCCATATAAGCAGCTGGCACATGCTGTAGGTGTAACATTAATGTATAACAATGCCATGCAGCAATGTGTCAATCCTGTTGGCTGTTCAGGTTTCTGAGCCATGACCAGCTGCCTGCATCTCTCTTTGTGCTATAAAAGAATGTTGGCAGCCTCCAAGTTATAGTGAGTGCTAAGAAAGTAGGCTAAGAACTATAATATGCATCTTGTTTAGATGCATTTGTGTCCTTCAGACAAAGTCAACCTGACAGAAGCATGCAAGCCATAAGTGTCCTTGCGTGTGAAAATGATGTTCTGAAGGGCTGAAGCTGTATGTGAGTTGGGTCTGAATGCAGCCATAATGATGTGGCGAGGGTGGTCGTTAGGCAATGCTAATTTGCATGGATGAAGTTTGAAAGAAAACAGTGTCCACAGAGTATGCAGGGATATTATGGTGAAGACAGCGTTAGATTCACGCTTAGAAAAGCAAACAGCAAGCTGCTGGTGCCAGGTAAACACACTGACTTTCATGTCTGGTATTAGCGCCTTTTTTTTTGGGAAGTAGGGGAGAGTTGAGCGCTGTATAGAAATGAGGTGAGAGTAGCTAATCATGAAAAACAAGTGTACAGGAACAAGATAATCACCAATCATTAACAAGATTCAGAACTCACCATTTAACCGTAAGGAAAAAAACCAAAAAGGATTCAATTTTCTATTTTTGAAGTATTTTACCAAGTTTCTCACTATTGCCCCACTATTGCCTGTTCTTGAGGGAACAGAAAACTCTGCCTTCAGTCTCTGTTCAATGAAGCCCACTTGAACCACACATATGCGCAACACAGTATTTGGGACTAAGTTGTATCAGCAAAGTGACTCCCTGTGAGTCGGCATTTATTAATACATTTTGTATTGCTTTGTGATGGTATATCCTGAGGTGCTTACAATAGGGAGGAATGCACACATGAAATGTTTTGATTTTGAGTTTTGGAAGGATTTATGTGCCAAGTTAAAAGATTACTAGACTTGTCTATTTATGGCAGTAATTGGCTTAAACAGTCCTCTTTCTTTCTCTTTGAAAAGAATACCAAGCTGAGGCAGCAAAGGTACGTCGCCACCACCAATAACGTTTAGTAACTGGAAACTGTGACTGTGCATCAAAACAAATAAAGTTCTTGCCTTAAAGCATAGACTCAATGGAAATCTTGGTACATTATTTGCTTCTGTGTTATGGAAGTAGCTGAATGTTCCAATAAAAGCAGCTGCAATTGCTTTTTGCATTGTATATTCTTCACACTTGTGTAACTTAATAACATTGGGCCCAGTATCTCATAAATAGTAGATTTAAAATAATTTGTATTGAATAACCTGTTTTAGTTATTCAAAACATATTATAAGAAGCTGTGATCTGGATTTTGTTGTGTATTAATTTGGAATTCTTGAGTAGCAATGCTAATTGTAGAAATCTTGCTGCAGGGAATATATTTAATTTACAAACTGTAATTAAAAAGAGTTCAAAGTGTTGGTTGCGGGCAGAGTTCTTCAAATGTTACTACCTTTTCTTGAGGCTACACTGTGACATTAAATGACTTATTGCTGAAGGCAATCTACATGTAAATTGCATATTTGTTAGTGATTGATCAATCCTTTTGTGTAAACAATACAGAATTTGAAATATTTTGAGATATCAACAGTAAAAAACTTTAAAGTATTACATGAATATTCAGCGATAAAGCTGCAAAGCTTGATATTCATCCTTCTCTATGCCATTTTACTAAGGTTTATAAACCATACAAAGAACCAATGTTAATTATTCTTAGTTCAGCAACTTGTTAGAAAGTTGTGCAAACTTTGTTTTTTGGGAGAAAGTGTTTTTAACACGTAGCATTTACCTATTACATTTTATGATTTTCATTCCAATTCTGTTAAATTCAGACCTCATTTGTTCAGAATTGTTAAGTTTTATTTTAAAGATTCATCACTCTTCTGTTTATTTTAGAATCTCTTGTGCAAATAGTCTTTTCTGCAGTGTTATCCATTAGAAGTTGTTTGGAGTTCCATGCCTGGAATATCTTCATTCTGACAGCTGTTCTTGAAGAGACAATGGGCCAATTGGCTGTTTGCTTCTTGTATATTTTGCACTGGCAGTACCTGTTAGCCAAGTGTCAAGAAAGTGCAGCACTCCCTGCGAAACATGTAGTACCAATATGAACAGGGGTAGCTCTTCGGAGGGTCGGTGTGGACTTGTTGGGCCGAAGGGCCTATTTCCATACTGGAGGGAATCTAATCTAATCTAATCTAATTGTGTGTTTTATTAGCCAACCTGATTTATGAATGACTAATGTGTATCGCCAATCTGAATGAGGAAAGGTTAGTTATATTTAGTTAAATGACAACTCAGGTACAGTGAGCAAAATAAAGAGTGGGGAAAACAGATTGGAATAAGGGAAAGAGAATAAAAGAAATTAGATGTATTTTGATTGCTTTTTAAAACTCAAGATACAATCAAAATCTGAGTATGAGACTCTACGTTCTTAGAAGTTCAATTTCAGTGCCAGAGAGGTTATTTGTTAGCAATTCATAATTCCCATACTATTAAAGGGTGTACATTATATTTCAGTATATGGAAATATCACATTTTTTAATTGTACTGAATTTACTTAAACTATATTTTCAATCATATTTGGTCTTTTTTCCTTTCACAATAATATCTGGCAGATGCCTGAACTGTTAGTATTTCACCTCAAGAAAACTATAATATTTACATATTTGACATATGCCAATTTCTGTTTAGGCATGGAGTATATTTGTATCTTCAGCATCTAAATGTGGCATCATCTAGGCAGAGAAAATCTGGTGGAATTTTTTAAAAAATTGTTATGAAATACCGCTGTTCCCTGAAGTGGGACTTAAACCTGCACTTTCTGACGCAGAGGTAGGGATACTACCTCTGCACAGCAAGGCCCTGTGATGGGGATATTTGCATGCCTCTTCACTTAAATGAAATTGAAATCAAGTGAGTTCTGTTCTTGACATGTGGGTGCTACCCTGCCACTCCAACCGGTGATGCATTTTTCTCGAATAGTAAAGATGAAAACCCAACTGAATGAATAGATCTTCTTTCATAGAATACAATAGAGCACATATTTTTTGTTTGAAAGACCCAACTATTTTGTATGATTGTATATTCAGATTTAGAGGTGAAAATGCTAAGCAAAATGACAAATATTTCTCTGACTAATCAGATTAGATTACACACAGCTCATCTCTCAGCCTAAATTTTAAAATTGGTGTTGGAAGGCATCTTCCATTTCAGCTTCAGCTATATTGTGTACACCTCACATGTGTCTCCTAGTTTGCAAGGCTGGCTGTGCCTGTATTAAAAAGGAAATACAGGCAAAGAAAAACTTGGTGGATGTAAGAACAGAAAAATGATGGCAATATGCCGGGATTTCCTGGATCCAAACTGAGACCATAAAGAGCCCAAACACTATATTTTGCATTTGGAAGAAAATTCAAGAGATTGTGGCAACCCTTGAAGCCTTTAATGCATGTATTGGATAACAAATGTCAATCAGTTGATTGACATATTGCTGAAAATAGTTCAGGCATTGCATCAAAGAAAGTCCCTGCCAGAGAGGATACATACACCCATTCAAACTATACTGATTCGGAATGTCTATGAATTTAAAAATAAGGTTTGCAACAATGTGCCCTTCTGTTAGCTAAGTTTAAGGAAGTTTGTCAAACAAGACATATCTGGTGAAAACTAGTAAATTTTCAGATGCTGATTAGAGATGGAGAGTAATTGAATGGGAGAATCGACATCAAATTGGGTACAGTAAAAGTGTTAAGAAAATAAAGATTGTATTGAAAGAGAAAGAAAGACAGGAAGGAAAAGTAAGAACAAGAATTAAAACATTAAAATGTTAACGCACACCTTTGAAATATCTAATGATAATTTACTATGAGAAAGTAAGACTAAACACTTAAACAATGTTTCCTTTTTGTGTTGAAGAGGTTCTATGACATTGCATTAACATTGTGTTACCTCATTCTATTGCTGTTTTCTCTAATTCCTAAAAGAAGACTTATTGTGGTTCTCTAAGATCCCAAATGTCTTACTATCCCCATCATGGCATCACAAGTTTGCGCTGCCAACAAGTTATGACACAAACATTTTAAGTTAAAAACACAGGAAAAGGTCAAACTAATGACATATTAGCCAACTTCCTGCAGTGAACGTAATAGGTAGCTAACAGCAAGTTGGGGCAATTTCTTAAAATTAGCAGATAAGTTAAGGGTAAAATGCCATTTATATAATGCACCAACACATTAAAGAGATCCACAACTCACATCAACTCCCTTATTCTCCTTAAATCGCTGGCCAATTTTACATTAAAGAAATATGCTTGCTTCAACAGAAGTAATCATCCTGTTTGGTCACACTGTAGCCCTTTGTCTTGCTGTATTTCTTAGCTTCATGCATGACTTTAATAACACATTTGAGCTTCAACAAGACTGTTACTGTTACCTTACTTTACTTTACCTTATTTATTAGTAATTCTGTCTCAGTCTTGGTAGCTCAGTCTACCCGAGGCAACTTCCACAAAATGGACATTGAACAACTATTGTTTTTACTTGTCAACTTTGTTTATTTAGTTCTTATATCTTTCTGAATATATGAAAGTTTGAAATTGTTGTAGAATCCAAGATTTCTTGGCAATGTTGCCTTCATGTCTCAAGTATAGAACATCAAATATTTAGGGTATACTTGTAAAGCTAAACTTGTAACCGACATCTCCAATTATATCATCTGTGTAAAATTTTCTTTTGATACAAGGTTTTCTTGATTAGTGCTCCTCTCTTTCATGCAACTCTTCATAGGTTCTATTAAATCTAACTGATAAAATTCTGTAAATATGTCAGTGTTTCCAGTGAAACTGGCAAACCTTAGGATGATTTCTAACCTATCAGTGCCGTAGAAATAGCTGAACAATCTACTCATTCAGTACAAATCAATTTGCCAACACAAAAATATTTAATGAAACACTTAAGATCAAAGCCTCATCATTCATTCCTGAAGTAGTCAGCATTGATGTTTGTTTAACCTGTAAATACATGACTTCAAATTTATCTGCCAGAAGCACCACTTGACTACTTTTAACTTAACAGTCATAGTTTCCTTTTGTTCACTATATCTCTAAATTACCCTTAATGGCGCATTAGATTTTTAAAAAGAAATTCCTCAGAATGTTGTATTCCTGTAGCATGATTGGATGGATCACTTTGCTTATCTTTACCAAACATAGATTGATTTGAACAAAAAGCCATAATTACTTGAGGTTGAAATTGGTCCCTGCTAAGAGTGCAAAATAGATAATAACAAATAGGCAGTCTGATTCACACCCCACACCTGTTTCCATTCCACTGGTGTTTTCTGGAAACATTTTCAGCTCTTAGATTCACATGTGTCTGTAAGGATACCCTTCTAATTTTGCAGATGATAATTTGTGGTGCATTTTACACTGTGTTAAGACCATAAAATATAAGAGCAGAATTAGACCATTCAGCCCATTGAGTCTGGTCCAAGATGCCATCATAACTGATATATTTCTCAATTCCATTCACCTGCTTTCTGCCTGTAACCCTTACGAATGAAGAATCTACCTACCTATATTGTAAAGACCATTCAATGAATTAGCCTCCCCAGCCTTCTGTGGAAATGATTTTCATAGATTCATCACCATCTGGCTGAAGAAATTCCTCCTCATCTCAGTTCTAAAAGGTTGTCCCTTCATTCTGAGACTGTGCCCTTGGGTCCTAGTCTCTCCTACTCATGAAAATGTCTCTCCACTCTATCCAAGCCTCTCAATTTTCCAGAAAGTTTTGTATATGTTGAAGTTGTAAATTTATTATTATTGAGTTAGTCTGTAAGTGCAAAATTTTTCCTATTACCTCATTAAGGATACACCTAAGAATAATGAAGAGAAGAACTGTCAGGGAAAAAAAAACACCTAAAACAGGCAGTATGATTAACCTCAAAATGGCAGATATGCTCTCATGGGTGTGTAAATCTATAATTCTCAAGTTTCCTTGTAATGTGCACATTCAGCCCTCTGGTTTTTATGTGTTTGCACTAATAGAAATAAACATTGGCAATCAATTAGTTCACTGTTGAAATTAATTCCAGTTCAACTGATCAGCAGATGTCAGTGTTTTTACTGGGAAGAAGCTTTCAGTTATGCATTGCCTCCCTTTGGAAGTGTGCTGAAATGTTCTTTAAAATACAGATTCAGAAACATCCGGGCTTGTTCCCCGATGGGCCAAACAGCAAGCTGGCACAATGGACCCAGACTGGGAATGCAGAAATTCACAGCTTGGAACCTAGCTCTGCCCTAAACAGGAAATGAGCATAACTTTAACATACTTATAGGTTGAGGCTACACACCACATGAGGAACCCGAGTTTCTGAATAAATGGAAGTGTAAACTAGTTGATTTCCAGAGGAAGAAAAATGCTTACTAAGTTTAAGTTACTTCATAGGGGATGAAAAGGGCTTCCTTCCTATATATTAAGTTTTGGTTTCTTCCTTTTTGGTTTTGTTCCCCTCCTCCTAAATTGTCCTTCTCTGTGAGTACCTATTGATGCTAAATCATTGAATCCATGGGTACAGGTTGCTTGCTTGTATGGATCCTGACCTGTAATCCTTCATATGTGGCCCTCTTCAACCAATGTTGGCAGGATTGTGGAAGAAGCCCAATTGCGCTCTCAGCTGTTTCCCATGTTCTAATAGATATTAAAAAGCAGCCGAGTGAAGAAACCTCGGCTGACTTTTCCCTTCTCTGGTCAAAAGGAATCCTTTAACTAATCTAGCTGAAATTAGCTAACAGCCTAGACCTAGAACTGTGTGTGTCAGTTGCTGTCACAATGCATGTACTGTAACCTGCTGAGACACTAAGGGACTTGCTTTCTGCAAATGAAATGGAAACAGAAATTATGGCAAATATGCAGCAGCCTTTGTGAACACAGAGAGACATGGGGTTAACAGATCAGGGCAAGATCATTGGTCTGTATTTATTTCATTAAGAAACTGTACCTGTTTTCATAACATACAACTTAGGCACATTACATCAGAAATCAGCTAATCCCTGAGAAAATTGGTCACATGAACAATCTCATCCCATTTAAATGTCGACTAAATTCAGAAATTGTAAAAAAGCTTTACCTTATTACAAATATGCTTAAAGTATATTAAAGGTATGTTGAGATGAATACAAGTGTAAAATTATACCTAAGAAAAATAATATTGTTCAACAATATTGTGACTAAAGGTAAAGCCTCTCCTGTAGTCATCAATATTACTAAAAATAAGTAATCATTATTTATCTAGCCATTCACATTCAGTTCATGGAAAATTATGAATATTATAAAAAAAACAATCAATTTTAATTCTTTTAATTTCCTATCACAATTGTATAAGGAAAGAATTCATATTTACTGTTAAGCTATTAATTAAGTTAACATGTAAAGACTTGTTTGAAGTAGCTATGACCATTAAATGCAGCGATTATCATGAACACCCCTGTGTTTCCACTGTTCCTGCAAAGGTCAAAGGACAAGGTTAGTTTATGAGCTTATTCTGCCATGTATCAATGCAGGCAGCACCACTGAACAGCAGGATGGATAAACGCCACTCACCTCTCCATTTATTACCCCTGTCAACTGGTAAGGGATTTCTTATGTTGTGAAAAGCCCATCAACAATGAATCAGTGGAGTGAATATGACAGTTGATTTGTGAATTCAGATTATATGAAGTGACTAGATTTCAGTGGACTATGTAGATAAAGAAACTGTCATGATAAAATGGGACGTGCAATTCAGCAAACAAAATTCATCATATGTCTGAAAATGCTATTTCAGTGCCAGGAAATAATTTGAAAATGTAAATTATTTGACACTTCATTTCTTTATGCTTTTATTTGGTGCACAAAGACAGTAAAACATGTTCATTGACACTAATTATACTGCACATTAACATTTATTACTTCGCATAATCTGTATATGAATCATCATTTGTTTCTGATTTTGACCAACGTAAGATGTTAATCATCTGAAATAGGTCGTCTGAGAAGTTAGTCTGAAGAAATACCTTTACACAATTTAACATACCATCTATATAGTTGTTCTAACCAATAGATTAGAAATGTTTACTAAATTATTGTTTCCAATATTCATTTTTTATGTGCCAAACATATTAAATGGAATGCTGATTCGTGTTTCAGCTCATAGCATACTCAAGATTTTGCTGATTACTGCCCATTAATTTTTTGTTCATGTGAAGTAAGATATTAAATACTATAAATATTGTAGTGTGTATATAATTCACTATTAAGATAGAATTTAACTTTGATTAATTATTTTTCTCTGCATTTTGGCATAGGTTTGTGTTAATGACTATGTTACAATGTAAATTTTGATTGACCCCATTGACCTTTAATTTCATTGATCCCACACACAATTAATATCAGCTTATTTATTTAGATGTAGTCATATTTTCTCTTTCTCTAGCTGAGAATCGCTCAGAATTCTCTTTCTGTAAACTGACAGCTTTGAAAGGTGGCTTTAATGTGAATATCAGCTACTTTATTGCCTTGACTCGTGTGACCTCATCTACTCGAATGAAGTCATTCACTGAGCTAAGGAAGACAAACCTTCGTTCCAGGGAATTAATCAAGTCCATCAAGTGCCCCGCTTTACAGCCTTATCTCTAGCTAGTGAGAGAATGAGCAGTTAGAAACTTGACAGCCACCAGATAGCCTCCTGTCCTTCACGTTATGCCAACATCAAAGGAGAACAAAGAGGTTTCCAGAAGCTGAAACTATCTCTGGATAAGTGCAGCTGACATAATTTCTAGCTTGGGGATTACATTGTTTTAGAACAAGGTATTTTAGGGAGAATGACTACAATACATTGCACTGAACTTTAACTTTTTGACGATTAACTCCTCCGATAGGAATGCTCAGCACATAATCGCTTGGCCTGCCTTTTCATCCCAAGCTATCGCAGAAGCCATAAACATTCCAATTAGGCAGCCAATTAAAATGAGAAAGAACCTCCTGAATTATACAGCAGTTGGAAGCTGTTCTGCCTTTTAGTTGTCAGACTGTGAAAGGTTTTTATTGCATTTGAACTGAAGGAGGTGAAAGAATTACGTGAAACAGTTGTTTGAAAGGATTGTATGAAGGGGCAGAGCAGTGATAATAGTTCTCAGCACTAGTGTTAGAGAGCCATTAGTAGGATATAAAAAAAGCATTGTTATGCTAAGGGTGGACATTGTAGAAGTTCGACGGATCCATTGACGCAATAAAACTAAAATCAAATTTTATTTTATTGTTGCTTTACTGGTGAGGGGCAGAGCAAGGTAGCCATTGGCAGTTTCCAAATAAAATGAATGTGCTTTAATATTACATAGTATCCTTGAGATATGCTAGGAAAAAAAACAAACATCTTGCAGGATTTTTAAAAACAAAATAAAACCCATTATAGATAAAATGAGGAAATTCAAACCTTCAGTATGAAACTCGAGTATTATCAAAAAGAGATGTTTACTTCTACATTATACAGATTTCTTATTGTCATTCATTTAGTCATTGTTGGCATATTGGTAAGTTAAACAAATGATACCATGAGTGAAGCTTCCTTTGAAGTGCTGAAGTAACCACTTGCAGTAATTAGGATATCCTTGAACAAGTGTTTCTGAAGTATTGGCTGGTTCCCTGGCATTTGCCTCCTTTCCTGCCTACTAACTAGGAAGGCTTGATCTTAGATAATTATCCACCCACTAAGCATCCAACTATGACAGTCAGTTCCCAGGGGATTCTGGGATGCCTGTACTGTTGACTGATGACTTCAAAATGCCAGAAGCGTTAGGTCTGAATGTTAAGCAACAAAATTATCTGTTTTCTCTGCCTTCAATCAAAGTTATTATGGATTTTGTAATTACTTACTGTGGGAACAATTTTCCCCAGTAAGAGTAGATGAAGAACAAATAGCACAAATGAAAAGCCTCCTGTATAGAAGGTTTCATTATCTTATGTATTCAAATCAACTCTAAAAATAAGTGCCTTAGCCACAGATGTACAGCACCATTGATATGATGTACATTTCTTTCCTCGTTTATATTAAGCCTCTGATCAATCATTGCTGACAGTGCAGTGTCTTTGTGTGAGAGACTGTAGGACAAATGTTTTACCTTGTGAGAAGAAATTGTTAGCATTTGAAACGAGAACAGTGCAGAGAGGATTAATGGCCCACTTTGATGGATTATAATGTAGGGAAATTGCTCAATATTGATATGAAAATGTTTGTGAATTGGCTGCATGGAGCTGCCAATGGAAAATGAAGGCTGTTAATTTCATCTTGTCACTGTTATCAGTCCAAGCTCAGCTCGTACGAAAGGCTGGTCAACAAAGACCGATGAGAGTGCTTGAAAAACAGATGAATAGGGCTGCAGTGAAAATCGATGTAATCAAAACACTGAACTGCCCAGTGTTACAATGTCAATTATTTTGTGCTTTGTAATAATATGATTATATGAAAGAACAGTTTTCTGCTAAATACCAATTACGGAAGGCTATTTGAGGCTGCAGTGTTTGTTTCCGAACAATATAATTGTCGACTTTGAATGCAGTATTTACAAAACACTGTAATTATAATCTGCATCCTTGTGGTGTGTATACACACTCCTATTACTTGGACTTGGAACTGCCAGTAATTAGATAATTGGAATATAACAGTATCTTCAAAAATGCATTCAGGTATCAAATGTGAAACGGTTTAATTTGTGTCAATTTAGATCTCTACAAGACAGCAAATTTTATTGTAAATCTTCACCATCAATGTAAAGATTTCATCAATATCATGCAAATGCACTTAATGCAGTGCAGTGTTTGTAAATTAATGCTTATTTTCTAAGGTATGCCAAAAATGCCTATATAAACAAACATTTTAATTAAGTATTTATTGTTTGTTTTGCTGTTAATAAAATTTTGGGAGAAATTCATTTTTGTAAAAATATGTTCTTGGAATGTGAGTATCACAAAGCCAGTACTAATTACCCATCCCTAATTGTCCATTAAGTAATGAGTTGCCTCCTTGAACTGCTATGATCAAAGTTTTGCTTGCACCTATAATGTTTATTTCTGTACTGGTTTGATATAACTGAGTGCCTTGCTGTGCCTTTAGAAAGATCAATTTAAGAGGTAACCAGGCTACTGTGTATCTGGAGATGCATGTAGACCAGACTTGGTAAGGTGGCAGATTTCCTCTCCTATCAAAGAGTGTGGTGCTGGAAAAGCACAGCCAGTCAGGCAGCATCCGAGGAGTAGGCGAGTCGGCATTTCGGGCATAAACCCTTCATCAGGAATCCTTTTAGAAATCTAGGAGAAAGTAAGGACTGCAGATGCTGGAGATTAGAGTCAAAACGTGTAGTGCTAGAAAAGCACAGGCAGACAGGCAGCATCTGAGGAGTAGGAGAGTCTATGTTTCGGGCATAAGCCCTTTATCAGGAATTCCTGATGAAGAGCTAATGCCCGAACGTTGATTATCCTGCTCCTCGAATGTTGCCTGACCGGCTGCGCATTCCAGCACCACATTCTGCGACTCTAATCTCCAGCATCTGCAGTCCTCACTTTCTTCCAGATTTTCTCGTCTGAAGTGAATCAAGTAAATTTTCTAACAGTCCAGTAGTTTCATGATTTGCAACAATTTGACAAGCATTTTTATTACAGATTATTAATTGACTTCTAAATTCCTCCAGTAAGCGCCACAGATGAAGTTAAGTGCTTAAATCCTGGCCTCTGATTTATTACTCCAGTAACATTATCACTGTGCTACCTCATTCATGTCATCAAAATCAAACTGTTTCTGTTTAATTTCTTTTTGAAGAGACTTTCAACATTTCCAAAGGGGAATTCTTGTGGCAGTCCTATCTCTGAGTCAGAAACTCCAATTGTCCCACACTAGCACTTGTTGAAGACAGAATGTGCCTTCATAATGTGGCCAAGCAGTTTGATTATTAACCTTTCAACACACTTATAACAGTCAGCAAGAGTGGGAGAAAATACTGGTCAGCCATGCTAGATGTGGAGTAGCAACCTCCAGATAGCTTTTGGTGATAGGCTAGCGACCTGTTGCGAAAAAAATTAGCTACAGAAATATACATAGGCATGTATTTTAACTGCCTCATATATCTCTAGTCAAATGACATAATCAGAATCTAACAAAATCTCCTTTTTTCCTGCAGAGAGTATTTTCATTTTAAAGGATGTCACACAGAAACACAAACTCAGGGAAAAGAACTGTGCCATATCTAGCCTCAGTATGAAAGGTGCAATCATTCATCCTATGAAAACGATGTGTGAAAATCTTGATCTCTGGATTTTTAAATTATTGCTTTATGATATTCCCAAAGTGTTTTTTCTTGCTCCATTATTTGACCTCCTTGCAATACTCACCCAATTGCTTTTGTTTCTTTCTAGACATGTTAGATTTTTTTAATTGCACTGTACAAATCTCCTCAGTTATAGCTTTGTTGTCTTTGTCTTATAATCTTTGTCCTACAAGATAAGATAGGTAATAAACAGCTGTAAAACAGTGGAACCAATAAATAAAAATTCAAGAAGTGTATTTAAATTTCAAATCATCACTTTGATGCAGAAATAATTTGATATTTAAAAATGATAATTACATAGGCTCAGAGAGAGATACAGCACAGAGCGTAAGAAATAGGAGCAAGAGTAGGCCGTGTGGCTCCTCAAGCTTGCCCCACCATTCAACATGGCTGACCTGTACCAGGCCTTAATTCCTTTTTCATCCTCAGAAGGAGGCCATTCAGCTTCTGTCGGCGCTTTGCTTTCCAATTGTCCCAATTCTCCTACTCTTTTTCCATCATTCTGTCAAAAAATGTTTACATGTTTATCCAGTTCTCTTTTAAATATTTCTATTGAATTTGTTACATTTTATGAAAACACCTTCCATTTCACAGCACTTCATGTTGCCTGTGCTTCTTATTGTCAAACACTTTAGATCAGCGTCTTCTGGTTAGTGACCCTGCTACCAGTGGAGTCAATCTGTCCTGATTTCCCAGATCAACCCATTTCTGATTTTTAATACCTTTATCAACTCTGTTCTAGGGAGGACAACCTCAGCTAAACACATCTCTCCATATCATTGAAATCCATTCCTGCTTTTTCTTGGCCCCTTGTTTTTTATTTACATGCCGTCCCTCAACAATATCCTTCAAAAGCATAGTGTTAGTTTTCATAAATACATTGTTGACACCTAGATCAGCCTCACCGTGATGTCCCTTGATTCCTCCACCATTGCAAAATTTTCACATGCTGCCTGACTTCCTGAACTGCATATGCGAATGTTTCCTGAAGTTAAATATTAGGAAGAATGAAGCCCTTGTTTTGGTCCCCATTCCATACTCTGTTTCCAATCTGTTCACAACCTTGGTGTTTTATTTGACCCGGAGATAAGCTTCTGACTACATAGTTTCGCCATCCACCTATTTTTACCTCTTGAACTACACAGGTCATTGATTGCTAAAATCTTCTTTCATACTTGAGTAATCTCCAGACATGACAATTTCAAAACATTCCTGCCTGTTCTTCCACATTTCACTCTCCATGAATTTAAGGTCATCCAAAATTCTCTGCCTGTGTCTTAATTCACAGTAAGTCTCATTCGCCTATTACCTCAATACTTACTGACCCCCTTGACTCCCTGTAGAATAACATCTTCATTCTTAAATTCTCATACTTGTTTACTAATCTCTCCATGGTTCCCCCCCTCTTCCTTTTCTTGTCATTTGCTCCTGACCCACAGTATATCTGTGCATGCTCAGTTTGTGACTCTTGAGTGTCCTTCATTTTAATTACTCCAATGGTGACCATGTTTTCCATTGCCTAGGCTCTAAGGTGTGGAATTTCTTCCCAACACCTCTTTGTATTTCGGCTTCACTTTCTCTTAAGATATTCCTTAAAACTTAACTCCTTGATCAAGTTTTTGATCATCTGCCATCATCTTATGTGGCTCATGAATGAAACACAGAGGCTAGCACACAGGTAACCAGGAAGGCTAATGCAATGCTGACCCCTATTTCAAGGGGATTGTAGTATAAGAGGTTAAGATGTTGGCAGAGTAAGATACTCTACCCAGAGATCCTCTGCTCGCCAGCTCCTTTTCCTCTTTTTCTTTCTTTTCTCTTGCTGCAGTTTTTCTTTACCCCTACCCAACTTTTAACTTCTTAAAGTACCTTACTTGGAGGGAATGGAGAACTGACCCCAAGAGCAGTCCAGCATGGGAGACAAGCCGCAGCAGAAGCGGTGTGATCGTGGACCCAGCCCCAGAAGCGAGCCAGAGCCCAGAGCAGGGAGCAGAGCGAACACTGGCCAAGCTGGGGGTTTAGTCACAATCGGAGCCAGAGTGGGAGCACAATGAGCGTGGAATGGCTGGGGGGACAAATCTTGGAGGCAAGTCCTAGATGGAGGCTAGCACGCAGAGGCAGCAAGACCTCGTGTTATGAAGTCCAATGGGCACAGACTCTAGAAAAAGCACTATAACTTGAGTCCTTTAAAGACATGTTTTATTCTCATTCTGGACTATTTAAACACTGTTTCCATGTTCACTATTTCAATTAGAATTTTTCACTATTTCAATTCTGTAACAATACATAAAATATCTTGTACCTAAGCTGGCCCCAAGAGGTGACATTACAAACTTTTTACTGCACTCATTCGAGTGCATGTGACAATATAGGCTATTTTATTCTGTTCTACCACCACTGTACAAGGTGCAGTTTTGGTCCCTTCATTTAAGAAAGGCTAATATTTCTTTGGAGGCATTTCAGAAAAGATTCATTAGGATGATCCCTGGCAAGGAGGGATTGACTTATGACCACAGATTGGGAATAGATTGGGAACTCTGCTTACTGGAGTTTCGAAGAATGGGAGGTGATCTCATTGAAATATATAGATTCTTACAGAGCTTGCATGGTAAATATAGTGAGGATGTTTCCCCTAATGGAAAATTCTAGAACCTGAGGGCACAGCTGCAGAATAAAGGGGCACTAATAACAGACTAAGATGAGGAATTTCTTGTCTCAGAATTGAGAGTCCTTAGAACTCCTTGCCATAGACAGCTGTAGAGGCAGAGTCTTTGTGAATATTTAAGATTGAGATAGAGAATTTTTGATCAACAGGGCAATCAAGACTTACAGGAAGAGCAGAGGAAACTGAAAGTGAGGAATGTTGTATCAGCCATGAGGGGCTACTCCTATTTCTTATGATCTTGTGATGGAAGAAAGATTGATAAATCAGCCAGTTGAAGTGTTGTCCTTCCTCGTCTGTATGTAAGGATACTAGTGAGAGTGGGTTATGTCTTTCTGTGGCTAGTTCATGTTCGTGTATCCTGGTGGCTAGTTTTCTGCCTGTTTGTCCAATGTAATGTTTGTTACAGTTCTTGCAAGGTATTTTGTAAATGACATTATGTTTGCTTGTTGTCTGTATGGGATCTTTCAAGTTCATTAGTTGCTGTTTTAGTGTGCTGGTGAGTTTGTGGGCTACCATGATGCCAAGAGGTTTGATACAGATGAGAAGGACACCACTTTGACCGGGACAACACATCCACCCTAGGACAAACTAAACAGAGACACGGATGAGAATTCCGAGAAGCATGGCATTCTAACCAGAACTCTATAAATAAACACGTTGATTTGGATCCCATTTACCACCCCCAAAGAAAAAGAACAGGAAATGAAGTCACTACAGGAAATGACATCACCAACCCTAGGAAACATAAACATATAAATAGAAAGTGAGCCATACCACCAGTACTTCATCTGGAGGCTCACTGATGATGTTACCTAGTATGGTGATGAAACATCTGAAAACGAACCTTCCAGCTCAGCGAGCAAAACTACATCCTAGTTGCTACTCTGAGGAACTCTTATAGTGACATCATGGGAGTGTGATGATTGACTTCCAACAACCACAATCATTTTCCTTTGTACTAGGAATGACTCCAACCAAGAGAGACTTTTCCCTTGATTCCCATTGACTCCTGTTTGCGGAAGTTCCTTGTTAGCACGCTTGGTTGAATGCAGCCTTAATATCCAGGGCAGTTACTCTAACCTCATCTCTAGGATTCAGTTCTTTTATCCATCTTTGTAAAAAGCTTGTAATGAAGTTAAGAGCATAGTGGCACAAGTGGAACTCAAACTGTGCGGCAGTGAACAGGTATTTGCAGAATAATTGTGAGATAATACTTTAACAACACCATCACTTTAATTACTGGGAATGACTGATGAGGTGGTAATTGACCTGATTGGATTTGTTCTGGTTTTAATGCACAGGATGTACCTTGGTAATGTTTTACATTGTCACATAAATGCCAGTGTTGTAGCTGCACTGGAACAGCTTTGCTAGGGGCTTTGCCACTTTTGGAGCACAATTCTTCACTATTATTGTCAGAATGTTGTCAAGGCCTATAGCCTTTGCACTATACTGTGCCTTCAACAGTTTCTTGGAATGGGATTAAGTTAATGAAAATGGAGTAAAACTGGCATTTGCAATTGGACACTTCAGCAGGAGACCAAGATGGATCATCCATTCAGCATTTTTGGCTGAGGATGGTCGGAAATGCTATGGCCTTCTCATTTGCATTGATGTACTGGGCACTACCATCATTGAGGCTGGGATGTTTGTGGCGCCTGCTCCTCTAGTTCGTTGTTTATTGTCCATCACTATTCATGATTGGATTTGGGAAGATTAGAGAGTTCAGATCCAGGTCCACTTTTTGTGGGACCACTTTTCTCAGTTACAAGTAGTCTTCTGTTGTAGTTTCACCAGGTTGGTACCTCAGTTTTAGGCATGCCTGGTGCTGCTCTGTATTCTTCATTGAATCAGGGTTGATCCTCTGGCTTGAAGGTGATGGTAAAGTGCAATGTTTATAATTGGCCCCAAGATAATAAATAGCAGTTGAATACAATTCTGCTGCCACAGATAACTCACAGATAACAGTGCCTTTTGGTTGCCCATTATTGGTTGACCTGTTCAAAATGTATTCCATATAGTGCCACAGAACCAAATGGAGTGTATTCTCAATGTGAATACTAACTAGTAACAATATTTGGTGGTCAAGTCAATTCCTTATAGAACCATATCGATTATTTTCTGGAATGATTCTATCTAATTTTTGTATTTGATTCTCTAATATTGCCTTCATCAGGTGTAGGAAGGCAAGTGTTTCTTTAGTATGGGGGGAATCATTTTGGATCATGATCCCATAAATGACTCTATCCCCATAAACCTCAGTAGTAGCTGTTCAGTATTAATTAAAATCTCAGCTTATGTTGTTACTTTGAGACTTAGTGATTAAGCAAAACAGTGCTATATTCAATATTTATTTCCTATTTGTGAATGATGAGTCTATAGTCATGCCAGATTTACATGGATAGCTCTGTCACCTTTGAGCCAAAGGTTGTGCATTCAGATCCCATTCCAGGGACTTGAGCACAGAAATATAGACTGATATTCCAGTGCAGTACTGAAGGAGAACTGCATTGTTACTTTTGCCCTCTTTAGATGTCATGGCTAAACAAAGGAGTGATAGCCCCTCTTTAGTGGCATGGAATCTTTTCTGTTCAGTTCTTTAGAAGAAGAAACAGGAGATTTATCTCTGGTGTCCTAGTTAATATTCATCTCCATCTAAAAACATCTCTAAAACAGATAATTTTAGGTAGAAGTCATACACATTTAATGGGCTACAAGGTTCCATTTCCCCACCACACGCATATATTGTTTGCTGGCATTCCTTTCAATAGAGAGGACGAGACAATTAAGAATTGATAGCTGATCTTTGGACCAATTTTCTAGCTGATTCACTGCTAACTTAGAAAAATGATCCATGTATTTCCATAGCAGAAAAGTCCTGATTCCTCTCATCTTTCCTTCTCTCCTCTGCCAGGATCTGGCACATTTTGTCAGGATTCCATTTCCTTAGGCTTTGCTTTCATCGAACCTATATGAGACCTTCCATTTTTGTTCTTTCATTCCTTCTCTCCTTCAACAGTGGCAAATTATCAGACTTCCCTCAGTTTTGAAGAAATTAAATTCAACTCAAAATGATAGATCTCTCTACAGATGCTGCCAATCTGTTGAGTATTTCGAGCACTTTCTAATTTTTATTTCATATTCTTAGCTGCTCCTGAATTGTTAGTTACCTTCTCTTATCAGTAATAACAGTACTATAAATTATAGGTTTCTTGAATTGTTGAATGTTGACTTTGCTCCCATATTCTAAACATTTCCAAAGAATGTCATGTCATTTTAAGATAATACTTTTTCCAAACCAGATAAGTAAATTAAAGTGGAAATTTATCCAAGTCACAATGAACAAAGACAGAATTATTTTAAAGTTTAATTTTTTGCCAAGTGTAAAAAGGTGCATCATCGTACAGGGTGTTGCATGACAAGGAGGTTTTGTTTTGGAAATCATTGAAGCATATTTATGTTAATTCACTGTTTTGAAATTGGTGGAAACCAAAGGAGCTGATCTTTGCAATTTATTTGGAGTTTTAAACTTGTAAAGCATCACTTATAAAATTCCTGCTATTTTTTAAAATCTTTATTCAAATACAGTTGAAAGTATTGACAGATGTCCTGTTCCATTACAGTACTATAATATGAAATCTTTGTAAAACATACAAAGTTAAATCAGTAACAGGCTGAGAAAATAGTTTCCTTTGTACTGTAGTCTACGTCCTTCGGGATTGTTTAGATGGAACTGGTGCAAATCCAGTAAAAGGTGAACTTGACATTCTGCTTAAAGCCTTTACTAAATGATAGCGTGACATTTTCAATTATAATTAATATTTTTGTTCACTCTTGTTTGATTGCACAAGTCTGAGCAAAATCACCTTAAAATGTCACCATGCTGAAACTGTTCTCTAATTTCAGGTTCATGTCATTATTTATCTTCACCACTTGAATTTACATGAGTGCATTTGAGATACAGCACCATTAATGATTCTTTAAGCTAAATGTACATGATGCTGCATACATAATCTCTCAAGTGCAGCCTTTTACTTCAATTCTGAAGGTTTCTGCAGGGAATTGGATGATGGTCCACCATCAGCTTATGCAGCTGAAGTTTCCATGTACGTTGGTCACTGCAATATACTCTATTCAACGGTTTGTCAGGTTGATACTATTTTGAAACTTTCACTTAGGAATAGAGGACAGATGTAGCTTTTGAAATGAAACAGAATTGTATTGTTAGATTTTAAATGGAAGGGAAGAATGAAATGATTGTAAAAACAGGCCATAGAAGGTAGTGGCATGGTAGATAAGATCCCAAAAATAACAATAATCAATTTTTAAAAAAAATTGTATCTAGAGGCATACAAGACAAAAGCAGGAAATGGTATTACACTTTTGGATAACTTTAGAACTATGTGAACTGCTTTCCATAATTTTGAGCACTCTTTACAGGAAAGATATAAAGACATTTTAAAAAATGCACTAGAACATTACCAAAAGTGGTTGGTGACCACCTTGATTTTGAAGCATTCCACCTGGCAGGAAAAGAATGAAGTCATAGTTAAAATGTAAAAATTTGTCTTGCAGCCCCATTACTACCATAAACCTGGCAACCACCATTTTAACTCAGGTGTCCATCAAGGACTGGCATGTGACTCATTAAAAAGTATAAGTCTTGGTCAAATGGTGTTAGCAGGATCCAAATGCAATCTTAACTAGGCAAATCAAAGGTGCTGCCTAGTGGCAAATGCAGAGTGAAACTTAACAGGAGTGGCTCCAGCGAGCTTACTGATACATTGGGAATCAATCTTTCAAGGGTCAATGGTTTGCAAGTGATAAAGTTGATAATTTTAACCCTAAGCACAGTTATTTTGGTGAATTCTTCAAGAAGGTTTGCCAACATTATTAATCCTCTGTTGGTAGAGCTGATGAAAAGTTGTTCTCGTTGAAGGGATCCTTGAGATGTCTGTGGATGATAACTTCAGAAACCTCAAAACTGAGAGGGTTCAGCTGCCAACTGGAGTAAATTGGCTACTACCAGGGCAGTATGGTTCGGCTAGCTTTCTGGCTATGCTTGGTACTGGTTCAGGAGATGATTAGAAGCGGGTGTGCTGACATACTTATGGAAGCCATGATGGAGGAGCTGGCATTGGGCTGGGGTGGACAAAGTTAAAAATCACATAATGCCAGGTTAAAGTCCAACAGGTTTATTTGGAAGTACAAGCTTTTGGAGCCGACTTCTCAAACCCCTTGAAGATATCATTGCTAAGATCTGCATGTTTTTGCTTACTATGATCTGTCTGTACTGCTCGTAAACAAAGCTTTTCCCTGAATTTAGGTACCTGTGACAATAAATAAGTCAAATCAAATCCAATGTATTGCTTCTGGATTGGCTTTTGGGCTAAGAACCAGGATAAAACACATGACCAACTGCCATTTGCAATCCAGCAGAAGCATGCTCAAGTCAAGATGCATATAATAGTTACCTGTAACTGCAAATTATAGTCTAAATCGTTGAAACAAACCTGCATGAAATTTTCAAGTAATTTGAATCCACACTTATCAATTTGTATTATTTACCAATAACACGAGGAATACGTGCTGACCTATGCTAGCAAAGTTTCCTCCAGTTTCTTTATGATGGACACCAAACTGTCCAAACTGATGCCATATCCTGTGGGACAGCTGATTGATCTTCTATCATTTCTTTAGTTGTCAGGACTTGGCCGCAGCATTCCTCCAGGTGATGATTTTTTCCCATACAAACTGCAAAATGTTTTTGCCTTGTGAGAAATCACCACATAGACTAAAAGCAGACTCTTCCTTACTTTCAGTGTAGTTGGTAGAACACCTTGGCAGACCTTTTGATACATTGCTAGAAATGCTGACATGAAGCAAATAGATTTCTTGGCAGAACTGGGATTGGGCCTAAGCCGTCTATGACTGATTTCTTAGTCTGTTTACAGCACTAGTACTCTACCTGCTCACCTGTGCTGTATAGTACAACATACATAGACACCCATGCTTTATTCCTGAACCCAGTCAAACCATCTGTTTGCTGATATATGATTATGATACAATGCTGCCTTCTCAGAAGGATTTTACTCACTCTGGTGATATATCAGGAACAATATTCGAAGAGGGGTGGAAAATAACTTATTCTTGATGACCACTATTTAAAAAATGCTCACGTAATTTTTCCAGGCTGAATAATATAGTTTTACATACAAGCAGCTGGTATAGAACTTCAATTGCTGAACTAGATTGATATAGAACCATAGGTTCCATAACTAGAAATATAAGGTATGCAATAAGAACTACAACAGAGAAGTCTGCAAAAACATCATTGTCCAATGACTTATTATGTGGAACACACTATCACAAGAAACATTTCAGACAAAAGCTTCAATGTATACAAAAGATAGATGGATAAACATGAAGGAGAAATAATTAAGAAGTTAAACTGGTTAAGTTAATTGAAAGAGAAGAGAGGGCAAGGCTTTTTGAAGTTATTCATTGGCATGAACCAGTTGGGTTGAATAGTTTGTTTCAGTACTAGGCCATTGTATGTAATTGTTCGATTTTAGCCCTGATTGTCAACACACAGAGGGTGGTTCTGAAATTCCCTTGAGCATATATTGAAATGTTTACCAACTAATACCATGATTACACTAGAATTAGAATTAGATTTATTGTCACATGTACTCAAGTACAGGGATACATGAGTACAGCAAAAAGTGTACAAAGTCACCATTTCTTGCACCATCTTAGGTACAAAGATTCCTTGGTACAAAATCTTAAGCATAATTAAGAAAAATAAAGAAGTAAAGGTAAAAGTTCGGCATTACAGTTTTTCTAAAGAAGCTTGTGAGCTCACGCATTTCATGCTTGCATGAGTTCAAAGTGTACAATTCAGCAGGATTTCTTCTGCCAAGTTTATGCCTGAATGTTTGTGTCGGCCAAAATCACTCTGCTCTAATCCTGACAAACAAACAGGGTACGCGATTTGACTGTAGAATGGGACTGGCTCTGAAATCAGTCAGACAATATGACATACAAACCTTGTTGTATTTCCCAAAAAGATTAAGATGTGAAGAACTCACTTTCTTCATTCAAGAAAGGTTCTATGTATCATTTATTTTCATAGAAATGCTAGCTTCAAATACAGTTTCACTCACTGCACTTTCTGTCAATGATTTTTGATTATTCATAAGGGATATTGAACTGTTTACAAAATTCATGGATGTGATTAAAATTCTAAATTCTATACTTCTAAGAGTATGTTACACAGCCTAGAAATGTTCTTTGACATTAATGTTAATTATGTAACAAGCTTTCCTTTGAATGTGTTAGCAATAGCAAAAATAAAGATGTTTTGACTAAATGTTATCTTTTTGTATTTGATACTTAAAAGAAAGTGTTTTTATTAACAATACTTGAAATGGTGGTTAGTTGGTGAACTGCAGAGACCTTTGATTGAGACAAATGTACAAACAGGATAGTGCTCAACATGTCTGGGAGTGATGGGCAAATTTGTCAGTAAAAACACTCAAACAACCCATAAAAATTCAATTGTATTGAAAAATTAGAGAAAAGTTACCTCTATTTGTGGGACAGATAGGAACTGTAAGCAGCTGATCTTCCAAATAATTCTTCCTCTTTCATACTCACTGCTCCAGATCCTCCAATCACAAATTCTTTTCCTCCTATTCTTCTTGCTCCTAAAGAGACAGCGTCAATGATAGGAGGAGGAAAAAGGGTGAGAGAGGTTAGAGGAATAGAGGACAATTATTCAGCTCTGGCCTGCTGCCACCATACAGGAGACTTTTGCACCATCAACAACTGTTTCTCAACATCTTCCAGGAGAGTGAGGAGCAGAAGCAGAATGTAAAGAAAGAGGAGCAAGGCTCTGCCTTTGTATGGACGTCATATGAAAGAGGTTCTAATGGGATCGGGGTGATAATGGTGGGCCTGAGTCTTCGTTGAAGAGTGAGATGGGCAATCAACCTAGTGTTACTGGGTCAGAAGGATGTATTCAGCTCGGGAAAGAAAAATAGTGTACGAGCAGTGGAGGTGTCTAAATATTCTGGAATGCCTTATAGATCAACAAATGATTATGCAAAAGATTTCCCAGAGAGAAGGGGTTGCAGTTGTTAGGGGGCAAGGTGACAGTGGCTGCTGAATGAATGGAGCGTCAGAGCATTTGAAAAAGGGACATATATTTTATGGGAATTGATTTATGTATAGCTGTGTGCAACTGAAGGAATAACTTTTAATTGATATTTTACCTGAAAAAAATGCTTGGGATTAATACAATTCATTTTTAATTGTTGGATTTTCAATTTAAAAATCCAGTCCAGATTCTTCATCTAACATTGACTAATTCAATGTCAACTGCAAAAGTTCAGGTTTTTCCAGTGCTTTATTTTGGAAACAATGAGTGGGAGATTAATTTATCATAAATTAACAAAATTTTGTAAATTCCAGGTAAAAGATTTAATAACATGCATTTTTATGATCTTTGAAATTTATTCTATCTAAAAAGAAGAAAAGTCTAAATATAATTTAACACATCTACACAAGAGAATCTTATTATATGTCAGCATCACCTTGTTGGTGAGATTGAAATTAAGCCTCTGAAAAATAAAACATAGCCCCATAAATCGAAAAATAATGCTTTGGAAAGTCTCACAAACACCCCTGAAACAGAAACCACACTGCCATCTTAATCAATTTATGTATTTTTTATTATCTTATTATATTTCTGGTGGAGTGTTCTAGTGTGATATCCTAAAATAAAGTTATTATATACAGGTAAACTTTCATTAGTGATGTGCTAATATGTCATATCAATTAGTTCCACCTGTTCTGATGTACAAATTTTGCTATTATTTACAGTCTGTGCTATAAAGTTATACAGAAAGGACATGTGTTCATATACAACAAGTGATATTAAAACTTGCTCAAATCGCCCATTTATATTGGGAAGTTATAATATAAAGATCAACTATTTTCTGCCTTTTGTGCCTGTATTGTTTGGTTAGGTTTACTGCAGTCATTAGTAAAGCTTTTAGTGAAGACTCAGTATAGCATTATTCTTTACAAGGCTGCATAATCACAAGTCTGAGCACATTAAACTAAGTAGCAACATATCATCACAGTGATAAAAAAACTCAAAGGTCCTTTGTGAATCATGATGAATAAGATTCAATTTTGCTTTATACCTTTTGCTTCGTAACTAATGCATTTTTCCTTGTCTTATCATTGGGTAGCTATAATATATACTAGTGATAAATTTGTTGCTTGTCATTCATGGCTACAAATTGCGGTATTGTGACACATCCCTTGCAAGCTTGTACTTTGCGAAAGGCAGGAATCTTGGTATAATGGGAATCCAACATTGCTGGACACCCAAACCAGCAGCATGCAGAAATGGTGCACTTGAACGAAGAGAATCAAACCATATTTGCTGTCATGCCTCATGATAATGTGAGCATTAATTATTCTGTAATATTACTTTCCTCGTCAATTTCAGTTGCAGTAAAGCCAATTTGTTAGTTCAAAAAGGCTGAGCCAGTTGAAAGGGCATGGTCAGGGATGGATTAGTAGCAATACAATTTTTTTAATGGAGTCAGAAGAAGCATTTCTGCCCCTTCTGATTCAGCAAAAATTGAAATTTTGTGGTGTTAAAGGTCTCCTCCTTCGATGTCCTCCAATGGTCGCTTTAAGATCTGTTGCTTTGGTTGTTCAAGTATCCAAAATACCAGATAGGCACATGATTGGTTTTTGAGGATGAAAAGATGTTGGTCATGATTGTTAATATAGGGATAAATGATGCTTCAGCTTAAACACTCTAGATTGAGTATATCTGCAAACCACTAAAAATACTTCTTGTAGAGTGCCTATTAGGAAACCAATAGACCTGTCTGGGCAGGAGATTTTTCTTACGCTATCCAAAAGGCTTTTCATAAAATTAGTAATATTCAATTGTGTCATGAATGTAGCCTTGCTAACCTTGAGTTATGTTGTATATGGACTAATAGAAGATACATTTACTCTGAAAATAATTCTATTTTAATCAAAATGAAAATGAGGTAGAGGTTGAGGATGACTTTCACAGTGTTACAACTGCACTTGTTATAGTAAGGCTTTTGTGATATTTTTAAAATGCTGTTAAATTTATACTTTTTGTGGATACTTTTTTTCAATGATTGTCCCAATTGCCCTCAGGAGGAACCTGATGAATTGTTGTAGAAAGAGGCAGAGATATGGTTGATTCTCATCGACTTTCAGAGATAACTGTCAACTTTATAAAAGATGGAACTTCTACTTTCCAAAGTAATGCTGGGGGGAGGAGGTGCAGGTGGGACTTTGCAATAAACTTCAGATCACTGAGAAGAGTGAGGCATGCAAGCTTTCAGAAGGGTGTAAGTGAATCCAATAGACAGGTGGGGAACGTGGGGAGGGTTCTGGACTTGGAAGCATGGAAGAGTGTGTGGAACAGTGGGCTGGTCCCCTTTGTTCCCAGTGGCAACCAAATGCCAGATTTTCTAATTCTTTACATCAGTGCTGCACCTGCCTGACCCATGCTAGCTAGGTGCACATCCAGAAGATCTCAAAGTTCAGTGAGATAAATGCTGGAATGGCATAATTCTAACATAATTACTGGGTCTTCAGATACAGATATATAGGGCCATTATTGTTTTCATTGTTTGCTAATAATTATGCATTATATATTACATATTGCTGAAAAGAGATATATTTTATCAAAGCTTCTCATTTTGCACTCATCAGGGAAAACACAAGAATGACAAATTTCAAATAATCACAATAAGTTATCCTACAGGAGAAAAAGGCACTGAATGGTTGACAAGTCAACTTAGCAGTGGTTTTGCCATGAAGAAAGAATCAGGGAAATAGAAGCTTCCAGAGCTCTCAGGTAATTCAGCAAGCTGCAAGGCTTGAACTTTTTTTTATTGCAGAGGATGGGTCCCTGGATATAAATATATATATTTTTTCTAGCAAATATAAATGAGCCACGTTGCAAGCTCAGCTGATCATCTTTGATATTTTCTAATCAACTCATTCAGAGATATTCTTACACATTTCTGGAGCTGGTGAGACTTGAACCCGGGTCATCTGGCTCAGAGGTAGGGACACTTCTGTTGCACCACAAGAGCCTAAGTTCAGCTGATCATCTTAAATTGGTTGTTAGAGTAGTAAACTCAGGATTGTTCAGCACATGCTGCCCAATTACTGAAGTACATGTAACAGTGGAAGCTTTGTTTTATATGTCATATTGTTAATTGCTCCAGTTGTTTTCTTTATTGATGTGGAATTTTTTTAAATTAACAATCCATTTATTGAAGACTCCAGTAGAAGCAAATAGTTATATTATATAATACAATATGAATTAAGAATTTGAATCAAAAAATGCTTTTTTTTGTGGAGGCCAAAGCAAACAATAAATGACCATGAGAGCTAGGAGTTAAAATCATGAGCATGCCCAAACACTGTCTTGAAACCAAATCTGGTGGGAACGAAATCAACATTGGCAGATGGAAGTTAAAATTGATGAGCCCTTGGGAAAGATAATAAGATTGTCCTGTCAATGTAAGTAAGTACTTGGGAGGAACGAATGCATCTGCGACTATGATTGTGGTTGAGTATTTGCCAGTGATAGTGGTATGCATGGTGTATGATGTACTGTATAGAAGCAACATTACTAGTATTAGACCTGATCTTGCCACAAGTTTGACTTCACCTTGTTTAATTTCCTCTCTGTCCTCTATGGTGGTGATTTCTTCAATGATCTTTTCTAAGACACTTTGCCACTGCCTATTTCTACTTTTTGCCATTATATATTGATTTGCTGCAAGCAGAGAAGCAGAATCATAAAACTGTGTGAAATTGCACAAATGGATGTATTATTTTGACAGCTTCTTATGGATGTGAATACTTGAGCATTATACTTTCAGTCACAACCATGATGATGTTTGAAGTAACTTTTTTGGGGAAAGCCCTTTAACGACGTACATTTGGCAAATGTTGTTAATGTAAGTCACAGAAATGAACTATGCTGTACTGCACAGTAGTAACTCATAATGAGTATTCCAAAACTTGTCCAATTGTCTGAGTGGAAGGAAATCCTATTTAACATGTCTGTTTTCCCATCTACTTTGTGTAAGTTCATCATGGATAATATTACCTTGCTGATGTTCCAAAATCTCTAAGCATTTGTGTAATTTGCTGTTGGATCTCCTCAATCATAGCAACTGCAATGATATTGACCTACTAGCTCCTTATTCACTCTATGAAGTTTTCCTGTTGGGGAATGTGAGACCCCCTTTCTGAAACTCAGTTCTTCCAGGTTAGCAGTTTGTTATTCTAATGCAACAGTAAATTAAGGAGTGTAGCTTGAATCTATTACATCAGTAATTTTAAGCTGGTGAAATTTTAATTCAGCAAAACCTCTACCGTGCAATTTGCTTTTACAGACAATTTACATCAGACATCCCATGCCACACCCAAAAGTAATATTCCAGAATATTGCAGATAAGTGCATGGTGTGCCTGCATAATCTAATTTCATCCCAGAAAAGTTGGTAGTGTCAGGTGTATGCTGTAGTAGGCAGGAAAGTGTGTGTGCAAAATCCCTCCTTTCATTATGCAAATCTATTCCTGATTTAAGAATTAAGGAATTCTGCCAATCTTGGTCGAGAATATTCCTACAAGATATTCTTATCACGAGGATAGAGAAATGAAGTTCCAATAAATAGTAAACAAAGCGAGGATTCAGGCTTTGAGAACAATGGAGTTTCTATTTCGACTGTTTCTGAAGTACATCCGAGGTATAATGCCAGAAAGGCAATCAATCTCTTTAAGCTGGATGGATACTTTTGCTATCTTAACTGAGCCAGCTCTGCTTCACAAAGTGACCTCTTTTGTATTTTTAAAACCAAAATTGTTTCCTTTGACCTTTGGACGTTGCATAAGAGTAACTGTGGGAAAATGTGTAACACTGCACCACATGTCATTTGCACTGCCAGGAATAAGAAGAATTTTTGCATATTGACATTGAGTTGTGAACCATGAAAAGTTATAGCTCTGCCAGTTTCCAGTTTGCTCACAGTATTCCCTTCCGTTTCTGGTTAAAGAAGCTTTATAACAAAACCCGATCTGTTTAGCCTGGACAGAAAGCCTTAGCTGTCCTTCCTGTGCGACCACAGAGAGAATGAGAAATGAAGGTTGAAGGCCTAGACAGTTTGCAAGGGGAAATGCACACAAGGTCAGGAAGCAATGAGAACTTGTTCGCTTTGTGCTCCCTGGGTGATATTCAATAACCCTTTCAGCTTTCAAACTGTAAAACACAGATTCATTTGCTCAATTCAGAAAGACAGGAGCAGATTTTGTCAGAAACGTAGCTGGAGTTAAATATGTCAGACCCTTACATAGTCGAAGAAACACTTCCTTTATCTAAGCAACTGGAGGGCATGAAAATGTAAGCACTTGGCAAAAATAACATGAATTCAGTGTTTTTCTGATCTGACCCAGACCGGGTGAAAGGAATGCACCATTTTCCTTTGACGGTCTGATTTCCTGACTGACGTTTGAGAAGTTGTCTAGCCTGGACGCAAAAGTAAGTCTACATCAATTACTTAAAAGGAAGCCAGCCTTGTGTCTGAAAGCTTGGCTGGAGAAGTGGTTATTGTTGAAATAGAGCTAATGAACTTACTCTTTTTTCTTGTGTTTTCAAGACTCAATTGTTTGACTTAAGGTCACAAGACTCTTAAGAACTTGAAACACAGCCTGCTATGGAGCTGAAATCTCATTAGATCAGATAGCACACAGCAGGCTCCTTATGGTTTACTATGCAGCTTTCTTTTCTCCAATTTACCATTTTCCAACTAAAATTATTCTTAATTATAATTAGCTACTTTAATATGGTTCTCATAAAATCTCACCTCCACAACCTGCAACTGACTGTTTTGTCTCTTGACATTTATTCCTCTAAACATACACAATTGCTGCTGTATGATGGAGAGTTTATAAAGTGTATATCTCCTGCCACCACACTGGTACAGAAAATTGATGCTTGTGTTCATTGATGTATACCTAGAACTGGAAGTTGGCACCCACTGCATGTGCTTTGCCACTGACATCATCATTATGTTTGCACAGCCACTCGCTGCCCAGCCCCACTCAACACTTGATTAGCTGTCCTGATCCTCGGTGCTTGATTCACCAGCCAGCTACACTTTGGCACTTGTCTTGCCACCCTGCTACCCGTTTGGCTCACTGCCTCTCCCTGGCTCGCTGACCTGCTCAAGGACCACTCGCCACTCAGCTCACTGCTCCACCTGGCTCTATAAAAGCTACAATTCTCAACTTTGATACCAGGCTGGCAGAGTAAGTTCACATAACATTTAAGTCTCTGCACGTGAGAAACCTTTGAAAAAGAAGGCATTTTGATTGTTCCACAGTTGTTGAAATAGTTTTGAATTGGTCAGTGTTACTGATGACCCTAAACATTGATGCAAGAAACAGCATCTCTGATATTGATGTCTTGGGCATTGTGCCTGCCTGGGCTGTGAAAGCACACCCTAAAGTTTTACAAAATTATTTTCATTCATTTTTCCATATTTTGAAAGCATTGATGGATGAGAATATTTGACTATTTGTGAACAACATATTTCCTGAATGTATATATTGGTCAAACCCAATAAACGTCTGAAAAGTGTTTTTACTTAGATTACTTACAGTGTGGAAACAGGCCTTTCGGCCCAACAAGTCCACACCGACCCACCGAAGCACAACCCACCCAGGCCCATTCCCCTACATTTATCCCTTCACCTAACACTACGGGCAATTTAGTATGGTTAATTCACCTCACGTGCACATTTTTGGACTGTGGGAGGAAACCGGAGCACCCGGAGGGAACCCACGCAGACACGGGGGAATGTGCAAACTCTACACAGTCAGTCGCCTGAGGCGGGAATTGAACCCAGGTCTCTGGCACTGTGAGGCAGCAGTGCGAGCCACCGTGCCACCCATAAATTCTTATGAACTTTGAAAAAATTCATTCATGGGATGAGGACATCACTACGGCTGGGCCAGCATTTGTTGCCTATCTCTAATTGCACAGCGAGCAGTTTAAGAGTCAACCACATTGCTATGGGTCACATGTAAGCCAGAGCAAGTAAGGGTAGCAGTTTCCTTCCCTAAAGGATGTTAGTCAACCAGATGTGCTTTTTCAACAATTGATAATGGATTAATAGTTATCATTAAACTCTTAATTTCAGATTTTTATTGAAACTCCATTATCTGTAGCAGAATTTGAACCCAGGTCCCCAGGACATTACCTAGATCTCTGGGTTAATAGCCTAGCTAAAATACCACTAGGCCACAGTGTGCACCAGGCAGTTTTGGCATTCTCCCTCATGTTTAGAAGTTGAGAATTTGATGAAAACTAAATCAGTTTCAAAACATGGTTTATTTTAAAGTCAGGTATTTATTGATTTGTGATGATGACCAATGAATATATTTTAAAAATAATGACTTGTATCCCAAAAACTGCAGAGAAGTGTAATCTGACCAAGCGTCTCACTGAAATAAAGGAGGGGTTATTAAGATATTAATTCAAGTAAAAGATGAGCCAACAAGAAAAGGTTTTCAGGAGGACAGAGAGAAGTGGACAGACAGAGATTTAGAAAGTGAATTCCAGACCTGAGGCTTTAGGTAACTGAAATATGGCTGCCAATAATTTGTAAAGTAAGTAGAGGATGAACAAGGGGCCAGGGTTGGAAGAACACATAGCATGAAATCTTTGAGGTCCACCTGGAGCTCTTAGAATGCCATGAATACTTATTAACACCACAGCCTGCTAGAATTACACTGATAGGCACAATCTTGTTCGGCGAAAAAGACAAAAATGTTGTTCACAAACTTGATTACATTGAAGCAAAGTAGACTTCATATGGTGAGGAGGATGCAGACTACCAGCTCAACTCAGCTCATGAACAATCTAATTCATAATTGGCCTTTGTGGCTTTCTGCTCTTAACAGTATATGGGATGCAGGCTTTACAGACTGCCCAAGTAAGGCAGCCACACTGATTGATATCTACAAACCTGAGCAGAGCAGGCATGGGAGGTTCAATAGAAAAGTTATGGAAGGTATGACAGGTATGAGTTAAACTTAAAGAATGTGTTTGTGAATCTTGGGAAATTGAAGTAGGCAACTGGGAGTCAGTGAGGAGAGTCACAATGATAGGGGCATGGGTGACAAGGAAAAGAGGTTCCCCATATTGAAAATAGGGAGACAATGAGGGGTTCCCTAGATTGACAATAGGGAACACAATGAGGTAAGCTGGTGAGTGTGAGGAAGGTGGATTGAAAAAGGGATGGTGCAAGGCCAAAACTTGACATATGGATGTATGCTCAGGGGAAAGATCAGGAAGGTCATGGGAAATTGTGAATAGGGCCACAGTTATAGGGGAAAATTGAAACAAGATAGTGGGGACACCAGAGGAAAAGAGAAGAACCTCTACAGTGATGGTAGGAGGAGTATAATTTGAAGGGGAAGATTCAGGGTGAAGGAATTGAAAAAAAAATGCCCTTGCTGAAAATGTGCAGTAGAAATGGGAGGGACTTAAGGTCTATTTCCATGAGTGCCTGTTTAGCTCAAATGCCCAAATATGTGTAAAGTAAAACAGAAACCAAAAGCAGGTTGTGCACAGTAAAGGATTGTATGTTGAAATGAAGCATTCACTGCAACATCAAGGTAAATCAGCTACTCATAAAACCAACATCTCAACAGGTCCCCGACACATTGAACTCCAAGCTGAAGGATTAATCACAGTCAAAAACATAGTGGTAGTGTCATTAGTTTACATGAAGCTTTGTAGGAGCTGAATTTTATTGACATGGGGTCAAAATTATCCTGAGTATGCTTAATTCTAAGATTTCAATATTGAAATGCAACCACCAAGAGTTGCTGGATTAACATCCATTTGGCTGGGAAGAAATGGCTATGGTTATGATGTAGAAGATTACAGCAGGGCTGAATTTGCTGGACACCGGCTCTTTTCAAATCTCATGAGGAATCTCTGAATCAGCCAAACACAAGTGAATTTGTAAGTTAAAAGATGGTCTTCTGAGGAAAGCACATTTATCTGTTCACATGGTCCCAGAGAGCCGAGTTACCTGAGTCACTGGATTTGCCTCATTTACTGGGTTCCCTAAGATTTGAGGGACCATCAAGAGCATATGTGCTCAGAGCTCCTCAGCAACACACAGTTTCTGCCCAGCTGGTTTATGAGCATTCATCCTTTTGCAACACTGGATCCAGATTCTCCTTAGCTACTCATGACCGCTGTAATGAGAATTCAATAAGATTTTATGAAAGGGCATTCTAACAGAAGTACTATAAAGACATATTTGATAAGGCATGAATCTTAGTGCCCTAATTGTCTGCATCAGAAATGATGGAGCGGAACCTTGTACATTCTAAAGCCTATATCAAGCTTGAGAGCAGATTAGAATATAAACAGACTCCTGTAGACAGGACAAGAGAAAGACCTGAAGTGGGAGATTTCTGTTTATTGTAAAAGAATGAAATTTAAGCAATACATTTATATAAAGTTTGATGCTTTTCTTTATGTATTGCACAGACATCAGACCAGGATGGGACAGAGGTGGAAGAAAGTCAGGCAGAGATAGGACAAGGTATTATACAGAATTCTGTTTAAATTGTCTAAACTGAGATTGTTTGGATAAACATGAAGTTAACCTGCACCCTTGAGTCTTCCTGGGGTCTGTTTAAAGAGAATGACCACAACAAGCACTGACCTCTGTAGCCACATCTGTTCAGTCTGGATGGTTTCCTGTTGCCGTTCCATGGAAAAAGTGTTCCCCTTCTCCTCCAGACAGCCTGCAAGGGAATATTGAGGGAGGCATCCCTGAAACGTGGACCAACTTTCTTTCTGGTGTCAGGCATCTTTTGAGGTGGGTGAGGCAACTTGCAGAAAATGAAGTGCTGTCCTGGTGTCTTTTGAAAATGGTGCGCAAAAGGTAGAGGCCAGTACCCCAAGGCCTTCTGAGCTTCCTGGCTGCCTATATAAGATTTGGTGTTCCACTCATGGAGGAATATACAATGAGTTGAGAAGAACATACTCGTGTGAGGCAACTTAACTTGCCCCCAAGCAGAAGTAACTCCCACTTTTCTGTACCATGCTAAAACCTAGTTTCTAAAATAGATTCCATGCATTTTTTGTTTTTTGGGGTAGAATGCGGGTAATGTGTAGAGTTTGAAGATATAGAGGTAGAAAGAGAGAGAGAAAGAGAGATGGGGAAATTGAATGAATATGTGATTCTAATTTGAAGGCAAGAGGGAATGAAGAGCCATTGTCGGTCAGTACAGAGAGGGGTAAAATATACCAGGATAAAAACTCCATCTTTGGGTGAATGTCATTCATGAAAGGTGAGTTTATGAATGCAGGCTGGCCTCGGAAACACTGGAATAATTAAGGCTGAAAGTGGAAAAGGCTGCACGTAGGTTGAGATAATGTTAGAGATGGTCTTCGTGATATATAGATGATGGAGCTCAGTTCGGTGCCAGCCAGTTGACTTCAGTCTGAAAGAATGGCCATTAACGGGGATAAAATCCAAATGATAGAGTTTGTGGCAAGGGATTGAGAATTCCCACTACTTAACTGGAAGAAATTGTAGCTCACTCACCCAGAACTTGAAGTTGGACAAGCAGGTTAACAACACAGCAAGGGTCAAAAGAGAAATGGAGATATAGCACTGGATTTCCTCAGTTTATATGTGGAATCAGATGCCATGAGCAGTATGTAGCTGATAAACAACCAAGGACCAAGGATACATATTTGGAGTACCCACTGGTAACAGTGTAGAGGCCAGGAAAAGGAAGTCATTGCAGCAGATAGTCTGGCTATGATTGGATAGTTAGGAACTAGAATCAAGTGAGGACAGCCCCACTGAGCTGGACCTTAAAGAAGAGATGAGGAAGTTGGAACAAATGGGACCTTTAATAAAAAATGCCTTTGAGCTTAAGTTTGGAACTCTGACAAATGGTAGGCATAATATAAGGCCATCTCAGCAAAAGAACTGGTAAAAACACATAAACTGTCGCTAGGTTTCTTGGTTCATACTTCCATGTTGATATTCCTAAATTGATAAGGTAGCATGTATATTCATACCTGCAAGTGTTTTGGAAGAGTGACCAAATTATCCTCAGCATACAGTAAATTAAGCATGATCTCAAGTTAAGTGGTGGTCCAGGAAGAGTCCTCCACAATCAACATTTTGGTACATATCATTGACTAGAAATTCAACTGGACTAGCCGTATAAATAAAGTGGCTACAGGAGTAGGGCAGGAGCTAGGAATTCTGCAGCAAGGAATCCCCAAAGGTTATCCATCATTTACAAGACACAAGTCAGGAGTGTGATGGAATAATCCCCATTTGCTTGGATGAGTACAGCTCCAACAACACTCAACCAGAATAAAGCAGCCTGCTTAAATAAAAACTGAAAGAACTGTGATTGCTGTAAATCAGAAACAAAAACAATCAAGCAGGCTGCTTTAACAAAACCAGAAATTGCTGGAAAAGCTCAGCAGGTTTGGCAGATCTGAGGAGAGAAATCAGGGTTAATGTTTAGGATCGGTGACCCTTCCTCAGTTTTGACCTGAAACGTTAACCCTGATTTCTCTCCATAGATGCTGCCAAACCTGCTGAGCTTTTCCAGCAATTTCTGGTTTTGTTAAAGCAGCCTGCTTGATTGTTTTTGTTTCTGATTTACAGCAATCACAGTTCTTTCAGTTTTTATTTAAGCAGGCTGCTTTATTCTGGTTGAGTGTTGTTGGAGCTGTATTCATCCAAGCAAATGGGGATTATTCCATCACACTCCTGACTTGTGTCTTGTAAATGATGGACAACCTTTGGGGATTCCTTGCTGCAGAATTCCTAGCTCCTGCCCTACTCCTGTAGCCACTTTATTTATACGGCTAGTCCAGTTGAATTTCTAGTCAATGATATGTACCAAAATGTTGATTGTGGAGGACTCTTCCTGGACCACCACTTAACTTGAGATCATGCTTAATTTACTGTATGCTGAGGATAATTTGGTCACTCTTCCAAAACACTTGCAGGTATGAATATACATGCTACCTTATCAATTTAGGAGTATCAACATGGAAGTATGAACCAAGAAACCTAGCGACAGTTTATGTGTTTTTACCAGTTCTTTTGCTGAGATGGCCTTATATTATGCCTACCATTTGTAAGAGTTCCAAACTTAATCTCAAAGGCATTTTTTATTAAAGGTCCCATTTGTTCCAACTTCCTCATTTCTGGTTTTGTTAAAGCAGCCTGCTTGATTGGCACAATACCCACAAGTGTACTCTCCACTGATGCTCAGTAGCAGCAATATGTACCAGCTACAAGCTGCACCACTGACATTTGGTAAAGATTCTGAGGCGGCTCCTTCCAAACCCACAACCACTATCATATAAAAGATCAGGGGCAACAGATACATGCAAGCTCCCCTCCAAGCCACTCACCATCCTGACTTGGAAATCTATTGTTGTTCCTTCACTGTTGCTGGGTTAAAGTCCTGGAATTCCCTCCCAAACAGTATGTTGGGTCGACCTACAGCACATGGACTGCAGTGGTTCAAGAAGCTAGCTTGCTATCACCTTCTGAAGGGCAATAAGCGATAGGCAATAAATGCTGGCCCAGCCAGCCGCGCCCACATTCCATGCATGAATGAGGAAAAAAAGGTGACCATCCGAATACCTTCAGTAATCATTAGTTAGAAAAGTTCAAACATAAGGGTAAACTATCAGCTCCTAAGGTAAACAGTGAGTCCCTAGAAATAAAGTATATTAAATGACCATCTGGCAGCTATCTTTGGTTGGAAAAAGGCCAGGGAAGATGGAGGAAGATTGGTGCAGGTGTGGGGAGAAATCTCTAACATTTTGGCTTGAGAGCCGATAACATTAAAACAAGCTACCATGACACATATTGTGAGAGAAAGTGAGGGCTGCAGATGCTGGAGATCAGAGCTGAAAATGTGTTGCTGGAAAAGCGCAGCAGGTCAGGCAGCATCCAAGGAACAGGAGAACCGATGTTTCGGGCATAAGCCCTTCTTCTGGAATGAGGAAAGTGAGTCCAGCAGGCTAAGATAAAAGGAAGGGGGGGGACCTTGGGGGAGGGGCTTTGGAAATGCGATAGGTGGAGGGAGGTCAAGGTGAGGGTGATATGCCGGAGTGGGGTGGGGGTGGAGAGGTCAGGAAGGCAGTGCTGAGTTCGAGGGATTTGACTGAGACAAGGTGGGGGGAGGGGAAATGAGGAAACTGGAGAAATCTGAGTTCATCCCTTGTGGTTGGAGGGTTCCCAACCGTCGTGTTGCCATGGTCTGGCGATGGAGGAGTCCAAGGACCTGCATGTCCTTGGTGGAGTGGGAGGGGGAGTTGAAGTGTTGGGCTACGGGGTGGTTGGGTTGGTTGGTCCGGGTGTCCCAGAGGTGTTCTCTGAAACGTTCCGCAAGTAGGCGGCCTGTCTCCCCAATATAGAGGAGGCCACATCGGGTGCAGCGGATGCAATAGATGATGTGTGTGAAGGTGCAGGTGAATTTGTGGCAGATATGGAAGTGTCCCTTGGGGCCTTGGAGGGAAGTAAGGGGGGAGGTGTGGGCGCAAGTTTTGCATTTCTTGCAGTTGCAGGAGAAGGTGCCGGGAGTGGAGGTTGGGTTGGTGGGGGGTGTGGGCCTGACGAGGGAGTCACGGAGGGAGTGGTCTTTTCGGAACGCTGATAGGGGAGGGGAGGGAAATATATCACTGGTGGTGGGGTCCGTTTGGAGGTGACGGAAATGACGGTGGATGATACGTTGTACATGGAGGTTGGTGGGGTGGTAGGTGAGGACCAGTGGGGTTCTGTCCTGGTGGCGGTTGGAGAGGCGGGGCTCAAGGGCGGAGGAGCAGGAAGTGGAAGAGATGCGGTGGAAGGCATCGTCGACTACGTCTGGCGGGAAATTGCGGTCCTTGAAGAAGGAGGCCATCTGGGTTGTACGGTTTTGGAACTGGTCCTCCTGGGAGTACGGTTTTGGAACTGGTCCTCTTGGCACATATTGTGCCAACCATTCATTTATTCTCTGGGACCAATCAACCATTGTCAATGATTAGGGGTCATTAACTATTCCTGTCTGTTTACCTAAGTGTCATATCTAAGTTGTTGCTTCTTAATAAATGTAATAAACTACCTTAACAATCCTTACAAATTCTCAACTTCCCACATTGGGTATCTGTGGCTTTAGAAAGAAAAGATTTACAAAATATTCGAGAAGGATGATGCAGTCAGTTAATTGTATCAAAAACTGAAAAAAGTTTTATAAAGAGGAGAGATGAATCACCAAACTTACAAATTATAAAATTCCTGACTTTGTTTATGTATCTTTCTGTGAGTGGCAAGGTAGAAACCTAATTGGAAAGATTCAACCAGGATATTTAACAAGATTGACATGGATTTGAGGTGACAATGCATTCAAGAAATTTAGAGAGAGGATATTGGAGATGGACTGGTATTTTAGGAGGAGATGGATGGACAGCACATTCATAAAACAATCGATGTGAATTTAACAGTTAGATGAACATTGATCAAGGCTATTTTCTGAGAAAAATATTTTGGTATGTAAACATGCTCATACACCCTCAGCATGAACTTTCCTTCATAATTCAAATCTCTGACTCCGCAAATCCTTCATGAGTAACAGACTTAGATTTTCAGAAATTTGTGCTAAGCACATTCAGTGCTCATGGGCACTGTTGTTGGGAAGAAACAGGGGTAAACTCCAAACTGTGGTATATTTTGAAACATTGATCTAAATTTTATCTGTCTCTGGGTGGCAGAAATAGAGATGGGGACACAAAATAGTTTCAAGAAGATTAAAAAGTTTGCAAATAAATTCGGGAGGGACTGAGAAGTGGTGTGGATTAGAGATGATGAATTTAACGTTAAATGCAAAAGAGAAATAAAGAGAGCAAGAGAGAGACATATGGTTGGTTTAAGAAAGTGTTTGAAAAAGTAAAAATTGACATGGTAAAATTCTCCTGAAACAATTCACAAACCTGAACATGAGGGATTGATTGGCGATCATTACCCTTTTAACAACATGATAACTGTTTCTTGCACTGTTATTAGATGTAATGTTGTATGGCTTGTTTAATGGGTAATGAAAATCATGGGGAGGTTAACCACAAGTTCTCGTCTTCACAAAGCTAATGGCGGAGTACAACATAAATGGTCCGCCAACTCATGGTGATTCACAGTTGAAACGATTTCATCTTTGCCACAATTGCTGGCCATTTTGCATGTAATAACAGTGTACGTTGTTCAGACACTTAATTTTTAAAGAAAACTTGCCCCCCCCCCCCCTTTGTTTGATTTGGTCTTCTTTCATCCTTATTGCATTCACTATTGCACCTTCAATTTAAAGAAAAATAAGGTGAGAACCTAGAAGGGTCGTAAGAGTGCTGTATAAATCTGTAAAAATGGACTGTCATCATGAGCATAAAGGATGAAGCATTCAGTGTACATTGTCTCTATCATTTGGTGGTTTAATGGTGTTTGCAAACAAAAGCATATGAAGACTGAGGACTGCATCATCTCTCATGAGTAATTTGCTGTATTTTCAGTTTGAGACCTCATTTGTAGCATAGTTATGACCTTTGGTTCCTGTAGTCTCAACAAGCACTTAGATACTTTCTCACAGAAGATGTTTCGGTATATTGAACATCATTTTCTGTAATGATTTGGTGCACAGTCAGTACTTTATGTCATTTTATCTGATGTCTTTATAGTATAGTTCACAAAGTAGGAGTGCAACAAACTGAAACACTTATACAATAAAGTCAATGACATATATATCCCTTTGACAGTTTCAAAATAATATCTAGGTCAGATATACATATATTTTTAGATTTTTAGTATACTCTTTCCATGAAATCACTGCTTATAACAGCAGTTTGCATTTATAGAGTTCCACTAACCTTGCTTTTCTCAAACTGTTTCAATACTAGGCATAAGAGTAATGGATGTCCCACCAAGGGAATAGAGTATGACTGAAAGCTTTGTTAAAGAAATGGATTTTGACAAAGGTTTTGAAAATTGTAGGTAGATTCAGGAATATTTAAGGAGGGAGTGCCATAGATCAGGGCTAATGGGGCTATGGGCGGAGGAATATACTTCAGGGAATGAAAAAAATCTATGTATAAAACCGTTGCAGTTTGCCAAGAAAAGTGGGGCAATACTATATGGGGCGTGGTGCCCTTTGGATGAAGACAAGAAATTGAAATTTAATGTATCGGAAAATGGGAAGACAATGTAGGTCAGAAGAATGTATCAGGAGGCAGCATGACTCAGCCTGAGATCAGGTAGGAGAAAGTGAGGACTGCAGATGCTAGAGATCAGAGTCAAAACGTGTAGTGCTGGAAAAGCACAGCCGGTCAGGCAGCAACCGAGGAGCAGGAGAGTTGATGTTTCAAGCATAAGCTCTTCATCAGGAATGACATTTGACTCAGCCTGAGATCAGCCAGTAGAATTTTACAGATTGTCCTGTTTCAGAGTAAACAATTGCTCACAAACATTTATAAGAATATAAGAACATGAAAACATAAGAACTAGGAGCAGGAATAGGCCATCCTTGGCCCCTCAAGCTTGTTGCGCCATTCAGTAAGATCATGGCTGATCTTTTTTTGGACTAAGCTCCACTTTCCCGCCTAATGACCACAACCCTTAATTCCTTTACTGTTCAAAAATTACTATCAGTGTCAGTCCATGATCAGTGAACAGTTGTTAAGATTCAAAGGTGCATCTGCCATTGCTGACTCCAAGTAACTCATTTGATTTCATATGGTACTTCATCCACAAATCCAAAAGCAAATGTGAAAACTCAGTAGTGTTTTTTTGATATAACAATATATCAAATATATGTAGCAATATATAATTTTATTTATATAGAGAAGAACAAATGTAGATCATACTTCAAATCCAAAATGCCCGAGTTTAAGTTTTAAATTAGCATTTGACTTCAGTATTTTTCAGTAGTTGTAAACTGATTTAACAGTTGTCTTTTATTCCTGTATATCCCTACAAGTGCACCTTTCTTTTAGTTCTTAACTATGCTTCACTTTCAGACTTTTTCTACTGATCAAAGGTGTGAAATTTCTAAATATTGAGTCCAAAAACACACAGTTTCAGTATTGAAGAATAAAGACTGTGACAACTGACAGAATTTAAATAATGCCTTAAATTAAATGCCTAATAAATAAATAGAAGGTTTACAATATGCAGCTGTTGTCAACGTGAAGTATTTTGTATACTAGAAAGAATGTAAGAAACATGGCCAAACAATATAACCACAGTCGGTTAAAGGGCTGTCTAGTCTCTATGGATTCTTCATGCTGCTCATTGTCTGAGCTTATTTTTTCCCTCCAATTCATTTGCATTTGAGGGACAAAGACCTTCTGTTAGAGACCCACAGCAGCTCTTCACATTTTATCTTTCAATAAACATTGGTATCCATAGGGTGGGGAGTTTTCATTACTTCACTCCTTAAGAGTCTACAGGAACCAATACAAATCTGCCTTTTAACACAACTAACAGCACAAAAGTGGTGCTTTCTCCAAGAATAAAGCTGATGGTTTGAAAGGCTGCATCAAGAATAGAAGCCTTTACTGTGAAGGGTTGAGATAGGAAGAATGATCAGGATGGTCAGATTGCTTACACAAACAAGATTGTTAGGGGGTCTATTCAGACTGTCTGCTCTTTAGTTTATACTGTAAGGAAGTTGTGACTTCTGGAATGACAACAGAGGATTCCCAGCTTCCGATGCTTACATGTGTTTTGGGTCTCTGAATTATGTATGTGACTTTTATTAATACTCAGCAACAAGCCGCATGCTAAGCATATCTTGTAGTTGGCAACCTATTAAGTAGCAAATACATTAGCTTTTAACACTTGTGAATGGATAGAATTAGATGTTTATCCATTGAGTAGCTTTAAAATAGTTGCTAGAAATGTGAAATCAACACTTTTCCTTTGTTGATGGGCTTTAGCTGCAAAAAGTATTCTAATTGCTTCATACAAGTTGCACCATAACACAATAAATTAAACTGGTGTCCACTGCTGGTCTGGAATACCTCTAAACTGCATATGGATTCTACTCGAAATCTTGAACTCATACCATAAAAGAAATGACCATTAAGATGTTATTTAAGTATCAAATTACAAGCTGTTTTTCCTAATGTGCTGTGGTAAATTTCCATTATGGCCTTATTCTTGGAATTCATTGTTGCTTCGGAATTATACCAACAGAGGAACACTTCTTTTTAGTGTTTTTCAGACAGTTTCTGTTCTGTGTTAGCAGACCTTCCAACCTGATAGTAGTAACCTTTATCAGGGTAATGTCCACTGGTTGTTGAAGATATGAAGCATAACCAAATTTGATGATGATCCAGAGAGTAGAGTAGGATCACAGAAAGTTTTTTTTTGTTTAATGCAAAATGAAGCAAAAACTAAGTAACACATGTATTTGCAAACAAAGTGGCCAGTTTGTTCAGAAATAAAGATTATTAGTGATTTTAATGGAGTCATTGATGATTCCTCTTAGGCCATACTGTGTAGCTAAATTCTTATGATGTCACCTAAAAACAGGCAAGAACTTTGACACTCACACAGCATGAAGCTACTTAAATCAGGGCCTCATATACAGGACCCTGCTGCCTGCAAAATGGCTCTAATGGCATTATCTCTGGGCCTGAGGAGCAAGCTGCATAACAAAACTCTAAACACTCTCTAATGTGGAAAAATAAAGCTAATTCCTGACAGTATAACCAAATTGCCTCTTTCTCTGCTCTCAAGCACCTTTAGGATTAAGCAAAGAAAAAGTTGAAAATATTGCAGAGCTGCAGCATAATGTATGTAAGCATTTCAAAGAGAAGAATCATTTAAAACTTGTGCACACCATTATCGTCAACTGCATAGCATTTCCAAACAACCTGTCTCATAGTGAAAAGCAAACCTTTATATTTTTCTCAAAATTAGCACAACTAAGAGATATCCTTCAGAGATTCAATTTCATAGTTTAAAAGTTTAAACCTAATTCCAAAATATGAAGTAATTAGTCAATGGGTTTCAAACATGTTTTATGTTGAAATATATATGCACCTTATAGTTTCTTAGTAATTACTCATAATTTATCAAGGCTTGTACAATCTTGTGTGTTCATATCAAAGCAGATATTTTTAAAAAGCAAGTTTACTTGCAGTATCCACCGCATTTCTTATGACCTCAGCAATAAAATTTTATTGAGTATCCACCTGACCTCAAATTGGAAATTTGTGTTGGAACCAACCTAACCAACTATTATGGCTCTCCACTGTTGTTAATTTTACATTTGCCTAATAAAACACAGCAGGAGTTACAGTAGTTCCCTGTAACAGGCAACTTTAACACAGATTGTCTTGGACTATTTTCTGAACTTATTACTCCTACTTCTTGAGAACCAAATTAAAAAATACCCTCAGCTGCTTGATTATAATTTATTATATCTATTTTTCCTGTTTTGATAAAAGCAGAAAAATGTGTTTGTGGTGTATACTAAGATAACTGTGTAGCTTAGAATGCAGTTTCAGAGTCCAAAGAAAAAACATTATACAAGGAATGTAGAAAGATTTTATTTTATATTCTTTCAGAACTGTCTGCCTGTTTCCATAAGGTGAAATCAAACATAAGATTTTCATTCTAATCAATTAGATCAGAGCTAAGGATACACCACAGGTATTAATTTGTGATTTGATAAAGTCTCATAAAACCAAAAACTCATATAAATATGATAATTAATTCAATCAAAACAAGCAACTTTTTATAAGACCAGAAATTACACACCTTTTGGCATAAACAATTTCATGTCAGTGTTTCGACTAGTTGATTGTCATTCTTATTCAAATTCAAAAGCATAGTACTTTAGTACTATTGTACTTTTTCTCCCAAAGCTACATGAAGTTTGGACAATTGCAAACTTGTACAGTATTATTTCTCTATAAATTAAATGTATAGTAAAATATATTGAGACTTCAGAGGATTCTATTTGCAAATACCAATTTAGTCCTACAATGCAATTGAATGTTAAAGCATTACATTCAAAATGCAATCATAGCTTTTCCTTCTAAAACCAAATGAATGAGATTTTTCATTTGAGTGCAGATTAGCCCTAATTTTTGCAATTCTATAATAATGTTTCCCAATAATGACTAATACTTGTTTTTCTATGTCAGTTCATACAAAGCTCTTTTTTGCTTGATTTGTCTGTTATGTTCCTGAGACATAAACAAAATTATGTCAATGATTTTTTTAGGCATGAGTGTAGAAATGAATATAATTTGTAAGTAGCAGAGAACGTCATAATGGATTACAAAATAAATTAAAACAATCAACAATTCAGAATAAAGATCTAAAAATTGTAAAGTAATTTTGTTCTCTACCTGTTCAATTTTTTTTGACTTGTAAATAACCAGAAACATATATTCATAAAGAATTGCCTGAGGATTTTCTTGGCTCAGACAGGATTGATGTGTTTGTGTGCTTAATTTTCATTAACAGTTCTTTATCATTCAACAAATCGAGTACAGGAACAATGATAGCCTTGAGACTTCTCTGGGTTGTTAATGACATAAAATCGCTCACTCAATTTTGTGTGCTTTCTCCTATGAAAACTGATCTCACAGTGAAACACTGATGAAAAAAGTGACCTTGTAATATAATTCAAAATTTCACTATTTATCATCATTAGTGTGTGAAAGCGTCTTTGGATTCAGTTTCCTGATATGGGGAAGAATGCTGTCGGCAGTAAGATGGGGCAACTATCCAATTTAGAGGAAGGCAGATTTGAAGAGAAATGATCCTTAAAGGGATGGGAGAATTAATACCGGATTGGGACACACATTCCATAGTTGAAAGTTTCCCTACTTGTATTTCTGCACGTGGAAGAGCGTTTTAAAGAGAGACAGTTTTTTTTCCCAATTCTTGCCACATATTGTCACCATCAATCATGTTCTGTTTGTTGATTGAGCAACATGTTGTCAGTGTTTATTTCATGGATGTGCTAATGGGGGTACAGAACAAAGAGCTCTCCTCCCAGCAGACATTTGATTTTTACATCTCGCCTTTTGAATTGTTGGTTCTCTTTATTTCTTGATTTTTTTTAATGAACTGATATTGATATGTTCATGATTATTTTTGTATTAAGGTATTTTTAGACAAACATAAACTGTAAAACAAAAGGATTCTTTTGCATTCATATTTCATTTAGTGTAGTAACTCTTTAGGTAGCAGAAAGGCCCCTCAAAACCAGCTAAGTAGCTTCATAGATATGTTCTCAAGTGCCCTTTCATCATATTTGTAAAAAAAAGCACTTTTAGATGTCAGCACTGCATGCGCGAGATTAGTTCAAATCAGCATCACTTAACTAGTTCCATGGACTGTGTAGAACATTCCACAAAGGAATAGGAGAGGCTGAAAGATGCAAATCTTTTTTAGAAGAATCTTTAGAAAATGTGGCTGGTGTAATTGGAATACCTGTGTGTTCAATATTTTACAGTTAAAGCTCTATGCAGTGAAAGTGATTGTATGGATCCCTATGATTGAAGAAGTTTTTCTGCTCTGAGCTGAGAATAAGGCATTTAAATCCATTAAGAAGGCAACTAAGTGTTTATAAACTAAAACGGTCAGCTGCTTTGCAACTGATTTGAACAATTTCATGGTAAAATACAAGTAGAAACTGCCATGGGTTATGCATGTGTACCTTTAATATTTGTTCCTAAACATGATTATTTATTACTTTCTTTATTGCTTTAAGAGCCTGGTTTCTTGTAGGATGTGTTGTATCAGGTCAAACATCTCCCCTTCCTCAATTTATCAAGCTTTTGATCTCTTGTCAGTTCTATACATTGGCAAGTCGTAGCTCTAACAGTATGTTTCAGGGTCGCAAAAGGGCACTATTACATCTCAAAACTTACGGGCATCCTGGTGTTGCATCCCCACATAGCTGTACAGATGTGGTTTTGTGTTGCTATTAGGCTGCTCTACCTTGCTGTCCATTATATTTTTATAGGTCTGTTCTGCATTCCTTTGAGTCAACCCCTAGGAGATGGAGGCCTGTTAGTTTATTACTTACATATGTCTGAGACCCTTTACCTCAGCAGGGAAAGACAAAATATGAAGGAGTAACTGTAGATTTGGGACGGTCGACTAATCTTTCTCCACCTTGAACTAATCGACAAGCCTATGTGTTATTGCACTGAATGTTGTTCTGCAGTGCATAGCCAGTGGGGTTTCAATTTGTAGAAGCATAAACAGATACTAAACTAGAAGAAATGGTGCAGTGATTTATTAACAGAGCACAGATCAAATTATCACAGCAATTCCCTGCTGTCAAACCAACAATTGCCTCCTTATTCCAGTTACTGCAGAGTTTTTCTATATTATTGTCTGATTTTCTTCTGTGAGTCTAAATCATTTGACCTGTGCACCGGATCATTAAAATTAACTTCAACATTTGTTTCCACTCTTTTCTTCCCTCTCCTTTTTTCAACCCTTGACTTTCTCTCTCTTGTAGTTACATTTGTATGTTTCTTACAGTTCTTCTGGGACTGATTTATCATCATTTGTGAACATATACGTCTCAAAATTTTGGCTTTGATCATGTTGTATTTTATAACCTGTGTCTGTTGTAGGCTTAACCTTCTGTTATGCAGTTTTTAACATCCATCTTCTAAGACGTAAGGGAATTATTTAGTTGAAAACAATTAAATTCAGTCTTTAAAAACATCTATTATCCTCATCCCCTACCTCTTTATCTGCTGTTGTCATTCTTGCTGGCATTCTGCTTACATCTTTTTTTCTTCATTGATCTTTAAGTGGCTTAACTCTTGTCACCTACCAACTATTCTTAAATCTTTAAACTTCATACTTCCAATCCCTATCCCTTTTCCAATGCTTACAGCTTGATCCACTGGAACATGATTGGATTCGCTTTGCTGCTGTGGGAAACACAGCTGCTTTGACCGACCTTTTGCTCCAGGATCCAGCCTTTGCATCGTAAAAGGTAAGACACACAGAATAAAAATTCAGCGAGTTGAAGTGTGTGGTTGAAATTTACTCCAAAATGCTCATAAACAATGCATTTCAAAGCTATTTTAAAAATGTATTTGATATTAGTTGTAAAGGACATTAAATCACTGGCTGAAATGAATAAGCCTCACAAATAAATATAAAGAAATTATTTATTTCGGTACCAAGATTTTTGCATGCATAATACTAATTAGAGAAATGATACTTCAGCCTTGTGTTGATACTATCAATTTGATGCAGATCTGGTAATTCCTGCAATGGATACATTAATTTAATAAGTATGGTTAATGAATTTTACATTGACATAATAAATTATGGTTCACAAATGTAGGTTATATATTTTTTATATCTCCTACAGTCAAAAGTCAAATTCTAGGTACTTGTGCGTGATTGCACAGCTCAGGTCTAAGAATCTCAGCTCCGAAACTTGAATGAACTTGGGGGTGCCAAAAGCTACATTTCCATGGCTACTTACAGTGTGTGAGGTTGATGTGTCACCATTTTAGTATCAAATTTATCCTCAATCCCATTAATAATCTGAAAACACTGGCATTGCTCTGCTGTGAAGTTGGCAAGTATTTTTATAAGGAATATAAATAGTCATGAATTGTTAACACTGAAGTTGAAGAGAAACAATATTGGTAGCAAAATGTTTATCGTGAATTATCTGCAACAAAACTAAACTGAATAAAAAGATTATTCTGAAGATTTGTTATAGAAACATCATCTTCAGGTAAAGGAAAAAGAAAAGCTGTGTCTCCATTTAATATCAGACAAAAATGATGCATTAAGGCTTTCCAGTGTGATTTACTGGGCTACTTGTTTGTATACAAATGAAAAGAGGCTTTTCAAACCATTTTTCATGAAGACAGTACCCCTTTAATGTTATAATCAAATGAACAGATAAGGTCTATTTTAAATTATTGTTTGATGAGGGCTGCAGGTGTCGGGATCACGAAGATATCATATTTGTCCAAATAATTTAAGGGACAGACATTTTGATTACATTTATCTTAAAAAAAACACTTTGAACATGCCGCTTGGTGCAGTTCACTTATGCTTTTGCAAATCAGTAAAGACTCTAGTTAGTAGATAAGGGTTTCTAACCACTAAAGGGCAGATGGCTGCCTTTCATCTTCCATTTCAATGTGTAAGTGCAATGTTTGCTCACCCTAGCCTTGGTATCAGAGGAGGGTTTTTAAACTCACCCCAATTGTTTAGCTTTTAGACAGTATGCAAACAAATTATGTGAATTGATGTTAATATTAAAAGTAAAAATCTCAACATATTTTACTGCATATTTAACCTTTACGTATTAAGTAGCATAATAGTTAACACCAATAGTTGTCAGTTGCTAATTAGATAAAGGAGGAAAGTTACACTCAAACATTTTAGTTTATAGAATACATTTCACTGAGAAACCAATTGTCTTTATGATAACTAAATGAATATTCCTTGTTTTGAACATTTCTTACCGAAGGAAAGTATGTGAATAATGAAATGTTCATTTCTATTTCAACTTTTTGCTCAGTTTGAGGTTAAGGGGATGTTTTTATAACAAGCTATGGTTTGGAAAATATCAGAGAATAAGCAAGAATAAACATTTGATGCGTTTTTCACAATGAGTGGACAGATATAAATAAAATAGTTGGCAGCAGTTGTGCTAACTGGGTCTTTTTTGTTTTGCCAGAGGAAAATAATGTAATTTCTATGAGCCTAAATTGTGCTGGGCAGCATTATCAGCTGAAAGACCCTATATTTTGACAGGCTGCACTGTATAATGATTAATTACTTCTCAGCTTCATTGGACTTTTCTAATTTCCTTTTGCCATTTGCTGGAGGCTACAAGCGATAACTGCAGCTCTTATTACTTCGTGCAAAAGGGAAATATCTATTACTGCCCTCATTCTACAAGTGATCAGAATGAAAAGTTGGCCAATCAGAGGTTACTGTGTTAAGTGCTCCTAACAGTATTTATATGCCCTCCATCCTTGATCATCTCTTCCACATATAAGATCAAGTTTATGAACTCAAATGAAAGTTGGCATATACAAGCTTTGAAATCTTTACCTGATTCAAAGAGAACAATCAGTTTACTGCTCGGGGACAGTGTTCAGAAGTAAAGTATCTTCCAATACTCCCTCACATTATAAATGTCATTAGGAATCTGGTAAAAGCAACATTTTTCTAAATGTTTTCATTCATTACAATGTGGAATATATGAATTAAAGAACAAGGGCATTAAGTATTTACTGTAATCATTCTTGCAGCGTTAATTTCTTTTTCTTAATAGCATCCATTATTTTGAATTTCTTAGTGCATTAAATGTTGCCAGGTCGATTAAGCGTCAATTTCAGTTTCAAATTTGAAGTTATTTAGTAGTTTCCTGTCTCTTATTTGGAAATGGAGAGGCTTCATGTCGGTGTCAAAGTGAAAATATGTTACATACTGAGCTAATCAAAGAAAGCAAAATGGACTTCAAATTAGTGTAACATTAACACATTTTTTTCCAGTCTATAATTTAATCCCATATAATTAAGATCATGTTTAATAAAATCTTAAATAAATGATTTAATTAAGAAAATCGCTTTAAAACAGTTTCATGAAAGGTAAGTTATCTACTTTGTTAGTAAGTCTTCGAATTTTAATTGTACCAAATTACAAAATTTGAATAGTCTTATAATTGCAGTAACAGATTTTAGAAATTGCCGTAACATTGACTTAACAACTTATGTCAATAAGATGCACATGTGCAATGTCTTAAAAGTGCGGTTTCAAATGTAAAACCCAGTAAATAAGGATACATTTATTCCAGTGCCTCCCTTTTCAACCCCCACATTCATTTTCTAGCCAAGTTACAGTGGATACAACATTGCATTTATACTATAGAACAAAAACATTCCACTTAAGAAAATGACCCATGTAGCTTACAAACGACAAGGTTAGGAAGCGTTGTATAAATCCAGCTACCTTATAATTATTATCAGCTGTGTTAAAACTTTATTGCTTTTATTTGAAAAATCCACAAAAGAAGGACAAGCTCTACATTTATAGTTCAAAATGTGCAGCTAACTGATGGTATAACTTGTTGGCCCGATTTGCAGTAGGAAGACCCACAGCTAGTGTTACTACACTGATTGCAGATGTCAGATATAGATATGATCATCATATCAATAATCCAACTCAGGAAGAACCTGACACATAAGATGAAAATTGTAAATGTTGCAATGTCTGTAATAAAAACAGAAACTGTTGTGAGGACAAGTGGTCAATCAACATTTGAAGGTCTTAGTCTTTTGTTGATTGAATGCTTGATCAAGGAGAGGACTACACTTGATAAAATGTTAGTTAATCAAAGGAAAAATATCTAATAATTTCTATTATTCCATTTATTTTGCAAGTATAATCAACACTTAAAATTCACAGTTGATTTGTACAATATGGATGACAGTAGGTATTGTACAGTTTTCAGTGTTTAAATGTTACAGGTTTTGTTACTTTGCATATGTTTGAGAGCTTTAGGGAAGCAACTCTTACAGTTTCAGTGGCAGATGGTGATTCTGTATGGCCTTGCGGTGGAGCTGCTTTAGGTTAATCAGTTGTCAGTGTGGTGCTGGTTTCCATGGAGTTTGGGATATGCAGTGATCTTTGAAAAGGGCTGCTGGGAAAAAAAAGGCAACTTTGGTTTACTGCTTCAGGAGTATAAACATGACAGAGGAAGCAGCAAAGTATTTTCCCCTTATGAGTTCTTGTCTTTGTGGTTGCTAAGGCTGTTTTAGGAAACAAAGCACTGGTGAGACTGAATTTTAGACATTTTTCAAGGCTTACTGAACGACCTGCATGAAAATTATGCTGTACATTGGATGGCCAGAAGTGTCATTCCATGGATCAGTTCCATACACAATGTAAGTGGTTGATCTTTAACTATTAACAAACATTTTATAGACTGTTTAGAGTATTATTTAGAAAACACAGACTATTTTCCTTTTCCCATGGAAAATTAGGTACTTTAAACAATAATATGCTTCAATTATAATGGTGCCTGTGGAACGTTTACGAGGAAACCTACTCATAAAGATGTACAGCATAGAAACAGTCCCTTCGGTCCAACTCGTCCATGCCCACAAGATATCCTAAATTAATCTAGTCCCATTTGCCAGCACTTGGCCCATATCCCTCTAAATCCTTCGTATTAATATATCCATTCAGATACCTTTTAACTGTTGTAATTGTACCATCACTTCCTCTGGCAGATCATTCCATATATGCACTCCATATTTTCTGTGTGAAAATGTTATCCCTTAGTACCCTTTTTAATCTTTCCCCGCTCACCCTAAACCTATGTCCTCTAGTTCTGGCCTCCCCCACCCCAGGAAAAGACTTTGTCTATTTACTCTATCCATGTCCCTCATGATTTTATAAACCTCTATAAGGTCACCCCTCAGCCTCCGACGCTCCAGGGAAAACAGCCCCAGTCTGTTTTGTAAGTGCTGTTGCAATGACTCTGTATCGGTTGCTGAGGGAAGTCCACTGAGTATGAAAAACTGTTTTGCAGCATTGCTATATTGTTCTAGTCTATATTCCTCTATTTCCTTCCCAAACTATTTTCTGAAAATTTGGGCTTGTAGTGACAGTTTGAATCGGTGTTATCACGATGTAATTCAATTGCCAATTTAATCCTTTCAGCTGAAATCTACAGAAACAAGTTACTTTTTTCATGCTGGAAAGACTCCATTAATTAGTCTGTAATGGTGTTAACAGTCACAACTATCAGAACATTTCTGGATCTTATGCAATAGAATTTAGCATTTTACATAAAAGCAGAAAAGTATGTTTAGAAAATATTCTGATGCAAAGAATCCCATGTTTGGATATCGTGTAAAACTAATCACATGATGTTAATTTTTGATGCATCAAAATAATGTTTGTAGCTATGGTAGAATAGTGATTACATTACTGGATGAGTAATTCAGAGGTCTGGATTAATAATCTGGATACGTGATTTTCAATCCCATCATGGCAGTTCATTAACTAGAATGCAGTTAATGACATAAAACTGAAAATAAGAGGCTAATGTCTGAAATGCTAAACACACTGACATTGTACTGTCATAATAACCTAACTGGTTCACTCATACCCTCTTCAGCAGGGTATCTACCACCTTATCAAATTTGTTCTACACATGACTCCACATGCAAAGGAATGTACTTAATTTTAACTGCCCTCTGAAATGATCCAGCACACCATTCAGATTTATATCAGCTGATATAGAGTCATAGAGTCATAGAGATGTACAGCATGGAAACAGACCCTTCTTTCCAACTCATTCATGCTGACAAGGTATCCTAACCTAATCTAGTCCCATTTGCCAGTATTTGGCCCAAATTCCTCTAAGGAGGAGAAAGTGAGGTCTGCAGACGCTGGAGATCAAAGCTGAAACTTTATTGCTGGAACAGCACAGCAGGTCAGGCAGCATCTAGGGAACAGAAGATTCGACGTTTCGGGCACATGCCCTTCTTCAGGAATGAGCAGAGAGTGTTCAGCAGGAGAAGATAAAAGGTAGGGAGGAGGGACTTGGAGGAGGGGCGTTGGAAATGTGATAGGTGGAAAGAGGTCAAGGTGAAGGTGATAGGTCGGAGTAGGGTGGAGGCGGAGAGGTCAAGAAGAAGACTGCAGGTCAGGAAGGCGGTGCCGGGCTGGAGGGATTCGGCTGAGACAAGGTGGGGGGAGGGGGGATGAAGAAACTGGTGAAGTCCAAGTTCATCCCCTGTGGTTGGAGGGTTCCCAGTCGGAAGATAAGACGCTCCTCCTCCGACCGTCGCGTTGTTGTGGTTTGGCGGTGGATGAGTCCAATGACCTGCATATCCTCGGTGGAGTGGGAGGGGGAGTTGAAATGCTGTGCTACAGGGTGATTGGGTTGGTTCGTCCGGGTGGCCCAGAGGTGCTCTCTGAATCGCTCCGCAAGTAGGCGGCCTGTCTCGCCAATATAGAGGAGGCCACACCGGCTGCAGCGGATGCAGTAGATAATGTGGGTGGAGGTGCAGGTGAATCTGTGGCGGATATGGAAGTTTCCTTTGGGGCCTTGGAGAGAAGTGAGGGGGGAGGTGTGGGCGCAAGTGTTGCACCTCCTGCGGTTGCAAGGGAAGGTGCCGGGAGTGGAGGTTTCCTCTAAACCCTTCCTATTCATCCAGATGCCTTTTAAATAATGCAATTCTACCAGCCTCCACCACTTCCTCTGGCAGCTCATTCCATACACACACCACCCTCTGTATGAAAAAGTTGCCCCCTAGGTCCCTTTTATAGACAATAGACAATAGGTGCAGGAGTAGGCCATTCTGCCCTTCAAGCCTGCACCACCATTCAATATGATCATGGCTGATCATCTTTAATCAGTATCCTATTCCTGCCTTAACTCCATAACCCTTGATTCCATTATCCTTGAGAGCTCTATCCAACTCTTTCTTAAATGAATCCAGAGACTGGGCCTCCACTGCCCTCTGGGGCAGAGCATTCCACACAGCCACCACTCTCTGGGTGAAGAAGTTTCTCCTCATCTCTGTCCTAAATGGTCTACCCCGTATTTTTAAGCTGTGTCCTCTGGTTCGGCACTCATCCATCAGTGGAAACATGTTTCCTGCCTCCAGAGTGTCCAATCCTTTAATAATCTTAAATGTCTCAATCAGATCCCCTCTCAGTCTTCTAAACTCAAGGGTATACAAGCCCAGTCGCTCCAGTCTTTCAGTGTAAGGTAATCCCGCCTTTCCAGGAATTGACCTCGTGAACCTATGCTGCACTCCCTCAATAGCCAGAATGTCTTTCCTCAAATTTGGAGACCAGAACTGCACGCAGTACTCCAGGTGTGGTCTCACCAGGGCCCTGTACAGCTACAGAAGAATCTCTTTGCTTCTATGCTCAATCTTTCTTGTTATGAAGGCCAGCATGCTATTAGCCTTCTTCACTACCTGCTGTACCTGCATGCTTACCTTCATTGACTGGTGTACAAGAACACCCAGATCTCTCTGTACTACCCCTTTACCTAAATTGATTCCATTTAGGTAGTAATATACCTTCCTGTTCTTGCCACCAAAGTGGATAACCATACATTTATCCACATTAAACTGCATCTGCCATGCATCTGACCAATCACCTAACGTGTCCAGTCACCCTGTAATCTCCTAACATCCTCATCACATTAGTATTATCAGCAAATTTGCTAATGTTATTACTAATACCATCTTCTATATCATTAACATATATTGTAAAAAGCTGCGGTCCCAGCACTGATCCCTGCGGTACCCCACTGGTCACTGCCTGCCATTCCGAAATGGAGCCGTTTATCACTACTCTTTGTTTCCTATCAGCCAACCAACTTTCAATCCAAGTTAGTACTTTGCCCCCAATACCATGCGACCTAAGTTTGCTCACTAAACTCCTATGTGGGACTTTATCAAAAGCTTTCTGAAAGTCCAGGTACGCTACATCTACTGGATCTCCCTCGTCCATCTTCAGAGTTACATCCTCAGCATGATTTCCCCTTCATAAATCCATGCTGACTCTGACCTATCCTGTTACTACTATCCAGATGTGTCGTAATTTCATCCTTTATAATAGACTCCAGCATCTTTCCCACCACTGAGGTCAGACTAACTGGTCTATAATTTCCTGCTTTCTCTCTCCAACCTTTCTTAAAAAGTGGTACAACATTAGCCACACTCCAATCTGCAGGAACTGATCCCAAATATATCGAACTCTGGAAAATAATCACCAACGCATCCACGATTTCTCGAGCCACCTCCTTCAGTACCCTGGGATGTAGACCATCAGGCCCCGGGGACTTATCAACCTTCAGACCTAACAGTCTCTCCAACACCAATTCCTGGCAAATATAAATTCCCTTCAGTTCAGGTCCTTCAGCCACTGTTACCTCAGGGAGATTGCTTGTGTCTTCCCCAGTGAACACAGATCTGAAGTACCAATTCAATTCTTCTGCCATTTCTTTGTTCCCCGTAATATATTCCCCTGTTTCTGTCTTCAAAGGCCCAATTTTAGTCTTAACTTTTTTTTGCCTTTCACATACCTAAAAAAACTTTTACTATCCTCCTTTATATTATTGGCCAGTTTACCTTCGTAACTCATTTTTTCTCTGCGTATTTCCTTCTTAGTAATCCTCTGTTGCTCTTTGAAAGCTTCCCAGTCCTACCTTTTCCCACTTATCTTTGCTATGTTATACTTTTTCTCTTTTAACTTTATATGTTTCTTAACTTCCCTCGTCAGCCACGGCACCCATGCCTCCTCCTAGGATCTTTCTTCCTTTTTGGAATGAACTGATCCTGCAACTTCTACATTATACACAGAAATATCTGCCATTGTTCCTCCACTGTCATCCATGCTAAGGTATTGCACCCTTGAACTTTGGCCAACTCCTCCCTCATAGCTCCATAGTTCCCTTTATTCAACAGAAATATTGTCACTTCCGATTGTACCCTCTCCCTCTCAAATTGCAGATTGAAGCTTATTGTATTATGGTCACTACTTCCCAATGGCTCCTTCACTTCGAGGTCTCTGACCAATTCTGGTTCGTTGCACAATACCAGATCCAGAATTGCCTTCTCCCTGGTCGGTTCCATAACCAGCTGTTCTAAGAATTCATCTCTGAGGTACTCCACAAAGTCTCTTTCTTGAGGTCCAATACCTTCCTGATTCTCCCAGTCTACCTGCATGTTGAAATCCCCCATAACAACTGTAGTAACATCTTTGCGACAGGCCAATTTCAGCTCCTGATTTAACTTACATCCGACATCCATACTATTGTTTGGGGGCCTGTAGATAACTCCCAAGAGGGTCTTTTTACCCTTAGAATTTCTCAGCTCTATCCACATTGACTCTACATCCCCTCATTCTAGGTCCCCCCGCGCAAGGGACTGAATATCATCCCTTACCAACATGGCCACCCCACCCCCTCTGCCCGTCAGTCTGTCCTTACGATAGCACGTGTAGCCTTGAATATTCATTTCCCAGGCCCTGTCCACTTGAAGGCACGTCTCAGTTATCCCCACAATATCGTATCTGCCAATTTCCAAAAGAGCCTCAAGCTCATCCATCTTATTTCTAATGCTTCGTGCATTCATGTATAGTATTTTTAATTTGTTACTACCCTCACCTTTCCCATCAATTCCTATTTCACTCAACCTTACAGCATGATGCTTTTCTGAGTTTTCTGCCTCATTGATACAGTTGTCTTTCTTGACTTCCCTTGTTCTAACTTTCCCTCCAATTTCCTTCTTAAACATCCAGTTTGTCACCTCCCCCCCCGCTAATTAGTTTAAAGGTAGCTATGTTGTAGTAGCAAACCTGCCTGCCAGAATGCTGGTCCCCAACCTATTAAGGTGCAAACCGTCTCTCTTGTAGAATTTATGCTTACCACAAAACATACCCCAGTGATCCAAGAATTTAAATCCTTGCTTCCTGCACCAGTTCCCCAGCCACACGTTCAAGTCCATTATCTCCCTGTTTCTGGCTTCACCAGCCCGAGGAACTGGAAGCAAACCAGAGATAACCACCTGGACGTCCTGCTATTCAGCCTTCTTCCTAGTTCTCCGAAGTTCCACTGTAGTATGTTCCTCCTCTTCTTCCCGACATCATTTGTGCCGACATGTACCACCACCTCTGGCTCTTCACCTTCGTCCTTGAGGATTTCCTGCACTCTGTCTGTGATGTCTTTAAGCCTGGCACCAGGAAGGCAGGGTTTTATACCTTTCCCCTTTCACCCTGAACCTATGCCCTCTAGTTCTGGACTTCCCCACCCCAGGGAAAAGACTTTCTCAATTTATCCTTTCCCTCATGATTTTATAAACCTCTATGAGTTCACCCCTCAGTCTTTGACATTCCAGGGAAAACAGCCCCAGCCTATTCAGCCTCTCCCTATAACTCAAATCCTCCACCCCAGCAACATCCTTGTAAATCTTTTCTGAACCCTTTCAAGTTTCACAACATCTGATAGGAAGGAGACCAGAATTGCATGCAACATTCGAACAGTGGCCTAAACAACATCCTGTACAGCCACAATATGACCTCCCAACTCCTGTACTCACTGCTCTAACCAATAAAGGAAAGCATACCAAAAACCCTCTACACTATCCCATCTACCTGCGACTCTACTTTCTAGGAGCTATGAACCTGCGCTCCAAGGTTTCTTTGTTCAGTAACACTCCCTCGGACCTTACCATTAAGTGTTTAAGATCTGCTAAGATTTGCTTTCCCAAAATGCAACATCTCACATTTATCTAAATTAAACTCCATCTGCCACTCCTCAGCCCATTGGCCCAACTGATCAAGATCCCATTGTAGTCTGAGGTAACCTTCTTTGCTGTCCATTACACCTCCAATTTTGGTGTAATCTGCAAACCTACTAACTATATCTCCTATATTCACATTCAAATCACCTATATAAATGACAAAAGGTAGCTGACCCAGCACCGATCCTTGTGGCACTCTACAGGCCTCCAGTCTGAAAAACAACCCTTCACCAGCACCCTCTGTCTTCTACCTTCAAGCCAGTTCTGTATCCAAATGGCTTGTTCTCCCTGTATTCCATGAGATCTAACCTTGCTAAACAGTCTCCTATGGGGAACCTTGTCAAATGCCTTACTGAAGTCCATGTAAATCATGTCAACGGCTCTACTCTCATCAACCCTTTTTGATACTTGCTCAAAAAAACTCAATCAAGTTTGTGAGACCTGATTTCCCATGAAAAGGCCCACCACTTGTCTTGTTCAGCCAAAACAAAATTACCAATTTTTACCCACCCTCTGTTTCCTATTAGCCAACCAATCTTCTATCCATGCTAGTATGTTCCTCCCTACACCATCAGCTCTTATTTTACTAAATAACCTTTAATGTGGTACTTTGTCAAATTCCTCTGGAAATCTAAGTGCAGTACATCTGCCAGTTCCTCATTAGTTACATTCCTTGTTACTTTCTCAAAGTGGGTTTCTCCAGAGCTTGGATGCAGACGTGTAGGCCACCAGCTACATGCCTCATATACAGAGTCAGATTTGTGAATGCATGTATTTCCCATTTTTGGCTAACACTGTCACGCCCATGAATTTAATTTCAATAGGCTGAGATATTAAAGTGTTTTCATGACATGCCAATGAAAGCAAAACAGATTCCTCATCACGAACATTCGTAAAAGATGACCCAACCGAAAGTTTTTGAGAATTTCATAGCAAAACTTCAACCCTTTTTTGCTTCCTACCCAATTAGGTTCCCTTAGGCAGCCTTCTATTAGCTCTGAATGGGCCCAGAAGACTCCCTGCCTTAACTGGGAACATTCTGTAGTTGAACTCACCATCTGTTTTATGACCACACTTTCACCCTGCTAACAGACCACTTGTGCCCAGTGACTTGCCATATACAAAACATAACTTTATATACAACCCACAACTTTATATCACCCTCAAAAGCTCACATAGCAGCAAAATCTGAGCTGGTGCCTGTGTGTTTTTTTTTCTGCTGAAGTGACAGAGTTTCTTCCTCAATGAGGTACTGGTGTTCTCCTTTCAGGCTGAGAGTGTAGTGGTAGATGGGCATCCATTCTTGGATGTCTATCTGAAAGCAGTACACAGAAAATGAAGGTGGTGGGTGGGTGGGGGGGGGTGGGACGGTGGGGGGGGGGGGGGGGGGTTGGGGGGGGGGTTGGGGGGGGGGGTTGGTGGGGGGGGGGGGGGGGTGGGGGGGGGGCGTTGGAGGAGGTGAGATGAAGAGATAATAGGAAGCAAAAGACTCAGCTTCATGATTTGGAGTTTGCACTGCATTGCCACACAACAGCATAAGAGTGTGTTGGAAATTGCAAAGGGCATTTAAGACAGGGACATTGTCATCCTTAATGTTCTCAACAACACCCCTCTGTCACAGTGGGGCCCATGATGTAGGGCATCATTTTTATGTGACCTAGAAGATGCACATATGACTGTCCCACAACATTTCTGTTTAGCTCCCTGTGATTGTGTGAGATCTTACCATGCAGGAGAGGGGAAAGAATATCAGCAATCTTTGTTGCATTGCATTAAGGTGACCTGCCTGCCTTTGCTGTATAGTGGTATAATTGTGGACACTAAGAGATGTATGTAGGAGGCTTGCATCACTGGAAAGTGTTTGGAGGTGATGTTTAGTATCTGGATGTTAAGGCCTGAGTCTCACTTGCCAAAGAATGCTGATCTGTGAATGATTTAAATACGGTAGTTTGACTAGCATAAAAGCTTGGTGGTGCAGTAAATAGTAAGAATGCCAAATATTATTTCACTTTAGTTCCTTTTTGTTTGTCTTGACAACTGCAGTGGCCCATATTGTTCCCTTTAGCAACAGAATGTTTCTTTGGTACCCCACCCTCCAGATTCTAACAGAAATTAAGCTGCTGCCCATCCAAATGTGGACTTTGCTCAGGACCTCTGACATGATCCAAATAAAGGAGATTGATAGTCCTCATGTAGCTTAACAAGCTAGCAGCTATCGGGATGGGAACGCCCAACTCAGAAGCCTTTGCACTGGCCCCATTAATTTACTTGACTTTATAGAAGTTCTGCCATCTCCAGATCAGATTATACACTGACAGAAACATCAGGATCCATCAGAACTCTGCCTATCTTGTTCAGTGGGGAGTTTGGCTGATCTCCCACTGATTAATGAAAAGGTAGGAATGAAATCTCCATGATTTTCAGGCACATCCTTTATGAAATACCAAAATGTACTGCAGCAGGAGGATGCTGTAAAGAATGTATTTTATATGCTTTTCAATGAGTGCCAAAAATAGTGTGCTCTATTTTAGGAAGTGTTATAGCAGCATACAGCAGGAATACAAAATAGTAATTGGATGCTACCCCAACTACCTTTCTTTAGGTTGGGTGTAACTCCACTCAGTGAGTGGAGCTTTCCTGGATAACCACTGACTCCAGTTTAGCTTAGGCTCCTTTACATCACACTAAATCAAAGGAAGCCTTGATGTCATGAACAATCATTGGCAACTGGCCTCTGCAAATCAGCTATTTTGTCCATGGATCAGGACTGTAATGAGATCAGGACTTCAGGAACTCTGGTGGAATTCAAGCTGAATATCAGTGAGCAGATTATTGCTGAGTAGATGCTGCATTGTAGAACAATGGACAATCCCTTTCAGCATTTTGTTATGATCAAAGGAATACTAAAGACAGTATTTGGCCAGTTCCTAATTTTTGCGGATAGGGCATCCCTGCGCAATTTTCCTTGTTTCCACATTGCTAGTATTGAGGCTGTACTGGAATAACTTGCTAGCTTTTGCACAAATATTCAGCTCTGTTATTTAGACAGTGTTGCAGCACAAGAGGCCAGATGATTTGGTGACCTGTTCAAAGAAAATGAGGCTGCAGTTGGAGTGTCTCTGAATCTGAAACCTGTTGCTCTTCCAGAACAAAGAGTTGACCTCGACTGAATGTTGCCGACTGGCACATGCCAAGGCCCACAGCTACGTGCTGAGGGACACACTAAAGCTTGGGGCAGCTGCCACCAAGACACAGTGGGAAGAAACTACTGTCTGAGGTCTTCCTGCCAAAGTTAATTGAGGATCTGTTCAGTCATCAGACTCTTCTGGTGCATTAAATCCATGTAAATATAGTCTGGTTCAAGTAAGAGATGCCATTGGTTTGTTTGGATAGAGTCCAATTCCAGTGTTTGTTTGTTTCTTTGATATGCTACTGTACAGAACTGATATGCTACTGTTTGTAACTATGTATATGTAAAGTTTTTTATGAATAAAATATATTTTTGAAATAAAAAAAGTCTCTGAATCTGCAACACAGCAGAGAGATCGACCAGAGGCTGTAGAGAAAGCAAAGCAAACTTGGTGTGTTGTCCGTCAAGTTAGAGCCCGACTCTTCCATTTGCCTTGACAGTAAAAGGAAGTTGTCAGGTAGACCATCAATTTTACCCAGTATCGCAATGTATATCCTCATTAACATTCCTCTGTATGCCAGCCATCCATTGAAGTCTTCACCTGAATCCCCTGTAACTGAACTTAATTGCAACTTCACCCTCTGGCAAGCTTACACACACACTTCTTTGCCTCTGACCTCGCTGCAGATTTCAATTCTATAGTAACCTCTAAGATACATGTAGAGCCACTATCTGACTGTTGACTGCAAATCACAGATCAAGTGATGGGGACATGTTAATCTATGTTGTGGTATTGTTGTCTTTCCCCATGGTAAATTTTCTATGCTGAGACAAATAGCAGATTTATGGTACCTAAAAACTAGAACTCAGAAAAGGGTAAGTTGATGTGAGTAAAGGGTTGATTTGGAAAACCAAACACCCATGCTCATACCTTCTGCAACTGCTCATCATGTCAAGAAGAAAGAGATTTGGGGCACAAGACTCAGGCATATTATCTTTCTCACTGTTCCTAACACCACCAAGTACCATGGACTCTGTGCAGCTATGTCCATGACATGGAGGATTAGTTCCCATAAAGAGTTTAAGAGTTGCCATTGGTCTTCTCCTCCACCAATTCTGTTCTGTTTCTATGTGGGCTTCCTAGTCTTGCAGGTGAGAGGGAGATATATAGCATTGTGTTTGGATATTGTACCCGAAATTAGTTGAATAGTTAAAGGTATGCATAAAGTGTAGGAGTTTGCATTCGGCTGCCATCTTTGGAATATGTGCGAAGGTGAGGTGAATTATCTGAATGGTACACACAAGCCATGAAAGCCAGGGGCTCATGGCCACATAATGAGCCTGTGGTACATTGAACATTGAGTGATGCCACATGAACATGCATTCACAGAATTTTACTGTCCACCTAAGACCATTAGATTTTGTGTAGCACTGCTGCCAGGTCCTTGAGGGCCAACCCTTGAAGTTTACTTTTATGACTACCTGTTCCCATTCCCTTCTGAAAGTAGTGCTTATGTGCCTCATACTGTGCTGCGGAGCCATGACATATTTCTACTTATGTATTAACGAGGGACATTTTACCTGAACAGATACTCTATTTCCCATCAAGAGCTTGAACCACATGCAGTCTCTTGTGATCTGGTGCAGCTTCTCTTTAAAGTGAGACCGTCATGAGGAAGAGCAGATTCTCTGCACTTCATGCCCTGTGCAAATGCTGTTAGACACCCTGCTAGATGCGCAAACAAAGCTGGTTCCATTCAAACCAACGTTACAATTGGGCAAATGAAGACGAAGCGCCAAATTTGTATACTGCAATCATTCTATATCTATTAATTCATAAACATTCTATACTTCACAGGTTCTTCTCAACAGTTTACCATGCCTCCCAATTTGATATTGCAGAATATTTTGATAATATTTTGATATTTTGTTTCCATTGCACCTCCAAATTATGATTGTCTGTTGGAAATAGGAACTGTATCAACTACTTCTGGGACACAACAAAAAATAATCTCAACAATCTAAGAAAATTAAATGTTTGGATTTCCATAGTTTGCTCTGTTTCTCTGGAGTTGTGCTATGTAAGTTAGGACAAGCACTGCAGGAATTTGGGACACACATCCAATGTATTTGTGCACCAAGAACATAATGGATCCACTGTTAACCACACATTGGCTGTCGCTTATAAAAATCTTCCTCTTGTGTGTATATTTATATTTAAAATGCTAAGAAATAAATTATGAGTTTTCATTCACATATTGCCTCTACGATTATTAAGGATCAGTAGTAACTATATGCCAACCATCTATTATTTTACAGAGATATTCAATGGGATGTTGCCCCAGGTGTTACAGGAATGATTGAGAATGTGTTATGACAAACAAAGTTGATGGTTGAAAGCACAAATAGACTCAAATAATTTCTGAAACCCAAGGAGCAAATGTTTACCATTTTTATAGCTCAGAAGTTTCAGTTAACATTTGTTTTTTTTCATATTCTTGACCTGAACCAAATAAAATATATGGTAAATTTCCATGTTCTGAAAGTGCTTTGTGATATCAGGAGGTTTTATTTACTCTGCTGTCCAGTGTAGTGATGTCATTAAACAATCATGCTGTTTACTAACAAGTGACTAGCTTTTAACAAATCACAATGAACATTTTAACTGAAGGGGCAGATACACTGCAATCAAGCAAGGTTAAGAAATAGCTAATTGGACAGTTAAAGAACAAACCATTACACTTTCCAGGAAAGATGTGATATACATGGTATATGTTTTATCAAATCAACCTAATTGTGGTTGATTCAAAGGAATGTATCACATGCATATTTATGTCTACATCAATTGTGCAAGACAATAGAAGGTCAGTTTACTGATGATGTCAAAATACATAATTAGAAAGACTGTGACTGAAACTCTTGTGAATAGTAAGATGTCTACAAAATATTACTCGAGGAATTAATCTTTTGTTCAGTTACAACATTTTGTGTTTATTCGTCAGGTCAAGAGTGTAAATATTGTATTTTTAATCTTTGATTTAAATTATGTTCAGAATGTGCTCCAACCAAGTTAACATGCTGACGTCAAAAAAATTCTAACATTTTGATCAATATCTCTCCATTGCAGAACATAATTATTTTGTTTCAGCAGCCATGATATGGAGGTGGTGGGGTTGGACTGGGGTGGACAAAGTCAGAAGTCACACGGCACAAACTTATAGCCCAACAGATTTATTTGAATTCAAAAGCTTTAGGCACGCTGCTCCTTTATCAGGTGAAGTCTCCAGTAGCTTTCATTTCAAATAAACTTGTTGGACGAAAACCTAGTGTCGTGTGCTTTCTGACTTTGTTTCAGTAGATTTCTTTATTTTAAAAATAGTGTTACTTTTTGAATATTTCACTGTCCACAATAGTTTAGAATAAACTTTCAACTTCTTTTCACAGATGCTTTTGATAGAACTTTTGATTCCAACTGTATAGTGAAAGGAAATTTTATCTTTTATACTCTTAAGTTGTCTAACATTGACAGGACAATCATAACCTACATTTGAGACACGAGGACTGATCATTAATACATTCAAAGAATCAACTCTTCCTCATGACTTAAAATTTAAATTTCTATATCCTTGAGGACAGTCTTGTACTATTGGAGTGCTAAATGTTGAAGTAGGATTCAAGACACAGATTTCAAATGTCACATAATATGAAATACTGCAAATGATTACAACTGTCTGCATTTAAATAATGAAATTAATGTATGAACACAAGAAAATGACAGAAAAAGATCTATTGGTCAACTCACCCTGTCACACCCAGTTATAATACCTTGTTCATCATGATACATATGCTCCCTCCACCCAGAGTAACATCTTCCAGCTAACATGAAAGAACATCAAAACTTAGGTTCCTTGCATCAGGTGAGCTAAAGTAGGAGACTGCATTTGCTCTGATTTACATTATCCTTTTGTGGGGAGGTCATCACCTTTGAAAGAAGCAGACCTTACTCTTTCTTGAAGAAAAATATTGAATCCAAGTTCATTGCACATCAGCCATCTATTCCAACGGTTTACTATTCAATTAATGCTTGTGAAAAGGGATCATTCGAAATAGCATTGTCTTCATTGGAGAATAACGATGTAATGCAATTGGCATACTAATGCATTTCAACTTAATTTATCATTGAATCATATCTGTGTTATTTCAGTTTAATTTAAGTTAGGTGCCCACAAAATAGACTACTCTACTAACCTTGCCAGCTGTCCATTTTCATATAGTATTTGTTGAGAAAAAACAGAGGGATATTTAAATAGATAAGTTCCTCCTCAATAATAGTCCTTCTCTTTAAGTACCATTAGTTTATTTTCAAAGTATTGTTTAGTTTTTTTTGTTTCTAGTTAAAATGGTTTTTTTTTAAATTGAATGTCAGTGGATTTCATTAAATGCTATTATGGTTTCCTTTTCTCAGTCCAGATCAATTTTCTTATCTCCAAACTCATTGAGATCTTAATTAATTTCCTCTACTCAGGAATTGACTTTTTCAATTTCACAAACACTGTCATCCAGAAAGTAACTCTGAAACTTAGGCAAACTTCAGGTAACAATCCCATATTCATTTTGAAGAAGTTACTTATCTCAGAATTTCAAGTCTTTCTGTGAGCTGAGTATTCCTTTATTTACGGGGTTAGGGGTCTTTGCAGCCTCATTCTTGCTCCCTGCCTCCCATGCAGCCTCTCCTGCAGCTCCCTCCTGCCCAAAAGCTTGTGGCAGAAAGCATGACAGTATCTCCCAAACCCTGTCAACCTCAGTCCTCAGACCTGGCTCACCTCACCCCAATCCCCACTCTTAGACAATAGCAAATTCCAGACCCCAGGTCTGACCAACAGCAACATACTCAGTCTTACCATATCAGCTGATCCTCCAATCACAAACTGATTCTGTCCCACATTTGTTGGTGACAGGCTCACTGGTGGAGGAAACAGCCTACAATTGAAAGATTATGAGACAGACTGAATCTGTGGTAGGAAGAGCCACTCTTCACTGATTTTGTCTCTCTCATAGGGGAATGGCCTTTCTCCTGTTTCTTGGGTGTTTTACATTTTGGATGCTTTCAGGGACAAATTCACCCACTACCCCTGATATCAAAGTGATGAACCTATCATTTCTCTGATGTCTAGTGCAAGAAACTTTGATGTCCCCTGTTCATTTTTAAACATCCACATCTGAAGGTAGCTTAATGGGTAAGAAGCAGAGAAATGCCTGGCTTAAGCCCATATTCAAAATGTTGCTTCATCTCTGCAACAGCCTCCACTTGCTCACCCACCATTGCATGCTTCATTGTGTGCTCCCTCCTTAACCTTATGATTCCACTTGTTGGTCTCCAGTCAAAGTCTACTCCAAGACGTTCCCCAGAATATGATTAGAATTATTTACTTGTTTTTCCATGTTATAATTTCTATAAATTTCAAAACATGTAATGTCTCAATTGTTTCCTACTTAATTGAAGTTCAGACTAACATCAAGTTTCATATTCTGCATTTCGATATTCTGTTGCTGGAAGTCACTGCACATTTGCTCATTCATTTCAGGAAACTGCTTTAGAATAGTTATGAATCATTTAGTCATGTGAATGTATTTATGAAATACTGTAAAAACAACATTTGCTTATGTAGCAAAATTTTCAAAATAACTTGCATGCAAAAATATAAAATTCACTATTCAAAGTTGCATGAAATTGTTTCAAAAGTTATATAAAAATATAACATGTTATTTCCAAAGAGCAAGGTGCAAAAACAAAAAAATCTGGTTAAATTAACCTTTAGTAGTAATATTTCTTGTTTATATGGTAGCATTACAAAAGCAATGACTGGGAATTTGGAAAATATAGTTATGATGAATGCAATTTAATGACTCCCCCAGGACTGGAGAGAATAGGGCCCCTCAAAGATCATCAAGGCGGCCTTTGTGTGGAGCCACAGAAAATGGGGGAGACATTAAATGAATATTTTGCATTAGTATTTACTGTGGAAAAGTATATGGAAGTTATAGATGCAGGGAAATAGATGGTGACATCTTGCAAAATGTCCAGGTTACAGAGGAGGAAGTGCTGGATGGCTTGAAACTGGTAAAGGTGGATAAATCCCCAGAACCTGATCAGGTGTACCTGAGAACTCAGTGGGAAGCCAGAGAAGTGATTGCTGAGCCTTTTGCTGAGATATTTGTATCATCGATAGTCACAAGTGAGGTGCCGGAAGACTGGAGGTTGACAAACGTGGTGCCACTGTTTAAGAAAGACAGTAAAGACAAGCCAGGGAACTATAGTCTGGTGAGTGTGACCTCGGTAGTGGGCAAGTTGTTTGAGGGAATCCTGAGGGACAGGATGTACATGTATTTGGAAAGGCAAGGACTGATTAGGGATAGTCAACATGGTTTTGTGCGTGGGAAATCATGTCTCACAAACTTGATTGAGTTTTTTGAAGAAGTAACAAAGAGGATTGATGAGGGCAGAGCGGTAGATGGACTTCAGTAAGGCATTCAACAAGATTCCCCATGGGAGACTGTTGAACAAGGTTAGATCTCATGGAATAGAGGGAGAACTAGCCATTTGGATATAGAACTGGCTCAAAGGTAGAAGACAGAGGGTGGTGGTGGAGGGTTGTTTTTCAGACTGGAGGCCTGTGACCAGTGGAGTGCCACAAGGATCGGTGCTGGGTCCTCTATTTTTTGTCATTTACATAAAAGATTTGGATGCGAGCATAAGAGGTACAGTTAGTAAGTTTGCAGATGACACCAAAATTGGAGGTATAGTGGACAGCGAAGAGGGTTACCTCAGATTACAACAGGATCTTGACCAGATGGGCCAATGGACTGAGAAGTGGCAGATGGAGTTTAATTTAGATAAATGCAAGGTGCTGAATTTTGGGAAAGCAAATTTTACCAGGACTAATACACTTAGTGGTAAGGTCCTAGGGAGTGTTGCTGAACAAAGAGACCTTGGAGTGCAGATTCATAGCTCCTTGAAAGTAGAGTCGTAGGTAGATAGGATAGTGAAGAAGGTGTTTGGTATGCTTTCCTTTATTGGTCAGAGTATTGAGTACAGGAGGTGGGCATTGGTTAGGCCACTGTTGGAATATTGCGTGCAATTCTGGTCTCCTTTCTATTGGAAAGATGTTGTGAAACTTGAAAGGGTTCAGAAAAGATGTACAAGGATGTTGCCAGGGTTGGAGAATTTGAGCTATGGGGAAAGGCTGAACAGGCTGGGGCTGTTTTCCCTGGAGCATCGGAGGCTGAGGGCTGACCTTATAGAGGTTTACAAAATTATGAGGGGCATGGATAGGATAAATAGGCAAAGTCTTTTTTCTGGGGTGGGGGAGTCCAGAACTAGAGGGCATAGGTTTAACGTGAGATGGGAAAGATATAAAAGAGACCTAAGGGGCAATTTTTTCACACAGAGGGTGGTACGTGTATGGAATGATCTGCCAGAGGAAGTGGTGCAGGCTTGTACTTTTGCAACATTTAAGAGGCATTTGGATAGGTATATGAAAAGGAAGGGTTTGGAGGGATATGGGCTGGGTGCTGGAAGATGGGACTAGATTGGGTTGGGATATCTGGTCAGCATGGACGGGTTAGACCGTAGGGTCTCTTTCCATGCTGTACTTCTCTATGACTCTATGGAGGTGGAGGGGGATGTATAAGGGAAAGGGAAAGCCCAACATAGAGGGTTTGTCGTCTTCGAGACTCACTCCCACTCCAGTTAAGTCCAAGACAGGAAGAACTGAGAATGTTCTTTCCTCAGGAAGTCAGTCAAAACTCTTAAGTAGCCGTTTTAAACTACATTGTATCGCCACTTGTATTTAATCTGAGATAGATAGGGTCTCTCCATTTTGGGAAATTGCAAATGAGCTCAAACAGGCAAGCCTGAGGTTGGTAGGAACGAGGGGTCGCTTCCTGTCAGACACCTTCACCTCAACCTCATCACTACCCCACTAACCAACCCCAGAAAGCTGCAGTTAGATATAGACAGGTTAAGTGAGTAGGCAACTAGGTGGTAGTTGAAGAATAAAGTGTGGAAGCGTGAGGTTATTCACTTGAGCCATAAGAATTGATAATCAAAATGGTTTTCAAAACTTGTGAAATGTTGAAATTTTGATGTTTAGAGGAACTTGGGAGTTTTTATGCAGCAATAAGCCAGCGCATTGGAAATCAAGTTCCGATATTCCCAGAGTAATCACAAACATTGAAGATTTTAAACTGTATGCAGAATTCCCCAATTTATCTGTCTTCTAGACCCAGAGTGACAGAAAACAACTAACTGATATATTTATTTGTAATAGACACTAACTGCAGATAAACAATTATGAACTACCGACGTACTCTACTATTCAAAATTTTAACGCACACACACAATCAATCTGGGTGGATGGATGAAACGATTGCAAAGGCAGTTCAGTGGTCTCTGTTCACACGTTCATTGAAATGGTCCATTTGATTTTTTTTTAAGACCTACTGATCCTTGTATCTCTCTCTCTCTCTCGCTCCAGATACTTTCATGTGCTTGCAAATCGTACAGGGTGGCAGATTCATATTTTAAAGTCTCTGGCTTCCTGTTAGGAGCCACAGCTTGCAATAACTTCTGAGGGAAAAATAAACTGCCCCTCTTCAGTCTTTACTGCACAGATTAAACATAGCTCCATCCCTTCCAGAGCTCCAATTGTTCCTGCACTAACGTTCACAGCTCTAAACTGTTCAGCTACCTGGGAGCCAACTATATAGTTGTTGGCAGGTAGGAGGCCTTTGTTTTCAATAACTGGTATTCATCCAAATGCCAATTTGTTGCCAGTCAAATCTCTCTTCATAACCAGCCCATTGGTTCCAGATTATCTGCAAACTAGGCTTCCAGTCCTGCTTGAACAAGCAGCTGTGTAAACAGCACTTACAATAAATGTCAAGTTATTTGATTTTAAAAGTGCAGCAATCCTTAGAATTTAAACCAGTCCTTTACCCAATTCAGTTCACAATCACAAATACAGGAAACTAGAAAGATGAAAGGAACACAGAAGACTAGCATTGTATATAACAAGCAATTCAGAAGGTAAATGGCACATTGACCTTTATTGGAAGACGATTAAAGCATAAGAATAAACAGGTCTTGCTACAATTGTTCAAGGTATTGATGAAACCATAGCTGGACTACAATGTGCATTTTGGTCTCCATATTTAAAGAAGTTACCATGAAGAGGTTACTGCTTTTTTTAATCTCCTCATCTGAGGCATGATGACCCTCATGTTAAAACATCACCAGTCATTTTTTTTCCTCTCTCTCTCTCTCTCTCTTTCTCTCTCTCTGCACGTCTCTCTCTCTCTAATGAAAGAGCAGCCCTCTGATTCAGTAAGACTATGGAAACTTTACCTTTTATTTAAAGTAGGATGTACATGTGTTATGTAGGCACTGTAATTTTAATATCCCTTGGAGAACTTGACTTTGAAGGATTGTGGAAAAGGGAGTTTCTTTCATGTATATATCTATTTGGACATATCTGATGTATTTTCTTTTTAAAAAATCACTGAAAGTTAACTGTGGACATTGGAGATTTTTTGAAACAACATTCCTCAAATTCACATGACATGTTTGCTTTGCTGCAATCTCTGTTGAGGCTGCTTTGAACAGCGACTGCCTTGTTTTATTTGATTCAGTTGGAAGAAGCCTGCTTTGAACCCAACTGAATTGAAAAAAAGCTCGTCAAGAACAAGCTGCCCAGCTGAGCTCTCTTACTTCTGTGAAGAAAACCCTCTCCATGAGTTCAGGATGAAACTATCTTTCTTTTGGAATAATGATTGAGAGAATGAATTTCCTGATTAAGCTGTGTTTGCAAGACTTAAGAGAGAACCAGAGACAGATCTGCAGTGTCAATGATTCGTGACTTGACCCCATATGTGCAAGAACATCCAAAAACAGACTCTGGAATATCCTGCATGTCATTCATCTGCCTTCAAGAATAGCCCTTTGGCCAAGGTGTTTTTTTTCCCAGAAAGCTAAGCTCTAAGGAGAATTTTTTAAACACTTTTCCTGAAGAGAGTGAATGTGTTTGTATGTGTGTGTTTTGGGAATATTGTGAAGGATAAGCACTTAAACGTCTATCATACTGAGTTTTATGTTAAACAATTTTTGCATCTTTACTGAATTAGTTCTGTTTTGATAATAAACCCATAATTGTGTTTATTAAGAACACTGGTCGATAAATATTTTTGTTTAAAATCTGATATAGATAAGGTATTTAATTGGTCATTTAGGACCTGGTAATATTTTTATTGTATGCTGTGACCTTTGGAGTAATGGGACAAGAGCAACAATGCACTCCTCCAGCCTCTGTTGTAACATTAGATTGGTCCATGGGATGAGAGGGATGGCCTATGATGAGAGACTGAGCAAATTAGTTTGTACTCTCTGGCATTTAGAACAATGACAGCTGACCTCATTTGAACATTCGCAGTTCTGAAGGAGCTTTTTAGGGTATCCACTGATAGATTTTAGGGTATCCACTGTTACTCCTGGCAAGAGAATCTGGAACATAGGAGCATAATTTCAAGATAAGTATTTAGAACCAAGATGAGAAGAAACTTTTCACTCAAAGTGTTGTGAGTCTTTGGACTCCTGTCTGCAAAGGGTTGTGGATGCTTCATAATTGAATAAAGTTAAGGCTGAGATGGCCAGGCTTTTGGTGTCTCAGGGAATCGAGGGATATGGGGAGCTGGCAGGAAAGTGGAAATGAATCTAAAGACCAGCCAAGATCATATTGAATGATGCTACATATGTTGTATGGTCTGCTTGCTACTCATATTTCTTACCTTCTTCAACATAGGTATGAGAGCCTGATACGTCACGCGTGTTGTTTACATGATCGTGTTTTTGTTGGTTAGGTTGAAATTAGGTTTTGAGTCTATATTTCTGTGGGTGTTTTTTTTATTTGTCGAAATGTGGAATGGTGTTGTTTGAAGGGTTTGTTTTTCATATGGAGACGACTTCAGATAATAACACAAAGGAATGACTTAGATTAAAAATTGACTGTCAATTTCAGGGAGATTCATGAAGTGTTTCTCTCTGTAAGCTCTAACAAGTTTTCTCGCACAATTCCCTGCTGCTTACCAAACTATGTATGCACTCGATAGAGCCACTCTCATTCCTTGTGCACTCACCAGTGACAGAAGTATTCATCCCTGCCAGGACGTTCAGGTATTTCCACCCTCAGCACCATGTTTAGAACTCAGCTGTGCTCCGGATCGATTACTGCCACTGTAAGTGTCCTTTCAAAGTACATGTAATGGAAGCAAATGAAAAAGAAAAGCTATTGAGGGTACAAACGTGGCACAATTGATATTTCATTGGAAATAAAATCTCACAATCATAACTGTATTGCCTCTTTGTATCATCACCCGTCAGATTTACCATTGTAATAACTGCAGCTAAAAGAATGAAGTGACAGAGGTCACCCATCCTTAGTGCCTTACCATGTTAGAACCATGTCTGAGGGAATACTACTCTTTCTCTAGCATCCTGTATAATATAAATAGACAAAATATTTTCCCTGGGTTGGGGGAGTCCAGAGCTAGATGGCATAGGTTCAGGGTGAGAGGGGAAAGATATAAAAGAGACCTAATGGGCAACTTTTTCATGCAGAGGGTGGTATGTGTATGGAATGAGCTGCCAGAGGAAGTGGTGGAGGCTAGTATGATTGCAACAATTAAAAGTTATTTGGATGGGGATATGAAGAGGAAGGGTTTGGACCGTTGGGTCTGTTTCTGTGCTGTACATCTCTATGACTCTATAACAATATCCATTGTTCAATGTGGAAACATCACATGCTGGAAAACCTTCAAACAGTTGTTAACATTAACTTTAATTGAAAAGGAAAAGTGAAGGAGAAACAAATAAAAAAATTGCACTTGTTGCCAGGGATAAACAGGAGCTGCTTGCCTTACAAACAATGATGACTTCACCTAATTCACATCTATTGCAAGCAAGTATCAATTAAGCCCTATCTGACTTGTTGCGCCTAACACTACACTGCTCTATCAAAGAGAAGATGATGGTTCTCCTGCTCAATGTCCTCCTCTTTTTCCTCCCAAGACTGCTGCCACTCTCCTAGTTCTTCAGCACGTTTACATTCACACTTTGCTTGCTGCAATTATGTAGAGAACAGCATGCAAGGATTATGCAGCACATTCTGGAATTTACTGCTCTACAACTCCCTTATCCCGATCCCAGACTGATCCAAATGGGAGGTCTGCTGCCTGCTCCAGGGTGCCCCTGGTGGAAGAATGGGTTGCATTTTATTTACACTTAGCCTCAGTTGGGGGTTGCATATCGAAGTTATTAGCCACGTTGAGTGTAGATTTTCCCTTATCTCCTAACAGCCATCCTTGTCAGGCACCCTTAAAATGAAGCAGGAACCTAAGAGTTCTCAAGGATATAGCCACTGTGGCAGCTTCCAGGGTACTTGGCGTAGACCTCTAAGATGTTTTACAGATGATCACAGATAACTTGTATATAAACTGAATGGAACCTTTTTCTATTAGTCTGTCATGTTATGGTACAACTTATCGCAGTCTGCACCTGAGGGATTCTAAGGGAGCAGAAACAAGGAAGTCTTAGTACATTCCTGAAGAAGGGCCTGTGCCCGAAACGTCGAATCTCCTGTTCCCTGGATGCTGCCTGACCTGCTGTGCTGTTCCAGCAATAAAGTTTCAACTTTGATCTCCAGCATCTGCAGACCTCACTTTCTCCCAGTCTTAGTACAGCCATATAGGGCCTTGATGAGACCACACTTGGAGCATTTTGTGCAGTTTGGTTTCCTTATTGTAAGAAAATACATACTTTTCATAGAGGGCCTGCATGATTCCTGGATGGCATGTTTGTCATAAAAGGAGAGGATGTCTTATTGAAATGTATAAAATGCAGAATGGTCTGGACAGACTGGATGCAGGATAATGGTTTCTGTGATTGGATGGGTCCAGAACAAGGGAGCACAGTCTCAGAGTAATGCGCTAGGCCATTTTAGAGTGAGGTGAGGAGACATTTCTCAGAGGCATTTCCACACCTGGGCTGCAGCACTAACCTCATCACAGAGAATGAGATGAAGTAAAATAATCTGGAAACAATTGCACTGGTAAAAGACTTGATACATTTGTGTGTTGAGAATTTGAGATCCCATACAGGTCCAGTGGATCAGCCGTGACATAAATCTTTTAAAAACAATGCAGCTATCACCTTGCCTGCTACCTGACAGTAAGGCCTCACACCCCTTCTGTTCACAAGCCCTGATCCAGCAAATGACACAGTTCTGTGATGGTGTCCTATGATACTTTGAGTCTGTGGCAGCAATGCACTTCACTCATCTGGAGGAAATCACATCAAGGACAATAAACTCTAGGCCTCCAATAGCTCCACCTCATCCTGACTTTGCATCACACACAAATAACAGCTTAGCATAGTGTTTCATAGAGTGGGACATGGAGGACTCTGTGTGTGTGTGTGTGTGTGTGCACCTCTCCACAAAATGGCCTCGCAGCAGCATTCCAATACAGGAGGTTGGTGTGCTCAATAGTGCACTACTTTTCACATTATTGAAGTAATGAACTATATGTTTAGTAAAATATAAGAAAAAACTTCAGATGCTGGAGTTGGGGTGTGCCATGATGGCGTGTGCCTCATGCCAGACTCCATGGATGAAGGATGCAAGCACTTGCTGCCAGTAGGGTGTGCCATGCGATATTGGGGATTGTTGGCTATCATAGAGGAGCAAAGGAGCAAGCAGTGAGCTAAAGCCTCTAGGTACTTACTCAGACTTTTATATTGGAATTATCACCACCTAGTCTCTCTCTCTATTGCTTGGTAAAAATAGCAAACGACATATAAATGGAGCGAGATTAAGAAATAAAGAATGTTCCTGCATGCAAATAGGCCACATTACTCACTAATTTCTTGTCTTACAGGTAATATCTTGGGTGGAAAATCAGACATTTTGTGTCTCAATGTCGCAAATCTCATTTTTGCCAATCCCACCACGTTTTCCCAACTGACTTGCCATTGCCCATGTAATTCAGGGCTTAGGAAGATTTTGCCCAGAATATCTGCAATTTACAATGACCCCATTGTAGGTGGCATCACCTATGAGAGTTTCTCATTATTATGCTGGTCATTTTGAGATGAAATTAAAAGTGCTGGTTGCAGTTAACGTATTTTGTGATTAACTTGTATCATCTTGGATGGGAACACCTTCATCAAATGAAAATTGTTATATTGTATAAACTGAATAGTTCCAAGTCTTTTAGAATGAATTCTCTCTCCTATATAAAATAGATACATCATTTGAATTACAGGGCTTGTAATTATTTGGGAAAAGCCTGGCAGTATTGACAAAACTATGGCAGAAACATGGGATTTTACATAACTCACAATTGTGTTATTATTGTTCTTAAAATAAAATGAGAAAACCATAGGGTACTGACCTTTACCTCATATTTAAAACCCTTGCTTTAGCAGAAATTCATTTTCAATTTATTTTTCAATCATATAAAAGCAAAGTAAAAATTACTACACTGAACCCTTTTAGCTCGCAAAAGGTTACAGTAAGATACACTTGAGGCTTTCTAGGGAGTAACCATGATTGTCCCTATGGAACAACCTTAATCAAATAAACTAATCTTTGCTATGGAGATTAACTGGATGGGTTCAGCAGTGTAATATGCCCAGAATGCTAAGTAAGATCAGCACCATCACATGCTGGAAGCAGTGGGAAAGCCTCCCTGTTGGGCCCACCCTACTGATCCTGCAAATTTGGTAAACTTCATCGAAATTTAATAAGTCCTGCTGCTTTGTGTTTATCTGCAAAGCAAACAGCCTGCAAAAACAGCACATATGCTACAATTTACAAACATTTTGGAGGCAATGGTAGTTTTAGAAGCCTGGGGCCTGTGCAACTTAATCCAGAGTATGTACATCTAAAAGGCAAATAATATTTGAAATTAAATTTATCTGCAGGATTTCAACCCTTTTAGACATAAACAGTATTTGTTTTTAAAAGCAGATGTGTCTAAGTGTCTTCCAGTGATGTAGACTAGTTTTTTTATTTTTTGACATCAATCCTCACATGTCCGGTGGCAACAGCATTCATTTGCTCCTTATAACTGTCCAAATAAAACACACAATGGTTGAGATAATTGGACACTGTCAACAAATGGCCACTAATACACCTTCTTGAAACTTAACACAATGGACAGCAGACAGACCTTGCCTAATTAATAAGATCTTGAGTTATTTGATTAATGGGAAGGCAGAGGAGGAAGTAGCAAAAATGAGTAACTAGAAAAGTAGAGGAGGCAATGTAGGGATTGATATTAAGAGCACATGGAAAAATAAAGCCAAAGACTTTTATCTTTAATATGAATTAATATAGTTTGAGAAACCTCTTCTCTTTTCCTCTAACTTTTTCTTTAATTTTGGTTTCCAGCTGCCTTTCCATTTCAAACTCTTCATCATCCCTGAATCACCTAAAGCTAAGCCTATTCTGTATCCCAGTCATGCAGCACTGCACTTGTATGTCTATGGTTAAAAAGATTGGAAGGTGTTTAGTTGCTTTAATTTCATCCTTGAAATTCATGATTGCTAACAGGACAACTTTTTTATTTGCTCTATTGTCTCGAATCCCATAGCTGACAATCTGTTCCATGAGGTAGGCTTTTTAATCAATCAACTAGATAATCAAATGTCACTGGCTATCTGCTCCATGTAATTACTTTTGCAATTAAACATCAACCTCTAGTTGCCTCATCTAATTAGAGGGATGGGCAGATTTTCATCAAGATTGATTTTTTAATAAATATTGACTTAAAATATCATGATCTCATCATATTCCTTCATTTCTTTGTACTAAAAATCAAACAAATGGTCAATTTAACAAGGAGAGAGATATCTGAGACATCATAGACTTTTCTCAGTTCAGCATACAAAATTGTAGAGAATAGAAGCATAGCCAATATGATAATACTTAAGTGCTCCCATTATTTTATGAGAGAAAGAGAATGACAATAAAGATCAAATGCTCATTTTGAAATGCACAAAGAGAATTGAAAATTGTGCATCATTCTTCAATAAGCAAGAAATGTAATTTTGATCATCCCATAATTTTGATAAATCTCAAGTGATGCATATAGTCACTAATGCTAAATATTACCAGTATCTGTTCAGGCAAAAATAAATTAATTACATTAACTATATATAAGATAAGGTCATCCTACTCTCACCTGGAACAGAGCTCTCACTAGCATGCTTTGCTGTGAGCTCATTGAAGCCTCAAACCACTGTCAAGACCAAGTATGAGCACTCAATATTGCCCAGGTACTTTGTCATGATACAGGTAACAACTGTAACCACATGAGGCCTGACTTTAAGGTGACTAGCTTTAAATTGCAATATGTTTTTAGAATGATGATTCTCTCCCATTTACACATTTTAAGTTGACTTAGTGTATGATTTTAGTTGTATTGAATTGTGTTGATTTTATTGTGTGGCACATTATAAGTTTCATGTCAAATAGATGCTTTAAATGTTACTACTAAGTGTTGTTTTTTTTATCATTTTCTTTAGTGCAAGAGTTAATAGGCGATGATAAATTTGCAAAAAAATGTTGATGTAAACCACAGTTGAGGTGATGTGTGCAGGTTCCAGCATCAGATTGTATTAAAGCTACAGAAAATGTGAGTGTGGATCCACAACAATGGTGCCAGGGATCAGAAACTATCATTACGAAGATATTGACTCAGTCCCAATAAAGCACAGAAGGTTAAGAAGAAAAATGATAGAAGTTTAAAACGTATTGAGGGAAAGGGAAAAGTCTATTTTCAATGCTGTGGTTCTGTTCGCCGAGCTGGAAGTTTTTGTTGCAAACATTTCGTCCCCTGTCTAGGTGACATCCTCAGTGCTTGGGAGCCTCCTGTGAAGCGCTTCTGTGGTGTTTCCTCCGGCATTTATAGTGGCCTGTCCCTGCCGCTTCCAGTTGTCAGTTTCAGCTGTCTGCTGTAGTGGCCGGTATTTTGGGTCCAGGTCGATGTGTTTGTTGATGGAGTTTGTGGATGAGTGCCATGCTTCTAGGAATTCCCTGGCTGTTCTCTGTCTGGCTTGCCCTATATTGGGAGTGTTGTCCCAGTCGAATTCATGTTGCTTGTCGTCTGCGTGTGTGGCTACTAGGGATAGCTGGTCGTGTCGTTTCGTGGCTAGTTGATGTTCGTGGATGCGGATCGTTAGCTGTCTTCCTGTTTGTCCTATATAGTGTTTTGTGCAGTCCTTGCACAAGTCTATCCTTTTCCGTCATTATTTTAAATGTAATAGGTGGAGGCCTGCAACATATAGAAGGGGCTGTGTGGGCCAGCTCTTTGGTGAGTTTAACACATACTTTTGATGCACCTTGCTGCAGAAACTACAGATGCTAGATTGCAATTTGCTGAAATTTCTGAAAGCGTTATCCATTAGTCTCATTCCACTGCACTTTCTCCATTCAATGTTACTGGTGAATTTGTTACCACAATCCATCCATACAATGCATTTCCCCAGATCATCATAACACAGTGCTGGAAGAATAGAACTTTTTAATAATCATTTTAAATCTGTGCCTCCTGCTGAACAATCCACCTGCCAGGAGAAACCATTTCTTCCTGGCAGTATTAAAACCTGTCACAGTTTGTAGCCACACCAGGTTAAAACCAAAAAGCAAATATTTGGTCCATATTTGCTAAACTAGCCTTCAACCTTTGACATGGTTAATCACACTTATTTGTTGACTGAGTGTTTGTATTGCTGGTAAAACCAACATTTATTCCACACCCTTAACTGCCCTTGAGCTATCTTGTCAAGACACTGCAGTCAGTTTGGTAAAAGTTTTCCAAAAGTATTGTTAGCAAGAACAGTTTCAGGTCTTTGACTGGGTCAAAGAAGAAACCCTGCTGCTGCATCTCACCTTGAAAAAGGTGTGCTCTCCATCTGTAATACACTGATTCTAGATGGAATGGCTGTAATCGGTCAAAGGATGTTAATCAAGTAGGCAGTTTTTGCCATGTCTGATGTCAACTGCCTTGTGTGCTGTCACCACTGCCGAATTTCCAGCCGTTTTTTGCTCTTGTATCCATGAGATTTATGTGTCTCTTCCAGCAAAGTCACTGGTCAGTAGTGATTTCCTCTTTTGTTGTTGGTGGAAGAATCTTACTTCGATTTCCTCTTCTAGGATATGGTCATTGCCTCGCAGATGTGTGTGACATAAATGTCACTTGGTAATTATCCACAAACTGGCTATTGACCCGGTCTTGCTCTATGAAACACTGCCTTATTGTTTGAAGAATTGGAAATGGAAATAACCAGTGTAATTGTCAGTGTATGCCTGTACAGGTACTTCTGAACCAATGGTGAAAGGAAAGTCATTGTATATGAGTTGAAACATTTTGGCCTAGGCAGTGCCGAGAAGAATTCCTGTAGTGATGTTCTAAGACTGAAGCAATTGGCCTCCAACAACTACTACTGAGTATGGCTCTGGTCCGTGAACAGTTTTCTGAAAATTCTCATCACCTTCAATTTTACTAATGTTGTTTGATGTCATTTCAGTCAACAGCTCCCTTCATGCTAAGGGTAGGTACTTTCACTTAGTTTTGGACTTCAGCTCTTTTATCCAAATTTGGACCAAGGTTGTAATGAGATCGAGAATTGGGTGTTCCTGGAGGAAACCAAACTGGGTATAAGTGAGTGAGCAGGTTATTAATGCATAATTGTCTCTTAAAATCACTAGCAGCAACATCTTCCATTACTTTTCTGGTGATTGAGTGTAGACTGGTTGTTACTGATTGGCTGGATTGGACCTGATCTGATGTTTGTGAATAAAAGTACCTCTTCACTCACATCAAACTGTGTGGGATTGCATTTGCCTACCCTTGTATCTATAAGTCACTGCCAGTAAAATTGTCTTGCCATTCCTACACTATTACCTCTGGTGTTTTGCAAGAATCTATCTTTGGCTTCCTTCTATTTCTCATCTACATACTGACACTTGCACAGAACATTCTTTAACAGTGCCATTTTCCACATGCACACATCCAGGTCTACCACCCCACCATATTTATTGACCCTGCCATTGTTTCTAAGGTGTCAGACTGCTTGCCCACATCCAGTGTTTAGCAAGAATTTCCTCTTAATTGAACATTAGGGAGACTGAATCCCTTGTCTTCAGTCTCCACAAATTCCTTTCCCTAGCTGCTGTTTCTGTCTTTCTTCTGAGAAATTGATGTTGAACCAGACTGTCCACAGCCTTCTGTGTTATATTTGACCCCATCATGAGCTTCTGATCACATTTCCGTGCCTTCACTACAACCATGTATTTCCAACTCAGTGAAACCATTCATTACTGTTTCTATTTAGCTAACCAGCTGCTAAAACCCTTATTCATACCTCAAGGTATATCTAGACTTGACTATTCCAAAATACCTGACTGGCCATCCATGCTCTATCCCTTTGATGACATTCAAAACTATTGCCCATCTGCTAACTTGTACCAACCCCCACTCACCTACAACCCCCTTGTACTCTTTGAGCTACATTGATTCCTAGTTAAGAAACATATCAGTGTTAACAGACTCATACCTATTGTCAAGATTTTCTCAGGCCTGACTCTCCTTATGGCTGTATATTCCTTCAGCCTCACTGAGGTAACTCTGAGGTAAGTGTGTTCCTCTGATCTTGGCCTCCTGTGTATATCTGTTTTTAATTGCTGTTTGAGTAGCAGCTTTACGTCTGCTACCAAGGCCGTCAGCTCTGGAATTTGCTTCCTAAACCTCTCTCTACTCCTTTAAAATTATCTTCAAAACCACATCTTTGACCAAACTTTTGAATGGCTGCTCAAATATATCCTTGTGTGGATTGATGTCAAAATGTTTCTGTGGTATTTTACAATTCTAAAGGCTTTATTATAAGGGCAACTTGTCAGAGCAATAGATAACTTTGAGTGGTCCTCTTCCCCATTCAGTAAAGAAGTCACTGATAAGAGAAGGGAATGAAGATTGCATCTGCTACCTATGGAGACCATTTGGTTCCTAAGTACTGTGAAAAGATTCGATTGCCAGGATCTCCTCAGGATATTTGCATTGGATATTGCACTGTGGTTATTATTATCCTTCCTCAGATTGCATCACTATACTGCATTTGGATTTGCATCACTGATGTCAAACCTCCCCAGTGGGAGTGAAATTGCTCACATAACGCATAGATTCCACGCTGTCTCAAACTTGTACTTTTCTGGGCTTACATTGTAGCTCAGATTCCCAGAAGGTTCAAGTGCTGCTGGTGACTGTCTTGTCAGAGTCCCAAAAGGAAGGCCTTATCAGTCAGTTGTCTAGATATACAGGTACAGGATCCCAGGAGCCACTCCGCCACTGACAGACATTTATTAAACATAAGGGAAGTGTACATAAGGCCAAAAGGGAGCACTTTGTATCAGTAAAGCAGTCCTTCCAAGTTGAACCAATGATATTTTCTGAGACATTTTCTTAATCTTTTGTGACCATATCCATCATTGAGGTTGGTACCTGTAAGCTGGTCTCCTGGGTACACAGTTAGATAATCTGTAAAGTAGCTACTATCTTAAACACTTGCTTGAAAAGGAAGGAAATGACTGTGATTTTTGAGCCTGAAATGTAAGGTAATTTTCTGTTGGTCATTAATATTAAATAAAAATAATATGATTGTGAACATTTGAGGATTGATGCAATTATCATGTCTGTATCTCAGTGAGGAATAGTGGCCAGATTCTTATCAAAGCCTGGATCAGAAGTGGCACATCATAACCGGCACGGATGTTCAGTGGGAGGCTTTTACTTACAGTGGTCCACTTTTGCCAGGGCAGCTATTCAATTGAGGATGGTGACCCACCTCAGAGTAGGCAGCCCAAATAGAAGACCAGCAGCTTGGTAGGCTAGGCAATGCCACTTGAAAGAAAAGTAATCTTTTTTAATTGTGTATGCTGGGACCAAGCAAGTGGTCCCTGCAATCAGATGGGGCAGTCCTTCAGTCTTGGCACTGTAGCTGCAGAGCTGTCATTGTGACCAGGGGCCCTCTCCATGAGCCATTGTAGCTCAGGTTCCCAGAAGGTTCAAGTGCTGCTGGTGACTGTCTTGTCAGAGTCCCAAAAGGAAGGCCTTATCAGTCAGTTGTCTAGATGTACAGGATCCCAGGAACCCACTTGTGGAAAAAAGGCTGCCACAGTTTTACCTGGCAGTCTCTACAAGTGATTGTGGCCTCTCCTAATAGTGGTAAAATGCTGACTACGCAAGAAAATTAAAGATAATTTACCCATGATGTGATTCAATTTGCTATCTTCTTCAGGTCAGTCAGTGACCGTGTCACTGAGGTTCCTAATCCTGACAGTATCCTGTGGCAGTGGGAATTCATCAGCTCCCTTCTAGTCATTGTTTTGTTGCCAGCATTTTATGAACCCTCCTGCCTCCCAATTTGCTTTAGTGGAGTGGTGAAACAATCCTAATGTGTATGATATCTGCAGCTCAGTAAGGATGCCTTCACTGCAACCTGCTGTCTGCTGCAACTACTCCCTGCTGCAGGATGTCACATTGCATTGTTTTCCAAGTGTCACATATGAACTTTGCTCTGTTTGGCAACAAAATGGATTTCTTTCCATCAGAATTCAGCCTATAAGTTACCATGTGCAAGATTCATGCTGGATATTACCAATATCCTGAGACCAGTGATGATACCTCATTCTGTGGCAGCCAATTGCATTTAAAGAACATGCTAATCCAAAGAGTGGCAAACCAAAGGCTATTGACAGCTATCTGCTTAGAACAAGGCTGATGACTTAATTGCGCATTATATGTATACATGCTCACATCCCTGTGAAAGCCATATTACCATGTAACCCATGGTAAAACCCATGCTGCAAAAACGCTTCGCTTAGTATGTTCTGGAGGTGCAATGATGTTTAGTAGAGCTGATGTCAAGATTCGTGGTGGTCTGCTACACATCATGAAGGCAGAAGTGGGTACTCCAGATGCTGGAGATTAAAGTCAAGATTAGAGTGCTGGAAAAGTACAGCAGGTCAGGCAGCATCTGAGGAGCAGGGAAATCGACATTTCAGACAAAAGCCCTTCACCAGGAAAGTCCTACATGTCATGCAGTCTTACTGTCATAAGGTCACAATCACCATCTCCAATTGTACTTAAGCAGCTCAGAAGCGGGACCAAAAGGAGAAGGAGGAAGAGACAGGCAGACATTCAGCTCTTTCTGAGTAGGCTATCCATGTAAACTGAACCAAGTGTGACATCAATAACAATAGCTCCAGTCACTCTTCCATCAATAGCCCTACACCTCACCTACCTTCTGTAATCAATGATCACAACACCCAATTGGTTGTAATACAAAATTAAAAGTCGGCTCAAAATAAACATTTTAAACCAAATTTATGAATTAAAACTTGTCACATTGCATAGAAAAGTCAACTAATTACTCTTGTGCATTCTTTTAGTGCAAAATCATTCACTTCCCAGTGACTGCCACATGTTTGGTGGATGTTTGTTGACCTGGAGAGGAGGAGATGACTCATGACCCTGAGGGATGACCTTGAGCTAGAGTGACCTTAGCTCTAAAAAGGCCCAGCTGTAGACTGCATTATCTCAGGATGGGCAGCAGCAGTCTGACAACTGGATTAGTAAGCAATAGCACAGCTACAATGGAGTTGCAGAGTTAGAAGCACAAAAGTCATTGCTTTTCCTATGGAGTGGTGCATCAGTTATCCTATGATCAATTAGGGAATAGGTAGATAACTGGGGAAGAATTTTCCCTGAACAGTGTAGATATAGGTGAAAAGCTTGAGAAAATGGTGTGAGATCAGCTTCCCGGTGTTGAGGGCAAAAAAATTCCCATTTCCAACCAAGTGTTGAATGTCATGATGAAGTTCTCATGAGTGAATAGCAAGATGACTTTGCATGTATTAGTATGCATTAATTTCCTCATTATTACACCATCCCACCACATTGATATACAGTTTCTCATTCTCCCATATGTCACATAGAGACTATATGGCAACAATTCTCAACGTGAAAGACAAAGTGATTTCAGCTCACTGCTTGATCCTCCAGACCTCCATCAGTCACAAGGTTCTCAGGGCATGCTCCATAGACAGTGACCACTGCAGCCCTTTAGCAAAGCTTGGAGCTAATTACACTCTCTCTGACATGGCCAGGACAAATATAGCGAATGGTTCAGGGCTGCTGCGTTTGACCTGGTGCATGGCTGGGCTTTGAAGGTGGTGCCAACACCAGGAACCCCAGAAGGTGCTGGCAGTGGTCAACACTTCCTCTTGTGGTGGGTGGGCGAAAATGTTGTGCAGGGAAATATGGGGTCATGGTGCATAGTTATTGAGGTGAGTTTGGGAAGATTGCATCAGAAAATGGATGAGAATTTGCAGAGAGAAACACTTCATGAAAATTGATAATTAGCAAATTTCAGGTAGGTTTCAACCCCTGATATCTGCAGCCATGATGGCAGCAATGACAGCTTATGAAGCAGCAAACTGACTTTTACATGACTCCAGTGAGCTTCCCCAACAGTATTCAAACTTATGGTGACACCCTTTCTGTTCAGTGAAAGCTGAAACATCAAGTAGCTAATAATAGTTGAGTCCACAAGTGTGAAAATGGAGTTGTCATCATTTCCATGCGGGAAAGGACAGGCTGCAAACTTTGCACAGAGCTTTGTGCCAAGTTATTGCCAGACTCCTCCACATTCTTTGACATTACCCCAGGATGTTTGGCAGTCTTCACAGTGCAGCAGAAATGTTGTCATCTATATTCATGAGCTGCCTTCTCTGTATTGCCCCATCAAAGTCGTCTTTAGACTCCTTTACGATGGAACTCACATGTGACCTCGCATGCAGTAAGCTGGAATGAGCCATTCTTTCTCTTTACCCTGACAACAGGTCATTCATGCCCAATTTATTGCGTCATGTAGATCCAACCTTCTTGCCATTCCTCAAAAATTACACACACGACCAGTATCAGAGCTGGTCCCTGTGCATGTAAAACAAGTGACAATACTTTGTCGTTAATATGACCGTCTTGTTGGGAACTTAAAATGTACCAATGCATTAAAGGGGGACTGTAACAGAAATCAGGGGTGCAAATTTAAATTAATAATATTTCAAATTTAAAATGTCATTTTGAAAGTGCACTCCAGCAGTGCCCAACAGCCACAGAAGGCCTTCACTGTGCAGACACTGCATATTCCCTCTCCACAGACATAAACCTATGTTTATGAGGGGCAGGCAGCTGGGCTGAATAGCCCACTTAACCACCCAATGCCTACACCTGTTTATGGCAACTTGGGCCAAGCCCAGGAACAGACCCGTGAGAAATCCACTTCTACCTTTTAAGAGTGCAGGATCCTTTAAGTAAGGCAGGGTAACTTTAGACACATACAAACTGGTGGATGAGGAGCAGGAGTAGGCCATTCATCTCCCCTCAAGCCTGCTCTACCATATGATCCTATCAAAGATTATGATTGACCTGATTGTGGCATCAACTCCAAATTCTTTTCTATTTCCAACACCCCTCTCTCTTGTCAATCAAGACTCTATTTAATTCAGAGTGGTTTAATCAAAGCTAGCAACTTGGGATATTTGGCCTACTGTTCAGAAATCCAGCCAGTCAACAGTAAGGTAACAGCAACCAGCACAAGGTTAGCATGCTGCTTAGAGTGCAGTCAACAGATGTGACCCAGTTGGGCATTGTGGTCCTCACATTCAGTTTGGTAGCTATCTAATTGACCCCAATATCTTAGAGAAAATTAAGACATTCTTTTCACTTTACTGTTTCTGTAATCATTTACCCAACTTTGTGTTTGGACAGTTCCTTCGAAAATTCAAAGAAATCCATGGCTGCAAATGGAAAAAAGTTCTAAATAATAATTTCTTTAATGAAAAATTTGTGAGGTTACCTTTTTCATCTATTCCTTTTCCACATTAATACCATGCAGTAATCTACTGCTTTGGACATCAAACATGTCTTCGTACAGATGCTTCCAAACCTGCTGAGTTTCTCCAGCAATTTCTGTTTTCGTTTCAGATTTTCCACATCAGTAGTTCTTTATTTTCTTCCAATAATAGTTGCTGTTGTCCCCTGAGATGCAGCATCGAAGTCCAGAGGCATACAATAAGTGGATCAGAGATATGCCATGTGGGTTCTTAGAGGCTGGCACATGTTGAATGCCAATGTTCATAGATGTGGGCACATATGAGTGTGCACTGAGATGTTGGTGCCTAGTATCCAATATGAAGGTCCTTTGGAGCAAGTGGTAAGCTGAAGTTGCCAGATACCCATTCTGATTCCATGTTGAGAATCTTCATGGAATCATGCAATTCTAACATATTTCTCATGATAGCCTGCGTCATTCACGTCCCCATAAGATTATGTCCCGAAAATATTGAACCAATTTACGTAGCCTCTTATTATAGAACGACCCTCTCATTCTAGGAACAAATTTTGTGGATTTTTTTTAACATGTTGCCTAATATGTGAGTAAATCCATCATTAGAAATAGAGGCCAGATTTCACATGTACACCATTTGTGGGGTCACCAAAGCCCTAAACAATTGTAGCAAGATGTCCAAATTCTTGCACCTCATAGAGCCATGCTATGAAACTAAATATTCAGATTTTCAAAAATGCAATATACAGTGTTCAATTTTATCAGAAATATAGAACAAACATCACTTCTTAATGTTAACATTTTATAATAAAGCACTGGAGTTCTTCTTACAATTTAGAATTCAATAAGAGAATAATGTTCTTATCTGAGATCCCTACATATTAAAATTCAGATCTGCGAATCGAAGTAGAGGTCAAATTATCATATTATATGAGAGAAATGTGAATGTGGACATTGCTTTCTGTATGACACAGTAAATGTTATAATTTTGATTTTTGCATTGTTTTGCTGCAAAGCTAAAAGAAAGCTAACTTCAGCCAATAGCAGAGTGGGTTCCACTTCACAGCAATGTTGAAATGTGTATTTAAACCGATATTGTATGTAACAATCTGACTGCTAATTTGACCAGAACGTGGAAAGCAAAACACAAATTGCAACTGTAGATCCCAAGCCACCTAACCACAATCTTCTAAAGTTGAATTTCAAAAGCTTCACAGAACTGTCAAGGGACAATCTTGTAGCATCATGGCATTAATGTGTCTTCAAAATAATTTAGAAGTCAGAAGCATCATTGGTTTGGAAAATAAACAGTGTAGATTACCTCTTCACCACACAATGAACTCATGAGTGATTCATTATACCCTTTGAGAGTTAAACATTTACAATGTAAGTGACATTATTTGGCAGTTTTCTTCATGTTCCATGATTTATATTAATTTGAATTTTATATATTAATATTTACTCAAAATAAATAGGAGAGGTCTTGCATATTAAATTTTAAAAACTCGAGCAAAATGCAAATTTCTATTTCGCTGAGTTTTGGAGCAGCTAATAACATATTTTAAGTGAACTCAAGCAAGATCATTCAGATTACAAATAATGATATTGATTTCTGTGCTGAAAATTATTTTTAATATCAGTTTTTCGTACAATACATTAGTTCCAGCAGGCCACCAAACTTCCCAACGTAACCATTGTAAAATAGTGTGGAAATTTCCTACTTGCGCCTACATTACACTGATGATCTTATTGCTCTACTTTTATCTGTGACCTAACCATCATCTCTTGACCAGGAAATTGACTGCATTGCTTAACTCTTAAAATTTGTCCTGCCTGTTTGCTTATATCAGGCTGGTATTGTGACCTCACACAAAAGAAAGAAATCATGACTGTTACCTGGAAACCAAGGTCTGAATACTTTTGTGCCTGTGACCCTGTCAGAATGGAAGTGGGAGCTTTAAAAGTGGTGACCAGGCCCCAATTTGGGTATTCCTGTCCCCATTCCAGGCAACCCCAGCTTTTGCTTGCTTAAGCTAACGTTGGGGATAGTGAATAATCAAGATAAGATTCAAGGTAAGTCAAGTAGAAGTTCGCTGTGTATATAAATTATGGGTACAAGCCTTTTCTTTCTCTTTTTAAATGCTTGCAAGCAGGTTACCTTAAACGCTCGATGACATCTCACTGTGCCCTTGCCTTGTGCACCCTGACAAGATCCACAAATGTCGGAAAATCACAGCACTAGCTGTTAAAGCCAGAATGAAAGGTTAACTTGCCACTCAATTGCCATTTAACATATTTAAATATCTGACCCGACATCTTCAAGAGGGGTTCCCTCTTGTTTCCAGACTTCCCTGTCAAATAAAGAAGAAAGCGAGAATGTCAGGGCCCCATGTGCTGTCATATCTCAAGTCTTTAACCCTCTGCATGCAGCTGAGATAAAACCCTGAATAAAATTCCATTCATAGAGGTTCAGAGCTGAATGAACTTTGGCAGCCATTTGTGAGGCCTTGCCAATCCTAGGGTGTGGCTGCGGTTTAGGTTGAGGCAATGCCGAAGTGCTGCTTCCGAGATGCAAAATCTTAATCTCCACATTTTATTGCTTGGATAAGCCCAGGTAAAACTGCTGGTGAGCTGATTCCACTTCTGGGGCAATCTGATCTAACTGGCATCTCCACATTTTTTCTTCTTCTTTCTACAAGTAGTATACATGCAGCAACTCAGGGAGATTCCCAGTGGACACGCATTCTGGTTGTTTTCCTCAGTTGAGATCACCAAATAAAACTTGCAAAAGTCCATTTTTATATAAAAAAAACACACATGAATGACATTACCAGACTGGGGCTTTAAAGAACTCCATAAACAAACACATAGCTTATCAGCCCTCAATGGACGTTCTTATCTGACAAGAATTAAGCAGCAATGTGCTTTTTATTTAAGGTGGGAAAATGTCATCAATATGTAAATTATGTCATATTATGTTGTAATGAAGCTCTTGCCTATTTCTGCTGAAAGCTTCTTTTGCTGCAGTAGAAATGCACATGATATATTATGTGTGAAGATTGAATGCAACTGATCTCCATCTGTATTTCTATCCTGTTACGCCCAATTGCGCTCGTTTATGGGGTGTAGCAGAAACTAAAAGTGGGTGATATACTCTCCCATTATTAGTACCTTTTGATATTCAGTTTGTTCAGATTGGTAATTGCGATTGTAAGTGACCCATAGTTTGATAGTGAGAAAGCAGGAGAGCAGCTGCTGATGAAAACCATAGTGGTGACAGTGGGAGTTGTCATGAGGAATGATATTTAACAAGAGAGATTATTTTAGGTGATTACTTTCAGCAATTGCATACTCTGATTGTGGGAAACCTTCTTGTTTCCCTTTTGGGGACTGGAGAATCGTTATCTATTGTTAAGGTTGTTAAGATAATGATTTTCTCGCCCTCCATGCTGTAGCCTGTGAAGCCAGACATTATATCATTGGCCTCCTGATTACATTAGTGAGGCATTACTACAGGTTCAAGTTGCACATGAGGTTAACATTCTGTCTTCTTAAGTCTCTTCCAGTTTACAAAGAACAGTTTTAAAAAATTGTTCATGTTAACCCCAGACAAAATAATTTTATTCTAATTAGTTTTGGTTTAGGTTGTAAATGATTTAGTGTAATTACAAAATTATGTAGACTATTGTAAAATTACCACACAATGCCTTCAGTCTGAGGCAGCAAGCAGAATGGGACTGTGTCAGATGAAACATGAGACAAAAGCTATATTATGATCCTGGTGAGTGCTTAAATGGTTAAATCAATAATCAGGTAATCTATGATTGTAGTACAAATGGAAGATTGGATTTGCCTACCTATGATTTATTTTAAATGGTGCTAGATGAATATAAGTTACCTCATCTTGTAAAATGCACTTTGTTCCTTGGTGGCCTAAGTCTTTTTGTTTTCTCCTTTAGCTCACCCTGCTATGATACACAAGTCATTGTCCACTAAACCAAATCAATTACATCTTGTCCTTTCTCTTTTTTTCTGTTTCCCTCTTTGGTGCCTGCATCTACAATGGTGTTTGGAAAACTACTAATCCTTTCACAATGTGCTCCTAGGACTTCAACTCTGTAAGTACCAGTGGGATAAAGCATCGACCCAGTAAAACCTCCCTCTGAGACTAACTCAGCTAACCTGATTGTTGTAAGAGGGCAGTCAGGATGTTCATATGTCTGAATATATGGGGTATTTTATTTCAGAATGAATCTGTGTTTTAACATTTTTTTACATGATCCAGGAAGACCATTAAAATGTAACTGAGAGTACCAAGATGCTCTTTTGCCTGAAAACCATTCCGGGAGAGGGGAATGCCCAAAGATGGTACCGTAAAAATTTGTTCATATTAACCCCAGACAAAATAGCTTTATTAGTGGCCTCATAAGCTCAGTTTTGGGGGGTTTGGAAATGGGTAGCTGGGTTGATGTGCATCTTTTAGCAGCTATTTACAAAGTATAATTAATAGCAAGCAAGGAAACTGTCACCATTTCTTGCCTGGAAAGGGAAGAGGCTGAAAGACAGGAGATAGCAAATGTGGTGTAACAGTGTAGAATGAAAATGCGCTTGAGACAGCCATACAAAATGTATTTGGTAACTTTGCTTAGGGTGATGTGTGACCAGAATGAAAGCCAGAGTGAAGGGAATTGACAGGGTATGTTAAGAGACATGAATGTGTAGACTGGATTCATGGTTAGGTGAGGGAGACCTATATAGGCTTTGTAAGGAACTGACTGGGGAATAATTAGTATTTTGTAAGAGTGTACCTAATGCCCCTAACTGGTTTTACTTTGAATGGACAAATTGATGCATTATTTTGTCCATTGCCTTACAAGTCAGAAAAGCAGCATAAAGTCATACTATACTCAAAATGTTAACTCTATTTTTCTCTCTCCACAGATGCTGCCAGACCTGCTGAGTTGCTCCAGCATTCTTTATGTTTGCTTCAGATTTCCAGCATCTGCAGTATAATGCTTTTATTCACATATTTTTCCATTGTATTAATATAGCAGAGCTTTATATCAGAGTAATTAAGACTGGCTCATTTTCTGTGCTGTACAAATGGCTGCAGATAGATGGTAATGTGCTTTCTGTACTGTTGCCATCTTTTACGGAAACACCAGGGAGATTTTAAGGACAAATCCATGATTGAGAGTTGCCTAAGCAACCAGATTCAATTGGCATAAACATAAAAAAAGGCTATCTCTGATTATCTTTATAATAAATCAGATGAAACAGGAATGATTACATAATGATAGCCCCCTCTGGGGAAGCACGGTGGCTTAGTGGTTAGCACTGTTGCCTCACAGCACCAGAGTCCTAGGCTCAATTCCTGCTTCGGGTGACTCTCTGTGTGGAGTTTGCACATTCTCCCCATGTCTGCGTGGGTTTCCTCCGGGTGCTCCGGTTTCCTCCCACAGTCTAAAGCTGTGCAGGTCAGGTGAATTGGCCATGCTAAATTGCCCATAGTGTTAGGTGCATTAGTCAAAGGGAAATTGGTCTGGGTGGGTTACTCTTCGGAGGATCGGTGTGGACTGGATGGGCCGAAGGGCCTGTTTCCACACTGAAGGGAATCTAGTCTAATCAATAAGGAATTCTGAAGGCAAAGGCATAAACCACAAGAATACAGTTTGTACCAAAACCAGAAATTGCTGGAAAAGATCAGTAGGTCTGGCAGCATCTATGGAGAGAAATCAGAATTAATGTTTCGGGCAGAGTGATCCTTCCTCGGTTCTAAAGTTTGTGTAGTTTTAACTTTGACCCACTGCACATTTTTGATCTTGTTCTCCTCAAGCATTAGCAGCCACAACTTAAGATGTTGAGGCTTTAAGTTCTGAAATCCCCACCACAGTGGTTCAGGTTTTCTGGCCACTCACTCCTCCTTTTAAGTTGCTTCTTAAAATCCATGTCTTTGAGTAAACTTTTGCTGGTCTGCCCGAGATGACTACCAATACGCTCCATTTTGTTGCAGTATCATTCTTGTAGGACTTACCATTTGTAACAGAATTGGTGAAATATATCAAGAGAAATTCTACAGCTGGCTGCCAGGAAATCCCAAACTTAAAATTAAACTCATTTTGTGTGAGTCATGGGCAATGTTCCCCATCAACTATGTGACTGCGTGGCCATGCAGCAATCTTCACAAACAACATACAAGTCAAAAATCACACAACACCAGGTTATAGTCCAACCGGTTTAATTGGAAGCACGAGCTTTCTGAGCACTGCTCCTTCATCAGGTGGTTGTAGAATACACAATTGTAAGACACAGAATTTATAGCAGAAGTTTACAGTGTAAAGTAACTGAAATTATACATTGAAAAATACCTTGATTGTTTGTTAAGTCTCTCATCTGTTAGAGTGACCAAGATAGTTTCACTTCTTTCATACGTAAACCACAAAACTCTTTTTATAAAATTACATTCTCAGGTTAAGTGTAACAATTGGTGTCAGGCCAACATCTTATCTGGCCTGACACCAATTGTTACACTTAACCTGAGAATGTAACTTTTAAAAAGAGTTTTGTGATTTACGTATGAAAGAAGTGAAACTATCTTGGTCACTCTAACAGATGAGAGACTTAACAAAGAATCAAGGTATTTTTCAATGTATAATTTCAGTTACATTGTAAACTTTTGCTATAAATTCTGTGTCTTACAATTGTGTATTTCACAACCATCTGATGAAGGAGCAGCGCTTCGAAAGCTCGTGCTTCCAATTAAAACTGTTGGACTATAACCTGGTTTCGTGTGATTTTTAACTTGGTACAGCCCAGTACACCGGCATCTCCAAATCACAACATACAATCAGCCTCCTTTGGGCTACTATGCATGTGTGATGGCATACTTAACTAATTGAGTTTCAGCTTTGGCTCAGTTGTAGCACTCTTGACTCAATCACAAGGCTCTGGCTTTAACTCCCACCATAGAGTTTGTATACAAAATTCAAGGCTGACTCTCCAATGCAATATTGAATCTTTCAGATGAGACATTAAACCAGGCTCCAATGACCTGCTCGGATGAATTTAAAAGATCTCATGGTACTATTTCAAAGAACACCAATGGGATTATGCCCAACATCAAAGCCAATATTTATCCCTCGATTAACCTCACAATAAAATTAACTGATCATTATCATATTGTTGTTTATGGGAGTTTGCTGTGTACATATTGGCTGTCACATCTCCTATATTATAGAAGTAACTACAACTCAAAAGTGCTTTGAGATGTCTTGTGTTTGTGAAAATGCTATATAAATGAAAGATTTTTATTCTACCTGTGCACTCCAAAAGCTACTTAGAGGGTACATTGGTAATCAGCCCTCACATTGGTATTATTTTTCAATGAGGAAAAAAAAGTCAGTGAAAATTTTTACATAACTGCTCTTTTGCCTGTTTTTAGATGCATGACATCTACACCACAGCATACTACGAGGAATTGAAACAATAGGAATGTAAGTTCTTCCCTTTTTATGCAATGGGTAATGACAAATTGGAAACAAAAGCTATATCAAAATAAACACATTTATCAAATCAAAAGGCTAGAAAGTCTGACTATATCTAAGTCACTTTTTAAATAAAGTGGTAAATGTGATTGTATTCAGGATAGGACCCAAGTTAAATGCAGAATCATAAGGAGTAATTGAAGTGCTTGCTTGTGTTTATTTGTTTGTAATAGCACTCATTAAAACTAAATATGAAATAAATAATCCAAATTAATGTTAAAATTAATGATGAGACAATGTTTTAATGACAGTGTGGAGAGCAATGAGGGGGAATCTTAGTTTGAATTTTCAATTACAAGGCAGGCTATAATTTAGTTTTGAAAATAAAATTCAGGTTTGATTTCTTCAAAAATATTACAAAACCATTAAAAGCACTGCATCCACAATATTAATGTAGAAAAAATTCCCAAGGTGCTTCACAGAAGTGGAACCAGGCAAACAATTGACTCTCTGCCAAAGGTGAAGTTATTCAAAGAGGTGATTAAAAGCTTGGTCGAAGAGGTGGATTTTAAGGGTCTTAAGAAGGAGAAAGAGATTTGAAGGAAGAGAGATTTAGAGAGCCAATCAACTATTTAGAGAGAAAATTCCAAAACATAAACCTAGATTAGATCCTTGAAGCCTGATATACATTTCTTTAATATAAAATATATCTATCTTTTCTCAGCATATACTATGAGGTCAAAATGAAATCACTGAATGGAAATTTATAGGAAATGCACACATGTTTTTTTAACTATGTTGTGGCTTCAGGTTAAAGATAATCAGTGCCATTGTTTACCTCCCTGTGTGACTGGAGTATTTTTTTTAAAAGCTAGAAAGTGTTTTGTTTTAAAATATTAGAATAGCCTCACCAAGTTACTGAGTATCTGTACGAGCAGTATCTTCTTTTTCGTCTTCCCCATCCCTCTTTCTGAAGTTTCAGGAATTTCAGGGTGCAGATCTCTAGGCAACTGCAGTATTACAGTCTGCCTTCTGCAACCAGCCATGCTTACATGGGTGTGTCTGTGTTGTGAGTGTCGGTAGGCTATTCCATCACAGCAGCATCTTACTTTTAATTTGCTACCCAGACACAAGCACTTGCAACAGGCTTCAAAGCATGTTGATAAAGAAAAGGAGTGCTGGCTAATGTACTCTGCTCTAGTGACAAGTGCCGAGGTCAATTGTCTTGCTGTCTGCCGCCACTCTGGCTGAAGTGAGCTCATTCAACATAAACAGAGAATCAAATGTGTGACCTTCCCAGTTTGTAAGGCTCGGTTTGCTAAACAGCTGCACAAAGAACTCAGCAAAATATTTGTGCATGTTATTTTAATTGATACTTGTTTGAAACAGCATTTGTAACAAGGCACTGTTTTACCAGCCTGTCAATAATATTCCAAAACCATGAGAAACTCTATTCAGTTGTCCTATAAACAGACCATTGTTACTTTTCAAATATTTAGTCCAGATTCTGTTTGCAGTCTTGTAGGCCAAAACATTACCTGACGTGATATTAAGCCATTTAGCAGAGAGGGACTGAGATTTAATTTCTAGTTTTCATTGCTGTTCAACCCTGGTTCAGCTTACTCAGTTTGGATGCTCAGGGGCCCTCAATTGGGAAGGGGAACAAATAGCCAAGATACTCTCTTCTGATCACTATTGAGTGACCACTACTGAAAAATATCCATATGTCAGCATTAACGTAAAACCTTTATTACCCTACTGTAGACTTACCATTTGGGAAAGACACGAGAAAGCTGCAAATGCACTCCAAACTGTGCATCAGTAACAGTTAGCGGGAAGGGGTAATAAACTGGAGGAAGGGAATGAATAATTAATTGAATGAAAAAACATTCAAAATCTGGTATATCTCACGGGATGTTAAAAGAAATAATGTCAAGAGTTGGATTTCTCTTCACAAACCCCATCCATACCCCCACCACTTCCACCACCATTTATTCAAATGAATCTATTTATAATAGTTTAATGATCCTGTTCTGAAAGATTTGTAATACAGTATTGGAGACTCAAACAGAGAGCCTTCATTACAAATGATAATTGGCAAACGTCTCTTTCTTTGCATCCAGGTCAATGAGAGAAATTTCAAAATAAATGATACGAACATTTTTTTCTGACTTCATGATTATGACCCAGTCTCAGTTTAAGAATAAATGGCATATTGTTCTGTGAGCACTCCCTTAGGAACCAGTCAGTTTTCTATGAAATAAATACACAGTGCTAAACCTATATGTGAAGCTGTTACCAATCCTTCCAGGAGCGTGAGTGAGTGAAGTTGATCCTTTGTCGTTGAAATTCAATCAAGGGCATTAAAGTGTAAACCAGTTGGAAAAACAAAGTGCTTAGGGAAATCAGATGCGTAAACAACAACAAACATGTACTTTGTAATCTTCTTAGAGAAATTAATGAAGGGAAAAACCCCTGTGCTTGGAAGGATAATGATCCGCTGCGATCATATAGCAGCCCTGGGAGGATCAGTCTGGAGGTGAGAATGAAGCAGACTAGATTAAAGTAAACCCCCACAGGAATAAAAAAAATTAGGAGTAAGGATCAGAGCCAACCCATGCACAAATCCAAAATGATTTTCTCAATGTGGAAAGAGAGGTCTCAGTTTATTTTCGGGGAATTCACGCAAATTGAAACATTATTACTTCCAGTGTCACAATTTTCACTTGATCAGCCTTTTTAAAACCCAAATCTTTTCTATAGGTTGTAGGCAACAAAATCTAAAAACACACTCAGTATAAATATTTTCTGCTGTCAAGATTAGGCCTTCCCCTGAGAAAGTGCTTATTTTCATAGAAATTTCCTTTGTGTTTGCTCCACCCCAATTGCATATTCCTAACATCCCATGATCTCCCACTCCCTGATGGACAACTGTGGCTGTGGTGCAGAATCTTCCTCAAACAAATCGCGTAAACAAAGGGGGTAAGTCTTGTTTTTTTAATGATGATGTCTTTAATCTGGCTATTGATCTAATAGGCTGCATCCTGAAAGTTTGAAATGGGCCAGTGGAAGTGCGGATAGATCGGTTTTAGAAGGAAATAAATGTTGATTTGATTGTAATGCCTCTGATAAGAAGCAGTTGTTGTTTTTCAAGAGGCCTTTAGAAGAAGCTCTTCATTAGTGCTGGTTATCAATGATTGTTTCAATCCCTCACAAATAATTTACAGATGAACCTCATTCATTTCTGTCAGCCAAAATGCATTTAACCATGAGAAGTCAAGATTGGCCAAATAAAGTCAAACGGTTAAGTGCAGTTCAAACTGTTTTCCCTGCACTTCTGAAATGACTAATGTGCATTTGGAATCAAAGATCATCATTCATCTTTTTGTTTGGCCAACCAAAGGTTAGCAAGTGTGCAAAATCTTCAGGCAAAATGGTCCTTAGGTTTGTGTTCTTCAGGCATTTTTCTATTGAAGCAAACTATATTAACACCAACAAATATGAACCTTGTAAAGACCATATGGGCAAAAAGCTACATGATGTGGCTACCACTGCCCTGCTTGTCATCCCCAATCATGTTTAGTATAATCCTTGTTTTAATTTACTTTGCTTGTATGGCACCAGTCTTGCCAGTGCATTCCTCCGGGTCCCTTCATTCCTGCCATTTATGACAAGGAATATGCAAAGGCACAATTATTCATCCGCTAAGGTGACAGAGAACCGCTCTGCCTGGGAATATGTTTTCAGTGGCTCAGCATCTTAATGTCAGTTGCTAAAACACTTTGCAGTTATGAGCAATACTTCAGAGACCTTTTTTATTAATATGTTGATCTGAGAAGCGATTAGGCTTGGTATACATGCGTAAGTATATTTATTTCAGGAGAGATAATCTTCAGTATTTCAAATTGATGACATGAATAGGACCTTATATATAATGCTATTCAGTATATTACTGGCATGCTGTCTTTATTTAACTATTTTGTTTTATTTGGAGTTGATTTCACTGACTTGGATTTATTTATAGATTCTATTTCTAGTTTATTTCACACAGCAAAGTAATGTGCAGTAGGAAAATGCAAGAAGTCTCAAGTGCGGCATTCAGTTTCTTCATGCCATGATGTATTGCATTTGCCACGGTCAGAGCAGTTTTAACAATGGCTTTCATTTTCTTCTGCTCTGAAACCATTTTCTTTTTGCAAGGCCTATTCTCCGACACTTCTCTTGCCTTTTCAGGGAATCATTTGCAATTTAAAGCTCACCTGGTGTGTTCAGTAACAATGGGTTTCAGCATGAAATGGTTCAAGGCCCTGCCTGCATGCCTAATGAGGTTGATGTTGAGCTATTTAGCTCTTTGTCCCACCATAATATCTACTTAATGCAACTCAATGGGAGTGGATTGTTAGAAGCGTTAAAGATTCTATTAAGTCTTTACAAAAGCCACTCTATTCTGTTTCCATCTCTATAGTGGTGGCAGCATAAAATTTAAGAACGCAAGAGTGGGAACAAGTGGTTCAAATGAGCCCACATAAAGAAAATCTGTTGGAAATTTTAAAGAAAGTTTGTTACAAAATAGTAAGACCCTTCAGTTACAAGATTATTGCAATTGTTCTTCACTTAGTACACAACTTGTGACAGTCAGAGTTTTATTCAGCAACTTTAAAGTTAAACACTATTATATGCATTAGCCCTTCAACCCCTTTCATTATTTGCACTTCACTTTAAATGTTTTTAAATCTGATGAGGTCAAAGGACAGTAGCAAATCAACAATAAAACAATATAGATTAATTCACAAACCAGACTCCACCTGTTATTCTTGCAGGAGATTATTTAAACCATGCCCTCTTGGAATAACACTAAACATAAGAAAAAGTATTTATTCAGCCCTTTTTATTTTTTCCTTGTGGGATTTTATCAGACATGCATGGTGCTAGCCACCAGCTATGAAAAGCAGAGTGTAGTAGGGCCAGGATTTCACACAGTTGGCATTGACTTGGCTTGAAGAAGGGAGCACTAAGCTTTCTTTTCAGACACGGTAAAACCCTCCATCTGGCCACCCTAAACTCTCAGTTAGCTTGTTCAACTTGCTGTCAGCTGATTGGGCTTCCTGAAGCAGAAGTAACAACATCAATAGTGTAAACCCTTGCCACTTGAGAGTATTACATTTCATTTCATGCTTGACTTAATCAAAACTGGGGAAATGAAATTTACACCTTTTTGATGTTCTTTTCCCTGCTGTTTAAGAGAAAAAATCTTAACCCTTTTGATCTTCACAAGGACCTACTAAATGACCAAATATGCCAAACTGCCAGGAGCAGACGGCTGGCAGTTGCCAAATTATGTCAGGTCAACATTCAGGCGCTTGCTACCACACTGTTTCAGCAGAAGTCCCAAAATGGAAAATGACAGTTGCAGTAGAAATACTGGTTTAATTACTCATTGGTGTGATGAGCCCTCAAATCAAGCTAGGCTCAGGGATAAATCTGCATCTTGCTGGCTGTGTTCTGCAATCCAGCATCACTGTGCACTGTTTGCTCCTCTTAATGAAACTAGGGTTGTTAAAGCAGTTGGCAGTGTCCTGCTGCTCATGGCACTGTGGCTGATCGTGACAAACACATGCAAGGGAAAAGAAAATGTTTTTTTCTCTCTCTCTCTCTCGGAAGCTTCCAGTGGCTCGGACGCTCTCCTGCAGGCTTTCCGCCTTTTTCTCACCCTTACTAAAGCCTCCATTTGTGACTTGATGAAAACATTTGTGATAGATAATCAGATGCCTGTGTCTTGCAGGGAACAACGTCGTGTTTGTTAAATATAAATTACCATTAACGCAGATAGCATTGCAGAAGGCAAAGGGTTTTGACACGTTTTCAATGAAGCAGGCTGGGCTTCGATGAAGGGAGCCAAGTGCCTGTAAAGAAACTTGTCTGGGACCGTGATGTTCGGACAGTTTTTGTGTGACAAGATACATAGTTTCTATTCAGCTATGGGGAGATTATTGGTTACTATAGTTTCACTAATGCTCAATTGAAGCTGATGGCTAAGCTGAACAGAATAGGTTAAAAGGTGCCGATGTTCAGACCCACGAAACCACATGTTGAGAGTCAGGGACCAAACAAAACAAAGAGCCCATCTCTGTGTTCTTTGATGTCTTCTCTGAGGGTTGTAGAGTGAGAAAAAGAGAATACTCTGCCCTCAGATTGGATGGCTTGATGGGACCTGTGACAATACTTTAGTGCAAAGAAACAATCTAATGGTCCAAACAAAATAGGGCAATAAAAAGCATTCACTGCCATGCGTATTTATTTTGAATTTATTTCTCATAACTTTTGAACTAATATATTTTCGCTCCTCTACCTTGCCTTACCAAAATAAAACGCTTTACGTGACCTGGCCTATTGGGATCACTTCACATTTACTGGATGAATTGTCTGCACCGTTACATAAATCAGTTTGTAAGTATGAGAAATTAGTTTTTTTTAATGTTTATTGAGGTCTTGTTGTCAAATAAATGGCATGTTACATTGTGCATCAGCTAAGATTTAATATTTGAAAAAAACGACTGCATCATCTTAAGGCAGAATGCACGTCTGTTTACACTGGTGCCCTGAACGTCACTTTATATTTGATACTGCTGTAAAGTGGAGGAGTGCCTAGGGCATGTAATATTTTTATATGGCTTCTGACATAAATCAATACTGGTTTTAGAGAGGAACAGTTTGAGATAAAACTGGAAAATTAAGGATCCACTATATATTTTTAGAGTATACTCTTCTAAGCATTTTGAAGCAAAGAATACAGACAAAATGCTTATGGCCTTGCATTAATAAGTAATTATCTCTATACTGAAAGTTAGAAGCAAAGCTCCTGAATGATTCCATTAACTTCTTAGTATTATTTTGACAGCATTAAGAAATTTCGATAGGAGGACAAAATTTTAATTTTACTATGGCACTATTAAGTCACATACCACATACAGCAGAAGTGAATCACAAGCTATTAAATGCACTATAAAGAGAAAGCATTACATTATATTCAGGATATTTTGGAATGCAAATATTCATTCTCAGACAATAAGCAATTACCACCAGAGCTAACATATATTAAATCATGCTCATTGCCTCTTAGTTCATGTTTAATTTATATGCAGCAAGCTCTAAGTCATGGTTTTCATATGAGTATGTAATTTGTACTTACTGTGCTCGCCAAGTAAACACTTTAAGAAAATTCAGTCCTTACAGAAAAAAAGTCATTAAACAATAGCATTGGGATCACTGTCCTTGAATTTGAGTCTTTAGTGATGCATCAGTGGGTTTACAATATGCAGAATTACCAAGCATATTAATGACCAGATGCAGTACCAGCTCATTCTCCTCGCTGAAATCTTCTTATGCAAATACCCCATGAATCCAGTTCAAAGGGATGGTTTCAAAATGAGCTACTACACACATTCAGATGAGCCCTTTCACTGCCTGGGAGAGGCCCTGTAAAAAAGAGTGACATGAGAGAAGTTTGGACACTTGTTTTTATAACTGAACATGATCCTGTTATCATAATCTTATACTAGTTTCTTGCTCAGTTTGGTTTTTGATTTCTAAGTATTTAACAGAGGGGGATAATCTCAGCTTTTGTACCACTATGTACTAAATTTGGCTCTCAATTGAGAAATTGTTGTGTATGGCTGCATGTTTAAACTATCTTTTCAGTTAAGAAGGGGTATAGCGCTGAATTGAATGGTCGTTTGGATTTGAAAACTGCTTCCATTTTGCATTAGAATGTAAGGGAGACTTTCCAAGCAAATTAATTAAAAGCACTTAGAAGTTACGGTTGGTAAAAACATTTTGTTGTAATTTATGTTTTTCTGAAACATAGATGAAAATTCAGCAAATAATTTTGCATTATATTATTTGAAAATCTTGAATTTGCTGCTGATAAAAAAGTTGATAAAAGAAATTTTGAGTCTATTATTTTTGTTTTGTTGATGATACTATGTAGAACTGGCTATTAAATATACTTCTGAATTTCCAATTGATTTGAATTTTACACTTAATTATTTAGATGTTAATTTTCCAAAACAAAACTAGTTTGTTTTTACATTACTACTATCACAAGCTGCTTTAAAAAAGACAATGAAATATAATTCATAGCAATAATGTTAATTCTCATGTCAAATAAGTACATTTTCTTTATATTTTAAGTATTCAAATATATTGTGAGTAGATAAAGAATTACACTAGACCGTTTGCCTGAACATATTTAGTTTGTATTATACCTTGTGATTAAAAAGAACTAATCTTATATTGTTACCAAGCAGCTTCCTGTTGAATGCTGAATTTAGTAAACGATTACATGGATTTATTTTTGCTTTAAACATTTTAGAACCAGTTTCTGAAATATTTAAAAAAGGAAATAAATTGAATAACGTAATAAATCTTTTGAAAATTCTCATATCAAACTAATGATCACATTTCTGAAGGCAGCAGAGAGTGTGAATAATATTTAGACTGCATTGTGCAGTTTCGGTATAATTGCCATTTTAGATCTCCTACACTCATATGAAAGTTAATGACTCAGTGGCCACTGGCGGCAGCACTTCACAAAGCATTTGCAGTCCGTCTTTCATTAGCTGGTTAATAGGCAAATGTTACTGTAATCATACTGAAGTAGGTGGCATTACTTGACAGCCCAAATAAAAAGATACATTTTACTGCTGCAAAATTGAATATCTATAGAAAGTAATGACTATTAAAACGGTATTTGTGACAGAAGTGTCTTAAGAAACTATAAAGCTACAGACAGAGCTGAAATCTTGCTCATTGAAAATACAAGCAATGTGTTCATTGTATTCTGTATATAAGGAAAAGCAGCATAATAGGAATCTGCACAACAAAAGTTTGGACTTAACAAAGGTATAAAACTAATTTTCATTTGAATCCAGGAGATGTCACATCTTTTTTGTCTCAGAAAATATAAATGCACACAATACATTTATTAAGAAGAGACAATAAAATTGAAGATATGACAATTTTAAGTTATGGCCGGATGCAAAGCAAGCTTATTGTGTTTGTGTTTGTTTGCAGTTTTTTTTTGCAAGCTCCCATATAAATTGAAGTGGGTATGCAGCCAGCACAGTGTATAGGACACCAAATAAGTGAGTTAAGGAGTTCATGAAACTGTCGTTAATCTGTCTTACTTAATCCTTCTCAATTGATTCCAGTGTGTGTAGGTTTTGAGAATTGATTCCCAAGGAAGATGTCAGTCCACTGTGCTGCTCTTGGTTGATGGCCATGACTTGCTGATCAAATTTCGTCTACAGGGGAATACTAAACCTTATTTCCAAGGGCCTTCCCCTCACTCACCAACTCTTTTTGACTGGCATACTTTATTTCACAATGTTTGCAAGATTGTGATTTGTCGTAATAATGACTACAATATTGCTGATTTAACTTGGCAACATTTTTGCAGGTTATCAAGGAGTCATTAAGATAGAGCCATGATCGCAGAATTAATTAGTAACAGAATTATTTTGAGTTTAGCCATTCTTTATTCTATCCTTCTTCAATTAATGGACTATCATAAATAATCTCCCTTTCGCAATATTCATTCATGCTCCAAGAGACAAGCCAACCATTTCTTTGTACAGACACACAATTACAAATGTTGAGTTATGCATTGATATTTATGCTTCTAGAGAGCAAAGGTTTTCAACCATGTTGAGGATAGGTTCATTGCCACAGTTTTCTCAAACACAAGGCCATTAAATAGTTTCTTCAAAAATATTGTTATATAAGCTAATTAATCTTGAATTGATCATGACCAAAAACATTGTGACTAAAAATTGGTAAGCATGAATATTTTGGGATGACCTGCCTGCTGATCCTATTGAGTATACAAATGTTGTGCTGTCTTCTCATTTGCTTGATTGCAGGATAAATATAAGGAAATAAAAAATGCAAGCAGAAGTAGACCAGCTGGCCTCACGATCCTGCCATGCCATGCAATATGATTACTGATCTTCAGCCTCAAGTCAAATTTTTTGCCTTCTCCCCATATGCTTGATTTCCTAATATCTTTAAAAATGGTGCATTCACTACTTTTTGAGGTAAAAATCTCAAAAGATTCTCTTTAAGTCTATTATCTGGAGTGTTCTAGGTTTTCCAGTCAGGGAAAACATTTTTTCAGTGCCTACCCTATCAAGCTCTTTCACATAATCTTGTATATTTTTATAAGATCATCTCTCCTTCTAAACCCCAAACAGAATAGGTGCAATTTACATTGTCTCTTATCACAGGACCAACTGTCTCATGCCAGTAAGTGATTTAGTGAACTTTTGCAGCACTGCCTGCAATGTAAGCAATGCTCAAAATACACAGGGATGGTAGGCAATTGACCCCTAAGATCCCCAAATTACTCGGGAATATTCACTTTAGGGTGGTGATCATAGCTAATCAAAGAAAGATCATCCCCTCCAATACAATAGATGGAAATGGTGAGAATTTGCTGTTGCACTGATCACAGGGTGCTTCTCTCCCATCCTTGCTGCAGGTAGGCTTATAGTGAGCCTCTCACAGCAAATGCAGGAGAGAAGCAGCCTATGATTGGAGCAGCAAGATTAATGGCAGCAGTCAGCAAGGCTGGAGGTAGCCATGAAGCTTGGGAAAAGAGAAGGAAAACAGCTGGCCTGAGAAAGAAGACTGAGTAGGGAGGAAGGGGCACTAGTCCAGGCCTGGGCAGTGAGGCTAAGGGGCAAAAATGGAGCAGTGAGATCAATGAATAATGATAAAGGCTGGGCCAAGGTGACAGGATGGAGGCCAAAACTGGAGCCTCAGCAGTGGAGCTGAGAAGCAAGGATGAAGACCAAAGCTTGGGCAGCGGCTGTGGAACATGGTTTGAGATCAAGGCCAAAGAGTGAGGAATGGAGAAGAGGGCAGAGACTGTGGCATAAGTGAGACCAGACCCCAAGGAGTGGAGATGATGAGGATGCTGTGATGCTGGGGAGAGAGGTCAGTGAGTCAAAGGGTAGGGATTCTGGCTGAAGGAGAAGTGAGGTTGAGACTTGTATACTCAATAGGACCAGCAGACAGATCATCCCAAAATATTAGTGCTTACCAATTTTTAGTCACAATGTTTTTTGGGTCATGATCAATTGATGATTAATTAGCCTATATTAGAATACTATTAGAAGTTATTTAAGGTTGAGGGAGTGAGAGACCACAAAATCGGAGGTGATGAGTCTTAGCTACAAAGGATGGAAAGGGGTCAAAGGTGAGAAAGAGAGACTGGAAAAGTGGAATAAACAATTTTAAGCTGTTCAACAAATGAATCATCTAACTGAGAACAGGAACACTGAGAAGTGAATCCCTGGCACATTACTGTAGAGTTTCTAGACCTGCAAGAGTTCTGCAGCTGTTATGTGGGGAGAAATGTAATAAATGCTATTGTAATTCACTCTGTGCTAATTGTTTGTGTGGTAGTACAGAACTCAAGTGCTGATGTATGCAAGTCAAAAAGCTTTGACAACATGTATCTTTTTCAGCAATAATCAAAACCTGTATCAATTGTATAACTTAAAATTGAAAAGTTTTCTGTCATAAAGATTTGCATTTATGTGCTATCAAATCTCAAAACATCTTACTTACTCTGAATTAACTGAGGTGCTATTCTGAATTAATTGAGGTGCAGTGGCTGTGTTAGAAAAAAACATTCACCAATTTAGCTGTCACCTCACCAGTATGTGGAAAGAACGTTTAGCGTGATGGCTTTTTATGTATAGAAGTGGTGTCAGTTCCTTTTTTGAAAAAAAGCATTTGTTGTTAACTCATGCCTTTTGTCATCTGCTTAGTAAAGTTATGTTGTAGCCTGCTATTGTGTTTAGGGAATTAATGTTTTCCTTATTATACTTTAAGTTGAATGGAGCAGAGATGATTATTGGGGATATTGATGAATTCTTCTAATTGTCTTCCTAATGACCCCAAATCCTGCATGTATCAATGTGAATATGGCAGATGTTGTCACTGGCTGTCACTGACTATCACCTAATGAAGTAATTAGTGAGACTGGAAAAGGAACCCTAAAAACCAAAAAGCAGCCCTTTAACATCAAAAAGTAGCCTTAAGAAATCACCAGAAGATCTCTTGAATAAAATATTGGAGCCTTGAATCAAGTATTGTATATTCTTCCATAAATATGAAGACCAAAACTGCACACAGTATTCCATATGTGGTCTCACCAAAGTCTTGTAAAATTGTAGCAAGCTTTTTTTATTCATGTATTCCAACACTCTTCCAAAAAGGCCAACATGTTGTTTTCCTTTCTAATTGCTTCTTGAGCCCACACACATTTTGTTTTGCATTTTTGTACATCGACACCAAGTACCTCTCAACATCAACATTTTCAAGTTCCACACCTTTTTAAGAAATACTCTGTTTTTCTGCTCTTACTACCAAGATGAAAAATCTTACAATTTCCCACATTTTATTTCATGTTTTGCCCACTCACTTGTTTATACTTGTTTGCAACCCTTTGAGTCCACTTTACATTATATATTCCCACCCACTTTATATTATCAGCAAACATTAAGACAATACTGTACTTTTACATCTGTCATTGACATAGATTGTAAATAGCTGAGACACCAGTACTGACTTGTGCCATCTTGAAAATGCCCCATTTCTCCCTGGTCTTTGCTTCCTGTCTATTACCCAATCCTGATTCCTGAAGAAGGGTTTATGCCCGAAAAGTCGATTCACCTGTTCCTTGGATGCTGTCTGACCTGCTGCGCTTTTCCAGCAACGCATTTTCAGCTATTACCCAATCATCCATACATGTCAATATATTACCCCAGTTCCGTTATTTTCCTGACCTGATAATTTAACCTTGTGTCTAATACCTTATCATCTGTCTTTTCTAAATCCAAGTATATTACGTCTACTGATTCAACTATTTACATCCTCAAAAAAACTCCAATAAATTTGAGAACTATGTTCTGGAGGGAAAAGTTAGTAGAAATTCGAAATTAATGTACCGATTGTAGTGGATCTCCATTTTTGAATGGTACAAGATGAGGGAGATTGATTATGCATCATTTGCCATTTTAATTGGGTTTCCTTTATTTCTCTTTTGTCTGATCACTGTAGGATTTTCTACTTACTCTGCTAAGACTTCCTGCATAATGGATTCCAGTATTTTCCCAAAGACTAATATGAGATGAGTTAGCTCGTAGTTCCCTGGTCTCTTTTTCCTTGCATTATCCTTTGAATAGTTGTGTTACATTTTTGACTTCCAATCTGCTGGACAATTCAAGAATCTTGGAAATTTTGGAAAAATCATAACGAGAACAAGTTTAGAGCTCTGGAAAGTAGATAATAAAACCTTGGGGATTTATTGGATTTTAGTCCCTGAAGATTTTCTAATATATTTTCTCTGATATGAATTACCTTGATTTTCTCACTCTTCTAAATCCCCAGGTTACATTCTATTTATGGTATGTAATTTAAATTCCACAGTGAAGACAACACATAATATTGACTCAATGTCTGCCATTTCCATACCTCAACACCCCACCTCCATGGCTGATCTGATTGTAGTCTCAACCTTACATCCCCCCCTACTCCTGTAAACATTAATTCCCTTATTTGTTAGGAATCCATCTATTTCTGCCTTAAAAATATTCAAATACTCTGCCTTCATTGTGCTGAGGAAGAAAATTCCAAAGAGTCTCAACCCTCAGAAATTTTTTTTATCTGTTTTAAAGGAGAGACCTTGCTTTCAACTGGTGATCCTAAATCTAATCTGTCTCTCATGGACCATTAACTACTTTAGCTACAATCCTCAGCTCTTACAGTCTTCTTTCACATTCCTGGCTCAATCACTCTCATTATTGACTTTTCTTTTTAATCAACATTTTGCTGGTTTGCTGTCTTATTAAAAAAAATTCTCAATCCTCAGGCATAATACTACCCTTGCAACATTATAAGTATTTTTTTAAACAATTCTTAACTTTCTCAGCAAACTATGGATGGATATTACTTGCTGAGTTTTTGTTTTATATTGGAATTATCTTTGTTTAACATTTTGAATTGCTTCTTTAAATGTTTCCCATCGTTTATTTCTTACTAAACCTTTTAGTCTATTAACCCAGAAAAACTGAACCAGCTCTTCCCTCATACTTAAATAATTGGCTTATCTAATGTTGAGCTGAACTGCGCTACTGGTGAGCTACATTCTCAATAATATGCTAACATTGCTACTGTCTTGCCGTGCCATTTAGCAAGGTACAAAGCCTGAATGCTTGCCTTGCTTGTCAGTAGCCGTCAGTCCAGTTAAGGAGATAACCTTTAAGCAGGGGATCCCAGCACAGTAAGCCAATCACAGCACCTGATACCAGTCCAGGCCCTGCACGGCATAGTCAGAGTCAGAATTCTCTACTCATAAGGGGTGAGGAGTTGACTGAGAGGCTGCACATCACCCACCTTGACTCTTTCTGTGCTATTGTGGGCTGTTTTGCTCATGAAATGAGAGATAGGAAAGTACTAAAGAGGGCACAGCTATGACATTTAGTGGAGGTGGGGCGGTGTCCCACAGGAGTGAGTAGGCAATGCAGATAGTGCACAGGGTTAGTGGTGTCACAGTTTGGGTTGGGTGAGTGAGAAAGATGTTACAGGCAATAGGGAGAGTGGGAGAGCATGAGCCTTGGTGGGTGATGGGTACAGATAGAGTGAGTGTGACGTATTAGAGTCATAGAGTCATAGAGATGTACAGCATGGAAACAGACCCTTTGGTCCAAATCTTCCATGTTGACCAGATATCCCAACCCAGTCTAGTGCCACCTGCCAGCACACAACCCATATCTCTCTAAATCCTTCATATTCATATAACCATCCAAATGCCTTTTAAATAATGCAATTGTACTAGCCCCTACCACTTTCTCTGGCAGCTCTTTCCATACATGTACCACTGTCTGCGTGAAAAAGTTGCCCCATAGGTCTCTTTTATATCTTTCCCCTCTTACCCTAAACCTATGCCCTCTAGTTCTGTACTCCCCGACCCCAGGGAAAAGACTTTGTCTATTTATTCTATCCATGCCCCTCATAATTTTGTAAACCTCTATAAGGTCACCCTCAGCCTCTGAATCCAGGGAAAACAGCCCTAGCCTGTTCAACCTCTCCCTATAGCTCAAATCCTCCGACCCTGGAAACATCCTTGTAAAACTTTTCTGAACCCTTACAAGTTTCACAACATCTTTCCGATAGGAAGGAGACCAGAATTGCACGCAATATTCCAACAATGACCTAACCAATGTCCTGTACAGCCGCAACATGACCTCCCAACTCCTGTATTCAATATTCTGACCAATAAAAAAAGTATACCAAATGCCTTCTTCACTATCCTATCTACCTGCGATTCCAGTTTCAAGGAGCTATGAAACTGCATTCCAAGGTCTCTCAATACTCCTGAGGACTTTAACATTCAGTGTATAAGTCCTGCTAAAATTTGCTTTCCCAAAGTGCAGTACCTCACGTTTATCTAAATTAAACTCCATCTGCCACTTGTCAGCCCATTGGCCCATCTGATCAAGATCCCGTTGTAATCTGAGGTAACCTTCTTCGCTGTCCAGTACACCTCCAATTTTAGTGTCATCTGCAAACTTACTAACTATACCTCTTATGCTCACATTCAAATCATTTGTATAAATGATGAAAAGTAGTGGACCCATCACAATATTGGAGAGAAGAGGGTGCCATTTACAATGCTGAAATGGAGAAGGACCTTGATCTTTTTTCTACAGTACTAGGCATTTCCCCAGATGGCTGACACTGCTTTAATATAGGTAGCTACGTTTGAGCAGGGTGGTATGGTCTGGTGTCATGGCCTCTACTGCTGGTCTTTGAGGAAGAAGTCATCCTAACTATGCATCACTCTGTCCAGCAGGATCTCCAGGACTATGACCACAATACAGGGATTGAATACTCCACTTGTCTTCCATATCTGGGGGAAATGTCAGGAGTGGTGCAGGGAGCTCCAGACTGATGGCATTTATCTATGTGTATGATGGTTTTTAAAGATGGCCCCACAGCCAGGGATGCTGGTCAATTCCAGCATCAACAGTGAGTGATGAGTCGCTCTGGGAACAGCACAAGGTAGGATGGAATGGAAATAGTGCGTGATTCTTACTGCAAAGGATCAAATGTTAATTAATCCAACAAGTTTGGAAAAATAACAATGACAAAACTCACTCAGTTTCAAAATGAGTATTACTCCAACAACCTCAGCATAACTTAGTCAAAAAAATTGTAAGGCTTCACCTCCCTGTTCTTGCAGTAATCAAAGAGGCAGTCTGTACCAATGAGGTGTGCTGAGTTGGCCAGTGCAGCAAAAATATGTTGCTGTGCAAATGTGTAATGGGAGCCAAGGTGATGGTGATGGTCTGAATGTGGCCAAATGAAGCAGTGTTTGAATTAACTAAATGGGAGGAACATGAAGAATGGGCTTGGAGAGATGCCAGGTCATTGGAATGAATCTGGACACTCGAAGTATCAATGTTCTGAAGAAGATTCAAAACATAAATTACCTTTTTTTCTCCACAGTGGCTGCCAGATCTGCTGGATATCTCCAACATTTTCAGTTTTTATTTTGGATCTCCAGCATTTACAGTATTTTGCTTTTATTCAAGTTGATCATGGAAGATATAACTTCACAACTCCAGATTTCCTTGAAGTTTTGTGTGAATCATTTCATTGTTAAATGGGCTGACTCTCAGTTCAAAGTTGTGTCCCCTTGTTCTGGATTCCCCCATAGGAGAAAATAATTTATCTTTATCTTCTTTATCAAATCCTTCCATTATTTTAAAAACAAATTAGATAATAACCTCAATCTAAGTTTAAGGGAATACAAGTCAAGTTTACACATGATTTAAACCTTTAAGCTCTGGTGGCCTGTATCACTTCATCATTATCTTCTCAAGAGCAATTAAGTGCAAACAATAAATGCTGACCAAGCCAATGATGCCCACATTCTGTGAATGAATGAAAATGATGCACAAACCCAGATATTTTCCATTTCTTGCTTCATATAGACATGGACTGCTTCCACGTCTGAGAGGTCACAAATGTGCTGAATGTTGTGCAATCATAAGAAAACCTTGTGATTAATGGAACATGTTGATGAAGTAGCTGAAGATGGTTTAGTCTAGGACACTACCTTGAGAAAGTCCTGCAGAGATGTCCAAAGGTGGAATGACTGATCTCCAAAAAAACACAATCATGTTCCTTTGTTCTATGCATGATGCCAACCAGCAGAGATCTTTCCTCCTGACTCCCCCTGATTTTAGTTTTGCTAGGTTTCCTTGAGGTTGTCCTTGGTCAATTTCTGTCTTATTGTCGAGGACAACCACTCTCATCTCATCTCTGGAATTTACCTCTTTTGTCTATGTTTGGTACAGGGTAATAATGAGACTAGGACCTACGTTTGTGGAATATCTTAGCCCTTTACATCACATCCTGCATATGCCTTTTTGGTATGAATGTAGCCCTGTATGATATCTTTGCCAGTTGACACTTCATCTTTTGGTGTACCTGGTAATGCTTCTGGTCACCCTTGTGCACTCTTTTTGTACCATGGTTGATTACCTGGCTTTACAGTGATGGGAAAGTGAGGTATGAGGTATGAGATTACAATTTGTGGTTGAATGCTTTCACTGTTATTTACCTACAGTTTTGCTGTTTTCTGTGTGTGACTTCGGACAGTTTCTCCTGTGTGGTTTGGCCACCAATGAAAATAGAGCAACAATAAATCCTCTGAATAACCTGTAAGCCTCAATCAGGAGGCACTTCACCACATGAAATTACATAGCAACAATAAAACAAGCTAATTACTCACCCAATTGTTACAGAATTTAGTCATGTTTACAGAAGTACCAAGGAGCTGCAAGCCCTTCTGGAGGAGCTTTGAGCAATGGACTCATGTTTCTTCCTCAAATATTTCCTGCTTCCTTCACCACAGCCGTTGCCTTAAGCAACCAATGTACATAGCATGGGGTGGGGGGGAGTGGTGGTGCGAGGAAGCAAAAGCACCAATCACCACAATTATGCAACATGTCAGCATTTATATCTTGATGGAAATCAACACTCTACTCTTGATTTGAATATTGTGCTGAATACTTATCTGCCATTGGTCACAATATAGCAAGAGACTAATATCTGCAGTCACCCTTATACCTCAGTGGCAGAAAATTGGCTGATACTTTCCTTTAGTAATCTGGAATATGCCTGTGGTATGAAATGTCAGAGTTGCAATTACCTTTGCAGCCCCTGTTCATGCTGCTTCAGTATTTGAAGTTGTTTGTTGGTCTTTGTGAATCAGATGCTATAACTGTGTGAAAGCCTTTCTGGTAAACCGAAACAGCTGACAGGTATGCCTAGGGCTGTAGAGTCAATAGGTGGGATAGCAGCATGCCTAGAGAGTGCACCTCTAGTTCACTCTGACATCCCTGGCAGACCTTTTGATTTACTTTTCCAACAGTAGCCACTGGCACAGTGCTGTATGCCAGCTGTAATTTGTAGGTTTTGATTATGGCGAATCGCGACTGGTTATCAATAGTTGGAAAGAACACTATCCCTGACCTTATGATGCAATTGCAAACATTAACATTTCTAACACAGCACATAAATTACTATGAATAATTTGCAAAAGAAACCATTTTGAAAATGGCTTTGAGCAAGCCTACTCAGAGATAGCTCAATGCGGAAGTCCTAATTTTCAGTATTAAGATTATATTGAGACCTGCAACTCTGTAGGGGTCTAAATTCAACTGTTCAACATCATTTGCAGCTGCTAACCTTTCCTTGTTTGAGTCCAAAATCCTGTACCTCAGCCACGAGTGCCCATTGAAACTACAGGAGTTGCCTGGATCTCTGACTTACAACAACCTAGATGATATCTGATGCTTATTTCATTGCACAACAGAGGCTTTACATTAAAGCATCAATTTATAGTGCTTCTCACCTTCAGTGTCTGTCAGAACAGTTTCATATTTCCAAAAATGTTATCACACAATATGTATTTGAAAGCACAACACATGCTGAAATGTCTAATAAACAATTTTGTAACAGTTTCTCCAGGGGTGAAGGGCACACAATATCTAATTTCAGAAATTGCAAGCTCATACTACTTGGTTATAATTTACAATGCAACATTTGCACTGGAGTTTTCAGGCTACACTGCTGACAAATTAATTGAGGGAACCGATGAGGCAGGGATACTGAAACAAACAGTGTGAGGGAAGTGAATTAACGTCTTTACAGTGTAGGTACCATCATTACTTCTGTATCATTTAACAACATAATTTCAAATGTACGTATTAATTTAACTTGTTTTTACTGTTGGCTTCTGAAAAGCTTCCAAACCAATTGCCCTAAGTTATTTTCAAAATTTACAATTTCATAAAACATTTATAAAAGAAGGAAGTATTTTTGTGATTTTACCATAAGTTTCTATAATCTTTTTGAAGGTATTATTTGCTTTGTTAACCATTGTTCCTCTCTTAATTAGACATGATTTATCTATGTAGTAAATTACAACTTTTTCTTCCATTTTGTACAAGTTGTGATGGAGCAAATATTGTGGATAAGTTATGGTTTTCAAATTGAATACATTTTAAAATCTAATTTTCAACATCAAAATAAAGAAACTTAAATGTTTCTCAGTCAGTTGGATCAATCACTGTTTGCTTACTTGTTTGCTTGCTGTCCTCAATGTTTTCAGCAAAATAGCATTAGAGTTTTAAATTAATGCTTAAGAACTGTCAGTGTAAAGCATAATATCAGTGGCAATTGAACAATGGGTGCAGTAAAATCAAGAATGCTTTCATGTGTTCATGTTCTATAGTTTTCCCAACCTTGAAGTTATTGAAAGATGCAAACCGAATGTGAATATTAATGTGCCCAGATGTTGTAATCCAGTAATTAAGGGTCAAGGAATATATTGAAAGGGACAGAAGTTCACAACATATTGCTTCAGGAATAATTACAGATTCGTCACCTGCAGATCATTGAATCAGAGAATTTTACAGAAGGAAGCCTTCAGCCCACTGTGCCAATGGTGACATTTTAAAAGAGCCATTCAGTTAGTCCTACTGTTCTACTGTTTCCCCAGTAAGCTACAAATTTTTCTCCTCATCAAATAATTATGAATTTTACAAAATTCCCATGATTTAGGAAAAGTTCAATCAGCCTGGAAATTTTGCAAGTATAACCCGCTATTCAAGAAAAGAGGTTGGCAGAAAACAGGAAACTATAGGCCAGTTAGCTTAATGTCTGGTGTGGGGAAGGTGTTGAAATTCATATTTAAAGATTTATTGGATACGAATTTATTGGAGTGCTTTAAAGAATAGCAAGTACTGTGGATAAAGGGGAGCCTATAGACTTTCTATACTTGGATCTCCAGACAGCACTTGATGATGTGACACATCAAAGATTAGTGTGGAAAGTAAACATTCATGGTGTAGGTGGTAACATATTAGTATGGATAGAAGGTTGGTTGGTTGCAGAAAATTGAGAATGTGTGCAAATGGGTCTTTAATGGTTGGCAAGATGTGATGAGTGGAGTCCTGCAGTACCTGGGCATCAATGTTTACAATTTAGATCAGTGGCTGAGATGAAAAAGTGAAGGCACGTTAGTTAAATTTGCAGATGGCACCAAGATAGGGAAGTGAGGAACACAGAAGAATGTTACAGACATATTTAGATAGGTTCATGGACCAGACAAAGGTTTGACAGTTGGAATATAATGGGAAAATATAAAATCATTCACTTTGGCAGGAAGAATGAAAAAGCAGAGCATTACTTAAATTGAGAATGAGTTCAGAATTCCAAAGTCCAGCGGGATTTTGTTGTTCTAGTTCATGATTCACAAAAGACAGGAACAGTACATAATCAAGAAGGCTAATGGTATGCTACCCTTTATTATGAGAGGAATTGAACATAAAAGTGAGGATGTTATGCTTCGGGTATAGAGGGTATTGGTGGGGCCACATTTTGAATACTGTGTACAGTTTTGGTCTCCTTGTTTAAGGCACGATAGAAATGCATTGGAGGTGGTTCTGATGAGGTCTGCTAAATTGACACCTGGAATAAGTGGGTCATTTTAAGAGGGAAGGTTGAACAAGAATGAGCTTGTTTTAACTGGAGTTTAGAAGAGTTTACAATCTTGTTGTACAATCAAATGAGGAGAATTTTTTTTCTCTCTTAAGGTGGTGTGGCTTGGATACTCGAAGATGGTGGATTAGATTAGATTAGATTACATTAGATTACATTACAGTGTGGAAACAGGCCCTTCGGCCCAACAAGTCCACACCGACCCGCCGAAGCGCAACCCACCCATACCCCTTACCTAACACTACGGGCAATTTAGCATGGCCAATTCACCTGACCTGCACATCTTTGGACTGTGGGAGGAAACCGGAGCACCCGGAGGAAACCCACGCAGACACGGGGAGAACGTGCAAACTCCACACAGTCAGTCGCCTGAGGTGGGAATTGAACCCGGGTCTCTGGCGCTGTGAGGCAGCAGTGCTAACCACTGTGCCACCGTGCCGCCCACGATGTAGGGTCATTAAATATTTTGAAGGCAGAGGTAGGTACAGTGGATGCTTGTTAGCAAGATAATCGGAGGTCATTGGGAGTAGATGGGAATTTGGAATTCAGAAAATAACCAGACCAGCCATGATCTTATTGAATGGGAAAGCAGGCACAAGGGACTAAATGGTCTACTTCTGCTTCTGTTCTGTATGCTTGTGTGTTATCCATAGAGCAAAATTTAACTTAAAGTAGATTCTTTCTAGGCTAGTGTCTACCACTTCTGCCTCACAGCACTCGGGACCTGGGTTCAATTTCAGCCTTGAGCGACTGTGGAGTTGCACATTCTCCCCGTGTCAGCGTGTCTTTCCTCCAGGTGATCCGGTTTCCTCCCACAATCCAAAGATATGCAGGCTAGGTGAATTGGTCGTGCTAAATTGCCTATAACCCTGAGGGCTATGTAGGTGAGGTGCTTTAGTCAGGGGAATAGGTCTGGGTGGGTTACAGTTTGGAGGGTCAGTGTGGATTTGTTGGGCCAAATGGCCTGTTTCCACACTGTAGGGATTCTGTGATACTAATGGGATTGCAGTGGTATTGGCCATAGTACAGAAAGAGCTCAAGAATGTAAAAGGAGCACACATGATGTTAAATGACGTCTCACTGTGATATTCCACTAAACTGCATGTCTCCCCCACACTAGCCATAGCTTGATCACATTTGAGATTTACCTTTGGACAAAGAGGTTTAACAGCATATTCCTTCACAATACTGATCATGAGCATTCATGCATTACCACCTACAGAACTTTATCCTGCATCAGCATCATAGCAGATTATGTGGCCATTATCAGTTGCTGTTTTTGGGAGTCTTATGACTGCAAGTTGAGTGGCCCATTTCCTACATTGCATCAGTATCTACACTGATACTGCGTCTTTCTTATATCACCAGTCTGAGCAAATTACTTTTATGGAGATGGCTCAAATGCCCAAATCTACTTCATGATAGTGCAATCCAAGGAGGTATCAATAATCTTTTTGTGATCTGAAGTGGACGTTTGTCTCAATCACATATACAACTTCAATCTCTCAAGTTGACTCCATTAGCATTTGTTGAGGTGAAGCCTGCTGCAAATCATTAATCTGCCTTATTTTGAAATGAGTCAAGTTGGGGACCAACAATTGTAACTGAAACAAACTGCTGAAGAAACTCAGTGAGTCTGGCAGCATCTGTGAGAAGAAAGCAGAGTTAACGTTTGGATTCCTGTGATTCTTCATCAGAATAATTGCAACTAACTTTTATTTATTTAGCTGGTACAATTTACTTTTGTTGAATGACATAAAACAAAAAAGAGACCATCCTTCCCAACATCAGCAGGTTGTCTTACATAATAGAAATAAAATAATTCCTTTGCATGCTGGCCTTTACAAATGGGTAAAACATTCACATACTGTATGGTTTTTTGACCTTTTCTGCCCCTTTTGCTTCCCCCTCCCCCATCCTCACTATTCCATCACCAAATGCACTCACACACAGGTAGAGTCCAACAGTCTAACTTGGCAATGATTCCTGCTGTGTTCAAATAAATAGAGTTGTCGTAACAGCAATGATTGTGAATGATCACTCAAATGTTAAGCTATCTTTCATTGTTTACAGCACACTGATTCAGACATCCCATCGGAGTTCTAATTTACATTTCCCAGACCTGCTGTCCTGTGACAATAAGAACCAATGATAAATATATACTCAGCACAGAGTTCCAGTCATGTACAGGGGATTTATTTCTTTTATTGTGTAATGTGTAAATCTTGACTGCTTGAGTTGGCATGGTTCTGCCCCTTGCTGATTGTGCTTTGTTTTAAATTGTAGAATCTAACCTGCCACTCTTAAGTGATTGTCTTGTGGAAGGAGTAAATGAGCTGGCTGATTGCAGATTTTCCAACCGACAGCCATTGGATTTTTGGTAACTCTAGACTTCCCTGAGCTCTGTATGACAAGAACAATGCAATGAGCCAACCAATCTGAGACATTTGGTTGCTTCAAGTTTTATGCTGTTCTCTGTCCACCAGGTATTTTGAGGGACATGAGTCTCTCAAATGGTCAGCCCCCGTTTTGCTGTATCCAGGCAGAGAAAAGATTTTAGGTTGCAAAGCCTTAGAAGACCCGTTGGCATGAGGACAAGAAAGGAGTATCGAGTAATGTGTCCTTTTGAGCCCCTCTCATCCAATAAAGAATGCAAAATTTACCTTGAGCAACAACAGAAACTAAAACTAAATGATGTATATGCAACATTAAACCAACCTCCATTGACATTGAAGAGCATTATCATCACTGAATTCCCAACCATTGGCATCCTAGGAGTAATTATTGACTGGAAGCTTAGCCGCTGGACTAGCTATGTGTATACCATGATTGCATGAACAGAGATTCAAAACTCTGTGACAATTAACTCACTTCCTTACTCCGACCAATTACAAGATACAAATCAGTTTGGAATACTCCTCTTGGCTGGTTGCATTTCCATTAACAATCAGAAATTTCTATGCCATTTAGGCAAAATAAACTCACTCGATTCATCCCATACCATATCTTTTTACTGTCTCTACCAACAATACACTGCTGTTGCAGTCTGGAACATCTACAAGATGTACAGCATCTTGCCAAAACCTTTCAAACAGCTTAGAAGGGCAGACACAATAGTTGTTTGAGAATCCCACCACATACACATTCCCGTCCAAGTCGCACTTCATTCTGACTTGAAGACATTACCCAGTTCCTTCATTGTCACAGGTCAAAATTCTGGAACTCTGTCCCTAATGGGATGGTATTGTCACTACGCAGGCTGTACAGATCAAGAACATGTCGCACTACCACCTTCTCAAGGACAATGAGGGATGGACCATAGGTGTTGGCCTAGCAAAACCCATATTCCATGAATGAAGAAGAAAAGCATCCATTGGTTTTTTGAAATGATTTTAACTTCATAACAGAAGAATAAACACAAACTGATTCTTCAGCCTGTCAGTCTAAATATTTGCCTACCTAACAATGAAATAGAAGAGATAGATGGAGACCACCTGTTCCTTTCAACCTTAAAAGAAAAAAAAGGAAATATTATAAATAATTGCCTTTTCAATTATTCTACACATATAAATGATAGTACCTTGCAAAATGCTGTTTGGATTATGGAATTTTTCCATGACATTTGGCAGGAATTGTAAATCTGTCAGTTCATCACTTGGTGGTCTTGCTCCAATTTTCTGCAATCTTTAATCTGTAAAACTTACTTCAATCACAATCTGCTACTGGACTTGCTTAACCCTATTCTTGTGCCCCACTGGAGGACATCCTGGGACCTGCTTCTTCCTGATAGGTGCCTCTGATTCCCAATTTCATAGTGATGGTAACCCCCGAAAAGTCATAAAAAGCACCAAACACTTGTAGAATGAAAGCAAGACAGAAGAAATCAGCAACTATATGTGTAAGTAGTAAATGTTCTTTTTAATTCACCTTTTTTTTCCTAATCACAATGTTCAGAGATGTTATAATACACTGTTGGAGCAGATGGGGTTTGAACCCAGGCCTCCTGCTCTAGAGGTAGGAACACTCCCCCTGCACCACAAGAGGGCTGTCTTTAAATAATTCTGATTGTGGTGGGGTGTGGGGGGAGAGGGCTTTTCATTCCCACTGTTGAACAGATGTTCAACTGCACACGGTTAACAGAAGGTATTGAATTCCAAAATGGTAGTGTTCATGATATCAGTGTGCAATACTGATTTAACATGAATGGAACGCGCTTGCTTGCAGTACAAAATTCTAGTGGCCCTTCGCTGTACTAACATGTCAATGTCTACCAATCTGATGTCCTATGAATGTCATAGATATCATTCTGGACATCTAATGGCATTAAACAAACAACTCAGATATTTTGTTTAATGGCATTAAACAAACAACTCATAGATATTTTTATTTGTCATAAGCTTCTTCATGGTTTTAGTTTTTTAATTCTAAATCTGTGAGGGAGCTTCCAAATTCTTACTTGGAATAGAAATTTATTTGATTGTCCTCCCATTTGACTTACATTGATTGCCTTTTAGAGGAAATTTTCTTTCCTCTACAGCACATTCGCTGAAAGCTTAATGTCAGAATTATAATCATGCCTTTTTCACTGGCTATCAGGACCTCAGATCATGGAACATAGAACATTACAGCGCAGCACACACCCTTCGGCCCTTGATGTTGCGCCGACCTGTGAAATCAATCTGAAGCCTATCTATCCTCCACTTTTCCATGTTCACCCATATGTTTATCCAGTGACCAGTTAAATGCCCTTAAGATTGTCGAGTCTACTATTGTTGCCGGCAGTGTGTTCCACACTCCAATACTCTCTGAGTAAAGAAACTACTTCTGACATCTGTCACCTCGTGCTAGGCATCACCATCTGAAGAAAAAGGCTCTCACTTCTTATATGTCTCAATTAGGTCACCTCGCAACCTTCTTCTCTCTAACGAAAACAGCCTCAAGTCCTTCAGCCATTCCTCGTAAGACCTTCCCTCTATACCAGGCAACAGCCTCGTAAATCTCCTCCGCACCCTTTCCAAATCTTCCACGTCCTTCCTATAATGAGGTAACCAGAACTGTACGCAATACTCCAAGTGCAGCTGCACCAGGGTTTTGTACAGTTGCAGCATGATCTCGTGGCTCCGAAACTCAATCCCTCTGCCAATAAAAGTTAACACACTGTATGCCTTGTTAACAACCCTATCAACCTGGGTGGCAACTTTCAGGGATCTATGTACGTGGACACCGAGATCTCTCTGCTCATCTGCACTGCCAAGAATCTTACCATTATCCCAATACTCTTTCTTCCTGATGCTCCTTCCAAAGTGAATCACCTCACACTTTTCCGCTTTCAGCTCCATTTGCCAACTCTCAGCTCAGCTCTGCAGCTTATCCATGTCCCTCCGTAACCTCCAACATCCTTCAGCACTATCTACAACTCTACCGACCTTAGTGTCATCCGCAAATTTACTAAGCCATCCTTCTATGCCCTCATCCAGGTAATTCATAAAAATGACAAACAGCAATAGCCCCTAAACAGATCCTTGTGGTACACCACTAGCAACTGAACTCCAGGATGAACATTTCCCATCAACCACCACGTCTGTCTTTTTTCAGCTAGTGAATTTCTCATCCAAACCATTAAATCACCCTCAATCCCATGCCTCCATATTTTGTGCAATAGTCTACCATGGGAAACGTTATCAAACGCCCATCTGAAATCCATATATACCACATCAACCACTTTACCCGCATCCACCAGTTTTGTCGCCATCTCAAAGAACTCAGATTTGTTAGGCATGACCTACCCTTCACAAAACCATGTTGACTACTCCAATCAGTTTATTCCTATTGAGATGATTATATATCCTATCTCTTATAACCTTTCCAACACTTTACTCACAACCGAAGTATGGCTCACTGGTCTATAATTACCAGGGTTGTCTATACTTTCTTTCTTGAACAAAGGGACATTTGCTATCCTCTAGTCTTCTGGCATAATTCCTGTAGACAATGATGACTTAAAGATCAAATCCAAAAGCTCTGCAATGTCCACTGTGGCTTCCCAGAGAATCCTAGGATAAATCCCATCCGGCTCAGGGGATTTATCTATTTTCACACTTTCCACAATTGCTAACATCTCCTCCTTGTGAACCACAATCCCATCTAATCTAGTAGCCTGTATCTCAGTATTCTCCTTGATAACATTGTCTTTTTCCTGTGTGAATACTGATGAAAAATATTCATTTAGTGTTTCTCCTACTTCCTCGGACTCCACATACAACTTCCCACAACTATCCTTTACTGACCCTAATCTTTCTCTAGTCATTGTTTTATTCCTGACATACCTATAGAAAACCTGAGGGTTTTCCTTGATCCTAACTGCCAATGACTTCTCATGTCCCCTCCTGGCTCTTCTTAGCTCTCTCTTTAGGTCTTTCTGGCTAACTTGTAACCCTCAAGCACCCTAACTGAGTCGCCTTCTTCCTCTTGACAAGAGATTCAACTTCTTCAATAAACCACTTCTGTAGTAAATCTAGTTTACATTAGGGCATGGATTGGAGATAGCAGGGGGATTCATGTTTATAAGGTAACTATTAACTTTAAACTTTAAACATCAACTATCTACTCTGTGTGTGGTTAGCAATGCTGCCTCACAACACCAGGGACCTGGGTTCGATCCCAGCCTTGAGCTTGGTTTGTATGGAGTTTGCACATTCTCCCCATGTATGCGTGGGTTTCCTCCAGGGTGCTTTGGTTTCTTCCCACAGTCCAAAGATGTGCAGGTTAGGTGAATTGGCCATGCTAAGTTACCCATAACGTCCAGGGATGTGTAGGCGAGGTACATTAGTCTGGAGAAATGTAGAGTAATAGGGGGTAGGAGAATCTTCTGAGGGTTGATGTGGACTTTTTGGGCCAAATGGTCTGTTTCCACACTGTAGGCACTCTATGATGAAATTAATCCTTGGGCTGAATCTTGCATTTTTGACTGAGTATCAGTTACGTCACATTTCATGAACAATTTCTCTCTGTAAGCTCTAGCATGTTCTCCTCTGCTATCTGACCAAATTTATTTCGTTATCTACCTAACACATACATATGGAACCTCTCCCATCTGATGCCAACCCATTTCTCTCACCCGCTGCAACTAAAACTTGCTGCTACCAGATGCCCCGAACAGACTGGTTTCCCTGATGTTTGCACATACTCTTAAAAAGCCATTGTATCCCTGGTCAGGCACTGTCAATTTGGAGTTGTCCTGCACAATTTGTACCATTTGCCCCAGATGTGACAGATAAGGAGAAATTAGTACCCCACTTTGCAGACTTGCCTTTCTAGTGAATGGCCGGTGCAGGGCAGGGATGCTGTCTTTCCCCATGACTAGCAGAGGAAGCCACACCATCAAACACTGCCAGGCTGGTTGAAGATTGCAATCCAGGTCATTGTGGTCACAGCCATCTGAAAAAATATTCAGCAGTGAAGGAAGAAAGTGACATTTCAGTTCAGCCAGGGTAAGTGGCATCATCTTCTGTCGGCTACCTCACATTTACTCGATCTCTGCTACTGTAGCCACCTCCTGCTAAGGTTCTTGCTTTACTCTGCTTGGTTTGTGCAGGAAATTTCCCCATTCTCACCCATTCATCCAATTTATCCACACTACATTAGAAACTAAAAGGAGGAATAGACGATTTGGCCATTCAAGCCTGTTCTGCCAATCAATAGCATATGGCTGATCCTCTATCTCAATGTCCTATTCTTGGTTTCTGTCCATACCTCTTAATGTCTTTAAACTGTATGTATTTCTTTCTTGAATATATTCAGTGATTTGACTATAGTTCTTTTGTGGTGAGGACTTTGGGAGATTCACCTTTGAGTGAAGAAAGCTTTCCGCATCTCAGTCCTAAATGATTTACCCCATTATCCTGAGACCGTGTCCTTGGTTCGACACTCCCCAACCAAGGAAAATGTCCTCCCTGTCTTTAATCTGTCCAGCCACTGTGAGAATTTTACACGTTTGAATCAGATCTCCTCTCACCTTTCTAAACCCTAATGAATATAGTTTGGTTGAACTAATTTCTCCTCACTGGATTCTCCTGCATCCCTGGTATCTGGTTAGTGAACCTCTGCTGTTCTCCCTCTAGAGAATTCTATCCTTTCTTAGATTGGGAGATCAAATTTGTACACTACACTCAAGGTATGGTCTCACCAAGACCTTGCACAACTGCAGTAAGATATCCCTACTAACCCTGCATGGCCTCTGTGCTCCTTACTCACTCCCTTATCGACCTTTCTGTCACCTGTAACAGCACCTGAGATGCAGCCTGGTCCAGTCAGTAACCTGGGTACCTGTCCCTGTACTTATCATCTTCTTTGGGCAGCATTGCAGTGAGCATGACAGTGCAGAAGCACGCAGGAGGTGGAGTCGAGATGTATCATGTGAGGAAGATGGTGTGAGGAGGCTGGCACGTGGTGGATGCTAGAATATGTGGATGTGGGACACATGCAGCCGCTGGCCCTGAGATGTTGATGCTGAATATCCAGAAGAGAAGTAGCAAGGTGAAGTCTCCAGATTCCCACTCTGACTTTCATGTTGATAACTGTCAACATCCAGTTTCCTTTTGGTAGTTGGTAGGATAGGTAAGTGTATATCAGTGAGGCAAGGTTTGTAGTTAATATAGATTATAGAGATGTACAGCACAGAAACAGACTCTTCAGTCCAACTCATCCATCGGTGAAAGTGAGGATGCAGATGCTGGAAACCAGAGTTTAGATTAGAGTGGTGCTGGAAAAGCACAGCAGGTTAGGCAGCATCCGAGGAGCAGGAAAATCAACGTTTCCTGATGATTCCTGATGAAGGGTTTTTGCCTGAAACATCGATTCTCCTGCTCCTCGGAAGCCACCTGACCTGCTGTGCTTTTCCAGCACCACTCTAATCCCAACTCATCCATGACCACCAGATATCCTAAACTAATCTAGTCCCATTTCCCAGTACTTGGCCCATATCTCTCTAACCCCTTCCTATTCATATACCCATCCAGATGCTTTTTAAATGTTGTAATAGTACCAGCCTCCACCACTTCCTCTGGCAGCTCATTCCATACACTCACAATGCTCTGTGTGAAAAAGTTGTTCCTTAGGTCCCTTTTAAAGGTTTTCCCTAAACCTATGTCCTCTAGTTCTGGACTCCCCCAACCCAGGGAAAAGACCTTGTCTATTTACCCTAACCATGCCCCTCATGATTTTATAAACCTCGATAAGGTCACCTTTCAGCCTCTGACGCTCCAGGGAAAACATTTCTACTATTCAGCCTCTCCCTCTAGCTCAAGTCCTCCAACCCTGACAACATCCTTGTAAATCTTTTCTGAACCCTTTCAAGTTTTACAATATCCTTCCAATAGGAGGGAGATCAGGCACAAAATATTCCAAAAGTGGCCTAATCAATGTCCAGTACAACTGCAACATGACTTCTCAACTCCAATACTCAGTACTCTGACCAAGAAAGGAAAGCATCCCAAGGAAAGCCTTCTTCACTATCCTATCTACCTGCGACTCCAATTTCAAGAAACTATGAACCTTAATTCCAAGGTCTCTTTATTCAGCAACACTCCCCAGGACCTTACCATTAAATGTATAAGTGAGTTTTGAGAAGATTTGTAGCTCAGGTTGAGGTTCTGGGTGTAAGTTTGCTCACTGAGCTGGAAGGTTCATTTCCAGATGTTTCGTCATCCTACTAGGTAACATCTTCGGTGGTGCTCCAGGTGAAGCACTGTTGATAATTCCTGCTTTCTATTTATACGTTTGGGTTGGGGTTGTCATTTCCTGTTGTGATATCATTGCATGTGGTGATGTCATTTCCTGTTTTTTTTCTCAGGGTGTGGTAGATGGGGTCTAACTCGATATGTTTGTTGATAGTTTTCCGGTTGGAATGCCATGCTTCTAGGAATTCTCGTGCATGTCTCTGTTTGGCTTGTCCTCGAATGGATGTGTTGTCCCAGTTGAAGTGGTGTCCTTCCTCATCTGTATGTAAGGATACTAGTGAGAGAGGGTCATGTCATTTTGTGGCTAGTTGGTATTCATGTATCCTGGTGGCTATTTTCCTGCCTGTTGGTCCAATGTAGTGTTTGTTACAGCCTTAGCCACTCTCCCCTACATCAAAGACATCTCAGAAATGACTGCCAGACTACTCAGACCTCTTGGCATCATGATAGCCCACAAACCCACCAACACATTAAAACAGCAGCTAATGAACTTGAAAGACCCTATACAGACAACAAGCAAAACTAATGTTATTTACAAAATACCATGCATGGACTGTAACAAACACTCTGTTGGACAAACAGGCAGAAAACTAGCCACCAGGATACATGAACATCAACTAGCCACAAAACGACATGACCCTCGCTCATTAGTGTCCTTACATACAGATGAGGAAGGACACCACTTCGTCAGAGACAATACATCCATCCTAGGACAAGCCAAACAGAGACATGCTCAAGAATTCCTAGAAGCATGGCATTCCAACCAGAAAACTATCAACAAACATATCAAGTTAGACCCCATCTACTACCCCATGAGAAAAGGAACAGGAAATGACACCACCACCGGAAATGATGTCACCAGAGGAGATGGCATCACCGACCCAAAGAACCCCAAACAAATAAATAGAGAACAGGAATTATCAACAGTTCTTTGCCCGGAGGCCCACTGAAGATGTTACCTAGTAGGGTGACGCAACATCTGGAAATGAACCTTCCAGCTCAGTGAGCAAACCTACATCCAAATGTATAAATCCTGCTCTGATTTGCCTTTCCAAATGCAGCATCTCACATTTATCTGAATTAAGCTCCACCTGCCCATTAACCCATCTGAACAAGATCCTGTTGTACTCTGAGGTAACCTTCTTCGCTGTCCACTACACCTCCAAGTTTGGTGTCACCTGCAATAAGGCTGATAACAACCAATAATCCCCATTAATAGGCATTGACAGAATCTCATCTCCTCTCACTGAACTCTGCTGGAAAATGCAATGAGTTGTTCATAACATTGAAAAAGGCCCCGCCTAATTTTTCACCATTGCTCATGTCATTCAGGGCCCTATAAGATGCTGCCCCTACCTTTATTATTTTAGTGAGCTATCCTGTCTTTGCAAAATGTCCTCGGGAAATGTCCTCGACAATGATTATTTTCTTGAATAACAAGTAAGCTAAATTCTTTCCCACATTTACAATTATAATCTTGTCAGTTCTTCTTAAATGTTGACACATGTTTTCCAGTAGTGCAAATTGAGTTGTAAATTCTTCCCATCAAAGGTCACAAGCTGTTCTTATTGGAACGGAATTGAGACACTGTCCCCTGTGGGGATGGAAGGAAAGTCATAACGTAAGTAGCTTCAGACTGCTCTGCTACTTCATGCAGCACTTAGAAGGCACTGTTAATGGTGGATTATCGTAGCTTTCTTGTATGCCATCTTTGTCCAGGGAAATGGCATGAAATTGCAAGCAGAAGAGGAAAAACTCACTCAATATTCTATACACCATACTTCCAGCATGACTGGAATACATACATGCCACATGATATTTTGGAACCCTTCAGTACCTCAGAGGTGTACAATTGAATTTCTGGAGCAAAATCTTAATTGTCTTGCCAGCAATTAACTATGATAAACAGCTACTTTATTGAAGGTCTGGCATCTTTATGTATTTGTTCCTTGGAACTATTGGACTGCATGCAGGATTCCTCTGCATCACATTAAAAATAATAGTGCAAAAATAGCCTTTTGCACTATTAAGTGTCCTTTGCAGTTTAAATATCTAAACAATGTATGTGATTGAGATTGTCATATGTGTGCTTGTCTGTCTCATAGAGACAGAGAAACGTTTAAAGGGAAATAGAAGGAAAGGAGATAGAAATGGAAGACATGAAAAGCAATGGTCACAGGAAGAGACAAACTTAATTTCTCTGGTCCATGCAAATCAAAAGGCTAATAAGTGAAGACAACCATTAAAAAACATCTGTTCATAGAAACCTATAGTCTCCATCAGGACATTAAATTGCATTGTGAATAATGTCAGAGGTTTTACTTCCATTGCCATACTTTGAAGATAAATATATGTATTAATTACTGTTTGCAGGAAGAAATGGTAGGTGCCATCAGTTTTATTCTCTTAGCTGTTTATACTCTTGACCCCTAGCCCATCTACTGACTGAGCTGACTTCATTGATACATATGGATCTGTGTTGCCAAAGTAATCTTGGTCTGCCTAAGTGGATGGATTGAGAGCAAGATGGTTGATGGTCGAAAATAAAACCAAGCCAGTGGAGTGATGAATACTTAGTCCGCAAGTGACGAATTGTTTCAAATCAGTCTCATATGCCCACAACTTTACAACTGTATTGCTGGAGGCAAACATGTCTCCCTGTTTTTTACATAATCCATCTTTTGTGAAGCACTGATTTTCTTCTTTTGATCACAGTATTCTTTTCTCTCTTTGATCACATAAGGTAGAATATGCAATTGCTTAATACTGAATAATGGATAGCCCAGAACATTTACAGTATAGACATTTAATCAAGACTTTCAGATAGCATCACTTGCTATCAACTGATCCCCAGTATTACATTACACTTTCAAAATCATTTTCTGGTATTTGTTAATGCTTGTAATGAGTGCTGTTTATTTTACACGTTTGCGTGCATTGGAGTAGGGACTAATTCTTTGTTTTTCTTGAGATTTTTGCTGTAAGTGCGCTTGAGACCTTTCTTGCATGATGTCTTCCACACACAGATGACTGGTGATTAAAAAATCATTGCTTCAGGTTTATATAAAAAACTGCAGTTCATTACCAGAAATTATTTCGCAGTACATTTTGTACATAGAATGGCTCCAGGATTGTGGTTTATCAGAGAGTAGCATACATGAGGAGGCTGAAATGACATCTAAACTCCGAAAACAAATCTCAAGCAGATTTTGAATATTATATGAAGCTTGAAATAGAAACATAGAAAATTTACAATATAGAAGAGGACCCAAAGGTCCATCATGTTTTGGCCAGCTGTGAAAAAACATTTCTGCTTTCTCCCACTTTCCACTTTGATTCGTATTCCTCTAAGATACAATATTTCAAGTGCATATGAGTATTTTGAGGATTTCTGCCTCAACCAGCCATTAATATGGTGAGTTCCAACCCCAACACTGTTTGCTAAAAACATTTCTCCACAATTCCCCAATCTGCCAATTATTTTAAATTAACCTTGCTGCTAAGGGAAATAGGTCCGTCCTATCCATAACATCTAGTCACTCAAGAACTTTGTATGCCTCAATTGAATGCCTCCTCAGCCTTCTCTGTTCCAAAGAAAATAATCCCATACTATCCATCCAATCTTCATAGCTAGAAGTCCCCATTTGTTGCAGCATCCTAAGAAATGTTCTCTGTACCCTCTCTAGTGCAATCGCATCCTTCCTGCAATATGTTTGCTGGAACAGCCCATAGTATTTTAGGTCAACCACGCAACCACTTTGTATACCATTTGTAAATTTCTTAATTACACACCCTAAATCTAAATTAAATCTATTCATTGACTAATGCTTCAAATATCAAAAGAAAGCCTAGCACCGAGCCTGTGGAATTCCCTGGAAGTAGTTTTCCAGACACAAAATACTGATTGACAATTCCACGTTGCTTCCTTTGTATCCCACAAGCTGCTGTGTTTCTGAGCAAATTATTACGCGTGACCTTGCCAAAAACATTGCTAAATTCCAGGAAGATGATACCAAATATCCTACCCTCATGGACCTCTGTTGTTATCTCCACAAAGAATTCATCAAGTTAGTCAGATATGACCTTCCCTTAACTTGCCTATACCAACTGTCCTTAATTAATTTGTTACCAAAGTAAGTGATCTTGGTCTGCCTAAATTGATGGAGTTAAAAATCACACAACACCAGGTTATAGTCCAACAGGTTTAATTGGAAGCACTAGCTTTTGGAGCGCTGCTCCTTCATCAAGTGGTTGTGGAGTACAACAACCTGATGAAGATACTCCATCACCACCTGATGAAGGAGCAGCACTCTGAAAGCTAGTACTTCCAATTAAACCTGTTGGATTTTAACATGGTGTTGTGTGATTTTTAACTTTGTACACCCAGTCCAACACCGACATCTTCAAATCATAAATCAATGGATGAAGATCAAGGTTGTTGATGGTTAAAATAAAACCATGCCAGTTGAGTGCTTTTCTAAGTGATAAACACTGTACCTCAATGTTTTCCAGTGATTTTATTTTCAAAATAGACTATAGAATACAAGAGTAAATTTGCCAGGAACACACAACCTGATTGTAAAAGGTATGAAAAGAGAAAAAGATTTGTGAAGATAAATGTAGGTTCTTACCGTCCGAAATAGGTGAAGTCATAATGGGGTTAAGAGATGACAGATCAATTAAATACATACTTTGATTCTGTCTTCACAAAGCAAGAAAAGAAAGAGGTGAAAACAGTGGGAGGATTGTACAGAGTCGGCCTGGATTTATGAAAGGGAAATTATGCTTCGCAAATCTCATGGAATTTTTCAAGAATGCAACTAGTCGAGCTGATAAAGGGGAGCCAGTAGATATGGTTTACTTGGACCTTCAGAAGATTTTTGACAAGGCCCTACATAAGTGATGAGCATGTAAAATGAAAGTGCAGGGGATTGAGGGTCGTGTACTGACACGAATTGGTAAACAAGAAACAAACAGGATTAAACTGGTCTTTTTTTTCTGAATGGCAGACAGTAAATAGTGGGGCACTGCAGGGATCTCAGTTATTCACAATATATATTAATGATTTAGATGAGGGAACCAAATGTAATATCTCCAGGTTTACAGAGCTTACAAAGCTGGCTGGGAGGGTGAACTGTGAGGAGGAGGCAGAGAAGCTTCTGCTTTGGGAAAGTTGATTAAGTGGGGAATAGCATAACAGATAAAGTGTAATGTGGATAAATGAGTGATTATTGACTTTGACAACAAAAACAGGAAGGCTGATTATTATCTGAATGATGATAGATCGGAAAAGGAGGAGGTGCAACAAGACCTGAGCGTCTTTGTACACCAGTCACTGAAAGTAAGCACATAGGTGCAGCAGCTAGTTAAAAAAAGAAAAATGATATGTTGGCCTTCACAGAGAGAGGATTTGAATACAGGAGCAGGGATGTGTTGCTGCAATTGCATAGGGCCTTGGTAAGGCTACATCTGGATGATTGTGTGCAGTTTTGGTCCCTTAGCCAGAACATCCTTCCTCAGCTATGGAGGCCACAAAGATCTACCAGACTGATTCCTGGGATGGCAGGACTGACATACGAAGAGAGACTGGACTGGTTCGGACTAGAATGGGGATGGATGGGGTGAACTTCAAAGAAGTGTATAAAATTCAAACAGGGCCAACAGAGCGAATGCAGGAAGAATGTTCCTAGTGACTAGGGAGTCCAGAACCAAGGGTTACAGTTTAAGTGTACAAGGTAGGCCATTGAAGACTGAGATGAGCAATTTCTTGCAAGTGGTGAGCCTATGGAATTCTCTGCCACAGAAAGTGGGTGACATCAATAAAACATTTTACAGTATGGAAACCAAACTGTTAGGGTTCATTCCTCAAGGTTAGTTAGCACTGATTAAACACTTACAGAATCTGAACAAATCATAGACAGTGATGAAGCACCATGCACTTCAAGTATATATATGGTGAACAACTATGAGGACTGGTTGAAGACTGATTGAATATGCACAAAATGATACTGAGATGCAGGACAAGGCTTTAAGCTTCAGAAGATATTGATCAAAGGTTGGTATAAAATAACAAAAATGCCAGAAAGTTCAGTGATTGAAGGAATTCCACCAATATAGGGAGAACACAGGAAGCCAAATACAAACATTGGTTAAATATGCATGATAAGAATCAGATGGTAAGATCTCTGAATTGGCAAAATGAGATAATGACGTGGAAGGCCAGAAAATGTAGTTTGAGGTCTGAAAGGGCATCTGGCAGTGAACATGGCTCTAGAAAACACCATAGATTTGAAAGGAGATTCTGATCCCAGAATAAGGTAGGAGGATGGGCGAGGTTGTCGTTTGACAGGAATCAGTGTTATGGAACAGCTTGGAACCATGAGAAACAGAGGTCCTTATGGTTGAGAGATTTGAGTGGCTGCAAATTTGAAGGTAAGTTAATAAGAGATGCCAAACAATGAGAGTTGAACAGCTGAAAATAATTTTGTATATACACTGAGGTACCAAAACAACAGTCAGCTAGCCTTCTCATACAGATGAAAATGCAAAGTAGAAGTGCTGACAAATGGGTCATTTAAGGTTAACATCAGGCTAGGAATTGCAAAGAGAAACTTGCTGATCAAGCTGTTAGAGTAGATTTACAGACTGCAAGAAAAGTGTTCTTGAAGATTTTCTTGGCTATTTCAGCAAAATACTTCTAGGAATGTAAGTCAATCAATATAAAATCTGTGTGAGGGTTATTCCCGATTATAAGGTAAAGGCATGCAAAATTTAAAGGGAATGGACAATTAAAGGCATAAAAAATTGGCAAGATTTAGAAATTATTAAAAGGCAGCTTATTCCATCAGTGGACTTTGTCAAGGCTAAAGAGAAAAGGAAGTAAGAAGTTATTGTCAAATAAATAAAGAGGAGATTTGAGGTGCAGACTCCAAATATTGGTGCAGTCCATTATGTATCATCCTGTCTTGTGTTGGCTGATGTACTGCATGAGGTGCCACAAGAAGAGCTGTTTGTACTGGGACATAGTTCTATGTGTGCAATCGATTGTGCAACTTGGAGGAAGTTCAAAGAGGTTTCAGTGGTGGAGAACTGTTGGTCTAAGAATGTCATTAAATATGTGCTGTATTAGAGCAAAGGAAGGATTTTGTTTTATCTGATTAAATGGGAAAGGACCCAAGTCATAGGACAAGACAATATGACAAAATATGCATGTGTTCGTGCGTATACTTAAAACATTCTAATTGGTGCCTTTGATCCCTAATGTTGTAATAATAAACGTAAATTAATAAATGCTTTTTGGATTATACTAATGGTGGTGTTTTTACTCTGCTACAAACTAATGGGCAAGTGCTTAACAGATGCTTAAGCACAAACCTACTGTGTCTTGTTCATTTTGCATATGCTTAGACTGCGCCATGCTTAAAACTATGGGGACAGATAAAGCTGACAGTTCCCTTGAGCTAACAGGATGATAATCTAACAAAAATGCTTGCTTTGTGTTTGGTCTTCAGAATGCATTGGATGAATCAAGAATTTGTAAACACTGATGGGTAACCTGCCATTTTATGGCAGTGTCAAATGCATCAGGCCAGCTGCAGAGCCCAGGCCTGCAGCAATCAGTTAAGGCAGCAGGGCTGAAATCAGAGCTTTGGGCTTGGAGAGCATTACTAAAGGAATGAAGCATATCAATAAGAAATAGAGAAAGCAAAGAAGTCATCCTGAATCCAAACAACTGTCAATAAAAGATTTAAGACTTGCTTCCAATGATACCTGTAAGTGATACTGGTTTCATTTGTTTCCCACAATGTCATGCATGGACTTACTACTGGATTCATGTTCTGCTAAAAGCCAAAGAAATGGCATGAGAGTTCTATATCACTGGACCCAATAAAAAAAAACAAAGCTCTCATCTGTTTTGATATGAGCACTGCCATAGCACCCTATTCACCACACTCAATACTTGTGCCTTTTTCATATATCACATGACCTGCACAAAATGCATGGGCATGTGCCAATCATGTATTTATGTACTGACACTTCTTCGCCAATTTTTTACTCAATGGTGAACTGTGTCCGCTGGTTAGGGAGTCTAGAACGGGACAATGAGCCGAAAACAATTGAGGACAGAGATAATTCATAGTTTTTTTTTCTGGAATGATCTACCCCAGAGAGCTGTTGAAACTTAGTCATTGAATATGTTTAAAGTAGAGACTATGGATTTCTAAATAACAATGACATGAAGAGATATGGAGATATTGTGAATAATTTAACATGATCGTATTGAATGGCAGAGGAGGCATGATAGGCTGAATGGCCTACTCCTGTTCCTATGCACAAGTTGCTGTTGTTATAAGTCATCCTTGAGTGAGGCTCCCTAATTTATTGTGGTTCCGGGTGAGATATATCAAGATGGCGATGGAGTAGGATTCCTGAGCCAGGACTCATTGGCCCAGGTGCCTTTCCTTTCTCTTTTCTCACTTCCTTTTCTTTTTTTTAAATTTACTAGTTTGTTTCTGTTCACCATACTTTCTGGTGGAAGTTCAGGCATGGAGGCAGCAGCGATGGCAAGCAGCTGAGGGCCCGGAGCAGGTCTTTGGCAGGAGGTGGCTGGTGTGATGCCACCACAGCTTCTTTGAGATCCGAAGTGAGGAAGCAACTTGGGGATTCAGTGTTGTATGTTGTATCAGATCGGGATTCTGGTGATCTGTAGCAAGGAGGCTGATGAGCCTGGATGGTGGTCAGTGGCGAGGTGCCAGCTGGGTTGGGCTGGACTGTAGCGGTCAGCAGCAAGAAGGCATCACAGAGTACTGCATGCCCAATGCAGGGGACACCAGTCTATGCAGGGGAGAGATTGAGCTCAACATAGGAGAGAGCGAGGCGTTGTAGGGAAGCCCAGCATGGAACGTCTGCAGTAACATAGCTAAAGCATAACTGTAACTCTTTATTTTTCTACTTGATACTAAGAAGGACTGTAATGCTTAAGTTTTAACTCTTTTTTTTCTCTATTTGTGCCTAAGATTTTGTACCTAGGTACCTTTGTACCTAAGATAGCATGAGGAATGGTGAATTTGTACACTCTTGGCTGTACTCCTGTACTCTTGGACTTGAGTCCACATGGCAATAAAGTTAATTCTATCCTAATTTAAATTGTCAAGCTCCTGGGTAAAAGTTGAACTGGCTCCCCTTCTTTATTCACCCACTCCCTCAATTATTTATAACAAAGTCAGAAGTCACACAACACCAAGTTATAGTCCAACAGAATTCACAAGCTTTTAGAGTGCTGCTTCTTCCATAGGTGAAGTCACCTCTGACCGGGGCACCTCTATATCATGTTTATAACAAGGTAAATTTGAAAAAGATCTCTTCATTTGTGGATGCCTTTCTCCCAGAACAAATTAATTTATGTTTGTAAAAGAGCCAATTTAATTAGATTTTATTGAGTTAATGCTATAAGGAAGGGTATCTAGTCCCTAATTATCTTCATTGCTACAGGAGGTCACAGTCCAGTCTGCTTTGACCTTCCTTTCTGCCTTTTGAAGGACTTCTATTTGAGGTTCCCTTGGCACCTTTTAGGGGTGTAACATTCAAAGATATCTCTCCATCCAACTGTTTTACAAACAGAAATTTACTTTCATGAAATGGCTGTACATATGTTGCAATTTAAAGTTCAATATGACCATGTGTACTTTGCACTTATGATACATCATCATAACACTACAACCCCAATGTTTGTTTTGATTGCCTTGACTTTCAGCTTGAACAGGGTATGAGTTTAACATTGCAAAATAATACTTACCACTGACTTATTACCCAAGGTTCTTTATTTAGGTGTCCAGTGCCTATTTCTTGAGGTGCAGTTAGTACCACAAAGTGGGCACAAATGTAGAAATTAGGGAAAGGGATAAGGAAATTAAGGGTCAGCTCGGCAGAGGTCAAAATGATTTTTTTTTCCCCAGTAGCAGTCTGGAGAAGTAGTACATGCAACTATCAACAGGCAGTCACCTTGACAGTCACAGACAATGTGCTCTTGCTCTACTTTGAGTTGTGGCGAGAGCAATTGGTAACCTTCAGTCATGGTAACCCCTGAAGTATAAATATTTGAATCACTGGGCCTTGTTGAAGTTGAGGAAAAGAAGACCCTTAACAGTAAAGAATCATTCTCCTACCACGTCCTCTTTTGATAACACATCATACATTCATAGCACTGTACACAGCATGGAAACAGATTCTTTGTTCCATGCTGACCAGATATCCTAACTTAAATTAGGAGAAAGTGAGGACTGCAGATGCTGGAGACCAGAGTTGAAAAATGTGGTGCTGGAAACACACAGTAGGCCAGGCAGCATCCGAGGAGCAGGAGAATCAATGTTTCGAGCATAAGCCCTTCTTCAGGAATGAGGCTGGTGTGCCAAGCGGGCTGAGATAAAAAGTAGGGGGAAGGGAATTTGAGGGAGGGGCACTGGGAATACAATAGGTGGAAGGAAGTGAGGGTGATAGGCCGGAGAGGGGGTGGGGGCGGAGAGATCGGGAAGAAGATTGCAGGTCAAGAGGGCGGTGCTGAATCCGGGGGTTGGGACTGAGATAAGGTGGGGGGAGGGGAAATGAGGAAGCTGGAGAAATCTACATTCATCGGAGGGTTCCTAGGCGGAAGATGAGGCGCTCTTCCTCCAGGTGACGTGTGGTCAGGGTCGGGCAATGAAGGAGGCCAAAGACCTGCATGTCCTTGGCGGAGTGGGAGGGAGAGTTAAAATGTTCAGCCACGGGGCGGTTGGATTGGTTGGTGCAGGTGTCCCAGAGGTGTTCCCTGAAATGTTCTGCAAGTAGGCAGCCTGTCTCCCCAATGTAGAGGAGACCACATCGGGTGCAGCGGATACAGTAAATGATGTGTGTGGAGGTGCAGATGAATTTGCGACGGATATGGAAGGATCCATTGGGGCCTTGGAGGGAGGTGAGGGGGGAGGTGTGGGCGCAAGTTTTGCACCTCTTGCAGTTGCAGGGGAAGGTGCCAGGAGTGAAAGCTGGGTTGGTGGGGGGTGTGGACCTGACGAGGGAGTTGTAGAGGGAGTGGTCTCTCCGGAACACTGATAGGGGTGGGGAGGGAAATATATCCCTGGTGGTGGGGTCTGTTTGGAGGTGGCGGAAATGACGGAGGATGATACGATGTATCCAGAGGTTGGTGGGGTGGTAGGTGAGGACCAGTGGGGCTCTGTCCTGGTGGCGATTGGAGGGGCGGGGTTCAAGGGCGGAGGTGTGGGAAGTGGAGGAGATGCGGTGGAGACCATCGTCGACCATGTCGGAGGGGAAATTGTGGTCTTTGAAGAAGGAGGCCATTTGGGTAGTTTGGTAGTGGAATTGGTCCTCCTGGGAGCAGATGCGGCGGAGGCAAAGGAATTAGGAATATGGGATGGCGTTTTTACAGGGGGCAGGGTGGGAGGAGGTGTAATCTAGGTAGCTGTGGGAGTCGGTTGGTTTGTAGTAAATGTCTGTGTTCGGTCGGTTGCCCGAGATAAAAGTGGAGAGGTCTAGGAAGGGGAGGGAGGAGTCTGAGACGGTCCAGGTAAATTTGAGGTCGGGGTGGAAGGTGTTAGTAAAGTGGATGAACTGTTCAACCTCCTCGTGGGAGCACAAGGTAACGCCAATACAATCATCAATGTAGCAGAGGAAAAGGTGGGGGGTGGTGCCAGTGTAGCTGCGGAAGATGGACTGTTCCACATATCTGACGAAGAGGCAGGCATAGCTGGGGCCCATGCGGGTGCCCATGGCTACTCGTTTGGTTTGGAGGAAGTGGGAGGATTGGAAGGAGAAGTTGTTAAGAGTGAGGACCAGTTCAGCCAGTCGAAGGAGGGTGTCAGTGGAAGGGTACTGGTTGGGTTGGCGGGAGGGAAAGAAGCGAAGGGCTTGGAGGCCTTTGTGATTGGGGATGAAAGTGTATAGGGACTGAATGTCCATCGCGAAGATAAGGCATTGGGGGGCCAAGGAAGCGAAAATCACGGAGGAGATGGAGGGCGTGGGTGGTGTCCTGAACGTAGGTGGGGAGTTCTTGGACTAAGGGGGACAGGACAGTGTCAAAGTATGCAAAGATGAGTTTGGTAGGGCAGGAGCAGGCTGAGACAATTGGTCAGCCGGGGCAGTCGAGTTTGTGGATTTTGGGCAGGAGATAGAAACGGGTGGTGCGGGGTTGTGGGACTATGAGGTTGGAGGCGGTGGATGGGAGATCTCCTGAGGTGATGAGGTTATGGATGGTCTGGGAGATGATGGTTTGGTGGTGGGAGGTGGGGTCATTGTCAAGGGGGCAGTAGGAGGAGGTGTCCGCGAGTTGGCGTCTAGCTTCAGCGGTGTAAAGATCGGTGCGCCAAACTACCACTTAAATTAGCCCCATTTTTCAGCATTTGTCCTACATCCCTCTAAACCCTTCCTATTCATATACCATCCAGATGCCTCTTAAATGTTGTATTTGTACCAGTCTCCCCCGCTTCCTCTGGCAGCTCATTTCATACACGCACTGTTCCCCTCTCACTTTAAACTTATGCCCTCTAGTTTTGGACTCCCCTAGTCTGTTAAAAAGACGTTGGCTATTCATCTTATCCATGCCCTTTATGATTTTATAAACCTCTATAGGTCAGGCCTCAGCCTCCAACACTCCAGGGAAAATAGTGCCAATCTTTTCAGCCTCTCCCTCCAACCCTGGCAACATTCTTGTAAATTTTTTTCTGCACCCTTTCAAGTTTAACAACGTCTTTCCTTTAGCGGGGATACCAGAATTGAATGTAGTATTCCAGAAGTGGCCTAACCAATGTCCTGTATGTCCTACAATGCGAGATTTTTCTTCATTTTCCCAAGTACGTTCATTTCCCAGATGAAGCCATACTCGGTCACCCCATGTCTGGAAACAATTTGTTGCAGCATAAGCTTTGAAATTTAAAACTATTACTTCAGCACCAACCCAACCCTATCTGTAGACTATTGAAATTTTGGCCAAATATAGGAAAGTTCCACAAATCTGTACAGCAGCCAGCGGAAGTAATCCAACAACTAACCTGTAATGAGTTCATAATTCCTTGTTATAGATGATGGAAACTGGGGAAAAAAATCTTATGATTTTATTCTTTTGCCCACTTACTTCAACCCCTTCATAGATACGGATAGGAAATGATATCAGACAAAAATAAAATGCACAATAAATATTTTGAACAAATTAGTTCACTTGCTTCAGCTTCTCCTTTCTGGAATATTTGCATTTGAATTAATTATAATTAATATTTGAATTATCATTTATTAACATTCCATCTGAGCTATTCAGTTGATGTAACAATGTGCCTCATACAGGCACAATTTGATGCTAGGAGCTCTGCATTAGACATACAGATAAGTGAACAAATATATAACATTGAAATTAATTCTGTTTATTATGTATTTTTTCCCAAGTAATTGATGTTATGGCAGACAGTAATTTGAGATATTCTTCTTGTACCTTGTTGAAATGCTTATTGTGACATCTTAACGCCTACAGTATTTTAACAATTTATAACAAGTATCACAAATCATAGCAATTACGCAAAACCTTCAAAACATTTATAACTAAATTCCACAGATAAAGTCAACTACATTGTATGGAACTTTAGTTAGATAATACACCACAATATTATACTTCTCTCCTGAATATAGTTAGGAACTAGGAATACTCACCTGTCTATAAGGAAGGCCTTCCTAACTCCAGCTGTCATAAGGATGGTTAGTTTTCACAGAGGTCAATTCTAGGTTTATGTATTCAAGCTGCTGACCTATGCACTTTGCCCCTTGACTCCTGCCAATCACAGATGCAAAACTAAGGGGCAAAGTGTGTAGATCGGCAGTGTAGCCACATCAACTGTACCATATTGAAGTTGACCTCCGCAACTAATTCTGCGCCACTGGGAAATCTTCTAATTGAATGAACAGGGATGGATCTTTAAGATAAAATGTCATTTAATCATAACATTTTTAAAAATGTCTGTTCCGATTTTAATGTTTATTCATGGTTTGGGTGCCTCTTTAAGCATACATTATTTCTCTGTTAGGAAAGCAGTTTAAAAATAGTGAGACTTTGTGAGAATTGCAATAGAGTGACTCAGCTATATCAACAGCTTACATTTGTGTAGCACCTTTAATGGTGTAAGATTGAAACACATCCCAAGAGGAAAACATTATGACCAGTATGAAAACATAGTGTTAAAATTCCAGTGGAGGCAATCTAATAGCATCGGTGCTCTTGCCCTTGTAAATGTTTATTTTTCTGCCATACGCATAAGCTTCTGTTAATCCCCACGGGGTAGAGTGAGAAGACTATTTGCTTTCCTGAGAACCCAGGATTTCTCTTGGGAGAATTCTAGCCAGATGTTCCACTCAAAGGACTCATGCAGAAGGTGAGCAGTTTCATTCCATTAGCATGGTCCAACAGCATAATATTAGTTTCTGGGATATCTGGCCCTTCTGAAAGACGTAATGAACTGTTCCTATTCCAGGAAATGCTCACTGAAAGCTAGATAACCCCTTTCTCATTTGCATTAGTACTCAAAAGAAGCAGTGGGATAACTAGTTATGGATCTTCATCACACGTTGTCACCTAGGTTTGGTCTGGGCCCAGAAATGGTAGATTACACAACAAATATGTTTTTCACATAATTAATTTCATCATTTGCAGTTAAGCAGATTATATACATTTCCTTTGTGTTGTTAGGCCTTTGTGCTTGAGCATATTCTTGGTTAGTGAGTTATAGTAAGGGCCTATAAAGTTACACAGTGTGACTGTGGGGTGTGATGCAGGAATATCTTAGAGTCATTTAATTTTCATTGTGTATGTTACAAATTCCTGGAAACTGCACAGATAATCTTCCACCCTGCACCTGCCAGAATCAGTGTTGCAATCTCTGTGAAGACCAATAATGTTTAAAGTGAAATTCAAACTTCCAGTTAATAACTGAAAAAATGATTTTGAGAGTTTGTTTTAGAACTTCAACTTGTAGCAAGTTAGTTAAAAAGGTACCAATAACTAAACTCTCTTTCCACTTTGTCAGCAACCTCTGCTTTAAAGTACAGAATGGAGTGTTCCTGTTTATACTTACCACACATTGCAATTTCCACAAAATTACATTCCTTATACCAAACAGAACACAATTACTCTCAGCTTCCAATGGATTCACATTTCCCCATTTTGCTGAGAAGTAGCTTTGAGTCCTGAAATTAGGTCCCACCCACCGTTTTTGAATGACTCCAGAATCATTCCAAAAAAATTCAAACCTCAGAGTTTACCCATTGTAAGTGCAGAGACTGTTGCCATAGTCACCACTGTCAACTGTGAACACCTTACTCCATTGCACAGTGACACCACCTAGAACTCCTTTAAGTTCCCCAGACCTGTTGTCAAGCAGACTTATAAACACATCAATCACTTTATTTTAACCTACTCAAAGACATGCTGTTGAATTATACTGAAAACTGGCTAATTGTCATTTTTGACAAATTTCATGGAGGGTTTCACTCTATGAGGCCTAATGAGTTTTCTCATGCTCTGATCCCAAGCTCACCTCATTGATTATGCCCATGTCCCTATAAAGTCCACTCAGTGTAGGCAGAGGTTACTCAACACTGCTGGGATATTCCAGGATTCCTGTTGCCAGCATCAACTTTAAAAGGCTATTGGGCACTGGGTCAGATACAGGGAGTCAGGAGCTGCCCTGTACGTTTAACTAGCCCCAGGCATGGAGGGTACAGAGTGCAACATCTTCCACTGCATCACCCCATCCACCAGGATATGCAGGTTCCTGTCCACAGAGCCTGGTGCCAGTTCTCTGTACCTGCCATGTCTGGGGCTAGTTAAATGTATGGGGTAGCTCCTGACTTCCTGTATCTGACCCAGTGCCCAATAGCCTTTTAAAGTTGATGCTGGCAACAGGAATCCTGGAATATCCCAGCAGTGTTGACTAACCTCTGCCTACACTGAATGGACTTTATAGGGACATGGGCATAATCAATGAGGTGAGCTTGGGATTAGAGCATGAGAAAACTCATTAGGCCTCATAGAGTGAAACCCTCCATGAAATTTGTCAAAAATGACAATTAGCCAGTTTTCAGTATAATTCAACAGCATGTCTTTGAGTAGGTTAAAATAAAGTGATTGATGTGTTCATAAGTCTGCTTGACAACAGGTCTGGGGCATCTAGGTGGTGTCACTGTGCAATGGAGTAAGGTGTTCACAGTTGACAGTGGTGACTATGGCAACAGTCTCTGCATTTACAATAGGTAAACTCTGAGGCTTGAATTTTCTTGGAATGATTCTGGAGTCATTGAAAAATGGTGGGTGGGACATTATCTGACCCACCGCAGATGACGAACAGTCCATAGCCTCTAAGCCACCTTTTGACTAGGGAAACCTCACCACCTCTCCCCCATCTGCACAAGCACGACCAGCTGTACCAGGCATTTTTGTCTCACTGAATCCCTCCCTTTGTATCTCTGCAGGAGAAAACGGCCTATAATAGGATTGAGAGACCCAAGATGGGTGGCAGGGTGTGCAACTTTCAGTTCCCTACCCCCTACAAAGAGAGGATCCTGGCAATGGCACACTCAGACTGGTACTGTTCCTGTGGGGATGCCAAAACCTCCAGATCCTGGCAACCAAGTAAGAAGCATTGTACATTGCTGTGCTGCTCTCCCATTACCACCTCTGAGAATGTACTCTTAACATACCTGAACATCGAACTCTGTTATGTTTCCTGCAGAAAGCAATGGAATCAGGCATCCAGGTCTCCACTGCAGAGGAAGTCAGCACAGATCCCTCAGAAAATATTCCAGTAAGGTTGCCTCCTGTGCTCTTCTCCAGCTCAGATACTGGCGCCATGCTAGTTATTTTATGTTAATTGGGTTCAGGAGGACCGGCTTGTCAGAAATGTTGGATCAGCCATGATTCTATTGAATGGCAGAGCAGGCTTGAGGGGCTGAATGATCTCCTGTTCCTATTTCTTATGGTCTTGTGGCTCACAGAATGGAACACTAATCTCAACTACTCGAGGTGGGATTGTAGCCATTTTCAGCTCTATTACACACTTGTGATTTACAGCACAATGAAAGGAAACAGAGGTCATTCCTCACATGGTGAGGGTCTCAGGGTCATTCTCTTCACCTTAGTGAACTTTCAAATGTACACATTCCCTTCTTGGTAGTCAACTCTTTGAACTTCTCATGTTCCCTCCCAAACTATCTAAATCATCACTTCTCTACTTTCACCTCATCCCCAAAATATTGAGTCCACACATGAGATACAGTAGTCCACTGTGCCCCTCTCCATACTTCCCCCCCCCCCAAAACTAGCATGTTATTGATTGTGAATAATTCCCCTTTTCTCATTGCCCTTTTCCTTTCAATGTCATATTGCCTCCCCTTCTTATATATATTGAGTTGCCCACTTCATAACTGTTATTCCCTCAGCATCCCAGCATGCTCCCTCACATTACTACAATTGAGTTCCTCCAATCCTGTCCCACAGCAGTATCCTCTGATAACATCCTCTTGACTTTCAGTGGATGGATCCCCAGGACTGATCATGGCCCAACCCTTTGACCCACTTAGATGGACAGCCCCAAAGAATGAGTGTACAGATCCCAGACTGATCTCAGTGCAGCTCTCCGACTGAAAGTGGCCAATTTCCCGGACTGCAGAAGAACAACCCTTCCCCCCCAACTCCAGCATTGACCCCATCACTGCACCCCCTTCCCCCCCAGATATGACTGCCCAAACTGCAAACTGACTGTGCCCAACTCCTGGACTGATATTGGAGGCTGCCAATGACTTAATCTGCTTAGAGTCTCTGACAACAGCCTGCCTTGACGTGACTGGGCCCCTTAGACCCTATGCCCAGTTGATGACCATGCCGTGTGTGTTTGCTACATATGGTGCAGATGTGATATTGATGTAGTACTATGCCACATGGCAATAGGGCTACCCTTTTGACTGATCACTGCAGACAGCCATGACCAGCTGCCTGGCTTTGTGTCTGCACTAATAGGCAAGTCAAGACAGAAGAACTGTGAGCCTTTAAGTTCTGGATGAGGGGGCAAAGCAAAAAAAAAGCAAGGCAAGGCATGGAGGCTCTGAGCATCAAGCCAGCACAAATTGAGTGTGTGCTAATAACGAGCCAGAATCCCTGGCTTCCTGGTCCAATCCATGTGTTTTGTGCCTTTCCCATGCAGAAAGTGCTTTAGCACCAGCATTCCAATGAAAGTTGCTGGTGTGCTCCAAACTGCAACATTAAAGCACAGAACTGTATTAGGTGTAGACTGGAGATGTCTTGTGATGGTGGAGTGGGACTGGCACATGTCGAATGCCAAAGTCCATAGGTACAAGGGCATAAGTGTGCTCACTGTCCCTAGGGTATTCCCAGAGATGTTGGTGTCTGGTGACCAAGATGGAGGTCCAGATGAGCAAGCAGCAAGCTGAATTTGCAGATACCCACTCTGACTTTCATGTTGGGAATTCTTGACATCTAGTTTCTATCTATTGTGTGAAAATGGGAAGCTGCACATTTACGCGGTGAGGTTAATACATGCTAATGCATGCAAACAAGCCAGAATCTTGTCTCACCATTCAATACTTGAGGCTTTTTATCCTTAACATCGAGAAGTGCCAGCTTTCTCATGCAATTTTCCCAACTTTCTCACCATGACCAGCATTGTTCACAATTTGGGAAAATTCTGCCCACAGTTTTAAAACATATCAATCTTATAACCATCATAATTGTAAATTATCTCCTCTATGGAACAGAGACAGATGTTTTATCGCAATAGATTATATGGACAGCATCTTATGGGTTTTCATAAGCTGATAGTTTTCATCCTGCAGACTAATGGAGCATAGCTAGAATAACAGTGAAATAGCTAGAATGGCCACAGGGTAGTGGATCATTTGAAGTGACCCTGGGCTACCCAAGGAAAAGCTTCAAATGTTAAACTAAATCAACTCCCTCCCAGGTTGACATGAGAGGAGGACCACCTTTGTCCTGTCTCCCTTTAACAACATAGAGCAGCCAATTATATCTCCTTCAATATTGCTCTTCAGCTTGCACTTTACCAGAGACACAAAAATTGAAAAACATGTTTAAACACCAAGAAGTTTGAGATCAGGAAAGAGTAGGATGGCTTATGTTTACTTTAGAACTTGCGTTAAAGGAGAATGTGCTTTTGTCAGTTCTATTATTCATGGAAATCAGAGATTTGCAAGAAAGAGCATGTTGATGACTGACTTAATCTGGGGATTATTATTGCCATGGTCATGTAATGACAAAGAGGTATGATGTTTATGGAAGGCTACAGATTCAGGATGAGTATTAAAAGATCAGTACTTTATTTGAAAATGGGAGAATGAGTTAACGTAATGACAACTAAGACAGACTGTGTTAAATATGAGCATATGGACAAGAAACCCTTTTGACCCTGCTCCAGCATTTAATACGATTGTGGATTGACTTGATTGTAATGACAAATCCACATTCCAGTCTATCCCTTTATAATTTTTCACCACTTTGCTTACTAAGAATCTATCCACCTCCACCTAAAAAAATTATCAATAACTGTGTTTCACCATCAATTCACCAAGGGACTTTCAAGACTCACAACCCTCTGTAAGAAAAATGATTTAGTCACATTTTGGATTTAAATGGATGATCACTTAGTTTATAACTGTGATTCCTAGTTCTTGATTCCCACGTAACAGAAAAGATCCTCTACACAGCTTCCCTGCCAATACCTCTCTGGATCTTATATGTTTCAATCAAGTCACCTATTATTCTTCTGAACTCCAGCAGATTTAAGCCCAGACTTGTCTGATCTTTCCTCATTCCATGCCCATTCCAGTGTTAATCTGGTAAACCTTCTATGAACTGCTTCCAATATATTCTTCCAACATTCTTTCTTTAAATAAGATGGCCAATACTGTATACAGCTCTCTTGATGTAGCCTCACAAGTGCCCTGTATAACTAAAGGATAACCTCACTACTTTTGTCTTCAACTTTCCTCACAGTAAATGATAATATTTCATTAGATTTCCTGATTACTTGCTGTATATGCAAGTTAGTCTGTTGTGATGCATGCATTAGGATGCCTAGATCTCTCTGCATCAGCATTCCCTCTCATTTTGTTATCGCTCCATGAGCCTGTGAGGACCTGAACTGGAATGCTTGGGACATTGGAGTAGACAGTCATGTGGTTTGTGGGAAAGCTGCTCTGCATCTAAGAGCACTGCAATCTCCATTTAGATAACATGTTTCTTTTTTATTAATCTTTCCAAAATAGACTACTTCACATTTTCCAACATTATACTTCATTTGCCACATCTTTACCCCCTCACTTTGTCTACCAATACCTTTTTGTAGCCTCCTGATGTTTCTTACCATGGGTTATTTTCCTCCCTGCCTTTAGATCATCAGCGAATTTTGCAACCATACTTTCTGTCCCTTGATTCAAGTCAGTCATGTAAATTGGAGACAATTGAGGTCCATCACCAATCTCTGTGGCACAATATTTGTGCATCTTGCTAAGCACAAAAAGACGTATTTATACCTACTCTCTGCTTCATAGTTAACCAGCCAATCTTCTCTCTATGCTAAATGACACTCTCTATACCATGAGCTTTCATTTTCTTCAATATCCTTTGTGGCACTTTATCAAATACCGTCTTGGAAATCTAAGTACATCTACAGTTGTCCTTTATCCACAACATGTTACTTCCTCATGGTTAAGCATGATTTCACTTTCACAAAGCTATATTGATGCTGCCTTAAACATATCCGAGTGCCTTGCTATAACTTCTTTAATAATGATATGCTAAAATATGATATTCCTAATTACAAATGATAAGCTAACTGGCCTATATTTCTGTTTTCTGTCTCTCTCCTTTTTTTAAAATCAAGGAGCTGCATTTGCTATTCCCCAAACCTAGAGAGTTTCAGAAATTGGGGCAGCACGGTGGCTCAGTGGTTAGCACTGCTGCCTCACTGCGCCAGAGACCCAGGTTAAATTCCCGCCTGCGGAAACTCTCTGTGTGGAGTTTGCACATTCTCCCCATGTTTTCTCCGGGTGCTCTGGTTTCCTCCCATGATCCAAAGTAGTGCAGGTTAGGTGAATTGGCCATGCTAAATTGCCTGTAGTGTTAGGTGCATTAGTCAGGGGTGAATGTAGGAGGGTGGGTTGCTCTTCGGAGGGTCGGTGTGGACTTGTTCGGCCGAAGGGCCTGTTTCCACACTGTAGGTAATCTAATCTAAATTAAAGCCAATGCACCAACTTGCTAGCTACTTATTTTAAGACCCTTGGATGAAGCCCATCAGGCCCAGGCACTTGTCAGCCTGCAGCTCCAATAATTTACTCACTAGAACGTCTCTGGTGGTTATGATTTTCCTGAGTTCCACTTCCCTTCTATTTTGTGATTTATTGTTGTTTCTGGAATGTTATTTTATATCTATGCAAAATGTCTGCTCAATTCATCTACTCTTTATGTTCCAATATTAATTCTCCGGACTCAGTTTCAATGTGAACAACAGTTATTTTGTTAACTCTACTCCTTAAATACTAACAGGAATTCTTACTATTAGATTTTTATATTCCTGGCAAGCTTTCTGTTGTATTTCCCTCCTTATTAATCTTTTGGTCATAGAGTCATCGAGATGTACAGCAGGGAAACAAACCCTTTGATCCAACTCGTCCATGCTAACCAGATATCCCAACCCAACCTAGTCCCATTTGCCAGCACCAAGCCCATATCCCTCTGAACCCTTCCTATTCATATACCCAGCCAGATGCCTTTAAAATGCTGCAATTGTACCAGCCTCCATCAGTTCCTCTGGCAGCTCATTCCATACACGCACCATCCTCTGCGTGAAAAAGTTGCCCTTTAGATCCCTTTTATATCTTTCCCCTCTCACCCTGAACCTATGCCCTCTAGTTCTGGACTTCCCCACCCAGGGAAAAGACCTTGTCTGTTTATCCTATCCATGCCCCTCATGATTTTATAAACCTCTACAAGGTCACCCCTCAGCCTCCAATGCTCCAGGGAAAACAGCCCCAGCCTGTTCAGCCTCTCCCTATAGCTCAAATCCTCCAACCCTGGCAACATCCTTGTAAATCTTTTCTGAACCTTTTCAAGTTTCACAACATCCTTCTGATAGGAGGGAGACCAGAATTGCACACAATATTCCAACAGTGGCCTAACCAATGTCCTGTACAGCTGCAACATGACCTCCCAACTCCTGTACTCAATACTCTGACCAATAAAAGAAAGCATACCAAATGCCTTCTTCACTATCCTATCTCCTTATTTGTTTTTTTATTAAATTCTATCCAGTGTTTGACCCTGCCACTTGTCTTTGCACAATGTTATGCTTTTTCTTTAAGTTTGCTGGAATCTTTAGCCTTCATACAACTGACCAGATCCTGACCTCTATCTTTGCAGTACTCTGACTGACAATTTGTGATTCCCTGACTGCTGCAACTGGCCCTGCAGGGCTGACCATTGCCCACTGTCCTAGACTGTAGTCAGACAGATCCTTGATGGTGTGCATTACAAGATGATTACTGACCTTGGCCAAGCCCATGGATTGTACAGACCGTGCTTTAATCTGTTGATACCTGACTGACAGCAGCTCCCCTTTAAATCGACTCAGGATCAGCCCCCACCCACTTTACAACATGACCATTTGGTTGCTGTGCAGGCAGGTGGAACATGCCATAGATGTTAGATTAACACCTCACAATGCCATACAGCAAGATGTCCCCATCACCCAAGACAGATCCCTACTGACAAGCATAACAAGGTAAATATGTCTGGAAATCCTTCAATAGTCAAGGAGGGTGAAAATCCTTAAGAAGCAGCAGCGGAGAGCATTATTGGCCATGGGAAGGGGTTTATTGGCAGTGATTACAACCATGGCCTTCATATGGGGAGCATTAAGGTGTAAAGCCAGAGCTCAGAAGGCAGGGATATTGGAGGTGAAGTTCAATGTGTTGTGTCAACAAATTGGGGACGGAATGAAATGGGTTGTCTGGGTAGTGCAACGTAGTAGGGACATGGAGGCTCTGTGAATTAGTGGGGTTGGTGGTACCTGGCTAACAGGCAGAACACAGTACTGACAGTGTCCAGCATGAGATGTGTTTCCTGTTATCACTTGCTGTTCTCTGGATGCAAAATGCAACTGGAAAGTGGCTAGGGCAGTACTCAGGCTGGATGGAGTCAGTGACAGTTTGATGGGTGAAAGTGCAAGATCCATGTCTGCTGGATGTTAGGGCATTGGAGGTGCAATCCATGAAGCAACCATTTGCAAACTCTAGCCACATTTCGTTTGCAAACATTTCTTCACACATGCGCCATACAGAGTGAATATGCTGCTGTGTCAAATGTTGGTCAAAGATGGATTACTCCATGCCATTAGTTAAACTAACATTGTCGTCTTAGTGATGCACAAGTTAGTGACATTAACTTAAAAAGAGCTATGGGAGATGGTGAACATTCCCATATTGTATGCCATGCGAGTATAACAAAGGACTCAATTGCCTTCAATGAAAAGTTGAATGACTGATGTTGGAAGAGATTCAGAATGCAGCAGGCAGTCCCTGTCATCCGGCCTGACACCAAGGTGGTGCACCCACTGTGACCAGGAGCAAGCAAAAGGGCTGCTGAAGATACAGTTTCACAGCTTCGAGTGGCCGAGCGCTGACCTCCAGTAGTATTTGGATGGAGTGTGCTGCACCAGCTTAGCTTTCTCTGGTCTGCACAATTGGAGCAGACAACAAAGTAATGTGATAGATTAGATTACCTACAGTGTGGAAACAGGCCCTTCGGCCCAAGTCCACACCGACCCTCCGAAGAGCAACCCACCCAGACCTATTCCTCTACGTTTACCCCTTCACCTACACTGCAGGCAATTTAGCATGGCCAATTCACCTAACCTGCATATCTTTGGACTGTGGGAGGAAACCGGAGCACCCAGAAGAAAGCCACGCAGACACAGGGAGAATGTCCAAAATCCACACAGACAATTGCCTGAGGCGGGAATTGAACCCAGGTCTCTGGCACTGTGAGACAGCAGTGCTAACCACTGTGCCACCCAGATGCTGAGAAGCTTAGGGAAAGAGAGCAATTGTCAAAGAAGAAGGATGAGGGTGTTGAACTGCAGAAAGGTTTCCTTGTGTATATCAGAACTCAGCTGCATTGGGTGGTACAAGGAAGACAGGGCCTGATGACACCTAGTTCCAGTAAATGTTAGCTGGTACAAAAGACCATCATGAACTATCATGGTTATCGTGCCAGCATTTGATCTGCATTATGGACATGAACTGCAGCCTTTGTTAATTTCCATTGTGTTCCTTTTTTCTGGCTATCAATAAAAATGAATGTTTGATATTGTACAAATGTTTAGATGTTTGTGATGTTCCTCTATTGAACAGTGACAAGCTGTAAGTTTCCAGTGGCCACTGGGGAAAATGTAGCACCAACGTAGAGAGGTTTGCTGAGTTGGGATGTATCTCTGTACAGGTAAAGTGTGCGGCCTGGTGGTTAAACAGTGACTAATATGAGAGACTGTGGTTGTATGTGTAAGGAAGTGTCAGTCAGGCCATATATGTGTCATCAGCAATGTGGTTGCTGTTCCATTACATTGCTGTTGAATGGCAGCAATGGCTTGCCAATGTTTGTCTGGTTGCACAGCAGCCTTTCAAATATGGCATGGATGCAAAGGATGCCAGCCTTTCTGGCAGATATCTGCTGAGTGGCAAGGTGTTTTGGGAATGGCATGTAGTATGATGGAACTCGGACCTGTCATGAGGGACTCACAGGGAAGGATGGGATAGTTAATGAGGCTGTTAATAAGATTTTTGGTAAGATACTCTGAGAAATCTTGCTGGGGCCTCATTGGAGAAAATCTCTCTCAAAAAAAAACTCAACACAACTCACATTTAGCTAAAGAAACATAAGATTCAGCTCAAAGTCAGTAACTTCAGAGGGACTGGGGAATCTGGCTACCTCCTGCTAGGCTAATTATTGCAGCTATTCAGAAAAAGAGCAAACATTAGCTGAGTTGTCAATCGGGATGATCTATCGCCTGATTGGCTGCTTTGAATACTGGTGATCAAGATTGATGAGTTACTTAGCTAATGAGCCTATGTCTTCTAGAAGCACATGCATTGGTGATTTAAACCATTTGTACCCACCTCTCCCAGACTGTGCCCTCAAGGTCTAAGTGTCACCTTAAACTAGTTACAAGAGAATTGAATATCTACTTAAAGGACAGTGTAAATTATATCTGAAGTGTGTGTTCAGTTGTGCTTGAAAGGAAAATGTTCTGTTTTATGATTTAAAGTACAATTGGCCAACAAATAAAATGTTTAGTCAAAGATCTTTACTCTGTTGTTATAGCAAAAGTCTTAAGGTGTGAAGTCTTGTCATCCTTTCATTTATTAACTGATTTCTTTTTAAATGTTATTTACATATTACAGCGATTGTGAAAATCTACTTTCTATGCGTACTTCTGCAAATGTCTGAAAACTGAGTCTTCATTTACTCCCAGTTCTGACTTGCTCTGCCATTCTTTTTGTTATTTCTTTTCAGTCTTAAGAGCAAGAGAGTTATAATAGACAAGAGATGGTATAATCAAAGTCCTAATTTGTAAAGAGGCTTTTTGAGGAAGATGAGGGAATAAGACAGAAAACTTTGGGAATAAAATTGCCATTTAGGTGATTGTTGACTGACAGCTATGCATCCTCAGGCAGAGTGGTGTAAAGAAGGGTAAAAGAGCATTAGGTTGGAGATAGTAGGACTAGTGGGAACATAGATATAAACAAAGAACTGTGGATGTTAGAAATCTGAAACAAATAAAACCGTAAAGTGCTGGAGAATCTCAAGCTCAGCCAGCAACTGTACAGAGAAAAACAGAGTCAACATTTTGAGTCCAGTGACCCTTTGTCAGCATTCTATTTCCAGCTTCCAGCTTCCGCGAGCAAACCTACATGCAGAATTGTTTTTCTGTCTACAGATGCAACCAAACCTTCTGAGTTTCTGCAAAGCTCTCTGTTTTTGTTTAAGAGGGGGTGACGGCAGAAACAAAGTAGTCAAGGCCGTGGAAGACTTTGTAAATGAGGCTAGAAATTTGAAAATATTTTGGAACAGGAGTGCCAGTAGTTAAACCATTATGATGAGAAGTGATGGAATTATGTACTAAAATGAAGGTTGCACAGTTTTTGATGAATTTGATGAATTAAAATTTCTGTTGAGTTGAACTTGGTAGATTAGTGTGAAAAATGTTGGCAGTCAGACTGCACAGATAAGGGCTAAACAGTGTGGTCAGGGTAAGTTAAGATCCTAGGCAGATAATACTGAAATGTGAATTTTGTGATCTTAATAATAGTTAGGATATGGGACCTGTGGTCATTCATTTGATTCAATTTCAATGATAGATTTTTGTTGTCAGAAACCAGAAACAATTTGGGTCTCAAGAGCAGCAGTAAATATACTTATCATCTTCACCAATATTTTTTCACTTGCAACAAAGTAACAATATTTCATTTTCCTCTCATTGTGTTTTTATTGGTCGTAGAGTCATACAGCATGGAAACAAACCCTTCGGTTCAACTAGTCCATGTTCCCAAGCTAAGCTAGTCCCATTTGCTGTGTTTAGCTCATATCCCTGCAAACGTTTCCTACTCATGTATTTATTCAAATGTCTTGTACATGTTGTAACTATATCTGCATCCACCACTTCCTCTGGCAGTTCAATGCACACATGAACCACTCTCTGTGTAAAAAAGTTGCCCCTCACATCTTTTTTAAACTTTCTCCTCTCATCTTAAAACACTGCCCCCCCCCCCCCCCCCCCCCCCCCCCACCCCGGTTTTAAACACCTCCAACCTAGGGAAAAGACCCTTGCTATTTACCTTATTTATTCCCCTCATGATTTTATAAACCGCTATAGAGTCACCCCTCAACTTCCTATGCTCCAGTGACTAAGTCTCAGCCCTCCAGCCTATTTTCATAACTCCAACCCTCCATTCCTGGCAACATCCCGCTAAATATCTTTTGAACCCTCTCCAATTTATTAATACCTTTCCTATAGTAGGGTGACCAGAACTGCAAACACTACTCCAGAGGAGGCCTCACCAACATCCTGTACAACCTCAACATGACAACCTGACGCTGTGTTCCAGAATTCTAAGGCAGGCAACCCCATTGTACCACACAGAAGCCCTGAAACCTTCTTGAGTATGAAAACAATAACTGTGAACACAGACAACAAAGACCATATTAGTTAACCAAAGTCATGCAGGCATGTTCATACCAGCAATTAACCCCCTCCACTGTCTGCTCCAGAGTCAAGGACCAATAGACATTTTTTTGACAGTGAAATCCCATGAAAATAGGAAAAATTCATTGTTTCACTATGCAAAGATTTCACCAGCTCTGATGTGTTTTTAGTCTAATGGGCTTTAGACTCAACGAGTATTATTTGCACATACAGAAACAATATTACATAATTTGTCTTGGGAAAATGCTTAAAAGCTTTGTGCCATTTTTCTTAATTTTGCTCATGTATTATCCAAGCCTTTTAACATTAAACGACCATGCTTTAAAGTGTATCCAGCTTCATGTCACCAAATTCCTAGGGAGGACACTGATACAGTACTTATCCAACTCCAAAATCTATACAAACAAAATTAAACTCACCAGTTTTAGTCGTGCTCAGTTAGTTTTATGCATCATCATTTAATCTGTAGAAGGAATTTATAAGAGACAGCAAAAACAATTTAGCCTCCAATTGGCACAATGCAGAATTGATTGATGTGAGTATTTATTTTCTAGAAGGGCATTAGCTTACTAGCGTGCAAATATTGAAACGCAGCAACTGAAACAGTTTCAAAAATATTTGCTTTTTCTGTCAAAGAGTATTTTTACACCTAGCTATACTATAGAAGAAAATTACCTGCGTCAATGTACCACAACACTGTTTGTTATACTAGAAGGAAAAATGTCCCAGATTAATTTATGGTGAATTTTTAAAAATAGACTTTGTTACTGGTTACACGTTCTTTTCAAAGACAATTAAATTGACTTTAAATATCTGATGTCATCAGACAAAAAGAAAATTAAAATAAAATGAACTAAAATGACTAATTTTAAATGCTCTCTTAGTTTCTTTTATCCCTAATAAATTAGATTCTTACCTTCACAGTCATGTTCAATTAATCCAGTTTAGAATTTGCATCCAGTACAGGTTTATTGATAGTTGTACACAATCTGTAGAGGAAATACTTAACAGGGCAGTTCCGCATTAGTAAAGTGTTGACTGCTGTGGACTAGGTTGAACAGTGTGCTGTCATGTGTTTCAGTAAATTGATAAGAGTTCCAAAAAGGTTTTATGTAAGTGACACATTTTCCTTAGCATAAAATTTGTCCCTTAGTATTTTGTTCTTTGTGGCTTTGCATATGGGTCTCTTCTATGTAAAAAGGTTGTCCTCGTCACCTGCCATTTTCACAGCCTGTTTGACACCCTAGGGCTTCCCAGCAGTGCTCTCCAGCAGGAGCTGTCTCCGAGCTTTTAGCACCACCAAATAATTGAGGTTGTCACATCTCTTGTTCATTGTTTTTCTAGCCTGAAAAAATGCAAATATTTCATTGTAGTCATTAATTTTCCCATCCTTTTCTTAGAGCATTTTGTTGGTTTGATCAGATGAAAAGGCTGAAGGCATTATTGCAAACATGCTGGCATCCAGGTCTGCCTGTAGTGGAGAGAATCTCATCAGATAAAGTCTCAGGGAGGTCATCAATCATTGGTGCTGACAACCATTTTGCCTTCGTTTGTTACAGATGTGAACATGCTTAATTATTTGTAGTGTAATTAGTTCATGAAATGTCAGGAAATGTCAAACTGTGTTCACAGTGCAGATTTCTTCAGCAAAGTGGAATGAGAGCAAGTGTCAATGGGAGACATGCAGGACTGATGAGCAAAACCGTGTCTGCAGGCAAATGAGGAGATGGCTTAGGGTGATGAGAGAAGGTCAAAAACTACTTATCTTTAGCCTTCTGGGGTGACATTTTTTAGTATATGTAATAAGTACGGGAAAAAATAAAAATGAACAGTGTTGAGAGATTAAAGAATTTCAGAAGTAAATACTTGTTTCAATTTCAAGCATTTCTGAATCAATTTAATCAATTTTGTGGCATCACTTTTCATTATTGTTCCTTATATAGTAGAAGATGCCTCATTGAGTTCAGCTGCAATTCCAACATGTCTGCTTATAATTACTTTAACAATAATATTGAAAAATAATAGTAAGCTAAGGTACTGATGCCTGATATTGAATTACACCATTTCAGGAACTTTACAAAAAAAAATCCACCTCAACATTTGAGGTGAAAGCCTTTGTTCTCTGATGACCATAAAAAGTCTTCAGTGTTTTAGCATACTCAACCCAGTTCCCAAAGAATAGAAAACCAAACTGCCCGTAATTCAACACCAATTAGGCAGTCTTACTGGGAGAGATGATAAGGATAGTATAAGAAATGCTAGTACAGGAGGCGATCTTCTCACACATTTGGTTGGTCAACAATGTAAGAGACCTACACCTAGTACCTCATCCCATGCTGCCCTGAACCAAGGGTGTTTATTTCTGTTGCGAAAAGAAAATGTTCCATTCCCTGTTGCTTGAAAATCACAACTTTTACAAAAAATAATTTGTTGCTAATTTTAGTCTTTTTTTAAAAACCTAAAACTGAAACAATGTAAAGTAAGATTGGTTCTCAGAAATAAAATCTACAAGCTGATCTTGAAAATTCATGTGCATATTAGGAAATCATAATGGATACATACTAATTAATCCCTTGTTGCTAAAACCCCAATTAGTACTATTTTGTTGTCACTAGGTTATCAAGTTAATGTGCAATAATAAAATAATTGTGACCATTTTCTGTGAAATGTCATTTCTTTGTGGAGTTATTAGAAAGAATGAGGCCACAACCATTAGAATACTGTTTATGTTGCCCAACGAAGACCTTTTGTCTAAAATATAATGACAATAAAATGAGCTTTATGCTACAGAAAGTATTTAGTTGGATTATGTGTGAATTTCTTAGACAGCACTTCACTGGGCAGCCAAGCATGGCAAGGAAGACAATCGCCAGAGCTGGCATTGATGTCAATGTTAAATCTGTAAAGTGACTGAGATGTTAAGTGATGTTTGATTGGTCTCTTGAAATCCTGAGCATATTTTCTTCCCCCTCCCCCATTCGCGCCTTTGTTCTTTCACCCCCTGCTGGCATACTTTAAAAAAGGCACCTTTCTTCTATTAAACAGACAGGGGCTCTTTATAGTGGTCTTGCTAGACTGTCATTCAGACCTGTCAAATCTGCCATCTTAGCATGCTATTAAATCTGAGTACGGCACTACTGTCAGTTCATTTTAGGAAATTTATTAAAAGTACTTTGAAGACTCTAATATAGCTCGAATATGCATCGGCAAATGCGGTGTAGATGCAGTGAATACATTTTTAAAGAATTAAAATCTGACTGATTTTGTGTACACAACCACACTGAATAGGTTCATTTTAGGTATAACCGATTTCTGACCAGTTTTGAGTTTTTGTGGTGGGAAATTCATTGACTAATATGTTAATGTGCCATACCATTGATCCAAGAGGAACTAGAAAAGCTTATTTTTGTTTTTTTCAATCATTATAAATTTGGAATTCTAAAGCAATTTTAAGAAAAATTGTTAACATCAGTCAGGCTTAATATCAGATTATACTCCTGCTGACTGAAGAAAAATGACATTTTGTAGAAAATGAATTCTGACACTGGATGGTATAGAGATAGCTATATTTACAAGTTGCAAAACTAACTGACATTATGGATGGCCATATTGTAGAATTGCCTGACTTGAATTTCTTTAACTCAATGGAACTGAAAATCGGACGGTTTCTATAATGGACTGCCAATCTCAATGCCACATTTATGCCCATATGGCATTGAAAATCTATCCCAAGAGCTCTGAATTAGACCAATTCCTGTCCTTCAAACTTTCAATTATCAGAACTTAAGGGTGCAGAAATCCCTAATAATGAAAAATGCCAGTTTTCACATTTATCTCCATTTCCACATATGTTTTTGGTTTAGAGATGGCTTACCTTAGATTCTACCTCATAGTTAAATATTGTGCTAAACTTTAATTCTTACACAAAAAGGGTTTGGTGAAGAATATTTGGCTATATATATGCATTCTTAAATGTAGTATGCAATTTTAATTTGAGTGAATATTTTTAATCTTTGATAAGTATCTTCTAATAAACCAAAAAACTGTTGATATACATATGTTTACAAAATGTAAAAGACCAATTGTTTGATTAAATTGGCATGTTAATTAAAAAATGTATGTTATTCAGCAGGGCAGGGTGCAACAGTCAAGAAAAATAACCCTTTTTTATCAAATTTTATTTATTATGTTATTTGTTGCTTCATCGTCTTTATTTTATGGTAATTTTTTTGTGTGACAGCACTAGACTGTTCCTCTTTTAGATATAATGGAACCATTTTCACTCGTCTTGAATTAATTTGCATGTATATAAACTTGCAATGATTACTATATACCATGTTTGAAATAAGTGGTCGACAAATAAAGATTGTAGCTTTATTCATTTTATCCATATATCTTAGCAGATAGCTTATCCTTGATTCTAAATTCACTTGAAATCCTTGAATAATTTTTAATGTGTTGAAAAATGTCAAGAGAATATTACGGAGGCTCAGTTATTGACAGTTTTGAATCCAAGCTATGAAGACTAATAAAATGGATATTGTCAAATATTTTAGCAGAGAAATAATGTAATATTAGTAACATCGAGAAATATCCATTTTAATTTCACAGAATAAATCATTTTGAAATACTGCAAAACTGCAATTGTAGCCCTATAAGGTTAGAAGAAACCTTCATATTTGCATTTTTTAGTAGTGATTCCCCATAACTGTAGTTTTTCTTCAAGGTGAAATCTGTTCCTTAGTTTATCTTTGCTAGTGCATCCAGGCTTTAATTTCTTTTCTCCAACCTTTTCATTTTCAAATAAATTGAGGCATCCCATTTAAGACCTTTTTTTCCACAGTGTGCCTGAGGCTTGGTTTGCGTTCAAGTCAAATAAAATTGGAATGCTCCATTGCACCTTTTTTCCACTTTTCCACCTTTTGTATGTGAAGTGGCAGACGTGAATTTAATAGAGGAAGAATGCTGTGATTACTTAATGGTTTCCCAGACAGCAATGGCCTGGAGAATTAAATTTCACATCTGCTTTGATTGTGTTAATCTCTCTCTTCACATCCAGGCTGTTATGATGTGCACATGAGAGATAATGTTTAAACTGACTAAAGCAAAGTAAACCAGACAAGTCTGTTATTGGCTTTATAATTACATAATTAACTTTTTGTCTCTAATCGTTATGGAGGTAATGGTGCTGTTAAAATGGGTTTCTGGTGAGCAGAAACTAAATCAAAAATCAATAATCCATAGAATGCCATTAAGGGCTGTAACAGCGCTTGTTTGATTCACTCAAGTTTTTGTACTGCAAATGAATTTCATTATGGTGCAGAATGTTATCTGGCAAGCTGACTTTCAACTGATAGAAGTGAGCAAGAGCATTGTAATCAGCAGTGTGCAGGAAAATGGACAAATGTTGCCATAAATTACACTCTGTTTGAAATGCAGTTATTGTAGAGCGATTGACCTACTTGAAATTAATTCTATTTTCCATGAACCCTCCTTTATTTCTAATTTACATTACGATCATATAGGTCTGAAAAATGATATCATAAAAAAGATTAATGTACTAATTACTTGTCTTCTTATCTCCCCCTCCCTTGGTTCTAACACCTTTGGACCAACTCGCTCAGCATGTAAGTATGTCACTTATTTCATTGTGACAGGGGTAATGTATTTGCAAACTGTGCTATAAATATTGGAATTCAGGGTAGCTATCTCATATTCAGACACCAGCCTTTTGAGCTATGCTTTTCCAAATGAGTTTAGAATTGACAAAGATTTTCAAAGCCAAATTACCTGTATGTCACTGTGAAATTAGGTTCTTGACCCTGCCTCTGATGTATGCTTATTTTCTACATATTTTCTCCCTCAATTTTATGCATCACTATTCACTGTTGGAACTGGTGACATGTCTATCCTGAAAGAGGGTAAGTAATACTTTAATACACCTGTGAAATGAGTCTGCGTTTGTCATGAATATGCTGAATGCCACCAGCGGCTGCAGTCAAATTGTTATTCCAGTGGCTCAGCATGACCTGAGCTTTCTTTCTGTAGGGCAACCCATAAAGATCCTGCTGTCTTAACACTCTTCCAAAATTTTTTAAAGAGTGTAAATGTTTTCTGTACTTCTAATTTTAATCCCACTCTACAACACTGCTTCCATCATCTTTCTTAAAAATCACATTCCGAAAAGGCATTGAGTCTTTTTAAAAACAAATCATAAAATTATTGCACAATGTGTGCCATCAATTATCATTAATATTATATCCACCGTTGGCAATATTTTTAAGTTATCATGAGGTAAAATATATACTTTAAGGACCAGATTTTATTTTTAGGTAAACAAATGCATTGACCACCTCCCGACTGAAAATAAACACAATTATAAAAAAAATTAGAATAAATTTGAGACTGTACTTGAGACTCCTAAAAATATGTTATGAAAGCAAATTATAGTCAGGCAAATATATTAGCTTTGAAATGACTTTTTTTATTTATTCATTCCTGGGAAGTGCACGCTACTTGAAATGCCAACACTTATTACCTGTATCTATTTGCCCTTGAGAAGGTGGTTGTGAGCAATTCTTGAATCGCTTGAGGTTATTGTTGTGGTTTGATACTACTTGGTGGCTTACTTGAAAGGAGAAGTCCTGAAATGTTCTTTTGACAATTTTCTGGAGGTTTTATGGTAGGTAGTAATGGATAATATGTAAACAATTATTGCTTGGTTTTCAAATAAAAACATACATTTCTTTAAGGCCTATGTACCCAGTATAAAAACAAGGGAACTTAAAGATAGTTTATAAAATTGCCAAAGAGTTGTAAGCCTGAGGATTGAGAGCATTTTAGAATTCAGCAAAGGAAGATCAAGAAGTTAACTAAGATTGAATAAAATATGTATATAAAATAGCAAGAAACTTTCAAACAATTTGTAAAAGCTTTAATAGGTTTTTAAAAAGGTCAAGATTAACAAAAATAAATGTAGATCCATTATAGGCAAAGACAGGAGAATTTACAATAGGAAACAGAGAAATGGCACAAAAGCTAAATAAAAACTGTAAGTGTTGGAAAAACTATCTGGTCTGGCAGCATTTGTGGGGTGAGAAACAGTTAGTGTTTTGAGTCATATGTGACTCTTCTGAATATGACTCTTCCATTTTAGATTTCCAGTATTCGCACTATTTAGCTTTTAACTGAAATAAATTTTGTACCTGTCTTCATAAGTCTCACAGAAATAATTAAGATCCAAGGTGAAAGTGTGGAACTAAACAAAATTGGTATTAATAAAGCAATGTTATTTAAAAAATAATAGGACTGAAGATTGACAAATTCCTGAGACCCGATGACCTTCACTATAGACTGTTGAAGAGATGATTACAGTAGATGCATTGGTGACTATCTTTGAAAATTCGATTAGTCTTCGAACAGTGCCTGTGTATTGGAAGGTTGCAATGTAACCCCACATTAAAGAAAGAACTCAGAGTGAAAATGGGGAACCACAGACTTGCTAGCCTCTGTCGTAGGGAAAATACAGGAATTTGTTATAAAGGATGTGATTGCATGTCTTGGTGGAGATTTGAACTCAAATCTCTAGGTTACAATTTCAGTTACATAACTACCATGCCCTTATTCTTTTAGGCAACCTTACTTCACTCCAAATAACACATGTTTGTGCATAAAACAATCATGTTTCATTAACTTATGTAAAGTATCAAAACTGAAGGGATGGAGGAAACTGTATTGCATGGCGCACATGCCTTTTACACTGGAGTGCACTGTTCACATTCATGCTTCTGTCCAGACACTTATACTGACTGACCTATATTGCAATCATCCATTCTGTCACAATCACTTGTTTACAATACAGATCTTGTTTGAATCATCATTGCTGTGAAAACTATTTAATAGTTCAGCTGTAGAGATCAGCAAGCGTTGGGGGTGAGGGCGGGGGGGGAAACAAGTAGGCATTGTAACCTGCACGTATTTAAAACTTGTGGATATTTAGGAAATAGCCCATCTTATCACCAAGTACAAACTCGGTGAAAAAAATTAGTTGCCTTTTAAGATCAAGGTATTTGGGAAAGAAATTGGGTTAATTTTCTTGATATTTGATTCTTTGTAGGTATGTTAAATGCTACTGTCTCAATTAAACTTTTTTATTTGCTCTTAATGATGTTTTGCACACCTAAAAACATGTTTAGCACTTGACAGTCTTGTAAATCAATGAATTAGCTTGACACACCATTCCCTTAAATTGAGTTCCACTACTCTTTGGGGCTTAAATTTCAGTGAGTTCTTAATTTACGTGAGCAAGATTGCCTTCATTTCTGGAGGCAAGACACCTGGCTCAACTGGAGCCGTAATTCATTTTTAGTGTTTGGGGTGTGATCATCATTCAGATAGGTCTCAGTCTTTGGATGATGGATGGTGAGTAAACTAGAGTCTGATAGGACATAGCCCATGAATCTGTTCTACATCATCAGTTCCTTTGATCACTGGCAGAAGTTCAGAGATGCCTCTGTGCATCTGTCCAAATAAACAAAAGTACCAGTTATATCCTCTGGAGCTGCATTCACAAATGTAGAACCCACCTTCATTTCACACTCACCTCCTTCACCAAAATGCCCCCAGTTTAAAATAAATGCCACAGTTCTTTTCTTTGGATGGAACTATTTGAAAGTCCTTAGATAATGACAGATTCTGTAGATAATAGATGACCCATGAAAAATGATAGCTGTGCTGACAGCAGGGGCTGGTTTCAGCATAGCTGCCATGCAACATTAAGGCCTACAGCTGTCATGACAAGAAACTCAAAAGTTACAGCAATGCTATAGCGATTACATCATTTATCTTTTGAAGGCTGTTCCCTGATTAGTGTCTTGCATTCATTCTACTCACTGTCGGCGCTCAGCTTGAAGTAACTTTTCAGTTCACTTTCCAAGAATAAATCAAAGGATGTTTGTTTCATAGTCAGGTTGGGTTTAGTGTATGTGGCAGTTGACTCTGCTTAGCTGGACTGTTTAACAAATATTGATCATGTTTTATAAAGAACTTCCTCCATAAATGCCACCTTTTCCTTTGTCTAAAATCTTTGACCTTTCTTTGCTTCATTAATTTTACACATAGCAAAAAAAAGGTGGAAAAGGTTGAAGAGTCTGTGGCCTTTATATATTACACACTGTACGTGACTCTGCCTGTCACCAGATTCCAAATTCCTCTTATTGGGATAATGAGGCAACTCTTTAAGTTAATATATATATAATGTGACAGGTATTGAAGTGCCTTTCAAATATAAGATGTACCTATTTTTACACTAATGAAGAACAGTTTCCCCTTAAGCAGAAATTTGATTTTTTTTGCAGAAGTAATATTTAATTTCTTTTTCATGGTAATTCAGGATCCCAGATTACTTTCAGGCAATTTTCAAGTTTTTTTTTCAGAAAATTCGGAAGTATACATGGCCGAAGTAAGTTATGTGATCTTTTTCAGGAATGAAGTACATTAAGTTGTATAAGGGTGACACTCTGTTTCTGTGGACATTTTAATAAAGGTGATATAAAATGGGCATTTTTAAGTTTAGGAATGCATTAGGTTGTCAAAGTACTGGGTCAATAGTTCCTGGGGATAGTTTGACATTAAAATTTATATCACTGTTAGTTGATGTTTTTTTCTCACTGTATCACTAAAGCACTGCATCCAAAAGTTGTCATTTCATCATGTTATGAATTTTATTTTCGTTGGTGAAGTAGCAACCTTATACAATATCATTGACTGAGAATTTAGTGTATTGCACCAATACAGGAATGACAGAAAAACTTAAACAAGAAAAGAAATTGCTGAAAAATCACAGTAGGTCTGGAAGCATCTATGGAGAGAAATTAGAGTTAACGTTTCAGGTCCAGCAACCCTACTTCAGAACTGATGGTAGCTAGGAAAAAGTTGTTCTTTTGTGCAGAAAGTAGGGTCGGTTGATGGGATAAGGAGTGAATGATAGGGAGAGCCAGAACTTAAAAAGAGAGAACTATTGGACAGACAAAGTAGTGGATAATGGTCAGCCTAGGAGAGTGAACAACTGCTAATGGGGACTATTAGTGGCTAACAATGTTAAAAATCACACAACACCAAGTTATAGTCCAACAGGTTTAATTGGAAGCACACTAGCTTTCGGAGTGACGCTCCTTCATCAGGTGGTAGTCCTGATGAAGGAGCGTCGCTCCGAAAGCTAGTGTGCTTCCAATTAAACCTGTTGGACTATAACCTGGTGTTGTGTGATTTTTAACTTTGTACACCTCAGTCCAACACCGGCATCTCCAAATGATGGCTAACAATGGGTTGAGTTAAAAGAGGTTAAAAGAGAAATTGTTCAGGGTGAGGATGAGCTTGGCTCGGCGGAGAAGGAGGTGGTGGTTGGGGATGGTTCAGGCCTTTTTCACAGGAAGACCCCTAAGACCATCCTGATGGGGGATGGATGTGTAAAGGAAATGCACATCCATGGTGAAGTGGAGGCAGATGGAGCCCACAAACTGGAAATTCTGAAACTGACATAAGGTGTCAAAGGAGTCATAGATGTAAGAGGGGAGGGACTGGACAAATGGAGAAAAAATTGAATCAAGGTAGGAATAAATGAGTTCTGTGGGGCAGAAACAAGAAGTCTGCCTGGGCAGTCCTGTATGTGGACCTTCTGCTGGATATGGCAGAAATGGTGGAGCTGTTAACTCCTCTCACTTCTTCAGATCAAAGGGGTGGCCATGGGTACCTGCATGTGCCCTAGTTATGGCTGCCTCTTTGTCAGGTACATGGAACATTCCTTATTCCAATCCTACACTGGTCCCCGCCCACAAGTCTTTCTCTAGTACATCGATGACATCATCGGTGCTGCTTTCCTCTCATGCCCAGAACTGGAAAAGTTTATCCTTTTTGCTTCCAATTTCCAACCCACTCTCACCTTCACCTGGTCTATCTCTGACTCCTCTCTTCCCTTCCTCAATATCTGTTTCCATTTTGTGGGGATAGGCTGGCAACCAATATCAATTCCTCAATTCCTGATGAAGGGCTTTTGCCCGAAACGTCGATTTTCCTGCTCCTCAGATGCTGCCTGACCTGATGTGCTTTTCCAAACATTACTCTAACCTTGACACCAATATCGACTACAGACCAACCACCTCCCATAATTACCTTGACTGTACATCCTTATACCCTGCTTCCTGTAAAGACTCTCAGTTTCTTCATCTCTGTCACATCTATTCTGATGATGCCAACTTTAACAAGGGGGCTTCTGCAATGTCCACCGTCTTCCTCAACCAAGGATTCCCCAGCACCATGTTTGACAGGGGCCTCAGCCGGGTTTGACTCATCTCCTGCACTTCGGCCCTCACCCATTCTCTTCCCTCCCACAATAGTGATACAGTCATCCTTGTCCTTACCTACCATCCCACCAGCATCCACATCCAGAGGATGATAATCCGTCATTTCCGCCACCATCCATTAGAATGCCACCACTATATTCCCCTCCTCTCCTTTGTCCACCCTTCCCTCTGGGACACCCTGGTCCATTCTGTCTTCAGTCTCAGCACCCCCGCAACAGCCTCACAGCACTTTCACCTCCAACTGCTGAAGGTATAACACTTACCCATTTACTTACTCCCTCCTCAATATCCAATACCCAAACACATCTTCCAGGTGAAGCAGCAGTTTACCTGTACTTCACTCAATCTAGTCCTCTGCATTTGTTGCTCACAATGTGGTCTCCTCTACATTGGGGAAACAAAGCATAGACTTGCTGACTACTTCACACAACAGCTACTTTATGTTTCTAAAAAGGACACTGAGCTTCCAGTTTCTGGATCAGTGGTGCTGGAAGAGCACAGCAGTTCAGGCAGCATCTGAGGACAGGCAAAGTCCGAGGACAGGCAAAATCAACGTTTCGGGCAAAAGCCCTTCATCAGGAACAAAGGCAGAGAGCCTGAAGCATGGAGAGATTAGCTAGAGGAGGGTGGGGGTGGGGAGAGAGTAGTATAGAGTACAATAGGTCGGTGGGGGAGGAGATGAAGGTGATAGGTCAGGGAGGAGAGGGTGGAGTGGATAGGTGGAAAAGGAGCTAGGCAGGTCGGACAAGTCCGGACAAGTCAAGGAGACAGTGTTGAGCTGGAGGTTAGAAACTAGGATGAGGTGGGGGAAGGGGAAATGAGGAAGCTGTTGAAGTCCACATTGATGCCCTGGGGTTGAAGTGTTCCGAGGCCGAAGATGAGGCGTTCTTCTTCCATGCGTCTGGTGGTGAGGGAGCGGCGGGGGAGGAGGCCCAGCACCTCCATATCCTCCCAGCTCCCAGCCCTGCCGAGTTTTCACCATCCCTCCAGACCTCCCCCTCGCTGAGGATGAACGATCATTCCTCAGCAAAGGACTCACCTTCGTCCCCCTCCGTCCACGCATCAATGAATTTAATACACGCCGTGACATCGAACACTTCTTCCGTCGCCTCCGCCTCCGAACTTACTTTCACAATCAGGACTCCCACCCACCTTCTGAGGACCCCTTCGCCCACCTCCAACGCATTGCATCCACCTGGACACCCCACGCTGGCCTAATACCTGCCCTTGACCTCTTCATTTCCAACTGCCGCCGGGACATTAACCGCCTCAACCTGTCGACCCCCCTCCCCCACTCCAACCTCTCACCCTCACAACGCGCAGCCCTCCAATCCCAACCTCACCATCAAGCCAGCGGATAAAGGGGGCGCAGTGGTAGTCTGGCGCACTGACCTCTACATCGCTGAAGCCAAACGCCAACTCGAGGACACCTCTTCCTACTGCCCCCTTGACTATGACCCCACCCCCCATCACCAAACCATCATCTCCCAGACCATACAGAACCTCATCACCTCAGGAGATCTCCCATCCACAGCTTCCAACCTCATAGTCCGGGAACCCCGCACTGCCCGGTTCTACCTCCTTCCCAAACTCCACAAGCCTGACCACCCTGCTCCTGCCCCACTGAACTCATCTCTACCTACCTCGACACTGTCCTATCTCCCCTAGTCCAGGAACTCCCCACATACGTTCGAGACACCACCCATGCCCTCCACCTCCTCCAAGACTTCCGTTTCCTCGGCCCCCAACGCCTCATCTTCACCATGGAAATCCAATCCTTCTACACCTCCATCCGCCATGACCAGGCCTCCAAGCCCTCCATTTTTTCCTCTCCAGACGTCCCCAACAGTACCCTTCCACCGACACTCTCATTCGTTTGGCCGAACTGGTCCTCACCCTTAACAATTTCTCCTTTGAATCCTCCCACTTCCTCCAGACCAAAGGGGTAGCCATGGGCACATGTATGGGCCCCAGCTATGCCTGTCTCTTTGTTGGCTACATAGAACAGTTGATCTTCCGTAATTACATCGGCACCACTCCCCACCTCTTCCTCCGCTACATTGATGACTGCATTGGCGCCACCTCGTGCTCCCGCGAGGAGGTTGAGCAATTCATCAACTTCACCAACACATTCCACCCTGACCTTAAATTTACCTGGACCATCTCTGACACCTCCCTCCCCTTCCTGGGCCTCTCCATCTCCATCAGTGACGACCGACTTGACGCTGACATTTTCTACAAACGCACCGACTCCCACAGTTACCTGGATTACACCTCTTCCCACCCTATCTCTTTCAAAAATGCCATCCCGTATTCCCAATTCCTCCGCCTCCGCCGTATCTGCTCCCAGGAGGACCAGTTCCACCATAGATCACACCAGATGGCCTCCTTCTTTAGAGACTGCAATTTCCCTTCCCACGTGGTTAAAGATGCCCTCCAACGCATCTCGTCCACATCCCGCACCTTCGCCCTCAGACCCAACCCCTCCAACCGCAATAAGGACAGAACGCCTCTGGTGCTCACCTTCCACCCTACCAACCTTCGCATAAACCAAATCATCCGCCGACATTTCCGCCACCTCCAAACAGACCCCACCACCAGGGATATATTTCCCTCCCCACCCCTCTCAGCCTTCCGCAAAGACCGCTCCCTTCATGACTACCTGGTCAGGTCCACGCCCCCCTACGACCCACCCTCCCATCCTGGCACTTTCCCCTGCCACCGCAGGAACTGTAAAACCTGTGCCCACACCTCCTCCCTCACCTCTATCCAAGGCCCTAAAGGAGCCTTCCACATCCATCAAAGTTTTACCTGCACATCCACTAATATCATTTATTGTATCTGTTGCTCCCGATGCGGTCTCCTCTACATCGGGGAGACTGGGCGCCTCCTAGCAGAGCGCTTCAGGGAACATCTCCGAGACACCCGCACCAATCAACCAAACCGCCCCGTGGCCCAACATTTCAACTCCCCCTCCCACTCTCCGAGGATATGGAGGTGCTGGGCCTCCTCCACCGCCGCTCCCTCACCACCAGACGCATGGAAGAAGAACGCCTCATCTTCGGCCTCGGAACACTTCAACCCCAGGGCATCAATGTGGACTTCAACAGCTTCCTCATTTCCCCTTCCCCCACCTCATCCTAGTTTCTAACCTCCAGCTCAACACTGTCTCCTTGACTTGTCCGACCTGCCTAGCTCCTTTTCCACCTATCCACTCCACCCTCTCCTCCCTGACCTATCACCTTCATCTCCTCCCCCACCGACCTATTGTACTCTATGCTACTCTCTCCCCACCCCCACCCTCCTCTAGCTAATCTCTCCATGCTTCAGGCTCTCTGCCTTTGTTCCTGATGAAGGGCTTTTGCCCGAAACGTCGATTTTGCCTGTCCTCGGACTTTGCCTGTCCTCAGATGCTGCCTGAACTGCTGTGCTCTTCCAGCACCACTGATCCAGAATCTGGTTTCCAGCATCTGCAGTCATTGTTTTTATCTTACTGAGCTTCCAGTTGCCTATCACTTCAATACATCAATTCCCTGGCCAACATCTATATCTCAGACTTGCTGGAGTTCTCCAGCAAAGCTCAGTGCAAGCTGGAAAAACAACATCTCATTTTCCGCTTGGAAACCCTACAGCCTTCTAGACTCAATAAGATTTCAACAATTTGGGGCTTGAGGCACCTTTTCCCATGTACTTACCCCAACCTCCCACACCCTTGCTATTACATGGTGTGCTATTACGCACACAACCCACTGTTAGCCCCTATAGTCCCCATTAGCAGTTATTCATTCTCCTAGGTTGATTGTTATCCATTCCTTTGTCTGCCCAACTGTTCATCGTATACTCCTTACTCCCTCCACCAACCCTACCTTCTGCATAAAAAAAAACAACTTTTTCCTAGCTACCATCAGTTCTGAAGAAGGGTCACTGGACCTGAAATGTTAACTCTGACTTCTCTCCACAGATGCTGCCAGACCTCCTCCACCATTTTGCCACCTACAATCAGACCCCACCGCCAGACATATATTTCCCTCCCCACCTCTATCCGTATTCTGCAGAGACTATTCCCTCCATGACTCCCTCATTATGTCCACGTCCCCACCAACCCATTTTGCACTCCCAGCACCTTCTCTTGCCATCACAAGAGGTGTAAAACCTGCACCCACACCTCCGTCCTCACCTCCATCCATGGCCCCAAAGGATCCTTCCACATCCAGCAGAGATTTTCCTGCACCTTCAAACACCTCATCTACTGTGTCCGTTGCTCTTGATGTGGTCTCCTCTACATTGGGGAGTCGGGATGCCAACTTGCAGAACATTTCAGACAAAATCTCTAGGACACACGCATCAATCAACCCCACCATCCTGTGGCCAAACACTTCAACTTCCCCTCCCGCTCCACCAAGGACCTGCAAGTTCTTGGCCTCCTCCACTGCCAAATTCTAGCCACCCGATGCCTGGAGGAAGAAAGCCTCATCTTCCAACTTGGGGCCCTACAACCACACAGGATCAACGTCAATTTCACCAGTTTCCTGATCTCTCCTACCCCATTTTATCCCAGACTCGGCACCTCCCTCTTGAACTGCCCTACCAGTCCATCTTCCTTCCCACCTATCTGCTCTACCCTCCACTCTGACCTATCACCATCACCCCCAACTTCATCTACCTATCACAATCTCAGCTCCCCCTGTTCCCCTCCTCCCCCCAGCCACACACTCCCTCCCATTTATCTCTCAGCCCCCTTGGGCCATCCTCTCATTCCTGATGAAGAGCTTATGTTCAGAATGTCGACTCTCCTGCTCCTTGGATGCTGCCTGACCGGCTGTGCTTTTCTAGCACCACACTTTTTGACTCTGATTTCTAGCCTCTGCAGTCCTCACTTTCTCCCTCCTGAGCTTATCTGGCAATTTCTGTTTCTGTTTCAGTATTCCAGCATCCACAGTTCTTTCAGTTTTTTGCACAGGTAAACCTAAGTCGGTTTTGGCACCGATTTAACTGACAGGGATATAAGTCTAAATTTTATATGGCGTTAATTTTCTTACATTGACTGCGGTCTTTGTTTGATTCGAAGATTCTCTTGCTTCTGCTGCTACTTTTCTTCTTCTGTTATTGTTCAGAACAGAAGCATGTTCATAGGGAGGCTTTCCAGTCATTTGATCCTTTTGATCAAGCAAAGGAATTCTCTGACTGATAACCATTTGATGAAACATCATACAGGTTTCAGTAGGAAAAAATATTCTTAAGTGTTTTAAAAACAGTGATCACATTCTGGAAATCTCAGGTATTTTGGTACCAAGTGAATTCAGGTTGAGCTGCCTTTACATTTTTGTATGAAAATCCGATCCAGCACGGGGTTAGGTTGGCTTTTGTGATTGGAAACTGTCTTCCACAGCTGTTCCTTGATTGGAGGAGGCAACCACTCAGTGTTGCAAGTTTCTGCAGTGAGTTTTCATTTGACTGGACAAGTCAATTTTCCAACAACAGTGATTTGGACACATGGGGCAGAATATCCCTCAAGATACTGGGACTCAGAGTACAGGATTTGTTTCCTTTTCACGCCTTCTCTGCTGTTGCTTTGCTTCATGTTTAGACTCGAGGCATGATGCAGCTTGATGGATAAGTTATTGCTATCTTGAATAATTTGGAGCAAGCTCCTTCCGAACATTAATATCAGTGCAATGTGAGCTTCAGATTGTCTTTATTGCACCTCTGGAATGCCTGCCATTGAGAGTGTCAACAATTGGCAGAGCATTATGGGAAAGAAGCAGCAAAAATATTATTTGGGAAATTTGGGCATATTAGTACTTCAATGTGAAACTGACACAAGTTGAGGGTGTTGTATTGGGAAAATTTATAGCTCCATGAACCTCTCCTTAAAAAATTTCCACTTGCACTTTGAATGTTCAGCCTGTGGACTGCACTGGCAGTTGGGCCAGATGAGCCTTAAGAGGCATTCTGGTTCCCAAGGTGCATAGCAGAAATACAACGTGATGACTCTTGCATTTTATGTAAAGTTTAAAAATAAAGAATTTAAAGGAAAACTTGCCTTTTGTTCTCACTCCACTCACTATCTATGTCTCATCATGTCACTATATGCCCCGTACCCTCCCCACTGTGAATTTTCATATCTCTTGAGCCACCCTAGGCCATGGCTCCTCATACTTCATATGCCCAATCATTGCAATTGCCCTTCTTATGCTCTACGTCAATAAAATGCTAACTCATCAGCCAACCACCGTTATTGGCCTTTGCATCTCCTCAGTAAGTGACCTATTATTCAACATCATGACAGAAAATAAAGTTACTGGTCTGTTGTTTTGGATCACTATTGAACAAGAAACATGCCCTCATTGGTACAAAACAAACACCCACTACAGTGAAATTGACAATAACAATGAAACAATTGCATTTGTGGTTAATACCAATGGTTATTAAATATCTCACTCAAGATTTGAAAAAACTTATGCCATTTAAATTGAACTTAATTCAATATGCAGCTCAAGCTACCCAGCAATAGACATCCTACTGTGAAAAGATTGTGGGGGAAATCAGTCATATAGCAGATATACATACGTAACAAGGCACTCTCAAATACCTAGCAGTGAGTCGTCCAATATGTGCCAGTCTCTATGAACCTTCATGGTTCATCTCCAATCCAGTTACAATACTTTTGAAGGCAATGCAGCCAACTTCATTGGCACCCCATCTAATAGCTGCAATCAAGCAGGTTCTTTTGTCCTGCATGACGTTGGGCTTCTTGAATGTTGTCCTAAAGGACATCTGTCAGATACATTCCTCCTCCCCCACAACCTCCAAAGGACCTCTGGCTCCTGCCCACATGAGCCTTGGGGCCATATGCATGGGAATACCTCAGCGTTCTGAAGGTATCCCCTGGCCACCAATAGACTTGCTTTTGTCTAATCTCCATTATCCAGGTTCCACACTCCAGGGATTCCAGAATCCTGTATCTGTGGAGGCAGCTGGCCATGTCACTGGCCAGCTACCTCTGGAACCACACACCACCCCCAAACCTGCCTCTACAAAAATAAGAGAGGCCAGTTTTGGGGGTGCACTTGTGATTCCAGACACATTCTGGTATTTTCACCACTGCAGGCATTCTCTGAAGTGTTAATAAGTCAGGACTAAAGTATTTACTCTATATGCAAATTTCAATGACAATAAACAAATGCCTTTGGCATAAGAGTTATACCAAAACATTCTTGCGTTATAAATGCATCTGCTACTGGATCTTATGAGTTGGTCCCAGTGCTATAATATTTATTTAATTGGCTATCAAGTGACAGAGATTCAATACATTTTACTGGGATCAGCATAGTCTGTGCATTCACACGTAGAATAGTATTCAAGAGATATTGGCTCTGTCGTGCTAAATGGATAACTCTATTAAAGTGGGATCTAATACCTAACTATTTTAGAATAGTTACACTACTATAATTATTCAAGAGGTGTCCAGTTATTTATGAACAAAAATAAAGAATGCTGGAAAAACACAGCAGGTATAGCAGCATCTACAGAGAGAAAAACAGCGTTAGCGTTTTGAGTTCAGTCACTTTTCACCATCTAAACCCAAAATCAATTCCACTAACCTCAGTCAGTAATCTTTCTGTTGTGGAATGGTGGTGCATTTCTCTTCATTAATTGACCAGAGTGCAGACACATTCACTCTTGCTTGAATCCTGTGACCCTGCTAGCCTGCTGAGAACTGGGTTTATACATATTGTCCATGTCCAGGTACAAGCACAAAGAGAAAATCATGCCTTTGAATTACACTTTGTGAAAGAATTAAGCCATGCATTCAAATTCTGCACCTTTAACATGCTGGTAAAAGTTAAAGATGCTTGGCTAACTCTTAACAGAAAACAGTTATATCATTTTTGATGAGTTTCATAGAGGGTTTCTCTCCGTAAGAATTCGCAATTTTCTTGTGCTATTGTCTCAAATTTGCCCCTTTACTTATGTATCACGACCCCATTGTGCCCCATCCGTCAGACTCTCCCAGTCTTCACAGGCTGAAACATTGGCCACTACCAGGACTTAGTTAGAGACAAAATAAAACTGCAGATGCTGGAATCCAAAGTAGACAAGCAAGTCCTGGCGGTGAATGAAGGTTTATACCCAAAATGTTGGACTTCTCCACCTCCTGATGCTGCCTGGCTTGCTGTACTCTTCCAGCTTCCTGCTTGTCTATTTCAACATTACAACACTACAACACAGCACTTTAGATCTCATTGACCCCTTACATTACAATAAATGTACAAAAATAGAAACAGAAGCAGACCATTTACCCCTTAAGCCTGGTCCACCATTCATTTAGATCATGCCAGAAAATTTCATGTTCCCCTGCCCTAATAATCCTTGATCCCAAGTGCTATCCATCTCTCTTTTAAAAATATCCAATGACCCTGCCTTCACCATCTTCTGATACAGAGAGTTCCAAAGCACTACCAAGAATGCAGGGACCTGAGGAAAGTAAGAGTCCAGATCCAAGGGAGATCAGGAGGTTGGGAGGGGGGGTATGGTGGGGGGGAAACTATGAGGAGGAAGAATATTTCTGAAGATTAGGATGGCCTAATTTGGGGTGCGGAGGTCAGAGTCCAGAAATCAAGGGCCAGGAAGACAATGGAATCCAGAGCTGTAAGCAATCAGGGAGCTTGAAACAGAGGTGAATTCAGTGTATGGATTCAAGCAGTATTGGGGTAGCTGTGGTCAGGATGTGATTGGAGGCCATGGACACAAATAGGTATCTTCAAAAAGAAAATTTAAGAGTTTGCTGTGGACTTGTTGGATGAGGTGGAGAGGTTCCACTTCCTCAGATTTTGGGATGAAACAGCCATGTTGGTTAGAGCAGGTGTGTCAAAAAGCACTTATTCCTGAATCTAGCTGTCTTCAACTCTCATTTCGCATCCTCCCCCAAGCTGTTTTATTGCCGTGTTTCAACTCCTTGAAACCTCACCTGAGCAGTTTGGGGGTAGGGTGGGATTGGAATTCAAATTTATAAAATGTAGATGTGCCATTCCACCCATTCTCTTCCTGTTAACTCAGCAATTCGGTCTAAACAAAAAAACATTGAAAAACGTCGATATTTTCACCAAAAAGTCATTTGATTTCAAGAAGGAATAGATATAGCTAAAGAGATCAAAGAGTATGGGGAGAAAGCAGGAGCAGGATACTGAGTAAAATGATCAGCCATGATTATTTTCAACAGTGGAGCAAGCTCGAAGGGCTGAATGGTCTACTCCTATTGCTATTTTCTAAGTCTATGTTTCTATGATCTTTCCTTTGGTAGTGAAACAACTGGATTTGATTTGATGTGCTAAGCATTTGAGAAGGATTTAATGCTTGCGGCAGGATTTTAGTATTTAAGATTTATACTTGAATTAGATATTCAATACATTTAGAGTGAATGGGACATGATTTAATACACTTGCATCCTGTGCATAAATTTGAATCATTCTTCAATTGGACATGAAACTATCTGTAGTTAATAAAACATTTGTAGTTAATCTAATTGTTTACTGAGGGGTTTCCTCAGTATTTTCAAAGATTTTCATTCATTAGAATTGTATATTCAGCGAGTAACACAGCAATGAATGGTGCGTAGATTTGTTCTTACAGGTGGCCTTGATAGTATTTGGAATTTACATATCTTCCTAATATTTTAAACAACTTTGAGCCCTGTTTACCAATAGATCTGTTTGGCTCAACCTCACAACTTACATTGTTTGAAAATCTACAAGTGGATAGAAGTTTTAATGTCATCTGTAAAAAGAAGATATTTTCTCAAGCAATTTTAAAAAAAATATTCCTTGTAGTATATAATCTAAAATGCAAATTGTCAAAACTGTAGCTTAAATAGGAGCGAGCGTGAGAGTTTTGAAACAATGTTTTCTACCATGCATTTTGTATTTGTAGTTCTGTAAGTCAACTATTGTGTAATTTACATTTGCTGCTTTATAATATGCTGTGTTCTGTTGAAATCCTAAAGCTATACTCTATTACATATAGCAGCCCTTCATGACCACCGACACATCATTCAGCTGCTGATCAACACATACAGTAAGTGACTGGCAACTCTTTTAATACCCTTGTTTCTTTATGAAACACTTTCCTCCCAGACCAGTGAGGTCTGCCATTTCCATAATCTCAATTTAACACATATCTCAAGTGCTAAACAGGGACTGTCTAGGCTTGAAAGTAGTAAAGTATAACAAAATTGCATTGACAGAAAAACAAAACATCTCTGCTGCCCTTATTAGCGGAGATGCTTAAAATGAAAGTGAGCGAGACGAAGGATTTGACGTGGAAGCAAGGGATAAATTGAAAACCAGTTAAAACTAGCTGAGAAACATCAACATGGCAAGCTAACAAAGACAGGGACCCCGAGGGGGAAGAAAGGGACAGAAAGAGCAAGCAGTTTGAGCATCATCAGATAATTGCTCATACTACAGCTAAATATTTGTGATCGAATGTTTTCCTAATTTGTTTCACAAATTTTAGTGGTGCACTTAGATTGGTTGAGATAGGGTAATGCAGCATAGATGACTGTTCATTAAGATGTTGATTTGCCTAGTCTGTTGAAGCATAGCAGCTTTTTCAAAGATGTAGCCTTCCCTTTAAGCAGAACTAATTTTTCCTTAATTAGCCAGACCTTGCTATTGTTATTTACAGCTCTGCTGTGCATCAGACGAAAAGTTTTTTCTCTGTCAAGTTTTCAATGCCCTGCAAGTTCAAGAGGGAGCAAGCAGAAAAGGTCATGCAGAATAAACCGCAGTGGGCTAGTTGTATAAATGAAATGGCTACTATAAAAACATAGGTTCAAGGTCAACTGGAAGTCAGGAGTCTCCCAGATGGTAAAAGTGAAAGGGAAAATAACAATCGTTGTCTTGTCACATAAAAATTCTGTAAAATATCTGCTGTGAACACCCATCGGCTTCCACCAATTTTGTACAGAGTCTGTTTGCCTTTGGGCGGAGATTACTAGGTCTTTCCTTATGCATCCTCCCATTGAGGTTGTAGTAACCCCCAAGGGAGGAGAAACCACCCAGATTTTTTTTTCCGTTTATGTTTTATTTACGTCATAGACTCCGCAGAGAAACCTGAAACTGATATTACTACCACAAGTTTATAAGGAAAATACAACTGAACTTTAACCTGTAAAACATAATCAGCATCAACAACATTTTTGGAGCAATCGGGCTTAGCTAGTACTGGCAAAATTTCAGGAAACAAATTTGCACATCTTTTTTAACAATGCAGGCGTCAAAATGATCTTTATCTGCATTTTCTATTCAGCATATTTCCCCAGGGACCGTCACAAAGCCTGTTCACAAATTGTGTTACTGCTGTTGGTTGTAATAATGATTGTGAAATCTGTTATTATAAAATACAAGACATATGTAGCTGTGTTTTACTTTTTAAAAAAAAAGTGGAATATTGAGGTAACAAAGAACAAACATACAACTACTCTAACCAAAGACCAGTCATCTGAAATTAGAACAATCTGGAATGCGGGAGCAGATTTGCAAGATTTCCATTTCTGTCACTCCATGGTTACCTGTTACTTTGGTCCACCCATATGAGCAACCAATCTGAATTCTGTAATATTTACATCATAATGAAAATTGGAATTTTATACCAACTCATATAAAAAGTAAAGGTAAAGCCGCCATAATCCCAGAGGACCTTAGGGCTGCTCTCTCATTACTGAGAGACGACTGGTGGTGAGTTTAACCTGAGGGTCACTATAACGCAGGCAAGGGCCTTGCTTAAAAGGTGGGACCTTCATGTTGACCTCAGCTAGTACAGGAATTAAAGCCAAACTGTTGGTATCACACTGCATTGCAAACCAGCCATCCAACCAACTGAGCTAATTGACCCCTGCCAGATTAAAGGCAGATACGTTGTGAAAACATCATCATGTAGCAGATGTAATAAAATGCACACTTGAGTGTTCAGCTAAGGCCGTATTACTATGTACCATGATGAACATGTATAAACATTGGGTAGTATGTAAATGAGTAAGTAGCTAGTTTATCAGCAGCTGTTGCAGTATAAAAAATATCACACTGGGAGTTTTACTACCTGAATATGTTGAAATAATAACTGAAAATGGATCTTATTTTCGTAGCTGTTATTTAGATTACTATCTGATATTTTGATGTCCTTAATTAATCTAACCTGCTGTTAATATTATATATTCAGCCACAGGTCCCAGTGATTATTGATCCTCCATCTGTTTCTTGATTAAATCAGTAAGCACAAACAATTTCAGAAATTCTAAAAATGTTATACATTGGTTTTATTATGTCTACAAAGCATCTTAAAGGAAAGACCTTGAGTGGTTTAATATTTCTAGAATTAAGAATACAAAACATTATCTTTGGTAAAGTTATGGGGGCTGCTTCAGCTTCCTGCAACACAGAAATTCTGACCTCATGTAAGTCTGGGAACTGGCAGCAGTAATGGAGATGGAACATCACTGTTCTTTCAAGAATGTGAAAGGCCATGGCTAATGAGAGCTACTGATGGCCATTTACATGAGGAAAAGAACAACTGAATCTCATCACATTTTTCTCATACAATGTACGCAAGACATGAAATAATTCTGAGGAAAAGATGTCTCTGCCTTGCCCACTTTTCCTGCCCACATAGTGGTATTCCATTTCAAGTATTACCAATACATTTAGACCTATGGATAACCTAGATCCAATAATAAACTGTGGTGGAAGCTGTAACCTCAAGTTGCAAACTTTAGTGGCAGCAACAAAATGAACAAAACCAGCAAATTGGAAAGCTATACATTCTAATAAAGGGTAAAAGATGGCTTGCAGTGAGATACAGATTATTAATTGAAATGAGTGGCTCAATGAGAGATTGTGGGATTAAAATACTGTCTTACACACATTGCTGCTGTTTGTTTAAAATTTACTTTTCCTTCATATCTACAATGTTTCCTTTTTTTGCAAGGTACGAATAATATTAATTTTTGCATCAACTGATGGCTCAAATTTTTGCTGCACGTTTTAGTGTGGCATTGAACCATAAGGTCCGGGGTTCATGCTGAATTATTCCATTGTGGACTGGCTGGAGAATGAGTTTTACCATCTCATTGGCAAGGCAGGAAAAGACGATCAACTGATCTGCCCTCTTCTGACTTCAATTCAGAGACTGTTGTTGAAATACGTGCTGATGTGTTAACTCAATGTGGACAAGATTGGACATGAGGAGCATACAAAAAGATATTGATAGGTCACTGAGTGGGCTAAAATGTGGCAAGAGTAACATGGGAAAATGTGGATTTGTCCAAATTCATGGGATGAATGAAAAAGAAGCATGCTAGTTAAATGGTGAGAGATTGCAGAGTTCTGAGTTGCAGAGGGAACTGGGTGTCTAAGTGCATGCATCACTGAAGGTTAGTCTGTAGATATAGCAAGTAATTAGGAAATGCAGTAGACTTATCATTGATTGGAGGGGAATTGAATATTATGTATGGAGCTTGTATTTTAGTTACATGCATCTAGAGTACAGTGCCACCTGGTCTAAGGAAAGTTGTAAATGTATTAAAGGCAGTTGTAAGAATGTGTACTTGACTAGTACCTGACAAGGTACATATAGAAATGGTGCACCTAGAGTCACTATTTACAAATCAGGACTCACCATTTAAAAAAGATTAGACATTTTTTCTCTCAGAGCATCTTGCTGAAAAAGATGGTGGAAGGAGCATCTTTGAATATTTTCAAGGTAGAAGCAGATAGATTCTTGTTAAGCAAGGGGTTCAAGTGTTATCAGGGATAGATGGGAATGTGGATTGAGCTATATCATATCATCCGTGCTTTTTATTGAATGCAAACATGAGGGGCTGAATGGCCTACTACTCCTTCTGATTTGTTTGTTTGTGTGCTTATTAATTTGTATGGTTGTGATGTCCATATAATTGAATGGTCTGCCATTCCCCTCAATCTAGACTCATATATGAAAAATGCCTGTCAGAATGTTACAAGACGAAGCTTTCACTCACATGATGCCATGCTTTACAGCAGTCAGGATAGTCAAGATGCATAAAAGGGACAGAAAAGAGATGGTAGCCCATGGAGTGTCTGAGTGAGACCCAATCCATAGGTGTATTTTTACACCTCAAATAAAAATGGAAATTCAGAGGATAAATCATTCTGTATTGACTTTGTGCATCTCTTAGCAGATACCTCAAGATTGGATGCAATTCACCAGAGGTCCACGAATAAAACTGTTTTTGCTGTAGAACTTAATGACAGTAATTGATAAGTATTGTTCAACCTGTGCCACTATAAAGGATAGAGTTTGCTATAAAGCACTTCATCTGCACATGCACATATGTATCAATTATTTTTTCTTCCTTTAGTTTTAAATATCAAAGTATTTTACTTTTACCAACTCCCTTGGAAAGAAACCGGAATTATATTGACAGAAAATTCTATGCAGAAATATTGAATACCACAACTATTGAACTAGTGAACTATCAATGTAAGTCAGTTGGATTCTCTCCACTGACAGATTAAGTAGTCAAGCCGTTATTCAATATTTAAAATAATCAGCACTTCTCTGCTCCCATTTCTGTTCCTTTGTACAGAATGTTATTCTATATTACATTAAAAAAACCTTTATAATCCTATGGTATGTCACCTGGTCTCATTCCACTAGTTTGTGTTTATCAAAATGCTAGTTTTCAAATATACTTTCATCATTCTAGCACGCTGGTGAAAATGCTTTCTTTTAAAAAGTATTTTTGCAATTCCATGAGGCAAAGCTGTTGCAGTCAAATGGAGAATCTCAGAACTTGACAATTCTTCTGAGTAACTTTGAACTATGAAAGCAGAAATACAATATTGAAAATGTTGAATGAGACAAGCTGCACAGCCACAACAGCACAGCAAGCAAACGACCAAAGCGCACAACTTTTAAACATATATAGCAAGGATTATAATTGCATGTAAATCAAGCAATCTGCGATAACCCTTTACAAGGCTAGAACAAAGTTTCAAGCTTCAGATGTCTGTAGCAATCACTCATACTTAATTCTCACAGTTTATGACATCATGTAAACCTCTCAATTATGTTGCAGGGTTGTAACACAGCATCAGGTGTCTGTTATTCTATGCTGTGAATAGCATGTTAAAGCAGGACAGATCTTGCTTTTCTGATGCTTGTTTAGTTAAATGAGTTTCCAAATCTTTCACTCAGTGATCTGCTGCCAACAACTTCAGTGCCTGCATGTTTGGCAAGCAGCTGGAGGATTTTTTTTTCCATAGTCTGCAAGTGCTCTGTGTTAGAGCTAACAAACCAAAAAATACTATGCTTCCTGAGTGATAGGGGGTGGGGAAGATGAATGGTGCAAGGTTGTACTTGGATTGTGACCACATAAAAGCCATTTCATGACAGGTGGTTATGTGCTATGGCGGCCTGCTGTATGCAATTGTGTTTGGCACAGTGTGGGCAGCCATCACCAGGGTGACAATGTGTTCAACTATTTGTAAACCAGACACTGGATTTTTAAAAACAAAATTAAAAAAAAAACTTGTGAAATAAAAAAATTGATCTGAACAGCCAGGCTTCAGCATCAATGAACACCAGAGAACATTCTTAAACTGACAAAATATATCAGCTCAGCAAAGATGACGGCTCTCAGTATTTAACACCTCTTGACAAAGGGAGGCACTCTGGTCTCCTTCAAGGAAACATAGATAAAAATTTTGTTCTTCAACTCTAATGAGGAAAGCTCAGATATGAGTCAATAGAGCAATTCATTAACAAATCTAGTGAAATCCCCCAGGCTCCAAGCAAGATGGCAGTGAAAGCGGATGTGTTGTGAAAAGCCCTCCTCCGGAATAGATGCCCATATGCTAAGGGTCAGAGAGCCGGACTGCTTTGCTCTGTTTACTATTCACTGAACACATATGGCAGTTAAGGTCACTGTTATCAGACACTTTCTCTGTACACAAAACAAAATTTCCATATGGGCCATGAAAATGGATATGCTGTGCTCCCAAGCAGCTTCCCACGGCTTTCTTATTGTGCGGCAGCAGTTAGAAGTGAAGGGGTGTGAGGGGTTAGCTTGCCAGTCAATTGCACTCATTGCTTTGTGCATCAGGCCAATTTAGGGCAAATCTGCGTCATTTCTTTCCCCCCCCTTCTTTCAAACCCAAATGCTCATGTCAGTCTATTAGAACGTGATGGAAGTACTGATCACTGCCTCTTCATTTAAAGTCTTTTGAAAATACGGTGACCTGCTGAAGAGGATTTTAAGAAGAGGGCCCTTCACCAGACTCTTTCAAATACACATAAATAAAGCCCTTTACTGGCTAGAAATGGCCTCTTAGATTTAGCACTACAGACCGCTGAAAGCCACAACACGATTGTCATGGATATTACACGATGCTAACAACAACAGACCATGCAGACAAGTGTCGATATTGAACAAAACTAGACTAGACGTTTTGAAAACCTGGGATGCAGAAACTTGACAGCCAAATAAATCGCCTGTTTAACCCTTTAAAAGTAAATGAAGAGGGGAGAAAATTGCACCATGATAGATTTTATGCCTTTGAAAAATTCATGGCATTAGAAATACATCAGTTTGCTAAAGGGCAAGAAATGTAAGATTTTGGAATTGTGAAGTTGACGATACAGTCTTAAATAATATATTTTTGTGATTCTTAGAAAGTCTTTCTCAAAGGCATTGAAAAATAAAATACATTGTTTCTGATGAAAAGATGATGCATTGTCATTGTACAAAAATTGAATATAGCTGAATTTAGTTTGTTTAGCTATTAAGCTGCCCTTTTAGTGAATTCCACATTTTCTGATAGTTAGTCAAAAAAAACCAAGCACATCAGCTTCTGTTTAATATTTACACTGTACTTGCAATTTATATTGCCAGCAGTTTTCCAGCAGTAAAATGTGTAATTGAAAGATGCAGAGACACAGTAAGAAATAAAAGGATTAGTAATGGTACAATAATTGTGACTAAAAGTTTGATCACGCTGCGGGCTACATTTAAGAAACATTCATTCACAATTGGTTGGTCTAATTTTAACGTCATCTAACAAGTGTAGACACATCTGGAAGGTTTCCAAAAGGTATTAATGAATTTCCTTTCAGATTATGTTCAGGTTTTGCACAATGTGCATTATTTAAAATAAAAAGTAACAGACCAAGAAGTCTATACTTAAGCAATGTTATTTGTTTTGTTTGTTTCTGTGAAGGAAATATTTGGGACATTGATCAAACATTCTAGTCAAAAATTCATGAGACCAATGCTCAAAAGTCCTTACTAAAGAAGCTGTATGATGGCTTTGAGGAAAAGTTACATCTAGTTATATTACCATGCACACTTGACTTGAGTGCAGCATCATGGCATATTTTGCCAGCCACAAGATTGTTATAATTCTAAATACCAATGTTCTGAACCTCTGCCCATGTTTTAACCATGTAGAACTCCATTTAATTAATTTAATTGATTCTAATTGTCTTTCAGGGAAGAGAGCTTGTTTTTTGCCAACTCGACTGGCAGTGAAAGGCTGCCTGCTTCAGCACTTACTGTCACGCAGAGACACTCATGAAAATGCATGTTATTCCTCTAGGATATTTCAATAATTGTGCTATTTCCTTAACCATTTATGTCAGGCAGTTGTTACTAGAAAACTGACACTTTTGACAGCATGGGTACATTAAGTCATCCTCAGATAATTTTAGTTAAATATTATGCTGTGACAGCAAGTTTTGTCCAATTAACAACTCAGCAAATGATGATATAAACAAGTCTATATTGCTGCTTGATCCATTTCTAAGGTCATGTACACTCAGGGAGAAAAGCAAATAAGGCAAAATCTTCAAGAATGAGCCAGAGAGGGGGGACCCATTAATAAGGGTCATCCCTACTGCCCTTCAAAATGAATTCCTTCCCAAATCTCTCAGTGGGTTTGCCTGACTAGTCCTGGTGAACCCAATCTAATTAATTTGAGCTCCAGGTCCTGATTCATCTTTGCTGTACCAAGGCCTGTGGGAGAGCCAGCAATGGCCACTGCTCCTAATGGCACAGAAGAGCTGTTGGCCATCCCATTGTTTAGCAACTATTGAAGGCAGGATCTTGCTTCCTAAAGTCATGGGAATATTGATGTTAGGGACTTAGCTGCCTGAATCACATTTAAACTCACTGGGCTTCCCTAAATGACCATGCTGACGTTGATCCCACCTCCAGGGCCAGTGAACAGGGCCAAAGCCAAGGTCATGAATTTCAATTTATATTGTGCAACTGAACTGTGCAGACACTGACATTTTCAGTACTTGCTGTATGCACAGATCCCAGCCAAAACAATTGGTTGCCTCAGTTTTTTGTAATTTCTCATAGGATTTGGGTTTTGCTGGCTAAGCCAGAATTTATTGTCCACCCTTAACTATCCATGAGAAGGCAGTGGTAAACCACCTTTTTGAACTGCTGCACTTCGTATGATGTAGGTCCCCCCACAGTTAACAGCTTCAAAGTTCCTAGAAAGGATGTGTATGACCTGGAGACAAACATGTAGATGGTGATGTTTCCAAGCATTTGTTGCCCATGTTCTTCAAGGCAATAGGGATTCAGGGAACGTGCTATCAAAGGAGCCTTGATGAATTGCTGCATTGTATCTTGTAGTTGATATGCATTGTTGTCACTATGCATTGATGGTAGTGTGATTGAATGCGGAAAATAGTAGATGGTCTGCCAAACAGGTGAGCTGCCTTGGCCTGGATAGTGATGAGGGGAAAGTGAGGACTGCAGATGTTGGAGATCAGAGCTGAAAATGTGTTGCTGGAAAAGCGCAGCAGGTCAGGCAGCATCCAAGGAGCAGGAGAATCGATGTTTCGGGCATTAGCCCTTCTTCGGGAATGAGGAAAGTGTGTCCAGCAGGTTAAGATAAAAGGTAGGGAGGAGGGACTTGGGGGAGAGGCATTGGAAATGCAATAGGTGGAAGGAGGTCAAGGTGAGGGTGATAGGTCAGAGTGGGGGTGGGCGCGGAGAGGTCAGGAATTTGGAGGTAGGTCTGCTCGCAGAGCTGAAAGGTTCATTTCCAGATGTTTCGTTACCTTACTAGGTAACATCTTCAGTGGACCTCATGCGAAGCAATGCTGAAAATTCCTGCTTTCTACTTATATGTTTGGGTTTCTTTGGGTTGGTGATTGTTACTTCCTGTGGTGAAGTCACTTCCTGTTCCTTTTCTCAGGGGATGATAGACGGAGACTAACTCGATGTGTTTGTTAATAGAGTTCTGGTTGGAATGCCATGCTTCTAGGAATTCTCGCGCGTGTCTTTGTTTGGCTTGTCCTAGGATGGATTTGTTGTCCCAGTCAAAGTAGTGTCCTTCCTCATCCATATGTAAGGATACTAGTGAGAGAGGGTCATGTCTTTTTGTGGCTAGTTGGTGTTCATGTATCTTGGTGGCTAGTTTTCTGCCTGTTTGTCCAATGTAGTGTTTGTTACAGTCCTTGCAAGGTATTTTGTAAATGACGTGAGCTTTGCTCATTGTCTGTATAGGGTCTTTCAAGTTCATTAGCTGCTGTTTTAGTGTGTTGCGAGCAAACCTACATCCAAAACCTCAACCTGAGCTACAAATCTTCTCAAAACTCGCTAAGTGATGGGTTTCTTTGATGTTGCAGGCACTTCACCCATCCAGGCAAATGGGGAGTATTCCATTACCATTCTGACCCGTATCTTGTAGATGGTGGACAGATTCTGAGAAGTCAGGAGGTGAAATACTCATTAAGAATTCTCAGCCTCTGACATGTTCTTGTAACCACATAATTTATATGGCTCTTCCAATTCACTTTTTGGTTGGTGGTAACTCCTAGAATATTAATAGTTAAAGATTCAGTGATGGTATTGCCATTGAATATCAAGGAATGACAGTTAGATACTCTCATGTCAGAGATGCTCATTGCCTTGCCAATTCTCAACCCAATTGCTGCATACGACTACTGTATCTGAAGATTGCAATTGTTGCCTAACATTGTATCATTGGAGAACCTCACTGTTTCTGACCTAACAAGGAAGGGGAAATCATCACGAAGAAGGCAAAGATGGTTGAGTCAGAGAGGATACCTCTATTGACTGGCATTCAATGGGTGATTATAACCTGGTGGAAACCTGGCAGAGTGATGATTAACAACGTATGGACACCTTACTTGCCAATCTTCTGCTTTTTTTTCTCACAGCCTTCTATTTCAAACTATTCTTCTGAACTGGCAGTTACCAGTGGATATCATCTTTAACTATATTGATCAGGCTCAGACAACCCCACTGAGGTTCTAACCTGTTACCGAAATAGAAAAGACAAATTGTTCCTTTATTCTTAGTGGGAAGAACACTAACAGCCAGAAGGAAACAGATTACATTTTGAAATCTTCCTTTCCTTGAGAAGATTCGCCAAGTTTAAGAGCATTTAAGTCGTCATTGGACAGACAAATGGACGTACATGGAATAGTGTAGGTGGGATGGGCTTCAGATTAGTATGACAGGGTGGTGCAACATCGAGGGCCGAAGGGCCTGTGCTGTAATGTTTTATGTTCTATGTTCTATGAACCAGACAGTGGGAATACTCCTCATCATTCAGAGATAGTTTGGGCTTCTTCTGCCATTTTTCCTCTAATCATCAGTACTGCCATCAATCACTGACCAAAGATTTGCAAAGAAGATGAAATGTTAAAATACCCGGCTTCATACTGGCATGATTAAGACTACCTACCTCCCAGTCCTCTTGTGATTTATATTGGGAATTGCCAATGAGTACATATTGGAGAAAGACCAGGTAATGAAGGTGAGCCTATAGCTTTGGAAGCCAGGAATCAGTATCAGTATCAGAACATGCACAGGATATACTGGTTTAAAAAACAGGAATGCTCCATGCTGATACCATTGTGTGTATTGTAAATGTTGCTCATTCAGACCAGGCCATAAACATGACAGCATTAATTGAAAGGCACTCTATTAGTAGGAGCTGTGGAGATAACGCCAATGTCCAGCTGTTTTCCTTCACCAGACATGACACTGATTAGAAAATCTGAAAAGCTGGCAAAGTGAGCAGTGCCATCTTCTTTGCAGCCACTTTCACAAAGAGAACACAGCAGTGACCCTGTAACGTTGGTGAACAGCAAGTGAGAAAATTGCAGGCTTGGTAGTATTATTTATTTCCCATTTGATAGACAAATAATCAGATTATCATTAACCTTTCTGTCACAAGATTGTCATCAGTGAAAAAAAATCTATGTTTCAGCTTTAGATGCTGTTCAGACCAGGTGAATTTTTTTTCTGTTTGTGTGGTATGTTAAATTTCTCAGTTTAAATACATTCTTTAAGAAGGGTACTGCAAATCAAAAATAAATTTATATTGCTGGTTTAGGACTGGTTATAATATGATATGTATACTGTCTAGACGAGAGGATAAATGAGCAATTAATAGATTAGCATTTGCAGTGGTGAGAAAGGGATATGGACTGGAAAACGAAACACTTAACAGAAAATTACCCTTATCATGAAAAGGCAGTTGCTTCTCTATATTAAGGATGGTTGAGCAATACATACAAAATTGCTCACATTAACTGCTTATGGCTCGATTATAGAACACCCCTAAAAGATGAGGCTGAACAGTTGGGCTAAGATTTGCATTGCATTTCACAATCCAGATGCTTTATGCTGCGGCTCAAATTAATGAATCTACTCACTCTCTTCATAAAACCATCAATTGAAAACAAGAATAGTGGGTGTTCTTTCATGATTAGTGTCCTCTTTTGTAATGAAGCTCATACTTACTACCATAGATTTACTTGCTCTGTCCCACCTGCTTCTTAAAGGAACAGTTGCTTTATTAAACCCAACAACACCTTCTGTCCTGATCTTAGTCCTCAGCTGACCAGCTGCTCCTTTCTGCCAGGAACAACTGATCGACAGCATTCAAATGAGGCCTGACAGTAAAATCTGCAAGGCCTCAAACTCACACTCCTGTGCAGGTTTACGATCTTCACCCTCTGCAAGATGGGGACTTTTCTGTTCTCCCTCACCACTCACGACCCCCAATCTGGCTCACACACAGGTTAAAGTTACCCTGAGAGTGATACCCAGAAGAAGGCAGTTTGGCCTTTTGTACGTGTGCTGACTCTTTGAAAGAGCTATTTAATTTAGTTCCAGCCTTTTCCCAATACATTTCAAAGAACTTCTTTGCAATTGTTTTGGAGAGCCAAAAAATAAATACGAATCAAGATGATGTTGTGCTTCTGTTGATGAATCTGTAGCTAACTGGGATAAAAATAAGTTGGACATAATCACTGGATGCACATTACACTTTGTTAGATGCACAGACAATGGCCCAACAATAATGTATAATTGGAATTCTTTGAATCTGACTGACAACTGTTGTGCAGATCAGAGAACTGTAAATGTCTGTCCTGAGAAAAGTTCAACCAATATCCAGGGATTCATTCCCTTTATGTGCCAGTCGCCTACAGAATCTTTATATCACACCACCAATATATAGTCAGCACTGGTTAACCTTCTGCTACAGCAAAGCAAGATGGGAATGCCAATAAACTAATGAAGATTATGAGCAATGCTTCTTCTTGTCAATCCCCTTACTAATTGTACTAATATTGACTTAGCTCTCCTTTATCCAATCTTGCATTTTTTTTACTTTAAGCAATTCTTTTCTTCCCCCATTACAATCGATTGTCTTTAAACTTCTCGTCCTCTTCTCAAGGCATTAACTACCTCTTTGTAAAACAAAGGAATGTCATTATTCTTCATATATAAGGTCATACATGTTTTGCCAGCTGTATGACCTCACTGAATGTAAGCATTGCCAGAAAGACCAGGATGTGTTGCCCATCCCAAAATCCTCCTTGAACAGAGTAACTGCTAGACCATGTCAGGGGAAATTAAGAGTCAACCATATTATTGTAAGTCCAGAGTCACATGTAGGCCCGGTCAGGTAAGAGCAGATTTTCTCTCTAAAGGGTATTAGTGAACTAGATGGGTTTGTAGGGCAATCGCTGATCAACATTATAACTAGATTACAACTCCAGAACTATGAATTTGATTTACATTCAACCAGCTGCCCTGGTGACATTGCACCATTGTTCTGTGCTAACCATATCCAAACCAATCCCATTTGCAGCTCACAACCACAAACAAATTCTCGAAGAAGAGTTACTTGGAAATTTGGAACCCTGACTGAATATCCTGTACTCTCTAATCCAAGCATATTATGTCCAGTTATATTGCCCATTGCTCTGCTCCCACTAAGGTCATCATAGACTCAGCATCAAAGCTGGAACCTACCAGTCTGTTTGGTTCAGCTATTCATTCTTTAAAAAAATCTAATTCACCTTTTATACTGTAAATTAATTGTGATGTAAATTTAATGTTGCAAAAGCCTCAATATTAAACAAAACAATGAAAAACCTTACATTGATATTACACCGCTCACAAGCATCAGATGTCCTAAAAGGCTTTGTAACCAATGAATTCGTTTTGAGGTGTATTCACTGTTATAATATAGGAAACAAGGCAGCCAAATTGTACATAAACTGCCACAAATAAGACATGATAATAACCAGATCATTTCTTTTCAGATGTTGATTGAGATTGACATTGCCCAAGACAAACAAACACTGAACAAAATCAAGGACGATCCATGTAAAGATTTCCACTTTAAAGAAGTACACTTACTTAGTTCAACATAATCAAATTGTCTCAACAAAAGAAATCACAACTTCTGTCAATTCTGGTAATTTGCTTAACTGGACATCCTGTTATCAAAAATTAGTCTGCAACAGATATGTGGTATATATGGAAGCACACCTTATCTCCACATGAGGAGCCTAGCTAAGAAAGAGCTGAATCTTACATATTTTTGGCTAAGTCTGAGTTGTGTTCAATATTTTGAATCAATTTATCAATTGGCAAATATTCCAGAATGCATCAGCATGCTTTGCATCCATGCATCTTTAAAAGCCCATCATGCACCTGGACAGCACTGTTCATCCGGAGCTGCTCTGCATGTTTCCTGACATGCCCCAGACATGGCAGACAGGAGGTAATCAGTCCAGGCAGGCACCTGGAGATCTTTATGGACCGGATGGTGCACAAGTGGACTTCCTCTTCTCCCAGGAACAGCAGCTGAGACCATGTCACCAGATGATGCTAGCCTGTCAGTGGGATTTGCCAGTCCGAGGTTGCCACCCAGTTTAAAGCAGTCTCAGCCATCTGGAGGAATGACCAGCTTCATAAGAAGTTGGATAATGATCTTCTCTACTCCATCAGCATAAGTGCCACCATCCTCCCTCTGATATCTCATGTTCACTCTATCTCTACTAATATACCCACCTCCCACCAAGGCTCTGCCATTCTGACTAATGCCTTCAGCATCTCCACTCACTCATTGTCACCCAGCCGAACACTGTCACCACTAACCCTGTACACCCCTCTGTGCTGCCTTCTCACTCACTCAGGACACCTTCCTAGCTCCACTGAAAGTTACAGCTGTACCATCCATTTTCATTTCTCTTAATATCTGCCTCTGTCTCATTCCAGGATGGATAAAACCCCCCAAAGGTCAGAAAGAATCAAGGTGCATGGTGGTCTACCTGACATTCAGCTCCTCACCTGTATGTGAGAACACCCTGACTCTGACCACCCTGAGTGGCTAATTGACTTTTTCTAAGTTCCTGGACTGGTATCAGAGGCTGCCCTTGAAATCCCAAAGCAAAGGCTTGACTTCACTGAGGCCTGCTAACAGCCACTTGCTTCCTTTATTTGTGATTTTTCAGAAGATTTGTAGCTCAGGTGGAGGTTCAGGTTATATGTTTGCTCTCTGAGCTGGCAGGTTTGTTTTCAGACGTTTCATCACCATGCAAGGTAACATCATTAGTGAGGTGCTGGTGAAGTGCTGGTGTTCTGTTTCACTTTCTATATATGTATCTTGCTCTCTTAAGGTGGTCTCTAAAGGACCCAATGCCAACAAACAGTAAAACAAATGTAATTTACAAAATACCATGTGACAAACACTTCATTGGACAGACAGGCTGAAAACTAGCCACCAGGATACACGAACACCAACTAGCCACCAAAAGACATGACCAACTATCACTAGTACCTGTACATATGGTCTAAGAAGAGCACCACTTCGACTGGGACAACACATCCATCTTAGGACAGGCCAAACAGAGAAACACATGGGATCTCTGAGAGGCCTAGCATTCAAACCAGAACTCCATCAATAAACACATCAGTTTGGACCCCATTTACCAACCTCTCAGAAAAAGAACCGGAAATGATATCACCCACCACAACAGACCAAAACACATAAATAGAAAGCGGGACAGAGCACCAGTGCTTCACTGGAAGCTCACTGATGATGTTTCCTAGCACGGTGATGATGCGTCTAAAAACAAACCTTCAAGCTCAGAGAGCAAACTTACAACCTTCCTTCCTTTGTGTCTGTGTGAAGTGGCAAGGCAGGACAAAGGTACTATGAGTGTCATATCTATGGCTGAGGAGGCAAAGCGCAAAAAGGGAAGGCAAGGCAAGGATGGTGTAAGTTTCCAGGTAGGTTCAGAGTGAATGAGTAGGTAATCCAAGATGGAGGACAGGAAATATTTCTGGGGTGTAACAGCTGCTCCTTTTTTTGAGGTATTTTAGGTGTTGGAGGTGATTTCCTCAAATTCCAGGAGCAGCAATTACTGTTTCATATGCTGTTGCATTGTTTTGGAACTTTGGAAAAAAAAGTCAAAACAACAGGAGAAGAACAGGCAAAGGAAGCACATGGTGAGGTCATTGCAGGAGAGAGACAGAGAGAGAGAGAGAGATTCTGCACAGTAACTGCCTTTGCTGTTTGAATTCATGTATCGCTGGACATTGGAGTGTGTCTGGGAAAATTAACAAGCAGTGAAATTCACAACCGATCTTGGAGGAACCTGTTTGGGAGAAGTTCACAGCACAGAATCAGATAAGTTAATCATTGTTTTTAAGTGTTGCCCACAGAGAGTCTGTAGTAGGGAGTAGAATGTGTTCTTTCTTGATTATATGTTTTTTGGAGATATTTTTCTTGATTAAATGTAAAATATAAATCATGACTATTAATTTAACCTGGGGCAGAGTTTGTAGAGGAATAAGACGATGTTATTTTCTGGGTATGTAGATTGTGAAGAAGAAAAAATGGCCTTTAATAGAGTGAAAAGTACTTCTTGTCAGATGTGGGAGTTTAAAGAGAGTTTAAGGGTTACGAATCTTATCAGATTGAATGGATCAGTAGGAGAGACAGTTAGAAGCAATGAGGAATTTGCAACAGCAACAGTATGTGATGGATGGCAGTTTTCGGAAGGGGGAAAGTCTCAGATACAGTCACATAGATGGGTTAACTCCAGGAAAGGTAAGAGAGTTAGGCAGCTTGTGCAGGAGTCTTTTGTGGATATACCCATTTCAAACAGGTATGCTGATTTGGAAATTGTAGGGGTTGATGGATTCTCAGGGAAATGTAGCACGAACAGCCAAGTTTCTGGTATTGAGACTGGCTCTAATGCAACGAGGGGTATGTCGGCTTCCAATTGTGTTAGGCAATTCTCTAGTCCGAGTTACAGACAGACACTTCTGTGGCCAGCAGCAAAAAAGCAGAATGGTGTGTTGCTTCCCTGGTGCCAGGATCAAGGATGTCTCAGAGAGGGTGCAGAATGTTCTCACAGGGGAAAGGGGCCAGCAGGAGGTCATTGTCCACATTGGAACCAACGACAAAGGGAAAAGGTTGAGATTCTGAAGGAAGATTACAGAGAGTTAGGCAGAAATTTAAAAAGGAGGTCCTCGAGAGTAGTAATATCTGGAGTACTCCTGGTGCTATGAGCTAGGAGGATAGAGCAGATGAGTGCATGGCTGAGGAGCTGGTGTATGGGAGAAGGATTCACATTTTTGGATCATTGGAATCTCTTTTGGCGTAAACGTGACCTGTACAAGAAGGACGAATTGCACCTAAATTGGAAGGGGACTAATATACTGGCAGGGAGATTTGCGAGAGCTGCTCGGGAGAATGAGTAAGGTTGGGGGCGGGGTGAGGAAAGAGATCAATCTGAGACTGGTACTGTTGAGAACAGAAATGAGTCAAACAGTCAAGGAAGGCAGGGACAAGGTAGGACTATTAAATTAAACTGCATTTATTTCAATGCAACGGGCCTAACAGGGAAGGCAGATGAACTCAGGTCACGGTTAGAAACAGGGGACTAGGATATCATAGCAATTACAGAAACATGGCTCAGGGATGGGCAGGACTGGCAGCTTAATGTTCCAGGATACAAATGCTACAGGAAGGATAGAAAGGGAGGCAAGAGAGGAGGGGGAGTGGCATTTTTGATAAGGGATAGCTGAGGGAGTATATCCCCGGAAATACATCCAGGGAAGTTATTTGGGTGGAACTGAGAAATAAGAAAGGGATGATACCCTTATTGGGATTGTATTATAGACCCCCTAATAGTCAGAGAGAAATTAGGAAACAAACTTGAAAGGAGATCTCAGCTATCTGTAAGAATAATAGGGTGGTTATGGTAGGGGATTTTAATTTTCCAAACATAGACTGGGACTGCCATAGTGTTAGATGGAGAGGAATTTGTTAAGTATGTACAAGACAATTTTCTGATTCAGTATGTGGATGTACCTACTAGAGAAGGTGCAAAACTTGACCTACTCTTGGGAAATAAGGCTGGGCAGGTGACTGAGGTGTCAATGCGGGAGCACTTTGGGGCCAGCGACCATAATTCTATTAGATTTAAAATAATGATGGAAAAGGATAGACCAGATCTAAAAGTTGAAGTTCTAAATTGGAGAAAGGCCAATTTTGATGGTATTAGGCAAGAACTTTCGAAAGCTGATTGGGGGCAGATGTTCGCAGGTAAAGGGACAGCTGGAAAATGAGAAACCTTCAGAAATGAGATAATGAGAATCCAGAGAAAGTATATTCCTGTTAGGGTGAAAGGAGAGGCTGGTAGGTATAGGGAATGCTGGATAACTAAAGAAATTGAGGGTTTGGTTAAGAAAAAGAAGGAAGCATATGTAAGGTATAGACAGGATAGAGCGAGTGAATCCTTAGAAGAGTATAAAGGAAGTAGGAGTATATTTAAAAGGGAAGTCAGGAGGGCAAAAAGGGGACATGAGATAGCTTTGGCGAATAGAATTAAGGAGAATCCAAAGAGGTTTTACAAATGCATAAAGGGCAAAAGGGTAACTAGGGAGAGAATAGGGCCCCTCAAAGATCAGCAAGGTGGCCTTTGTGTGGAGCCGCAGAAAGGGGGGGGATACTAAATGAGTACTTTGCATCAGTATTTACCGTGGAAAGGGATATGGAAGATATAGATTGTAGGGATATAGATGGTGACCTCTTGCAAAATGTCCAGATTATAGAGGAGGGAGTACTGAATGTCTTGAAACGGGTAAAGGTGGATAAACCCCCAGGATCTGAGATATCTGTGGGAAGCTAGAGAAGTGATTGCTGGGCCTCTTGCTGAGATATTTGTACCATCGATAGTCACAGGTGAGATGCTGGAAGACTGGAGGTTGGCAAACGTGGTGCTACTGTTTAAGAAGGGTAGTAAGAACAAGCCAGGGAACTATAGACCAGTGAGCCTGACATCGGTAGTGGGCAAGTTGGAGGGAATCCTGAGGATCAGGATGTACATGAATTTGGAAAGGCAAGGACTGATTAGGGATAGTCAACATGGCTTTGTGCATGGGAAATCATGTCTCACAAACTTGATTGAGTTTTTTGAGGAAGTAACAAAGAGGATTGATGAGGGCAGAGCGGTAGATGTGATCTATATGGACCTCAGTAAGGCGTTTGACAAGGTTCCCCATGGGAGACTGATTAGCAAGGTTAGATCTCACGGAATACAGGGAGAACTAGCCATTTGGATACAGAACTGGCTCAAAGGTAGAAGACAGAGGGTGGTGGTGGAGGGTTGTTTTTCAGACTGGAGGGCTGTGACCAGTGGAGTGCCACAAGGGTCGGTGCTGGGTCCTCTGCTTTTTGTCATTTACATAAATGATTTGGATGCGAGCATAAGAGGTAGAGTTAGTAAGTTTGCAGATGACACCAAAATTGGAGGTATAGTGGACAGCGAAGAGGGTTACCTCAGATTACAACAGGATCTGGACCAGATGGGCCAATGGGCTGAGAAGTGGCAGATGGAGTTTAATTCAGATAAATGCAAGGTGCTGCATTTTGGGAAAGCAAATCTTAGCAGGACTTATACACTTAATGCTAAGGTCCTCGGGAGTGTTGCTGAACAAAGAGACCTTGGAGTGCAGGTTCATAGCTCCTTGAAAGTGGAGTCGCAGGTAGATAGGATAGTGAAGAAGGCATTTGGTATGCTTTCCTTTATTGGTCAGAGTATTGAGTTCAGGAGTTGGGAGGTCATGTTATGGCTGTACAGGATATTAGTTAGGCCACTGTTGGAACATTGTGTGCAATTCTGGTCTCTTTCCTATCGGAAAGCTTGAAAGGGTTCAGAAAAGATTTACAAGGATGTTGCCAGGGTTGGAGGATTTGAGCTCTACGGAGAGCTGAACAGGCTGGGGCTGTTTTCCCTGGAGTGTCAGAGGCCGAGGGGTGGCCTTATAGAGGTTTACAAAATTATGAGGGGCATGGATAGGGTAAGTAGGCAAAGTTTTTTCCCTGGTGTTGGGGAGTCCAGAACTAGAGGTCATAGGTTTAGGGTGAGTGGGGAAAGATGTAAAAGAGACCTACGGGGCAACATTTTTGCACAGAGAGTGGTATGTGTATGGAATGATCTGCCAGAGGAAGTAGTGGAGGCTTGTACAATTGCAACATTTAAGACGCGTTTGGATGGGTATATGAATAGGAAGAGTTTGGAGAGATATTGGCCAGATGCTGGCAGCTGGGACTAGATTGGGTTGGGATATCTGTTCGGCATGGATGGGTTGGACTGAAGGGTCTGTTTCCATGCTGTACATCTCTATGACTCTATGAGTAAAGAACCCAGAGATGCAGCTTGAGTTGAGTGCATGTCCCTGAGTGCACTGTGTCCTTGCTGTAGTATTACAATGATTGTTGCCAGTACAACCCAAGATGCAGCACTGAAGTGTCGAAGCATGCTGAAAGTGAATGGGAGATGTGCTATTGGTGTTCTTGGAGACTGGTGTATATCAGATGTCAGTGTCTGTGGGCGTGGGGTGCGTGTGGCCTGTAATATAGGAGATCTTTAAAGCAAGCGATGAGCTGAATTTGCCAGTTACCCACTCTGGTTTCCATTCCGAGTTTTCACAATGTCTAGCTTGTTTGGTAAGATGGGAAGCTGATTATTAATGAGGCGAGTTCAGCTGTCAACAAGGTGTTTAGCAAGTGACAAAGAGATTGAACAATTTAGGCCTATCTCCCTATAGTTTTGAAGAATGAAGGGAGATCAAATTCAGATATTCAAGATGATACATTGTGTGGATTACATAGAAGTGGAGCAGATGCTTCCTCTTGTGGGGCATTCTAGATGATAGGTCATCGTCTTAGGATAAGGGGTAGTAAATTTAAAGCAGAGTTGAGGAGAAACTGCTTCTCCCACAGGGTTGTGAATCTGTGGAATTTGCTACCCCAAAGTGCAGTGGATGCTGGGACATCGAACTGCATATTTTACTCTTAAGAATAATGCTTAAGTCTTGTGAGAATTATCACAAATGACTTATTGCTTTTTTTTCCTATTTTCAGGAAAATTAATTTATTCCTATTTCCACACATCAAATTGTGCTAGACTTCAATAGGTCTGAGAGATTTAAGGAGGAGTTAGACAGATTTTTAATTGGCAATGAGTTGGAGGGATATGGAGAGAAGGCAGGAAGATGAGGACGAGGAGCATATCAGCCATAATCATATGGCAAAGCAGACTCGGTGGGCTGAATGATGGATTAATTCTGCTCCTATGTGTTATGAATTTATGAACTACTGTTTATTGTGTGTAACCATGTCTAAGCATATACACGTAAATGGGAGAGACAGGGCAGGCTTCACTTTCAGTTGGCGAAGAATGGACACAGGGAAGGAAACCAAAGTCTATATAGGTAATCTCGGAACAGGTGCCTATAAAAGGGTACTAGAGCATGCAGAGTGGATAGCACTGAACCCCCCGGTTCTGAATTTTGAGAAGCCTCGAGATCCTGAAGATGCTGTTCCTGGTTTGGATGGCAAGATTGTTTGTGGCTCACACTTCCATCTACAATTATCAACAGGAATGCTTTGCTGCTAATACTTTGAGCGACCACCAGCAGGCTGATCTTTTGATCATATTGATCAATACTATGACTTTAGAGAAAAGGGTCATCATGCTTATGACTGTCATCACAGAAAGAACAAGTCCAGAACTAGATTGCATTCATGATTGAAGGGAAGAAAGTCCACCCATTCATACAGCTATGGCTGGAACGGAACTTCTAGGTCTTTTTCTCCAAGAAGGTCTTTGTCATTCTATCCTAAAAGGTCCCAGTCTAGATTGAGGTCATGGCCCAGATTCAATCTCTATCAAAGTGGAGAAGCAGGACGATAAATCCTTTAAAAAATCCAAGCCTGGGTCACTGGTTCAAAGTCACACAGAGTCTAGATCACTTATAAGTCGTACACCACAAGTACTGAACAAAATGACTAAAAGCAAAGCAAAACTTTAGAATAAATGTTGTATGTTTACATTTTTTGAAGTTGCATGAGAATCTTGATTCTTCGAGGGATTTTGACTGGATTTTAAATGTGAGGGCTTATTCCAAAATTCATTTCTCATGCTTCCTATTCCCCCTTTGTAGAAAACACTTGCTGTGTAAAGGACTGGTGTTTTTTTTAAAGAGTACAGGTCTTAGGGTTGAGACTAAGTCTAATAACCTGCATTTAGATTTTTCTGCATGAATGTGTTATATTCTTTTATTCTAATATCAAATCTCTCTCAGACCTATTGAAGTCTAGCACAATTTGATGTGTGGAAATAGGAATGAATTAATTTTCCTGAAAATAGAAAAAAAAAGCAACAAGTAATTTGTGATAATTCTCACAAGAGAATTGTGATAATTCTTAAGAGTAAAATATGCAGTTCGATGCTCCCAATATCAAAATTGGTCTTGTTGGACCTCTCATCCAATTCTGCCACTAATCTAGCCATAGCTCATGTCGCTCAGGTACCTGTAAGATTCCACCTATGCATCACATTAGATTTGAAATGTTAACACTATTTCTTTAGCAATGAATGCTGCCAGACCTGCTGAGTTTCACCAGGGCCTTCTATTTTTATCTCTGAAACTGTTATTGATATGGATTACAAGTCGATCCGTACAATCCACGTTTTGCAAATTCACTATAATGCGATTGATGAATTGGGGCACTGTTTCTAAAGCGCAAATTTTTAAAACGTGTGTTGGCTGTTTCTAGAGTGGAATTTTTCTATAATGCAGTGTTGCATAAGAACGCAACCATCATGTTATTGAAGAACTACCTGTATTACCAGTGAGGCACTGCCAGTAAGCTGAAGATGCATGATACCACAAAAGAATAAGGAAATCTTATGTCCCACCATCTTCAATTAATCATGTTGCAAGTTACACATCCATTTCACAATTTGAATAGACTATTTTCCTGAAGATTTGCAATTCTTTTTAAATTGCATACAATAAATGTTTGCTAAATCAACTTCAGGAACGAAAAACAGAAATGCAAAAGTTTGCTAACGTAGCTTGTTTGCATAAATTTTGGGTATAGATTTCAGCTATCACTGTCTTATTCTATTGTGGGATAATAATGTTTCTTGCTTTTACTGTCAGAAAGGCTGTGAGCCCTAACTATATGTTACTTGATTGTATAGTGCTTCATAATTGTCAAAGAGCAATCTTTCTATAAAATATTGTACATGAAGGCGTTAAGTCTCAGTGGTGATATTCAAAAGAAAGAAAAGAAAAAACACAGAGATATTATTACAATGCTGTTGCAATTGCAGCCCTCAATATAGAACCTTTATTGTTTCTGTGTTTGAGAGAATTACTTTCTGATTTCTAGGAGACAATTCACATTGAACTTTAACATCAGAAGTAATTACTTCCAATGGAATTGAGGTAGCTGCAGATGTGGTAGCATCCAAAGTTGCCAGTACAAATGCAATTTATATTAGTGCTGTCATCTAACATGGCATACTGACTTTTGTAAAAGTTCATTGTATATTCCATTGAACATAAGCATTATAAAGCATTTTTAATCAAACAGACTATATCTGCAAGACTGGGCATTTAATGCATGCACATTCAACATGTAATTATAACAAAGATAGTAATATAAACTCTTAATCTACTTCAAATTTTCCTTAAAACTTCATCAGGTGGAATTTCTGTTGAGTTTCTCCTGGCCATTTGCTGTTACTTTGTGGAAGATTAGCAGAAATGTCAGCACAAAGCATTAATGGCTATTTACTGCATTTCTCCACAGTTTCTTCTGATCTACAATCAGTGTTATAGCTTGAGACTGGGAGAATCCCTGTGGAAATTCTACCCTTATCACCTTTAGTATCCTGACAACTTCTTCAATATATCATAAACATGTTGCATCAGTATATTAACTTCATAATATACCAAATTTTCAATGTTTGTATCATGCGGTATAAAGCACATTCTGAAGCATGCAATAACCACAACCAGCGAGGAGTTTTCTCATCTGTCAATGGATTAATGTAATTCCAGAAGTGGGATGTAGTTTTACCTCTAAGTGGAACCTACCCATCAAAACTCAAAAAATCAATCACCTGACAATCAGAAATAAACAATCTTTGAACCCGATTGTTGAACTAAAAGATAGCTATTCACTGGAATTAACATCACAAAAATAAGTATAATGTACACAATTTATAAAGCAATGTTTTGTTATTGTTCATTCTACTATTTGCAGGTTTTCATTTAGTTATACACTTCAAGCACAATAAAACTTACTCTTGAATTTCTAGGAGCAAATTACTGCAGATGCTGGAATTTGTCCTGAAAATAACAAATGCTGGAGATCACAGCAGGTCAGACAACATCCATAGAGAGAGAGCAAGCTAACATTTCGAGTCTAGATGACTTTTCATCAGAGCTGAAATGGAGGTCAGCAGTAAGTCTGCTAATCTGCTGCCACAGATTTGTTCCAACAACTCTCAAGAGCTTGACGCCATCCAGGACAATGGAGCTCACCTTTTTGGCACCATATTTGCAAACGTCCACTCACTCCACCACTGACGTTCAGTAGCAGCAGTGTGTACTATCTACAGGCTGCACAGCAAAAATTCAACAAAAATCCTCAGACAGCACCTTCAAAACCCACAACCACTGCCATCTAGAAGGATAAGTGCAGCAGATATGTGGGAACACCTGCGAGTTCCCCTCCAAGCCACTCACCATTCTGACTTGGAAATATATCACCATTCCATCACTGTTGCTGCATCAAAATCCTGGGATGCTCTCCCTAATGGCATTGTGGGTCAATCCACAGCACATGAATTGCAGTGGTTCAAGAAGGCAGCTCACCACCATTATCTCAAGGGGGGTGGCTAGGAATAGACAATAAATGCTGGCCTGCCAGTGATGCCCACTCCTATAAATGAATTTAAAAAAACATTTATCTATCACGGCTTTAGAATACAGTGTGTTGGCTGTTTGGACCAGTCAGAGCCAGACTTTCGGTCCGACAGCCCAAAAAGGGGGCTACAGTCAGTCCTGCAAGTTCAGAAGGAAGCTCCAACTTGATTTGCTGTGAGGCCCTTCAACATACCCACATAATACATGAAGTATTATAGGTGAAGGACATCTAGTATCAAAAACTGTTGTAAGTGGAGCAACTGTTTTGATGAAAAATGCTATCCAGAAACACTCTTCACAACACCATTCAACATTACAAATCTATTCTCTTAATATCTGTGAGGCACAGTGATGTCTTTTGGGCATGAAAGATCGACCCTAGTTGCTAAAGTATTAATCACCTTCCAAAGTTCTCTAGTCTGCATAAGGTTGCAGGAGTTGCACTCTTCACACTTTGGACTATAAGATGTCCACACCATTCTCTTTTTTGTGGATACTGAGCAGGTTGGGTTTGGGTGATGGGTCCTCATTATTGTTGCCATTATACAATCTCCTATTATCCACAGCAGGATAGGTAGGGGTGGCTGCCTCAAACCAATTATGAGCTGGCAGCCATTAATTGACAGCAGGTTGGGCTGACCAAGCAGGAACAAGCTCTGCTCCAACTTTTGCACTGGGGCTGTGAGGGCAGGGACCTGACTGTCCCAAGTCTCATGTTAAATTTAGTTTTCCTATTTCTCCTAATCCTCTGCTGCCTTTGACTTTATTGATTGTTCATTTTTCTCTCTCTCTCTTCTGTGCTGTGTTCCTTTGGGAAACGACTTCAGGTTTCACTCTCATTTGATTCAGTCAAAACACAATGTTATGGCCAGAAGCCTGTCCTCCTTTGCTTTTCTTAATATCTCTAATGCACCTCTAGATCCATCTTCTCCATCTGTCCTTTCACATCTCCTCTTGGAAACGCTGTCAGGAAACATGGGATCAATTTCCATATTATGCTGATGGTGCCAAATTTTAATCTTGCTGCCCTCTACCTTGTAGAAAGAAGAACCAGTGAACCCTGGAAATGATGCAAACTTGTATTGCATCCCTGAAAATGGAACTTCAGTAAGGCCAGTCTGTGCAATTCCCTGTGTGCTTTATTTTACTGTTTTTACGGGGCAGTCGTTTTGTGCACAGTTAGTTCCACATGCAACAATGAGATAACTGTGCAGTTAATCTGTTTTCATGACATCAGTTGAGGGTTAAATATTGACCCTGGCACTTCTCCTTCTTTTTCTCATTAACCAACTTGTTGGCAGCTTGATGGGCAGATCTTGACTTTAAATTATGTCACCATTCCTTCATTGCTGTTCAGCTGAAATTCTGGCACTCTCAACCTTATAGCATTGTGGGTGCACCTTCACCACACAAGCTGCAGCAGTTTGTTAAGGAGTCTTACCACCATTTTCTGAAGGCAAACTAAAGTGGGCCATAAATACCTGCTTCATCAGTGATGTCAACATTCTGCAAATGAGTAAAAACACCCTGTTGTTCCCTTCTCATCCAAATGGATAGAAGAGATTTTGATAATTAAGATTATCAAGGAATATAGAGTTAAAACAGGAAATTGGAGTTAAAGTATAGATCAACCTTAATTTAATTGAATAGTAAGTCAAATTGAAAGTCTGAATGGTCTATTTTTGCCTTAAACATTACAGGGCTCACATAAAAAATCTTTTTTTCTTCCCAAAATCAGATCCTAAAGTCAGATGTTAAGTGTAGCACTACCCTATGATTTAAAGCCAATGATGGTAAATCAGTTTGGCCACAAAAAGTATCAATGTTTCACTTTCACTAGCTGAGAGGGCATAATTTATGGGAGACTAACGCTACAGATTCTTTTCCAACTCCTCATAGAGATCAAACAGCAACTGCTTATTGAATCTAAATCTATGCTAACAGCAAGTGTCAGATTAGTCAATAATACAAGTTCACTCTCTGAAGATCCTTTGGGTCTGTACTGCTCTCCTGGGTCTTCTTTGACTTGTAAGCAAAATACTTCTGCCATTTTAGAACTTTTACTTACTAGAGAAGTATTTATTTTTTATATGTAATCTCTGGCAATATGTTTTAAAACCCACAGAAAACATGATCTTAATAATTAGACTCCCAGCTCCTGGCAGCCCCATTGTGCAACAGTTCCATGAAAGGGCTGTTGATAGAATGATTGATTGAAGGTTCACTACCACACAAATTTTCATGATTTCAGTCAGTCTGTGTATGGGAGGATTGGGAGATCATATTGAAACAATACATTGTCCCTGGAGAGGGAAAATCAGAATGAATCAAACTGGGATGCATTTTCACACCTTTTAGCAGTTAACATTTTCTACACTTATTCATGGCAGATGAATGTCGTCGAAAAGGTTCGCATTTATTGCCAGTAGTTGTTCTTCAGAAGGCAATGTGAACTGCCATCTAGAACCAATGCAGTCCTGGCAGAGTAGCTATTCTCAGAATACTGTTGGGAAGGGAACTTCATAATTTTGACCAAGTTAACAATAGAAGAAAAATAATATATTTCCAAGTCAGAATGCAGGTTCTTTGAAGGAGAGTTGCAGCGATGGCATTCCCTGATGCCTGCTGCCCTTGTCTTTTGAGGTGGGAAAGGTTTAAGAAGTGATATCAAAAGCATTTCCTATAGTACATTTTGTCTGTGGTACATACTATACCCGCAATGCAGCAATGGTGGATAATTAAGACTGTGGGTGGAATGCCAGTCAGGCATGTTGTTTTTCCCCTGGATGCTATTAAACTTCTTTAGTGCTGCATGTATCCAGGAACATGAAGATTATTCAAGCACACTACTAACTCGTGCCTTGAAAATGGTGGAAAGACATTAGGGATGTTAGGAAGTGAGTTAATCATCTCAGAATGTACAGCCTTTAACCTCCTATTGTAACCATCGTATTTTTATGGCTGATCCAATTCAGTTTCTTGTTGATCCCCAGGATGTTGATGATGGAGGATTCACTGATGATAATGCCATTGACTTTCAAGGGTGTTGGTGGTGATGAGGGGATGGTGGGGCTTGGGAGTGGATGTTGATTCTCTCCTTTTGGAAATTTTCATCACCTGGAACCTTTGTGATGTGAACTTTAATTGACATTGATATTTCCTGTCAACATCAAAACATAGAAGCTAGGAGCAGGAGTAGGTAATTTGAGCCTTCAAGCCTGCTCCATCATACATTATGATCATGGCTGATCATCGAACTAAATGCCCTAATCTCACCTTCCTCCCCATATCCCTTGATCCATTTAGTCACATAAGCTATATCTACATCCTTCTTGAAAACATAATATTTTAGCCTCAACTGCTTTCTGTGGTAGTGAATTCCATAGGCTCACCATTCTCTGGGTGGAAAAATGTCTCCCCATCTCAATCCTCAAGTGTTAAACCCTTTGGGGCGGCACGGTGGCTCAGTGGTTAGCACTGCTGCCTCACAGCACCAGGAACCCAGGTTCAATTCCAGCCATGGGCAACTGGCTGTGTGGAGTTTGCACGTTCTCCCCGTGTCTGCATGGGTTTCCTCCGGGTGCTCCGGTTTCCTCCCACAGTCCAAAGATGTGCAGATCAGGTGAATTGGTCATTCTAGATTGCCCATAGTGTTATGTGCATTAGTCAGAGGGGGGTGGGTCTGGGTGGGTTGCTCTTCGGAGGGTCGGTGTGGGCTTGTTGGGCCGAATGGCCTGTTTCCACACTGTAGGTAATCTAATCTAATCTTATCCTTACACTATGACCCCTGCTTCTGAACTCCCCTACCATCGGACACATCCTTTATACACAGAATCTGTCTAGTCTGGTTAGATATTGATTTTGTGAATGGGCAGTTTTTTTTCCAATACTCAGTGTTTTAACATGAAGCAAGGCCTGCATGATCCCTTCCGGACTGCTACCTCATCATACTTGCTAAGTGGTAGTATTACTTGTCACTAATCAGCCTTTGCCTGAATGCTTTTCTAGATCTTGCAGCAAATATGCACAGATTGCTTAATTGTCTGAGGAACTGAGACTGGAATTTCACAATCATGAGTAGGCATCCGACCTTCTAATGGAAAGAAGGTCATCAATGAAGCAGCCGATGATGTTTGAGGCTAAGACATTATCCTAAGGTACTCCTGCAGCAGTGTCGTGGGGCAGAGCTATTGGCCTCCAATAACTACAGCTATGTCCCTTTGTGCTGGAAATAACTCCAACATGTAAAGGGTTCTCTCCTGATTTCCTGATCTCAATTTTACTAAGGTACCTTGATGCCAGTCTTAGTAAAAGACTACCTTGATATAAAGGGCTGTCTTTCACACCTCACCTCTAGAATTCAACTGTTTTGTCTGTGTTTAAAATAAGGCTGGATGTTTGAAGGTGAATGCTATTTGGGGAGACCAAACTGGGCATCAGTAAGCATAGTTACTAATGTGTAAGTACTGCTTGTTACCACTGCTGATAACTCTATCACTCAAGAATAGTATTGCTACAACTCTGAGAGAATGACACATTGCCTTTCCTCTTCATCACAGAATGGTATATTGCTTAGGAAAAACAAAGCTAAAAGAATAGAGGAACTGTATGCTGTTTAAGAAAAATAAATAAAAAATGTGTTATAAATGTCTCACAGTTTCAGAATGATGCGTTAGATTGTGTGCCTTCAATATTATTCACTGTTAATTAAGTACCAATAGAATATGACACACCTTGACACAAAATAAGGACAGCACGATATCAGAACAGTGCAGGGAATTAGCACAATTGCGAACATAATAGAGATACTCCTTTGCCTGAAGTTTAAAATCAAATCAGTTATTGAAATGCTGCAGAGATAACCGGTGAATCAAGAGCGCCTTTTGAGAAATGAAAGCATCAATCAATGTGAGGCGCGCACCGTGGTTCCTCAAACAACTTAAACTTCTTTTGACATCTAGTTATGTCCAAATGAAACTGATAACTCTGGGGTTCAGTTCCCTGTGAGGAAAGTTCACTGACAGACAGCATACAAATCTGATCTTAAATGAGAATCAAGAGAAACTAGCATTCCAAAAACCTGACAGTCCACAGCTGCTACCTGGGTCAGCTTAACAAAGCCAATCCTGCTCTGCTGAACAGTGATATTAGCATCTGCATGTCTCTGTCTCATTATCAGACATCTGCCCACCTTTATTCGAACCCATAACCCTCATAACCCTCCTTCTGCATTGACAGCCCTGCTTTTGTCATTGAGCTGATATTATTGAATTAGATTTTGGATTGCTAGGATGATAGCTCTCATCACCCTTGGTGATAATTTTTTTCTCTTATGAAAGTGTTGAAGGTTTTTGACTTACATAAGTTGAAATGTTGTACAGACAGGACGTATCTTCCCATAATATATCAAGGTTTCTACTCCCTGTGAGTGTATTTTTTCTCACAGATTATTGGAGAAAGCCTGACTATTTTCCAACAGTAGCGATCAAAGTCATAACAGAATACTCTGACAGGTAAGAATAGCTTATTCAGATTGGTTTGGCAGTTCCACACTTAGAATTGCAAAGTCGAATTCAAAATGAGATATTCATAAAACTGGTAACATTGTCTTTCATTCCAAAAAGACATTACAGACTGTCAACAGTGTGCTAAAAAATAAGAAATGTTGACCTTTTTACTATAGAGTTTTTTTCTCTACCGTCACCTCCTTTCAAATGCACAATCCCCCACTTCAGCTGTATGTTATCTCAAATAATTACCCTGCGCTTCTGACTGTCCCTTGTGACTTAGCCTGCAAAAAGCTACTCATTGTAGGATAGTGTAGAGGGATTTAAAACCTGCTTCTTGTGGCCCAGCAACAGCTCTTAATTAACCACTCAGGTATTGGGAAGCCTCCCAGCCCAGCTCCTATCCATATGGCAGGAACATGTCCGCAGTGATAATCACTGAAGGAAATGTTGTATCAAAAGAGCTTGCTGAACAGAAAGCTTGTGCAAATTATTTTTAATGATTCCCCTCTGGTGAGTCAGCTTATTTATTATTTCAAACAGAGGTAGCAGGATCTACTTGTCCTTGACCTTTCTTTCCCCAGCACTTGCCCCTGCATAGACATGGCACTCTGCTTCACCTTCTCCTAACCATAATAGGAAGGGAATGCCTTCATATAGAATAGAAGCAAGCAGCTTACACCGAAACCATTTTGTCTCTCCAACTGTAATGCATGTGCTTTATGGTTATTTTGTGACTCATTCTTCAGCTATTTCCTGTTATTTAATTTTTAAAACAGCAATCTGAGGTTGAATTGTAAACATAAGAGGTCCAAGGTGATAGACTTCATTTTGGCAGTACAGATATGGACCTTACTCAGCCAATTTAACCTATTAATAGGTTATTTAATGTGGTTCGTGACCATTTAGAAATGGACTTACACTTTCAGTTTTGCACAAATATAATAGACGCTTAAACACAGAGAAACATTACAAATCTGTGAAATAATGGCAGCAGATAGGGACGGGCGAAAAACTATTTTCTGAACCATCCTAAATGACAGATTTAACACAAAATAATTTGTGCTAAGTTCAACGTTTAGACAGATATATTGCAATAAGTAAACACTTGTGCCTCTCCCATCATATTTGACTTATCTATTGTGTTTATATATATGTACACAAATATAGCTTTACGCATGTAAACAGTCACTCAAGTGTAAGATTTCACAATGCTGAAAGGGTGTGAGACTCATTAATGTGTGCCCAGCTGTACCTGGAACAGTGTCAATCTCCACTTTCTCAAGCACTACCTTGTGTTTTCTTTTTAAACTGCATCCAGAGTCAAGCGCAGATCACTGCCACTTCTGTTTTAGTTGCAGTTCAAATCGGGAAGACACATGAAACTCCAATAATTTACTTTTTATTCTTCCCTACTAGGCAGCATGTAAAGTTTGTAACATTGATGGGCTGATTTAAAAGAAACAGAGGCAATGTTTATCATGTGTCTTTTGCATGATTGTTTCCTGTTGCTGTCTGTTCCTCTGCAATCTTGTGCTCTGTGCTAGATACTGTACTAGGTTTTTTAATGCGAGTCAGTAATTTTCTCTGTTAAGTATTGGCCCAATAAATAGTAATATGAGGATCCAAATCTGTTGCAGCTTTGGAATTTGGATTTTGTAAATGTTAAGTTGTAGTTGTCAATGAAGCAATTGACTCCAACCATTTCTCTGAATGCTGAGACTGTTTCCTTTTGGCAATATCTTCAGGTTGGATAATATTGGGTTCCACACCTTCCACATCTTGCTCAGTGCTTCCCATGAGAGTTGTCAACAAATGATGGAATCCTGTAGGGGCCTGAGTAATGTGAGCTATGACAAGACGTGTGGCAGAATCAGGTGAGACATCTGATGAGGCCATCTCGATGATTAAATTATCTCACCCCCCCCGCTTTTAAGCTTTTCATGAGTGGCATGGTGAGGTGCTTGCTAGGCTTGTCATAGTTTTCAGCTAGCGTTAGTCAAGATAAACGGAATAGCCATTTCTCAGGGGGTCCTGCCACATTAAGTCAAGGGTATCCTCCAATGCCAATCCAAGGCCTGATCAGCATGCCCAGAACCAGAATCCTCATGGAGAGTGAAAAGCTAGAATGACGTACCACAAACAAGAGACAAGCAGTTACTAATGAAGATGAATGCTGGTGGTACAAGTATTACTGATTGTATGGATAGGTGTAAGTGAGTAGGTAGTGCAAAAGGCATACAGGATTAGTGGTGTCAGGGATTGCAGTGGGTCAGGGTGAGTGGGATGATGTTTCAAGCAATAATGAGAATGTTGGAGTGTCAGGTGGGAAGTGGGAACAGTAGCAGAGACAGGATAAGTGTGAGGCATTGGTGAGAAGATAGTGGTACTTACAATGGTGGAGTGCAGAAGGGATTATCTTCTTTCTACAATGCTTCTTCCAGGCAACTGAGACTGCACAAACTCAGGTGGGAATTTTGGACCAGGCTGTCATGGTCTGCTGTCACAACTTCCATTCCTGATCTTGGGGGAAGGCAAAGGCCCTCATTTACATCATCCTGTCCAGCAGGATGTTCAGGACCCTGCCAGCACAAGTGGGCAGCAATTTTCCTCTGTCTGCCACGTTCAGGGCATAGGTCAGGAATTGCGCAGGGCAGCACTGGAAAGACAGTGCTTGTTTGAGTATACAATAGTCTTTTCAAGATAATGTCTGTGACAGGGATTCCAGTCAATTCCACCTTCCTAGTGAGTGGCGAGTTATTCTCAGAATGGCAGGTAGTCAGATGGAAGTCAAAATCAGATGTGATGCACGCCAAAAAGACGGGCATAAAAATTAATCTGATGAGTTTGACAAAATTTTAGAATGAGAATTCCTCCAATAAACTCAACACAACTTGCAATTATCCAAAGAAAAAGCCATGAGATTCATCCCAAAGTTTCACACCCAGCCCATAAGGAAATGTGTAGCACATGATCAAAATCTTGGTCTTTCATTTAAGGTCCAACTTTGACCGGTATATCTACATATGTTGTTCACCATCCAATTTTATTTGGTAAAGTTTTAGCGAAGTGCCTTGGGATATTTAACTGCATTAAAGGTGCTATATAAATAGAAGCTCTTGTTGTTACAGATGGTTAAAGTTGATACTTGAAGCAATGCAATGCAATTAATTTTCTGCTCAATATTTGATGAATGCTGATCCAGACATCAAAGCACACATCCTGTGACTGAATAAGTAAAATGTTAATAACATCATAAATAGTTGCAACATGAAATAAAGCCATTCAGACCTTCATTTCATGCCCACTCTCTAAAAGAGCAATTTAGTTAACCCATTTCCCTGTAGCACTAAAATGCTTACCCTACAGGTTCTTTATCCAGTTCCCTTTCGAAATCTATGTTTCAATCTGCCTTCACCAAACTCTCAGATAGTACTTTCCAGCTTGCAACCACATGCTGTGCAAAAAGGATTTCTCCTCATGTTCCTGTACTTTCAACAATCCCTTTAAATCTCTATTCTCTTTTTTTTTTGACTATTCTGTCAATTGGGACAGTTTTGTTTTAATCTACATTATCTACTCTGTCTAGACCTCTATCAAATTTCCTCTCAGTCTCCTCTTCCATCAGAAGAACTACCCCAGCTTTTCCAGTCTATCATCATCACCAGAAATGCATCATAAATCTTTTTTTCTGAAACTAAGCTGAACATTTTCTTGAAACATGGTGTAAATCAAACCAAAGAGGAACAGCAACATAGCAACAAAGGAACTTCTGATTTTTTTTTACATTGATTTCTGCACCATCTCTGGGAAGACAATTGAGGCTGAAGCATAGATATTCAAAACTGGCATAATTAAAGCAGAAACTAATGCAGTTAACTGGAGCCCATGTAAACTCTGGAATACACATCATCTTCTTTCTTTAGATCCCTTTTCATCTTCTTTTAAAAGTTTGAGGTTAAAAAACCTTTTAAGCATAGCATGTTTAAGAAAATGCAATCATTGAGGCTTTCCTTTTTCAATGTAAATATTCTGATGCCATACAGAAAAAAAAGCCTGAAACTGTAAAAAGTACACCTAAAGCCTTAGTCTGGAGAAATAAAGAAAATTATTTTTTAAAAAAAGCATTACAAAACAGTGGAAGTATTAAATGTGGGCCCTGCTTCTTTTTGAATTCAGAACAGAATCAAATGTAGGAAACACAATTTCTCTAACTTTTCACGTGAAACAAGATTATGCTGATGAGCTACATTGGAGTTTGACAGACATAAATTTTGAGGTGGTGCAAAAGTATCAGAAAATTTGAATATAGCAACATTTTCTTGTAAATCTATTTGTGAACCTCTTCAGAAATCAAAGGAGCATGCGCAGATCAACTGGCAGAAGTCTTCTTGGACATCTTCAACCTCTCCCTGCAGCAGGTCACTGCCCCAACTGTTTCAAGAGGGCCAACATCATCCCTGTGCCTAAGAAGGCTCAGGCAGCATGTCTCAATGACTACCGCCCAGTGGTCCCAACTTCGGTGGTCTTGAAATGCTTTGAAAGGCTGATCATGGCATTAATCAACTCCAGCCTCCCCACTACTCTTGATCCACTCCAATTCGCCTATCGGATCAACAGATCCATGTCAGATGCCATATCACTTGCCTTTCACTCCTCCCTAGAACATCTTGACACCAAGAACAGCTACGTAAGAATCCTACTCATTGACTACAGTTCAGCCTTCAGCACTATTATCCCCTCGATACTGATTACTAAACTTAGTGATCTTGGACTAAGCCCCACTCTCTGCAACTGTTTCCTGATCCACAGGCCACAATCAGTGAAGACTGGGGACAATATTTCATCCTCACTAACACTCAACACTGAAGTTCCCCCAGGGATGTGTACTCAGCCTCCTGCTGTACTCACTGTATACGCATGACTGCGTCGCCAAATACCAGGCTATGCTATTTACAAGTTCGCTGATGACACCACCATAGTTGGTCGAATCTCAGATGGCGACAAAACAGACTACGGACAGGAGTTGGAAGACCTGGAAAAATGGTGCACTGAGAACAGCCTAGCTCTCAATGCTGACAAAACCAAGGAACTCATTATTGACTTTCGGCGAGATGTTACTCATGCCCCCCTACACATTAACAGTGCAGAGATGGAACAAGTGGGGAGTGACAAGCTTCTAGGAGTGGTCGTCAACAACAAACTTTCTTGGGCTCTTCATGTGGACACACTGGTTACAAAGGCTCAGCAGTGTCTTTTCTTACACAGGCAGCTGTGAAAATTTGGCATGACGGCGAATACCCTTGCCAACTTTTATAGGTGTGCCATCGAGAGCATTCTGTCTGGATGTATCACTACCTGGTATGGCAACTGTATCATTCAAGATCGGAGACGGTTACAGAGTGTGGTGAACTCAGCCCGGACAATCATAAAGGCCAACCTCCCATCTATAGAATCCGCTGTCAAGGAAAGGCTGTCAGCATTCTCAAAGATCCATCCCACCTTGGCAATTCTTTTCTACAACCTCTACCATCGAGGAGAAGGTACAGAAGCCTGAACACATGTAGTAGCCGGTTTCAAAACAGTTTCTATCTACTGTTGTTAGAATACTGAATGGACTCACAAACTCCGTACCTGTGTTTTTGTTTTGCCTCTGTTTACCTACTATTTACTGATCTATGCTATTTAACTATGTGATCTGCCTGTATTGCCTGCAAGACAAAGATTTTCACTGTGCCTCGGTACACTTGACAATAAATTCAATTCAATACAATTCAATTCAAGAGTACAACTCTACTTTAATGTATAACAAACCTTCCAAGAAATTCCAGGCCATAAAGTCCAATTTTTAAAAAAAGTTTGACTTACTTCAGATTATGTCAGTTCTACTTTTATACTTGCACTAGATGAGTCTGTAATAACGGACTGAAGTGAAAACAACAAATGCTGGAGATCACAGATCAGATTTAAAATATCAGTTTTCTGATTCTCAGTGGATGCTGTCTGACCCACTGTGTTCTCCAGCATTTGTTGTTTTCAGTACAGATTCCAGCATCTGTATTTGTTCTTACATAGTGGACTGACGTTTTGTCATGAAGGTGGGAAGCAGAAGCCAGGTTTGTTTTTGAGTCAGAGACCCATTTTTGTGGGAAACTGATTAAAGATTTTCATGAGATGAACTCTTAATTTATGAAATGTCATGGCAGTTTTGATTTACATTATATATTTGTAAAGAAAGCCAATCTGTATTTAAAACGAAACACAAAGAGCCTCGCAAAATGGCTGCTAGAAGGCACAGACATCTCCCTTTCCTTTGACCCACAATCAGCAGCCAACAGTATCCTCAAATAGTCAGAGATCACATTTGCAATTTACCTACTTGGACACCCCATCTCCTGTTTAATATCCTCACCATTCACTTCTTTGACCAAATCTTTGGTCACTGTATGTTCCCAAACGCTTGGTGTCCACTTTTACTCTGTTGCCATCTCAGTGAAGCTCCTTGCAATTTTCTTCTGCATGAAATACAAGTAGCAGTAGTTATTGTTGTTATTAGTATCCCCATAACATTGCTGCTTTCCTCAATAGTAAAGAATCACAGAGAAGGGAAATCTAGCATTGCTTCATGTACAAACTGTAGCCACAATGTTTGAAAGATAAAAATGATGGACATTGAGTCGTGTCAAGAGTATTGATCAAGTGAATGTGCCAAGCTTCTTGTGCTGTTCCAATTGCACCTCTGCATAGAACATAGAACACAGAACATAGAACATAGAACATAGAACATGACAGGGCAGTACAGGCCCTTTGGCCCTCGATGTTGCACCAAACTGTGAAACCAATCTGAAGCCCATCTAATCTACACTATTCCATTTTCGTACATATATCTATCCAACGACCATTTAAATGCCCTTAAAGTTGGCGAGTCTACTACTGATGCAGGCAAATGATGAGTATTCTACCACATTTAATAATTTGCAATTGTACTGTTTAACTGGGATTTTATTTTTCCCATCAAAAGATGAGGAAATGTCCTGGGGGTATACAACCGGATGAGTTTTGAATGCCAGTCTGGCGTGTGCTTTGCCTCCAGCAGAGTATTTGTACCTGACGCAGAAATTCTTATGTCAGCTTTCGTCGCATATGAACTAAACACAGACAATGTAGTACTGAGTGAGATGTTCATTACACCTCCTATCTATACATAAGTCATAGGCGCTTTAATGCCTGGGCTAATATTAAGCTATTCAGTTACAAACAGTTTCACAGTTCTGTCAGCCTGTCATTCTTCAAATGGCTCCAGTTGAGATGGAGTCTGAGAACTTCATTCCATTAGGTCCCATGCTGTGCTGTGATGAAATCATGAGCATGTCTTTTAAGGTAAACTTCTTACCAGCTGTGAGATATATCACAATAATTTTAGTACCTACTTGCAGAATTATGTGATATTTCTGCTTCACTATGCTGAAATATTTCGATAGGTTTATGGATTTTTTGCCAAAATTCACTCCAGACTTAATTTTGATGTACTTTATCTACTGTTTCTTTGAGATCTAAACGTATATTTGCATTTCTGTTCATCAGTGACTTTTTTTTAGATTAGATTACTTACAGTGTGGAAACAGGCCCTTCGGCCCAACAAGTCCACACTGACCCGCTGAAGTGCAACCCACCCAGACCCATTCCCCTACACCTAACACTATGGGCAATTTAGCATGGCCAATTCACCTAACCTGCACATTTTTGGATTGTGGGAGGAAACCGGAGCACCCAGAGGAAACCCACCCAGACACAGGGAGAATGTGCAAACTCAATAGACAATAGACAATAGGTGCAGGAGTAGGCCATTCAGCCCTTAGCGCCTGCACCACCATTCATTATGATCATGGCTGATCATCCTTAATCAATATCCTGTTCCTGCCTTATCTCCATAACCCTTGATTCCACTATCCTTGAGAGCTCTATCCAAATCTTTCTTAAATGAATCCAGAGACTGGGCCTCCACTGCCCTCTGGAGCAGAGTATTCCACACAGCCACCACTCTCTGGGTGAAGACGTTTCTCCTTATCTCTGTCCTAAATGGTCTACCCCATATTTTTAAGCTCTGTCCTCTGGTTCGGCACTCACCCATCAGCGGAAACATGTTTCCTGCCTCCAGAGTGTCCAATCCTTTAATAATCTTATATGTCTCAATCAGATCCCCACTCAGTCTTCTAAACTCAAAGGTATACAAGCCCAATCGCTCCAGTCTTTCAGCGTAAGATAGTCCTGCCATTCCAGGAATTGACCTCGTGAATCTACGCTGCACTCCCTCAATAGCCAGAATGTCTTTCCTCAAATTTGGAGACCAGAACTGCACACAATACTCCAGGTGTGGTCTCACCAGGGCCCTGTACAGCTGCAGAAGAACCTCTTTGCTTCTATACTCAATCCTTCTTGTTATGAAGGCCGGCATGCTATTAGCCTTCTTCACTACCTGCTGTACCTGCATGCTTACCTTCATTGACTGGTGTACAAGAACACCCAGATCTCTCTGTACTGCCCCTTTACCTAAATTGATTCCATTTAGGTAGTAATCAGCCTTCCTGTTCTTGCCACCAAAGTGGATAACCATACATTTATCCACATTAAACTGCATCTGCCATGCATCTGACCACTCACCTAACCTGTCCAGGTCACCCTGTAATCTCCTAACATCCTCCTCACATTTCACCCTGCCACCCAGCTTAGTATCATCAGCTAATGTTATTATTAATACCATCTTCTATATCATTAACATATATTGTAAAAAGCTGCAGTCCCAGCACTGATCCCTGCGGTACCCCACTGGTCACTGCCTGCCATTCCGAAATGGAGCCATTTATCACTACTCTTTGTTTCCTGTCAGCCAACCAACTTTCAGTCCAAGTTAGTACTTTGCCCCCAATACCATGCACCCTAATTTTGCTCACTAACCTCCTATGTGGGACTTTATCAAAAGCTTTCTGAAAGTCCAGATACACTACATCTACTGGATCTCCCTCGTCCATCTTCAGAGTTACATCCTCAAAAAAATTCCAGAAGGTTAGTCAAGCATGATTTTCCCTTCATAAATCCATGCTGACTCTGACCTATCCTGTTACTACTATCCAGATGTGTCATAATTTCATCCTTTATAATAGACTGCAGCATCTTTCCCACCACTGAGGTCAGACTAACTGGCCTATAATTTCCTGCTTTCTCTCTCCCACCTTTCTTAAAAAGTGGTACAACATTAGCCACACTCCAATCCGCAGGAACTGATCCCAAATCTATCGAACTCTGGAAAATAATCACCAACACATCCACGATTTCTTGAGCCACCTCCTTCAGTACTCTGGGATGTAGACCATCAGGCCCCGGGGACTTATCAACCTTCAGATCTAACAGTCTCTCCAACACCAATTCCTGGCAAATATAAATTCCCTTCAGTTCAGGTCCTTCAGCCACTGTTACCTCAGGGAGATTGCTTGTGTCTTCCCCAGTGAACACAGATCTGAAGTACCAATTCAATTCTTCTGCCATTTCTTTGTTCCCCATAATATATTCCCCTGTTTCTGTCTTCAAGAGCCCAATTTTAGTCTTAACCATTTTTTTGCCTTTCACATACCTAAAAAAGCTTTTACTATCCTCCTTTATATTTTTGGCCAGTTTACCTTTGTACTTCATTTTTTCTCTGCGTATTTCCTTCTTAGTAATCCTCTGTTGTTCTTTAAAAGCTTCCCATTCCTCTGTTTTCCCACTTATCTTTGCTATGTTTTACTTTTTCTCTTTTAACTTTATATGTTTCTTAACTTCCCTCATCAGCCACGGCCACCCATGCCTCCTCCTGGGATCTTTCTTCTTTTTTGGAATGAACTGATCCTGCATCTTCTGCATTATACACAGAAATATATGCCATTGTTCCTCCACTGTCATCCCTGCTAAGGTGTTGCACCATTGAACTTTGGCCAGCTCCTCCCTCATAGCTCCATTTATTAAACAGAAATATTGTCACTTCCAATTGTACCCTCTCCAATTGCAGATTGAAGCTTATTGTATTATGGTCACTACTTCCCAATGGCTCCACACAGAGAGTCGCCTGAGGCGGGAATTGAACCCAGGTCTCTGGTGCTGTGAGGCAGCAGTGCTAACACTGTGCCACCATGCCACCCTGTGCTCTGTGACGATAAGTTTCATAGTGATTTGCACGTGAACCTGATGAGCTGTGCTTCCTGCACCTTTTAGTTGTTTTTCCTTCTTACTGCTGAAGTGCTCCAACTCTGTGTCTTTATCTCCAGAGTATTGCTGGTTTGTGGCTTGACTTTGAAGTCTTTTGAAGTTCTTTTTTCACACACATTGGAGTTTTGGTAGCTCTGCAATTGAAGTCTTCCAAGATTTCTTCCCTTCCTTTGAATCTTCTCTTTTTACAGCTTTCTTCTCTGAGCATTCCAGGGTCTTGGCCTACTGTTGGAGTTTATCCATTTTTTTTCTCAGCTTCACCTTCAAAGTCTTCCAAAGTTCTGCCCTGCCTTCAAAGTCTTCCCTTTTAGGGGTGTCTCTTGAACTCTACTTTAATCTCAGTTCCTGGCTCTGGAAGTTTTTTTTCCCTAGCTACCATCATTGCTTTACCTTGTGCTTTAAGCCAATACTTCTACCTGCACTTTGAGATTCCTCACTGGAGGATCTCAGGCTGTAGGTTTTTGTGCATACACTGTCCCTGGGGCTACCTGCTCCTTATCCCCAAGGAAGGGTCTCAATTCGTCGTGCACTGTAACACTCCTTTGTTTATATCGGCACTAAGTAGATTCTGAAATACAGATCTCTTGTGTAGTGTCTAAGACCTGTTTCTTCATATACTCATTCTGGATTGGTACAGTATCTTCTCTCTTACTGATGGCAGAACCATGGACTCAACTACATTATTACAATTTGTATTAATGTCACTCTCCCACAGCACTAGCATAAACTTACCTCCGGCTGCTCCAGAACCTTCTGCCCACTGAAAGGCAAGCTTTTCAATCAGGCAGTGGACAGTGGGTTTCTGGACTGAAATTATCATCTCCCCCAACTATGTGATCATTCTTGTCAAGATTCAGCATGGGGGAGTCTGCTTTGTGTTTTACTTCTTTTCACACAAATGTAAAACTTGCCATTTAGGTCACACAGTTGTCTTCAGATATATATTGGATATGGTTCTTGTGTGACACTTTCAGAGTGCATTCAGTTATTGAACAGAATAAAAGTAATTAAAATGACCTTTTATAATTATAAACCATTCTAACAATTCATGTTAAGTAGTGAATCCTTCTCAGACATGTAGAAGATGATTTTTTTTTAAACTCCTGAGTAATATTTAATCCCAGTTAGCTCTTCTCATTAAGAAACAGAGGTTGCACAATAATCTTGAATAGAAATGTTATTGATGGCTCCAGTGCTTTCTTTACACAAGTTTATTTAGGTCACATTACCAATGACCACTCAACATATTGGAAGTTTTTGTTAAAGGAATATAGATTCTTTTATGAATTCCCCAACCTGTGACTGGAAGAGACAATCTGAATTGCATGAGATGTAGCGATAGTGCAAGGAAGTTATCAGCAGTAAAGTACTTCAGAAACTACTCCAGCGTCCCTGCTTGGGTCAGTACTGATTTTAACATATTAATAGATTGAAATTTTCATGCTTTTGGCCAAGGTGTTAAAAGTTCAGGCATGAAAATAACAGCCAAAAATATCCACAGTACCATAAAAACTGCAGTCAAAGTAGAACATTTCAGCTTTATAAATCAGATGTGTCAGGTATTAAACTACAGCAGTGGTATTCACAAAAAAAACAGTGAAGTGTATTATGGTAGTGAAAAATTTTAATTTGGCTGCAAATAGAATTTTAAAACTACCGACAGATTTATTGTAATTTATTCCTTCAGAGAAGTATCTCAGTAGATAAAAGACCAAGAAAGGCTTAGTAAGAGATAAATACTTTGGCCCAGTTTTTCTAATGGCGGGATTATCGCTCCTGTAGTGGAAATCTGAAGCACAAAGGATCATGGAAGTCCTAGTTGAGGATTCTCTTAAGGTTAATATGCAGGTTCAGTTGACAGTTAGGAAGGCAAATGTTATGTTACCATTCAATTCAAGATGGGTAGCATACAAGAGTAGAAATGTACTGCTGAGGCTGCATAAAGGTCTGGTCAGATCTCATTCGGAAAAGTTTGAGTGGTGTTGAGCCCCATATCCAAGGAAGGATGTACTGGCATTGGAAGGCATCCAGAGAAGGCTTACAAGAATGATCCCATGCTTGTCATAAGAGGAACAGTTGAGGATTCCAGGTCTGTACTCAATGGAGTTTAGAAGGATGAGGGGGGAATCTCATTGAAATTTACAGGATACTGAGAGGCCTGGATAAAGTGAACATAGAGAAGGTGTTTCTACGAGTAAGAGAGACGAAGACCTGAGGGCACAGCTTCAGAATGAAGAGATGACCCTTTAGGACTGAGATGAGGAGGAATTTCTTCAACCATAGGGCAGTGAATGTGTGGAACCCATTGTCACAGAAGGCTGTGTGTTTTTAAGACAGAGTTAGATGGATTCTTAATTGATAAGGGGATCAAGAGTTATAAGGAGAATGGGGTTGAGAAACATATTAGCCAGGATCAAATGGTAGACAGATTTGTTGGGGCAAATGGCCTAATTCTGTCCTATGTCTTATGGTTTTATTCAGTGTGTTCCTTTTTCAAGTCATTCCCATAGAACATTGTGAAGGGTTAAGTCCTGAATGTTTAGAGGAAGCTATGTCATTGACAGTGTCCAAAGCACATGATAACTTGATAAAGAGACCTGATGAAATGAAGACTCTAGTGAAGAAGCACTAGCTTGGACTCTGCGTAGTTTGTCATGCATAAAATTGGTTTGTTGTCAATAAATAATCCCAACAAGGACGAAATGTCAGTCAGTTTAGAACACCTCTATTCATGATTAGCATTAATTTTTTTTGTTTTAAAGTTGTTTCACACCAGTTGCATCATGCCATGTAAAATGGTTGGGCGGCACGGTGGCACAGTGGTTAGCACTGCTGCCTCACAGCGCCAGAGACCCGGCTTCAATTCTCACCTCAAGTGACTCTCTGTGTGGAGTTTGCACATTCTTCCTGTGTCTGCGTGGGTTTCCTCTGGGTGCTTCGGTTTCCTCCCACAATCCAAAAAGGTGCAGGTTAGGTGAATTGGCCTGGCTAAATTGCCCGTAGTGTTAGGTGAAGGGGTAAATGTAGGGGAATGGGGCTGGGTGGGTTGCGCTACCACGGGTCGGTGTGGACTTGTTGGGCCGAAGGGCCTGTTCCCACACTGTAACTAATCTAAAAAATGGAATGATTTAGGAGCTGTTTCTGATGTTCCCTGCCCCTTCCTATCACTGCTGACCCTCTGATTTACAGTCATAGAATCAAAGAGCTACAAAGCACGGAAACAAACCCCTCGGTCCAACTTGTGCTTGTCGACCAGATATCCTAAATAAATCTAGTCCCATTTGGCAGCATTTGGCCCATATCCCTCTAAACCCTTCCCATTCATATACTCCTCTAGATGCCTTTTAAATATTGTAATTGTACGAGCCTCCACAACTTCCTCTGGCAGCTCATTCCATACACACACCATCCTCTGCATGAAAATGTTGCCCCTTAGGTCCCTTTTAATACTCCCCTTCTCACCTAAAACCCATGCCCTCTAGTTTTGAACTCCCCCATCCTGGGGAAAGGACCTTGTCTATTTACCCTATACATGCTTCTCATGATATATAAACCTCTGTAAGGTCAACCCTCAATCTCCGGTCCTCTGGGGAAAATAGCCCCAGTCTATTCAGCCTCTCCCTATAGCTCAAACCATCCAACCCTTGCAACATCCTTATAAATCTTTTCTGAACCTTCTCAAGTTTTGCAACATTGTTCCTGTAACAGGAAGACCAGAATTGCATGAAATATTGCCAAACCAATGTCTCTGTATAGCTGCAACATGCCTTCCTAACTCCAATACCCAATGTAGATTAGTTCCTCGTTTTCCCCAAGCATCTCCAGTGCCTGTATCCACTGAGAGGCAGTGAGCTGGAGGTTCGATGAGAGGAAGGGTCAGGGAATGAGAGAGACTGACAATGTGAGACATAGGCCTCAAGTTCACACGTGGCAGCCTCCCAGTTGGCCAGATGTGGGTCCACTGTAATTACGGTGAACAGGCACTCCATTCTGTTGGCCCAGTCACAAGACTGATAGCCTTGAACCTTCAGTAGTACCAAGGGAGAGAAAAGCTTGGGAATTGGCACAGCTAAGTTTGGATGAGAAAGTTTGGATGTTTGGATGTGAAAGTCCTTTGGAAGGTTGCTGACACTTGGAGTACAGCCTTTCCTGCCCCACAGCTTCCTGGATGTACCATTGGTTCCATTTTCCACCCCACCTACCCGCACACTGCCCCACGCTGCCTGTTGGCGTCCCCATGTGACAGGCGTGCTAGCCCGCTGTTGCCAAAATGTTGTCCACTTCGCAAAATAGGAGCAATGAAGTATGATACTGGGAAAATGCCCAGTGGAATCCTGATACTCCTCTCAACTAATTTACTGTCCCTTGCCCCACACCCCACCTCCCAATCTCTCAGCCTGGAACTTGGAAACTTCTGCCTGTAGTTACTGTGGTAATTAATGTGGCAGCTTATTTGCACAATATATTTCCACAAACTGTCATAGATTATAGATCATCTGCCTTGTCAACATTGGCAAGTGACCCTTGAGATAACCACCCTGGTGTTCTTCATAATTGTGTCATGGAATCATTTACATCCACCTGAGAGAATTGGCACAGTCTTGATTTAATGGCACAATTAAAAGACGGCACCTCTGACAGTGTAGCACCCTGTCAGTAGAACACTGGGGTGCTAACCTAGAATATGTCCAGAGACCCCTGTAGTATAGCTCAAACTCACAACCTTCTGACTCATGGTGACAGTGTCACTGACTCCCAACTGTCACCTCAGTAACTGACATACAGTTTTTGTTTTACAAAATGGAATTCTGCAGCTTAATAATAACGTTTCAGAAGTTGTTTGAAGAGCCAATTTCACCTGAAATTAGCAGTATTTATGAAACCATTAAATGTAGGGCAAGTACATATTGAACTGCCTCAAAGAGTCGTTGTATTTAATAGATTCTAAACGACACCTATGTAATTGACTCCTATGGCAAACTGTTAGAGCTATTTATATGATATAGGTGGTTGTTGGTGAGAAGCATAGATGATGTGAGCTGTTCATTTCAATTGCAGTAACATGTCTGGCAGATTTTCTGCATGGACAATGTCCAAAACCAGCAGTAAGATTAAGATTAAAAATAAATATTTGTTTACCTGCCGAGCAGGAAAATGTTGACCCGGATATGAGGGTTTCCCCCTATATTTCATCAATGTCCCCATAATTGATAAACCAGGACTCAGTTTAGCAGTTTATCTGAAAAGTATCACCTCCCAGAAACTGCAACTGCAGTTTCAGTGTGGCTTTTATTGCGCTCAAATTTTCAACTTTATGACTCAAAATAAACTGCACCTAGTTGATACCTGGCTTTTGTCAGCAGTTTAGGAAACCAAGCTAAGAGAATAAAGGATTATTTCAGAATCTGTTCTCTCCATCTTCTCTCGATTTTAAGAAAAACATTCCAACTGCATTGTTCACAATTGTGTGTACCAATGATAGATCCATATCATTAGGTCCATTGTCCTAACTGACAAAGGAAATGGAAGCGCTCCTCCCTGCTATTACTGTTACCCACTGAATCCTGAAGTCAAAAGCATAAAAATAAACTTTTCTTTTGACATATGTTAAATTCATGGATGAGCAGGTTTAACTTGGATGCCACTTTACTTTCAAGGATAGAAATAATCACTTTTTAAGGTAAATGAGAGAAGAGAGTGATGCAAATGTTTATCTTTCATATCAATAACCTTATCAATCTAGAAGAAGTTAATAAAAAGTTTTCTTTTACAATGAAGAGACATATACAATATCCACAATTATGTAAAGACCACTGGAGGAATGGGGTGAATGTGAAATATCAGGCATTAAATGAAATCATCATCAATTGCATTGAGGAAGGACTGTGTCAGGGTGCATCCATTCTTTGTAAGTGAATTTAGTAAATTCGATCAACCATCAAGGGGTACACCTAGATAATACAGATTTCTTTTAATTGCATTAAGCAAATTAATCAGCAAAATTAGTTTCCCTTAAGCACATTACCAATGACATTGAACTTTGGCTTCATAACAGCATTTGAACTCACATTGCTCTAACAATGTAGCCGTAGTCTGTAATGAACATAAATTATGAGACACAGTATATCCCAATCTATTAATGAATTCTATGAAAAGTCCCGTCCCGTTGTTCCAGAATTTTACCAGGTAGGACATGTGTTTAGGTCAATATGGGAGTCCGTGACCAATTTTCATTATCTGAATGCTAATTCACAGTCCATTTTTAAAAAGGTTTTTGCAGTGGTAATGATGGTGAGTTTGTCAGCATACATCAGTGAACATGATGGCAACATTTGGAGTCAGCATAGACACAGAATGACACGGAAGTCTAGGGTTGCAGTCAGTTAATTTATGCCTCTCTGGAAATAGTGCTGTTGAGGCACCCCCAGTCTCAATTCAATGGGAAATCAATAAATTGATGAGCACTTCACCCTTACACTGTTAGCCTTGCTGTAAAAGCCCTTGAAAAACAAATTATACCTCATTGACTAAAGTATAATTGATATTTTAAGGGTATTTTAATTTCATAATTACTGCTGAAACTCTTACTGGCCCTAAAACGCTCATTTTATATCATGAATGTCAAATTTCTACATTATGATGTAAAAATCCTATCTTTAAAACATTAACTTTGTTTATGATACTTTAGCTTCCTGTGCTAAACTTATCATAATTTATTTCAATATTTCATAACTTAAATTAAAAGTGAAATATGCTTGGTGCTATGCGTGAAAATGGTTAGTGACATCATTGCTGCTGCAGTGCACCAAGATATCCCCTTGACCTAGTGCCAGATTTAAGCTTCCAGCAGGAAAGAGAAAAGCCATGTATTTGGGACTGTTAAATTTTCATGGACAGCTTTCTTTGAGGTCAGCGGCAAGTGCAATTAGATTGCCATTGACCACAAAACCTAACCAATGGGATCAAGAAATTATTGAGAGATTAAAAAAGCCACTAAATAATGCAGCCTACTCAGGCCAACTGTGTTCATTTCTCCACCCCTACCCTCTGACAGCCAGTCACCTGTCACCATGGTACTGAAGAGGCACCCGATACGTTTACTGCTGGCTAATAAGCTTATTCCACCCCAAGTGAATTCTACAAATGAAGTAAAACATCGGTTGACTATTTGATTGCGCGAATTTGAAAGTGTGGAAAAAAAAGAAGTTTTGATTAAAATACATGAGCTGGAGAAAATGAAATGAATAGCCTTCCCAATCTGTGATTCAGCGATAGCACTCTTGCCTCAGAATCAGAATGTTATGGGTTCTAGTCCCATGAGCGAACCACCCAGAGCACAAAAGATCAAGTCTGACTCTTCTGCATTTGAGTAGGTGCTGTCTTTTGGTTGTCTTTTGAAGCCCACCTTGCTCTCTTAGGGAGACAGAAAATATTCCGTAACATTATTTCAAAGAGGAACAGTTGAGTTATTCTGTGTCCTGACCAAAATGTATCTCTGAATCACCATTGCTAATTCACAAAACATTATGGGGGGGGTCTCATAAATATTGGGAAGGGGATTAGGCTGGGTCACTTTTTTTTTGGCTAGCATGGACACAATAGGCCAAATAGCCTTTTTCTATGTCATAAAATGTCAATGATTCTATGGTTAACACACTTCCCTTTTTCCACATTTTAAAGTAAGTATTTGCACAGTCCTGGTGGATCTTGGTTAAGCAACTCTTAACTTATCCACATAACTAGACCATAACTGTAGAGCACTTCCTTATCTTGGAGTGGAAATATTTTATTCAATTTATGTATTTGAAGAAATAAACCCAAATGACATTACACTAATTAAGCTGTTGCATGGTCCCTCACGCTTACGTATATACAGTCCTTTAGTGAATAGTTGTTTATCTGATATTTTGAAAATGACTGAGAGTGGGGAGTTTGCATTTAGGATTTGCCCTGGTTGATTTCTGGAAGGGGATTCTAGTAAGTACATAGCTTGCTGTGGTAGGAGTCTGCACTTTGCCTCAACACACTGAGCTGGGAATGGAAATATCAGTGAGTAATTGTGACTTTTGAAGATATTTCAGTGACTTATGTTGCAGTGGTTGTGAGCAGATGTTTTTCTCTCACATTTTAAAGCTCCAGCTTCAAATTGAAAGCAAAAGAACATCAATAGTTGGCAGTGAAAATACCTTTCATACCTTTCAGACCTTTATGGGCAAGAAGAGTAATGCAGCAGAGTCACAGTTGAACAAGTTATCATTTGATCACGGTGTTGTTTGTGATGCAGAACTTTAAAGTGGATGAGCATGATGTGCGACCCAAATACATCATTGGTTTGCGACACTCTGTTCAGCTTAGGCCCTCTCAGGAACCTATCCAGAGCACAATGTGGACCCTTAACCCATCTCCTTTACCCCTCTTCTTGAAGTTAAAATAGGCCCTTAAATTCTGTGTTGTGTAAACAAAAAAGAAGTAATTGCATTTTCAAAAAATAAACCAATTATACTCGTGCCACTCTTGCTTCCCAATGCTACAAATAAAACAGTACATTGCCTCTATAGCACCTTTTTCTGTTCAAGCTATAACAGCACAATGTGATGAGAGATCACATTTCTCAGGTGAGAATGCGAAAGGTCATGATCATAATAAATGTGAGTCAGTAGACCTGATTATGAGTTGGATTGACACATTGATGCTTTTTCATCGTTAGTTGATAATAGACTTGGTTATTCATTCTAAATATATCAGATTAATGATGGATATATTTTCTATGAGCAAAGGCACATAAACAATAAAGTTTTATTTAAAATTGTGTCATGTTCAGGAAACCACACACTGATACTGACACAACTTTCTTGATTGAAAACAAATAGGATTTCTCACAAAATTTTTAATTCTTGAGTTTTTAGCTCAGTTGGGTTCAGTCAAAATCTGAACGGCACTCCCAGGAGACCTGCCAAGAAATGCAAAATTTCCCACTGTTTGGGGTTAATGAGCCCACAGATGACCATTTTAAAAGTCCATTACTAAATCATTTTCCAGGCACTTGATCTCGTTCATACATTTCTTAATTAGATATCACTTCCTTAGTGGACGATAAGAATGTAGGAATAAGGACTATTAATAAGAATATAAAAACAAGGACTATTAATAATGACTATTATGATGCTCATGTATCCTGACGGACTTGACAAATATAAAAAACACATGAATGTTTCTATTAATATTATTAAACCTTTAACATAAAATGTTATCATGGAAATGAATATGGCTTTTGATCAACAGACTGCCTAAACAGGGTAAATATTTTGCTGATACACTCAGCCGGAATAAGTGAATTTACTCATACGATATATTTTGCTCCAGTACAAAGGAAATCTTTGTTTACCATGTTTTTTTTCCATCCATCCATTCTACAGGGATATTTACTAAGAAACTAAACACATGGATTTATGAGAGAAGGCAGAATAGCCAACCTGGTCAGGAGAGAATATAGAAATACAAACTATGGCAGTCCCCCAACAACTCCTTCCCAATGCTCCTTCTGCCACATTTTACATCTATGCATATATAACATCATATAGCATTAATATATCCATATGTGCTTGCAATTTGTTTTGTGTTAAACATAAACTAATCTAATTTAGGTAGCAACCCATAGAATCAGTCATATCCTGCAAAATAGTAGTCATTTTTTAAACAAGAAGAAATGTGTATTACTTAGGGAGTGCTATTTACATACATCGCTCCCACAGGTAAGAGCTGCAGTGACTTATGTGGATGTCAGGACTGTATTCTCAATCCTTTTAACCTCATTTTATTGTTAAATGTGCTTCATAGGCATGTAAGATCAATAAGGAAAATTGCACAATTTCTTATGTTGTGTGTGTGTGTGTGTGGGGGGGGGGGGGGGGGGGATGGGGAGGAGGTGTGCTCTGATTGAGGTCCACAAAATGACAAAATTATTAGAGGCTTAGACAAAGTAGATCATGAGAATCTCTTCCCCATGCCAGACATGTCTAAGATCAGAGGGTATTACTTTAAGGTGAGGAGCAAGTGGTGTAGAGAAGGTCTGAGAAAAAAAAACTTTTTTTACCCTGAGATTGGTAAATAAATGGAATGAGCTGCCCGAAAGGGTGATGGAGGCAGGTACTATCACATTTAAGAAGTGTCTGGGTGTGTACTTAAAATATCAGGGCTTGGTAGGCTATGGACTAAGTGCAGGTAAATGGGATTACTGTAGTTTGGTGCTTGTTGGTCAGCATAGACACAGTGGGCCGAAGGGTATGTTTCTATGCTGCATGATTCTATGAAAATTGGAAGACATTTACATCTGTTTATTGCAGTAATTTTAGCCCCTGCATGCTATCAAGAGAAATTAGAAAATCTTTTTGAATAAATTTAATGGAGCAGACTACAATATTTTTCATACCAAGTTTTATTATGTTCCCTTGGCTATGAGAATAAATTCCAAAACCTGCAATTTATTTTGTATAGCGTGCTATGACTGAATCTTGTGAATCATTTTCAGTACTTCTGACTTTTTCCATTTTCAGTATAGTTGCTTGAGTGCTTGTCAATGGTGCATGTAGAGCACTAAAGTGGCTATTTCCTTATAATCCAGTGAGTCCAGTTGCAATGTTTGTTCAGGTATTAAGGAAGAATTGTCATTTATACTCAAGCCCCTAATTACCCAATTTGTTACATAAATTGTAACCTTTCCCATTTTGTGTTGATGACAGAATCATTTAGAGGGCGTTTGAAGTACAGATGCTAAAAAAATTGATTCCATACTCTTACCCTTTGGTTGAGTTTCTTAATAGTCCCTAGAGTGAAAGCAAGACAAGTTCATTGCAGGTTTCCGCAAAAGTTATTTTTTACCATCTGCTTGTATGAGGATGTAGTTATGTGCGTTACAACAGCACAGTCCAGCACCTTTCAGTACTAACTCTGCCTTGCTGCTTCCCTCTGTTTGGAGCCAATCACAATATGTCAGGAACTTTGGACATTTCCTATTCCACCACCCCTAATAATTCTTTTCCTCAGCTGTCAAGAGCTGTTTTCTTTAGGAAGTCAACAATGAGCGGGTCAAGGCTGGCCTGGAATCTGCCTATTTATGAGAATAAATGGCACCTCCCCCATACACCTTTGTAACACTGATATGTGGAGATCACATCCGCCAAATCACACATTTGTGGCTCGACCATAGAATGTGCTACATAGCTCTTACTATAAGGCTCAGTGTCTATTTCAATTCTAAAGCTTACCTTGTTGATATATTCTCTGTAGAAGCCGTATGCCTTCATTACATGTTTTGATTTCAGTAATTAACTGTGAACAAGCAAAAATGTAAACCGATCACAAAACAGCCCTTATCCTCTGGGTGTTGTGCAATAAGGGTTGTTTTGATTTTTCAAAGTGCTCGGCATTTGCTAAAATACACACTTATCGCAGGACTGGTTGCTGACAGCTGTATGAAACTAGAGCATAAAAGCTCATTTATGTCTTTAATGACCCACATAATGATGGAGCAAGTAAGTTATTCACAGTAACATACCATGGAATAATCTGAATACCCTAATGTATGGTGCTGGTAGATTAAGAAACATCTGTTCTTACCTTGAAAATAATGTGTTCTTAGTAGCTCTTTGGTTACACTTACTGCAGTTGGGAAGTTTTAATCCAATCAAAGGGAACAATGCTTTGAGCTGGATTTACATAACTGAAGAGTGATGCTTTTAAACTCCTAACAATTACTAATGTGAAACAGTTCAGATTGAAATTCAATTTTAAGACAAAACAGAGTTTTAGTGACTTTTTTTCACAGTGGTTTCCATAGAATTGTTTCCCACTTCACCCTGTAACGAATAAAATGGTAAGAATATTTGCTTCTTTCTAAATTTGCCATCTTGAGGAATTATGAACGAATTTAGTAGATGTGCAGCTGTGTCTCTGCACATTTATGTTACTTACTGATAGCATTTCTCACATTGCAACGGGGATTCCTAACCCTGGGATAGATTTTGGCAAAGAGTTTAATTTTTGAGGATTTGAGCTTTGCTCAATTACATTCCACCCATCTCTCTCTTCTTTATTTATCAATTTTCTTTGTTCCCATTTTGGGTAAGGCTAGCATAGGCCATTGCATGACAGCGCTAGTTAAAGAATTAGATTAGCTGAGTGATCTCCAAAGCACCACTGAGATCATGAAGAACATAAACATAGGTCTACAAGTATAAATTTATAGGGAAGGTTGCAAGTGAAAATGTGTAAGGGGAAGGTTTCGAATAGGCAATGTATAGGGAGAGAGTTGACAGGGAGCATCTCTGGACAGAGGTGCAGAGGCATAGTTGAGAAGGAAATTTGAAATTGGAAATCTCTACAAAAAGAGAAAATGTGTAATGGGAATGCTTATAGTGAAGAATGTATGTAAGTTGAGAGCAGAAAGCATATAAAGCGAGGATCACTAGTGAAAATACTTGAATGCATTGTGTAAGCATCAATGGTGAAAAATGTGTGGGGTAATGGCTTGGTGGTGTATGTCTCATGGAAGCCAGACAGCACAAATACATAGATGGAATGTTTGTGTTTGTGATTCGTGTATAAGATTCACTGTCAATAAAGATGAGTCAAAGATATATGGGTTTAAGGAAATTGGAGTATGTGACATTCTTCAAGGGGTGACTGACTGCAGATAATATTTGGAGAAAAGGCAGATAGCTGAAACACATGGTAAGAGTGGTTAGAATGGAAACATGCAGAAACAAAGCTAACTGTGAGAAATCTACAAGAGGTAAAGTGCAGAAAGAGAATCTGTGGAAGAGGCTGAAATGGTGAAACATGTAAAAGGAAGACTAAGTATAAGTAATCTAAATCAGAGACTTCTGATGGTTCTGATGAATTTAAGTAAAATAGTTACTCTAGAAAAGTTGGATTATTAAATACATTGTCTAACTTCTGAGTATCTTTAAAACTGACCGCATACTTAACTCACACACCTTCAATTACACTTCTCCTATCTCCTTACATTGCCCAGACTCTGACCCAACTCCCTCACCCTACTACAAAACCTGACCTGACAACCCTGAAACCTGACTGTCACCTTCCCCCACCTGTTGGGAGCTCAACAGGTGCCTGGTCTTCAGTTGATACTTCCGACTGGCAGTGAACAGGAGTGTTTCTTCCTCACCCATCTGTGAGGCTGCTTGAGTGTGGAATTCCCTTCTGTTTGATCGCACAGTGTGCATGTTTATGAACTCCACTGATATATTGTCATGCATGCTGCTGGATGTTCCCAAAGTCTTAATGATGGTTCCTCCAATGCCGCAGCATTCTCATCCAGGGATCTCAAGGAAATTTCCTCTGTGTGAGGTGGACTGGTTCTTGGGATGATGAAAGACATAATAGGAAGAGGCATTGTAGTCACTAGTTAATGGTGGCAGTCAATGCATTGCAATAACTACCTGGTTAATATCAGCACTGAAGTGTAATGGCAATGTTAGTTACTTGGGATATTTTGCACAAGGGCCGTGTCCATTTCCAGGTCAAACATTCTTTCCTTGGAACGGGTGAGGACATGGATATTAGCACCTGTGTGGCACAGATGTTAGGGCAGGTACATATAGGGGAAAGGTATTGAGGTGCTCTGAGGCAACACAGAAGGCATGCAAGGTTAGTGATGTGGGAGGAAGGGAGAGCTAATTAGAGCCAGTGAGGGCACATGTTTCATGCAGCAGAGGGGATGTCAGAGTACAAGCATTAGTGAGAAATGGGTGCACTGGCATATAATTGTGTGCTAGCAGAGCACAGTGTGTGCAACTTACCTTAGCAGAGCAGAGATGTTCATTCACCTTCTTGTGGCAACACAGCCCAGTCCTCTTTGCCCTGGAGCCCTCACCGATCTGGGTGGCAATCTGTGACCACACTGGCATGGCTTCCTCTGCTACTCCTCCAAGAGGAGACCTCCTATCCTCTGGACTACAACAAGGACTTTTAGGTCCCTCTCTGAGAAGCCCCCACTTCCCTGCCATCTCCCCTCATTCCTTCCTCAGCCTCGCAGCACAGCTTCCAGTTGCCAACCCTCCTGCTGGTGTGCATCGGGCTTTGGAAGATGGTGAACTGCATGGAATGGAGATCTAGCGAAGCTCACTGCAAAGCAGAGAGTTACTGCAGAGATGGTGTATGTAAGACAGGATGGAAGTTAGACGTGATCCTGCCATGGGGCCTCAAATGACAATTAATTTGGCGGGTTTGGTAAGATTCGGTGAGAAAACCTGCTCAGCATGACAGCAAGAGGCACTCCACCAAACTCAACACGACTTGAACTTACATAAAAAAGGACTGTGCGATTTAACCTTATGGATGTGTGAGGTGCAAATGCACAATATGTTTTTGAAAAATCAACTCTGGTACAAATTATAACTCCCGTGCCTTTTGCTGCTGTGTAATTGTCCACAGTTGAACCCTCCTAGTTATATCACAATCATAGAGTGCAAACTATATACCCTAAGCTGTGCAATGGCAGCCTGATGACAGGCTAAGAGACAAAATAGCTCAAAGGTACCTGCCAGGGACTCAATCAGTCTTGTCATAGGAATCTGAGAAGTTGAAAAGGTTTGGGGTGTTGGTGCTGTCTTTCCCAAAGCCTCCATTTGTTCACCCTCTCCACTCACAGAAGCCAAGAGGCAGGCGAGGCTGTTCTGTTCCAAATCAGCAAGTGAGCTGCAGCCTGAAGCTGACTTATTTGTCATATAAGCTTCACAGACAGCACAAGTCATTGATGGCCCTGGACCATGACAGTGGCACACAGTTACCATTTTCCTGTCCTATCCCTTCTTCAGATGTACCTCTCAGATGCAATACTAAGCTCCATAGGTGGACAGCTGCTTTTAAAAATAGGAAGTACTACTTTGGCAAGAATTGCATTGACAATTTCAATTGGATGTGTGTGTTCAATAAATAAGTTGGTTACGAATCATGGTTTGTTAATAAATACATTATATCTTGGAGTTAAGATTTCTGTATTAAAACAATGAAGGTAAGAAATGTGTTTGATTTCAGTGCAGCTTCCAGTGGAAACTCAAGAAGGAACGATAGAGTGTATTGGTTGGATTGGATGAGATGATGAAGAGAAGAATGAGATTTCTTTTGATGCTTTATTCAGTAGCAAACAACCCCGTGATTTCCTGAGTCTCTTTGTTTTCATCTGCAAAATATGACTGCTCTTTCTGTCTGCTTCATTTCTTACTTCTCCAGGAGATTGCCTCTGTCAGGTTCAATGAGGGAACTAAAGGAGTATAGTCCACCATAATCCCAGATATAATACGCACTTTGTGTTAAAGGATGCACCTGGAATAGTTCAGTCATGAGACTGCATACTCCAAATAAATAAATGTGATTTGAATGGTCATTCCAGTGGAAACATATAAAATAAAATATTGTAATATTTTACATCTAAAATGAAACAAAGTGTGGATGCTGGAAATCTGGAACAAACAAAAACACAAAGTGCTGGAGAAACTTAGCAGACCTAGCAGCATCTGTGGATAGAAAACAGAATCAATATTTTGAGTCCCAGTGACCAATGTGGTTGTCTGTGTATCTCAGAGTTGATGCTCCCCTCCTCTGATGTTATCTTACTACAGTTGCACCTAAAAAGGCTATCTGCTGAGCATCCTTCTCCACATAATACACTTATAGTTTCACACTGCAACCAAAAGCTTTAGAAGGCTGCTTTAACAATCTAATAGGGCAACAAAATAATTATATTTTTCAGGAGCTAATATTCTGTGTCTCTGATTTTGCTGAGTAATGCCTCGGGGTTCTCAAAATGCTCTTTGTTCTTTTGCTAACCACCTTATCTCCACCCACCTACTTTTATGTGGGCTACCAGCAAGTGACCTGTGGCCAGCCTTTCAACAGGAAATCAGGTCACAAATCATCTCGAAGAAGTTCACAGTGTGACAGAACAAAATCCTTGAAGTGCAACACTGCAGGAGCCTTTACAGGTGAGAACTGACAGTTCGTAGACAATCTAGTGGGAGCATGGACCTAGCTTTACAGATCTCTGTTGATATCACCAGTTGGCTGAAAGCCTCATTCAGATATTTTAGAGGTTGTGTACCAAGGACATTCAAACCTCTGCTCCTCTACCATAACATACAATGCATTTTAAATAATTTCAAGCTTTTAGTTCCAACTACTCTGCATGGAAGTCCATGAAGAGTAATTTATAAGGTCAGCCAGGATCTTATTGAATGGCGGAACAGGCTCAAAGGGACGGACGCAGAAGTGGGTACTGCAGATGCTAGCGATCAGAGTCAAGATTATTGTGGTGCTGGAAAAGCACAGCAGGTCAGGCCTGGTCCAAGAACTCCCCACATACATTTGAGACACCACCCATGCCTTCCACCTCCTCCAAGACCACCGTTTCCCCAGCCCCCAGTGCCTCATCTTCACCATGGACCCCCAGTCCAGGAACTCCGCACATACGTTCGGGACACCACCCACGCCCTCCACCTCCTTCAAGCCTTCCGTATCCCCGGCACTCGGAGTCTCATTTTCACCATGGACATCCAGTCCCTCTACACCTCCATCTGCCATGACCAGGGCCTCCAAGCTCTCCGTTTGTTCCTCTCCTGATGACCCCACCAGTACCCTTCCACTTACACTCTTATTTGTTTGGCTGAACTGGTCCTCACCCTCAACAATTTCTCCTTCGAATCTTCCCATTTCCTCCACCTGTATGGACCCCAGTTATGCCTGTCTCTTAGTCGGCTATGTAGAACAGTCCATCTCCCAGAGTTACAACGGCACCACTCTCCACCTTTTCCACTGCTACACTGATGATTGCATCGGCGTCACCTCGTGCACCCATGAGGAGGTTGAACAGTTCATCAACTTCACCAACACATTCCACCCTGACCTTGAATTCACCTGGACTATCTCTGACACCTCCCTCCCCTTCCTGGACCTCTCCATCTCCATCAACGATGACCAACTCAGCAGTGACATTTTTTACAAACCCACTGACTCCCACAGCTACCTGGATTACACGCCCTCCCACCCTACCTCCTGCAAAAATGCCATCCCATATTTCCAATTCTGCCGCCTCTGCTGCATCTTCTCCCAGGAGGACCATTTCTACCACAGAACACACCAGATGGCCTCCTTCTTTATAGACCACAACTTCCCCTCCCATGTAGTTGAAGATGCCCTCCAATGTATCTCATCCACTTCCCACACCTCCACCCTCGAACTCCACCCCTCCAACCGCAACAAGGACAGAACCCCCCTGGTCCTCACCTTCCACCCCACCAACCTCTGTATAAATCGCATCATCCACTGACATTTCCGCCACTTCCAAACGGACCCCACCACCAGGGATAATACTTCCCTCCCCATCCCTATCCGCTTTCTGCAAAGACCGTTCTCTCCACGACTATCTGGTCAGGTCCATGCCCCCCAACAACCCGCCCTCCCCTCCCACACCTTCCCCTGACACCGTAGGAATTGCAAAACCTCTGCCCACACCTCTCCCGTCACCTCCGTCCAAGGCCCCAAAGGAGCCTTTCACACCCATCAAAGTTTCACCTGCACTTCTACACATAATTTATTGTATCCACTACTCCCAATGTGGTCTCCTTTACATTGCAGAGCGCTTCAGAGAACATCTCCGGGACACCCACACCAATCAACCCCACCGCCCTGTGACCAAACATTTCAACTCCCCCTCCCACTCTGCCGAGGACATGCAGGTCCTGGGCCTCCTCCACTGCCAGTCCCTCACCACCCGACGCCTGGAGGAAGAATGCCTCATCTTCCGCCTCGGGACCTTTCAACTCCATGGCATTAATGTAGACTTCACCAGTTTCCTCATTTCCCCTCCTCCCACCTTACCCCAGTTCCAACCTTCCAATCAGCACCACCCTCATGACCTGTCCCACCTATCAATCTTCCTTCCCACCTATCCACTCCATCCTCCTTTCTGACCTATCACCTTCATCCCCACCTTCAACCACCTATTGCACTCTCAGCTACCTTCTCCCCAGCCCCAACCCCTCCCATTTATCTCTCCACCCCCGAGGCTCCCAGCCTCATTCCTGATGAAGGGCTTTTGCCCAAAACATCGATTTTCCTGCTCGTCAGATGCTGCCTTTCCTGCTGTGTTTTTCCAGCACCACTCTAATCTAGACTCAAAAGGATCGATGGCCTACTCCTGCTTCTCGTTCTTGTGTTCCAATCTTTTTATTTACCTATTTGCATCCATACGCCCTTGTCCTTTTATGATATCATCACCAAGTAATGTTCCAGAATTACTCCTCTGTACCATTTTCACTTGTATATCCCTATCAGACATGTTTGCTTGTCTTAAAGACATAGAGACTAATTTCCTTCAGTCTTTCCAGATTGCAATCTTCATCGACACCAATTGCAAAAATAAATTAAAGAACATGTTTGTGCCATCATACCAATCTCCCAAACTGCATTACTGTAAATGGAACACTTCTGAAGTGAGATTACTTATGGTCAGTAGCAAATGCAGTAGTTAATTAGCACACAGCAAAGTTTCACAAGTAAGCAAAGACTGAATGGGCTGTCACTTTTAATGGAGTTGATTATGGGAGGACTATTGGACGGGGCACTGAAGAATTCATCACTCTTCTCAAATAGTAAATTCAATCTGAAGAAGAAACAATACATGAATGACCACATGCTCTACTTATACATCTCCCACTAAAGGTCAGTTCTCCACCTTTCTGCCAGGAATGGTTCATAGAGTCCTACAGCACAGACACAGGCTCTTTGGCCCAAACTGGTTCATGCTGACCAAAATGTCCATCAATGCTAACCCCATTTGCCTGCACTTGGCCCATGTCCTTCTAAACCTTTCCTATCCATGTATTTGTCCAAATGCCTTTTCAATGTTGTTAATGTATCTGCCTCAACTGGTTCTGCTGCCAGCTCATTCCATACATGTACCATCCTCGGTGTAAAAAAAAGTTCCCTTTTCTTCTTTCCCCTCTAACCTTAAATCTTAAATGCCCTCTAGTCCCTGATTCCTCAACTCTGGAAAAAAGACTGAATGCAGTCACCCTATCCATGTCCCTCATGATCTTATACACTTCTACGAGATCCCCCCTCAGTCTCCTATGTTCCAAAGAAAAACGTTCTACCTTCTCCAAACTCTCCCTATAATTCAGACCATTGAATCCTGGAGGAAGAGCACCTCATCTTCCGCCTAGGAGCCCTCCAACCACAAGGGGTGAATGCAAATTTCTCCAGCTTCCTCATTTCCCCTCCCCCCACTTTATCTCAGTCCCAACCCTCGGACTCAGCACCACCTTCTTGACCTGCAATCTTCTTCCTGACCTCTCCGCTCCCACCCCCTCTCCGGCCTATCACCCTCACCTTAACCTTCTTCCACCTATCGCATTCCCAACGTCCCTCCCCCAAGTCCCTCCTCCCTACTTTTTATCTTAGCCTGCTTGGCACACCTTCCTCATTCCTGAAGAAGGCCTTATGCCTGAAATGTCGATTCTCCTGCTCCTTGGATGCTGCCTGACCTGCTGCGCTTTTCCAGCAACACATTTTTCAGCTCCAATATCCTTGTAAAGTTCTTCTACACTTGAAAGTTAAATAATATCCTTCCTATAGCAAGGTGACAAAAACTGAACACAATATTCCAAGTGTGGCCTCACCAATATCTTGTACAACTGCAACATAACTTCGCAACTTTGATACTCAATGCCCTGACTGATGAAGGTCTGTGTGCCAAAAGCCTTCTTCACTGTCCTGTCTACCTGTGACTCCACTTCCAGAGAACCGCGCACCTGAATTCCAAGGTCCCTCTGTCCACTACTCTCCATAAGGCCTTACCATTCACCATGAAACTCCTACTCTGTTAGTGTGAGGGGATAGATTAGATACATATGTATGTATCAGTTTTAAAGTTCCCTAATCTGAGGCATTAGCTTGTTTTAAGTTGTGAAGTGTGATTCCCCATTTTGCTTAACCTGGTCAATAAACCGGTGAATGAAAAGCAACTGGAACCTATTTTGATCACTAAGTACATTAATACAATTTTGACTACTTTATTTCCAAATGCTGTTAGATCTGGATAATCTATGATTCATTAAAATAAATAAATAAGAACCCAAACAGTTTTCCCTGGTAACAAGATTCCATTGTAAGTACAGTTCGAAAATCAGTTTTGTAAATCCAAATTGAATCATCCTGATACTTTGCTCATTGTTTGTTCAACTGAAACTGTTGCCTAGATTATAAATTGTATTTCTGTATATACATGTGGGCTTTGAAACTATGGTGTACAAATATTAGAACACAAATATTTCGCAGATTTGTGTAAAATTCCTTTCTCAACTACTTTGTTGAAGTCACTAACCCACAATGAGCTAAAATAGAACTGTAAAAATATTTGACAAATGAATTTCAAACAAACATGGTAAGCATTTGTGTGGTAGTTTCAAGAATATAGATTGATACCTCAGCAAGTTACTGCTGAAGACATTGGTCAGAAGTTGACAACTGTAGAGTTGGGCCTGGGCCTGCATGAGTCAGCATCAGGGAGGAGGTTGCAAAGTCACATCTGAGACTGTATTGGGCCAGGGTCTTGTCAGATGGAGTAGAAGCACATAGTTCAAACATTATTTCTGGAATTTCAAAAATACATGCACAAACAGTTCTGTGAGAGAAAAGCAAAGTAATGATCTGATCCACCCGTCCTACTGGAAACAAACATCATGAAATGACCACTTTATTACACATTGGATACTGTGATCCATCGGAGATTTGGTATATCCTCTTTGAGCTGTTCCCTTCCTCCTAAAAAAAGACATAATGATTCACTGATGGAAAATTGTAAACAAGATTATCCTTAATTATCACAATGTGACCATCCCAAATGGAAGCTACATCTGGGCTGCTTCCAACAGTAACTCTTGTGGCTCAAAATAATTCTGGATAGGAGTTCACTTCCTGTACTGTTCCCCCCTCCCATGAACACCTCCTGTTCCTTCACTGATTCTTTTCTGCTGGGGCACAGTTCTTAATTTAGCTGTACCTTTACAATTTTAAAAAACACAGCAATTCTAAAATATTAATGTTGTCATGAAATATGAGGAAAATTATTGCAGATTTTACACTTTATCCTATGACAGATTTGGCCATAAAATTGGAATGAATACCCTGAATTCAGCAAATGGCATTGGCTACACTTCCAGCCATTGCCAGTGAGCTGTGGTGCCCTGTGCTGGGAAGATGGCTACCACAGGTGCATTGTGCATTGTTAACATCAGCAGATTGTTACATCAAGCTGCCAACAAGCAGTCATTCTGATTGATACGATTTGTGTCTTTAAAACTTTAAAGATGTACTTAGCTTTAATGAATGCCTGGGATAATAAGGATGAGGAACATTGTACTCTGCAAAATCGTGCCAATACACTGGCAGGATAGGCTCTCCGACATCAGTGCTCCTCTCAAGCCAACATCCCGAGTATCAAGGCACAGGTTACAGTTAATCAGCTTCACTGGTGTTGCTGAGGGACGTCCTCTTCCATTAGTGGAGACCACAATATCACATCATGCCAGCCTAACTTGAGGTTATTACCCAAGATAAAGGAATCTCAGCCACTGGAGGAATATACTGAAAAAGTTGACGTCCTTCTCCATTCTGCCAGCATAAGAATCACCGTCATGGGGAGGTGACGACCTCGTGGTATTATTGCTAGACTGTTCATCCAGAAACCCAGATAATGTTCCGGGGTCCTGGGTTCAAATTCCACAATGGCAGATAGTGGAATTTGAAATGAATAAAAATCTGGAATTAACAGCCTAATGATGACCATGAAACCATTGTTGATTGTCACAAAAACCCATCTGGTTCACTGATGTCCTTTAGGGAAGGAACTTGCCATCCTTACCTGGTCTAGACTATATGTGACATCAGACACACAACAATGTGGTTGACTCTGGACTACCCTCTAAACAATTAGAGATGGGCAATAAATCCGTGGCCTATCCTCATCCTATGAATGAGTTTAAAAGCTTCTCTCTGATACCTTATACTCACTCTAGCTGTGTTGCTGTATCCACCTCCCCACAAGACTCATGCTTCACCACTCTCACTATTGCCTGCAACATCTTCCCTACTCATGCTCACCTATCCATTAATGCCACATGCTGTTTCACTCGAGACTCCACCCCACCTGGACCAACAATATTCGCTGTGCTACCTGCTTCCATCTCCCATGATACCTGCCTCTCTCTCATTTAACGAGGAAAACAGCCTTGGAAAGAAAGAGTCAAGATGGTTGGTCTGTTGACTGTAATGAGGTTCTTCACCCTTTATGAGGAAAGGATCCTGACTCGTCGTCCTTGAGCAGGGCCTGGACTTGTATCAAAGGCTACCCTTGACTTGCTGAGTCTGGACCTCCTGAGTGAATGCTATCTTCACTTGGAGGTCGCTACTGATGATGTTACCTAGCCAGGTAATGAAACGTCTGGATATCAAACCTACAGCTCAGCGAGCAAATCTACACCCTAAACCTCAACCTGAGCTACAAACCTTGCTATCTTCCTTGATGACTAAAGACTGCTGACAATAATGAGAGTGTTGTGTCCACACTAAATGGCATAGCAAGACAGCAGTAATATGAACCTGGTAGTCATGGCTGAGGGGGATAAATTATAAAGACGATGCAAGGCAGGGGTGCTGTGAGCATCCAGGTGGGTTCAAAGTGAGGGAACATTATGATGGAGGTGGGTGGGGAGATAGGCCGGAGATGAAGCCTGACCCAGTACATGAGCTGAATGAGTTCTCTGAATGCACAGTGTCCTTGTTACAACATTACAATGTTAGTTATTGGTGCAACCCGTGGTGCAGTCTTGAAATGCAGAATCATCCCGTAAGTGAATCGAAGATGTACCATGATGGTTCTCAGAGCTAGCACACGCTTGATGCCAATGTCCATGGATGTGGGATGCTGTGTGGCTGGTGCCCATGGACAGTGCCTGAGATGTTGGTGCCTGGTTTCCAACATTAAGATTATTTAGAGCAAGCAGCAAGCTGTATCCATCAGAAGCTCACTCCAGCTTTCTTGTCAAGTTTATGTGATCTTGATCTTTATCTTGATGTGATCTTGTTTGGCAAATCTGGTAAGATAGAGGCTGAACATTAATGTAGGGGGTTGACTGTAAACAAGTAATAATGACCATCAATTGAAATCTCACTGTTGCCTAGTGAAAATCTTACCATGCCATTTGTGAAAAACAGAAAATATGGTGTGAGCTGCTCCTGACGTTGTTCCTCACTGTACTTGTTACCCAATTCTGTCACACATCTCGCCACAACCCACATTGCTCAGACCCCAATAAGATTCTGTCCAAAATGCAAGAGTTGAGGGGTGCTAGTTGCAGTCTAGAAACATAACCAATAAAAGGAGCAGAGGTGACAGAGAGGGAAAGCCCTACACGGAGGAAGGATGGCTGTTGAAAGAAGGCCATATCCTCACAGGTTTGCAGGGAGCACTCATTCTAGCCCTCTTCGGCCAGGATGAAAACCGATGGTACCTGAGATTCACTAATGAGGTCCTCACAGCTCCTTCATCAGGGCCTGGAGTCTCACCACAGAACAAAGCTGGTGTTCCGAGTAGACATCAAGATCACCATCATTGTACACTTGTATGTGACCAAATTATTCCACTCTGAAGCAGTCAACATTATGAACGTGTGTCAGCACCCAACCTGTCAGTGCATTAAGGAGCTGACAGAGGTCCTATGCAAGGACAGCTGAGTTTGTCATTTCCTCTCTCTTTATAGGAAGAAGAAACACTTGGCTTTCTTAGAATAGCTGCATTCTGCATGGTGCAATAAACCATTGACTGCAATCATGTGGAATCTGCAAGTCAGTTGGAAAAGGTGTACAGGATTCCATTCCATCAATATGCAGTTGATGTGTAACCAGACATAATTCATCATGTTGGTGAATTATTGCTTTCCATTGTCAGACACTAGATAGTGTCAAATACTGTAAAGTGAAAATAGTACTCACCATGTCAATGATGGTGGCACTCATTATATTGCTAAGGCATTGAGCAAAGGACAATTAGAGACGTTATCCATCACAAGGAGTCAATCTCCTCTGAATAGATCAGTTGCTATTTTGGTTCAATGAGTGCACAGAACATAAGAGGGGATATAGAGACCCTCACTGTTGCGGGGTTTGATACTTTGACATGCCTCACATGCATTCATGGTGGTTAAATATCATATAAAAAAGTCATCCCTGGCCAGTACACAGATTCACATGTTAGCCATATTCTGTGCATTCTGTACTCAGAGTGTAATACAAACATGGTATCTTAACGTAATGCTTTTGATATTAAGGCTTGTTTGTCCTTAAATATGAGTTGTTGTGATGTAACATGTTCATTTCCAAATGAACAAAGTCTTCTCAGGTACTTCTTTATTACTGTCAGGCTATCATGGATAATGCTCTTTTGCAATTCTTATAGTTGTTCATCTTTGACTGTTGTTAATTACAACTGCTGACTGACTGGCTGAAATGTAACAGATTAACCTTGTGAACACCTTCAAATTCATAGGTCTGGAGCATCAGCATGTATATAAAGAGAAATAACTTAGTTAGTCAGCTCAATGCTTTAGACATAGTCATCCTTGTACGTGGCTTCTATCTCACCTCCAAGTCAACTCCTTGCACACTATTGTCTGATTTAATTGCATAATGTGTGATCTGCTCCATAATCGTGGCCGTGGTTTGAATCTCATGAATTGTGACTATTTCAAGATCTGAGCATATTTGCAATCTTGCCACTGCTACATCCTTAGTACAACCAGGCGATAATTTCAGGAAGGAGAAAGTGAGCCTCATTCCTGATGAAGGGCTGATGCCTGAAATGTTGATTCTCCTGTTCCTCGGATGCTGCCTGACTGGCTGTGCTTTATATTTAAGCAATTTATATTTAATTAAAAAAACCTGTAATCATGCTGGTCAATGCCCTTTCTCCAGATCTGTACATACTCACAGACAATTATACTGCTTAAGGGTGGGAAACTATCAGAATTATCTGCTGTCCAAAGCTTTGTTGAGTTGGTTTTCAATTATTTTCCAAATACCCGCCATTGAGATCTTGGAGCCTTTCATAGGTGACTATCATTGCTAACCATGATGTGAGTTTGATTCCAGTAGGATGTTGTACCTGAATGCAGCAATGCTTATGTTATCTCTTGTAACATGAAGAAAACTGGATGTGGACATTGTGGCATTGAAGAATCCAACAAACATTTATGATAGCTAAATATTATCTACAAAACATTGCATTCATAGCCACATAAGTGTCTACGAAGATAGTAGTATACTTCTAGTAGTATGTATTGCAATTTGATTGCAGGGTCAGATGGAGTATGAGACTTTTATATGATCAGGTCTACAACAAAATGTGAAGGCTGCAAGAGGTAGTCATGAAGTTGGCATCATCACCAGGTATTTGGGTGAGGTTGGGTATCTGAATATTACCTGCATCCTGGCTGCTGGAAACTGCACTGGCCGAATGATTAGGGAATTGAGGCAGTATGAGGGTTGGTCATGTGGTGGATAGAAGTTCCTTGAAAATGCATTCACTGACCCTGAATGCCCACATAAGTTCATTGAGCACTGTTCATGCATACGTTCATGCAGCACTGCTGTCATGTCCTCAGGGTCAGATTCTGGAAGTTGATCTGTCTTGTGATCTGTTCCTATTCCCTTGAGGGTTGCCTGCTCTGGAAACATAGCCTGTTGCCTTCTGCTGGCCTCCACCGCTAAGGCTTTCAGTGGTGCATCGCTAAATCTTCGAACCCTTTCTCTTCCCTGGAGCTCCATTTATTCAAATATATCGAGCGTGCAGCTAGTTGCAGTCCTAGCAATCAGCGGCAGCCTCCTTCTACTAGGTGAAGTTCCCTTTTAAGAGGAGCAGGCTACTTCTAAAAATTCCACACTAGCTGGAGTCTACATTAGTCACACACATTGCTGTGTCAGCACTGAGTAGCACTCAGAAGCACACTTCAATCAAAAGATCACGAGGCAATAAGAAGTTTGCTGGCTGCCTGCATTAATGGAACTGGACAATGTAAGATGGTAAATCCTGATCTGTGTTCCTAGACAGCCACTCAATCATACTCTGCCATGACATTAGATCAAGTTGATTTGATCTTGGTCTCAACTCAATTTCTGCCCCTCTAAACTTTACCACCTTTAAGTTGAAGAATCTGTCTAACTCAGTGTTGAAAATATTCAATAAATCAGCCTCAATACCTCTAAAGTGTAAAGAATATGAAAGATTTAGAATCTTTGAGAAAACAAATTCCACCATATAAAGTGGACAACACTTATTCTGATTCTTTGTCCTTTCTGACAGCAGAAGGATCAAATTTTAACCCTTTGGATTCAGGCCGTAAAACCCACTAAATGGACAACTTCCCTGAGCCTTTATATCTGCACTCCTGCTTCATAGCGTGCTCCATTTACAAAGATACTGGCATCACATCATACCTTGATGCTTGTTGACAGAATGTTAAAGACCAGGTAGAAATTCAACAGAACATTTTTGCCTCTTTGGAAGTTTTGTACAGCTTTATTTCCCAGCACTGCAGATATTGCATTTGTTGCATCAATTTTTCAATGATTGTGAATTTTCATCTTAGCTTAAATTGAAACTCTAACAAACATTCAAATTAGTAATAACATGTGTAATCAATGGTATGATATTTTAATCTTCATTACAGAAATGTTCGAAAAACGCAATCCATAGAGGTCCTGGTTGGTAGTCTGATGATAATGATATGCTCACACTGAGAAATTAATGAATTTTATCTCCGATATATGACCTTAATATGGAAATGAAGGGCATACTGGATAATGAATAAATGTTTTTGTCAATTTGTTTTTAAAACAACCAGTTTTATTTGTTAGGATTAAAATAAATTATTCCCTGTAACTGGAAACATTTGGTGAACATTTCATGGAAAACAAATGCAGCATTTCTGCTTTAATTTTGAAAGAAAACATTTAAGTAATGTGAAGTTTGGTGTGCTGATAACAAACATGAAGTGTAAATATTCCTTTTTGTTGACACTAAGAATACACTACAGTTCCTACCGTGCACACAGCTCCCTCCAATTTTCTCTCTTCTTCCTCGGAAGATTCCGACCCATGCTGGGGCACCACTCTAGATGCCCTCCGGCACCTCATTTTGAAGACTGTTCATGCTGAGAAATGAATGAGTCAATTCCACGGACATAGAGAGATTCCTAAGGATGCCAGCAGAAGTCAGTTTATCGCTTCCAGTGAGAAACAGGACTGGGTCAGGCAGCTGCCTATCCCATATGACCATTCGAGAACTACCGCTAACAATTTTCTGTTCCAAGCAGAAGCTGCAAGAATCTTGATGCTCTTTCATAAGGTTAAGCCAATTCCAGACCACCATTCAACTCTGTTCTCAATGAAAGATAAAAGAGAATTGTTTTGTCATAATTGGCTTTTTCAAGTTTTTTTCCATAATTCTTAAGATAGTTGCCATGTATTGTTTGCTATTTCCTGATTTTTTTTTCCCATTTTGGGATAAGGATTATAAATCACAACATTAGCAGGTGAAAACTCACCACTGCTCTCCATCAGCTATTTTCACATCCCAACACATACCTGCAAAGCATACTTAAAATTTCTAAAAATCCTATCTTAAATATATACAAAAAGCATGCCTGCCATTTATCCATATTCAATGTTTTCTCTTGAACCAAATATACTGCTATGAATGATCCAGGGTTTTTATGTTGAAATAGGGGACATTGAGCTAATTAAAGTACTAAGCCTTCTCCTCATGCTTTAATTAGCCTTTCTGTCTATTATTCTGGCATAAACCCAACTGGATCATTCATTCTAGCTACAGTAAGCTTCAGTAACTGTTTTATATTAGCTGCATTACTGCCCTACTTTCAAAATGTAACTGCTAGACTCACTGCTATTAAGATCAGTGCTCACATTTATTTAAAATTCCTGCAGGATTTCACATATAGCAAGGACCTGTCGTTGCATTAAAATATATTGAATGGGATTTTTGAGTCAAATATTGTGGGAAAGATCTGAATAAATTCAGCCAGTTGCCAACTGCTGTTACCATCCATCGGGCCGTCTGCCAGCAAGGTCAGTGTAATGGTAAGAGCCTCAGATTTACATGGTTTGGAAGGGATGATCCCAATATCAGATTGTTAATGTAATGGAAAATGGTTAATAATGAAAGTGGAAAATATTTTTCCTAAAAATAAAACTCTAATGTGTGCTGTTAATTGCAGCCTTCCTTTCACATTTTGTCTTGTTGTGGATATAAAAGCAAACACCACAGATTCCTACAGGAAGGTGCCAGTGCAATACTGGAAAGGGGAATAAGATTTTTACAAGCCCATCTTCTCAATGTGCTCACTGATTTTTCTTTGATTTCTCCTCATCAGTTGTAAAACCAAGGAGGCAAAAAACCCAGCAAAAAGGTGGAGCTGATCATTAGAAAAAAGGCAAGAGGAGCATCTCCAGTTGGTGAAAATGATGTGCAATTGACCTTCATGTTATTGCTGAGGAACAAGTTTCATAGTTAAGACATTTTTAAAACTGTCAGTTAAGGAAAAAAGTACATAGGAAATCTACTGCACATACTTAAATGAACAAAGAGAGATATCTCCAGCATTTGGTTTAATGAAGCACTTCACTGTTAAAGTTTAAAAATTGCAAAGTTAATTACTTTTTCCAAAAACTGCCTCCATCTTCTTGACACATGCTTTAGGTCCAAAGTACACAGCGCTGTGCAGTGTAATGCATTGATGCTGATTAGTGGAATTTCAAATTCACACTGATTTAATTTACAAGAGTACTACGCACAGCATAGTAATATATTTTAATGAAATCTTTACTCCATTTTGACTTTGTGTTCATGATTTGTTCATCAAGCACATTGCATTATATTGCACAATATCATGGATGCAACTGATTTAAAATGAGTGTCAAGAATATGTGTATAATGAAATTCCTAATAAGAAAATAGATTTTTAGCAGTTAAATGGTTAAACTTTACAGGATCATTATTTCTTTTTAAATCTCTGAGTTAATTTATCTGCATGAAATGATGCCTGGAGCGTCTTTCTTTGTATGTGAATTTGACAAAGAACTATAATGTTATGCAAAAGTAGTTTGTGTAATTTGAAATTAATCAGCATTAAAATTATATATGGTGTAATTTATCAAGATTTGTTAATGGCTTTCCAGATTTGACAGCTTTCAATATGGGGGGAGGTAGGGGGAAGTGTGGGGAGGAGGCAAAGAAGGGTGAACCTTTATAGCAGACGTCACCATTTGACATCTCATTAATGCACCTATGCCTTATCGACCAGTACACCTGGGTGCTAATGAAGTGGTAAAGAATCATATCATATTAAAGACCTGAAACATTTTACACTTAAAATATGTTCTTCAGGAACATTTTAATAATTACTGAATTCAAGTCTTGTCTCCAAATTGTATTTTACATGTATGAGAAGCTCATTTAAAAAGTCCTGCATTCCATTTTGTTGAACAGTGAGATGCAGTGTATTATAAATCTTAATTCCTATACTAGTAATAAATACATTTTCATTATTCAGAGAGCCATATTTCTCCTTCACAGTACTTAGAGCTGTGTGGGAGGAGTCAGATGTTAAAAAACGCAGAAGATTAAATTTTTACTAAATCTTTCAATGTATTAATAAAGCACGGTTTCATCACAATTTTTGTAAAGGACATGTTCTAAAGCAATATCTAGCAGCTCAGTTATTGTTCTTGTGTATCCTTCAGTTAATTAAAATTTTTAAAACAATGAAAAATTCAAACTTTCGTTGTGCTTGTAGATTCAAATGATTTATTCCTATAGTGAAATTACAGTGCTATCAAATTCTATGGGGAAAAGAACTCATTACAGATGGAGACTTTATTTCCTTAAAACAAAAGCATGTGCCTTGGCATACTTAGTACAGGAACTATATTATGACTCGCTCATTGTAAAATAAATATGCTTCTCTATGCATAGGCCAATTCTCAAGTTAACACTTTCAGCAGGCACAGTGAACATTATATTAAAAATAATTCATGGTTACATAAACTTAAAGTATACTGCTTGAAAATACAGAACTGAAGTATATACCATGTTTCATTGTAACATGTGTAAGTTAAATCTGTGATGCACTGTTTCTTTCTGCAGTTGAAACAAAATTAAAGCAGTTTTAATATAACAACATTTTGTCAAAATAAATAGTTGTATGTATACAGTAGAGAACTAAATAATCTCAGTCCATTCCTACATTCTACCCAACCTGCCACATATTCTTTTGGAGGTTATTGCATTGAATGGCTTGTAACAGCCTTAGAAATAATATTTTTCTTTGTCTCCTTTTGATAGTGTGGCTGAGAAAAAATATATAAAGTTTCACCTTTAGGACTAAATGGGGATCAAAACAGCACATAACATAGGTTATAATATAATTCTGAGTTTTGAGATCAAAGTGGTCACACAGAAAGACAGCAACCAAACAGTAAATATATGGTATTTTAGCTGAGACACTGAACGTTTTGTTATAGGCCTCCTAGCATTACTTTCTTAGTGCAAAAATGTTGTGATTTCTGGATCAAACAAACAGGACAAGTCATCAAAACATGTTCAAATCCAGTCAATATGAAGATTTAAGAACTAGTTTCAGGCTTTTTGTCTTTGAAATGGAAGTAAATACATAGATGCATCAGAACAACTACACATAAGCCACTCAGGATTCCATGGTCAACCGCCTAGCACTCATTAATATTCTAAGTTTTATGCTGAATACGGGAACTTTCAGGTCTAATCACATTCAATGAATTAGAGGTAGCTTGGCGCAGAAGTGGTCCATCAAGCCCATGCTGGTGATAGTTCAACATCAGAACTATATTTTAATCCTGGAAAATTTTGTCAACTTTGCTTGCAATTTCTAACCTTTCACATTTATATGGTGCATCTCTGATTCTTCCCTTCCCTTCCTCAACTTCTCTGTCTCCATTTCTGGGAGTGGAGGTACAGGTGTCGGACTGGGGTGGACAAGGTCAGAAGTCACACGACTGAAAATGTGTTGCTGGAAAAGCGCAGCAGGTCCAGCAGCATTCAAGGAACAGGAGAATCGATGTTTCGGGCATAAGCCCTTCCTGAAGAAGGGCTTATGCCTGAAACGTCGATTCTCCTGTTCCTTGGATGCTGCCGGACCTGCTGCACTTATCCAGCAACACATTTTCAGCTCTGATCTCCAGCATCTGCAGTCCTCACTTTCTCCCAGAAGTCACACAACACCAGGTTAAAGTCCAACAGGTTTATCTGAAATCACAAGCTTTCGGAGCGCTACTCCTTAAAATCATTTACAAACTTCTGTAGCCACCTTGACCACACTTTGGAGTAGTCCAAGGCCCCAAAGGAGCCTTCCACTTCCATCAGAGTTTTACCTGCACTTATACACGTCATTCACTGTATCCATTGCTCCTGATGCAGTTTCCTCTACACTGGGGAGACAAGACACCTACTTTCAGAGCACTTCAGAGAACATCTCTGGGACACCCGCATCACCCAACACCACCTCTCCATGGTCGAACACTTCAACTCCCCCTCCCATTCTGCCAAGTGCATGCAGGTACTGGGCCTCCTCCATTGCCACACCCTAACCACCCGACACCTGGAGGAAGAAAGCCTTAACTTCTGCCTTGGGAACCTCCAACCACACAACATCAATGTGGACTTCACTAGTTTCCTCATTTCCCCTCCCCCCACCTTATCCCAGTTCCAACCTTCCAACTTGGCACTACCCTCATGACCTGTCATACTTGTCCATCTTCCTTCCCACCTATCTGCTCCACCCTCCTCGCCGACCTAACATCATTATGCCCACCTCCATCTACCTATCACACTTTCAGCTACCTTTCCCCCAGCCCAACCCCCCCTTCCATTTATTTCTATACTCCCTCAGCTCACAAACCTCATTCCTGATGAAGGGCTCTTGCCAGAAACATCAATTCTCCTGTTCCTCGGATACTGCATGACCTGCTGTGCTTTGCCAGCACCACACTCTGGACTCTGATCTCCAGCATCTGCAGTCCTCACTTTCTCCTACATTTCTTCACAACCTCTTGTCTGTAAGGACTCTATTCCATTACACCATTTTCTCAATTTCCATTGCATTTTATCTCATGATACAATCTGCTGATACGTATTCCATTCCTTTGTTCACCACTGTTGTTGACAGGTTTCCTCAATCATATTCATCTCATTTTACACAATTATGCTCGTATCCTTCCCTTCCTTCCAATAACCAAGACAGTGTTCCTCTTGTCTTCGATTCCCATCCAAGCATCCTCTACATTCAAAAGATCAACCAGCACCATATCTGCCACCTCCAGGGTGAAGGTGACTTCCTATCCCCTTCCTTTCGGCATTCCGATGTCTCTCTGTTTTACCCTGGCCCATTTCTCAATCACCCCCAAGAATTCCTTGCCTTTTTCATGCAAATGTGAGAAATGCAACACCCACCCTTTTACATCCTCTCTCCTCAATATTCAAGACAACAAACATGAAAAGTGCAATTTATATGCACTTCTTTCAATTTAGTTTACTATGCTGTTCACAGTGCTGTCTGCTCTAAATGAGGGAGATCAAATGCTGAGATCAATTATCTGACCCCCTTTGTGGAACACCTCTATTCTGTCTGTAAGAATGACCCCATGTTCCAGTTGAGCGTCATTTAATTCTGACCATCACTGAGCAGAAGGTACTGAGGCCTGACCTACTGTTGAATTAAAAGCAAGACTTGATACTCAAGTGGGCAGTCAAAGAGATGACGAGGGAGGACGAGGAGACTTGCACATGGATGACCTGTACTGGGGCCTCAAGATTTGGTGATGCCTTTTTGCACATTCTTTTTGCACAAGGGCTAAGAGAGAGTTACTCTTCCCAAGGAACAACAAGAAGAAACTTGTGCCTGGGCATGAAAGCTTGGACAGTTAAAGCTTAGCAACCAATTGTGTTTCTTCATCAGTACTGGGTATAGTATCAGAAATGGTTGAATGACCTTGTCCACTGCAACAGGGTGAGTCCTACATACTGTGGTGTTCACTGAGCCTTGGAACTGTAGAATATGGGAGGGGTCAGCCAAATGAAACTGGCAGAGAAAAGCATCAACACACCAACAGGCGTTCATCATATCTTTGCTCACTTCTCAATGTCCCCAGTGAGTCGACATGTAGAAGAGGCATGAGAGGAAACTCAGCATAGCACTGGAGGGATGCAGGAGAAAGTGAGGACTGCAGATGCTGGAGATCAGAGCTGAAAATGTGTTGCTGGAAAAGCGCAGCAGGTCCGGCAGCATCCAAGGAACAGGAGAATCAACGTTTTGGGCATAAGCCCTTCTTCAGGAATGAGGAAAGTGTGCCAAGCAGGCTAAGATAAAAGGTAGGGAGGAGGGACTTGGGGGAGGGGCGTTGGAAATGCAATAGGTGGAAGGAGGTTAAGGTGAGGGTGATAGGCCAGAGTGGGGGTGGGGGCGGAGAGGTCAGGAAGAAAATTGCAGGTTAGGAAGGAGATGCTGAGTTTGAGGGTTAGGATTGAGACAAGGTGGGGGGAGGGGAAATGAGGAAACTGGAGAAATCTGAGTCCATCCCTTGTGGTTGGAGGGTTCCTAGGCGGAAGATGAGGCGCTCTTCCTCCAGCCATCATGTTTCTATGGTCTGGCGAAGGAGGAGTCCAAGGACCTGCATGTCCTTGGTGGAGTGGGAGGGGGAGTTGAAGTGTTGAGCCACGGGGTGGTTGGGTTGGTTGGTCCGGGTGTCCCAGAGGTGTTCTCTGAAACGTTCCGCAAGTAGGCGGCCTGTCTCCCCAATATAGAGGAGACCACATTGGGTGCAGCGGATGCAGTAAATGATGTGTGTGGAGGTGCAGGTGAATTTGTGGTGGATATGGAAGGATCCCTTGGGGCCTTGGAGGGAAGTAAGGGAGGAGGTGTGGGCGCAAGTTTTGCATTTCTTGCAGTTGCAGGGGAAGGTGCTGGGAGTGGAGGTTGGGTCGGTGGGGGGTGTGGACCTGACGAGGGAGTCACGGAGGGAGTGGTCTTTTCGGAACGCTGATAGGGGAGGGGAGGGAAATATATCCCTGGTGGCGGGGTCCGTTTGGAGGTGGCGGAAATGACGACAGATAATATGATGTATATGGAGGTTGGTGGGGTGGTAGGTGAGGACCAGTGGGGTTCTGTCCTGGTGGTGATTGGAGGGGTGGGGCTCAAGGGTGGAGGAGCGGGAAGGGGAGGAGATGCGGTGGAGAGCATCGTCGATCACGTCTGGGGGAAAATTGCGGTCTTTGAAGAAGGAGGCCATCTGGGTTGTTCGGTAGTGGAACTTGTCCTCCTGGGAGCAGATGTGGCGGAGACGAAGGAATTGGGAATATGGGATGGTGTTTTTACAGGGGGCAGGGTGGGAGGAGGTGTAGTCTAGGTAGGTGTGGGAGTCGGTCGGTTTATAGTAAATGTCCGTGTTGATTCGGTTGCCCGAGATAGAAATGGAGAGTTTAGGAAGGGGAGAGAGGAGTCTGAAATGGTCCAGGTAAACTTGAGGTCGGGGTGGAAGGTGTTGGTAAAGTGGATGAACTATTCAACCTCCTCGTGGGAGCACGAGGCAGCGCCGATACAGTTATCGATGTAGCGGAGGAAAAGGTGGGGTGTGGTGCCAGTGTAGCTGCGGAAGATGGACTGTTCTATGAAGAGGCAGGCATAGCTGGGTGCCCATGGCTACTCCTTTGGTTTGGAGGAAGTGGGAGGATTGGAAAGAGAAGTTGTTCAGAGTGAGGACCAGTTCAGTCAGTCGAAGGAGGGTGTCATTGAAAGGGTACTGGTTGGTATGGCGGGAAAGGAAGAAGCGGAGGGCTTTGAGTCCTTCGTGATGGGGAATGGAGGTGTACAGGGACTGGATGTCCATGGTGAAGATAAGGTGTTGGGGACCGGGGAAGTGAAAATCATGGAGGAGGTGGAGGGTGTGGGTGGTGTCCTGAACATAGGTGGGGAGTTCTTGGACTAAGGGGGACAGGACCGTGTTGAGGTATGCAGAGATGAATTTGGTGGGGCAGGAGCAGGCTGAGACAATGGGTCGGCCGGGGAAGTCAGGTTTGTGGATTTTGGGCAGGTGGTAGAAACAGGTGGTGCGAGGTTGTGGGACTATGAGGTTGGAGGCGGTGGATGGGAGATGAGGTTATGGATGGTCTGGGAGATGATGGTTTGGTGGTGGGAGGTGGGGCCATGATCAAGGGGGCAGTAAGAGGAGGTGTTCGCGAGCTGGTATTTAGCCTCAGCAGTGTAAAAGTCGGTGCGCCAAACTACTACCGCGCCTCCCTTGTCTGCCAGTTTGATAGTGAGGTTGGGGTTGGAACGGAGGGAGTGGAGGGCTGCACGTTCCGAGGGTGAAAGGTTGGTGTGGGTGAGAGGGTGGAGAGGTTGAGGCAGTTAATGTCGCGGCGGCAGTTGGCTATGAAGAGATCGAGGGCAGGTAAGAGGCCAGCACGGGGAGTCCAGGTGGATGGGGTGTGTTGGAGGTGGGAGAAGGGGTCATCAGAGGGTGGGTGAGAGTCCTGGTTGAAGAAGTAGGCGCGGCAGCGAAGGCGGCGGAAGAATTGTTCGATGTCTCGCCGCGTGTTGAACTCGTTAATCCAAGAGCGTAGGGGAATGAAGGTGAGGCCTCTGCTGAGGACTGAAGAGATGCAAGCAGGTTATGTATTTGGTTGGTCGTTGTGTGGAGACTCTCAATATTCCTCTTTCTGCCTGCAGGAGAAAAGGCCTACAGCAAAGAGTGAGTCAGGATTGGTAGTGGAGACCTGCCATCAGAGCACTGACACTTACAGTGGACCAAGATCTTTTCCTGGGCAGAAAGCACATTAGCCTCACAAAAGCAGATGGTGAAACTGGAGTGGGAACCCAATAGTATGAGGAGGCATCACCTCATATTCGACTGTGGTGATTTATGGAGATTCACAGCAGGCATGGATAGAAAAAGGAGATGTGAAGACTTACCTGCTAATTAATCATACAGCTGCTGAGACTAGGAGGAGGTGGAGGATTCCTCAGAGGATGCAGCATTATTTGCTTCCCCAGCACCTTCCACCAGAGTAAAAACTAATGTTGATAGAAACGTGCTCGCGATTAGTCTCAGGGTCACAAGCTGATGGGAGTACGACACACATAACTGAGCTATTGATGGAGACTGTGCAACCAAGGCCACTGACAAGTAGAGGTTGGAGATCTGTTCTTTGCTGAGCCCAAGCCTGATGATGAGCTTCTGGAGTCAGCTAAGAGGAGCTTGTTGGAGTTGCAGTGAAAACTATGGAAGATCTGTCTCAGGCCTTGCTTAGCCATTCAGGGATAATAGAAGAGTACATCCAGGCCATTAGTGCTGCCATGTATCAGGTGTGTGCCCATGTTGCTTCCTTCATTGAATAATTGTGAAAATGATTTGGCAGTCCTTTTGTATCAACGGTGACTCACTTTCACTCCAATTTGATAGGTTCCAAATTAGCTAATGAATCCAATGCGTGATCTGCAAACTCTGCCATTTGGAGATATTTGCATTTCTTCTGACACAACATTGCTTCCGCCATCCTCAATCAAATGTGTTCAGTGACTTCCCATTTTAGTCAGTCATGAGCCAGGATCAAACATGAGTCAGCAAATATGCTTCACCTCTTCAAAGAAGCTTTCAGACCATCTCTAAAGCTTTTTTGCTGTCCTATATTCTGTGTCCAAGTTCCAAGTAGTGTATTTGCTTCAAGGGTTTACTGTCAGGCATACAACATGTACCACACAGCAGAGCCACGTTCAGCACTTCTTGCCTCAATTCTGGCCAGCTCATTGTGAGATGCAGACACCTTACAAGAAAGGGGAAGTGACTGTCCTCTGCACCCGAGCATTGCTCTTGGGGCACCACACATGTGGGTAGCAGCTCTCCTCAGCCCCTCTGCCAGTGACCCTGTGCCTTCAGTAGCTGCAGTTAGAATGTTGTGATCCTCCCAACCCCAGCAGCTGGAGGACATCCACCAAATCATCTGAGGCCAAGATTGTTTGCAGCCTTCCTTCACTCCAGCTGTGTGCAGCAGTGAAACCTCATAGAAGCAATTGTAAGCCCGTTACAGAGAACCTGGATGTCCCAGGGGTTCATCAATGTTTGGACTCTGCAAATATCTAGAATTGGCAGTATGGTTACAAAAGATGTATTCCATAGTTACTGCTGTGAGTCATTTATGGAGCTATTGAGAGATGCCTTCACTCTTTCACCTATCAGTAAGCTCCCAGGAGAGGGGCAAGCCAAATTTGGCCATTTTGTCAAATAATTCGATACGCCAGGACAGCCTGGGCATTAAGCAATGGTATACAATCTGAAGGAGTTGATAACCAGTCAAAGTAGGGTGAGACTTTATGAGATAGGCATTGAAGGGTATCATTGTTGCAGGAAGCAGGTGTGACTCAGGTTGTCATAAGCCTTCTTTTTATTCATTCATGAGATGTAGGCATCACTGGCTAGCCAGCATTTATTGCCCATCCTTAAATGCCCTGAGGGCAGTTAAGAGTCAACCAAATCACTGTGGGTCTGGAGTCACATGTAGGCCAGACCAGGTAAGGATGGCAGTTTCCTTCCCTAATGGGACCAATAGGTTTTTCCACAAATCAACAATGGTTTCATGGTCACCATTGAACTCTTAATTCCAGATATTGTTGAATTCAGGAGGTGAAAGGTGAATGGGCCAGATTGCAATATTAGAGATAGATAGCAGAGTTTGAAAGGCCTCAGTTATCTCGAGGGAAGACCAGCCAATGGTACATTAGATTAGTGAAATCTGGGAGGCACTAAAGAATGGAAGGTTTTGGTGGCAGACGGCATGATGTAGGTGAAGCTGGCTGATGTTAGGAATTGGATTCCTAAGGAAATAGTGGCTCAGTGGTTAGCACTGCTGCCTCATAGCACCAGAGATCTGGATTCAAATCCAGCCTTGGGTGACTGTTTGTGTGGAGTTTGCACGTTCTCCCCGTGTCTGCATGGGTTTCCTCCAGGTACTTTGGCTTCCCCCCACAATCCAAAGATGTGCAGGTTAGGTGAATTGACCATGCTAAATTTCCTACAGTGTTCAGGGATGTGTAGGTTGGGTGTATTAGTCAGAGGTAAAATGTAGGGTAATGGGTCTGGGTGGGATACTCGTTAGAGGGTCAGAGTGGACTTGTTGAGCCGACGGGCCTGTTTCCACACTGGATTGATTCTCAGATTATTTTAGTGAAGGCAAAGTAGCCCGAAGTATACATTGGTGACAAGTATGACACCAGAGTTTCAAATAGAATCATTTTTTTCTCAGACTGTTGACATAGAATGGAACAGAATCAGTAGCTATTATCATGACAATGGATCAGAATTCTAAAGAACTGTGTGCAAATTTTAGCTTTTAATTCCATACTATGCTTTATCAGAGAGGAATGCCACAGTCAAAAAAAAACCTGCAGATGTAAATTGCGAAGTCCTATGAGGGACTCCTGGAAGGTCACATTTATAGATGGTCAGAGAAGCTTCAAAAAGAGAGACAGAGACATAACAGGAAGAAACAACAAGGGGCTGACTATATCCCCCCTCTCAACAGAAATTCACTTCTTGCAGGCTTTTTCCCATTTTGCCCAGCTGTGAATATACACAAAAAGGTTAAAAAGCAGCTACAACCCTGTATGTGACAGTGGAAGAAAGTGTGCTTGTTAACTAAGATATCCATTTGTCCAAGGAGAAAGTGAGGTCTGCAGCTGCTGGAGATTGAGGTTAAAAAGTGTGGTGCTGGAAAAGCACAGCCAGTCAGGCAGCATCTGAGGAGCAGGAGAGTTGACGTTTTGAACATAAGCTCTTCATCAGGAATTCCTAATGAAGAGATCATTCTCGAAACGTCGACTCTCCTGCTCCTTGGATGCTGCCTGACTGGCTATCCATTTCTCCTCACCTGGGTTCAAATGTTACTGTGCTGTGAGCATCACAGTGAAGACCCAGCCCAGGTGTCATCCCTGCATTGCAGGCAAAGAGATTCTCTCAGTCTGAATGTTGGAAGCCAGCAAGCTATTTTGAAAGAAAAACTCTCTTGCTCCGAATGCTGCCAACAACTATCATCAAAAGGAAACTGCCCTGCAAACACCAAAGAATCCTGAAATCATCTGTTCAACTATCAATGCTCCACTATCTACTCTTCATGAAAGACTTAGAGACATTCGTAATTTTATCTTGTTTTGCATTTATTTCTTATTTCTAACCTTTTTGTGTGTTGTATTATTATTTCTTTATGCTTGTAGTAACCAATAAACTCACTCTTTTGTTAACTGTAGAAAGCCTAATTGAATTGGTACCTTTTAAAATATAAATTCATTTGGTCTGGGAAATTCATTTATGCAAAAGCTCCCACAAGGGAGGGATTCTTTTTGAATTAACCTTGTTGTGACTAACTGAAATGGCGGATGAATAAAGAAAGGGACCTAGTTCATCCCTGTTCACCCAGGGACTTAACTATTTGAGGAATCTGTCTGGAACCATAATAACTTGGAGAACTTTATCTTAGGAACAAAGGTTTGGAGGGGGGAACCAAATAATGGTGGTCTCAGTCTTCCCAATATTTAAATTTTAGCTTATCTGGTACCAGGTGTGAGAAAAAGATGTTGTGAAACTTGAAAGGGTTTAGAAAAGATTTACAAGGATGTTGCCAGGGTTGGAGGAGAGGCTGAACAGACTGGGGGTGTTTTCCCTGGAGCACCGGAGGCTGAGGGGTGACCTTATGGAGGTTTATAAAATCATGAGGGGCATGGATAGGATAAATAGACAAAGTTTTTCCCCTGGGGTTGGGGAGTCCAGAAATAGAGGGCATAGGTTTAGGATGAGAGGGGAAAGATATAAAAGAGACCTACGGGGCAACCTTTTCATACAGAGGGTGGTATGTGTATGGAATGTGGAGGAAATGGTGGAGGCTGGTACAATTGCAACATTTAAGAGGCATTTGGATGAGTATATGAATAGGAAGGGTTTGGAGGGATGTGGGCCAGGTGTTGGCAGGTGGGACTAGATTGGGTTGGAATATCTGGTCGGCATGGACGGGTTGGACCGAAGGGTCTGTTTCCATGCTGTACATCTCTATGACTCTATGGCTCTATAAATAGCCTAATAATTTAGGAACAGTGAGAGACTGGTAGTGGTGAGGTAGAAATGAGTGACATCAACATACAGTTAAAAACTAACGTGGTCCTTTTGGTTGATGTCGTTAAGGGGCAGCAGATAATTGGGAAATAGGAGGTTATCAAGTATATGTCCATTGTAATGAGATGTAATGCTGTGGGAATGGAAGGAGAAGCAATTGTATTGATGCACTCTAATTAACTAGAAGGGAGCCAGTTGTGAACAGTCCCATGCAGCTAGACATAGGAGGAAAGGGAATAGTTTAGTCAACTGCATAAAGATTCCAGACTAGTAAAGAAGAATATAAACACTGATTTTCAGTCACATCAGTGTGTACTATTGACAAGATGCTCTGCAGAAATTCATCAAAGATCCTTAAACAGCACCTTCCAAACCCACAATATCTTCCATCTAGAAGGACAAGTGCAGCAAATACACTGAAACACCATAATCTGCAAATTCTCCTCCAAGCCAGTCATTATCCTGACTTGGAAGTATATTACCATTCCTTCACTGTAGCTAGGTCAAAATCTTGGAATTCCCTCCCGATCAGTTTGGTGGATCTACCTCCTCCATATAGACTGCAGCAGTTCAAGAAGGCAGCTCACCACTACCTTCTCAAAGGCAACTGGCAATAAATGCTGGCCAACCACCAATACCCCCATCCAATAAGTTAAAAAAAAATCATTGGCCACCTTTCTTCAAATCACATAGGCAAACTTTTGAACTTTGATAAGAACTGTTTCTGTTTGGAGGTAGGGGAATCTAATTAGAAAGATTCAATCACTGAATTTGAGGAAAGATGAGCACAGATATGGGAAGGGATAATATGTTCAAAGACTTTAGAAAGACAAAGGAGGTTGGAAATAGTGTTGTAATTTGCAATGACAGTAGAATAGAAGATTAGTGGGGTCCAGTTTTGTTTTTTGAAGGGGGAGGAATGAAGGCAGCAGACTTAAATGAAAGAGGAATGACATTTGAAGAGAAAGAAAACCATTTACAATATTGGCTAAGTGGGCAACGTTAGGCCATTAGCTGTTTATAGTGTGAATAAGATTGAGAGTGCAGGAGATGGGTCTCTTGGACAAGATGCACTTAGAGTGGGCAGTGGGGAGGTATGTGAAAAATTAGCAATTGATTTAAGGTAAGGACTGAGGCAAGGGTGAACTATAGAGGATATTAGGCACAATAGGTTAGATGTGGAAATTGGGATATTGGTGACACAATAATAGTAATGATAACTTATAATTGCAAATATTTACAAAAATGTAGTAAAATGTGTGTAAGTTGCCATTAGCAGGTGCCATTTTATTTACATAAATTATAAAAAGAAATAAATCATGCAAAGCTCATTTTTTTGTTCCATCTACAGGTTCTTGATTTCCTAAGTCTGCAGGACGCCACCACAGTCCACAGCCGCCAAAAGCTGTCCCTGAGGCTGCAACACCATGGAGGAAGCATGCTGACTGGACTCAGAACATTGCCTCTGCCAAAGATGCCTCATCACTGCTGATACTCTAGCCACTGCCATAGACTGTCCCAACTCTCGAGGACTGGGACCCATCTCAACTTCTAAGAACCTATTGACCATCCAAAATGAGTCCCGAGGACCGAATTCAGTCAGCCGCTGTTGCAGATGCCACCAAAACATCAGAGGAAAAGAATGGACTCCAAATCATTGAGCCTGGAACAGCCGCTCAAACCACAACTGCCACGGCCATGAGAATGTATGGGATCCACTACTCCACATCTCTCCGTAACCTCTCTCCACCAGCAGAGCCACAGAAAGAAGAAAAATTGAATTTGATTCAAAAGTTAAAAGAAGAAAGTAAAATGTAAAGAAGGATGTGTTGGGTCATGTGCCAGTGAGTGGACAGGCCAGGAGCTAAGCACCTCCTACCCTGCCACCATTAGAGGCAGCTGGTTGGACATGAGTCGGAAAGGTCCAAAAGCTCCTTACATCTATTGGCGGAGGTGAGAGTGGATAGTGGATACAATAAAGTTGGGGGCTATTTTTGCATTCCAAGATGCTCTTAGAATAATGATCAGTTCCCAGACGAGAGCAAAACTAATAGTTTAATGTCATTCAGGCAGATGTGGTGGTGGATGCCATTTTCCATTAAGGCTGCATCACTCAGACTGAGGAGAATGGAGCTGAGAACTTTATAGGCAAAACAGCCAGATGTGAGAGCAATTGTTCACCTAACTTTTTATCAGTGCATAGACCTTCCGAAACTGAAAGTCAATGTATCAGCCTGCCAATCAGAGTGCACTGAACCTCAAAGCAAGCTGGGAGGAACCGCCCAGCTGCTCAGTTTAGAGAAAATGGTGAGTAAGAGAGAGTAGGGCACTTGGGATTAGGGCATCAAAGATAGAGGAGGGGATGTGGTTGAGTAAATCAATTGCTCCATAAATTATGAGGCAACTGGAGACCCAAAGGCTGTTATAGATGTAATGTCAAATGACAACAGAAACTGAAATCAGTTAAATTAACTGCAAGTCAGCCTTTGCAGAAACAAAATGCAAAATCAACCATTGTATTTTGCATCAACTGAAAGCGAGAAAGTTTTGGTATCTTGCTTTGCATCTTATAACACAGGCTCCCAGCATGTGTACTTGTTATAGGTTTAACTGCTGCTGCATGATCTCCCTAAATAGGATGGAAAAAAAAGCCTGCACAGAGCTCCAGTAATAGTAACTGTGCCAACAGAAGTTGACCATCTGTACCATTTAATTGCTAAAAAAACAAAAATATTCAAAGTGAGAAAGGTAAAGGGCCCCAGCTCCAGATCACAGCTGATTAAGCCCTTTATTCACAAGTAACAAGTTTTTGACCAAGTAGTTTGGCCTTGCAGATGTTTGTATTTCACATTCCATGGAGGATTTACGCTTACAGCAGAAATTGCAGAGTCACCTAGTCTGCACTGGGAAATGATCATGAGTTTGCTTTCTGCTTCTTTCCCAACAGAACTTGTTTACACGTGCATGAGTTTGTATAAATGGAACAAGGATTTTATTAATACACTGATCCATTATATCAAAATCCTAACAATAATCCAAGGGCAAGAAGTGTTTGGTAGCTGTCTAGACACCAAGGAGGTAAGGAACAATCTGTGACATCTCATTCAATGCGGAGGTGTTAAAAAGATAAAACTCAGAACAAAAATATATTTAAATGTTCTTGCCCAAATGATGAAACTGTTTTTGTTCTTCAGATGCTGAATGGTCTCTTGAACACTTTCAGCAGTTTCTATTTTCATTTATTGACCACATCCTTTCTCTATTTATATAAAACCAACTAAGGTTAAGGTAATACTTTCCATCATAAATTGCTACATTTCTGAAAACTGTATTGCATTGAATACTAAAATAAAGATTTCTACTACTGAACAATAGTTACTTTCCTTTGGATTTGCAGGATAACGAATGACTTTGGAGGATGTGTAAGGCTGCTTTGATGTGTACAGTCAGCTAAAGTCACTTACAAAAGAAGTGCTGGTGCTTTGAATGGCTAAGTACGAGCCAGTCTAGTCCACAGTCCCATTAAAAAATTTATTGACCAGCTCAAATGCCCATTGACATAAATAGAAAATACTGCATCGGTTTAACTTCACTTCAGATGGACCTGCTAGTGTTTTAGGAATTTGCTACTTCATCATTTAATTATAAAAGTGCCTTAATTTCCTGCATGGACATTATATACAGCCTAATTTACATCTTCTGGTTTCAATGAATCTTTTTCATGTCTGAATTCTGCAGTTGTGAAATAAATAACAAAATGAATTAAGCTCTTAAAAAGCAGGAAACAATACCTTGCTAAGTAAAATATGTCACTAATTAAAATGTGGGTGGCATCATATCAGGAGTTAAATGCTTTCTGCTACTAATTTGTAATATTTTGCAGGATCATTATTTTTCTTTATTAAACTATATATTTAAACCTTATCCTTTGCAGCTTTTAAGCTTGTTCTTCTCACTAAAATTTCTTTTTTGCACAAAATTACTGTTGGTTCAATTTCCTCTGGGAGATAAATGTATTAAATTAACTTGCCAAAAATGCCCATTGTAACATTATAAATGTAGATACATAATCTGAAGTTGCATTCAATTGCCTGTGGATATAGAGGCAAACTTTGAAGTTCCTTCTTTGAACCAGAAAATATTTTGGGTAAATTCCATGAATTAGCCTCCACAAGTGGTTTGATAAACTGATTAGCCATTTCTGATTCTTGAATTAGGATAGCATTTTGTGGGAATAGAGTCATAGAGTTATACAGCACAGAAACAGACCTTTTGGTCCAACCAGTCCATGCCGACCATAATCCCAAACTAAACTAGTCCCATCTGCCTGCACATGGCTCATTTCCGTCCAAACATTTCTTATTCATGTACTTAGCTAAATGTCTTTTAAATGTTGGCATTCACCACTTCCTCTGGCAGTTCAGTCCATACACGAACTACTCTCTGTATAAAAACATTGCCCTCATGTCTTTTTTAAATCTTTCTCCTCTCACCTTAAAATGATGCCCCTTTTTCTTGTAGTCACTGACCCTAGGAAAAACACACCTGCTGTTCACCTTATTGATACTCCTCATTATTTTATACACTTCAATAAGGTCACCTCTCAACTTCCTATCCTCCAGTGAAAAGAATCCTAGCCAACAACTCCCAGGGAATGCTTAAGATGTGCAACATGAAGTGGGGAAGATACAACCTTCTATTTTATTGTGGCAATAACCTGAAAGAAGTAATCATCCAGCAGTTACAGAAATCACCCAATTTTCATTCCTTTATTTCATTTGTTCTCCAGGTATTCTTGGCTGTCTTGTCAGAGGTAAAACTCCTGTCGTCCCTCACAAAGCAAATGATAGATGGGTGTAATGGCAGGGTTAAAGCTAGGTTGATTCCCATTCAATCCTACGCCTTGTTCAGTTGATCCCTAGAACCATGAGCAAAATCAGAGCTATTGCTCCTTCCCCAAAGGCTAGTGTTGGAAATAGTCAGAAATCACACAACGCCAGGTTATAGTCCCCAACAGATTTATTTGAAATCACCATCTTTTGGAGCATAGCCCCTTCATCAGGTAAAGTGAGTCCAATCAAATAAAAACAGAAAGATCTATGCATGCTGTAAATAAGGAGCGGTGGAGGGGACAGGGGTTGTTTGGTGGGGGGGGGGGGGGGGGGGGGGGGAGGGGGGGAGCTCAGTGGGTCTGGCGACATCTGTGAAGAAAAGCATTCCAGCAGCTTCTGCTTTTGTTCCATGTTATTCCAGTCATTTGGTTTGCCTCCAGAACCACCTTTTTTTTTTAACTTTTTGTCATTATCTCTCTGCCTTATTTAATCAGATTATAGGTCATCCCTTCACTTGTTATCCAGCTGTTGACACTTTACTCACACTGTCTAACACTCTTGGTCACCTGCAGAGACTTATTATTTGACACTCCACTCTCACCATTTATATGATCTTTTGGTCTCTCTGCCCTTGATCTCTCTGCCCATACATTCTCTGTCCTGTGTGCTGCCCTCTCACTTCATCTGCTGAAGGGGATACCCTCCGAAAGCTTGTGACTTCAAAGAAACCTGTTGGACTATAACCTGGTGTCGTGTGACTTCTGACTTTGTCTATCCCAGTCCTAGACCGGCACCTCCACATCAGTGTTGGAAATAGATAGGTTGGTGTTGGTCCAAGCATGAACTTGTACCAGCCATTCCTAAGCAAATGAGGTTTCCTGCCACTGTATAGACAAATTCCACCACGGTTCGCACTGGAAAACAATATCAGACAGCAACATAATGTCCACGATCAACAATCTGAACAGTTTTATGTGCACTTTGATTAAATATGTATCTTATTTGATTGTCTGCATTTTTAGAATACTGGGATTGTGCATGTCCCCTGTTAACTATGCAGTAGGTAATTATATGCATTATTTTTAACTGTATGCAATTGTGGCTGTTCATGTCTATTAGAGAAGTTAAAAATGTCAAAAGTGTCAGATGCCATGCACACAAAAAGAGAGGTGATGGCATAAATTTTACCAAGTTGAAGTTTCATGCCACTAGCACTAAAATTGGGTGCTGTGCCAGTGAGAAGAGAGCAGGATTTTAATTTTTAAAAAATGTTTTATTTAACCAAATTTTGTAATTGGGGTAGGGACACTACCACTGCACTACAACAGGGTCCTAAAGGCAATTTTTTTTATATTCAACCTATTTTACCATCAAAAGGTGTGGAGCTGGAAAAGCACGGCAGCTCGGGCAGCAACCGAGGAGCAGAAGAGTTGACGTTTTGGGCATAAACCCTTCAGCAGGAATGTGATGATGAATTCCTGATGAAGGGCTTATGCCTGAAGCATCGACTTTCCTGCTCCTTGGATGCTGCCTGACCTGCTGTGCTTTTCCAGCATCACACTTTTTGACTCTGATCTCCAGCATCTGCAATCCTCACTTTCTCCTATTTTCTAATTAACCTGTTCAGAGATGTTATTATACGTTGCTGGGCAGGTGGGACTTGAACTTGGATCTCCTGGTTCATGGTTGGGGAACTACCACTGTGCCACAAGAGGGCCCCAAGGGCTGGATTTTACAGGTGATGGACAATTAAGAAGCCATTACTGGGGCCTTTATCAAATTAAGGGTGTCTGTCTTTCTCCAGCAGCCTGGTAATTCAGCAGCCTTGGCTGCAGCATGAAAAAAGCACCTCCATATGGAGGCACCTTAATTGGCCACATACATTTTTAAATGACTGGATTGGGACCAAGCATGCAGTCTCTGGTAATCGGAGGTGAATCTTTCAGCCAATGGTATTGGAGCTGAGGGGGCAGACATTGCCACAGAAGTGGCCAATAATTAGCCAATGATTTGCTTTAATGGTTGGCCTCCCACTTGGCACTTATTCCTTCCTACTTATTCCTGATGAAGGGCTTATGTCTGAAATGTCAATTCTCATGCTCCTCGGATGCTGCCTAATGTGCTGTGCTTTTCCAGCACCACACTTTCAATTTCCACCTTGGCAGGTGACTGTAGCAGCAGGAATATATCAGGCTTCCCTTGTGTTGCTCACTGCCGTCCCTTCACAAAATTTACTTCCTCCCATCCATCTCCAGTGGACAGCTAAATTCCAGCCAGATACATTTGGAATCTACAAAAATTGGTAAAGTGAAGGAATTACGTATATATGTTTATTTATATTATATTACACACACACAAATTATATAGACAGATCATATGTGTAAAAGTAATGCGAACTTTAAAAAAATTATTGATGCAGTGTGGATCTCATAGACACTAATTGCCCTTGAAGTGGTGATAGTGCTAAGGTCCTTTGTGGTATAGATACAATCCCAATGTTATTTGGGAGGGAACTCCAGAATATTGACCCAGAAACAATGAAGGAACACTGATATATTTCCAAGTCAAGATGTTTAGAGGGGAAATTTATGGCATTCCCATGCACCTGCTGCCCTCCTTCTGTGCAACAGAGAACAAGGATTTGGATAGTGCTATCAAAAGGAGCCTTGATTTTATCAAATCATGTTTACATGTTAGAAAAGATAAAGCAGTCAGAAACCAAAATGGTATTATAAAGGGTATTGACTGTCGAAATGTGCTGCACAATATCTCCCTCAGCGTATAATAACTTTATACCAAAAAAAAAGGGGTTTTGTTCAACGCATACAAAACCAATGAAAATGGACACTTTCTCAATCGTAAGGCATTCTTTAGAAGATTTACCATTTTTGTAGTTGTTTGGCTTAACATGATTGCAGAATGATCACCACATGCTTCTGAACAGATGAGCAAGGGTACATTGACTTCTCTCTTTTTAACCCCTCATCAGTTAGCTGTAACAAATATTTTAAATTTATTTTAACACACTTCCATTAAAATGTAGTTTGCTAAGTTGAAACAAATAAAACAATTGCAAGGTTTGTTTTTTGAATGTAAAGAAGAGAAATTTTATTATTTACTCTGAGAAAAATAAGAAAACACATCAAATGTGTAACATTTAAAAAGAGGAGGGTGTCTAACACCAAAAGAGGAATCAAGGATAATCAGTTTAAAATAATTTTTCAAGTTGTTGAGATTTACCTAAGATCATGTTGTTTCATTAGAGCCTTGTATCCTCAGCAAAGAACAAAGAACAAAGAAAATGTACAGCCCAGGAACAGGCCCTTTGGTCTGCCAAGCCTGAGCCGATCCAAATCCACTGTCTAAACCTATCGCCCAATTCCTAAGGATCTGTATCCCTCTGCTCCCCACCTATTCATGCATCTGTCCAGATGCACCTTAAATGAATCTACTGTGCCTGCCTCTACAACCTTTGCTGACAACACGTTCCAGGCTTCTGCCACCATCCGTGTAAAGCACTTTCTGCGTGTATCCCACTTAAACTTTTCACTTCTCACCTTGAACGCGTGACCTCTCACTATTGAATCCCTCACCCTGGGAAAAAGCTTATCTCTCTATACCCTGTCTATACCCTTCATGATTTTGTAGACCTCAATCATGTCCCCCTCAATCTCTTTTTTTCTAATGAAAACAATCCTAACCTACTCCACCTCTCTTCATAGCTAGCAGCTTCCATACCAGGCAACATCCTCGTGAAGCTTCTCTGCATCCTCTCCAAAGCGTCCAAATTGCAGTAGTCACATTTGTAGAAATTTGAATTGGTGTATAGGCATTTCTCCAGTTTGCTTTTTCAATATCATTGTTTGTTGAGAAGCTGAGGAAAGAACATAGGGGAGCAAGTCTTACGGTGTTGCTATTGTCAATCCATTTACTTTCTCTCTCCGCCGAAAGGCTGCTGTCTGAAATACAGTTTTCTTGAGTACAGGTTGTTCCGATATAATGAGTGTTTTGTTAACAAAAATTAGCTATAACGAGATTGATGAATTGTGGATGCTGTTTGGATAGTGCAAACTTTCTACCCAATGGATATAGCGATTTTCTATCAGCTATCTTCTACGGTGCAATTTTCTATAGCGGTTTTCCATAGCATGATTTTCTATAGCACGAGGTTGCTGAGGGATGCGACTGTCATGTTATAATGGAACGAGCTGTATTCTCTTGTCTGGTTTCAACTTTATCAAGCTGAATAACCTCCAGGTGACTTTATCCCAATATGTGAAACTTTCAGCAAGGTGCAAATCAACCAATGAATTCAGATGTGATTTTCAAGACTTTTTTAAAAAGTTCTGTTAATTTTCAGTTCAGACTGCTTCTTGTTTATTGATCCTTTCAAGAGCATGACTCAAACTGGTTAGGTGAGTCCTGAATCTATCTTAAGATAACATTGTCTCTTTTCAAAAACTATTTTAGTCAATGGTTCTGAATATTAAAATCAGATGATAGAAATTGAAAATTGATAGTCCATTTTTACCACCATATTAACAATGTTTCCAGGAATTAAAAGGCTGATGGTCCTAACAAAGTGGATGTAATGTTAAAGATATTGGAGTTAAATTTCCAGCTGGTTAGTCCAAAGAAAGACCATTTTACATCTAAAAGGTATCAGTAGAGGCAAATTACTGTAGATGCTGGAATCTGTACTGAAAACAGCAAATGCTGGAGATCACAGCAGGTCAGACAGCATCCATGGAGAGAGAGCAAGCTAAGATTTTGAGTCTAGATGACTTAAAATATTCGCTTGCTCTCCCTCTATGGATGTTGCCTGACCCACTGTGATCTCCAGCATTTGTTGTTTTCAAATAGATATTATTGCCTTCTTTCAGTACCAAGATAGTAGGTGAACAACAAGCTCAAATATGAGGGATTCTGAGGCCTTCCACACGGTGCTTGATCCTACAACCAAAGACAGTGAAGAAACCTTGACATGTATGATCTGTGCAGGTTAAAGTAGTGAGAATGTACGATCTGTGCAGGTTAAAATAGTGAGAAAGAGGTGTTTGCTGTCTTGGACCAGGAATTGATGAGAGCTGACAACTTTACACAACAATGTAACATGGCAATCATTTGAATGCAGGACGTTCAAGGCAGCTTCCTCACAGTGACTGTTTGGGTCAGGCCAACTTGCACTTCTCGGTAATTTATAATGTGCAATACTCTGAGGTATTGCACAATCTCATTATCATTATTTTTTGCATATTTAACTACAGTTTTTTTAATTAGATGTATTTTATTATTCATGCACATAATTTGACTGTTATTCATGCAGCACTGCTGTATATAAAAAAAAATTTCCAACTTTCCTGCTTGTGGTCCAAAACTGACAAGTGTTCGACTCTCCACTACAGTAATGGCTCTCTTTCAATTTAGCTAATAGCTATCATGTTATGTACCTTTATAAATTTGCTAAATTCATAGCACTGGGAGTTGTCTCTCCATGCGGTAACTGTAAGTAGTTTGCTGTGTTTGGCTTTCACATAGAACTGTTTGCTCAGGGTATGGCTCCTTGATGTATTATTAAAATTGGTAATGGACTCTTGGGACTCTTTCTGGTTATAAGCCTTCATTTTCAGTATAAACCATGCGTTGTTTTCATCTTTCCTCATGATTGTTAATGGCAGTGATGATGAGTAGGGTGTTTTTCCACTACCTTTATGAGAGCTGCTTTATTATGCAGTAGAAATAGCCAAGCTGCTGATTTTGTTTAAGGTTTTCAATTATTTATTTGACTGAACACATCTGTTACTGGCAAAGACCCAAGCATGGACCAGCGCTATTACTAGTTTACACCTGCTGAACCACAGCCATAGTGTGCACATGTAACCACAAACCTGAATGGATATTCTAGCTCTGTTCACACATTTTCTTTCTTTTAATGGTAAGAGTTGAACAATTTTTCTAACAATTATCAAGTCAAATTTTGCAACTATAGTAAAAGGTTCTAGCAATCTTTTAAAATAAAAATATTATGAAAATATTTATGAATCCAGAGATCCGTTTTCTCATTTTACCCATTATGAATTCAGGGAAATGATTAATGCCTCTTTCATTGTGTAAGGAAGGGACTGAAACACAAATACTAGATCCTTTTCAACTCTATCTTCTCGTGCCACATTTTAAAAAATCAGATAACTCTTATCCTAATCAGTGTGCCATTTCAAGTTATAAGTCTATTCAACTATCCTTAAAATTATGTGGAAACCCAGTTGTAGACTCCAGCAACAAGGACAAGTTCTGTGCTTTGGACTGTTGATCGTTGGGAGCTAATGTGAAAACTATCTCATTATCCTTACCTGCTAATTTCTTCATTACTAGAATTATTTCAACCCATCAGTGATTACTTTTGCTAAGCATTTAAATATTGCCTCTGATGTGATGTGGGATGATCATTGACACAGTTTGTTTGAGGTTCTGATTACCCCATTGGAATTGTCACATAAGACAAGAAATCTCTGAAATTTCAATACTGTTGCTTATTTTTCATTTCATTCCTTTGAATGATAACTACACTGAGAACAATGGAAAACAGGAATTCTTTTAGGGACAAGATAAGATCAGTGGAGAACAGAGTTTTAGCATTTTAGCACAATTTCGTATTTAAGACAAAGGATTGGAAGGTTAGGACACTGGAATGGAAAACCAAGGGGGAAATAGAAACATGAGGTTAATTTGCTTCAGAAGGTCAATTCAAGGTCTGGCGTAATACTCAGCACCCCAAGATCCTCAGTGACACTCACTGAGATTTGGACATTCAGATGGATCATGGAATCAAAGAGTCTCTACAGTGTGAAAGCAGGCCATCTAGTCTACACCAACCCTCCAAAGAGCATACCATCCAGACATACCACCCTACCTGATCCCTGTACCCCTGCATTTCCCCTGGCTAATCCATTTAATTTGCACATCCCTGGATACTATGGGCAATTTACCATGGCCAATCCACCTAGTCTGCACATCTTTGGTCTGTGGGAGGAAACCAGAGCACCCGGCAGAAACCTACATAGACATGGGGAGAATGTGCAAACTCCACATAGACAGTCGCCCGAGGATGGATCAAACCCGGGTACCGGGGGCTGTGAGGCAGCAGCGCTAACCACTGAGCCACCATGCCAACCCATGGATTTGGAGGGCATTGTGCCATTAATTATATAAACATGACTAAAGAAAATTCATCGTGAAGCCAATTCACAACCCTGTGATGCTGGAAATAAAAATTGTCATTGGGCTACTCTGTTTGGGTAAATGTGAGTTGCATTGCATTTTTTGGAGGGATTCTCATCATGAGGCTTAGCGATCCTATCAAATGGGCTCATTTAGATTAGATTACTCACAGTGTGGAAACAGGCTCTTCAACCCAACAAGTCCACACCAACCAGCAACCCACCCAGACTCGTTCCCCTACACTTACCCCTTCACCTAACACTATGGGCAATTTAGCATGGCCACTTCACCTAACCAGCATATTTTTGGAATGTGGGAAGAAACTGGAGCACCCGGAGGAAAGCCATGCAGACATGGGGAGAATGTGCAAACTCCACACAGTCAGTCGCCTGAGGTGGGAATTGAACCCGGGTCTATGGCGCTGTGAGACAGCAGTGCTAACCACTGTGCCTCCGTGCTGCCCACTGTGCCCCATGGAGTCCATCGCATTCAATTCCAGGTCCATCTTACCATGAACAGTTGCCAGAACATCGCACCACTCAGCAGATAGCCCTGAAAGACAAGCAGTCCTGGTGCCCATTGCATATTTGAAAGACTATGTATCCTGCTCTGTTCAAGGACACCACGTGAAAATGTCAGAGAACAGCAAGAATGCATTATAATTCTCTGACAGGGACCTGGAAGTCCTGGTTGAGTGGATGTACAAAGGAGAGGCAACTCTTCCTAATCAGGGGACACCATGCTACTAGACTCTGGAAGCCTGATTTGAGGTCACCACCTGGGTCAGTGTTATCTCCAGACTGCACATACCAGCATGTTGTAAAGAGTTCAATAACCTCTTCAATGGACAAATGCCATGTTCATCTTTCAGCTACCTCACACTCACTCTGTCTCCTTTACTGCATACAACTCCCACTAAAACTCATGCTTTGTCACTATTGCTATTGCATGCAAATCGTTTCTTCCAAGCTCCCACACCACTAACCCTGTATTCCTTCTGTGCTGTCCACTCACTTCCTCAGAACACCTCACCATCTTTCAATGACTTGTACCAGTATTAGCAACTGTGCCACCCACTTTCAGCTCACTCAATCCCTCCCTCTTTCTCATTCCAGGAGAAGGCAGTCCAAAATAGGGCAGAAAGGGCTCAGGTGGGTTGGGTATGCCTGACATTTTACTCCTCAGCCCCTACAAGGAGAGAAAACTATTACTCACAGGAGAAGACTGGGACCGCTCCTGTGAGACATCTATGTCTCATCAACTGAGTAAGTACCACTCTTCATTCTACTGTCAGTGTCAATCATTGCACACCACTTCTAACCACTGGCTGATCTCATAATCCTCAACTTCTCTTTCCTGCCTTTTCCCCATAATCTGTGATTCCCTTACTAATTAAAACTCTTGCATATACTTAATGATCCAGCCTCAACAGCCCTTTAGTAAAGATTTCATGAGCATTGGAGAGAAGAAAAGCTTCCTCATCTCTGTCTTAAATTTGTAACCCCTTATTCTGAGATTATGGCCTCTGATCCTAGATTCTCCCACAAGAGGAAACAACCTTTCTGCATTGACCCTGTCTTGTACATTTCAATAGAATAGTTTCCCATATAAGGAAACACAGAAAACTCTAAGAAGAAGGGCCAGGGAATGCTTCTCATAGTGGAACCACCTCGAGGTACAGGGTGCTACGGATTGTATGCACATTGTGTTGAAAGCATTATATCACAATGCAGCTGACTTCATCAACAGAAAAGAGTTTCATTCCAACAATGCATATATTACATGAATATGTAAGGAATGGACTGATATAGACCAAGGGAAAGCAGGAGGGATGAGTTTAATTTGGCGTCATGTTTGCTAATACATCGTGGGCTGAATGGCCCATTCCTGTGCTATACTGTTCTATGTTCTATGTAATAACGTACAATTCATCTGTGACAATTGGTACCACATCTTAGAAATCTACACCAAGAATCTTGGAAGTTGCCAATTTGCCTTTAGTCTTAAGAATGCTCGTGTTCCTTTCAAGTGTTGGATGATTTACAACAATGGTACTAGATTGAAGGACAAGCACTGCAAATGTGGCTGATGACTCTGTTTGACAACTGTTTGACTATTGGTGTGTAGATACAAGGCAGCCCATTCTTCCACAGGTCCGCCATGGAGTGACGATAGCATCCCAAAGGTCAGATACATCTGGGGGCAACTTGGAACCTCACAGTAGAACCAGATAGACTGTGCTGCATAATCTTAGCATGCTATAGCCTGCACAACTGGTGCAGGCAAAGTAAGAGTGTGATGGATGCTGAAGAGCTGGGAGAGCAGCAGATGTGTTCGAAGGAGGAAGATGAGGACCTTGAACAGGAGGAACATCATCTTCCACAGAGATGTGCAGGTCAGGTGAATTGGCCATGGTAAATTGCCCATAGTGATAGGTGCATTAGTCAGAAGGAAAATGGGTCTGGGTGGGTCACTCTTTGGAGGGTCAGTGTGGGTTGGTTGGGCCAAAGGGCCTGTTTCCACACTGTAGGGAATTTTAAAAATCAAAATAAAGTGATGCAGCTTTGGGAGAAAGAAAACAGGCAAGACTTAATTGACACCCTTTATTCAATGAATGGCTGTACTGATTCACTCATTGATTGGAATTTTTTTATTGCTTGAAATGCAAGCAGTCCCTTCTTGTTTCCAGAAGCAGTTTAATTTTGTTTGTTTTTTTCCTTCACTTTTTCTGTTGTTCAAAAGAAGTTAATATTTTCAACTGTTTGAAGCCTTTCCAGCATGTGTTGCTCCCACATTGAAAAATGACAAAATGGTAGGGTAGGCTGGGTGTTAGGGAAAGAATAGCACTCTCTTAGACTGGGTTCTACATGATATGGTTCTAAAGAAGGGGAACCTGTGCACCTGGATTCTTATGGCTGCAGTCAATTGGAGAGGTGACAATGTAAAGTAGCAATATATGTATGAATGTAAGATTCAATTTCTGATGGAGAGCCACCCATGTCACCTAAGTGTCCTCAGAAGCTATTGGTTTTCATTTCCCTCTTAGTATGTGTACTCTGAAGGGTTGCTCATGGTTGGCAGCTGTTGACGTCATGTACAGCTCTATTTAAATGTGATGCTTGAGTTTTGCATCCCAGAAGATCCCAACAGAGGCGAGTGCTTCCACAAGTACTAATTAACGTATGGTGGCACTTCACAAAACTCCTGAAATGTACACTTACCCAATTTTTGGTTATATTCAACCCACTGTTTTTAAAAAAAATCTTCTGATGCCCTAAACACAACTTGGATGCCTAGGACTTACAAGTAGTCCTTATAGCAGAATTACTAAAGGTAGAAACACATGATTTATGATGCGATTAAGAGCCCATGACCATTTGTAGATTCGACATCTAGGCACAAGTGTCCTTGATAGTTCGGTGGGGGTGAAAAAGCACAATCAGGTTCCTCCTTCAAACTACGTCAATAACTAAGAGAAAACACAAACGCATTGTAGGAAATGTAAGAAATTCTGGATGTAACCAGGCAGAGACTGGAGGTCCTTGTTGAAGGCAAGCTGCTGTGTTGCTGTAGGTAGAGATGGAAAAACACAAGAGGTACCCCACTGAGGTGAACCAGAGGTGCCAATTGGCACAAAGGAATTGCTTTGTTCACTGTGTCAAACATTTCATGGAGAATATGGAGGACGGATGAAATATTATGGTCACGCTTGCAAACATATCTTTAATAATTTTGGCCAAGACAGCCTACGTGCAGAGTGAAAGCCAAATTGAAAGTATTTGAGCAGGGAACTATGACAGAGAAAATAACACATTCAAGAACCTTGAAGACCAAGTGGTAATTGGGAGAGTCAGTGATAGACACTTAGAGAATAGGGAAATGCTAGGCTATTGAAAACAAAAGTGTGACAACAGAAAGAGCCACTGACAATGACAATAAGCACTGAAGCAGGAGAAGAAGGCAAGAAGTTAGGAAATGGATGGCGATTGATTTGAGGGGAGGGAATTTAAAGATGAAGATTGTCATTGGTGTTTTGTCATTGAACAGCCTAAAGGGGAAGGGAGCTGCATTCCATTTTACTAGACTGAATTCAATGCAAGTCTTCAGATGTGAAAGAGCAGCATCATAATACACTGCAACAAGCAGACCATGCTCTCAATTACTTAAGTAAATAATGGCAGCCAGACCCCCATAGCAGTTTAAACTGCAAATACACATTTCATTCCCAGTTGATGTTCAAATGCTCTTTGGGGAAGGATTGTGCAGTAAATTGGTGCTTCCTAGGAACATTCTGTTGTAAACCTCCACTTTGTTAAGCTGGGCAAACAATGCATTTTCCTAAACTGCGCAGTATAATATATCCTGAGGCAGATGCTGCATTTGTATCATTAATGGCACAGATGCCTGCCCAATCCATGCAAATGCCCCATGATTTGTATTTACAGATGATTATGTTTATGTTTGTTTTTAAAGTCGAATCTCAGAAAAGGAATTCAGAACCTCCAACAGATGGACATTGTACTCCTTCTCTCAATATTGATTATCATACTGTAATTAGAAATGTAATAGAGGTTGTAACTGTAGCCATATAATTTTTTGAAAAAAAGCAAGGCTTCACAGGCAAGCTCGATAGAATTACATCGTTGTAATTACAATGTTTTACAAAGTTTCATTAGGGAGAGACAAGTGGTTCAGACTGGAAAGATAATAGCCAGGTCATAGCAATCACAGCCAAGTATTGCTCTGACAGGGTCATAGAAGGTTCAGTGATATAGTGAAGCTTCCCCATGATCCAAATAATCCACTAGGGACTAAGTTGAAAACATTTTTCATATTGTGGGAAAGCAGTGACCACCATGGGAAAATTAAGACTGGACAAGGATGTTGACATGACCTGTAGAATTAAGGTGCTGCAACACTTGGCTGCATTAAGTTATTCACTCCATATTCCCTGCTGGATGTTGTACTCATTGGAAGACTTTTATAGCTTTGGGATTGGCTCTTTTTTTGAATATTTATTATGCTTTAAAAAACTCACTTTTAAACTTTTCATTCAATTTTAAATTTTATTTTCTCATTTTTGGTAGAAAAATACCTCAAACAATCTTGCTGCAATTTATGAATGAAACCATTATTTAAACACAATACCATCTAAATAAGATGTAAGCATGAATTTTAAAGTTGAGATGCTAGGATTTAGCTAATTGACCAAAACAATATTTTAATGAGATATGCAGTGTTTGTTATACACATGTTGATCTGCTAGGTCACTTGAGAAAGCATTAAAGTATTGAGAAGCCACGTCATGTGTAGGCCAAAGCAGATTTGCTCTCTTGAAGGACAATAGCACAAAAATCTGAAGGTCACTTTTCTGGGTAAACACAAATTACTTGATTCGTTGAATTGAATTTCATAGTTTGCCATGATACAATTTGAACTTGAAACATTTCGGTTGTCAGTTCAATACCATTACATCGACTATACCCATTTATTTTAATTCAGGAAAGCACATATAGATCTTCTTCTAGAAAATGCCTGAATATCTGTCTTTCCTTGCTGATGACATTTTCAAAGAGTCACTATTAGCTTGTTACTTGCATGTAAGTGTTTTCAGATGTTGTAGTGAAATGGCAGCGCCAACAAACTGTGAACCACCCAATCCATTACCCCTCGAAAGCTTCATGGTATAAATTGCAATGTATCATACACAGAGCCTTGTGTGGATCAGAAACCGGGTGTTACATTGTAGTAGGAACTGCTGTGGGATTCAGAACATGTTCACATTCATATCATCCCATAAAACAAAAAAATGAACTGTCATTATTTCTTCATTTTTCACTTCTAAGATCATTTTTCTAAGACTCAAATGAAACCAGCATGCTTGCAGACATTTTTTTCTCGTTAAAAATAGAATGCCCAACAATAGACTAATTCTAAACCCATCCACTAGTTTAATAGACGATTTACTACTAAGAAATCCTTTGGAACAAAAACCAAGTGCATTAAAGTCAGACAGTAGGTTTATTACTCCAGAGACTCGTGAAATGATAAATTGCCCATTTTTAACTATAATTAATATTTAAGGCAGTATTTCCTGTGATACATGGTGAATAGACTATTGTTCGTAGCTTCTAGAGTTGGTACATTCTTGTAATGTTGTGTGTCTAACTGTGATTTGTCCTGAAGCACCCAAGTACTCTTGCAGAGTGGATAGGGGCAGTAATTTGTTTGCTAAGCCTTTCTCAGGAACTATACATCATTTGAGAAAACAAAGCTCCTTTGCAGCTGATACGATCAGCTTCCTCTATCTGTGTTCCTTTTTTTTCCCCATAGTACAAGTCCAGGTTTCCAAAATGTTTTCATTGTGATAATTTGTGATGGTCATGTCCCAGAAGTCAGGGCAAGAAGCATCTATCTTAGGTTGAATGTTGGACTTTTATTTTCCATACATTGTGTGCTGTACCACTTGAGGAAAGTTTTTTGCCAACTTTTATTCTCAGTATTCCTTTGTTTAGTTTAATTTTTCATTTTGTCAAAACAGTCATAGTTTGGGAAATTAATCACTCTTCTCATAATTACCAAGGGAACAAGGACCACCACAGAGCCCTCTTGTACCTAAATGTAAAAACTCTTCCACATACGGCAGCAAAAGAACAAATGCTATTAGGAAAATCAGTAATACATAACTGTCATTGAAAACACATGCACAACAAACTTTGAATAGCAAACTGGATTTATGACTGATAAAGGCATCACTTCAGCCTTCATCACTTCACGTCATGGATACTAGATATAGTCTTCATACCCACGCTAACTGTCTAAAAATTGCTTCTGGAGTTCAGCATAAATATTTAAGTAAAATTGAGAGCAGCTCTAGAATTATGGCAGCTCTTAACAAATAATTAATTTTAATTTGTCTCCTATTTCATATATTATCAGCTCTTAATGTATTTTTATTTAATGCTTTGGGAAAATCAATCCCATTGTTTACTGGGAAAATAAATTGACAAGCAAAGAGAAATGAATCTTGAGAGCAGAGCCTGGAGACATTAGGCACTGAATAACATAGCAAACATATGTATTTTTCAGTCCCACGTTCTCGTCTCTGGTATAAGTTTGTTTGAAGGTACTATTCCCAAGAAATATTTTCATGCATTCATTTCATTGTGTTACTGTGTGGACTTCTGAACATGGGCAGAGGGAAAACTGGACATGTTGGTTATGATGAAGGGTAGCACAGCAACCTTGTGTTGCCTGCTCAATTCAATGATTTCAATGCCCACCTTGACCTCAATGTTGATTGGCCGAAATAATCAACAGAGGCCAATATCATGAGGGCTCAACTATTTTGCTCTGCTTAAATTTGACCTCTTAAAGGAGAAGCGCATTGTGTCTGCAGCAAATGCTGAGTCATTTAAGAAGTAACTCTGACCTGGAAAATGTTGAAGAATGATGGACCCTGGGAGAGTAGACTCCAAGATTTTTCTCACTGCATTGGAAATCTTGGGATGAGGTAGAAAGGAGCACAAAATGTCTTGTTACTACTGGAGGCCCTCCCTGTTATCATCTATGATGTGATGAGGATGCCTGAGAATAACTAGAAACAGGGAACAGGTGGGGTGGCATGGTAACTCAGTAATTAGCACTGCTGCCTCACAGTGCTAGGGACCAGGGTTTGATTGCACCTTCGGACGATTGTCTGTGTGGAGTTTGCACGTTTTTCCCTATGTCTGTGTGGATTTCCTCCAAGTGCGGCATTTTCCTCCCATAGCCCAAAGGTGTGCAGGTTAGATGGATTGACCATGTTAAATTGCCCATCATGTCTAGGGATGTGCAGGCTAAGTGGATTAGCCACAGGAAATGCACTGTTACAGGATTAGAATTGGGGTGGGGAGTGGATTCTGGGTGGGATGTTGTTCAGAAGGTCAGCGTGGACTCAATGGGCTGAAGGGCCTACTTCCATACTGCAGGATTTCTGTGATAGTTTCTTGCTCATTCAGGGATAATTGCGTGAGCACATGAGTGTGTGTATCTATCAGGACGACATGTGATCAGTGTTGTTGAATTTGTAGAATGCATGTAGAAATAAAACTCTGACTAGAAAATTATGTATCTGCACACTGTCTAGTCAGCATTAAACAGCTAGTATTTAACATTGATAACATAGGATGGTTCACTGTTTGTAATCAAAAGTTGAAAACTAAGCATTATTCTAAACAAGGAGTGATTTAACAAAACTTCAGAAAGATGATTGAATATAAATATAAAATATCGGGGCATTTTTTTCCACTACTATTTCCAACATATCTGTGGAAGAATAATATAGCCTCCCAGTAAACATTGCTGAAGAAGAGACAAGAATTGCCTTGGCACTTTTGCTGCTGCACCCAATTTAGATAAGCAATCGTGTTTCCCTCAGTATTGGTGACTGATAATTTGGACACAGATGAAGGACTGATAGTTTATTAATTTCAACAGATAATTTTTATCAAGTACATAATTTAATAACTGCTTAGGAGTGGTCAGATTTTGATGAATTCAAAGGTTGAAGGTAGTTTCACAGCAGAGTACATAATGGAATTTAGTAGATTGTATACAAAACTGATGAGATTGCATCTAGAAATTCCCTAATCCGTGAAGACATTTAAACTGCTACACTGTGCCAAAGTATTGAGTTCAGACAGACTTCAGTTTTGATGAGAGTCAGATTTGCAGATAAACACATTCTACTGAAATACACGTCAGAAGAAATGTAAAACTCCCTTGGAAAGCATTCCTTCCCAGCATTATTCATGGTGTCATTGGAACAATCAGCCCAATGATAGAAGACGGAGGATATAATGTTAATGGGCTAGCAAAACCATCTAAATACAAGATGCAGGTGACAAGAAGAACTTTTAAGAGAAATGTGGACAGAATGCATTGATCTTTTTGAGCAGCAAAGAGAATTTGGGATTTACAATAATTGATCGAACCCCGGAAATGTCCAGGGTGTGATCAATCAATGTTATAAATGTGAGTCAAAATATCATTATGCTTTGAATGGTAAGGTAGAGCATTTGAAATTAAATTTGAATGACTTGGAGGAAGAAGATGGATATTGGATCAAAGAGAGGGCATTGTATTAGTCACAAGAAGTTTCAGTCCAGTGATGAATGTGTTGATGGCAGAAATTTTCAGTTGTGCAGTATTAGACAGCAGGTGAGTGTCAATGTTGTATGGAATAGATTGGCTGAAATGCTACACAGATCCTCTGAGTAGTAGGAATTGGGCCATGGTTAAGGAATTTGAGAGTTCCACCAAATTTCAGATTTGGGGGTGATAACACATTAAAATCTTTAAAATAATCCTTGTGAAATGCCTGGAATCAAGCATTTTATTGTCATGGATGTACTGTAATATTCATTAAAATTGTATCCAATGAATTCAATTGTTGTTAAGCTGAACATAAATGAAACTCAGTATGGAAAACGACAAAGCTGTTGTATTTGGGAAAATTGCAATTTACCAATCATGATTTATTCCTTTAACGGAACCTAACATCTTGCCTACAAAAATTAAAGAAGTGATGACAGGTGACAGAATTTAGAAAACAAAGAGAAAATTGTGCTAAAACTAAAAAGGTAATTTGACCACTCATTATCCAAAAGGTTAAAAAATTAGTAAAGTATGTAGGAAAAGCAGATAATAAATACAATAAAATTCTAGAAGAGATAAATGATGGATGTGAGATTTGTAAGAAATAGCAAAGGATACCATCATGGTCTATAATATTTCTGCTCTTGATGACAGGTTCCACAAGGTAGATTGAAAGGTGTGGGATTTTAAAAAAAAACAAATTGCATTTTGTTGATGGCAAAATTTCTCCCTGATAATGGGGGAAGGACAATTTGCTAATGATGAATTTAGAGAAATGTGTGCAAATTTGAATATATAAATTTGAATATGTAGCAGAAAGCCATCTTAGCAACAGAATGAGTGAAAGGAACCATGCAGAAATAGCAAGAAAAGGTTCATAGCACTTTTTCAAATTCATTATTTGCAGCAACATGGACTATCTCTATTTACACTTTATTGTAGATGGTCATAGAATATAATCCACTTCAGTTAGTTTGTGGTAGAAACTCTGAAGTTCAAGGGTGGCTCAGTATTACTGCTCACAGCCCCAGGGACCTTGGTTCAATTCCACCTTCAGGTGACTGTCAGTGTGGAGTTTGCACATTCTCCCTGTATCTGCGTTGGCTTCCTTCCACAGTCCAAAGATGTGCAGGTTAGGTGGATTGGCCATGCTAAATTGCCCATAGCACTCAAGGATGTGTAAGTTAGGTGTATAAGCCATAGGAAATGCAGAGTTACAAGGATAGGGTGGTGGGATGATCTTCAGAGGGTCGGTGTGAACGTCTTGGGCCAATTGGCCTGTTTCCACACTGTAGGGATTCTATGGAATTCAATCAGTAAGAAGTGATCAGCCTCCAGCTCAAGAAGTGATGACAATTTGTTCTGCATTTTGTGAATTTGAATGCACTGCATGCTGGCAGAACGGCTCTTATTAATGTTGAAGTCTCAGAAAGAATTCAATAAGCCTTAAGATAAAAGGTAAGGCCATCAGAAACCAGTTTCAGTCTGTGACACTACAGCAAGGTCAGAGTGAAAGAGTTGCTGTGCTGCCAGCTTGCCAAAGGGTAAGGTCACCCATGAGTTATCAGAGGTCTTGGAGAACATTTTGAAGGGGCAGCTCCTACAGAAGAATGTTGATGGGTATGTAAAAAGAAAGGTTTGTTCTATTATGAGTAGAACAGCTTCTCCAATCTGTTCGAGTAAAAGTAGGTTCTCCTCCCTGGGATCCATACTTATACATCTTTTCTGTACCCTCTTAAATGCCTTTGCATTCTCCCCAGACTGATGCCCAGAATTGCAAACAATATAGGAGTTAAGATGTGGGCCAGAGTGTTTTGGATGACCTTGAATTTAGAGTGTAGAATATAGTAGACCAACCAGGAATGTTTTTTAAAAATTTTCTTATAGAATCTATGTATTGCTGGTTAGGCCAGCATTTATTGCCCATTCCTAATTGCTGTATTGAAGGTGCTGGTGAGCAGGCTTCCTGAACTGGTGCAGTCCATGCTGAGTGGATACTGTGCTGTGAGGAAGATAATGCCAGGATTTTGATCTAACAACAGTGTAGTAGTGACAATAAAATTTCAAGTCAGAATGGTATATATTTTGGATGTGAGCTGCAGGTGGTGATGTCCGGATGCATCACTGTCCTTGCCTCCCTAGTGGAAGAAGTTGCAGATTTGAAAGGTGTTGTCAAAGGACCCTAAAAGAGTTGCTGATATGCATTGTGTAGGTGATACAGTGTCACTGTGCATCAGTGATGGATGAGATACCAATCAAGTGGATTGCTTTGTCCTCAATAATGTTGAGGTTTTTGAGTGCTGTTAGAGCTTCATTTATTCAGGAAATGGCAAGCATTCCATCACACTCTTGTGCATTGTAGATTTGGGAATTCAGATGACTTCCCAACCTCTGACCTAACGTAGCCACAGTATTTCCGTCTGGTCCAGTTCAGATTCTGGTCAATGGCAACTACCAAAATGTTGAAAGTGAGAGAGTTGTTGATGGTAATGTCATTGAGAGTTACATTCTCTCTTGTTGGAGGTGGCCACTGCCAGGAACTTTTGTGTCACAAATGTGTTGGAATATCAAGTCTGGAATCAACAAAGGTGTGAATGAGGGTACAATTATGATAAACTATATAAAGATTAAATATGAATGACTATTTTTGATTTCATTTCTTTTTAATATAGTAGCTACGTGGTAATATTAAATTTCCATGCAAATAGATATTAAATAAAATGGCTGGTTTTACACAGCAAAATATCTTTTGCTGCTTTCCTGTATCTGCTACATAGAAGTTTCACAAGATAAGGAGTAATATTGGGGTAAAGTAATTATTCATTCCTATGTTACATATTGAGCAAAAGATCGAAATGGTTTATATTTACAATTAATTATATTTTTAAGAAAATCTGCGTTTCAGTGGCACAACTGGATTCCATTATTCTCAAAGAGTCAGATGTGACACAGTTAACTGAACTCTTTCCTGTAAACACAGAACGCTGAGTTCAAGTTCTGCTGTGGGGCTTAAGGATAAAAATGAAGGCTGGCATTCCAGTGCAGTATTGAGGGAGTGCTGCACTATTGGAGATGCTGTCTTTTGAATAAAATTTAAAGCTAAGGATACATCTGCCTACTCAGGTGGAAGCATAAGCTCTCACTGCCAAAGAAAAAATGACCTGTTCATTATCACATTACTGTTTATGGAAATTTGCTCTGCATGTGTTGGCTGCCATGTTGCCTACATTACAACAGTGACTACATGTCAACAAGTACTTAATTGGCTGTGAAGTGCTTTGAGGTGTCTGCTTATCATGAAAATACACAAGTATATAGATGCAGGCCCTTCTTTTTATTTCTCTATTGAGTAGATCACTTTTACCAACTTAATAATGTTGAGTCATGTGATATAGTTTTACATTTACTGTACAGTCAAAAAATTTACAGTAATTTCTCATCTTGGATCTGATAGACTTGATCTAAAGGATACTGTGAAGCATTGTTACAGAAAATATATTTGAACAGGATTTAATGAACACGCATGCCTTCTGGGTACACTAGATTTCGCCCACTTTTAGCTGAGCCAATCAAAAAAAGAAAATTAACAGCAGAGGCATTCAGACTACACGGTAGCATTAGCAACGCTTTATAGACCTCAGCTCATTAAGTGCTTCATTAGCAGCTTAACAAATGGCTCAGCAGGATTATTCCTGGCCTGTTTTCATTGGCTGAGCTGTTGTTTCTATTGCTAATGAATTCAACCATGCTGACACCTTACTGTCTGAAATAGTGTCTTCCTGTGACTTTATCAGATCAGGCTAAGAGTGGGACACATTCTATTTATTTTTGATGAAAAAGAGCATTTTCAACCATTGAGCCAAATCACAAAAAGCCTGCAAGTTAGTGTAATACTAGATTGTATTGTGAGGTATGAGGAGCCTACAGATGTTTTGAGGTAATTGTTGAAATTTCATTTTATAAAATTTTATAATGCGATGTGCTAGAATATTGAGGGAAGTCAGCATTATTCTGAGAAGCATCTCAATTCATTCCATATGATAAAACCAAGAAATATAGATTTTATGTTTTCATTACACATTAAAAACAGAAGAGAAAAATGAAATTTCGTGTCACGTAATTAAACAATGTATTTCCATTTCTTGTCCGTGCTGATCTGATTGCAGCTAGAGTGACAGTAAACACTATAATTGACTTCATATACATGGAGAATTAAAGTCAGTTCAAGGTCCACTTTTCAAACAAGTATCCAGTATGTCCCTGTTGGAAATCTCAGTTAAAGAGAGATTGGGTTTGGCTGTGAATACTTTTTTGGTTTCACAGCTAGTAACATTTAGGAATAGACTTCTTGGCTCTTTGCTGCTGGCAAAGTGCTTCACTTGCCAGAATCATGCATTGAAATGTCATGAACCTACTTCCTCTGATCTTTTAATGCACATTCTTGATATATGAGATACCTGGTCAGGATAAGGTCTCAAAACATCTATCTTAACCATTATATATAGTATGTCAAACTCCAAACAAAAATCCTAAATCCTGCCCGATTAAAAAAAATCTTTATTTTTATTTCTATCCAGAATTGCCCTTCCACACAACTGAACGTCTTCTTCCCCAGCACAAAATCACACGTGGACCAATAATTCTTTTGATGATCAGGAACTTGAGTTCAATCTTTCTGTGATTAGGTGAGTCTGCTTACTATTGATGCTCACAGTGGTTAATTTGATAAGCCTTGTTGTGGACTCAGAGAAAAGTAAATAAACTTGGAGAAATTTCTGAAAGTAAAGAGTTATAAGCATGAAGTAGTCATTTTGAAAGCAATCTCTTGAAAATAAAGTTTATATATATTTAGAAATTGATGTGTCCTCTTCACCTATCTCTGGGAAATAAAGCATACAATAATCACATTCCAGCCGTCAGTAACCACTCCAAGCTCCTCCTCCTCCAGGCAGCAACTAACTTCCTCTTCCTGTCTATCAGGGTGTGGCCTAACCTCCCAAGGCCTTCTGAGTCCCAATCTAATAACTCAAGAAGCTTAACTGGAAATACATATTGCAGACAACTGCAATAAACTTATAAAGTAACTGGCAAATCCATTTTGAAAACCTGATGGAACACTGGTTGTTAAATACAATACAGTGTTCAATCCAAATGGTATGAAATAACTTAATGGGGCCTTCATATGGGAGCTATCTCCACAGTGAAACTTATCACTATTGCTTTTCTTTACAACAGAAGTCACACAACCATGATGTAAATATATCAGTATGAATATAGCTTTAATTTATCCAAAAATTAAAATCAAGTGGTTCATGTTTATTAAACTGATTTGTAAACTATAGCCACATTGTTTATATCAAACATTTGCAATTCTTTGTGAGCTGATAATTATAAACAAGATTGGAAAACCAAGAGGCATCTCTGACACCATTTTACACCCAGCTCTTTGGAATTGGTCTACAATGCATTCCACACGTTTTGTTGTGTGAACATGGGTCATGAAGTAATAGTGCTAAGGGGCAAAGAGTACAAGTTCACTTTGGATTACTAGGGTGCACTGCGGGTGAGAAGAAAAGTATTTATTAAATGAAACAGCTTGCTATGGACAGGATTTAATACCACTGAAATTAACATGAAACGTCTTGCGTGTAGCAAACCTTTCTGCACCCCAGAACAATTGAAACTAAACTGAGATGCATATAGAACACAGTGCTCATGATATAAAGGTATTAACAGTGGAGATATTAGTAAAATGGATTACTGTAATACATTGCAAGGGTTGTGCATTTGATTATATTGCCCTCTCTGTTGGGGAGGTGTAAATAAAATTGTTCAGTAATGGCTGCCTGCTGAGAGTCCACATGTTTGGCTTTTCTCAGTGCAACTCACAACAGAAAGATAACAATGAGAATGGGTGGGAATTCGTTCTTAGACTTCAGTCGAGAAATAATCACCGAAGAACATTGTGAAACACTTTGAATTCCTAACATTAATCTTGATGAAGTTTAAAGGACTTCAAAGATTGCTCTATGAATGCCCATTATATTCAGGTATATGAGTCAGCATGGGACGTATTTATGCCATATTTTGGGACAATGGGGGAATTCCTCCGTAACAAAGAAGACTGATGTATCATTATGAATGTAGGTTACATATTTGAGTGAAGGGAAGTAAAATAAGAGATAACAATGAAGAATCTTCCCCACAGTGAAGTGGCCAATGTTTTCAAGGTACTGTCTACCTCTTTTGCTCATGAGACTCCAGTACTATGGACTATTCTGAAATTTATCAGATTCCGGATTCATACTATCACAAAACGAAGACTGAGGTTGTACTAAGAGTGTGTTCTATGAAAGGAAGTGGTTGCAAGTGCACTTTTGCACATTGCATTCTCAAATTAAGTAAGAGAACTGCAGAAACTCTCTCATCATTGAGTGTACCATGCAAACTTAGAAATCAACCTTAGATTTGTATTGGAGACCAAATGAGCAATAAAATCCAGGCCAAATCTTTTGAGCAAAGCCAATGTGTGGGTGGCATTTATTTTCGAATTAGGATTGCCTGCTGTTTGGAGACTTTTAACTTGGAGAGTCTGTTGCACTGCAGCTCCCATACAGTCCTAGCTGACTAAGAGACTCTTCCTGCCATTACAGCCTGCCATAAATGTATTGGATGGATTTACAGATTGATAATCAACTTGTTTGGCCAAATGACTGCACACTTTCTGCGGCCCTAACATCCTGAGCTGGGACTTGAACTTGGAATTTCAAGACTTTGTTACAAAGGAAAATAGACTGAAATTGAAGGAGACCCGTGATGAGAGCACAGCCATGGAAATGGAGAAAAAAGATAGTGGCAAATTGCTTTTCCCAAGTTAGCTTGAGAGATCTACCAAATTTTAGCAGGATCCAGTCCATGGCAGTCTAGAGTTAGAAATTTAGATTCTACTGATTCCGTGGTCGCTACCAATTATTTCTAGTTAAAGTGCTATGACTGTGGGAAAACCTTTCATAACCAGATGACATGATGGAAAAGAGGAAACAAGAATGCTCCAGGACATGGTAAATTCCAGGCTGCAGCCATGCACGTGCAAGTGGTTGTGATATATCTAAAGTGAGTTCAGGAGTTTGGAAATCCTCAAATAAGAGTGTGAAATATGAGGGTTGATATTTTTGAGCAGGAAATTCAAAGGTCGTATTCAGTCAGAGAACAAAACAAACAGCACATGAAAGATGATAGTAAAAGGGCTGGAAGTTTAATTCCAGAATCCACAGTAAACTTGAAATTTGGAGATTCACAACTTGATTTCATCATTGATAACAATGTCTTTCCTCTCAGATGGAAACTATAAAATAATGTCTGAGTGATATTCAATTTCTCAAAACTCATGTGGAAGTAGTTAGCAATTCTAATAACAGTGTTTCACTGTTGGCTTAAATTAGTCTGGAACATTCCCTCCCAGTCAGGGAACACTTGACCTGTTAAGGGCATTCAGCCTCTGATCTTCGGGTAAGCATCCTACATGGCGGCCTTCGAGATACACAACAATGCTGAATTGCTGAGCAGAAACTGATAGCCAAGTTCCGTATCCATGGAGATGTCCTCAACCATGATCTTGGGTTATATGTCGCGCTACATGTGACCCCAGCAAACTATCCTGTATCTGTAAAATCTTCTTCACGTTCCTGTTTTTACATCATCACCTTGATAACTTGTTGTGATCTCTCTACTTTAATTAGTTTGTACAGTTTTGGATTACTTGTTACTTTGGTTAGACCCTCAACATGCAACTCATACCTATCATGTTATTCCAGCCATTTGATTTGTCTCCAGCATCACCCTATTTTTATTTTTTTTTGTAATTATCACCCTGCCTCAATTAATCAAATTATACAAGATCCCTTCACTTGTTATTCAGCTGTTGACATTTTACTCACACCATCTGACACTTTTGATCACTTGCAGAGACTTATTATTCAGCCTGTTGACATTCCGCTCAAACCATTTGTATGATCTTTTGATCTCTCTGCCTATAAATTCTGTGCCTGTGTGCTACTCTTCACTTGACTGATGAAGGAGCAGCACGACAAAAGCTTGTGATTTCAAATAAACTTGTTGGACTATAATCTGATGTAGTGTGACTTCTGACCTTGTCCACTCCAGTCCAACACAGCACAACCACATCTGAAATTAGTGTTAGGGTGAAATGTGATAATACGTCTTATTAGTTGGCCTAGGTAGTAATAGGAAGGAATAAAGTGTTCTGAAAGGAAGAAATTGGCTTGCACAGTCATGGTTAAATTGGGTTGAGTTATTTACAGTAGGGATTAGTAAGAGTATATTTACATTGAGGAAGTGTAAAGTGAACACAGAGTGGTCTTTGAGCAAATTAAGACCAAATGTTGAAATTAACTATCACTAGGCTGTTAAATATTGTGTATCAACAGGTCATGTAAATGTGGATAATTTTCCAAGATATCCTGGGAAGACTGATTAATTTTGAGTCTCTGAGTTACCTGTGAATTAGTTTACACACACAACAGTCATGCCAGTGTCCACCAGAGAACTTATTACAGAAACTTGTAAGAAAATGGTACTCAGTAAAAGTAATATCATGTTGAGCTGACTAAAAGTGTGTGATAATAAGACATTGCAGGAGTATTTCTCACATAAAAATGAACTGATATTCATCAAGGCTCTCACTTATGGGCAATGAGAAATTCTGACAAGGTTGGGAGAGAGACTACTAGAAGAATATTGTCAAGAACACATAATGATTTCTTGAATGAAAGCTGGAGTAAACATCTATTTTTGGTGTGTAGCAATACATAGAAATGTTCGGCTGAATCTCAACACTAATCACTTACCGAGCGTCATTTTTGTCAAGTTTCATCGAGGGTTTCTCTCAGCAAGGCCAAATGTTTTGCACTATTATCCCAAACTTACCTAATGTCAAGAGGAAAGCAAAAGAAATGCAGGATTAAGTGAAGATGAGCCATGCCACTCCAGGCATGAAACTTAAGGAGACCACTGTTGGTCAGAAGATTATGACGAAAACCATTGAGGCAGTAAGGAGAAATGTCTGATTGGAAACAAACAGAAACTAACATTGCTGGGTAAACTCAGCAGATCCTGCAGCATCGGAGAGAAACAGAGCCAATGCCTTGAACCCAGAGACCCTTCTGAAAGAAGACCTTGGGGGGCAGGGGTGTCTGGACTTGAGGTGTTGGGTGTTTTCTCTCCACTGATGCAGCCAGATCTGACAAGTTTCTCCAGCAATTTTTATTTTTTTTGTCTCAGATCTTCAGCATCCACAGTTCTTTGTTTTATTTTAGTGTCTGATTGGAGATGTTGCCAAGACAGAAATGCATTCTCAAATCGAGTGAATATTGGAGGGAGACTCCATCAAAGCCACATAGATCATTTACTTAAAAGAGGAAATCTAACAAAGAGGCAGCAGGAAAAAAATATCCTGCAGAACAAATTTCCCCTCCAATCCAAATGAAAGTCAAAAGACGTGACAATTTGCTGGTATTACAAAATTCACTGGTGGAGTAAAGTGTGTCAGGGCATTTGATGAAGACAAATTAATCTGTCACACTCTGCTGAGAGAGCAGAGCCAAGCTAATGGTTCTGAAGTGGCAGGCAATTGGAAGCTGAAGTCATTTTTATGGGTAGCTCGTAGGTGTTTGGCATAGTGGTCACCCAGTCTGTGTTTTCAATACACCATTCCCATGTTTCCATGCCAACATTTCTCTCACAGGCCTGCTGCAGTGCTCCAGCAATGCTCTATGCAAACTGCAGGAACAACACATTATCTTCTGCTTCAGTATCTTACAGCCTTCAGGACTCACACTGAGTTTAACAATTTCAGAACATGAACATCTCCTTCCTTGTCTGGTATCTACCTCCAATGTCCTAGGTCCTGTCATGAAATAGATTGCTTTCAATACAGCCAACCCATTTTCAACTTTTCAGAGCCCCCATTATCATCTATCTAGCTTCTCTTCTTCCCTGACTTATTTTGTCTGTCTACCTTTTTATCTGGAATCTTTCTCCACCTATCTGATCATTGCTTCTTCCCCTCATCCCCTGTCACCAGCACAAATAATCACCTTTTCTGAGCTGCTATCAGTTCTAAAGGAGGGTCACTGGACCCGAAACATTAACTCTGCTTTCTCTCCACAGATACTGCCAGACCTGCTGAATTTCTCCAGAAATTTGTGTTTCAGTCTGTTATCTGGATAACTCTATTCCATTCTGAAAACCATGCTAAGAAAGGACAAGTATGCATTAGATAATAAGCGAAAAGAAAGATTCCTGCAAAAAGTGAGCATTTATCAGCAAAAGCTGGAGCGGTTCAGTCTGTATTCCAGGAAGGAGGTTAAGGAGGTACAGGCAGTCCTTGGATCATGGGCGGGTTCTGCTCTTAAGTCTGCTACAAGCCAGTTTGTACACAAGTCAGAACACAGTGCAGAACAATGTAAAATAGCCATTCATAAGTACAGGAAAGGTCAGATGCCAGTTGTAAAATTACACCCCTGTATGGAATCACATTATTACATACAGCGTTCATAAATACAGGTGTTCGTACATGCAAGTGTTCTCAAGTTAGATGTTTGTACATCGGCGATCCCTTGTACTTCATTAAAATGCATTCAATATTAAATAAAATGATCTTGATAACAAATATTATGTGAAAGTAACTCAGGCTAGTAGAACCACAGAATCTATATTTAAATTAAATAAAAATGACAAAGAACTTCTTTGCTTGAAGGTTTAACATGCTCTGCCTTTCAAAATAATAAAGACAAAGACATTTCAGATGTTCAGGGTGCTGAACAGGAGGAAGTAGGGGTAGGGTTCAGTTAGTAAAATACCAGAAGAATTAGTTTCAATGTACTGAATGCCCTGTTCTGATGTAATGCTTGGGATGAACTGTCAAAAATACTTCCATTCCCACCAGTGATACATTTACCTGATTAAATATTTAAAATTAATTCGTAAAAAGGCTAATATTTACAATGATCATCCTGAATACACTCAACTTTAACATTTGAGGTTGTTTTAAAATTATCATTTTCAAAAATGGAATTCAATTACTATGCGCGTAATTATGATGCCATCTGATTATTATTAGTTCCATATGTCATCCCCCAGCATCATATAACACTAGAACAAACTGTTTCATTAAAAAAATCTAACACCCCTTTGACATTTAAATATTTTTATCTTAAAGTAAATGAACATGATTCATCTTTAGATAGTTTTCTGCCAACTTCTATTTTTAGCAAACTGTGAGCACAATGGTGACAAGATGTCTCTTCAATATCATGTCCAGTGTTTCCTTGCAATTTCCTTTGAATTGCCTGAGTACTCAAATATACTAAGCACAACATGTAGCGTGCAATTACATTGGCCTAAGGGCAGACAAACTTGAAACATATTTTTCTGCCGCTTCTTAAACTGCCCATAATTTCTTAGGTGTAAATTTGATCTGTATGATCACACTATTAAGAAATTAGAAGGAATTTAAAATAACGTACACTGTAGGCTTTTCTACTGCTGCTGTCCCTAAGCGACACAGACAGAAATGTTGGACCCACACAAAAAAAAGGCCATGTTCTGCTACAAGGTCAAACCCTGCTAATGTCATTTTCTACTCTTGCAACAAGAATTAAATGCACATATGTTTTCAATGACCCAAGCAAAGCTTCTTTGTCTTTCTTGTTGAACTACTAAAGCATAGTTCTCAAAGACTTCATAGTAAGGAATGTACATCCTTAATCACTGTTGCTCTCTTAAACTGACTTGCTACTTTAAGGATGGATGGGAAGCTAGTCTCTCTTTGTTTTTGAATGAGGTGGAAAATGAATGTTGCTGGAAAAGTTATAGTACACAAGATACCAAATATTACTATTTTTATGGACTTTCCAAAAGAGTGATGGATACCCAAAACCAATTATGCTTATCTAGAAAACAAAACCTGCTCCAAAATTATTTTTTTAAATCTTTCTCACCATTTGTCAATTGTCTTATATGGAACAAAATGCCAGCCCATAGCATGTGGAATGATTCAAGGGGAATCTGGGACCTGGAATTTTCATTTATAGATATCCATAAATCTAATGCATCAACATATCAAATGATCAAGGTAAAATATATCTTGGAACATTATCTTATTACGACTAGGGATTAGAAATGTTTGGTGCTATTCCCATTTTGGAATTATTTTAAGAAGTGAAGTAAAAAGCCAAATTGACTCAAAATTCAAACATATGTATCAAAATCAGATTACCAACAATGTTGCAAATGCAAAATATACTGTAAGTTATTTAAGAATACCAAAGATATTCAGTGATCCAATACCCAATATTTGTTGCTGCCATTGTGCTGAGTTTGGTTTGAACAAATCACAAAAGCTGATGAAAAGGCCATTTAAAGTGATCTCAAGATTGTTAACTGAGATCAATATAATTTTTGCGCACAGCCTTCATCATATCTTAGATTTATGCATCAGACCATAAATGGGCACATAATTTGAAAAAACTGTCTTTAAATAAAACACACAGGCTCAAATATTTGTTTTCTGTTAAATCAGCTGTGTTAATTTGGTTAAATATTAAAGTTGCCTACTAGGGATCAATGAATGATGTTGTGTTAGAAGAGTGATGGCTATTAGTAGGTCTAGGCAGCAGGCTGTGGAATGGGTCATATCTGCCGACTGTCTGCCCATCTTCCCCAGGTGTCACTGGGGAGGGAGCATGCAGTGTTCACCAAAGCACTTTATGCCTTTAGAGAGAGGTGGGCACTATGGGGGATATCTCCTCCTTCAACTCCGTTTTGATTCAGCTCTCGACCCCTCCTTCATGTTTGATGGCTTGCATTGGCCATAATGGGGTTTACATGTTAATATCTAATTGGCTGCATGGGTGATTTACTGGTGGTGGTCAGTAGTTAGGAAAGAATGTCATGGTGACTTGATGGTGGGAAAACCATTCAGTTCAGTGTAAGAGCACTTCTGGATAGAAAACAAAATATAAAGGGGATGGCAGAAAAGCTGTCTATTCCCTTTGCAAGTTACCTTGCAAATGATGAAGGAACAAATCTCTGGTAGAGAATGGTTAGAGTTACTTCAGGATTGATTTCCCAAAAGGTCAGTCTGACATTTATGATATAATTGTTAAAAAAGGTTAAAATTATGAACTGAAAAACATGCCATTTGCCTTGGCAATAAAGAAGCTGAACTAAGTAATGGACTCACCAATGTCATGGTACGCACATTGAGTGGGCCATAACCTGTAGAACGCACCAAAAAAAATCGCTAAACCAGAGTTCTGTCCAGTTTTCAAAAGGGATTTCTGCACAAAGCCTCACCATATTGTATTAAACTTACAGCATTAACTACATACCCCACTACATATATCCGTTTATTTCTCTGCTGTATCCAAGAATTATACCTAGGTACATAGTAGTACATGTACCTGAGATGTTGCCATAAGAAGGCAGACATTCTACAGTGGCGTACACATGACAATAAAAGGATATTGATTCCAGCCCCATCCTGCCACATGCCAATTCCAGAACAACTCAGCAGATGTCTGCCAAAGGACCATCATGCTATGCACCCATGCCCACTTCAAAGGTAGTGTAGAGGAACTGGAGGTCTTAGTTAAGGGGTAGTGTGGATGGCTGTCCTCTTCCCAGAGGATCAGCAGAAGAATCCCGCCCCCAGACCCTGGCAGCTTGCTATGAGGCTGCACCTGGGATAGTGCCATATCCATGATCTAGAGAAATGGCCTGCAGTGCCATAAGACGTTCAATGACTTTCTTCACTGTTCTGGGTAAATGCCACATCGTTCTCTCTCCTACCTCACACTCACCGTATTTCTGTGACTGCATTTGCCTCCGACTGAGGCTCAGGCAATGCCTTCTTTCCCTCAGCCCCCAAAGTCTTCCAAGCCCATGTGGTCCACTGCACTGGTCACCCTCAGGGTCTTCTGGAGAGGCACATATACCTGCACTCAGCTGTACAGGACATTGGTAAGACCACATATGAAGCACTGCATACAAATTCTGCTATAGGAAGGATGTTATTAAAATGGAAAGAGTGAAAAAAAAGATTTACCAGGACATTACCAGGACTAGAGGGTTCAGGTTATAAGGTGAAGTTGGATAGGCTAGGCCTTTCTTCCCTAGAAAGTAGGAAGTTGAGGAGTGACCTTACAGAGGTTTATAAAATCATGAGGGGCATGGATAAGACGAATAGCCAAGGTCTTTTTTCCCAAAATCAGAAGGCATAGGTTTAAGGTAAGAAGGAAAAGATTTAAAAAGGACCTGAAGGGCAACATTTTCACACAGAGACTGGTGCGAATATGGATCAAGCTGCAAGAGGAAGCGGTAAAGGCGAATACAATTGCAACATTGAAAAGGCATCTGGATCTGTACATGAATAGGAAGATTTTAGAGAGATCTGGGCCAAACACAGGCAAATGGGACAAGTTCTGTTTAGGAAACCTGGTCAGTATGGATGAGTTAGGCCGAAGGGCTTCTTTTCGTGCTGTATGACTCTATGACTCAATGCCACTCCATTGTCCTCGCCAATGCTCTTCATGGCAATGGGAGACAGAGAGGTAAAAACAAGGACGGCAGATGCTGGAAACCAGATTCTGGATTAGTGGTGCTGGAAGAGCACAGAAGTTCAGGCAGCATCCAAGGAGCAGCAAAATCGACGTTTCGGGCAAAAGCCCTTCATCTCCATGGGAGACAGAGAACCTGGTCCACATTTCACACTGAGGGCTATCTGACAACGCTGTGGATTTCAACAGGGAAGGGGTTGTTTTTAAATATCTGTGATTTCAAGTTCTGAGGAAGGGTCACTGGACCTGAAATACAAACTCTGATTTCTCTCCACAGATGCTGCCAGACCTGCTGAGCTTTTCCAGCAATTTCTGTTTTTGTTTCTGATTTTCAGCATCTGCAGTTCTTTCAGTTTTTATTTTGTAATTTGACTTAATCCCATTCAACTTTTGCAACTCTAAAACATGTTTCTGTTGCATGTGTTTTGGCACATCTCCATGAAAACTTAAATAAAAGGCAAAATATGGTCTGAAGTACCACATGTGTGAGTCAGTATTTTACAATACTTATGTTTTGTAAGGAATGTTATGGTTTCCTAGCGCACCATACAAAACTCGTTGATGTCAACCAATCATATATTGTTTATACTTAAGAATCCAAGACCACATGGATGCAATTTCTTTTAAGTACTTTACGGTGTCATTGCCAGATCTTCATTGCTGAGCTAGAAGATAAAGAATATGGGATCAAGAAGGGTCAAGATGCAAAGTCAAGTTAGGTTACAAGTGTGAAGTGTTTAAAAGAAGGACGATAATTTCCAAATGAAAAGCATTCCGGAAAAATTGAAGAAATACTAAAGATGTTGTGCCAGCTGTTCTGATAGAATTAATTCTCCTCAATCCCACTCCCAATCACAAGGCTATACTGGGGAGAAAGATTCTTGCTTATCCACTCAGAAATGTAGAATGCCTCTTTAACTAGCAAAGTATTTTTAATGGCAGCAAGCAAGATTAAGCATTTACAGCCTGGCCATCCTAATGCATTGCTCCCCCTCTACCCCTGCACCTCCCACAATTTTTATGTTGCAACCCCCACTGCCAAAATCACTGAACAACTCCTCCTCACCTAGACCTTTTGACATAGAGACAACAAAAGAATAGCGATGTTGTATGAGGAGAGCCAAAGGTGCCAGCATGACCCAGTGCAGTGTATACGTTCCTCTTCCTTTTAGATAATGCAACAAGCTCTCAGCACAGACCGCCATCCATGGAACTTCACCTTTGGCCATGAAGAAATCACCTAGACAGTAACAATGACAATCCGGATTGCACATAGAGACATGCTATGTAAGGTGTAAGGTGAAATCAATGACATTTAGAAAAAAATGTGCAAACCACAAACAGTACATTATCACCCATGCCACCAAAGTGCCCTCAATAAGTTTTCTCCTTCCTCTCTTTGTCTCCATGAACTCTCTGATCCTGCAGTTTTGGGATGGAGTATGGCAGCTTGGCTGTGGAAGATTGGTCCTGCAGTGTTTGTGTCTGATTGGGTCTGTGTGCCAGAGGCTGGAGGACTGTCCTCAGCTTCTGTTTCCAACGCTTAGAGTGGAGGAGAGCATAATGGAGGTGGAGGGCCCAGTCAACTCTGGAGTGTCCTGAGTGGAGACTTTAAGGGGCCTGTGTGTAGTTCTCTCTCTGGCTGGGTGCCCCCTGGCACTGCCCTGTCTCCTCATGAGAAAGGGGTATGCAGAGTGTTCTCTGTCCCCTGACGCAATGTCTTCGGTTCTGAGTACCAATAGTATCTTGAATGTGGGAGACACCAGTGATGTTCTAAATCCTACTGTCCAGGGTCTGCACAGATCATGTCATTGGGGAAATAGACTGAACTGGTGTGACTTCATACAGATGGCAATGGTCACTGTCTTGATACGTGAGTGCATGCATGATTGATAGATCACCCATCAGTGACCACAGTGACTCCTTGAAGCTGGTCCTCTTGTATTGTCTCCACCTTCTTAGGTAGGCAGCCACAGCACCTAACATCTCACCAGTAATCAGGCCTATCATTCTCAGTGGAAATGATCTAAGTTGGGCGCAGATGGAGTGAAAGAGTTTCACGGATCTCAGAGCAGCCAGTGGTTGCATACCATGTAGGTGAGAGTTGAGCTAACCTCAGTGCACAGTGAGACATTCCAGATGTGGATAACTGGGGAGCATGTCTGCATTGGACATCCACATTCCATGTGTTAGAACGTATAACTGATGGTTCATCACATGTTGGTGAAAAGGAATTGCCAGCAGAGCAACACTATCCTCACAATCCTACAACCACACCAAGCACTGCACCTCACACCTCATTTGGCACAGACAATCATGACACTTCCAAGCCATTGAGCATGACAGTCTGACTATGAATCAATAGATAAGAATGGAACTGGGTGAGTATTGTCCCACTGAGCTGGAAGACGGTGGAGTGGTGTTGGACGATGATAATATGAAACAAGAAAGACAAGGAGGAAAATTTCCATTGCCGCAGTTACATCACATCTCATTTGTATCTTTGCCAAGAACTGTTCTGGTGCTGTAGCAGGATGGAAACTTGATTGGAATGAATCAAACTTAGAGTTCCAGGAAAGTAGGATGGGGAATTGGGAGGCAACTCAGAAAGAAACAAAATTCTGTTTCCAAATTACTTTTAGATTTCCCCATATGCCTATGGATAACTCTGTATACTAGTGGGATCATCAGCTCTTAATACACAGGACCTAAATTTTACATCGGGCAGTGGCACCCTGATCTCAGAGTAAAAAGAGGGTTCTCAGTTCATACATGCAGACTGCATGAAATTCTCAGTAATTTAATCACAGGCGTTCTTTTGCTTGGCCATCTCTGAACTACCCAGCCAGTGTGAGGATTGGCATCTGTGAAGGTGTTAGGCCCAAAGGTGCTAGATTATTGAAGCTGCTTGAAGTCTTGGAAGTTGGACCAATTTTATAAATTTAGTGGACCATAGAGCTGAGGGGAGACCCCTCAGGGAGAGTGGGAATGTTGGGGGTTGAGGGGCAGATGGTGTGGTGGTTGCCTTTCCTGTTTGCCCACAACTCTTCTTTGAGCCATTGAGCCTAGCATTGTCCCAAATTGAGCCTTTATTTATGGTAACTAGCTGCCCACCTCCTCTCAACTAGGAAAATGCCCCAGAGTCAGGAGTATACCAGGAAATCATCCTGCAGCAGTGCCCTGTGATTTTATCCGTACTTCTTGCTTCGTAGCCTGTCATCCAGGAACTGGGAAAATTTTGCACAGTGTTTCGATTTCCCAGTCTGCTCATAAAACAATTCCTTCTTCTAATATGATCAGTCTTTCCTTTGCAAGCAGTGGACCAGATTTTATCAGAACATGTCTGAAATTAAATTCTCCCTTGATGGAAGAGTGCAAATTAAGGAATTTGTCTAAATCTGTATTCCCAAGTCTAAAAGAGCTGGATTATTTTTACTTGGCTTACTTGAGTTTCTTTCCAAACATATACTGGCCAGTGAATACTGTGTCTTTAAAATTCTCCATTGACCCAAAAAGCTGCAACCAACTGATTTAAAAAATATTTATCAGTATTTAAATAATGTCTGAGCAGCTTTCTCTGGCACTAATTTTTTCCCTTGACGAATGTGTCTAAGGCAGATTCATATAGATTTTTTGACAGGTCATAGTTTAAAAGCAAATTCTCCAGGCCACTGAAAGAAATACTTCCTTTTCTTCAAATCTCTGATGTTTAGATTTTTCATTTTAAACTGCATAATACATTAGGAGTTGGTTTTATGAATTCTGTAATCTTAACTTTCAATACTGGCCCTGAGGTTTTTAAAAGTTAAGCCTTTGCATTCCCTTGAACTGATGGGACTTCTGTATTACTTCAGCACACAGGCTGTAAATGTTTTACTTTGATTTAAGGTACATGACAATAAATTAGGGGTATTTATCAAAGGTGCTTTGTTGGAACAGTACAAACCTGCCTAACACAAGCCACTTTTGCATAAATTTCTGTATTAACCAAATACACTTAGTGGGATCATGCTGCTTTGATGTTGGCAGTCTAGATTTATGGAATATGGGCTTTTTATTTATCTGCCCCAGTCACCTCAGAAAAAGCTCCACACATTCATCAATTAGCTTCATACTTTAAAGATGACATATACATATCGCAGTTGAACAGTTATCAAGAGGAGAGTAAAGGTTTAAATCAGAATTTTTCAAAAATATGCTTTTGACTTGAAAGCCAAAGCTTCTGTGCATTTTCAAGGTTATTAAATTTATTTGATCAAAAGCAAATGTTTCAATACTTTGTATTCAGTTAAAATTAAGGTCCTTTGGCAGATAGTTTGACTGAATTTGGGGTAATATTTTAAACCAAGAAACAATGTTTTCAGAATTGAAGCTTTTGGATTTGGCAAATGAGTAGATAATGGGTTAAGTAGTCTTTTCTTGTTACTTGTGTTTTTATGATTCAAGGTGAGCTGCATCAATGGCTGAGTACATAAATGTCTCATGCTTCCTGGTTTCAAGCTAAAATGACTGGGGTATCTCAGGTTCAATCATCAACCTGTGGTGCATTAGTTAATCTGTACTAAAATACCCTCAGCACTTTTGAGGCTAAGGAGGGGACAAAGAGTCAGTTGGCTTTTGGACATTGAATTCTACTGTGTGTAGGAGGTGGAATAACATAAGGTTTGTTGAAACTTTATTGCTGGAACAGCACAGCAGGTCAGGCAGCATCCAGGGAACAGGAGATTCGACGTTTCGGGCACAGGCCCTTCTTCAGGAATGGCCTGAAGAAGGGCCTGTGCCCGAAACGTCGAATCTCCTGTTCCCTGGATGCTGCCTGACCTGCTGTGCTGTTCCAGCAATAAAGTTTCAACTTTGATCTCCAGCATCTGCAGACCTCACTTTCTCCTCGAAGATAACATAAGGTTTGTCCAGCTTCTCATTGGACTCATCAAAGATCACTAGGATGAGAAAGAGGTGGGACATGAAGGACAATGAAACCTTACTCCAGCAAGTGTGTGTAACTTGAGGCAAGGAGAAAAGTGGTTAAAATGAAGGTCAGGACTCATTGTGATAAGTCGAAACGTCTCAAATATTTCTCACAAGGCACTCAGAAGAGAATAAAATAACAATCTAACTTATCCTGTATTATCCTTACAATAAGGAGAAGTTTTTTGAGACAATTATACTTCCAAAAATACTAATCTGGTTGTAGCCAATATTTCTGCTGTCTTCCTCTGCAGGCTGCAGTTTCTTGCATCAGAATGAAGAGATAATTCTTCTGTCATATTGCATCTCCCATCATGACATATATGGAAGGCTGTTGATGCTCAAATATTATGTGGAATCTTGTGATGCCTCAAAGAGTGGGAAGCAAGACAGGCTGGGGAACTTAACTGGTGAGCAGGCCAAAAAAAATTCAACTTCCCAATGGTAAGGTGAAACTAATCTATTAATTTAGGAAAGGTCGAAGGTGGGTTACGAGTTGGGAAACCCTGAAACATGCATTTGCACATTATGCATGTTAAATGTCAATCTCATCAGAATTAAGTCCCCCACTCCATATATGTTATCCAGAAATGGGAAGTAGGTGCCTTCAGATTTACAGCTGCATAACTGTGATGCAATAGACAACATAGTTAGCAAGTATGAGTTGGCGTGAGTAGTCACTGTCATCTTCCTCTTTGGAGGACATTATTCAGTGATATGATGATTGAGCTTAGATGCAGGTACTCTAATGGGCACCAGCCAAGGACACTAGCCAAGGGGCGCACACATTCCAGAGTATGAAGGGAGAGAGGGAAGGAAGGCAAGGGTGCAGGGATGTGGGAGAGAGGAGGGGTTTTGTATCTTTGGTGTTGGGGTTCTGTGGTTAAGAGAGGGGGTTTCTGAACAGTGATGGTGTGAGAGAGATAGAGATATGGTCCTAAAAGTGCTGTCTATGTTGAGGTTCTAGGGGTTGAACTGGGCAGTGGAGAGAACATTAACAGTGAAGGGAGGAAAGTGGGATGCGGTAGGGTGGCAGTTCGAAGGTAATTGTCAAGTAGTGGATGGGTTTGGGGGCGTTGGGGGGAGGGATGTCATGGAAACAGATGAAACAGGAATAGGGACTGTAACGGGTGTAGGCTTAGAGCAGAGAGAATGCACGTGGGAAGTGATAGAGGGAGCTTTCAGAGTAACAGAGAGAGGAATGGTTATATTGGTTGGGCCATGGCTGATGAAGGAAGTTGCTGGTTGACAGAGAAAGAGTAGAAGTTGGTGGAGGGTATTTGAAAGGTAATGGACCTCATTAATTTAATTTCAATACAGCCACAGTGGAAGTCGAGGAGGAGGGACTTTTTGGGAGGGTGGAATTAAAAGTCAATTTCACACTTGGCCAAAGAATATCCTAATGATAGTAGTGTACACATGGCTGAAGCCAAAAGAAGTGATCTTTGCAGTTATTCTCCAGTTTGGGATGTGTCACATGCTGGGGTTTGGGGTTGGGGGGAGGGGATGATAATGATGGCCAAGGTGTGCCCTGGTGAAATATAAAGCTTCCCATTGGGCAAATGTGCTCAGGGTAGGAGGAAGGTTTCAAGGAATATAGTGGCCCTGTAATTTATCAGAGAATCTCTACAGTGTAGAAACAGGCCCTTCGGCCCAACAAGTCCACACTGACCTTCCAAAGAGTAACCCATCCAGACCCATTCCCCATATTTACCCCTGACTAATGCACCTAACCTTCATACCCCTGAACACTATGGACAATTTAGCATGGCCAATTCACCTAATCTGCACATCTTTGGATTGTGGGAGGAAACCCATGCAGACACAGGGAGAATGTACAGCCAGTCGCATGAGGCTGGAATCGAACCCGGGTTCCTTGCACTCTGAGGCAGCAATGCTAGCCACTGAGCTACCATGCCGCCCCAGGCAAGTACGATGATGGGTCAAGTCAATGCAGCACACTTGATAGCAACGGATAGCTGTGGAGGAGCGAGAAAGACAGAGACCTAGGCCCTTGCAGAGACTAGTTGCTGGAACTTCAATTGGTCCAGCAGTGAGTCATACAGTACATAATGCTGACAAGCTTGGGCCTGTGGTGACCAATCATGCATACCACATGGGGAGAAGTGATCTGCAAATGTCCAGGAACCAGTGTCGAGGATTAGATTAGATTAGATTACTTACAGTGTGGAAACAGGCCCTTCGGCCCAACAAGTCCTTACCGACCCGCCGAAGCGCACCCACCCAGACCCATTCCCCTACATTTACCACTGCACCTGACACTACAGGCAATTTAGCATGGCCAATTCACCTAACCTGCACATTTTTGGACTGTGGGAGGAAACCAGAGCATCTGGAGGAAACCCACGCAGACACAGGGAGAATGTGCAAACTCCACACAGTCAGTTGCCTGAGACGGGAATTGAACCCGGGTCTCTGGCACTGTGAGGCAGCAGTGCTAACCACTGTGCCACCGTGCCGCCCACTGAGGTTTTCAGGATTGTAGAGTGAACAGCTCATGATGGTTGTATTTAGATTCCCTACAGTGTGGAAACAGGCCCTTCGGCCCAACAAGTCCGCACCAACCTTCCGAAGAGTAACCCACCCAGGCCCATTTCCCTCTAACTAATGCACCTAACACTATGGGCGATTTAGCATGGCCAATTCACCTGACCAGCACATCTTTGGACTGTGGGAGAAACCAGAGTACCTGGAGGAAACCCACGCAGACACAGGGAGAATGTGCAAACTCCACACAGACAGCTGCCCTAGGCTGGAATTGAACCTGGGTCCCTGGTGCTGTGAGGCAGCAGTGCTAACCACTGAGCCACCATGCCAGAGGATGCTGTGGGATGTGGCAACTCACACATATCAGCTACTTCATGAAGTCTTGTGTCTGCAAGGATTGAGAAGAAATCCAATGTTGGTGATGCTGAAAGAGGCAGCTGCGTTGAACATATTTGCCAGTGGCTCTTTCCAGGGCTTTCCCATGATAGTCGGCTAAGCATAAGTGCGTTAGGGAGGTGCCGGAAGCATATTTTAATACAACAAAGGAGTTTGTAAAATTCAGTAGTGATCCCAAGAGGCAGAGCAGGATTTGCTCCAGTTGAAGGATTTGGGGCAATCGATTGATTATATCATGTGGCACTGAGAACTCTCTGGGATCAGCCAAATCTGTTTGTGCTCAGTCTATGAATGTACAGCAGGTATGTGATCGCTAACATCAAATCCATCAGGAGCACTACCCAGGGAGTTCTTACAATGCCCACATCCTCAACTACTCACAGGTGCCACAATTGTTTGCTCTAACTCTTCGAATGCCAGACTGCCACAGAAGATCTGGCTGTTGACACTATTGCAGAACCCACAAAACCTGGCTAAGGAGAGGGACGTTGCTGCCCATGTCCCAGTGAGGGCAAGAGAGTAGAAATGAGTACTGCTCAAGGTGAGTTTTCGCTGTTTTGATCAGTCAAGCAGAACACTCCTATATTCGTCAGAACGAATATCCAGATCTTTGCATATTTTGCTGTATCCCTGCGCCTCTGCGCTCAGCAAAGGCAGGGAGAATTTGCCAAAGGGAGGAAGGGGGGAGGTGATACTGCTGAAGAGTGAGTGGATGGTGCAGCAAAGCAGAAGAAGCCAAGGCAAGATGTGACAAAGCAGGTGGGTCCATGCCATCTTACAGCAGCTGGATTCCAGGCTGAGTGCGGTATAAATACTTCAATTCAATGCTGTCAGATATAATCCTGAAATGACTGGAAGGCCAGGCTTCGGTTGTAGCTGCATTTTTGTTTCACTTCATTGCTCTTATGTTCTGGTGGCTACATTAACTTTTTTGTTTTCCCATTAAAACTGCGGGTGTTGTGATTGCGTCTTTAGGCCAATGAAACACGTCCTCCTTGAGTAAAATGTGCTGTTCAGACATCATTGCAGCATCAGTTCCAGCAGGACTATGACTCCACTTCCATGCCGCTGCATATTCCTGTAACCTCTGTTGTCTGAAAGGAAAAATAGCTCAGACCTTAATACAAATGCTATATTAGAAGCCACACACACCCTTAATTTGACAGTGATATACTCTTGTCCAACTGACACAGTCCCCAAATGGGGGCAATGCCTTGCAAAGAACTGACTTGTGTAGACCCCAGCAAGACATGCAAGACATGCAATGCAAGACTCTGCTGCAGGCACTGTTCAGACTGCAGCCTCACAGAGATGATAATCAGGGGAACATCAAACAGCATGTTGCCAAATGTAATCCCAGGCTGCAATTATACAAATGATGCTTAAGGTTCAATTCTACACATCAGTATACTCAGAGACACCATTACTGACAATGGATATAATAAATAGAATATCCATAAATCCCCATCCTACGGGACAAGTCGGGAATGAAATGCAATGTATACAACCTCTCACAGAACAATAAAAAGATAACATATATGAACAAAATGGAGTTAAACATATATTTGAAAATGTTTTTCGTATATAAGATTAGACAGGGGTTCCAACCTTCTGCCCTTCTTATTTCTGAATCTTTCTTCTCCTGCCACTATACATAAGTGCAGCCCTGGCATCCACAGCTCAGATGGAAGCTGCCCACTGACAATCAGTGATGACATTAGCAGCTGCGCTCTGGGGTGGCCTAAAGCCTCAAGGACTCCAAGCTGCTGAGGGTCTCCTGCAGATGAAAGGGTGCATCTTTCTCAGCATGATCTGCTAAAGACAATGTGATCATTGGCAGAGGGGAAGTAAAAACGTTGGGCACCCTTGGGATGAAGTCCCAGGTGTTGTTTCTCTGCATGGGTGCCACCTCCCTGACATCATGCACTTCTAGATGTCAAGGTCCTTGCCCACTATTTCTGCAGCCTCTTCCTCTATCAGAGTAAAGAGTCTCCAGTCAGGGACTCCTCTTTCTGCTCACCCAGATTGTGAGCTTTTCTCTCCTGCAGACAAATAGAAAGATTGGGTGTTATCATAGGGTTCATATCTGGTAAATGAGCACAGATGCCTATGATGTATGTTCTCCCCTGCTCATCCAAGTAAGTGTTGCAAACACACACATTATCCTGCAGCTGGTTTTACGTTACAGACTCTGAAGTGCTGTGTCGTGTCTCACAGCTAGTGTGTAGTGCACCTTTAAAAGATGTGCTTATGGTATCATCACTATATTATGGCATGTGACCTGAGGGCATAAAGGTCTCAGACCCCAACTTGTTGCAGCCACTTGCAGCATGACATACTGAAGGAAGCAGGCTACAGTTTGTAATTAAAGTAGTACTAGTCAGATACATGAGTGTCTACGATTGAAACATATGCAAATACAGTAGCTGTAATAAAACTCTATGGAATCCTTCAGCACTATATTATGCAATTCTAATTGTTATGTTTCTGGAAATAAAAGAAGTATGCTACCCTGCTGAAGGTAAAATATCCATTAATGTATCTAGAACATACCACTCGGGCTCATCTCAGAATGAAACAACTTTTCTTCTCTGTTGCTGAGGTCTGGAAGTCTAATTCCTGTCTGACATTGCTCTGAACTCACACATTTACATGAGGTGCTGTCTGTGTGAGTGCCAGCTTACAATAAAAACAAAGTGCCACTTACTATGTGTTTTTTAACAGGTCATTCACCAGGTTCTTCTGACTGCCTATTGGCTGCTGGCACAGACAGACACCTCCATCCATCAGACAGAAGACCTCCTGCTGCCAACCTGGGAAAGAGGACCTCCTGTATTTCCTGAGTGGACTGAAGGGGAGCCTGCAATGAGGCATCACTACACTGTGGGACACTCTCCATCTACAGTACAACATTCTGCACAAGGGAGGCCTGGCAAGAGATGAGGGAATCAAAATGAGGGCAGGTGAAGTGAAGGTATCATCAGCTCCAAATAAGGAAGGGGATGGGGGAATCAAGCGAAAAGAGGCCATAAATAGCCACAGAAGCAACCATGTCCATTGAAGTTCCTGGATTGGCAGGGAGGGAAAGCTATCTGGGTGCCCTTTAAGTGTGGTGCCTGCGCCTTCAACCATGTGAGGCTTCCTTCCCAATCCAACACAAGGTTTGCCATGCTCCTCACATATGCATATCCACCGAGCTGACCACCATATAATCACATGAATCAAAGTATCTGGCCAATGAGTGAGTGCACTTCTGATCCTGTCACAAAACTTCCAATCCAGAATGGAAGACTCCACCAATCCCAGCTGCACAATAAACTTCATAAACAATAGATTATTCTTCCACTTATGGAGATTGAAACCAAGACCTGAGGGCACAGCCTTAAAGTAAAAGGGAAGACTTTTTCAAATGGAGATGAGGAGAAACTTCTTCAGCCAGAGATGGTGAATCTATAGAATTCACTGCCAAAGAAAGGCTGTGGAGGCCAGGTCATCGAGTGCATTTAAGATTGAGATAGATAGAATCTTGATTGTCAAGGGCATCAAGGGTTATGGAAAGAAGGAAAAAGAATGGGGTCGAGAAACTTATCAGCCATGATTGAATGGTGGAGCAGACTCGATGGGCTGAATGGCCTAATTTCAGCTCATATGTCATATGATCTTCTTGAATGAGAGCAATGATATAAAATACCTTTTTGACCCGCACAGCTTTGTTCATTGGCTTAGGGCTTTCCCCATCCTCTTGTTGCTTTAATTTATACCTGCATCAAGGAAGGATCTCTGGCCACCCATCATGTTATAACTCTGGCACTTTTTAGTCTGTGTGCCATTGTTGAGAACATACAGCAAATCCAGTTTTTGCTTGATAAGAAGAAATTTTTTTTACTAAGTTAATCTTTCACCCAGCAAATATTAATTTTTTTGTATTCAACAAAAGAAATAAATCCCAAATGCAATAAAACGCATAAGGATATCGATAATAAAATCAGTCTGAAGTCTGTGCAAGGATAGAATGTTGAAAGAATCCATAAAGGGGTCAAAATTAGTTATCAGCTAATGCCTTGGTTTTTCTTTTAGTTGCCAAAGCTCAGAAGTAACGTACCTCTGGCCACTGGCAAGTTGAATTTTCCTGCACAGTGTTCATCCAAATTAATGTACATAAGAAAGCTTATTTTGCATACTCACTGTGCACAATTTCGATATGTTGCTTATCTGCTGTATTGTTGAAGCCTGATTACTTCAGGATATTTCAGTCTGTTATCTGATAGAAATTCAAGATACCAGCCTTAAGCATCCTGAAGTAATTTAATCACACTTCAATAACACTAAGGACAAGAAATCCTTTGAAATCATATAAATCTGGAGATAGATAAATTTAGGACATGAAACTGGAACTCATGATTGCTATGTGTTTATTGAAAATGATAATAATACAAAAGCTACTTGAGATGGCAAGTGTCTAACCCCAAGCAACCTTGAGCCTAGCAGAGTTAAATAAGTAATGACCCGAATTTAAGATTCATATGGGGCCTGGCAGTAGGCTACAGCTGCACAATGATTCCATTGCTTGGCATGATTGAGGTTTGCCGACTATTTCTACGAACAAGTAATTTATCCTTAACACAGCAGAATACATGACCAGCAACCATCAAAATGGAAACAATTTCATTATTGACCATAGCACAGTCAAACCTATTTGCAGACATTTCGATCATGAATTAAGCAGAAGCCTCATTGGGACAGCTGTTTTGTATTCCATAGATGCCCATTGCTCTTGACCAAATCACTATTCAGCTGAATCACTGTATTCAAACATGTCGAATCAATATTAAAGTTATTGTAGAATCTCATGCAATATTTTAGCCCCAACTCTTTGAAGAGCATAATGCACTCTCTCTGAATTTCCCAAAGAGAAGTACGAACAGTACTTTCATCATTAATGCTCACATTTAGTAGGGAAGCAGTATGACACAGAGTAACTCACACACAATCCCCTTATTCAGCCTTTAAAAAAGAAAAATTCTCAACCTTGCTTGTGGGTGACAACACAAGAACTCACAGTCAAGAAAGTTAGCGCCAATATGCCCTGTCAGACCATTAAAAAGTTAGCCTGGTATTCCCAGATATTGGAACCATCTGTGCTAAGGAATTTTTCTTCTGGTAAGACATTCCAAATATTGTACCACTGCCAAACACGGCGGTGTTAGACTAATTTAAGCAGTATGTTGGAACCATCTCTTAGAACTTTGATCATCTGGAGATCGTTTGTTACAAATTGAACTAACCCAGTCTCTATTTCTGGTGGATCAGATCTCTGGATTTGTTGAATTAAATGCCTCATTTAATACAGTTTGCACATGAAAGAAAGTTACACTCAGGAATCCACCGACAAATATTTCACGTAACCAACTGCTCTCGTTTTTATTACTTTTAAACATAATCCATATTACACTCACACTGCTTCTAATAACCTCTGCCCTGTTTAGAGCTTGTGTCTACAGAATTCCGTGTGTTGGGGGGAAAATATCACACAATTATGAGTGTATCCTAACCAGAAACACATTTGTATCATTTCACAAAGTAACTTTTCTGCAGAAAGATATCAAGCTGGATTAGTCTAGGATAACATTTGCATCTCAAATCCCCATCATTCAGCATGTGCCACTTCAATGTGATCGCTGTATCATACAGTGTATTATGGTAAGTTTTAGTAAAAGAAAATGGAACAGAAGAGTTAAAGATCCTAGCTTCAGATTTTTGCTTTGTGTTGCTTTGCCTGCTATTGCAGAGTGTCACGGGAGTCAGAGTTTAATGAGGTTTTTAAATATTATTAGTTATTGTCCCATGGCATTCCTCACTGACAAAAGTTTAGAATAATTATATTTTTCATTTCCTATAACTCACTTGCTGCTTGCCTTCCACTCCTTCGATATTTTCTGTCCTGCTTTCTGTCATTCTCTTTGTCTTTATTCCATTTCTATATTTATTCCTCTTACACTTTTTTTTTGCCTTTGGGCAATATTCTCTTACAAATGTTTTACTGTTGCTCTCTATCTTCCATGTTTCAATCGATCTTTCTCACTCAATGGATGTGCTTTTAAACTCAACAACCCCAGCCCCTAATCTTTACCTCCAACCCTGATACGCTCCCATTCCGACATCCACCAAAAACATGTGAAAGAGGATCAGGGAAGTGGTGAAATTTGGAAATGTTTGAACGTAATGAATAGGAGCAGGATTAGACAATTCAGCCACTCGAGCCTGCTCTGCCATTTAATATAATCGTGGCTAATCTCATCTCAGCCTCAACCCCACTTTCCTGCCCATTCTCCATAATCTTTCAACCCATTACGAATCAAACTCTGTCCATCTGCTTCTTAAATTTACTCAATATCCTGAAATCCACACATTAACAGCCCTTTGAGGTAAGTAGTTTCTCCTCCTCTCTGCTTTTAAATTTGATTGCTTGACATGAGGAAAAATTGTCTCTACATCTGCTTTATCATCACCTTCAGCATGTTATAGACCTTGATTAGATCTCCTCTCATTCTTCTGAACTCTGGAGATTATAGGCCTAAACTGCTCAATCTTTCCTCATAAGACAAACCCCTCACCTCTGGAATCAATCTGTGGAATCCTCTGAATTGCATCCAATGCAACTACATGCCTCCTCAGGTAAGGTTATCAAAATTGTATGTGATACACCAGGTGCACTCTCACTAATACCTTGTACAGTTGCAGTAATATTTCCCTAACTTTTATATTCTATTCCTTCAGCTGTAAAAGACAAAATTCCATTTGCCTTCCTTGTTACTTGCTGTACCTGCATAGTTTTCTGTGATTTGTGAACGAGGACAACTGGATCCCTCCACATCAAAACCCCCAGACCTTATATTTTCAAAAAAAATTGCAACTGATGTTTTGCCATTTAATTCCACATTCACAACAAGCAGTTCCCCTTGTTCACTACCCATTATAAATATTGGAATCTATGTCTCTCTGTCTGCATCTGTATATCTGGCTCACTTTATGCTTATCACATACTTTCCATATGTCTGTTTGTCTTTAGTTTGCCTCACACATTTTTTTCAAAGTGACATGGAAGCAAAGTAAGACATGGACAAAATATTGATCTCATCACCCTCTGGTATTACTTTTTAACAAGTCACTGAAAGGGAGCAGGAATTGGAGTTTGAAGAAATGTTTATACGTGAGACTAGAAAATCCAAGATTTGGATTTTAGAGTGGAGCTTGTAAGAAGAGAGAGCATGGCTATAGTGGGAGTCCCATTCCTGCAAACTGATAATTCATATACAATTAGATTGTCCTTAGTGATCATGTAAGCAATGATGACCCCAACCTTGCAGCAGTATGACAATTGTTAGCTGTCAGCATTTACTGACAAACGTCTCAGAAACTGACAGCAATTGTCGGACTCGGCACATATGCAATGAAAAAGAAATATTCAAAAGTTACTGTCAGGGATTCTGTGCTTCCCTAAAGGGCATGCTATTAGAGTATCTCCAGAATTCAATCAATTCTGAAATCTATAAATGTGGAGAATTTACACTGCTACTGACACATTCTTGTGGTGCATTGGTAGTGTCCATTTCTCTGAAACAAAAGGCCTGGGTTCAAGTCCCATGTGCACCAGAGGTGTGTAATAGCACCTCTGAATAGGTTTATTAGAAAAAGTGTCTAAACTGCCATGGCATTTGTCTCACTATGAAAAATATCAGATAGGTGTTGAATGAATGGTAACTTTTTTTTAGTGGCTCAGTATGTTCATATTGATGTCCATACACCTGCACTGGTAATGAAAGAGCATTGATTATCACATTTCTCCACGATGATCAAACAAATTGCATATATTTTTAAAGTAGCTTTTAAGAACATTGTTCATAAAATTTTGCCATGTATACTTTCCTCTCTTGATTTTAAATGGGTGAACCATGTTTTCAAAAAAAATATGAGTTTTTATCACCGTTTACTCCCACTTCCCCCCATACACCTCACTCTCCCCCCAGTAAATTTTTGCAGTTCTGCAGCTATGCCCTTTCAGGTCGCTGGAGTGACTGACAGAGAAGTTAGCAACTGTTACTGAAACTATGTGGCTCTAACCAATGGAACTTTGATCTATGCTGTTGGTTTATGCTGTAGTCAGGATGTGGTGGCGATCTATTCACATTTTCTGGTGACTGTCCCAACCATCAAATGCCACTAGTGATAAACTCTTATGGCCCTCAGTAAGGATACTTGCCAACTCTCTATTGATCCTCCTGTTTGGGCATGATTAGCCATTTCCTTTGGGCTTGAAATGTTCCTAGGATGGTGTGGTTGTGATGGAAACAACCCTTGGTTTTTCACTATCTAAAAACATTCAGATGAAAGCTAAACTAGGTTGTTCCACAATGGTCAAGGTCACTACTGGTGATTGGCCAACAAATCTGACTCACTCATGGAAGCTGAAAAGATAAATTTGTCACAGAACTGAGATTTTTTTTCCACTTGGCTCCAGAGAGAACTGAAGTCAATACCCAAACAAAAAGCTTGCTGCTGTTTATCTTTTTTTCTTAAATAGAGTGAGCCTGTGCAACTTAGTACTGTATCACCATAATGGTGTTAAACTGCAAAAGCAACCTTTAGTTTTTTCTAACTAATATAGGTTTGAGGGCTATGTATTACATGAGTGTTAAATTGTTAGTTGAAGCAATCTGATCTTTTGGACTGAGCCTGTGCTGTCTGTGTGTTTGTCTTTATGAAGCTTGTAATGTGGAAATGTTTCATGTGGTTTGGGTTTTATTTGGTTTACATTGGTTTAATTGCCTAGTGAGTTAAATATGCAAACATTAAACAGTGCCATTCTGTGTTACACATAAAAGAGTTTATTTAAATCCAACCAGCCTTGACTGTTAACAGCAGAACAAAAATTATAAAATTGAAAAGCATGGGAATATACAAATGAAGCAAAAATATTATGCTTCATTAATAATATAACTTAGTAAAATTACATTACCATTAATATTAACAAGATTGGACAATGTCTATCTCCTTGATGTACCACATACATATTAATTAGCAAATACAAAGTATACAAACATGATACATAATAAATAAATATTGCCTTAGGGTAACTGTTCTGTACTTTCATGAGAACTGGTGATCTTTACATCAACTGCCTGACCCTTTGATGTTTTAAATGTATCTCCCACCATGATAGCCCTCTATGATGATGACCACAACTTTTTCTATGGCAATCATTTATGTCCCACACCTACCACACTGCTCCCAGGCCCACCACAACCACTACCTATGCCCCCTGCATTGTTAGAGACAAACTATAACGCACTTGGAGCTGAAGGTTCTCCAGGCACAATGTGAAATTAACGCAGTTATAGCTTCCTGTATGTTGCATTCATTGCCCAATATTCATTAATGAACTCTTGACCAGGAATCAATCTTGGGACTTTTTAGATTGTTTAATTGCAATCATACCAGCTAATGCACCTTTAAAATACAATGCTACATCCTTTTAGAACTCTGAGAAGACACTGAGACATCAGGTGCATTAGAGTGCTCTCTCACTCATATTGTATGAAAACAAGTTAATATTAGTTTTTTTTTGCATAGTTCAATGTTTTATGTTGCAATGGGGTTTTAGAATACCAGGGGAGACTCTGGCATAGTTTGGATGAGTCATCCAAAATCCCTGGCTTATGGTCTAAGGGCATGGAATTGGAGGAGTTCAAAAACAATTAATAAAAAAGAATGCCAGGAATTCAAAGATAATGTCAGTAATGGTGACCATGAAACTACCATTGATTGTCATAGAAACCCATTTAGTTCTGATCTGGCCTATATGTGACTCCAGATCCACAGCAATATGGTTGAATCTTAACCTCTGAAATGGTTTAGCAAGCCACTCATTTCAAAGACAGTGAGAGATGGGCAACAAATGTTACATTGCTAGTGAGACTCACATTCCATGAAAGAACAAAAAATACCCTTGATTCCAGGCAGAAGAGTGCCTTCATGATGACTTCTACTTGAAATACAGTGTGGTATAGTTATTGCAAAGAACTACATTCTATATATTGACAGCAAGCTGCCATGTTGAAATCAGTGAATAAGCAGCAAAAATGGGATATATTGATGCAGTCACTGCCATTTCCTGATTGGTAGATGACTAAAAGTCTGTCCTCAATAATTAGAGGGAATAGAATGGATATTTTTTGCAATGTGTCATGGCACTATAAGGAGTAATTTTGCACTTCTGGTAGAGAGCCACACTTGTTCAGGGTATGGGTCAGAGATGGGTCAACACTGTAGCTAAGGCTCTCTGACAGTGCTCTCAGCACGAATTCCTTACTCCTAGAGATGCAGGTGAATATCATCCTCAGATGTTTTTAGCACCACTTCCCTCTGGAATCGACTTTTACATGGTCCCAAAGAAGCCCTCACAGAGAGGGGTTGCTGTAATGCACTGTGATTCCTAGGTGCATTTTAAGTTACTTAGAGACAGAGTGGCAAAGTGTACCATGTCAAATAATACTGTGAAATATCAGCTTGCAGGGATTCTCTTCAAAACTAGTAAATAAAATTATGTTGATGAAGGAAACTGATTATGGTAGGTTTAAATCAAAATCTGGGTAGACAGATATAAGGTGCTGCTGTCTCTTAAAGATTCTACGCTCTACCTGCATCATGTTTGATAATCCTTCATGTATTTTATATTCTCTTTGCACCAAAGAATAGCCTGTCCAAATATTTTATCCTGTTCTCTGAAAACTGACAAACATGCCTTCCTGCGAGATGGTGTGATCTCCAAAGACAGAATCAGATATAAAGTCATCAGAATGTACAGTATTTTAAAAGATTTTTTTGTGATGTAATCTGGTTCTTATTTCTAAAATGAGGCAATCATTCATCCTGTATTTGTAAAAGTCACTTGAGATACTGCTTAAAGCTTGGGCTGTCCGTTGGAAAGCTCTGATAAGTTTAAATTGAATTAGAAAGATTGGTGAGAATATTATTGACAAACATAAGTTCTAATATTACTATTAACTCAGTAGTGTTATCTTCTGATCTGATAAGACTTATATGGGACTTTGAAATGAATATTCCTGTATTTCATTTGTACGTGGAAGGAGAATAGAAGTAATTATAAGTTTGTGATTTGTACTTCACTCAGTGTCCCAAGAAAACTGTCCTGGAGTCCTTTTGCTATTCACTGACCCCTGCTGGAGTTGTGTGAATGTGGACAATAACAAGTTTGATCTGTAAGAGGCTTGCATTCTAATGGTTATGCAATGCACATTTTTAAAATTCATGTTTGAAAATAGCTATTTAGGCAGCGTGTCAGAAGGATGACAGTGCCCATGCAACTATATTCCAGTCACAGGCTACAGGCAAGCATAGGCAAAGGAGGGAAATAAACACAATAAAAACACCAATATTCCATGTAACCCCAGCAAATTCTGACTGGAGTTGGGAAATAGGCCAGAACCCATTAAAGATTGTTCCTGCCTTGTGTTAACCTTCTGAAATTACTTTATTGAGAACAGAATCTCCATTCTATCTCTTAAAAAGCCATTGAGGTCAGGTGATAATAGGCCTATGAGAGGGTTTGGAGTTTACAAAGAATTCATCTAACGTCCACTCCCTCCACCACCAATGTTCAGTACTATCCACAAGGTGCACTGAGAAAACTCATCAAAACCTTTAGACAGCACCTTCCAAACACACAACCACTTCCATCTAGAAAGACAGGGCAGCATTCCCCTTCAAGGCATTCACCATCCTCACTTGGAAATATATTGACATTCCTTCACTGTTGCTGTGCCATACCCTCCCTAAGGCCATTGTGGATCCTACAGCACCATGATTGCATTAATTCAACAAGCAGCTCAATATACCTTCTTAAGGGTAACTATGGTTGGGCAATAAATGTTGGCCCAGCCAGTAATGCCCATATCCCAAGAGTGAATTAAAGAATAAGTTCCTTTACCACAAGCCTCTTGAAGGTTCTGACATGTAGGCAATGCAGATGTAGAAGGTGAAATCTATTTTTTGGTTGACCAACAGATAGTTGTGTGGTGGATCAGGGTCAAGAACTATCTTTGCTCCCTGAGTATTTGTCAAAGCAAAATTATTTTAGATACTTGGGAGAGATTTCTTTGCAGTTATGCCATTGTGGAAGCTTGTGTTCTCTACAAGAAGGAATACCATGCCACTCCTCCCTAAAATCCTTCCAACTCTCAAATACCACAGACAGCCTGCGACTTGCAACTGACTCTCCAGTTGTTTCTCCAGCAAAACACCTTACAGACCTCAGGACATGCTAATTAACTGATGTATGGGGAGAAACTGGATTGGTTAGGATTATATTCACCAGAGTTTAGAAACATGGGGGAAATTATAGAAACCTATAAAATTCTGACAGGATTAGTCAGGGTAATACGGGAAGGTTATTCTCAACATCCGGGAGTCGAGAACCAGCGATCTCAGCCTGAACATAAGTAATAGGCCCTTTTGGATAAAAATGAGAAGGAATTTCTTCACCTAGAGAGTAGTGAGTTGTGAGCCTATGGAATTGTCTACCACAGGAAACTGTTGAGGCTAAAGCATTAAAGTAGTTCTGGAAATGTACTAAAAGGATCAAAGGATATGGGGAAAAAGCAGGACAGGGTACTGAGTTGGATGATCAGTCATGACCAAATTGAATAATAGAGCAGGTTGGAAGAGCTGAATGGCCTACTCCTGATCCTATTTTCCATGTTTCTAAACCAGCTATTGTTGCCATGAATCGGAGAAAGGTCAGTCATAAAAGCCAAGTACAAATAAACCTCGATCCTTGTGCCTTTATGTGATTTTCAGAGCCAATTTTCTCTAAAATTAGCTGTTGAAAGAATTGTATTCAGCTTCTTCATGAAGGTATATGTCAATACTGCACATATTTCAGTACCGGGGGTTCCCAATTTATGAATGTCCGACTTATGAAAGTTCGTACTTACAATTCCATGCAAGGTTTTAAAATTTAAAGACCCAACATAGCCTGTACCTACAAATGTCTGCATTCCATTGTTCTGCAGAACTAGTGAACAAATTGACTTGCCAATGGACTCCAGAAAGGAACACATTCGCATCGTGGGGATCTCCTGCATAAAGATTGTCATGTCCCCTACATGAGAGGTCTCCGAACTGCTTTGATGGTTCAGTTGATAAATATACCATCCATAATGAAACTGAGATCAAGACTTAACCTGTTTATTTACTTCAATAAGGATGGCAACATAGACACTACTAAAGGGTTTGTTAACTCAGTTAGCAGGAAGATTGGTTTGTGATGCAGAGTGATGCCAACAGCATGCATTCGCTTCACCCACCAGCTGAAGTTACCATGATGGAGTCTCCTTCTCAACTGCTCCCCTTGCCTGAGGTGTGGTGACCCTCGTGTTAAACCATCATCAGTCTTCTCTGTCTGATGAGAGAGTGGACCTGTGGGACTATGGTGACTTCATCTCTATAGGTTTCATCTGCCCTGGAATAAGGGGAAAAAAATCACGTTGTGGTCCTGCTCTTGATTGCTACTCAGTAATTCCTTCTGAAAGGTGTGCACCTGAACATTTGATTGTGAAGCCTTCAGATTGATATTCCGATGCTATCTTCTCATTGATGCTACCTGGTCCTGTTTCCTTGACCTCTCACGACTGGAGGAGAGAAAATTGGAGGAAAAAGAGTCTCCATTGACTTAGCTAATGTATGTATAAAATCCTAAGAGAGAACCATGTTGACAAGCCACTTGATAAGCATAAAGTTCTAAAACAACTTCCATTCTACAGTTTTTCATTATATGTAGTATGAAACTTTCTTACAGGCAGTTCCTAGTAATCTAATGATAAGTTTTAGCTTTGACATAGGGCACAATGATGAGACCAATCTAAGAAGCAACATCACTTTGGTCTCCCTGAGACAGATACAATTTAATAATCATTCTAAAAAAACCTACACATTTTACATCTTTATTTATCAATTTAGGGTACCACAGTTTTATGTTTAGCAATAATGCAGCAAAAAGTTACCATTCTTTTTATTTGGTTCAATGGTAAATCCTATGGAGAAAATTACATGATTCTTCTCCAACCAGTGATATACTAAACACATTTCCTGTTATTATTACTTGCTGAGAGATAATTATATACCACCAAAAGTATGGGAGCTTGCATTTGTACTCACTTTGTGACTGGAGATTAATATCTGACCTGTGATGCTAAAGGTGGAGATGATGACATGGATTCAAGCTTACATAATAATTCAGAGAAAGAAAAGTTGTCTACTGAGTAAAATATATTCCATATGTTTTTTGTTAGTAATGAATGAAGCATTCTTTGTCTGCCTCAATAAGGCACCCATTGAATAAAAATGCTTTTCAATGGGTGGTGAACAGACAGGGATTGACATAAGGTCATGTAGTTCTATTGTATGAGTTTTAACCTGGGTAAAGTATAAGGCTGTACCTCACATATTATGATTTTGCCAGTGAATTCAGCTATTTTGTTAGCATAGGGAATCAATATTCTACGTTAACTCATGAATTGGCCGAATGAAGAATTGAGAAACTTTTGAAGGCCTCCTGATGCACTCATGATTTCATGCTCTCAATGAGGTAATGGAATGTTTTACATCAGAGCTGCTACTGTGAAGTCAACATAAGTGGCAAACCACTCCAAACAAATAAGGCATTAGTATTTGAAAATAAAAATAACAAAAATTCTTGTGTCTATAATCTACATTGATTTCAAGGTCTGAATACATTGGCTCTTTCATCACTCGGAGTTCATAGCACATATCCAGCTGGCACGGTGGCTCAGTGGTTAGCACTGCTGCCTCACAGTACCAGGGACCCAGGTTCAATTCCAGCCTAGGGCAGCTGTCTGTGTGGAGTTTGCACATTCTCCCTGTGTTTGCGTGGGTTTCCTCCAGGTGCTCTGGTTTCTCCCACAGTCCAAAGATGTGCTGGTCAGGTGAATTGACCATGCTAAATCGCCCGTAGTGTTAGGTGCATTAGTTAGAGGGAAATGGGCCTGGGTGGGTTACTCTTCGGAGGGTTGGTGCGGACTTGTTGGGCTGAAGGGCCTGTTTCCACATCTAAATGCAACCATCATGAGCTGTTCACTCTACAATATGAAAACTTTATGTTCATTGTTGCTGTTTTCACCTGTTAACATCAACTGGGTGTTTTCTTTGAACTGTTTATTTATGTGGCATATTTTGCATTTAGATTGAAGGTGGGATAAATAATATTAGGCTTTTATCCTTTCAAAACAGAGTTTCGTAAATAAATCATTCTGAACATTTTAATGTTTTGAATAGTGGGTAAAAGGTTTACCTCCATTGTTCAGGTTGGTTAACTTGGAGTCTATTTGAAATTAATTACTGCTATAAACTCTTCTTCCTCAGGTGGCTCAGGAAATTCGACATGTCCATAAAGATCCTCATCAACTTCTACAGATGCACCATAGAAAGCATACTGTCCGGTTCAGCAACTGCTCTGCTCAGAACCGTAAGAATCTACAGAAGGTTGTGTGCACAGTACAGACTATCACGGAGGCCAGCCTTCCATCCATGGAGTCTATTTACTGCCAATATCATCAAAAACCCCTCCCATGCTGGGGTAATGCTCTCCTACAATGTCTTCCATCAGACAGGAGATACAGAAGCTTGAACACATACACCAACAGGTTCAAGAACAGCTTCTTCCCTACCATTATAAGACTGATGAATTGACTCTCTAACTTCAAATAACATTGACCTTGTTATTGCTTTGCACATCTCCTGTGAAATGTAACCTTGCACACCTTATTCTGTCTAAGCACCCTATGATCTGTATATTCTTGCTTGCTGTGATCAGCTTGTATTGTTCACAAACAAAGCTTTGCACTGTACTTAGGTACACGTGACTGCAATAAATCAAATCAAATAAAAACAGAAATTAATATGAAGTGAAACTAATAATATTAATTGGAATGGTACTTCATAGAGAAGATTTGATCCTAAGGCCCTAGCAGAAGAAATGTTAAGAGCACAAGAAAATGAAAGGCAAATGATTACCAATATGAATGGAGTGCAGAATATTGATTGATGTGGCATATTAAAAACATATGAGACAAATGTAAGAAATGATCAGAAGTGCACCTCTGGTGCAAACTATTCCTTTACTAAACCAGCAAGAACAAAAGAAACTGCTTAAAACATGTTTAAAATCTGTGTAAAAGTATATCTTTATCCAGTTTAATCAAGGTATTAAATTCAAAGCAAAGTTTAAATAAGAGCTATTTTACTAGGATTCATTGCTATAGCTTTGAAACCAAAAGTCCATTTTAATATTCACATCAGTCTACAACCATCAGGGAACTAGCTTTTCTTAAATGCCATTTTTTCTAAATCTTTCTTTCATTCCCAGCAGCCCCCTCAGGGCAAGTTTCATCACAAGATAATTTGTTTAATCCTTCCTTTTGATTAACAACCATATCAGCAAACAACTTAAAGAGAGCTGGCTTATATGAAGTCTAGACAACAATAAAATAAATCATATTCTTTTCCAAAACACTTTAGTCTCCTCAATATTAAGTAAGACTTTTAAGTAATGATAAAATTAATTTGCCCATTTTAGTAATGAATTCTAAAGATTAATCTCATATGAATTATATTTTACCACATCCATGGCCTGTGAGCCATAAAAGCATTCGAAAAACATCAAGTGACTGCCATTTATTATTACCCACATGCGCAGTGGACCAAATTGAACAGATATTGGCAACACTCAGTAGTGAGTGTTGGACCAATGTCAAGAGATGACGCTGGTGACTTTGATGTTGGTGGGCCCAGCGTACGATTTGAGGCTATGCTGGCAGCAAAGACATCAACGGCAGCTCTGATGTCAGTACTGGATCATAGGGTTACATTCTTGCATTTGTTCAGGAAGATTTGAACTCTGATACTTCAATTGGTTCCAAGATGGCAGCAGCATCGGTGAGGTGGGCCCACTGATATGTTATGGCGCCAAAGCATGGAGACTTCAACATTGGTGGGTCCGCTGCAGGTGGTTAGAGACAATAAACGGCAGATGCTGGAATCCAAAGTAAACAGGCAGGAGGCTGGAAGAGTACATCAAGCCAGGCAGCATCAGGAGGTGGAGAAGTCGAAGTTTTGGGTATAACCCTTCTTCCGGCCTGAAGATGGTGGCAAGCGCTGGACTTGAGATGGTGGCGGTGGCATTGGTGAGGGTGCCACGGCATTGGTGGGTTCAGAGCAGGCAGCGTTGGTGAGCCCAGCACAAATCTCATGGCGGCGTGAGGGTAATCTGGGCATTTTATTTTCTGTTTGCTTCTGTGTCTTTAATTTCTTGTTTTTAATTCTAACTATTATGTTTTAAGATGGTGCCAGAGAACGGTAACTCTATACACTTTTCACTGTACAGTTTACTTGGGTACACATAACAATAAAACCTAATCTAAATCTAAATCTAAATGCCCAGATTTGGAAGATAGGAATTGACAGTGCTTTTCTATCTGTTACTATTTGTTTTAAATTCTCACGTTTTCGGATTGAATGTGGCATAAAGTATGAACAACTTGGACATTTTTCTTGCACTTATTTCTGAGAAAACTAGTATTAGCACTTTGAAGAAAAAACTACTGTTAATATCCACTTTCTAAACCACAGCACTTTGTGGTGAATGAAGTCGTTGCGAAGTGAAGCCAGTCGGGAAATGCCACAGTCAACTTGATTTTGAATATACCTAGTAAACAATCATTAATATAATTTTATGAACAAGGTTGGAAACGCCGCACAACTAGTTTGACTGCAGTTCACTCTGTTTCTCTCCTTGAGTGATAAATTGCCAATGCCATTAGCTGTTTACAGTGAAATCTCCACAATAAGCCTCCATTTACAGATGCTGGAGGTGGAATGACTTTTATTTAAATATAACTATTATAAGTGAATGCTGAATTTAAACAGTTACCTATTGCTAAATATAGTCCCAAGTACTTAAGATTTTAATATTTCAAAACCAGCAATAGATGTTAGAGAATAAAGTGACAATTACAACAAAGAGCAAGGAGCGAGTGAATGCTGAGTGCTGTTGGTTATCCCAGCTACATTTGTGCAGTTGCTCCATAAAATGCCTTTAATGTCTAAATATTGCACCCATTGAAAAACATCCAGAGCAAGTCTCAATGTTGTGCATGCAGAGTTTATACTGACCTCCTTTGTTTAACTTGCAAGTCATCTGTTTCATAAATATTGCATTTTCTGAAGTAAATATATTTGCATGCTGTAAAACTGAAAGAGAGCAAGTAACAGCTTGATTTCAGTGACCCCTTTTCTTTGCTCAGCATGATCAAAGGATTAGTGACAAATGCAGTTGAACATGTCAGCAATCTTTTGGCACTGCTAATTCTCTGAAGTTTCCAAACAGCTTTTATTTGAACTGAATATCGATTGTCAACATTAAGCCTCCAAAAGCAAAACATCTGTTTTTAACTTATGCTTGGTATTGTTTTGAGAAGAAACAATAGCGCCACAGCTTAAAATCTGACCAAAAGATGTGAGCACCAACTTTATTCAAAGCACAAAAACAGCACTACTTAAGATTTGATCAGTGAACAATTTGTGTGAACACAATCAAAGTAATTTTTGAAGAGCAACATAACTGAACATGATGTAATGTTACTCGGAGAAACAGGTAAAGCTGTTAAAAGGAGAAAGTGAGGTCTGCAGATGCTGGAGATCAGAGCTGAAAATGTGTTGCTGGAAAAGCGCAGCAGGTCAGGCAGCATCCAGGGGACAGGAGAATCGACGTTTCGGGCATAAGCCAGAAGAAGGGCTTATGCCCGAAATGTCGATTCTCCTGTTCCCTGGATGCTGCCTGACCTGCTGCGCTTTTCCAGCAACACATTTTCAGCTCAAAGCTGTTAAAAGAGCTGGTACAGGATATTTGCACCAAATGGCTCCCTTCTGTGCCATAAAGTTTATGACTGGAATCTTCCATGAACAACATGGACAAAGGTGAGTCAGTTGGGAAAGGATGGTGAAATCGGAGTTCTGAGATTCTCAATGTCAAGAAAAACACTTCTATTTTTCAACCAATGTTTTATCAATGAGATGAGAATCTTACTACAGGGCAATGAGGGGTGTCACCGAGATCAACAAGCCAAGTGTGCAATTCACTCTGTAAAACAGTACTTCTGTGGCCTTCCAGCCGCATCCAAACTGCAAATGCGTAATAGAAATAAATAACGGCTACCACCACACCCGAAGCAGGTGGGGTAATATTTGTCTGTCTGAGAAAATGAGCTCTTGGGGGTGGGGTAATTGCATTAATGAAGTTCTCACACAATACAGGTTAAAGACATCTGTAATCACAGAATTCTGCATGTGAAATGTGTGCAGCGACCAATTATGTGAGATACAAATCCTAACCACTAGCATGTCATTGCAGATTGATCACAGTTATCACTGTGAAACTGAAGTCATCACAGGTAACCTTAGAAGTCATACAATTCTCAAAGACAGTCCTCGGTCTCACGGGCTACACAAAAGCTGATTTTTCTCTCACATCAAACTGTAAGAATTTGACAACATGTTCTTAAATGTAATGTTGCCTTTCTTGGAATGGGGTGGGAAAAAATGGTTCAATAATCATACAGCACTTACAACTTCCTCCTGTATGAGCATGACATAGCTTGTGTTGCAAATATTGAATAAGGTCCACTATGTGAAAGGACCTTGTACAGGCATTCATTGTCCCCTTTGTTGGAATCCTCCATGTCCTATTGTATTAAGGACTACAGCAAATGGTCACTTGCTTATGATGTGAATACCAAGTGTTTACATTACTAAAGACATGATCTGTCGCTGATATTCTCCACACAAAGGTTCTTTGAAACTATAGCCAAGGGAGGTAGCTCCAGTAGGGTAATTGTTACTTTGATCATAGTAAAATAAAGGTGCAAAGAAATCAAAAAGGAACAAATGCATGAGCAGATCCAGATTGAGCAGCAAACTTCAGTGGCTGTCAAACAGTCTCCATAGGAAGACAATGCAGTTAAAGGTCCCCTCAGGATGGAGTGCATGTGCAGGAGTGTATTTTCCTTAATGCAGTTCTCCAGATGTAGTGCCATGCAGACTGCGGAGTCAGACTGTCACAGAGTTGTGCTGACTGCTGAGGTAGGAGACCATCCTGTCCAAGTGGCTGTTGAGGTGATAGCTGGACTAACATTTTATGCAACTGGCTGCTTCCAAGGATCCATTGGGAACCGTGTGGGATCTCTTAATACTCAATGCATTAATATATCAATGCTGTTATCGATGCTCTTTGTGCCAGATCACACTGTCTCATCTCATTTCCCTGTGACTAGGTTAGTGCTGCAGCCTGGGCAGTAGGGCTTGCCAATATAGCCAGTTTACCCCACATGCAGTGTGCTAAAGATTGTTTACACATCATGTTGAAACCCTTCATTTGGCCAATGTACAAGTCATCTGTGATCATTGGTACCACAGGTTAGAAAATTGCGCCAAATACTCTGGGAGCTGCAGTGAAGTTAATATCCTAGAGAACTTTCAGCGTCCTGTTTATTTCAAGGTCTGGGTGACTTGCAAGGATATTTAATGGGAAACAAAGGCTACTCCCTGACACTATCAATGGTTCCATTATGCAAGCCCAGACTTATACCAAACGTAGATACAATACTGGCCATTCTTCCACTGGGGCCATTGTGGAGCTATTGATATTCCCCTGAGAGACGAGGTTCTGATGCTTCCATCAGTCTGGAGAGGTACAGGCATTACACTCCAAGCAAAGCGTGTTACATAATGCTAGCATGCTGTGCCCTGCAGAACTCGAGCAGGAGACAAGGGGATGTGATAGACATGGAACAGCTGGGAAAGCAGCAGCAGTCTTGGGAGGAAGAAAATGAGGGCATTAAGCAGAACGAACATTACTTTCAGCATGATAGAGCAATGCTGCGTCAGGCACAACAAACCAGACTGGACTTAATTGACACCAATAGACCTGAGTTGGATAAAGTCATCATTCATCAACTATAAATGTATTGTTGGCCGAAAGGCAAACAACCCCTGTTTAGCCCCAAAGGCTAACGTAGGCTTTTTGTTTGTTGTTTCTTCACTTTTCCTGGTGTTTACTAAAAGGTGCATGTTAACAAATGTTAACGAGTAGTTCTCTCTTAGATAGTTTCCAGCATGGCATGGCACTAAAGATCTCTGTAGCTCAGGAGCTTTCTTTTTGTAACTGCAGTTACCATGAGAGTCATCTGGATCAGTGATGATTTAATGAGGCAATACATTTACAAGTGTGAGGGTCTATTTCAAACCAGCCCAGCCGAGTCTTCCAATACCTGCCAGAGTGTCTCCAGGATCGTCATCACATGCTGTGCCTTACACAATGTGGCATTGCAAAGAAGAGAAGAAGAATTGGGAACAGAGGACTTCACAGGTTTGTGAACCTTCTCAGATGGGGATGACAGGGAAAACCATGAGGAAGAGGACTGTGAGCTCATGTGCTAGGCCTTTCATGGACAACCTCATCTTTAATCATTCTGATTACAGGTGAAGCACAAAGTGACTATTGTTTCATCACCTGCAAAGCTTTGCCTGTTCTGACTGTGCATCCACCTCTGCCAGCAACCATGTGCAACTACCTCACTACTCCCTTCCTCCACTCCTAGAACACCAAGGAATTGAACTGTTCTCCCATGGGATGCATGTAGATAGCCCTGAGGCATCCACTTCCCAAGAATATAAACTTTGCGCTGAAACTCAAATCAATGAAATTACTATGAGCCAGCTTTCTGCTCCTTTCCCCTGTTGTCAAGGCCATAATTGCACAAGCAGCTCATCTCTTGTTGTACTTGTCAGTGACCTCAGCCAATGTCCTCGGTACTTTGTTTATGAGAAGTTAACTGACAGTGCATGTACAGCCATGCTGCAGAGTCTTCAGCGTACAATTCATGCCACACACCTTACCACCTAATGAAGACTACCACACTGATGCCCACACAAGTGAGATGTCCCTCAGTCTACTTCATTAGGCAATGACAGACAAACACAATGTAATATATCCTTTGAAGGAGGACATCCCAACAAGTGCATGGAATAGCTAACTGAACTGATACCTTAACATCTGTGCTACCGTTCTGCCCACAATGTGTCTGAGGTTTTCTCTTACAGCTCCAGTGCCTTGGTGGGACCCTGATATTAACAGCTGATGAGGAGTCAGGCTGCTGTGAGCATTACTCTGTATATGATGATTGAGGCACACATCCCCCTGGCGATCAGAGATCTTCAAAGTCCTGGTGTGCTGGGGCATGCGAGCATGGATTCAGGAGCAGCCTATTCAGCCTTCCTGCTGGAGGCAGTGGTGTCACCAGTTAAGGGTATGAAATACCATCACACACCATTGGAGAGTCCTGAGAGGATGCTCTTGGGCCAGCTATTTGGCAATCGTCCATCGTCTGGGGGCGCAATGATACATCTCTGTATCCTGTGTAAAAATGAGACCCTGGGGAAATTGTAATACCTCATTCCCTTCTTGCTGTAGTGAGCCCATGGCCAAAACAACAAAATTCAGATAATTCACACCTATGAGTATTGTGATAGATCTAGCTCTCCATGAAGTCATCAACCTCTCCATGGAGGAAGCCAAGCACTCACATATACAAATTGGCAGAAGTGAAGATGTGGATGAACTCCTCCATCTTCTTTACAAGGTCCTGAATGGGTTTGTATGACCTCTGCCAGGTATTCCCTTATTTGTGTTGAATCCCCAAGAGGCTTAGCATGGTTGAGACCAGAGGCTCACCCAACAGCATTCAGCTCCAAGTATGATTTCCAATGGTCCTCACCTGTTAGGGATCTCGGCTGATGCAATATTGCTGGGATGTGCCTGTGATGTTATGGTCAGGAAGCGGGGGTGGGGATTATCTCCTTTCACTCTGTGTGAAAACAGTCAGCTCCCCTTGGTCTTCAAATGGGTACTGGAAGTGTGTAGTGACGTTGCTCCAGTTGGATGATGACTTGATTATTAACACAACATTGTGTTTGAGTAACACTATTGCCAGTACATGTGGGAGACACTGGCCATCTGCAGACACCGAATATTTGCAGAGGAAAGTCCTTTTTAACCCACTCTGTCCATAAATTGTGTCCTCTGATAGCGTCCCCACCACAACATTTCAGATTTCATGAAAGGTGGGTACATGGCAGAATCCTTGACAAGTAAGTAGAAGTGATGCCATTTCCGGTTCTGCCATCATGAGATGTGCTTTTCTTCTTAAATTTCGCCCTGCGCTCTTATGTTCCTTCCCAATTTTTCTCGTTCCTTATGTTTTACATTGTGCAGCTCCAAACCAACATTTTCAAAATAAGAATAGAAGCTTTTGACATCATGAGAATGAATCATATACTTCAATAACATTCACAAGTAGTAACCTTTAACTGCTATATTTCACAAACAGATTTTTAAAAAACAGCGGAACCTAACATTTACAGAACAAACCGAGTGATAGCTATTGTAAACAACAATAAATATCCTGAGACCTGAGAGCAGTAACCTGAGTTTGTACCTCATATGATATCCATAAACCCAGGGGCAACATAGACCTCTGTACTCCATGATAAAACAATTGCTTTGCAGTTCTAAACTATTTTTGTTTGTAATTTATAATCCAATTTCTTCTGCATTTACCGGAGGCAGGACAATGGGTGGGCAGCCAACATGATCTCAGGAGGGGCAGTTAGCAATTTAAGAATTTTAATGAAGCTTGGCTGCCCCTAATTTAACCTGCTGGTCTGGCCTGAGTGTGCAGGCCATTATTTAAATGATACTCTCCCATTAGGTTTGGCAGGAACGCCACATCCCCAGCCTCACCAGGTTCTTCTCAGTTCCAATACATGTTTCCTGCCTCCTATTAATGCTGGAGCCATTGTCTTTTGAGAGCTTGTGTTTCCTACAATACAAAAGTGTCTCTGCTTCAGAAGCTGTAAAGCAACTTAGGACATCCAGAAACTTTGGAAGGTTCTATGTAAATACAAGTTCTTTCTTTCCAGAACAGGATGTTAACTCTAAATCTAAACAGAAAATAAAGTTGAATGCTTTATTAATAGGAAACTTTAAATAAAGATTTTGTAATTTAAGAAAGAGAAAATATTGCTAACTATTTCAATCTAAAATGGTGTATTTTGTAGGCCACCTTGAATTTCAACTTTAGTAATTTATTTTATTATTTTTAAGATGATAAATAGATTAACAAAACTGCAGAAATAATACATCCATTTCACAGAAAATATATAAAGAATAATGCTCATGAGTTTTCCTTCCACTTTTTAGATTCTATGGTAATGTATTAGGCATTTATAGAAGCCATTACGGAATATGAATGAAAATGAAATAGCTGGCATTTATAGATTGTTTCAACCTACTCCCCGAATATCCAAAAACCCTTTAAAAGCAATAATGAACCCTTGAAATACAATCACCATTGCTGTCGATGCAAAGGTAGGGACTTAAAACATCAAGTTATTATTTTTGCTACTTATATAAACTAAAATTGTCACTTGCAGTATTTGGTTAAATTCTACTCAAATGCGCAAAGTTAGCTGCACCATTATCAATCATTCTGATATTTGGGTGGACATATATGGCATATATGTTATGGTAATTTTTTGATTTGCAAGTTGTCTGTTTCCTGGGGAACATGTATCAGATAATATCTGCTGTTTATCTATAAATAGTATAAGAGTCCCATGGAATGGTTATCAATTTACTTTATAATAAGGCTGTTCTTCATTTGATACCTTAGGTACAAGTATCACTCCAGGGTAAACGTCTCAGTCTATGAGCTGCTTTCCAATATTAGATGGATTCCTAGCTTATGAGAAGGTACTGGCTCAACAACCTCTTTCTGTTGAACAGTTGTCATGAACTTATAAAAGTCATGCCTCTTACACTTCCAAAAATAATGTTCTGCTTCACATGAATAAAGTGACAATAACTAAAGGTTATTTTTAAAGGTAATATTAATCTTCACTGTGATACCCACAGTGAATTAATAACAAAAACCTATATTTATATAACACCTTTACATCACGAAATATCCCAGGAAACTTCATGTAAATATTATTAAAATATATTATGATGCTGAGTTCCATAATAAGATATTAAATCAAATGACCAAAGCCTTGGTCAATCAGTAGGTTTTAAGAAATGTGTAATCGGGGGAAGGTGAGGTAAAGAGGTTGAATGGTGTGGGCAGGGTACTCCAGTTGAACGCATAGCCACAGAGATGGTATATGCACAGAGATGGTAGGTCAAGGGAACTTGCTACATATTTAGACATGGGCAGCAGAGATGTTGATGGCCTCAAGTTACAAGAGGACAGAATATGGAGACCATCAAGGAAGGCTATGCAATAGTTTAGTTGAGACTTAACATAACGTTACTGAGGGATCCCAGAGGCAGGTGCTTTTGTTGGCTTAGCTTGTCTCAATAGGTAGCTTCTTCAGTCACCTCAACTAATTTGGGCAAATATTGGGTCTTTCAAGCACTGGATTCTCCAAATGTCATGCACAACAAGCTTGGTCCAGTAATTTGTGACACAGTGTACAAAGTAATATTTCAAACCATGCACCGTGGGCTGAACTTTTGTTCCGATGTTCAGATCCTAATTTCCATATCCAGAACTCATGTTCTGCTAGTGTCTATGCTTCATGCAATGTTTGATGGACAGGTCAATTAGAAGCCAGATGGTACATTTATAGACCAAGTATCAAAATGAGGGGGAATCCACAGACTGGAGAGCTAAATGGAAGCCCACAGGCACTGTCAGAATAGCAGGCCCACTATCAAGAGCAGACACTGTCAATGAAGTTTTGAGAGAATGAATCTGCCTTAAAGAGAGGCACCTTCTAAAGTGAGTTTAAAAACTTTTAACATTGAAGAAGACCCAAGCTGTCAGGTCATAATTATACAGGGAAACTCCTCAACTGAGGGACTAACAGTCACAATTGTGGCCCGATAGCTAAAACAGGCTTGTGGGTTTTTTCTAGGGGGATTAAGCATGGCCTACAACCTCACACAGCCAGTGGGAGGCCCTCTCCACCTTTTGGCTATCTTTAAACCTCAATGGTGGGGAGATGGGGATTCGGTGAAAGGAAGGGGTGGGGCTGCCCTTACGCCAACTGTAAAACCCGAATCATTATGTGGGTAGGGGTCATAATAGGTTCTTAAATTGACCTAGATCCTGAGGGAAGGTTTCAGTCACACCACTGAGCCTTTTGCAACAAAAGTACTCAGAGACTTGAGTACCAAACTGATGTGAGGAAATTGTGGATCTATCCTCCTCCAATCCTGCATCTGTAGCCATTTAAAAATCTGGACCTATTTCTGAAAACATGAGTCTCCTTTCCTCTCCAGCTCCTGCGCAGCAGATGGTCCTACTCAGGTGGGTTTTGTTTATCTGGCAGTCTCTGCTACTTTTCTCTTCATAGCACACTTTGGGACATTATTCTTAGTTTTTGAGATGCTGTTCTTTAGTGTGTTGTGTTTACTTTTTGGGAAGATCTGCCAAATTGTAAGTTGTCTCCGTGGGATAACTCAAGGAACATGCTGGCAAAAAGCTGATCCTTTCAAATAATACAACATCAGCAATTTGCATTTCCTGTTCTCTGCTTATCTCCCAAATGTATTGCTAATCCATCATGGTGTGCAATCGTTTCATGTTTCTCATGTTTATAACATGCCGAGAGGGTTTTGGTGTAAATCTCTTATTATGAACTAAACAATTACTTGGAAAAAGCTATTCAGAGAGTGGATATGAACATTGATCTCCTGAATGACAGTTTTCCTAGAGTCTGCACAAATAAGTCCACCTAAGCATAGCAAGGAAATGAGCCACTTGACCTTAAATATCTACTGCCGCACTTTTTCATTTTATTCACTGGATCTAATGTTTATCTTAGACACAAAATGAATCTTTGATCTTTTGTAGCCCTTTGTAGAAAAAAACGTGGAAAACAGTGATAGGTAGGATACCTTTAAACAGCTTTTTTGTGTGATTTGTGTTGGGTATGAGAATAGAGTCATAGAGATGTACGGCAGGGAAACAGATCCTTTGATCCAACTCATCCATGCTAACCAGATATCCCAACCCAATCTAGTCTCACCTGCCAGCACCTGGCCCATATCCCTCCGAACTCTTCCTAGTCAAAACCCCATTTAAAAGATGCCTTTTAAATGTTGCAATTGTACCAGCCTCCAACACTTCCTCTGGCAGCTCATTCCATACATGTACCACCCTCTGTGTGAAAACATTGCCCCTTAGGTCTCTTTTATATCGTTCCCCTCTCATCCTAAACCTATGCCCTATAGTTCTGGACTCCCCCACCCCGGTGAACTGAGGCCTCCTAGCTCACTGGTAGGAGGTGGACATTGCCACTGCATCACAAGAGCCCTGAGTTCTGCGAAAGATATTGAAACAATAACAGCTGTAAATAATTCTTGGTGTTGGTATTTATACTTGGGTAACATTAATGGCAATGCTTTACACAGCAACAGAATACAGATTTAAAGATCCTGAGGGAAGGAAGTGTGAAATTGCAGAGGTACTGACCATAATCTTGTAATCCTCCTCGGATAAACGAGGGATGCCAGAGAATTACAATTATTACAACCTTGTGTATGGCTAGAACTGTGCCTGGAAGATGATGACAATATCTGGATCTTCCCAAATCCAGTAAGTAGAGTTGGTGAGTGGAGTGGGGAGCTGCTGATGTCAGTCAGTAAAGTCCCCAGCATGGGGTGGTGATTGGCAAGAGCAGAGGCTGTGGCTAATCAACACTTACCACAAAATCAGTGAAAGTAAGGACTGCAGATGCTGGAAAAGCACAGCAGGTCAGGGCTGATGAAGGGCTTTTGCCCAAAATGTCAATTCTCCTGCTCCTCGGATGCTGCATGACCTGCTGTGCTTTTCCAGCACCACACTCTTGACACTTACCACCAAGTCACCTCTCCATGGGTCACTCACTGAGTGTCTGAATTGAAGGACCATTCACCTAGGTGAGCAGGGTTCAAGAGGCGATTTCCCCCACACAGCGAAGAGTTTGTTGTGGCAGTGTCAGAAAGGTGTTAAGTAAGTCAATGGTAAGAAAGCAAGGGAGTACCTAATGTATGTAGCCTGGTTCAGTACTAGGACCTGGTAAAATTCTGCCCATTGACAAGTATGATTTAAGTAAAGGAAGTCATCATGGATATGTTAAAAGCATACTGTATTCAACTAACTTGATTGAGAGTTTTGTTAATACAGCTATATTATCAAAAAGTGTTTGAATTATAATTCCTTTATTTTCTACTCTATACACCTTATAAAGTCCAAGAGCCCATGTGCCTGTTAAATACTTTCCTGATATATCACCATCAATGATTTGAACACGTATTCCTCATGTCCCTCTGTTCCTGGCAGGAACAGGCCCTTTATTGGCAATTTTAGTGGCTCGATTATCCCCTGGATGGAAGATCCAACAACTGCCTTTCTTGCTGTTGGTAAAATGGCACGATGGTAGCAAGAGGACGGGAATTCCATCCCATACCTCTTCCTTTTTCAATATGCCTCCTCCACCACCATCACCTGCTGTCTTGATTCCAACCAGTCGCTGGACCAGGTGGCAATATTTAGCCCAATTAGCAGTTTCTCTCCCTCCAGAAGTTGTCAGACCTGCTAAACATTTGCAGCTTTTTCTGACTTTTTTATGAGATTTCTGACACCCACCACATTTTGCTTTTGGACTCCAAAAAATGCATTAGATAAATATCACATAATAAACTTTTCAGAGAGTTAATGCGCCTGGGATAAAAGAGATAGTGGCAGAATGGACACAAATTGGGCTGAGAGACAGGAAACAGAGTCGTGGTGAACAGCTGATTTTTGGACTGGTGGACTCTATATTTTGAGCTTTTCCAGGGATCAGTATTTGGTCCACTGCTTTACTTAATCTATACTAGTCTCCTAAATTTGTGTATGCAGAATATGTTTCCAAACTTTTCAGATAACAAAAAGCTTGGAAAAATGGGAAACCTGAAAAGGATTATCAAAGACTTCAAGAGGGCAGAGACACAGTGGTGGGATGGTTGGACATGCATTAGACTAAATTTAATGCAGGAGTTCATTTTCATAGGAAGCATGAGGAGAGGCAATATAAAAGGTGCAATTCTAACAAAGATGCAGGAACAGACAGACATAAGGAATATGTGTTCAAATCATTGATGATGGCAGGTCAAGAAAGCACTTAACAGCATTCATAAATATGCAATCCACATACTTCTCAGTCCCAGGAGCAGCACAGTGTTGATAATGGTTGCCCAAGCTCCAAAATCTGGAGATAAAGCTGCACTAAACTGATAACACTTATAGCCCATGTAGCCGTCCAGGTCATGAGAAACATCCTTAATTCTCACATAGCAAAGATTCCACTGGATTCCACAGGACTGTGGGGTCCTGCCATGCTCTATTTAAAAGACTAGTTTACTTCTGTTCAGTTGTAGTAAATTTCATTCAAAAGGACCGTATTGATGGTTAAACTGTTAAATGGAAAGAACTCCCCCCACCCCCGACTGCAGTCGGGGATTCTCTTTGGAGATTGATATTGTTTGAAAGGTGCACAGGGAGCTTTATTTTGCATCTAATTATGTTATGGTTGCCTTGCGAACACACAATAGAGTATTCAAAGAAATAACACTTTTCAAAACCAACCTTTCATTTCAAAGTGATTTTGAGCCAATTACTTTTGAACTGTATTCGCTGTCATAATGCAGGAAATGCGGTGACCAATTGTGCATATCAAGCTCTCACAATGAGTAATATGACAGTGATCAAGTTATTTGATGATTGCAAGATAAACTTTGACCTGAATACTAGGGCTAACTCCCCTAGTCTTCAAACTAATGCCATGGAATTATTTACCCATTGAAGCAAACAAATGGAACTTTAACCCCTTTGACAGATATGACTTCTGACAGTACTGCACTCCCTCAGTACTGCACTGAAATATCAGCCATGACTTTGCATTCCGGCCTTGGATTAGGACTTAAACCAAGCCTTTTGAATCAGAGTGAATGATAAAAAGACTAATTGGTCCATTTTCAAACACAAACATTAAATCAAACAAAATCATAATAAGTTAAATATTAAAGACAAACAAATAAATCAATATCAATTTTTTAATATGGAGGCATAATTCTTAGGGAGAAATGTGTTGGGTGAATATTGAATTTTCTAATGCTGATACTATTAGTCAATGGCAACATTAATTACAATTGGCTTTAGCATTCTTGAATTAAGAAGTGTTTATTTGTGTGAAATGTTTTCATTGCCAAATATCCCACTCATGTCCAATGGGTTAATGAGCTAACACATAAAGAATGGCCATTTGAGCAATGCTTACATAGCTTTTGCTGACCATTAACCATTTGAGTCATTTACCTTCATGTCAGAATGGTAAAAAATATGTAAACAAAGTAAAATGAAAACTTACAGCTCTAGTTTATATGTTACACTCTTTATTGTACTGTATTTTGTATTTTATCAAGTTCTTCACAATATTGTTTGCCAAAGCAATTGTTTGCATAAACATTTGGTTAAAATATCAAACACTTGATACACGTAAAGGTGTACTGTTAGCCTTTGTATTTTACCTTATTGTGCAATCAAAGAAATGGGCACCAGTGAAAAAGGTTTGTGTGTGTGTCCGGATTAGTTTTCGCTATTCAAGTAAAGAAGATTCATTTATAGACCAGTTAAACTTGTATCTGTTTACGTTCTCTGTGCAAGCTCCAGTTCAAAGTGTTCAGCTTTGGTTTCCCAGGAACTGATTCTGATTGTTTCTTTAAGCAGTCAAGTTTAAGCAGTCAATGAATCAGCCTGAGTCCTGTAAACATTAGCACTTACACCATTTTAACCTGAATTAGTCTAAAATAAACAGTTTCTGGAGAAGTTTAGATCACAGTAATCTGAACCAGTTATTTTGCCACAGGTCATTATTAGCCTGTTAAAAAAAAAACTCAAGTAAAGGACCCAGCAGTGTTGGGATCAACCATCATGTTCTGGTATCCCGTCAATACAGCATGATTAAATGAGACTGCTGGTGTTAAATAAACTATCCAGTAAATTCATTTCTCTTTGTACAGTTCACTGTGAAACCAAAGACTCAAAAGTGCCCAATACTATACAAACTCGAACACAGAGGTGCAATAGTTGTTAAGTTAGAATGGCACCAATACCCAAATAACAGAACAAATTGCATTAATTCCTTTCCTTTAATAACTACTGATCACAGACTTTACAATGCAGGTCAAACATATACACTAGCCAATCCCAGCTCTTTGATTTACTGGAAATAATCTAATGCAGTGATGAGAAATTAATGATTTCATGCAAATTTACAATAACTTCTTTATCCTTTGACAATGGTTTAAAATGAGTCAGGATTTTTATTGCAAATTTTGGCAACCCCTAGTCTTCAATGATAATATGTCTATGTAATCATTCCCAAGTAGCCATTATCCTAAATAAAAACCGTTGCCTCTTTCGTTGCCTGCTGTATTTCTTCTTGTTAATGAATACTTAAGATTCTATATACAGGCAGCCCCATGCGAATCATACGAATTCACTGGTTGCAACACAGCACAATGAATGATGTCTCCACCAATGATCCAATGTGAAACTTCCCTTCTCTGAGTTAGCTGCCGTGTTTTGTTTTCAATTAAGGAGGAGCTGATTGGCAGTTCAATTTTTAAGTTGTTTTCCATGGAAGTCTAATGGAGAGGTTCTTAGCAAGACAAGTAATTCCGAACAATAATGGTTACTCCTCTCTTCCATTTTTAGTATTTAATTGTCCTTGGCTCTTGCATCATCAAGGAGAAAACATCAAGCATGCCTGTATTTTATGAGTTCCATCTTTTTTGTGGAACTACAGCCAATTTTTTTTACCGTCAGCAAATTATTTTGAAGTCTCACATCCTTTCTGGAGAACTTGGCTCCTTTGCATACTTGCTACCTACTCAAGCTTCTGACAGTGAGGGGAAAATTACCTCACCCCCTGGCTGGTGCAAACATCTGATTAATGCCAATGTAGGGGAAGTTATATTGAAATATATATTACATATATGTGTGTGTGTCTCTATCAGAGTACTTTTAATCCCTGTAATAATATTTCAGTGTGAAATTCATGCTGAAGTAATGCTGCCATGGAGTCACTAAAATAGAAAACAACTTTTCTATCAGAAAGCCTTGTGAAGTACAGTGTTGGGCGTGTAAACCATTGGAAAATGTTAACACCATAAGACACAGGAGCAGAAGTTAGGCCATTCAGCCCATGTGTGTATGAACTTTTGGGTGAAAAACCTGCCATGGCTTTCAGCAAATGTTGTTTTGACAATATTCCTCGCTTGGGCCGTCTGAACAAATCCTCACCACAATGCTCTCCATAGCAGCTTAATCAGAACTATCATGGGCGGAATCTTGTGGAGGGACCTAGGCTATTGTTTGAATGGCTACTTTCTGCCTGAAGCTCGGATAGTTAGTGGATGTGCAGAGGAACCTAATCAGCTCGTCTGTATTGTGAGGCAATGGCTGCTGTTCATTGTGTACCCATCCAAAACCTCAGATTAAGGAGTGCCCCAAATATGAATGAGTGATAAAACATAAAGGAATGCAAGGTATTGGTCCCAAAGGGGGGTAGTCGAGGGATCAGCAGCATTAAAGTGGGGCGCAGGAGTGCCTTTCAGTGTGCAAGTGACTCAAAGGTGACAGTGGTCTCCCAACTGATTAACTGCCTCAAAACCACCAAACACGCCACAGGAAGGGCTTAAGGTTCCACCCGTTTGGCTTTGTTGATAACTGGAGAAATCTGTAATCATCTGAATGCACAACTTACCTCTGGAAGCTAGGAAACCATAGTGCAAAACTGTAAGGCCAGAATCATGTTAAACAAATGAGTAAAGAATATGCTTATTATGTTTTAATATTAGCAACTTCTAAATATTTTTAACCAAAAGCTGTGTAGCAGAGCCACTTTGCATGGCAGCACTTTACCTCGGTTTCTTCCCGTATTCTTCCAAGTTATTAAACTTTGCAACAAGTATTGAGATAGAAAGGACAAAACTCTAAAATTCATTTGAGATGCACTGAGTTTCGAATAAGCTGCTTAACAATGAAGGTGATTTTTTTTCTGTCAAAATCAATCACTGCTCTCAGTTCTGATCAGATACTGCTGTCAGGTCCATATAGATAAATGGTTCCATAGACATTCCTGTCCCATACTGCATCCCTGTTAGTATTGCAAACACCAGTGCTTTATTACCAAATAAGATTGTTGATATTCAATAGCTCATTTGTATAAGCAACTACTTACATCAGCATTTGGATGGATTTTACTTTAAGGCCAGTTAGTTCTATGGCTAACATTGAAAATGAAAACAATACTTTACTGTTTCTATTGCCATTCATGTCTACTTTTATTTCAGCATAATACAACACATGGCTCGAGGGTATTTTCTTAACACTGCCAAGACTGAATCAGGGTCTACAGAAGATGTTTGTGTTGGGCTAGAAGTGGCCCTGCCTAATAACTACGTGATGATGTATACATGAATTCCTACTCCTCAGGTCCTCTGTGACACACAAATTAGCCTTGCCCTTATCTCCTAAGACATCTGGGCCAGTGTCTGGGTTTTTAATTTCAAGAAGAAATCACGAGGGACCAGAGTTATGTTATGTTCTTATGAACAAAGTAGAATACCTCTGTAGAAAGGCAGAAGGGATTAAATTGGATAAACTCTAGAAGAGCAAAGACATTACTGAATGTTCAATGAAGTAAAACATGATCTGTCATGCTTCCAATCATACAAAAGATCAATAATATTTTCTCAAATGTCATTGGGTTATTTGTTTATAACTGAACTTTGGAATTGACAATGTTATGCATTTTACAAGTCTGTTTTATTGCCATAGAAACAGATAGTGAAAGCTAAGAATTTGTAATTAAAATTAATGAATGATATGGACCCCAAATGGGGCCTTTTCTATTAATCATGGGAAGTTATACTGCACTTTCAATCACGCTAGGACTTTTACAATGGTGTTTAAATCCTAACTCAATAAGTATTGTTTGTGAACCATTAGCAAGTAAACAGTTTCAAGATGCATTGTTTTGAAAGACAGCGTTATTACTTTTCAAACAAATAAGAAAGAAGACCAAAAAATTAAAATTGTCAAATGGAGGAACAAGTGAGGGAAAATGGGACCAGAACTGAATAGAATCTTAGAATCCCTACAGTATAGAAGCAAGCCCTTCGGCCCAACAAGTCCACACCGACCCTCCGAAGAGTAACCCACCCGGTCCCATTCCCCAACCAATTACTCTACATTTACCCTGACTAATGCACCTAACCTACACAGCTCTGAATACTATGGGCAATTTAGTATGGCCAATTCACCGAACCTGCACATCTTTGGTAGAGTAAATTTGGCTTGGAAACTAGAGAAAGACAGCATTTTAAATACTGCAATAATATTCCCATCATTTAAGAATGCCAAAAAATTATATATTTTAACAATTTATAAAACACAGATCCTTCACAAAGAAGCCTCTGAGCTCTCCAAGGACAAAAAGCCAGACTTTCAGGAAATGGGCAACATAAGCAAAATTTGCAGTAGGGTCAAACTATTTCGGTAATTTGAAATACATGTGTTGATTTTGTAACTGCTATTTACCGTCAGGATGAAGGAAGCAAATTACAGATTAATGTGAAAAATCACATGCTTGTGGCATGCACAACGTTTCCAGTGGTGCTAGAATTGGTACATAGTGTTGTAGATGGCTAATAGGTGCAGCGCCCAATTCATAATGCTGTGCATGTCATGAAAATGTAAAATGTTGTGCAAAAGGTGGAAAATGTGAAGGGTATGGAATTCTTTGAAAGATTGACTGCCAAGTGGAGATAGAAAACAACAGTGTAGTTGATGAAAAATCAGCTTAGATGTTTCACATTCAGAAAGTTTAATGGAATACTAAATAATAATTTATTGTATTAAAGTTTGGTCACCTTTCAGATACAACAATTTGCCCTCACTTTGGATATGAAATAGATAATCCATGGCATCTTGCTTATTCTTGCCATTACGTCTGAGCATGTAGTACAGACATTCCTTTATCCCTTTCTCCAACATTTAGCATACACCCACCATCATCCTATATTTCAATAGAATTAATAAAAGTATTTCTCTTATCAAGTATTTCATAACTAGCTTGTAAACAAGTTGGAGCACAATCTGCTTCATAAACTGTTAGCATTTTAACATTTTTTATATATAAAGGTGACTCTAAACCACAAATACATATCAATAAATGTTTTTTATTAGAAGAAGCTATGTAACAAAGAATAATATGTAAAAGCCAAAGATTGCAGAGCTTAACAATACTATATTCACATATTGTTCTAATCTAACCTTTTTTAGCATATGTCACAACGTATTATCTGAGTATGGTCCAGATTTTGGAGTGGGGAAACTGGTGAGGCCATCACCACCTGACATTATTGAGGAAGGAATCAGGAAGCAACTTTCAATGTATGCACATGTGTATTAAAATGTGAAAAGTCTGGAAATTACATCCAGACAGCTCCTTGTTAAGCTTTGGCATATCAGTATTTTACTGAGCACCTTGCTATTCCCATACAAAACAATGAAACTGAATAACTTGTCTGATAGGCACACACTGAATACACTGTAAAATGTCCAAGCAAGTGTGTTTAAGTGAAAGTAAAATTTTGACAGTACATTCAATCATATTTACTGTTAAATAGCCTCTCTGGCTCAGAAAATGTACAAGATGTCGTTACACTTTGAATGTTTGTGGAAATATTTTAAAACTTCAAAATGGAAATTATGTTTTGACTTTAAACCTTTTATTTTTGTCTTTTTAACTCCTGTTTCTATTATGTTTTCTGTTGATGATTTAGAATTGAATAAAATGTTTGAACTCATGCTTGCTGGTTCAGACTCCTTAATTCTTTAATCAGATTGGTTAAGTAGACACACAGAGCTTATGCTGCTCACACAGATCCCCTGGAGAGAGAGTGTATTTGAGTTCTTCATTACTACATAATTTACAGAGCAAAGTCCCACAGAAAATCTGTGGGAAGGTTTTAATAGACGGTAATAGCTGATGTACACTTGACCACAAATGACTATGCCTTTATTTAAAAAAACTTCAGAGAAAAACACAATAAACACACTTCCCAAAATATTTACTCATACGTTCCATTAAACTAATGACAAATGGAATCAATCTATGGTTTGATTATTTGAGAATTATGGCCTCATGTTCACAACTAAAATGAAATCTAAATAAATTTTCCTGACGAAAGTCATCCTGTTTTAATATTATTGATTTGGAGGTGCCGGTGTTGGATCAGCTAGTCCTTCCAAATAAACCTGTTGGAGTATAACCTAGTGTTGTGTGATTTTTAACTCTGTTTAATATGACAGAGAAAATATGTTGGAAAAGCATGAAGAACCAAATGCAAAAGAGTTAAGAAAGAAAGACAGAGGAAAATAAACGAGAATGATGAAGATGATGCACTCAGGTAAATGGAGAAAAGAATCCAGCTCTGTATTGCAGATGGATATGAATTAAAGAAAAGGATTAGAGTTCTTTGTTAACTGAAGAGTAAACCTAAGTGCTGGCATGCTTGGTACTTGTGCGAAGCAAATGATCAAAGCAACATTTAGCACTTCACAAATACGCTAATCTTCATGTTTACATAAAAGTGTCATCACTTGCCTTACATCACACAGGTTTTGCTGGAGTCGAAAAGGCTGAAGATTAATTGCCTCCAAAATTTCAGATTGCCGAGATGCCATAAGTGAATAATGGCTCCAGAATATTTCTGATGCAGAGACAGTTTGCACAAGGTACTGCCACTGCCAGGGCAATTTATTTTACTCTGCAACTCTTAAATATTATTAATATTTATAATTATCTCCTGCCGTTACAAGAGCCCTCTGGTGACTGTACATAAAAGAGGCTGAACAGTTCAAGACATTTTGTAAGTGCATATCAATTATGGGTTATTATTTTCAGCCACAAATGGCAATTATGTCACTTAACACCTGAAGCCTTTAATTAGAATACAGTATTTTTACGTTTGACTATAATTCAATCTCAAAAAATATGCAATTTCAGTTCAAGTCTCTACTATTATGGAAGGCTTCAAATTCACAATTTTTTGCATTATTTTTAATTTTTTAGTGTTAACAAGTTTTGAGAATATTTGTAGCTCAGGTTGAGGTTATAGAGTCATAGAGTCATAGAGATGTACAGCATGGAAACAGACCCTTCGGTCCAACCTGTCCATGCCGACCAGATATCCCAACCCAATCTAGTCCCACTGCCAGCACCCGGCCCATATATATCCAAACCCTTCCTATTCATATACCCATCCAAATGCCTCTTAAATGTTGCAATTGTACCAGCCTCCACCACATCCTCTGGCAGCTCATTCCATACACGTACCATCCTCTGCGTGAAAAAGTTGCCCCTTAGGTCTTTTATATCTTTCCCCTCTCATCCTAAACCTATGCCCTCTAGTTCTGGACTCCCCAAGCCCAGGGAAAAGACTTTGCCTATTTATCCTATACATGACCCTCATAATTTTGTTAATCTCTATAAGGTCACCCCTCAGCCTCTGACGCTCCAGGGAAAACAGCCCCAGCCTGTTCAGCCTCTCCCTGTAGCTCAGATCCTCCAACCCTGGCAACATTCTTGTAAATCTTTTCTGAACCCTTTCAAGTTTCACAACATCTTTCCAATAGGAAGGAGACCAGAATTGCACGCAGTATTCCAACAGTGGCCTAACCAATGTCCAGTACAGCTGCAACATGACCTCCCAATCCCTGTACTCAATACTCTGACCAATAAAGGAAAGCATACCAAACGCCTTCTTCACTATCCTATCCACCTGCGACTCCACTTTCAAGGAGCTATGAACCTGCACTCCAAGGCCTCTTTGTTCAGCAACACTCCCTAGGACCTTACCATTAAGTGAATAAGTCCTGCTAAGATTTGCTTTCCCAAAATGCAACACCTCACATTTATCTGAATTAAACTCCATCTGCCACTTCTCAGCCCATTGGCCCACCTGGTCAAGATCCTGTTGTAATCTGAGGTAACCCTCTTCGCTGTCCACAACACCTCCAATTTTGGTGTCATCTGCAAACTTACTAACTGTACCTCTTATGCTCGCATCCAAATCATTTATGTAAATGACAAAAAGTAGAGGGCCCAGCACCGATCCTTGTGGCACTCCACTGGTCACTGGCCTCCAGTCTGAAAAACAACCCTCCACCACCACCCTCTGTCTTCTACCTTTGAGCCAGTTGTGTATCCAAATGGCTAGTCCTCCCTGTATTCCATGAGATCTAACCTTGCTAATCAGTCTCCCATGGGGAAACTTGTCGAACACCTTACTGAAATCCATATATATAACATCTACTGCTCTGCCCTCATCAATCTTCTTTGTTACTTCATCAAAAAACTCTATCAAGTTTGTGAGACATGATTTCCCACGCACAAAAACATGTTGACTATCCCGAATCTGTCCTTGCCTTTCCAAATACATGTACATCCTGTCCCTCAGGATTCCCTCCAACAACTTGCCCACCACCGATGTCAGGTTCACTTGTCTATAGTTTCCTGGCTTGTCCTTACCACCCTTCTTAAACAGTGGCACCACATTTGCCAACCTCCAGTCTTCTGGCATCTCACCTGTGACTATCGATGATACAAATATCTCAGCAAGAGGCCCAGCAATCACTTCTCTAGCTTCCCACAGAGTTCTCGGGTACACCTGATCAGGTCCTGGGAATTTATCCACCTTTAACCGTTTCAAGACATCCAGCACTTCCTCCTCTGTAATCTGGACATTTTGCAAGATGTCACCATCTATTTCCCTACAGTCTATATCTTCCATATCCTTTTCCACAGCAAATACTGATGCAAAATATTCAATTAGTATCTCCCCGATTTTCTGTGGCTCCACACAAAGGCCACCTTGCTGATCTCCCTAGTTACCCTTTTGTCCTTAATATATTTGTAAAACCCCTTTGGATTCTCCTTAATTCTATTTGCCAAAGCTATCTCATGTCCCCGTTTTGCTCTCCTGATTTCCCTCTTAAATATACTCCTACTTTCTTTATACTCTTCTAAGGATTCACTCGATCTATCCTGTCTATACCTGACATATACTTCCTTCTTTTTCTTAAACAAACCCTCAATTTCTTTCGTCATCCAGCATTCCCTATAGTTACCAGCCTTCCCTTTCACCCTGACAGGAATATACTTTCTCTGGATTCTTGTTATCTCATTTCTGAAGGCGTCCCATTTTCTAGCCATCCCTTTACCTGCGAACATCTGCCTCCAATCAGCTTTTGAAAGTTCTTGCCTAATACCGTCAAAATTGGCCTTTCTCCAGTTTAGAACTTCAACTTTTAGATCTGATCTATCCTTTTCCATCATTATTTTAAAACAAATAGAATTTTGGTCGCTGGCCCCAAAGTGCTCCCCCACCGTCACCTCAGTCACCTGCCCTGCCTTATTTCCCAAGAGTAGGTCAAGTTTTGCACCATCTCTCGTAGGTACATCCACATACTGAATCAGAAAATTGTCTTCTACACACTTAAGAAATTCCTCTCCATCTAAACCTTTAACACTATGGCAGTCCCAGTTGATGTTTGGAAAGTTAAAATCCCCTACCATAACTACCCTATTATTCTTACAGATAGCTGAGATATCCTTACAAGTTTGTTTCTCAATTTCCCTCTGACTATTGGGGGGGTCTATAATACAATCCCAATAAGGTGATCATCCCTTTCTTATTTCTCAGTTCCACCCAAATAACTTCCCTGGATTTATTTCCAGGAATATCCTCCCTTAGCACAGCTGTAATGCTATCCCTTATCAAAAATGCCACTCCCCCTCCTCTTTTGCCTCCCTTTCTATCCTTCCTGTAGCATTTGTATCCTGGAACATTAAGCTGCCAGTCCTGCCCATCCCTGAGCCATGTTTCCGTAATTGCTATGATATCCCAGTCCCATGTTCCTAACCAGGCCCTGAGTTCATCTGCCTTCCCTGTTAGGCCCCTTGCATTGAAATAAATGCAGTTTAATTTATTAGTCCTACCTTGTCCCTGCCTGCCCTGACTGTTTGACTCACTTCTGTTCTCAACTGTACCAGTCTCAGATCAATCTCTTTCCTCACTATCTCCCTGGGTCCTACCCCTGCCCCCGCCCCACCACCTTACTAGTTTAAATCCTCCCGAGCAGCTGTAGCAAATTTCCCTGCCAGTATATTAGTCCCATTCCAATTTAGGTGCAATCCGCCCTTCTTGTACAGGTCACTTCTACTCCAAAAGAGATTCCAATGATCCAAAAGTGTGAATCCTTCTCCCATTCACCAGCTCCTCAGCCATGCATTCATTTGCTCTATCCTCCTATTCCTGCCCTCACTAGCTCATAGCACTGGGAGTAATCCAGATATTACTACCCTTAAGGACCTCCTTTTTAAAATTCTACCTAACTCTTTGTAATCTCCCTTCAGAATCTCAACCTTTTCCCTTCCTATATCGTTGGTTCCAATGTGGACAATGACCTCCTGCTGGCCCTTTTCCCCTGTGAGAACATTCTGCACCCTCTCTGAGACATCCTTGATCCTGGCACCACAGAAACAACACACTATTCTGCTTTTTCTCTGCTGGCCACAGAAACGTCTGTCTGTACCTTGGACTACAGAATCCCCTAACACAATTGATCTCTTGGAAGCCGACATACCCTTCATTGCTTTAGAGCCAGTCTCAATACCAGAAACTTGGCTGTTTGTGCTACGTTCCCCTGAGAATCCATCACCCCCTACATTTTCCAAAACAACATACCTGTTTGAAATGGGTATATCCACAAAAGACTCCTGCTCTAGCTGCCTACCTCTCTTACCCTTCCTGGAGTTAACCCATCTATGTTGCAAATTCCTCATTGCTTCTATTTGTCTCTCCAAATGATCCACTCGATCTGATAAGATTTGCGTCCAACAGCATTTATGGCAGATATAATCCGCAGTAACCCTTAAACTCTCTTTAAACTCCCACCTCTGACAAGAAGTACATATCACTGCAAAGACCATATTATTCCTCCACAAACACTGCCCCAGGTTAAATTAATAGCTATGGCTTATATTTTAAGTTTAATCAAGAGACTTATCTCCAAAAACATATAATCAAGAAAGAATCCACTGTACCCACTACTGCAGCCTTTCTATTGGACAGACTTAAAACAACAATTAACTTATCTGATTCTGTGCTGTGAACTTTGCCCAACAGTTCCTCCAAGATTAGTTGTGAATTTCATTGTTTGTTAATTTTCCCAGATGCACTCCGATGTCCAGCGATACACGAATTCAAACAGCAAAGGCGGTAACTGTGCAGGTTCTCTCTCTCTCTCTTTCTCCTGCACTGTCCTCACCATGTGCTTCCTTTGTCTGCTCTTCTCCCTTTTGAACAGTTGTTGTTTTGACTTTTTTTTTTCCAAAGTTCCAAAACAATGCAACAGCATATAAAACAGTAATTGCTGCTCCTGGAATTCGAGGAAATCACCTCCAACACATAAAATACCTCAAAAAAAGGAACAGCTGTTACAGCCAAATTTTCCCCATCCTCCATCTTGGGGATGTAGGTTTGCTCGCTGAGCTGGAAGGTTCATTTTCAGACATTTTGTCACCATGCTAGGTAGCATCTTCAGTGAATCTCCGGATGAAGCGCTGGTGGTGTAGCCCGCTTTCTATTTATGTCTTTGAGCTTGTCCTAGGTCAAGCCAAACGGAGACATGCATGAGAATTCCTAGAAGCATGGCATTCCAACCAGAACGTTATCAAAAAGCACACTGGGGGGATCCAAGATGGCGGCGACCCAGTAAGACTGAGTCTATAGTGCTCCTCCCAAGACTTGGGCACAGTGGGTCACCTACCCCCTACCAAATCATTTATAATAGTTTTGTAATCTAATTAGTTGTGTAATATTACATTTAAACAATTTAATCCTAAGTTAAAATGACTAAAGGGAAGGGAGCCCGCAGCTCTCAGCAAGCAGGAACCCCTCCCCCACCCTCTCCAGCTGCAGCAGAGGCGTCCACAGCCGCCTCGGGGGATTTACCAACAGTAACAAGCCTTGCAGAAATGCTTTCCAAGCTTGACTCGAAGATCGATGCCTTTATTGTCGAATCCAGAAATCGTTGGGAGTCGCTCTCAGCCGCGCTGCAGAAGCACGACCGAGAGATTGAAGAAATTCAACGCCGAGTCGGAGGGACGGAGCTAAAGGCCACGACCTCCGAGACAACCGCTCAATCGGCCGTGGATCAGGTCCGGACTCTCGAGCAGCGAGTCCAGACCTTGGAAAATCATATTGACGACCTCGATAATCGAGGTCGCCGAAAAAATATTCGTTTGCTGGGCCTTCCCGAACGGGAAGAGGAAGGCCAGCTTACAGCATTCCTGGAGCAGTGGCTGCCGCAACTTTTAAATCTGCAAGCTGGATCAGGCCAGGTAAGGGTGGAATGGGCCTACCGGGTCGCAATACGCGGGCCCGGCTCGAACCAGCGCCCGCGCCCGGTCCTGTTCCGGCTGCAGAGCTACGGGGAGAGGCAGATACTCCTAGAAGCCTCTAGAAATCTTGGAAAAGACCCCCAAGCTATGATCTACAAAGGATCCAAGATCATGCTATTTCAGGACTTTTCCCCGGCTCTGGTTCGAAAGAGGAAGGCATTCGACGAGGTGAAGAAGCGTTTAAGGGACTTAAATGTTCAGTACTCCTTACGCTACCCAGCGATGTTACGCTTTAACCATGAAGGATCCGTATATAACTTTGGATCACCAGAAAAGGCTAAGGAATTCTTGGACTCTCTTAGATAAACTGTAGGACATAATGGATGTTGGTCTGCCTTTCCCCCCCGCTTTGATTTATATCCCCTCCTTTTTTTTTCTTTCTCTTACCTTACTGCTTAATATTATCATGGGGGGTGGGGAGAGGGATTTGATTTTCTCCCCCCCGCCCCCCTTGGAGTTGTTTTCTGTTATTATTTTATGTATATATGAGGGATATATGTATATGTGTGTGTATGTGTGTGTGTATATATATATATATATATATATATGTATGTGTATGTATATATATATATATATATATATATATATAAGCTGGGGGATTTGGTTAATGTTGGTGGGGGGAGGTGGTTACCTTATTCAATTTTACCTCTGTCTTTAAGAGTGGGGTTGTTTTCCCTTCGTTATTTTGTATTATCATATTTACTTATTATTTGTTGAAGTGGTAATTTTATAGTTATATGTTTATATATGGTATTAACATTACCAAATAAACCCAGGTGTTGGTATGGGTGGGGGTGGGGTGCTCACTGTTAACTCTAGCTTTGTATTATATTTGAATTCTCCTCATTTTATTGAGGAGTGCCTGGGTCAAGGGTGGGGCATTGGTTGGGAGAGGATATGAGGGACTTTTGGAGAGGAAGTGACGCCCCCTGGGAACAAGGGGGAAAGTCTCCACTTAGATACGTTTTATATTTTTTTTATTTAGAAATAGTTTTTTACTGTATTGTTGTGGGTGTATTAAAGAGGCTTTATTTTTGTAAATTTTACATGTTCCACGCTCGGGATGTTCTGAATAGGGTTCCCCCTCCCGAGGGGTCTCGGATTGGCCCAGATGATTATGGTTGATCAGTCGGTTAAGTGGTGCACCTGGAATGTCAAGGGGAGTAATTCGCCACTCAAAAGGAAGAAAATATTATCAAATCTTAAGAAGGAAAGAGTTGATATAGCTCTCCTACAGGAGACACACCTGTCAGATAAAGAACACTTGAAATTACAACAGGGCGGATTTGATCAGGCCTTTTTTCTTCTTTTAGCTCAAAAAGCAGGGGAATTGTTATTCTTGTTCGGAAGAATTTCCCTTTCAAAATCAGATAAAAGACGAATCTGGACGATATATCTTGATTAAAGCCCTCATAAATGGAGAGGAATATGGGATTTTAAATTTGTACTGCCCCCCGGCACACCCCTTTAAATTTATAACGGAAGCCTTTTCAAAATTGATGGCTTTTGATGCCCGTCATATAATTATAGGGGGAGACTTTAATTGTATTATGGATCCGGAAACAGATAGGATTCCCAAGAGTACTGCAGGAGTATCTCCCAGATCTAGACAATTGATGGATCTGAACAAAGAATTAGGATTAGTAGATGTATGGAGATGTCTTCATCCACAGGGTAGAGATTTTTCTTTCTACTCTAATCCATATAAATGTCATACCAGAATTGATATGTTTTTTGCTCCCTCGATTTTTTTAAATTCCATATCATCCTGTAAAATAGGTAATATAGCAATTTCTGACCACGCTGCTGTATATATATGGAAACTAAGGCAAGGAACAGTGGGACATCCCCTCGGCATTGGCGTATGGACCCCTTCCTAATGAAAGATAGTAAATTTGTAAAGTACTTCTCTCAAGAATTTAAAACTTTTTTAGAAATTAATTCAGGTACAGCTAGCAACCCGTCAATGATGTGGGAGACCATCAAAGCTTACACGCGAGGCTTGATCATCTCCTACTCAGCGACCCAGAAGAAATTAAAGGGAGAACAACAGCGTCTGCTTGAAGCCCGCTTAAAAGCGGCTGAAACAGCATACACTGATAGACCTTCTATTATTAAATTGCAAAGGATTACAGCTCTTAGGACAGCTCTAAACACTACACTTACTCAAACGGCTAAGAGGGAAATATTATTTGCAAAGCAAAGGTTATATGAATATGGCGACAAACCGGGTAGATACTTAGCATTTCTTGCAAAGAAAAAAAAGGCCCCCCAGACTATTATGTCTATCAAGGAAAGTACGGGTATTTTGACTCATGATCATAAAAAGATTAATGCGACCTTTAGAGAATTCTATTCTGAGTTATATAAATCACAGGATTGTGAAGATAGGACGAAGAGGATGCAGTCATTTTTAAAAAAATTGACTTTTCCAGACCTAACTCCGGAACAAGTATCAGTCCTAAATGCTCCTCTTACACCCCAAGAAATAGTTGATGCAATTAGGCACCTTCAAAATGGTAAGGCGCCGGGCCCAGATGGCTTTCAAGCTGAACTCTATAAAGAATTTACAGAAATACTGGCTGGTCCACTTATGGACATGTATAACTATGCATATAGTCAGGGCTGTCTCCTGCCTTCGCTGAAAGAGGCAAATATCTCTCTTATCCTTAAAAAAGGAAAGGACCCAGAAGATTGTACATCATACAGACCAATATCCTTGCTAAATGTAGATTTTAAAATCCTCTCTAAAACGTTAGCACTGAGACTAGAAAGGATACTGCCACATATTATAAAGGAGGATCAGACGGGGTTTATTAAGGGCCGTAGATCATCCAATAATGTTAGAAGGGCTCTGAATATGATTCAAGCTTGTCATCAGGGAAAGATACCAGGAGTAGTGGTTTCATTAGACGCGGAAAAGGCATTTGATAGGGTCGAATGGTCATATTTGTTTTACACATTGGAGAGGTTTGGCGTTGGACAGGTGTTTACCAAATGGGTCTCAACATTGTATAGTGATCCCAAAGCAGTTGTGGTTACCAATGGATTAGGCTTGGATAGCTTCAGTGTGGGTAGGGGCTGCTGTCAGGGATGTCCCCTCTCGCCATTGTTATTCACGCTAATAATTGAACCACTAGCAGAAGCTATACGAGCTGATCCTAATATAGTGGCCCCAAGGGTTGGTACAGGTAAACATAAAATTACCCTTTATGCAGATGATGTTCTTCTATTCCTCAGTAACCCTTTGATGTCCATACCTCGCTTAATCCAAGTTATTAATACATTTAGTGCATTCTCAGGCTATAAAATTAATTTTTCAAAATCGGAGGCTATGCCAATGGGTGGCCTTGCTGTGATACCCCGCTTAGCGGACGGTTCCCTTTTTCCCTTTCGCTGGTCCCTGGAGGGTTTCTTATATTTAGGCATTTTTATTACTCCAGTATTTGGTCAGTTGTATAAGTCTAATTTTGTGTATTTATTGGAAAGGATAAGGCAGGACCTCCAGCGATGGGGAGACCTACCAATTTCCTGGTTGGGTAGAATAGCTTTAATCAAAATGAATATCCTGCCCCGTCTCCTATACCCTATGAGAATGCTTCCGGTGATGCTGCCGAGGACGGCTTTATGTAAATTATACGGCTGGCTGAGTTCCTTTATCTGGAATCATAGGCGGCCCCTCATTAAGCTGAAGAAGCTACAGCTTCCACAGGCAAGGGATGGATTGGACTTCCCAGACTTTAGGAAATATCAGTTAAGTTCCCTATTAAGTTACATAGTTGATTGGGTCTTGTCTGATCTACAATGAATCTGGTTGGACATCGAGGCTTCTCAAGTAAAATACCCACTAATTAACCTTTTATTCTCAGACAAGAGGAAAATCATTACAGATCACTGTAAAAACCCTATAATACTAAATACAATCAAGGCTTGGAATATAATGCGGCAAAATGAGGGTAATTCACATAAAACATCCCCCTATGCACCGATAGTGGGAGCATGGGGATTCCAACCGGGGATAACAGATGCCACTTTTAAACTCTGGAGATCCAGGGGTATCTCATGTCTAGGGGATTTATTTAAAGATGGGGTCCTGATGTCTTTCGGACAGCTGCGTCAGAAATTCGGATTACCCAATGGAGACCTCTTTTGATACTTCCAAATTCGAGATTATATACAGAAGAAGACTACGTTATTAGATAGTCTTTATAAATCCGATAGAGAATGTAGTGTCCTACGACCAGTGGGGGTATCTTCCGTCAGTAATATTTATCATTTACTACATGATGAAGTATCGGGAGATATGGATAATCTGCTTAAAACATGGGATCAGGATCTGGGACTAGAAATCTCCACAGAAACGTGGAATGATATCTGGGAAAATGCTAGAAGAATTACTGTTTGTAACAGAACCCAGGCTATCCAGCTGAAGATACTTCATAGGGCCCATATAGCATCGGTTCGATTGGCAAACTTTAAGGCAGGAGCATCTCCAATGTGTCCTAAATGCAAAATAGAGGTGGGCACTCTTGTACATTGCTTATGGACCTGTCATAAGATCCGTAGATATTGGACTAAAGTAGCAAGTACCCTGACAGAAATTTTAGGAACGGAAATAAAAGTGGACCCTGTATCTCTCCTCTTGGGCTTTTCGAACTTTCCCTCCCTGGACACGTACGGGAAGAGACTATTTTCTATTCTTTCTTTCTGTGCAAGGAAAAATATTTTGGTGAACTGGGCGGCTGAGGGCCCCCCTGGACTTTCAAATTGGCACAGACTAATTATGGAATGTATTCCCCTTGACTTCCTTACAAATATGGTGCACCGAAAGACCGAATTATTTTATAAAATATGGCAGCCCTTTTTGAATTACATAAATACAGATATTTCGGCTATCCTAACAAGGGCTTTTATTTAATTGAGATTACAAACCTGGCTGGTCCGCGGCCCCTCGGGGGTGGAATCCCGCACGAATACGGGTTTTATTATATCTGATGCTAACACATCCCGAGCATGTAAGAGACTTAAATATACACCCTGGTTAGTTGTAGGTTAGATTAGTAGATAGTTGAGTTTTGTTTGTTTGTTTTTTTTCTTTTCGGTTTTTTTTGTTGTTTTGTTTTTTTTGTCAAATTTTGGCTATTGTATATTTGAGCTAATTGTATATCAATGTTTATATCTGAGAGTTTTGTTTATTTTTGTAAACTTGTAAAAATGTTAAATTTCTAATAAAAATATCTATTAAAAAAAAATAAAAAAAAAGCACATTGACTTTGATCCCATTTACCACCCCCCAAGCAAAAGAACAGGAAATGACATCACCATAGGAAATGACATCACCACCGTAAATGACATCACCAACCCAAGGAAACTCAAACGCATAAATAGAAAACAGACTGCACCACCAGTCTTCATCCGGAGGCTCACTGAAGATGTTACCTAGTATGGTGATGAAACCTCTGAAAACAAACCTTCCAGCTCAGTGAGTAAATCTACCTCCAGATTTTTAAGTATGTCTCACAAGGTCTCACGAAAACTGTCAAATTGAACACTTTCTTTAGTGGAGCTTTTCAAATATGTAAATCACATGGGATAGAGTAAAACAAAGAACAGTGAATGCTGGAGATTCTGAAACAAACAAAAACTAGAAATTCTGGAGATACTCAACAAATCTAGCAGCAGTAAGCTTTGGAAGAAGGGTCATTGGACTAAAAACATTAACTCTGTTTTTTCTCCCCACAGATGCGGCTAGACTTACTGAATTTCTGCAGCATTTTTTGTTTTTTTTTTGTAAATTCTCTGCAATCGCTGTAGCTCTAATATTTTCTGAGTTAAAATTAATCCCTCAAAGCATCCTGTTGTGGACAGTATTTTCCTTACTCTAATATGAATGTTCATGGTAAAAATGGCAGTGAATTCAATGAACTGGGAGAGGTGTGGTGAGAGAGAATCACTAAAATATCAGATCGACACCGACATGACAACTTGGTTTGGATGTTGAACCAAAAAGACTGCCTCAGCACTGAATTGTAGTTCAGTGTCATAACTAGTACTCTGACACCATGGAACAAATGTGTGACAGAAGAGCATAATGATTGTAATTGAAAAAAAAGACATACAGGAAATGAATATAGCATAATGAAGAAATGACAAATAGACAAAATGTCTTTAAGCTATCACAGTTTTTAAAAGACCATACGCAATAGGAGTAGAAATAGGCCTTTCAGCCCATAGAGTCTGCTCCACCATTCAATAAGATCATGGTGGATCCGATAATCAAATCAGAATTAAATCAAGTTTTCTATTTTTTCTACCATTAGCCCAAGGCCGTCCCAATTCTCCCTTGCTTATTGTTTTATATGATAAATATTATGTCAGACACTGGGCAAGGTCCCTTATTTGTTATTGTTCCAGAGAAGATAATCCAGATTATTAAAATTCTGGATGAGGAGGCATGAATTGCTTCCCTTCTTTATTCATCCACCCCTATCAGTTGGTCACAGCAAGGTTAATTTGAAACCTGATCCCTTCCTTGATAGACACTTTTCTCACAGGCTTAAATGAGTCAATTAACCAGGCTTTCATGAGTTAAGAGTGAGTTTATTAATGACTAAGTACAAGATGAATTAGTAACATGACACATACATGCACAGAAAAGAAGTAAGATGTGAGACCAAAACAATAAAAGTTAAAAAACAGATGTACAGATCAATCTCTGAATTTTTTGCAAAGAACAGATAGTCGAACAGTACGGCTGTTGCGGTACAGTTTGTGGGTAGCATGACATTGGTGTTTGAGCAATCAATTTTAAGATTCTTAGTTTTGCTGTTTGGTTGAGACTCTATCATTCTGACTCCTTTAAACAGTGCCTTTTTATTCATGTTTCCTTTGTCTAACTTATTGGTTGCTGGCACGTTGAGTGAGAGACAATCAATACCTGCAACATAGGGGTGACTAAGGGATAACTCTTGGATTGACTTTCATAGCACACTAGCACATGAACCTGTGCTAATGCACTTTAGCCCACCGCACATGTATTCAGACCCATTAACACAATCCAGTAGAGGTACAAGTGGTTTTTTTTAACCCCTGTTCATATGTATTCTTCAAAGGGGAAAAACACAAAATATATCTCTGGTTTTAGATATGTTCCACTAGGGGTTGCCTTTCTGTTCAGCAGGAAGTTGTCAGCCCCTCATTATCTATGTAATCATAAGAGATCGCAATTCAGTCTGGTTGGACTTGTCTCTGCTTCCTTCGAAGAGTTATTGTATGAGTTCACTTTGCATCTTTGCATGCGATATTCTGTGGCCCTCTCTTTCAATCTCTAAATAGTCACTTAATTTACATCCATAAATGACTGTCTCATTATTGGTTATACAAGTCTCCTTTCAGAAGTACAATTGTTAATAATGTCCATTGTACTTTGGAAGTTTGACTCATGATTATGACATAATCCTCTGTATTTTACTCTGTTACATGTGAATTTTGGATTAAACACAACAGCAGTGAGGATAAGAAGAAGCAGGGTAATTGCCTTCCGCGTTACATTCTCTTTCCCATCATGACATGAACTAGATATAATGCAAGTTGCATAATTCTGATATTTATACTATTACCTTACTAGCTGCATTTTTGCTAACATTCTTCTATTTCAGTGCAATGTTTTAAGCTTACCATTTTGATAAGTACCATTTGTTTTCATTTCATTAATTTCATGATGTAAAATAACATCATGATATTTAGCAATTTACTTTGTTTCTCAACTTATACAACACATTCCACAGATTTTTTGAATAGGTGGCATTATATTAACTCCTTGAGTGTATTGGCATCTCTAATGCAAACTTGGGAATCTGTAAAAAAGTACTCACTCCTTACTATTGCAGAGGTTATCAGTGAGTCAAGGGCTTCATTACTGGACCTTTTTTTATCCTGAAACTGCGTGCAGTTCTTTTCATTAAGCACGGGATACCCAAACTTTGGTTCAAACATTTTATAATATTTATACAATTTGAGTAACCTGTTAGCTGTTTGAGGATCAAAGATTTATTGCAGGTACTTCATGATTAGCTGCTGGTCTTCCATCACATAAATTTTGATGCATATGTATCTTGCAACTTTATTTCTTTAGCTTTAATGGGGTGAGTAAATAAAAAGGTACAAATTGAAAAGTTTATTTGTAATAATCATGATAGGTCTGAACATTGTCAACAGTTGTCAGAGTCTATTTGGAGTCCATTATTTGGCTTGACGTGTTGGTCTCATAGTAGTTCTGAACTCATCCTCAATTGCCAGGATCACTGCCTGTACCATGATAACAGTCATCCTAATTACCCTTTCTCTAGATACTTTCTCTATTGCTTCTTGTGAGAATGGGGACACAGTTTGCCTGGGATTCCTGTTGATATCTATTCCAATTTTCCAGCCCTTACTGTTTGCATTCTCCCATTAGCTCTCTGATTTTAAAATTCACATCCTTAATTTTAAATCCCTCACTCTTTCCTATCTCTGTAGCCTCCGCTAACTCAACAACCCTCCAAAGTCTCTGCATTCCTCCAATTCCAGTGTTTTGCAAGTTGCTAATTTTATACTCTCACCAATATTCAGCCAGTCAGACCTTAACCTCTGGCATTCCCTTCCCTAAATCTTTCTTCATCTCTACCTAGCTTTCCTTCTTTAAGACCCTTGTTAAATTTACCTCCGTGACCAAGCTCTTGATTGCTTGTTTTAATAATGCTTTTTGTGGCTCAGTGTCAAATTTTGTTTGATAACATTCCTGAAGTCCCTTGGGCCATTTTATGACATGAAAGGCAATATGAAAATTCAACATATTGCTGTCATTGAAGAAAAATGTTGAAAAAGGGCATGTATAAGATTGTCCTCAAAGCAATCTGCCCTTCCCAATGGCAGAAATCCATACAGAAGAAAATAAAAACAAGTGTTTTGCTCTAATTACCATTCAGCAAAATGAAAATACATAGACATACTCATAACATATATTTGTCTATTTCTTTCCTGAAGCTTTAATACTTCCATTCAGAGAGAAGTGTCTTCCACTTTTTATAAATGGGTCAACAAAGAGTTAACACCATCTTTATTTTAAATGCGACTAAGAGATGGGAATAGAAATTTTAACATGTTCTTGTTAAGTTACCGATTTATGTTATTACAACACAACAGTTCTATGTGCAGCCTGGATTAGTAGTGGCAATGTTTTCTTTTCAAAACTTCAGTAAAATCCTTCAGTGTCAGTTGAAACAAGTTGGGCTCATTATATACTTTACTCTGTTTTGTGGCAGGATGCAAATTTATTTGTTTCTTTTACTCATGATTTGAAAGAGAAAAAAATGTCATATTCATTTATACGACAAGGAAGCTGATTGTTCTGCAAAGTGTTCACACAGTTCTGCAGAAATGGCAGTCTGAATCCATCTTCATGTGATCTCAAACTACAGCTTGACATGCCTGTCTCACCAGGTCAGACTAATAGGCCTAACTCAAGTGATACACCAGGTGGAAGCTAAACTAAGCAAAGTTTCATCTTTCTATCCTGCCTCCAGTGAGTTTTACTTAGGGATTGTGACACCAGATCAAAGACCAAAACTCATTTATGCTCCTCAAGTTGTTCCCACCACTTTGCAGCATGGAATGCAACTCAGGCTCAGAGCAACTCATTTAATACCTCTGGAGTTGTAATGAAATCTTGCTGCAGTTAAAAAAAAACAGGCTTTTCCTGTCACTTAGCTGCTTTTCCCTAAAGGCGCAGATGATACTCAAATCTGTTTGTCATGATGTGGAAACAGTTCAATTGATTGTTGTGAGCTTCCTTCAAACTGTTTATTCTTTATGTAAGGGGCCAAGTGCCGTAAGCAGAAAGTGGAGATAGCAACAAAAGTGACACAGAAGAGAGAGGGAGGGGCTAATGGGACAGATGGATGACATGCAACTTTATTTTTTAATCCCATTGTAACAGATGAAATCCGATATAAAGCTCGCCCCTCTTTGCCATATTGAACTGCAAATGTATTGGTGAAACATTAGCCTTATGAGGATTTAAAGTACAGTCTTCCAAAACTAGCCTTGAAAATGTAGCAGTCATTTTCTGCAGATTAATTTTTACCTTTTACGAGTTTGTTCCTAATTTCGCTACAATTTATAATTGACATCCTGAGTCCAATTTTCTTTCTTCCCTCCCCAAAGGAATTGGGCTATTTGCTGAGGCCATGTACTCTGAATGCAAAAAGTTTTCCAAAATCTGCCAATAGACTATTCAACCAAAGGGGCAGAAAAGACGAACCCCAACCCTTTATTCAGTGCCCGCTCATGTACCCTTCCACCAACGGTCACTGAATTGTCATTGGCAACTGGAGGCCAGGACAATTGTTGCCTCCATAACATAAGGTTCATTTTAGTGTCACTACCCCTAATTTGGATGAGATCAGTACAGGTTAGACGTCAGACAAATAATATTTCACGGCCCAAAGTTTGTTGTTTTCTTTTTACTGAACTTTTAAAATTATTCACAATTTTTCTTACCTTTAATATAATACTCAATAATTATCCTTCCCTCTACTCAGCTAAACTTAATTTCTACTATTGGCAGTCAATGGGCCAAAAGGAGTAGAAAAGGAGGCTTCACATGTTTCTTACTTTATGTGCTATAGATTTGATTTTAAGGTTAACCTTTAGAAACATGTATAAACTGAGATGATTTTCAGAGGTTGAAATGGCATAGCAAATTTTAATTAGGTATAGAAAATCTGAACAGACATAGTTTCTAGGCAGTTCAATAATTGACAAGTGTTGTGTTGCATTAATGCTACAGGTTGATGGGTTTAAGTCACTCTTCCCTCATTTATGAGTCATTTGACCCTTGACAGGGCCCTTCAGGAGTAGATCAAACTGCTTTTAAGACTTCATCATCAAACTTTACAACAGAACTGCTGGGGAGAAAGCTACGGAAGAGGATGGTATGTGCTTCAGGGTATTTGTGCAGCTAAAGATCTCTTATGTGATAAGAGTTCCATAAGCTAATACTTTGTTTATTATGAGTAGTCTCATTTTCCTCCCACAGCAGATCCAACTTTTTCTCAACTAAAGCCCAGTAAAGCTTTTCTAACACTAATTATAAGTATTATTTGCATTGGCTTTTTTTCTTGTTTTTCCATTCTCCCTCACACACACACTTCTTATGAACTCACCTCAATTTCCCAATGTAATTGTTTCATCAGGTTGAAGCCAGATTGAGGATGACAAACATTATCATGGCTGAAACCCTTTACCACAATCCCCTGACAAGAGAGGTTTCTTTGTCCCTCAACTGGCTTGACAAATCAACCCCTACCAACTTGCAGTGTTGCTCGTGAGCCCGAACAACGCAACAGCTATTTCAGAATGTCCCCAACACTAACCTCACCCCAGTCCATTATTTGATTCCCAAGGAATGAGTAGATGTCCTGCAGCTTACATGGCATTGAAAGACCACTGGAAATGGAAGGCTCCTGAAGACAGTCGGTAGGTTCCATTTTGCAGGAGTGACAGTGAGAGACTGGTGGGACTTTGGGGGTCAATATTAATCTGCGTTGAGACTAAAGTAGCTGTCATCAGTGTTATGGAGGGTTGGCAGCTCCATCAGCTGTGTGGCCTCGAGATGGTGGGGCAAGCGGGGGCTATGCCACATGCTGCTCATTTCATGATGAGAAATTCTATTGAAGCCTCATTTAGAGGTGTATCAGGGAATAGAAATATCCAGAAGCTGAGAGTGTGACATATTCAGAGAAACTTGCACCTAACCTAAGTTAATTTCCTGTACTGAAAGTTTTCAACTGTTATTTTGCTGTAACACAATTTCATTCACTTGGAATAAAACTGGAAGTCAGAAATGATAACAACAACACTTATATTCATTTAGTGCCTTGCATTATTGTAAAATGTTCCAAGGTGCTACATAGAAGCACGAGGGAAGTTGAAAGAAACCTAGTCAGAGGTAGGTTATATGGAGTGTTTTAAAGAAGGCAAATGAGGTAGAGAGATGGAGAGGCATAAGGAGATAATTCCAGTTCTTAAGACAAAGGAGTCTGAAAGTACAATGGAATGATTAAAATTGGAGATACTCAAGAGGCTGAAATTTGAGCAATGCACAATGCATGTACTTCATAGAGTGCCTGGTCGAAAAGTAAGAGTAGAGAGGGAATAATTTTCTTCATGTTAATTCAACCTATATTTTTCTTACAATAAAAACAAGTCAATTATGTTTTTGAATTTTACATGCACAAAAAGCCTCTAATTAAGACCGTCAGAATTTTATAAAGAGGAAAAGTGACTACTTGGAATCTAAAAATAAATTAGCCTCAACTGTTTAGAAGGGAAACCGTCAGACTAAACTCAGGGTGTCATTACATATTGGAAATAGGCTAAAGAAATACCAAGGTCTTCCTTATTACCAAGTAAAGTTCCTTTTGAGAGAAGAGAGCAGGCAAATATTGCACTAATTTAATCATCTGTGCATGAAGATACAATGATTTGTTTATATATTACTTATACAACTTATACAACTGAACACAGAGACAAAGTTTGGCTAATAAACATTTTCAGTTAAGCTGTTGCCTCTTTAATTAATCTTGTCAATATAACTTGTAGAGCATTGCTGCATTATTTCAGAAAGAGTTATGCACAAGAAAACGAATTATCATGTTCTAAGTTGGAGGAGTAATCAAGGAAACTATGTAAATAACTCTGCAAGAAAGATTTCACAACCTAAACATGTTTTTTTTAATTTGACTCATGTTTTCTTTAAGACTTTGCAATGTGACAACATGTGTCAGTGTCAGCCTCAGGCCCTGCTGGCAACACCTTGAGAACTATGTGAAGGTACAGAAAACAAACAGCTTGGGATGTGATTTCAGTGATAAAATACCAATGTCAGGAGCGTCCCCTGGGATCCGTAATCTGGAACTGTCATGTGATAAGGCTTGTCTGTCTTTCCGACATGGACATGTCATTTTCCTTTTGGGTTTAAGGGGGTACTGTTGGGGGTGGGTAGGTTGTTGAGAAATATAAAGCACTTCTGGTTATTAGGCTTACAGCATGACATTATAAAAACCACGTGTCTGCCATTGACATAAACAACTCATACCAGCTAACCAGATCAAAATAAAAAACACAGAGACTAAACATTGAAAAATATCTCCACTGAGCCTTCATATACTCAATACACTCAGATGCTTCTAACATCTACTTAGTGTTGTATAACAAAACTTCATTTAAGTGGGAAATGGTTCCTGCAGAGAATTTCTATGCCAGACTTTTACAAAACCTATGGCCTTCTTTCAATTCAGCCTTGAGATAAGTAATTTTTAAGTGTCTTAAGGGACAACTTCCACTCTGGTTTTGATTGTGGGTTAGCTGAAAACACAGTTGTTAGTTCAGAGATTACATGTGTTTTATATCCATCCAGACAGTTTTCTTCTTCAACAATGCCCCTGTTGTTGGCATGTACTTTTTTTAATATTTATCATTCTCTTTCACAACAGTTGTCTCATAATTGAAAGAACGAGTGGTTTAACAGTAGAAATCAGTTCCTATCATCATCCAAGTCCAAATACAGTCACCTGTCTTAACACTTTGCATCAAATTTTACTTAAGCATGGGACAGGAACATATTTGGACTATATCCAAAATATTATGTGATGCACTTTTGATTTCATAAAAGTTTGTGAACTGTTGCCCAACTAGGATGAGGATAAAAGGATATCACCTCTTCAAAGATGGGTGTGGATCAATGAATCTTTCATGTCAACACAAAATCATAATTTAATGGCATGCACTTAATTAGATGCAAGCTTCTAGACAGGGAATAAGAAAATGTTTCATGATCATAACAATTGCAATAAAAGCAATTACACTTGATTGCAAATATCTTAAGTTTTAAATCATATGTTTTTGGAATGATGGCATAAACAATGATGGATTCCTGAAATAGAAATGTTGCTTGCTGGCCACTTCACTGACAATGCCACGAAGTATTTTTTTTTAGATTACAGACTTGCCCTAATATTCCGCATGTTTCAGTGTGACATTCTTTACAGGGAACGAACTTTGAAACAGGAAATATAAATTACATTTAAATAATGTATAGAAAGCAAAATAAAGATCGGAAACGACAGGGTGACAGGAGAGAGAGGAAGATGTAGGCAGGAAAAGTAAACATTTTTTTAAAATCCAACTATAATATTCTTCTGAGAAACATATTTTTTAAAATAAAATTTCAGGTCCAGTGCAATTGTTCATTAGTGCTTGCAATGTATCATACTGTCAAAATCTCACTTGTTCCTGCACGTACAAGCCCTAATGTTTTCCAATTGTCTTTATTGTGGAACCCTGGGGTAAAAGAATAAGTTTATAACACTGCATTAATTTCACTCGCAAGGCCATTAATGGGAGCTAATCTATGAAATATATTTTTGGGGTCAGTATATCCCATCAGTAATGACCAATGCAGAATTCACTAAAATTCCAGTTGTTTCATGAGGATCTCAATTTTCATTAAACAGGACCTATAATCTTAGGCAGGCTCTTGAACTGAAGTCCTAGATGTCAAGACAACATTTGACCAAGTGCAGCATCAACAAATCCACGTAGGATAGAAGTAAATGAAAATCAGGCCTAAACTCTCCACTCATTGGAATTATACTGAAATAAAGGAGATACTGTGAATACAAGAGCAAGCCAGAGTCTGGGAATTCTGCAGCAAGTAATTTATCTCCTGCATCGTCAAAGCTAGTTCACTAAGTACAAGACACAGTATAAAATCATGAAAGGTATGGATAAGGTGAATGGCAGATATCTTTTTCCTTGGATGGGGGATATCAAGACAAGGGGGCAATTTTTAAGGTGAGAGGAGAAAGATTTAAAAAAGATGTGAGAGGCAGGTTTCTTTTATAGAGAGAATGATTCATGTATGGAATAAACCTCTGGAGGAAATGGTGGATGCGGTTACGGTTACAACATTTAAAAGACATTTAAACATGTATATGAATAAGAAATGTTTGGAGGGATATGGGCCAAGTGCAGGCAGGTGGGATTAGTTCAGTTTGGGATTATAGTTGACACTGGTTTGTTTCCGTGCTAAATGACTCTATGACTAGAGTGTAATGGCACGCTGTCGATTTGTCTGGAGTGGTGTTCCAACAACAACACTCAAGAATCTCAGCACCATTCAGAACAAAGTCTGCCTAATAGGCACCCCATCCACCACGTTAAAATTCACTTCCTTCACCACCGATGCACAATAGCAGCAGTGTGCACCATTGACAAGATGCACTGCAGGAATTCACTGATGTTCCTTTGTCTGTATCTTCCAAACCCAAGGTACCTACCACCTACACGAACAAGGTTTGCATTCCCATGAGAATGCCATCCCCTACTGATTCACCGCCAAGCCTTACATCATCATGAGTTGAAACCATATTACAGCTGCTTCACTGTCACTGTTACCTACTTGGAAAACTAGCAACATTTTAAGAAAGTGGATCACTAGCATCTTTTCAGTGACAACTGGGGAAGGGCAGTAAATATTGGCTTTATCAGTACAGCTCACAACCCATAAATGAATTTATAAAATGTCAGGATGACAGCAGGTATTAGAATTAAATGCAGATGATTTTTATATTTACTGCTTAAAACATACACTTAGTTCAAAGTGTATAGGCAGCTCCTTGCACAATCAAGGGTCAATCTTACTAATAGCAATTGAATCATTACCAACTTGAATGCATGTTTATATGTGAGTTGTGCTTTTAATATATCATGACTTTTGTGTTTAGCTTTATGTCATTTTATTGTAAATAAAGGAGGTAATTAGTTTAAACTGTAAAATCTTAACTATCTGATGGTAATGATCATTCTGAAGAGGTAATGATTCCTCAGTAGGATAATATGCTAAATCTGGTAAGCAAATTATTGCACATCAGTTAACAGCACAGAATAATTACAGCTTTCCATTCACTGGGGACAAGGTCTAGTTACAGGACATTGACAGTGAGGATAGTTTTATTAATGCTATATCACTCAATAAACATTTAAACATGTCTTATGTGACTATAAGCAGTGTGCTGCTACTGACTTATCCTTGACAAACATAGTAGCACATGGTATAAAGGAAGCAGGTATTTTGAAGGCTATAATAGAAATTCAATCCTGGAGGAGTTAATATACTTGCCTTTTGACTGCTAACAAAATGCCCAAAAGTTGACACAAAGACATTGCTCATGTAACTTAAGCAGACTTTTAATATTGCATCTCCACCAATTATGTTGCCCCAGTACACTAATTTTACTGTCAGAATTCTGAAGTTCAGCTTTTGTCCTGAGAACAATAGAATACTTTGAGAACTGAAGGTATGGATGTGAAATGAAAGGTTAAGGTATCACTTTACCCATTCAGAAGCCAACTACTTGGCACAATGCTCCTATAATAGTTCCAAAACAAAATGCAGCTGCCAGCAGGCCAATAGCTAGACAGGGAACAGATGATGAGCTGACTCTTCCATTTTCCATGTGGAATAATGCCATGGAATGGATATTACCAGACATGATATAAAACAAAGTATGTGTCAACCTTACTCAGGAATACAGTGCACTGCTGTTTATTAAGTGTGTGGTAACTTGACTACAACAATTAAACAGTGATTCCAGGGTGTACTAGTCACAAAAGTCTATGATGCTTGTGGCTGCATTTTAAAATGTGAATGATAGACCTAGTGATTAATAACAACTTTGATCACAAGCTGGGAGACTTGTCAATCAGCAAAGATTATTATTGTCACGCATTTACAATAGCAGCAAGCCTACATGTATAGAAGAGCAAAATACTGCAGATACCAGTAATCTGAAGTTAAGACAGAAAATACTGGAAATATTCGCCAGGTCTCATAGCATTTGTAGGGGGAAAAAAGGAATTGTCATTTTAGGTCTGTGATCTCCAGTAAAGAAATGCTATAGAGTGCTTAGTGATTTAAGACAGTGAAAAGTAGTACATTTAACAGAGGAAGAGGAGATATAAGTGGAACAGTTCCATAAGAAAGATTTTAGCAGGCTGAAAAAGAGGCAGCGAGACAACATGATTGGGAAAGAATTCCACAGAGTAGGGGATAATCAAAAAAAGATATGTCTCTATTTACCTAACTAAAATCCTGTCACTCAAACTCAGTGGGATATAAACACATGGATACATTGCTTGTACTGTCCATTATTGATAGGAAATAGGTGTTCACTATTTCAAAGTGTTGTCGTAATGACTTGACCTTGATAAACTCAAACGAAAGCTTTGTGAACTTTCCTTTTAAACTTAGAATCAATTCTGGAGCAAAGAAATTTTAGTTGTTACAGTCAAAGGTCTCAACTGCATGTTCATGCTTTTCCGCATATTGTGCTACTTTTTTTAAAAAGAAAATTGACCAGCTCTAAAACACAAATCCATCAATCTGCCTTAAACTAACTAGTCCATGAACACTGTCAGGAATATAGACAAGCGTTCCATCATTAGCTCACCAGGAAACAGACTCCCTCACTCCCATTAGACACCTAGCCCAGGGAGAATGGCTTAGTACTTCACCATTATCTTGTTACCAAATAGATTCTCTGAATTCGAGTAAATGTCACAAAAAAATGAACAAAAACTTATCACTAACTCACCAGGGATCTGATGTTCTGGACTAGAATGCAAGTATTATCACCAACTGGAGTTGTGAGGAATAATGAATTTTTTTTTAACATTTGGAAAAGCAGCTATTTTTGATGGCATTACCCTTGACACAGAATGCAGTCAATCACTTGGAAGCCATTATTGTGGCAAGTCTCAAAATGGTATCAGTTGTATTTGTACTTCAAATGTACAGAAGGGTCCCAAGGTGCACATAACTAGAGAGCGAGGGTAGACATTAATGCCCTATCCAATGGCAGGTTTAATGGCAGTCTATTTAATCCAACAAAAATTGGCAGGCGAGGGACATGGTCTCCTTCCCTCTATCCAAGTTGAGTGGGATGGTCTGCGGGCAGCCTCCTGGTCCTTTGCCAATTGAAGTCCCTTAAGTGGGCCCAGTGAAGGGCATCATTAAGGGAGAATAATAAGCAAATGTGTGCAGGGATGGCTTTGGCTTTTACATGGGTTGTCCCTCATTCAAAGGCACTTCGGGCCATATGGAAGGACTGAGCATTGGGAAGGGGGAGACCGCTCCCAGCCAGCCTTCAGCACTGCGTGCTCTACCCTGCACACCATAATCTCCTTCCCATCACTTACCTGAGCACTGATCCAGTGACAAAAGTAAGCCTCAGTTGAGTGTTATATGCTGTCTGGCAGCATTGCTGTTCATTACAACTACCATTGGCTGGTAGCTCTCAACAGGAGCGTCTTCTACCCGTGTAGTCCTTGATCCTCAGGAAGGCCCACTATTGTCCAGATAAATGCCTGATTGGCACTTATTACAGCGTGCCTTTCCCTAAAGAGGTTGTATCAGGAGCTCTCACTGTCTCTACGGCAGTGACCAAGATCCATTAGGTTCTGCTCCAAGTTAAAGAAGGAGATGTTAGAGGCAATGACAGTAAGATTGGTAAAAATTGCTTGCCATTTCAATAAACCTCCTTGCTCTTAAGCTGGCATTTCTGCTGCAATGTTCCAACATAGCACAATATAAACTCAAGAAACATCACCTCATTTTCTGCTTGGGCACTTTACAGTCTCAACATTGAATTAATTAACTTCAGAAACTGATCGCATTGTATTTTCTCTCCAGTTGTCCTATATGCTCCTCACAGCCTTGTTTTGTCAACTCTGTTCTTCATAAAGGACTGATTCTCTCCCTTTGCACCTTCATTTACATCCATTTTATGTCTCTTTACTCCTTTCTCAATCCTTTAATCTTTTGAACTGGGCCTCTGCTTGCCAAAAAGAGTTAACAAAAACCTATTTTCCAACACCTTGCAGTTTTGAAGAAGTCATACCAGGCCCGAATGTTAGCGTGGTTTCTCTTTCCACTGAGGCTGCCAGGCCTGCTTAGCTTCTCCGGCATTCTCTGTTTGTTTCAGATTTCCAGCATCGGCAGTACTTTGCCTTTACCATTGTGGCTCGGTGTTAGTTTTATCACTTTTCAGTATGAGGCAGAGGTGGGGAGATTTACGGGAAGAATTACACAGATGGAAGCAGAGCTTCAAATTGTAGAGTCGAAAGAATGGAGAATGCACAAAAGGAGCCTTAAATTCTGCAGGGGTTAAAGAGCTGGAAAAGGTTACAGAGAGGCACAGTTGTGAAGCAAGTTAAATAGGGGCCTGAACATTTTAAATTGGAAGCGTGGAGGAATGTCAGGGGCACCAGGAGCTATGACAGCTTGGCAAGGAAGGGAGTGATGGCTGTCTGGGAATTAGCACACATTAAATTACATGCAGCATCTTTTGGGTGAGTTGACATTTATGGCCAGTGGAAGATGAGAAGGTGGATGAATGAGCTGAAGTTTATGGAGGGTGGAGGATGATGTCAGATTCAGTCACGGAAGATTCAACTGATGTCTTTAGGGTTTGAACTTAATGCATAGCGAGTCCCCAGTTAGCTCTTTTCCTTAATTTTTTCTAATACTTACCAAAGTTTTCACAAGGTGTATTTATTTTTCTGTTGTCAATCTATATTTCAGCGAAAATGTTTTGACTATATCAAGGAGCCAAACTGGAAGTTATTATTTATCCTTTTTGTTTTCCGCGTCCTCTCCCAACAGCACTGACTTGACTCTGATATTGGTTCATTGAATGTTGACAGTCCTGTAGTATATTACTGGAGTGTCCAACTTCCACATGTGAGTTCAATACAGTGAGAGCTTCATTTTTAAGTCCTAGATGGGCTGGATTCAGGAAGAGCAAGTATTAAAAATAGCACTGCTTCTTTTGCTCCATCCCATCCCTGGGCCATTACTGTGGAGGCAGGATGGAGGCCATGCTGGAAAAAAGCCTGCACATCGCCAATTAATGTGATTAAGGGTCACTTAAAATCAATTTAAGGATGTCAACTGGGATTTTCCATAGGCATGCTACAGCAGATAAAAGCTGCCTTGTGGATGAGCTCAAGCACAGTGGTAGCCTGGGTGCAAGACCAGTTCATTAATTTAAATATAAACAAGTTGAAGAGAGAGCACCTCCTTTCTGAAGTATATTTTCCCTCACTTAACTTCCACAGCAACCCATTGCTGCTTTCGTGTCGGAAGTCCAGTTATTGACCCTCCAGCTTCGAAAGCCTACTCACCATCCTTAACTGGTGTCAAGCCCATCCTGTGGCTTTTAATTGGCTGTCCAGAGGAACAACATGATGAGTGACTGTTATCCATGCAAGGTGTGCTTCTGCCTTACACTTCAGCCTGATGACAGGCTTCAGAAACACTCAGGATAAATTCCAGCCTCAATTGTCTGCAGGCTATTTGAATATGTGAGCATCACAAGCTCACGTCACCCATTTGCCACACATGGAGATATTCCAAGCAGGGGCATTTGATACGAATAGGAATGCAGCAGGCTACCTAGGGGCTTGGTTAACTACCACCGCCCAAACTAACCGTTAACCTGGGCTCTTTATTCTAGGTGACTTTCTCTTCCATTGAAAGATGTCTTCAACCAAAGAACATTGAGGAAGCCCTGCTGTAAATATGAATGCAGAATGGCTCTTTTATTTCAATCTTACTCACTGACTGAGCAATTTAAGCAAATGACAACACATTTCTTCCTATGCAAAATATTAATCACTTTCTGGCCTGCCTCACAACAATGTATTTATTTTTCCAAGTGACTTGGAAGTATTTATTCATTTATGACTGTGGCTGTCTTAGTCCCTTCAAATGCTGGGTGATCTAAACTTCTACTCTTTACGATTGTCTAAACATTTACTGTTTACAGGTTAGCAACTCAACTAATCAACCCACTGCACAATGTGAACTTTTTCTCTGTATTGCACACCAAAACAAAATGGTGGCACTTCACATCAGGACAATAATGGCGAAATATTGAGCAAGAATTTCATCTTGTTTGAACGTAATTCTGTGGTATACAGTATTAAGTTAAGCTGTTGGTTCTTTGTTAAGGGCAAAAGTTTGTTAAATCTCTGTAAACATTATCCATCAAATGCATGCATGTGAAATGTGGACTCCTGTTGGGAGCTTGTAATGCAGAGTAGTGAAGTAATGAAATGCTAATCAATCACAGCTGGCCAATTTAAAAGCAGGACCTTTTCTCTCTTTGCCTTAAAGCTGCATGTCTTAACAAAGAAAGATAAGTGTGATGAGAGAGAGAAAACACCTAATACAAATCCACTTATTTAATTTTGAACTTTTAATAAGTTTTAGTATCAAGTTCTGTGCAAGTATTGTAATATTATTGCATGAAGCATTACTGTAATGCAGTAGAAATAGCATTCAATATTTATTTATAGATTGATAGACCATATTATCCCAATAAAAGAGTGACCCTTTTTGCCTCCTTTCCAAGCTACAGTATGGGATTTAAAAAAGCAATAATGATGCATGATGGTTAAGCTGCAGCTTACAATCATGCAGAGGAAACTGGCATCATGACTGTTACATTAGTATAGGAAACAAGGAGCAATTTGGCTGCAAAATCTTTTCAAATTCAGACTCAGATTGCCTCTTTGAAATATATATATTGAATGGCTGGAAAAGAGAACAAAAGTTAGCAAGAGATCCACTAATCTGCTTATCTTGTGCACAAGCCTGCACACTCCCACAGTATCCATCCACCAATCAAAGGACACACAAAGCCTCCTACAGGAGGCGGACACAGTCACTATTTATCTGTTTGCCCCTCGTGTAGTAATCAGCAGAAACATTGTAAGTACAGTAAATCAGTAAAATGGTAATAATTATAATAACCAAGGGTTCACTTACAATTCTGCCCTTTGCTAGATGAATACATAGCACAAAGGAAGAGAGTTTCATTCTGTGTGATAGTGTAAAATGGATGTTGACAGATCAGGAATTTATTGTATGTTTTCTGGATTTTAATTGCAATCAACCCGATTGGAATAAAAATTAGAAATGGTGCTGATTCTGTTTTATTCAAATTGAACAAAGACAACATCTAACATTAGCCTTCAGTCGCAGTGTTTCTGACTCTGATCATTGATAGGGTATGTCTCAAGTCCACAGTCCTGCACGTAACAAGTTTTTTATATCATTAATGCCAGCAGTGTGAGGCAACATTCAGAGATGAGGAACTGCAGAAAGATGGGAGAATATGTCACCACAAACCTTTTTATTAAGCAACCAAAGATGTCAAAGGAATTGAGTAGGTTACCCAGCTGCCATTTTAAGGGTGAGGAGGATATGGTAAAGGACAATCTTAAAGAAGAGGACCATAACATTTTAAAGAAAATGGCAGGGAGTGGGGGTTACTTGCTTATGTTTAATATTACAATATGCTGCTTTTCTGATGTTTTTACCAGGAATTCTCTGTCCAAATGGAATAAACTGGTTTAAACATTGGTGCTGTGTCACAACTGACTCTCAAAGTTTTATGGAATTGCATAATGAAAGTTAGAAACAACAATAGTTTCATCTCTGTAATGCAATAACTCTTTCACCATGCTATTTGGTTGTATTTTGAGTAACTCTAATCGCAGACTTACAGTACAAAAACAGATTATTCATCCTATCAAGTCTGAGCCCATGTTTTTTGCCACAGAAACCACTTCATCTAATCCCACTGTCTGGCATATTCCTGTTCCCCTTATTGTCCTATATGTAATATGAAGGAGTGTTTAAGATGGACATATGTCAAAATTGTTATGTTTTGAACAAAAATGAGTAATAGACTCTTTATAGATTGGGAAATATGTTCTTCAACTTTTCAGAAGTACTGCATTTGCAGAGTCATCAAGTCATAGTGTTACACAGCATGGGAAAAAAACCTTCGTTTCAACTAGTCTGCGCTGACCAGATATCCAAACTGATCCAGTCCCATTTGTCAGCATTCGGCCCATATCCCCCTCTCACCTTTCTTAATCATGTACCCATCCAGATACCTTTTAAATGTTATAATTGTACCTCCTCTGGGAGCTCATTCCACACAAGCACTACTCTCTGCATGAAAAGCTTACCTCCTCAGGTCCCATTTAAATCTTTCTCCTCTCACATTAAACCTATGACCTCTAGTTTTGGACACCACTACACTATGAAAAAGACCTTGGCTATTCACTGCATCCATACCCCTCGTGTTTTTATAAACTTCTATGAGGGTCCCCCTCAGCCTCCAATAAGTAATAATTTACAGTATTTAGTCCTCACTGCTATAAATGTACTAAGCAAGTAAAATATTATTACACTTACTTCACAGAATTACTTGGAATCTAACTTATGTTCTTTTATTCTTCTCATTTTAATAACAGTCACTGTTAACAAATTTAGTGTTCTGCAAATTAGGTGTAGGTAGAATTAGATGTGACATGAAATGACAGAAGTGGCTGTTTTATGTTCCAAAGTGGCTTCTTTGGAGTTCTGTTGATTGACAAAAGTGGCAGCTTTTGGGAGCTTTTTAATTAATTGGTCACTGAACATGGACATCATTGGCTATGCAATAGTTATTGCCATCCCTAACTGCCCTGTGATGGTGATGGTGAACTGCCTTCTGGAACCTCCTTGGGGTGTAGGTACATCCACAGTGTTACTAGGTAGAGGGTTCTAAGAGTCGAGAATGGGGTACTGGAAAAGCACAGCAGGTCAGGCAATAACTGAGGAGCAGGAGAATCCATGTTTCGGGCAAGAGACCTTCACCATTCCTGATGAAGGAGTTCCAGGAGAAATGTCGATTCTCCTGCTCCTTGGATACTGCCTGACCTGCTGTGCTTTTCCAGCACCCCAGCCTGGTCTCTGATCTCCAGCATCTGTAGTCCTCACTTTCTCCTGAGGGTTCTAAGATGTTGATTCAACATAATGAAGGAATGGTAATATATTTCCTATATCATGGTGAGTGACTTGCGTGGGAAACTTACAAGTGGTGGTGTTCCCATGCATCTGCTACCCATGTCTTTCTCAGTAGCAAGTAGGTCAACATTTTTGGAAGGTGTTGTCAAAAGTGGCTTGGTTACTGTGGTACCTTTATAGATGGTCCACTGGTGCCAATGTGTATCAATGGTTAAGGAAGTGAATGTTAGATGTTGTAGACGTGCGACAACCAAGACGGGCGCTTTGTTCTGGATAAGATTCTTGAATGTTGTTGGAGCTGCACTCAACCAAGAATATGGAGAATATTCCAGCACACCCCCAATGTGCGACTTGTAGGTGGTGAACATGCTTTGGGGATTCAGCAGATGAGTTATTTGCTGCAAAATTCCTAACCTGATCTTGCAACCACTATATATGTACTGCAAGGTTCAATTTCTGACCAATTGTAAACCCAATGATATTGATAATAGGAAATTCAGCCATGGTAATGCCATTGAATGTTAGGGATTGATGGTTAGATTTTCTCTTGTTAGAAATGATCATTACAGAGAATATCTCTGCCTCTGACCATTTGATGGAGGGCATTAATTGATGAAGAAGCTGAAGATGGGTGAGCTGAGGATATTATTATAACAACCAGGGGTGATTGTTGAGTATGGGTAACACCTAAGCCAGTTGTAAGGCCCCTGAGGTAGACAAACCTTTGAGCTTGAATTCTAGGCTTTGATCTATTGGGCTTCATCCCATTTCCTGGCTTTGGCCAACTCAAGATCACTATGACAGAGGAATGGAACAGATAACCCATCTATGTTTTTGTGCTGAGTAATCTAAGGTGAAGTATAGTATTAAAATGGTAGAAAAACCAGAGCATTTAAAAACTGGAGCATTTAGTTTTAATGTAATTTTAAATGGAATACTTAATTTTGCAACAAACTGTTTTTCTGACTAATGTCAGAAATCTCTATTGAAGGATGGGAGAGAAAATAGTGAGAATCATTTGAACCTTCTACTGATCTCCTTTACATATTGGGAGAACTTGTATACTTAGGGAGGACTTTGCCTGGAATTTCTTCCAATTCAATTCTCCTAGTTTCATTAGATTCTGTTTACTGAGATAGCTTTAGATTTTGGTACAAGTTTTCTGAGAATCAAGAGGACATCAAATTTCTTGATTTAGAGATGCCGGTGTTGGACTGGGATGTACAAAGTTAAAAATCACACAACACCAGGTTATAGTCCAACAGGTTTAATTGGAAGCACACTAGCTTTCGGAGCGCTGCTCCAAACAGGTTTAATTGGAAGCACACTAGCTTTCGGAGCGCCAAAATCACCTGATGAAGGAGCAGCACTCCGAAGGCTAGTGTGCTTCCAATTAAACCTGTTGGACTATAACCTGGTGTTGTGTAAACAAATTTCTTTTTTGACTTAAATCTGCAACTGTGCAAGAGTCTTGGAATCTCTTTAGTCCTCTCCCCTCATCCCTTCTCACTTCCACTGCCTGTATACCATGATATCACTTTGATTTTCTACCAGCTCCAAGAGGTAGGGGGTATTCTTGCATGCCACTCACCCCAAATATTGAATTAAATTGATAAACCCCTCCTTCCCATCCCTCACGCTGGATTTGAGATAAGGTGACAAAACAAAGGATGGAAGTGTTACCATGCCTCACTCAAACATCTTGAAGAAGGCTATGGAAGTCTTCCTGTTTAGGCTTAAAGATTAAGAATGATAGCAAGCTAATAGGGGAACATCTTACATCCTTACAAGAAATCGATGACCGCTGGAGTGATGAGAAAGAAAAGGAGAAAGAAAAGACACTTTAACTTTCATTTGTTAATAACAAGACAAAAACAATCACATCTGCTCTAAAATGGAACATTTCTCATCAGATTAGCACCGATATGAAGTAAATAATATTGCATTTTATTACAATTCGTAATGGAGTAATTAAGCATGTATTATCACCTGCAGGCATATCCTAAAGTGGTTCTGTGGCTTCCTTTGATTTTTAATGGCGTGAATTTTCATTTATCAACAAACCACAACACTGGATTCAAGTCAGATATGGCTCCTTTCATCCCTACTGGATCGTAGTAGATGGACTTGCAAAATGGTAATTCTGGATGCTTGTTAAGAAGAAATTTTCTTTCTAAATTCTATCACAAAGGAAGCACTGACTGCATGACTAATATGTTGGTCTTTGAATTGGTTTCTATCATAATGCTGTTGCATCTGCACTTCAGCGACAGAGAGATTGCCAAACTCCGCAATGTATCTGGAGGCAGAATACTGGACACTTGCATCTTGAAAGCACATGGTCTTTACTTTTAATTGAAAAATAAAATTTGAAACAGTGTGACAACAATTATACATGGAAAGCTGCACTGCATTCAGTAACAGGGAGTCACTGATTAATTTTTCAGTCTATTAAGCTGAAATGAATGTAACAATTTTATACAGCACTGGCTGTACGGGTCTGATTTTAGCAAATCAATGATGGCAAATTGGGCAAAATACGGAGACATTTTGTTTCTCTAAGTATCTTCAACCTCTCCCAGAAAGTGCTGACTCCATCACTGTGAAAGTTCATTTTAATTAACCCATTCAGGTGTGACATGATACACCCTGGAGTAGGTCAGATGTGAACATGACCGAAAGATAGGAACAGTACCACTGCAAGACAAGAGGCCTGACATCTTCAGCCCCTGACCAGGAATCACATGCAGGCTCCACTGATGATGGTTGCCTGCCAAGCATCAAGTCCAAGTGACTATCGTGTATGGACGAGTCATATGTATATCTAATCTCGGTGTAATCCTTTATACGGTGTCCATACACATCCATTCCTGGTGTTAATTGTTACATTAAAATTCAGAGTGGGAACCCTGTCTGATTGATGAAAAGTGGAGCTGGAAAGACACAGCACTTCAGGTAACATCGGAGGAGCAGGAAAGTCAATGTTTCGGGTTGGGATCCTTCACCAGGACCCTGTATGATTTCCCTGAGCTATCCCAAAGTTATGGCATCCTTTCCAAATCAAATGACTGCATTGTTGAATCTGTACTACTGATCTGTGTAACTGTTAGCTATCAAGTTGGAATTCGGAAAAAATTGTCAATCTGAAGCACAGACTCGAATATGGTTCTATGGCTGGAGAGAAGTTATTAGGTAGAATGGATATTCCTTCATTCTAAAAGGACAGACATCTTAACAAGAGAGAGCAGGTATGAGGTTTGAGGTCTTCATTTTTTCATGGGACCTGTGCTAATCTCTCCATATTTGTGAGATACAGTTCTTTATATGTATTATAAATGCAGAGAATTGTGAAAACAAATTGCTTTGAAAATCATATTTAATCTGTCTCCCAGGCTACCAGTCTCATCAAGTCATAACAAGTCAATCCAAAGATGTGCTGTTTAGGTGAATTGGCCATGTTAAATTGCCCACAGTGTTAGGTGCATTAGTCAGAGGGAAATGGGTCTGGTGGGTTATTCTTTGGAGGGTCGGTGTGGTCTTGTTGGGCCGAAGGGCATGTTTCCACATTGTAGGGAATTTAATCTAATAACAGTCGAATATTTGAATTGCTGCTGTGCAATGCTTACTTTTTAGCAGCCTGATGGATAAAAAGTTGTGCAGAATAAAAACACGATTAGGAACACTTCACTGAGTATGTCAACCAGCAGCAATGATGTAATCAATGAGCATTACCCATCCCCTTCAATTATACTGTGTTTTTAAGGCATTGTCCATGCCTACCAAATAAGTTATACAAAAACTAAGTAGTATATATGTACTGACCACTAAGTTCAGTGAATAAGGGAAGTGGACTGCAGAAGATACATTTTCTGAGACCTCATTTATCAACAACCATGCGTGGTCGAAATTTCCATTTACTCTTCGGTCTTTGCAACCATGACAAAATAGATGAAGGAAATCAGCAAATAAACAGTCTTCATTTTAAGGTTTTCTTCAAGGTCTATTCTGAGAAAATCAAACATAATTGTGAAAGGAGAACGGAAGAAGAAAGAGTGAATTTGCAATCTGCATTTTAAACCAATGTTGTAGAAATGTAGAATTGCTTAAAGGTATCATAGCTACTATTGTTTAAACATAATCTAACTAGATTGCATTATCCAATGTTATACAACATTCTGATGTAACCGCGATGGCAATATTTTATCCCGTACGAAATGCAGTTTTTATTAGAAATTACATGTTTTAAAGAAATGTTTAACCAAATAAATTGTAACAATGTATTGACTCTGACTTGAAAATACTTTGTTCCTTTATTGTCATTGGGTCAAAGTCCTGGAAATTTCTACCTAACAGCAGTTGAGTGTATCTACTGCATTTGGACTGCAATGGTTCAAAAACATGGATCACCACTTTCTCAAGAACAATTAGGAATGGACAAGAAATGCTGACATTACCACTGAGACTCACACCTCAAAAATGAAGAAAATACTTACAGAAAAAAGATTGCCAAACCTCAAAGCAAGAGTGGTCATTTATTACATAGCATCACAGATATTCCCTTACTGTCCACACAAAAGCTGTATATTAGAGCCTGTTCATGTACAAAAAGCTGAGTCTGAAATGTCACAGCTATCCTTCAGTTTCCAATTCATACAGATGTGCCCTTAACTCGCATCTGTATATGGTTGCAAAGATAAATATTTGGAAATGATCAATATACATCAGGCAAAAGTTTCCAATGAGATAATAGGGTTGGGGAAGAGGAAGGGATATATTAATGTTTAAAACACAATGCATTTAACCATTGGGTACATTTTGAAATAAATGGTTTATGTGATTTTATGCTTCTACAAACAAAATTGAATTTTCCCAATTGTGAAAATACTGAACATCAATGTTTTGTTAATCTATAGTCTAAGCAGGATCATAGGTAATTGAATAAGCACAGATTTTAAACTCTGAAGTAAATGTGAAACTTGCTTCACAGCATTTTTGTGGCATGATAAATTATGAGCTTCAAATTTGGTTGCGCATCACTGCATGTTTGTGCAATGATGAAAGCAGATCAGATTGTCAGATTAGATTGATTGGTAAATTGGGAAGTGTCCAATTTTTGTAATGTATGTAATGTTGCAATGTTTTCAAGCATTGGCAAAAGAAAATTTGCTGGTTAATAACTTACAAGTAATATGTGTAGTCAACAACCGAACCTGTGTTATATTTGAACTCTCACAGAAAGATACTTCCAATGCAATTATGATCCTAGTGACTTGATTGTACAGAACATATGTTTTGCTATACAAAGAGACATGCTATCAAAGCTTTCTGTCTTATGAACATCAGGATAGAATTGCAAGAATATCAATTTAAAATTGTTCAACAATTCATATTGTCTGAGAGAAAAAAACCTGTTTGGTTGTCTGGTGGACACTGATTATTAGAGGCATTGTCATGGAGAATGCACCAGGAAACAAATATTCCTTCATTCTTTTGTTTAAACTGAAGTTAGGTAAATCGACTCTGTTTGGGCCACATGGATTCTATATGGCAATGTCTCTAACAATCAGAATTCACTTTACTAATCAGCACATTTTTCTCACGCAATATAAATTGTTGTTCCCTTTGACATTTGGTATTCTTGTGATTCTGCTTTGATAAATGCAACAAACAAAGCTTCAACAGCATGTCTCTTTGTTCAGTAACTATAATCATATTGCATCAAAGGCATGTTCTGATATTTATTTACCCTTAATTAAGTGAATTAACTGAATTTCTAATCACTGTTAAACATCTTCTTTAGATTAACACTGTGTCCCATGGTTATTGACTTCTCTAGTAAGGGATACTGTTTCTCCATATCTATCCTGTCTCTGTCCCTCAGAACTTTTCACACCTCAATCAGATCATCTCTCAGCTTTTTCTGTAAGGAAAACAATTCCAGCCAATCTCATCTTTCTTCATCAGTGATTCACACCAGTCAAGACAACATCAGCGATTCACACCATTTCTAGGATGCAAAAGAAGGTAATTGGGATCATTTCTGCAAAATTCAACAAAGCCCACATTTGCACTAAGCATGACTGGTGCACCATAAAGTGTGATAGAAACCAATTCCTTGACTGGAATTTTTTTCTCAAGCACGTACCTTTTGAATTCATTGTAGGCATCCTCATCCCTTCTTCTCTCTTTAAGCGGCAAAACAGTGAGAATATCATCTTTATTTGTCCTGGCCGTAAAATCCATGCACACAGAAACTTTTAGCTGGGCTGCGTTCAGTCATGTCATTGGATTCATCAAATGCAGTGAGAAGTATTCACAGTCCTTCAGCTATTGCTGTCATTGCTAAACAAACTCTTAGGGCAAAGACTCCATTCAACTTGCTACTGTGGGAGCAGCAATTGATATGCTGTGGGTTGCAATGTTGTATTTTCTATGTTCTTAAAATCTTTGAATAAAGAATCAACAGCCACAGTCTTTGCCTCTAATTTCATTGCTATGTGTAACTGATTTCTTGTGCTTTGCCAGAAGATGACAAATGTGAAATGATGCTTTAGTGCAGCCCTTAGCTTTTGCTGCTAGTTTATAACAAAATGACTATTGACCTTACAAAGCAGCCTTTAGCTTATCAACTTCATTCGTCCAAATCATGCCATTCAAGGAAAAGATAACCTTGAATTTACTATGCAGCATTTTGTGGTCCCAAATTCCCCTTTTTTACTTATTAATATACTTTGGTGACATATAAAGCAAATGTACTTAACTTTTACAGTTATGAACAGCAATTCATTTTTCCATTCCGTGTGGAAGTTTTACATTTTCTTTTTAGATGGTCTAAGGTTCATTACTCACCATATTGCCTCACCTTGGAGTTCATTACATCATTCTGTCACTGGTCATACAGCAGGCCAGCCTCTGGAATATCCAGAATGTTCCAAGTATGGAGGTAGGAGATGTTATTTCTGATGTGGCGATTTGTTCTGGGTCACTGATCAGCTTGCATGCTTAAATATTGAAGTGCAGCAGCATCCCTGTAATAATCAATCTTCCTGCACAGGCCTATTAGTTGAAAACAAACTGCAGGTTTCCAGAGAACAGGCTGAGCTGCTCCTGCAGGGAGCCATATGAATATAATGGGCTGAATAGCCTCTTGTGTTTCTAATACTGAAATATATGGGCTTCACACTTCAGTCCAGTTATACTTCTTATTCATTTGTTTGCATTGCATCCACAAATTGCAATGGTAGCCTATCTGGACTAAATTGAAAAATGAGGCATCGAGCTCACAGGCCAACTTGGCCAAGCATGTTAAAGCATACACCTTTTTCTAGCTGTGCAGCTTCTGGAAGCAGAATTCATGCAGAGGCCTGATGATGGATGTGAGCGCAATGAGGGAACGGAGGCAAGCGATGAGATTAACTGTCAGAGAGTCTGCGATTGACAGGCTGATCACAATCTATGTGCTGGAGACCATGGATGTACACCACAAACAGCAAGGGCCCCAGCAAGGGACCTGCAGAACCCTACTGTTCATGATAAAATATTTTAACTATAAAATGTTTGGTCATTAATTTGCCTTAATCTCTTTCTCGCAACAATTGCCTTAGAGTTATAGAGTCATAGAGCACAAAAACAGACCCTTTGGTTCAATTCATCCACGCCAACCAGGTTTCCCAAACAAACCTAGTCCTATTTTCCTGCATTTGGCCCATATTACTCTAAACCATTCCTATCTATGTACCTGTCCGAATGTCTTTTCAATAATGTAATTGTACCCGCCTATACTACTTCCTCTGGCAGCTTATTCCAAACAGCCATCACCCTCTGTGTGAAAAAGTTGGTCCTCAGGTTCCTTTTAAATCTTTCTCCTCTCACCTTAGACCTGTGCCCTCTAGTCATGAATTCCCTTACCCTAGGGAAAGGCCCTTGTTATTCACCTTATCTATGCCCCTCATGATTTTATAAAATTCTATAAGGTCATCCTTGAACCTCCTATGCTCCAGAGAAAAAAAGGTCCAGCCTATCCAGCCTCTGCTTATAATTCAAACCTTCCAGTCCTGGTAACATCCTTGTGCATTTTTTTTTACCCTTTTCAGTTTAATAATATTGTGCAGTCATTTCGCAAAATGATGGAATAATAATATCAACACTGCTGACTAGTTATTTACAAACGTACAAGAGCTATGTTCACCTACTGTACAGCAAAAGTACATTACATTGTCTTCTGTACAATTCTGTTACTTCCACCACTTACTCTTCCCCTCCAATCACATACCAACCACTTGGCTTTATGCCCAAATGCACAATGAAACATTTGCGCACCAAAATAAATTGGTTTCACCTTCAGTTCTTCCAACTCAGCATCGTCATTACAGTTGGAACTGATCTATCGGTCTCACAAATCCCAATAACTAACTCATTGAATGAATCTTCTTCATTTAGCAGCCTAGGTATCAATTGCCAACAGGCTAATCAACAATAGCGGGCACTGCTGCTGAGTCGAATCTAGTCAACTGTAGCTCAGTGGTATCACTCACTTCAGAGGCTGTGGGTTCAAGTCTCACTTCAATGATCTCAAGCAGATAATCAAGGCTGACACTCCAGTCCAGTACTGAAGGAGTGCTGCACTGTCAGAGGAGCTGCCTTTAACAGGGGGCATTAAACCATGGCTCCATCTCTTCTATCATGAGAACAACACTTATTGAAGTAAAACATTGAATTCCTGTCCAAAGTTTATCCCTGAACTAACATCACATCGTAGTATGTTTTGGAGTAATGAGGTCAGTGCTGGAACAGGAAGGACTGAAGGTTCTTGAAATAAAATATCATAAAACATTGCAAGGTCTCATATCAAAAGAAATGTAGGTTAGGTTAATTGGCCATGCTAAATTGCCCAGTGTGTTCAGGGATGTGTAGGTTTGGTGCATTAGTCAGGGGAAATGTAGAGTAACAGGGTAGGGGAATGGGTCTGGATGGGATACTCTTCGGAGGGTCGATGTGGACTTGTAGTGCCAAGTGGCCTGTTTCTGTAGGGATTCTATGATTCTCTGATTCAACACTATCATTGATGCTTAGTAAAACACAAGTGATCTTGATTCAATATTTCAATATTTTCCACTTTTTATTCTGCCCAATTCAAACATGGTTTAGAATCTCTGCTACTGAAGAAAATAATCTATTACTCATTTTGAGTAAATGTGATTTTCTTCTTTAATTAAGCCACTGTCCACTGAATAACTTGGCATTCCCACAAAGGCAAATATCTGACTACTTGCATCTTGTGATTTTGATCTTTCATTGGAAATAAAAACACTCTACAGATGTCTGGCCTCAGAATTCTTATGTTTTGGGTAAAGCAGCTTGGAGTGTAAGAAGGAGGTTCGTCTAAATTAAGTATACTCAACTAAAAACTTATGTCACTGAGCTTCGAAATTTACTCTTAACTAATTAAAATTTAAGCAACCACTACCAGTAAATCTGTTTTTAAGTACCATTTACTAGTTCCAGGAATCATGTGAAAGGAAATTGAGATAAATGCACAAGTACCTATAACTAGACAGTTAATCTGAGTGTTGCTCATGCCTGCATTAAAGAATAGAGGTTATTAGTTATCTGTGAGAAACAAGTATTTCTGAGGGTGAAGAATGAGATAGCACTAATGGAAATGGGAGAGGAGCACAGCACAAAACAATGAAGCTCACTGAGTTTGTAGACCACTGAGTTCTCTCCAGCCTCACACAAGCAGTTGTGCTCTTCTCGGTCTAATTCTTGAAGGAAGTAACAAGCATGATGTCCACATACTCCACCTCCACACCAAATTGTGACAGAAGCACCCTCGGATTGTGTTGGTCAACTTTATTTGAATGCATGCGAATACCTCAAAGGTAAGATATCCTCCCATTTTTATAAAGTAGATCTACATTTGTTACTCATTTATTGTCTTCATTTACAAATTACAAATTAAAATAATACCAGATAGAACAGAGGATCTCTCTCATTAAGTGGCAGAAGAATGGATTGTTCTACAATATTATCCTGATGTCTGATACCTTACTGAAGTCCTCCTGACTGTATGTATGAATTGTTTCAAATTTAGGCTGTCACACAAATATTATTCAAGGCATTTATCATTGTTTTTCAGCCAAATGGTATATAATAGTCTTGGAAAAAATCTGTCTGAGGAAATTATTGTATCTGCAGAAAGTCACACACTTTGCTTTGCTTTAATTAAAATATGTTACACATTTTAATAGTCTTTAATAGTTTTACTTAGGCTCTTTAATGAAAATTTTGACTTGTTCATTCACAAACAGCCCTACTAATGTTACTCCTAAAATCAAGTGCAGAGAGGCTTATGTGAACTGCTCCAGGGGATGTTACCCTGCTATTTACTAACCTTCCCTGTGGGTAAACACCTGCAGATTTCTAATACTAAAATTAAAAGGAAGCAAAATGTCTTTCAAAATACTGTTCGTTTCAAGGAGACTTTGGGCAGAATTTTCCTATTTGCAGTTAAATTGTTTTGTCGAGTGAGATTCATGACAATCAGTCTGCTTTAACCCACTGCAACTTCAACATAAAACCGACTGCTCTTCGTTTCATTAATTATGTAACTAGCTTGTTCGGTGATCTTCATTTGGAATTGCATGGCTGGGTCTTCCAGTAAACCGGAGAAAGTGAGGACTGCAGATGCTGGAGATCAGAGCTGAAAATGTGTTGCTGGAAAAGCGCAGCAGGTCAGGCAGCATCTAAGGAGCAGGAGAATCGACGTTTCGGGCATGAGCCCTTCTTCAGGAATATCGACGTTTCGGGCATGAGCCCTTCTTCAGGAATTCCTGAAGAAGGGCTCATGCCCGAAACGTCGATTTTCCTGCTCCTTGGATGCTGCCTGACCTGCTGCGCTTTTCCAGCAACACAGTTTCAGCTCTTCCAGTATACACGCCACTACCATCGTGTATAAAGCCCAGCCACACAAGCCACTCAAACTGTGACACTGGGTCATTCTGGTGCAGAAAGAAAGCTTTAGCTTGCTTCATGGACAGAGACCTGGAGGTGTTGGTGGCCATGGTGATGGAGAGTCTTCCTTTTTCCAGTTGACCACCAGAGAAAGCCAGCACTCAGAAAACAGTGCTGGTTATTGCTGTGTCCCAGGTGAAATGGGATGGCCAGCAGTTCAGGAAAAGGTCAATTATCTTCTGTGCTCCAGAAAGGTAACTGCCACCACATTTTCTCCAAAATCTCACAATGATGGGGCCACCACTCATGCTAACTCTCCACTGCATACTCATTTCACCAAGATATATGGACTACAATTTACCATTCAATACATCATGGCCACTCAAAGATTCATACCTACTTCATCCTCCCAAATTACAAACCTGGCCTGTCCTGCACACTGTGAACAGCTCACCATCTCTCCCTCCTTGCATCACAAATAACTGTTCTTCCATCCACTTCCATCGAACTCAATCCCTCCTTTGTCTCATTGCAGGAAGAATTGGCCCATATCTAGAGCATGAGGGTCAAGACACGTGTTTGTTGGTGTGGAGGTCGAGTATATGGACATCATTCTGTCACTTCCTTCAAGAATTAGGCAGAGAAGAGCACAACTACTTGTGTGAGGCTGGGGAGAACTCAGTGACCTACAAACCCAGTGAGCTTCATTGTTTTTATGCTATGCTACTCTCCCATTGCCATTAGTGCCATCTCATTCTTCATCCGCAAAAATATTTATCTCTCCCAGATGACTATAATCTATACTCCCCTCCTATTGTTAATGAGGTCCAATCTTCCTATCTGGAATTTCCCCATGGTTCTTTCTCCATTTCCTCAGCGATCAAATGCAATTAACCCCATTCCACAAACAAGAGTTGCCCATTTTCCCCATCACTTCATGGACTGCCCCCTGAGAAGTCTGCTGACAATTATTGAGAAAATTCCTGGGACTGATCATGGCCAACTCCCTTTATTGATTTGTGAGAGCAGCCCTGACTGACCATGGCTCAGCTCTCAGACAATTGTCTCCACAACACCTTGACTGACCTGTCTGTAATTCTGGGTCTGGCTGCACCACTTACAGAAACAACACAACCCTGCATCCAGACTGTAAGGACATGGATCCAAGCAACTTAGTAGGACCGAGGACCTGACTGACTGTGACCTAAACTGGGATTAAACAAGGCCCTAAACTGACTGTGATGGTATACCTGATTGACTGCAGTCCCCCTTGATCCCACTAAGGATTGCTCCCTTTTGACGTTCAGACATTGTCACTTGCTTGAAAGCACATGCAATGTGTTTGCTGCATAAGTTGTTGGCACATGTTCCATGTTTGTGTTGATGTAGCCCAGTGCCGTACAGTCACATGTCCACCCCTCTGAGTGTTCCTGTTCCCCACTGTGACAAACTGGCAGCCTCTCCATGTGTGCTGAAAAGCAATGCAAGCCACAGAGGTTGGCACTTTAAGTCAGAGCTGAAGTCAGTGAGTGCATACTAAGACAGGAATGTGAAGAATAATTAAGAGTGAATAAGTAAGAGGATGTATCTTTGGTTTTAGCAGGCTTACGGTAGATAAATCCCCAGGCTCTTAGGAAATGTATACCAAGCTGCATTGGCAGACAAGGAAGGAGATTGCGGGGGATCTGGCATTAAGTTTGAAGTCCTCTCTGGCCACAGGAGGGTTGCTAAAGGATTTGAGGACAGCTAATGGTGGGGTGGTACAGATAAACCCAGAAAATACAGGCCAGGGAGCTGAACATCAGTGGTAGAGAAACTACTGAAAACTTTCTGAGGAACAGAATTGATATCAACTGAGAGGGGCCTGGATGAATGAAGGTTAGTCAGCATGGCTCTGTAAGGGATAGGTCATGTCAAAAAACATGATTGAATTTTTCAAGGAGGCAAATGGGTATTTTAATGATGATAGGGAAGTTGATGTAGTCTACATGGACTTCAGGAAGGTTTTTGACAAGGTCTGGCATGACAGACTGGTTAAAAAGCAAAGAACCCATGGGGTTCAGGGCATTTTGGCAAATTGGACACAAAATTGTCTTATTGGCCAGAAGTAGAGAATGATGGCTGAAGAATGTTTTTGTGGCTAGAAACCTGTGTCCAGTGGGTTTGGTGCAGGGTGCCTTACTATCTGTTGTCTACATTAGTGAACCAGACATGGTTGTAATAGTCATAATTCATAAGTATGTGAATAACATGGAAATTGGTAGTGTAATTACCAAAGAGGAAAGCCTTATATTACAGGATGATATAGACAGACTGGTCAGATGGTTTGAACATTGGCAAATGGGATGTAATCCTGAAAAATGTGAAGTGAAGCATTTTTGGAAGTACTTGCATGGTAACAACTTTGAGTATATGTTGAATGGTATGATCCTAGGCAGTACATAGGGACCTTGATAGGCATATCTCTAGATCCTTGGAGGGGTAGCAGGACAGGTAGAGAAGCTGATTAAGAAGGCATATGTGTTATTTGTCTTTACTAGTCAAGGCATTAAATACAAGAACAAGGAGTTTATGATGGAGGTGTATATAATGTCAGTTAGTATACTGTGTGCGGTTCTGATCATCACCTCATAGGAAGGATGTGATTGCACAAGAGAGGGTGCAGAGAGGGTTGACCAAGCTGCTACTTGGAGGGTCTGAGGTATGATCCAAATACTCTTGTAACATTTAAGTAGTATTTAGATATTCACTTGAGTTGAAAGAGCCTCTAGAACTACAGGCCACAAGCAGGAAAATGGGATTAATGTAGATTATACAGTACAACCTTGATTATTTAACATTCAATTATCCGAATTTTGGATTATGCGAACAAGATCCCAAGGTCCCGTAAAAAACAGCGTAAGATAATTCAGTATTCAGTTATCGATTAAATAGCATTATTGCGTACATTGCTGGATAACTAAGAAATGTTTGGATGACCGGCAATCATAAATTATCCTTTGTTTACGATCAGATCAATTATCTGAACGATCCATTATCCGAATAAAATACTCCCTGCCCATCTCGTTTGAATAATCAATGTTCTATTGTAATTAGATCTTTCTTGACTGGCGTGGACACAATGGGCTGAATGGCTTCATTCTTTGCTATAGATATCCATGAGTCTATGAGATTATAAAATAACTTAATGCTTTTGCAAAAGAGTAAAATAATGAATTTGTTAACAACAGAATTCTGGTTGTTATAGTTGTATTCTTAAAAATTGGTCTCTGTGCAAAGTGTCTCCAATAAATGCAGATCAGGGAAAATAATTGAATATATCAAAGTTTAAACACAGCAGTTTTTTCAAATGCCTTCCATTCAGCATACAGTTGATACACTGCATCCATTATTGCTATGTTTTAGATTTTTATATACAATTCCTTCTTTGTTATTGAATTAATATATTGTTAAATGAAGACTATTTTCCCAATTCCATTTGAATACCTCACAGAGCAACACATATTGCTGAGGCATCCCAAAAACAATTTTAGCTACACTTCAAAGTCATGTTGCAGATATTATTTCAGCTTTAAGATATGTCAATAAGGTATGATTAAGTAATCTCTGTTATTTACTATGTATCATAATCAGATGATGATTCATTCTAGAGTAAATAATCTTACCTTTCATCTTGCCCTTATTGTTGTCATTCTCATTATCTACTACTCACTTTGCCATTATACATAACCATTAAATATTGCATTGATTTAGATGCTATCATCAGGATCTTTTCCATCACACTCCGACAACTGCAACATTTTAGTGAAACCACTTGTACTCTTGTGAATATTTGTTTCACTGTTGAACATTGTTCAGTTTTAGCCTTGGGACGAGAGAACATGGCCTAATTGTAACAGGAATGTTCCTAAATCCAAACAGCTGCCCTGCACTTCCTTAAATTTTCTGTAATTTGTAACTAACCTGAGGGTCATTCCAGGAAATAAAACGCTATCAGTGAAAGCAAAGGCTACTGGGTTTTAAAATATTCTCTACCTTCAGGATAACTGATGTCTGTGCACACGCCCACTCACTACCCTTCAAAATGAAAGGTAGTGCCCTAATGCCTCTAACCAAAGATCATTCATTACATTTCAGATTAGTCATAACTGTCTATCAGACAAAACCACAGTTGTAAAGACAAGAGTAAAATAAGGTTATAGTTAAGTTTTAACAGAAGTTCAATGCTTTTAATTTGTGAAAGAGTTAAGAAATCCTTTTAAAATCAAGTGTTTTACAACTTTGATGTAGGGTTGTTAACGCTCAAATAATTCTCATTACAGGTATAATTAGATACTGTATTTTGTTTGCAATTTGGAAACATGAAAATAACTTTAACCTTTATGACAGTTCACATCTGCTATGATGTACATACCACAAGAGCAAAGGCATGAATGACCTGCTTCACCCAAAACTGCTTGCTGATTTAATGAACTATATAGCCAGAATAGGAGAGGTCAAGTCAAAGGAATTTGTGCTTAAATTTTATAGTGCTCTTGAGCATTGAGATTAGTCCTGGTCATCGTGACACAAGGGAGACATTCAAGCCCTACAGCCAGCTAAAGAGCAGCCTTGAGGCTGATGTCTAGTATCTGAGGACTATGTTGTTTATATAGACTAGAGAAACTTGAACTTTTCTGACTTGAAAAGAGATGACTGAGTGAAAATGTAGATATTTTGTGGATGATTGAATTGACTTTGGGGCATGGATAGGATAAATAGACAAAGTCTTTTTCCTGGGGTTGGGGAGTCCAGAACTAGAGGGCATAGGTTTAGGGTGAGAGGGGAAAGATATAAAAGAGACCTAAGGGGCAACTTTTTCACACAGAGGGTGGTACGTGTATGGAATGAGCTGCCAGAGGATGTGGTGGAGGCTGGTACAATTGCAACATTTAAGAGACATTTGGATGGGTATATGAATAGGAAGGTTTTGGAGGGATATGGGCCGGGTGCTGGCAGGTGGGACTAGATTGGGTTGTGATATCTGGTCCGCATGGACAGATTGGACCGAAGGGTCTGTTTCCATGCTGTACATCTCTATGACTCCATGACATCATGGCAATGCAAATTTTGCTGAGGGGTGGTGACACTTATCCCTATATGTGTCCCTCCGTGGCGAGTTATATCTTCCAACATTTGCCCTGGTGAAGTCTATTCTGGTGGCGGTGTGACACTTACCCTGATATGGAGGTGCCAGTGTTGGACTGAGGTGGAGTTACCTGATGAAGGAGCAGTGCTTTGAAAGCTAGTGCTTCCAAATAAATCTGTTGGAGTATAACCTGGTGTTGTGTGGTTTATAACTTATCATGAAATCTCAGCATGGCATGACTTCCTCATTTTCATTTAGTTTATCCTGCTGCAAGCATCTCACTTTGTCCTTTTACTTCAAGAGGAAAGAGACCCATTTATTGATTTTTTTTTCTCTTTCATCAGACACAATCCTTGATCATCATTAATTATCTCCTGTTTGTCTGATGAAATAAGAAACAACAATTTGTATTTCTATTGTGCCAATAATGGAGGGAAATATCCCAATTCAGGTTAAGTTCTAGGCCAGCAGCTATCATTTTTCATGTTCCCACCCTCTCATTAGGAGGCCTAGGTTCAATCCCACCTGCTCCCCAGATGGTGCAATGACATCCCTGAACAGGTTGATTTTTAAAAAAATTCTCAAATCAGCAGCAATAGATATCACTACAAGGTGATCATACTAATATCTTATGCAGTGGACAATGAAATATAACCGTCAGAGAAAACAATTCAAAGGGGTCTCTTTTTTCCTTTGCTATCTCAGGTAAATTATTATGATTGTGTTCAAAGGTCCCAGATAGTTGAAAAAGGGGAAAGCTGAATGAAGGCTCCTGTTGGAAAACCAGATATAAACAGGAATAATTTTAATTTGTATGATCTGTCTGTGACCTCACACACAGCAGGATGTACACTCCATTTGGCTCAGTTGACTTGAAATAAGTCTCAAAAATACTTGTTACCCTTAGTATAAATATACATGCACTATAAAATATTTTTGGTAACCTACCTTTATTTCATTTACATTAAGTTTACTTTCTTTTTATTTACTTTACAATTTTATTATACATTGACTTCATTTAATTTTACCTCCCTTTTGCTAGGGCTCCTTACAGAAATTCGAGTAGATATTCTCCTTTATAAATGATATGTTATTTGAGTTTTAAGCTGTTTAGATTCACTACCTAATGACAGATTTCACCAACCAATACATTTCGAGCATTTGTGTGATTTATTATTCACACTCAGCCCCAGGTCTGACTGTCTCTGCTCTCTGAAAGCAAGGAAAGGGCTCCACTTGTATCTCTCTTTATCCACTGCTCGAGTAGACTGTCTACCCACTGATTGCTTGTCTCTGGGTCCTCATCTTGCCTGCTTCTCCCCTGTAGGAAAGAATATAGAACCACCTGCAATAATTACTCTTCCCATTACCTCTGGTATCTCCCAGGGACCTTTTGTTGTCCCTCTGCTATTTGTCATCTATTGCTACTGCGTGACAATATCATCCAAAAGCGTGAAATTAATTTTCACATCAATATTGGCCATACTCAGCTGTATCTCACCATCATCTGCCTTGACTCTCCACTGTTGTTAAATTGTCACGTTGATTGTCTGATATCCATTACTGATAAACATAAAGAATTTCCAATTAAATATTAAGAAGAATGAAGCCTTTGTTGTGTTTCCACTCCAAACTATTTTTTTATCTCTGGACTCCATCCTTCTCCCTAGCAACAGTCTGAGGTGAAACTTAGCTGTTTGCAACTTTGACACTATATTTATTCTGAAGATGCACTTGTCACCATATTCACCATATATCAACAAACCTGTCGTTTTCACTGTCATGTCACCGCCTAAAATTATCCCATCTAGTTCATCTGCCTCCAGAATAATTATTCAGGTTTTGTTACTTTTAGACTTTTCCAATGTCCTCCTGGCTGGTCTCCCACATTCAGCCATCCATAAACTTGAGGTCATCCAAAACTCTGTTGCTTTGCTCTTAATTTGCAACAAGTTTCATTCACCTGTCATCAAAGACTTTGTTGAATTAGAATGTCTCCTGGTTCACAATCTCCTGACTTTAAAATTTTTGTCCTTATTTTTGTATAGCTTTTTGGGCTTGCCACTCCCTTCTTATCTCTGTAAGTTCCTCCTGTCCCCATTTGCTTTTGTGATATCTGTACCTATCTTATTGCACATCCCCAATCTTAATCTCTTTAGCTTTGATGCCATGTTTTCAGTTGCCTAGATCCTAAACTCTGGATCTTATTGTCCCTTCCTTTAAGATAATTCTTTAAACTCCCTCAGATTAGATTAGATTAGATTACTTACAGTGTGGAAACAGGCCCTTCGGCCCAACAAATCCACACCGACCCGCCGAAGCGTGGGTCCCTCCTTCATCAAGTTCTTGACCCTCTGAGTAAATACATTCTTATGCGGTTCAGTGACATATGTTGTTTGATAATACTCCTGTGAAATGCTTTTTTACATAGAAATTTAAGTTGTCTTGTCACTGAAACATGAAAGTAGGAAATAAAATTCAACTGTAACCTAATAAAAAGCAAATTTAGAACAGATGCCAGGAAGTTATTTGTCACACAAAGATCCTGCTACCATTTGAGAAATAATTAGACATCATTGGTAGGGATTATGAGCTTTTTCTAGATGGATCTGCTAATCTAGGCCAAATTCCCACATTTGTGTTCCTTTACCTTGTGAGTAATTAGCTTAAAAATGAGCTATAAAAGCTGTTGTGGTGCATTGGTAGTACTCCCAGCTCTCAGCCAGAAGGTTAGGGTTCAACTCTGATCTAGGAGACAGTGAGGTCTGCAGATGCTGGAGATCAGAGTTGAGCATGTGTTGCTGGAAAAGCACAGCAGGTGTGGCAACATCTGAAGAGCAGGAAAATCAACATTTCGGGCCGGAGCCCTTCATCAGGAATTCCTGATAAAGGGCTTCAGCCCAATATGTTGATTTTCCGGCTCCTCAGATGCTGCCACACCTGCTGTGCTTTTCCAGCAACACACTCTCAAATTCAACTCCAATCTGCCCATGGATGTGTGTCATAACATATCCAAACAGATCAATAAAAATAACAAAAAATGGCTAAAGATAGTTATAGTTAATCAAACAGGCATCTTTCTTACATATGAGTTTACTTTTATATATTTTTCTCTTTTCAAAGCACCGTAAAAATTAACAGCAATGTTACTTCTATTCGTTTCAAAATTATGTTTTCAAACAAATATCTGGACAGAGACCAAGTCTAGGTAATTACAACACACAAGTTTCTGAGAGTATAACAATTGCTTTTATTATTACTTATTTTTAAATCCAAATTTCATTCCTTTATAAACAAACTTCCACCTGCATAATTTTAATTCACATTTATTTTGGAACTTTAGTTCCCAAGAAGATAGGAAGACAGTTGACTTGTAATCACCTTTACTATCACTCTACTGAGCTTAGTTGGCCAAATGGTTGATTTTATGTAAAGTAGTGTCACCATGAACATCCCACGTTCTCACCCTCACCACTTGCCCGAAGTATGGTGACCCTCAGATTAAACCACTATAGTCATCTCTTTCTAGTGACAGAGTAGCCTATGTTCCTCTGGGACTATGATGACTTCACCTTTACAATCACCCTGTAGCTAATTACTGGAGACCAATGAGGAGAAAGCCCCACATTCAAAATTCCTTTCCCCTCCAGTTTCTGCTTGATATGATTAGAAAATAAACTTGGGTAGAATGAATTTAAATTTGGCTTTTGTTCCATGGCTGGATTTAAATTCCAATATCCAGTGTCCAATATTTGCATTTTTAAGTTAATTAATAGTGCTCTTTTAGGCAGTAATCAATTTAATTGATCATTAGCTGATTGTATGGACTTAAAACAAAGTTTGCAGCAAAATAATGATTTACTCACCACACAATATAAGAAGAATTCATGGTACAACGTACAAATTTAAGCCTGAATAGGTAAGTAAAATCACAGAGACACAAGTCAGAGTTAAGTCACTTATATAAGTGTGTCATGGCATACATTAATCCATACTTAGATATAATTGGAAATGGTCATTTTGCTGCCGTTTAATATACTGTATATGATATGGCAAGGTTGTTGAATTAAAGTATCTTTATCATTTTTAAACTAATTACAATTAAGAAAAGTTTTTGACTAAGTTGCATTTTCGATATAAGCACTAGAGATTAAAAAGATCCAATTATCCTATTTGGAGCATTGGTTATGTGATTAACTAATTGAGCATGCTTTCTATCCCATGATCCATTAGGTCATGCTCAGTGGTAATGAAATGAAGATATCAGTTTCAGTTGTTTCTGGCATTCTTGTTCCACAACCATATGTTGATGACTGCATTTGTTGTACATGTGGAAACTATGCAAATTATATTTTTTACAGAATATACTTATGAGCTATTTGTAGCATAACTGTTTATAATCAAAATACGCTGTTTAGCAGAAAGAATGATTCATTGTTCCAAGCAGAACTGATATTATCAAAAGAAAATCATTCTTTCAACGGAAATGAATTTGCCCTTGACAAATTAGTGAAGTCTCGCAATTGACCACAGGGACAAGCAAGCACATTTTGGATAATCATTATTTTCTTTCTGAAATGATCCCAATATTTCACTTCCAATACCAGATTAACACCTTATGCCCACTCCTAACAGCCTATGCACTGATGAGTATGATATGAGTAAGGACTATATTTTGTTTTTGGAAAAGTAAACTGGATAAATTGAGTTAGGAACTGCTGTACTGCAAAGAATGAACCAATTGTTTTCTTTGTGTGTATATAACTCAAAGTGAATATAGAACTGCGTGGTGTTCCCTCAGTGGTACACAAGGTCATGTATTTTTTGGGCAATCTGGATTTGATGACTTTGTGACAAAATCTGGCATGTGGGATCTTAAGGTTTTAGCATCAGCTTTCAGATTGGTTGTCAGATGCAGTTTTGTCACAGAAATGAGAAGAGAACAGTAACACTTAGTCCTTCAAAAGTGTGCAAGCAAGTAAAAAAAAGGAAATGGCATCACCCACGTTAAGAAACCAAGATCTATAAATAGAGAGATGGGACATACCACCAGTGCTTCACCAGAGACTCTCACTGATGATGTTACCTAGTATGGTGACGAAACATCTGAAATAAACCTTCAAGCTCTGTGAGTTAACTTACATACTTATCAAATTTCTAAATCACGCAAAAGACCAAGGTTGAATGGACTGACTACCAAATTAGGAGTTACTATGATCAATAACAATGTGAATATCATTGTCAAAAGCCTCCCTAGTTGTTCTTCAGATGGTGGTGGTAAGCTGACTTCTTGAACCATTACAGTCCATGTGCTGCAGGTAGACCCACAGTGCCCTTCAGAAGGAAATTCAAGGACTTTGATAGAGCGCCAATAAAAGAATAGTGATATATTTCCAAGTCATGAATGGTGCTGAATATTGCGCAATCGTCACCAGCGAACTTCACCACTTCTGACCTTATGATAGAGGGGTACTCATAGATGAAGCACCTGAAGATGTTTGGGCCTAGGACAACCTGAAGGAACTCCTGCAGAGATGTCCTGGAGCTGAGATAACTGATCTACAACAACCACAACCATCTTCCTATGTACCCTCCAACCACCAGAGAGTTTGCCCCCAGATACCCATTGATTCTAGTCTTGCTCAGACTCCTTGAAGCCACACTTGGTTGAATGTGGCCTTGATGCCAAGGGCTGTCATTCTCACCTCACCTCTGGAATTCAGTTGTTTTGTCCATGTTTGAACCAATACTGTAATGGGGTCAGGAGTTGAGTGGCTCTGCCAGAGCCCAAATTCAGCATCACTGAGCAGGTTATTGCTGAACGGGTGCTGCTTGATATCTTCCATCACTTTACTGATGATTGAGAGTAGTCTGATGGGACGGTCTTTGGCTGGGTTGGATTTCCCTGCTTTTTATATACAGGTCATATCTGGGCAATCCACATTGTCAGCTAGATGCTAGTTTTGTAACTGCACTGGAACAGTTTAACTAGGGAAGCAACAAGGTCTCATGCACAAGTCCTAAGGACTCTTGCTGAATGTTGTAAGGGCCCATAGCCTTTGTATCTAGTACCTCCAACTGTTTCTTGACATTGCATGGAATGAATTGAGCTTAAGCGGGTACTATAGATGACTGGAGGAGGCTGAGATGGGTTATCCACTTGACACTTCTGGCTGCAGGTAGCTGCGAATGCTTCAGCCTTATCTTTTATACTGATGTGTTGGGCTCTTCCATCATCAAGGACAGGATATTTCTGGAGCCTCCTCCTCCTCCAGTGAGTTGTTTCATTGTCCTCCAATTTGACCATTCATAACGGGATGCAGCAGGATTGCAGAACTTCGATCTGATCCATCAGTTGTGGAATCATTTAGCTCTATCGCTGGCTGTTTATACTGAATGGCATGCAACTAGTCCTGTTTGGTAGCTTCATCAGGTTAATATTTTGGATATGCCTGGTGTTACTCTTGGCATGCCCTCCTACACTCTCCATTGAACCAGAGTTGATCCCCTGGCGTGATGGCAATGGCTAAGTTGGGGACATACCAGTTCATAAGAATGCAGATCATGTGGGAGTACAATTCTGCTGCTGTGGATGGCCCACAGTGCTTCGTGAATGTCCAGGTCTTAAGTTGCTAGATCTGTTCAAAGTCTGTCCTATATAGCACACAATTTGCTAGAAGGTATTCTCAATGTGAAGGCAGGACTTTGTCTCCACAAGGGCTGTGCGGTGGTCGCTCTTAGTGATACTGTCATGGGTGGCTGCGTCTGCAGTCAGCAGATTGGTAAGGATGAGGTCAAGTATGTTTTTCCCTCTTGTTGGTTCCCTCATCGCTTGCGGCAGACCCAGTTATGTTCTTTAACACCTAATCAGCTCCAACAGTAGTGTTGCCGCTGAGCTATTCTTGGTGGTAAATATTGAAATCCCGTCCCAATACATTTTATCCTTTGTCACGTTTAGTGCCATCTACCAGTGACGCACTTGTATAGTTGGATCAACCTGTAAAGCTCGTAATATAACAGTTTTTGCTGTACCTCAATACATTGGTTAAGAAAAAGAAGGAAGCATATGTCAGGTATAGACAGGATAGATCGAGTGAATCCTTAGAAGAGTATAAAGAAAGTAGGAGTATATTTAAGAGGGAAATCAGGAGGGCAAAACGGGGACATGAGATAGCTTTGGCAAATAGAATTAAGGAAAATCCAAAGGGTTTTTACAAATATATTGAGGACAAAAGGGTAACTAGGGAGAGAATAGGATCCCTCAAAGATCAGCAAGGCGGCCTTTGTGTGGAGCCACAGAAAATGGGGGAGATTAGATTAGATTACATTACATTACATTACATTACATTATATTACAGCGTGGAAACAGGCCCTTTGGCCCAACAAGTCCACACCGACCCGCCACCCACCCATGCCCCTACATTTACCCCTTACCTAACACTACGGGCAATTTAGCATGGCCAATTCACCTGACCTGCACATCTTTGGACAGTGGGAGGAAACCGGTGCACCCGAAGGAAACCCACGCAGACACAGGGAGAACGTGCAAACTCCACACAGTCAGTCGCCTGAGGCGGGAATTGAACCCGGGTCTCTGGCGCTGTGAGGCAGCAGTGCTAACCACTGTGCCACCGTGCCGCCCACAAATGATACTAAATGAATATGTTGCATCAGTATTTACTGTGGAAAAAGATGTGGAAGATATAGACTGTAGGGAAATAGATGGTGACATCTTGCAAAATGTCCAGATTACAGAGGAGGAAGTGCTGGATGTCTTGAAATGGTTAAAAGTGGATAAATCCCCAGGACCTGATCAGGTGTACCCGAGAACTCTGTGGGAAGCTAGAGAAGTGATTGCTCGGCCTCTTGCTGAAATATTTGTATCATCGATAGTTACAGGTGAGGTGCCAGAAGACTGGAGGTTGGCAAATATGGTGCCACTGTTTAAGAAGGGCGGTAAAGACAAGCCAGGGAACTATAGACCGGTGAGCCTGACCTCCGTGGTGGGCAAGTTGTTGGAGAGAATCCTGAGGGACAGGATGTACATGTATTTGGAAAGGCAAGGACTGATTAGGGACAGTCAACATGGCTTTGTGCGTGGGAAATCAGGTCTCACAAACTTGATTGAGTTTTTTGAAGAAGTAACAAAGAAGATTGATGAGGGCAGAACAGTAGATGCGATCTATTTGGACTTCAGTAAGGTGTTCAACAAGGTTCCCCATGGGAGACTGATTAGCAAGGTTGGATCTCAAGGAATGCAGGGTGAACTAGCCATTTGGATACAGAACTGGCTCAAAGGTAGAAGACAGAGGGTGGTGTTGGAGGGTTGTTTTTCAGACTGGAGGTCTGTGACCAGTGGAGTGCCACAAGGATCGGTGCTAGGCCCTCTACTTTTTGTCATTTACATAAATGATTTGGATGCGAGCATAAGAGGTACAGTTAAGTAAGTTTGCAGATGACACCAAAATTGGAGGTGTAGTGGATAGCAAAGAGGGTTTCCTCAGATTATAACAGGATCCGGACCAGATGGGTCAATGGGCTGAGAAGTGGCAGATAGAGTTTAATTCAGATAAATGTGAGGTGTTGCATTTTGGGAGAGCAAATCTTAGCAGGACTTATACACTTAATGGTAAGGTCCGAGGGAGTGTTACTGAACAAAGAGACATTGGAGTGCATGTTCATAGCTCCTTGAAAGTGGAGTCGAGGATAGATAGGATAGTGAAGAAGGCGTTTGGTATGCTTTCTTTTATTGGTCAGAGTATTGAGTACAGGAGTTGGGAGGTCATGTGCAGCTGTACTGGACATTGGTTAGGCCACTGTTGGAATATTGCGTGCAGTTCTGGTCTCCTTCCTATTGGAAAGATGTTGTGAAACCTGAAAGGGTTCAGAAAAGATTTACAAGGATGTTGCCAGGGTTGAAGGATTTGAGCTATAGGGAGAGGCTGAACAGGCTGGGGCTGTTTTCCCTGGAGCATTGGAAGCTGAGGGGTGACCTTATAGAGGTTTACACAATTATGAGGGGCATGGATAGGATAAATAGACAAAGTATTTTCCCTGGAATCAGGGAGTCCAGAACTAGAGGGCATAGGTTTAGGGTGAGGGGGAAAGATATAAAAGAGACCTACGGGGCAACTTTTTCATGCAGAGGGTGGTATGTGTATGGAATGAGCTGCCAGAGGATGTGGTGGAGGCTGGTACAATTGCAACATTTAAGAGGCATTTGGATGGGTATATGAATAGGAAGGGTTTGGAGGGATATGGGCCGGGTGCTGACAGGTGGGACTAGATTGCGTTGTGATATCTGGTCAGATTGGACCGAAGGGTCTGTTTGCATGCTGTACATCTCTATGACTCTAAATGCTGGCCCAGTCAGTGCTGTCTACATCCCATGAAATAAAAATAAGATGTGGTCACAGTCAGGCATTAACCATTCTAATGATAAAAGTGTCATATTTCACACACGGTGACTCCAAGAAGAGTCAGGCTTAATTTTCGGCACCCTTCCTAGCAGGGGCTCAGCAATGTATTAGCACTGTATTTTAACCTGTGTCAACCACAGACAACTGATCACTATCAGCAAAAAAGGCTCCAGATAATCTCACTCCCTCTGACATTCCCATCTTCACCTTGCGACTTGTTATACAGTGCTGGTGAAAACCTTTCCTCTCCCTTTCACTTGGATGTACAGCACAACATCCTTGAATAAAATAAAAATAAAAAATGCAAAAGAAACTTTGTCGGTCTGAGACCATCAGTGGAGAGAGAAACAGAGTTAATATTTTGAGTCTGATCTTAGGAAATGAAGGAAGCAGGAAAGGTGATGGTTTTCAAAAAAAACCCTTCATTGCAAAGGCTGCCACCTGGATTAAAAGGATTAAGTTGCTATAACGAATTAAAATTTAATGAATCAAGTGGCCATTTTGCTTTGCCTGAAACCTGAGAAAAGAAGAACTACCCTTTTTCCTTCAGTACACCAAAATATTTTGCAGCAACTTACTTTCGTTTTGAAGAGTAATGTCTCTTCTTCGTTATCCACCCGATAGTGCTAAGCCTTCCACGCAGATAGGGAAAGGGTTCAAGTACCAAATCCACTCTGCCAGAATAAAACTCCCTTATTCTGGCACCTATCTTGTCCATACGCATCATCTGGCCAGCCAGCCTGCGAAAGAATCCAAGTTGCTGTGACAACCACACTTTTACGTGCCTGTTATAGCCTGGAGTTTTGGATGGTGATAATAGAAGCTCTAATTCTTTTTCCATCACAAAACAGACCAGGAATCTCCCCTGCTTTTACTGGCATAGGTTGGAACTATCTGTGAGATAATACTCAACCTACTGGGCCATATTATGAACATGCCATCTTTGGCTAACAGATCCTAGAGTAGAAACTGAACTTGTAACTTCTAGCTCAAAGACAGAGATGTGACCCCCCCTGCACTAGATGACCTCTTGTAATGCCTTATGTTGTGTGATAACTGGATGATACTTGATTTACAAGAATGCCAAGATCCCATGATAAGCTGTTTATTTTTGGCAGTATTGATAAGGAAAATAATATTACAGAAAGCTCCTGATTCTTTTTCAGGTAATAGCATATGTCCTCGCTTTCTTATTACATTGTGATTTTTATGCTTATGGTATTTCGCAACAATTGGCTTGTGGAACATATTTCCAATGCTCGAGAATGTAATATCATTTTCTTACATTATCTAAAAAGAAACAAGAGCTTCATCCAAAGTCTTTTAATATGTGGTGAAAACCTTCCCTAATAAAGTGTGTTATCACAGCTAAAACTGTTATAACTACAAGGCACATCCCAAAAAACATTAGCACACTTCCTTATCTGTGGCACAATCAAATTTGCATATTTTCCAACTGGTGTTGATAATGAGTGCCAGTTGATTAATGTGCTTTGATGTGAAGATACCTGGGATAAACATTTAACTTTTTGATCAATACCTTGGAAGGAAAGTGTCTTTCATTTGGTGTACTAAAAAGTAGAAAGGCCCATGATTAATGTCGGTGAATACTTAGGGTCAGTCAATGCCACAATTTCTGATAGTGATTCCATACAGAGTAAAGAGAGGTCAAACTGGTTTAGATAAATCATTAGGAATTTATTCCAGGTGCATATTACTCTTAACAATATCTTTGCTCTGAATCACTTTCTACTTTTGCGTGTGGCAGCCTTTATCCTGCCTCAGATTTCTTTTATCTTGGTGCATTCAGCCTCTTTTTTGCTGCATTCTTTCTATGTCGACTTCACATCTTTGGAATGCCTATACTTAAATCTATTTCTATCATGTGGACCAGTCCAGTGTAAAATTGATTCAGTGCAATTTTTGAACAAATCAGAACTGATTTAAATTGATTTTTATGGATTTTTGATCTATAAAAAGAAATCTGATGAGTGCTACAGGAGGTGGAAGTAGGTAGTTCAATAAAGGTCATTCAGAAATGCAACTAAGGTCAAAAAAACGGCACTGGTCAATGGGTATTCATAATATCTCCCATAAAATATGCATTTAGTGCTACATTTTAATCTAATAAGTACATTTTACCTTTCTGAATCGTGGGTGTGGATTTATGAAAAGTGTGACTGAAGAGGAATAAATAGTCACTGATTATTCAGTAAATGAATCTTTTTATAATCTGTACACTTTGAATTGTCAAAAACATCCTGAAAGTTTAATAAGTTGTTGTGCAGGAACTGTGAGTCTGTTTGTAAATTTTGTCAGAAACATATATGAATAATCACCTCCACAGTTATCTTTTGTGTACTGTCAAGTTCAAATATATAGATAGGAATTATTGTGATGTAAATTTGAAGTTATAATTGACTTTTTACTGATGAGTATTAAACAATGTTAAAGATCAAAGCCAATGGAAACCTGGCAGCTGCAGACGCATTGGGCAATTAGATGGGTCTTCAGAAAAGGAGCAAAATAGGCAACAACTACTGAGTGTCCCACTTTACATTAACCAATCATTTATTCCATTGAAATTTTGTGCTACTGCTCAGAACAATTTCAACATACAACATGTCAGATCTCCCAGTCCACAAGCTCATCTTTCTTATGGCTGTCTTGAAAAATAATAAAAATGACCATAATAATAACAATAGGAGTATTCAGTAAATTAATGAAACTATTTTTAATGTAATTTTTTTCTAGTCTTTGGTCATAGGTTTTATGAGGCAATATCTTCACTGTCTATTCAGCCACACCTTACTTCTGTATTACATTTCAGGAAATTGTGTCATTAAAAATCACTATAAGATGGCTTAGGGCAGTGAACTGATACTAAAGAATTAGACTTTATGAAAGGTAGTGCTCATTCATTTTATATTCCTGAAAATCTTTAAGCCTCATCAACTCACCTTTGATTCCTTGCTAAGAACATTAGAAGAGGCTGATTCACAGGTTTCTTCCAAAAGTAATCTACAACTAAGAACAAAGAGCTACACAAGAGTCATGCAATCTACCAGTAAATTCTATTATTTCAATAAAAATCCTTCTTTGTGATCATTATGGTCTACGTGATGCTTAAAAACAGAGGGGAAACAATATCCTAGCATTCTGCATTATAGTGTTCCAATGTGATAGATTTAAGTAACAGATTAAGTTGGCAACCCTCTAGGATTGTCTTGGAATCTTTAGGAATTAAATATTCATCTGCAGTACAATGCTGCAAATAAACAGGGGAAAATTAATTTTGCTTTTTTTTTGAAAAGTAAAATTTTTTGAATATTTCTATGAACACATAAGCATTTGTTATCAAAATAACATTAGGCATGGGGAAAGATTATTGGCAAACTGTCAAGGATCATCCAATTATTTGATGAAAAGTCCATTTGGTTTGGGAAGACACAGGACCCTGAGGATGGATGTATCAGAAGGCCAGTGGTGGGAATTTGGGATTGGGACAGTTACAGGCAACAAGTCATGTAGTGGAACCTCTAGGAATCTATCCAGTCAGAATTGACAACCCTAGAACAGCTTCAAAAGGCACCTTCCCGGGTAACATTAACAATTCACATTATACAATATAACAAAGAGATCTGTGTTGCCATACATCAGGACACGTAGTGCTGAATAAGCTGAGCTGTTAGAACACAGTTTTAATTGGATCATTACTTATCAAAATTTCAGCAACATGAGTGTACTGGACATGTATTCAGCCATTTACCATTTCTTGAACTACTTTTGAATACATTTAAAGAAAAGTAAAATTTAATTAATGGTCAATTTACTTTGCTCCTGGAGATAAAACTTCACAGTAATTTGAAAGTTACATACAGGTATACTTTAGCAATCTAATCCAAATAGTCCATGCAAAGATTAATAACTCTGTAAATGGAAATAATGGATGCAAGCAAATATTAAGGGTTACAGCTCGATAGTTTTTTTTAAATCATCCTATTAAAATTAGCATTAAACATTGTTTTGTCAGCAATTTATAACTTAAACTATAGAAAGAAGCATTCTTGTTTACACTTGTCGAACATCACACTCCAAAATATTGCAGTCCTTCGAGCAAACAGGTCACAGTTACTTTCAGCTTTCGATAGGTTCGTGTGTTCCAAGTGGTAACATTGTGCCATGCCATCAGTTCTCAAAAAAAAAAATCCCAAGTCCATGACCAACAATGAAGACTGTTCTGATACTTCTTCTACCCCACAATCATTTTAGGCTGAATTTCCTGGGTTCCATAGATGGCTGCAGCATACACCTCTTTGAGTGGACATCATTCCTTCCTGAATCTGGTTTTGGTTGTCTAAAATGAATTGGCAGCCTCTTCTCTCGGCTGACCACACCACCTGCTGCTCTTTTCCTTTCTTTCTTTCCTTCAGTCCCAAAAGCTTGGAGCTGGTAAGTCTATTTATAGTTAACACAGCAACTCTTGCCCATTATCGTCAATTGTGGGGACTTTGCACCTTCCTTGCTTAGCCAGCCTCCCGGCTAAACTAGGCTTGTTGTGAGGCTGGATTTGGATTAGCCACATGACCCCCTCTTTATAATGTTATGTTTAAAGATACAATCCAGAAAATAATGTTATAAACTTCATAATTGTAGCACAAAATGTCATCGTGTACATCCAGACAATATGCATGACTACAATAATAACGGGCAGAGTGATGGAATATTATTTAAATACTTTTATCATAGACTACTTAACTGGAATATCCTGGCCTCAAAAAAAGCATACTTCTTAAACTGGGCAGAGGAACAGTGATTTTGTTTTACATCATACCAAATTGCAACTCACCTTTGCAACAGGACCAGGCTACTGCAAATCAAACATTAATATTTACAATACTTCACAACTCTAGCCAAATATGAGCTTATACTATGAATTGTAATATTCTTGATTAATCACAACAATCGGTGTAACTGCATCAAGTGTTTTAATTGCAAGTAGCAGTTACAGTACGAGAGTACTGTTTGGGTGTAACATTCTTGCACATAGACTTTCAAGCTTAATAAGTAGTTTTACAAGAAATAGTATTTCAATAACAAAATTCATATTGGAATTACCTGGAGGAATGACATCACACGAGGTTCATCAGTTAGGTGCTGATGTAGTTGTCAACATCATTGTCTCTTATGAACTCGATGAAACATAAATATGGGAGCTCCCTTTTGTATATAACTTGTGCCAGTGGAAACTGCAATTTGCTGTAGTTACTGATGAAATAGTAGATCCGGGTTGGCACCAGAAAAGAACAAAGCAATTGTATTAACGTTGATAGTGCCAGTGATAATGAATACAGACACAAGGTATCTAAAATGGTTTCCAGCAACAATCAGCATTGATAGGGACAGCCGATATTTGATGAGACAAAGGTCTTAGAGTTGTAACTGAACAATTGGACCACAAACAGTTTTCATTTTAAATTAAACAAAACCCATAGCTAAAAGATGGAGACAAAATAAAACTGTTAAGCAAGAATGCAGAGGGATTGGACTCTTTAATGCAACTTCCCAGAACTCCAACAAGACATAGGTTGAGACATGCGAAGCAATGCAATCCAGTTCAAAGTACATTTAATGTATACTACAAGGCACTTTGCAAAACTTACAATCATGCCTCATGTGACTATATTATTAAGTCTCCAACTTATTTAATAAACTTGAGAACAGTTGTGGAATTATGGGACTTTTTAAAGCACAATCTATTTAGTTTTATGTGGTTTTCGTTGTTTTTGTTGCCACCCTTCTACTTTGATTTCCCTCTCTCTATCTAACTTGAAGAAAACATGAACTGAGTGTGGTTAAAGATGACTTTTGTTTGCCACCAAATGGATTTTATTCAATTGATCAAACGCAGGAAAGAAGCATTTTCTCACCAAACCAAAAGAACAAGAGGAGGTCAGACTGTGGTGATTTGTCAGTGCACTGAGAAAAATGCAAGTTATAAGCTAAATATTTGATCTAAAGGAAATGAATGAATGAATGTAAAACAGTTTTATCAGTAAATGCTAAATATGTTGACTGATGGGTTGAGAGGTTGCTGGAAAAGGGGCAGAATGAGGCAACTCCTGTTAGCCAATAGTAATAGGACCTCGATAACATCCAGAATTTGAGTTGATAAGTGAGGGATAACATTTGTATCACTTAAGCATCCAACAATAACAATCATCAATAATAGAAGAGCAACCACCAATCCCATCACCCTAAGCTGAACATCATCAATATCACTGACTCCTTACCACCAACATTTTGGAGGGATATGGGCCGGGTGCTGGCAGGTGGGACTAAATTGGGTTGGAATATCTGGTTGGCATGGACGGGTTGGACCGAAAGGTCTGTTTCCATGCTGTACATCTCTATGACTCTATAACATGGAGCATGCCACTGTTCAAAACGTTTGTTGGTCCAGTCGTGTCAACAATGTAATTACAAGACTAGGAAAGATGTTGAGTAGACTGTGAAGAATGGTATAGCATGTGAATCTCCATGGCTTTCCTCCATCAACAAGGCTCAAGAGAAGTCTATGATGGAATTCTCACCACTCCACAAATTCATCCAACTATACCAAAGTCAAGGTGGAGATAATGTTGAAGCGTCCCTGAAAACAGATTTTGGGCTCACTTTCCATGATTAACCCTGTGTTGATTTGTTCCAAACTTTGTGCTATCTGTTCATTTACGTGATTAGTCAGAGTACTGCTGAGTAACAGGGAGTGCAAAATTATAGGAGACTCACATGAATTGAAACTAACCTGCACCATTTAGCTGTTGCAGTTATTGCCAGGTTTATGGCCCTGAGGAACTGGATGCAGTTCAATAATTTCACATGTGTGGTCAAGATCAATCAACATATCTATAAATGCCATAATCCATCAATGGTACCAATAGTCTCACACCCTGTTCACTTCACCAATCCTGCTTCGTTAACCTGTCATCAAAATTATCAGTCACAACTTAACTCACACTGATAGCTTCACAGAACCCCCATGTAGTTGATATTAATGCAAGTCTTACAACCACATTTCCCAGCTTGCATGTATTGCCAGCCATTTAACCATGATAGGCACAGCATCCAAACACATTGCAGCACACTCATTAACACCATTCTCTCCCACTCTTGAGAAAAACGTGGGCCACAACCATAGTCAATGGCAGCCAACTGTTGCAGGAAAGAACAGTATGTCTTCATTCCAGAGAAGAAAATTATTTTGACCATTATTGGAGCAGCTGTGACTGAGGTGATGACCAATGACAGTACTGAAAGCATAGAAATGTGACAATATGCTCATGTATTATACTATTTCTCTCTTCTTGTTTTCCACTTATCTCACAATCTCTTCTAATTTACAGGATGCCAATGGTGCAAACATCCACCTTTTGCTTTTGACTCTCCACTTATTCAATCCTACCTTTGTGCTTTTATCCTTCAAAGAGTTAAAACCTGTACCTGACCAAACAGAAGCAAGAAATGCAAGAAGTAGAACGTATGATGACCATACAGCAAGCTGGAATCTATTCTATCGTTTCTTTAGTTGTTCTTTGTCTTTTGGCCAATCGCACTCACTGTCTTAATCATATGCAAATCCTACCTCTTCACTAACCTCTAATTTGTATCTGAGCTGATGGCTGCATGGTTGAGTTCGAGTGACAGAGGATGAACTAAAGGATAGAATAGGTTTAAGGACTTCAGTGGGAAATTGAATGGGCAAGGCGGGTGATCATTCAGACAGAACTGTTTGATTCTGCGGCACATGTGACATAGATCACGCAGTCACAGTCGAGAAACACTTGCATTACATTCAACAGCATAGTTTATTGAATTGTCTTTCAATAATATAATAGATTAGAGCTTGATAAATCTCTGAATACCACATATTGTATTATTTAGTCTTAAAATGTGATATGCAATAATAGTGTTACAAAGAAACCCAAGACTGAAAACAGCTTTTGACCTTGAATTCTCATGTACCAATCTGTCATGAAGACACACACATGGATGTGAATATAAAACCACATAACAAAGTTCAAATAGACTTGTAGAGTATCACAACAGTCCAACAACCTCCAAAAAACTATCATCTGATGGATTACTTGAATTGCTGAGGCAGACAGGGATGATGTGGAGCAAGTGGATGACTGCTTTCTTTAGCGTCATATGTTGTGTGAAATGATAACCTGTTTACTCCTCCAATTGCATTGTAAGGTCCAACTGTCCACTCTAGCAACTTACCAAATTAGTAAGTTGTGCAGCCTAAATCAGTAAGATGTGTGCGCATCACAAACAACATTTTGGACCAAAGTGGCACATATCCTGCTAAGAATTACCAATGTGCAAGTGAAATTTGCAGCAAGAATTTAATACTGTTTACGAGAAAGCATTCTACTTGACCAGTGCCTCCGCCATTGCTTTCAATGTTTGTCCTACTCTGCTGCTGGCCCACTGCAGCAGTAATACACATTACCTATCCAGCACATGGAGCAGTTCATCAAACCTACTTTAGCAGCATCTTGCATGTCTACCACCAGGAAGAGCTACCATCTCTGAATTCACCTCTCTAAGTCCCACAGCATGCTGTTATTGACATATATGACCATTTCTTCATTGTGGATGGATCGATTTAGATACAAGACTGTCAGGCTGGCAGAAGGACTGCACTGATTTGTGAGGATTAGTTCTCAAAGTGAAAAAGAAAGAAAATGTATTCATACAGTTCATAGACAATTATATTATAAATGATATGATTTTATAGTCTGCAGGGCATCCTGAGTACTTCTTATTGAGGAAGTACTTGTGAAGCAAAGTAACTTTTATGTAAGGAAACAGAGCAGCCTGTTTGTGCACAGTAGATTCCCTCAAATGATAATAAGTGTCCAAATAATCAGCCATTATTTAGTTGATGAAAACATATCTGTCTCTCCTCTTTTTCAAATTGTCCATGAAATCTGTAATATCCAAATGAGATTAAGCCACAATGCCTTAAAGTATATCCACGCATATAAAGATTATATTATTTAAATGTTTGCATGTTACATTCTGGAACTCTGGCTGTTGTTTTAATGAAACTGGTGGTACCTTGTATATAACCAATACATGTCAATTCATCATAGATGATAGAGGTGGACTACAATGGATGGGAAAAATGCTCCATCAGACTTCTGATCAATGGTGAAAGTGAAAACTTAACTTAATCTCTAACGATTATGCCACTTAGAAGGCAGAACTTTTGAGATCTAAATAAATAAAATCACGAGTAGGACAAAATTATATGTTAATTCTCCTCATGCACTGAGAAGATTAGAACATGAACTACTCATAGGCATGTCCTGTTTCACCTTGAGCCCCAATGAGATGATAAATCTTGCAGTTTATTCCAATATAGCAATTTCTTTGCTAGTTTAAAAGATATACTTGAGTAAGAATGCATAATCAGCAAAGCTTACCTTTGAATGGTTAACACACTGTTATAAATTTCATATAGGCACTATTGTTAAAAAGCCATGCATATAGGAAGCAAGTACAGACTGTCCCCAGGTTACGAATGGGTTCCATTCCTAAATACATTTGCAACTCAATTTATACACAAGTCAGAATATAATACAGTACAATATAAAATATTCTTTTGTAAGTATAAGCAAATGGTTTTCATGTTGGAGTTTTAAGATTAATATCGATATGCCACTATATGGGATCTTGTTCATATGTATGAGTATAAGTAAGTCAAACATACAAATCAGACATTCAAGTTGGGGACTGCCTTTTATACAATCAAATGAGTATTATGATTTGAAGATAATCTTGTACAACCTTTAAAACAAAATGGTACATTATGTTGGTTTAGCAAGGACAATGTGAGATCATATTTTCCAATTTTATGTAGTATTTTTACAAGACCATAATAGTGGGTGGGGAAGGATAGGATGAGAGTATAAGATTCATCCAGACTAACCAATCTGGATGGAGTGCAGCAACATATACAATTAACTTAGCACTCATCCTCCACAATCTCTCCATCTCCTAGGAAAGTGAAAGAAAATAGTGTAATAAACATGGCCAGTTTAAGAAAATCATTGAGAAGTTCCTTTCAGATTCCTGAAGGCAATAAAATAAACTCCAAGACATAGCAATCCTTCTAATATCAGCTAATCCATACTTTGTGCAAATGAACATTGCTTTTTAAAATAATCCAAGAGACACTTTAAATAAAATTAAGAATGTTAAATAAATGCACTATTAGTTTCCACAATCTGCTGATGACACAATTTGCTGTGTAAATTCAGAAAGCCATTGTGTGTCAACTAATTTTCAGAATCTTGCTGCAATGGAAAATAATAGAAAATGCATCACATTTCTGCCATCCCATTACTTATTCCAATAAACGAGTTTTAGCATTACCAAAGCTAGTTAACAAAAATTTTATCAATACACCTTTATTTCCTATATATACAGTTAAAAATGTTTGTGAAACCCCCATCATTCTTCATTTATTAAAACAAAATTGAAGAAGCATTGGTTTATTGAATAATACATTACATCTGAAGTTTTCACCACTCCTGATCCTTGTGCTGCGCATAAGCTTTCACAAAGCACAGAAGAACACCTTTAAAGGAGGAAAGTTTACAGCCGTAAGGTAATTATTTGATAACCCCTATATCACCTGAAGAGACACCTGAGAGGTTTCACATCTTTGTATTTGGTGGAAAGCTCTGTTTAGTTGATATCTACTAAGGCATATTTGGTGTGAATTTCGCACACACGTGCTTCAGAGATCGCAATAAATTATCAAGAATTATGTTAGCCATTGACCTTCCAAATAAAGCTCTCAAATCCAACTCTTCATAAGGATTCCTATTTAAAACCCAGCAACTTAAGTCCATTTCACATAAGAAAGTTAATGCTAATCATTGAGCATTATGAATATAGGAACATTAAAGTCCATACGCTGCATTAATTAACTTTGAGGCAACCCTCAATACAAATTGTAAAGATCATATTTGGTTCATTTCCTCCTAACCTAAGGTAAAGGTGATCAAGTGTAACTGACTGAACAATTAATACATCCTATACAAAATAAAAATCGCAAATATGCATTTAGATTCAATTTTCAACAAAAAATAAAACTCAGATAGCACAAAATCATTCCTGGTCCGAGATTGTTTCCCATCCCAACCTCTCAAGTTTAGTTTTAAATCAACTCCATGATAAATGAATTTTAGGCAAATATATGTGAGCAGTTTGATTGCCACTCTATCCACACATGCATAATGAGGATACGTCCTACAATTTCTTAGAAACAATGACGCTAAAATTCCAGAATTATGCCTACATCCCACCTTTAATCTGGAGTTTGTGACCTCAACAGAAAACCCAGAATTAGCTCATTTCCATAACGTATCTGGAAAAGGATATCGAACTAGTATTCAGGATATCCAGACAAGCAAGAGAGAGAAAATGTAGGGAGGGAAGAATGTCTTTATTTAAAGAGCAGCATGCAGCTAAAGAGTTGACTAGGAAAGATTGTATCAGGGGAAGAGTGAGTATCTAATCTTTAAGAAAAAATTTGGAAGTGTCACTGGCTCAAGTTTTTGAGAACAGAATGCAGTTATAATTGAAATCCCAGGAAAGAGATACCACATGCAGGAAGACATGCTTTTGTGAAGTTAAAAATCACACAACATCAGGTTATAGTCCAACAGGTTTATTTGGAAGCAGTGGCTTTCGGAGTGCTGCTCCTTCACAGTTAGCTCCAAAAGCTAGTGCTTCTAAATAAATCTGTTGGACTATAACCTGTCGTTGTGTGATTTTTAACTTTATAAACCCAGTCCAACACCAGCACCTCCAACTCATGGAATTAGAGAGGTCCCATCTCCCTTCAAGATGTTATCCTATACCATGACCTCAATATATGGATGGGTTGGAGCAAAGGGTCTGTTTCCATGCTGTACATCTCTATGGCTCTATGATGCCAGAAGATCCACAGACTTTCACTTAGTTCTTCCACATTGAACAGAGAGAATTGCCTGCATCTTTCATGAAGTAGAGGAAGGTGTTTGAATGCTTGTGTAGCTGCCACTTCTGGTCTATATCATCATTTTAAAGTAGAGTACTGAGAAAGTGGCTGTTTCTTTCAGCAATACATAGGGCAATGTAGTCAGGTGGATCAGATGACACTATGTTTCTCATCCTCAAAGTATTTGTACAAGATGTTTCATATCCTGTAATTCATGCTCAAGATAGAAACCTTTTATCTAAATGTTGCGACCCATGTTTTAAGTCCCAGCATGTCCTGTCCTCCATGACCAATGTACCTGCTGACCTATATTGTCACCTGGTCAAACAGGGTCTTGATTTAAAAATTCTCATCTTTGTTTGTGAAGCCCTCCATGGTTTTATCTGCCCCAATCTCTGTAATCTCTTCCAGTCTCACAACTCTCATGCATCTGTAATTGCCGCCTCATGCACATTGCCAATTTTACTTGTTACACCACTAGAGGCCTTTTCTTCGGTTGCACTTACAGCAAGCACTGACATATCTTCCCAATATCTCTCTGACTGTCTACCTTGCATTCCCCATTCAAGACACTCCTAACAACCTACTTCTTTGACCAATCTTTTGGTCATCTGATCTAACATCTCCTTATGTGGCTCAGTGCCATAATTTGTTTTGTAATGCACCTGAGGAGTGCTTTGGAGATGTTACAACATGTTAAAGTTACAATATTAATAAAGGTTGCTGTTGCTGTAACTTCTTGATTCCCTGCACTGTTTATTCTACAAATCCTGACAGATGTTGACCAAGAGACTGCAGCTGAAAAGGTGTTGCTGGAAAAGCGCAGCAGGTCAGGCAGCATCCAAGGAGCAGGAGAATCGATGTTTCGGGCATGAGCCCTTCTTCAGGAATGAGGAAAGCATTATGGATGCTGCCAGACCTGCTGCGCTTTTCCAGCAACACATTTTCAGCTCTGATCTCCAGCATCTGCAGTCCTCACCTTCTCGCAAGAGACTGCAGCAGCTGATTAGGAAGATGGTTTGCTCTTGCAGAAGACAGCCATGGAACACCTGGCCCATTGGAGGAAAAGTACACAAATCTAAAACAGGGGAAAGTAATGGAGAGATGGAAATCATTGTGCCACAAGTAGGCAGATACTACCCTGGCTATGGTGACAGAAAATGAAATTTGTCACTGGAAAGGTTCAAAATTATTAAGGAGGAAGAGTTGGCTAGTCTGTTTGCACTTAAAATTGTCAAGACACCTGGGCTGGATGAGATGCATTCAAGGATATCGAAGAAAGTCAGATTGGAAAGTTTAGGGACACTGGCCACAATCTTTCAGTCTTCCTTCGAGTCAAGGGAAGTGCCAGAAGACTGCAGAACTGCCAACATTATAAGTTTGTAGAAGCAACTATTTTGGATAGACTTAGTATTTCACTCAGAAAAAAGTGGATTGATTAGGAAGATTTGGCATGAATTGGTAAAGGGGAATTGATGTTTAACTAAATTGCTGGCATTTCTTAAAGTTACCAGAAAGAATCAACTAAGGTAATGCTGTTGATGTGGTGCGCATGGACTTCCAGGAAGCATTTGGTAAAATGCCACACAACAGACTTGTGAGAAAAGTCATAGTTCATGGAATGAATGGGACTTTAGCAATGTGGATACAAAATAGGCTGACTAATAAGAAACAGAGTGAATATTTTCAGACTGGAAAAAGTTTGTAGTGGAGTTCCCCAGGTGTCAATATTACTTTTCCTGATATATATTAGTGTTCCAGATCTCGGTCTGCAGGGTACAATTTCAAAACATGTGGATGTTACAAAATCTGAAGCACTGTAAACTGTGAGGTGGTCAGTGTACAGCCACAAAAGGACATGGACAAGGGAGTATAGTTGGCAGATAGGTATGAGGTGAAGTTCAGTGTAGAGAAATGTGAGGTGACGCATTTTAATAGGAAGAACATAGGCCCACAATATAAAATAAGGGATAGAATTCTAAAGGGGATGCAAGAGCAGAGGGCGTATATATGCATATACCATTGAGGTTGTTAGGAAAGCAGGAGAAAGTAGATAATAAAGCATCCAGTGTTGTGGTCTTTATTAATATGGGCATAAAGCACAAGATCAAAGAGTTAGACTAAACTTGTATTAGATACATCTTGAAAGTAACTAGAATATTGTAAACAATTCTGGCAGCCGCACTATCGGAAGGATGTGAATGCATGGGAGAGAATGAAGAAGAGATTCACAAAAACAGTTCCAGGAAAGGCAAACTTCAATTATGAGGAGGAAGTGAGGACTGCAGATGCTGGAGACCAAAGTTAAAAAGTGTGGTGCTGGAAAAGCGCAGCAGGCCAGGCAGCATACAAGGAGCAGGAGAATCAGCGTTTCAGGCATAAGCCCTTCTTCAGGAATGAGGCTGGTGTGCCAAGCGGACTGAGATAAAAGGTGGGGGGGGGGGTTGGGGGGGGAAGTTTGGGGGAGGGGCGCTGGGAATACAATAGGTGGAAGGAGGTGAGGGTGAGGGTGATAGGCCGGAGAGGGGGTGGGGGCGGAGAGATCGGGAAGAAGATTGCAGGTCAAGAGGGTGGTGCTGAATCCGGGGGTTGGGACTGAAATAAGGTGGGGTGAGGGGAAAAGAGGAAGCTGGAGAAATCTACATTCATCCGGTGTGGTTGGAGGGTTCCTAGGTGGAAGATGAGGCTCTTCCTCCAGGCGTTGTGTGGTCAGGGTCGGCCTACTTGCGGAACATTTCAGAGAACACCTCTGGGACACCCGCACCAACCAACCCAACTGCCCCGTGGCTGAACACTTTAACTCCCCCTCCCACTCTGCAAAGGACATGCAGGTCCTTGGCCTCCTCCATCACCAGACCCTGGCCACATGACACTTGGAGGAAGAGTGCCTCATCTTCCACCTAGGAACCCTCCAACCACACGGGATGAATGTAGATTTCTCCAGCTTCTTCATTTCCCCTCCCCCCACCTTATCTCAGTCCCAGCCCCCGGATTCAGCACCGTCCTCTTGACCTGCAATCTTCTTCCTGACCTCTCCGCCCCCACCCCCTCTCCGGCCTATCACCCTCACCCTCACCTCCTTCCACCTATCGTATTCCCAGTGCCCCTCCCCCAAATGTCCCCCCCACCTTTTATCTCAGTCCGCTTGGTACACCAGCCTCATTCCTGAAGAAGAGCTTATGCCCGAAACGTCGATTCTCCTGCTCCTCGGATGCTGCCTGGCCTGCTGCGCTTCTCTAGCACCACACTTTTCAAAACTTCAATTATGAGGATGGATTAGAGAGGTTGGACTGGAGAGAAGAGTGCTAAGAGGTCATAGTCTTCAAAATCATGAGAGAATTGGATTGAATAAATACAGTTCCCCCTATAAAAGGGTCAAGAACAAGAAGGCATCGATTTAAAGTGATTTGCAAAAGATTCAAATGTGAAAAGAGAAAACATGCGTTTTCACATGAGTGATTTGGGTCTGGGATATACAGCCCCAAAGTCTGTGGGTAGCAGATTCAATTGAGGCATTCAAGAAGGAATTAGATGATTATTTAAATGGAAACAATGTGCAAAAATATGGGTAAAAGTCATTTAGAGAGCCAGTGCAGATATGATAGGCCACTTTGCCACTACACTTTTGTGGTTCTGTGAGCACCAGTTTGCATATTTAAATACCAGACCTGTTAGCTTCAGGCATTTGTCCTTGCTACTTGTTCAGAAGAACAGGCTAGAATAGAAGAGAGCAGGGATAGTGTGGTGCTTCCAAACACAAAAAGAGCTGGAGATCTTGAACCAGCCGGTGTCAATTTTCCACCTCATTATCTGCACAGTCCTATTGAAGTGGGACACCACATTTTGAAATGTAATCTATTTTGGGTGAATTAAAAACTAAATCTTTCCCTTCCATGGACATCCAAATGAAAAATATGATCAATTAGGTTAAAAGCACGGCCTATACACATAACTCATATTATGTGTCTCTATAATGTTTCTGTGTAGTTTGCTTGTGTTATACATGGTATAGTCTTTAATGCAGAGCTTTAATGCTGGGTGTCAGTTTTCGTAAGATACTTAATAATATTCTTTTGGCCTTTACAGCATCTCTGTATCTTATTCTGTGAAAGTGGTTTCTGTTCTCAGTGGTGTGCAACAAAGTAGGATGTAAGCCACTACCCTAAATCTTTTTGGAATCTAGGGTTACACTGTAAGTAGCAAGCTCTGGTATGTTAACCTCATTTACTAAGTGGACTCTATAAAGGTCTAAATTTATTACTTTTTATTTCCTTGACACAAGGTTCAACCTAAGATTTTACACTGCATGGTAAAGCAATAGTAAATTCAGCTCTCAAATTGAAAATAATAGCAACAAGGAAACACTTCGTCTTACAAAAGAACACACATTTAGCAGTGTTACATAGGATTTTTTGATACTTATTACTTAAAAATTTAAAAGATTTCTATTTAAAACTTAAGAAACCTTTTTTTAAAGACTTCATGTCATTTAGAAAATATATGTTGTAAATGTTAATCTTCCCATTTATATACTACCTTACATGGGCTATAAACATAGTTTCAAAATCTCCCATTAATGCAATTTTTTACATACATTTTGTCAGGTTATGTACCTGGACTTCACAATATATCTGGACAATGTGCCTTACAAAACATGCTGTGTTATATTGAAGGGGTTAAAAATATAACATTGCATTGAAATATGACTAAAGATTTAGTGCCCAGAAATGAAGCAATAAGAATTGAGGAAAGATTATGTGCAGAATACCCCACAGGCTGGTGCTGAAGCATTCACCATCGTTAATTTACAGTATAACCTGGAATAAGAGACTCAAAGAAAGTACTCACAATAATAATTAAGACAGGGAATTGAGTCTGATAATGAGAAGAATGAACAAAAGTAGCTAAAATTGTAAATTGGTGGACCAGTGCAGAAGAAATTCCAGCTAGATAACTGAATGGTGTTTTACATTAAATAGATGAAATACCCTCTGAATTTTGTTGTATCAGCTAAAGTTGAAAATGATCTATGTTTGAGTTATAATTCCAGCTGGACAAGTCAGATTGCAGACTGAAGTTTTCCTTGATAGATCATATTTTGTTTTTATTTTAATGTGGAGATCTTTCACTGAAATGCTAGTATGCAATACTGCAGATTTGGTTTTAAAAATAAAACTGAAGTTTTTGACACAGACAAAATATAGAACAAATAAACTATTCACTTTAATGCAATCTTAAAGAATTTAAAAAACTGAAAAAACTGTGGATGCTGGAAACCAGAATCAGAAATGGAAATTGCTGGAAAAGCTCAGCAGGTCTGGCAGCATTGAAAGAATTCAAAATACACAATAAAATAAAATCCCACCTATTCACAACCCCATCACTTTACAATTTTTAAATAATTATTTAGCAGATGAGGGTGTTGCTGGCTAGGCCAGCATGCATTGCCCATTTGTGATTGCCCAGAGGGCAGTTGAGAGCCAATCACATTGCTCTGGGTCTAGAGTATAATGCGGGCCCCTAAAAGACGCAAGTGAACTAAACAGTATTTTTTCCTGACAATCATCAATGGTCAGCATTAAACTATTAATTCCAGATTTTTATTAAGTTCAAATTCGAGCAAGTGCCATGGCAGGATTCAAACCCAGATCCCCAGAACATTACCTTGGTGTTTAGATTAACAGTCTAGTGATAAGACCACTAGGCCATCACCTCCCCTTTGTAGTATTCAAATACCAGAGGTTGACTTAATTATTTCTTTCAATTTGCAGTCTTGAGAGTTGGATAGCCTTTTCCTTGGTTAGTCACACAGGTGAGCTTAAACGTTCTTAGCTTCCAATTCTAATCTGGAATTTTCAACTTACATTCCCTAACTGTTCTGAACTAATTCCTTTCTCCAGAAGAAAATGCTGTTTCAGTTTATCTGAACTGAAACCAAAAGTTGTTTTCCAATCTATGGTTTCTTTCCCCCTTAAATGAAGAAAAATTAATTATTGATTCTCCTGAACCAAAATCAAGCTTATGCTCCAATGTTTGCTTCCTTCAATTGTAAAACACTCATAATGCAAACAAAATCTAATTATCATTCCAAAATTACTCCTTCACACATGCTGATATCAAAATCATGGTTCCAGAAGACTGTCAAGTTAATCAATAAGCACATCTCTCCCCTCAATACATATAGATTACACAATGTAATGCTGCAGTCTATTTGTTTTGTTGACTAACACAGTACAATGACCAGACATGTTAAGTATTGAGTCTGCACCTGTGAAGTAGAATGGATGATTTATATATATGTGTGTCTGATTTATATATATACAGTTGCTGTTTATATCTATATACAATTGCTTATAGTTGTTTGTGCTATGATCTTCTTTTAATTTTAACTTTGTTTTTTTTTGCCCTTTTATGTGAGCCTATGTGAGCCAATGCAAACCAGGGCCTATCTGAGGTCACCATTCTTTTTTTCTCTCCCTTAATGATGCGTTTCACTAATGTAGGAAGCTACAATTTTCTGAAATGTAGCTTATATTTGACTTTGGTTTTATATCCTGTTCCCCTGCATTTACAAGCAGCAAAAATTAAGTCAGACTCATTTACAAAGGTCAACTGGCTCATTTCCAGTTGTTAAACTGTTTAATTTGCATTATTACATTTTGTGTTTAGCTGGATGGCTTAAGTTACCATTAATGGTAAATTATCATGCAGAAAGTGTAAAATTGCACCTAATGATTTGGCAGAAATGAAGCTGTATGATTATTACTCAGATACTCTTTGCTCTCACGCATGAAACAATTCCATTCATGGCAAAAAGAATAAATGAGTTAGCATTTCGTAATAAGAAACTGTTTTTAAATGAAATAATTTCCACAATTTTATCTAATGTTCATCTTTTCACTGTTAGTTTAGTCTTATTAAGGTTTTATTGGATTACATATCAACAAAATCACACATGATTCCAATGAACAGATCATTTAATGTGTGACTACTTTCCCGTATATATTGAATTAATCTATTGCAGTACAATGCCCTCCAACTCAGACACATTTAAATTGACCTTGTTTATCTTTCTTTTTTCAGAGATTGAACCCAGCTTTTCTTTCATGAATTTATTATCCATGCTTAGTTAGTTGAATTCAGCCAGAGTAATTGAGGCAGTACAATTGGATTCAATAACATTGGGCTATACAAGTCAAAAACAGTTCCTAATGATTGTTCAGAGAAACTCATTGGAAACATTTCTGTCACAATCTACTTGCAGGTAATGAAGCCCCACTTCTCTCAGGGTTAAGGATTTCAATCAAAGTTCCTCAGTTTAACTGGTTGACAGAAAACATTGATGAGGTTCCTGCATTTAACAAAACTCACTGTTTATTACAAACAAATCAATTCTAATGTCACAAAAATAAAATATTAATTATTAACTTATATCTCTGCTATTCTCTCACAACTAAACCCATACACACATGCAGACACAAAAAAAGGCAAACATAGATGTTACAGGTGGGAGGAAAATACTGGGGAAACACAGTTCAATACCACTACTCCACATGATTCAATGAGGTGCCCACTTTGCTTTTTCTAAATCCTTCTGACCTCCTTATTTCTAGATCTCTTTCAGGGTTTTTTTTGCTGAAAATGCAAGCAGTTGACAAATTAATTGTTCAGCCTTCCTGCTACAAACTGTTGTCTCTAACTAGTGGCTGAAGGAGTGGCAATAGGTTAGGAGATTACAGGGTGACCTGACAGGTTAGGTGAGTGGTCAGATGCATGGCAGATGCAGTTTGATGTGGATAAATGTATGGTTATCCACTTTGGTGGCAAGAACAGGAAGGCTGATTACTACCTAAATGGAATCAGTTTAGGTAAAGGGGCAGTACAGAGAGATCTGGGTGTTCTTGTACACCAGTCAATGAAGGTAAGCATGCAGATACAGCAGGCAGTGAAGAAGGCTAACAGCATGCTGGCCTTCATAACAAGAGGGATTGAGTATAGAAGCAAAGAGGTTCTTCTGCAGCTGTACAGGGCCCTGGTGAGACCACACCTGGAGTATTGTGTGCAGTTCTGGTCTCCAAATTTGAGGAAAGACATTCTGGCTATTGAGGGAGTGCACAGTAGGTTCATGAGGTCAATTTCTGGAATGGCGGGACTGCCTTACGCTGAAAGACAGGAGCAACTGGGCTTGTATACCCGTAAGTTTAGAAGACTGAGAGGGGATCTGATTGAGACATATAAGATTATTAAAGGATTGGGCACTCTGGAGACAGGAAACAGAGGGGTGAGTGCCAAACCAGAGGACACAGCTTAAAAATACGGGGTAGACCATTTAGGACAGAGATGAGGAGAAACTTCTTCACCCAGAGAGTGATGGCTGTGTGGAATGCTCTGCCCCAGAGGGCAGTGGAGGCCCAGTCTCTGGATTCATTTAAGAAAGAGTTGGATCGAGCTCTCAAGGATAGTGGAATCAAGGGTTATGGAGGTTAAAGCAGGAACAGGATACTGATTAAGGATGATCAGCCATGATCATATTGAATGGTGGTGCAGGCTCGAAGGGCAGAATGGCCTACTCCTGCACCTATTGTCTATTGTCTAATAGCTTATAACAAATTGTAGGAGAGAATAGCTTGCTTTCTTTCGGTTTTTGGTTAGAGAAAGATATCTTGTCCTTCTACAATCAGGAGCTTTCTAGCTCTGTATTGTTCACACATGCTCTGTCTACCTACCCAGAAGTCATCAAATAGTTGCTGTCATGCTCGCCTCCACAAATGGTCCTTATTTCACAAACCAAGCTGCAATCTGTCTCAGTGTAAACTTCCTCTGTGTACACATCTACTGTGTATGTACCATGGTATCCCAGACATTTTCCTACTGCTTGAACAAGGCACCACTGAACAGCTCATTAGAGGTTCAGCAAAATGTTTTTAAAAGTGCAGCAACTCATTCCAAAACCTTTGGTCTAAAGCAGTCCTTCTTACCCCAGATTGGTCCATAATTCAAAATAAAGAAAGTAAGAAGATGACATATTTACAACTCACGATTTGTTTGTGCATATATACAGATGTGTCTGGCTTTGTGTCAGTGAGTGTGTGTCTGTGAATGAGTGATTATTGTGATGATGTTGCTCCTTTAATAAGGTTGTGGTGTCCTTGGCTTTTTTTTTCATGAGGTCGTAAAAGCACAGGTTCTGAAAAGTCTGGGGTTGAAGAGTTTTAGGGCCAATTTGATTATAGCTAACAGATACTAACTCAGGGAAAAGGCTTTCAAGTTTTAAAAAAAAAACATTTGTATAGTGAAAAGGGAGTGGCCAGTTCTCCCAGCTCAGCTTTTCTCCGGTATGGCTACTCACTGAAAGCAGTCAGACAGTTTTAATAGCTGCTGGAGCCCAAAGAAGCAGGTTCAGGCTGATCTTCCTCTCCCTCCGACATCTCTCCTGTAAGACCCTGTGTTTGATTTTACCTTATGTACCAAGGGGTGTTTCTGGGGATTGTTGCAAGTATTTGGAACAGCATCATTAAGTTGGAATGGCCTGGTGAGTTTTCAGATAGGTTAAGTTATTCAGTATTCTATTCCCTTTTGTCTTTGTTTCATTTGGTAATCTTGTAAATAAATTTTGTTTTGTTTAAAACTACTTGGTTTGACCAATTGCATTTCTCCTGGAATATTTGTGTTACACCTGCTTAAAACAATGAGCAAAGTTAGGGTCCGGGCTACTTTCCTGAAATGTTTTGAGGGGAGTCTGCCCTGGTCTGTAATATCAGGCTCAGCCTTGATCCTACATGTGACAGAATATTGCAACAAATGACTTCCATTTCGGTTCATACAGGAATGTTACTTATTTTATACTGGGCAGCAACTGATGCCTATGGAAGGTTACTGCATGAAAATTGAATATTTTAGAAAGGAGAACATTAAAAAGAAGATAAGAACTAGGAACAGGAGTAGGTAATACAGCTGATAATTGATCCCAGCTCAGTCTCAACTCCACTTGCTTTCCATGACCCATTATCCCATTACTAATTAAAAATCTGTCTGTCTCATCCTTAAATTGGAATGTTTGTAGATGACTGCAGAATGTTCAGCACAATTTGCGACCTCTCAGATACTGAAGCAGTCATGTCCAAATGCACCAACATCCAGGCTAGGATTGATTAGTTGCAAGTAACATTCGCACCGCACAAGTGCCAGGAGATGACCATCTCCAGCAAGATCCCTAAGACATTCAATGGCATTACCATCACTTAACACCCCTCAATAACATCACTGGAGATACCATTCATTGGAAGCTGAACTGGACCAGCCATATAAATAGTGCTTCTACAAGAGCATGTCAGAGGTTAGGAATTCTGCAGTGAGTAACTCATCTCCTGGTTGCTGAAATCAAGTCAAAAGTGAGATGAAATATTCTCCATTTGGCTGGATGATACAACTCCAACAATATGCAAGCACTTCAGCACTACCCAGGACAAAGCATCCTGCTTGATTTTGAAACAATCTCCCACTTTCAACATTCACCCACCAATGCATAGAGGTTATACTATGCACCATCTACAAAATGCACTAAAGGTTCTAAAACTCCTGGTTATATATATTTAATCAGCCTTCTTTGACAACACTGTTCAAACTCACATCCTCTACTACCAAAAGGAAGCAGTAGCAGACACATGGTAATATCACTATCTGCAGGTACCCCTCCAAGACAATACTAACTTGACTTGGAACTATATCATCATTCCCTCATGGTTGCTCAGTCAAAATCCTGGACCTCCCTTCTTCGCAGCACTATGATTGTCCCTGTACCCTAGGGACAACAAAGATTCAAGAAAGCAGGTTACCATCAACATCTCAAATCTAATTAGAGATGGTGGTCTGGCCAGTGAAACCTACATCCATGAAAGAATAAAAATTATTTCAATTGTTTGATGGAGCAAAGGGAGCAAGGAATGTACAGGAAGCCAGAACTGGAGAAATGTACTGTGTTATTCTTAGCAGGTTGTATGGATGGAGGAGGTGCATAGTAATAATTGAATTTGGACATGAGAATGATTATTGTAAAATTGTGGTTTTAGTAGATAAGGAGTTACTAGGACGAAAACACAAACAAGATCTTACATATATAGCTTCTTAAAGTGCACCTCTTAAAGAGCTTTATAGCCATGGAAATTATTATGTATTGTTATTCTGAGACGTTCTAAACAATCATAGTTTTAAATTCGAATGTTGGAGTTTCACAAATGTGTCTGTCAGATCACCATTCTGTGGACTGATATATTGATAGTTTGATACACAGACTGTATTGCAGTAGTGAGTGATGTAGCTATCTGAGTACTTATTTATGCATGTGACTGAGCACATAGCTGTTAAATCATATTGGAACAATAATACAACAAAATAACATAAAGATAAAGGAAGATTTGCATTTATGTAGAACTTAATACTGGATCTGTCAAAGTGCTTTAATGCCAAGGAAAAGGAAAAGAGTGTGCTATGTTTGAGTAATGCTTTTCCAAAACATCAGACATCTCAAAGCATTCTACAGTTAAATTACATATTTTTGAACTGTAGTCAATGTTCCAATACAAAAATAGTGACAGCCAAACAGTAACATAAAAATGATCAGTTTTGTGATATTGTTTGAGGAATAAATATTGCCAGGACACTGGGGATCTTCTTCAAAATGATGCCATGTAATCTTTTACATCCAGGCAGTCAGGTTTTCAGTTTAATCTGTCATCAAAAATACGGCATTTCTAACAGTGCAGCACTCCCTTTATGCTGCAGTAGAATCTCAGATTTGATTCCTGTTCTCAAATTTTGAACTGTGGCTTAAACCTGGAACCTTGTAACTCAGGCAAAAGGGTAACCAACTCAGCCACAGCTGAACAGAGTTGATAGGTAAGTGGAAATTTGCAATAGGTTGGGAAACTGCCAGATGATTTTTGGATGAACTCAATTTTATGCAGTGGACAAGATAGGAAGTCAGGCAGAAGAATATTTAAATATTGGAGGTGGGTGATGACAGAAGTCTAAATGAGGGTTTAAGTAACAGGTGAACGGTGCCAGAGAGGAATCGATTGATGTAACTGAGGTGGATGTGGGCAATATTTGTAAAGGCGAATATTCTTGGAAGATCAGCTCAGAGTTAAACAGATAGGTAGTATCATTTTATGATATTGCTGATTGGCAGATCTTATTTAAATTCAACTTTTTCAGGCAGTTATATGATTACAATATTAGAGTATTGTTTGCACCTGAGAACACAGTGAAAATAATTACCAAGGCTCTGGAATTTCCATAATGTTGCCCACATACAACAGTTTGACGTGTTATTGATATTTTACACTTTGATGCAGGCAGAAACAGTGCAAAGTCCAAGACAACAGAAAGGAATATAGGAACAATGAAATTGTAAAGTAGAAAGGTCGAGGTCATTCTGCAAAATAAATGAATTTGCTAACCCAGTGCAGCAACCAGCCAGAATGCCAACTGAGAACAAAATTAGTTCTACAGGGAAAAACCACATTATAATGCGATGAGTACAATGCTATGGTATTATCCATTTTCTTGCCCAAAGTGTTGGTCACTAGTGTTAGACTATTTCCACAAATCATGAGTCTTTACTGCTGAGAAAACTACACCATGATCTCCAAGCCAAACCTGTCACAAAAGTACATTGCTGCCCAATGCAGAGAAAAATTGGATAATACACACTGTCAACTCCAATGAACCGTCTCAGCAAAGAAAAATTTAACCTGTGCCATTTTAAATGTTGTTTTAACTGCTGTGTATTTCTGATATGTTCTTTTTTTTACTGTAAGTTTACTGTGTTATCTATTATTTTTGTCATCTTAGCTACTGTATGTCATTCAGCCTTTCGAGGAATAAATACAGTTTTAGTGGCTGATAAAAGATCACATCCAATATCTGCACCTAAACCCAAATCATGGTGCTGAAAAAACCTCTAATTAGTTTAACTTTTCTTTTGAAGTGATTAATAATGGTAAGAATACCTGACATTTGCTATCTGCACAGGATATCACTCAAACACTTTATTGACTTCCTACAGCTCATTGATCTGCACATTGAAATACAAAGGATTGTTATTGTTTTTTTTCTGTGGGACTAAGCCTTGATAATCTAATCCAGAGAATTATAATCACAACAAGAGGTTTACTTGCCATGTATAAATTCAATGTATTTTTCACGCGCAGTCCTCTTTGCCCTTCTGAGGCTCCAAGAAAACTAGAAGAAAACATGCCATCTTATTCCAACACTAAGGCTTTTATGCATTTGGGAAAATTAAAAATACATCAGGAACAACAATGGGAATAATGATTATTATGAGTTCTTAATCTTGCAGAAACTGGTATTCTAGAAAACCTAATGTGGTGAAATTTTTGTTTACAGGTGATCCCTCTTAAGAAAATCATCTTGAGACGCTTAGTTCAACCATGAACACAATGTTTACTGTTCCTTTAAATATAGATTAATTATATTGTTAAATGACATGTCAGAACAGAGAATCAATGGAATAACATGTTCAAGGCAGATGATTACTGTAAAGGGAGTTTTCTCATCTGATGACTGTAAGTATTCAGGCCAAAGGAAAGTTCTGAAATTTAGCTCATGGATGGGTAAACAAGGAGCAGCTATAACAGGTAAATTAAGTGGATGGTTGACTGTGTCTTTCCACTGTGTTCACTGTTTCAGATAAAACATTAAAGTTGTTGCTGAATGTCAGGTTTATCCCACATAAAAGTCGATGAGGGTCAAGATTTTACTATATCGTCATTCCAATCCTTTCCAATGCCACAATTACTTTATCCTCTTTGAGGTGAGCTACCCATATCCTGCTTGATCCTAAATAGTCTGGTCTTCATGAGCCAATATACATAAAAAAGTTTCAGTGTAAACTGTCAAAGATTTTGCCCAGACTTAAGATCATAATCGGAAAGCATGACCAGCTATCAGTCAACAGAATTTGTTTGCACTTCTTTTAAAGTGAAGTCCATCATTTAGAATTTGACTGAATAAACCTGAATGCATTGTATTTCAGATATTTACAGCTAATATATAAAGAAGACTGGCATAGCTTCATGTCTAGCTAGTGTCAAATCCATTTTTCAGAGATTAAAAAGGATGCTTTGCTAACCCACTGCAGCAACCAGTCACCTCGATCTTTGACATTACTGAAATCCCTTTCTACTTTTTTAAAAAGTACTTCACAAAGTGCAATTTTTCAAAAGTTGCTGAAGATGTTTAAGTTTGTCTAGGAGTGCCATCAGAAAGTGTATCTACTTTGAATCTTCAGCTGCCTCCAGCAAAGACTTTTTTTACGGTTGTCATTACTGTATAATGGTGATTTATCCTAGCTCCTGGAATGCATTACCGCAGGCTTTCAATTCAGACTCTACTGTAAAATAGTTTAAGAAGCTTTTTAGATCTAAAGCCTCATTTATACTTTACAAACCCCTGAGATCACATTTACTTTAGGTCAAGATGGCAAAAGCAGAATGTAATCCTCCAGAGTTTACAATCCAGCCAACTCTGAGCCACTCAGTGCAGTGAAATAGTTGAAATCATGTGCCATGAATAAATACTGCATCCCAGTTGGTCTGAATTAGGCTTTTTGAATTAATTCTTTAAAGATATAATTTGGACCAATATGGATATGTAGGTACTCATTTCTATTATATAAAACACCGATCGATCAACAGAGACTCAGACTTCCTATCATGCACAATAATTGGTGACTGGCCATAATTCTGATTATTTCTAGCCTTTATCAGTTTGATCTTTGGTATTCTCCATGACAAAAATGTGCAACCTTGGAACTGGTGTGCGCCTATTTGCAAGCCTCTGTCAAGTGAAGAAGTGAAAGATATTTGTCCATCTAATCTCTTATAGTTTACTTAAATAGATATGTGAATCTAGTGATCCATTCAAGTCCATCCTCATATTTCAGCAAGGAATGTCATATGTCCAAGGTCAAAGTCCATTATCAAAATACCGCAGCTATAGATTTAAAAATATGCATGCGTTAATTCATCTTCCATCCCTATAGACAAATTCCAGCTATTTATTTATACATAGATAAAAACTATTAGAATTTGCCATTGTATTTTATTTCTCAAATTCTATTCCTTGCTGGCAAATGACAGATGCCTGCTTTTAACTCTATTTTTGGGTTTTCAATTCAGACAATCCAAATTCATCCAAAATCTCTACTATCTGTTTAGCATTTAGACTTTTAATTTATGGGTTAAATCTGTGAGAGATATCCATCAGGCATTTATATTGGCCTGATGTAAACCTTCTGTTTCATCACCTCAAATAAAACCAAGAACTCAGAGATTTTATTTCCAAATCCGATTAGAATAAATAAACTTTCCATTGTTTATCCTTCCCTTGTTTGTGTGATTGTGCTGCAAATGTGCAACACATTTGAATTTCCACCACAAGTATAAATGGTGTATCAGGTATTTAAACTGCTGATGTTTATATTGCTTTTAATTTGTACTTAAGAATGTGCGAGAGCCAATGGTTTCCCATACACATTGTAAATGATTTATAATCTTTCTGTTTTCTTTGCATGTGTTTTATTTCATCAGGGGAGTAGTTTTAATTAGCACTGTGACTAGATGGACATCTAAAAAGCTTTTGTAAATAAAGTTGAAAATTTGCAATGTATTTTCAGGAATTAGATTGTTCTGTGAATTACATTGTGAATGTGTCTGTGGTCCTTTGTGAATTTGTTCATCTATATATCTGAAGTGGAACTAAATATCCTCTAAATTTTATGTAGAAGATTGCAGACAGTTCTACTTACTATCACAAAGCTTGTTTACAGAAGCAAAACCTAGCCACTCCGCAGGACTCCACTCTGCTTCAGGTTTGAGCTCTATTCTATTTGTTTAGCAGCTGAGCTTGAACCCAGGCTGGATCCACAGGGACACATTATAAAGAGTGCATCCCTTTTGGCCTTGATACGCACAATCTGCTTCAAAGAGGGACTTCACACCACAGATTGATTGTCTGGACCCCTGTTGGTGCAGACTTCTGCTCTTGAGTTTAGATGTTAGTTGTAGTTATTAAACTTTTTCCAAGTTCAATTTCAGATTCACTTTTCATTCACTTCAGACATACACTGACAGGAAAGGAAAATCATGTTCTGCAAAATAAGCTGCTAATTTTCTATTGGCCTATTTGGCCTACTAGCAATGACCAATTTCACCCACTGTATTGTTCAGAACAAGGAATCTGTATGCTGACTTAGGGTGACTAATGTGTGGTCCAGTGTAATGCAACAGTGCAGGTTCAGTTTCTGCTCTAATTGAGGTCGATTTGAAAATCTCCTCCCAACCCTCCCCCTGATAATAGAAGTTAATGGAAAACTATAACTGCAAAAAATAGCTTAGGATGAAGCATCAAAAGGCAAGGAGCCAAGATCTTGCTCTTGAGCAAAACATATATGAGTGAGTCAATATTTTGAATACCTATAAGACCACAGAACCTTTTATTTCAGTAAAGCTTGTCACTAAAAAAATTTTTTAAATTAATTGCCATTTTGTTACAACACAATCTATGAACCTCAAAATTGAGACAGTAGACATTTCTAACAATTTTCACCACAAAAATGATGCATTGAGGTTTCTGTTTGTGGTTTGGGCCCATCATAATTCAATCATTGTTTGAATCCCACTGTACCTAATTTAGTATTATGAAGATGAGGGCCCTCGGTTACTAATCAGTACATTTGGCCTATATGGACTTCACAGGATCTCAGTTCTGAACACATTTTTGTCACCTCAGCAGATTGCTGCGATATCCTGAACATGAACATGTTGCCCCCATCTTGTAATTTTGATAATCTGTACATGTAACTTTAGTATTCATGTTGGTCATCATCTCTAGTGGTTTTGCAAGCCACTCAAGTTTCAAATTAGTAAATACTGGTGTGCCACACATGAGCTCTGTTGGTGATGGAATGATTGCTGTCAGAGGTCTTATGCTCAAATATAACATTGAAAAGTGTAAATCATGTTTGATCCATCTGCATTTAAGGCTTAGATTTTTAATTATGTAAGTCGCACATGCAGTTAAACTATTGGACCTGAGATAAGGAGTAGAATGCTTGATGCTGCATTCTTCACACACTTTCAGGAATGGCTTATCAGTAAATTGAACAACATTGTCCATAATAATTTCTTTAGGGGTGCTCAATAAACAATAAATGGAGCTTAGAGTGTGTAAGACAATTGTGCTTGCCATATTGTGCAATTGACACATAGAGTCATAAAGTCATAGAGATGTACAGTACGGAAACAGACCCTTCGGTCCAACTTGTCCATGCCGACCAGATATCCTAACCTAATATAGTCCCATTTGCCAGCACCCAGCCCATATCCCTACAAACCCTTCCAATTCATATACCCATCGTGATGCCTTTAAATATTGCAAGCCTCCACCACTTCCCCTGGCAGCTCATTCCATATATGTGCCACCCTCTGCATGAAAACATTGCCCCTTAGGTCTCTTTTATATCTTTGCCCTTTCACCCTAAACCTGTGTCCTCTAGTTCTGGACTCACCCACTCCAGGAAAAAGACTTTGTCTACTTATCTAGTATTTACTCATTTTTGGGGTAATGCTGCTTCACCAGGGTGTTAAAGTATTTGGTAAAATAGTCAATGATGAGGATGTAGTTATTCTTTGGAAATGAAAAGTATCAACCAAATGGGAAATGGAATGTAGTGAGCCTTTGGGATAACTCTGTAGAATGTATTGACTAGTAATCATGCTTGGCATCAAGCCTCCAGAAGAATTTCATACCTGCAAATCTCAGGGCTAGTTTTTTTTTAAGTTGATATTTTGTAAGGACATCATTTTAAAACTGTGTTAATGTCCCTTGAAACAATACTTAATCTTAAGGATCCATCTTTCTTCCATATTCAGTTCTGCAACTCTATCTTGAATAGTCTGATGCAGTTTTGTTGAGTCTCTGATGTTTGTCTGATTCCACGGTTTGTGCCCAATGTTAGGGAATGACACACTGTAATTGCTGGTGGAGCAATGTCTGTGATGTAGAACATTTTTGACACTAAGGTGGATTAATTGTCCTTGCTCTCAAGCATTATTAATCCTGTGAACCATTGAAAGTTTCACCTTCATAGGTTTCATCATGGCTTCTCTTGTCTGTGGTATAAGTTTTTGAGAGTTTGCAAAGGTCGTACATTGGCACTTGCCCTTCTGTCAACCTTAGTCAATAACAAACAGTCACCCATTTTCTGAGGACAGATAATTTGAATGTTTCTTCAAACACTTTAGACAGTGTGATAACATTAATGTTTTTCTCGAGATTTTGTTTCACTATGTAAATTATCAAATTCTATTTTGTCAATCAGTTCATGTAAATAACTGTGGTGGGATACCAGATTACCTTTATAGTAGCTTTAAGGTGCACCTCGTCATGGTCTGTTTGGATCAGTGCACATCTCTTTGTAGCAGTGTCAGCCTTTTCTCTATTGCACTGCCTCTGCCAATGTCCTTTTCTGTCACATGCCTTACAAATTTAATTGAAAGTTGGGCATTTCCTTGATGCATCCAGAAGGTCACACTTTCGACATGTCTTGCTACATTCAGATTGCAGAGATTGTGTCAATTGTCGATTTTCTACCTGTAAGTTTTGTTGACCTGTGAGGATCACTTTATATTTATGTCCATCCTTCCATTGCCCTTCAATGCTTTGGTTTGTCTATCACATCTTTCTGGAAAGCTTCCATGGGGTGGATGTGATCACCAACTCAACAATTCTGTTTCCTAATGCCAATGCTGTAACAAGATACCTAAGATGGGCTTATGCACTTTAATGTCAGTTATGGCTGACTACAATATATTTCACCTATAGATTAACTTTCTTGCTTAACTGTTTTATGATAAGTCTTATCAACACATTGTATAACATTTATTGCTACCATGTTATGTTAATGATAATAGCCTGATAATCAATTGAGCATCAGGGATTGTTTATTTTATTTAAAACAGTAAAGCACATGATAAATTATGAAGTAAATATTGTAGGAAACCAATAATTCCTGTCTGCACAGCTTGAGACACAAAGCAGACTGATAGCCAGGTAGAGTTTCAACATTGTATACATGGAGCCCTTAAAGGTAAACTAACGCCTAGCATAAGACAAATTGCTTGGCAATGTCTAATGTCAAGCCGCTCGGTTTGGTGAACAGAAAATACAATTACTATTCAAACTGCAGATTTTTGTGTATGTCAACATTGCAAAGATCCCCTATTCAAGCTGTTCTAGTACAGTTACAATCCTGGCATCTGTCTGACAATGTGGAAAATTGCCCAGGTATGTCCTGAACATAAAAAGCAGAACAAATCCAACCCAGCCAATTACCACTCCATCAGTCTACTCTCGATCATCAGTAAAATGATGGAAGGTGCCATCAACAGTGCTATCAAGCAGCACCTGCTCAGCAATAACCTGCTCATTGATGCCCCAGTTTGGATTCCACCAGGACTACTCAGCTCTAGACCCAATATATCCTTGGTTCAAACATGGACAACAGAGCTGAATTCCAGAGGTGAGGTGAGAGATACAACCTTTGATGTCAAAGCTGCATTCAACCGATTGCAGCGTCAAGGAGCCCTAGCAAAACTGTAATCAATGGGTTTCAGAAGGCAAACCCTCTGCTGGTTGGAGTCATACCTGGCATATAGGAAGATGTAGTTGTTGGAGGTCAGTCATTTCAGTCCCAGGATATCTCTGCTAGAGCTCCCCAGGGTAGTGTCCTAGGTCCAACCATCTTCAGCTGCTTAATCAATAATCTTTCCTCCATCATAAGGTCAGAAGTGGGGATCATTGACGATTGCACACAACATTCAGCTTCAATCATGACTTCTCAGATACTGAAGCAGTCCATATTCAAATGCAACAAGATCTGGACAACATCCAGGCTTGGCTGACAAATAAAAAGTGGAGAGTGTAGTGCTGGAAAAACACAGCAGGCAGGCAGCATCTGAGGAGCAGGAGAATCGATGTTTCGGACATAAGCCCTTCATCAGGAATGAGCCTCAATCCTGATGAAGGGCTAATGCCCAAAATGTCAATTCTCTTGCTCCTCCGATGCTGCATGACTGGCTGTGCTTTTCCAGCACCACACTGTCAACTCTGAGCTCCAGCATCTGCAGTCCTCACTTTCTCCTGACAAGTAACAAGTCATATTTGTGCCACACAAATGCCAGGCTATGACCAACACCAATAAGAGATAATCTAACGACCGTCTCTTGACATTCAAAGGTGTTACAATTACTGAATACCCCACTATCAACATCTGGGGAGTTTCCCATCGACCAGAAACTCAAATGGACTCATAACATAAACACAATGACGACAAGATTAAGTCAGAGGCTGGGAATACTGTGGCGAGTAACTCACCTCCTAACTCCCTAAAGCCTGTCCACCATCTACAAGGCACAAGTCAAGAGTGTGATGGAATACTCCCCACTTGGTTGGACAGCTCAACAACACTCAAGAAACTTGATACCATCCAGGATAACAAAGCCTGTTTGATTGGCTCTGCATCCACAAGCATCCATTCCTTCCACCAGCAACATTCAGTAGCAACAGTGTGCTAGGTGCATTAGTCAGTGGTATAGGTATAGGGTATAGTAATGGGTCTGGGTGGGTTACACTTCAGAGGGTCGATGTGGATATGTTGTGCCAAATAGCCTGTTTCCACACTGTACGGAATCTAATCTATAAGATGCACTGCAGAAATTCACCCAGACCCTTAGATACCATCTTCCACACCTACGATCACTTCCATCTAGGAGGACAAGGACAGCAAATACATGGGAACACCACCACCTGCAAGTTCCCTTCCAAGCCACTCACCATCCTCAATTGGAAATATTTCGTCGTTCCTTCACTGTCTCTGGGTCAAAATCCATGAATTCCCTCCCTTATTGCAGTATGGGTCAACCCATAGTAGATGGACTGCAGCGGTTCAAGAAGTCAGCTCACCACCACCTTTTCAAGGGCAACTAGGGACAGACAATAAATGCTGGCCCGGCTAGCAACACCCATATCCCACAAATGAATAAAAGAAACATGCAAAGAATCTATGACAGTGTATTTACCGCTAAATGTTTCCATAAGATATTTGTTCTAAGAAATTCTGCCATCTCAAAGCTCTTTGCAAATATAATCACCCATTTAGCAGCTGCAATAATTGTGTTGGACACATTCCTGTACTAAGTAATCATTAGGAAGGCCTTGGGAGGGATGCTTTGAGAACCTTGACAGAATTGGAAAAGTTCCACAATACTCCAGTTGATGTATCATGCATAATTGTATTCTGCTTTGCTCTGCATAGCTTTGACATCCAAAAAGGCAAGAAGCACCTTGAGGGTCAGTTAGTCAACTGCTTTTGGAGACAGAAAAATGGAACAGATTATTAGAATGACCATCATTCAAAAGACATCAGTGATTTCTGCAAGGAGTATCAGTAAGAATCTCTTTTCCTTCTGCATCTCCTCTCTATCATGACATTCTTCCTTTTCATCATTGTTTTCTTTCATTACTGTGATGGATCTATTGGAAATTAAGATATAAACTGACAATAATTGGATATTACAGCCTTCCTGCAGTGATTAACTTGATCCATACCACTAACCTGCTGACACCAATCTCACCAGCCCCTACAGCTAGTGCAGATTCTCCACAGCTCCATGCCTACTCCACCATATAAGATGTTGTTTCAACTAACGTGACTGCCTACTCCAAACCCGCACATTTCATACACATTGTGCAGATGTTTCATTGTAACATGATTAGGTTTCTTCCTGGTACTTCAAGGAAATTTCTCAAGCAGCATTAGATGGAAGAAGCCATACTGTGACACCATTCAGTTAAATAGTAGTAAAGTTTCCTAAGTTTCTGCCTGTAAATAAATGTTCTTAGCAGAGATAGCAATATCTACATTTTACAATCTTATCTGCAACACAATGAAAGTCTACTATGTGCAGCTATGGATTTTAGAGTGGAAAAGTGTGTTAGTAATTCACGGTGTCCAGGGAAGAGAAACGATGGTAGTGAATATGTTACATTGCCTACTGTTGTCATATCATCAAACTTCTTTCTATACATTTGTACTTCTGAGAGAACCAGGTACCCAATATCCCTCAGCTGTGCCAAGTAATTAATTTGTCCTTAGATGCAAAGAAGACTTGCAGGTCACACAATGAATTATTCTTTTCTGCAGCCCTCCAATGTTCTGCTCCTTTCTTTGAATGCTCCTTCCATATTCTCTCCTCAAAGGCATAGTTTCAAAGTGAGAGAAAGTCACTTTGGAGCACCCCTTGTGACACTTACCAGATAGTGAACTTATCTGACAAAATATGTATGTCATTCTGTCAGGATGCTACAATATGTAACCATTCCTGGGATTTATTTTTAAAAGACAGTACTGCTACTTTCCAAGCTCCACAAGCACAATATTATTTATACTTCACTGGATCGTGCTAAGGAATTGCCAAAAGACATGCAAATGAGCTGACCCTACAAATTACAGCAAAAGCAACACTGGACAGTATTGATGGGTGCAGGTGCTGGCTGAGTAACTCAACACTACCCTAAGTGGTTGTGTGGAATTGCAGGGCCATTAGCTTTTGAAAATCCTTATTATTAGTGGTGATTATATGAGTCAGCGACCCTGACCACAAGAATCTGTTCTTGGTGACAGATCTGCTAGCACCAAGATAAATTATTTTAATGTGTTGGAAAAGCCAACAGCTTGAAGTGGTGCAAAGTAGTAATGGCATTTCAGGTTTCTGAAAGAATTTCTTTCAGTTTGGAGGATGAATGCATTAATTCTAGTGTAAGTACTGCTTGAGACCAATAAGCTAAATATGGAAGTATGTTGTCTTGGTAACACCTTTTGAATGGTCCAATGCTTCTTAGATCATCTGTTTTGTAGCTTAGCATTCCTACACCACTGCAAATCTTGTAACTTCCTCTCCATAGATTTAAAGCAAGGAGTTATGACAGGTGCTCAAGAATTTTGTGGCATGCTTCTGTATTGCAGTATCACTATTGTAATGCTAGAGTTTAATTTTAATTGTGCTTTGCAGTAGCACCATCCATTTTGCTGAATGAATATGGGTGAAAGAAAATACATTAAAAATGGTATTAAAATTTTGTAAAAACCAGAAGTGTTAAACATGGTCTTGACTACAACATGACCCCAGAATTTTGAATAGCCCAAAGTCACTGCAGGAGAAAAATCCAAGAATGTGTGTGTGTGTGGGGGGAGGGGTGGGGGGGAGGATACAGCTTCAAACAGTGAATAATGGAAATAAATGGAGAAATTAATGATTAAGTGAGACTTTTTTTATTCTGGAAACTGTGTCCAGCTTGGCCTCCCTGGTTTGTACCATCATTCATTGTCAACATTTACCACGAGATTGATTTAATTAAGATTAGAGAAGTAGCAGTAAAATGGAATGGGTCAGTCTGATTGTACTGATTGTTACTGCTGAACACACAGTGCATGTGGCACTTCTGAAGTGTGTTATCACTTGTGTGTGACTTCATTTAAAGAAGCATTATTCTTTATCATTGGCCCACTCAGACAGTGTTTCAAATCAAAATCAAATCTGCCCAACAAAACCTGCTTAAATGCTAAACCATTCAAAAGCATCCATATCGGTGTTACTTTTTTAAACCATTTAAAATGCCCTAAGGAAATTTTCACAGAAAAAGGTGGAAACGTGTTATTACAGTATTACTGCCATGCTCTTTGAGTGACCTTTTAGGCACTTAAATTCTTCAGCAATTTGCAGAACACAAATCCATTTTTCATCACCCAACATCTACAAGAATAATACTCAATAAAGTGATTAGGTGGACTGTTGGAAGTTGGGTAGGGATAAAGAAAACAATACACAGAAAGATTTGATAAAGATCATGATATAGTTACAGAACCAACTTTTCAGAAATGGGCAATCAGCAGTAAAAAAGTAATCATTTTTCTCCAAACCTTAAAACCTTTTGCATCACAAGATCATATGAATTTGGCTGTGAGATAGCTGCTTGATAAACAATATCTAATAGTAGAGGGGCTCAAAGAAGTAATAATAATGAATGGAAGGATAACATAAATCACAAAAAAAAAGACAAAATGCAGTTTGATTACTAACTTGAAATTAAAAATAGCATGGTTTGTCACAAGACCATTTTACTCTGAATGAGGGAAATGTCTAATAACTATTAAATATTAAAAGAAGTTCTAAGTCTAAGGATTAGGAGAATTTTAGAATTCCGCTTGGTCCAAGAAAATGATAAAGTAAGATTGAAGAGAATGTGAATATAAAATAGCAAGAAAAATAAACTGAATTGTCAAAGCTTTTATAGGTATGTAAAAAGGAAAAGATTAGCAGAGCCAAAAGATTATTCCAGAAAGATATTGATGCATTTATAATAAGAAATATAAAAATGGCTGAAATGTTAAGTAGTCACTTTGTGTCTGTATTCACAGAGGAAGGCATTGAAGTCTCCCTGAAATAATTAAGGTCCATGAGTCGAGCAAAAGTGAGGAACTAAAAGAAAATAATGTTCAGTTAAAAGATATCTATCATGAGAGAAATGAATGGGACTGAAAGTCAACAAACCTTGGCACCTCATGGCCTCTACCTTAGAGTGTTGAAAGAGATGGCGAGATACATCATAGTTGCATTGGTGGTCATCTTCCAAAATTCTACTAATTCTGCAACAGTGCCCGCAGTTTGGAAGTTTGCAAATGTAATCCCACTGTTTAAGAAAGGAGAGAAAGAGAGAAAATGGGAACTACAATCTGACATCAGTGGTAGGGAAATTGTTAAAATCTATTGTAAAGCATTTGGTTACTGGATATTTAGAAGTTAATTGCCTGATTGGACAGAGCCAATATGGACTAATGAAGAGGAAATCATGTTTGACAAACCTGAGAAGTTTTTAAGAATATTACTCAGGGTCGATAAAGGAAACTAATGGATGTGGTTTGGATTTTCAGAAGTGCTTTTGATAAAGTTCCACACAGGAGGTTACTGGACAAAATTAAAACACATAGAATTGGCTGTAATATGCTATCAAGAATTGAGGATTGGTTGACACCAATCAGAGAGTCAGAATAAATGGGCCATTCTCATTTGACCAGCTGTGACCAGTGGTACTACAATGATCAGTGCTTGGGATGCAACTTTTCACAAGCTATATCAATGATTTGCATTTCGGGCCAATTATAATATTTCCAAGTTTTCAGATGATACAAAACTTTGTGGAAATGTGAAGTGTGAGAAAAATGCAAAAAAGGCTTCAAGAGGATTTAGACAGGCTGAGTGAATGGGCAAAAACATGTCAGTTGAACTATAATGTGGGTAAGAATAAGGTTATCCACTTTGACAGGTGGAACTGAAATGCAGAGCTTTCCTTGAATGGTGAAAGATTGGAAAGTGCTGATGTTCAAAGAAACCTGGAGGATAAAAAGAAGAAACCTGGGTATCCTTGTTCATAATTCAGATACAACCAGCAATCCAGAAGGCAGCTGGTATATTAGCCTTTATCACAAGAGGATTTGAGAATAGTATTAAAGATGTCTTACTTTAGTCTGAGACCACCCCCAGAGCATTGTATGCAGTTCAGGTCTCCTTTCCTAAGGAGCTTTGTCATTGAGGGAATGCAGTGAATTGTCCCCAGACTGATTCCTGGAATGGTGGTATTGTACTTTGAGAAAGGATGTTTCCTCTGGCTGTGGGGTCTAGAATGAGGGGATACAGTCTTGGGCTAAAAGACAAGACATTTAGAACTGAAATACATAGGAACCTCTTCACTCAGAGGATGGAGATCTTTGGATATCCCTACCCCAGAGGGCTGTGAAAATCAATCATTAACTAATGTTGAATACAGAGATTGATACGTTTCTAGTTACTAATTACATCAAAGTATATGAGGATAATTCCAAAATATGACATCATCAGCCATGATTTAGAATTGCAAATTAGTCTTGAGGGATTGAATGGCCAAATACTTTGCTTCTTTCAAATTATTTCTTTAAGTTTATTATATGTGACACAATTTAAACCTACATCAGTAATGTGGGCTTTTTCATTTAAACTTGTCTCTACAATAATGAAAGAAAGGCTAGGAATATTTCTTCACATCAATTACTGTCCCTCCTTTACATCTACCATCTTTTCCTGATTATTCTTACAGTATTTCAGTTGTCCTGTGCCCTAAAATTCACAATATAAATCCAAGGTGAATGTAACTTCATGAGAGCTTGTCAAATTGAATTGAGTGGCACATGTGCTGTGAGCTGCTGGTTTCAGATGTGGACATGCAGTTTGTTCCATGGAGGCACTTGCAGAAGCAATACACATTAAAATGTTAACTGAACTGCACACTCTGCAATTGAACATACATGGCTGATACAATGTGTCATAGCAGTTGATCTATTGTAAATGAATAAATGAGTGAGGAAGAATAACTGATAATAATAATATTGTGCAAAAGTCCTCCAGCTCAGTCACATTCATAGAACACTACAGCGCAGTACAGGTCCTTCGGCCCTTGATGTTGTGCCTCCCTGTCATACCAATCTGAAGCCCATCCCACCTACACTATTCCATGTATGTCCATTTGCCTGTCCAATGACAACTTAAATGCACTTAAACTTGGCGAATCTACTACCGATGCAGGCAAAGCATTCCATACCCTAACTACTCTCTGAGTAAAGAAACTATCTCTGACATCTGTCTTATACCTATCTTCCCTCACTTTAAAGTTGTGTCCCCTCGTGTTTGCCGTCCCCATACTTGGAAAAAGGCTCTCCCTGTCCACCCTATCTAACCCTCTGATTATCTTGTATGTCTGTATTAAGTCATCTCTCAACCTTCTTCCCTCTAACGAGAACAGCCTCAAGGCCCTCAGCCTTTCCTCGTAAGACATTCCTTCCACACCAGGCAACATCCTAGTAAATCTCCTCTGCACCCTTTCCAAAGCTTCCACATCCTTCTTATAATGCAGTGACCAGAACTGTACACAATACTCCAAGTGTGGCCGTACCAGAACTTTGTACAGCTGCAGCATAACCTCCTGGTTCCAGAACTCAATCCTTCTATTAATAAAGACCAAAGCACTGTATGCTTTCTTAACAACTCTGTCAATCTGGGTGGCAACTTTCAGGGATCTGTGTACATGGACACCAAGATCTCTCTGCTCAGCTGCACTCCCAAGAATCTTACCATTAGCCCAGTACTTTGCATTCCAATTACTCTGGCCAAAGTGTATCACCTCACACTTGTCCATATTAAACCACGGCTCACGTGTTCTATATCTTCCTCCCTGCCTGACAAGTACATACTTATCGATGACACACAGGAGCTTTTCCTTGAATAAGCTCCACACTTTTAATGTGCTCATCCCCTGCAGTTTCCTTCCCCATTCCATGCTTCCTAAATCTTTCCTAATTGCATCATAATTTCTTTTCCCCCAGCTGTAACTCTTGTTCGGTGGAGTACACCTATCCCTTTCCATCACTAAAGTAAATCTGACAGATTTGTGATCGCTGTCTCTAAAGTGCTCACCTACTTCCAAATCTAACACCTGGCCAGGCTCGTTACCCAGTACTAAATCTAAAGTGGCTTCGCCCCTTGTAAGCCTGTCTACATACTGTGTCAGGAAGCCCACCTGCACACACTGGCCAAAACCGACCCATCTATAGTACTCGTACTGTAGTGATCCCAGTCAATATTTAGATAGTTGAAGTCCCCCATGACAACTACCATGCCTCTCTCCCTCCTATCGAGAATCATCTTTGCTATCCTTCCAATACAATATAATCTCACATGCTATATTTCTGAATGTGTTTGTGACAACAGTTGTGGTTTAAATTACCAAACTAAAGTGTGCCATGATGCAACATTTAGAAAGTGCAGTTTTATGAGGCATTATAATTCAGGGTGTAACACACTGAGAGGGAAATGTTCATAGTCTATGTACTTTGTTAATCTATTTGACATAGTACAATACTAACAAGTCTTACCTTAAAATCTCCTGAGGCCATTTACTTTTTACCTGAAGTTCTCTGAATATTGAGGACTGCATTTACACTGAGACAGGTTCAGCCAAGTAGCAGGCATACTTCCTCCTCGAAGATAGTATCCTGGGATGCAACCATTCTTCATGGCACTCCTTTATGCAATGATAGAAATTTACTACAAAAGAAGACCCTTTGGCCCATCTTGCTTACTTTGGAGCAGTAGTACTTAGTTACATATCAACAGTGTTTATCCATGCCTCAAATACCGGTGCTACACCACTTAAAAATAGAATCAACTTCTACCACCTTTTCAGTGTAATGATTTCCAAATCTGAGCAAGAAGAGTTTTCCTCATCTCCTTCTCGCAGGGAAAGTTCATTTTCAAATCTGGTGTTATGCACTAATTCCTGAGGGCAGTCAGTAACATGACCACAATATGCAAAGCCGGCACAACATTCCTCATTGATATCACTGAAGACCACCCTGTACCATCAGCATCCTTGAAGTAGTTGACAATACCAGCATCAAGTGTATGATCATCTGAAACCAAGTTTGCTGTGTCAGCCATGTTCTTGGGAGGTCTGAATGCAAAGCAAGTCCTCTTTGCCCAGCACAGGGAAGACACTTGAACAAGAAGAGAACAAAAGAGGCATTTCAAAGCCTTGCTGAAGGTTTCCCTCAAGAAATGCAGCATTGATGCCAGCACATGAGAGACTTTTATTCATAAAAAACTGACTTGAAGGAAACCCTTCTCTGAAGGGATACAATTCTTTGAGAACACCTGGTAGCAGGAGGAAGTATGGAAGAGGCTTTGAGAAAGGAATGTCAATGATCTCAAAGCTGAGAACCAATTTCACCCCCTGTAAAGATCTTCCACATGTGGTTGGCTCTAGGATTGGGCTCATTCACCACACAAGAACCTACAGAACCCATGACCAATGGCATGGAATTTCCTAGGTAGTAAATCATGCCAATGACAACGACTGTATTTCTAAATTGTGATGCCCAAAATTATTTATTGTTATCCAGATGAGACATAACCAGTAATTTATAAAGTTTTGGCATCATTGCTTCTTTTATATTTTATTCTGCTTATTGTGAAGATTATACCCCACTTTATTTTTTCTTATTTTTGATTGTGGACTGAAATGTGAAAAGAACTGTTTAAAGAAAAATCTCATCAGCTGCCATAAACCATGGCTCTTAACCAATAAGTCAGAGTCCATTATAAGTTGTGAACCTATCACCCTGTCACTCCTGCAAGTAAGTGAAAGGACTTGGAGAAGGAGGATCAAAGAATAGCAACTCCCAAGACCACTGAAGTGCCTTCCCAGTCTTTCCCTCCACTCAAAACACCCTTCTTTTTTGAGTGTCTGCCTGAACATGTATCCAAATGTATGTGTGTTACAGTGTTGGTGTTTTGACTTGTAGAGTGGTATATCAATGGATCATTTTGTTTAACCACAGCTAGACACTATTTATTTGGGATAAGTAGTAGGCAGTGTTAATTACAGAAACCTGGTCCATGCTTTCTGTCAAACTGGATCTAAAGACAGGTAGAATTGGGAACTTTGTATACTGCAACACTTAAGAGGCATTTGGATGGGTATATGAATAGGAAGGGTTTAGAGGGATATGGGCCGGGTGCTAGCAGGTGGGACTAGATTGGGTTGGGATATCTGGTCGGCATGGACGGGTTGGACTGAAGGGTCTGTTTCCATGCTGTACATCTCTATGACTCTATGACTCTAATCTTTACACATATATCTCCTGGTTATTAATTGAAACTTGATCCTAATATTTGTTATAACATTTTTTTCTATTTTATTTGAATTTTTATTTCCTTTGTTCAATTATTTTCCTTTAAAAATAATATGCTACTTTGTACCTGAACCATCTCTTCCCAGTGTGCTATTCATTGCTCTGTCACTACATTCCTTGCAATTACTTTTCACTATCTACTTGTGCCATGGCCCTTTTTAAGTCACTATATTCCTTTGATATTTTCTGGTCTCTTTCCCTAATTTCTCTAAACCAAATTAAATTGTGTTCAATGTTAGCTTGTTGATATCCTCATGAAACACACTCCAGTTGTCCAACAACATTTCCCAGAACAAGATCCAACACTACTTACTTTGTGATTAAACAAGTGACAGATTGATCAGGAAAGTTCTGTGCACAGATCAGGAATTTGTTTTGTTTCCTACTCTTAACAAGCTGAATCTTATACGTTTGGAGTTTCAACATTTGACGAATTTTTCGCCACGAACCAAACAGATTTTCTCACCAAATCTTACCAAGCCCAACTCATTAAATACCTATCCCAAATCTATGGCATCCCTCTTGTCCAATTACCATGTACCATTCCCAGAACAATTCAGCAAAACTGAGACATCTGGAATGGACTGCCATTTCTAGCACTGGTGTCATGCTAAAAGACCATTGTGCACCTGGACAAACATTGTTAGTCTGGATCTGCCCTGCATGGTGCCTGACATGTACCCTAGAAATAGCAGCAGGGGTACTTGATGCCTCACTCTGAAGGCAACCTGGAGGTCCTGCTGGATGGGTGGTGGACAAGAACAAAAGGGCAGGCAATGTAAGGCAGCAATGCTGTCAGCATTCAGGTCATTTCAGAGTGAAGGAACATTATGAGGATGAGCAAGCTGCCCTCAGATGCTTCCTGGCCCAGTGCATGAGCTAGGTGTGTGTCCCTGAGTTCATAGTGTCACACTGCAGCATTACAATGAGAGTTGCCAGTAAAGCCCAAGATACAGCATTGAACTGCAGACTTGTCACATAAATGGATCAGAGATGTGCCTTGAGGGTGCTTAAAGAAAATGGCACATGTTCAATGTTAAAGTCCATGGATGTGGAATGTGTGTGATAGTGCTCATAGAGCATGTCTTGGTGTCCAACTTGAATGCTGTCTGCAGCCAATAGAGAGCTGAAATCACGAGGTACCATGTTGAGAATTCTCAATGTCTTGCGTGTTGGGCACAATTAGTAAGATTAGAAGCTGAACATTAATGAGGTGAGTTGCAATATTAATACATTACTTGCAAACTATAATCTCCCTTAACTGGCAACTCCTCACTGCCTCATGAGAAATGCACCTCACACTTATCAAAAACTTAAACAATGCAGTGGGATGCTCCTGATATCAAGGTGAGCCTTGCTGGACTTTTGGTTTGATTCTACTACAAAGTTTAACATGACTCATGTCACTCAGGCCCCTATAAGAGAGGGCAGATTGTTTTGTACATTAGGTTCATTTGCATCTTCTAATATTACGGTTCTATTTTCGTTACTTACGTTTTGAAATGTAGTAATAAATGTTCTTGTCAATCTCTTGCCTACTGCTTAGGCCTTTGTGTATGAACCAAAATCCAAAATGTTGTAACTCTCTTCATCTAAGAGAACACTCAAACACGCTTTGGAGAATAAAACTAATCTACTATTTCCCCCTGCCATATCTGCTTAACATTCAAAATCACAGAGTGGGGAGATTATGAATTTGATGCCACATGGAAGTCGACACAAATTTAAGAGGAAGTTGAATGCATACATGAGGATGGAGGGAATAGAGGCAGGATGGAAAAAGTCATTATAGTGTGAGGAGTCTCATATAAATACCAGCATAGACCACTCAGATAGAATGGCCTGTTTCTGTGCTTTGGTTCTTTATAAACATAATTAATTTACCTCATTAAGTAACAGCTGCAACCTTTAAAAGCTTACCTATATTCGTTTCCCTCCCCATTCTTCAGCAGCTGCCCACAGGCAACTGAATTTGGGTTGGATACAAGGTTAATCTAATGTGATTTTTTTCAAGTGTTACATTTGCCACTTTGTGATCCTGCTACTTTATTTTCACAGCTGGAGAGTTAGCCTCTACAGTGTGACAGAAAAATTACAGGAATCCAAGATTTAACAAATTGCTCTGTGATAGGTTAAGTTTCTTTAAAATCTAATCTTCATGCCAAGTGCGACAAAACCATTTCTTAATTTTTTGATATGATTAGTTATATGATATAAAGAGCCATACCTTTACTAAAAATTGTGGAATATAATATAACACTGTATAGAAGTCATTACCTTGTCATTGCTTCTCAGTGAAAGTTCAAATACGCTGCTCTCCATTTGATTCAGTAGTCAATACATCACTTGCTCAGGAATTAAACTATACAGTCAAAGAAAATTTCCCATTTAATCTCTGGTCTGGTTTGTGTTGAATGAAGTGGTTTCAGCCAGGGCACTGTTTGGGATACAGCAATTGTCTCAGCATCTCCAGGCTATGGACAGAAGACTAAATATATCAAACTGGTCAATTATTCCTTTTCGGTGAAAGGACACAAAAGTAGAGATATGCTTTTTGTAGAAGCCTATTTGATAAATATGCAGCATTCTGTGCCACAAAACATGCAACATAGAAAATAGGTGCAGGAGTAGGCCATTCGGCCCTTCAAGCCTGCACCACCATTCAATATGATCATGGCTGATCATGCAATTTCAGTATCCCATTCATGTTTTCCTTCCATACCCCTTGATCCTTTTAACTGCAAAGACCACATTCAACTCCCACTTTGAATGTATCTAACAAACTGGCCCAAACAGCTTTCTGTGGTAGAGAATTAGAAGACAGATAATCCAAAGGATCTGATCTTCAAAGAGGTAGGAATGTGTTCTTCAACATGCATTCATACTCGGAGTGAAGGAAGGTTAGATAAAGAACATCAGAGTTTCTATTCCCTATTGCTCTCCAATGCCACCTGTTACATTCGCACAGGCGGCCTTAATCTAAGAGCAGAACCAAAGTGACATCGGTAACAATAGTCTTCATACTTGAGTGATTTGTTGGGGTACTTACTGTCTCAGCCCACATTAAGAACAGTCACTTGGGTAAAGTAGCAGACAGATACTGGACCCTAAAAGACTGTGCCCCAGCTTTCAAAGTCAGAAGGTAGGCATCTGGGGAGAAAAATCAAATAGGGAAAAATTTTGTAATTTAAACACCAGATATTACAGAATCTGAAGAAAGAATATCCTGAAGAAAGAATGGATCAAGTTTTAAGTCAAGTTTCTAATGCTTTAATCTGATTTAGTCTTGCAGTCTTTTCCAAATATGCTATGTACCAATTATGTCCAATGTTCAGCAGAGGAAAAGCACCTGTTAGTTGTTTAACATATTAAGTTCACAAGCGTGCACTCAGCATAGGAAGGAGGTAAATGAGAAAAAGTCCAATCACTAAAAGTTATCAGTCCTATTAAACTACATTTCTGATTTTCATTCAATGTTATTGCCACTTAGGGAAGTAACTCAATCAAATGTGACTGAACAAATTTGAACAATAAACATAGTCAGTGTGCTTGTCAAATATATTTTTAATGCTTGTCATGGCGAGGTATGTGAGTGCTGGGGATGAATGTGGAAGATTCTATTTTGGATACCATAATGTTAATGTCAAGCAGTACCAGGTCAGATATAGATTGAAGCTGATTGGGAACCTTTTACCCTAACATCAAAGGTACATTATTAGCATTGTTGCTTTTCTTTCCACATATCTCTTTGAAACCTCTTTGATAATAAATTAACTATCTGATTCAATTGATACTGATGTTTGGAAAACTGGAGCAGAATTTTGATCAAGTCTGAAGCAAGACGTTATCCAACTGCTAAATCACACAAACATGCCTAATGAGCAGTCTGTTTAAAGACTGCTGCTTTGGCCACCAATCATTTGAGAACACTGACTGCTACATGCGTGATATATTCAACTATCAACATTTTCCAAAGGGAGATCAAGAAGGTATTCGGCCCACTTTTTGCCCATGTGATGTGATCTATCCTGTTTTGCGCACAGGTACTGGACATCTTCTCATGTTAATTTCCATTATGGTGAGCTGTACATGTCCATTATGGAACGAGTGAATGCTGCTGTCTGCCATATTGGATGTTCCAGTGGCCTTTGTTCTGCTCTTAAACAGGTATGGCATTGACAAATTTTGAGGTAATCAGGGAATTATCTACTGAGAACTGAGTTGAGAATATCATACCAATGTTTTTCAGAAAATGCTTGCCATTGAGGGAGATATTTGTGCATTTGAACTCAGGTTTCAGAAATGAAAACTTTTCTTACTCACACTGTAAAGAGATCCAGCCCAAATTTCTGAAAATAAATCCATTTTGTCTACATATTTTAAATACATAATTCAGTGCACATTATGTATTTATCAATGGTTTTCTCATTAGGCTAGGTGGCTCATGGTTAAATTACACTGAGCCACATGAAATTGCTAGTGCCTGTAAATACAAACTAAACTCTCCATGAAACTTAAATTGTGTCAAGAACAAAGAGCTGACCACCCCCATTTTACAGGTCACTTCTAAAACATGACCACTTTGGCCTGAAGTCTCATCTGTTTATATATAAACAAGGCCTCTCAATACCCTTTAATCTCTGTACCAAACCAGTCTAATTGGCACTGGGAGATGCTTACAACCCCTCTGAAAAAAACCAAGGACACAACATCCTTGAGAAAAGGAACAACTCTTAGAAAAAAAGGAACTGACTTTGTGGCAAATGATCATATTGCCAAGCACACAGTCAGCTTGCCCCAAAGACTGGAAAATGATATCCAGCAGCATTTTCCTTCAACTGTTCATAACCAACAAGGTATCGACCATACCAAACCAGCTTGTCCTTGCAGAATGCACAGCATAGTGTCAAACATGTGGTGCAATTGTGCAATTAAACAACATCTGCTGGATAATCCTGAGTATGTGAAAAATAAAGCTGACAATAATTTTAGTATTGTAAGCTGAGCTTGAAGTATGGCACATTTGCATGTACTGGAAGCTATATACATTAATATACTGGGCCTTGTCCTTTCTACACAGACAGAACAAGTACATTCACTGTACCTTCTTCAATTCAACAAAACCTTTCCTTATAATGATGCGATAAGTACCATTGTAAAAAGACACATTTTCATTTTACACTCATCAGGACATTTTGCAAGAATACAAGATAAAGGGGAAAACCAACATTTATACTGCACAAGAAGAGAGTGCTGATTGTTTGCCAAGTGGACCTTGATTGGTAGAGACATGAACTCTGATTATTAGACGCCTTCTCATGAGAATGCATCCATTATTGATGATTGACAGGCTTTGTGCAAATTTTAAACCAGGGACACGTTGTCTCTGATTGTCAGAACGTAACCCTGAAAAATGAAGAAGTGAATGGCTATCATATATTTTGTTGAATTGAAAAAGGTACAGTGAATGTACTTGTTCTGTCCGTATGGAAAACAGGGCCCAGTTTATTAATGTATATAACTTCCAGTACATGCAAATGTGCCATACTTCAAGCCCAGCTGACAATACTAAAATTATTGTCAGCTTTATTTTTCACATACTCAGGATTATCCAGCAGATGTTGTTTAATTGCAGAATTGCACCACATGTTTGACACTGTGCTGTGAATTCTGCAATGACAAGCTGGTTTGGTATGGTCAATACCTTGTTGGTTATGTATAGTTGAAGGAAAATACTGCTGGATATCATTCTCCAGTCGTTGGGGCAGGCTGCCTATGTGCTTGGCAACATGATCATTTGTCACACAGCAGATTCCTTTTTTCCCAAAATCTGCTCCTTTTCTCAAGGATGTTGTGTCCTTGTTTTTTTCAGAGGGGTTGTAAACATCCCCCAGTGCCAATTAGACTGGTTTGGTACAGAGATTAAAGGGTATTGAGAGGCCTTCTTGTTTATATGTATACAGATGAGACGTCAGGCCTAAGTGGTCATGTTTTAGAAGTGGCCTGTAAAATGAAAGGGTGGTCAGCTCTCTAGGTGAGCAGTTCAGTCCAGAACTAGTTGAGAGTTCAACAGTGAGCTGTGTGAAAACAAACTCTCTCTCTTTCTGCCCTTCTAACTTCAATCTGTAGGCATCTGTTCCATTCATTTATACTGGTTTTTAAGGGTGTTTGTTTATTGGGACTGTTGTGTATATTTGGAACAGCAAAATTAAGTCTAGTTTGGATAGACCGGTTCTGTAGGGGTTCTTTATTCTGTTCTTTGTGTTTCATTGTGTAATTGTGTGAAGAAATTTTAAAACCTGGTAGTCAACCTAGCTACCTCACTTTGGATAATTTTCATTGCACACTTACCGAAACAAATTACAAAGTTATGGTCTGCTTAAGAATATTTTGAGTGGTCTGGCCCAGTCAATAACAGATTGGATCATAAATAGTGAGTGGTAGGTGCTCGTGTCTTTAGTTTAGGTGTTGGTTTGGTTGGGTAGACAAAGATTGGGATAGCAATGGCTTTTTAGTTGCCAATTTTTTCTGGAAGTGGATGCAGTGACTTTGGAAGTTTTGCAACAGATGAATAAGACCAAGCTGCAGGAATTAGCAGAGAAGCTGGACCTGCTTCTGTGAGGAAAGAAGAGATAATTACAGCAGTAGCCCAGCATTTAAACTTGCTGGAGAAACGAGCAGAATTTATAGAGATGGAAGAATTCAATTGGAAATGAAGCAGCTTGAGTTAGAGGCGAGAGATAAGGAAAGGGCAGCAGAAATGAAACAGTTTGAGTTACAATTAAAAATAGAAGAGAGGGAAAAAGAGAGAGCAGCAGACAGAGAAAAAGAGAGAGCAGTAAAAAAGAGGGGAAAAGAGAGAGCAGAGAAAGAAAAAGAGAGCTTTTGAACTTCAAAAACTGACACTTAAAAAGGAAAGTCAGCTTAAAAGATAAAGGCTGAAGGTAACCTTAGTGAGGAAGTCGTGTGAACTCATGTGGAAGAGCAGAAAGTTAAAACGGCAAGGTTAGCAGCTGAAGTGGCTGATGGTTATGAATTGGTCCATAAAACACGGTTTGGCTTCCAGAATCAATTTCAGTCCATGAGGAATAGAATTGGGGCAAAGAGAAATCCTCACATGGAAAGGGAAAGGTAGATCTCAGTGAGGATCATGAGGATAATTTACCACAGGGTAAAAAAGAAACCCTTGAGGGGACAAAGAAGTTAAAAAGCTCCAGTGTTTTCATTGTAATAAAGTGGGCAACATGAAATCAGTGTTGGTGGGCTAGGAGAAAGCCAAGTGTAGGAAAACCGGACAGCCTGTAAGTTTTGTTGGACTAATAACAAAAAGCACAAGGGAAGTTAGACAACTGCCTCTTAATGTCCAATATGATCAGAGGTTTGTTAAGGGGGAAGTGCCAGATCTGCTTAAAAAATATACATGCAAAGGTAAAGTTTAATTACATAGGCCAGGAGCAGTATGTAAGGAGGTTACAATATTAAGGGACACAGGATCGTCTCAATCTGTAATGCTCAATCTGTAATGAGGAGATATTTATTCCTGAGGGACTTTTGCCAGAAAAGGTACTGGTAACAGAAATTCATGGTGAGACAAAAAGTGCTCAATCATGTAAAGTGAAGCTAGAGAGTCCAGAGAAGAGTGGAGAATTTGTGGTAGGAGTACTGGACAAACTCTCAGCTCCACAATACAATTTGTCCTTGCAAATGATATAGGTGATTCACTGTTAGGCGTGCTACCTATTCAGTTGAAAAGCCAGTTGAGATGCAGGCAACTGAAGAAATGAAGGCTGTTTATTTAGGAAGTTTCCCTGATTGTGCGGGCACAAGATCACAGAGGCACAAGTTCAAGCAAGAGAGATCAAAAGGCGCAGAAAAGGAAGCTGACATAGCTTTATCTGAGACTTTTTTTTGATCAGATAAATGTCACAGAGCAGGAGCAAATAGATAAACATGCAAGTATCTTTAGCTCTGCTAAGCTGGTTAAATGACAGCAGAAAGATGAGAACTTAAAACAGTTACATCAAAAGGCATTGCCAGAGTAGGAGGGTGAATGCATCTCTGTATGATATTACTTAACAAATGATGTCTTAATGAGGAAATGGAGACCATCACAAATTCAAGCAGATGAGAAATGGGCAGAGATTCATCAAATTGTTTTGCCAGTTGGGTATAGAAAGGTGCTGCTGCGAGTGGCGCATGAGCTACCACTTGGAGGTCATTTAGGGGTGAGGATAACACAGGCTAAGATACAAAGACATTTTTACTGGCCTGGACGATACAAGGACGCAATTGAATTTTGCCTGACGTGTCATACATGTCAGCTAATTAGAAAACCACAGGCAGTAATAAAACCTGCTCCTTTAATATCTATTTCAGCATTTGAGGAAGCTTTCACAAAAGTCTTGATTGATTGCATTGGTTCTCTAACTCAAACAAAAGTGGGAACAAGTAGTTATTAACAATAATGGATGTTTAGACTAGATTTCCAGAGGCAATCCCATTACACAACATCACAGCTAAAAGGGTTGTAGAAGAATTATTTAACTTTTTTACAAGATACAGACCATCAATAGAGATCCAGTTAAATCAAAGATCAAACTTCACATCCAACTATTCAAGGAGGTTATGGATAACTTGGGAATAAAGCAATTCAAATCTACAAATCTACCATCCAGAATCACAGGGAGCACTAGAGAGGTGGCATCAAACACTAATGACCATGTTGAGAGCTTATGGTCAAGATTATACTGGTGATTAGGATAACGGAGTTCCATTTGTACTTTTTGCGATCAGAGATGCACCGAATGAATTGACCAAATTCAGTCCATTTGCATTAATCTTTGGGCATGAAGTAAGAGGACCATTAAAATTGACTAAGGAAAAATTATTAAGTCAGAATTCAGAGATCATCCATTTGGACTATGTGTCACATTTTAGAGAACAATTAAATAGAGCTGGAGAGTTGGCTAGACAGTATTTAGAAGTACCATGGCATACAATGAAACAGGGGACGGATAAGAAATCACAAATTTGCAATTTTGCAATTGGGAATAAGGTATTGGTGTTACTTCCAGTAACAGGTGAGCCTTTAAAAGCAAGGTTTAGTGGACCTTATCAAATTGAGAAGACATTGAGTGAGGTGAACTATTTGATAAGACAGGAATAAATCTCAGAGTGTGTCATGTGAATATGCTCAAAAGATATTTTGATAGAGAAGGAAAGCAAGAGGAGAAGGTGTTAATGATTACAGCACAGAAGAAAGAACCAAATTCAGAGGATTCTGAATTGGACATTACTCAAATCAAACTGGACAATGAGGAAGTTGTCAAAAATTGGGATAAAGTATTGAGTTACCTTCTACAAGAAAATCAAAATGACCTGAAAGAGTTATTACTATCACATGGGAAGATATGCAGAAATAAACTGGGAAGTACTAACCTAATTATGTATGATGTAGAGATAGGAGATGCTTCCAATTAAGCAACATCCTTATAGGCATAACCGTCTAAAGTTGGCACAGGTTCAGAAGGAGATAAAGCGCATACTCCAAGATGGCATAATCAAAATGAGTTACAGTGACTGTCATGGTGCCAAAGCCAGATGGAATCCAACGATGATGTGTAGGATATCACAAAGTCAATGCTGTAACAAAAACTGATGCATATCCAATTCCATAGTTGGAGGACTGTCGGAAAAGTGGGACAAGCAACTTACATTTCTAAGATGGACTTGCTCAGAGGCTACTGGCAAGTACCTTTGTCAGAGAGAGCAAAGGTAATATCGGCTTTCGTAACGCCAAATGGACTATATCAGTTCAAAGTCATGCCATTTGGTATGAAAAACACTCCAGCCACATTTCAGAGACTGACTTATTGCCAAATTACCCAACTGTGTGGTGTACATTGATGACCTGGTGGTTTTTAGTTACTCATGGAAGGAACATTTGCAGCATTTATCGGACTTGTTCAATCAACTTCGGAAGGCAGGCTTGGTGGTAAACCTAGCGAAAGTGAATTGCTAAAACCCAAGTCATCTTCCTGTGCCATGTTATTGGGCATGGACAAATGGCTCTACGGAATGCAAAAATGAGAGTAATTGGGGTATTTCCCTCACCATTGATGTAAAATGTGGTAGTACGGTTCCTGGGATTGAGTGGATTTTAGTGAAAGTGTGTACTGAACTTTAGCAGTGTGGCTGCTCCACTCAGCAAATTCTTAAAAAAGGGCAAGAAGTTTCAGTGGACAGCAGATTGTCAAAAGGCATTTGACAGCCTAAACACTGTATTAATCACTGCCCCAGTATTAAGTACACCGGATTACACAAAGCCTTTCAAGGTGGCTATCGATGCCAATGATGTGGATGTCAGTGTGGTGAGGATGACGAGGGAATAGAAAGACCCATTGGATATTTTTCCAGGAAGTTGAACATTCATCAACAGAAATATTTAATGGTTCAGAAAGAGACTTTAGGCTTGGTGTTGGCATTACAATATTTCAGTATTTATATTACCAGCAATGTATCTGAGACAATCGTATACACTGATCATAACACATTGGCATTTGTGGAACAAATTAAGGACAAAAATGCCAGACTGTTTAGATGGAGTTGTTGTTGCAGCCATTCAATTTGATAATTGAGCATGTGGCAGGTTGTGAAAATGTGATTGACGATGCATTATCGAGACTCGAATGAGATATGAATTTGCATGTGGTTGTGCATATTTGCGTGTGTATAGTTAATTTAGTGTATATATGTGTTCAGACTACTAACCGGGGTTTTTGAAGGGTTTAAAAATGAAGCCGTCTTTTAGTATTGATGGCTCTGTTTTTTAAGGGGAGAGGTGTCACAAAGCTGGTTCCTTTTTTTTCCTAAAAGCTGTTCCTTTTCTCAAGGATATTGTGTCCTTGGCTTTTTTCAAAGGGTTTGTTAACATCTCCCGATGCCAATTAGATGGTTTGGTACAGAGATTAAAGGGTATTGAGTTGTTTATATGTAAACAGATGAGACTTCAGACCAAAATGGTCATGTTTTAGAAATGATCTGTATAATGAAAGGAGAGTGGCCAGCTCTCTTGCTGAGCAGTTCAGTCCAGAACTAGTTGGGAGTTCAGTAGTGAGCTGTGTGGAAACAAATTCTCTTTGTTTCTGACCTTCCAACCTGGCGTCTGTTCCATTTATTTATACTGGTTTTTAAGGGTGTTTGTCTATTGGAACTGTTGTGTATCTTCAGAACAGCATAATTAAGTCTAGTTTGGATAGACTGAGTTCTGTAGGGGTTCTTTATTCTGTTCTTTGTGTTTCATTGTGTAATCTTGTGAATAATTTTTTGTCTCTTTTAAAACCTGCCCTGAATGTGGATAAATCACCCGTAGCTACCTCATTCTGGGTAATTTCACTGTACACTTACTGAAACAAATTGCAAAGTTATGGTCTGGGCTGCCTGCTTAAGAAAGTTTTGAGAAGTCTGGCCAGTCTGTAACACACTGTGGCACTGAAGTTCATTTAGCTCATTATTCATTTGTATGATAGGCACAAAAAGCATATAATGTAGTGAACATTAGTAGGAAGCCAGAGGATTGGGAAGCACTTAAAAACCAGCTGAGGACAACAAAAAGGGAACGAAAGGGGAAGATGAAATATGAGAGCAAGTTAGCTTGTAATATAAAAGAAGATTACAGGAGTATTTTTAGATATGTAAAAGGTCAGTGAGAGGCAAGAGTGGACACTGGACTGCTGGAAAATAAGGCTGAACAAGTAGTCATGGGAAACAAACAAATGGCAGAGGGATTGAATAGGTACTTTGCATCAGACTTCAGGATAGAAGACACCAGTAATATATCAGAATGTCAAGAGAGTCAGGGGACATAGGTGAGTGTATTGGCCATCACTAAGGAGAAGGGTCGGGATTCTGAAAGGTCTGAATGTGGATAAATCACCCGTACAAGATTGACAACACCTAGTATTCTGAAGGAGATAGCCACAGAGATTGCGGAGGCATTGGAGGTTATCTTTCAGGAATCACTGGAGTCAAGAAGGATCCCAGAGGACTGGAAAATGGCTAATGTAATACCCCTACCTAAGAAGAAAGGGAAGAAGAAGAAGAAGACAGTAAATTATAGGCCAGTTGGCCTGACCTTGGTCATTGTTAAGGTTTTAAAGTCCATTATTAAAGTTGAGATTTGCAGAGGACTTGGAAATGCATGGTAAAATAGAGCAGAGTCAGCACAGCTTCATCAAGGAGAGATCATGACTGACAATTCTGTAATGAGCAAGGTAATGAGCAAGTTAGAGAAAGGAGAGTCAGTGGACGTGATCTATTTGGATTTCCAGAAGGACCTCAAGAAGGACCTCACAGGAGGTTGCTGATTAAGGTAAAAGCCCATGGCGTTCAATTTGAAGTGCTAGCCCGGATAGAAGTTTGGCTGATTGGCAGAAGACAGAGAGTGGGGTCAAAAGGGTCTTTTGCAGGATGACAACCAGTAACTAGTGCAGGGGTCAGAGTTGGGAACACAACTATTCATGTTATACGTGAACGATCTAGGTGAAGGAACTGAGGGCATTGTTGCTAGTTTGCAGATGATACAAAGATGTCAGGAGGGACAGTAGGAGTTGAGGAAATGGGAAGGCTGCAGAAGGACTTGGACAAGCTAGGAGAATGGGCAAAGATGTGGCAGGTAAAGTACAATGTGGGAAAGTGGGAGGTTATGCACATTGGTAGGTAGAATAGAGACATTGATTATTTTCTAAATGGGGAAAGACTGCAGAAATCCGAAGTACATAGGACATAGGAGTCCTAGTTCAGGATTCTCTCAAGATTAGCATGGAGGTTGATTTGGCAGTTGAGAAGGCAAATTCAGTGTTGGTATTTATTTTGAGAGGGCTGGAATAGCAGTGATGTACTGCTGAGACTGTATAAGACTCTGGTCGAACAGCATTTGGAATATAGTGAGCAGTTTTGGGCTCCATATCTAAGAAATAATCTACTGTCCTTGCAGGGGATCCAGAGGAAATTTACAAGAATGATTCTGGAATGAAGGGCTTGTCATATGAGGTACAATTGGGATTACGTGATAGAGTTTAGAAGGATGGGGGGGGGGGGAATCTCATTGAAACTTACATAATACTCAGAGACCTAGCTAATTGGACATGGAGAAGGTGTTTGTTTTGGATACTGATGAGGGGTTGGCCCAACAGATGACAGCAGTAGCAGCCAGAGCAGTAGCACAATGGCTGGCCCTGTTGTTCAAAGGGAAGCAACAAAGCATAGTAGAGCAATACTAATTGGAGATTGAATAGTCAGGGGCATAGATAGGAGCTTCTATGGCTGCAGGAAAAAGATTAGGAATTGATGCAGGTAGGCCAATGGGCCTGTTCCTGTGCTATACTATATTGCATTGTATTGTATAGTAGAAGAGACTAGGACCTGATGGCACAGACTCAGAGTGAAGGGATGATCCTTTAGAACTGAGATGAGGAGGAATTTCTTCAGCCAGAGGGTGGTACCTCTATTGTACTCATTGCTGCAGAAGGCAGTGTCTTTAAGATAGAGGAGGATAGGTTCTTGGTTAGTAAGGAGATCAAGGGTTATGAGAAAAACGCAAGTGAATGGGCTGAGAAACATATCAGCTTTGATCAATGACGTAGCAAACTCAATGGACTGAATGGCCTAATTCTACTCTTATATTTTGTGGTCTTATAATGCCTTTTTGGCTTGATTGCAGTGATCTGATAGTGTGAACACTAATTGTGTGGCTACTGCATCATAGCAGTGTGAAACAGCTAGCTTTATCTTTTGGATAAACTTTTGACATGCCTTACCCTTCCAGGGGATCTGTATTAATGGGTGCATTCTCCATGGCAATGCCTCTGCAGACAAAGTCCATTTGTCAAACCATCTGTGCTCTCCTCTTAAGCAATATAAATGTTTTTTTTCTCCCTTTAATTGTTATGTTTGTGAAATGTCCCAATGAGTGCATGATGAAAAGTTTAGACACAATTGAGACACAACTTAATAATACTCAAGTTCTGCACTACCAGACACTTAGATATAATAAGTGTTGATTGCTGTCAGTCAACTTCAGGAGCACTGCAAATTTCTTGTGACAATTGCGGAACTCATTCCTGCGGGATTGAATTATCGGTGGAGAGTTTTTAACAACTTAGTTTTTAAATTTTTCTTTCTGTCTCTTCTCTCTCTATATATCCATTCATTCATTACTTCTCTTTCTTTATTCCTCTTTTGACACCTGATTTGACGTTGCATTCACCCATACCATAGCTCATTCTCAGTCAAGTGCTGTTAGTGTCATAATCCTCAAATTGCCAGGGTTAAGGAGATAATGAGCTCCCTGTTTTGTTCACTCAAATCTCAGACGCTTTGTAGATGTGCCATTTTCTGTTCCATTCTGTTACATTCACTTGCAAGGCAAAATCATCAATCTGCAGTCCTCACTTTCTCCTACTCACTAGACAAGCACTACATTGGCATCATTTTTAAACTTATTACCACAAAATTTGGGTCATTATCTGCCAATTTAAGAATATATAACATAATAGTGTTAGCTCACCCTAGTTACACCAACCCTTGGAATCCTCGGGCTTATTTGTCCAAGAGCTCAGATTTTCCATTCTGATATTAGAAGCAGTAGAGTTTTGATGGGCCAAATGACCTGTCTTTGTGCCATGTCAATGTATTATTACAAAGCAGCTTACAAACAATTCAAGCATTACAAAAGCAAAATCAGACATATGACTTAAATATATCAATTTATCCTTGGCTTCCCCTAGCTGTCTACAGGAAATCTTATCTCACAGATTCACAAAGCAAGCAATATTTTGTTAAACAGAACTTTTCCCTAAATTGAGATTTAAATGCATGTTCAATGCAGCGCCAAAGTTAAAAAAAAGAAGCAAAGGTCTCAATAAATCACATGAATTATGTTGTTTTTAAAGCCTACAGATTTCAGGATCAAAGTAAATGTGATAAAGAGAAGGTGCAAAAAGTCAATTAAAAGAATGAAGGGGATGAGAAGAGGAAAAGAAAGGGATTTTCAATTACTTCACTGTGCCACTGACAAGCGAGATTTGGAAAATTATGTTGTTCTGGTGGTGAAATTCAGAACATCAACCCAAGGGGTTGGGAATGAAATTAATCCTCAGGCAATTTTCAAAGATCAGGACATTGCCAGGAATTTGCTTACAGCACGGTTGTAAATAAATGGATACAATTGTAGACATTTTTAAATTCATATCACTTGTCCTGCTGGCTTTTCTTTTCACCCCGTGACCCACTGCTGTTCTTATTATAATGATTTATGATGCCTGGCTCTGAAAGTTTTTCTACACATTGGGTTTATTTCAGAATTTCTGGTCTAGTCACAGTGGTGTCATGGCACCTTACAGTAACTTTCTCTCAATTTATTTGACAGTATAGGGTGTATTTCTCCAAACACCAACCAGACCAATCAGACGGACCTAGGGTAGGCAGCGCCACACCATATTTCCTGCATTGTTTTATTGTTGTCTGGTGAACTCTGGACCATAATACAAGGCAGCAGAGTCATTGGGTATCAGGAGAGTTTTGTTATGGAGCAGGAGAGGAGGGAAACATTATTAAAAGCAGGAGACTTTGGTCTTCGCCAGGAGAAAAAATGGGGCGCTGTGCTCAGTTCTCGTGAGCTAGGAAGTGGAAAATCAGCCAAAGTTCCTGTTCCTGATTACTATCCAATAATAGTAGTTAGGAACAGGATTAAATGGAAAGGAAAGTGCAAGTATGAGGAAGGATTTGGTTTGGCTGTGAAAACTTTCATGATTGGATAGTTTGTTTTGAGTCATTGCATAAGAATGGCCAGGTGAGTGAGGAACAAAGGGTTACTGGGTGACAGTCATGGAGTCAAACTGTTCTCATTGTGCCTTCACAAGAAGGGAAAATAAGGCAGAAAATGAAAATCAGTATTTACCAGCTGAGATCAGGACAATTAACAGGTATAAAACTGCCACAGCTTTTCAAAACCTAGCCAAACATATTGCTATTTCTAAGACCCCTGTGTATTTGCATTTCTGACACGAGGCTTTGGATTTACTGTTTTGACCTCCACCATTAGGGCAAAAATGTGGATATTCTAAAGTGTCATCATAATCATTCTGCCAAACACCTTTCCAAGAAGATGAAATGAAAGCTTTAGAACAGAATGATTCCAGACAACAGAAAAGCTCTGACTTTAAACTGCATTATCTTTCTCTGATGGCCTAGATAGCGTAATGTTAAGTCTGTCAACAATGTATCTTACAAGTCCCTTAGAACATAAATCAGTGTGTCTGCTGGTCCTAGTGGTTTGAATTAAATGATAGCAGCAATTGAAAAAAGCTGGAACATTTCACTGACGTGTTTAATGGTGCCTATTAAAAGTAATGCTTCAAAAGTTCATTTTCAAACAATTCCGAAGACCTTTGTGCCAAATGAATCTTAGGTGAGTCAGGCTTTTGATGATCTGAGGATTAACAGTGTTAATTCATGCTAAGTGCTCATCTGCAGTCCTTAAGTGGCAGATTGAATATTCGGGCATTTTTAAGAAAACCCTTTGGTTTCCTTTTTCAACCGGAGCAAAAATATGGCAAATATTCCTTGGAGAATAAAGTAAATGGATTGTGCAAAGAACAATACTGTTTGTACTCAATGATCAAAAAAAAGGATATTTGAAACTGGCACTCCAAAGGTTTTTTTTGCTTTCTTTCTTTTCCAAATTAAAATTCATTTGCTTTGAAAATTTACAGAAAATTTACAAAAATGTGAGAAATAGATAATAGTCAGTCACATCAAGGCTTCAACGTAACATGTTATGACCAAGTTCAGATGGCTCTTTCCACTCCAGAGGTTGGTATAACAGGATTTTGAATTCTTATACAAATGTATTTACCCCCAAAAGAGAAAATGCTGGAAAATCTCAGCAGGTCTGGCAGCATCTGTAAGGTGAGAAAAGAGTTGACATTTCGAGTCTAACTGACCCTTTGTCAAAGCTTTGACAAAGGGTCAGTTAGACTCAAAACGTCAGCTCCTTTCTCTCCTTACAGATGCTGCCAGACCTGCTGAGATTTTCCAGCATTTTCTGTTTTGGTTTCAGATTCCAGCATCCACAGTAATTTGCTTTTATCCTGTATTTACCCCCAGTTCAATTTGTACTCGAACATGATTAGAGCCGTGAAGACACGGTCCGGTCATCAAAATTAAGGATATTGTAAGTTCACATAATAAAACGAACAAACATTCAACTGGTTCAATTTTTGATTGAAGGGGTAAGGGGGCTGAGAAATAAATAGGGGCAGAGGGTGTGGGGCTGGGGGAAAGGTAGGTTGGATGGCAATAGGTGGGATGACTCTTTCCCCCAGTCCAATCCCCTTCACCCTATTTATTTATCAGCCCTTTACCCTCTCCCCAATCCTAATGAAGAGCCTTCCCCAAAACGTTGACTCTCCTACTCCTTGGGTGCTGCCTGACCTGCTGTGCTTTATCCAGCACCACACACTATCGGCTCTGACTCTCCAGCATCTGCAGTCCTCACTATCTCTCAAGCTTTGAGTGTCATTATACAGAGTAGTTTCACACATTTTAAAATCTCTGGGTTCACAGTCAATTTTCTCTCAGAAATGATTACTCTCACAATTTCCGAAGAGAGATAGCTCTTCTTCTTGATGTTACTGGATGTTACAACTTCTCTGTAGCTAAAATAACAAACTAATAATTCTGGTTTCTCACCGGAAGGGATTTCAATGTCTAAGTGCTGGTTATTCACCCACAATGGGAACAATTCATGAGTTCCCTACCCTTTGACATAGATACGCAATTTTAATCCTTCTCCTTGCATAGCAGGTGTTAGAGAGCAATCTTTATTCCAGCAATATCTGTTGTCAATAATTCTCACTCCTGAGAGATTTGAAGGTCTCCTTGTGACCTAGAGTTTCCAAATGATGAATTTTAGTGTTCAGGTAGTCATCCCTAATTTGCCTTTTCAGCGTGTAGTAGACAGTTTCAATCATGTTATTTACCTGGTGATTGTGGCTATGTTTAAGTCAAGTGACTTTGGTAGCCATTTTATAGCGATTAGATTAGATTACTGTACAGAAACAGGCCATTCAGCCCAACAAGTCCACACCAACCCTCTGAAAGGTAACCCACCAAGACCCATTCCCTTACCCAATATTTACCTCTGACTAATGCACCTAACACGATGGGCAATTTAGCATGGCCAATTCACCTGACCTGCACATCTTGGAATGTGGAAGAAACCCATGCAGACATGGGGAGAATGTGTAAACTCTACACAGAGAGTCACCCCACTCTAGGAATCGAACCCAGGTCCCTGGTGGTGTGAGGCAGCAGTGCTAACCACTGAGCCATCATGCCACCCACAGTATCTTGGTTCAATTTTAATTATTTCCTCTCAAACCAAATTCCAAGGCCTTTAAGTTAGTCAATAATTTTGAAGGTGGAAAGGAGAAAGACATGAATGCATTTTTTTTTACACAGCGAGAGGTTCGTGTGTGGAATGAACTTCCAGAGGAAGTGCTGGATGCGGATAAAGTTGCAACACTTAAAAGACATTTAGATAGGTACATGAATAAGAAATGTTTGGAGGGATATGGGCCACGTGCAGGCAGGTGGGACTAGTTTAGTTTGTGATTTGGACTGGTTGGACCGAAGGTTTTGTTTCCATGCTCTATGGCTCTATAATTAATGGTCTGGATTTTATTTCATCATAAATGTACAATATCACTACTCTAAATTAACTACTATCATATTATTACTTGCTCACCTTTTCTCCCCTCATTAATGTGTTTTACTGGGACATAGGAATCTGGTGTCTTATTAAAGTAATCATCATTGTGCAAGCAGCCTGTTCAGTCTTGGAATTGTCAAATGCAAGCTCATTGTTGTCCTCAAACACACAGAGTTCCAATAAATTACACAGTCTCTCTGTTATTTCACATAATATACTAGAACAGTTTTTCAGTTCTTGAAGCCAAAAGCCATCTCAACTCTTACCAGATAACTAACAACACATTTGGGAATCAACATTCAAACTACTTGGACTGAATGGCTCACAAAGTCATGAAGTAAATTTGTTGAACCTTCTGGAGAACCAGTTATTGAAAAATGCTATAAACTGACTTGGCGAGCGATCCAGTCCCACCCAGAGAAAGTTTAATTTAATCCAGCCATATTGAGGCCATTTCAGCAAAATGACATGGGCTGCAGAGTTACAACTATTTCTTTAATTAGATTGCTTGGCTTTTGTCAATGCAATTCATATATGGGGAGCAATAAAATCTCCTCAATATGTTTGAAGGAAGAGGAAGGATGTGGCTGAAAAGAAAATGCTAGGGCAATTGTCCTTTTGGTATCTTTTGGCCAAATAGGGCCCAACTACATACTATTTTCAGCAGGTTTCTCACCTGCCTACAATTCTTCAAGTATTTCCTGCAACCCCTAGCATTCTCCAACCAGTCAGATGTTTGAATGTTCCATACTCATCAGTTTATCTCTCCAACTGCTCAGAACTTTTTCCCTCAGTATTTCATAATACAGTTATTGAGTCTTCTATCATTACCAAAAGAAAATGATGTGGAAGCTATCAATCATGATGAGGCTATTTTTGATAATGAAGAAGTCTTAAAAGTGATTGCTCAATACAGTCCCATAATTTGAATCAAACACAAAATACTACTTTTCGCCATGTATGTAAATGATTTTGATGTGAACACAGGAGGTATAGTTAGTAAGTTTGCAGATGACACCAAAATTGGATATGTAGTAGACAGTTAGAATACAATGGGAACTTGATCAGAGCAGTCAATGGGTTGAGGTGTGGCAGATGGAGTTTAATTTCGATAAATGTGAGGTGCTGCATTGTGGAAATGCAAATCAGAGCAGGACTTATACACTTAATGGTAAGGTCCTGGGCAGTGCTGCTGAACAAAGATAATTTGTAGCACAGGTTCATAGTTCCTTGAAAGTGGAGTTGCAGGTAGATAGATAGACTTTATTGGTCATTACGTTGAGTATAGGAGTTGGGAGATCATGTTGCGGCTGTGCAATACAGCACCCAGTTCTGGGCTCCCGTTACAGGATGGATGCAGTGAAACTTGAAAGGGTTCAGAAAAGATTTACAAGGATGTTGTCAGAGTTGGAAGGTTTGAGCTATAGGGAGACGTTAAGTCGACTGGGAGATGTTAAGTAGACAACCCTCAGAAGCTGAGGATTGACCATATAGTGGTTAATAAAATCATGTAGGGCATGGATAGGGTAGATAGATGTGGTCTTTTCCCTGGGATGTGGGAATCCAAAACTAGACTGCATAGGTTTAGGGTGAGACGTAAAAGATTTAAAAGGATCTAAGGGGCACCCTTTCACATAGAGGGTGGTACACGTGTGGAATGAGCTGCCAGAGGAAATGGTGGAGGCTGGTATATTTACAATATTTAAAAGGCATCTGGACGGATATATGAAGGATTTAGAGTGATAGGAGCCAAATGCTGGTAAATGGGATTAGGTTTATTTAGGATATCTGGTTGGCATGGACAAGTTAGGCCAAAGGGTCTATTTCCGTGCTATATATCTCTATGACTCTGTGACAACAGTTGGAGATAAAGGGCTAAATTTAATTTTTTTTGAAAGGTTTTTAGCTGAAAGGTAGAGGGAGTTTTCTTGCCATACCTTATAAAATTCAGCTCATTAACTAACTAGGTGAAAGCAAGGACTGCAGATGCTGGAGATTACAGTCAAGATGAGAATGGTGCTGGAAATGCGCAGCAAGTCAGGCAGCATCCAAAGAGCAGGAAAATTGATATTTTGGGCAGGACCCCTTCATTCCTGACTTTCCTGCTCCTCGGATGCTGCCTGACCTGCTGTGCATTTCCAGCACCACTCATTAACTAGCTAGCTTGCCACGTGAGTATCTGTTACATGTGATTGCACTCCTGTGTTGTCGTGCAGTTTGCCACTCTGTGGATATCTACTGAAAAACTGGCAACACTTACATCAGTGCAATCTTTAGAACGCTGCTGTGCAACTCAACGAGCACTGGCATTCCGAAGCTGTTTCCGAAGGAGAAGGGATGATGGCACCACGATTCTCCGGCAGAAGACCTGGATCTGAGGCCAGGGGTTCTGAAGCCTCAGAAGAAGCAGCAGCATGGCTGCCTAACTGGAATCTCAGTGAAAACATTTTCCTTAGAAAGGTTGTGACCACAATCTGGTGAGCATCTCACTGGGACATCTCCACAGCTGGTTGAGGAAGCAACATCCCTGACCACTAGCACTCAGATTCTGGATTAGTGGTGCTGGAAGAGCACAGCAGTTCAGGCAGCATCGGAGGAGCAGTAAAATCGATGTTTCGGGCAAAAGCCCTTCATCAGGAATAAAGGCAGAGAGCCTGAAGCGTGAAGAGATAAGCTAGAGGAGGGTGGGGGTGGGGAGAAAGTAGCATAGAGTACAATATGTGAGTGGGAGAGGGGATGAAGGTGATAGGTTAGGGAGGAGGATGGAGTGGATAGGTGGAAAAGAAGATAGGCAGGTAGGACAGGTCATGGGGACAGTGCTGAGTTGGAAGTTTGGAACTAGGATGAGGTGGGGGAAGGGGAAATGAGGAAACTGTTGAAGTCCACATTGATGCCCTGGGGTTGAAATATTCCGAGGCGGAAGATGAGGCGTTCTTCCTCCAGGCGTCTGGTGGTGAGGGAGCGGCGGTGAAGGAGGCCCAGGACCTCCATGTCCTCGGCAGAGTGGGAGGGGGAGTTGAAATGTTGGGCCACAGGGCGGTGTGGTTGATTGGTCCGGGTGTCCCGGAGATGTTCCCTAAAGCGCTCTGCTAGGAGGCGTCCAGTCTCCCCAATGTAGAGGACACCGCATTGGGAGCAACGGATACAATAAATGATATTAGTGGATGTGCAGGTAAAATTTTGATGGATGTGGAAGGCTCCTTTAGGGCCTTGGATGGAGGTGAGGGAGGAGGTGTGGGCGCAGGTTTTACAGTTCCTGCGGTGCAGGGGAAGATGCCAGGATGGGAGGGTTGGTTGTAGGGGGGCGTGGACCTGACCGGGTAGTCATGGAGGGAACGGTCTTTGCAGAAGATGGAAAGGGGTGGGGAGGGAAATATATCCCTGGTGGTGGGGTCTTTTTGGAGGTGGCGCAAATGTCGGCGGATGATTAGGTTTATGCGAAGGTGGTAGGGTGAAAAGTGAGCACCAGGGCGTTCTGTCCTTGTTACGGTTGGAGGGCTTTAGGGAACATCTCCGGGAACAGACGCCTCATCTTCTGCCTCGGAACACTTCAACCCCAGGGCACCAATGTGGACTTCAACAGTTTCCTCATTTCCCCTTCCCCCACCTCACCCTAGTTCCAAACTTCCAGCTCAGCACTGTCCCCATGACCTGTCCTACCTGCCTATCTTCTTTTCCACCTATCCACTCCACCCTCCTCCCTGACCTATCACCTTCATCCCCTCCCCCACTCACATATTGTACTCTATGCTACTTTTTCCCCACCCCACACTCCTCTAGCTTATCTCTTCACGCTTCAGGCTCTCTGCCTTTATTCCTGATGAAGGGCTTTTGCCCGAAACATCGATTTTACTGCTCCTCAGATGCTGCCTGAACTGCTGTGCTCTTCCAGCACCACTAATCCAGAATCTGATTTCCAGCATCTGCAGTCATTGTTTTTACACTAGCACTCAGAGACATGCCAGAGGCTAGCTGCCTGCTCAGCCCCAGGCAGAAGAGCCTCTGTGGTGTCAGTGATCGGGGACTTCACTCAGAGGCACAGGGAAGAGCAGGAGCAGCAGACAGGGATGTGGAAGGCAATGGCCCTCATTGCCCTGAAGCTGGAGCGGTGCAGTGAGTCATATGACTGTCTGGTTGCCTCCATGGACAGGTTGGCAGCTGCCAGGGAGTGCCAGGTCCAACACCCTCAGGCTCTGCTGGAGAGCAGCACACAACCTGCACTCTTAAAGGACTGAAGGATGGCAACAGGGGATGGGGAAACCTGGTGTGCAGTCCAGGTGCTTCTGCCTCACAAGGAGACAGGGCAATGCTGACGTCTAAACAGAGGAGGAACCACACACAACACCTTTTGAGTTCCCTACTCAAGATGCTGCAGAGCTGGCTGGGCCCTCCACCTTCACTTTGCCTGCTCCTTACAATGTTTGGAAGCTCACACCAAAGATGATCCACTTGCATTTGGAAAGAAAACACCCCGCAGCATGTCTGGACCTCCAGACATTTAACCAAACTTCCAGGGCCAACAGGTTCCACCTTTGCACAGGCTTCCTGTACCCCAGCTGCAGAACCAGATAGTACCCTGAGGCTTAGAGGGAGCGAGAGGAAGAACAAAACTTGTTAAGAGTAAAGCGTGACAATACACTGTACGTTATATGACATTTTTAAACTGGTACTGCTTTGAATTTATATCTGGTTGTTCAGCTCTCTGTGTAGTCCTGAATGTAATTGTTCCAGTATGAGATAGAACTTCATGGCCACATAGGATTGTATCATGGATCACCATGTCTGTGAGAGCCTGCTGCACCATCTGGAAGTATATGGGTCTGTAGGTAATGTTCATTCACTTTAGAAAACTCTCAAAATGGTGGTTCCTAGAGGTTGAGACACCTACCCAATCCACTCTATCTGTATTCATAGCATTTACTTGCCACTGCACCCTTCAATTTCCAGCACAAAGGAAAGCGATTGTGAGTGCTTCTTTTCCAGTGGTTTCCAGCCTCTGCCTCTGTATGTCAATGAGCCCTCAAGCATGACAATTAATTTCCCAGCAGCCCTTATTGTAAACCCCAGGTCCTCACCCAAACTATCTACCTGAACGGGAACCTGCCCACCTTTCACTACCAGCCACTATCATATGAAGTGGCCATATCAGGTGTGGTCATACATTGTTCACCCCACACCTGAAGCTAGGGTGCTCCTGACCACTGACCCCCTCATTCCAGTGGCAGCGACTCAACCTCCACCCCAGACCCCCTGTCAATCAGACCCTTTTCCCCTTAGATTTTTTTATATACCTAATGGACTGAGCATGCCCAATGACTTGACTGGACAGCCCAGACAATAAATACTGAGAGTTCTGACTGGAAACTGTGCATCTCCTCCATCATATTAGCCTTACCTTCAGACTGGCTGCTGTGGAACTTCAGGATTACCCATAAAGCACTGCCCAGTATGCACTGGCATGGACCCTGTGACTTTTAACACCATGACTGGATCCCTACCCATGACTTACTATGCCGGGGCTCTTGACTAATCGGTCCCTCTATGGACTTAGAGAAGACTATTCCCCAAAGACTTTGAGTTGCTTGCTTATTGCCATGAGATGTGTTTGTCACATAAGCTGCTGGCACATGGACCAGGTTTGAGATTGATGTAGCACGCTGCCACACAGTAAAGTATCCTCTCCTTGACTGAGGAGTAGCTGCCTGCTTGTTTGACTGCCATAAGTAGCAAACCAAGGGAAGCTATGGATGTAGCTATGTGCTTAATGAGCTAGTGCTGAGAGAGCTCTACCAAAAGCATTCAAGCTATGGCTGTCTTTCCATGAGGTATGTGGAACATTCTTTCTTCCAGCCCTACTTGATCAGTTTCCTCACCACTTTTTCCAGAAAGTTGATTGTTTTTCTCTCTTGTTCTCATCTTAGAGTCATAGAGTCATACAGCACAGAAACAGACCGTTCAGTCCAACCAGTCCATGTCAAATAGAATTAATGCCACCTGCCTGCTCCTGTCAATGACTTTGTCTCCAATTTTCCAATTTACATAGTCTATCTCTGCCTCTTCCCTTCCTACCTTATCTTCAATGTCTCTAATTCTAGAGATAGAGACAAAAAAAACTGCAGATGCTGGAATCCAAGATAGACAAGCAGGACGCTGGAAGAGCACAGCAAGCCAGGTAGCATCAGGAGGTGGAGAAGTCAACGTTTCAGGTGTGACCATTCTACAGGACTGGGGGTGGGTGTAGGGGGGAGCTGCAGATAAAGGAGTGGTGGGGGCAGGGTGGTGAAGTGGGGATAGGTGAAGACAGGTAGAGGGTACAACCCGGTTGGTTAATGGGAGGAATGAATCCAGTAGATGGCTGGGAGGAATGGAAGGAAGGGGGAGGGGCTGGAAGGGAGTCGGGGGAAGGGAAGGGATGTTAATTGAAATTGGAGAACTCCATGTTGAGTCCTCCAGGCTGTAGGCTGCCCAAGCAGAAGATGCAGTGCTGTTCCTCCAATTTACGATTTGGTTCACTGTTGCAATGGTAGAGGCCAAGGATGTTCATGTCGGAAAGGGAGTGGGAAGGGGAATTAAAATGAGCAGTGACTGGGAGATTCGGTCGGTCTCTGTGGGCCCAGCTGAGGTGCTCAGCGAACCGTTCCCTAAGTTTACGTTTGGTCTTCCCGATGTAGAGAAGACCACATTGTGAGCACCTGATGCAGTAAACTAGGTTGGGAGAGAGGCAGGTTAACCTCTGTCTCACCTGGAAGGACTGTTTGAGGCCCTGGATGGAGGTGAGGGGGTGGCGTACCAGCAGGTACGTGCATCTTTTCCGGTTTTGCATCTATTTTTAGAGATAGCTTATCAGAAAAGAATGAGGGCTGATTAGCTCAGTTGACGAGTCTGTTCTGTGATGCAAACTGATACCAACAACATGGTTCAATTTCCACACCATGGGAATGGCTCACCACTCTACTGGTAAGCTGTAAATAGAGGCGGAGAAGTCAAGGTAGGAATCCCCATACCACTGAAGTTACCACAGAGGAGTGTCCTTCTCAACCTCTTCCACCACTCTGAGACAGGATGACCCTCAGATTTAAACCACCACCAGTCATTTCTCTATGATGGTCTGCTAGAATAGATTTTAAGACCACTGACTTTGACTTCTACATTAACAATACCTCCTCATTTCCTGCTTCCATTAATCCATTCTGCCAGTTTTTCCACCACATCTGTTCTGATGATGCAACCTTCTAAACTACAGCTTCTAATATGTCTGCCTTTTTCCTTGACCAAGGATTTGGCCCTGTCCTGTTGTTGACAGTGGCATTCACCATCTAAGTTCTTTTTCAGAAGCTCTTAATTGAAATGGCCCCAGCAAGCTATTCAGTACAGCAACAATCAGGGATGGTGCAACAAATTTGGCCTCACCAGTATCAACCACATCCCATGAAAGATGCTGCTTAACTGAATTCAGTAACATCAGTGTCCAGCGTAATTATAAAATAATTATTTTTAAATTTCTTGTCCTGAAGGCTGGGTTGTAACACTGGAACATTATCGGTAATGTATTTGATACAGGAGAGCAGATGAAGTCAAAGTTTACCTCTTGTACTTACGCCCAGAAGCTTCCTTTCAAAATGTGGAAGAAATAATTAAACATACTTGTGCTGTACAATACATTTCTATTCCTATATCAGCTAATAAGCTCATATAATGTAAGTGATGCTTTACAAGACCAGTTGGTTTACTCAAGCATTAAATCCACAAGCAAATTTAAAAAAAAATGTCAACAGACAAACCATTATATTTTAATACATGTAAATGTGTGTGACATTATTTAAAAAGGATGCTCAAGACATGACCAATTTAAGGACAGTTGGTCCTGTGCTAGTTCTTGAAAAGGATTACTCATTTAGGTATTATCCAATCAGTCCCATTCAATCATTCTTTCCTCATAATCCTACAATTGAATTTGAAAGTTATGATTGAATCTGTTTCCATCACTTTTACTGGCAATGCATTCCTTACCATTGTAACTCTTTTCATAAGTTAATTTCTTTTGATCACTCCCTCTTACCAATTATCTTAAACATGTGTCCTCTCATTACCAGCTGTACCAGCACAAAGGTTCTCCTAAATTTAATCCATTGAAATCCTTCATGATTTGAAAACCTCAAATAAATCTTATCTTAATCTTACTGCTCTAAGATGGTTTGAGCTATCAGGAGAAGCTGAATTGACCTGGTTATTTTCCCTGGGACGTCGTAGTCTGAGGGATGACCTTTTAGAAGTTTATCAAATCATGTGGGGCATGGATAGGGTCTTTTCCCTAGGTGGGGGAGTCCAAAACTAGAGAGCATAGTTTTAAAGTTAGAGGGAAAAGATTTAAAAGAAATCTAAGGGCAACTTTTTCATGCGGAGGGTGGTGCATGCATGGAATGAGCTGCCAGAGGAAGTGGTGGAGGATGGTACAATTACAGCATTTAAAAGGCATTTGGATGGGTATATGAAGGGTTTGGGGGATATGGGCCAAATGCTGGCAAATGGGGCAATATTTATTTAGGATATCTGGTCAGTATGGACATGTTGGACCTAAGGGTCTGTTTCTATGAGATACAACTCTATTACTCTATGAATAACCCTTTTGTTTTACTTTATGCTCAGAATCTTGCAGAGTTCTGAGTTCCATGGACTTTGGCAAGATTTGTGGCAGAATCAGTTGGGAAGTCCATCAAAGCCTAACTCGACATCGGGAGCTTCCCACTCATCTTTTATGCATTTGTCGAGTTGCGAGGTGAGTTTCTTACTAGGCAGCAATAAATTGAAAATTAAGGGGGATTATAGCCTGAAAATTGTCTTATTAACACTACAACTTGCAAAATTAACATTCAACTTTCTGTCTTACCAAAAGTGCCAAACAAATCCAACATCAACAATATTCGACATGGAAGTCAGAGTAGGTACATGACTTCAGCTCGCTGCTTGCTCCAAAGGACCTCCGTGTTGGAAACTCAGCACCAAACTCTGGGCTCCATGCACACAGTTACACGTAACCCACAGGTATTGGAGGTCACCACTGATGATGTTACCGAGCTAGATAATGAAACATCTGGATATCAAACCTACAGCTCAGCGAGCAAACCTACACCCCTGATTGTTTGTCTTGTCCACTGATGGCCTTGGAAGAAGAGGACATCCTGCCTCTGAACTATCCCCTTCCAGTCGGACCACCAGGTCCCTGTCCATAAAGCAGGCACCAATTTTGTCTTGTTGCCATGTTCAAAGGCAAATGTCAGGAACTGTGCAGGGCAGCTCCAGATGAACAGTGTTTGATTGAATGCACAATGGGCTTTTAAAGTAGGCATTTGGTGCAAGGGATGCTGGTAGGTCAGTGAATATTCAGTGAGTGGTGAATTGTTCTGTGAACAGCACATGGTAAATTAAAGCTAGAATCGGTCATAAGTATTGCCATAGGCATGAGATAGGTGGCTTAATAAGATGAGTTTGGTAAAATATGGTAAGAAAACTCACTAGGCCTCGTGGTGAGGAACCTTAAAGAAACTTAACAAAATTGGACCTCACCAACACAATCATAAGGCTTGGTCCTATGTATCTAATTATAAACCCCAGGACTTCATTCGCATTTTCAACAGCTTTATCAACTTATACTGCCACATTCAAAGATTTGTGAATCTCCCAGATATCTCTGTCCCTAGACCCCTTCCAAAATGATTCTATTTCATTTATTAATGACTTAGATGAGGGAGTCGAAGGGTGGGTCAGTAAATTTGCAGATGATACGAAGATAGGTGGAGTTGTGGACAGTGAGGAGGGCTGTTGTCGGCTGCAGAGGGACTTAGATATGATGCAGAGCTGGGCTGAGGAGTGGCAGATGGAGTTCAACCCTGCCAAGTGTGAGGTTGTCCATTTTGGAAGAACAAATAAGAATGCGGAATACAGGGTTAATGGTAGGGTTCTTAGTCAGGTGGAGGAACAGAGGGATCTTGGGGTCTATGTACATAGATCTTTGAAGGTTGCCACTCAGGTGGATAGAGTTTGTAAGAAGGCCTATGGAGTATTATCGTTCATTAGCAGAGGGATTGAATTCAAGAGTCGTGAAGTGATGTTGCAGCTGTACAGGACTTTGGTTAGGCCACAGTTGGAGTACTGTGTGCAGTTCTGGTCGCCTCACTTTAGGAAAGATGTGGAAGCTTTGGAGAGGGTGCAGAGAAGATTTACCAGGATGTTGCCTGGAATGGAGAGGAAGTCGTACGAGGATAGGTTGAGAGTTCTCGGCCTTTTCTCGTTGGAACGGCGAAGGATGAGGGGTGACTTGATAGAGGTTTATAAGATGATCAGAGGAATAGATAGAGTAGACAGTCAGAAACTTTTTCCCCGGGTACAACAGAGTGTTACAAGGGGACATAAATTTAAGGTGAAGGGTGGAAGGTATAGGGGAGATGTCAGGGGTGGGTTCTTTACCCAGAGAGTGGTGGGGGCATGGAATGCGCTGCCCGTGGGAGTGGTAGAGTCGGAATCATTGGCGACCTTTAAGCGGCATTTGGATAGGTACATGGATGGGTACTTAATCTAGGTTAGAAGTTCGGCACAACATCGTGGGCCGAAGGGCCTGTTCTGTGCTGTATTGTTCTATGTTCTATGTTCTATTTGTTTATCTTAACTCTTCTTCTCAAAATGCATCACTTCTGACTTTTCTACATTAAATTGTGCCTACCCATTTCATTTCTCCTGATGTTTGCAAATATCCTCCCCGCTGTTTACTGTATTTCCAAGTTTTGTGTCATCTTCAAGCCTTAATATTTTTCCCTTTGTACCAGGGTTATTAAGTAGGGTTTTATACATCAAAAGGAGCACTCTCAAGTAAGGGAGTGGCACCACTACATTCTTTCCTTCAGTCTGAAAACAACAACCTCTCCTAACTACACTCAACTTCCTATTGCCCACTATTCAGTTAATCCCACAGGCTTTGACTTAACTGGTAAGTGTATTATGTGACACTTTATCAATTCAGGTTTTAACCCTAAATTCCTAATACTTTTAAACTTCATTTTCTTTTCTGTCCAGCTCAGAAAGGTCTTGTCTGCAAATCACTTACAACTGCTCTTTCAAGTTTACTATTGTTTAGCCTTTTGTTCACTGTGATAATTCTATAGTTGTCCATCTGCTCAGCCATTTTCTCACTTTGACCTCTGATGTCTCTGTCTCCAGTAAAATGCCTTACCCACCATTCCTCCTAATCTGGCCGTTATCTTCACTCCCTTATGTCCAAGAGATTTACATTTCAGTTAATTTGGTTTAGCCATCTATTACCAAATGTGGCTAAACCATATCATACTGCATTGGGCCTCACTCTCCTCTGACAAAGCTGTCAACTTTTTTTTGGTTACTATAAAGATAACTCTGAGTCATTTCCCACCTTCTCCTTCAATCTTCTCTCTTATGCCTTCAACAACAAATATCAGGATCTCTTGGACTTCTATATTACCAAGGATGAAACCAGCTGCTAAACTGCCTTTGTTGGCTTTTCTATTTATTCAACAAGCCAAGCTATCCTCAAGGGTCCTCCTTGCCTTAATTGTGACCCCTCATCCTTCTTTAGTCTTCCATCCAGCATAACTTCTCAATAAGTCCTCTACTATTGTAACCATATGTCCACTAAACTGCTAACCATGCACTTCTCTTTGAACCTTCATATCAGCTCACATATTAAATGGTTACTACTCTGTCAGCACTGGTTCCCTCCCCTTCAAATAGTGTTCATCCATTTCCCTCATCAACTAACGTAGACTCCACCCTTATGACCTTACAAACCATCATCCCATCTCCAATTGCCCTTTCCTCTCTGAAAGTCCTTGAATGTGTTGTTGCCAACTCAAATTCTGCCCAAAATCATCTAGAAGACCCCACTCTGAAAAGCAAACTAACTAATCAATGTTCTTCATGCTCGCATCTGGAGATAGACAAGTCAGGTTCTTTTTGTTCTCTCCATGCCATTACACTGAAGTGTGCTTTGCATATTCATCTCTTTCCAAGCATTTATACAAATTCTGCTGTAAGCCAATAATAATGACTGGGATAAATTATTATTTTTACTTGTCCATTGATTTTCTTTCATTTTGTTCACTTCTCTGGAAGGGTTACTAAACTTCTAGTACTGAGGAGGGGACTACACCTCAAATGTTAACTCATGATTTTCAAAAGATTATTGACCCACAGCATATTTAAGCCCATATTCTCAGCATGAAAGGGAGTCTCTCCATTGTGCTGAAAGATGGTGGAAGATCTGAAGCACTCACCCTCCACCAACCCTAGAAATTTGCATTTCCCATTTTCACAGGGTTTCAACTGGAGGCATCATTCTGCCATTTTGCAGAAGCAGATAACCATTGAAATGGTGGGTTGCTTACATCAAATCATATTTTGCAATCCTTGGTGTCTAAAGACCAAACATTGAGGTTGGGCCTGGTAAGACCAAGTCTGCTTTCGGTACATTTCTTTTGTACAGGCTAGGATACCCACTTAGGATTGTTAACTAAGAAGATAGTGTTTTGAAGATGCATGATTCTTTGGAACTGTTCAACTTGTCAAGCAAGAGCTATCAAGAAGTGTCAAGAACTATCATGAAGTGACAAGAACTGTCAAGAAGGGTCAACAAGTTTTGACCTGTCAAGAAGTATAAATTTGTCACGATCTGTTAAGAAGTGTCAAGAACATTAAAACCTGTCAAAGTATGTTTTTCTCAGTGAGGGTGGTTTTCTCAACAGAGCGAAGTCTGTAATATAGGAATTTAAGTAACAACGTATTTTTCTGGGTGCATGGTTACTTGTGGGTACTTGGTGAGTTAACATGGCAGGTGAAGGTAGAAAAAGTGGTGATCAGAGGTAGGTGCAAAGTTAGTATATAGAACAAGCAGAGCAAGGAGGATGTATGGGACACAGGATGGCATATGTTGGTGAAGGGGAGTGATTAGGGTATGATGGGTGAGTGTTGGAGGAACGTCTGATATTTTATTCTTTTATTTTAAGCTTTTGGACCTGGAACCTCAAGGTAAGCTTTCCATCCAGACCACTCAGGAACTGGCAGTCTCCTCATCTATCCTCAGGAATCCTAGCCTTACTTCCAAATCTAGTCTGCATTCAACACACCAAAGAATAAAAATGGGAAATGAGAGCAGCCAATTTTAAAGGTCAGCTTCATGGTGCTGGGAGTTTTCCCACCTCTGCGCATACAACCTAGAAACAATAATTAGAACTGTAGTCTCTAGTTCAAATTGACAGTTCCCTTTTCTCACTCTGCCTCACCACCCTTTAATGGTTTTTAAATCATAAATACACACTTAATCCACTCAAATAGAAACCAGTAAAAAGTCATAAAATATTGTTTAAAAGATCGTGTTATCCTACCCCAGTACATCTATTCAGTCCACAGCAGGCAGTAAAACCAAGCCTCCTACGCCCCCACCCCCAACTCCAATACATGCCTGCAGAACAATTCCTGTTAGCTTCTACCCCAACTTGACTCACATGCAGCTGCAGTTCCTTATGTGAAGAGTCCTGGGGATATCTGTCTTCATTCTGAATTCACTTTTAAACGGTGTAACAGTTTTATGGCCCTTAATGATCACCAATTATGTGTGCATTGCCAATCAAGGAGCACTTAATGACAAAACAGAAAAATTAACCTCTATTCAAACCGCAGAATGTGTAATTGCCTACGTTAATGTTTTGGCACATGGGGGTCAAGAAGGAAGCTGTTTAGTTCAGTAATATAAATAACGTTTACAGGCTGTTACAGATACCTTATCCTTGCATTGCTACAATAGAGTGGCCTCTGAACCTCTCCTTGACCTGTCACAGCCTGAGTGACCTTGCCTCTGCAACTGTAGTTCCTCACTCTGCCCCTATAAAGCACTGGTAGATGTAATATGCACTGTGCTTATTGGGGGGGGGGGGGAGTTGAAGTTTTAATGTCTGAGATCTCTAGACTAAGAGTGCATACAACTCAATGTCTCATGTTGTCCTTTTATTTAATACTGAAAGTAAATGTCGATTTCAGGCTGACATTTGTTCATAAGCCCCTTAGGTGTTGGCAGGACAAAATATTACATTTCAGTAATGCACGCCTGCACTTTAAAAGGACAACACAACCCATTGTAGAAAGTAGTGAATTTCAAGTTTACTAACAGACACAGTCCCCTGGTGGGTGCTACGGAGTGTCTCAGTGTTATGCCAAGATCCAGATTGTGACCTTATTTTTAATAGCTCAGGGAGCTCTATGGGTAAGATGACATCACTAGGCCTGAACTAGTTTTGTATTTGACTGGTACTGTAGAATTTCTCAAAGAATTTAACAACTTCAGTTGCTATTTAAAGCAAATGTGCATTATTGCTTTGAAATCTATACTTGTGCTACAAATGCAAGCAAACTTTCTTTGCAATATTATTTAGTGGAGCAGGGGTCAACAAATTAGGCATATTCCAATCAGACTGTAAGTTACTGAGAAAGGATACAAAGAATAAGCCAGTTACTTAATAACTCAGTGGGTAAATGCACCATTTAGTGCTGAATTGAGTTAGATGGAGTAGGATTCCCCACTGTATGCTGAGCAATGTGTTCTCAATTAAAATTGGCCTCAGTCTCCTAATCTAGGGAGAAGAAAAGGAGCCAGAGTTGTCCTTATTGGTCAGAATCTTCCAGCCTAACACAATGAGCATGAGTCAGGACTACTTCTGAGTGCTCAATCTAATCAGAAAGTTTGCAAAAACTTGCAAAAACTGTACACCTCCAGAGCAGTAAGTAGCATCTCTGTCAGAGGGAGAGCACCTTCAGAAGAGGTTGCAATTTAATTTCATAAACAGAGACCACAACTGCGAGGTGACACCCCTCCATAGGATGGCCAGGTGCAGAACTGTGGCCCACTGATGGAATAGGAAACCTAGAGAATCCCCAACACCAGCTGTCAGCAAGCCACCTCCAAGTGTTTGCCAAACGTGCCCCTGAGTCAGATGTCGTCCACAACCAGAAAGATCCCATCCCTAGCAGACCCACAAGTGGGCACATAATTATGCAGATTAGCTATAATTGTCACACAACAAGCTCTTTCAGATATGGCCCACCTCTAGGAAGATCGTACGAAGGTGGAAACTCATTTGGTCTGGGCACATTTTGGTGTGTGTGTGTGTGTGTGTTTCTGCCTGTGCCCCTGCATGTCTATGCATTTATCTGACTGTGCATGCATATGTGCATGCCTGTGTGTACCTGCATCTGTAAGTGTGTTTGCGTGTGTGCTTGCTTGTGTAAGTCTGTGACTATGTATCAATGTACATGTCTGATTGAGCATGCATATGTGTCTGCCTGTGACTGTGCATGGGTGTGCCTGTGTGTGTGTGCCTGTGTGTACATACATGCATCAAATCATTCTTAAACGTTCTGTTTCCACATCTCTTTTTCGTTGCAAAGTGATGATTTACTAGTTCCTTTATCAATGGATGATGTTGCCGGGAAAATTTGTTTGCACCTATACGATAATTATAGCAGCTGTGAATCACCCCACTGTGTGGGGTAAGGCAGAACAGTATGATGATAACTTAGAACAGCCAGACTACACTGTTACCATAGTGACAGTGACTAGATAACATAAGCCTGAACACCAAACTTGTACTGCTCAGGAAAGCAGAACATTGCAGCAAAAATAAAATAGAAATGGTCCATACTGTCAAAATAAAACTACTTGGGAAATGGTTTAGAAGGGTTGACCTGGTACATCCAGCATCAACTTTGTGAATATTATACCAAATATACTGCTGATTATCAGCAATCACATTGTCTGTTAAAGCAAACCTGAGGACCTTTAAGGGAGCAATAAACATCATGTGTGGATCCAGAAATTTCTGGAAATTCAGTGTAGCAATAGCATCCCAGTAGAACTGTGGCCATTTTCCCAAGGAAACCTAATTGGATTATGTAAGTTTTAATTTTAAAAATGGCAAACTTTCACTCGTTTTGCATAGCTTCCAATCTACAACAATCGAAACCCTGGGCTATTCAGGTCTATGGTCCCACCCCTAAGCAAAATGCCAATTTCCTGAATTTAGACTGATTGTGTATATTCAGAACAGCTTATAATCACTTGATCTTGGCGTAACTGAAGATTAATGGCAATTACAAAATGATTTTCTTACTACACACCTGCAATATACCAAATCAAAGTATCGGCTCATCCAAACTTATTTGGGCCCCACAATCCCCAAACATTCGAAAGGACTATGCAGACGGGTGCATCTTCTCTACAGACATTCACCCATGATATTGGAAGAAGAGCAACAAAAGATGAAGTTCTGAGAATGAGACAAACATGGCAGAAGAGAGCAGCTTGATGTATTCTCCATATGGAGCTCTGCGTGAAATTTCAACACAAGTTCCCACCAGCAAGATTGACAGGGAATCTGTTGTGAATTTCAGGGTATTTGCAATCCCAGAGATTCCAGTCCTGTGCTTTTCTTAATGAAGGTATATCATTACTTCCCTCTTTCAATTATCAAGCCAGTTTTCAGTCCCCAGAGCTGTAAGTACATACATAACACTTTTTTTCTTAAACCATTGTAATCTCTTTCATCATGGACTCTACTGCACTTGTTTAATCTCTGAGGAAATGTTCTCCAAAGTTCCTCCTGAGCCCTCACAGATCATCAAGTATAATTCCACAAAATCTATCAACATTGCATCTCCATTATTCATTAAAAAAAATTCAGTTGAGGTTTATTGAACCTGGCTAAAAGTCATTGTATTCGACTGAGTATCTGATTCCCCTCTCATTTAGACTTATATTGCATACTCTTCTCTTTGACAACACATATTTGGTACTTATTTCAATGTGCTTCTCTGATGACTCAGAAAATGAAGGAATATCTTTCTACTCAACATGAGGTTTGTTGATCAGATGGGAACTGCCTCTCCACTGCCAAACAGCCTCATTGTCTACATTCATGCAGGAACCCCAGTCATTTGTACATGGTACCAAAAACTGATTAGCACCAAAGGATCCATAACCAGGAATCAAGTAATGTCAGAAGGGGAGGAGAAAAGAAGAAGGGATAGAAGACACCAGAAGAAAAGCTGCTTTTAATAGAAGCTTTGAAATGTGTATGTGTGGGCCTTTTTATTTTCATGTCTGGGATCTTGTCATATCTGTGCACTTATGAACAGCCCATGTACTGTTTCTTACACATGAATCCTGCCCTTGGGACCGAAGGTGTGACACTGTTACCCTGGAAATTTTCCTAATTCAAAATTTCTTTAAAGGTACTTCTTTATTGTTTACTATCCCTTTACTATTGTCTTCCTGTCCTGAAAATGCTGAGCAACATGTAAAGATTGATTGTTGATTAGTGCAAAAAAGTTACTCTCTAATGTGTCAAATTCCACTAAAGAGGGAGTGGCCTTTTTCAGTTCTTCAAATCCAAGATGTTGAAGGGTACAGCTTGTTGTGTCTTTTGTGATAGGGATTATGTAGAACTGAGCAAAAGAAGGTAATGTTTCAACCTGTCAACTGTGTTAGACAGCCCAATGCCAGGGTAATATGTGAAAGGGAGATGTTGAAAATAAAAATAACTTAGAGTGCCCAGTGAAAGAACACAGGTAAAGTCTCACAACGATGGTCTTGTGGCTGAGGACTATAACTGAAAGCTAGCCTATCATGCATCCCAATCTACGTAACATAAAACTGCAGACCATTCAACTAACTACTTCAAAATCATAACTCTGCTCAGACTGAAGAACCAAACTGTTGGTCTTTATTGTTCATTTTATTTAGCAGAAATAACTCAAAAATAATAATGTTAGTTGGAAAATTATTGGTGTTAATATGCAAAAATCCAGGATTTTTCCAGTAGGAATTATGAGGGCATGAAAGCAAGAATTGTCTGAAATGAACTAGCAAATTAGGGAGTAGGACAGGTCATTAGAGCTATACCTAGGGACACCTGAGAATACGCAGAATTTCAAAGAGAAGGAAGAATTCTAATGGGAGGATCCACAGTCCATGGATAATTGAAATGGAATTTAAAGATGGTGTCAAATCTAATGAACAAACACATAATTGTACAAAGATGACAGGTCAGATGATGAGATAGAATGTATAGTACAGAAAAGATCAGGTCAAAAATTGGAAAAGAGGAAACAAATTAGAGTATAAGAGAATGTTTGCTAGAAGTATAAAAGAAATTAGGAGAAAGTGAGGACTGCAGGTGCTGGAGCTCAGAGTCAAGAGTGTAGTGCTGGAAAAGCACAGCAGGTCAGGCAGCATCCGAGGAGCAAGAGAATCAACATTTCAGGCATAAGCCCTTCATTATTCCCGATGAAGGGCATATGTCCGACACTCTCATATAAAAGAAACTGTGAGAGTTTCTATAAATATTTAAAACAGGAAACAGTGCATTAAGTATAGGAGTTGGGAGGTCACGTTGCGGCTATACTGGACATTAGTTAGGCCACTTTTGGAATATTGTGTGCAATTCTGGTCTCCCTGCTATAGAAAGGATGTTGTGAAACTTGAAAGAGTTAAGAAAAGATTTACAAGAATGGTGCCACGGTTGGAGGTTTTGAGCTATAGGGAGAGGCTGAATAGGCTGGGGCTGTTTTCCCTGGAGTGTCAGAGGCTGAGGCATGACCTTATAGGGGTTTATAAAATCATGAGGGTCATGAATAGGGTAAATAGACAGAGACTATTTCCGAGGGTAGTGGAGTTCAAAACTTTAAGTGAGAGAGGAAAGATTTAAAAGGAACCCAGTGGCAAATTTTTCATGCATAGTATGGTGTGTGTATGAAATGAGCTGCCAGAGGAAGTGGTGGAGGCTGGTACAGTTACAATATTTAAAAGGCACTGGATGGGTATATGAATAGGAAGAGTTTAGAGGGATATGGGCCTGGTGCTAGCAAATAGGACTAGATTAATTTAGGATATCTGGTCAGCATGGACGAGTTGGACAGAAGGGTCTGTTTCCATGCTGTACATCTCTATTACTCTAAATGTGAAAAAAAACCTTATAACTTAAAGAAAACTTAAGTATTGGACATTTCTGTGTTGTACAAAACTATATTATTAAATGAAGTGAAATGCACAAAAAAAAGCTATTCTAGTCTCACTTTTTTCAATTTTCTTTGATTTGGTGAAATCAACATGGGTTTGTCTGACTGGAACATGCAGACTCATCAAATTAACAGTAAAAAGTTATAAATTTTCTGCAGTTCACCACATTTAAGCTCTTGTCACTAACAGGTTTTAATTATAAACACATCTTCCCCCTTACTCCCCCCTGTGGATTTCTCAGGGATCGTTCCCTCCGACCGCCAGCACCAACCCCTTTCTTACAGCACCTTGCCATGTAGCTACAAAAGGTGCAACATCTGCCCCTTCGTCTCCACCCTAATCCCTCCAAAGGCCTAAATAGTCTTTCTAGGTGAAGCAGCATTTCACCTGTTTCGCCTCCAATGTTGTGTATTGTATTCACTGCAACCAATGTGCCTACTCTACATTGCAGGCTGGGTTACCACTTTGCAGAACACCTCCGGTCCCTGTACAAGCATGACCATGACCTTCCTATAACTGGTCATTTTAACACAGTGTCCTGCTCACGTGCCCACTTGTCTGTCCTCAGCAAGATGCAATGCTCCAGCGAATCACAGTGCAAACTGGAGGAGCAACATCTCATCTTCAAACTAGGCAGTTTACAACCTTCTGGGCTCAATATTGAGATCAACGCCTTTAAACTGTGAACTCATTCTTTCCCTTTCTTTTAGCTTTGCTTATTAAATTCCCTGTCACCCTCTCTCTTCTCCCCCATCCCAGTGGGACTGTCAATTCTTTCCAGTCTGGCAGTCAGGCACACCATTGTTCTGCCATTCTCACATTCCCATCACTTAATCTGAATTTAACATTTTCCAGTTCCCTGTCCCTAACTGCCTCCTGTTCACCATGGATGTCCAATCCTTCTATACCTCCATTCCCCACCAGGATGGTCTGGGAGCTTTCAGCTTCTTCTTCGACCAGCGTCCTGAACAATCCCATCCACCACCATTCTCCTCCGCTTGTTCTCTCACTGAACAATTTCTCCTTTAATTGATCACACTTCTGCCAAGTCAAAGGAGTGGCTATGGGCACCCACATGGGTCCCAGTTATGCCTACCTCATTAAGGGGTATGTGGAGTAATCCTCGTTCCAGTCTTACACTTGCCCCCCCCCCCCCCCCCCCACAACTCTTTTCTCAGTACATTGACAACTGTTTCGGTGCTGCCTCATGCTCTTGCCAGGCCCTTGAAAACTCCATTCATTTTGCCTCCAATTTCCACCTCTCTATAACTTTTACATTGTTAATTTCCAACACTTCCCTTCCTTTCCTTGACCTTTGTGTCTCCATTTCAGGGAATAAACTGTCCACTGCCATCCACTACAAAGGCACTGACACCAATAGCTATCTTCACTACAGCTCATTGCACTCCACGTCCTGCAAGGACTTCATCTCATTCACCCAGTCCCTTCGCCTACATTGCATCTGTTCAGATGATGCCACCTTTCAAGCATCACTGCTGACATGGTTTGCTTCTGTGACCGTTTATCACCTATTGTGGTTAACAGAGCCCTCAACCTCATCTGACCTATCACCCGTGCTTCCGCCCTTGCCCTTTCCCATCACACACAACAACATAATCAGGTTCCCTTTCTCCTCACTTTTCATCCCATCAGCCTCCGCATTCAAAGGATCATTCTCCACCATTTCATACAACTCCAGCAGAATGCCATCACCAAACACATCTTCCCTCACTCCCACTGTCTGCATTTCATAGGAATTGTTCACTCCAGGATACTCTAGTCCATTCCACAACCACCAACACCACCCCCCTCCCATGGCATCTTCCCATGTAATCACAGAAGATGCAACACCTACTCCTTCAACTACCTCTCTGCTCACCATCCAAAGACCTAAACAGTCTTTCCAGGTGAAGCAGCATTTCATCTGTATCGCCTCCAATCTTGTGAATTGTATTCGCTGCACCCGATGTGGTCTACCCTACATTGAAGAAACCAATCGCAGGCTGGGTGACCACTTTGCAGAACACCTCCAGTCTGTGCACAAACAGAACCTAGACCATCCCATAGCCGGTCATTTAACACAGCATCCTGCTCACATGCCCACATGTCTGTCTCTGGCAAGCTGCAGTGTTCCAGTGAAACACAGTGTGAACTGGAGGAACTCATCTTCAGCCGAGGTACTTTACAGCCTTCTGGACTTAATATTGAGTTAAACACCTTAAAATTGTGAACCAACTCCCATTTCTTCTCTTTCTTTTAGTTTGTTATCATGTCCTCCTCTCCCCCACCCACCCCCACCTGTCCACCCCCCGACCCCAATTGCACCCCACCCTGTTCCATTAATGCCCTTCATGCCTGCATGAGACACAGTGTTGTTCTGCCATTCTGACATTCTGATCACTTAATCTGAACTATCAACATCTTTTCTCGATCAGCATCCAACACCCACTATCCCCACCCCCCTTCCTCCCAAATTGCAGCAGAAATGCTGTCTCCTCCACACTTCACTTGAGCTCTGATGAACAGTCATCTGGGGTCGAAACATTAGCTTAGTCTCTCTCCATGGATGCTGTCTGATCCGTTGTGATCTCCAGCATTTATTGTTTTCAGTACAGATTCCAGCATCTGCGGTAATTTGTTCCTACCTATTAACATGCTTTCTCATCCAGCACTCCAACTCCCCCGCACCACTGTCAACATAAATACTGCCCACGTCACACCACATGTCAGCTCTGATGAAAGTCATCTAGACTCAAAACGTTAGCTTGCTTTCTCTCCATGGAAGTTGCCTCATCCATTGTGATCTCCAGCGTTTTTTTATTTTCAGTACAGCTTTTAATTGGATTTTCCAGCGATGTATTTGACTGTATATGCTAAAACAAGACCAGAAAAGTGCTCCTCAGTTTCAGTTTGCGTAGGGACTTTGTACAATGTTTTGTTAGAAGATTTTAAACAAAAATTATTATTATTCTTCAGTTGAACTGAATATTCTAAGCCCAATGTCATGCTAAGGATGGCACCTAATACATTATTCTATTCAATGTGACTTGTACAATCAGAGCTTTGTAGTTTCCAATATTTTGACCAGATACAAAAAAAGATTAAAACGAAACTATGGTGATCATACTTTTTCACACATGGATAAATAAAATGAAAAACTTAAATTGCCTCTTGCACTGGCAGGTGTGCAGGAATATTATAGTGAATGCTGCAGGATGTTGCATTTTATTTAAAATTCTGCTTTAAACATTTAACAAAAGAAATTGTTTTTCAAAGAATAGTATTGCTCAGGGGTTTGTGAACATCAATTCTGGTCACATGATTCAGTTCTTTATTTCCAAAAGCTGGACAAATCCAACTCGGCCAATTAAAGCCTCAAATCCACTCTCATCACCAGTAAAATACTCACAAATAATTGCATAAAGTTCAGTATCATTCGCGACTCCTCAGGTACTAAAGCAGTCCATGTCTAAATGAAACAGGACCTGGACAATGTCCAAGTTTGTGCTGACAAGTGGCAAATAACATTCACACCATACAAGTACCAGGCAATGACCATCTCCACCAAGACAGAATCTAACCATCATCTCTTGACACAATGGCATTACCATCACTGAATCTCCCATAATCAACATCCTATGAGAACTGATCTAGACTAGCCATATAAATACAATGGCTAGGAATGCTGTAGCAAATAACTCAACTCCTAACTTCATAAAGCCTGACCCCATTACCAAGGCACAAGTCAGGAGTATGGAATAATACTCCCCACTTGTCTGTATGAATGCAGCTCAAAATACAAGAAGCTTGACACCGTCCAGGACAAAGCAGCCTGTTTGTTTTACCCCATTCATATATTCCCTCCACCACTGATGCTTAGTAGCTGCAATGTTTAATATCTACAAGATGCACACCAGAAATTCACCAATGCTTATTAGACAGTACCTTCCAAACCCCTAATCGCTATCATCTAGAAAGATTAGGGCAGTAGGTAGATGGGAACACCACCAATTTCAAGTTCTCCTCCAAGATATTCACCATCTAGACTTGGAAATATATCACCATTCCTTTAGTGTCATTAGGTCAAAATCCTGGAACTCCCTACCTAATGATATTGTAGACGTTCCCATACAAAAGGGACTACAGCCGTTTGAGAAGGTACCTCATCACCACATTCTCAAGGACAACTTAGGACAGGCAATAAATTCTGGGTCAGTCAGCAACATTCACATCCCATGAATATTTGTGTTTTAACCCTTAAGAGTTTTTTTATGGAAATTCCTTCTACTTTTCATCTTCTGTTCCATTCTCATATTCAAATTGTGAAAGAAATGAATGTGAATGGCATAGAATGAACATGGTGGCCTGGTAGCTTCTTGGAATGGTATTGGATTTCCATTCACAAGTAGAGCAATGCTGTTTGTTGGACCTTCCAGTACATAAATTGGATATAACAATTCTTATAACTACACTTCAGTTAATTGACTGCAAAATCCTTTGGGATTGCTGAGATTAGGAAAAGTGTAATAAAATGCAAATTATTCTTTTCTTTATTTTGTAACCCAGGAAAACCCTAGCTGTGAAATAAATTAAAGGGTGTGGGACTGGCAATTGAAGTAAGGATTGCAATTCTATGGTGTAACAGTAGAAAGTATGGCAAATTTATGTACACAAAAAATGTTTAAACCCTAACTGGGAAAGGAGGATTAACCTGTATGTGTAGAACATCTTTCACATCCTCAGGATATTCCAAAGTACTTCACAGTTAATTTAATACTTTTGAAGTATAATCACTGTTATGTAATAGGGAAAAGCAGCAGATCTTATAAGCAGTACTGAAATGCATTGCCAGTTAATGAGTTTTGTTGGTGTTGGTTGACAGATGAAATGCAGGTAGAATCCCAGAACTCCTTTGCCCTTCTTTGAATAGTTCAAAAGGACCTTTTACATTTAAAAATGGTAATATGGAATTGAAGCGTCAGTAAAGATTATGTGTTCAGGTTCTGGAGTGAGACATAAACCCACAATCACAAGTATATCATCAGTGGGGTCACATTGTCATTGACGTCACATTAATCAGATTATTGGAAGAAGAGAAGTAGTGGAGCCCCCTGGTGGCTCAAGCTCCATAGCTCAAATCAACAATATGTGTACAATGTCTGCAATTAAAGTGTTTTTTTTTATTTAACACAGTGTTGTTATTCCTCATATAACCTCCTATTCTTGCCTATGTTAATGTCTGCAAATTGTTCAGCATCTGGTCCCATGACACCCAAACTTTTGTGTGAGATATTTGAAAAACATTCCAGCTCACTACTTATTAGCTTGAATGGGGGAGAGGGTGTCAAATTCAAACAAGCACCAAAATAGTTAAATGGATCAATTTTAAAATAATTAAAAAGTTAAAAATATGAAAATGTTCACAAAATATGTTTCAAATCTGCCTTTTATTTTGTTATTGTAAGCTGCCCCTTTGATTATCAGTTTATATGTATATATATATGTATATATATATTTCTGCTGTGATTTATGTATGTTTCCTGTAATAATAGAAATGTTGTACCAACTATTAAGGATAAGATATGTGCATGTGCTATGGGAATGCAATACAGCAGAGTACCTGATTAATAGGTATACTCTTTTAGGATGATTGACTGACAAGCAATGCTTTCAGATATAGGATCTACATAGGATAGAATTGTGCCTAATGGATGACAGGAATAAATTTGATTTAAACCATCTGTTTTTCCCTTGGGTTTTGGGTTTTAACCCATTTTGAGTTCTATTTTCAGCTGTTGCTGACAGTGCATTAAAATGTGTTATTAAATGTAGCCTCTTTAATATGGCAATAAGTCTTTTTTCATGTTGCACTGTTTCAGTTTTGGATGCCTTATTAATGTAGCACCACAAAGAGAACCAAACACATTTTTACCACTCCCTTAGTTCCTTTTACCACTTCTGGAGTTTGGATTGCTTCAGTACGTTATATTTTATTCCATTAATTTATATTCCCTTAACAAGCTTAACAGGCAGCTTTCCTCGTGGCTGGGTGGCAGAATGTACCACTTGATGTGGTACTGAGTCTTAAAGACCAGGAAGTTTAAAGACACTGACCTTGGTTAATGCTGAGATGGCTCATTTCAGTAAAACTGGCATTGATGCAGGTGTTATCATTAGCCTTGGACCTGAACCAAGTGGAATATTCAGAGTTATGTTTCCAAATCCGTATTTATAATGTACGACATGGCTAAGATCAAGCTTAATTGAATATCTCTCATGTCAAAATCTGCTGAACATCATTTTCTCAGCTCTTGTATGAAGAGTTGTCATTTAAGTGCAATTCCAAAGGGCAAATGGTGCCAATGGAGCTGGACCTTAGAAGACGGGCTAACCTTCAATAAAAGAGCGAAGGTAATTGGGAAATTTAAAAATTGAAAAAAAAATACAGGAAAAGAAAATCTGTCTTGGTGAAATTACCCTTAGCCATGCAATGTGGGATACATTACACCATAGGCACCTCACGTTATAATATGAATCTGGTTAGCATGGTGTACTACTTACTATAGGTTTGATAGTGAAAAGTGACCCAGAGTAAAAAGCTGATGTAAGACTTAATCAGCACATAAAACCAATGGGCAGCACGGTGGCACAGTGGTTAGCACTGCTGCCTCACAGCGCCATAGACCTGGGTTCAATTCCCACCTCAGGCAACTGTCTGTGTGGAGTTTGCACGTTCTCCCAGTATCTGTGTTGGTTTCATCAGGGTACTCCGGTTTCCTCCCACAGTCCAAAAATGTGCAGGTTAGGTGAATTGGCCATGCTAAATTGCCCATAGTGTTAGGTGTAGGGGAATGGGTCTGGATGGGTTGCTCTTCGGGGGGTCGGTGTGGACTTGTTGGGCCGAAGGGCCTGTTTCCACACTGTAGGTAACCTAATCTAATGTAGAATAGCTTTCAGTGACAATTGATTGGAGATTCTGTTGAAGTTCTTGATGAGACCTGGCATGACATCAAGTTATACAGATTCAATGAGGATTGATTCAATATTGGGTGATGTAGGCTCACTGTGGATTGATGTGAGCTTGCAGATGCAGTGAGGATTGATGTGAGGTAGGATGATGTAGACTTAGTGATATGAGATAAGTGAGACAGAACTCTGTGGATGCTGACACGGTTTATAGTGAGATATTAAAGTTCACCCTGAAATCTCAAAATTAATGAGGGTCTAGTGCGTAATATAAAGCATTCTTGTTTGCAATTCTGTAGTTGAATTTCATAATTTAAACTCTTTAACTGTACTCTTCTCTTCTGGTTAAAAGCACAAATTCAATGTGCTGCAATTATGTCCACCATCTGTAAACAGTCCTTTTGCATCAAATGTTAGAGTTCTTAAAAATTTATTTCCAGGATGTTAGCAACCCTGGCAAATCCTACGTTTGATTACATAGTGTTCAATTCTATTTGCAATTCTTCAAGTAATAAATCAGACTGTGATCACACTCAGCAAGTTCCAGCAGACAATTGGCAAGTACATTGAATGCCATTCACACATCATGCAATAGTTAGCTCCAACAAGAGAATATCTAATTAATACCCCTTGACATTCAATGAGATTCACATCATAAACTCTCAGACCATCAATATAATGAGTGACTTTACATTGTAGATCAGAGGCTGAGTAATCTGCAGCAAATGGTAAATCTCCTCATTCCCTAAAGCCTTTCCACCATCTCCAAGGCAAAGTCTGCAGTATGTTGGAATATTCTACTCACCTGGATGACTCAAATTCCAACAACCTAAAAGGAGGTCAGCACTACCTAGAATAAAGAAACCTCACTGAATGGCACCCCTTAATGACCAATGAAAAATGTCTGCAGTGTGTGTGTCATTTGCAAGATGTATGGCAGCAATTCATCAAAGGTTTTTCAAAAGTCTCTCCCAAGCCACCTTTAAAATAACAGCTGCAGACTCCAAATTCTCCTTCAAGTTACACACCATCTTGACTTGGAAATATATCACCAACTATTCATCAAAACTGGGTCAAAATCTCAGACCACACTACCTAATATCATTATGGGAATACTTTCGCCGCAGACTGCAGATGTTCTCCAAGGCGTCAAAGGGCGGTTAAGGATGTGCAAGAAATAGTGACTCTGGCAATAACAGCCAGATACTCAGAAAGAATAAAAACTGATTCAGAATAAAAACTGTCCATCCCTAATTGACTTGAGAATTTGTTGATGGCAGGCTGCCTTAATGAACTGCGACTTTTCTCTGAGTGTGAGAGGAGAGTTGACCAGCAATATTTGTGTGAAACTGGAGTCATGCCAGCTGGGTCAGCCAAGTCAACACAAGCAAAGAATTGATAGCCCTAGGCCCTTCCTGCTCTGTGGGGCCTAATCTAGGTTTCTTGCTCAGTTTGTGAATAATGGATTGGCCCAGACACATATTCCATTCCCTCACCAAATCAATCAATCTAATTACACTAACGAACTGATGAAACAAATCAAAGTACAATTCTGATTGAAATAGAAGAGAGTGGATGAGATGCAGGAATGGCCAATCCCACTCAGTTAATTCCAATTCCTCTCCACCTTTCCTACTGTATCATTCCAAGCTTGCAGACAAGAAACAGACACAAAAATATAGCTGGACATGAGTGTCAGAAAAACAACTTCTTCCTAAAGTTGCAGATGTAGTCTTGCAACAAGTGAAAAATTACCCATTATTCGGTTTAGTGTGTGTCTAAATTATTTCATGAGGATTGCAGAATTAAGTTCATTGCTGTGGTCAGTTATTGTGGTTCTCAGGACCCCTCCCCCCCAATACACTTGCTCAGAATGTTAATGTGTAAAAGAATATCTTGGACTCTTATAAGCCGTATAAGAGTCCAACCCAAGTGCAACAGGTTGTCTTAATTACCTCTGTTGATGCCTATTTATGTCAGTAGTTACTTATTTAATTAACTTTTTTAATATCCTCTAACAATTTTGCAGGAAAAGGTTATATTTGAAATTATGTAGACGTTTAGCACTTAGTTTCCCCTCGTGCCAAAATAATCATGGCCCAGTAAAACCTAATAAATACAAACTTTCTGTCCAATAGTATCTATGTTTAGTACTCTATTCTTTTAATTAAAATCTGAGAAGGTTAAAGGCTTTCATATTTGTGTTGTTAAGAAGTTACGGTGCAAAGATTTCCTAGTAAGTTTGCTTTATTTCAGAGCTGCACTTCAGCTTTATTTAATGTTTTCTTTCGATGTGAGTCAAAACTGCTAACTCAATGAATCAATCCCAGGACATCAATTGTATTGAACTGAGTGTCACAGAAATGCTGCACACCTTGTGGTTCTAGCAGCATCTGTGTAGACGTTGCATGACAGCGGATCTAATATATTCAGCCTGTGTGAACGGATCTATTGACTTAGCAATCAATGGAGTGTTCGATCTTGGCTGTGTTTAGACTCAAACTTGAAGAATTCCAGTTAATTAGTCCAACTGACTAATTTGTGCTGCTTAGCTTCAATGCTAAGAAATGTGAAAAAAATATAACAGAGACAATTTTCTAGATATTTTAAAAAATGGTGAGTCCTGCTCCCGCTTTCACCATTCCCTCACCAAATCAATCAATCTAATTACACTAACGAACTGATGAAACAAATCAAAGTACAATTCTGATTGAGATAGAAGAGAGTGGATGAGATGCAGGAATGGCCAATCCCAGTCAGTTCATTCCAATTCCTCTCCATCTTTCCTATTGTATCATTCCAAGCTTGCAACAAGTGAAAAATTACCCATTATTCGGTTTAATGTGTGTCGAAATTATTTCATGAGGATTGCAGAATTAAGTTCATTGCTGTGGTCAGTTTTGTGGTTCTCAGGACCCACCCCCCCCCAATACACTTGCTCAGTCTTGGACTCTTATAAGCCGTATAAGAGTCCAATCCAAGTGCAACAGGTTGTCTTAGTTACCTCTGTTGATGCCTATTTACGCCAGTAGTTATTTATTTAATAACTTTTTTAATATCCTCTAACAATTTTGCAGGAAAAGGTTACATTTGAAATTATGTAGAACTTTTTTTGGAGAAAATGTTTCATTTTCAGACGAATTTTTTTATTGCTTTTTTTATAGTATTTTTAATGCTGATTATGGAAATAACTTATCAGACGAGCTTGCACTCTCATCTGATGTATCCAAGCTTCTAATAGAAGGTTCATACTCATTGTCATCTTCTGAGCTCAACATCTGGGTGTAATTTGTAAAAAAAAACAGAAAAAAATGAATGACAGTGTGTGCCCAAAAGCAGTGCGTCGACGCTTCTTGCAATGCCAGAAGCAGAAAAGACACAGCTACCAGACGTATGAGTCACCGAGTATACTCGTTTCTAGCTGAGAAGGGCCCAGAAATGTTGAGAAGGGCCCAGGAATGCCGAGAATTGACGTATAAACTCATCTGTGGCTGTTTTTGAAATTAATGTTTTGGACGAGTTTACTCGTCGCACTCTGAAAAAGAAAATTGGGTGAAGACAAATCAACTCGTCTTTGCCGGGTAAGAGGTTAATGAAAATAAAGCAACTTCAAGTAAAGATTCTACAGCCTGCAGTAGGATTGGACAACAGTGCCATTTAGACTCTGTGTGCTGTCTATTTTCATGCTTTTGCTCAAGGAAGTCATATCAACTAAACCAAAATGATCATGTTTAGTGCTTCATTCCAAACGCCCACAAACAGCCTCTGTGAGTCCGACATGGTAGGAATGACATTATATCACAAATCCCATTCAGTATTCTTAATGAAAGATTTGATTTAGGTGGGCAGTTGGCACAGTGTGTATTGGCACAACTGTGGGCTGCATTGCAGTCTGAGAGTACACATATTCTTTCTCCTAATTCCACTGATAGTGAACTTCCATCCTCAGCTGATACATTTGGGAAGGCATCAAATGAGATACTTTCCCACAGGGGAGGGAGGAAAAGTTGGGAAAATGAATCATCCTGCAACAACCTGCGGCTTGTCTTAATAACATAATTGAGACCTGTGGGCAAGTTGCCCACCTGCTCTCTCATTTAAAGAAAATTAAGCTGCATGGGAGAGTCAAGAGGTTCAGGAGGGGTGGTCAAATAACTTCAAATATAGCTGAGAAAATGACTCAAGAATGAACAGTCAATGAACAATTTCATTGCCCAAGGCACTGTAATTCTGTAAATACAATCTTTCTGATAATGAGAGAGATAAGTAAATGTGAAATTTGAAAATTACATCAGGGGAAGTAAAAATACTCCTGTCTCCTCTCTAAAGCATTCCAAATTCACCACTCAATACGCTGCTCAGACTTTGAAGTCTTGTAATAACACAAATAATAGCCCCAAAACTCATTATATGGATTATGTTATTGTTAGCATTCTTTTCCAAGTATTTTTTTTCTTCTCTAGATAGCAACTGTCGAAGAGGTGCTTTAAGGTGCCAGTAACTTAGCAAAACTTGCATTCTTCAGCACCAACAAATCACGTTTCTGGGGAATAGCACAATCTAGCATCACTGGATAAATGAACTCTTTCCCTCCTGACCCAGAGGTCATAACACACCATTTCAAAACAAGATTCTCTACTTTTAAACATACCGTATGTACTTGAGTCCAAAGAAAGAAGAATAAAGAAAATTTACAGCCCAGGAATAGGCCCTTCAGCCCTCCAAGCCTGAGCCAATCCAAATGTACTGTCTAAACCTGTCAGTCAATTCCTAAGCATTTGTATCCCTCTGCTCCCCACCTACTCATGCATCTGTCCAGACACATCTTAAATGAATCTACCATGCCTGCCTCTACCACCTCTGCTGGCAAGACATTCCAACGAGTAAAAGTCAATTTTTTAACAATATTTTTAAGGTTAAATTTATAGGGTCGACTATTCCATGGTTACCACTTTTGAGGGGCTGACATTCATGCTAAGTCCAAAATACCATATCATAAGCAGAAACCCAGTTTATCTCTAAACAAATAAAGAAAAAAACACAACAAATTATGGTAATTACCAGATAAAGACAATAGAAACAAAAATGAATTAGTAAGTTTTTACTGATACTTACAAAAAGTAAAGTAGAAATATAATATGGCTTTAAATTACAATTACATGGTATATCTTAAATTAAATATATCAAAAACAAAAGTTCATTAAAATCTTGCAAAATCATGCTGTTCAACATCTTCAGCACCAAATAAAGCTTCATAATCATCAGGATGAATTATATCATCATGTGGATCTTCTTCATCTTCGTTGTCTATAGTTAGAGGCGGCATATCATCTGCTTCTTCATCTTCATCTTCATCTTTGGCATCCCATAAGTAATTGTCTTCTGCACCATCCAATGAATTCAAAATTTCACACAAGAACTGAGCTCAGCTCAGCTGCGTGTAAAGGGAGGTTGTCATCTGACTCTGACCTGTTGCATCTTAAACTTTTGCACCAAATTGGTGTGCATTGTACCTCAAAACTCATAATAGCATGAAAAGAAGTTACTTTCCTCATCATAACATTTATG